>NW_026138073.1:9589170-12113755 GCF_025592945.1 Manacus candei
TCCTCTTTGCTCTTTCAGAGCAGAATTTGGCTGAAGCATCATAAACTGCTTCTTCCAGAGCACTGCTGCAAGCTTGCCACCAGCCCCGAACAGCCTGTCAGGCCTTGGGAATGGCATGAGACCACACACAGGAACTGCAGCACTACCATCGTGAACAAAGCAGCTCCCAAGATGAGCTGTTTTGTCTTCAGTATTTTATTCCATTCCTGGGAGATTCACTTCATCTTACAGAGAATGAACAAGTGGACCCCAGCAACAACTCAAACCCCTCCTTATTCATGTCTTTCCCCGGGGAGAACAGTTAGCATTATTTATGAAAACTGCCAGACACTGGTTTTCCTCTGAAATCAAGAAATTAGTTAAGAAAGTCTCATAAATTTTCAATGCTTGTTTGTCATTTTATTTTCCATATGACGAGAAAGCCCTAAAATTTGGCTGGTGGCTGTTTCGGAATCACTAGAAAAAGACTCATCGGAAAACCTGCAGAGACTACACAGGCATTTGATGCTGTTAACAGCAACCTCTTATCTAAGAGCCTCTTTATTCCCTGTTGGCCTAAACACATGGTGTTTGCTCCACAGGCTCTGCTCTTTCTTCCCTAGCCTAGCTCACTGCTCGACTCTGCCCTATCGCAGCATCAGTCTCCGGAAGGGTGCCAGAATATCCTTTGTTACGGCATGAGATTAGGCTCAGGTCCAGGGTCCCCATTCCCCAGCTGCCCAGCAGGAACACACAGCCTTCCATGCGGAATCCTTTGCACCAGCACGGCACTCGCAGCTTGCTCCCAGCAGACTCCTACCTCTGCTTGCCACCAGCACCCAGAGTTTTTTTCAACCTGCAGTGTCAGGAGGGTTAGCAGGTGGAAAGAGGGACAGGTTAGATGCAGAGTGAGGCCTGCTTGGTTTGAAAAGCTTCCTTCCCCAAACACCACAGCCATTTCAAACCCCAGTGAGTGCTTTAGAGAAAGTGCTGTGAGCTCCAAGCATGCAGGATGCAGAGATGCCAGAGCTCATGGAGTTGAGGCATGCGCTGAGGACAGGCAGAACAGACAGCTGGCTGTTACCGGCACAGCTCCTCACTCCTCCAGGGGCTGAGGCAGGAGTGTCTGTACTTAATGGCCAGCAAACCAGACAAGGTCAGGATAGAGAGGAACAGGCCTCCTGAGGCTTGTTTGTAGATACAAACACATGTGCTCCTGTGTTCCCAGAGCCACACAAGTGCAGCCCTGCACTCCCTTTATGAGACACTCGTTTTGTTGAGAAATGCTCTGTTCTGTCCCATCTCACCTGGATCGGGGCACTTCTAGTGGGCTGCTTCCAATCCTCAGGAAGTTATCAGAATGGGTTGATGAGGAGGAGCTGGAGGACTTGACTTCAACCACCCCTGTGGAAGGCAACCTGTCTTCAGACTGCTGTGCCCTGCTCCAGAGCACAGCCTGCGGTGACGATGCACAGCTTTTCCTCCTGTGGGATGGAGGACATGGGTGAGAAAGCTGGCTTTTCTATGTACTCCAGCTAGGAAGCCTTTCTACCACAGGCTGGATTTTACTCCAGCAGCTACTGGTTCTTGTTCCCACTGGACCCGCCCTCCTCCCTCCCAAGGAACCATGAGTCACCCCACTCAGTGAGGGGGGTACACTGAGCTCAACCCATCTTAGCCCATTCTTTTATAGATCACCATCCACGTGACCTGGAAATCAGAGATGGGAGAATGCATCAGCCCACACACACACAGCGATTTCTTTGTTTAGTCTAGCGGTAAAAATGCCTCAAGCAAGGGGCCTCCCAGCGGGGAAAGACCATTTCAATCTGCTCCAGCTCTACAGAGCGTATCAGCCCAGGTGGGCGTTCGTGCGCACCGAGGGCGACAGGGACACACCACCAGGGTTGTTTTGCCTTTTAGAAATTCCCTTCAGGCATCACTGACCACACTTCTGGCCACGTGCGCAGAGCTGACAGTCACTCCATGTGTAGGTGCACTTCAGTCCTCTCCTTGCCTGTGCTGACAGCCCAGAACTGCTCTGGCTGCTTTCCTAGCCAGCACATTCAGACTTGGTCATGATTCACTGTTCACTGCTGCACTGGGCCTTAGCTCACAGAACAATCCAGCTACACGTCAAACAGGCACACGTTTGTGACTAATTCACATCAGCGCTACTCTGTGTTCAGAAGATTTTCTTTCTTACATCAGTTGTTTGTTTTCTTTCTGGAAGAGTCCCAAGAATATTTCTCCTTTCAAGAACACACTGAATTGGACAAAGACCTTCCTATGTACACAAGTAAAAAAGAAAAGTCTAAAGCAAATGAACTCAAGGAGAAAAGATGTTATTCTTTCTGAAAAATGGAAGGGCATCTCACAGCTTCGACTGAGATCTTGAGCACTGTCAGCAAGTGCAGCTAAAGACAGGCTCATTGTACAGTGGAAAGTGCAATATCTTCCCTTCATTTCTTGAAGGGTGTCCACCCTCAAACATCACACCACAGCCTCTCTCAGGCTTTATTCATCTCATGTTATCATAGCTGCCAACATCTTCAAGCATAGCCTGATGAAACAGGTTTGTACAGCTAAAAATCAAATGTCTCTCCCTGTACAGAGACCTCGAGGGCACCTGTTTTCAGGACAACTCAACAGAGCACATCCCCTCCTCTCCCTACTCATGCTCTGCACAGCCCAGCTCTTCCAGCCCTACATATTCTCCAGGCTACACAGCCACAACAGCCTGCAGCAAGACATCCGTGACCAGTCCCCCCACTGAGCACTCATGGCAAGGCTCACAACCTTCCCAAGCTCTTGCCCCACAGCACAGGCCAAATTCCCCATGGAGCAGCAGACACGACACAGCCTGATGTCTCCCACAGAAATGAATGTAAACCAGAGTTAGAAAGCACATCATAAAATCAAGCCCTGATCCACATGAGTGCAACAGATCTCTTCCAGCATGCTCTGGTCGCTTCACATATTGTGCAAATCATGCTTAAGTCCTGTGCAGCAGAGTCGAGTCTGTATGACTCTGTATGACCCGAGCACTCAGAGCAACATAAATGCTTCCATTTTGCTACCCTGCAGCACTGCAAGTGGAAAGTTGTCCTCTACTTGCTGCAGTCACTTTGCTGTGGATAGGTAGGCCCTGTGTGTTAGAGGATGCTGTGCTCATTTGGCAAACAGTTTGGGACTCCTCATCTCCATTTTGTGATTCTTCAGGAAGATTCTTCCTCTCTTCAGCACTTTAAATTACAGAATCATAATGTGCTTTAGAAAGGCTTCTGCCACTAGCATGGCTGCAGGCTCAGTCCCAGAGGACTTCAACTGCCTCCAGCACAACCCAGATTTAATTTAAAATAATTGCAATATAAAATAGAGTCTTCACATGTGCTAAGGGAGAGGAGAGAAAAATTAAACTGAGAGGGGCAACCCTACAGCAAGGTTCTGAAATCCCCAAACAGCACCAGAAACTCCAGAAGAAAGTAAAACACCCGTCCCAGAGCAGCAGACCTTCCCCAGACACCTTCCCCAACTCCAGACAGCCACCAGCATCCCCAGGCAAGTTCTAGGTGACCCTCTGTCAACAGGGAGCACTGAGAATTTCATATTCTCCCACAGAAGTACCTCTAAGCAGTGCTGTGGGCAGGAACCTGCTTTCAGCTCACATACCTCATGCTGTTAGAGGGGCTAAAGCTTAGAGCAGCCACCCAGCCTACCTACCACTAACTGCAGACACTCCCCATTTGTAAACTGATTAAACTTCATTTTAGGGCAGCTAAACTGTCTCTACTTTTCCCTGGGGAGGCTGCTGCCAAATGTAATTTTTCTGGTAGTTTGGAACCATCTTTCAAAAGTAATGAAGTCCTTTCTGGATGAAGTTTTAACAGTGAAATTGGTGAAAATGAAACAAAGTTGATTTACTCTCATCAACGGACAAACAGAGAAGCACCCCTGCCTGACAGCCTTTAATATGGTCTCCAATTTTTCCTGCAGAAGCTCTGTAGTACAAGTTGCAGCAAGCCTCTGGCAGCCAAAATTCCTCCCTCCACTCTAAGAAACCCATGCTACAGAGAGCAGACCTGGAGGGCAAGACATTTCAGAAATATCTTTTGTACTGTGTCCAGAGCCTGCTCCTTTTGCTCGGCAGCCCACTGAGTGGTTATATGCTCACCATGCTGCTTGAGCCTGTGTTCCTGCTGGCATCAGCTCCACTGCTTCATAGGTGAAGCTCCCAGATGCTCCAGGGGAACTTTCCATCCCCAGGGAGAAGTCACTGCTCAGGCTTGTGGTGCTGCCTCGGTCTTTCTGCTCTAGAAAAAAAGAAAACAGAGCTACCTGAAGACCTGCTTGGTCTCACTCACTTTCTCTCCCTTTAGGCAATAACATGTGCCCTTGGGGCTGTGTTCTGATGGGGTCCAAGGGAAGCACACCCATTTGGGGTGTTGGGAACCCAAGCCCCCAAGCAACGAACCATTGCCACCCCCAGGGGCACTGATGCTTGGCAGCAGCACTCACTGAGCATGCAGATCTCTTCCAGGGTGAAGCCGGGTGGCAAACTCTTCCTTCTGGGGAAGGGAAGAAAGTTACCTCAGGTACACTTCAGGACTGCATGAAGGCTGGTCAAAGCCAGGTCTCTGTCACACACAGCTGATCAGAGCAGTGGGAAATGAGCTGTGCAGGGGCAGAGGGGAGGGGATGGGCCAGTGTGCAGTATTTGACTCCCAACAGTCCCAACTCACACACCCTACGCTTTGAGAAGGTGGCAACAGGCAACCCTGCACGTAACATGTGCTTATTCAGAGCTTCCAGGGTGGGCTTTATTTCTTTGTGCCCCTCGTGAAATAAGAAGGGGTTTATGCTGAGCAGTCTGTCAAAACCCAGCCACCCCTCTCCCCCCAGCAGTGCCTGATGGAGCTCACTGCACAGCCTGCTCGAGCCAGAGCACACATCTCTGGGCTCATCTGTGCTAAAGCAGCCACGGACAGTCATTAAGCAGAGAGCACATTTCAGCATGGACAGTTTTTCAGAGCACAACGTGGCACCTCACAAGCCTCGGCCCCATTTTGCAGCCTTCAGAGTGCAGAATAAATTAAAGAAAACTGGGCCAGGACACCAGGGCTTCTATCTCCCCAAAGAAACAGCACTAACAAGCTCCCTGGCTCTGTAGCCCATGCAGCAGCAAGCACAGGCTCCTTACCTCTGTGACTTCAGAGCAGAGAACTCCTCAGAGGTGATGTGCTTCAGAAAATTGAAGCAGAAAAAGAAAATCTGAGCAAAGGGAGAGAGAAGAGCGGTTCAGAAATGAACCCGAGGCTCCATGCAGCCTCTTATCTTGGTGGGGAGGTGCTGGCAGGAAGGAGATAGCAAAAAATCTGCAGCTACCAGCCTCCAGTGTGCCAAGGGCTGCCCCCATCCCATCCTGGGCCTTCTCTTCCATGTTAAGCTGACTCTCTGCTCCCTGCCATGGGGAGGCTCAGAAAGGAAGGTGTACAAGTCATCTCTTTATCAATGCCTTGCACACATGCCACAAGCACATGGGAGGTACTTATGCCATCACTGCAGAATGGAAAAGAGATGGCCTCCAGCAACTGCTTATACACCCAGGCAAGCAGCAAACCCAGCAGGACTTGCAGGGTTGGAGCTGCATGCTGCTGCTTGGCACCACAGCTGTACCACATCTGGAGGCAAGAGGTACCTGCAGTGTCTGTGGCCACAAGCTCGTGCCCTGCCATGCTCCAGTCTGCTCTGCATCACTCACCCTGCTGGGCCTCTGCCACCCCTGCACTGAGCTGTGCAGAGCTGTGCCCTTCTCCTGGGAAAAATGGGGAGCAGGGAGTGCTACAGGCAGTCAGACACCCCCACTCCTGCTGCAGCTACCAACTCCACCCATGGCCAAGCAGGCACCAGAGCAGAGCTGCCACTCTTAAGCCAGCAGAACCCCAGGAAAGGAATGAATTGGAGGGATTCTGTGCCTCTGAAAGATGGAAAATAGGCCAGGGCCTTGGCTCTGCTGTTTGAAGGCAGGGGATTCCCTAGTGAAGTGAGAGTTTGAGGAGCAGGGGATTAGCAGCAGGGTTAGACACTCCTCAACTCTTGATTTCTATCCAAAAATGATATTGCACTATATTGTAACTACAATCAGAGCAATCTTTTTTGCTGTTAGACAGTAAAAGATCTGAAGAGAATTAGTTCAACTAATCTCAACTGCCTTCCAGACCCATCTGTGTACCCACAGACACGCCCCACCAAATACCTACACTGGAACCAGCACAAGCTGCTCCATGAGCCCATGATGACATGCAAGCCACACGCAGCTGGCAGCACCCAGGCAGGAGGGCTGGCATTCAGGACAAGCACACGAGACTATCCAGCTTTATTTCCAAGCTCCCAGGAGTCACAAACCTTAAGCATCCTTCTCATTGCTGAGCTGAACAGCAAGTCCTAGCACCCTTTCACCTGGGGCCTGAACAGTAATGGCACAGCAGGGAAACTGGCAGGACTGACACCCCCAACAAAAGTGTAGCCTGAGAGAAAAGGAGCCCCATCCCTTATGCATCAGAAAGTGACGGGGCAATGTTCCTACCTTGTATTTTCAGCACCTGAACAATCTCTTTAGAGCCCAACCACAGATATTACTAGAGGCAGGGAGTGAATGCTGCTACTGTAAACAAGTTTCCTGAGAACACAAAGCAGTGCTCAGTCACTGCCCCAGACCTGACACTCACCTCTTCTCCTTTACTGAGTCGATCAACTAACATGTGCCTGGAAAGAGAGCAAGGGAAGCTCAGTCACACACCAGAATCAGCAGAAGAGCACAACCCGTCAAGGATGGCCAGATGCCTGAGATCTCAGGTAAAAAAAAGGGCATTAGCCCTTCTTGTCCCAGCTCATTGGGAGTTGCCCAAATATCCACCTTTGGCTGTGAACAAACACCAAAGAGGACCCCTGAAGGCCTCTCCCCTGCTGTGCAGGGATGTACACGTGAGTAAAACTGATCGTGCCTACCCAAAGAGAAACCAGTCATAGGCCACTGTCAGGTAGAGAATCTCAGATGGCTCCAGGGACGTGTGGATCAACCCATCCTGCAAAGCAAACAAGAACAGCCTTCAGGCAGCAGCCCTGGGGACTGGGCCTTGGGAATTCAGGATCTGATGAAAACTGTCACGGTGATCCAAGACGCCCAGCTTCCTCCACCTGCCTGTGAAAGCGTGTCTGAAGGAACATTAGGAACACTAACTGCTCCATCACTGCTTCCTGGTGAAGTCACTCATCCTCCAAGCAATCACCCCCAGAAACAAAGGAGGTCAGCCAGGTACTCACAGCCCATAAGGAGAGGCGCAGTAAGGAGATGAAGAGAGGAGTTCGATCCCAGCCAGATATACAGTGCACCAGGAGCCCACTGTCATCTGTTCCACACAGGGGGAGAAAACAAAAAGACAAAAAAGGATGTTGCAACGAGAGCAATGACTTTTTTATGGCAAATCTGTAGAGACAAGTTCCCCTCTGTCCCCACAGCCCAGGCTCAAGAGTAGAGCTCAGCCACCAAGCCAGAACATTCTGTCTTGAATACGGCAGCCAACAAATTGCTCGGAGTGTCCTGGGTTATCAGCAGCACCAGCTGATGTGCTGTCCTGGTCCTGACAGCTGCTCAAGACATGAAGTCATTAATGTAATTCAGGTCGGTTTCTATCTATGACAAACTTTCCCTAGTACAAAAAGACCAGAAAAGTAAGACCAACGCTACAAGCACACCTTCTCCTCAAGTAATGAACTCGACTGAATTACCAATGAACATCACTTTACTACCCAGAATATACATCTACCCAGTTGCAGCCCACATCAGCAAGAAATCTGCCCCAACTGAACATTTTTTCAGTTTCACAAGACACAACTCCTATGCCCTCCAGAAAATCCACAGTGTGTCCCAACACAACTACTGCAGGAGAGCCTGTAGTTGGCCATGCTGGGAGCCCCAGCCATGGCTCCATCTATCCAACAGTGCTAAGTAGAAAGTCACTGGAGGGAATGGGAATGGGATGCCACATGGGGCAAGAGACACTTTTCAAAAAGTTGGGGTGGCCACGATGAAAGAGAGTGGAAGGGGCACTTAAACAGGCAACAAATGAGACCCTGTGCTGGGGGGACAAAACACAGGTGTCTAGCAAAACAAGAGCAAGAGTCAACAAGGAGAGGAAACAAATGTTTCTTCTCTTCGGGTTTAAAGTAGTAAAACAGGTTAAGTTTTCAGATATCCCTTCATGCCTGGGATGAGAGAGTTTTCAAGGAATCAGCAAGTCCCTCTCTAAGAGGGGAGCTGGACCATCAGCCTGTTTTGATGGGAGAGAAGTGAAGCTCTATAAAATTACTCTTCTGTATTTGGTGCTGATCCACAGTGGCACTAACACCATGAGCTGTTCTTCCAGGGACAGTGATTGCCCCAGCTACACTGCTGGGAGCAAGGAGCTTGCCTTACCATCACTATTGATGATGGAGATCAGCAGCTTCAGGTAGTTCTGTGTCTGTTGTACGAGGTCCCAGCTCTGCAGAAAGAGAAATGTTGAGGGCAAGGGTCTGCCCACAGCAAAAGGCTGCTCTGCAGTTCAGAGCTGCTCTATCCAGAACAGCAGTGAAGCAGAAATAACCACATAGCCATTCCTCAGAGTGACAGACCTTCCCCTTGGTATCAATTCCCCCCATCCTCTGCAAAAGGCACTCAGGGACAAGATACCAAGTAGGCAAATAAAACAACGAAAGGCCATCTCTACTGTCTGCCCGGCTGGCACAGGACCTGCTTGCCTGCAGCCCCAGAGCTCCAAGCAGACCATGCTCAGAGAGGCAGCAAACACCTGTGGAGCACTGACCCAGTTCTGCAGCCCATGCACACGAGCACTTCACCAAGTGGCTCAGCCACGTTACAGCTGTGTATGGGATGCAAGCAGCATGATGGGGTGTGCAGGCCAAGGTCTGCAGCCTGTTCCCACAACCCAAGCACTTTGCTCAAAACTCTTTGGTCCTTGAAAATGTCCCCAGCAGGCTGCTGGCTGACCCTCTCCCACTGCTCCAGACAGGCACTGGATTTCTGCAGTAATCCCCAAGTAGCAGCAGCACCACAGAAGGGCTCTGAACTCAGAGACCTCCAGCACTACAGGACACACAGGTGAAAAACATCAGAACAAGCCCAAGCTTGTCACTGGACCACTGTGTCATGAGAAGATGCAGGGAATTTCAGTGGTTTGATCAATCAGAACTAGCTTAAGAAAATAGGATAGCACTGGCAAGGAAAGGGCAAGGAAAGGGCAAGGAAAGGGATGAATTTCATGGTAAAAATGTTAGCGGTACAAGTGACATCTTACCACCAGCAATGGAACACTTGCTGTGTGCTTGCATGTGTGCACATGTGCATGGAAGCACACTGAAGAGCAGTGTCAGACAAAGAACATACTGCTCTGCCATGAAATCTGCACAGCCACAAAAGAGTAGGGAAATGGGGAACACATTCAGCCTGGGGCAGAAAAACACAGAAGCCTTTTATCTGCCCAATTCAATCCTATCTTGTGCTTATGTCAGAAGGAATCATTTAATTATCCAGTCTGATCTCTCTATACCACAAACTAGAAAGTTTTGTTCAGTTGCCCCAAGTACAGCCTGAAGCTTGCACTTGGCAACATCTTTGCCCAGAGAAGCACCTCAGCTAGGGGTGACAGCTCATTCCTCCTTTGGCAGCATGTTCCAACAGATCATCTTCAAAAATAATATGCAAGACTGCTTTTCCTTATCTGAAGGTCTGATTTCAGATTGCAGATATTGCTTCTTGTGCAGCTCTTCTTCCCCAGACTGAAGAGTGCTTTAGAATCAGTATTTTCTCCCTGCAAATGTACTTACACATTAATCAAGTCAACCCTCCATCACCTTAGTGATTAGCTAAACAGACTGAGAACTTCGGCTTTGAGTGAAGCACCTTCTCCAGTCCTCAAATCATTTCTGTGTCTATTTATGACACCCTCTTCAATTTTTAATATCCTTTTTAAAATACTGGCTGCTCAGTATTCTAGTGAACAATTTCTAGCCATACACAAGCTGTAGTTCTATTAGTTCTGCTTCAACACTGCCAGGCACTTTTCTGTGATTCTACTTATGCTGGCACTTAAACAGTATTTACATCACTGACAACAAACACTGGCCCTGCAAGGGGAGCTCTGCTGGTTCTGTGGTGTTTCCAGCCACAGAGCACAGCAATGTGACACTTTCCAGCACAGTCAGTCATCACAAAACCTGGTAGGTCCACTGATGTGTGAAATGGAGTGCACTAATCAGTAGTATAAGGTGATACTCCCTGGTGTGAACAAAGGTAAACCTCAAAGCCCGGGCAAACATAGGAGTTCAATTACCATTTGCCATGCTGTCACAGCAATCAGGAGTGGAGACCTGCCACGGTCAGTTAAGATTTTCTACTCGTCTCCCATAGGACAGGCACCTTGCACACCTGTGAGGAAGGTGTCCAGTCACTCAGCTCTGCTCACATACAGGAAGGCTGACCTCTCTCAAGACTCCCCACAGACAAGGAAGTATGCCCAGTGTAGAGCTGAGATTGAGAACAAGTTCCTGTCATGTCCCTTACCTTTGTTAGCAACCTATCTCCCTAAGGGATTGCAAAGTTTCGAAAGCTACAGAAAGAGATTTGACTTTACAGAGCTTTTGGGTAGAGGATTTCCATTGCCATTCTGAACAGCCTCGCCCCCACTGGGATGGTATGAAGTGAGACAGATTACAGCAATAGGAGCAAGCTAGACTTCAGATCTTTACTGATCCTTCCTGAATACAACTCTGACCTCCCACAGAGGCATCCGCTTTGCTCACCTGGTACTCACTCCAATCAATATTCAGAGACTGGGTCAGAGAGACTGGGATACTTAATGGAGCATCTACATAGTCCTGCAAAAAACCCAAACACAGCTGGTCAGAGAAAAGTCATGACTTGAAGGGACTGAGTTCCATAAAAAAAACAAGACAACAAATGCCAAATGGTTGGCATTAGAAGAAAACACCTCAGCAAAGCATCTCTGGATGCAAAAACTTGAAGAGGTAAGAATTAACTCATAAGACTCTTGGAAGGACTAATGGACAAGAGGAGCTTTTATGAGCTCCCAATGGTGAAAGTCAGGCATATTAGTTTCTGAATTTCTGTAGGGCTGCTCCACTCAACCATCTTCTTCAGTAGGAGACAGAATATGAAGAAGGAACTGAGAACAGAAGCTATCAATAAGATATCAAAATTTAAAACCAGAAGCAACCCATATCTTCCATCAGAGGTCAAGCACCATAGACTTCAGCATAATGATTCATTTATTTTACATATGAATTTTCAAATTAATAATCTAGCATATCTTCATTTAGATAATTTCACTATCTGTTTTGTTTGTCCTAGTGGTTTCCTCCTTGTGATCAGAAACAGGTACATGACATAGACAATTGCTCAAAAACTGTGAGGCAAGACTTAAGCCCACAGTAAAGCCCACAGCTCTCCATTTTGTAACATCCACGTACCTGTTTCCAGTTAAATATGAGACCTTCAGCTGTATAATCCCGGTCTTTGTAGTCCTTAAAAAATTCACAGCCTGCAAGAAAAAGAGATAATGAACAACTGTTCAGATAACTGGTATCTAACAAGTGAAGTGCCCTGTGGGACTGGAAGTGCTGGCAGCCCCGGGCTCCAGAATACCAAACCAATCAAAACTGCTGCCTGTGGGAAGAGAAGAGCAGTAATCATCAGTACAGTGTGCAGCACTCCCTCCAGCAACTACAGCCCAGAGCACTCAGCAGCGAAGACACACAGCAAAGGGCAAACTCCAAACACAGCAAACGTGGAATCTGAGGGACTGATTTTGTTCTTTCCCAAACAAGTGGTTTCACCAAGGGAGCTATGCTTTGCAGGCCCATGGACTTTTGCACCAATCTAAGGCATCAGCTTGACATGCTGAGTGAGAAGGAACCAGCAAAAGAAGGTGTTGGCAGAGCCCTGGGGAAAGCCAACTTTCACAGGGCACTGCTGCAGGCAACAAGAAAGGGCTCTGTCAGAGGTGGCTGTGATTTCTCTCGCATTTGAGTCTCCTCTTTCAAACACACGATTTGCCCCATCTGAAGGAAGAAGGCACATAACCACTTCCAAGCCCTCCCCTAAGCCCTTCCCTCCTGAAATGTGTCCTTTGGCTCTGCTCCTCTCAACCAACCATTTGAAGTCTCTGCTGCAAACTGCAGTCACTTAGTCACAGCTGAGCAGCACCATTAGCACTGCGGCTGCCCGCAGGCTACACAAAACACCTCTCCCAGCACGCTGTGTGTGCCCCAGCAGTGCTACAGCACCAAGACACCCCCGTGCCAGGCACAGAACACAGACAGAGATTCCCACTCTGTAAGTCTCAAGTAACTCCAATGGCAAAAAACCCCCCCTCTTTGTGCAAGGACAGGACTAATCCTCAGAAACGCAGTCAGGATACAATCTGTCAGTTCAGATTTAACTCCAATTGAACAATGGCTTAAAGCAAAAAATGGGGGATTATGGCAGTAAGTGTTGGCATCTATAAACACCAAAAGCTTCTGCAGATGTGCCATTTTAACCCAAGTCTTTCACTCCAGACAGTTCTTACTCTTTGCTCGGTGAAAAACTGTCTGGATGGCCAAGCCCAAAGAGTGGTGGTGAATGGAGTTAAATGCAGTTGGTGGTTGGCCACCAGTGGTGTTCCCCAGGGCTCAGCACTGGGGCCAGTCCTGTTCAATATCCTTATCTATGATCTGGATGAGGGGATCAAATGCACCCCCAGCAAGGAGTGGAGTCACCACCCCTGGAGGTATTTAAAAGCTGTGTAGATGTGGCACTCAGGGACATGGTTTAGTGGTGGTCTGGGCAGTGCTGTGTTAACAATTGGATTCAATGATCTTAAAGGTCTTTTCCAACCAATACGATTCTACGACTCTCTATCTGGACACTGCCTCACCCACCTAAGACAACAGGATCTCAGAATATCTTCAGAAACAAATTACAAAACAGAAATTCTTCCAGTGCAACCCTGGAAACATAAGCAAGAATGTATTTGGCCGGTCACTAGAGGGGTTGCTGATCCTTAGATGTGTATGACAACGTTCCCCCATGGAGCAGCACTGCTGAAATCAAGCAACATCTGCAGGGAGGATTTCCAGTTTTATAAGGTTTACTTCTAGTGTGGCAGTGAAGAGCTGCTACAAAAAAGCAGCTGTCCCAGATGGCAGAAGAGGAAGGACCATCTGAATATTGCTTACCATATGCAGATCCTCATACAGTAACAACTCTGCAGCTTAACTCTATAGTCACTTCTTCCTCATTCTTTACAGCCCTACAAAAGACCAGTGTACACTGTCTCTCTCACGTTCCAAGTCTGGTGAGGTGTGCAGCAGCAACGTATATCTGTGCTATTTACTACAGAAACCAGGAATACTCTTATTTCTGTGTATCTTGGCAACCTGCACATCAATTTCTCACTAATTTCTGTATAAAAGGAAATACACTTTTAAAAAAAAATGTTTAAAGGGCAACAACAAGCAATCAAGGAAAAGTTTGGGAACTGGATCATCCACAACAGTTTTGCTGGGTTTTGTTTTTTATTCCCTTCCCTTTCTTTATGCACAAGGGAAAAGGAAGAGTCTGCAGACAAGCACAGCAGCCTCACATCCTATCCTATTGCTCAGCCTGAGATCAGCAGGCAGGCAGCAATATTCAGTTCATCTGTAAGAGTGCAAGTGACCCAGCAGTGGTTGCTAGGCACAGGGACAGATATAGCCAGGGAGACAGAATGGATTGGGCTGAATCTGCCGTACGCTGCAGGCTCAGGTGAACTGTTCTGCCTAGCACTGAGGATTTCTTACAGTGCAGTTCTGGAACACCAGACTAGAAATTACCCTTAAGAATTGGGTTTTTACATAACACAGAACAAGATATGTATTTTGCATCAAGTAGTATTTTGTTGTTGCAGAGATGTCAAAGGCCACCTTAACCGGCTCCACCTCTGGGACTTTTTCTCCGTGCCTGAATTAATAAGAACTGCTGAAAAATTATTTTGTCACCTCAAAGAGTGCCTAATGCTGACTCACACTGCCAGAGCATCCAGAATCATTGCTCTGTTCTCAGTTTAAAAGAGCTTCTCTCCAGAGGGAGCATAGGAAACATTCAGCAAGCCAAAGTCACTTCACCACACACACACACACAGAGTTATTTCCCAATCCTCAGAAACGGATTGTCACCTGTCCCTTGGGATTGCCTCTGGACATCATTCCTGTACCTGGGTATGGGATGGAGAGAAGCGTGAAATCAGCGTAACGTTGAGCTTTGTCCACCTTCTCAGAAGACGTCACACTGCACAGGACAAGAGGAGAACAGCAGATATTTGCGGAGTATTTTTCACACAGACACCAGCACCCAAAAAGCTACGTGTCACATCTCCCTGCACGATGACTTGACTCAGTAGTGAGCAGGGGCAGAACTTACTCCACACATCCAAATAAATAGGTATAGCCCAAAATCACTAAAGCTTTTCTCTGAGAGAAGCAGGAGAAACATCTACCTCTGTTCCTATACACAAGCAGAGGGTTCCTTTGCTCTCCCCCTTATGAAGGGGTGACTGTCTCATCACTGTAAGTCCTACACAAAAAAAACCACTCAGACTGCAGAAGACAGGAAGGCAGCTATTTTGCCCATTGATACGGCTTTCTCTGGCTTAAAAGCTTGGAGTTCTCTTTAAACCATCAACTAACCAATCCTGCTGTAGGACTCTTTCAGGGAGTGCTTCCAGGATGCTGAGTGCATGCCTGACAGCAATTCACACCTAAGGGCTATACTACCTGCAAACCAAACCCTGCACAAAAACAAATGAACCCAGACTCACTTCAAGCCAAACTTCACCTTCTTGTTTTCCACCATCAGGTCACAGATGTATCGGACAGACAGGTATCGAAGCAGCTTGATGTCGTGCCCTCTGACCTTGTCAAACAGCTGGGAATCTGCATTTCTGCAAGACAGAATGAGGCAAAGCAAGGTGAGCATGGAAGACCGACCACATTGAGTCTGATTCTTTGCACAATACTGCCACAGTTCTTCCCAGAACCACTTCTAGCCACAAGCTGCATAGCACGAGCCTTGTCTCCACAGGTCTGAGTCAGATTCTGCAACGAACTGACACTGTGAACTTTGTGCTTATGGTCCCTTCCCCCCCCTCACTCTGTTCTTCAGAAAGCACATAAGATACAGAACAATTTATCCAGCCTGGAAATGTACTTTTCGATAAAGTAAACATGTCTGCACAGTTCAAACACCTTTTTAAATAGCTCTACATATTCCTGTCTCCAGCCCTTCCCTCTGGCAATAGATTAGCAGGCTTCAGTTACACTGGGTTCAGCCAGACATTAGAATTCAAGACTCTTTCAAAAGATGGTGATGGTCTCAAGCCTGTGCCCAAAGCCCAGACTAGAAGAGAGCAGAATTGAGTGGCTGAGTCAGTCAGCTTATGTACAAATTCCCTTTTCCCCATCCCACGGATGCATACAAACCTAAGTGCAGGATCTTCCTCAGAAATGTCTTCTGCATCTGCCCAAGCATCATCAGAACCTCCTGCAAGCAAGGCAACAAGAACTGAAGCTTGTGTAAACCAACTCAATCCCCAATCTGACAAGATATGTACACACATGAAAAGGTTGTGGCTTGGTGCCCTCTCTTCACATCCAAGTGCTCCCAACAGTTCCCCACATTTCCTCTTCCTGAAAAGTCTGTTTTCTAATGTAGCCCACTCTTCCCTTGTCATTGCAAAGCACCTAGGCAGGTCAAATCCATTACTGACAGCCAGAGAACACCCCAAAAATGTTACAGCACTTTGTTAAGCCAAGCTTCAGCTTCCACACTACAGACACACACTACTCCCCTAAAGAGTTTTCCCTGGAGTTCAGTATATCTCACCATTAGTAGGACTTGAATCCCAATGATTAGTCAAGCAACAGCAAATTCTAATCCTCTTTCTTCCATTACTCCCATCCCCAATATTTGGGAATCAGTGCCCTGAATCCTTTGGGATGCCTTACTTGCCTACATGCTCCCTGTAACTCACTCTTCAGCCTCAAGTTCTTTGGTCATTGTTTCTTATGAGCTGTGGTGTTCTGTCCTGTAGTACCGTGCTTGGAAATAGGGCATGAGGTTTCAGTCTTTACTCTGTTATGCAGAGCCTGATACAAGCAGGTCCATGCTAGAGCTCTTCAACTCTTGGGAAGAGCTTGCTTTGTGTAGGTCACTGTGCCAGCACCGACCAGTCTCACCAGGCAGACAGTGACAAATGGTCCCTCACTCACCTGAGAAGATATAGTTGTAGCCAGTGCGCCCATAGAGCTCTCCCCAGCCGGCCAGAGTTGCTGATCTGCAAATATGCTGGAGGAAGATTTTGTTATTAACCACACAGGCTCCAGGAGTCTTTCCCTTATGAGGTCTCTGGCCTATCTGCTGACACGTTACACAGAAAGGTTGGCACTTACAGCTATCGCCTCTCTGCAGTCTCCCCTCCACCCTGGTCCAGATGGAGTTCTCTGAACACATCAAACTCCCAAGTGCCTTTATCTGTAGCTAGTTTTTAAATCACATTTTCATCTCCAGATCTCCAATTCACTAATACAATCAGTTCCTGTCAAGTTAGCAACATCCATGCTCTCTTAATACCCTGCTTGAGCCTTATTTCCACATTCCTCTGGATGAGATTACGGAACTCTGGGCAGTTCACTCCTGCAGAAAAAGGTCAGCAGATGCAGCCCACAGTGGCATCAGTCAAGCTAGATTAAAATTGTCACAGGTATGATTTCACTACTCATACAGTGTTTCTAAATTGAACTAGGAAAACTGAATTAAGCTACTTAAATTCTAAATGAGACTATTCCTACAGGGCTTCCACATAGTTTAAGTAATTCACATAAAAATGAATCTAATTTCACTTTCTTACAGATCCCCTTGCAGGGAAGCCCACACATTCATAAGACCATTGCAATCTTGCTTCTCCAGGGAACAGACAAGGGAAGCTTCTTTCTAGAGAGAAAAGTTATTCAAAGGAAGCTCACTGCTGGGAAGTGTAAGGGGCTGAAAGGGAAATAATTATCTTTCCCCTCCCAAACATCAAATATCTTTAGTCCTTCAGAAGGGACACATATATGGAGAAAAAAATCTTAGCTCTTTGGTGCAAGGCTTGGTGGGGAAAAATAGCCCAAAGTCCCCAAAGATGACTTATGCAGCCTAGACAGCAAATGCTACCTACTACTACAGGCTGCCTGCTTGTACCTAAGCACAGATTTTTATAGCCTTTGGAAAGGTGGCAATTGACTGAAGACGTGGCCACACAATTCTTACGTTGGGGAGAAAGGTCATTTTTTATGTAAAGACAGGTAACCCAGAAAGCTTTACCTTTCCCTTGTACAGAATGACAGGGCAAACAAAGCGTCCTCTACACCGCGCCATCTTACTCCGGTTGATGAGGTCCTGCAGTTTGCCAACCTGCACAGTGCTCTCAAACCTAGTGGGCAGAGATTCGGGTCAGTACACAGAGCATCTCCTCACACACCCTTCAGCAAAGCTGCCACAGACACCCTGGGCTGCAGTCCCCACCCCCTTCCCCTAGAAGCCAGCTCTGAAGTTAGCAAGCAAGAGGACACCTCTTTGAGAACTGCTTCTGCTGCTGTACAACACGTAGAGACACTTCTCTGTCACCTTTTCTTTATTTTGAAAGACCAGTGCACAGTACATGACAGCACCATCAGGGGCTGGCAATATCAGCACCATCAGAAGGGTCTGATGCAGACTAACATGTGGATTACTAGTGAAGGACTGCCGGAGTGAGACAGTGCCTACAAAAATACATGTTCTGCTTTCCTCCCCATCACTTTTCCATCCAAGTAGCTCAGCACTACCATCCCAGTGAATTCGCTATCAGATTGATAGCAATTTTTTCAAGGAAAAATAAATAAAATAGAGAATCAAATCTTGAATGCTCCATGAACCTTAGTTCTGGTCACTCAAGTACTTGTGTTGCCAGTTAATTAAACAACGGTCTGTAAATCAGCTAGTGGGCTGAGCAGGGTCCTTAGATTAATGTCAGCTGCATCTGTGTAACTACATTTTGTTTGGTTTTCTGCTTGAAGTCAAAATAGAAGTGTGTTCCATGTTGGGAGACAATCTGGAAACAAATTAAAATTGCTGCAATTTTTCCTGTAGTGTCTACATTTGATAGAAATCCAAACCTAATTCTGAACTACACAGACCTTCAAAACAGCAAATCAATGTAGAGAGGATTAAAGTTGCCATAATGAATTGGAGAAGCATCCAGACTGACATAATAGAAACCAGGTGAAGTCTGGACATACAGAACTGCATGGCCATGCACTTAGAGATGTTTAACAAGACTCTCCAGTAGCCCTTCCCAGTAGTGGAGCACAGTAGAACAGCCTAGATGAACTGGTTGTCTCTGGATCCTCACACATTATCAACATGGTAAGTCTGAAAAAAGGGAAAAATAAGATCATAGGAAATTCCCCAAAGGGATGGAGAAGTACCAGCATTACTGTGCAGAGCACCAGCTCTCACCTAAGGCATCTGATCCTGGTGACCCACCCCTGCATGAAAAGGCACAGCAAGATGAGTAGGATAGCCAAGGGACAGTCTATGCTGCAAGAGAAACCACCAGGGAGTGACTGGCAGAGCAGATGAAGCGAGGACACAGCTCTTCAGGGGGAAGGAGAGAACAAGGGAGGAGGAGAACTCAAAGGCAAAGAATAATGCTGGCCTAAGAACAAATTAATACCTTTTGCCAGAAGTTAAAAGAAAGTTGCTAAACTTCAGAATCAGTGAGAGTGTGGAGCAACATACCAGCAGCTGCCATTCTGGGAAGGATTAAAAAAATTAACCTATTATTAACAAGGAAATTGATCTGCTTGTGGAAAAGATTATACAAGGTGGTAGCAGTGGAAGCAGAGAAACAACAAGACCTTCAAGTCCTACATTTAAAAAAAAAAAAAAAGGAAAAAAAGGAAAGGAAAGAAGGAAAAAATTCTCAGAATTAATGGAGGTTTAAGTTTATTCACATTTCCCTGCACACACAACTATTTTACGGTCCAGCTCCAAAGAGCTTTGACATATACCAGAATTTAAAGAACAAGAACCCACGCTAATCTTCTTTAAACACTGTGAATGTGAGGGTACTAATTGCGAAGACAGGAAAACGTGAGCAGTGTGAGAAGAGATGCCTTTGTGTACAATTCCCACCACCAAACTATTTTGAAACTTGGAGATTGTGACGCACAGATTTGGTTGTGGGGTTGTTTTTAAATGAATGCACGCAATCAAGAGACATATCCTGCACTCTGCTCCAGTTGCCTTTATGTTTCCTTTGCAAAAGAGAATACAGATGGAAACAAGAACTTTAATACAGTGTAACCAGAATAGCTCCATGGCACTGCTTTTAAGTCCAGAAGGGATTCTGCAAAAATGCAGTGCCTGAAAGATCAGAAATTGTAAGAGAAGTGCATCCCCAGGGGCTGAGACAAGACAACAGGTTTCACCTCTCAGCACGCTCACTGCACTTCCCTGGAGAGGCATCACAGCACTGGGGAATGATTCTGAGCAGCTTGGCAAGAACCCAGGGCATGGGGCAAGCAGGAAGCCAAAACACCCCACTGGGGACACAGAAGGATGAGCCCCTCTCCCAGGCACACCACGCCTGCACACGCTCTGGAGAGACCTGCTCTGCTACCTGTTATGGATGTGCTACAAACAGGGCTCTCAGATCTTCTCATCTCAGTAACCGTCATCAGTAAAGCGAGAGATAAACATGAGCTAGAGGTAAACATGGTAAACAAACACAGTTGTACTGAGATTACTGTAGTAAGGGGAGGGCTGACCTGCTCTGAAGAACAGGTGTAATGCTTTTACAGGGACTAGTGATTAAATGCAATGTAAGTAGGAGTAAAATCTACTGAAAAAGGTTCAAAAAGAGCACTCTTCAGCAACATGAAAGAGAATCATTAAGGTTGTTTGGCACAAGGGAGAGAATAAGGCAGAAGGAATAACGTGTGACTTTTTTTTTTTTTTTTTTACCTTTTGGTGTTTGGGGTGGAGGGGTGGAGGGGATGTTGTTCTTCAGAAATTTGTTTTCCAGAAGATACTGCTGGGCAAAGCTTACTTCTTGACCTCCCTCCACCCAAAATCAGACCCCAAACCCAAAGTAATCTTTTTAAATGCAAGGGAAACATGTCCTGTAAGAGCAAGCAACTGTTTTGGCAACTATTTTAGATAGGCCTGAAGCAGAGATGCTCCTCTTTGCGTGACCATAACAGCACTGGAACAAAGTGTTCCTCTTATGTTGCTAGATTACACACAACTGTGATTATATTCATTTGGAGTGCAGACACACAACAGGATCATCTTGTAAAACCAAAGATGTGGCCTGTGACTGAGATTTGGACATTTTCATTAAGCACAATCACAGTAACTGCCAAGTTATGTTGGCTCTGGAAAGCTGCTCAGCGGAAAAGGACCTGCGGGTGCTGGTTGAGAGCAAGCTGAACATGAGCCAGCATGTGCCCAGGTGGCCAAGGGCATCCTGGCTTTTATCAGCAATAGTGTGGCCAGCAGGATCAGGGTAGTGATCGTCCCCTTGTACTCAGCAGTGCGGTGAGGTGATATCAGAAATTTCCAAGCACGGGGAAGGACTCCTGATATCAGACATTCTGCTACTTTTTGTGACTCCTCACAATCAGCACCTGATCAAGGGACATGGAGACTAAAAACACACATGGAATTCCTCCTGCACCTGCCTGGATTTCAGAGTAGTATTAGCAAACTTTGACCAAGCAACATCCTTTCTTCCCCGAGCTGCCCAGCCACAAAATGAACAGGATCAGGAAACTGATCTGGGTTAAAAGTATCCATTTTTTGCTGGTTCCCCACATGCTCCAGAAGCAGGTGTTCCAGCAGAACCGACAGGGCAGCAGTGTTTGCACAAGTGAAAACTGTTTCTGAAACACCTTAGTATTCTCAGAGGTGTGAAGCCTCAAGAAGATCTTAGCAGCTGATTAAGAACATTACAAAAACGAAAGCAGAACTGTCCAAGGCCGGGCTGGATGGCACCCTGAGCAACCTGGTCCAGTGGAAGGTGTTGCTGCCCCTGGCATGGGGGATAGAACCAGGGATCTTTAAGGTCTCTTCTAACTCAAACCATTCTGTGGTTCTACGAAAGGCAGCCAAAGACACACAGTCCTAGAGGGAGTGTCCTGCTCACTGGAAGAGGTTCTTGTGTTTTGTAACACAAGAAGTGCAACAGTCTCTATGTAATAATTATTCCACAGCCATACAATGATGAAACTAAAACCTGAATTTGTCTAAAGATCACTTAGCAGCTTTTACAGAGAGTATTGCCCAGAAATCAGGAGAGGGATGATAGAATGTAGTCTGTTTCCATGACTCTCTGGGACAGCAAATCAAGACTTGGAGAATGAGTTCCAAAAAAGTTAATTGCCACTGCTGGCTTGCACAAGTCACAGAAGAAAATGGGGCATCGAGTGTGAATACTCTTGTTTCGAATACTTGTCAGAAAAATTAAGCACCCTTTCCTCTTGCAAGAGCAGGAAAGCAGAAGCATTCGGTTTCTCTTCCCTAGTTACATTTACTGCTTCAGACTTCAGTTTCCTGTTTTTTGCAGCAAGGGGTTTAATCTCTTCTAATCTAATCGAACCATCAAGCAGAAATTCTCCCATCTGACAGTCAGTTGTGGCTGGTTTCCAAAGATCCCCTCCTACAGCACCCAGCCCATGTGCCAGCACAGCAGGTAAAGGTTTGCCTTCCTCAGGCAAAGCAGCTGGACATGTGAGGGGGACTTGGTGATCATTCTTTTGACCATGTTATGCTTATCGTGGGCATGCAGTTAAGACTGCGAAACTGCGTTATGTCTTGTTGGAATTAAAAATAAAACTGAGATGCTGTGGTTGGAGCTGCAGGGAGCAACGTGAGACCAACGTGATCCTGGGCCTGTGGGTCAAAGTCCAGAAATACGTTGGCTTAGACACGCATCAAACTGCCAGGAAGCATTTCCCGTTAGCTCACTAGACCTCAGTGCCCACTGACCCGCCCTTTGCGGTGGGGAGAGGTGAAACAGCCTAGAATGACAGAAATATCTGTCCAAAATGCCTCGTCTGCCTAGTCCTTATCAGACCCCGTGCCCCGAGATGCTTTGCAGACTGAAATTCCCCACATCAGAGGCCTTGCAGTGAGACCACGGGCACCTCATCGAGAGAGGGCGAGCATCGCACAGCCTCACTCTCAGCCTCGAGCCTTCGGACGAGCTGCAGCAGAGCAACCACCAGGACCCAGCGCTGTGCTCGCCTTTACTCCAGGGCCACATGCAGCGTTGCTGGCGTTGCCCTGGAGCACCGGCGCTTCCTTCACACCCCTCCTTACAGGCTCGGTTTTCACCACGGCAGCCCAGGAGCCCCGGGGCGCTGGGAGGAGCCCCACGGGAGCGCGGCGGCCCCGGGAGGCAGCGAGGGGAGCCCTCGGAGCGGTGACACCGCCGGCTATAATTAGCGCAGTGCAGGGCTTCCCCCGGACAGCAGCGGCGGGCGCGAGGGCTCCCCGGGACAACGACAACAACAACAACAACAACCACCGCCCCTCCGGCGGGTGTGAGCCGTGCGGGGCGGGACACGGGCACCGGGGGCCTTACGGGTCGCGGCCGGCGTCGCGCTCCAGGAGGACGATGTAGCGCGGGTAGTGGGCGCAGACCTCGCCGTGCAGGTTGGGGATCACGCTGTAGCGATAATCGCGGCCGAAGAGCTCCAGGCACCGCCGCTCGATCCGCTCCACCTGCGCAGAGCCACCGCTCAGTGCCCGCCGCGCCGGGACCCTCGAACCCCGCTCCCCCCAGCCCCGGTGCCCTCACCTTGGCGGCGGCGGCGCCGCCGCCGTCCTTGGCGCGGTACTGTGCCCGGGAGAACTCGAGCAGCAGCTCGGCCAGGGCGCGGTCCCCGGAGCCCGCCGGGGGGCAGCCGCGGGCCGCCGCCGCCATGGCCGCGCCGCTCACCGCCGCCGCCTCGGGCCCATCGCCCCGCCCGCCGCTTTCCGCCCGCCGCCACCGCCCCTTCCGCCCGCCCCGCCGTCATCGGTGAGCGCCGGGCCGCGCTCCGCCCCGGGGCAGCGGGACCGCTCCGGGGGGAGCGGGCTGCGCTCCGCACCCGCGCCTAGAAAGACGGGGCAAAGGCTGTCTAGGCGTGTGCAGGGCGCTGCGCTTCATAAAGAACCCCCTCCTGAGGTGTGGCCGCGCACACCGAGCCGGTGCCGGTCGGAACTGCGGGATGAGCGGTACCGCGGAACCCTGGTTCTTGCAGGGGAACACAAAGTGGTTTTCATCCGCGTTTGTCTGACTTGCAAACCAGCTGCGAATCTTGACAAGACTTGAAAGAGAATGAGGCCCCTGGAGCATTTTATGACAGCCGAGTTTAAGTGCAGCTAAGGCGGTGCATCTCGGCACCCTGAGAAAGAAACTGGGCCGAGGTGGTCTGATTTCTGCTGGGTTTGGGACCAGTGGGAGGCTGCCGGGGCGGGGGCAGGACTTTGGAGGGCACCTGCCGGCATACAAGTGCCTCGGGGTGACAGCCCGGCACACCTGACCTGGCACAGCCGTGTACCCTGGCCCTGTCACCACACCTGACCTAGCACACCTGACACACAGCCGCGTACCCGGCCCTGTCACCACACCTGGCCCAGCACACCTTCTGTCCCCCGGCCCTGTCATCACACCTGATCTGGCACAGTCATGTAACTGGCCCTGCGCTGTCACACGAGAGGTTCTGGGTCGGGTCCCGCTGTCCCAGTGCCACAGCGGCGGCAACTCAACTTGCTCCGTCCCCACCAAGCGGGTGGGGAAGCTCTGCTCCCCGCCCCGCGGGCTACGCCGGGCACTCGGGGAGTCGCAGGAGGTACGGGAGGATGGACGCCTCCGGCCAAACCCACCCCCCGGGGACCCGCCGGCACTGATCGGGCCGTGCCCAAGTGCTGCCCCGGGCAGGGGCGGACCGGGGAGCGGCCCCGGGCAGGGGCGGACCGTGGAGCGGCCCCGGGGGAGCGGGGCGGGCCCGGCGCCGGCTCCTTCCCGGCTCGGCGACCCGACCCGAGCCGTGCCGAGCTGAGCCGTGCCGAACACTGCCCGTCGCGAGGCGATCCGAGCCCGGCCGAGCCCGAGGCGGGCGCAGCCGAAGGCGGCCGGAGCAGCCCGATCCCTGGGGGGCGCGCGCGGCGGGCTCGGCTCGGGCTGGGCTGGGCTCGGCTGGACTCGGCTCAGCACGGCCGGGCTCGGCCGGGCTCGGGCTCGGCTCCGCAGTGGCGGGGGGCGCGCGGCCGCGCGCGCGCGGCGGGAGCGCGCGGGGCGCAGAGGCGGCAGCCAAGATGGCGGCGCGGGTGTCGCAGGGCCCGGCAGCCCGCGGGCGCTCTTAGGCCGCGGCCCCCCCCGCCCCGCCGACCCCGGGCGGGCCCCCCGCCGTCCCGGCCCCTCCCGCCCTCCGGCAGTGGCGGCCGGCAGGATGCTGCCCTCGCAGGAAGCCTCCAAGCTGTACCATGACAACTACGTGCGGAACTCGCGCGCCATCGGCGTGCTCTGGGCCATCTTCACCATCTGCTTCGCCATCATCAACGTGGTGGTCTTCATCCAGCCCTACTGGGTGGGCGACAGCGTCAACACGCCCAAGCCCGGGTACTTCGGGCTGTTCCACTATTGCGTGGGCAGCGGGCTGGCGGGCCGGGAGCTGTCATGCCGTGGCTCCTTCACCGACTTCAGCACCATCCCCTCGGGCGCCTTCCAGGCGGCCGCGTTCTTCGTGCTGCTCTCCATGGTGCTGACGCTGGGCTGCATCACCTGCTTCGCCCTATTCTTCTTCTGCAACACCGCCACCGTCTACAAGATCTGCGCCTGGATGCAGCTGCTGGCAGGTACACTCCGGCACCGGGAGCACCGGCACCGGGAGCACTGGCCTGCCCCGGGCCTGGCGGCGGGCGATGGGCGGGGGAAATGTGGGCAGCGCCGGGTGTGGGGCACTCCGGGAGGATCTGGCACTGGTAGTGGGGCCCCTGGCTGCAGGGAGCACCGAGGTTGCTCAAGGAAGCTGGGCTGGGTCCAAGCACTGCGGGGCCGTGGTTCCAGGATCCAGCCTCATGGCTTCTTGGGACACCCAGGCCGGGTGCAAGTGCTGACAGACTACCAGGAATGGGCACCAGTTCGGGACACTGCCACCCAGGGCTCCCTAGTATCCCCTGGCCACAAACAACACTAGGGCTGCCCAAGAAAGCTGGGTTCTGGTACAAATACTGGGTACAAGTAACCATACAGTATCCCAGCCAGGAGCCAGGCCCAGGACATCCCAGGACTTCCTGAGACACCCAGGGCAGGCACTGGCACTGACAGAGCACCAGGAACAGGCACTGGCACTGGTGCCCGGGGCTCCCCAGGCAGAGGTTGGCTTCAGGGAACACTGGGGTTGCTTGAGGAAGCTGGGCAGGGTACAAGCACTGTCGGGCCATGGGGCATGCCAGCCAAGAAGTGTCTTCAGGACACTCCAGGGCTTCCTGGGACACCCAGGCCAGGCACTGGCACTAACAGAGCACCAGGAATTTGCACCTGTTCTGGGCTCTGAAACCTGCGGTTCCCCAGGAAGGTCTGACTCCGGGGAACCACAGGACTCACTGGGACACAGCAGGAAAGCTGGATCAGGGACCCCCCTTAGGGGATCCCAGAACAGGCACTGGCCCCGGCCACCTGGGCAGCCTGGAGTACCTCAGGAAAGCTGAGCCAGGCACTGGCCTTGGAGCACCTTGGGACATCCTGGGCCAGGGACCAGCCTTGGGACACCCCAGTTAGGAACCAGTGTTGGGACACCCTACAACAGGGACTGACAGAATCAAGGACCAACTGCAAGATGGCCTAGGACACATTGGACCTGGGATCAGGCCCCTGGGGATGCAGACACCCTGGGACAGTCCACATCAGGGACTAGCCTTTCTGTCAAACCAGGCCCAGGGACATCCCTGAGCAAGTATCCCCAAGGGATACTCACTTTAGGGGAATCCCCAGTGCCTGAAGGAACCTCATCACTGGCAGGAACCCATGCATGGATCTCTCAGCCCTGTAAAAGCACCTGTGCACAGACAGACCCTTCAGCTCCCCCTTAAAGACATGTTGTGCCCAGGCCCCCTCCCTCCCACATCATGAAAGAGCTGTGAGGACAAGCCTTTCTGAGCTCTCTCCAGTGCTTCCCATGGGGGAACATTATACATTTACCTTGAGGTCTGCTCAGGCATGACCACAGGCTCAAGCCCAGTCATTGCCCCCAAAAGTGTCCCTGTCTATAGATTCTCCTTAGCTCCCTCCACAAATTAAACCCCACTGTAGATGTGCCCCAAGACCCTCATAGACTCACTCCTCAAAGTGGCACCATACAATAACCCTTTCTTCAGAAGGGGACCTAATGCCTATACTAATGAAGGATCCTGAGTATCCCTTGTGCACAGACCTCCAAGCTGTCCTAACAGAGAGTCTGTCCTTTTTGGAGACAGACCCTGAGAACTGATGCTGAGCTTTCCCTGGTAGGGGGATCCCTCACTTCCTTCTCTGTCCAGTTTTATGAACTATAGACAGACACTGTTACTCTTCACTACATACAAAGTGTGAATAGACCCAGAGCTCCCACTGGAAGGACCCAGAGCAGCCCTTATTCCTAATGAAAGGACCCAGTCTGTCCCCTCTGTGAGCAGGGCCCCAGTCATTGATGTGGAAGGATATAGCCCCTCTGTGCTAGGGCCTTGCAGCCAGCCCAGCTCTCTCTCTTGCAGCTGGCTGGGGCTGGAAAGCCTGACCTCTCGTCACCCAGATCAGGACCACAGCCAGACCAGGAGCTGCCCTGGCTTATCAGGAAATTCCCTCATCTTTAATTTTCCCTGTCCTGAAGATTTATCAGTTTAAAGCAAGCTCAGAGCCCAAATCCTACCGATGATTGTCAGCAGCTTAATCAAGTGGTTTGGAGCAACCCAAGTGCTGCTGCTGCACAGGGAGCTGTGTGGTGGAGGGCACTGCACTCGAGGCAGCTCTGAGCTTCCTCCCCATTGCCTCCTGTCCTGCCCTGGCTCAAGTTTGGGTGGCCACAACAGCACCCTGTGCTGTCAGCTCTGGATACCCCTTGTCCTGTATGGGGCTTGTCCCTGCTCACACTTTGCACCTTGTTGTTACACATGCGTTGCTCATAGCGGCACTTGTGAACCCCAAGCGTGTGTCTTGCTGGGGCCATGGATCAGCTCCTCTGGCTCCAGCTGGGCCAGGCTGGCTCAGAGCTCTCCCACAGCAGCACGGCTCCGTGGCCTCTCTGTGCTGGGGAAAGTCCAAGGCAGCATTAACAGAGATTGTCCCTGCACTCTACCCTGAGACTGGACAGCACAAGAGAGCTCCTGTCCTGCAGGACAGGCTGGTGTCCCTGTCAGGGAGGGCTAGGACACAGAGGTGGTGGAGTGGTGTGTCCCAGCAAGGAGTCTCATCCTCAAGCATTGGGCAGGGCTGAACTTCCGTGGGCATGTCAGAGACAGCTGCAGGTGGATGTGTTACCTTGTGCATGGAGGAGGAGTTGCTGTGACCCATGGAGCACACACAGGGGCCAGATCTCATGAGTAGGGCAGTAGGTGGCCTGATGCAGGCTCTGGCAAAGCATGGTGCAAACTTCGGAGATTCATCTGCCTGGGAGGTTGAAGGGTTGTGCCAGAGGAGAGGGCTTGGAGGGGCAGAGAAGGGAAGGATATTCCTCCTGCCTCGATGAGGCTTTAGCTGAAGGAGGACTTGCAAGCAACAGTGAGACTCAAAGTCTCTTGGTCTCACTGGTGAAAAGGGGACTGGCAGAGAGATGGGGCAGAGGTGTCCCCACCCTGTCCCTCTGGAATGTCCAGTGCAGAGTACAGGGCTGCTGAGTGTGGGCATGGATGGGCTCGGCAGAAGAGAAAAATCGAGTGCAGGAATGTGGGGGAAGGGGATGAGGAATTCAGGATCTGTTTCAAAAAAAAAGTTTAAATCATCAATGTCTAATTAGTGGACAGCAATCAAGGCAGAGTTTAATTAGAGCTTGACAGAAAACTCCAGCTCAAAAGCCACTGCCCCCCTAGGAGGAAACTGGATCTAATTAAGAGGAAAGACTCTGCTTTATCGCAAATAGAACGTGGCCATCTGCCCTGTTCGAAATCCCAGTAACGCAAAACGAGATTTTGCTAAATCCTTCTGTTACAAAACCAGAGATGGGCCCTTAACATGAGCACGTCAGCAACTGTGTGACTGACAGCACCTGATGCCACCCCAGTACTCAAAATTAGTGGAGGAGCTCCTTCAGAAAGTCCCATGGGATGATGCTTACTTGAAAAGAAGTGGGCTGTGACAGTAATCCCCCTTAGGATCCATCTGCAGGAGACTGGAGCACAGGAATACACCCTCACCACGTACTGGGGAGGCTTCCCAGGAGTCTGAGCATTTCCTCTGATTCCCTGATCCTCTGCTGTAGCATAAGGCACAATCACCCTGTGAGTTAACTCCAAGCTTTGTCTTGGTGCCCACAAATAATCTGGAGTAAGAGAGCCCAACCACCTCTGTGTGACTCTGCATCTACATGTTTCTTGTCAGGACAGTCACTCCGAGTGGGTCCAGGGTTCTGTTTCCAGGGGGTCTTCAGTTTTGTACTTACAATCTACTGAGGGTCAAAAGAGGCAGCCAGCTGAGCACACCATCCCTCTTGCATGTAGGAATGGACTGGCCACATTTTAAGGTGTTTCCCTGTGCTTCAGGTCCAGCAGTCAGTGTGGTGAGACCTTCCAGCTCCCCTAGGGATGCATGATGTCCAGGGCCATGCCTTTGACAGTAGGGCTGGGGTTTGTCCTTATCCATAGCACTTTGGAGTTGACTATACCATGTCCAGGCACCTTACCTGATGGACAATCTGTTAATACATATCCTTCTGAGCCCTTTTCTCCCACTCCCTTCAGAGCTACACTCACCTCTCGGATGGGCCCTTCCGAGGGCTGGTAGCAGAGGCAGAGCCCTGAGCAGTGACTTCATCTTCTGCATCTCAGTCATGTTTACCACCTTCTGACTGGGGACCCCTTGCAGGGCATCATTCTGGCATGTCCAGGAAGAGGAGTGCTGAGGAAGCCCATTGGCAGATGCTGGGCTGTGTGTGGCAGGGCCGTGTGGTGTGGGGATGTCGCCTCAGCCCCAAGGGAGAGCAGGGTCTGGCCCCAGCACCACAGCCCTGAAACGCTCCATGGTGCTGGCAACGATGTGGTGGCTCTGCTGAGCCACATCAGGACAGGCTCATCTTCCTGACTGGGACTTGCTGGAGAGCCAACTCCTCTCAGAGTTCGAGGTTTCAAAGCAATTGTTTTCATGGATATAAAAGTCATTAATTGATTTTCGTAATGAAAAAATTTGAGGCAGATTCCACTGCTCCAAACCAGCTTGGAGTGTAACTGGGACAGCTACTGGGAATGAAACTGCCCAGGGAGGTCATGGAGTCTCCCTCTCTGGAGACATTCAAAACCTGCCTGGATGCATTCCTATACAACTTGCTCTAGGTGACCCTGCCTCGGCAGGGGGGTTGGACTGGATGATCTCCACAGGTCACTTCTAACCTTAATTATCCCGTGATTCTGTGATTCTATCCTGTATCCTCAAGCCCTTTCTCTGTCCAAGGGAGAAATATTGCCAAAAATATGATCTTTCAGGTGAACCACTTCCACCTGCCGACCTTGCAGCAAAAATTACATCACCGCGAAAAAACTTAGCCTTTGATCAATTACCGTCTTCTTGCCCCCAGAAAAGCTTTCCTGAAGACTCCCCCCTCCTTCCACTGCCACTCCTGCCTTGCAGCGGGGACAGGAGCAGGGATTCAGCCTATTCCTTGCATCCAGCCGGCGCCGTGTGCTCCGCGGCAGCAGCCCCGGGGTTTGCACGGCAGCGCGTCCCTCCCGTAGCGGCTGTTAATGTGCCTGTGTACTCGCAGGGAGGGGCTGAGCCGCGCGTTTCGGAGCCGCTCGTGTCCTGGAGCTTACATCCCTTAACTGTTGTTCCAGATAAAGTAACTGTCAGTTCTGATTCATACAAACTCATAACTCTATTCTGAATCCTGCTGATTTTTTGGCACGGAAACAGCCTGTGGAGCAAAATGCCGTAAGGGAGCTCGTGTCTGTGTAAATGGCCGGTGCTACTCATCCTGAGCACGCTGCCCTTAGTGTTCATCTATTTTTGAGGGATTTCAGTTTCTATGGGAAGGAAGGGCGGCTATGTTTGTCCCCTTTCCCTTCAGTGATCAGCTCTCAGGAGGTTTTCTAGTGAGAAGCAGCCACTCCAGACCCCAATATCACAGCCCAGCCCCTGTTCCCCAGAGGCTTGGGGCTCACTGTCCCCACACCAGGTTTAACAAGCCCCTTTGGGCCCCAGTGGTTGCTGGTGTCCCCCCTGTTACCTCACATTTTCCAGTTTGCGTGTCCTGGGGTGGTGTGATGCTCTGTGTGCCCGTGCTCGGGGGGAGGCCACATCTCTCAGCTGCAGGGCATGTCCTGAGCTTCTTCTACCCATGGCAGGCAAAAACAGTAAAAGCCAGTCTTCGTCCACACCTGCAGACTAAACTGGACAGAAAAAGTGATTAAAAAATCAGATTTTAATGCTGCAGGCACAGCTGCTCAGGGCAGGTGCAGTACTGGGATAGCCATGGTACTCAGCAAACATGGGGCTACTCAGACAAATTAGCTAAATGCACCTTGTACCAGGAGATGTTATCCTGCCGGGAGGAGCTTCCTCTTGTGTTGCAGCCTGAGTCATAATGTTACATTCCCTTTGATTAATTTCTTTTGCAAGGATATCAAAAGCCCTTGAGATGCCTGTTTCATTTCTAGAGGACCTTGACAAGGGAGCACTGAGGAGTGGGAAGCCATGAACCAGCTGTAAAACCAAGCCAAGAAATGCTAGTTTTTCCGGGGCCAGAACCCCATCCCCAGCAGGATCATCCTCCCTCCGCATACACCCTCCCCCAGCAATCGCTGAAATGCCTTTCCAACTGGGAAAACTCTAGAAGAGGGAGTTGGAGCCCAGGGCCTGGGAGAAGGATGGCAGCTGTGGGGTGTGACAGAGTAGCCAGTCATCCTTGGTGCCATTGGCAGTGAGGACTCGCACCACACCCTCAGAAGAAGAGGAATTAAAAGCAAAATGGATGGGAGTTGGGTTATTTTTTCCTCTTTAACAGCGGCTCTAGTAGGAGTCATCACTTGGTGTTTTTCATGTGGTTGCAAGGTGTAGAAATAGGTTGTTTTAAACAAAAATCAAGGTTTTCCTGCAGGTCTACAAGGGATCTTGGGGCATTGGGAGGCAGGTGCAGGCAGACCCCCAATCTTGCACCCCTCAGAGCTGTTGCAGAGGGCAGTGCTGAGGCCTGTGGACCATGTGGGGATCCCCTCCTTGTTCTTGCTCCACTCTTCAATGTCACTCCTTGCTGCAGGCACAGGAAGGTGTTTCCAGGACATCAGGCGGGCTGGGGACATGCAGAAAAGGGAATTGCTTGTGACAGAGCAGAGGACTCGGCTTGCTGCTGGGAACATGTAGGACAGATGGGAAGAAGAGAGCACTGAGCTGCTCTGAGCTGCAGGGACAAACCCACCCCCTTGCCAGGGATGGCCACAGAGCACCTTAGCTTGTTTCATACTACACAGCACTGGGAGCTCAGTGGATCCTAAAATCCTCTTAGCATCTTGCTTTCACAGGAACAGTCCCTGGCACAGGTTTGCTGCACCTGCTCCCCTTTATTTCAGGCCCTTGGCTGAATTAATGCCATCCTGCCCCAAGGTGCCCAGGTCAGCATCAGGCCAGGCTACACCTCACCATTTACCACGCAGAGCACGGCATTGGTCCTGATTGTACTTCCTTGCAGAGGGATGGTTTTGGGCTGGCCCAGTCCCAGCAGGCAGGGAGCTCCCCCAGACACGCTGTGCTTGGCTGGGAGTCCCTGGTGACGATGTACTGGAGGTGCCAGCTTGTCGGCTCCTGTGCAGCCATGCAGTGCCAGGGTAGAACCAGGGCTGTGCACGGCCCTAAATCAGCATGCAGGGCTCACCACTGCCTGCAAAGACACTTCTACAGAGCAGGTTTGTGATGTGGACGGAGGAGGCAGAGACCAGGCAGCAGCTGGCACGTGACATTATGTACCAGAGCACAGACTACTCACCTCAGTGTCCCTGCTCTTTTCTGGGTGCAGCTTATCAGGATGCGAGGGCAATACCTGCTCCCAGTGTGATGCCCTGCATATGCTTCCCTCCCTCCTGGGATTTTCCTTCCCTCCTGAGAGCAGTTCAAAGCATGTGCCAGCACCTGGGCAGCTTGCGCCAGACCACCAGCTGCCCTCCCCTGGGGCCACTGCTACAGCACTTGTGCCTGCAGGGTGTTTGCTGTCCCTCCAGCGGTAAGGGATGGGGAGATAATTCCTCGCTGGTGCTGGCACAAGCTTCTTGGTTCTTCCCTAACTCAGGGCAAAAATACCTGCAGGGCACCCCAGCCAACATCATTACTATTTTTAGCCTTCCCAGCTGATACGGGCAAGGAGCTTTTATACTTGCTGTAGTTAGAAAAAACGTCACCTTCTTACCTTGACAGTCACAGGCTTTGTGTTGGCATTTCCCTCTGTGTGTTCCCTGGTGTCTCCTTGCTCAGCATGGAGCGTGCAGGATGGAGGCACACTGGGAAGGTGACCCCTCTGGGAGCAGTGCTTGCAGGATGTGTGGTGGTTGGGTGCAGGGGCTCCTGGGGATGACGATCCTCTCAGCACGCAGCATCCCTGCCCGCAGCTCCTGCCTGGTAGCTCCTGCCCACATGCAGGGAGTCTGCAGTGATGAGGAAAGCCCATGGGGAACCACTGATCCTGTGACTGGAAGAAACCAAGACCCTGAAGTTCCCATTTGTGCGTGGGCAAGATTTGGGACAGCCACGTGCAAACCCAGTCCCTGGGGCTGCTGGGGCAGTGGTGGCTGTCTCCTGCCACATCACCTGGCTGTCATGGGGCCAAGGTGGGCTTGCTGACAGGTGTGGGCTGCACTCATGCACTGACTGGGGGGCTCAGTGCCTGGCACTGCCACCCCGTGTCCCCTCTGATGCCTCCCCTCCTCTCCCCCTTGCAGCGCTCTGCCTGGTGCTGGGCTGTATGATCTTTCCTGATGGCTGGGATGCAGAGACCATACGGGACATGTGCGGGGAGAAGACAGGGAAATACTCCCTGGGCGACTGCTCCGTGCGCTGGGCTTACATCCTGGCCATCATCGGCATCCTCAACGCTCTCATCCTTTCCTTCCTGGCCTTTGTCCTCGGCAACCGGCAGAACGACCTGCTGCACGAGGAGCTCAAGACAGAGAGCAAAGGTGAGAGCCACGCTGCCGAGGGTCCCGGGGCCCTGGGGGGATCCTGGGTGGGAACAGCCTGGGGGGCTTGGCCCCTCCAGCATCCTGAAGAGAGTCCCATGGGCTTAACTGCCACCTACAAAGCGGAGCAGGGTGGGCAGGGTGGGAGCGGAGCGGGCTGCCGAGCCTCTGTCCTGCCTGACACTCGTCTCTTCTGTTTCCACAGATTTTGTTGGCACTGCGGTAAGTCTTGAGTGTCACTGTCCTGTCCCCTGGCCCTGACTGTGTGGCGTGTCTGGGTGTGCTGTGTGGCTTGGGATGGGGGAACCCTGTCTGTGCGGGCAGCGAGGCTGGGGACAATGGGGAAGGGAGGCAGCAGGGACAGGGTGGGGCGCGGCAGGGATGGGGACAGGCATGTGCTGATGGCACGATGGTGCAGTAAGACCTGCCCAACACCGTCCTCGACCCGCTGTGCTCTCCCCACAGAGGATATAAGGCCGACCGTCCGCAGCAGGACCCTCTTCCCATGGCCGGCAGCCTGGGCGCTCCCTCCCTCTCTTGCCCTTCGTCTGCTGCCAGCGGCCACACAGCGTCCCGCGCCGCCCCCCGGGCCCCGCCGCCCGCGCCAGGGATGCGCCGCCCGCCCGCCGCATCCACGGCCACCTCCATGTCCACGCCGGCACCGCCATCCCACGCACCCCGCCAGCTCCGCACCCCGCGCTGCCCGCGGGCCGCCGCCGGGGAAGGATGCCTGAAACGCGCTTCGTTCAAGAACAGCATCCAACTGCGGTTTTGTTTCAAGGAAAAAACAGTCTCGGAGTTTTTAACAGATTTCTACATCCCCAGGACTCCTGACCTGCTGCCTCCCACCCGAACGCGCACCCAGTGACGCCCCGTGCCGGCTGCTCCGGGTCCCGGACCCCTCCCCACTCCCATTTTGTACAGCTCCGTGATCCTGTCTCCACGGCCAGGGGACCCGGTGGCCGGGATAGGGCCCAACCCCTACTTTTACATGTAAATTCATATTCTCTAAACAGGGTAAAGTGACTCGAACCCCCTCGCCCCCCACCCCGGGAGCCCGGCCCCAGGACGCGGTGCTTCCTGGCGTGTGGCCGGGGCCTCGCTGCTGCCGGCCATGGGACACCCGACACGCTCCGCCGCTGAATGTAAGCCCTGGTAAGTGGGAGCAGCTGAACATGCAAAACCCCCTGGACGGGTGCCTCCCGCCAGACCCCTCCCCGAGCTGGCCGCGGGCTGTTGCCAAACGCCTTCCCTCCCCATACGGTGCTTTATCTCCACTGGTGACGGCGTGGCCGGGGGTACCCAAGCCCTCCTGTGCCCACCCGGCCTCCTGGCTGCACCCTCGCTGTCCCGCGGGGAGCCGGGGGCAGCTGCCCGGCTCCGATGGCCCCCACACGGCACCTCAGAGCCGGCACCGACACCCCGGCGCGGGCGGCCGCAGCCCGGTTGTGGCTCTGCTGGCCAGACCGGTGTGTGTGGGCTTCCCCTGGCCACGGGGCTTGGGTCACCGCAGCCCTCGCAATGCAATAAAGTCCTCAGCACTGGCCGCATCTCAGTGCAAGCAGCCGGGGCTCCTCGCAGGGCCCCGGGAAGGGGAGGGCCCCCAGGGGGCCCTGGCAGGGCTGGACCCAGGCACTGGGCAAGGCCGGGGAGCAGGGAGCAGAGTGGGTCTCGGGATGGGGCCACGGAGCATGCAGGCTGCTGAGGGATGGCATCAAGTGCTCTGCAGGAACCATCGCCTCAGCGGGCACCAGGGGCTGGTGGGAGCAGGTAAGTGGTGCCCTGAGGCCCTGCAGGGTGGCGGTGAGGGATGGAGCTGTGCCGAAACACCATCTGGATCTGGGAGCCAAAGTCACCCGGGACGGCGTGGGTGCCATGAGCCTGGCGGTGCCCACCTCCCTCCGGCAGCTGCCCCCCTGGAACGAGGTCAGCAGGAACCCCCTGCGCCTAGCAGCACCTGGGCCTTGCCAGCTTGTGAGTGCTGTTGCCAGCTGAATTGGAAAAACAAACCAAGAAAAATCAGTGGAGAAAGGAATACAGTAGCTGTAATATATCTGTATTTTAGTACAAAGTTTGATACAGTGTTTCACAAAACCTTATTGAAAAATATAATTCAAACCAGACAAGCTCGGAGCCCTGTGGTATGGGGAGGGTTGGGATGGGCTCCTGCCGGCACTGCCAACACAGAGGAGGTGGTCTGCAAGGAGGTCAAAGGACCCCACATGAGTGTCTGAGCTGTGGTGGGGCAGGAAGGGTCGGGGAAGGGAGGGTGGAGAGCCTTCCCTGTGCCCAGTGGGGTTGAGCCTCCACCTGCATGGCCAAAGCAAGTCCCCAGGGAAAGGGTCCCACTCTATGGCAAGGCAGGAGGTGGGGAAGGGATCCCATCCATCCTTAGGAGCTTCTGCACCTGTCCCTTCTGCCACGAGTGGTCTGTCAGCTCACAGGCAGACAAAGGCTGATAGCAGCCTCCTGAAATTCATCTAATGTGTCTTGATGGAAAAAAAACAACTTACATGGCTGGTCGTTCCAGCGGCGTGCTCTGGTAGAGGAGCAGGGATGTATTCCAGGCTGTGTGAGGGCAGCATGGGGAACTCTTGGACATCTGGAGAGCTTTGGCCAGCTCTGGTCTCGCTGGTACAGGACGTGCTTGGAGCCCGGGTGAGCCCTGTACTGGCAGATGGCTGAGGGGCGGGCTGGGTCAGCTGCTGGGAGAGAAGTGGGGGGGTTGGTGCTGCCCACAGTTGCTTTTGGGGAGGCAGTACAGGAGATGGAGTCAGACTCTTCTGAGGGATGCACAGGGACAGGATGAGCCACAACAGACACTGTCCCACACGGTGTCAGGGGGAACGTTCCCATTATGAGGGCAAACACCAACCATGGGCATCTCAGACCAGCACTTGCAGGCAACACCTGGTGGGCCCCCTCCAGGCTCAGCCCATCTCAGGCTTCCTAAGGAAAAGGCAAACAACATGAAAACCCTGGCTACCAGCACACCAGAAACCAGGTTTTGAAGCAGGTTGCAGTGGTGCAGGGGACATCCTCCCCACCATCTCCTCCCAAGATAAGCAAGAACAGCAGCACAGCCACAATCTCACAACCTCAGCCAGAAACTCAGGGAATTTCCTTTCCTCAGGAACAGCAGCTCCTGAAGCAGCCCCTGGCTTCACTCAAAATGCTGGCAGAAAGGAGGTCTGCAGGGCTGCTCCTGTGAAGATCTGCTTGCCCTGCAGGGACAGGAAAGGGAGACCAATATGCCCCCACTCCCTCACCCCACATCCTGGGCACCAGGGCTCAAGGTGGTAAGGAAACAGAAAGAAATACCGGTTTTCAAGTTAAGTATTTTTATTATCAAAATTATTACATCTCTTGTGAAAGTTCAAATGTTACAGCATGGTGTAAAAACTCCACTAGAGTAAGAAGCTACAGCCCCCACCTTTCCTAGAGCTTTCCAGGGTCCCTCCCTCCTGCCCCCCTGCTGCGCCCAAAGGTGCTGGAGCCTCTGGGCAGGGCCCCCCGGCCCCCTCTCGCCGCCTGGCAGGGCAGAGCCTGCCTGCCCCGTGCTGCTCAGAGCACGAAAGGGGAGGCTGCACCCCCAGGGCTAAGCCAAGTGAAGTTTACACCTATTTTATACAGTATACAGACACCCAACTGCGGGGTGACAAGTTCCATCCCAACACGCTCACAGCCAGACAGTGTGAGAAAGTTACTCTTTGTTTCAATATTTTAAAAGTCTCCCCTAGGCTGAACAAACACCTGATTTCAATTGTGAATTAGAGAAACCTGTAACAGTCCTAAAAAAAGAGGAAGAAGACTGTGCATCTGAAAGGACAGGGGAGACAGACTCACAGCATTATGTTATCCAAGAGAAAGGAGAAGTTCCACTGCAGCACCAGGGATGACACCTGTCATATATTAGCTAACCTACTATGGTTATAACTGAATATAAAATTAGATAAATAAAAACACGCCCGATATTACAGTAAACAAGTGAGAAAGAAGCTGGCAATCGTATGGAATTGAACAGACAGCGCACTGTGTCTGGGCTGGCTCTCCTGCCACGCTCGGCGGGTGACGGCGGCTGGGAAGGACCCCACATGGCACTGCCCCAAGAGCCTCTGGCTCAGCACAGACCAGGGTCTGCACCCAACGCCCCAGCACCGCCCCTCGGCAGCCCCCGCTCCTCCGCCTGCAGCCCCCCGTGCACTGCAGCATCACTTGCCTGATCAGGCCCTCGGTCACTCCCCACGTGTCTCCACACCGGCAGCCAGAGACCCCTGGCACGGCGGCGTGTGACAGCACAGCCTCGGCCGTGCTCCTGTTCACAGACTCCTTAAGCGACCTTAGAACACTCGTTCACAATAGCCCTGCAAGGAAGCAGCACATGACAGCGCACCCCAGACCCTCTGCAGCGACAGGCACACTTTCCAACCCCCTCCCTCCTGTGCTAGTTCACATTTGCGGAGACTCTGTTGTCCTGGAAAAAGCTCTGACAGTGGCAGTGGTGACCCAGGCCCAAAGGCAGCCGTGTGCGCTCATCTGCTTGTGACTGGAATGATCGTAACGGATTAAAGCCCTCCCCAGAACGCACTGAGAACCTGACCTATAAAGAGATTGGAGTTAACTTCCCCCAACGTTTCCTTTAAACTGCTTTCAAATTCAGAACGGTGTCCGTGCTGCATGAGTGACTATGGCCATGGGCACGGACCAGAGACAGAGGCTGTGCCACAGTCATTGCACTTGAACCATTTGCTTTTTTTTTTTTTCCTTTTTTTTGTTTTTGTTTTTGCAATGTACCCACGCATCAGGGAACTGCTTTGCTACAGTCTCTGCCTCAGAGAAATCTGCGTTCTCCTACCAGGCCAGAGGCCAATACTGCTCACAAATCTCACCCGTGCATTTCAGACCTCAGCCTCTGACCCCTGGCACCCCAGCATCAGGTGCAAGCTCCCAACACCGGCCCAGGAGCCACTTCCAGAGGTGACTGGAAGGAGCTATGGGCAGTTTTGTCCTCCTGGAGTCCAGGCAGCCCTAGGAAAGTCCTGTTTGAGTCTTTACTCCAGAACCTTGAAGCTGCTGCAGTCTGTACTGGTGGACACTGCCTCCCCCGCGGTGTGGATAGTGTTGTGCACTGGAGATCACTGCGCCCCGGGAGCCCTGGTAGAGCACAGACTGCCCAGAGTTGGGCAGACTGATAGTCCGCAAGTCTGACTGTAGTGAGCGAGCACTTTGGGGAGCGGAGGAGGAGCCCGACACACCCGTGCAGGGCTGGGAGCCCGACTCGGAGGAGTGAGAGTCCACAGCTGTCTGCTGTGCCGGGCTGGCAGCCGCGGGGCAGCTCTTCCTCAGGAGGCTGCTGCTGACGCTGCCAGAGTGCTGCTGGCTGCTGAAATACCCCGAGGTCCCTGCAAACAGGGCAGAGCAGTCTGTGGAGACCGAGTGGGCAGGGCTGGAGTACGAGGTGGAGGAGAGGGATGTTTCTGAGGAACCATGGGAGAGGCCGTGTCCTGTCCTCTGTGCTGCTGCTCGGTAGCTGTATCCAGGAGACGGCGCGAGGTGCCCTCTGTACGGGGAGGAGCTCTGCTGGAGCAGGGTCTGTGATTCTGCCTGGGGACTGTCAGACTGCAGCAGCTGAACAAGGCATGGGGAAAAAAAAAGAAAAGCCATGTCAGATTGACTTTCACGTTTCCTACCTCCTTCTCATGATGAAGGTACTTAGTGCAGCAGGACTGGGAACAATTGGCAGCCAAGGGCAGTTTCCCCCTTATCTCTTTAAAGGTTTTATTTCAGAATGTGCAGATAATACATGAAAGCATTTACCTGGTAGCTGTACCGAGAAGGACTGTAAACTGCTGGTCCTTTGTGGGCTTCTGGAGTGTCTCCTTCTGCTGTGTCTGCAATGTACAGGCAATATGTTAAACCTCACCCTCTGGACTGAGGCCGGACAGCAGCTCCCTCTCAAATGGCACCACCAACAGCCCAGCCCTCGTGTTCTGCATCCAGCAGCAGCTGAGACCAGAGCAGCCTCCCCAGTCATCAGCATTCCAGAAGCTGAAGAGTCCCAGCAGAAGACAACTGGGAGACCTTAACATATACAAACAGCCACATGTGTGAAGAAGGGCTACTCCCCTCACCCCAGTGCACTCTGGTTCAGCACAAAGCCCACCTGCCTTGGACCAGCCTGTCTGAATGGCCAGACCTGGAGACTCAGCATGGACACAGCCTGGGCTCCCCTGGCTCCTCAGCAGGATACCAGAGGCAGAAGATGGTTTCTAAGATCTTGGCAATTTCCGACTCAGCCTTGGTTACAGGAATCCACAATGGATACAGTTACAGCTCAGGAGACAAAACTGTCCCTTCTTGGAGGGCTGTCAGCAGGATCCTGTAGCCGGTTTTCCTCAAAGGGTAGGCAAGAAGTACTTACTGTAGCGACCCAGCCCCTGAGACACGTGTATGTTTCAGCTGCTACCCTTGTAACAGTGGCTGGTGATCCTGCTTTCTTCAGGAGGAAGCTGCTGGGACTAGCAGACTTCCCATCAGAGTTCTGTTGCAGACTAATGACAGAGTTGTTTATCTGCAGCATCTCAGGGATTCTCAGCAGCCAGATTTGAAATGCCTTGGTGAAACACTGTTGGTATTAGTATCAAATTTATATGACAGATGTGTCTCAGTCATGAAACAGGACACGCTGCCTCAGTCCGCTCTGTACTTCTGCCAGACAGGTCTGGCTTTGGCCCCAGCTGCACTGGCACGAGCACCAGTGCCAGCAGTGTCTCTGGCTCTGCTGCCATTGTCCTCTCTGTGCTGCACTACAGTGCTGGCTTAGCTAACAAGGATCTGGACAGAGCTCGTCTGCTCTTGAGGCTCAGGAGCCTTTTTCCTCAGGGCACAGACCTGCACAGAAACTGGGGCGTGAAGCTTCCAGCACGTGTCCTGTGCCACCTTCCATTTCTGAAATGACATCGATGCAGCAAGTGGCTGTTGGACTTGCTGCAGGTGACATTCCCAGTACTGCAGAAAGGCAAAATTTGGAAGTTCGGGGTATGTTTTGTTAAGCAGTCACGCACTGAAGAGACTAACTGTTCAATCCAGGAGATCGCTGTGATTCACAGAAGTTGAGTATGAGAATCAGAAGAAATCTAAAGACTGTTTTTTAAACAGCTGGGCATGCTGGCAGAGCTGCACAATTTACTGCCAGTGCCTGTTCTTAGAAAAATCCTCGACAAGTTAAAGACAAGTTGAAAGACTAAATTACAAAGGGTAAATAAACTATGACCTTCCTGAATTTGCTTTATGTAAACTTAAAAGCTAAAGCCAACATCTCCCTTCCCCATTTCCCAATACCTGCACTAGGAATGACATGAAGAACTGCTTTTCTTGGCAGTACTGGCCTGTGTCAACCTAAAACATATACGAAGTGACAGTTTTAGCTGGGAGCAGCTGCAGTTCTCAGAAGCGTGGAATGCACACAAATTCCATTTCATTCCTACATGCCTCATCAGCAAACCTCCAAGTTTGGGATTTTTCAGTTCCCCTCAATATTATCTGTTACAGCATCAAGTGAACATGTGCATCTTCACCATTCCAGGTGCTACCAGGAACGGCACGGACTCAGCCACCCGTTTGTTTCATGAAGAAGTAGAGCAGCAACTGGGGGAGGGAAGGTGGCCCACAAAATCTAAACAAGAATATAAACTAGAATCTAAACAAGCTGCTGAAGAAATTGCCACAGTAAGCAAAAGAAGAAAAAACGTAATTTGGTGTGGTGGGATGAAGGAGACAAGATGACTTTTGTCAGCTGCAGCATTAGGTTTTCACAGCTCAGAGTGGGATGGGGTTTACATAACAAGAAAGAAGAATGTACCACTGCAGATGAAAGTTTAATTCCAGCCTAACTTTAGGGTGAGACTGAAGAGCCAGAGATGTACAGGTTAGAGTGGGCAAAGGCCTGTTGCAGGAGCCAGGATTTTGCCTACTCAAATAAACACCAAGAAAGCCACTTCCAATGGTACAGGAAAGACAGGGAAGAGACTCCCAGTGGGGTTCCATGAAACTGTGACATTTTTGATAAGGAAGAGGATTTCCTCTCAAGACTGGATGAAGGAAAAGAATTGAAAAGATGTGCCTAGGTGTACAAAACCAGGAAAACCCTCGATGAGACACCAGTTCTCAGAGGCTGGTCTCAAATACACCTTACTGCAACTGGGGGGAAAAAGTCTGATTTGGAATGAAGTAAATACATACTTGCCCTAAAATGCTCAGAAATGAGATATTACATTTGTGTGAATGTTCAGCCAATGAGAATTAAATGATAGCACCTTCTTAGCACATCTGTCCAAGGACAAAGAAGCTGTCCCTGTCAGAACCAAGATGCAGGCAGTCTAGCATCCAACCCTGGAGAAACCTAGTGGTCTTCCAGGTCTAACAGAAGAGGGATACAGGCTCAAGCAATATGTGAATAACAATAAAGTATGGTTTGCAGAAAGCAACTTTGATAATGTTAAAGATGAAGGTACAACTGACAAGTTGGCCATCATTTCCCACCAACCAAACGTCCAAAAGTTTCACTGTCCTACCTGCATCCTTCTCAACAGCACTGTCACAGGTAGGTGAGGATTCGTGTCTCTGGGACACCTTTGCACCACTCCTCAGCACCTTCTCAAGTATCCCCCGGCCCTCTCGGAGCCTCTCCACCGACGTCGGGACCATCCTGCAACAAAAACCCAGGAACAGCTGAGGACTGCTACTACACAGCCAGGAACAACATGACCAAAGCACAGGGGCTGTGGGTTCCTTGGTGTAACCACAACATGGGTTTGTCTTTAAAGTCTCTGCTTAAGTTCACCGGTACCATGTCAGTGCAAATAGAAACCCCTACTGCAGAAAGGAAGGATCAGAGACTACCAGGTCTTTAGACAGATGAGGAATAAACTTCTGAACTGCTTTTGCCATGTAAAAAACCTCTGGTGGGATTTCAGACTGCCAGTCCCTGGCTATCATGACACCACTGCTCTCAGAAAACCAAGTCCTTTATCAAAAACACGGTGTAAACATCTAGTTCAATAAATCACCTGATTACAGAAAAGAACTGGTTTGAAATCCAACAGCATTTTGAAAATCCTGGTAGATTAAATACAGTTTTTTCCATAATTACTTTTATTCAAACTAAAAAGAAGGAAACTCAATACCTTTATGATAATACAGTGCCAAGACAACACAGTTGGATAATGCAACATTCCTGGAGCAAAACTTGCTTGGCCGTTTTGCCTATTAATGACACCCTGTCCCGTTTATTTTGTAGTGTGAAAACTCTCCACTCAAGATTAGTGCTAGATATCGTTCCATTATGTAAGTGTCTTGTCTGAGGGTGAAACAGAGGTGAAATGGCTTTCCTAAAGCCAATCTGATGAAGAAAAACAGAGCTACAGACAAACCCCAGACCTCTGGGTCAACATTCCATCTACCATGCACAGGACCATCCACATCTCTATAGAAATATGTGGCTCAACATCTAAGACAACATCACCTTGACCAGGGACTTACAACACCTTTACCCTGGACACTGAAGAACATGTGCCTTAAAAATGCCTGAATTTAAATATTCAGATTACATTAAATGCACTGCATATCATGTAAGCATGCAGTCTAACAGCATGTTAACTGATTTCTGTACTTATTTTTTTTAATATTTACTGAAAACTGCACTTTATATCATGGGGTTTTTATTATTTTTGTTTGGTTTTTAAATAAATAGCCCAAACATTGAAGTTCACCCTCACTTAAGGAGAAGGGGCCAGAGTTCACACCTCATGGAGGTGAATGGGGTGAGGGGGTGAATTCACACCTCCCTTTGCTGTTATTGTTTTGCTGGAGACAGTTTGCTGCCAGGCTGGGTTTACTGGGCAGCAGCACATCTGTTTACTTTGTGACGTCTATCTTGGCAAGTGAAGGAGACAAACTTCCTATTTCTTTTAATGAAAACTATCAGCAATTAGTGCAGAATTCAGCAAAAATCTGGAAAACTCTAAAAATTAAGGCATGGAATTTTAGTTCCCACCATTTTCTTCTGTTCCTAATATTACTGTGACTATCTGGAAACGTATCTGACATGTAAGCATTGAGAGTTAAAGATGAAATTGGGTCACAACTTTAGCTCAGAAACATGCAGGTTCTAATATATTTCTTAAAAGTAGAAGGTGACTGTACATTTGTCAGCCTGGCCCATTAAAACACAGAAATCCAAGAATTTAAAGGGCAGCAAATCTACTTAATCCCATTTCAAAACGTTATCAGCATGGTTTCAACTTTATATCCAGTGTCCCATAACAATAGGATCTTTATTCCCACACAATACTTGCTCCTGAATCCACATGAGAAACTGAAGCCAGAACAGCACCTGCTGAGGAGCAGCAGATGAAGCTCACAGCACATAAAACATGCTACTAGAGCAAGGATGCCACACTGACATCTCACCCTGAACTAGTTTTAGCTCATTCAGCTGTTTTGGTTTCTTTTTCTGCTCTTTTACAAGCAGAAGGAAGCAGCACAGGAGGGGAGGGGAAAAACACGGGATATTATCACTTGTATAGACTATTTGATAACAGAATAATGATGGTAAACTAATCATTAGCAGACTGCCTCTGCTGTGGCCAGTCCCAGGATCTGGCAGAAGGTCATCTGGTAGACAGAGAACTGTCAGAGAGATACAAGACAATTGTTTCTATTAATCTCTTCTTGAAAATTGATGGAAGAAGGAAGGAAACAGATCTTATTACTCTTGCAAACTCATCCAAGTACCTAAGCACTTTCAACATAAACTTCATACTTCTCACTGCCTTCAGCATTGCTTTGCATCTCTCCCCTTGCCATCCCCCTGCCATTATCCGAGTAGTGACACAGCCACGCACGTGGAGGATCAGCACCAGGAAAGGTGTGTGTGCCTTTCTGCCTGTGGTGTGCACAAACAGAACCTGAATGCAGAACAGCAGAGCCAGTGTCCTACACAGCTCCAGTCACAACATCCCAGCCATCACTGCACAGGCCACACTCGGCATTTCAGTGCTGCAGTACTTAATGGTTTGGACCAGACATTACTATCAGGTTCAAGTGTTTTTGAAGATGAGCCTTCCTCCTTATCAAACCTGCTCACGGTAACACGATAAGGGTGGTTTTTCTGTGCCTTTGGCAAGCCACCAACCACAGTCAGGTAACTGTTCTTCAAGCTGTATTTACAGGGCATTAGGAAAGCTGAAGTTGTTGCTCTGTCTCTGCTTCTTAAATGCAAAGTTGGAGAGGGCTGCAAGTTTCCCTTCAGAGTAGGAGTGGACTTAGTATCACTCATGTCCAAAAAGTATGGAGGTTCATCAAGAAAAGACCTGGATTACATTTTCATTGCATGGGCAAGACCTTCCAACCCAAGACCTCAAACGGGAAGTGGTGGAATAGCAACAACTGCTTAACTTCATATGTTTCAAGACAGATTTTTGATATCTAAAGGGCAGACGGGGAAGGCTGCTGGTATCCTTCACGGTTGTTTAGCAATTAAGAAAGAGAACAATGCCAAGAGACCCAACCGAATCCATCCCACTGCGCATATTGTTATGGAAATACCTCCTACAGAGTTCAGTCCTTCCCTGTGGAACAATCTCAGGCTGGCTTGGAAGGATGACACTCACCACCTACTGCTGATGCTCTCCTGGGATTTGCTGAGTGATGATGAAGAACCACAGCCCCTGGAGTCCGGTGGGCTGACGTCCTCTACGTGAGGCAGGGAGGGATGGGAAGGGGAGAAGCCACTTTGTGGGGAGGACGGGGTTCGCCCTGCGGAGCCCGACGGGCCGTCTGTGTCAGTCCCAGAGGAGCTGCTGCCCTGCCGGGTGGGGGTCCCTGCCCCTCGCACCGAATCGCCGCCCTCCTTGGCCTCCTGTTTCCGCTTGCGGTATTCCAGTAGGGATACCTGGGAGAGACAGCACAGCACAGACATGACTCAGGGAATGCAGTGGACTAGGACAAGGAGGAGGAACATGCCCACACACCACTTAAAAAATCTATTTCCCTGGGTTTGCAGATAAGACTTGATGAGGCAAAGTGGGATTATCAACTCTTCCTGAATCTGCAGAGCTAAGTGGTACAAATTTGGACTGCCATGCCGTTTTACTTTTTATGACCATTGTTTCAGCAGAAACATCCAGCTAGTTTGGCTCTCTAACAACCTGGATTTTCACATTACTTCAGGACATGCATGCATATTCAAGCATCCAGCCTCTATATCCTCCCTTCTCTCAAAATCCTTCACATTCTTCAGTTTGTGATATTATGGAAATTTTTTTCAATATCTGTACATCCCTGGTAATAAGAGCCTTCTTCACAGAACTGGCATCTTCAGTGCCCCATTCATGTGTATTAGTTCAGCCACATTAATGACAAAAACTCGGTGGAGCCCAGCACAGAACTTCGACTTGCTTAGAGCAGGTTCCTGCTATGGAGGCATCGCAAACTTCCAGCACTGCCACCTAAACAAACTGCTTTTAGCAAAGGTAGAATGTATTTTCTGCAAAGCAGTCTCACATTTGTCAAAGACACCAACCAAAGATAACCCAGTCCCGCAACACAGGGACAGCAGAACCAAAATATTTCCAGCTGAGCCTTTATCTTTCAGTGTGCGTTCCCTCAGAGTTATTATAAGGCACAGAGCCATAAAGGACTCACAGAAGGCAGCTCTGATGAAGAATTTATCAACTATGACTCAATGCCCATACAGAAGGCTTTATGATGCTAAAATACTGAACAGTCTATTTCCAAAAGTAACTCAACATATGAGGGTTTTAAGATAAGTGTAACTTTAAAAGAAAATCAAAGGAAAATAAAAATCAAGAGCCCCCAGAAATGGAATGGAAATAAGATATTCCATCCAGTTGGACCGTTATACAAGTGATCTGAGTTACCACACTTGCCATAAAAAAGAAATCCAAGCACAGGAAAAAGCACCAGTATTTGTCCCACAAGTACCCTATTTTATCACAGCACCACCTTGACTCACCATTTTCACTCAGTTTTAGTCCCATGAGGGTCACTGGCCTGCTATTAGAAACCAATAGGTATTTGCTTTCTTTAAACCATATTCCTGTGGTTTTAGTTTCAAAGAGCTAACTTTCAAGTAATGACCTTCATCTACTTTCTTTGCAATGTTATGGAAATGTTCTAATATGTTCTAATAAACAGACTATGTTTTCTTTTGAAACATTATATCCTCTTACCTACTAAGGACCCTTTTCATCCTGATAAATAACACCTCCACCAGCTGTACAGCTGCACTGTATTATTACTCTGGGTCTTGTCTCATTTTAACAACTGTTGATGAAAGCTGCCAGCATCTTGCTCTACTTTCTGTGCTCCCAGAAGAGGTATTTTCACTGTGGTCTTTTTCTTCCACCTCTCACATCAAAATCTTGCCTAAAGGGTAACAACTCTCTTTTAACAACTTTTCACCCAGGCACTGGATGCCTGGATTACTCGCCCAGACTCTCTTCCTTTTGCCTGCAAGTCTTTCCCGTGGTGTTTACAGTTCCCACAGAGGTTCCTGCAACCTAAGAATTTCTTTTTCAGGAATACTTGCCTTCTTCCTTTGCGGTGGATTCTGGGGAGCAGCTCTGACGCCCTCGCAAGCCCTCTCGCCGCAGGGAGACATGGATCCGTGCGCTGCCTCTTTGAGCAGCCCCGACTCGTGTCTGCTGAAATACCCTTCGGCAGGAGATCTGCAGCATCCCGCTTCCGAATTCATGGGCTTCCTCTCTCCCAAAGGAGGAGACCCCCGCAACAACCCATCTACACGTGGCATAGCGTTCAGTGGGGAGAAGGCATACATTAAATTAAACTCTGTCCGAAAAGCCTGATCAGAGCTTCGTAGCAGCATCTGTGCTTCCCCACTTTTCCCTGGGAAGTTCATCTCTGAAGTAGAGTTTATGGAGGGCTGTGGAGCCACATCAGAGGATCCAAAGCTGAGCAGCGATGGCCGTTCTTGGTTTGCACTGGAATCCAAGTACCCTCCCTTCGAATCCAGGTCGGACCGGAGGCAGACCTGGAAAGTCCGAGAAGGATATAGGCAGGGAGGGGGGCGGGAAGTCAGGAAAAGTGTCAGGCAAGGGTGGGGAGAGAAATTTAAGTCAGAAAGTGCTCTGTACAATGCTAGCTTCCTGCTTCCCAGTTCCTTTCTGATTACCCCATAGGGTCTCTCCTGCACTGTTTTGCTCATTCCACAGGGGAATGACAGACTAAACAATGATCAGTTCAGCTGTCCAGAATGGGATGCCCTTTCCCCTTCAGCAGTCTTTCTGCAACAAGAGGATAAGGCTTGGCACTCTCCCCAGGCAGTCAGTGAATTCAAAACAGCATTTTCAATTGCCTCATACGTCCCCAAGCTGATGTTAACACATAGCAGTAGCTATATTAATTATGGAGAGAGAACAGAAAACTTCTGCTGTCCTTTTGCTGTTATATTAGCCAAGTTCTTGACTCTCTCAAGTCAGCCACTACTAACTTCCTAACAATAAAATACCCAGGACATCTAAGCCATTTGTTTTCACTTATTGTGAGCTTTGGAAATCTCCAACAATAGTACATTCATTTAATTTTTACTGCATTTCTACATTTTACAATATCCAACAAAACCACAATGGCATCATCTTTGTGCTGTCACAGTTTCTGGAGCACTAGGCACTGATACAACAGTATATCCATTTATCTGCTTGAAGTGCCAAAAACCCTCCAGGGCAGCAGAATAATAATCTCCTTCACCACGTTAATATGTCAGGATCTCAGACAATGAGTATAACTGACAAGATTTCATCCTTTTTGCAGGACTACAGTGCAGAGGGAAAAACGCAGCAGCACCAGGCACCAGCTCTTCTGCTGTCGTTGAGAACGCTTCCCCTGCTGTATTACAGCTCCAAGTAATCCACCACATTGGAGATGAGCACAGATTTTCTACTATGAAACAGTCTCTGAGCAAGGCAGTTCACCTCATATTTTACAACAAGGCACTAGGTAAGCAAAATACTACTTTGTGGCATCTACTCAACATTTTCAGTCTGCAAGTGAGCGGGTTTAGATACACCAAGGCTGAAGAGAGCAGGTCGGGTGCACCACTGTGTGTGTTCGTAAGTCAAAACTAGTGGTGAGTGCTTTCCCTTCCCCAGCAGTCATTTTGGCACTGCTGAGTAAATATCACAGACCACTTATCTGCTGGGCTGGGTCTGACACTGACGATGACATTTGCAGAGTGCCCAGATCTCTTGCCTTCACCTCAACAGCTGAGACATACCAAGTCTTCCTACCAGGGTCAACAAGTGAATCAAAAATTCCAGTCTTCAATTTGTTTGCTCTCTTGTGACAACCCTGAAAACTCTCCTCAGCCTTGCTGTGACTAACGCTCCACACTTATTCCCACTGCCTCCATGCCCCTCACCCCTCCCCTCCCAGCACACACGGGCCCGGGTGCGGTAACTACCTCAGGTGACATGGACTCGGGCCTATGCGCAGGGGAGCTCTCGGGGGAGGATACGTTCTAGAGGAGGGAAAAGCATCTAGTTATTCATCTACTTAAAAAGTCAAGAAGCAAAATACAATGTACAAAATACAAGCACAGAGGTTAGCAATGGCTATTCTAAACAAAAACCATCCCAGGAACTGGCCCCAGCCTGGACGGCAACGTGGTTGGTTAAGTGGGTTCTAAAGCTTCCTAGAAGCACAGACAGGACTGGGTTACTGCATCTCATGATGCAACTTAGAACCCAAAACAGCACATGAACATTAAGAAAAGCAGCATTTTACTCTTTATATTTCTGATGCTGTCAGACAGAGTTTGCACCATGAAATATAGAGAAAGAAATTTATGGTGTTTATTCTGAGAACATGGGAGAGATGGAAAGCCTGGTTTAGCCCAAAAAGTAAACTAAGATCCCTCAAACACGAAGGTGACCTTTCACAGACATTACACTAAAAACCAAAACAGTCTCCTTCAATCCACTGTGGGTCACCTTTCCAGATAAAGTCAAGAGAAGAGGTGTGGACAGCCAGCTTTATGAAATGTCATATCATCTGAGCACCTATCAGTGAGGCAGTGTATGCCCTTGACAGCAGTTAAGGGCTCCTTCCCAAGCACTTCCCTTTCCATGCTAATGAGAAGGCCTAAAATAGAATCAAAGAAGGTTTCCCAGAGAAATATGGCAGCAGTCACTGTCTTGTGCAAAGCAGAAAACCTCAGGAAACTGAGGAATCTCAAATTTGTTAGCTAAAAAAAAATTCAGACAAACTCCACAGAAAAAGCAGATGCATGTCCTCACGCTTCTATAGTCACTCCTATGAATATGCAGGGCTAAGCATCCTCTAAATTGTTTCCAGTCTAAAAAGGTCACAAAACAGTCTGAAAAAACTCAATCTGCAAAAAGCCGACAACCAGAGCTTCAGAAGGTTTATGATACAAGTTTTTCAGAGAGCAGCTAGGAAATCAGTCAAGAAGGAACTTTCTTAGAAGCCTTCAAAAATGTATTTCTAAGAAGACAAGCTTCCTTGAGGAAGCTTGTGAACTGATGGAAGAATCTTTCTGTCACTCTCTTCCCACAGGGCCACAGGACTGAAACATAAAGTTTTATACTTGGGGAGATGCATTCCCTCCAGTTAGAACTGATGATAACGAAACGAAACAGACATGACATTAAAACAGTGATATTATGAATGAGGTGCACTGGAGGAAATACAAAAGTTTGAATGGAGAAGCCTATGGTCCTGTGAGTTGTTAAGACTCTTTTCAAGAGGAAAAAAGGAGAAAGACAAGTAAGTTATAGATACCCAGTGAAATCAAGGCTAGTTAACTAACAATGTGGTAGGACAGGAAAGGGATGATTAGACTGTGGCAACACTGCCCTGAGCTGCCTCCTTAACCACTGCCAGGGAAAGGATCACTTCCTATTGAGCTCTCTGCCTGGAACAGTCTTTTATCTCTCTCCTCAGTGCTCCACAATCTTCCCTGCTAACTTCTACAGAGCTGCCCCTCAAACAACTTACAAGACAGGGCTCTCAAAGAAAATAATCAAAGCACACTAAGCTAAAAATACCACAAAAAATACCACCTGCTGCAAAATGGATGAGGGATTCCTGCAAAATAGTCCCTAGTATGGAGCAGTCCATCACTGCACCATTTTTTTATAATGGTTCTAACTGGCAGAGTACGAGCAGCTGGCCTGAAGAGTTCCACAAGTTTTTAATGAAAATATGCAATGCTAGAAAACAAAACTAAATCTGCAAACAGCGTGATCCCTACTCACAGGCACAGAGCAGCAACAGAAAGTGGAAGGTCCTGGTGGGATGAATGCTGGTAATTCTCCCACAGAGTTTAGAGCAATGGAAACCACCTACAGAGCCTGCACACTACTAATGCTGATTTTTGCAAAAGTAAAGTATTAAGAAATCAAAGGTATTACAGTATTTTCTTTCTACCCAATCAAGGTAAAGAAAAACCAAAGGATACAGTGGAAGCTGATGTAAAGTATTTCTACCACACTTGGGGTTACTGAAAGCTGTTTGGAGAAAGAGAAGGTGAGAATGGCAGACAGCCTTTGAGAAATGGAACACTACTGCACGCTTTGGAGGAGGCAGGGTTTGGAAGCCACATTGGCACAGAGATCTGAAGTGGGAAAGATGATTAAAGATCACTGAAAAACCTCCAAAATTCAGGAGCTACTCTGCAGAAATAGAAAAAACAACTTAAGACTAATGTTACTCACAACTACAAAGTGAGGTTTGACATTTAACACAGAAGGAGATTTGGTCAGAAGTGGAGTAGGGGAGAAAGGCAGCAGGGCTCTTGAGGCTGACACTGTGATGCTGGCCAGCAATATAGCCACACACTCCAAAAGGAGGGTGTCCCAAGTGTCGCCCTTGCTACAAATATTCCCATTCCTCTTTTTAGCACCCTCAGTGCTGGGCAGATTTACCTCGAACTGTAGTGGAGTATTGCAGCGACTGGCAGCCAGAGAGGGGATTGGGGAGAACATCACGCCATAGCCGTTGCGACTCTCCTCCTCTCCGGGCAGTGAGGAGCAGGGTGTAGCCAGCTGTGGGCTCGCTGAGCCAGGAACTGAGGGAATGGGAGGTGGAGGGGTCACGGGAGACAGCGGCCGCAGCAGCTTCTTAACATTCTGCTCCATCAAGTAGCGAGACTTCCACTTCTTCAGGGGACTCAGCAAGTCTGAAAAGCAAACTGAGCTGAGGACAGGGCTGAACCATTAACCTTAACCATTACCCATGAGCAAATCACGTTGTCTCCTTCCCCAGCCAAATGAAGCCCATGAGTCTTCAATGCAATTACAAAAGATTCCTACTAATGAAGTACCTCTGAATTACTTCTTTAGCAATGTCTAGATACTGCTACCAGGACAACTCATAATCAGGAACATGCAGTGAACAAGGAAAGGAAATATTTCAACTAGAAGTATGCACAAGAAGGAGCTAGGGGAAAGGAAGACAGGAAAGGATAAAAAGAGCAGAGAAGAATGAAGAAGAGGGGTCAGAGGACGTGTCACTGTCACTGCTACAAACAAACCAGACACAGCTCAATTATTGCTACCTGAACCTATAGGTTACATCAATACAGCCCAAACACATTTCAGTTCCATAAAGGATTAAAGCCTTTCCCTCAGGGCTACTCCTCTTTAAAATTTTTTCTGATGCTCAGCTTAAAAAAAAGAAATAAAAAAATCAGTAAATTCTACAGTTCAGTTGTTTGCTTCTTCAGTTCTTGCTCATTGTACATTTATTGCTTGTGGCATTCTGTTAATTTCCTGTTTATCTAACTTTTCAATAATCAATTCTGTATAATGTCTCTGTTGTCTAGCCTCCTGCCATCCTTGGAAAACTGATCCCTAGCTGGGCAGATCTTCACTCTCTTTCTCTGTAAAAGGATTCAGACACAGTATTTGACCATTCTGTTCCTTTACTCATAGATTTTTAACTTCTCCATCTTTGAGACTTAGTCATTTGCCTATTGCATATGTGCCTGTAAGACTTTCCTGCAGTCAGCAGGTATTTAATTGTCCATCTAACAACATCCTGCTGAAAAAAGATAACACTGTACTCACTTCTCCCCCCCCATTCCTTCTATTGTACAAAAGATCACACAGCACTGAGGCTGATGATGCAAGATTAAATTATTATCTTTTTACAAAAAAATACTGAGAAACTTTGCACATGCTCAAGCTAGAATGGGTCTGCAGAAATTTCAGTGAACAACAAAACAACGTTCTCACCTGCCACAGAGCTGTGCCATCAGGCAGCAGTGCACACTGAGATATCACTTGTACAGCTGCCTTTGCTACTCGGCAACTCCCCCAGTTTGACTCCAGAGCCAGCGCTGCCCTGATGGTGCTGAGCACTTACCTGTGTCATCTTTGCAGATGCTGGAGGAGCTGCTGTTCTCGTTACTTTGGTATAGACACTGGGCTCTGTTCTCTTGAGGAGCTGGTGAGGTCTGAGTCATCCCCTCTTCCAGGGCTTGTTTGATCCAGCGCTGAAACAGAACGAGACTACATAAACGTGAAACTCCTCGGGTACTTTCTATGTCATCTTGCAGGATGCACTCAGACTCCTACGCTCTTGTGGAGCAGGGCAGGCTGCTCAGAACACCGGGATTACCTCCCTCGCGTGCGCTCAGGCAGGAGCTGTTAGAACACAGCTGTCAGCACCGAGCCCACCACCTACTGTGATGGGGCTGACTGTGCTCTTGATGGGATGTGTTCTGGGAGCAGCAATCCTCAGCAGCAACACAAAGATAAGTAAAGGGCAAATTATAAACATAAAAATGCAAACCACTGGCACCTAAAAATTAATGAAAACAATCATAATTTAAAAGAAAAGGGACACGAATGTGACGGACTATCTACATCCCCTGTTTTTTGCAAAAAAAGCTGTTTCCTGCCCAGGAAAACAAACACAGGAGACCTCTGCTCCACTAAGGCATATTAGAGCTTAACATAGATTCTGCTTTAACAATTCCAGCAGAGAAATGGCTGAGTTTAATCACATTACAATTCTTTCAGGACTGTGCTTGCTGCCAGAGACACAGAGCAAAAAAATCTGATAAAAATACAAGCAGCAGTTTTCAAGGAGGGCAAACCAAGAAAAAAAACCCTTTTCTTCAGCTACTATTAAAAAGATAAAAGTCACAGTGGTCTTCTGAACATGGACAATAAAGAATGTATCAGACCTCATACAAGGGAACATGAATTGAAGCCTCAGCGAATCAGCTGCTGCAGCAGGTGCTACCTCTGTATCTTGATACAAACTGACTCTTTATGGCAGGCAGGAACTATCTTTATTATAAAAATAACTGCTGCAATATAAGGGAAAACACTCAGGTGATTCAGTAAAATGAGAGCAAACTGCTGAAAAAAAGCAAAGAGCAATTTTCATTTGTACAGTTTACCCAGGGGACTCACTTTACCAGACTTTTCTTCTCCCAGAGAGGTTTAAAATTGTAATTTTACCTTTCAGCAATCCACAGTTCATCTGCATGCCAGCAGTGTGTATCCCATTAGAGATACACGTGTATGTCTTATGATTCCTCAAAGCTATCGTGAAAGTGCATCAGAAACTCAGAGGCCACAATCCTCAAAGTGAAAACTTCAATACGAGGATGAAGAGCAGGTGACAGGATCTACTTTGATGGCCTTCACTACTGCACAGCAGACGCTTCTTCTCTGTTCAAATGTAACTCAATGGATTCCACTGCGGCCACCAGGAAAAGTGAGAAGTGCCAGCCAGTCTGGAGCACCACTACCTCAAACGTGGCATCTGATCTGACAGCCAAGTCACTGTACAGTGTGTGATTAACGTGAGAGCAGGTTACAGTTCAGTTTCCTTGCGAGGTTCAGACACTGCCATGCTTTGGATGCAAACTGAGATCATCAGCTGAATTTTTGGCACAGTTCTCAGTAGTTTAAGGATGAGGCCTGCTGACAATCCAAGAAAATATGTGATCTATTTCAACAGCCTTTATAAATCAACCTCCCTGGCTGAGTAGTCAAAAGTAGACAAGACAAAGATCAGGTCTTGAGAGACCAATGTCATCAAGTTCTGGACCATTTCTAGACCTCAGCTCGCTGAAAAGGAGGTGTTCTCTGTGAGTTTTCTAAACATTCCTGAACATGAGAAGCAGATTTCTACATCTCCAGACTGTTAAGTCATAAAACCATCAAATGCTAACAAGCATCTTCCAAGAAAAAGCTATGGATCTCCTAACAAAGTGGACAAAAACCCTCACTAGAACAGTTAAACATTTACATTCAAAAAGCAGAAATCTAACAAATTATTTCTGCAACATCTGTTCTGGAAAAAGCAGCTTTCAGTATTTTATTAATTATTTAGATAATGGAATAGACATTGTATTTAAGTTTTCAGATTAAGAAAGAGGAACATGCTGGATGACAGCATTCACAATTTTCCTACTATATTGGGAAATGGACAAGCAAAAACAGTGCACACCTTAGCACAGGTTAGAACAAAGTACCATATAAAGTCAAAACCAACCACTTCTAAAATTACAGGCTAGAAAACTAATGGGTTGTTCTAACACGCTAAATCATGAACTGAACATGAGTTTAAATCAACCTGTCAAAGAAAACTCCATCATACTGGTATGCACAAAATGTACTAACAGGCTAAAAGAAACCTTTCTGCTTTGAAAATGTCCCAGCTGCAACACAAGGTTTGGACATTCAGCTTTGAGGAAGGTGTGGACTAAATAAAAGTCATCCGTAGTGAAATTAGTCCATTCCCCCTCCAGCACTGAAAATTATCATTTGACTAGAAAATAGTCAAATGTAGCAAAAGATCAGAAGACTTGTTCCATCACAACAGTTTTCACTCAATTGTGAGCTTGCTGGTAGTTGCACAGCAACTGCACTGAGCAGAGAACTCCAAATAACTGTGCCAGCTTTGCTCTGGATGCTTCTCTCTTCCCTGAGGCTCAAAGACACTGTTCAAGTTCAAAAAGCAGCTCAAACCTTGCAGTTCTCAACTTAAAGATGCTTGAGGAGGTTGCCCAGGCACACAGAAACAGACAAGGTTTTGTTCATACATCTATATATGAACCATGAAGAGCTTTACCTAAAAAAGTAAATACCAAAGAGAGACCTCAGCTTCTTTTTGTAGGTGCCTGTAAGGGCATGACAACAAATTGGCTGAAGGTGGAAACAGTAAAGTCCAAAGATTTTCTCTGGAAAAACACCTTCAAACAAAGGAAGGCAAAGAAACCAGGACATGGTACCTGACTCTGAAAGCTACCAAGACAGTTTGATCAGAAAGGATTTCCACATAATTGTTCTCAGGGTCCCAGGAACTGGAAAAGTCTCTGAGCAAAGCCAACAGCAAGATGGATTCTGATACAAATCTGATAAAGCAAACTAACCTGGCTACTGTTTCCCTGTGGATGGGTAAATACTGGCATTTACTGGCCATCTCTGGAGGAATCCACAGCTGTGCTCAGTTCAGGCTTCCTGCATGGCCTCAAGAACCTATTGCAGATAGGCTGTCTAGGATACAAATCAAAGAGCTGTGGACTTGCTCTTGCAAATAGGCAAACTCAAAGCTTTTAAACCACACAGGCTCTTCCAAAGACAATGGATCTTGACTGGGGCAGTGTTTTCTTGAGGTCCTCTGCAACACTGTCCTATCCCCACAATGCCAACCATCTGTTGATGGAGTAACTGTGAAAGTAGTAACATAAAACTTTCTAAGGGTAACAATTGAATGAAACACTCTTTGAATCGCATATGTTGGATAATAAACAGCCACTGTGTATCTGAAAGTACATGTTTCTAAATGTACATGTATCTGAAAGTACATGTTCACTGTAACAGAACAGTGACTAGGAGGAAGTCAGCAGTCATAGTCTGGACACTGCATCAACACACCAGCTCAGCAGGAATACATGGAAATAAACTCCAAGAGGACACAACTGTTTTACAAGGGGGCCAGTAAGAGCTGGATGAGTATACAGCCCATGAGGGTAAGACATGAGCAAACATACCTTTTTACAGGAGCTGTAAATTCCATCCAACAGAAAGGGCCTTCGACGTCTCTCTGGGTTGAAAGGTGAACCAAAGCGAATGTAGTGTTTAGGTGTGGTACAAATCAGTGGGGAGTGGATGAGACCTGGCAACATATTTAGGGTAGTTGCCAAAACTGTTGGGTCTGTAGTAATGCGCAGGGGACACTCAATAGGACACTCCTGCTTTTCTGCCTTGTCGTTCAGCCATTCGGTAACAAGATACTGAAGGAGAAAACACACACGTCAATGCAAGCAGCACAGGTGAAGAAGAAGGGCAGTGTGCCACAATGGTGTATGGGGAAGCAATGCTCAGGTACCACATCTTTCCTCCTCAACAGGAAGAACACAGGCAGGACTTCCTGTGTCAACCCCAATTTTCACTTGTGGCAGGCACAACAACAAGTAATCCAGTGTTACAAAAGTAGCTTGATTTTATGCTCCATTCATCTTATTAAAAGGTTCTCGGAGAACTCGATCACCTTGTTCAAAACTAGTTTCTAACACAAACCTGTAACACCTAATTTATGCCCAGTATGTGGCAGCTGCCTGCTATCTTCTCCAATTTTTCCTCCTTGCCCTTACAAGTTTATCCTAGCTTGTACACTACAGTTGCAGCCACACTCCGTCTTGGTCTTCAATTCTAGGTTGAAAGCCAACCTCTTTGCTCTGTCCTAAATGGATACCCCCCAGCCTGCCATCCCACCTTTGAGCACTTGATCATATTTACCTTTTTAGTTTTGGGGTACTTTACTGCAGCTCGATTAGACTGAGATCCCGCAGCCAGGACAGCAGCTGGGTCAGATCCCGTCAACTGTCTGCCTTCTCCTGGCCCTTCCACATTGCTGACATCTGTTGTGGTTACCAAGCTGGCAGTGCTTCCTTCCTCTGGGACAGCCTGCACGAGTTCAACTTGCTGGGAACTGGCTTGTTTCTGCCTTCTCAGTCTTTGTGCTGAGCTGGTCCGGTACCGAGAGAAGCGACTTTTTGGTCGGGGCCTGGAGGGTTTTGCTGGAGCTGGCTTAGTCACTGGTTTCTCAGGGACAGCTTCCTACAATATAAACTGTCATTAGTCCAAGCACCTCTAAGGGTATTCCTTTTCTCTGCATACAGGATCAAGAATTGAGATTGACGCTACCTGACTCTCAAAATCTTGTTGGACTCTGTGTTGGTTCATAAGATGGCCTTGGGGACCCTTCAACACTGGCAAATTATCGTTTTGTCTTCTGCGTTCTTAAAAGGATCAACCAGAACACGGGTCTTTAGGAAGAAAGCAGCAATATGAAACTTGCCGCTTGTCTCAAGGTAACTGCTCTTACTCCTGACCTGAGCTGACATGGAGCATTCCAGGCAAGTGTCTGGGCCCTGCCATAAAATGGGAACACATGCATCCAAAGTAGATTGGGTAAAGAACTCCATCACTGCAGTTATGCATCCAACTTAAGCTCACGCCAGCACAGAAGGGGCCCACCCAGTGAAGGAGCTGGGCTTGTTCAGCCCAGAGAGGACAGAAGGGGATGTAACAGCAGTCTTTCTACAACCAAAGCCTGAAGTCACCAAGAAGATGCAGTGGTGCATCAATGTACATACACTGAAATGAGAGGCTCAGACTGGATATATGGCAAATTTTTTCACTATAAGAACAGTTACGAATTTGAAGAGGTTTTCCAGAGGGCCTGTGAATCTCCATACCTGGAGGTTTTTGAGACTGGGCCAGCCAGGTTTGACCTCAGAGCTGACCCTACCTGACTCAGAATAGACTAGAGAGCCCACAAAGCTCCTCCCAACCTGAACCATCTTATGACCAGATATGCTCTGAGCTTGGTAGAAGGTATCAAACAGTCCTATCTTCATCTTACCGCTACTTGTGAAGACCGTCGTGTGTTAACTCCAGTACTGCTGTTACTGTTAGGAACGTTTGCAGGAGGAGCACTTGGTGCTGAACTTCCATCTTCAGTTTCAGGAGTCTCTGTTTTTATTTCCTCTGGCTCAGGAACTTCAGAATTGATGCTGATTTCAGCGTCAGTGCTGTTACGGTCTGAAGGTTGCTCTCGTCTCCTCTTTCTCTTTTCCAAGTTCTCAAACATGTGCATGATGGCTTCTACCTTCCTGTCTTCCCGTGACTAGAACACAAGAGTAAATTGAAGTCAGCATGGTGAATTATGCACAAAAGGAAGAGAAGGCACAAACAGATATGGGAAGCAGCAGAGGATGGAGACCAACTGCCAAACAGCAATGACAAAAGCCAGACAGGGGACAGAGAGAAGCAGTTCTTTTCAGTTATTTGCATTTTTCACCATGGCAAATTTCCCAGAATAACAACAACATAATCATGTGTTCATAGAGTAACTAGAAGAACTCGACTTTGTTCTTAAATAGGACCACTTAGATACTACTGAGTTATATTTATAAAACAGCCACGAGGAAACGCGTAATTTTGAAGAATTAAAAACCGCAACTTGGAAACAAACAGAGATACTTGCTAATGACCAAACGTTAGAAGCAAAGAGAAGCCAGAGGCAACAGAAGTAAGTGATTCAGTAATTTGCAGCAAGTATAACACACCACACAAACTGACTAAAGTGATCCAGATTCATTCCTTTCCTGATGTCAGGAGATGACCTAGCTCAAAAATAAAAGCTTTGGTCAAAGCAGCTTACATAGTGGATAAGAAAAACAGAACATGAGAGAATAGAGAGGCAAACCAGACACATTTGTTAGGAAAACAGAAAGGACAGGAAATCTTATCACCTAGCTGTGTCAGAAATAATTGGTAATTATGCATGTAAAAGGCCCAGTACAATAACGTTGCAGTGACTGGCAAGAAACAGGATGAATCAAGTGGATTTTAAGAAGTGGGGTCAAGTGTCTCCTGAGATTTTTCATGAAGGAGAAAGTATCTTCAAGCACACAGCAGTACTCAGCCACAGCAGCCTGGCCTTTTACAGCTTTCTGTTCAAGAATATTCAATACACGCACACACAAAGAGAGACAGGGGAAACTATAGATATGGGTATTTACCTGGAGCCAAGTATAGAAAACTGAATCGCATTAAAGCAGATTAACTGGTGCAACCTACAGGAACAGGGCTTACAGGCTCATGGGAAACTAACACTTCACTTAGACTTATTGAACTATTCTGTCCCAGAAAGAGATCAGCTTCCCTGCATTAAAATGAGATCTTTCCTCCAAGCTAAAGGCCAGTCTGATGGATGACTGCTCTCATTCAAATTTCAATGGAAATTGACTGCTTTATCTCATCTGTTCTAAAAAAATCCATGAGATAATCCAAGGATCTCTGGATGGCCCTAGGCTCTGCAAGTTGCTGCACTATTTTAACATTTAAAGCATTCTCAGGAAAATTATACTTAGAAGACCCATATCTCTGATTAGATGAAGACAGGTGGTGGTATTGGTGAGCAAAGAAACACAGGGAACTGCTAGTTCCAATATATTTGTTGGCTGGTAAAAGGATGGGAGCAATTTTTCAGTTTTTCTTCCTTGGGTTTTTGGGTTGGTTGGTTGGTTTATTTGTGTGTTTGGATTTTTTGCTTATTTATTTAAATTAATGAATTAAGCAGTACCAGAACGGCTCCATTCGCACGCATAAAACATTCTAATCCAGGCGGCAATCCCTGGAGCCATAAGAAGCACAAGGAAAAAACCCACCACTCTACTCAGTACAGATGAAAGTTGAAAAAGGACTGTGGTTCAGGTTGTGGTTCATGACATGACCTAGTTGAAAATGTCCCTGCCCATTGCTGAGGGATAGGACTAGATGACCTTTGAAAGCCCTAACTCAAATTATGCTATGATTCTATATCATGCCATAAATTCTTGTACTGGCAATAAGGAAGGGCAGAAGGTACAATTACCTTTTTTAAATCTGGTGCTGATAGTGTTGCTAATGGTATGTTTTAGACTACAGAACAGCCCTGAAAGTAGCAGTTAAACCTTTCAATCAGGAAACAAATCTACTGTATATCTCCTAATCTGCAGCACCCTAACAGAAATGCTATGATGTAGAGTCAACCTGGGTGGTTTCTTACCACTTTTTTTTTTGCTGTTGTTAATTGAGACTTACTGAAGACCACTAACAGTTAGGATTCATGCTGAAACAAGTGAAATAATGAATCTGTTGGTCATTGCATGAAGCAAGTCCTAATGGGGATGATACCCAGACAGAGAGAAGTACTTGCCCGTCGGCCATGGACCAAGGCTCCCTGTTCATCTACAGGCTCCTCTTTCTCCCCTTCTTGTTTCTCCTCCTTCTCTGGCACCTGAAAGAGAAGCCCAGTCTTAGTATACCAACAACATCCAGTACCATTTTAAAGTTATCAACATTTCTGCGCAATTTAAGGTGCTAAAGATTTAAAAAAAGGCTTCCTGCAGTTTCTGTTCTTCAGATTCCAGTGCTATGGGATCAGATTCCACAGCACTGAATGGTAACAATATACATAACAAGGGGGGCCAAAGGTTTTACCTCATTGTCACTGACTGCTGCAGGTCCCTCAGGAACTTCCTCCGTTTGCTGACTGCTGTTCTCATCCGATGCAATGCTCTGCTGTTCCATCTCTAGCTCCTTTCGACGGGCTTTTCGCCGGCGTGTTTCTGCCCCAATTAGTGTGCCTAAAACAGGTGGAGGTAGGTGTTCTGCAGCATTTGGGCTACGTTTCTGCACAGGGCAATTCCGGTTCCCCTTGTGACACGCACAGTCCACTTTATAATTGCTGCTCCAAAACACAAACATAATTCGTGTCACTCTTCATTTCTCAACCCTTGCACAGAGACATTCAATGCATCTCCTACTAAACATCTCACCACGTGCCAAAGCAAGGACAGCAGGCTACCTTATGGCCTCTATTGTAGAATATGCCAGCAGAACTGGACAGAATAGCCGGGAAATGCAATTCAGTAGAAAACGGAGCAAAATGTAGAATGCGAGGAAAGGGCTGGAGGAAGATGTCCAGTCCAGGAGGGCAGTGGAGAGCTCCCGGGCGAGGTGAAGGACTCACCAGATGTTGTACTCATAGTCAAAGGCGATGGTAACCTCTGTGTCCTTGGCAATGGTGGCAACAGCATAGATACATAGGTGGATCATCCCATCGGCAATCACATGTCGAACCTTGTTAAACAAAGTAAAGAGAAACTAACATCTCCACACCTTGCATTTCCTACTTCCAAGAGGAAAGCCTCCTCCTGCAAAGTAGCTCTTATCTGCTCCATGAATAACTATTCCAAATTCTCCGTTGGGAAAAGCCTGCTTCGCTGCTTGTCTCATCCTGTGCTTTTCCACTTACACCTACTCCCACCTGCTTACCCTAAGTATCATTCTGAACCCAAAGTAAAGACATAAAAGAAACATTTCTCTTCCAAACTCCCCCCTCACGTTCCCAAACTTTCTCATATTCCAAGTATAAACCATCAAACGAGCAAGAGACACAGAGAATTTACCCCATATACTGCAATTTAAGTTAGGGAAAGCACTAAGCTTATGTAAAACATGTATTTGCAGTTACAGTGATGGTGAAGACAGAATTTACCTCTGCGTTTGGGGTGCAGGAACGCCTGATGAACCTGGCATCGTTGCCAAAGGTGCGGGCATCAACACACATTTCAACACCATTGAACTTGGAGTAGAACAGCACGAAGGGATATGGCCTGGAGAAACAACAGAACACCTCAATCCCAAAATACCCAATTCCCATGGCACTTATAACAGGTATCCCCCACTTAACTGGAAGCAGCACTTGCATCAGCGCTATTGCTCTGGGTGCTTATGCACTTCCATCAATTTAAGAGATCTATTTCAGAGGGTTTGGTCCATAAGCTGAGTATCAAGCTGAGGTGGTATATTTGATTTCACATTTCTATGGATGGCACAGCTGACAAGGCCCTGCAAGTGAACATCATCCCATAGAGACACCAGTCTCTCTGTGCCACGATGCTCTCACATTAATCACTTCATAGTACTCTTACTTTTTGAAGAAATGCCCATTGACCTCGAATTGCTGTCGTAACATAACCTTCCCTCGATACTCAATTATAAGGGTATCTAGTGCCAAGTCTCTTGCTGCCCTCAGGATCTTCCGGTGCTTCTGAACCCGAGTCACCCTTCCCAGTTGCAGCTGTAACAAAAACCAGAGCAAAATATGAGAATTTAAACCAAATGTCTCTAACTCATGAATATTTTACCCACATGAAAAGAAAAATTACTCTAATAGCAACACAGAGAAACTTTGCCAGTGAATATATTGTTTATTCTGTAACGTTTTAGTAATGACCAATGACCTTGATAATATTTATCAAAAGCCAACAGTATTTATTCCTTTGCTTCAACACCAAGTCTGACAAATCTATCAGACCGAGTATTTCAGTCTTGCAGCAGGAGGCATAACCAGACCTGTCACTTGCTGCTAACAGGGAACTGCTCTGCAATTACGGCCACTTTCACAGCCAGAATAATTCAAATCTTCCCTAAATTGTGGGTTGTCACACATTTAGAAGAAAAGAATGCAAGCTTTTCCTTTTGCAGTGGATGTAAATTCTAGCTAACTGGTCAAAGAATTAAGTTGGCAATTTCCATCTCCATCCAGAAACTTCTCTACATCTGTCTGCTCAACTAGTGCTGTTGATTTTAATTTTTTTTTTTAACATGAAACAAATTTTTAACAAAGTAGTGACAGTTTGTTGAAACATCTTCATGTTAAAGTCTACAGATCTATTACAATGGATTTTCACAACAATGTATCTTGACAGTATAAACCCACAACATTCTTTAAGTACAGACATCCAAACATGACACATTTTATGGAATAATGGAAGGGATATTATAAGCACTAGGGCATAGGAAAGACTTCATAAAAACAAAGTACTTCTCTTACTTAACAGATCAAAGTTCTCAGCAAGTAAAAATTGCATGAAGGTGATTGGTTGCTTTGCTACAAGTGCTGTGCCTGTTCTTTCCTAAGCATTCTATTCACTGCTCAGAACGACCCACTTTTGATACTTTTCCACAGTGAACTGAGGCATAAGTGTTCTTACTTCAGTAATAATGACAGTCATGCATCTAAATTAGAAGTAAAACACAAGATTTTATTACAGGCAAGTTCCCAACTTTTCCTGATAGAACTCTTGTTAGAAACAGCTACTGAGCAGTCTGCTCAAATGGGTAAAACATTAGGTACTTTTTGTACTATCCAACGGTGGTAACAAAGAATAAATAAATGGGACTAGATTTCTTACTGCATGATAGAAGATAAGGAGTTAAGGAGATAAGAAGATCTGAAGTTATTAGATGAATTAGGGTTGAGACAAGTTTGTCTCCAGTTGAATAATTTTTATATTACCACTCATTTGCTGTTATATTTTCTCATCTTGGCCCTACACAGGAGGGTTGGACAAGATGACCTTCAGTTGTTCCTTCCAACCTGAACTGTTTTACTACTCTATCAATACTGTGAGTACCAATAAGATCATATCTTTCAGAGATGCACCTTCATGTCCTCCACTCTCACCTCTGCCCCATGACTGCCTGCATTACTGTTCTCATGCTGGAAAACAGCTTGAGGAACATGGGTGGGCTAAGGTGGGGTGGTGGGAGGAGGAGAAAGTCCATGAAGGAAAGAGAAGCTCTGCATCTGCAAAACTTATTTATCTGGGTTTGGTAAAACAGGAATGATCTCACAGCTTTTCTGATAAGACCCTAGCTCAGCTTGTTTTCATTCTCTGAATTTAGAAATATGAAGAGGATTAGCTGCCATGCTTTCATGTGTGAAAAGAACAAATGATTTTATTCATGTCATAGGCTAGGGATTGCTGACTGCTAATCAGCCAAAACCGTTCTGATATGTTTGCAGAGCAACATCTGCATAATACTCAGTGGCTTTATTTTATAAAGGCCCTTTCGCTCTTCACTTCAGAATGTGAAATCAATCAGGGGTTTGAGCTCAAGTCAGCAATTATCAGAGGCAACAAAGGGCAAATACTAACCCTGGGTTTGGTTTGGCAACAACAGGCAGAAAAGTGATTCACAGCTTTCAGTCTGTCGAGCAACTGGCAGTAGCCAGGACTAAGATGATTTTATTCATGACGCTAAACAGCTTTATATTTTCAAAAGTCTCCCTTTGCATCATTAGGACAGTTGAGAATTGGTTTACCATATAATCACCAAATCATTTAGGTTAGAAAGGTCCTCTAAGATCACCGAGTACAACTGTTAACCCAGCACTGTCCAGTCCATCACTAACCTATATCCTTCAGTGCCACAACCACAAGTCTTTTAAATGCCTCCAGGGATGGTGACTCCACCACTTCCCTGGGCAGCCTGTGCCAGTGTTTGATAACCCTTCTAGTGAGAAGATTTTTGCTAATATCCAATGTAAACCTCCCCTGGTGAAACTTGAGGCCATTTCCTCTTGTCTTATCCAAAACATTCCAGTGACCAAAATCCCATATTCTGCATGTATAACTCTTAATCCATGCTTCCTTACTCCTCCTGGCTTTAGGAAGCTTTTAGGTCACACTTCTTCTCTTTGTCCAGATTTTTTTTTTTTAAAGTATACACTTGCATCACTGTTGACCCAAGCCAAACACCCCTCTCAACTGTCAGAGTATGCATGGCATATAAAACATTATTTTTACTCCTTTCTCCAGAGTCTTCCTGGCCAAAGAGAGCAGTGATGATACCCATTTACACACAGCTGCCAACTGCATATTGACACAGCCTCCTGATTTTCTTCTAGCTCAAACTACCTATTACCTGTTATCTCGCAGAAAAGCTATTTTTACATTCAATAGTAATATCTAGTTAAAAGACAACGGATGCAAACAAAAAAAAAAAACTCCTCAGTTTGTCTAAAAAAAGGGAAAAATGAGCACACACTCCACACCTCTGCAGGTTGCCCCTTCCTCACAACACTCCACAGTCACCTGCTGAGCAGAGAAAACAGGACATAAGAGCTGAGAAGCAGCAGCCCAGGACAGCCACCGGGTCTCTCCTCAGTATCCAAGAACAGCTACAAAGCCAGTAAGTCCCTTTACACCTTCTCTGCACACACAATTACAGGGACCTACCAACAGCTTGTTTAGGGTAACTCCAGATCACTATTAAGTTTTGTGACTTTCTACCCTTTTTTTTCTTTGGGATATATCACATTTGGAGTCTTCTCATTTGGAATGCTGGCCGTTTTTCCCTGTGGGAAAACCTAGGTCTGTACTGGGAAGGGAGAGGCCACAAGACCATGACAAGAACAAGCACATTTATGTATGATATCTTTTATAATCTTCTGTCCTGCTGTACTCTATGAAGGTGATAAGAAGAGACAGCATGTTTTATTACTTATTTCGGGACTTTCCCTAAAACCCATGTGAGGGACGTAGAAGAGGTTACATTTAGTCTCAAAAAATACTGAGATTTCTAGAGAAGCAGAACTTTTTCTTCTCTATATTTCCTGAACTGCTCCCTTTAGGAAGGCTACTCAAACAGCCAACAAGAAGTGTTTCTCCCCAACCCCCTTAGAAGTATTACTCATTGCAGAACTAGAGGTAAGAGTCAAAGAAAGTTGAGTCCAAAGTCCTCTTTCTGCACTCTCCCTTACTGGCAATATCTGTGCTCTGCCTGGAAGTGCTTCACCTGCCTGAAAGCAGAGGAAAAGGTGGGAGGGAGCATGTGAACTTCACTGAGTGGTGAGTCACTTGATATAAACAATGAATGATTCAAGCACTAACATATACCTGATATTCAGGTTTCTGACTTTGCTCCCCTTCTACAAAAGAGGTGCCCCACTCGTGTTTTGGAGCCCATCCTTTCAGCTGCACCTATCTCCATTCTCCTGGAAGGAAGCCCCACAAAGCCTGAACTGGGTGGGAATGCTGTGCTCTGTTCAATAAAGCACAGACCAGACGAAACAACAGATAAGAGTAGTAGTGGGGAGGACATACACCACACAAACATATTACTTTCTCCTTGTTTACATGAACTCCATAAAGATGGCAACATGGAAAAGCTAGGAAGAAACAGCTCACTAAAATCAGTTGTAGTTGTGCAGTATTTGACAGTTATCAAAATCCAAATAATAATCCAAAATACTAAAATAATGTTGAAAGGTTCTTTCAAATGGCCTTCCTCAAAATATGAGCCAAAAAATAAAATAAATAAAGGGGACTGGAAAACTCAGGTGGAAAGCAGGAAATTTTCTATCTCCAGTAAGTGATAGATCTGGTTCTGCCTCAAGTCATTCAGTGACCAAAAGTATTTACGGTAAAATAACTGTGAACCGTATCAGAAAACTGTACAAAATATCCCCAACTTAGCAACATTGGTCAAATGCAAGTACTTCTGAATCTTAGCACTGGTATCTCTTCTGAATCACTGTGTATCAAACCTATGCCTACTGGTCTGAAATGACAGACCAGCTGGGACATTGCTCACCATGCCCATGCCTTACAAACCAGAGCACTGACCTACCCCACCCCTCTGTCACACTGGTTCTTACCTGCATCTGGGACCCAATGACAGTGTTATTGCAGGCCAGCTCTGTTTTGTTGATTGTGTCCAGCATAGCAGTTTTGCCCACATATTCTTTATTAGAGTTGAGGTGACGCTCCAGCAAGTTCTGCACGTCAGCACTGTACTGGTTCGTGAAGGCTTCCTCGTACTGGTCTGTCCAGAGGCGTATTCGATTCTCCCACCCTTCAGCTGTGTTTTCATCCAAGGCATGTGCTTCAGAAGGGGAATTCTGCACCAAACAGCAAAGAATGAATGGCTAGTACACAGCAGGAAAACCCATCCCCAGTGCTCCAAACTACAAAAAAATGGCAAATCTGTTCCAAGCTATCTAAGTGCTGGTGATGAGGACACATTTTTCAGCACCTGCACCCTCCAGAACACTGTACAACAGTTCCACTTAGGAATTTGTGGAGAATTCTGTGCAGGACTAAGCCCTCTTGAGAGCTAGTACTCTGCACTGCTATATAAAATAAAATTAGGCTAGTACATGGCCAGTAAAAAAAAATTAAGTCACTTTAGAAAAATAATTAAGTGGATTAAAAAAGCAAAGGAACAGAACACATAAAGGCAAATAAATCTCATGTAGGCTTGTCCTACAGTCGACCCACTCATGTCTAACATAATGCTAGATGATGCTGACTGCATCTCAATCTTCACAGTGACTGATCCAGAAATAGTTCCGAACCTTGGAGCTAAATGGTCAGTTTCAAGAAACTGAATGTAGAGCACAGGCTAATACCCAGGGGGTTAAAACTGCACGTCCTAAGCAGAGTAAAGAAGAGAGGGCAAAATCAGGTAATCCGTTTACACTGTCTTGTAAGGGAGGGGAAAACAGAAGCTGATAAAAAAAAAAATATTTAAGCTTCATTCTTTACTCCACAATAGTTGAAGAAATTCAACAAATATTCCAGAGGTCAATAATTCAACTGGTTTCATAAGGGACTGAGGCAAGATCTTAGTGACAAGGACAACCGAAGAGCAATCATTATTTTCATCACATATATAAAAACATTAAGCGTTCTCATGCATTTTTACCCTCTCAAGGCACTTGTATACTATTGAGATGGTGCATACAGACACCACAGGACTGTACTCTTTCTTCTGAGCCACTGCTAGAAGCCACTACCAGCTACAGAACTGGGGCCAGGTGGAACTGAGCAAACTTCAAGGCACCACTTGTGTTTCTGGGAACACATTTAGCTCAAAGTGCAAGTTACTTTTTTTTGTCAAATAACCTTCCTATTCGATAGCCACACCTGCCACTACTGCAGGAAGTCAGAGATAAAGATATTGTCCCATCCACCCCTTGTAAGAGAATGTGGAGAGAAACAAGGTGAGGGACTCCCAACATTAAACTTGTGAACTCCTTTGATGTCCAAGCCTGAAATATCATTGATGCAATCAAACAGTAACTGCCCTCACAGAAGAGCAGCCACAACCAGTTCTACATCCCTTACATCAAACATCTCACTCCCAATGCCATGAATCAACCATCTTTCAGAACTGGGTGACATTATCTTACTGAAAGCTATCAGAAGCAAAAGAAAGGTTCAAGGGGCAACTGCTGCGATACCCTTTTATAGACCTGCTTGTGGTGCATGGTAAAGCTTGAGTTTATTCCAAGGCTGGTCCCACAATCAGAAATTCCCCAAGCAAACCAAGAGAGGCACAATATATAGGGAAACCCTCCCCAATCACCATCACAGAGGGTTGTCAGTTTTACTCACCTTCATCCTCAGAGACTTCCGTGAGCCCTCTCGAAAGGCCTATCCCCCAAAACAAGGAGAGAGAGAAAAAACACAGTATTGTATATTTCCTCAGAATTAGCATCCCAGAAACACACTCAATCTTACTCCAACAGAGTAACACTAAATCTTACTCCAGCCCTTAATAAAAGACAGCAAGAACTGCAGGAAAACCTACACAAGAAGCAATAGACTGGAACGAAAAGACTCTGCAATGCAAATCCGGTGGAAACTGCTGAAAAGTTTCATGGCCAGGATTTCTGAAGTAAAAAAGCCTGCCTCACACTTAGTAAAATGTCAAGATCAAAAGCAAAACTGTCTGGACTAAACCCACTTGTTTTGATATGAGAAAGGTCCAGAAACAGAATCAAGCTGGTTCGCAACAAAAAAAACCCCTCAAAACCTCACATGGGCTCCTGCCCCCAGCCTTTTATTTAATCAGTGCCTACCAGAAGAACTTCAAGAGAAACCTAAACTGTAGAAAATTATGGTAAAGCTAGCAGATGACGGGAAAGAACCAGCTGCTCACACACTTGCATTCCAATATAAGCAATTCAAAATTATTTCAGTCCCCAAACACTCACAAACAAGACAGTAAAGTCATCCCTCAACAAATGTTCATCACTACCTACATAGTTTTCCACACAAGCACTATCTCTGTCCCCGAAGAACAGAGCCAAGAAGCTCTGCAGCCCAAATTCCTCAACAAAGCCTGCTAAGAAATACCATGCTCTCTTCATTTTTCATTCCATTCACAAACTGACCCTCTGCCATAAACAGACTCCAAAAGCTGTTTTCCCAAATCCTAGTACAGAAGGGAAAATATGTAATTGAGTCCAAGCTCTGAGCATGAATGGACAGCATTAGGAAATAAGGGTGGAGTTCCAGTAAGGCAATTTTTAAACCAACAGCCACATACTCTAGCAGGTCACAAATACAAGGCGTCACATTATTGCACCAGAAAGAGCAATTCCTGACGGGACAAAAGTTTCTTGTCTACTGCCAGCTTGTCAGCCTGCTCCTAACAACACTTCACACAGCATTTGGTAGGAACTGCAGCAACTCTGTCTCACTCCACATACCTTGATCTTTTTGGCCTTTGGAGCAGTGCGAGCTTTTTCCGTACTCCTCTTCCTCTTCTTGGGTTTGGTCCTGCGGACGCGGTTGACGGTCAGCGTGATGCTTGTGGGAGTGTGCTGAGTGGCCGTGTACAGCACCGTGGAGGGAGAGAGTTCTTCATCCCAGCTCTCGGTTGCACTGCTGTCCCCGCCTAGAGACAGAAGTGCTTTGTTAGCAGCGGCTTCTCATCCCCGAGAGCGCAGCTGACCCTTATGCCCATTTCCATCAAGACGACTGGCTGACCCTGCATAACTCTTCCCTGAGAGAACTATATCACCTCAGTTTCCCCACCCAAACTGGGAACGGGTCTCCCAAACTTCTGATATGTCACAGAATGACACCGACGAAAATTTTCCTTTTCTGTTCACAAGATAATCTGATTCTCCCAAGTGCTAACTGAGGTGAAGGGTAAGGAGAGGAGAAAATCCCAGCGATTGGGAGGCAAAGAACATTAGCGGGCAGTGATCACAGTTAGATGATTATAGCATCCAAAAGACAAAGGTCTCATAGATAGAAAACAAAAGTCACCATCATCAGAATTACACCCTCCAACTCACCTGACACGTTGTCCTGCTTCCGGCGGCGGAGTCTGATCACCTTCCCCCTGCTCATTCCTCTGCCAAAGGAGAATGCACAATTGAAGCTGGTTTGTAGGAGTAAAGTCACTTGAAATTCAACAGGATGTCACAAGATGCGTGCCCTCAGTGGGGCCCAGGATGATAAGAACATCGATTTAACATCCTCATCTCCACTCCTGGTGCCACCAACACTTGTCAGGCTGACAACGCAAAGGAGCAGGGTCAATAGTGGGTAAAGCACTGGAAAGAACTCTCCAGTTAGCAAAAGGAAGTCTGTCCCACAGCCCAAAGGTGACACGGTTCGGTATGAGAAGTCAACACAAGGAGCAGCCCAGACCTGCACTGCACCAAAGCTTACCTGCACTTTTCACACTTGAGGAGGAAACCATCTTGGGAGACACTGCAGTGGCACCAAGTGGGAATTGATTCTCCTTCTGAGGAGCTCTCACTGTCCCCGGAGTTCTCCTCATCAGGCGAGTGCAGGCCATTCAGTTCTGCACGAGGTATAATGGTCTGGACAGGAGGAGAGGCTGGCGGCGTTGGAGGAGGAGGGGCTCCGTAATTATGATCCTGAAAACGAGTATTTGCAGTACTACTTTTAACGTGAAGATATGATGCCTAGAAGCTGAAGTCCCAAATCCACAGTTCCCAGGTTAATATTTAACTGGTGTAAAACAGTAGCCTGAATTCCTCAATCTACCAAGAAGGCAAAGCAATAGCTCTGAAAGATGTGAATGGTTTCCTTCAGCACCAATGAATTAAACTCAAAACCTATGAAAACAACCAGGCTATTTCGACATTAACTGCTGTACTGCTAATAACCTGAGATTACATCAGTGTTTAAACAGTGGAACCAGATGCCTTGAGATGTTGTAGAGTTTCTGCCTGTTGAGATATTCCAAACCCAACCGGACATGGTCCTGGGCAACCTGCTCAAGCAGAGTCAGCTTGAGCAGGGAGGCTGGATTATGTGATCTCAAGAGGCCCCTTCCAACCTCAGTGATTCTGTGACATCCTGTTCTTCCCATAGCTTCAGGCTATACTCCCATTCTTCCTGACTGTTCATTGATTCTCATTGTTATAAGTTACCACTATGAAAATCTGTGCAGTTGAAACAAGTATAAATAGTGCACAATAAACCAAATGGGGCATAAAATTACCATCAGGAAAATGTTATATATTCATATATAGTCACACTTTGTTCATATACTTCATTCAGTTAAAAATCTATCACCTAGAATGCTAATAAAGCTTGTTGTAGAGTATGCAGGACTTCACAAACAATAAACACACAAACGAAAAATGTATGGCAGAACTCAGCTGTAACTCGGTGTTTGTTCCCTAATAAATAAGCCAAAACTCCTAAGGCTTAACAGGCAAAGAACTATGGAACAAGGAAAAAGAGTAAAAGTAGACAGTAAAGAGCTGATTCACTGCAGAGAGAGTACTCACTGCGTAAGGCAGCCCGCGATAGCTGTGTTTCTGGGTGGCCCCATAGCCGTGGCTGGAGTACACATTCTTCTCACTGACAGCTGGACTAGCTTCCACAGACTCTGGGCTGCAGAAAGGGCCAGAAGTAAAACCCATCAATACAATATCATTTTTTTAGTGACAGTATTTCACTGCTCTTTTCTATTGAACACATGAGCTCAAAATGAAGAAACTTCATGAAATCGAGGTGTTATTACACACTTCACCAAGCATCATGTGTGCAAAAGTTGTACAGGATGAACCTGCTTTCAGAGGGGAGGAACTGAGTAAGGGCCACCCTAGATAACTCATTAAACTGGGTCTCAATCTGGGAAGTTAAAAAGATAATTAGCATGTAAGAAGCTCAGTTTCCTTATGGTTGAGGAAATTGGGTCTGGTTCAACATTCACATCTGAACTCAGCCAGCCTAATCTCAGAGCCACTGAACAGTACTGCCATTTTATCTCTGTAACAGCTTATTTCAACTGCAGTTAAGCAGCTTTCCTGCACCTGCACTTGTTTCTCTCTCCCTCAGATACCAATTGTTAGCTGAGTCCAGTGTCCTGTGATAAAGCCTGCATGAAACCTGCATCTATCCTGACAGCAACTACCAGGAGTTGGAGACTCCTGTTACAAAGAGGCAACAAATCAATGCCCTGGATAGGCAGTGGTTACAGACAGATCGGATTCACCCTGTGCTTTCTATACAGCAACCTCCAACGAGCAGAACAGGAAATGTGCTGCTGAGGTACAATGCACTCTTCCACCACAGGGTGGTGAAAAAAAACAGCTAAAAATGAAAGGTATATCCTCAGCAGAAAGCTGCAGAAACCCTACTCAGAGAAGGGATAGCTGCAATTCAATGCAGGGGATATTAGATAATGAGGCTACAGACAGAACACCTGCAAGAAAGCACGCTGTTACAAGCAGAAGATACAAATCAGATAACCTCTGCACAGAGCAGAAGAAGGGTCCGTATCAGAATACTGCAGAGTATTACTGAATCGTGTCTGCAGATGAAATCTTTGTCAAAATTATAGCACGGAGCTGAGCAAGGAGGAAAGAAAAATACAGAAAAGGAAAACTCTACCTTGGAACTCTGCTGCTAATGGTGAGATTTTGCAGGATTCTCAGAGGGTTCTACATGGTCAGTGTGGATCAGGCGGCACTCAAACAATGGCCGGCGATCACGCGTGGGGCAGTGTTTAGGCACCACCCAAGAACACTAACCCCTGTGCCCTTTGGACTTCCTATTAGCTCTTGAAATCACTGCTGCACTGAAGTTTGCCCCACCCTGCCACTGAACCTCATCTGTTCTCCGATGGCACCAACCTCTGAGCTTCTGGCTTACTCTGGAGTACGGTGGACCTGTCTTTGCAACATAAAAGAGCAATAAGTTCTTGTACAAAGAACTGCAGAAAGTAGAAGGCCTTACACCTATGCAAATGACACTTCTGTAGCTCAGGATTTAGGAGCATGACATGATAAATTCAGTTGTTTTTCAGCGTGGCTACAGCCAGCTAAACTGTGAAAAGCAGGAGATATAGGTGGTGATTCCTCTCAAAGGATATACTTCTTAATAAAAGGCACCTTGTAAAGCTTGCCACATAATCCAGCCTTGCTGGATCTTTGCAACAGTCCTCTAGGACTTCCAGATTGGTAGTGTTAAATCCATTTAGGTTTAATCGTATTTTCAGAAACAATATTAGAAGGAAAAGAGCCTAAACAGTCTAAGGAGCAGATAAGTCCTCTGTCCAAGTCACCCACATTCCTAACCACAGTCAGCCTGGAATACCAGCAATGCTGCCGCAAGCATTAGCAATAAAACTTCAGGATTGTTGGTGCAACGGTGTCCAGGGGCAACAACACCGGGGCCCCAACGCTTCCTCAGCAGCAGCGTGCCAAGGAGCTTCCACAACTTCCACTATGCAGTCAGACTAACACAGCAAAACTACTCTGCAGCATCCGTATCACCCTCAGATGAACACCAAGACTCTTCACCATTTTCACCTCCTCTCTGTATCAGAGGCCGAGGAAGACACTAAAGCTCATCCTGTAAGGAGGGCCAGCTAGTTTTCCTTTTACCATCCTATCGCCCTCATGATGCACATCTTGGAAATCAATCCCTTGTAAAAGACAAGAAGCTCAGGTACCCCAGACTTTACTCTTCCAACTAGTAGAGTTTCAAAGGCAAAGTGAAGGATAGCCTTAGCTTTGAACAGACCCACAAAGGACACTTTCAGCAGTAACAGTGCATCGATGCAAAGACTGGAGAATAAAGTGCTGGCATTCCCAAGTTTTAGAAAACAGAGAAACCAATTCAGAAATCTTCAAAAGCCTTTTTTCAAAGTACTCTAGCTTAGCCTCAAATTGGACCTACAAATTTCTTACAAGGGAAAAAGAAAATGCTTTGCAGACGGTTTACAGTCGGTCTGTTTGATACTGAAACTCTACAAGGGACATGCGCAGATATATCTGGCTCTTCTCTCTACCATGCTCAGCTTTGAAAGCAAAGTACATGACCAAACTATTTAGCACTCTTCCTCCTGTCATAAACAGTTTAAAATTCCTGCATGTTGAGTCTTCAAAGTGCTGCTGTGGGAGAAGCAGGGTGACAAGCAATACTGAATGTCAGATCTTGAAAAGTGAAGGATCACGTACCCACTGCAGATAAGTGACTTCTGATTCCTTGTTTAAAAAGAACATATAAAAATGTGGGCTTTAGGATGGAATGAGGCCTCACGAAGGAGAATACCTAGAATGGGGCCAGTGCCAAGACAGACAAAAAAGGGCATTAGCAGTCTTGCAGAGAGTGCGACTGTGTAGTCAAACTTTGTGCACAGTCAAATCAGGGCAAGATGGAAGGGAAAACCAGGGATTTGTACCTTAGCCCACTGCTCTTACAGCTCAAAATTTATAGTCTGGAGCAATTTCTGTTCTACAGTGATCAACCTGACATGCAGGTATTTGCACAGTAGGTAGCTTTAATAATACATGGGGGAAATCTGTCTCCAAAATGCCATTTGTAAATTTTTGTAAAGGGATACTACAGCTCTTATTTCAAAGAAGGATGCAAGAAAGCAGGGGGGAGAAGAAAAACACAGGAATAACTTGAGCCCTCCCTCTCACCCCCGACAAAAACACAGTACTCATCTGAGCTGACATCATTCTGACAAGGATTTTAAGAAGATATCACGATGCTGTATTTCCTGAATTTGAAATGTTCTTGACGAGTCTTTTAAAAGAAATGCTAAGTCTCCTCCAACAGGCCTCAGAGGTATGGCTGCAGTGAGAGCCCTGCACAGCATACTGTGGTGGAGACCCTGAGGGATGCTCACTGAGTGTGCTTCTTGGAACGTGCTCAGGGGCAGAAACAAAATGAAGGTGTCCACGCAGGCTGATGCTGCCTCACATCTCTGGTCAAGCTCCAAAGGTGTCTGGAAATCAGTCATATAAGACTGGTAACAAGTCTGAGCCAGTAGGCTCTACTGAGAGGGAGGTTCAGCATGCTGATCTCTCACATTACAGCTTTTGGAAAAGGAGCTGGCTTGTACCTTGCCAACGCCAAGCATGGGTAGAGCAAACGCACAATTACCTGCACTTCAGTACAGACTTACTAGTCAAGCTGATATAAAACCCATAGTTGAGTGCCTCATACTGTTGGAATTCTCCTTTCCCCCATCTCCTCTGTCAAACTTAACAATTTCCATAACACTGCATTTGTTAACACCCAGAGTCTGTCTCTGCATTCTTCCCTCATACAGCCAGTGGACCAGCAGCCACTTTCTCCCAGGTGCAGAAAGCACCAGCACCGATCCTACAGCCCCACTCCAGATCAGCCCTCTGACACCCGCCCCTCCTCCTTTCTCCTCCTCTCTGTGGGGTAACACTCACTCCGATCCTGCAGCCATGTCGGAGTAGGACGTATCTGGTGTGGTGACTCCCAGAGGGATTGCAATGCTCATGACGCCCGTCGGGGATCACGGAGTCCAGAGGGCAGCGACTGGCCGCTCCGAGGGCGGAGAGGAGCCGCAGAGCCTCGGCCAACACGTCACGGACATGGGGAAACCTACCAGGGTAGAAACAAAGCATTGCATCGCCGTTACAGCATGAGGTGTCCCTGTGTACCCCTAAAGAAGGCTTTCACAGCAAAAGAAAAGCAGAAATATGTTTCCATCAGTGACGTGACACATCGGTTTTACTTCATTTTCATATGTGGGGCCAGGGAAAAGGTAGATGGTAGTAGTTTGGTGGGGTTTTGGGGGAGTTTTTTTACAGTGTTGAACTGACATACAATGAGCTGCTCTGCCTTAAAGCTGATAATGATAGTTCCCCCCTCCCCCAAGTAAACTTAGGACTAATTATCAGATAAGCAATCTATTAGCTCCTTCTGCATATAAGCAGCAGCTGTCACCTATCACCCACAGCCCTCCATCAGCATTTCCTAACTCCTTCCTTAAACAAGTTGCAGGCAAAGCGCCGTCTGGGAGGCCAAGGAGGCAGAGCCGGGGTGGGCTGAGCTGACCCGTCTCACCGCAGATCGGTTTGCATGTGCATTCACCGGGCCCGCGGCACGGGTGAGTGTGACCTGCAGCGTGGCTACTCCCACGCCACCGACGCTCCCGTCGCCCAGCGAGGCCCTTATCCTGGGCTCTGCACCCACGGCTCGGTGCAGGAGCCCCGACACCGCGGGGCCCGACCTTGCTCAGCCCGGGCTGACACCTCCCCGCGGCAGAGCCACGTCAGACGTCTGGGCGGCCGCGCATGGGCCGCTCCGGCCGGGAACACGGCGGGACCATTGGCTGGGAGCGGGAGCGGGGGTGAGTCACGGCGGGGCCCCGGGGGAGCCCGGGCTGCGCCGTCCCCGCCGGGCGCGGCGCTCGGCTACGGCACCGACCGAGATCGCCGCCGAACGCCACCCTCCAAGGGTCGGATGGCGGCCGGAGGTGAAACGGGATCAGCTCCTCGTTATGTAAATAACCTCAATAGCACACACGAGCATAAAGGAGCTATTATTCTACAGGGCTCGAAAGAAACTCCCCCACGATACAGAGAAAGGCTGCGTTTCCACAGGCAGCAAAGGTAACTCCAAAACCAAAGAGAAACGGTGACGACTTAACCGCCCTCTCTGCACGTTAAACTTTAAGGGCAGCTTGGAATACTTTCCGCAGCCTTTCCCGGCTCCTGCTGTCACATGCTCCCCGGCATCTCGGGGGCTCTGCCAGCAAACCCTCTTGGGCTACAGAGAGGCCGCCAGCCAAGTTTTCCTGTGGGTAGTGAATTTCTCACAGGGAACTGCCTTTGGACACCACAGTCCAGCCATTGTTTAAAACACAAAACCCCCCTGAAACACCAAAACACACACACTCACTATAAGGGCAAATGAAGGAAGAACTAGAGTCAAAAAGTTTAAATGCCACACGCTATATTGCCTTTTCCTGTCTTAAAAGACAGGCCACTTCTCTTGGCACAAGGAGATACTTTCCTTCTTCAGTATACATCCCTATGAGAAATCTTTCTGACAGTATGACAGGCATACAGCAAATTACAGAAGTAGAAGGTAAAGATTTCTAAGTGGTCTGTGGCAATTCCCTGTTATGCCCCAAAGCAATGGTCTCACAGGGAGGTGGGAGATGAAAAAGAGGGAAGACTAAGCTCACAGGCAGTTGCAACACAAGACAGCCTAGCGTTCTTGAGTGTGTTTTCTGGAAAAATATTAAAAGAAAAATAAAAGGACCTTTTGGAAGTGTCTTATTTACCCTTTCTCATGCTTGTGATAGAGTTGTGATTTCTACACTGACACGAAATGAGACAAATTGCTGCTAAAATACAGCTAAAAGCTACAGACATCAATCCCTGCTTCAATCTAGTCACATAAAACTCTGGCACAAGGTTAAAAGAAATAGGACAAGCTTCTCAATGTCTGAAGCACCCTTCCCTTTAAGAGACATAGAAAGCTCTCCCCCCCGAGTAATATTTTTAAATACTTGTTTAGATGTTTTTTCCCATATCGATCTTTTGCCTTTGCCATGACTATACCCAGCTGGCAGCAGCCCGACATTTCATCAGGACAAATTCCAGCCTCCCGCCTGCTCGTGACTCAGCAGAACTGGAAGATTTCAGGTGCAGCTTCTGGATACCTGGTCAGTCCTGGAGGAACTGGGACAAGATTTCAGGCACTTCTCACAGGAAACCCTCTTTCCATCAACAGTGTACAAAGGCTGTTGCACTGAAATGGTCTGATAACTCCCATTTTTGGGAAGGAGATTACTGGAGAAATATGAAATACCAAACTGAAAGGTTAGACAAGGCAAATTCCAGTTCAGTCACATTTGTGTTGACCCAGCAATACTTGCTCAACCATCACCCCTGCTCGGATTTTACTGTTTGTTGCTGCTATTTTATGTGTACTTTCAAGTCCGACAATGTGACATTCAAAATGAATTGCTGAGACCAACCTCAAATGCTGTCCAAGACCACATCACCTTCAGGCTACATTACAGTCTGGTCTTCATGAAATTTTGGCCTGGTAACACCCAATACCATAAAATGCTGGAGTTGAAATCAAAATGTTCACCCATCAAACTGGCTAATTTTCTGTATATACAGTCCCCAAGGACCTTCCTACCTCTCCCCACAAAAATACGGCCATGCAGGAAAAGAAAAAATATCACACCCACTTCTCTCTGGTGCCACTAGAATAAGTTTTACTAAAATTCAAAGTCTTTAATTTAAATCTGATGATCTTCAGACCACTGCACAAACCTGTCTCCTTTCTGACACAATTCTTTTTGATATAAAACGGAAACAGGAATTTTGATGGCCTAACAGGTAAATAATACTTAGCTGGTTTTGAAAATGCAGCATTTAAAGATACTTTAAAACTAGGTTTAAGCCATTTTAATTTTCAGAACTCTGTTTAGGACACAACAGCTGCAGCACTGCATTGGCTCACTTCCACTACCATTGCCATCCATGTACAAATAAAGCAGATGCAGAAAATTTACAGCTGGAAACTCTCTTCATTATTATAAAAGTCTGTACTAACAGGGACAATCAAGCATGCTGAGTCAAAGAGCTCACTAGAGCTTCCTCCTTCATGATGTGGTTGTTACTGTTTTCACTTGTGTCCCAGTCACATAGTCACCCCCGGGCACAGGTGTCCAAGACTTGGTGACAGAGTCTACAAAGGATTTGTGAGCGCCATGAAAGATTCACCCCCAGACAAAAACCCCTGGGCACAGCCCCACAGACTGCATGTGTTACCTAAATTCAGACTCCATCACCATTGGGTGCTGCTCAGGTGATGCTGTACAACCTCAGGGGGACAGAACAAACCCCCTGCGCCCTCCCACAGCCACAGACCCAAGGGCAAAGCAGTTACCAAACAGGGGGAGCACACAGATTCATCCTGTTCCTCTGCAGGGTCAGTGCACCTCTGTGAGTCTGTCCACAGAAGGCCTAAGGTATTTTGTTATCCTGCATCCAGTGTCTCATGCGTGGCTGAGAATGGTAAGAACGTAACGCCGGTACAAACACATCCCGGACAAACTGAGAAAAGCCTTCTCTGATTATACACAACTTCAACATGTGAGCCAGGGCAGGGAGAACAGTGAAATCCCCTGTGTGCACTGACGGTGACCACTTCTCACACATCTCTTGTTCGCAGATATCAAAGGACAGAAAAGTGCTTCCTTTACCTCTCCCCACACCTCCAGTTATTGAAGTCCCAAAACTGGACACAGATTCAAGACTTTTGACAACTCAGGATTGGTAGCATCCAAACAATAACCATCATCACCTTCTCTATGCTCAGCAATGGACCTATAAGTCACCTATATAGGATAAGCTCCTTGTATAATGAGTTGCACATCTCACACCATTACCAGCCACATCGAATTCAAAGCATGTTTTTCTCCTGCATCTCATACTGCCACAGGCCAGTCCAAGCTGGTGAAAAACTGGTAATAGCAGCTCTGCCATGCAGCCTTCCTTGGCATCCAACCTCACGTGGGACAGAGGCAGTGAGTTTTGACCAGTTCATACTTACACTGTCATCTGCACCAGGAGCAAACCACTCGGCAAGTGGAACAGTGTAAGAAGTGTAGCATTTCAGATCTTCATTCACCTTTTTTTCCAACTGAAATTTCAGAATGACCAAAATCTACGGGACATCTAATGTAAACATAAGTGCTTCCATTACCATACTAAAAACTCCTCTCATCAGCCAGTGCCACTCAAATACAAAAACAGTCCACCTGAGTCCAATCAAGCACTGCCTGTTCGTTCCAGCACACCCACAAACCTCACGTCAAGGGCAGATCCTCACAGAAGGGCAAACACCTTTAGGGCAAACAGAATCACATCAAGGTTTTTTGTGTGTAAACCAGCTAGCTCAAAAAAATGCATCAAATTCCCCTGATTACAGTCATGTTGTTCTATAAAGACACCTACACAGAAGCAGAGAAATCCTTAAATCATTTAGCTCCAACTTACTCTGAAACATACAGATTGCTAAAAGTACTTGAATTGTGCCTCAATCTACCAATACAAATGCGTGGCTCTGCTCTGAAAACAAGCTGGGTTCACTAAGCAGCAAGAAAACAACTCTGCCAGTTTTAAAAAATGAAATATTGACATGAGTATTCACTATTATCATTAGATCCATATATCATCTCTTAGTGGGCTGACAAAGGAAGACAGCAATCCATCCATCCATCTATCCCACGGGGTCTGGGAGAACTCAGTCCCAGCCTACAACAGAAAGGATCAAATTATTAGACAACACAGGTATTCATTGCTAGCTATGCATGCCATGATAACCAAATTACTGACAAATACAGTGAGATGGTTGGAGATTTATCTGTCTTAGAGCTTTCTAAAGACTGTCCCCTGGTTTATATGTATGTAACCATATGGAAAAAGAAATGAATGTATGTATACATTTGGTTCAGAGTTCTCTGGAATCTAGAGAACCTTGACAAAGAACCAACATGCTCCTAGAAGAAGAATGGCAACATTTCAATATTGTAAAATGTCAAAAAGCAACAACACAGCGAGACCTGATCCTGCTCACCACTCTGCACAAGATCTGGAGTCGAGAACTGGGGAAAGGTGGGACTGCTGCTTTTAGGACATGGGTGATTTCAAACACCTTTTGGTGTCCACGGGCCTGTGCATCAGTCAAGTTGATCCACACAAGATATGAAATCGTATTAACAATTCCCACTAAAGTACTCCATGGAAGCACTAGACACTACTTCAACACATGTCTATGAATACACCTACTTAGCTAAAATCAGCGTGATAAAGCTGTCCAGTGAAGGCCATGGAAGTCATGTTTAAAACTGAGGTACAAGCAAGTTAAATCGATTTTGATAAAATTTGGAAACAGCTGGAAACTAAGTAAATTTAATTTAAAAAAAAAGTAAACTAGGTTTCAGCCATTTTAAGACAATTTTCATCATGTCCATCCACAGGATTCTGTCATTTTATCTGATGAAGAAAACATCAATTTTAGTTAAACTCCTCTGTGAACTACACCCTAAGGGACTACAAACAATGACAGAGTGCAACTGAGAGAAATTAAACCATCAAGCAGAAAAATTACAAAATGCATAGTCAAGTACTCTCAGCAACTGACCCAAGACTGCAGAAATTACTTGGAAAAGCAAAAGGAATAACCTCAAAACTTTGCTGCTGCTTCAGCAGTCAAGACATTATGCAAAACCTCTTTGTTTTGCAGACCAAAAAAAAAAGAAAATCTTGTGTTTTTCTTTCAGAACCACTAAGGATTTCAGGTATTATCATAAGAAATAGAAATCTCATAAGAGAAAAAGAGAGGGCAGATAAGACTTTGCCTCCAGAAATACCTTCTCCTGGACAATTCAACTGCATTCTTGACAGTCCAAAACACTCCAGAGCTGGAGATGTCAGAAAAGGGTTTGCTTGGACTTTCTTAAGACATCCAATTTGCATCACAGAACCTTACTGGAAAGTTTAATTCCTATTGATTTTAAATTGGTTGAAGAATAATTCCATAAACATGCCATATTAGAAAGTGGAAGCAAATTACAGAGTAGCAGCAATCCATGGCAGACCAAATTATTCCACAGTGAGTTTATGGAGAGGTGGCAAGTACACACCAGGAAACTCTGTCTGCACCCCACACTGACGAGAAGGGACCTGGCAGCATTTGTGTGGTCTGCACACACAGTCTGCTGAGCAGGAAGGTGACAGAGATGATGTTTTAAAGGAATGACAGCCTCAATGTAAAGGCAAAAGGACCATCCCAACCAAATTATGAAAGTCCTCACAAACCTAAGGGTCATAAACAGAGGAAGTCTTCAAGAAAACCTCACAATACTACAAAACTCTCCTTAAAAAAAAGTTAACCATCAAAGTAAAATTTAAATAATAATGGTACCATAGACTCAAAAAGAATCCTTTCTATGCTTTAAAAACATTATTTTACACAGCCTCTATTTCACAGCATTAAAAGTTGTTGGTGAAAGTGACAAATCCTTCCAAGTCTGAAGCACTTAAAATTATATTTTCAAAAACTAAACGAAGGCAATTCCCTGAAAACACTTCTTTTTGCAAATACTGTTTTTCCTATTTTCTGAAAGATATATAGCAATACAAGAGGAAAAAAAATTATAATAAAGTGCCACAGAGTTGAAGGTACAAAAATTACTAAAATAAATGAAACAGGAAAAACATCCCTCTTTCAGTTCCACAAACTTTTGATTTTGTGACAGTCATGGGGCAAAACTATTCTGCAGTGACAGGAACATTCTAATTGCTATGCTGGTCCTATACTGTGAGGTTGTTGCTCTTTTTTCCCATGAGGTGAATGAGAACAGTCAAATGTCTGTATGTCACAAAAATAAGAAAATGCAAACAAAAAGGTTCAGAACAGATACTCTGAGATTAAGAGCTTGACAACTAACCTCCAGTGAATCCAGCTGTGGCAGCTGATGTTACTGCTGTGACTGTCTCCTCTAAGCCTTTGCCAAAACAGGTGGCAGGAAGGAAACGTTGCCATGTCTCATCAACTGCAGTTGATGCCAAGAAGACTGGACTAAAAGCAGAAACAGGTAAAATACATATATTCCCTTTTAGACACTGTTTTAGGGGCAATACATTTCTGCAATAGGGCAGAAAATGAGGAACAGCAATACTGAAATCACCACTGCTCAGTCTACCACACCTTGTCCATATATATCCTATGTTTTCAGACTCAATTTAAGAAGCCTGCCTACACTAGAAAATGGCTACGGATAAAATAAGACTCAAGATTAATTTAAATAATGTAAATAACATTCATTTAATCTTAGCAGACCAAAGTGCTTCCTTGTTCTAAATTTTGTTGCTTGTGGATGTAATAGTATTCACATGAATGATTTTACCTGTGTAACTATTAAACTTTCCTAAGTAGACAAACCCTAAATTAAAAAGGTTGTCAGACAACCCCCCTCAAAAAGAAAAAAACCTTTAGACCTTGAAATTGTGTTTTGAAGGTATTTCAGAGAAAAGCCTATACCACATGCGAGGTCAGAGGGAAACACGGCAATAAAGGGCAATAACTAGGATCAAATCCAAAGCCAGACAATTACAGTTCCCATGAGAATCCAGACAGTCCAGAGTCATGGGAAGTCGCTGAATATAGAAGGGGAATCAGCAGAATTTACTGGCACAGAGCAGCGTCCCAAACTTACAACCAGTGGAAAGCTAACCACTAACAGGTTGCCAGGAGTAGGACTGCAACCTCCAGCCCTAGTATTGGAAAAAAGATTTCTCCATAATCCCTGCCTCGCAGGTCTCGCTGTACGTCCTTTATACATCTATTTAAGGCCCCCCACGTGACAAAGGCTGCCTGCCTGGCCACTCCCTGCCGGGGCAAACAACCCAGCTCCAGAGGAGACTCCAGCAGCCGCTTCCAAGGCAGACATTGCATCAGCCAGGTGTGCAGGAAGCGGCGGAGATAAAGCAGCTGTTGACGAAGGGGCTCTCGGACGGAGGCTGCTTCAGGAATCTCATGGAAAGGACGACAGGAAGGAGAGAGACGCTCCACACACAGAACAAGCTTCATCGGCTTCAGAAAGCCTTTGTGCTGGGGCTCCGGACCTGGCCTTTCTCCCAGAGATGATGCAACACTGAAGAACAAGGTCTGTGCCAGAGAAAACTATTCACAGGCTATGCAGATGGCAACGCAGCCAAAGGCTCTCGGATCAAAACATGCCAGAGTCCCCCCAGCCCAGCAAGCCCCCCCAGGCCTTCGTGCCCCTCAGGACCCTTCATTTCACCCTGACACCCAGCACGACCCTGGCTTAGGGCAGAACGAGGGACCTCACAATAGAGAGAAAGAACTAAAAGGGGGTTTTAAAGTTCTGCAAAAAAATCACAGCTCGTCCTCCAATCTGTTGGGAGGGAAGAGATGGGGGAGAGACTGAGCTCAAAGCCTCCAGTCTCCCACACAGGGATCCTCCCGTCACCGTGGCTTGCCAGCGCACGCCTGAGCTCCCCAAACACGTAGGGCAGCCTCGGCCCCGCTCTCACACACCAGGAAACCACGCAGGGACTGCCCGGGCAGCCATGGCAACATCACACAGTGTGGCAATTATGGAGCCGCAGCTCCCACGCGAAGGTTCAGCCTTGCTTTCCATTACAGGACTCGTTTTGACCCTTCCCCCCCTGCCCAGACCATCACCAAGTGCCCTCCCGGCTCCAGCCTGGCCTCTGTGGTTTGTGACTGGCAAGTTTTGCAGCCTTGCACCTGGGTTCGAGATCATGCAAATACATTTTTCTTCGTGTTGTAAGGAAGTTATTCCAGGCTTATGTAATGCTCTTGTGCCACGTTCCAACAAACACCGGTTTGTCCCATGTGCCTCGAGTGGGAAACCGGGCTACAAAAACACCTGCAACCTGTGCCACACACAGCAGGAGTCGGATCCATTACTACTTCAGCTACATAATCACTATTAAGCATTAAAATTCAGTGAATTTTACAGGATTTCAGCAATCTTCCAGCATTGTGACAAGTTTCAAAGCTCAGCCTGCTGCACTGCCCCACCACAGCCCTTCTGTAGGAAACATCTTGGAAACCTTACCAACTGTTGCATTTGCCCAGGCACCTGTACCCAGTGGCACACTTGGTCATCTAAGATGGTCCTGGGACCCATAAAAAATTCACACATTTCCTGCAGATGTGTTTTTCCCACTGAAAAACATAAAACCTGTTAGACTGAGTCAGTAGGACAGTGGTGGAGAGCAACCATGAAGGCCCAAAGGCAGCGTATCAGCCAAAAAGCCTTAGTTCCCCTTCCGGGCATTCCAACTGCTTGATGATGCTGAATTATGTCCAAGAAATGTTCTTTGCTTTTCTGGCTTACTTGCATCTCACATTATATTGTATTTTGGCACTGGTAAGATTTGCACTGATCCCAAAATGCAAGTACTACTACGTCACCATGGCATGTCCCAGCTCTGCATGTTGGATCTTCTGTGTACGGTAGATGTTCACCTACTATTCAGATTTACAAAATAAGCCACCAGCCAATAATATATTGGCCCACCAAGCTTTAAGGAATATAAATTTTGCTAAGATCTTTGGATAAGTTTTTGATAAAACAAGATAATCAAAGACTTGCTCTTACAACCACAGAGAGGAAAGTAACGCTTATTCAGGAAGCTCCCAAATACCTAATTCCTAACTGCTGGCAGGAAATGCAAAGCTCAGTGGGACAGACAGTGCTGAGAGCCACGGTCACTTTTTTGAATAGCCCATTTTTTTATTAACAAGATTAAAAGCGGATAATCCAGTGGAACACATTTTCAGAGTAAATGCAGACGAGCAGAAATTAGCAGTCAAAAATCTGCAACCAGTGACTGAATAAAGACAAAAGTCACTTAAACCTGATTTTTTTCTGATGACTTGAAGATAAATTAGTAATTCTTCCTTCGAGAAGAGCTTCTCTGAGTGCACAGCACACCACCAACCACCTTAACTGCTTGTGGGTGGTAACACAGGAGTACTGACATCAAACAGTTGGCCAAGGGTGCTCACGTAGAGCTCACAGGAAAGTGATGCTGAGTGAGTAGTTCTGTAACACATCTGTGTAGTGCTATCTGCTACCTCCATCAGTGGCTTTTTTGAATGTTGAATTATGAGCAGAGGAATACATTCAGGACATTTTTCGTGATTATCATAAGTGCAACTAAGCATATGTATGTACAACCACATTATGAAACTTAAGAGGCTGAAATGCAAGAGTTGCCGAACAGACTCACAGCCCTCCTCCTGCAGGTCATCTCCACCAGCCTCTCAGTGCTGGGGAGAGGGGGACAATGACACAGGCAAGAGAGAAGGCAAGGAAGGGGGAGATTTCTTTACTTCTAAACTAAGCCTTCACAACCTCTTTTGAGTGCAGCACTTCCTGCCAGTCGCTCCTGCAGGTTAAGGCAGATAGGGCTGTCTGGACAAGGTGAGTAGCAGGGGTTGCTGCACTCGATCTCGAAGCTGGAGGCCTTTGCTTTGCTGTGTAGTGCCCCAACACGTTTCTGCAGTTTTGCTATCCCTTTAGCCCTGAGCAAGGAAACTTGCAGCTGCCAGACAACTATTTTCCCACCTCAGAACCAGCACAATTTATGTGACAACTTGATAAGATTTAACTTTCAAAAAGCTACAGAGTTTTGAGCTTCCTCTTCTTCCACAGAACACAGAAGCATTTTCTTACTGCACAGCTGCAGAGGTGACAGCAGTGGGGCTCCTCCCTGGCCGGACCTGGAGGAGGAGGAGAGGAGAGGCAGGAATGCAGCCTCGCAGGAGAAGAGAGCAGCCCGGGTAGCTCCACATCTTCCTCTGCATAGGCAAGGACGAGCATTCACACAGGCAGGACCGGCCGGGACAGCTCCACCTGCACAAAGCAGCAGATTCTGAGAGCTACCAGAAGGGAATTTAAGAGCTCTGCATGTCTGCAAAGGCATCTGGAACAGGGAATATGGAAATATAGAAACTTGGCAGCCACCAAGGGAGTGGTGGAATGGACAAATGCAAATAAAAAGTAGAAGCACGATCTAGAGCCATTGCCAAACTGAGTCACTCAGTTCCCCAGGTGAATTTACAAAGTGAAGGACAAGTGAAATTGCTGAAGTACTCTCATAGGGATGGTGTGAAAACCAGCAAAAAACCACCATTAGAACTCTACTTCTGACAATTATTTAGAATTGTTTCAAATGTGAATAAACTTTCTGACTAAATCCAGTTAACTTGAGAGATAGAGAATATCCTACGTTCACTTAAGAACGAACCCTACCAGGAGAATTTGTGCTTACTCTGCCTCTCAGAAGAATTGTAATCATATTGCCATTGTGCCATTTTTTTTCATACTGTTTCTAAAAAAGGATGAAAAAGATTTACAGACTTCTGCTGTGGTCATCTGGAATTCGGGAACGCTCATCTGAATACGGTGACTGTACACAGTTACATCAGGGCTTCTCTGTAGGGGCTTTCAGAAAGCCTTAACCATATCTTAAAACATCTGAAGCAACGCAGTATGGGAAAGAACTGAGTTCCAATGATGCAAGCCACAAAGCATTAAATTTCAGAGTTCCCTTCACATCTTATGTGTGTTATGCAAGGCAGTCTTTTAGCACCAGCTTAACTATTTCTCCTCTAAATTCATCTTAATTTCACGATCTTGGCTGTGACTGCAATTTCATATATCTGAACTTGCACCAACTGATCATGGCATGAAACCTTTAAATAAACTCCAGTGTCAGGAAAGGAGTATTATCATCATTAAAAAAAAAATCACAATATATTTTCTCCAGAAAGAAGGAAATTGGGCCTATTTTAAAAGACAAAAATGAACATTTGTTACTTTCCCCTTCCCTTTAAACAATTCCAGTGTTTAATTATTATCATTGCTATGAAACTGTACTTCAAAATTGAATTTGTCTAACCTCAGTTGATATTGCTATGCCTTTGTCAGCAAATCTCACAAGTCCTTTTAGAGAAAGATCAAGTCCTCTCTCAATTGTCTTTTCAATAAGCTGAGTAAGTTGAGCTCCTTTAAACCTCACATCATGAGGCTTATTTTCCAGTCCCTGGATCATTTCTGCAGCTGTCCTTTGAATTCTCTCCAAATACACTGGCATTCTTCTTGAAGCAGGGAAACCAAAATTCAATTCCAGTATCAGTCTCAACACTGCTGTGTTTATAACATTACTTATTTTTGCTTCACATTCCTTTCCCCCACTTTTTTTTCCTCCCCAATATGCTCAAGAATCACATTAACCCTTTTAAATAAAATAATGGCCCAAGTATAATGTAAAGGCAACTAGCTTTAAAGACCTTAAAGCCCTTTGAGCTACTGCTTTCCAAAACGCTGTTTCCCAATTTATAAGTGGGTTTGCAGTTTTGCTAACAAATGCATCACCTTGCAACTGGATGGATTCATATCTTTTGTTGAAATGTGACAAAACAATTCAGAGATCCCTAAACATGCTTTATTATCCCACTAATGTATCTCTGATGAAGAATCATCAACTCTTTTATGCTATCCAGATAAAAAGAATCTAAACAGCAGCAAATTAAAATCTGATTTCATCCCACAACCTTCTATAAAGCTGGGTGTGTCCTTGCCAAGTTCCAATTTCAGATATTTCAGGTCTCCATGTTAATGCAATTTCTCCAGCACAACCATTTCCAGTATCAGACTATGCTGCCTTCCTCCTCCTACCTCTTGGCCTCTCCACCCAAAACAGGCATGTCCCCCACACCTCCTACACCCAGTCCAACTTCCACTGAACCACAGAATAATCCAGGTTTAAAGGGATCCCTGAAGGTTAAACTGACTGAAACAGTCTTCCCTCCCCCCAAAGCAGGGCCAACTTGGATCAGTTGCTCAGGGCATTGCTCATTTCTTCTCCAGGGCCACTAAGTCTTTGCGTAACTATGTATTTTAAGGCCAAAAATAACCTTCTGATGATCTGACTTTCCACCTAACAAAGACTGGAAAATCTCACCTAGTCATTTTTACACTTGGCACTGCAGCTTACAAGTGAGCTAGGCCATGTTTGTCAAGCACAGCCTAAAAAACAGTGTACAGATTTACCTCAATTCTTTGGGGGGAATTTAAAATCATGCCACAGGCTGCAGCCTAGAGGTCCCCGGGCAGCATCAACCCAAGCCATTCAGTCCTCACAGTGAGCACAGTACATTTGTAGCTCTTATGGAAAAAAGTGTAGAACTTCTTTTAGAACTAAAACTACATCAAACACTTTCTCAGAAGCCTTTGAAGAATGCTTCATAGTACCCAAGTGAAGCTCAGCTTTAAGTGCTCCTCCAAAGGAGACTGTTTTTCCACTGCATATATGTGACTGAAGATGCCAGCTTCCCTAGTTTCATGAAACATGTATTAGTGGCAAATGTATTGATAGAATTTTAAATGTTATCTTCCATGTCCACAGTGGTAAGATTTATCAGCACCTCTCTTTATCAATACATTTATTTAACAACACACTCACGGCATCAGTTTCCTTGACTACCCAAACAAGGCTGTCCATCATCCCTGAACTAGCACAGAGCATCTTAACTCACACATGCCAGTTCCTACAAAGCTTACAAGTTCCTGCTTGTCACTAACAGAAATCTCCCCCACCCCTCCAAAACCTCCATAATTATATAAACAAAAGACTAATGTGGACATACACTTATCCATATAAAAGCTTGTTATAACAGTCAAGTTATCCCCCCTTCCTTAAAAAACAGCTATGTGAAATCAAAGTGACTTAGAGCAGGGCTGGATGCAATGTAACAGCATGAACTACTACACTGAAATTAGAGATGTTAGCCAAGATCCTCTGATCTCCTCACCTTACATTCTTCCTCAAACATCAATTTTTGGCCCTGTGAGAGATGAACAAAACCTTCAGTCTGATTCGGGAGAGTCACTCTTGTTCTCACGTTACGTTCTCTGCTCTCCTGTCTGGAATTATTAGTGCTGTATTCCCTGCCAACAGCAAGGAATCTCTTTAAGCTTGAAAAAAACGTGGAACAGAATAAAATAAAAAAAATCCCATCACATGAGTAAATGAGGCTTGACAGTATGATGGATGCAGCAGGTTCACAAGTATGAAGGTACTCCTAAGATGATGGCTTGCGCCTGTTACAGCTTCACATAAGCATAAAAGACGCTGGTTTGCCGCATTCAGGAGGGAGATGCTCAACTATTTAGATTGGACGCATTTTATATAAGACTGGAGATGACTAAGTCACAGCTGGACAGATTATGTTCTAGAAACAAGCTATGCGTTCCTCCCTTGTACCTTAAGCAACAGCATTTCCTCATCTGCATCTTTTCTCCTTTCTCTTTCAAACACAAGATGCTGAATTCTCCCCGAGAAAACAAATAGCCAGGAAATATTCAGGGCAATGTGCTTTAACCGAAAGGAATTTCACATGCACCACTCATCATAGGGCTAATTTGATTTTGTCATTATGGAAAAACTGAGAACTATCGAGACCTCAGCTGGGTAACGGTTGGATAGGAGAATGATCTCAACACAGGAGGAAAACAGCACAGACAGGAATTATCTTCCTGAATAATGCAGAGAGATTTTGTGTGCACTAAACGTCCAAACACAGTTTGCCAAAATACTCTGAAGGCCCCTTCACATAGCTTATCAGTCCTGATGGCTACAAATCAGTAGCAGCATTGTTCATAACCCAAACTACCTTGTAGCATTACAAAGCTAGTGAAAACAAGCAGGAAAAATTCCCTGGCTCATACTACCACAGTTTTCCCATCATCAGCTCACACAGGAGATGTTTTCACCTGTACCCACTACATAATGCACTCCCCACCACACCTACTAACAGCAGTATTAAAGTCACCAATGGCTTTACTGAAAGGAACTGAAGATACAGACAGAAGCAACATAGAACATGGTCATGTGGGCAGAGGTGAGAACTAGTGTGGGTGAGAGAGCTACCTAAAACAGTCCAAGAGAAGCAATTTGCACCACTAGACCAGGAGTAAAAAAAAAACCCTCCCAACCCTAGCATGTTTTACCTCCACACTGCCTATAATATGTCCTATGCAAGCTAATTCCTTTTTTGTGTCTTAATTTTCCTATCAGTAAAATCAGAATACCACTCCTGAGATGTCACACACAGTGTTTCTAGACATGAAAGCTAGGGCTAAATCTAGCTCTGAGCAGAACAGGAGTGGGGACACACTGTCCTGGCAGCATTGCATGGACTTTCAGAGGGAGTGGGGGAGCAAAGCACCTGAAAAAAATTTCAGTCACCATTTCACATTTCGTTCCTGGTCAGTAAAGGCTAAGAGCCCATGCACATATCCCGGGTGAGAAGCAGACTCCAAAAACCAGCAATGATCAGTCTAACTGGAGAGATTTTAACCTAAGCTAAATCACACCTTTTCAACACTAAGAGAATTCCATAGAAACTTCCATTGTTCAAGATGCATTTTTACATTTTACATTCACACACCATTTCAGTAACAACCATCTCTCTCTTAACAACGTTGGAAAAAAGTTTCCATCAATTTTTAAATATGTGTCAAGGCCATTTATTTCCTCCTTCACAACTTGCTCTTCATATAGAACTTAAAATTTTAGAATTCCTTGCAAGCATTACCCCAACACAGTGACACTCATGGGAACAGACTGTTTCACTATTACTCAGACAAAGGAGTGACGCCTGAACTCTGACACTGGAAGAGCAACAGAAAGCTACAAACTTTGCTTACAAGAACAGCCTGCTCCTAAATCACCCCACCTATCTCTGCTGTGTGGCATGGTTTAAAAAAAAAAAAAAGAAAAAAAAGATTTTTCAGTCAAGGGATTTCATTAAGAGGATCCTGGTTACATTTTCATACAGTTCTGCAAAAAACAGAGAAGTTACATCAGCATTTGGACATGCCATTTCATTCTCCCTGAGATCCTCTTCTCCATGTGATTCAACAAATTTCTGCTGACCTGTTTCAAGCTGACAGTCCCAAGCTGCACCCAAGAAAGGCCTAACTAATGACTGCAGGTTTCACTGTATAGTCTCACTTTGAGAACATGCTAGTGCTTTATTCTTTATTAATTTATTACTTCTGTCTGCGTATGTAAGACTTAGAAATGCAGGAGCAGGAAACAGGAACTGTGACACATCAATTTCAACTCTTATGTTCCCTGGCAGCTTGAGGTGAATTCCCAGTTTCTGAATTTTTCATCTTCTTACAAATTCTGTATTTGAATGGTTCCTGAAGGATACTCTGAACCTGCAGTGGCCAAAGAGAATCCACCAAAGAGTGGACTTGTGCTGTCAGATTTAAGCACTTCTGTGCTCAGCTTCCTGACTTCCTCCAACTGACACACACCGTGCTCCAAGTGCTTCAGGAGCTAAGCTGGAAAGGTAACAAGTACCAGTCTTTTAGCAGTGCTAATGGTGATTTCCATAGGTGTGTAAAAGAATGCCATAAGCCTGGGACTTGGGCATCCCAGTGCCTCCCACCTCAGGCAGAGAACTCAAGAACAGCCCTTCCAAACAGGACCACTGCAGGGCAGCATTAAGGTATTTCCTTCACACATCCCACAGGTCACAGTTTTAACTTCAGCAGAGATCTTCCTACCGATAAGTCACATATCTAAAGAGACAGATTTGGGATGGCATACCCCAAAATGCAACGTCTTAGTAAAACTTTCCACCTTCTGCCCAGCCACCATCAGATAAAGGATGTGTTCCAACCCTAGGTGCTTACGCAGGGGGGGAAGCAAACACAACTGTTCAAGTGGAGTCCACAGGAACTTTTCCAACACATCACCCCACTGCTCACCTGGGCGTTCAGCTGCCATCCTGCAAAGTCAGAACAACTGCTGTCAGCTGTGAAGGTAAGACAGCAGATACACTGCTTGGTTCCCTTATGGAGAAGTGATTGGTTTGGGGCTACTTGCAAAGGTTTTCATTAAACAAAAGATTACCCTCACAACAGATGAGATTTCCTGCTTATGAGACATACTGCTCACACCCATCACGAATTTTTTCGCACAGCAATACGCATTTGGAGATGTCATGACATGCTAACATTTAAATAACTTTATTCAAACACAAATAGACAAAATGCTGCCTCAAGTTCTATTAGACCAAATAGTCTCACTAGGTATGAAACAAAGCCTCAGCTCACAGTGAGCAGACAGAGCAGCACACACTGGGATCTGCAGTACACTGACGACTGCTTTATTTCAAATATATGCTGCTATAACCAAGTTTTCCACATTAAAGAAATAGGATTCAAATTTCTGCTGCAACTGGCCTTGGCTGAATTAAATTTTTGTGTTGTTTCAGTCATACTATACATAATTTTATACAGTTCTGTGAAATTCATATCATGGTTTTTTAATACATTTAACTGACAGCATATCTTCAGTAATTTTTTGCATGTCTTGGTATCTCATAAGCCATAATGACTGGCAAGTAAATGCAAAATAAAGACTTCCTAATTACCAGGTTAAAAAAAAAGGATAAGGAACATGGTCTGGTACATTTACTTACACAGATTTGTAATATTTTTATAGTAATTAACTTTTGCCATCTTCCAAAATGAGCTTTTTGCTGTACTGACCTTCTGCAAAAGTATACCTACCAGAATTTGCTATTTTGAAACAATTAAGCACCATGCTTCAGCTGTGACACTTTCTCTACCATCATAGATCAAGCCTACGTTAAAACTCACATCTGGCAAGCTTCTCAAGCAAATGAGAGCAGATGAAGGCAAGACTACACTGCCGATTTTCAAGGGGAGAACTAAAGGTTTGTCTAAAGAAAGCACTCCATGCACAGCGACCAAGGGCACAAACCCAAAGTACGGCACAGATTTGTCAGCACGCAGTGGATGGTGGCTCACTCCCCTTTAAGAGGAGTGAGAAGTTACAGGGGGACAGCCTGAGCTGGCCAAACTGGGTGTGGCACCGAAAGGCGGAGACCCTGCTCCCCTTCTCTGGTCCCCACCACATCCTCTGCACTTCCACCCATATGCTCCCCCCTATTTATTTTGTGAGGGCTCTGGATGCCTGACAAATCTCTCAGTGAGCCAATTCAATTCACTATCTTGGCGAAAAAATAATCCAGCAAAAACCAAAACATAAAATAACCCCAAGACAGCTTTCTGCTGGGTTAGCAAGCTGAAGGAGTTCAGAAAAGGAATCCAGCAGGAATCAGAGAAGGCAAACAGAAAAGGCAGAACTCCCCGTTGGGTGGGAGAGCAAGGGGGAACAAAACTTCCCCCATTCAGCAGCAGAGCTGTTGGATGTGCTCAGCTGTCTCATGTAACTTCACCCGGAGTAACCTCGCTTGCAGGGTGCAGTTCTGCAATAGTTTCAAGCTGACTTCAGCTGGCACAGCTTCAGTGCAGCCTCCCATCCCTCCCTGCACTGGTGCTAACCTGACCCCACAGTCGTTCCAGCAGAAGCCAGAAGAAAACTCTTCCTTCCAAAAATGAAATGCACTTGTTTTCTGCATGGTAGCCTTCTGGGACAGGTGTGGGCCAGAACAGAGGCAAAAGTGATGGTGTGAAGAGCAGGACTGTCAGCTGGAATTGCCATGAAAAGCTGCTGTGCACCAAAAACCTGCACAAAGCTGTACAATGAATATACAGTGTCACAAACACCCATTCCAGTTTAACACACAAATTTCCATATACAAGCAAACCCTGAGGTGGAAATTAGAAGAACTGCACAACAAAGTGAGTCTGTGGCAAGCTCAGAACCTGACTTTCACCCTACAAGTATCTTTGTTCCCTCTTAACTTCCAGGCCATCTTGAACCCCAACATCCTTGAAATTCATGAAACTGCAAGAGAACTTTGAACCAGCAAGCCAGTCTCCTCTACAGTCAAGCAGAGCCTACTTAACTCGATCAAGCAATCATCTTTTCTTCAAAGGTTCACTTTAGCTGTATTTATACAGGAAGCTTCCAGATCTTTGCTGTGGCAAAAGTTAATCTACAGCCACATTACTGAAAGCATTCTTGTAGCATGATTATAACTTATTCCAACTTAATGCCACAGAAACACAGGAAATAATTTGTTTTAGTGTCTTTAGTTAAAGGCCACATGAATGCAAAAGGCTCATATACTCTTCCAAGTATCTATAAATTGACAGTGCAGCTCAGGTTGAGACATGCTATTTTAAGGGCTCCACGTTGAACCCCAAGGGCACTTCAGTTTCCCAAATCACTGGTTCTCAGACTCTTCGCAGTGTATTCCTTCCTGCCTACAAGCAAGAATACGTTCTCACCTCCTTACTCTCTCTCATAAAACATTTGAGAATTGCTCCATGGGAGCAGTTTCCACACCAGCATGCTGCAAGGCTACCAGTCCTAGAGTCCAACTGACAGCATTCCCAGAAAGATGTAATTTGGGCAGAGGCAGCGCTGGGAAACAGGGCTACACTGAAAAATACTCCTCTGCTCCTATTCTCTGTACTACCTGGAGAAGTCTCAGTCTTCCTGGTCCCATCCTCCCACCACTTACAACCTCTGCAGCTTCCATATTTTGCTCCCAGAAGAAAGATGTGACTTTCTGCCCTACAGTGAGCAACACTGTCATATGTGGGCTTCCTTATCCAAATATTACCATCAACACAATCCTCAAAAAACCTCCAGCCACTTATTTTCATGATTCAGAGTCTGTGTAAAACCAAGAGACTGCATTATCTGACATCCACAAACTAAACCTCCAAGCCGCATCCTGACTTTTTTTTTTCTCTATTACTGAATCAGCAGCAACAGGCACATTCTGTTAATAATTTTGATGGCAGGGTCTCACACTCCTTCCCTATCAACAACTCCCATTTCAAACTGCTCACTTCAAAGTCAAGAGGATTCTTCTCAGTATCAGAACTTCAAACTGTTTTCTGGGCTGTTGGCACAGTCACTGAAAACATTTTGTCCTGTAAATCAACAAGGCTGCAGAAGAAAACCCTGGTATGAGCTCCAGGAGGACAACAGGAATAAGCCTGAGTCACAAAATGAGCAGCTACCAAATCCAGACAATATCTTCTTGTCAATGTGTATGATTGCAATTGTAATCATGCTCTAAATATGAACACATCAAAAGCACCGTGACCTTTCTACTATGAAATTACTTTGAAATATTTTAGGGCTTGAACATTTTGGTTTTAAAGCTAACTCACAATCTGCCTCAAAAGGCTGCTTGTAAGTGAAAAAAAAAAACAACTAAGATTGTTTAGAACACGTTGAAAAAAAACAAAAAAAAGTTTGCTGCCTTGAAAACTGCACAGATCCAAGTGTTTGAGATACCTCCCCTTTGCTAAACTTAGCCCTTCCGTGACCCTCAGGGAGGAATGCAGGACCTGTCTACGTTATCGAGTTTATAAGGATTAAACTTTAGCATAAACAACAGATCATTTCTGAACTCCACTCTAAAAGCTAAATTCCTGACTATTTCTCAATGCTACTCTTCTGTTCGTTCCCCCTTTTTCTTCATGTTTGGTGAATGTGGGACTATTAGATTCCTGACCACAAATTACTTCTCCCGCTCACTAAGAGCTTGCCACTCAAACTGCTGACAAGTCCTCCCACATTTTTCCACCTTTGCGTCTGAGCACATCAGTACACTTTCCTGAATATTTCCCATATTGCTCACTAAAATAATTGGGGTTTGTGTGTGTTTGTCAGGAGGAAAATAAAACTCAGTAAGAAAGATTTTCTTTCTCAAATATATTATTTAAAATATAATTTGTTTGTTCTATTTGCTTCAGCATTTAAATTAGATTTAAGGATCAGAATGTTGCAGATTTAGCATTTAAACAACAGTATTGATGCTCCTATAGGGCTTGTGGCAACAAAAACCAGCAGTAAGGCTATTATTCACTGAAGATTTCTTTTTCTGGGCTACAGCTTTTCAAGTTCAGACTCATCAGTTGAAGTGAGGGAAAAATCCCTTTAGCTATTTTTGTTACAGGAAAATAATACTTCACCACTAGCTCAGCTGGGGGGGAAGGGGCACGATGAACCAGAACCTCCTGATTTGTCCTGCAGATCATCCTTCAAGACAAAGAGCATCTTTGCTAATTATAGAAGAAAAAAAAATTTAAACTAGGAGCAGTTGAAAAACTGTTTCTCAGCATGCTCAGTGGGCATTAGCTGCGATTTCAGCAGCTTAGCAAGTCCCACCCCTGTGTGAGCTCAGCAGGGAGGCCTGGAGCACTGCACATTCTCCCTGCTCAGCAGGGACAGGGGCCGCAGCTCAGCTGATTTGCTACAGGAATACTGGAAAATTGCCACCAAAAAAGCAAATCCCGTGGAAAAAAAATACAAGAACCCCCCAGCAACTTCAATAAGGAATTAAGAGGAAAAAGTGGAAAAAAAAAAATCTCAGCTCCCACAGTTTCAAGATGTTGAACTCTTGCTGCATTATGGTCTGGGGCTTTTTCCATGATCAAAATAAGCAAAAGGTTTAGGTTAAGCCAGATTTACACAAACCCGGCCCTAACAACGTAAGTGCAAACTTACTGTGCACTAACTCTTGCCACAAGTCCGTCATGGGAGCCAAGGACTGGCTGTAGAATCTGTAACAGCTGTAATATCCACAGCTATTTTTCTTTTAATTTGGAAGAGGAAAAAAAAAACTAAATAGACAAGTAAAATGCAACAAAGTCTTTATTTTAAAATCAAACAGCAGCTTAAGTTTCATAGGGGCAACTGAGACTTAACAGCTCACATGCTCTACATTTAAGCACACGTTTAATGCTTTCAACCGAAGCACTACTACTACATGTTGTACAAATAAAGAACACTTTGCCTATTGCAATCTATCTCATACACTGCACATAACACAAGATTACATTGAGAAAATTTCAGAGTTACACACACAAGCAGCACCGGAGTAAAAACACAAATGTGCTTTTGTAATACAGCAGTAATGCCATGAGAACAATGATTTTTGAATTTTCAAACCTCTGAACGCTCATTATGTTTGTTTTAGTATTGCCAGAATAGATAGAAACATTTTTATCTCATCACATCATTCAATACAAGTTTGTAAAAGTCTGCTCATCCAAAATGGGAGAAAGGATAGACTAATAAGTTACATGGCTGGGACATCACACATTCAATTTTCCCTTGCACACTTTGCACCTGGAAGTTTGAATTAAAAATGTTGGGTGGTTTTTTTTTTTTTACTTCAGGGAACATTTGGAAAATTTAAATCGATGACTGCTAGTTGGTTTTATTCCCCCAGAAAAAGAGCACAAACTTTTGCATGTTCTAAGATGCCAGTTCAACATCATTTCTTTTCTGCATGTTTTTTCAACTTTGACCTGTTAGTTTTCAAAATAAGATCTGGCTGTAACTGAGCCTCTTTCTAAAAAGCGATTTAAATGTACATGGGATTTCATCACCCCACCTTGCAGTGGGGAAATCGCAGACAACATTAGCTAAGGAATATTACTTTCAGGTCACTTGGGATATGACAGTAAAACGAAGAGCCAGGGCCTTGTCAAAGCGGTGCCAGTTATCCAGCAGAATGTGAGGCAGCAGACAAATTCCCCATTATAACATACAGAGAGACTGTAAACAACCTACAGAGAGACTGTAAACAAAGACTAAGGGGCCATGAAGATCACTTTCTGTATTTCATTAAACCGAGGAGCTAGTTTTCACACTCACAAAATCCAGAGTTCACTACTGTTATATTGCTTCATGTTAGGCAGCAAATGACACCTTCAGCCCCAAAGACTGAAGCGTTTTAGGAGTTGCTCACCTCACCCTGTGAAACAATTTGGGTGCTACAGATCTTCAAATATAAAAGCTACTCAGAGTCTGGCATTTACCACATGATTGCTGCCAGTCAAGCGGATTTAAGGGCGTATTTTAATCTCTCTCACATTATTCTGTCCTGGAATTTTTGCTTCAAGCTCACAGTAATTCTGAGTTGGGTAACCCGGGCCAGGGCAAGGGGCTCCCCATGATAGGTGTTAGTTTTCAGAGATGGCAGTGTTTTCTAATGCTAATGTATTCCCATGCTGCATACCTCAACTAACAGTTTCATCTCCAACAAACTGCACTGGAATATGCTGATAGCTCCAGCTCAACAACACAATATCATACAGACAGTGGCCAGTGCCAAATGGTTAGTTAAGCAGATAAGAAAGGCACTCATTCTTCTTTAAAAAAAAAAAAAAAAAGGAAGCTATTGCAGTCAGGCAGACAGAGTGTGGATGGGAGCTGGCAGATTCCACAATACAGAGTCACGTCAAAAATGGCCTCCTGCAAACTGTTCCTTCATCAAGCATTTGAGTCAACTGAAAGGGAGGAATCTTTCCCATTATTCACAGGAGTTTCACCTTCCTATTCCACAGCAGAGCACCATTTTCTGTACATTTTGACATACAAGCATATAAGAAGCACAGAGAATAGATTTCACTAAGCAGCAGAGGGAAACTCTTCTCCCCACTTTCTGTTTCCAGTCCCAAAGTTGAGCCTGGCCTTTATTTTGACTGTTCCCTGGTCTGTGAATGGAAAATCCCTCCTCAGCACTAGCAGGCTGGTGTCTGCTGCACACACCCACTGCACACAGCAGAAATTCCAGTCAATAAGGCAAGTGGGGCCCAGGCGATGGAAGGGGAGGAAGGGGAGGAAGGAGACATACAAACAATAAGAAAAGCATCTGGCTCTGTTACTGGCTGAGAAGGAGGCTGGAGTTCAAAAGAGACACGACTGCAGCCTTCACTTCACAGGAAGATCATATCAATTCTCGCTGTCCTACTTTTCACACAGACCAAAATATGTGGAAAGGGTAACTTGGGGTTTTCAGCCCACACTTTAATGCAATTCCATTAACTCCAGAACAGCGACAAAACCCACCTTGGAGGTTTTTGTCCCACCAGACCAAAATATACCCCTGCTTCTGCTTTGGGCCTGTGGAAACGGCCTGAAAAGTAAAGCCCTTTGCTGAACGTGAGCCAGCCATCCCTCCACCACCACACTAATGGAGGCTGCTCTGCTGTCCTTCCCTGGAGATAGCAGCCAAGTCTAGTGAAGCTTCTCTCATAGCAACCAGAGCTCCACAGCCAACAGCAGCTGCTGTCACTGCCTTCAACGCTTACCCACAGGATCCAGAGCACAGCAACACCCTCCTCCCTGCACCTCTACAGCAAAAAAAAAAAACCCAGAAGGCTGGCGACAAGATGACTTCCTAGGTCAACCACAAGAAGCAGAAAAAAAGAAATCCTAGTATTTCCTATACAAGTGAAAAGAGGAATCTCTGATTATTGAAGAAATAAGAAATTCCTTTTCTGGATTTGGGTTTCTGGCAGCAACACCCAGCCGGGGTGGGGGCAGCCGCCTGAAATCCGTGATATACCAGCACACCAACGTCAAGTTCTACGAGGCTCAGCTGCATCCTTCACCCAAGGAGAGGGATTCGCCCCCTCGCCCCCGCCGTGCCCCCAGCGCTCCCATTACATCATGGCCCGAGCCCGCAGCAGCCACCGCAGCCCTGCAGCGCCCCGTGCCCTCTCCAGACCCGCAGAACACCCCGCTCACCCCCCTAAAGAGAACCCCCAGGATCGCAGCTGGTGTCGGAGGAGCGCGGGGACACGGCCGGGAAGAGGCTGCGAACCCCCCTCGCTGCGACACCCGTTTCCCCGCTCCCCCCGGGCCACACGCGGCCTCGCCGCCCTCCCTCCCCCCGGCACGGCCAGACGGTGCTCGGCGCCGCTTCCCCGCCCGTCCCGGCGGTGAACTCCGGTCACCGGCACCCAAGGACGAGCCGCCGGCCGGCAGTGACCTTGCCGGTGCCGGCGGGGGTGGGAGGTGGCCGGGGCGCGGGCAGGGCGGCGGGGAACTCCCCCCGCACCCCGCGGTGACGGGCGAGGAAATGCGGGAGAATCCGCGCTGCAGCCGCCGGCGCCGGGAGCGCCGAGTTACGGGGGAAAGGCGCCGCACAGGCACCATGAGAAAGCAGAAAATGCAGGTCAAACGCCGCCTCCCCCGAGACCCGGAGGGGCCGGCGGCGGGGGCGGGCAGCGGCGGCCCGGAGGGGGCTGCCCCTGGCCGGACAACGACCCCCGCGGCCCCGCGGGACAATGAGGGGACGAGGGGGCGCGGTGGAGGCCGGGCTGCAGCGGGGCTTCCCCGGCGCTCGCCTCCACCGACAAAGCCCCGCGGCCGCCCCAGCCCCGGCCCTACACCGGCCCCGCACCGGCCCCCAGCAGCCCGAGCCCGCGCTCCGCCGGGCCCGCCATGATGCCCGCGCACTGCGCCGGGCCGGGTCAGCCCGGGCCGGGCCTCCGGGGGCACGGCGGGGCGCTGCCGCCCAGGGCGCCGAGGCAGTGCGGAGCGCCGAGCGGAGCGCGGAGCTACGGCCCGCGCCAGGAGCCCCCCGCGACCGCCTGCCCCGCCGCCCACCCCGGCGTTCCCTCCCCGCCACCGGGCACGGCCGGTTCCCGCCCACCCGCGCCTACCTGGCCGGCCCGTTCCCCGGGCCCCTACGCGGCACCAGGCCCGGCTCGGCGCCACGGCGTGTCCCGGGCAGCCGGCGGCAGCGAGCGCTCGGCCGCGGCGGCAGCCCCTCCCCCGGCGGCGGCGGCGGCGGCTTCTCCCCGGGCCGGGCGGAAACGGCACTGGGCGCACGGGGATCCCCTGCGCCGGCGCCAGGGGCGCCCCGGCCACGCCCACCCCGTTCCCCGTTGGCTGCCGCGGCGCCGCGCCCCGCCCCGCCGGGGCGCCCTCCTTCGTCACCGCCCCTCCCGCCCTCCTTCGCTATTGGCGGTCCGCCCGCGCGGCTCCGCCCACGCCGCAGCCTCATTGGGAGCTGCATGCCGGCCCCGCCGCTCGTCCCACGGTCGCGGCGCCCCATTGGCGTGCGGGGCCGCCCGTCAGGCGCGGGGTGGGCGGTGGGGGGCGGCCGCCGCCGGAGCCGACGCGGGGCGGGGCGTGCGGGCTGCGGCAGCGCCCGGCGGGCGAGCCGCGCTACGTGCCGAGGGGCGGGGCCGGCGGGGCGCGAGCGCGGCGCGCGGGGCGACTCCCGCGTCGGGACACGTGGCAGAACGAAGGGGCGGTGCGGGGGGCGGCCGGGAGGGCTGGGGCGGAGGACGCGGGGCGCAGGCGCGGTGTCGCCGCGCGCGGGGCCTGCCGCGCGGCACGTCCGCGCGCGGGGGGCGGGGGTCCCGGCGAGGGGTCCCGGGGGCACCGCCCCGGGCTGCGACCGGGACCCGCCCCGCCCGGGGCGGCGGGGCCAGCGCACCCACAGCCGGCCGGACCCCGTCCCAGGAGCCCCGAACAAAGGCCGCGGGGGCCGTGAGGCGGAGGGGCGGCCCCTCGGCGGGAGGAGGGGCCCCGCGGCGCTCTCTGCCCGCGCTCGGCCGGGGGGCTCCGCCCGGTGCCGGTGCACGGAGGGAGCGCTCTGTGCCGTCCGCAGCGCTGCAGGGACGCGGGAGGAAGAGAGCGGAACCCGGGCGCGGCGGGATGACGCTGGGGATGCTCAGCCGGGGCCGCTCGAAAGAGGCCGCGCACCGGGGGCGGCGGGAGGGCAGCAGCTCCCGCCGTGGCCTCGCCGCCCCCGCGGGAGGGCGGTCTGGCCCCCGCCGGCAGGCCCGGTCACGGCGCGGTGATCCAGGCGTGCCGCAGGCTCTGCGCGGCGCTGGCGCGGCGCTCGGGCGCGTAGTGCAGCGCGGGCAGCAGGAAGGCGGCGAAGGCGGCCGCCGCCCGCGGGGTCCAGCCGTGCCGGTCCGCCAGGGTGCCGGGGAGGCTGCGGGGGCAGAGCCGGGAGAACCGCAGGAGCGCGCCTGGCGGAGACAGCGCGGGCGCGGCGCCTCAGTCACACGGCACGGCTGAGGTGGCCGCGCCTCGGCATTAACCCAGAGCGCCCTGAGAGATCCCTGCCCGCGCCTTGGAGTCGCCTCTGTGAGCTCCACGTGCGCTGCCCCTTGCAGGTTTGGCTCTCGGGTCTTTTTTGGGAATCATCTTCCCAAGCTAGTGTTTGGAGGCTCCCCGTTCCCGAGCGCTTCCTAGGCGAGAACATGCCAAGAGTGTGCAAAGTATTCCCAGAATAGCCCTGCCAGAGCCATTGCTGCTTGTTCCCTGGGCCTGCCCACAGGCACCCGGATGCATCTGGCTATTTCAGAGCTCACAAGACACTAATGTTGAATTCTCTTCCCGTTTACGAGCTCGGTGGGGCCTGGAAAGAGTGTACGACTGACCGAGGAGCTGCCCTCGTCCCCAGGAGCCCGTGGTGTAAATGCAGGGATTCAGGTTAAACGTGTGTGGTCAGGCTGGGTTGGTTCATGTGGAGAGTGAACATAGAACTAGTTCTGACTCATTTCTTTTGAGTACCATAGAATGAATAAGTGTGAGCAAAGCGTGTGGATGTGCAGGGAGGTGCTTGTTGGATTCCAGCATGGCACCAGCACTCAGCACTGAATGAGGCTGAGGCTATGGGACTCAGTGAGTGTGAAAGCAGAGAAAGAGGATTATAGCCCAAAGTGCAGAAGGATGGAGTCATGTGATGTGATGTGGTGTAGTCAAAGACAAGAATTTCAAGACTGATGAGTCAAAGGGAAAGAAACTGGGGAGAATAAAACAAAAAAGATGTTACAGTTGGGTCAGAAGACTAAATATAGCAGCCATGCTGGAAGGATGTGAGTGTCCCATTCCTGGTCATCATTGTTCTCTGCCAGTGAATGGGTGAAATCCAGCCAGTTACACACTCTTCAGCCTTCCTGGTGTGTAGCTGTTTCCTGCCTGTATTTCCATTCTCTCCAAATCCAAAGGAGAAAGAATGGAATTGTTTTCCCTGTTGGGTGTTTGCTGTGACTGTTTTTCAGGATTTTGTATTCATCCCTGGAATGCTCATGGGTTGCAGAGGTAGGCAGGGCAGGGAGTGTTACTGCTCTTTATGAAATCTCTGTCTTGTGTAATGTAACATTTGGGGTGTTTCAGTGTGAGCTGAGTAGGAGTGTGTCAGAGATCCACTGTGATTTTTAAAGTAAACTTCCTTACTCTCGTTCTTACCTGGCCTGCTGAAAAATTTTGTTGACTTGTTCCATGAGAAAGCAATTTGAGGAGGAATTCTTCCCAGGAGTTCGATAATACGAGCAACATGATCTAGACAGAGGAGGGAAAATACACCTAGATACAATAGTTGTGACACTTCTGTCAGTGAAATGAATAAAACTGATGGAGTCCTACCATCATCTCTGGAGAAATATTTCCCAGGTTGAGGATCAAATAGACACTCCCCAGTTGCCATTTCAAATGCCTAGAAATGGAGTAGCATTGTTAATTGACTACTGTTTTGGAGTTTTTCTTCCCTTCTAACTAATAGTATCGATTTCCCTTGCGATCACACAAACGTGATCCTAAAATATGGAAATACACTGGCACACTGGCTTGATGTCTACCACAGCGAAACAGCACCTTTAGCTCTGTCAGGGTGAAAAGCAGCATGTGCCTGATTCAGTCTGACATACACAGAGTGTGAATTGCCTTAGAGCTTAAACTAATTAGGAGTGGTTTTTATCAGCAGCACGCTTTCGGCCCAAAGCGAACGAGCGCAGACAGCCCCTTTTGCCTTCTCAGCAAGGAAGCTTTGCTTTACATGAAAAGGTGGGTGCCAAGGACATACTGCCCTGGCCAGTTAGTGTCTGTCACCTCCTTGCATGCACAGCATTGTCCCCAGTCCTACCAGGCAGGCTGTGCTCCAGATATCCGCAGGAGTGCCGTAGTCTAATCCAAGAAGCACTTCCAGGGCACGGTATGGCTGGGTCTGTATCTCCTTGGAAAAGGGCTTGTACTGAAACAGAAACAAAATCCCTTTGGTTGGCGTCCCTAAGCCAGTCAGAACAACACTGGTGGTCACAAGCTTCCCGCACAAGGAGGGGACACAGGACAGGACTGAACATGCGTTCTCAGCTCTGCAAAGGGCACAGCCAACACATTCCCAGCCCCACTGACAACAGAGGGAGTCTACCTCCCAACATTTCTCACTGAACATAGTTTTGAATTTCTAATTGCAGGGACTGAGTGCAAGCTGGAGAAATGTCCAAGGCTGACAGTGTCTTTGGAGCACAGGGCCCAGCTCAGAGCTGGGAGTGCTGAATATAGCACCCCCCAAAGTTTGCATCTCTTCAGCACACTGAAATAGCTATTCAGCTGTAATGGGATGGACATGCAGGGTGAGATGGAAAGGAGCACGCAGCCTCCAGGGTTGTTAGAGGATTGAGACTTGGAGCAGACTCACTGTCCAGCACGCGCTGCCTAGATCTGCAATTTTCACTTCTATGCTCATTAAATCAGATTCTTCCAACTGATTGCCAGGATCACCTCCTAGATGAAAAGAACAGAGAGAAATTGTGTCTTTCCAAACCAACAGGTACACATCACTTACCATAGGAGAGGTATGTCTGCCTGCCTTTAAAGTTTCTCAGCCTAAAGGGTCCTAAAATGCTTTTTATCATCAATCAAAGGCCACCTCTGGTTTTTGAGGAAATGCAAAGGAAGCACTGATATTCAGTGAAAACAAGAGGATGTTTGGGAAGATGGTAGCTTGGAGTTGAACAGTGTGATGTGCTCCTGTCCTGCTGCAAGGTTCCTCTAGCACCAAGGTTAAATTACTGTGGGCCCAGAGGAGAGCACATTCTACCAGCACTAGTCTGAACCAAAACATCTGTAATTCCTCTTCAGCCTTCAGCAGCGTGGCTCTCACAGACCTTGGACACAGCCTGCTTGGCAAGCACCGTGAAGGTTACATTTTCATATGACCCTAGGAAACAGTCATTCCTGCTTTAGCGCTTTACAGTGAGCTGTCAGCCTATGCCTAATACTGTGCTTTTCTGCTCTGAGCAAAAGACTCAGTCGCTAATTTAGGATTCCCTGATTGCCTCAGAGTTTGAGAGACAAAACAGCACTGTCATGGGAGAAATGCTCACGGGAGAACACAGTGCAGGGATAATATGAAAGGTCTCATGGCTGGGAGATGAGCTAATCTCTTGAGAAATGCTCCAGCCCTACATCTTATTCAATATTCACACCATTCCCTGCAAATAAATTATGTCTCAAAAGGCCTTGAAGATTGGCAGTACGTAGAAGTCTCCCACAAACCTCAGAAATATGGGAAATAAAGAGCAGAAGTGTCACACAGCTTTCTGATCAAACCATTTTGTATGCAAACCTTTCAGTGGCTGAAAACAGTGGACACAGGGAACTGTCCCTGTCCAGACACAGGGAACTTAAAGCCAACAAGAGTGAGCCCTGATGCTGGGGGGGGGGGAGCTGTTAACAGTTACATGTGACCAGTTTTCCTCCACACAAACCCACCTGCAAGACTACATTTCTGTTGGTGCCTTGGGTAGTCGCTCAGCCTGATGTTTGTCTTAGGCAGAGATAGGAGAGGCCTCTCAGCAGCCCAAGCTGGCTGTAGTATTTTGTACTGGCTGTTGCAGGAGATGGGAACCTTTCCTGAGGTATCCGTAGCTGCTGCCTCTGTTTCTCTCCCAGCAATAAACATATAAGTCCCTCTTCTTGCTGCAAACCCCCTGGAGTGCTCACCTGCTCCCTTCAGCTTCACATGTGTTCTCTGGCCACAGTCAAGCGTATCCACGAGAAGCCTTTGGAGGCTTTTGTCGTGTCCATACAGTAGGATATTCTCCGGTTTGATGTCCGCGTGGATGATGCGGCAGCGCTTGTGCAGGAAGTACAGCCCTGCCAGCACCTGGGAGAGCAGGGAGCACGTCACACCAGCCACACGAGGGGCCCCACCAACCCCCCCTGCCCAGCAGCTCTCAGAGCAGCCAGGCACACGGGTAGGGTAGCTGTGGGCATTCTGGTACTGACGATAACTATCAGCCGTAAGTTATTTCCTGCTGGGGTGGCCCTGTGGGAGCAGGTTCCAGGGGTTCTGTTGCACAACACAGCAAGAGGAGCAGGTGCCAGAGCCCCACGTGCCCAGCGGGGGCCTGGGGAGCCCAGAGGGGACAGGGCTGTTTGGGGTGACACGCAGCAAAAGGCAGCGCGAAAATCCACAGACACCACCATGGGTGGGCAAGCCCGGTGAGATGGGAGGAGGGTGGGGCAATGAGGAGGCATTACAATAACAGAGCTGAACTTTCTTCTGAAAAATCATTCCTGCTTGTACAGCTGTTATGGCCTAGGACCACTGTGCCTTCCTGCTGATTATAACCAGCCCCCAGCTTCCATCTGAATGACAGTGACACGGCATGGGAGGGTGTCCCATCATACAAGGAAAGAAGGAGGCACAGCGTAACCCAGACAGGAGGTGGGAGAGACCATGAGTGAGTGCTTAGAGAGGATTTCAGGGCCCTGCAGGAGAGCCATGTAGGGAAAGAACAGCCTACGATGGAGCAGGGAAAGCCTGGCCTGTCACGGGGGAGAGATAAACAACACCTACCAGAGAGGAACAGTCACTATCAGAAATCAATAACAGCAGAAATGCTACAGGGAGAGTTACATTTGTTTTTTAAACACTCTGGACAGTCATAAAGGGCTGGCAAATATTCTCTGTATTATCAAATTCTATTCTGGGATGAACACCAGCCCCAGGGAAATACCAACCTTAAATGGTAACTGTGAAACGCGGGGAAAGATTTAAATAACTAAACTGGAATGAATCAGAAGTAAATACTGCTCCAGTGCTGATCTGAAGGGGGAAAACAGATCTGAGATTTTACAATTAAAACAGATAATGGATCAAGCAAAAGGCCTGGGTGTAAAATGAGTCACAGAGATGAATGCCACTACATTTCTGTGTAACTTATTCAGGTGTTAGTGGAGCTTCTTTAGAGAAAGAAGAGGCTATTCCAGAAAAAAAGTGATGGAGGAAGCAGTTTTCTTTCTTATTGTCCCTAGAAGGGCACAGGAATCAGGGTAGCAAATCTTCATCTTGGCAAGTGTGCAGACTTCTGATAAATCTCAGCATGAGAGGCAAAATGTAATTTTAACTCCTCTAAGGCCTCACTCAGGTTCCCTATGCCTTAAGCACAGCCAGTGCATAAGAAACTTAGTTTTCACAATCTGTTTGAGCAGGACACCACATCCTTGCAGGGGATGAAGGAGGAGTTGGCTCTGTGCGGGAAAACCTTAACATGGGAGGAGAACCAGCCAACCACATCAGCAATTTAGAAATTCCTGGAAGGATGGGAGGGAGACCTTGAGCAGCCTTCAGTGGTACCATGCAGAAAGCTGCTGGAGCTGACAGTGCTACCCGTGGCTTGATGCCAAGGCAAATGCCAATGGCCTGGCATTGCTGCCAGAAGGGACTTCTCAGGGCAGCAGGAGGGCAGAGATACACGTGTTTTGCACACAAGAAGCAGAACTATGGCAGGCTGTTTGCCCCCTGTTACCCCTACGAGCAGCAGAACTGCTGGAGAACTCCATGATTACTGAGATGATGGGAACAGAAGTGCTGGCCCTGACGCCCTGGTGCAGGTCTGCTGGAGCTCCATGGTGGTGGCCCTGACTTCTTGCCAAACCCAAGGAGGCTGCAGCTTGGGCAGTACCGCTCAAGTAAGGCCCAAGTAATGCCCATGTCCTTGGGAAGAAGACTATGGCATGTCCCTTAGCCAACAGTCCCTTGGTGCCCTCGCCCGGTTCCAGCTAAATTCTCACCTGCTGTAAAGATTTTTTCACAAAAGGCAAAGGCAGTCCCTGAGTTGTGTAGTTTCCCATCAGACATCGCAGGGAAGGACCCAGCACCTCAAATACCAGGCACATATGTGGGAAAGAGTCAGGGATTCACTAACAGGGAGAAGATCCTACCACCAGCCCTTTGTCTTTCACCAGAGCAACCAAATACCTCCTTATCTCCTCAAAAACCTCTCCCCTCCAGCCACCTCCATGTGCCCAGGCTTTGCTGGCTCAGAGCTGCAGCACTCTCCACAGAAGGATATGGAAGCCATTCTCTCCAATCATTCTGAAGTCATCTAACAAAGAGACGATATTTTCTCCTGCCCGATCCTTCTTCTTCATACAGTTCACCTGAGGGGGAGGATTCCAAGAAAGCTGCAATTAGAGGTATTGTATGCACAAGGACACCTTGCACCTGTTCCCAGACTTTCTCTTCCAGGAATTGGCACTTCATGACAAATCCCATGAAAACACCATCAGAAAAACCAAATGCTCCAAGCACACAAGCAGAGTCTGTTACCAAGGAATGAGTTTCTGCATGTTGTCCCGCTCTTGACCAGGTGGGACCATCACCCTCACAGTGTCAAAATAACTCACACTGATCCTGCTGATAGTGTCTAGCAGACTTTCTGCTGCTTATTCTATCCATGCAGGCCCATAAAGTGCTCCTACTTGTGCTGGGAGGAGATTTCCCCAAGAACACAGCTCCCTGCTCTCAGCAGCAATGGCAATTTCCTTTGCCTTTCTGCAGCCTTTGCTCCTTGTTCCCAGAGCTAAGAGTAGCAGGCTGGGACATCACCTTTTAAAACTCCCACCATCCCTTCAGTAATTTCTCTGAAAAAGGTTTGTGCTGGCACGACAGGGGTGAGCAGCCCTGGAAGCCACAGGGGCCCAGATCGCCTCTCTTGGCAGCTCTGCAGGCACTGACCTCCCTGTGCTGGTGGGAACAGCCCTGGGAACCAGCTGTATGCTGCTGAATGGGCAGGCGTGTCTCTCGGAGACAATTACTAATAAATCAGGGGGAAGGCTTGGTCTGTATGCAGGGTTGTGCTGATGTGTAGAAAAGCAGCCCTCTGATTACATTAAATTAGTGCCACTTGGTACTTCCTCTTGCATCACTGCATCTGGCTCATGTCCCTTTGGATAGGGCCTGCAGATTTACAGGTGTGAACTAAACCTTTCTCAAACCTGTTGGAGAAAGGCCACAGAGTAATTTAAAATGTAAAATTTAATGGCTTTTACTCATCTGACACTGATGTAACTTTGTATTTGGGCAAGCTTAAAGAATTGTAACCATGACCTTTCTAGAACTAGCAGCTCAAGCCCAAGCACCTTCAAAGGCCACTCACTGAGAAACAGATACAAACACCTAATTACCACCTTCATTAGCAAAGACAGGAAGAAGCTTTCTGACTTCAGACGTTTATTATATTTTTGCTACATCATACTTTTTTCTATTGCAGATATTGCCTTTTACTTCAGTATCAGTATTGGGATAGAGCAATGTCTCCTGAGCTGGGAGTGGCAGAGACACAGCAAACACACTCCCATCTCCTTCTTAGGAACGTTACCATCTTCTTCTGTTGATTAGCCACCTTATCCTTCTGCAAGTTCCTCCTATTTGCTGGATTTCAGTCTCAGCTAAAAGAAATGGGCCAACAGGACAAGTGGGACACAGCCAGCGTGTCCAGTATGACAGGAGGAAGGAGAAGGTTCATGTTTCAGAAACCAATGCTACACCAGGGTGATTTCTATGAATTTCCTAATTTTTGTGGTTTTTTCCTGTTCTCCACCTAGCTCCTTGTACTGAGACCTGAAGGGAGAGGGGATGGTGAGGCTGATACTCAGACCTGAACTCTGGAGCAAAGCACAGAGCCCCAGAATTTACTTACACAGCGGAGGAGAGTGACCTCATCCTGGGCAGTGTCAGCAGAGCCTTCCCTGCTTTTCAGGACCTTCACAGCTACTTGTTTCTTCCTCCTGGGAAATGAACCACAGCTGCCAGCCAACACATGTCAGAGTGGCCCTAACATGCAGCACCTCCCCTTCTCCCAGTCACCCAGCCCTGGGCTTCCCAGGGAGGGTGCTGCCCTTCTGCAAGCACCCTTGGCCTCAGTCTGCAGCACGCCAGGCCCATGGGCATCTCTTCTGCTGGCATCTGGCAGCACAGCTGCCCCAGGAACCAGCAAGGGACTGGAAGGGAAAAGGCAGAGCATGGATACTGCAGGGTCTAAATGAGAAAATAAAATGCAGAGCAAGGGCTGATCCCACCTCATTTATGTTCTTTGGTTTCAGGGGACCAGCTCTGCTTATTGCACCCCACTGATCTCTCTGCCAGTTTTTCCCTATGTCCGGGGATGCTGATATGCTTCCAGGCAGGCAGCTGTGCTCTGCTGCTTCTGCAAGAGGGGCTGGTCCTGTCCAGGAGATCAGCCACCCATTCCCACCTCCCCAAAAGGCAATTCACCCCTCACCTCATGTCCTGGCACAGCCAGACGGTGGCAAAGGCGCCGCAGCCCAGCTCGCGCAGTGCCCGGTATCGCGTGTTGAACACCTCTCCCTCCTGCACGGGGTGGTGGCCTCCTGCAGGGACCATGGCCAAGAGACATCAGTGACATCTCTAAATGCTCTTAGGCTGAAGGAGCAGCTAAGGACAGCCAGACAGGTCCCAGTGACCTCCTCTGGCCTGGGAAGAACCTGGCACGATCTCGGCTCTAGAGCTACATGCCCAAGGACTGACCTGTGTGCCGGGCTGGCGGCATCTCCTCCTGTACCTGCTCCTCCATGGCCCAGCAGTGCAGCAGATCCTGGCACGAGGGGACAGAGGCAGTGGGGAAATAGGTTGTGGGGAACAGGCAGTGTGATCTTCAGCACTTTACTCCTTTAAAGAGAGCTGGAGAGCAGCTGTACTTCTGCTGCACACTGTGCACATTGATTCCCTCTTCTACTCCTGCTGCCCCCTTGCTCCTTTCCTTCCCATTCCCTTCACCAGCTCCTGGAACCAGGCTTTAAAAACACTTTTGGCACTTCATGGAGACAGGGATTATTTTAAGAGTTCAGAAGAGGAAAGCTGGCAGGCTAGGGCTGGGCCAGGGCCAGGTGGGAGTCTCAGGTTTCCCTGTGTCCAGTATGGATTTTCAGGGGCTTAGCGGGGTCTATGGGATTCCCTCCCACAGCCAGGGAAAGCATCCCCTCCCCATTCCAGCTGAGGAGGGAATGCATTTGGGCTTTGGCTGTCAGGAGGAGCCCCCAGCTCCAGAGGGGTGTGAAGCAGAACCTGCATTTTAGACACTGCAGCACTGCTCCTCTGCCCACAGCCCAGCCCCAGGGCCAGAGCATGAGTTTATCTCTGACCATCTCGTGACATCCCAGCAAGAGGCTGCTCCCGGGGTTTGTTACTATGACAGCCCAAGGTGCAAACACTAAGACAGTACAGACAGACTAATCCAACTGCTGTCCCCCCATGCTGCAGCACCAGTGTAGAGCTGGCTTCAGCACTGGTCCTCTGAAATAGCAGCCCAGAGCCCCTGTTGCTAATGCAATACAGATGTAAACTGCCATAGCTGGGGCACTCCCAACCCAGCCTTTCAAAATTCGGAAATGTCACTTGCTGTACTGCCAAAGCTTCAGGCTAACACACACTGTCAGAGCTCGAGACAGGTGATAATAATCCCCATAGACCATTAGCACAGGTAGAATTATTGACCTTTAAATCCTCCAAATCCGGTTGCTTAAGCTAAGAACTCTTCTGAACCAGAGGATTTTCAGAAATAATTATAGAGGGCTGGTGGTGCTGGTGGCAGCAGGAGCCACATGACAGGGAGTACTTTCTTCCAGGTGCCGAGATAGAGGCGTGACTTCCTCAAAATGCTAAAGTTTCTTTCCACCTGCTGATGCTCCCTCCCAGTGCAGCAGCCAAAGGCACAGCCTGCCTTTGGGCACCCAGTAGGCTCCCAGCTCAGTTTTATTTAAGGGTCAGACTGGGCTCAAAACTCCCATCCTGTCAGGGACAACCCAAAGTGCCAGAGCTGACATTGCCCTGTTCACTCAAGGCCATAAAGTCTGAAAGGAGCTCAAAATGCCTCCCCCTCCTTACATTTCTACACCTCTGACCCTGGCATTTACGCTGTTCGGAATCAGCCTCTTTAGGCATAAACCTCCAGCATGCTGCATGTCTGCACAGCCACTCTTCTCAGCAAATACTTGATAACATCTTGGCTATGAAACAGAGCTGAAATCAAAATTTTCCATATTTGTGAAAAGACTAGCAGTATCCTTGCAAGGTCCTGCACCATCACTATCTGCCCAAGCCCTCTTCACTCACGCCACGAGGACAGCAGGGGCTGAGAGCTGGGTAACAGCTGGAAAGATTTAATGATGCCACTCACTATTCACCTGTCAAAGGAAAACTCATGAACTTGGAGAGATGGCAGTTAAACAGCATCTTCCCTTAGTGGAGTGTTATGGTAATAGGAAAGACTTCAGTGAGAAAACAGGACCCAGAGATAGTCAGTGTAAGACTCATCCTAGCACTAGGGCTGACGGACCTTTTGGGCAGTTCACTGGGCCCTGGTGCCCTTCTTGCTGCAAAGACAAGACAAGTCCATTCTTAGGCATGCAAGGCTTTACCTCCATCCACCCTAGCTGGATGGGAGTACTGGCAAAGGATGAAGAGTGTTGCTGTGCAACTTGGTACAGGAGAGGGAAACATACTTTTCTAGGCTTTGTGATAAAGGACAAGTGGTGCTTCTAAGTCCTTCATTAACCTTTATGTTAAATACATAAATATCTTGCTTTTGTCATTCAAATTATTTTGTGCAGAACCCACTGAATTGCTGCAGGCCTGGACTAGCTCAGAGAACTTCAGCCCAAAAACTGGTTCTGCCTGGTTTGAGAGAGCCATGGACAGGGAGAGATGATGCTTTACCTCTGGCCTGGACACCTCCACCTGAGCTGCACAGAACGGCACACAGAGCTCCCCAACACCGGTCATGCCTTATGACACCTGGACATCCAGAGTGGCAGAGCTCACCAGAGAAACACACACCTTCGTCTTCTGCACCAACACAGACCTACAAGCCCTTGCTGGGCGCAGCATCCCTGCAAGTCACAGCACGTACAAGCAGTACAAGCAGCCCTGTCGGCGCGCGGGTCGCTGAGCCCCAGGGCCCTGCGCAGACTCACCGTGCAGCAGCTCGAGGGCAGGGCACGCCGCTCCCTTTGTCATCTGGCTCCTTCTGGAGCTTCCCAAAGTGAGATACCAGCTGGTCCTGCTCTCCTTTTAGTCTGTGCTGCCCTGGGAGGGGTGTCCTTGAGCAGACCAAACTCTTGTGCATCGCTGGATGGACGCAGTGAGGAGCGGGGCAGGGTATCGGATCACAGCACTGCTTCTGGGAACAATCTTGGCTTTGGGATAGCAGGAGACCTCAGACAGCTGCGGTGGATTCACTTTACTGCTGGCCTCTCCCTGCCTCTCTGGCAGCAGGTCTGTCAGCTTGCTGTGGATCCAGAGTCTCCACAGCAACTATTTATAGCGGGAAATTCACAGCTCTACTGAGATGGAAACAGAGAAATCCTCCCCCTCTGCTCCACCAGACCCAGAAACCATAGGGCTGCCTCAGTCTTCCCGTTGCTCCCAGTATGTTGGCAGAACTTGCTACTGCAGCACCATCTACCTGACACAGCCATCCCCAGCCTGTGCCTGGCACAGCCCACCTGTGTGCCACACTGCCAGACCTGAGGCACCTCACCCTCCCCAGCAGTGCCCACATGCAGCCAAACACCATCACAGTGTGGTGCTGGTGGCCACAGAGCCCACATTTCCCCTGTTCCTGTCTCTAGAAGAGCAACTGCAGTAACGTCCTCCCTGCAGCCCTGGGGGAACCCGAGCATCCCAGCACCATGCAACACTGGGGAGGAAAAGGCCACACACGGTAAAAATCACATTTTTTCCCCCACTGCCACATGCCGTAGCCTCACACCGGAGCTGGGCATAGTCTGGCCTCCCCCTCGCTGGGGCCCTGGGCTCACACAGCTCAGGTTTCCTGGCTGAGGCTGCAGAGACCAAGCCTCAGCCCTGCAGCAAAGGGTTAACCCTGCCTCGCAGTAGCTCTGCTGCAGTTCCAGGCTGCCAAACCCAGGCCAGGGCCTCCCAGAGCGGTTCTCCCCCTGCCTGTGCCCCTCTGCTCTCACCTGCCTTCCCCCGCACTAAAAATATCAAGGGAGGGGGCAGAGGCTGCACCAGGCTGGGTACTGAGCTGTGCAGGGAAGCACGGGGGGGACAAGTGGTGTGTGACCCCTAAAAGGCAACAAGAACACGCAGAGTACAGAGAGGAGGGACTAAAAGAGAGGGAGAGGCAGACTCTATCCAAAACTCTGCTAGTAAAGGAAGTGGGGGGGGGAGAAGAAAAGAGGATAGATGGGCCAGGAGCCAGCTTTCTGTCTGGGAAGAATTGTGTAATTCATTTAGAATTAAGTTGTTTTGGTAATTTAGGAACACTGGTTTCTGTCTCATGCTGGTGGACAACAGTGACCAACATAAACTGCAGCTTCAGCGACCCTTACCCACGGTGGGAGACCACAGCCAGAGCTGCCACGTGCCCTCAGTGTCAGCCCAACAGAGTGTCTGTGGAGGGAGGCTGCCTCCTCCTGCGGGCAGAGATGGTATTTGAGCTCTGGAAACTGCAGAAGCACTGGGATCTAGGTGGAAGGTGGCACAAGATTATCTCACAAGATACTCAGAACAAGTAGAACAGAAGAAGGTGGCACAAGATTATCTCACAAGAAACACAGCCTATGGAGGGGGCAGGACGGAAAGGCCTCACTTTCCTCAAACAGCTCCCAGGTCCTGGTGCTCAGGAGTACATGGTTTCCACTTGGGATGAAACAAGAGGCAAATACATTCTGGGTAATTGCATCATCATGCAACACAAGCATGACACAGAGGTTGTATATTAAAATTTATTGAATTATTGTGTAAGAATTCTCTTTATTAAAATCATTTGGACTCTAAACTGATTATTTACAGACAAAACCTCTTATATCACCAATAGATTCCTACATCTCAGAACAGTATCTACAAACAGTTATTACACTATGTAACAAAATTCAGATTTTTTTCAAGCTTTTTATATTAATTATTAATTCCAATTTGAGAAAGACAGTACCTTGGGTGCTCTGAGCAGAACTCAAGGTGTGGCAGGGCATAAATGCAGGTCAGGCCATACCTTAACAGACAGACACCAAGTCACAAGGCTGGGAGAGAGCAGAGTCACCAGGACAGAGGACTGGGAAAAAGACTAGAGCAAATGCCCTGGGTGTTCCGGAAACCAAAAGAATCATCCCCACAAGAAAGGCACACACACACACAAAAAAAAAAGCAGCATCTGGCTGCAACTGGGGCACACCCTGAAAAAGAAACGGCATTCCACCGAGGCAGCAGCATCCGAGAACCCTCTATTTTCATTTAAAAAAAAATTAGCCATCATTTCTACAAACACACAAAACCTTTCAGGTACAGCCTAAATTTGCCACCAGACAGATGAAAGCAAGAGCTCTCACATCTACATCACGTGCGTGCCAGCTACGCTTCGTCATGCCAACAGGAGAGACATTCAATACACTAACGGAGATTTATCTTAATACTGATCAGTTCTCAGCCTTTCACCCAGACCAGGGCAGAAGCAAGTTCCTCTCTCTGACTGCAGTACTAAATAAAGCTGGATGCCTGCCACTCATCACTGTTCTGAGGGTCCCATTAGAGCAGCCACATCCCCTCACTGTGCCTGTATCCCGCAGGAGGGGACTGGCCGTGGTGGCAGGGCTCTCCCTGCTGGTGCCCACAGAACTTGCTACCTGTAGTCAAACGGGAACACCCAGTGAGAATTCTCTGTCCTTGAGCAGGAACGTTCATCTCCAGAGTGTCTGACAAGCTGGTTGTGGAATCAGGCAGAGACTGGAGAAAACTTAGAAGGATCGCAAGGAATAAATAAATAAGTCTTCCCTGCAATAGGGAATTTCATAATAAAACCTGTTTTGTGCAAATTTAAATGCAACAGAACCCTGTCGTAGTAATGGATTTTGCCACAGGAGAGGGGCATGGACGGAGAGAAGAGGGGCCATGCCTAAACACCCAAGTTGATCTCAGCGAGGGGCCTTCAGTGCATGTCTGCAGGGGAGGATGATGCTGGTATTGAGAACACCAAGGACAGGTGGAATGGGAAGAGATGGGCACTACCAGCTTTCCACCCTCACTGCACCTGTGCCGGGCAGTGCCTCCTATCCAGCCATGCAAGGACAAGCTGAAGATGTTAAATAAGTCAATCACCTATGTTTAACTCTATTTTTAGCTCTTCATTATTGCTCTAATAAAAGCAGACTTTCACAGATACACTGGGAGAAAGCAGATCACTTCCAACATCCAGAAGCACTACTGAGAAGCAAGGAGGATGTGGATGCCAGCGTGAGGTGGATTGAGAATTAAGCCTCAAGCCACCCTGTTCTGGGAAAGCGCAGAGATAATTCTGCAAAAATAGGGGCAGACATTACCAGTCTGCAGAGCCAGAAATCCAGCAGAGAGCCTGTGGCTCCTGCCAGACACTCAGTGAGCTGGAGAGGCCAAAGGCCTTGCTGCCTGGGGCAGAAAGTCCATCCACCAACACACAAGGGGATGACGCTACTCCACCACTAAACCTGCACCTGCCTCAAACCAGGGAATCATCTCCTGCAGTTCCTAATGGAATGGGCTTTACATGCATTGTGTTGGCTTTTTCCGATCCTTTCCTCCACCCAGCTTTTCTGGGGCCAATTTAACCAGATTTAGTCAGGACAAAGGTTTTAGAGATGCTAAGTTCCCGTAAATTTTGTGGAAATGGGTGGTCAGGCAGGAGTGAGATTCAAGCTGGTCATCACCTCAAGTAAGAGAGGCAAACTCTGACCCCCCTTTCTGCTTGGCAGCAGCCAGCCAGCTACCCTACTGCTCTGTACAGCAGGATGGCAGCAGAAGGTGACATAGGGATGTTGGTCATGCTCAGCACACAGAGTACCTGGGAATACTGCTGAGAGAGGGTCACAGGAGAGCTGGCTGTGTAGGAAGAGAGGCCAGCATCAGCCTGTTTTATACTGCTCCAAGAACAGTTTTGCAACTGCACAGCACTTGCACAAAGCCACAGGGCTGATGGGACAGGCCTGGAATTACTGCTATATGCAATGTAAAGAGAGGCAGGGACATGATCCTGCCCTGTGCTAGCTCTGCTATCTCCTGGCCCACACAATCACCACCTCAGGGAAGTGACAGAGGAGTCAGACCTGTCTACCTGCCCTAGGAATGCAGGACATCAGTGTGGAATTAGCAGCAGAGGAGGAAGAGAATGAGTAGGGCACCCCTATAAATAGAGATTGACTCCCAGAAGGGCAGAGGACTCTCTTCACAAAGTGGAGGAACTAAGGAAGGAGCAGTAAGGAGCTGCCCCATGACAGCTGCCAACTAACTGTGCTTGCGCCTGCTCCAGCCTCTCCTTCCATACAAGAATCATTCCCATTTGCAGGACACCTGACCCTCCTTGGGAACAACGCAGTTGTGCTTCACAGCTCCTTGAAGTTTACAGCTCCCCAAATAACTCTTGTATGTGCCATGATAGGAGAGTCTGGGAAGTGGAGCTGAGAATAAGGTGTAAGGCAAGCCTAACAGAAGAGCACACAGAGAGTCTGGAACTGATCCATGGGGAACAGCGAGCTGCTGGTACGACAACGGAGACACCTATGAGTTATCCCTGCAGACAAAGCAGTGGAGAAAACTGCTCCAGTGCTGACAGACGTTTGTCAGTAGAAGTGCACAGAGATACTTCTCCAAGAAAAGCTTTGTCTCAAAGCCACAAAGTTAAACATTCTCCTTTAGCATTTAAATACATTAACTTTCTGAGGGTATTTACAAGTCCAGTTCAGAGCAGCAGAACAGCTGGACACCGAAGGAAGGGGGAGTGGCACAAGGAATTTGTTGTGCTTTTCCAAAGAGCAGGGCAACCTCTGACCACAAGGAACCAGGAAGACAGATCCGAGCTGGGTCAGTGGAGACCGAGGCAAGCCAGGCAGCAACTCTCACATGCTGAATTTGTCCTGAGGGGAAGGGTGAGGGGGTGCTGTTCATTTACAGTGGCCCCCTGGGCAAGCGCACATGCTGGGGAGCATGTTACAGCCAAGCAGGTGCCACACACGAGCTGTCAGAGACCAGAGCACTGGGGAGCAAGAGACCTTTGCCTTTGGACATCTCCTTCCCACATCCAACATCCGGAACAAGCAGGGGCATTGCTGTCAGGAGTTTCTCAGGTAGGACACCGCAGAAGTGCTCGCTAGCTGGGGACAGAGGTTAGCACAACAGTCAGCCCAGGGAAAGCTTCCTGATCCCCACTGAAGCGAGCAGGTGCAGCAGGGAGTGTCCCAGCACTGGCAAGGGCATCCATGGACTCCACAGACACAGTGCTCGGTGTTGTCACCTGGCTCTTCAACAACGTGGTTTGGAAACTTGGCACATTCACGTAACATCTGTAGGAAGGACCTGTGTGGCCCCACAACAGTCTCTGCCAGGGAAAAAACAAAGTTTGTCCTTTTTTGTTTTGTTTTGCTTTTAAAAAGAAAAAAAAAGCTGTAAAAAAATATTCTCTGAGATGCAAGGACGCTTGTACTTTGTACTGCCTTGGCCATCCCTGCTAATGTCACCCGCAGGTTCCTTGGAGAGTCTGGTTCCAATGGCAGCAGGACACCCTGTGTATAAACTAGGATGAGCACTGTCCCCGTTCAGCCAGGGGAGAGCAGTCTGTCTGTGCCTGTCACAAATCTGTGACTTTATTCTCCACAGCTGCTGCAATCTGTTGCAGTCTATATCCGAGCTGCATCTTCTGTGCCGTGGGGTCTTCTTCCAAGGCAGTAATGATCTGCAACAAGACAGAGCTCACTGGCAGCCTTTCTCCAGCACACAACACTCAACCAGCTCAATTCCATGCACCGTGGAGAGCCCCAAGCTGGAATTCAGCGTGCTCAAGTCCAGAGCAGGTATGTAGTAATTAATCTCAAATTAACCACAGAATAGGTATTCTAGATTCATTCTAATGACTTATAAATATCACAGGGCAAAAAGAACGCTAAACTTCTCACCTGAAAATTAAGTCTTCAGTAAATTAATCTGAACTAACTGCATTTCATGTTGAAGTAGAGTTTTTGAGTATTAGAGTCAAAAAAAAAAGCGTACATGATATCCCAACAGCCTCCAAGTTACAGATAAGTCCTTTTGGTGATTTCCTCTGTCTTCTTTGATAAGAATTGATAAAGTGTTAAGTGATAATTGAAATGATAAGTGTTACTCATGACATGAGTTACACATGCCAATGAAACAATACAGTGTTGTAATAGTTTGGCTGCTCTTGATTGTTAATTGTTTTGTAGTTTTTTTGTTTAGATGGTAAAAGGAGAAGGGCATGTTCATACCTGCTGAAAACACACACTCACCTGGTCATAGTACTTATTGATGTATTTGTACAATTCATGTAGAGCCACCAGGGAATTGAGGTCACCTGAGTAATTCTGTGTATAAGAGAGGAAATGAGACAAAACTGTGAGACACTTAACAATTGTTCATCTAAATTCTGTGTCCTCACAACTCATTAGGAAATGTGCCCATTGCACAAAGCAACAAGAAAGGGAACTCACCAGCAGATCCTAGCAAAGGAAAAATCATATGTACTCCTTGCCCTGAACCCTTGACTACACTTTTCTCTTCAGGGGCCCTTGCCTTCCCTGTGATGCAGAGCAGCCACTGGGAACAGTCAGTAGGTCTGAGCAGAAATGTACACTCAACCGGAGTATCTCTCATCCTTGCATTAATAAGTCTCTCTTAGATGCACAGGTGAGAGGCCAGATGACTTCTGAAATAATTTTATTTACCCGTGATAGCTCAGCCAGGGCAGAGTTCATCTCCTGGTCACTGGCAGAGATGGTCTGACGAATGTCCGCATAATACCTAGACAGTGGTACACAGGCAGTTAGTGTGTGGTTCCTCCTTCTCACTGCTCAAACCACACCTCCTCACATCCATCACTTACCTTTCCACCATCTGCTTGTAGCGAGGAATGTCCCGGGCATAAAGCAGCTTATTGATCGGAGAGTCCTTGAACATCCAAAACCAGAATTGATTATGAAAAGCTCCTTCATCATGCTGTGGGCTAATCTCAGCAGGTAACACCATCACTATTTTCTGTCATTTGTTCAGGATCAGGAATTTTTTATCCTCTGCATGGAGAGGCACTTCAAATAGCAGGCTCTCTTCTAATAATGCAGTCTGAGGAACCCTGAGATGTGTCAGTGAGATGTGTCTGGGATCCCTAGTCCAGCCTTCGAACTTGGAGCTGGGTGATCACCAGTATGAGATCACATTGGCTATGGCTTTGCATAGCTGATGCCTTACATCCTCCAGAGATCCACCCAACCCATCTCTGGTGACCTGTGCAGGACTGTTCCACCATAGGCACAGGGTGAGTAGTGGTGGTAGAAAGTTTTTCTAATGGCCACCCTGAATGTCCCAAGCTGCGCCCTGTGACCCCTACTGTCTGCCACAGCCAACTAGAGTTCAGCTCTGTCCCCCAAGTAGCTCTAAGTTGCAAATAAAGAGCACTTCTCAACAACTTCTGGTTGATAAACAAAACCAGCTCCTCCCTCCTCTCTTCCCAGGAGTCCCCATTATTCTCCAGTGGCACATGGAAGCAAAAATGAGCCTGGCTTGCTGTTTCCATGAGGCAACATAAACATTATTGCCTTCCTGGGGCAGCACTGCTCAACTCTCTGTGCCTACCGTGCTCCCTTCTCCCTCTGTACTCACCCGCCCTAACTTATGGTCAGCTATTGTACAGGAGTCCATGAAGGTCTGTGCAATGACCAGCAGCACAGCATCCACATTATCCGACGTCTGCACGTCAAAGACAAACTGGGGATTCTTGATGATGTTGATCCAGAACCGCAGGGGCAGGCTGCAGACAGAAGTGCAACAGGGCATCAGCAAAGGTAGCAACTACAGTGCCAAAAGATGTCCTGTGTGTTACTGCATCTTTCAGCTTTATTCTCCCACCAAAACCAGCTCTTTACCCCAATGCTCTTCTCCCCTGCACTCCCTCTTGCTCCTCCTCAGCAGGCAGAGGTGGCTGTCACATTGCAAGTGATCAGCTTCAGGCAAATTAGTGGTGCCTCCTTTGGGGCCCTCAGGAGCACCCTACCTGTTTGTCTTCCAGATATGGATGGTTTCAGGGTCTGAAATCCCATAGTGTATGGCCTGCTCATCTAAGAGATCAAAGAAGTATTTGACTGCCAGAGGGACAGGGCGGTTGGTGCTGAGGATCACCTGGAACAAGTCATCCACAAACTTCTGCAAAGTGCCCTGTGAAGAACCGAGCAGGACAGAGTCAGAACAGAGGAGAGTGGACAACCCAAGCCTCACACAAATGAGAGGTCACCCTCTTCTGCTCAGTGACCTCCCCTCACCCATCTAAAGGTACCTCAGACCCACTGCAGAAAGGAGGCCCCAGTGGCTTGTGGAAGAGAGGGCAGGGAGAAGCTCATGAGCAAAGCAAAACCTGGAGGGAAGTCAGATGTACTGCAGGTAGGGGGGGCTGCTTCACCCTCATACACATCCCTGCAATCTCTCCCAGGGGATACGAAGGGAGGCAAGATCCCAAGCACAACACAGTCTGTGCTTCTTCTCACCTTCATTGAGAGCAGACGTGTCAGATAGATCTCCGGGATTGCCTTGGCTCGCTCCCGATCCCTTAAGCTCCCACGCCGATGCTTGGGAAGCTCTGGCTCTTCTGTTGGTTTTACGAGGTGCCAAAGTTTGATCCCACCTTCATCTGCATCCTCCAGCATTGGCGTTTCTAAACCAACCAATTATTTACAGATCAGTGTGGGTCCTCTCACAATGGAGCTTGGCCAGGTGAGCCCCAAGGAAGCAAGATTTCCCAATATGACAGAAACACAAACGGGAAGAAACCTCTGGAGGCCTCTATCCAGCCTTCTGCACAGAGTACAACCAGTGCTAGCACTAGCAACTAGAAGGTTGCCTTTGTCCACCCAAAACCTTCAAGGTCTTGGAAACTTCCCCAGACAGAGATCTCCCACCACCCCAATGGTTTGTTTCAGGGTTTGTTGAAGGTTTTTTTCCACATCCAATTTGAATCTCTTAAGCTGTAGACTGTGGCTATTGTCCCTTGTGCCACAGGAGTATCCATGGAGCTGTTTACTCTGCCAGGCAGTAAGGGAACTGCCTGGTATCCCATCACCATCCCATCCCCGACCCATGCTGAGCACCTGAGGATATTAAGATTTCTACAAGTTGCAGACTACAGTAAGCCCTGGTGAGTCAGAATTAGAGAATTGTGCTTGTCCTACATTTCCATACCCAGACCAGCTTTCCTCTGCTCTCACAGTTTTCCGCTTTTCTCTCATCTCACCTGCCCAAGCTCTCACATTTCCTGACAATCCTATGAGGGTCCAAAGCATGTGTCAGCCTTCTATAGCAGCATAAAGCTGGGGCTATGGCAGGAGACTTATCCCACTAAATAGCAAGTGCTCTAAAATCATTTTATGAGAACAAGACCTCAAACTCACTCTCTCCTGGGATGTAATCCTGATTCTCCCTATGGATGTGCTTTGTCAGGCGTGGGACCAGTGCTACTGTTGCTCCATCAGGCACCTGCACACAAGCAAAACAACAACTTTCAAAACAAATGGCATGTGTTCCTCATCAGCACAGCAGGCAAGTGCTTGTAGACCAAAACAGACCATACCATTACTAGAAAAAGGGACAGAAAGAGGAATTTTGGAGCACCATCACTGTCTTTCCTGATGGTGAGAAAATCTTCTCTGTACCAATTAAAAAACTGACTTGCAAAGTACAATGAAGATAATACTCAGGGACTGAGGTTATTCACATCTAGAACATGTTGATGACATATTGGTGCAACATGTGACATGTTGGTGCAAGGTAATTAAAAGCTCCCTCTTTCCATTCCTAGAAGCTACTCTGCAGGCCAGTGCGTCATCACCTGCTAACTGATCTGGACTGGAACACGAACAGATCCAGCACATCACTGCAGCAGCCACCAGGCGTGAACTTGTGCATCTCCTTCCAAGCTCCACACCTGCCCACATCTCAGGCACAGTTTAAAGACAGGGCTGCACTTGCTTAAGTCAGAGTGCAGGCCACAGCATTAGCCTAATTTGAATACGATGCTGCAAGAAAGGTCCAGCCTTTTGACAGTGACCATCCACCAGGAGCCAGAGCCACAAATAGAGCATGACAGTGATGGAAGATGAGAAGAGACACAAGGCAATGGCAGACTGAGTTCTGACCTTGTAATGCTGAAGAGTGTTCAGACGTTTCCAAGTCCCTTGAACAACAGATGTCACATCCTCATCGGACAGTATCAGATGACCTGCCAGCCCTGATCTCCACTCTACAGCCACCGAAACACAGAAAATGAACAGATTAAGTGTTAATTCGAGGCATCATCTGCTTCAGCCTGCTGACCTCATTACACACCCTCTGATTCTCATCAACCTTTACCCGTGGTATTTCACAGACAACATAACCTGAGCAAGTGCCTGCAACAGTGCTGTCCTGCAGTCACAGGACAGTCTCTCTCTGAGCACGGGGACAGGCGGCCTCATGGCCTCCCAGGTTCCACCTGTCAAGTTCCTACAAATTCTGTCAGACTGTGACTCTTCAAGCAGGTGGTTCAAACGACAAATATGCACCCATAGTTCTTATCAGCTACTATTTCCTCAGTACCTTCTCATTTCTAAATGTCACCATTATTTAGCAACAGTAAAGAATGAAGAAGACGGAAAACAGTGGTTTCCCTCACAATGTAAGTTCTACCATTCATTAAGTACTGTGGGCAAAACCCTTGCTGACAGATTACTGAGAGGCTGTCATTGACTTCACTGCCAGGAAGAGCCAGTCTCTGACCACAGCATCTTTGCACTGCACTCAAATCCACCTCCTCTCCTACACATTTTCTGTACTTTTTTTCTATATCTCCTTGCCCAAGCTATTGCTATGGTCTGAGTCTGGCAAAGAACACCATGAAATGGAATGGGCTGAACCCCACTGCCTCCTTCCAACTCCTGCTTCTTGCTGTTACAGCCCCTTTCCTGCATCATGCCCTGTTGGGTCCAGCCAGAGCACGAGATCCTTGGTCAGTGGCTCTGGACAGTCAGCAGAGAACGACAAACATCACTGTGCACAGATAAACAACCATCACTCCTCCACTTCCTCACTGATTTTTGACACCAAAGAGTTCTGCTCACCGAGGTCCAGGGTGTCTGGGTCTGGCCGGTGGCAGTATGGTGTCCCTTTGTAGATCTGATCTAGGATTTTCTCCTTCACCTGTGTTATGGTATCACAGTCCAGCACTTTTGCAGAAATCCCTTGGGAGTCTTCTGCCCCTCCTGCACCAACTCCTGCTTGTGTCAAAGCATTTAAGGTCTGTGGAAGAAAAGGTCACAGCTACTCAGCTGATAAGATTATATCTGGCACATTTACACCTTTGGTGGTTGGCATTCAGTCAAGTTAACAGCTCGTCCTTTCACTGAGAGTTTCAGAAAAGAAAACATTACAAATGTTAAACACCCTGTTCTCAGTCTTGTGTCAAGAGCTGGAAGCCAGTTCAACATCACTGGGGAGGAGCTTCAAAGCACCATCAGCAATGTCATCCCCTTATTTCCAGACACAGAGCACAGCACATACACCAGATTACTGTGGTGAAGGTTCCAATCAGCCTAGGGGAAAAGCACCAGATTTAGCAGAGCTCTTGCTCAACTGTGGACCTGTGCTGCTGGGACAAACCTGGCTCCCAAGAGACAGCATCAGGATGCTGCACTTCCACCTCTGCAATGGGAGCAGAGACATTCAGTCCTGTCATACCAGAGAGGACAGAAGATCTGGTGCTTACCAGAGTCCGGTACTCCAGGTCCTCTCTCAGAAGGCGGTTGTCATTCAGGGTATATTTGGCTTTCCCTGTCACCCAGTCAACTGGCCCTTTGTCCACCTGGTGCTTGATTCCTCGAAATAGCATGTAAAGGGGCTCCCCAACAGAATCCTGGCAATGGAAAGGAAGGAGAGAAATTCAGCTTGCTCCTCCCAGCAGAGCCAAATAGCTTTGAAACATGGACACCAAGCAGAGGGGGATCAAGACTGAGGATACAGCAGCTGAGCCACAGCAGGCAAAGACAGAGCCTGTGGCAACAGCTCCTGCTTCATGCACAGGGAAGCATCAGCTACCAGGGAGATGCACACAACCAAAGCACTGCTCTGCCTCTGTGTCACTCATCTGAGTGCCACCCCCTCTCCAAGGAAAGGAATTAAACCAGCATCTGTCCTCTCCATGCACAGACCAGCCTATGGCCAGTGTGTTTCAAAATAAAGGAGCTGCACTGAGCCCTCCATGACCTGGAGAGACACCTTGGAAACAATGAGTGCTATTAATGCTTATTTAAGCATCCCTGTTCCCAGTGAACAGCCCAGCTTTCTTATTCCTCACCCTGAAATACAGGGTGACTCTGGCACTGCTTCAGCTGAGTGAGGCACAAAGCAAAGCTGTAGCTGCCTGCCCTCTGTTGGCCCCTCTACACCACAACGGGACAAAGAGCTCACCCTCACAAAGGCGTACAGGCAGATGGACATCCAGTTGGTTAACAGCTTCTCTACCACTGTTTCTGTCCTGAAAGAGAGCATCAGGTTGGTCACAGGAATATGGTGCAGAGCAGGGGGAGATTTGGAATAAAGATTCCTCCCTTTGAGAAAAGAGCACACTAAATAATGATGCAGGGTGAAGGGAGAGAAAAAAAAAGACATTAGAGACCAGTAAGGTTAATGCTTTTGACATCACTTATTGAAAGCTCTTTTCAGCCTGAAGGAGGCACCAAATGACAGAAGAGGAGAGACATGAAGCAGGAGACAGAGGAAAGCCTCTAGTAGTTCCCAAACAAGGGAAATTTCTTTAGGACGGACCAGACAAGGGGCTAATGGGGATCTGAACATGGGAGATATCTCAGTTTAGCTTCCAAATATGGCTTGACCGCGAACCCAGGGACCTCTAACAACGAAGTGGGATCAGCAGACTTGGCAGAGCCCTAGTACCTGAACACAAGGTATACAGCAACTTCAAAAGAAGAAGGATTTGGGGCAGGCAACTCCAGCTTCCTACTCTTTCTACACCTTTCTTGCTCTATTCCCTGCCTGGAGAGAGGGGTGTCATTGTTACAGCTTCCTCCCATTCAGTGTATGGTCTCACAGCTGCAGCCCATGCCACGATGTTGTCCTACTCATGGGGGTTTCAGAGCTGGACAGAAAGGCTCCATCCCCTCGGGCAGCTGGTAGCCATGGCTGGCTCACTCACCTCCGCAGCATCAGCTTGGGGTTCTTGGCCACGTACTGCTCCACGAGGTCATTCAGGAGCGTTTTGAGGATGTCAGTGAAGTACTCCAGCTTCCCATGCAGTGACACTGTGAGCAGTGATGCCACATAGGCCCGGTCTCTCGGAGAGAAAGTGCGCTGGATTTCCAGAGTGTGGATGAACTGGTGGGGAGAGAGATAAGCCACTGTGTGAATCTGCTGAAAACAAGGCAGTTACAGCTGCTGGCTCTTGGAAGAAGTGATGCTGCAGGGAGCTATTGAGGAATGAACCTTAATAGACACTGCCCACTTTCTGCTGGCAGTGACGTGGCCCTGGTGCCAGAGAAGGCTGCAAGCAGAGAGAGGGACATTACCTTGGTGAGGAAAAGCTTGCTGTTGAGCAGGTTGGAGAGCTGGACCAAGCCCTGCTCCACTGTTTGCCGCCGGCACTCAGGGATGTCCAGGTCTCTTTGCAGCGGTGACTCACGATGGCCCGGGAAGAAAATGCGTTCTGCATAGGACTTGTAGTCCAGGAAGGGGATCCCTGTGCCCACAAGGTCACTTGTGAGGTCCATCATCTCAGTCATCAGGTCTGAGGGAAAGGAAACGCCCGTGAGGCTGACACAACTGACAGGATCACGCAACTGGTGGTGCAGAGCATGAGGTGAGTGCAGGAACCGGGGCCAGCAGGATGGGACTGAGAAAGAGGAAGGATGTTTCCTGTCAGGAAGAGGCACATGGGGGTCTCATTGCTAGAACATTTAAAACTAGAGCAGGCAGCGGGAGAAAATGCATGAGGAAAGTTCCAATCAAGGGCTGGCTCCCAGTTTTATAACGAGGAAGCCACTGTTCAGCACACATCTGTGGTTACAGCCATAACCTACAGTAGAGAGTATTAGACTTCCTGCTCCTCACTACTTCCCACATTAGCTGGGATTACAGTTGGAGTCACCTGCAGAGCTTCAGAGCCCCAGGTCTCCCACAGCTGTAAGCAGCTCAAGTACAAGGTTTGCAGGCCCAGAACATGGGCTGCAAGAGACTGGGCTAGTAGCTGTCATTAAGATCTTTTCAAGAGTGCTGCCTTGACCTTTAGCTCTTCATCTGAGTCTGGAGGATGAACTGGAGAATGAGAGGGGTTTGTATAGATCATTGTGCCCTGAATTAAATTAAAAATAGGGAAAAATTTTGCTATATGTTTCAATGCACTGGTGCAGGTATTGCCTGCCCTGAGTTACGCAGACAAGTACACAGGAATGGGAAGAGAAGTAGGGCTGAGTGGTTCCTTAAGCTTCCCTGAAGCTGCAAGAACCTAGGAGCTCAGTGACTGACCTGTGAATTCCTTTTTGCATCTGTCCCGAACACTTGTTTCCAGATTTTCCAGCTGGATTTGAACTTTCTTGTAATCCCTCAGAGCCTGTTTGCTCTTCCTCCTGCAATAAGAAGCAGAATTGTTCCCAGTGGCACTGACCCAGGGACTGTCCTTGCCAACTGTTGTGTTGCTGCCAAAGGCTCCAGGGCAGTTGGTGCTGAGGCAATTTCTACCGAACATCATCTTTGCAGGATGCCAAACAGTGTTCCATAAACTAGATGTGTCTCTTGGAGCACCCATTAGGTGCAGGCTGTGACCAACAGGTGCCTGGTGCCTCCCACATCCAACACCATCAGGGGCTCAGAATTTGGCACAAAATAAAGAGAACTAAGACCTTGTTTAGGCCCAAGATGTACACGCTTGGCCACATCCACTGAAAAATGTTGTGAGGAACTTATACAATGCCAGAGTTTCTTACCTGTATATGAAGACGATGACCAGAACAATCAGAGCCACAAAGGAAGCACCAACACCCAAACCAATCTGTGCCTCCAGTGGGAAGGTGAGCTGGCTCTCCGTGTCGTACTGCACTCGGCCCAGGAGGAAGTTCAGGTTTCCCATCTGTACCTATAAGAAAGCGTGTGGCACGATGTAAGATCAGTGCAGGAAGGAAATACAAAGTCACAGGGCTTCTCCAGAATGGGCACAGGTGGCACACAGCTCCCCAGCAAAGCTGTCCCATAGCACAACTGAATCCAGCTACAGTGTTTGCTTTCAGGGAACATTGGGCACGTAAGATTAGCGTTGAGAACAAGAGCAGCTCCTTGCCATCCCTCCTGTCCTTCACCAGGGCTTCTACCTTTCCTCACTTCCCACCCCACTCCCACTTCCCGCTTGTGCTTCAAGAAACAGGATTTCTTGCAGTGCTGCTGATTCCCTACCGTGAACTCTGGGAGCAAGTCCGTGCCCTCCCGCTTCGTGCGGTGCCGCGGAGCTGGCTGCTCAGAGGGGGGCTCACAGTAGAGATGATTCCTTGTTAGAGTCTTCACCACACAGATTCCTTCCCCAATCATAGCCATAACTTCATCCTTGGAAATAGCCAGATCTAGATTTTCCCCCTGCAACGGACGTGGAACAGCACATCAAAACAGGGGAAAAAACAACTCTGTATTTCCGTGGCTCCAGAGAAGAGAGAGAAAACCACTACTATGGGATGAAAGCAGCCTTTTTTCTTCTCTGATTAGGCTCACGTCTGAATTGGCTGCAGGAGTTAATTTTGTAAGCTAAAAAATTCACATGCATACAATTTAGATTACAGCTTTAGGACCCGCAGCATGCTGCATAAGTACAGTTATAAATAGCCTGTCCTCTTAAGGCTCTTCAGCCACATCACAACTAAGCTCAACTCTTCCCTCTGTGTATATATTTAAAAAGATAGTCTCATGTCAGTTAACCCATACACCCCGGTGAATCAATCAATGCCTTGCAAAGGTGTAACACATCTATGCCACTGCTCTTATCTGCTTTAGTTTTGGGGGCTTAAGACTCCTTTTTTTAATAAAACCATGCTAACCGATGTTAATTACATTCTTATGTTTCAATGCTTTCTAAACCCACAGCTCTGTCAGCGTATTCCAACAGGATGGCAGATCAACCTCCTTGCTCTTTGGAAGTTCTTTTTCAGTCTTCTCAAACTGCCCTACTTCTCCAACGTGCATTCAAACCCCAATGGCAGCAGTCTAGACATTTCTAGACTCGTACATCCTCACAGTTTTTACTTGTGCAAAAAAAGAGCAGTGGAGAAACTGCATCTCCAGCTGTAGCCATTAGTTTTCTTAATGAGTGTTGGACTAGAAAGTACCTTTCCATACAAAAGAAAACTCAGAGATTTTTTTTTTCCACATGTACAATAAAAACATCAACCACTCTGCACTTCCATGTCATATTTAAAGAGTGATTTTCCTGCCTGCACCTAGTAAGGTCTTCCCTACTGGCAAGATTCTTTTACTCCTAAGTTACTTCTAGAGGAATCTGAAGTAGGTACAAAAAAGCCAGCAGCGGAGAATAGGATGTGAGGATAATTTAGTACTAACATCTTATATACAAATAGCTTATTAGAATTAAAAATAAAAAAGCACAAAAGTTTCCACAAGCCCCATGAAGCCCTTAACAATGTTTTATGGGCTCAGGAGGCTTTTTTGATGCACTCTTTTCTTCCTCTTCCACTTCTCACAGGCCAAAGCAGATGTGCTGTGACAGGCTGTAACCATGAAAAATGCCTTAAAAACCCTGGATACTGCATGACACCAATTTGAAACACTCAGCTTAGAAACAACTCCGTACAATAAACATTAATTCCAGCTAGTTTTTGTGTTACCTCCACAGAGATGACACTTCCTGGCTTGTGACGATATGGTTTGGCAGGATCCTCAGCATTCAGTGGTTTTAGGACAGGATTGACTTCATAAGAGAAGGGTATGGGATGCAGTGAATTGAAATCAAAGCTCAGATTATCCAGAATAAATTCCAGTTTGATACGGACACTCCTCAACAGCAGGTTAATGGCTGGAGTTTTGCACAGGATCAGGTAAGAGGAGTTAACAAGACATGGCTCTTCAAACTAAATGCAAAAGGCAAAAAAAGTGTCAGTAGTGGAACACCAGTGCTTCTCCTGCAGCTTGGCAATACTTCTCATTCTGAGCAATCTGGGGCCAGTCTGCATTTCTCTCATCTGGAACAATGCCAGAGGAACTCTGCTTAACTGTAGAGGGAAAAATCCAAGATCTGAGGAATTCCCCATGTTCCTCTAAGGAAGGTTTTCATAGCACTGGTTTTGTTGGAAGGTCTCAGTGCTGAGAATCAGCTTTGATATCCCCCTGGCAGCAAATTTTGGAGAGAGACCTGCTTTAGATCTCCCTGCTCTGACAGAATGGGACCAAACACCTTCAATGCAAGGCTGATTTCCCAGTCTGAAAGCTTCTGTGAAAGTGTTCCTGTGCCGGCTGGATACATTTTATACATTTGGTGAAAGTATTAGTCTGTTTTTTTTCTGCCCTACAGCCTCAAATGCTTTCCCAAGAACATTGGTAAAACCAGCTGTTATTTATCAACGTGCATCAGAAGCACATTCTCTCAGTTTATGTAAAGGAAGCCCTCCATCATGTGCACTAGTAATACAAATCCTTCTTGTACTTGGGCTGCCAAACACCCTCTACCTCTGCGAAATTCTGCCGCATGCTCTGTGACCTTGGTGACCACATCAATACTCTGTGGTGACCCAACTCAGCAGACTGGCAGCAGGAGAGTAGAAAATGTTGGTCACACTGGTAATTTAACTGAACTCTGCCTGGTTTTGTATCTCAGACTGAAAGAGAGCCCAGAGACTGTAGGGATGGGCTGAACTGTGCAAAAGGAAGAGTCTGGAGCGCAGACACGCTGAGCCACACAAGCTCTCTGACTCAGTTGTAGATTCCTTTATCTCCACACTGCTGCCCTGCTATTTCTGTCCCACGTCACAATCCTGCACATCTCTAAGCAGAAGCAGACCCAACCCATGGAAAGGTTTGTGAAAGTGCTTAACCTCTCAGTCTGGCAAAGAAAAATTTCACTCGGCCAAGACTGTTGATACGATCCATGCAGGTAACAGCAACTAGGGGGGGAAAAAAGCCCTATGGACAGAAAATCCACCTGTCCAGAAGCAGACACATCAACCTGTGTGCACCCACATCCCCACTGAGCACTTTGCCATGCTACCTGCTGGATGCTGCACAGAGCATCCTCAGGGCACTCCGAGTCTGGGATGATTCTGCGCCATCGTCCAGCTCCTCTGCGCCGGCGTTCAGATGGAGAAACTGTAACTCGGATCTTCGGTTTCTGTACAACATCTAAGTTGTATCCATGAACTCTGAGCACTCTCCCTCCACTGAAAGAGAAAAGTAGCTGATTTCACCCACCTGTTATTCATTAGCTCCATTTTGCCCATGCTGCCACCCTTCTGCTTATGCTTTTTCCTACAAGCCTGGCTTTACCCCAAAGTGCAACTCAACAGACAGAGGCTGCTGGTGCTGGAGTACCTGCCTGGAGTGCCCAGGGATGGTGCTGGAGTACCTGCCTCTACACAGAGCCCCAGGGAAGGAGCATTCAAGTCTTTCTACCTGAGGAAGCTTTTAGGTGGCTCTGCAAAAGTGATGTTGGGATCCAGAGTGTATCTGAAGAGGGATCCTTCCAGTCTCCGCTCTTGGTCCCCATATTTGATGGTGACTGGGAGTTCTGCGGACACATTGCTGGGACTCGTCTGGCATGCCAGCTGATCCTCTGTCATCTCAGAGAGGCTTAGAGAGACAGAAGAGAGAACAAGGGATTAACACAGCCACTGCAGAGACAGATTTTATAGTACTATGCCTTTCTCTTTGCAGACAGTCTGCAAACCTCTGCTGAAAGCTCTTGTGCCTTATCTAAGCAAGCAATAACTGCTGGGCACTTGTCAGGCAGCAGTGTATGGACAAAAAGCAGGTACAGTCACTGTCCAGATTGAAGAGACTGGACACAACTACCAAGGCATGTGCCCTTTCTCACCAGCAGTGAGGTGAGTCAGGGGTACATGTTCCAGGGTGCAAGAGAACAAGCAGCTCTTACAGTCAGGCTGCAGGAGCCAACTGCAGCTCCCCATCAGCAAAAGCAGAGTGTCAGGATGGGGTACAGTCCTGCATGTCAAGAGACATGCAGAACAGAGGTGTGTAGCACTGCTCATGTCCAAGGGATGTGGGCAGGAATCTAAGATAGTCAATGTTGTTGCCATGACCCTCAAAGGGAGGATCCCCTGGAACACAGAGGAGAGCAGAACTCCAACTGCTTGTGCTAAGGGCTGAGCCAGGCAGCACCACACCCTGTGGGGCTCTGGGAAGGACTCAGGACAGTGCACAGCCAGCACATGGGCAGGGACTGATCTTACATTTGGCAAGGGAGGTCTCCAAGCAGGACACTGATCTCGTTAGGATGCCCAGTCAGCAGCTTTGAGCCCAGAAGGGTAAGGCAGGTTCCTCCTGCTTTGGGGCCCTGAGTTGGAACAATGGATTTCAGCTCTGGGTTCTAGAAGAGGGAAGGAAAAAAAAAGAAGTGAGTGACAAGACCTCAAAAGACAAGACAAGAAAACAGCAGAATATGTTCAGTGACCTCCAGTGCTCTGGAAGTAGAAGCTACAGTTCCCAATCACAGGCAGGCCTCAGCTAGGCTCCAGCAGCTACCTTACAGAGCAGAGATAACAGAGGAGGGATCAATCACACCAGCAAGACCCAGGAATTCAGGACCTTTCCACAGACTGCCAAAGGCAGATGGATGCTGCAACCAGCAGAGCTGTGAGCCTCACACACAAACCCTAGGATTAACAGTTCAAAGGGATTGTTCAGATCAGTAATTGGATTAATAACTCAGGTTAGGAAAACCAAGGTAGCAAATAAATTGTCTGTTTGTCTAGCAGATGAGGAGATTACCAGCAGGGAGCCCTGAGAATCTGTGTTGAGACCTGTGCTGTTAAACGTACTTGTAAGTGACCTGGAAAGGGGAAATGAAATTTGATAAGTTATTCAGAGTAACAAAAAAAACTTTGTACCAATGAGGACATATAGCAAAATTTAGAGAAGCCAGGCAGGGTGGCACAAGTAACTCACTGCTGATAAATAAAAAGCAAGATCCATGGAGTGAGAAGGAACAAGGAGACTACAGAAAAAAAAGCCAACCACATGTACAAAGTTGTGAGTCTCCAAGTAATTCCTGCTTATTCAAGAGTGCTTTTGTACCTGTACAACCCTACCAGCTGTAAGCACAGATCTCAACAAAAACAAACCAAGTGGTAGGAATTACTGGGAAGTGAAGTAAGAAAAAAACATTTTTATGTCACAGTAAAAATTCCTTTTGCATTTCTCGTCAGTGCCTCAAAATGGTGATAACAGAACCAAAATCAAGAGAAGAGCAACAGCATAGTTCAGTATATATATATGGTTCCATAGAGCCAAAAATGGAAAAGCCCAATAGTTTTCTGCATCTCTCTCCCCTTCCTACGGGAGAGGGAGACAAGCAACTAGATACATAATTTGTAACTTATGCAGCAAGGACAAAAAAGGAATAATTGTACCTAAAAATTGCTTAAATATTATTTCATAGTTGCTGGGTTTAAGATGCCAAAAAGTTAACAGAAACATGTTTAAAAGTAATAGGAAACATTTTTCCATACAACGCACAGGAACTCTGGACTTACTGCCACTAGCTGCTGAAGGTCAGAAGCTAAAAGTGTGTTCAAACAACCACTTGCAAATTAACAAAAGCAAAGTCAGAAGTCTTAGTAAGATGTTAGGCCATCAATAAAAAAAAATAAATCTTCAAACTGAAAAGATACCCTGTATTTTTCCTCTTTCTTTATGCATTTGATAGTTACCACTGTAAAAAAAAAAGCTATGAAATCACTTGACTACAGGATCTTTAGTATTACCCAGTACAGCTGTTCTTATAATCTAAAGAGAGAATGGGAGGAGAACAAAACAAAACAAATCCCAACACACCACACCAGAAGTGCCTGGTAGAGTCCCATAAGTTCACACAGCAAACAACCAGGGATACTTGAAACACAGGGGAGGTATCACAGTTATGTTACCTGATAGGTGAAAACATGCCCAGAAACGCCTCGTCCTCCTCCAGGCACTTCCACCACGATGTGCCCAAATCTCTCTGTCCAGCTCCCGCCAGTGACACACACGATACTGCAGGACAATCCAAGAACAGTGTCACACCAGGGAAAAGCAGCTGAGCTGCATCCATCACATCATGTCCTCAAACCATACAGCAACCACTGCTCCCTTCTTCCAGCCTTATCTCATGCCCAGAATATACAACCAAACACCGAGAAACACCTCTAAAAGATGGATTAGGTGCAGCAGAAAAAAGCAAGGGCCAGTTCCAAACAGGCCCATCCTAGCTAAGATTGTTCTTTCTGGGACAGACAGGATGACACCCACTGTAATACAGATGCATGAAGAGTCCAAGAACTCTGCCACTGTCCAGGGCTGATCAAAATCAGTCACATCTGGAGGGACCCTAGGCCAGCAGTGGTCAGTGCACAGATTAGTGCTGTGTCTGATACAGGAGAAGACTCAAGACTGTGGGTTCAGATGGAACTGGTCTTCAGCCAGTGGCCTCTAGAACCAGCCAGATCCCCTGATCTGCACCAACCATTCTTCCCAGCCCTTTTTCCAGACATAATTTAATGTGGGAGATGCTAACAAGGTGAAAAGTCAAGTTAAATTAAGAAAAGAGCAGCAAGGAATCCCATGTTACAGCACTGATTTGCTAACAGAAAAGCTACTCTGCAGGAGACTTCCCAGCCTTCTTGCACAGCATGAGATTAATTTTGTCTGGGCCTTGCTCAGGAGTGGGTTCCAGCTTCACAGCTATATCCCCTCAACTAAAGAAGCTCAGGAATTTGAACTTAGGCAGTGCAGTCCAAGCCAAGCTGCTGTGATGCCAGGTGATTTATAGATACAGAACACAGACAGTGCTAACCCCAGGAAGATTACGCTCTAATTCTAGGATGCAAACAGAAAGCAGATGGATCCAGACAAACAAAGCACACAGACAGGACAACAGTGCTCGACACAGCAGGCCATTCCCAGCAGGATCTTACCTGGCTCCTAGAGGGAAGGGTGCTACAACTGTTGCTACCACAGAATGGAAAACACATTTGTGATAGCTCTGGCAAGAGATTACTCACAATTGCTCTCCTCTTCTCCTGCTGCTTGTTTGGCTCCTCTCCCTTCCTGGTCCAAGGCTCCCACCTACCTGCCCTGCCACAGGCCAAATACACAGATATCTCTTTCTCCTTGGTCCCCCAAATCACACCTCCTGACACTTAATTATTGCCTTCTTATATGGTTCTCTCCTGGCCAGACTCACCTGCTATGCAGTTCTCTATCACTGACATGAGCTGGATTCAGCAGGACAGGTCCTTCTGCTTCACATCCCTCTCTTTGCCACTACTTTTACAAGCATTGTGTGACCTGCCAGGCACTCCTGGTGACCAGAAGGGTGGCACAGGGCCCACCAGGACTCCTTCACCTGTCCCTGGTCGAGAAGGTCTTTTCATTGGGTTTGTTCCTGGCAGTGGAAGTCTAGCTGGCAAGTGAAGACTGACAGTATAGGGGTGTGCCTCCAACCACGTGTTCCCATCCTCACCCTGTGTTAACATGGTCAGGATATTTCCCTATCAGTGACACGTGCACAAGCCACGTCCTTTGCTCTATTGAAATCACCCTGTGGCTGGGAGAGACATCCATGAACTGCAGGGCTCTGAGCCCATGACTCCCTGACCTGGCTGGACTGCGGGCTCTGTATGGGCAGCATGGTCGGAATACGGCATCGCCGTTTGGCTGTCGCCTCGCACACAACCTTATTCCTCTAAGGTCACTGCCTAAGCAACTACTCAGATAGAGACCTTACTCAGGGCACTTCCTGGGGAATGGGCAAGGCTCAATATCTGCTACAGCAAAGGCAAAGACATCTCAGGCTGGGTCAGCAGCCAAGGGAAAAGCCAGCGCCTGCCTCTGGGAGGAGGCTTCACAGATACTCTACCTGCTAGAGATCTCATACTCTTGAGCATCTACGGCACAGGGAATTCCTGCAACAGTGACAGTTTCTGCAATGTCTTGATGTTTCTGCCCGAGGTTTGAGCCAGTGATGGTGATTCTAGTGCCACCTTCCACTGGTCCAGACAGGGGGTACACCTGCAAAGACATCCGCGCATGTGTAAATGTCACAGTATCTCAGACCTCTGCAGTCTGGCGACTGATCTACAGCACAGGGCCCTTCAACTCTGCCTGCTCAGTTCGCTGACTCTTTTTACTGGCTTGGACTAGTACCAGGTCGCAGCCTCACCAGAAGAAAGGCCTTAAAGAACACCACAGTTGGAGCCTTCTTTCCCATACCTTGCTGTTGCCAGCAGTCCCCACCCAGAGGTGATAATCCACTTGGAAGGCAAAGACTGCCCTGCTTTGCCTTCCCATTAACATGCTGACCACTCCACAGGGCATTTGTGCTGAAGAGTGGGAATGCACAAGCCAATACACGTTACTAGTATTGAAGCAGCAAGCACCATTCCCCCCTCAGCATCAGGACAACAGTGAATTGCATGCTGCACAAACGTCAAAGCTCTGTCCCTGAGCAGCATCCAAGATAAACTAAGACAAGATGCAGCACATGGATGTTGTGTGCCACTGGAGGGAGGACAAGCTGACAGCAAAAGGGACACATGGCTACAGACACTTGTCATGTGGCAGTTAGCAAGAAACATTTAAAATAAACAGACAAAAATAATTAATTCCAGTAACCTCTCATGCCTATCCCATCTTTGCTGTGCTGTTATCATTAGGTTTTGCTCTCCTTTGCCCCAGGCTCAGTTGGGCCGACCTGTTTCAGGGTCTGGCTGGGGACAGTTGGAGGATCCATCCTGTGGATCCTTTCCCAGCTCCTAAATGATTCTGCTCTTGGTGTACCATTTTCAGCTTGCATGAGATACAAATGCATCTTTCCCCACTGTTTTCTATCAGCAAACTGAAAGCCCAGCACAACAGCCTAGAATCCTCACAACACTGAGGGATCACAATTGAATAGGACTACCTTGCTCTTCGGATGGCCAATGTGTTATTGAGCTGCACTGTTTGCACTCTGGGTTCACAGCCCTTTGATTTCCACTGCAGAACGGAGCCCTCCTTGCCCCGGGTGCAGTACACTAGCGAGCAAATTACTCACAGAGTGAATGAGAGGTGCTGGACACAGGTCTTCAATTTCTTCCTTGCAAGAGCCCCTGAAGATACAGCTGGGGTTGTCACCTCCACACCACACGCAGTTGTACTTTGAGTCAGCTGTTTGGCATCGGCTACAATCAGTGTGTCCCACAGAGCAGTTGTAAAAAGTCACTGCAAAGGAGAAAAAGTCAGAGGCATCTGCAAACATCCCCATAGGGCACAGAACAATCCAGGAACTTGGCACCCTATACAGAACCTGCTCCTCCTCCTGCCCCTGTGACAAGCAAGGGAAGTGAGGCTCTGTGTTTTCCTTCTGGGAAGGTGTTGCACTCCTACCATGAAGATCTGCAGCACTGTCCACTCGAAGGTGTCGTCGCCTCTGTACAAACACCACAGCGTTGAATTCAAGTTGAGATGCTGTGTAACTGTACTGAAAAGACAAAGACCATCAAGAGGATTTAACAGAGGCACAGCAAAACAGCTGAACAGGCAAAAAGCATCAGCATCTGCCCTGCAGAGTGCACGGCACATACAGCCTACACAGAGCTTCCCATGCATGCAGACAAGGCAGTGTTAGCTGGGGCAGTGGCAGCACAGGCCTGTCCTCACTGATTCCTACAGCCACAATTCTGCTCTAGAAAAAGCAGCAGGCTTTGGTTCACTAGGATGAACACTGGAAACAAATGTGTGCTCACAACAATACTTGTCAAACTTCCTAACTGCATTCCTAAATGGCGTATTCCTATCTACAAGCCACTTGCTCAGAAAATTGCTCAAGCTGGCATTTATGCCATTTCAGTAGAGCTAAAGATGTAAGATTACAATTGGTCTGTAGGGCTCATGTGCACAAGAGCCTATGTTGTTCTTCTCCTTTAACTACATGAGCTTGTGAACTAAAAATATCACCTCTGCTTGCAAATCTTGCCTTAAGCAAAATTCACACATCATCCAGATATGTACATGGCTGTTTTAATTTTGCCGGTAATCTTACAATCCACAGGCTAGCTTCTACTGCCAAGGAAGAACATTGGCATTGACAGCAGTTTTCTTTTCACAGCAGAACAACCATCACAGAAGTCACAATCCAGAGAATGACAAACAACAGTTCCTCAAGCTAAAGCAGGAGAAGCACTGCGCTGACCAGTTCAGAGACAGCATCATCCCTGCTACAGCCAAGGCACCAACAGGCTGTGTGGCTCAGACTGCACAACCTTCCTGCAAGTTGAAGATACCAGAACTGCTGGGCAGCAGCATCACAGATGAGGGCCCCATAGTGCTAAATATCCTACAGATACTTTTGCAAAACATGCTCTTTTCCCCAGAGCTTGCCTTCCAGCCTGCTGAGCAAAACCAGCACCAGTGTGAATTCTGAAATGGCACAGTAATCCAAGCACTCACCTGGTTCATCTGGCAGGTGATATAACAGAGAGACCGGTTTGTTTCATCTCCTTCCACATAAGCATCCATCACCACTGTCCTCCCCTCCACATTCAGGACACACTCATAGTCCCACTGCTGGTCCTGCAGAGAAGAGACACATGGCACCACTTCTCCATGACACAGCTTCAGGCTGCACAAGTGTTGTCCTGCCTCTCCAGTTCAGTACCTTTTACCAAGCCACCTACTGTGCCAGCAGTGTGCTCCTCCCATTCCCTTTGTTATGCCAACTCTACACTACATTCAAGGCTTCTCTATGCTGTCACTGCCTCCATGTATGAAAGGTAAACCAACACAAAACAAAACACCTAGAAGGGAGAACGTGTGTCAGTGTGGGGAGAACTCAGCACAAAGGAGGGAATTAAAGGAAAACCAGTGGGACTGTGAAGTTATGCCTGTTTGTCTCTGTAAAACACCAGCTTGGAAGTGAAGAGTGGAGTACACAGATTAGGGCAGAGCATGTGAAAAACACTAAGTGTCTTTTTCTCCTCTCTCTCTCTCTCTTTCCTGCAAACCTACCACTGAATTGCTTAGATACTTCTTGTAAAAACAATGGATATGCATCTATCTGTAACCAGCTCTGCTACTCTGAGCAGTGCAGTATGTCAGGTTTAACGTATAAAGTAATAATCAGACTGTGGGCTGCATGTTCCGAGGCAGTTGTTTGTAAAAGGTTACTAAATCATCTTCTGTCTTGAGAAGCAAAGAGAATTTTTATCAAAGCCACACCCAAGAAACAGCTGTCAAGGGTGGTTTTCCCCACTGCAGAAGTTTCAGGTATGACAGGAATAGCCACATTAACTTGAGCATGCCAGAAAGGAAAGGGAACAGATGACTTATCTTTAGTTTATGGAGACACAAACAATCAGCAGGGATTCAGCAGGAAGTTATTCCAAAAACTAGCATCTGCAGTGCAGCACAGGTGCAATTTAATCCAAACGCATGCAGATCTTCTCCAGCAGGTTGGTGCACACCTGTATTCTCCCTTTTTCTGTGTGACTTTCTACCCACCAATAAATCCAGCTATGGAATTCTTTATGCACAGAAGTAGGTCATTCCTCTAGGAGAAACCTAGGCAAAGCCACAACTGTGTCTTACACATATTTTCAGCAGTTCAGTGGCCAGGTTGCCCAAACAGTGCCCTGTAATAATACAGTTTCTCAAAGGTGATGGTGTTGAGCTGACTACCTGATAAAGGTGGAAGTTCTTTCCCAGCAGAGTTATCTTCCTCGCCACGTTGACTGGAAACAGTGAAGATCCCTGGATTCCCTGCACACAGGGACATGCATCTGGACCCCAGCTAGGCTCTTCATTCTGAAAAAAACACAGGGCAAAACCTCTCCTGAGTGCTGAAATACTAGACTGGCAATCTGCATGAAAATATCAAAGAGTTACAAGCCTTAGTCTATGAATTCCAAAGCCCAGTAACTTACCTCCTCCCAAAACTCAGGGGCATCATACTGATAATCAAGGTCAGGGTGAAGGATCCGAGGAAAGTCAGGGACATCCCTCTCTGAAGAATCGCCATCACCCGACAGAAGAGTAGAAGCAGAGAAGAGAGATGTGTCATTCTCAGCCTGCAGCAAATCCATCCAGTCCTCTGTGTCCTGGAGTTCTGTGCCTTCCTCCAGCAGCCACTCCGGGGGAGCTGATGGTGGGAGCTCTGAAGCAGATAGTTCAGTCCCCAGCAATCCAGGAGAGTCATCAGAGGCAACAGGGCTCCCTGGCACCTGGCTGGGGGTCTGGGGAGATGGGATGGCAAATGTCAGTGCTTCTGTGGTAGGAAAAGGACTTGGAGCCCACTTGAAACTGGTGACAGGAGAGGAAGGTGTTACTGCAGCTGCAGACGTGTGCAGGGGGCTACCCACGGGGGTGGTGGGTGGGTCGGTGTGCCGTGGCTCCTGGGCTGTGGCTGGCCCTTCAGTGGGCAGGGCTGCGTGATCCACATTTTTGGATGGGCTGGTGAGGACAGATGCAGCGGGAGAGGTTGTCTCTGGCACAGTGACAGCAGGTTTGTCTGCTGGTGGTGGGAGCGGGGATTCTGTGGCGGCCTGGAGAGGGGCGGCTTCGGTCGAGAGAGTCAGGTACGTGTAGCTGAGGGTTTCCACAGGCTCAGTCATCGGATCTGGGGCTGCAGAGGGTGTGATGTGGATGGGCTCTGTGGGGGCCTCAGTGCTTGGTCCCACATGCACAGGGGTAGTGACGGGATTTGTGGCCATGGTTGGGGCTGTGGTAGAAGACTTGGTGAGGGGAGCGGCTGAAGAAGGATACACACTTGAGGATGGAATCTGGGCCTAGAGAAAAACAACATGGTGGGGGGAGAAGAGGGAAAGAAATGAAACAATAAAACCCAAGCAGAGAAACACTCTGTATCACTTCTCATAGACAAGAGGCTGCTTCACCCTCTGGATTTTAATGAGAGCTGTATCTCATGTTGCCTTCTTGGGATGGGGCTGGGGAATGCTCACAGTGCAGAAAATCCAGCAACATTCCCTCTTCCCACGGGTGCCTGCTCTCACCTCCTCTCAGAGGGAGGTCTGCCAGTCTTCATCCCCCGCAAAACTGCAAGGCCACCTGTGGCAGCCAAAAATGGCATCTGTTCCACCTCCCCACTTGCAGCCTCCCGGTCAGCTTGCTCTTGTCCCTCACTTTGAAAACAGAGGCTGGATAGCCCCAGGATAAGTGTGACCTGCTTCAGCTGATGGCATTTCCCCAGAAATCTGTAGTATCAGGGATGCAGAGCCTCATGTCACTCCAAGGGGAGCTCCTCCTTGCTCACCTCCTCGCTTGATGTTACTGACAGCTGCTATTTTACCTGAGAAGAGATCTGACTCACTGAGGCTGTTACAGCACACAGGACTAGGACTGAGTAGGAGACGTACCCTTTCATTGTAGATAATGGTTCCCTCCTCACAGGCTGCTTTGTGGGTGCAGAGGTGCTGCTGGATGCACCAGTTACATCCCCAGAGACTGCTCACACACTTCTGACACCTGGGACAATGACAGAAAAGCAGCTGCTAAGAAAGGACGACCCAGGAAGGTACAGCCACCCTCACTAGAACTACAGAACAGAAAAAGCAGGTTCTCACGGTGCCGATTTCCACAGCAGGGCCACTGCAGCACAGTCATAGAAAGAGAAGTCCACAGAAGCAATGAAGATGTCATGGAAACGCACTACGAGCTTTATGGTGACATGATCTGAAAATGAAAATAAAAATTTCTTAGAAATGGAGCCCCTATAATAGTTTGCCATACTGTTAGGAGATACAGCATGCTTTAGGAAAGACACTGTCAAACACAGAGACAGATCCCCTTCCATGTTTCCAGCATCTCAATCACTGGATTATCCTACAGACACTAAAAACAGGCTGGACGAGTCTGTCAGGTGTAGTTTGTGACAGCTCTTGCCAACCCATGGGAAGGAAGCCTAGTCTGAAGATCCCTCAGTCTTTGTAATTCCACTGCCATCTCTGTATTAGAGGAAGATGTAACACTGAGGCTCAAAGCTGATTGTCTTTCTTTGTCATCCAAGGGAAAATGAAACCCTTAGAATGGACATGGCCCTTCACATACTGCCTTCACCTTGAGAGCTTTGTTCTACAATCAGACTGAGAACTGAGTCAGTGAAGAAGTGTATAAGAGACTTGTAATCTCAGCTGCAACGACTGAAGGCTTATCTGCTTTCAATCCAGATCTCAGGTCAACTACAAGCCTCAGGATAGCCCTGTTTTCTTTGGGAAAAGACTGTCACTGTTTTCTGTAGACCAAACAGCTGCAGAGATGGTCAAAACTTGCTGCAGCTGATAGCATCAGCCTAAAGGAGATATTTTGCATATGACAGTACTAAATCAGATAATTAATCTTGTTCTAGACAAATGCCTCCAACCTTAGAGTTGGTTATTAGTTCTTCAAATAATGGAGAACTACTCCAGTCCAGGAGCTGTCATTTCTCAAAGGCAGTTGGCTATAAAAATAAGTAACAAGAACCTTGTCCACTGTTCCTCTCAGACTGAGAATTCAGAGCTCCTCTTGCAAGCAAGCTCTAGTCACAGCAAAACAATTAACATGTGAAGAATCAGTCAGGCCTAAGCTGGGTTCCTGAGAGGACAACAAGTCAAGCAGTATGCTAATCAATCAGTTAGTAATTAGGGGTGTATGGAAACCTATGACTAGGAGAAAATAAGGGTATCCTATGTGGCTGGAGGCTGGAGTCACTGCAGTACTGCCAACTCCTATCACTGTCATAGAGGTGATTGCATTTGGCAGTGTTGGAAGGGATAACACCTCCCAGCATTTCAGGGTTATGACACCATATTTATAAATATTCCTTTCTCCAAAGAGGCCATTATTTCCCATGATGCCAATAATGCTGTTTGACAGTACAGAAGATGAGGTCGAGCACTTGCAAATTGAGAGTAAAAGTTTGTCACTTGTAGCTGTTGAGCCCCAAGCTGGTAGCACAGATAAGCTGGTATGCAACCTTTAAAAGAAAGCTGGAAAAAGGTAAATATTTTAGTGTGCTGGGGAAAGTATTATAAGTAGGAACAGGAAAGTGCTGGTATCTAAGGCCCTGATGAGATCTCACGTAAAAAGCAATGTATGAATCTAGTTACCAGCTTCAAATTCATCTTAGCAGAGTACAGACGCTGCACAAAGAAGGACTAGCAGTAGGGTGAACTAGAGAGGAAGTCTAAGGAACAGAAGAAAAGTTGGCACAGTTAACATGGCAAAATTCTATGCTAGGAATGCCCGTTCATCGAGTGGGAGAAGAGCTGCGGAAGCAAAAGGACAACACAAACAGATCAAATAGACAGAAACCATCCATGAGCAGGTTTAGGCCACAGAACAGGAGCCGCTGGATAAGCCTCAGAGATGCAATATGAAAGTAATGTAGGTAAAGTATCTTGGATTAAAAGCAAGACTTACTTACAAAGGAGTTGATAAGAATATCTGAACCCCGGAATAACGAGAACTAGACTGTGGCTTTAACTACACTGATTTTCACAACTCTGCTTAAATTCAGGCCTACATTTGCACAGCTAAACAAGGAAGCCAATCCTGCCCACTCTGCCTGCAGTGGTAGTCCATGAGGCCCTTTCCCTCTGTTTCTGACCACCCTGGTTGTTTTCTTCCGGGCTACAGTAGTGTGAAAGCCAGATATTATAATATTGTAAATAATATTGAAAATGTAGGAGTTTGAGATTGAATGAGTGTGTTAGCTGTCATGTTATGTCCATGGAGATTGCTTCAGACCTATTAGCCAGCTGCATACTTGCTTGGAAAATCCGTTCAGCCCTTTAGGTGAATTGTGTGGAACGTTTCCCAACTGGCACCTGCCTTTTACATCAGATGAACAAGCTCTTTGAAGAGATCAGTTCATCAGAGCTCACACTGACAGGCTGGGTAAAATCCAATGAGAAGAAGATAAACTGAGAACTTTCCAGGTCCTTTAGAGTGGCCAATCAGCAATACTCAGCTAGCTATTGTTCACAGGCTGACTAAGTATTTTCTGAGGTTATGCCGCACTGCAGTTTTATTTCTAACTTTAAGGACTGTGGGTCTCTTCTTGCCTTTCCTTACATGTATTTCCTTCTCCCACTACATGGATTTTGAGAAGGTTTGCATTTTGTTTGCTTTAAATAATACAGCACTATTGAAGAGAGTTCTCTCTCCTGATTTATGACAAAGCTGCCAAACCAGTCACCCCTCGAGACTGCATTTCAAATAACACTCAGATTTGCATACAACCCTTCAAACAGGATCTCTTTTCCAACTATCAGAATTTGGCATTGGAATTTGGCAACAGCCCAAAATAGCACAGGATGTGTGTGACACACAAGCAGAAAGTAAACAGATATTATGAGGAATGAAATGAACACCTGCTGACAGTCCACATACGCTCATGGCTGTTAATCCTGGCAATCTAATGGACCTACAATGTACTTTCTTCCAACAATGTTATCAGAGCTATCATGCTCCATTTAAAGCATTTCACTAACCTTTTCCTGTTGGCAAAGCTGGTGCTTGGCTGGGATCTGGAGAAGGACACATGATTCCTGACTCTGTCAGAACTGCTGGGCTTTCATAATCTTCAAAGTAACACGAGTAAAATTCTTCCTCACGCAGAGAAGGTAAATCCGAGATGGCCAAGAATATCTGCCAATTCAATATTATCCAATAAATAATTTGCCCTCTAATAATTTGCCCTCATTTCATCTAATTTTCTGGTTCTGCTTTTTCAAAGGAAGAACCTCATAAAGTAGTTATCTACACATACACTCATTTTCCTATAATGTCTCCTAGGACTGACTGTTCCATTCATCATCTCTTGCCATTCCTAAACTGAACTTGGCATTCCTCCAGCAACTGACAACTTCCCCCTTTGCCCAAGCCTCTAGCAAAAGACAGGTTCTTGCCACTTCCTGACACAATGACAGACTTCAAATCACTCCAGCACCTTCTTAGCTTTTCTGCCAGCTCTCACATGCCAGACTGGAGATGTAATTTTGGGTAACTCCTTTCAGATCTTCCTGACAGCAAGTGTCAGGAACAAACATTGAAAGCAGAGACACTGGCACCCTATAGATACTAAAATGAGGAGGGATCGCACCCAAGCAGCCATCACATACTCCAAAATACCAGGTAACTCTTAGCAGGCAAGGACATTTAGTATTATGAGGAAAAAAAACCCAAACAATTAAATGAACAACTTGGCAGTACCAGGAGATAAGTCCCTCATGTAAGCAAAGAACATGCTTGAAGGTTCAGTGGTTCAGTACCCCACAGAAAGCAACAGAAGGACTTGTGACTTCTCAGTCTACAGGGGACTCTCTACAGTTTGAGCATCATCAGAGGATCATCACCACTCACATTTCTCTTTTCCTCCCTGCTGATATTGGCTGGAGTTAGTGACTGGACAGACAGACACTGCTGGGTAGAGTTAAAGCTCCAGAGCCACTGCTCACTCAACCTGGACCGCAAGCACTCGGAGCGACGGCTGCACCTGCGGGGAAACAGCAAGAAGCCCTGTGAGACATCTGTGCAGCAGGAGGGGTTTGGCTTCCAAGGGACACTGACTGCCTCAAGCCTTGCTAGAGTCTTGGGGAAGCTGCTACACAAGCCACAGAAGTCCCAGCTTCCCACCACTTTCAATAATAGGATGAACTGTTGCCAAAATATAGATGGGTAGGCACTTCTGGAGCTTCAAGGGTCATGAACTAGTTCCTCTGGTTTTCTACAGGGGAACAGAGCCAGCAAGCAGACACACACACACTGGAATAAACAATGTCTCATTAAGCAACATCAGCAGGGGAGCAAGAAGTGAAAGACTGATAAATAAGAGAGTGACACCAAAAGAAGAGACAAGATAGTTTCTTTACATTTGAAATGAGGCAGTTTGAGCTGCAGCCAGACTAAAGCCAGGCTGAATTCCACTGGACAGGAGAATCGTGAGTGGTGAGCAAAGACCCAAAAAGCAATGAAAAGATGCCCTTTTAGGGAGGCAGAAAGAGGAATGGTAAGTTAGAGTGAATATCCCACAAAGGAACTAAAAATAAACTAAATCCAGACAGATATAAGAAAAGAGGAAGCAGAGACAATCCCTAAGCACTGTCTCTCTAAAATCCTTGCAGGTGAACAGGGATCTATCTTACCGTCCCTGAAGGACACACCAGCCACAGTAGGGATCTTTCAGTGCCAGACAGGATTCACAGTCCAAGTACAGGGAACATTCCATTATGGGAACCTTTACCACCTGTCACAAAAAGAAATGAAAAGTGAAAACACATTACAGGCAACACAGTTTCCAGATCATTGGCTCCTTATACCTAACTAAAAAGTCCCATATTTGCATGCTCACCAAAGCAACTTCTCAATCTCCACTTTATCTTCCCATAAAAACAAGCAAAAAATAAAGGAACAAGTTTCCAGAGCCCATCTGAATGGCCATTTCACACCATGCTGTACAGAGGCACTGAGGCAAGTAAAGCATATTGCTATTCATAAGTTATCTGTGACACACTTTGCAAGGAGGTGACTTTATTTAGTCATAAAACTGTATTTTAACAAAGTAGATTAAAGAATAGCAGACTAAATATCATCCATTCTTTTACTTTTCTGGACTCTGTCATACGAGATCTCTCTTGACACGCAGGTGACTGAAGCTGGAGACAGCAGCTCTGGCTGAGGCCTCTGAATCCATCTGCACTATTGTCCAGCTCTACCTGGTAGAACTGACTGGAAGTAGACCATGAAACTTTGATCAATGTGGAACAAAAACCTTCTGCCATCTAGAGGTAAATTTTACTTGCAAAACTTCTCTGCTTTAACTTACCATCCTTGCTGATTTCAGCCTCTTACCCTCTTTAATCCACTACTACACTTCAGCTACTACTGTCAGCTACTTTGAAATACCAACTTCTAATCCCAGACCTATTACTTTTGCTAAGTACATGATGTAATTTGCATCTTTTAATTGACAGAACAATTACTGTTAAGGATATATTTCAGATTTCCCTAATCTTCTTCCACTCACAGATTTCAACTCCTCCTTTGAAGTGTTACAAATTTTACAAGTATCTCAAACTGCACTGGGGGAGTGAAGGGAAGCAGTAGCTTTCCAGCATGCTCTCATTTTTGTTTGTTCTTTCCTTCAGAGTAACTCAAGGGCTGTTTTTCCCCTTGCTAGGAGGATCCTTTTCTTTCCAACTCAAGTCGCTGATATGAGTGGTGTTGTACAAATCCTCTCAAATAAAGTATCCATAGCTGGATTTCCTACTCAGCAGACACCAATATCCCAAAAGCCCGAGGCATCGCAGTGCCTCTTTTCCTCCAACTGCCTCTGGGCGCAAACAGAATTACAGAAAGCAGGAGAAGAGGGAAAGGTGCCTCCCATGACTCCTTATACAGCTTGATTTCATCTGCAAGATTGTTATTACATTCCTGGTCAGAGCACACCTCTGCTATCTGCAGACATTTCCCACACATTCCTGCTTTTTGTAGGTTACATGCCTACAGAAGAACAGCTTAATCTCTTAACTGATTAAAAACAGAAGTGCTACACTTTTAATACACAAAACCTCCCTCTTCTCTTCTAATCTCCTGTGAAACCAAGATGGGTCACATGTGAACCCAGAGGTTCACATTATTCTGCTCAGATGGAGATGCAGACTGTTGTCCAAACAATTCCTGCTCAATACAGTGGAACCCAGGAATTTGTGGTCCCTTGTCTTCATGCCAGCAGAGCAGCCTTTTATAGCCTGCAGTTCACATTCCTCCATCATTGCTGATACAGTCTGACAGACTTAGGAAAATGCACATGCGAGCAGGAGACGGTTTAGGGTAACGAGGCTTCCTCCAGCTTTTGGAAAAGGCCAGTCCCCCTCCCTGTAAGTCAGACTGACAGGCAGCTGCTGCCCAGCACAGGCTTAGCCATACAAAGTTCCTCTGCCTCCCACGCTCCCATCAGTAGTTTGGACCTCGAATGCTTTCAACTCCTCAGTGGAAGGGATTGTATTGCTCTTACCATTGACTGGGTCATGACGAAGAGGTGCTCCTGCAACTGGTCAAACAGCAGGTCTCCACTCACCACGCTGTTCGACGGGACAGCTAACGAAGCGTATATATGTGCATCTCCCATGGCTCCGATGTACACCTGCAGGAGATCACAGCTGAGTGCAGGCAAAGCATCGTAACAGGAGCTGGGGACACCCATCCTACACCAGGAACAAGTTGGAACTCCTGCTGTGTGCAAGGATTTCAACCTTCCACCAAAACCTCCATGACTTTGGTCACATGAAGCACATGCCTCACAGTACCTGCAGAAACCACGCAGGATGCACCAGCCCTGATGCTGGCTCAGTGCAGATGTAACCAAAGGCAACATGACCACTGTTTGGGGGTGTTCACATTCTCCACAGTCAGTAGAGTGTGAGAAGAGACTGTCTGACAGTAACAGCCTTTAGTAGGAACCCGACTTCCCGAGGGACAAGAGAAATTGTATTTTCCCCCCTTCCACCTGAGCATCCCGGATCAGCTTTATCCTCTTTGCTTTCTGTTGTACCCAGATCATACCTTGTGTAGCCTCCCTCTGCTGTCTCCCAGAAAAGCAATGGTGTGGCCATCTTCCACATTCACTGCCACAGCTGTCAGACGGGCCTCAGTTTTCTCCAGGAGCGGAGCTGCTTCCAAGGGTACACGGCTGGCCATGGGGCTGGGAGTGTGGTCAGAGCCACAGGGGTAGGCATACAGGGTGTCCTTTTAGGGGAAGTGGAAAGGAGAGGGAAATTAGTACCAAAAAAATGGATACAAGGAACATTAGCACACTTAACACTTCCCACCATCCTCTTCTACCCAAATTCCTTAAACCGGTGCCTCAGCAGTGAATTCAGCTTTGAATCCCTCTAAGCCTTTTTTTTTACTGAGAGCAAAACCAGCCATATTTTAATAATTAGTTTAGGTATGTTAGCTGCTTGTACCTTCACAGAATCCTGAAGACATTTCGGCCAATCTATTCAGCATCAGTAATGGAATGCATTGAAACTCCTTTGCAAGTTCTCCAAAAAACATTACTGGCTATACACTGCCATGATACAGCCTTGAGGAAGATTTATTGTATTTTTCATAACAAAAGAAAAAGATGAGAATTTCTGCTTTCAGTGCAAAGACACCTAGTGACAAGTATCGTGTGAAACATTATACATGCTTTTGTTGTATCAGCTACAAATTAAATTCTGAGCCTGAAGCAGAATCCCAAAACATCAGGACATACTATAAACACAGGGTGGGATACAACCTGCTCCAAAGTGCTTACTAACTACACTTAGGAATCATAGAGCACATACAAGAGTCATCACTGCACACTGCTGCAATTCTTCTGAGTCCTGTGAGGGTTCTGAACATTAACTCCACAGCACAGAAACAGTCATCCTTCTGTGCTTGTTAGATCCCTCCCAGTCCCATCAAACCTTCACTTACTGCATTCTAAAGGAGAGACAATGAAAACTGCCAACTTATTTACTATTTACATGTGTAGAGAGAAGATATTCCATTATGATTCACCTGTTCCCTAAGTAACAAACTCAGTCTTGTCTAGGATAGTTCCTTTGTTGTTTTATATCTCTCTTGACACCTTGTTTCCTTCCATTATAATTTTACAGTATCCTTTTGGAGACAGAATGCAGGATTGTTTACCCAACAATTATTATGTAAAACATAATTTTGTAATCGATCAGTGGCTTGTCTTCAAACAATGTGGCTTGTGTAAACACACTATTTTCATCATGAAATCCCTTATGGATAACATTTTCACTCACCTCTCCAGCCCCTTACTAATTACTCATACAAAGCTGCGTGTGGAGCAGCAGCATTAACTGCGCAGTCTACATCTACTCCAGCTCCCTCTCTTGCCTCAGGCAACGTGGTTGAATTTAGACTCCTTGTGAGCCGGGTTACACATTCCTTCTGTCTGATGTCCGTGGCTTTGCATTTGGCAGTGCTCAGCTGCACGGTACCATCCGGCACCAGGCAGTGGAGCTGCCCCCGTCAGACATCAGCGATAATAGCACAACGTGGCATTCCTGAGGCATCTGCTTATCACCTCTCACCGATCTCACGGAAAATCTGTCCCTTTCTCTCCTCTCCTCTCCTCCCATTTCTCTGGGGTTTTTTGTTTGTTTTGGGTTTTTTTTCTGTTTGTGTTGTTGTGGTTGGGGTTTTTTGTTTGTTTGTTTGTTTTAAATACTTAGCTGCTTCCTGGAGAAACGAAAAGCGATCAGCAGCTTTTGACAAGGTCTATGGAAATCCCCCAGTAAAATATATTTAACCTGCTGAGCTCTGTTGCCTTCTCAAATGCATTGCTATGTTATCAGGGAAGCAAAGCTTGACACAGCAGTTCCATGTAACAAGCCATGCCAGTTTACATTAGCACTGTTTTCAGCCTGATGCTTTATTGTTTTCCTTTCAAACACTATTTCAGTGATTTTCTGCATGGTCGGTGTAAGGCTCCAACTTAAAACCTCAGAGGAGGTTATAACTTTTAATGATTTTTAGTTTTTATCATCCTCTAAACTATCATTCATTTTTAGTGACACATACATTTTTCTTATCAGCTCTGTCATTTGATTCCTAAGCTTCTTTCAATCTTCTTCTTGTAACTTAAGAGATTTCTATTTCTCCAGTTATCTAGTTCCTATGAGATTTATTAGGAAGAAGGCCACCACCACATTTCCATGCTCCAAAGCATTAGGTATTTATTTTCAGTGGGATTCTAGCTATCTTTTGCAAGCTTTGTATCAATTCAGACAAATTCTGGAGTGTAACGACATCACTACTGAGGCCAATTTTTCAAGCATTGCTTAAGGAAACTCACACATGCAAGTCAGAAATATTCTTACCCCAGTTGTGCTCAGCACTGCTGTTGCCTATTTGTGATGCCAGGGGCAAGTCACCTCACACACATTTATCCACCATAAACCAACGTGACCTGTGCAAGCTCTCCCTGCACTGACACAGCCCGGCCGTGGCCTCAGTGAGGGTAATCACAGCCAAGAGCTGGAACTTGTTCCATTCTGCAGGATTAAGACCATGATAACTGTATAAATTACTTATATAAATTTACATAGAAGCTGTTTGAATTGCTTTCAGTGAGTAACATCTTGGCAACGTTGCAGAAAATGCACTTCAGGGACCATCCAGTGTCCTACTGTGATGTAGCAGGTTTGGATGAAGCTGCTGCTGTGAATTCTGGTGTTTGCTTCCTACCTGCACAGGCAGGAAACAACAGGACAAATCTACATCTATGCATGAAGAGGAGTGAAAGCAAAAGGACAAGGTACATGCCTTGAAAACTACACCCACAGAAGACATGCAGCCCTCCCAAGCCTTGCAGAAACATGTTTCACACTTCCAATTATCAAGTCACTAAACAGCATCTATAGAGCCTCCTGCATCTCACGACTAACAGCAGATCTCCAGCAAACTGAACAAAAGAACTGCTTCTGAAATTCTTATAAAAACAAGCAATTTTTTTTTCCCAGTTGAAGAGATTTTATTGAACTGTAAAACTCAATCTTAGCCTCCCCTGATGGGCTAAAATCTGGAGGCAGAGTTAACTAGGGAAAAGGGCATACCTTGCGCACAGGCTGGTCTGGAGGCAGAAAAATGTGAAATTAATTAGCATTATCCTTACATCCAGCACAAGCTGCCACCATTGAAAACGAGTTAAAACTGTTCCTGCATAAAATGTTCATTGACAGGCACTTCCACTCAGCCCTGACTGGAGCAGGCTGGAGCTGGCACAGACACTTACACGTTGTTAGATACAATCCGAACGACAACCGCTACCGTGTGCTGAATGGTGAGGGATCGAGTTTGTTAGGACATTTGCATACCATTGGACACACTTGTTAATAAAACGCCGTGCTTTGGTCAGCCCACCATGTGCCAGACCATGCAGATGGAAGCCTGGGATCATGCACCAGGAATCACATAGCAGAGACTGGCCTTCTTTTCCCACCCTGTGCACCCACTTCTCCACTGGATCAAATAGTACAGGGGGACCCTACATAATTTTGAATGAAAAATTTTTCTAAAATGCTCACACTGGTTTGAAATTTAACTCCATCCAGCTGCCCTAAAAATCACCTGTGACAAGTCCTTCCATGTGGCCCTGCAAAGGACACATAGGGCATGGCTAAGAAATACAGTAGAAAGCAGGACATGAAGCCGGGTAATCACTTGCTTCCCAACTCTTACATACTCCTCCTGACCTTACATTCATCCTTCTCCAAGTCTGCTCTTTACCCTTCCCTTGTCCCACAAGTACTCTACAGTCAGCTTTAGCTTCTGAAGGGAAAACCATTATTGTAAGACTGGTTTTGAACCACACACCCAACCCCCGAGACTTCCAAGGCTCTGTGGTACCACTTTGCTCTTTGTAGCACAAGCCTGGGAGGATGCAATTATCTGCACAGCCTGTTCCATAGACGGGAGACACGAGATAACATGCTGCTCTGCTAAGGACCAGCAACGCCCTTGGTGCAAACAGCTGCTCACAGCCACAGAGTCTCATGCTAGGACACTGCATCCAGGAGAATGCTGCTGCCCTGTGTTTGTATCACTATCCCCAATATCACAGCACCAGACAGTGTGGCTCCCAGACTGTGAGGATTCAGGGTCACAGCCACTTTAGGTCACATTTTTATCCTGCAACATCCCATCATGCCTTTGTTGTTGAATTTAAAGAAGGATTACCACCTCTTACAGCTCTGGAGACAAAGAAGAGACAGCTCAGGAAAAGGTCCTCCTCGGACTAAAAATTCTGCAGGACTAAAGCAGTCTATAGAAAATTGGGATTTTCACAGAATCACAGAACTGTTAGGGTTGGAAGGGACCTCTGGAGATCATCTAGTCCAACACCCCTGCCAAGGCAGGGTCACCTAGAGCAGGTTACACAGGAACATGTCCAGGTGGGCTTTGAATGTCTCTGTGCTGGCTCTTGGTTTTGCTTATGTTCTGTTTTGTTCCTGGGTGCCCTTGCAGGCAGCTGTTCTGAGGTGCACCTCACTATAATCCAGCACAGCCCTTAAACCCCCTTCCCAACACAACAGGTACAAATACAAATACTTCTCTCCTTCCCTGCAGTGCAGACCAGGAGATGACACAGATAAAGCACAACCTGAACTGCAGCTTCAGTGTTCTTGCCTGGTGTTGCCATGAGACAGGTCTCAGGGCCAGGTCACACCAGATGCTCTTCCCACTGCCACACACAGTCCCTCTCCCTCTGCAAGGAATCCTGCCCATGTGGGGCAAAACAGACTGAGCCCTGAGGTTTTTAACCCAAACAGATTTTAACATCCATCTGCAAAAGCAGGATGACTTCAGGAACACAAAGCAACACAAAAACACTCTGCAGACTACTCAAAGGTGGAAAGCCACTTACCGCTGGGAGCTGGACACAGTTGGAGCTGACATCGTATTCAATATATGCCACTTCTGTCCCTTCTTCTGACTTCCCATCTCTCATGTAGCAAACATCCCTAGTCCAGTTGGTCAGGCGATCCACCTCCTCCATGGCGTAGACACAGAGTGCAGACTCCTCGCTCAGTTTCCCAGAAGATGCCTGCCAGGCAGAGAAGGCAGCAAACAGCACTTCTCCCTCGGTGTCCAGCTGCCCCTGGGCCAGGTCTTTCCCTGGCCGGGTGACGTAGGCTGCTTGCAGGAGGCTGTATGTATTGGCTTTGCTCTGGCAGAGCAGAGGTAGCTCCACATACGAGTAGTAGTGAGAGTCGTCCAGGCAGATGCGCGAGATGTAGGTCTTGTACTCGCGTGACTGAGATTTGAGGTCCCGCCGGTAGAATAGGAAATAGACACTCGAGCGGTAAGTGAAGGATTTAATGAAATGGTGGTTGTACTCGGAGAGCCGGCCCACAGCCAGTTTTGCTGTTTCTTCATAGGAGAAAATGGAGTGAGAGTCTGTTGCTTGAACATCCCCTCCGTGGGCCCTGAGATTTCGAGTAGTGATGGGAGGAATTCCTCCTCCCACTCCTCGGCTAGTGTACCCTCGTCCCACAAACAGCAAGGGGACCTCATCCTTTGAGTAGGCTATGAGTCCCACAGTGGTGATATTGGGATCATTGGCAGCAACATACTGAGTGTCACCAGGGCTCTCTGGTCGGAAGAGGACGTGGTCGATGGACGCGAGGCTCCTCTTCTCACAGATCCCCTGGTGCACGCTGCCACACACGATGAGCTCCTTCTGCTCTGCGTTCACCAGCAGCAGCTTGTTGTGATTGTCAGTGTGGTGTGCCTGGGGGCACTCCAGCTTTGAGACCGGGGGGAGGCAATCCTTACTGTCCAGAACCGGTCCAGTCTGGACCATGTTCTCCATCAGCAGGTCAGATGTCAGCTGAAAGAGAAAGTTGGTGGCCCCCAAATAAATGGTCCCAGATTCCAAGTCCATGGACAGGTGGAGGAATTTTGTAGTGTTGCGTGAGAATGTGACATACTGCAGTCCCCGTGGAATTGCTGCTCCCAAGAAACAGAGAACAGGAAGGAGAAACGTTCCCAGAGGCATGGTAAACACTCTGCAAGAGAGGAAAGGCTGTTATGACTCCTTGGAACCAGAAGTGAAGATTAACACTCAAAATCATTTAGCAGCACTCTCATTATGAGAGATGGGCAAAGAGAACACGAATAACTATAGAAGACAGAGCTAAACATGAAGAGCCAGCACAGGACATTTGCAGAAACACCAACAGCTTGCAGGAGCATCAGAAACTTAATTCACTCATCTCCCTACCAAGATGACAGGCACAGTATCCTCAGAAGAAGCTGCAATACTGCACGTAGGGAAACATTGAAGCTGATCTCTACTCTTGTAATATCAGAAAAAGCCATGTTTAACTCGACTCCTGCACAATATAACTAAGATGCTACACTGGAAGTTCTCCAGGACAGGACCACATTTCCATAGGAGTCAGCACACTGTATACAGTATTAATGAGCAACACCACAGTAAAACAAACTGCTGTCCAAGACAAACAAAACCTGCAGGACCATTGTTTAAATAAACTGTAGCTGACATCTAATTCAGAGCAAACTAATAAGCCCTTTGCTCTGTATTTGATCTAGATATCATAATTAAACCCTCTCTTTGTTATCACTTATGGCTATCAACAGCCTCTTGTGGGTCTAAGGCTTTTCCACTAGTGCTGCAGAGGAAACATTCCCATGCCACCTCTGCCAGTGAGCATGACCCACCCAAGCAGATCCTGGGTGCCAGGATGAGACCTCCAGAATGTCAGTCACAGCATTCCCAGCCTCTCTTCTGGGGCCACCAGTCTGCTCCCAGCCCTGCCAAGCCAGTCCCTGTGGGCCCCCATCTCCTTGGGAAGTTACACAGCATATCCAGGTGAGGGGAAGACTTGCTCACTTGTTTCTGCACTCTCTGGGGTAGAATTCTCTTGCTGGCACTCATCTCTGCACAGCACCCCTCCCAGTACTGTGAAAGGTGATTTAAACATGCCTCTTCTGTGGACAATGCTCCATTCCTTCCCTGTCCCATGCCTCAAAGTGCAAGCAAGTCCAGTAGGGAAGGTGTTGGACAGACCCTGGGAATCACTAGACCTATTCTGCTCCTTTCCAGAGGATATTTAGATCAACTTCTCTTGAAATCTACTGTGACCCACCCAAGCCGTGCCATGGATGGGAACAATTGCTCTGAACAGCATGGGGAACCCCACAGCATGGTGGAAATGTGGTAATAAGTACCTGCAACATTTAGATTAATGCTTTCCCCATGGAGAAAGGGCAGCAGCTGCAAGTACTCAATAATTTACTATGAGTACCACCTCATTTAAATTGAGAAGTAGGTGGTGATGCAGCTGTGAATTTATTTCCTTCCTTCCCTTCCTCCTCTCACAGACAGGGTATCAAAGCTGCAAAGAGCCACACAGATGCCAAGCTGGGTCAGAGGCTCCAAAGAGCTGATGAGTGCAGTATCTCCTCCAGAACTGGCCTGTAATCTGCTGTGCTCATTTTGGCAACTCAGTGATGTTAATTTTGTAGTTAAAGTTAAGAAAACTATCATCACTTCCCTCCTATGGGATCATCCCTCTTGGGTCTTTCTGGAAAGCTCAAAGTGCTATTAGCCCAGAAGTGCTTACAGCACAGAGGTGGAAAAGATCTGCAGCATTTCAAGAGAAAACTACTCCAGCATTTACTCCAGGACTTAATCAATTTATGTCACAAACTTCTCACCACACAAACTGTACACTCATTCTGTACAACATCCAGCACACAATGAGCAGAAAGCACAGTAGCAATGCTGAGAACAATAGCCATAACACTCCAGATCCATCTCCTATTTCCCTGCTATTGCAAAAAAAACCCAAAAACCACAGAAGTCTGCTTTCCGGCTCCTTTGTCAGTAAAACTGGCATCTTTGCTCCACCAAAAGACCAGCTGAGAGGATTAGTCTACTTGTGAAATCCAGCGGATGGAAGGTATTATAAATACAACACTTTATGAAATATAGGCTTTGTGAAGCTCTGGAAAAGCTCCACTTCACACGGTTCTTGTAGGTAAGTAGGTAGTGCTGTCAGGATACACCGGGGCGCAGGAATGCCGGCTCTGGGCTGGCAGCTTTCCCCGGCACACACAGCCGCTGATTCACACCGTACCAGCGCCGTGTTTAGGCTACGTGCACACTGGGGCTTTTGTTTGCCCTGATAATGGACACTTAGTGCTTTCTGCTTCAGAGCTATGAACACACTCTGCTTCACCCAGGCTGGCACACAGCCCTGAGCTAGCCTTGGAGTCTCTTTTCCATGGTAGTGAGAGAGCACATTGTAGCACCTGAGAGAAACCCTCATCAGGCAGGAGATGTTACCTGGGAAGCCTGATAAGGGGTAACACACAGACTGAAGGAGGGAGATCTAACTTGACTCCATCACCTCAGGTTTACATCAGCAGAACAGATCTTGCCGCAACCCTAACATGTGAGTTGTTTTTAATGCATTCTCACCATTACTGTTGGAGAGAACTTGATTTAAGGGACTCCTTAAGCACACAACTGTCTCTATACCTCATGCCTGTGTCACGGTGGCTTGTTCGGCAACTGTCTGGAGCCCCCTCAGTTTCAAAGCTTAAAAGGCCTGCAAACAAAACAATAGGTTGATGGCCATCCAACAGCAGGAGCTTGGCTATGTTGTGAACAGAGCCACACTGACATGGAGAAGACAATCTTTGATCTGGAAGCAGCTGAGGATCACAAGACGTCATTAAACGACACCACTCTGAGGGATCTGTAATCTTCTTTCAAGCTAATGCAACCTTCCTCTGCCAGCACTCACACAGTAAAATCAGCATGTGTCTCCAGGATTTATGAATCCTGAAATAGTGGCTTTCTGGCTAGAGGTTGTGCCTACAAGCTGCTCAACTGCTCTGTCCCCCACAGAGCACCACTGACAACTACCAGGGCACAACTAACACACACATGCTACCAGTATTTGAACTCAAAATCCAGCACATGAAGGTTATTTCCTCCAGTGACACAGATATTCTTACAAGCTCTTCAGTCTGTCTTCAAACCTATCCCTAATGTTTCACTGAAAGCACGTCACCTATTGGAGCACCTGTACAGGAAAGAGATTGGAAAAGCAACTAGCCCTTCATTCCAGCAGACCATAATCAAAAGCAGATCTTGCTGTGCTCAAAGGTCTGACCTGTATCTACTCTTCTTTCAGTCACCAATATCCACCTAGAAGTCACTTTGTTAAGAGCTAGCCCTCAAAGGTATTTCAGGTAGGAAACTGCCACTAGTCCTCATGACTCTGGGAGAACAGAGAAAACAAAACAAAACAAAAGGGTAGTACAGCATGTTCTGCAAGCTAGTTCTAATCACCCTGCACAATGGATAAACACTGAATATAGTGCCCTTTGTTGCTCTTTGCTAAAGAGCCATTAGCAAATGAACTTGTATTTATTGCCAGGTGAGCAAACACACATTAGAAATGAGCAGGAGTGTGTAGCTATCAGCAGCCAGAAGGATTTGCACCCTACATGAAAACTGAGAGAAGAAAAGCCAGCAGTGTCTTTTGATTCCATTTGCCAAGTTGTTTCTCAAGCACGGGCATCACTGCCTTTTTTTATGCTTGCCTTTCAGTTAAGCCCATCACAACCTCTCTGGGAGGACAGGAAGGAGGAGGATAACCTACATTTAAATCTGATGGTTTCATGACAAGCTACACTACTGAGCTCTTTATGGATTTACTGAACCGTTCTGCTTCCTGTGCTCATTGCTAGTGTATAACACAGCTGTTGCAGACAGATTGCACTAAAAGTGTGTAGCCTTTAATTAATTCTGAATGCAATTGCCAAGGCTTAAAGATTCTTTTTAAATATTCCATTTTTTTTGATGAATTCCCGTTAAATAGGAAAATGCTCCAGACAATACTCTGAGCATTGCCTCGAACTCCCTGTAAAATATTAATATCCAAATGATACTTCTGAGTTTCATTTAGTTAATCTGGATGACAACAGAAGGGCTAGAGGATTAGTCAGTTCTGCCACAGAATATTTATATCACATCCACAAAACAACAACCAGTAATGTCGAAGCAATGGCACTACTTTGTTACCTGGAATTTGAAGTGGGACCATGTTTTCTGTAGCACTATTTTTACCTCTCTCTCTCAGAGACTTAACACATTTATTAAGGAAACAAACCCAGAACTGATTTGGACATATTTTAACAGCATATCGACACATAAAGATTATTTCAATCCTCACAGATTATTTCCCTAATACCACATTCTATCCCCCAAACACTGAGAGGTCAGTTAATGTTCCAAGTTCTAGGCTAGATTTCATACTCTACACCAAACCCAGCGGAATTATCCTCCAAAAAAAAGTAGGTCCCTGAAATTTCCACCTGCAACTTCCACTGTATCAGTTGCAGAGCCAACCCGCAGTGAGAGCACTAAAAGATTTAACAATTAAAAGCACCATTCTTCCAGCTGCACGACGACCCTTGTGCTCCAGCACATTCAAACAGCCCAGCAGCAGGAAGACGACCACTGCTGTGTTTTCTGCACAAAAGCCCTGAATTACAGCTCCCTTCTAAGCTTCATATGCTCAACAGAGACTTGCTGTTTTCTGCTGTGAAAGATGGCATTCCCCTTAAATAAATAAATCTTTTTTTGAGTCTTATTTACTACTACCAGGCCAGTTCCCTGCTCTGTTGTTTAAGAACACTTGCAGTGAGCAGCTCTGGCAGAGATGAACACAGACCTCTGTTTTCCAAGTAAAATTGACCCCAAGGAGAATCCCAAGTCCAAGCCATCCTGTCAGAGCACAACTGGCACAGACAAGAGAGCTCTGTTACACCAGATGTGAGTAGCACCAGAGCTGATGTCAAAACTTAAAAAAAACCCCAAATCTTTAAAGACAAAATATCAAAACTGAAATGGCAAGGAAAGCTGGCAGAAATTCTGTACTACAGAATTAATGGCATTATTAGATAAATAATGGTAAACTTGGGAAAGTTATGTTTTCTAAATGCTTGATAATTTCTGCTGACCACTACAAGGTACTTTTCTGGAAGGGGGCTGAAGTTATACTAAACCAATGTTGCACAAAATACTGTCACCTTTGTGATACTGCAGCCACTTTAATGATGCTCATGCACTGTTCTTTGAAAAACTGTATGAAGTTTCTGTGGAAATTGTAGAAAGTCCCTCTGGGGCCACCTAATTATTAATTTTAGCCATACTGGAATTAACTGATGGTAGTGGACAGTAATTTCCTCTAAACAGCTCTAGCACAACCGAACTTTACCCTTGCACAGAAGAAAATGTGTTATAAACACTAGTTTAAGCTTCCAGTAGAACTGGTTAATGAAGAGTTAATGATTAATACAGTGTTAAATAGTGAACTTTATATAAACCAAGACAAACTACACAAACATTTACAAGGAATATAAAGCAACCACAAGCTGCTTGCTGTTAAAGAAGCTTTCTTTATAGATACTCTGTCATTGTAAATCGAGGGTTAACTTTTCACTTCACCATCCTCTCAAGCACTAACCCAAAGTCACACACCATGGTGTATGTGCATTTTTAGAAGTGGAAATCAAGCCAGCTATTAGTTTCTCAGCATCTCAACACAACCAAAGGATAACGTTCAGCCAGTGTTAGACATTTGAGGATTAGAGTCCTTTAGGATCCGCTCCAACTTTCTGCGTAATCAAACCACAGAACACCACCAACCATCTCTTCTTCTAGCCCACGAGCTCCTGACTAAAGCCTGCTAGTGAAAGCAGGATTTTTTTCTTAGGGCTCCTAAATTACAGAAACTGCCACCTTAACCCAGCAAGCTTATCCCTGAGAGTTTTTTACCCCAAGTAAAATGCCTTGTCATTTTGTCTAACTTTGCTTGTCACAAAATCTTCTAAGTCAAAGAAGCTTCTAGGCACTTTCTGCATGAAGAGTTTGAAAACTAATCCTTCTGCTTAATCCTCCTTGGGCAAGAAGATAAAGACAGCTATTCTAACTCTGACAGAGGTCCACCTACACAGAAACTCTGGCTCCAGCAGCAGACAATAATAGATGCCTAAGAAGTAGTCTAAGGGCAGACAAGCATAAGGCAATCCTTCCCTTATACATCCTGCCAGCTTTGAGCATTCCTGAATCACGGATTGCAGCACGTGTAATCCTTCGGATGGACACATTAAGTGGTCTGAGCTCCTTCAGTCAGAAATACTTAATTTTTCTTGGAGCTCTCTGAGCTCATCCCTGTTTGTCAGCATTTTTTTTCCTTTTTTTTTTTTTTCCCTTTAGGTACCTGACCTGGATGAGTGTTCTCTTCTGATAGCACCTGACCTGGACAGGCCATCCCTTCAGCTTTCTAATGCTGCACACAGAGCAAACATTACTTTCCCCAGCTCGACCCACCAGCCCTCCCTTTACCCACCCAACAACCTCCTGCTCTTCTAGCTACCACATCACATGTGAAGTTTGCATCCAGTCAAATACCATCAGTGACTTAAATATTCTCCCAGACAAGTGGTCAGGAAAAAAAAAAATCCCATTTTCTAGCCTTTAATGTGTAGTGTATATCCAGAGAGCCTAGATAGGTTTAATCCAGCTGTAATAGAACCCTGCTGGGAAAGCACAGCTTACTGAGGTTACCCATCCAATTCACCCTGCTGAGCAAATTCTCTGTTTCTATTCAAATCTACATAAATCTGAGCCCATCACTCCCTCTAGAAACAAATTTGCTTGCAGAAGTTCAAGAAGCCAACTGCTGATCAAAATACAAGACTAAAATTTGGAGCAGAGAGAAACCCCTGCAGTACCCAGGAAATTCCAAGAGCAGATTTCCCATTTCTGGTTAACTGAGATTCAAGAGACGGATTTGAATCTGTTTAATATGAACTAAACTGATTTTTAAAAAAATAAGGCTCTTGAAAAAAAAAAAGTTAAGCTACTGTGAAATGAAACTTACAGTTCCTATCATGATTTAATAAGTAGTTAAAAGACAGGAAATAAAGAGTTTCCCTGTCAGATGAAGATTATCAGTGAGATCTGCCAAAAATTTATTCTGCAACCTGTGCTGTTCAATACGTTCCCATAAGACCTAAGGAGACAAATACATCTAGAAGTGGTAAATTTTATTATTAAAAAAACTCTTCATCGCAATCAAATTCAGAAAAGGCTGCAAAAAGTAACAGAACTCAGGCACTTTTAACTAACTACACAATACCTTAGATGCCAATAGATACCAAAACCAACCAAAAATACTCTAATTACATAAGCACAACAGGATGCAAATTAGCTGTTATCACTCAGAGAAACTTTTGAAACTTGGTATGTCAGTTCAGTATTTAGTATCAAGTAAAAAGGCAAATACAGGCTTTGGAGTAATTAGGAAAGAAAACACATATCCCCATTATGTTGTTGAATGCTGAAGGCAGCTCTGATTCCCACATCTGAAAAAGGAGACAGAATGACAAAAGAGACGACAAAGATGACCAAAAGCACAGATCAGCTTCCATATAAGGAGAGATTGAGCAGAGCAGGACTTTGGGTGGACAAAGAAACAATCGGGGGAAGATTGGGAAAAGTCAAGAGAGCTGAAACATGACATAGTATCAAGATGAAAAACACGGAAGAACTGACTACCATGTCTTACAATGCAGAAAATGAGAGCACTCACCAAAGTTAGACCCAACTCTCCTAAGCCAGTTCAAGGATATTGTCACTGGGTGTAGAAATATTTCAAATAACACTTAAAATGCATAATTAAATTGTAGAGCTCACTGCTGTAGGATGTCATGGAGACCAGAAACATAAACAAGTTAGAAGAGGGATTATATAAATTAATGGAGAATAGATATGGTCACAATCAGATGATGAGATACTACTCCTGGACAAGCAGGGCCCTAAACTGATGATGGTCATAAGCTGGGAGGCAAATGGAGACGGGGGGGAGAATGAAAAAAAACAAACCAAACCTACCACATTATACATGCCCTGTTTCTTACAGCCCTCATTAAGCATCTGCTTCTGGATCTTGTCAAAGGCAGGATACTGAGCTACACAGAGCTTTGCAATTTGCCCCAGGATGACATTTCTATTTAAACATCTATTTTATGGTACATTTATAGACTTTATTTATTTTTAAATATTAAGAATGTAACTCTAGCCCTGCCTAATCGCATATTTAGGAGGCTGGAAGCCTAACCTCACTGGCTATTTCTAAAGGCAGTATCTCTTATATTAACATTTAGATACCATCTCACTGAATCCTGACAGCACAGCACAAAAGTTAATGCACACCATGGGAAACCAAAGCCAAGGCCGGAGCCATCGTGCACAGAAGTGGCAGAATCGAGTTTAACGCACCAACAGTCCCTCTTCCAGGAACAGCTCTTCCCTGTCTGCCAAGAGTTTGATGGAAACTTCTCACTCAGATGCTGAACACAGCAGATAACGTGTTTGCTGTCGGGACAGCCAAGCCTCCAGCAGAACCACGATTGCTAAAAGTAGGTCAGGACTGTCCGTTCTAACCAGGGAGAAAGGAAAGCTGGAGCACTCCAGACGATCTGGCCAGGTATTACAGAAAACCTTCATCTGGGGTTTCATCACTACTTCAAACAGATGTGATTCATATTTTACCGGCCTCCACCTCGAACAAGGCACACCTTCCCAACCGCACTGCCCTCCCTGTCATTAGGGGCACCTCTCCCCAGCCTCAGCCAGGATCCTCCTGTTCCCAGCTTTGGCTCCACAGGCTACGAAAGCCAGAATGCTGCTCTGCACTAGCTGTCCTATGCTGATTTCTGTAACACAGAAATGCCCAAGTCCCTTGTACAGAAAGAGCCAGGACAGCACACAATCTCAATGTAATCACTTCTGCCTTAGAGTCTATTTTCCTTGGCAGATGTCCCTCCAGAAGGAAGAGAGACCTCTGCAACCAGCACATGCTTCCCAGAGGACAGGACTGTGACCCCTAACCAAGCTCTCACGTCCCAGAGGCAAAGGCCACACTCCCAAGTCAAGTTCTTTTGCATCCAGTCTGGCTTGGAGTCACCTAGCAAGAGAGGAGAGGAGCTTCAAACGTCCTGTGAAACTCCTGTGAAAAAGCACCAGTCCTATACTTGCACCCCAGAGGAAATCCCATGGTCTCCATGCCAGCAGCAGTCCCACAGGGTTGCACAGCAGAAGGGAGAACAGAGACCAACCACAGAAGGAGTTCATGCCAGCAGTGGTGCAGACCACAGGCAGACACACAGGGACCACATCCCGAGCTCCACCATCCAGTTGTCAAGATGCAAATGAGAAATGTTAAACACTGGAGCCTGATCTGAATAAATCCTTTCACTCTGCAGACACTGAACAGTGCAGGGTGCTCTGTTCTGTTAAAGCAATTTCCTTGACACCCCTTAAATCTTAGATTTTAACACCACAACAGCTCTGTAAAGAACTAATATGCCCTGGGTAGACAGGAAGGAATTCTTCTCCCTAGAGTTTTCCTCCATTTCAAATAAAATTCACTTTTCTGCTCTTCCCAGTAATTTTCTGGAGAAAGGTACAGTCTGACAGCAGAGCCTTCCCCTATCACTCCAAGACTGTCAGCAGTTCTGGCTCCAGCCATGAACACAGGCAGTAACATGCAAATATGTTTAATGCAATGCAGCCACATGAGTAGCACCGATCCCCTCCCACCCAGGAGAGACAGCAAAATCAACACAGCTCCACATCACTACCACAATCTGCTTGTGGTTTGCCTTCAAACCAAGATGGGGTGTATTCTATCTTGTATTACTCAAGTCATGTTAAAGCAGTATCAGAAGTGACGCTTTGAACAATTAATCTTCCATGAATTAGTGCCTGAGCCTGGAAGGTTCTCAGTCCTCAGCTATGAACTTGTAGGTTCAATAGTCTGGCAATTAAGTGACACAGGTCAGCTAGATAATGATCCAAGTTGAGGTAGCCAGACATTTTCTTCCACCTCTGCAAGCCAATGCCAAGGCTTTCATAAGGCCAATAACAGACAGCAACATCCCATGCTGTTCAAAAAGTCCGGGAACCTTCCCAAGCTTGGGAAGCTTCATAACTACATAACATATAAAAACTACAGCTCCCACTGCACTACTGCAGAAGCCTGAACAGGCTGGGTCCACAGCTGAGAGCCAGGATCAACTTCACACCAGTCTCAACAGCTCTGAGCAATGACTGTCCCACACAGGGTGGATATCTTGGATATCCAGTGCTTTCAAATGTAGTCCAACATGGAATGGTGGCCCAGGAACCATCCACGAAGGGCTCTCAAGGGGCATGTGGTTGAGGAGACACAGGCTATTAGCAGTGATGCAGCATATTCTTCCACCCTGCAATCACAGCCCTCCACCCCAGACATTGTTCTTGTTTCAAGGATAAAATTCAGAGCACCAGACTGTATACAGACAGGGGTGGGAGAGCTACTACTGTGCATGGGCCATCAGGCAATTGCTCTGCATCCATATTACTGAGGGTCCACAATACAGAGGAGTGAAATGAGCAATGGGAAAATTAAGTGGAAATGGGAAAATTAAATGGAATGGGAAAATTAAATTTTCTGGCAAACCATTTGAGCTACTGGTCCTGTTCAGGGCTGCAAAAGCTTCTTTGGTGCTGTCCTAAAGGCACAAAGGTTGAGAACCAGCTACCTGTTCATGGGAGCCATGAATTTTAAAGACTTTTTGGTTGAGACTGCTCTCCATCTGTTTGCTACCGCCCCACCTGCACAGTCTGACAGCCACTGGCTGGGCAGGACTGACTGGCTCATCCCTTCCCCTTTCAGGGAAGCCCAGACCTTCACCCCGGGGCTGCAGAGATGCCCTAAACAGGTCTGCAGTGCTAGTCTGAAATGCAAACTGCTACGAGCAGGAATTTCAGCCAGTATAACTGGCTGACTGTTGGCTTTTCAAGAGAATGCTGCCTTGCCAGGGTCACCCCTGGGCAAAAAAGTGCCCAGGAGACAGGAAAACCAGATTTACAGTAGTTTGTTAGGAATAGCACTGAGTTTTGCATCTGAGTGGCTGCTCTTCTGCTAGAAGGAACAGCTAGACAGAGCAGAGGTCTGTTAAAGAAAAAAGGCAAGAGTTATGCACATCTGTGCTGGAAGGATAAACCATAGCCTGTAGTCAGCAGAGTTCTGTTTGCAGATTGTCCCAGTTTCAGGCACCCTTCCTTTGTCATTTTAAGCTCCACACACATGGCAGGGACTGTGCCTTCCTCTGGGAAAGGAAACTGTTCTACTCTGCCACACATAGAAAACTAATAAAACCCCACAGGTTTACACATGGACCACTCTGAACAATCAGCCACCTCATGTCAACCCAGGAGGCCACAGTGGGGCTGGCACAAGTTACCCTCATAAAAAAGTTTTAATTTCAATCTTCTCAGGGCTTAGTGGAAAATACACTAGTTAAAATCACGGATCAGCTAGGAATAGAAAAGATCATACTGGCTAAAGATGGGGTCAAACTAAATCTAATCTGGACAGACTATCTGGAGAATGGCAGAGAGGTCCAGCACACACAGGAACAAGCTGAGAGAGAATCATTGCTTGAGCAAAGCTACTGATGAAAACAATAACTGAGAAATTGTGAGCAAAAAAGGAAGGACACTCTGTAAATGGTGTAACAACTGAGCCCCTCGCTGCTCTGCAATGATGAGACTTAGGGTTTGGGATAGAAATTTCTTCCTGCATCAAACAGCTGACTAAATAGGTGCAACATGTCAAGATGCTGATTAACAGGATGGGAACTTTAGTCCACTCCACCTGATGCCAGTCTTCCCCAGTGTGACCCTTGTCCTAATCCTGTATGGACTCCACCTGGCTTTTGTCAGCCCCAGGCCTGTCTGTACTACTCAGCTGTAATTTGAGCACTCAATCTCAGCCACTCCATGGAGTAACTTTCACTACAGAGTATGAGATGCAGACAAGATAGTTTCTGTATCCTTGGAAAGGGGCTATAGTTTCCCAAAATATATCAACTCAGTTTTCAGTCAGAAGAGCATTCCTGCAAGAATACACGTCATCCTAATTCCACTACCGGTCAGCTTTCCATAGCTGCTCCCCAAGGACTACAGCAGCAAAGTTAGTCAACAACAAGTTAAAAAAAACAAAACTCAAAAAGCCCAACAGGATACTGCCTAACAGCAGAGACTACGTCTCTAGGGACAAAATGACAGAGACCCTGACATTGTTCTCTTCCTTCTGAAATTAAAAGTTCAAAGGAACAACTAAGGGCTGTTCTGTACTGTGCCCTCTGCAGATTTGGGTAAGCATCTAAAACCAAGTTCAAGCCTAGATTTTCAGGGGTGAAGTACATAGAAGTGAGCCCTGTTTTCAAGTTATTTTTAAATGTTTAGACAGGACCTAAAATAAGGCCAGTGTTTTGAGTACTTCTGAAGAGTAGGAACCTCACGTAGGCCATGACATTTTTAGTTCAAAAATTCTTTGGAACAGAGGTTGCACTGTAATGCATCAGCTTATCACCCATTTTAGCTCAAATTAAGTTACAGTGCATTACAAGGCAAGAAACACCTCATTAAAGGGGGGGAATTCACACAAGTAAGATTCAGGCTATCAGCAGTAAGACGGTCTCTGTATCTCAGTAAAATATGTACTATCCCATAGGAACAGCATATGCACAGAGAAAGGGGGAAAGTCAGCTTCTCTGCTTAGAATACTCATCTCCATACCACCCTTCCTACCTGTGTGGTATCCAGAAATATACTCTCCACTTCTCTTTAAACTCAAGTCAACTGTCTGCAGACTCCAACAGCCCACAGGCAGTGCCTTTAGGAAGCAAGAGATGCATGCTGTATATCACAAGCATCACAGAACCAACCTAGAACACAAGCTGTGCCAGTCTCTTTTTTTACCAGTCTTATTTGTATCCCCCCTCCCGCTCCATGCTGACGAACCAGGTTGCAGTTGTCTGGCTCTGGCCTGAAACATAAGAATGAAGTAAGCACATAGTAGCACTTTACCTCCCTGAATACTCTTCCAGGCTTCCACCATGTGCAGCTCAGGGTCTTCTTGGGATAGAGGTGGTTTCCATGCATTTACTAACCCTCAATAGTTCCTTCTTCTATAGACCTGCTCCGTGTCCTCAAATACTCACAGATGTCTGGCATTCACAACATCCTGTGGCTTCCCAGGTTAACTGCACACATCAAGGACTAAGTCATTATTTGTTTTTAAGCTTACTTCATGCTGGATCCATGCAACACCTATTCATACTTGTAATGAAAAAGGAAAAATAAAGGTTGTTCCCCCTCTAACCTTTCCATGCCATTCAGGATTTGAAGGTAACTGTCACTAATTGCTTTTCAGGTGGAAGAATCCCAGTTTATTCTGTTCTTTGTATGGAAGGTAACCCTCATCTCTGGTCACTGTAGCTGCTGTTCCATTTTTAAAATCTGAAGATACCTTTCTTCAGATGGCAATGGTTTTCCTAAAGCTATAGAAAACTCAACTTCCATAAGAGCTGGAGAAGCTACTGTGAGGATTATCAAATACAGCAGGAATTCCCCACTTCTGTAGTGAATTGCTACTGAGTTAATTCTCTTAAAATATTCAGCCTAACTTCTTAAACTGAGTTTGCTCAAAAGCAAGTTTACTTTCAAGCCTCAGCATTCAGCTGCACGCTTCTTCCTCCAGAATAGAGTGCATTTGCCAAAAACTTCCTCTCCCTGTTGGTTCTTTGAAAATACTTGAATTAGCCTGCCCTGGTGAAGGATGGATCCCTCCTGACAAGGTTGAGTGCCAGGACTTTAATCTGTCCTATGTTATTTATGAGCATTTCAATCCATCAACTTTTTACTCCAGTATGGGCATAGTATTCTGTGATTTCCTGACACAACTTGAAACAACAATATCCTTACCACACCTGGTTCTCATGCAGAGCCATATGAGAATATTTGGGTTTGGACATTGTTTTTATCATGACTCCCTCAAAATCCTGAGTGATTTCTTTCACAAATGCAGTGATCCTAATTGCTTCCCACATTCTTGATTATCAGATATAGAACTTTGTTATTTATACACGCTTAGCTCACTAAGCAATCTAAACTTTCCTGTCAGGCTGAAATATCTGGCTTTTCTCTGTCCTTTGCCAGTTTCACTACTAAGAGTCAAACAAGCATTTTTTTAAGATGCAGAGATACAGAAGTATAACTGGAACTAAAAAAGAAGAAGCAAGGCCATTAAAACCCAACAGAGTACCAGAGAGGGCAAATATATTACCCAGACTTACAGTACTCAGTGCCAACAGCTTTTAAAAAATATAAACCAGCCTCACAATTTAGGGCTTTGAACTATACTCTAAGGATTAGAAGGAACACCTCATTCTATGAACAGCCTATAACTCATCCTGATGAAGGGGGAGAACCCTTCTCTCAAGGTTCTACAAGTAGCTGAGGTGCTTTCAGAGGCAAAATGTAGAAACCTATTTGGAACTTTTATTCTTTACCTGTCAATACATGTAGGTCTGTATAATTTATCCACTGAGAGATGATCAGATACTACCAAAACGAGAATATAGTTGTAATAAGGTTAAATCATTAAACAAATGGAGCACGTACACCTAGTGAAAAAGAACGTGTATTGGGAGACATTTCAGAAAGAGAACCCCAAGACATCAAGATGCAAGATCCAAGTGCCATTTGGAGTGGTCTTTCACTCATTAGGAAGGGGAGCTGGAGCTGGAGGTAGCAGTGCAGAGGCTTCACATCGCATGTGAAGGAAGCACGTGGCCCCAGGTCTAGTAATACCCAACCTCCCACTATTCTGAGCAGTCTGCAGAGAGCACACTATACACTACACAGAACTTGCCAGGCATAGGAAGCAAGGAAAAAGAAACATCTACAGCCAAATCACATCATCCTGGTCTGGAGCAATGTGCCTTCCTCCCCACAAAGGTGAGGGTCCTCCTGAACAATTCTTGCCTTGCACACAAGCACAGCAGTTGTATGTTCATCTTTACTCTTAAAAAGTGGTAGTGCACAGAAAATTGGGCAGAAAGTCAGCCCCTGCACTGTTTAAAAGGCAGGGAAGAGCCGAGGAGGGAACAAGTAACACTCTCCTAGGTAACACTGAGCTGCTACTCCAGCTGCACAGGAATGAAGTAGAGCACGACTCAGATAATAACCATAACTCACTTCTCACAAGTTAGTTTGTCCAGACATGATCTTTCACATTTAAAGGTACTAAAAACCATGTTGTCTAGTGCACTTCTGCTGGAGCACTTTTTCAATAGGATCTGGACAGAATCAGCTCGATATCTCAAAGAATACAACATACAGACCTCTGTCCTCCTTACAGTTTTATTTTCTATGTACCCTGAAAGGATGGATCCAGAAGAGACTGGCCTGAATTCAAGTCATCTCAAGTACTTACTCATTCCCTATTTCAAACAGCTTTGATTTAGTGGTTTTACTGGAACCACCCAGAGCAATGCAAAGCTGAGGAAACCAGACTCACCAATCTTTGTACAAGTGTTATATGTACTCGGAATTTATTCTTGGATGCTCCAGATTGAAAGAGGTTTTCTGAAAACTTGCTCTTTGTCATCTAAGAGTTCAGTCAAGATCTACTACCAAACTGAAACCACATGGGCTGTACATCCAGAGAGGTCTGGGCTGGGGGTTGCTGTCTGGCTTTGTTCAGTTTTTATTTCTGCTGATCCCTCCTGCTGCTATAGCTGCAAGTCCAACAAGCAGACATCCTTCTGATGAAGGGCTCCTGTACTCCCAGTGATACTCATCTCTCCAGTGCAAAAGTCAGTGACTCATCTAAATCAGCTCCTTATATCCAGGTGCCAGAGTTTCACTTCCCGGCCAGAAGTTCATGCAGATCTGCAGATCTCCAGCAGCTCATTCAGTCTGGGATCTCTGGTGTACCACCCTACATTTGATATTCAGATTCCCATATTCAGATTCCACACATTCACTTACAGAGTGCTTCACTAGGCAAACTGACACAGGAGTTGTAACTATCCTGTTTAACAGGAAGCAGCATGAAAGGAGAACTCAATTTCAGGGAGACATTTCTTCAAGGGTCTATAGCTGTCAACACCACAGAGCTCAGCCAGCACAAAGCAGCTCATCATGCTGCGTGGTGATTGACAGACAGAGATGAACTTCACTCCTGCTCCAGGAGTCTGCCTTCACATTTGGCAACACTCACTGGCCCATTTCTAGTTATAGATCACCAGCAGAAAGTCACGTTTTTGTTTTGTTATTTCTGCCTGCAGGTTAAATTCATTCGCTTGTACAGAAAATTCAAAGTTTTAAAGTTGTATTTTACATTTTAAGTGCAGCATCAGAGGTGCCAAGAAGACTCTTGCAAAAGGTGTACAGTGGCCTGACTTCAGCAGCACTGCAACCCACAAATCCCAATCAACCCCTCAAGAAAGCTGAGGGGGGTGGGGAAGATCAAGACAAAGACAAAAAGGGCAGGCAAACAAGTAATGTCTGGAGTAAATATATCTGCTTACAGCGTAACTCTACAGAGCAGAGCTTCTGTTGAAGAGATGCCCTTCATCCTTCACAGGATTTCCCTGCGTAAAGGGAACATTCCCTTTGCAAAGGGAACAGTGCACATTCTCACATACAGCCACTCACTCTTTCCAGAAGACCACGTGCCTGGTGAGCTCGTCCAACTAACCCCAGGTGGCACAGCTCCTCAGGTGGGTTCTTACCGCAGCAGCATCAAGAGGCTGCCCAGCATGACACTGTCCACACAAACCGGGATGATCAGGAACATGGAGGAGCCCGGCGGGCTGCAGCAGTCCATGGGCGTCCCAGCGCTGACTCCCGGCGCATTTTGCTTACCATCTGGACTCTTGGGAACGCTGAGACACCTTCATTTCTCTTATTGAAGAGTGTGCCTCAAGCTGGAAAAAACAACATAGCGTGAAATGCAAAGACTATTTTTCCAATAAATTAAATCTCTGTTGCACTTGACTCCCGCTGTGGTTCCCTTCCCCCTGAGAAGGCAAGGTCTGGCCAGCTGCACAAAGTCCAGGCAGCCCTGGGAAAACAATGGGATCTTTTTCTTGCCAGAACCAGCCTTCCCGTTCACCCTTCTAACCATGGCATGGAGGACACCCCCAGTGTGTCTGCGGAGGAGAGGAGTCTGTTGGCATAGCAACTGTACACGCTAACTCTCTGCTAATGAACAGGGATAAAATGTTTTGTTCTCATTAGGAAAAATACAGACACATTCCTGATTGGTGAGTAATGTCTCTGCCTCTGGGAGATTAGCTCAGAGCTGTGCAGCCTGAAACAGCCTCGATTCAGCCCACTGCAGTGCTTCCCTTGAACAGCCACTCTCGAAGGACCCCACATCTCTCAAGGGAAAGCCCACAGAGCCTTCTGTAGCACTTTGCCTTCGGGCCTGAGACAGCTCAAGGCGAGAATAATGAGAAGAGGTTTGACAGGAGCAAACCAGAACAGGCACAATGGGAACACACCCCCTGTCCCTTCGAAGAGCCAGCTCTCGCTGGTGCCTTTGCTGCACCTGGGTCCCAAGCTACCTCGCAGCCAGGGAGAGTTTCTCTTTGTGCATCCACTGCAGGTCTGCATCGCACAGGGCTCAGATCAGCCTGGGACCCCAGCTCCTGCCCCACATTTCCCAGTGCTAGATGAGTAAATGGGCAGAGCACAGAGCTGCAGAACACTCAAGAGCAGAGCTCAGCGACCATTAGATGCCTGGGTGCAGAAAAGCAAACAAGGGCTGCTGCCTACCCATCTGTACTAGGATTTTGGCACTTAATGATCAACAAGATCCACCAGGAGTTTGGTGTTTGCAGAATATTTGCACACTATTGTTTCATCACTTGGGTCTGTACCTGGGTGCTGACCCAGGCTACATAAAGCCACACAGGCAATACTGCTTTCCAAACCCTCTCTCCTGCAGATCCCCCTGCCACAGGAGTCAGCACAGCAAGTGGGAGCATCACAGTGTTTCTCCCTTGTGCAAAGGGGATCAGGGGCAGAAGCAAGGCCAGACACCCAATGCGCAAACAAAAATCCAGTCTCTAACTACACATTTGCCATGCTTTTGGCATAACCTGGTCTGTACAGCACAAACACAGCCCAGCAGAATCAAACTGTGTAACTGCCCTCCAAGCACACAGGTTATCCCTCCTTTGTGCTGCTACTGGGTCCTCATGTCAATTCACCTTGCCTTGAATTTAGAAGCTGTTAAAAATAAGGACTGCACACCTTAGTCCTCAGAGAATATTTCTAGGGGCTGAACAGGTACTCAAACTTCCTTTTCCCTCTGCTGGGAAATTGGTGCTGGCCAGGATTAGTATCCCACACAGAGAGACACTCAGCTCCACAGCAAACTGGGATGTGGCAGAGGCCTCTGGCTCTCCCAGCTCCCCCCGCACTGCTGATGGAGAAATGGTGGGATTTGGGTTTGGAGGCAGCCACAAGTTGTGCTCTGAGCACCTGCTAATTCCTTCTCCAGCCCCTCAGACCTTCATCTTCTTCCCCCCCTCTTTCCTCTCCTCAGGGCTTCAAACAGCTCAACTCAGCAGCTCAAAGAGGTACAAGAAGAGAAGAGAGAAGCATCAGGGAGGAAGGACCCTGCTGCCTTATGCCTTTGAGGAACTTGCACGTCCTGTAAGGAACTCAATGCTACTTCTTTCGCTCAGCCACAAAACTCGTGTGTTAACCCGTGCTACGATCTGCACATGGAATTGCTGGGGCATCATTTCTACTCTACATCCTTCCAGCTGAGAATTCATTTATTTCAGTCTCTATTGCCTGCAAAGCCATCTTGCTTTGCCTAAAGGAGAGAAATAACCCAGCACCTTACCCAGAGCCTGCCGTGCAGCGACAGACCCCAGCCTTGGCTGGCAGCCCCTGCCCAGCCTGCCGTGAAGTACAGATCCCTCCCAGCCCAACACAAGGCCAGAGGGGCCAGGGTGCTGTTTTCCACCCTCCAGGCATTTTACTTGTTCCAGGCGATCCCTCCCCCAGCTCTGGTCAGAAAGGAAAAGCCGTGGGAATGGAGCTCAACACCCCGAGGTAGGCTCACCCCCAGGCGATGAGGAGCTTAACTCCCTGTGCGCCGGCGGACAGCCCTTCCTCCGCAGAGCCTGGCAGGAGCTCGGTGCGGGGCGACAGCCCCGGGAATGGCCTTATCCTGCTCCCTGCGCTGCCAGAGACCTGCGTCACATCTCCCAGTGTTGTGCCAGCAGTGGAAGGACAGACATGCCACTCACGCCTCACAGTCCCTCGTGCTTTCCAAGGACGCCCCTCACTCCTGCAGCCCCACCTTCCAGTGTTTCCATCCCTCACCGGCACACAGACAGCAGCAAAACAGAAGAGGAGAGCACTCTTTCCGTCTTTCCACATTCCCAGCAGGTCCCAGAGGCAGCCCACTTAACAAAAAGTTATCTTCACCATGGCATCAAGGCCCGTTTCCTCTGTGCCCGCCGCCGTACAAAGCCGCCCTCGCTCGGCGCGGTGCCTGCGGTCAGCCATCAGCCAGCATGTCAGGAGTTAAGTTCGCATTTCCATTCTCCTGACCTGCACCAACGCTGGCTGAATATCGAGCTATTCTTTGCAGCTTGATAAAGCATGAGAAAGCTAAAGGCCTCACACACTCCTCTTTTCACGGCTTGGCCCGCTGCCCACAAGCTGTCACTCCCTGGCACCCAGGGCAAAGAGAGAGGAGGCCAAACTGCAGCCAGCTGCAATGAATCACTCGCTCCCCGTCCCTCCTCCCCAGGGAGCCCGGGTCCCTCCTTCCGGCAAGGGGATAATGTCTGCCTGGCTACGCTGGCTTCTTTCACAAAAAAAGCCATCCTGGGGCGGGGGGCGTGGAGGGGCTTCTATTGCAAAAGCTGCTGCCACAAAAAAGCGCAAAGCAGCTCCCAGCAAGACCGAAGAACGAGGATTTCTGCTCAGCAGCTGGATGGGAGCACACGCCTGCAAGTGTTGAGCACACACACCACTTAAAAACGTGAAGCTGGTCATTTGTCTAAATTGCAGGAAATTCTAGAGGAAGTCTCAGTCACAGAATCTGATTTGAAGGAGACTCTTTATCCCTTCATGCCCCATTCGTGTGCTATTTATTTTGGGGGCTGATTCCCATTGCAGTCCCTTCCTGGCTCCTCTTCTCCCTCACTACATCCAGCCCAATTACCATGTCTCAACCAAGCTCTTCCAACCACCACCACCATCCCCTCAAGTTTATTTTATGGGTTCCATCATACAAACTGCTTCCACACATTACAGTTCATTATTCACTTTTAACACAAAGCAGCAGAGGGAAATGCATCCAAATTTCAGGGTCACTGGCATCTGAGACAAAAAATGCAGCGAGAAGGCACAGGAACACCAAGGTCATCATGTGCCTTCCTTGCACTACAGGCCCACATTTGGAGAGCAAGGTAAAGATGTCAGCTGTTTGCTTTCTGAGGAAAGGGATATTCATCAATAAAACACACAAACTCAGCCCCTTTCTGTCAGCCTAAGCATGAACTAAACAGTGGCACATGGATTCACATGGCACATGGGATACCTCCATCCACTCCGTTCTCTCTCCTGCAGAGAAGGTGTTCACTGCACAGTCCCTGCCTCAACAGCCACATCTCTCTCCCAGTACAGAGGAAGGAGCTGCAAACTGCAGTTCTACTGGGAGAAGGGTTTAACTCCAAGCCCAGCAAAGGCAAAGCCTCACTACCTCGAGGATGGGATGAGAGGTTGCCTTCCCAAAAGCATGTGCTGCCACCTCCAGCACCCCTCTTCTCCCCACAGCACCATTCCAGTGCCTCATATCCCTAACAGCCATACAATCCTCTCTGTCCCCTTTCCTCCCCAAGGCAGCCATTTAGGCTCCAAATTCAGCATACCTGTCTGCTGGTAGTGTGCTTCAAATTCAGCCAGTGCCCTGGCAGGATGAAATACTTATCTCTTCCTGCACTTGTGGGGTGATGAGGGAAGCAAGAGCCTCACAGTTCCCACCTGGCAGACAATGTGTATTCAAACAGTGAGAAACTCATCAACTTTGTTTGGGTTACCCAGGCAATCCACAAAGGATTTCTTTTATTATTGTTGTTGTTTGGGCTTTCAGAGTGTGTGTTTTTACAAAATCCGGAACAGCACAAAACAGAATCGTGAAAATAAACTTTTTTTTTTTTAAACAGAAACGGAAAGGACCTTTACTATTCCTAAAGCTACTTTCAACACAAAGTAGTTGAAGTTGAAACCAAGTCTTAAAAAGTCTTTCAGGGGCATAGCCTGTCAAGAATCACAAGTAACCACATTGAATGCCACTTTATCACATTCTCTGCCAAATGACACACTACATATGGATTTTCCCCTTATGATACGTTTATAGCACTTCATAAGGTTTCTCTTGAACTCCTGTACATCTACATCAGTAAGTGCCTCCTCCACAGCACTTGCAGCTAGAAAAGTAGTACACTGAAAAGATTATTTCATTGAGCATCCCTAAGCTAGCAAGCTCTGGAACTCAGGTTATCCCTTGTGCAAATGAACTACAAAACCCTCCTTAACTGTACTCACACATACCATTCTGCTGTGGGAATGCTCACTCGTTCAGCATTGCCCTCCTCTGCCAGAAGGATCTCTAAATGCTAAGCTTAATAGAAACAGTTAATATCCCAAGCATGGCTCTGAGCCATCTGAGCTCTATGTGTAATATAATCGCGTTCATAATGCTCAGAATAGCACTCTGGAGCCCTAGTACAGACTAAGACCTCACTGTATTAAGTGTTGTGTGGATGGTTGTAGTGGTGCCGCTTTCTCTTCTGTAAAATTACTGAGCTCCATATACAGGAACCAACCATAATCCATATTTTACAGAAGTTAGGACACAGGAGAGCAATGTATACTTTTCAAATGTCTTTTTTTTGGCAGCTAAATCAAGTTAGTATTTTCACAGACACACTGAGGGAGGGAGGGAAGGGAACACTGAGGTTACTCTCTCTCTGGAGCAGACAGGCAAAAGCCCAGTTCAGCCAAAGCTCACTGAGGCTCTTTATGTTCCCGTTCAGTGACAGAGGTCACTTGTCGAGGACTGAACCAGATCTAGTACAGGGCTGCCTGCTAAGCACGCTGGCAAAAGGATCTGAGCTATACCCTTCTCTGCAGTTGTTTGTGTTTCTTCAGGAACACCAAAGACCTGGAGTTCATCCCAACACTGCTCACACCGCCTTTGCTAAAAATATGCCTTTTAGCTCCAAAGTAAAATTTGGCTTGAATTCCTTTTGCTCTGAAGAAAGGAAGCCCATACACAGGATCTATGAAGAAAGCAATCACTTGCATTTGCTAAAACACTTCACTTAGGCAAATTCTAATTCTTTCAGCACAGATTCCAGGATATTTTCCTACCATAAATACAGGTTAAATTTGAGTGGATTACCCTGTGATCATCTTCAAGTTCACATTGCACAGCAGGTGCTGCTCATACTTCCCAAGCATCCAGAAGTCACAGCTCTTCAATTCATTGATTTTTACGAGGCACCAGGTCATGCTGTCTGGCCTTCAGCTGATCGCAGTTCATGAGCTTTCTGCACATTTCTGGCTTAGGAACTGTATTGTGTTTGAAGTGAATAGAGACTAGATGCCTTTTGGCAAGATGCCTGAGGCAAAGGCCTCGGGAGAGAAATCCACCATTTCCCAGGCTGATACAAGTGGACAGGCATCCCCTCACTTCAACTTTTATTCCCTATTTGTGAACAGATTGAGGGAGCTGGCTATGAAGGACATTCTCCTCTCAGCTAAAAAAAAAAATAAAAATCTGTGGGTTTTAGCACAGCTTTATTCTGCTGGGTTGTTCCCCAGATGAGAGGAACCCCAGCAGCCCACACAGTGTCTCTGATCAGAGCCTGCTTTGCCTGCTGCCCCAGCAGCAGGTTCTCCTGAGCTAAACAGAACAGGTGGGGGAGGCAGGAAGAGAAACTTCCACAAAGCTATTTCTTAAACCAGATTTACAAGGATATGGTGAAACAGAGTAAGGTCATAGGTGAGGGAAGATTGAACAAGTTTATAGCTAACCAGCCAAACTGCCATCAGAGACCATGACCTACATCAGATTTTCGCAGAGAAACCAAATCCAAACCCATCACATGCAGACCAACTGGGAGCTGCCACTGCCTCCACTCTTTCTGTGCCACTGGAATGCAATCAGAACCACAGCACCATCCTTCCCCCCACTGATGTCCCTGTTCCTGTAAGAGGAGGTCATAAAAATAAACTCATCTTTTGTGTGCCATGAGTGATGAGGATCTGAAAGCCTGGGGTTTGGCAACTAAAGTAACTCCTGTGAAAATGTTACTGGAGATTTTTTGCCAGAACAGTGAGAAGAGCTTTCCAACTTCTTGAAAAAGGTAATGTATACAAAGGCAATCCAGTGCAGAGCTGCAGGGACAGCAAAAATGGAAGTCCCACTGCTGTGGTGAACATTCCCAAGGCTGTCGGTGTGTGAAAGAGGATGAAGTTGGTTGCTGCTTTATCTATAGTCACTCAAGAGACAAGCCATCAAGGTCTACAAAAATTCTGGTGGTCTCCTGAAGAGCAGTTTCGAGGAGAAAGACTTTTCATGAGGATATTTTTGACTAGTGGTTGAATAACTTCTTTGTTCCAGACTACAGCTAAAAAAAAAAAAAAAAAAAAAAGACCCTTCCTGCTATTGCTTTGCCATTCAAGACATTGTCATTGTCACCTTTCAGATGTGTAAGCATAAGAGACAGCAGCAGCTGAGCTGTGGTAATTAGGAGGGAGAGATGTGCAGGCCTTGCCTGCATATTTCTGTTAAGATGCAGTTTACACTTTGGCAGGTTTAACAGTCCCCAGCGAAAATAAGCAATCTGCATCTGCTCCAGCCCACCATCCTCGTTTCTGAACCCTTCAAACAGTTCTGGAAAAATCAGCACTGCCTCCATGCTTTTTTCAGGCCTAAATGCAGTCACAAACCCATTAATTCTCTTACAGTAATAGAGGAACACTGGCTCTCGACCTGTTCACAAGACATTTACTTCAAAAAAAACACATTTCCCATTTTGTTCAAGCATCTACCGAGTTCCAAGTTTCACTGCTCTCTGTACTCACAGCAGGGAAGCCAAGAAGGACGCAACCAACCTCATTCAATTCTATTCACAAGCACCCTTCCTTGGGAAAGCCAATAACTTTCAGAGAGCCTCTGCAGACTTTGCTCCACTGCTTTGCACTCTGGAGAATGGCTGGTTGGTAATCCTCTTTTCACTCAGTGAGCACAGACCCAAAGGTTTTCATTCCTGCGAGCTCAGAAATTTCCATTTCCATTTGAGAGAGACATTTTCCTGGCACTTCTCAAAAGATGCATTTGTAAAATAGGGAAACAACCTCAAGGAATGCTAAAGCAAAGGAATAAAGCTGTACGTGGACAGTCTTTCTACCTCAGCCAGGAAAGGAAATTCCTTCTCAGCACCAATGCCCCATAAACACAACCTACTCTGCAGCTACCAAATACTTGATCTGAAGTGAAGTGACCAGCTGACCACCCTGCCCTGTGCAAACACCAAACATTTTCCTAGGTGTTGATGATCAGCTGAGACACCAGCTGCCAAGATCTCAAATTAAAGAAAAAGTCCAGAAACACATTTGTGTGTGCATGCCAGACAAGAAAGGAAAAGAAGGGGTGCACATCAGATGTCTGAGACACATTAGAGAGGTGAAGGTGTGTTTACTGAACTCACTACAGGGAAGGCACACTGATGACAGTGGTTTCTAAACTTGTAGTCCATAGACTTTTGCTGTCTACAAGGGTAATTAAAAAACCAAATCCATTCCCATATCTCTGTTGGAAAACGTTTAAAAATTTGCAACTCCAAAGAGGCTGAAACTTGCTTCTTCCAAGTGCAAAACATTTAGATGGCCCAAAGCCAAGTCCCGGAAAAAAGCCCTAGTCAGTAGCTCAGGAATGCCAGCTCTTAACACAAACCAAACGCGTACAAACCCTCTGGTCGGGCAATTCACAGTATCATCTACCACAAAAACTCACTTACTCAAAAATTGCACTCTTAAAATTGCAGCTATCATTCACCTCCTTAACTCTATGCCAGAGAAACCTAACCGAGTCTCACTTTTACACTCCCCAAAGTAGTCAGCCGAGTGAGCTATTTTTCCTACCTTGCTTTGGGGAATTCCTGCCTAGTGTTTCTGTAAAGAGAAACAAGAAGGCTTCACGCAGCATCAGGCAGGATCGCCTCCATCACTCCCAGCTCCTTAGCAGAGGCATTCCTGAGGCGCACTGTGCCCTAATAAATCAACACAAGTGCTCCAGGTTTCCCCGGCAGCTGGAAACTGGAATTCTGCAGGGAAGGCAAACACCTCCCCAGCTAAAGCAAACACAGCCAGGGGAGCCCCTGCTGAGCACCACGGCTACTGTCAAAAGAGGGGCGGAGGGAGAAGGTGGGATCACAAGGGATCTGGCTGACAAAAGGCAATCCAGCATAAAGACAGAAGATGGCCATGAGTCCAGCCCTGACCTAGGCATTCCTCTGTGCAGGCACGTGCTTGCCAAAATGCTTTATCAGAATAAAACCACAAAACTTCATTTTTAGAGAAATTGCCATCTTGCCCTGATACGGATGGTAGTTTTGCCTTTAAGAGCATTTATTTTAGAGTTTAGGAGAATCGTGTAAAAGATCCTGCAAAAATACAGAACAAAAATAGCCCAGTCTTAAACAGCTTATAACTTAACTCTAAAATAAACTAAGACAAAGGGAACAGCACTGATCAGTATGAGCAGCACTCAGCTCAGCAGAACAAGATGACTGCTGTTTCCAGGGGTAAAGGGAGGTGTTTGGGGTTTTTGTTCTTTTTAAACTATATAGCAGAAAAGACCTGATGAAAGATTTTAGAGAAGAGTTATTAGGTGGGTTGGAATACATTTATGGGCCAACCACCTCTCACACAGAAAACCAGAGCAGTATTTTTTCAAAAGCAGCACAAGGCAACAACAGAGGGTAATGTTACCAGACAAACAGCAGCAAGAGCCCAGTTTCCAGCACTAACATTTGCTAGATTGCATACAAAAAACTAAATGGGCTGCTTCGGTACCTCATTTTCAGTTGCACTTGGCGAGTAAGGAAAAGAAGAAGCCAAGCAAGGCTGAAACAGTGACAGTAAAAGCAAAAGAGCTGACTGCCTCAAATGGTCTTACAACAGGCACAAACTCATCAATACCACAAAAATATCATTCATTAAAATAAAGGCATCTTCCTCAGACACATCCTGAGAGCTGGAATAAATACCCAGCTTTTAACACTTCCCTCTCCTGATGGTTATGCTCTCCCACAGGGAGCTTCCTGGTAACGCTTTCAGTGCAGGGATGGGAGGTACCACAGGGTAAGTGTGAACAAGTTCCAGTTATGACAGATCTGATCTGTACTGCAAATCCTAATCTTCAGTTTCCATGGCATCATTTGGACATGCCTCACTTTGAGACCATTGTAAGGCACATTTTCCTTCTCACTCCCTTGAAGGACCACCAGATCCCAGTCTATAAGCAAATACTGCCTTTAAGGGAAATCCTGGTCCACCTCCTACACGTGGTTAATTGAGACACACAGACCCAGGCAGCAAGCAGTGCACAGAAAGCCAGCAGACCCATCAGCAGGTGAGTGCCAGGAGCTCCCCAACCACAAATCATCCCCCCCAGCCCCAAATAAACAAACTGGCAGGTTGCTGAGTGCAATCCATCTGGCAGAGCTGTATGCTATTTAGAAAGACTCTGAGTGGCACTTAGAAACCCTGGGTCTCGAGAAAGAAATCACAGATGAATGTGCTGGGTGGAGGACTCCTACATATGTATACGTGGAGAGAGAGACACACAAAGGAGGGCGGGGGGTGGGTGGGAAGAGTGACAGCAAGACTTGTCTCTGTGCTTATTTTGACCTTTCAGTTAAAGATTCTCCAAAAAGGCACTGTTCAGCCCCAAGCCCGATTAGATGTCTTGGGAAAAACAGAGCACAAAGCATCACACATGAATGAGCACAGAGCCATAACACGATCTTGATATTCCCACCCATCCATATGGCCAAAAAAAAGCGAAGTTCTTCAGTGCAAACATTGGCAGCAGCAATATGAAACTAATGTGTTAATTAGCAGACTTCACAATCCAGCACATGGCAGAGACTGCTGATGGTGGCTATTATATAGTCAATCAGAAGTGAAACAGAATAAGTACCATACTACTTAACCCATTCAGAACAAAGTTAATGATTTGCTAATTGCAGATTTCTGGCCTGAGCAGATCAAGGTCTGTTTTTCAAGCTTCTTTTCTCAGAGATACCTTAAAATTTATTCAGTATGACGAGCACTCCATCACTTACAACTCTTTTTTTTATTAGCATTCAGTCTCAACTTGGATGTTTAGCTTAAATTCAGGAAAGGCCACTGTCTTGCTTTACACAGCATCAGACTAAATGAACTCAATGATTTGTCTGGCCTTATAAAACTCTTTAGTTTTCAGCCTGTAAACAGTTGCAAGTTATTTGTAAACAATGGTAGGCTAAATTACAACATTCATCAGATTCACTTCTTGTATAGGATTTTCACACTGAATGCAAGAGAAGACTAATGAAAATAGCTGAATTAAGTGCAATTGGAATTTAACACAGTTCCTTAGAGTACATGGGTTTGCACACTAAATGCCTAATAAAACTCTACTCTCCTAGAAAGTTTAATCAATAAAATAAATACCACAAGGCAGGCCAGATACAGTATTTCTTTCACTATTGCACTGATATTGCTAAGAAATATAAAAAAGAAATATACAGAAGATTTCATTTTCAGGAGACATTTGAAGTACAAACCTCGAGTTAACACTCCCGTCATGAACAAGATTCTTTATACCCAGGATGTACCACTTAAGTCACATAAAATATTTAGACTTAAACAAAGTTTGGAAAGAAAAAAAAACAAACAGGGATGAAGAACACGACTGCATTGGTCTTGGGGTTATTTTCTAAACCAGAAACCAATTGCAACAGGACTAGTCAGAGTCACATAATTTAAGGTACAACCACTCTGATTTCCTGCCTAACACACAGGCGCTGTTCCATTTTATCCACTCACACCTCCACAAAGCCCATTAAGTGGTTCTCTGAAATGCAGTGGTTTATGGCATCTAGACTAGAGGCCTTTGGAGGTCAAAACATAAGTTCACTACTCTGCTAGTAGTTTGCTCCAATGGCTCCATCATTCTTTCTGGCAGCAAGGCCAGACTAATTTCTTATTTGTTTGCCTTCTGCCTTGAGCCATTAATTCCTTCTCTGCTGGATTAAAGAGGAGCTCCTCAGAGTCAATTATGCACATGTTTTAACCAAGTCACCTCTCAATAGCTTTCCTGGCAATCAACAGATTGGTCCTGTCAGTTCTCAGTACAGGGCATCTTTTCTTGAGTGCTTGAACAGTTTATAACTTTTTTTTTTAAATATCAATTTGATTCTCATCCCTTCTCTTCCTCCCCCTTCTTCAGGGTCACTGCTTTGGTGAGGCATAATCGGTGAAAAATCAGCATCTCTGGCACACAGAAGTCCAAACTTGCCTCTATCAGATAGATGTCATTTCACTGGACCCGTTTTACAGCATAATGAAGGAGCTACAGAAATCAGACTGCAAAGATCATATCAGTTCACTAACAGCCAATTATCTGACTGTACTGAGTGAAAGGAACTTGTATCTTTCTTAGTCACCATTTAATTATTTCTCCAAAAGTTCTAAGTAAAACTTCAACACCTGGTTCCCCACTCTGCCAAAGACTTGTGTACTATTCAGTATCTTCAAGCAAGAAAATCCCAACATACCTGTCATTTCCAGCCATGGTTTTGAATTTCCCCTCAGCATTGCCTGCTTCTCTGCTGAATCATCGTTAGCAGTGGCTTTAGACTTATTTTCAAAACACTGATGAACTACTGAACAGCAAAGCACAGTACTGATGCTTGGTGAAGTTACCTGCTAGGAATACAACTTTCTGACATGTGCCCAGTAACCTGTGATTTCAGATGCAACAGCCTTTTTTTTAAAATTAAATAATTATGAGGTAGGCTGTTGATGTTGGCACAGATCAATTATTCAAACTATTGTATGGCTCCAAGTCAAACATCCAAGGAATACATTACATGAACAGTCACCTGCTGCCCTGTTTCTTTCCAGCTGCTCTTTCTTACTATTCACACAACCAAACCCTTCAGAGGTATCTATCAAACCCAAGAACTTCCCATCTCAAACCTCCTGAAAGACCCAAAGTTATTCAAGATGACTGAATGAAAAGCATTAATCTGTTGTAGGTGTTAACCAGGCACTCCATATCACAAGGACTAGTACCTTCTCCTACTTCTGTTCTAGCAGGAGGCCTATTCAACTTCCACCTCCAACTAGCATTTCCATTGAGTGACACTTCTCATTTTGTGCTGCTTCTCATTTTGTGTTACATGTCAAATGCACATCTAAGCTGGCAAAGAGCACAAGGCAGAGAGTTATGCTCCGTGTGCAGGCAGGAGCACAGGGCAAGGTTTGGGTGCAGGTCACTGTGACAGCTGGAAGGGCTCTGCCTTTTACACCACTCAGAAGAAAATAATTCCAAGGCAACAGTGTAGAATGAGACATGTGGCTTTTACCAATCCTTACCTTTGTACTTTCAAAGCAAGAAAAATTTACTTGCCACGTGAACCCCCCAGCCCAGCTACCCAGGAGCACCAACACTTTTCTATCTATCAGAGACGAGATCCTCAACAGAGCTCCAAGCAGTGAGAACAGGCAGCCTATGGAAAACTGATGGCAGGGAAGGCTACCCATCAGTTTTAACAGCAGAAAGTCTGCTCATATTTATGCATGACCGCTCAAGTGAACTGCATGACTGCTTTTGTTGATCTGCTCTCAGCGATCTATTCTTTCAGTAGGAACACCAGGAGGAAGCCACGCTGGGACTGGGCAAGGGAAAAAAAAACACCCCGTGGACACGGTGAATGGGACAGAAAATTCCCCTATAATTTCTGCAAGTTTATTTGCAGCAATGCCCTGCATTGACTTTTCTAGCAACTTTTTGGGACACCTTCACACATAAAAGCCCAAGCCACACCACAGTAGTCTCTTTGACTAAATCTACTTTAGAAATTGATTAAACCATTGATTTTTTTCATAGCTTGGATAGACACACAGTGACCTTTCCATCCCACAGAAAAACCAAAGGGAATTAACACATGTAAATAGAGTCTTCATTTAAAAGGAAGTGTTTTGCTCCCTTAGAAGGAAACTCCTGCAATACTTTTCCTTGCAGCTCTCAAAAGAGCTCTCAAAAGATCAATTCTTCTTCCTCCATTTGAGCTTTTCACCTTTCTGACCAAATGAGGCCAAAGGGACAAGACTTCTCAGACCATATACAGAAGAACAGCCTGAAGACAAACACAACTCTTCCTATAGGTCACTAAGTGGTAAAGAAATTGGTACCAATTTGTAAACTAACAGTTCTATTTCAGTCATGTGAAGCAGCAACACAGAGGACAGTTCCCAGCAGAGATAACAATTTGGCAAGCACAAAAAGTTTAATTCTTCCTCTATGCAGAAAAGAGGGGTTTGAGATGCATTTTTCATTACAGGGTGGAATAACAAAGATGATCCATGTGTTTATACTGGTTGAGATCATTCCCTCGTGAATCACTGCATACATATAATTTCTACCTGCTTAAAAGAAACACATTGCATTTTGGGCAAAGTTCCATCATTAGGACCTTGTGCCTTCTGGTATTTCCTACATGGTGCACTTGGGGATGCAGATTACAATCCTAGGGCTGAGCAGCCAGGTGTCATTTGTGTTTTGATGAGCCAACAGGCTCTGGCAGCCTGCAGAGAACACGGAGCCTGTAATTGTCACTGTAGCACCCGTTAGGATTACACTTTGCTGGCAGCACTGGGAGGAAGGGAAGCAGATGCACAGCCCAATGGCTTTCAGATATTCAAGAGGCAACATAGGAAAAGGATGAAAACTCTGCAAGTGCAGGTTGTTCTCCTGTGACAGCTTTGCTCAGTGCAGCAGCATCCTGGGACTTGCATGCTGCTGTTGAACACCTGCACCAGGCACAGACACAAACTTTTGATCAGCAACAGAACATGGAACTGCAAAACTACTTTACCAGTAATGTTCATGTTTCTTGGGACTGCGTGAGTAGAACCAGCATACAAGTTCCTCCCAGCAGGACCCCCACCCCTGTCATCCTCTAGAAGGCAAACACTATTCAGATGTTATTTGCCTGTAGCTGACGAGTTTGACATTCGTAGATCCATGGCAAGAGCTCTTGCTAGAGCAGGTCCGTGACATTGGGATGCTGTAGATGTATTTGGATGGTTGGTTCCAAAATAACATGAGTCTGAGATACGTCCATCAGCTTGTCTACTCTTTCTGCTCTTTACAACATTTATTCACAGACGTCAAAAGAGACAGCTCTCCACAGCACTGTGAAGTCTAGTTAAGCATCATGGAACAGTGGCCATTATCAATATGGGTTGTTAAGGAAAGCTTCATGATGCCACCAGCCTGTATGTACAGGCCTCAGACCCGCAGTGAAACAGAACAACTACTTGCAAGACTGTCAGTGGCAGTGGGCTGCCTGTGTTTTATGCAGAGAAAATGCTTTTACAAGGTTCAAATATCCAGCCCAGTACTGCCACTAAAATACACAGGAGCAGCTTTAAAATATAATAAGCAAGAAAGCATGATTGTCAGCACTCCCCCAGAAGCCTTTAGATTTGTGGCACTCTGCTGAGCTTGTTACTGAGGCTACTGACACAGGCTTTCACCTTCCCTGTAGACCAGTTCAATGTGGAGAAGGAAGGGGCCATGGTGACTTGGGCACTGTGAGGACAGAGACTTGACTGTCCCAAGCCCAGAAACAGCAAAACAGGCTAAATGGCTCTTTCATCTGGTCCTGTGCAGCTGCTCATATGGCCACACTGCCAGCACACACAGTCCCTTCTCCCCATCTTTGCTGCTGTGGGAGGTCACCTTGCAGGTACCTGCCCTCTTGGCAGCGCAGAGAGCAAGAGCAGCATTTGTATGGCAGATGCTCTGCCTTGTCACTCCTTTTTCTTTAGCTCTGCATCATCTCAGCAGTGCTGGGCACAGAGCACAACCAGACACTCCAGCACTGGGACTTCAACTGCCTGTTACCACGGCCAAGGAGCTTAGCACACCAAGTCACTTGGGGATGGCAGTGCTGCAGGGACTGCTCTGCCTTCTTGCCAATTCAAATTTTGCCTATGCTGCCAAGAGGACAAGCTGGTAGCAATCACCCACAGGGCCATTCTGTAATTGCACCTCTGTTGGCTGTCGCACATCTGGAAAACAGTTTCTGGTTACAAATCCCAAAAAGAGAGGAAAAAAATTAGATCAAAGGAGGAAATAAACAGTAAGAGTCAGTGTTACCCGTTGCAGGCACAGCAGTGCCCCAGAAGGCACAGTCACACAAGGGAACCACACCTCTTCATTGGAGCCATGAGAAAGCTGCACTGACATGCAGGACAAAAGCAAAAAGCCCTTGCGATCTCGGTCTTAAATCTCTCTCAACAGTTGCAAGGTGACATGAAATGCAATTCAAAATGCATTTCAGCTAAGGATCAGAACATAAATTCACAAATGCCTTAGTCTCTCTAGGTACTTCAACATTTCTGCAGCCTCATTTCAGCAATTTCCATCAAAATGCTAAACTGGCTAAAAAGATTGGCAAATAAACAGAGCCCCTGGTTACTACTTCTCCATTTCCCACAGTGGCACACACAGACCTCATGCAATTAATTCAGCTGCACACCCGCTTTACCATTCTCCTGGGCAGAATCACTCAGCAATGGACTGCAATCTGTATGCAAGAAGTCAAGCAGAAAGCAAATAAAGATCAAAACATTGACAGCAGTGGGATTCAGAAGTCCAGGAACTGCTTCTGCACTAGAGCTCTCCAGCACATGCATTTTTTTTAGATACATTAAAGGTAGGAGACGGTAGAGGACAGGTGAGAAGAGCTCATGACTCTGGTTTCTGGAAGACAGCAAAAAGATGATCACAGAAGATTTACCAAAATGCTCTCATATATGAGAATTTCCTATTAGGTAATTCACTAACAGAATTGCTCTCTCCAGCATTTTAAGAAGGTTAGTCTGATGCAAAAAAAAGTCTTGGTATCAAAGCTGAAAGTGCTAAAGAGGGAGTTGCTTTAGGGCCATTAACTCCAAGCTGTCCAAAACCCTATACCAGCTTCAGTGAGGACACTGCTTCTGACAAAGTCTGGTCTGGCAGGAGCATCTCTGAAGCCCTGGTTCCTCTGTTTCAAATTCTTGTTGTCTGAACAACTTCCAGCTGAGCACAGCGCACTTGCCAGGCACCATAAGGAGCATTTTCTGAGGCATTTGCTTGGCCAGGTGTTCACAGAGGTTGGCATTTTTTTATGGAGACTAGAGAACCCAAAAATTCCTCAGTGCTTCACACAGGAGGATGGGGGCATAGGCACTCATAGGGCACAGAGAGATTTCAAGATCACACAGTCTTCAGGAGTCCGACCAGAGGGGGAAACAGGTGGCTCTCCAGTTCTTTAGGTAATTCCACACAAAGAACAGGGAGGCCTCTTAACAAAAATGTGAAATGGTGTGGTACAGGAAAGCTAAAAGAATAAAAATCATTTTGAAATGGACATATATGGGCAGAAGCCTTCAGCTGAAAACACTACTTCTATGTAGTAATTTTCAGAATTATTATAACAGGGTAAGATGTCAAACATACCCATCCTATTTATAGAATGGCATGCAATTTAGTCAGAAAACAAGTTTCATCAGCATAGACAAATGCTTGAACACAATCAGCTTCCCCCACCTGCACAGTCCCAGGCACAACTATTCTCCTGCCACAGCAGAGCTGCACGGAAGGGTAGGACACAAGAAAGACTCCTTGCAGCAACTTCAGCAGCAGGATGAACCCCATCATTGCTATTCAGTACTACATTATGTGAGATAAGCTGACACACATGTTTTTTTTCACTGAAACTCAGAAATTCCAAAGGCAGCACTGCTTTTAAATTAGAATTAAGTAAAAGTGCAAAAGAGAATGATGATGGCTTGAAATTGTCTGCACCTGCAGACACAAAGCAACAGCAATCCATTTAGTCAGTACCTTACAGCTGTGTATCCCAATGGCTCACCACAGATTCTAGGTGGGTATCTGGTCACACAAGTCCTAAACTCCAGTCCCCAATACAGAACCAGCCTAATTAAACCACCACCAGGAGCAGAGATCAATCTACTTACAGCCTCTGTGACATAGGGACAAAAGACTTCCCCCATGAGATGGACCGGGAATAGATACAAGTAGCAAGATAAAATTACAATGTTCAGATACTTCAAGAAGGGAAACAATTATCATTTCCTCAAAGGGAGTAGCTACGAAGTTCCAAAAATTTTGAGAGCGGCAGAGCCAGTGCAGAGCAGAGGCTGGGGAAACTCAACCAGGGGTTCCACGCTGTTCTCTAGTTAAACTTCAAAGCCAAAAGCAAAGTGAAACCTCACACCTCTGCCAGGCACAGGAGAAGTGTTCCTCACAGTGCTTGCAGTGTTTATACTGTAAGCAAATCACTAAAGTTCACATGAGATTAAAGTCTGGCATCTGGGAATTTCCTTACGATCTGTCTCATTTGAAGATTCATTTCACATTTTGATCAACATCTAAAATCAGATCATGCTAACACAAAGTTTTCTACTTCATTTTTCCCCACTTTTCTTTTCTTGGGAGGGGCAGGCAGGACTTGAAAGTGAAATTCTAAAATTAAATTCAGGATATTAGAAACCATTTAAAAATTGATTCAATTAAAAAAAAATAAAATCCACCCAAACTGACACCATTTGTTCCTTCTGTTCCCTCCCCACCCCCCGCCAAGCATTAGGAGGCAGTACTTACTTCTAGTTAATGAAAAGGAACTGGTTCCTGGAACCTCAAAATAGCTCAGATGTCTTAGTTACTACTTGGCTGAAAAAAATTATTAGCAGTGAAAACAAGTCCCCCACATTTATTACTTAAGCAGTTGGGGAGAAAAGGCAGAGCCTTAAAGAGCTCACACCAAAGCACCGTGGTTCTTCCATTAGTCAGGGCTGCGTGTCAGTGCAGGTCCAAACATCCTGCTTCATGTTTTCGCACCTTTGCAAGTCTGAGCTCCAGCAACTACAACCCCAGCCAGCTTGTTAAGCAGGGGAGCATCTCAGTTATCCCTGTAGCAAACCATGGCATGCAGGCTGGCTCTGTATGGTTACAGAGAACCATGCAGGTAGCAAAAACCCCTCCATGCTGTTTTGGGGGAGTCCCTTAGACCGAGTGTGCCAACGGGAAGGGTCTTTTGGCTCTCGCCACTGTGCTGGAGTAAAGACCATGCAACACATGAGTTTGCTGTTTCCCAACTAAATCAAGCATCTGCTCTGCCTTCCGGAACAATGGTATCATGTCACAAGACCGTGCACATGCTCCTAATGTCTCGAATGCTTGTTCCTGAAAAACACATGCAAGAATTTTCTAAGACTTGTGTTCCGGCACCGAGAGCAAACCAGACAAAGCTCAAATAACGATCAATATGATTCTTCTCTAAGGACATCATCGCAACCATCAGGTCATCAAAGACGCCTCCAATAATAGGACGAGGAAAATGATACCAGCACAATGAAAGACCAGCTGGCACATTCCCATAAAGGCAAAAGCAGCCCTCCTGTGGTTTTGATGAACAGCAGAAGATGAATCCTTTCAGATACAGTAATCCTGCAATCAGATACTCACAAGAACCACAAATAAATGCAAATCAAATCCAGGGCTTTAAAAGATTATGGGGAATGCAAAGGAGAGTCAGTAGAGCACACCAGATCCCAGCATCCAGAGCACAAAGACGTTTCCCTGAAGATCCAGGTGAGCAAAAAGGGCACCAGTCCAAACCCTGCTTTCTGAAACTAGCTTATATCTAGAGGGCTAATTCTTACGAGAAAGCAGGCAGGCTCATGCCTCCTCTGACTGCTACCACCCTGCACAGCCTGCAAGCTGAAATGAATCAAAGTCCTATCATCTTCCTCCAGGATACCCTTATGCAAGTTTGGGAGGGCTCAGCTTAGAACTTGGCTACAAGAGACAATTTGAAGTTTCAGGAGAAAAAAAAACCAGCTACAAACAAAAACAGAACAGATGGAGAGGCTGTCATGAGGAGGAGAAACTGAAGTCCTTGTGAGTTTGCTTTGACAGGCGGCAGGAAGGACTGAGACAGAAAGGAAGATGACAAGAGAAATAATGTCAATCTGCCCAATTCAGAAGTAGAGCTTTTTCCAGAAAAAATCCCAAGAATTTGTGGGAAGTGGCTGCTTCATCTTCTGAACTTCCCCTCATCTGTTGTTCTCTCTCCCCAGCCAACACTAAACTTGCTAAAAAAGATACCATGCCTCCCTGTACCCATCACTGCTGGCTAAAGGAACCCCTCTAGAAAGTCAATAGCAATAGTGGGAGACAGCAAGTGCAAATACTTTTGTTTTCCCGTTGGACAGTGCTGGATAGCACACACCCCACACAGGCAACCTGGGTGGGTGCTTTTTCCTTCAGAGCACACCCAACATACAACTGGCATTGCTTATTTGGCAGGCAGCCTTTTACCAGGCTCACGGGGCCACCTTCGGCAGCAACAGATACTTTTCAGACTTGTTTCCTCGCAGTCTCTGCTGGCGTTGCCAGGAAAGCCCAAGCCTGCCAGCAGCAGCAACACTCGCAGCAACAACCCTGCTCCACACAAAGACTGGCACCGAAGGGAACGGCTCTGCACGCTCCTCACAGCCCTCTGTCAGCTATTCCCTCTGCCCTTATATGGGAACATCCCGTGGCCCCGCTGGGAATATGATGCTGTTGGTGGACATGAAAGGTAAGGCAATACCTGAGCTGTCAGCAGGCGAGGACAGAATTTTTCTGTTCTGAAAAGCAGGCAGAGTCTTGGAGCCCAAACTCTTCACAGCGCTCACGTGAGAGAAAGCAGAGATTAAGTGTCAACTGCTGACAGTCTGCACCCACCTTTCTCAAGAGAGTTATGCTGGTGATTTTAATCTTATTAAATATTGTTAATCGTATTACTAACCTAACTCTTTTCACATGTTGGAAGAAATTTGAAGAGAAAATTCCATATATGATCATGCTATGGTAAATGCTTTCTACCTAAATCTTAACTCAGAGCAAGTCCCTGGCTTACAGATTCCAGTTCTGCTACACAGAGGTGTGGATGAGCATGGACATAGTCCATTCAGTACCAGACTACCCACGAGTCACCTTCCCCGCCAGATTCTTTTCTGTCCATAACCTGTTTGCTTTCTTCTCTCTGGGATTCTGTTAGACATTCCTGGCCTCTCAAAGTGACCCTACTAAAACTTGTGCAATTCCATGCCCCATTTGTAATAAGGGGAAACAGCAATTTCCCCATTAGAATGCAAAACCACGTAGCACAACAGCTCAGTGCATCAGCTTCCTCTTGATTCGGGGTGACTGTTTTCATCACTGGCTTAGCTCCTGACGTCACACAGACACATCGTTAATATAAGTCATTGATTTCTGCACTTTATACACAAGGCAAAACAATCCTTTGACCCCTGTTCAAAAAGTGAGGCCAGAAATGAGCAGATCACATTCAGCCTCACACAGAATAAGGCACTTGTTCAGTAAAATACTGACCCCGCTGTTTTACAAGGCACAGGGTTGTAGCCCCTTCCTTCAGCACTCCAGATATTCCCCCAGGACTATTCCTGTTCCAGACTGTTGCCCTGTGATAAAGCAGCAGCAAGCGAAAGTTTAGATTCGAGAAAAGAAAGAGCTCAAATTGCAACTTCTGGAACAGAAAACACACCTGCTCGGGGAGGGGGGGACGCAAACACTTGCTGCAAACTCTTCCAAAAGGAATGCGTTCAAGGTGGAAAATGAGATCTCCAGACCAACAGGAATCAACCACTCAGTGCCATCCCAGGCGCGGGGCGAGGGCCGGGCACCCCTTCCAGCGCTGCCGTACGGGCTGCCCGACCGCGGCCCCGCCACCAGCCCGGCGACACTCCCTCGGAGCCCTGCCCAGGTCGCGGGGGGCTCGCCCGGTCCCACCACCCCTCGCACCCGCCGGTGCCGCCGCCGGCGGAGGGTCTCGCCAGCCCCGCCGCCCGCTCCTCCCCTTCCTCCTGCGGGGCGCAGAGCCGCGGCGACCCCCACGCTCTGCTCCGCAGAGCCCTCCGCGGGGGCGGCCCGGGCCGGGCGGCTCTCCCTGCCCACCGGAGCCCCCTCGCCCCGCCCGGGAGGCGCCGCCGCTCCGGAGGGGCCGCGCCCATCCCCCCACGCGGAGACAAAGCGCGGCCCCCGGGCGGCACCTGCCGCCGGCGCCGCTGACCCCCGGCAGCGCTCCCCCGCCCCGCGCCGGTCCCGCCGGCGGCGGTGGCAACCCCGCGCCCCCCTCACCGCGCCCCCCTCACCGAGCCCCCGTCGCCCGCCGCCCCTCACCTGCCGCGGCGGCCACCCCGCTCCGCTCCGCTCCCGCCGCCGAGCGCTGCCCGCACCGACCGCGGAGCACCGGCCCCGCCCCCGCCGGCCGCCCCGCCCCCCTGCCGCGCTCCGCCAATAGAAGACGCCCGCTCCGCCGAGGCCACGCCCCCGCGCCCGCCGGGTGCCTCTGCCCCCCCCACGCGCGCGGCTGGCGGCGAAATCCCATTGGCTGCCGCGGAAGGGGCGTGGCCTGCGTCCCCCGCGCGCCCCCGGCCCCGGCGCGGGCCGTGCCCGGGACCCCCGGCCCGGAGGGGCGGCGGCGGGAGCGGGGCTTCGGTCCCTCGGCACGACGGGCCTCTGCCGTTAACGAGCGAGGCCCGGGGAGGGGAGGCTGTTCTAGGCGCTGCCGCCAAAACGAGTGGCCGCTGCCGGCCGGCCCGAGGGCGCAGCGCCGCTGTTGAGAGCTGGGCTTAACACTGTTTTGGAGGAAATCGCAGCGTTTCTCTCCTCTCTTCATTTGTAGCGATGCGACTTTGGTGTTGGGTTCGACAAGGCTTTGTACTCGGCTGTCCTCAGCCAAGAGGTGCGAGGGAGCGAGAATCTGCAGCGGGCACGGGCCACAGGGAGCGAAACAGCAGCAAACCTGACAGCGAACCCGGTCTGTACCTACTTAGGAGTCACCCTGGACACACACAGCGTCGGGAGACTTAGGCACAGCCCAGTTCCCAGTTGCAGAGTATTTGTGAACCAGCACATTAGCGAGACTGAAGAATGTGACAAAAGCATACTTATCTCCAGTTGCAAAACAGCAAGGACATACCATTCCACCTGAAAGTCAGTGGAGACAAAAGCACCATAAAGCAGAAGCGCCTGAAGTGATATGTGTAATATAAACTGACTGCTGGTTTTGTGATTTTTATTCCTGTGAAGCTGGAAGCTCCAGTCATGAGCAGAGCAGAGGCTGGTGCTCTGTATAAGAGACAAAGACATTTCTTGCCCTCAAGAACTGACTGCATAAAATCCTGTCTCTGAATTAGGGGTGAGTTCTGTCAGTAACAGCTCTACTGAGGGACAGAATTAATGCTCCCATTTTTCTCGCTCACAGTGTAACTTCTGTGTTCCCCAGATGTGCTGCATTCTGTTGTGTTGTTGATCAGAGAATATACAGTTAGTCTAACAACTGACTTGCTATACATGCAGTGACCAACTGTAAGTACTGGTCATTTGCCTGCTGAGCTGACTGCCAGATGTTTGGAGACCACGGACAAAAGATGAAATTATGACCTAAGCACCCAGCCACAAATGCTGTTTGGAAAAAGAACACGTATCTGAGGACATGCAGAAGTGATACAGGAGCTGGAGGTGTAAGCAAACTCTGAGGAAGAGTGGACTGGCCTGGGCTGTGCAAAGTATAGAGTTCAGCATGTTCCAGGGGTGCCCATCACTTTTCCTTTTTGGCTACAGATGAAGATACAGATCTCCGCTGAAGACATAAAGCTGCTCTGAAAGTCTGAATCAGAATTCCCTCCCACATACATTTCTGGCATTTCAGAGGAACATAGTTGGTACAAGTCCCATGTCCAGAAGTGTCATTAAACATCTACTCTCTTTGTTACAATACGTCAGTCTCTCGTACTCCCACCCTCAACCCCCAAAAAGACCATTTTATGAAGGAAAAAATATGTCTGAAAGTTTAGAGATGCAGAACAGTCCCCAGGATCTGGCAGCATGATCACAGTCTCCCAAAGGAAGGATTATTGCAGAGGCAGCTTCCGGCTGCCTCTCTGGACCTTTGCTCCTTGGTGCTTCATTATGCTGAGGAGTCCTTGGGGCCTACTGTATGCAGAGCCCATGAGGACTCTCATGAGGAGATGATCCCTTACTTGCTCTTCTCCTCATACAGAAAAAGCCACCTGATTTCCACGCCCTACCCACTGAATCGCTCTTCAGCTTAGAGCTCACTGAACAGAGAATTATCATCTCACTAATCAGAGACATTTTAACTGCACTCAAATTGCATCCACCAAAATCCAGTTTTGGTGACTAAGAGCATTAAAAAAAAAAAAAAATCCCAACTTTTCTCTGCTCCAACCCATTCCTGACTCAAAACGCTAATCCTCTTTGTGCCTTTCCTCCAGAGCCAGTCCCAACCTGCAGCCCCTTCCGTCTGGCAAAAAACATCTGCAAGCTTCACTTAAAAAGCAGCAAAAAGTCCCATGAGAGCATATTGGCAAGGAGTAACTTTTCTTTCTGCCCCATGGCAGGGCTGGTACAGGGAGCTGGCTGTTTTGGGAGCAGGGCAAGAAGAGCTTCTGTGCACTTTAAGGATGTTATAGTGCTCCCCTCTTACCCCTCTTACTGTACTTTTAGCCCTCCTGAGTGATGTGGGATTACGCACTCCCCCTTCCGGGAGGAGTTTTGATCATTCTGCACAAAAATCTTGCAGTTCTTAAAAAAAAAAAAAATCAAACCCAAACAAACTCTAGAGAAAAAGCTGTCCTCAAACATTACACAGCTGAAAATCGTATCACACAAAACGCAAATATATTGAGGAAGAAACTTAAACAGTTTTTGATTTCCATTTATTCAGAAGCTTTTTTTTTAAAAATATATTTAAATCCCTAAAGGATCCTCTTCTATAAAAGCCCTTGTTCATGTCTGGTTCTAAGCAGGTTAGCTAAGTTTCTTACATAACCATTATGATAATCACAAGGTTAGCAGCTGCTTATGCTCCTTTTGATTTTGTTCTCACTCTTCCTCCCCTCCAAGCAGGGGATGAGACGGGTTAAGAAAGTCACAAGGGATGTCTATAGCTTCTGGGAATTAAGTGCATTTAGAGCAGTAATTCAGGGACCAACAGAAGGTTAACTATATCTACCCTATTTCATACCTGACTCTGTTTCTTTCAAGCTTTCAGTTTGTCAGAACATTTAGAAACAGCATTAAGGTCTTTGTTATGGTCTTTTGGGTACCTACAGCTCTGCTCACAGCAGTCTGCCAGTGTTCAAGGATCTGCTTTTGAATACAAGCAGTGCCTACCACCCCAGAACCTTCAGGAGCAGAGCAAGAGACTCTGAGCACACACCTATTTGCATAGGTTTACTTTTCTCCCTGCAGAACTCAGCAAAACAAGCTTGGGATGCTTGTGGCAATCCCTTTATCTTGGAGCTCTGCTGCTGTATTTGAGCACAGACCCTCTTGGATTTTAGAATTGCCAAGCACCAGAAATTGCACTTCTCTATGTTTTATGAGGAAGGTTATGAATATAACTTGCTAGCAGAAATCTGGCAATAAAGTACAGTTCTAAATATATTATGGACAAATCCAGCATTGTCTCCCTTTTCCTAGCTAACAAACCTCACTCCTACTGCAAGTCTCAGTCCTGTTTCTGAGGTAAACAGGACATCTCTACCACTCCTAAGCTCCACAAAGAGGGAAGTATTTGTTTTTGGAAGGTATTTTGTGAAAGGAACTGTCTTTTCCAGACAAATAGTTACAAAGAAATCAACAACAGCACCTGCGACTTCCGACCAGGATCCTAGAATGGAACAGTCAAAACTGGAGTGTTAATAAATAAATACATATATCCTGATTGTGACACTACATATAATTGCTTTTGTCCTGCCTTCATAAGCAACATTTTCTAGTCCTTTCAGAGTGAAGGAATGGCAACTTTTCTCTTCAGAATGCACCTACTGTTAGAAGTCTGCAGTGACCTCATTCAAAGTTATTTCCATAGCCACGAGGCTGTTTGCTTTTGAGTTACTAGTGGTTTCTCATGAAGCAGTAAGAACTCAAAATAGCTTAGCTCAGGCCACTGCCTCTCATTTTTCTATAGTTAATGTCTATCAAAGGGCTTCCTGTTGCTCTTATTAGGTTCCCTCTCTAGCTTAGCTTCTTCGTCTTGACAGACAGTGGAATTAAGTCGAATCAGCACAGGCTTCCTCTGCCCTACACACAGTAACCAGGTCTGTCCCTGGCCTCACTAGATCTGTACACGCTATTGCAACCACCATCCCCCCAGACTGATGAACATCTGGGACACAGGGCTGGCTGAGCCATCCTGCCCAGAGAGAGGTCTTTGCTCATAGAAAGAGCAAGAATTTAAGTCTCAAAAGGCCGTGGCAAGCAGAACCTACTTGTTGAGGAGAGCTTCTGCTGAGAACCCTCATTCCAGAGGTAAACTCATCTATTATGAACCTTATTAACAACCCAAAGGTATAGAACAACAGAATGCCTTTTTTTTTTTTTTTTTTTTTAAACTGAAGTAGCCCAGAAGAGCACAGGCAACAAAGTATTCACTTAATCCTGGCTGAATCATCAGGAAACATGCACTGAGATGTCCCTCGGCTTTGTGTAAATCACTGTTGCTACTGCAAATGTACCTGAACTAATGTGAGTGCCCAGGTAAACATCCCCAGAGAGCTGTGCTGGTTTTGTTCAAACTCGTGTATTTGCCACCTGCATTACCATGACAAAGGTTTAGCATAAAGTAGTAAGCAGATTATACATATAATCTATGTTATAGCATTCTGCTGGATATTGCCTTCAGCCAGCTCAGGTACAGCTGCTACTGCTGCAGCCACACCTTCTGGCTTTGGGGTGCACAATACGGTGCAGCGCCAAACTGCACATTTAGATCACTGCCACAACGGAGTGATGATTAATCCAGGATTGAGGGAATACACAAATCTTCTCTCCTAATTATTATATAGTCACAGTTAATTACAAGGGTTTTTTCCTAATTGAAATTATTCTGCTGTCACTTCACATACGAGGATTTAGCAAAGAAGAGCAGAACTAAGCGAACCACAGTAATCGCTTGGAACAAGGAGCTTTGCCAGCTGTACAGAGCTGCACACAGAATCTATTCTTGAGTCTTCAAAACTCCCTATAAAGGATGAGACCCTGTTATTTTCATCCTGATACGTATCACACCTTCCAGCTCTTCTCAAACTATTTCAAACAATCATTTATCACAGATTAATTTGCTACTGTTCATTGACTGTTCATACAGTCATTGACTGACTTTTGCTTCCTGTAACTCTATGTAGAGCTAAAGCTACTGACTATCATAATACCATCTTTAAAAGGGTAAAAACCAGAGTTCTTTAGAGCAGTAAACCATCCTTGGGTTTTTATTCTCATGTACTGTACACAAGTTTAGCTTCAGATCTCTGCTCATTTTTGATGCCACCAAGTACAATTCAGTGAGCATTGTCGTGACTTTCAAGTTTAGCTGCCTGACATTCAGCATTTAAAAACCATGTTCATATATATATAATCCACACTTTCAGTGATATTGAATAACAAATTCAGCCAGTTACATAGTAAGGAGGCCCTACATTATGTCATTAGACTAAAAAAAACCCAAACAAACTAGAATAAAATTCCGTTTGTGACTAGTGGCTAGTGACTAGTGCTGGCAAATTACAAATAGAACAATTGCACTATTCCTTCCCCTTTAATTACACGCTTGCCTCTTATTTTCATCAAGCTCCTGCAAGAAGTACAACCTGTAAAAATATTTGTGAAATGATAAAATGAAATCTTATAGACTTGAAAAATTTTATTGATCTGTATGCACACTTCTTGACACAGCTAAGTGTATGGGAATTTTTATCCCAGTTTTCAAGCCAGTAGATCAAACTTCTGCCCTGACAAATGCTTGTTACTCACTTCCCACTCCAAACACTCAATATATAAATCAGCAGTGGAGCTTCCCAAAACCACCTTTTGCACATTTCATCTCTCTTACAGGTAGTGAATCGTCACAGTTCATTCCTAATACTATTTATTCCACCATTCATTATGGAGCTGGATTTGTGATTTCCAGTTCAAATGATTCTTTTACTCTATCGTTTATCTAAACGCCTCATGTGTAATCCTACTTTTGCTCATGATTTTTTTACAGTTTTGCAGTTTGTCCATGCACAAAACATTAGGAGTCATTTTACCAAGCAAGTAGAAATTTTTGCCCTTAAGTTTTTTGTTTGTTTCTGGTTTTATTTAGTTCTAGGTACAATGCAGGTCCCATGTCTGTACAGCGTGTCTCGTGTATCACCAGGCTCTGTCACTTGGTCCAGCAGTGGCCACAGTGCTGGGCAGTGCAGAGGTTGTAGAGCCTTGTGGTGTCCTGGTAGAGAAGAAGAGGAGCCATGGGGAGACACTGATGGCTCTGGGGGAGCACAGGACTTAGGAGGGGTCACCTCAGCTCAGCTCTGGCACTGTGCGGCTGGAAGATGATGCCTCCTTGTGTCCCCAGCTGGGGAGAGGGGAACAGTGGGGATGGCAGGACATCAGAGCCCATGGGGCTGGGCCCCAACACTTGGCTGTGCCAGCAATAAATGTGCCTGAAGCCCAGAATCTCAAGGGGCCTTGGAGGCAGCCAGGGGCTGCAGCTGATGGGCCCGGGCAGTGCCTGCTGTATGGAGCTGAGGGTTGGGGCTGGGTAAGGGCATGTGGCTGAGGCTGGGTCAGAGTGTCTGGGGATGTACCTGATTACACTACGGGGCCTGTCTTGGGCAAATGGGGGCAGCAGGGAGGCAAACTGGGGCCCAGCGGGGCAAGTTAGAGCCTGATGGGGACATTTGGGACCGCTGTGGGGTGACACAGGCATTGGGAGCAACAAGGGGAACAACCTGGGGTCTGCTGGGGGCCATTTGGGGCCCCATGGCTGCAATCTGGGACTCAGAGGGCCATTTGGGGATGCTGTCTCGATATAGAAGACTAGACAGTAAGAGTGAAACAGTGAATGAAATCAACAGATCAGCTGTAGCAATTCCTTTGCTTGTTAAATGCACAGCACATGACAGAGATTTAACAGGGATCCTGCAGCAGAATATGGACCACGGCTTTACAAGTTTTTCAAATATACAGGAGAAGGCATAACGAGAAACGCTAAGGCAGCTTTATTTGGACTTGTACTCTAACTACTTAGAGTGCAAGTTTACCTTTATTAATCTAGCAAATTGTGGCAATTGATCAGGGATCAGTTCCCTTTAAGTATAATATAGAGTACAGGCAGAGTAATAGCAAACATAGCACACGTCAGTGCAGTGCTGTAAATAGAACTTCTCTTGATTTGCGTTTCCAGTCTCCGCTCGGTATCACACAATTCTAAAATCACATCTCTCACAGCAGAAGCCTGGCCCTTGCTCTCCCCTGAAGACCTCGGGATCACCCTTTCCGTAGGCCTAGAGTGGATCGCCAGTTTGACACTCTGCATCTCAGACAGCACCTGTGCGATACTTTCCTGCAGACTGTTAAACTGCTGCTGTAAACTCCCTAGACATGAACTGACTTGTTTAATGTAGTTTAGCTGTTCGTTTAAAGGAGTTAAAAGTGAATCTATTTTTATGGAGTCATTCCTGGTTTCTCTAGTTAACAAAGTGCCCTCTTTTACTCCTCGCGACGCTGTTGTTTGCAGCACACTTTTCAGGTCTTCTATGACATCACTGAGATCCTTCTGCTGTGAGTAATGGTTGGAGGCCTGTTCTTTGATGGCTTCTTGTAAATTTATTGGGCCCTTTTGTGCTTCAAGCACCAAGACTTTCAATTCTTGCAGCCTTACTCGATTTACATAGGTGGAACCCAGAACACCTATAACGGCTCCCAGCACAGAACCAATAATAGACCAGTTCTTAGTTTTTTCAGCTCTTGTGCGCTCTTTCTCATGGCTTTCCCTTACAGCTGCAGAGAAGAGAGAGAATTTTTCTCTCTCTGATTCTTCTGCATTTAAATATGCAGCTCGGTACCTCTTCTCTTCCTGCAAGAAATATAGTGATTAAAGGAGAAGGTATAATATGAAGCTATATAGTCTATAATAAATTAAAAAAGTCCCATAAACCCCGAAACCCTGATGCAGATGAAGGAAGGAAAATTGAGAACATCCATTAGTTCGGTTTCAGAAATTTTCCCTTAAATGTGGGATTTTCTTTATTAATCCTACTTAAGTCAATGAGACATCATTTTAAGTCAAAATTGAGAAATGGAAAAGGTTGTCAGGAATCACAGCTGAAGATCCTGTACATGAAAATCTGTCAAGTGCTGATGACAGAAAAAGGGTATGAGTTAACTTTTTCAGCCCTGATAACTTCTCCAGACACCACCCTTACTACACCTTTCACTTTCAAATCCCTTCAGAGGGCACTGAAAATAGGACTGAAAAGGACATCTCAGATAGTTTCATCTGATGAACACACTTCTTATTCTTCTGCATTCTCTATTTTACCCTTCTTACAGACAAACGTCTTCCCTTTCTTCTTGCCTCTCTCCAAATTATTTTTCCAAGTACATATTTCCTTTGTGAGATGGCACCACCACCTTACAGACAGCAGTGACTTGAATTCTACCCTTCTTCATGGTCATGCAGAGCTCAGTTCTTCTTTAAGTCTCATCCAGACAAATCTGATCCCATATTTAGACAATTACAGCTCCCTAGTTCTTTCCCAGTGTTCTACCCACTGATGCAGGAGCTCAGTTTTCTCTCAGACATTGGTACCCACTCCTTGCCTGAACTTTGCCACAAGTGTACCTGCTTCCAAGCCTGCTCCTGCTGTTCCTGCAGTTTCATCTGGATTTCCTGGGTGTCACAGCCACAGAAAAAGCAGCTGAATTTTCATGGATTAACCAGAAAGAGTTTCTCTCATCATATGGAAGGTTAATTCACTGAATGGCAGCTTTTTCTTGACTACTCATGTGCAGGTCACCACTACAACAACTAATTCTCTAGGCTCATTATCTGCAGTTTTCTTCTCCAAATTTACTACCCTATTTTAGCATTAACATATACAATTTGCATAGTGGATCAAACCACTGATAATAATTAACTAAAGCAAGGATCCTAAGAAGTTAACTCGGATCACTTTCTTCAGAACTGAACTGCATCTACAAAAACAGCCACTAGTGACGGAAGCAAAGCACACAAATTTTCAACATATTTGCCAATGCTAAAGTACCAACAAATTACCTGCAGCAACCTGTGTTCCAGAGTAGCCAGTTCTAAATACTGGGTGTCATCCCGAGAGACCCTGTCTAAGCGGTCCCGAATTTCCTTCAGTTTAATCTGTTGGGCTTCTACATTTTCACGAGCCTCTCGTACTATCCCCCGAGCTACCATAAAGACATTTTCTGCCTGAGAAGAAAGAGCATTTATTTTAGAAACTTATTACCATACAGACCTATATTGCTATTCATACGATTTTTTTGGGGAGAGGGAGGGGGATCTGGGGTGGGGGGAGGAAAAAAAAAAAACCAACAACAAAACAAACCACACTCCATTTCAATCCAAGAGATAAACTCTATTTACTACATGCATAGCCTGGAACACATTCACAGTACCTGCACAGTCAGTCAAAGCAGAAAAAAAAAACATGATTCTCCTTGGAGGATCTTTCCTGCCTCACAGCCAGTGATTATGCTACACATAGCTAAACTCATAAGTTTTAAAATTCCACATTATCTTCAGGTTTACCTCTGTTACTTTCCCTTGAGCCTCTCGAACTTCATTAATTCCAACAAACTCTTCATATCTGTCCCACCAATTCTTGCATGTTGCAGACACTTTTTGAAGGGAGTTTTTTCCCATCACAGTCCCAGTTTCTGTGAGCCGATGAAGGAGGCCCATGGCCATTTCTATGGCAGACTTGGCTTCAGGCCTCTTGGGCTCTGAGGAGCAGTAAGTCCTCACTACATGTAAATTCACTTTGGGACTCCACTTCATCAATGAATGGTGGTATTGCAGGCCACAGGACACTGAGGACACACTTGATTTATATTTCATTGGCCCCATGTCTTCAACTTAATCACTGAGTAAATGTGCTACAAGTAAGAAGAAGAAAAATAGAAGCTATTGAAGTATAGCTGATTTATAGCTCTTAAAACTAACTACATGTGTACCAAAACCAACCAATTCAAGAATGGCTAAACCATTGCTGGTTTTACACCACTGCTTACCTAGAAAACTTTCCACGATTTCAATAAAGTGCAATTGTGCCACAGATTCCTGCTTTTCTGCTGTTAGGAAGTACTCCCACCATGCTTCATGCTTCTTGATTATTAATTCACTCACGGCGTGCACACCAGTCATGTGCAGATCCAGGGCCAGCAGGAGTAGCTTCAGAAGAATTTAGTGCTTCAGCACAGCAGTGACTGCACTACGAAATTCTGCCTTATGGTTTCACAGGTACTCACAACTCTACAAAAGACAGAAAAAGAAAAAAGACAAGAGAGGGGAAAAAATCTTGTTAATAAAAGTGGTGTGGCTCGATCATTTCCTTTATCTTACACTGTGCCAGATACGTGACGTGTTGAAGGGTGCGCAGACAAAAAATAAAAGACAAATAAAAAACACATAAATGCTGAACTGAACACAAGAAGTATTCCCATGACAGTGCCTAGAAAAGGCACCTCCTACAAAAGGAAGAGCCACAAGATCAGAAAAATCTCATATAATGAACACACAGCTGGGCTGCATTTTAAAATGAGCTTAAAATTCTTGCCTACACTGCAAAAGCAGGCTGCTAGTTATGGTTTATTGTCTACTATTGTAAATATGATCTTAATTTTCTATTGAGTACATTCCTCCAAAAACTGGAAACAGGAAAACTTTCAAATAAGGTTTAATATGAAATTTGAGTATGACTATATTAGGTTTTGACTAATAAAATAAAAAACCAGGAATTACTGAGAAAGCTTGATAGCTGTTGCAGAGTATTTTTAATTATTTTAAAACAATAAAACAATGTTAATTTTAGGTGGCTATACAGGCATCTCCACAAGAAAGGGTTGTTCCAACTGGAAAATGTTTTTTCATCAGCTTTTTAGCTGGCTAGTTAATTTTGAACACCACAAGTTCATTCCCTGCTGAGTATTTCTAACAAATAGTAATAACGCCAAGTGGCACTATGAAAATCTTAGCAGTTGTTTTATATGCATAACAACACGTAAGATCAAACCCAGAAGGCATGGAAATGAAGTGAGTTCCCTCTCCTTCCAGCATCACTCACACATGTCCCTGTTTACAACACCTACTCTTATACTGCAGGCCATGTACTAAACCTCAGCTCAACTTTGCCTGTTCCAGACTGCAAAATTCCCCTCTTTTAATCGCATTACTACACGAAGAGCTTTAGCAAAAGTTCAGCCTATTGGAGTATAGCAAAAAGAGGGAGAAAGCTGAGATTTTAAGGAGAATTTCTATGCAGACAAGTCACATACAGCCAGTGAAGAAAGTGATCTCAGCCTGAGCTCACAGGACACAAGAAAGTTACGAGAGGTTAACCTGAGATAACCTGCCTGGCTCCGCTCTTGCTACCCTTGTAAGAAACGCTTTTTCCGCCTGCAGCCCTTCACAAACACGCCTCCCGAAGCTGCCGCACACACCGACAGCCGGTGCCGAGCTAGACCCGTTTTTACGGGTCCCGTCTCATCCCGGCCAAAAAAAAAGGCGAACACAGAATTCCCGCCGCGCGCCCCCAACCCGCAGCCGGGTTTTCCCCCATGACCGACCCCCCCCGTCCCCTCCCCTTCCCCGCCCGGGGGCCCTTTCCCCGCCGCCCCCCGGCCCGGCCCGGCCCCGCCGCTCCCGTACCTGCCCCGGCCCCGGCGGAAGCGGCGGCGGCAGGGCCGGAAGGGGCGGGAGCGGCGGGCGGAGCGAGCGGAGCCATGTCGGGCCGGGAGGGTAAGGCCGGGCCCGGGACCCGCCGGTGCCGCCCGCCTGGCCCCGCCCGGCCCTCACTGTGTCCTCTGTCTTTGCAGGCGGCAAGAAGAAGCCGCTGAAGCAGCCGAAGAAGCAGACGAAGGACCTGGATGAGGTAGGGCGGCGGGGGAGGCCCCGGGGGCTCAGCCCCTGCGGGCCCGGCTGCGTTGGGTGTTCCCTGACGTTTACAAGAGCATCTCAGTGACAGGACAAGGGGGAACGGCCTCAGATTGAAAGAGAGTAGGTTTAGATGAGATATTAGGAAAAAATTCTTCACTGCGGGGCTGGTGAGGCCCTAGCACGGGTTGCTCAGGGAAGTTGTGGGTGCCCCGTCCCTGGAAGTGTTCAAGGCCAGGTTGGACGTGGCCCTCTCTAAGGCCCCTCCCTGTGGCAAGGGGTTGGAACTGGATGATCTTCAAGGTCCCTTCCAACCCAAACCGTTCTGCGGTAGCATCCCCTCCCGTTCCTGGTGGATGCGGCAGTGCTGGCTAATGGAGGAGCCTGGAATGCCCTTGCTGAGGTCTGAAGTCTATTAGACAATCACTCTGGTCCCAGGAGCCTGAGACAGGGTACAAACAGAGTAGTTTGAATAAATTAAGTGCTAGATACTCAAACATAAGGGCTCAGAGTATCGGTGTCAGCTGCTATTTCTGAGGATAGTGGATGATGGATGAGGCACCATTGACTGGAAAAAGGCAAATACAGTGTCTCTTTGAAAAAGGGGGAAAAAAATCATAGCTTTCTAAATAAGCTTTATTGTTAGAGAGATGGTAGAACCAATTAAGGGCTTACAAAGATCCAAGTTATAGTAATGTAAAAATTAACAGCCATTGTAGATTTTAATAAAACTGTGGCAAACAAAGGAGGTTCTCTCCTGCAGCAAGGCAGTGCATGAGCATAAACCCCAGGAGATATGAGGTTATTGTTGCCAACTCATGTAGTGTTCTCAAATGCAAGGCAAGAATGGGTCCTTGGAAGGTGACAGAATGTGATGGTGCAGCTTGCTGAAATGCTGCACTCTCAAAGCATTGTCTGCAAGGATGTGCTGAGTGAGGTTTTGAAGGATTTTGTATTTGATCAGAGTCTGAGTAATATTTTGATTGGTGTCTTGGGTGGTTGACTGACTGACAATATGGCTTGTTCTTTTGGTAGGAAACAGAAAATCTGGAGGAGCCACAGACTGTCAGAGACAAGACTAGTGCTCAAAGAAATCTTAACAAATCAGGGAAAGTTTGAAAAAAATGGATTATTTAATTAAGCGTATGTGCTAAGTCCCTTTCTTTGAAAAGATTGATGAAGTTATAAAATATGAGCGGAATGACTGGCTAAACTGCAGGTCCACATGAAAGGATGGTATACTGAACACCTGCAAAATCAGGTGTTGCAAAAGAAGAAAATCATAAAGATATATTAAAAAAAGTCTTGTGTGTTAAACATGATGTAATATTTATTTTTCCTCTCAGCCCTGCAGTACTGCAAGTACTTAGGGGCAACACATTGCAATAAAAAAACCCACAGAAGTGAATAAATGTGAGGGATTAATTTATTAGGAAAGACACTTTAGCCTACAGGACATAAAACAACAAACAGGAGAACCTGGAGATAGAAACAGAATATTCTGTTCTTTGAGGAGTAGTTAGGAGAAGTAATAGGGTGACATTGCAGTAAGAGAAGCTTTAACTGAAAGAAGAGGAAAGCTTTGCAGTTACAAAGGTAGTTGAGACATGGACTGGATTGGTGAAGAGTCCATGGAATCTCATTTGTCAAGGTCCTCAGTTTCGTTACCCAAAGTCCTGAAGGCCAAGAAAAAAAACTGTGTTCCCTTTCAGTCTTGGTATCTGTTAAGAATGTGTGTTTGAGGGACACAGTATGTCTGAGCTGTCCTGAATTCCAGAGGCTGTTCCAATAGGGATGCTCAACAGCTGGCTTGCCTGTACATTTTGCCAGCAATCTCAATAGATTTCTTGGAACTAATACGAATATATTAAACCCAGCAAAAGGTGACATATGTGTGAGAGGATTTATTTGAAATGAATGCTTTTTTAGGTAAAAGCAACCTTTTTACTTACATCCTATGTAATCCCAAATTTTGTTGTGCACCAGGCTGCATGTGCCACTGATGGCACGTTAGTGAATGGTGTTAGGTTAGACAAACCTTTGTCATTCAGAGGTATCATAATCTCAGAACAAGGTTATGCCAGGGGAAATAATTCCAGAAAGACCAAACATACAAAGTTAAAGTTTAGCCATTGTGTTGTGGTACAGCAAAAACCTTGGTGATAGTTCTGCGAAGTTTTGCACATTTAGCAGCATTCAGCCATCCTGCCTCAGTCCAGTCAGGTGTTGGTTGCTGCTGAGCATTACGTTTGTTTCTCAGTGCTTGTCAGTTGTTCTTCAATTTTGGGTGGGGGGAAGAGATGTTAACAAATGCTGCTGTTCTTTCCTTCAGACAGATCTGGCATTCAAACAAAAGCAGAAGGAGGAGCAAAAGAAACTTGAGGAGATGAAAGCAAAAGCTGCTGGAAAAGGGCCTCTGGGTAAGTGAGGTGTCATCCTGACAGGAGAGATGGAGGACTTGCTGACTTCAAAAATTTAATGTTTTTTCTTGACAAACATGAAAAGGCAGGTACCTCTGGGTTATTTGACATAGACCAGCAAGTTGATGGCAGGTACAGATTATATGTAACAAATAGAGGCTATTTATTTTTCTTTCTTTTCTCTGGCTGTGCAATTTCACCCCCAAATTCCTGATGCAGGTTCTGGTTTAGCAGGTAAAACACTGTGTTTGGCATGCTGACCTGTTCTGGTGGGATGTGCAGAGACACTCCTACTCTCAGCATACCAGCCTTTTCTTTCCAGGTGTTTTATATGTAGGCTTTGCCACAGTGTCCCAGGTTTAACAAATCCAGTGCTTGTCCTCTGAGAGGATGAATTTCTTCTATAGCGGGAGATTCACGGCAGAAAAAAAAAAGATGGCTGGAAATCAGTCTGGCTTCAACCTTTTTGCCTTTAGACTGTAAAGGATGTGGTGTCACAGAGGAGAGTTCACAGGATGCATCTTGGTGGCCCATTGAACCTGGTCTCTGTCTCAGTGACAGCAGGAGACTGTTAATGTGAGTCTGCACTCACAGACTGTCCAACTCCACACTTGGCTTCCTATTCTTCAGCAAACTTTCAGTCTTGAAAGGTCCCAGAAAGACCTTTCCAATAGTCCCATAGTTTCACTAACAGCCTTTGCTGTGGAATCTTGTTGGATGCTGTGTGAAAACGTAATTATGATGATATGGATTCACTTTATCCATACACCTAATTATAACCTCAGAGTTCCAGCAGGTCACTGAGGAAGGATTTACTCTTTACAGAAGTCCTTTTTAACTTTCACAACACTGTTTATCCCTTTGCTTTGTTCCAGACTCTCTTATCTTCTAACAGATCGAGGTCAGACTGCATCTGTAGTTACCCAGTTCTTTACAGAACCTATTCAGTATCTGGGAGCTTTGCTGGCAGTCAGTGAGTCCTCTGACATTGTGGCTGTACTGATGTTTCAAATCTTAGCCAGCAGTTCTGCATTTTCTCGTTAGAACTTGTTGGTGCTGTTGGAGGAAGTACCATCCAGTCCCACTGACTTGGGGTGGTTCTTGTTTATCTCAGATTGATCTAGCTCTTCTCATTTATCCCTGTACAAAAAATGTGTGGGTGTGGGACTCAGAATGTCTTTGGTGTTACAGAGTGATGCAAAAGAATTCCTTGAGCCTCTGCTCTGTCCTTACCATCCTAAACTCGTTCTGTGTAGGTCGCTTCAACTCACAGATCTTCATAGTTCTTTCCTGCCATTATTACTCTGCCTTTTTCTAGGCTGAATGTCAGTCATGTGGTCCTTGTCTGATGCCTGCCAAAGCAGGTAACGATTGCTGTGTTACTGTGGCAGGCTCAGCCTGTTCCCAAGAGCCTCAGCAAGGCAATGCTGCTGGAATCATGGTGCACTGCAGAGACTGTTGTTGACCCTCGGCCCTTGCAGCCTGTCTTGGTGCAGCCTTGCTGTTCCCTTCCCACTGGTTGTACCTGACACATGGGGTGAAAAACAGCATTTACAAAAAATGCCACACTTGTTGCTGTGTCAGTACGTGGTGTTCTTTCACCCTGCTTTAGTGTCTTCAATAATAGGACTGCAGGGAACAGATAATTCCAGAGAACTAGAATTCTCATCATTCCAGTACCTGCTTCTGTAGACCTTTGATCCCAACTTTTGGCTTTGGTTGCTATAGGGATAATGATGCATTTATTTCCTTAGCCTCGAATTTGATTTGACCAGACTATGCTCCTGCTGTATAAGAAATAAACATTAACAATGGAGGAACAAAGTAACTCTTGAAATATTTAGTTCTGTTGTAGATTCATGGGGCATATTTGCTTCCAGGAGAAACTTAGTTTCTAATGTTAAGTCAGTCTCTCATTCAGAGTAAAGTGTGTGAGATGAAAACCAGTGGGGATCTGGGCTGTACAGACGCCCAAGGGGGGAATCGACTTTATGAGGAACTGAATTTGTAGCTGAACTGTGTCACAGTCATCTAACCAGCTGTGTTGTTTCTTTTGGCAGCCAGTGGTGGAATAAAGAAGTCTGGCAAAAAGTAGTTTGATTAAACTGCAGGGTAAGAAGTGATCGAGTTACTCAATGGATTTGCAGACTTCAGAGTCATGAAAACTCACTGTCATTTTGGGAACATTGTACATTTTGTTTAGTCTGAATAAATACTTTTTGTTAAGATGTGATACTTTCTCTTTACATCTCGGTTTTGTTTAAAAATGGCTTTACTGTTTTATACTGGAAATGAAATGTGACCTTGTGCACCCTGAGTGCATCTGCTGGGGTTGGTAGTCATTTGCGAGAATAAGTTTCAATTTCTGCCCTCTTTTGACAATGGGAGACAGGGTCTGAGTGTTAAAATCTGCAATGCCCTATAGTCCCAGTGCCTCCTGGACGTACACTTGCCTTTGTCCTACAAAAAGTCACTACACCATGTTTTCCCGAACTTCTGCATATTGTCATCACAGCTCCTTTACACTCATGGAATGCCTTGAGTGGGGGGAGAAGGGAGGGGAACAGTCCTTAGGAGACTGTAACTTTACTATTAAAATGCAGAGCTGTGGCAGTACACTGGGTGTGGAAACCTCAAGGAAGAGTATGATGATCCCAAGGTAGGAGTTAACGGGAGGGGTAGAATTAATGCAGAGCCTTTCTTACTGAATAGTAAGAGTGGGACGGAGACTGCTCCTGCTGTCAGGAGGGGTGGGTGATGGCTGCGGGGAAGGAATGGCTTCTGTGGACAAGGAGGCACTCGGGTTGCACCGGGGAGAGCTACATGGGAAATCTGGGCTCGTACACATTCTGGGCTCATAAGGAAGAGAGCGCAGGTCTCGGTCGTCAGCGCACGAGGTGCAACTAAGAGGGTTTCCTTGTTAAAAAGACATTTTTAGAGGGCTGGGGGCGGGACCGGGCGGGGCCGCGCCCGGGGGTCCCTCAGCGCGCCCGGGCTCTGCCGCCCCCGCGCGGCGGCCGCGGGAACTGCGGGGGCGCGGGGCCTCCATCGCAGGGGTGCGGCTGCGCACGCGCAGCGCTTCCCGCCGCCCGAGCTCCTGGGGCGGCCCTCAGAGTGCCCTCAGAGTGCCCTCAGTGCCTTCACAGTGCCCTCAGAGCCCCCACAGTGCCCTCAGAGTGCCCACAGTGCCCCCACAGCCCTCAGAGTGCCCTCACGGTGCCCCTAGTGCCCTCAGAGTGCCCTCAGTGCCCCCACAGTGCCCCCACCGTGCCCCTGCTGCCCGGCGGTGCCACCCGTTGTAGCAGCCTCAGCTCTAATGCCAGCAGTTCACAGTCGGATCAGGTCCCTGCTGCCCTCCAAAGGGGTGAAAACCAGCCTTTGACGGCACCAAGAGCGTTGGTGACTCTAAAGGTACTGCTCTGGAGAACAGATTGAGTCCTGCCAACTCACAGAGCTGGTGAAGGCCGGAATTCACGCTTGAATGATTTGTGTGTTTTGGATAAAGGTAACTTCTGTGTCAGAAAAATGTTCCCACAAAGATGTAGGACAAAGGTGCCTTAGATACGGAGCAGGGACTGCCCTGGCTCTGTGCAATGGCTGAAGGCAATGAGAGCCACCACTGGTGCATTTTGGGGCAGAGCTCAGTTCCAACACATGAAACACAACCACAGGCACTGTGCTCACAGTTCTGCGTGCTCAGAGTGAAAGCAGAAGCTGTACTTACATCAGTCATACACTGAAGGGGGCACATCCTTATCCACACTGCCCACGTGCACACCCATTTTCCACTGGTATCAAAGTAGGTAACGTGGGAGGAATGGTTTAAAGGAGAAGGAAGAGAGACAGGGAGACAACATCCTCTAGATCTGGCCAGATTATGAGAGAAATAAAACCCTGGCAGTGTATCAATAAGAAATTGTTTGCCCCAGGAGGTACTGAATGAAATGAATGAGGTTGCCAATCCCAGCCAAGCTAACTTGAGGTGGTCTGAGTAGAGGACAGTGAACAGAGATGTGTGCTCTACAGCATGAGACAATATGCAAAAGCCTTTCAGCCAAAAATCAAGACAAGAGGGAAGAAGACCAAATGGCAAAGTGACAGATCTCTGCTGTGGGAGAGCTGTTCTCAATAGGCTTTACTTTAACGCAGGCACTCAACTACCCTCCTGGCCAAGAGTCCTCCTGTGTTTTATATTAGGCCGTGGAAATGAAGCTGAACAAAGGAACAGTTTGATTGTATCTTTTTGCATAATGTTATGTAATAAATGGCATTTCATTCCTTACTGCAGCTACAGCTCAATGTTAAACTAATGCAAAGACAATATAACTCCTAAATCACATATATACATAAAATGACAATGGTCTGAAGGGCACAGAAAAAACGAAGTCCAAAAGGCAGTAGGAAATGGGTGTCAATTAAAATAGCAGCAGAATAGATGCAAATATTCTTTGCAGGGAAATCCTTTGAAGGATACAATTGCCATAATCATTTCAAGTCAAGCTCTACTGTTTTATAGGACTTTTCCCACTCTTTAGAGTTAGTTCAGCTCTAAGGAAATCATACCCTGCTCTGAATGGCTTCCAGATACTGATTCATGTGAGGTCTCAAAAAGGAAGCTTCTCTAGCGTAAGTAAGCCAGCCCGGAGAACTGGATGTGAACTTCTGCCACAGATTTGCTTCGTGACCTTCTGTAAGACATTTTGCATTCTAGTTTCCTTTGAAATGGGGAAAGTCGTATTCTCTTACTTCAGAATAAGATTCTGAGACTTAATTAATAAATAATTGTAATGTACTGTTCCTGCTCTGCAAATTCCAGTGCAAAAGCCCGCGATGTAGGAGCTGAGGCTAAATCAGAGTTTGAGGACAGAGAATGTGCTCTGCATGTTGCTAAGCTTGCTCAGTCACCTTGAACATGTCATTGTTCACCAGACTTTGCAGAGCAGCCTGAGATCCAGCTGAATCACACAACAAGAGCACATCAGCTCTGTCTCTTTGGCCAGTTCACTGTTGCATTCAGTTGTTCACTATTTTGACATTATCACTGCCATTTAACAGTCTACAAAATTGCCCAATCTAGCCTGCTTTTCTAGGTCTTATCCTTGTATGACATTTTAAAAGACAAGTGGAGGCATCTAAATTACCTTCAGAAATAAAAATCTTCTACATGACGAGTAAGTATTATTCTCATTTACTAAGATCCTGAAATAAAGTTTGTTTGGTAGAGGTTGATCTGCCTTTATATGTAATGACTCAAATATCACAGGTTTTGGGAAAAAAGTATTACATAAAATAAAGCCATAAATATAATGGCTGATACAAGAAAACTGAACTTGGAGAATTATGAGAGCATTTTCTAAAGCAGTAAGACAGTAATTTCAGGTGTCAAGGCTTCTGCTTCAGTGAAGTGTTTATTTTTAGCCTAACCATCATTATTTATCGATTCCTGCAATGCCTCTCTCCACTCTAATATGCTGCACAGAATTATGAGCTACATACAGACCTCAGGAAGGCAGAAGCCATTACAACCATGTGAACCCCCACTGTTCACTAGATAATATTCTGCACTTCCTAAAGGCAGGAGATTAGTTAGGTAACAAATTTCCTAAAATCCTTCTATATTTGGCAGCCTGCCATTTCCATACTGCTTCTACAGATATCACTGAACTTGTAGGACCTCCAAACCAGAAGCCAGCTGGGGAGCAACAGAGCAAACAAAGAGTTTGATCTTTTGAAAGAAAGTCATTCATACATCCTTAAATTCATGTGTAAATGGCAGAGAGTTAAAATTAAACCTGTACTAAACTAAATAAGTCCTCCCATAAACCCCACATAATTTTAGTAAAGAGAGAAGAATAAAAAAGTACCAACAGGGAAAAAGGGCAACTGTGATGTGAAACAGCTTAGGTGTTCATGAGATTTATTGTGATCTACTTACGGAAACTTGTTTTTCCCATATGTGGGAAAATAATATTCTTGCTGAGCAGATAATTCTATTTCAGTTCTTTAGATCACGGTTTTTGCCTATCTTTTTGCTCAGCTCAAGTCACTTGTCTGTAATAAGACAACATATCATCTAAACTTTGGTAAAGTGGTTCCTGCTTTGGGGTGTCACTGCTGTCGGTCTGCACTGGAGGTGCCACATCCTGGGTGCTGCAGCCACTGGCCTGCGTTCCTGGTGGCACATCTTGGGCACTGCTGCCACAGGTGTGTGTTCCTGGCGGCACATCCTGGGTGCTGCAATCACAGACCTGTGTTCCTGGCGGCACATCTTGGCTGCTGCTGCCACAGGCGTGTACTCCTGGTGGTACATCTTGGGTGATACAGCCGCAGGTCTGCATTCCCAGTGGCACATCCTGGGCGCTGCAGCCACAGGTGTGTATTCCTGGCGGCACATCCTGGGCGCTGCAGCCACAGGGCTGCATTCCCGGCGGCACATCCTGGGTGCCGTAGCCATAAGCCTGCATTGAAAAGGGCACCTCGTGAGCTCCGTAGCCGTAGCCGTGCATTGGTGGCACCATCCCTGGCGTGCCATAGCCATAAGCCTGCACTGGAAAAGGCACCTCGGGAGCGCCGTATCCGTACGCCGGCATGGAGGGTGGCACAGCCCGGGCTCCGTAGCCATAAGCCCGCATTGGTGGCGGCACAGCTCGGGCACCGTAGCCATAACCCTGTGCTGGGGGCAGCCTGTCCTCATCGTCACTGCTGTCATCCTCCCCTGACGACGATGCCTCCTGAGTGTCATGGCCAGAGGCCTCTGCTGGTGCTGCCTTATCCTGAACGTTGCTGTTGGAACCAGCGCTGCTGCCGTTGCCCTGCACCGATGGCATCTGTTGGTTCTGTGCCCTCTCTGTTTCCAGTTTTTCAGAGGAGGTTTCAGGACTGTTCAAATTTCGACTTCGGTAGTTATCATCTTTCTTTTGTCCCAAAAAATAATCAGAAGGTGGTGCAAATTCTGGATCTCGCTCATCTCTAAGTTCTTCCTGTTTCTTTTCCCACAGCCCAAACATCAGTTCTGTTAGAAACAGGAAAATGGTAGATTTAGCATAGATTTCAGGGGCTGAAGGTCAGTCAGAAAGGGGAGAAACGAATTAGCAAACAGAGTATATACAACTGTGTAAAGCCATCTGAAGTTACTTTTCCACCTAGTACTACATGGAAATAGGAGAATCTAGTGCAGATTCCTTTACTGAACCACACGTATTTCACTTTGCATTTTAGATTAAGCTGCCCTCTGCTTTCTGAGTGTAATATTTACTGCATAGTACAGTGCTGCTTGAGTGTCAGATACTAGGATTCCTCAGAGGTAGGAAAAAACCAGTGTCCGGCAGGAACAGGATTTAACAGATAGGATCTGAAATTTTGGAGCTTTAATGGAACCACAAAGTTTCTCCTCACAACGTGTCATCACTTTTTATCCTCATCGTGTACCTGTTTGTGTAAAACACCCTGCCATCGTGTAACACAAACCACAGAAGTACATCAAGAAGAAAGCACACTGAGAGACAGTAAATCTTATGAACTATGAAATTTGTCATTCTGTCAACCTGTCTGGATCATCCAGACATGGAATAACTCATATAGAAGAAAAAATTATGAGGATGTTACAGCAGCTACTGGCACTTGTCGGTCACTGCCCTGGACACTGGATAGTCATCGATACCAAGGCAGAAAGGACTTCATTGTTTCTCAGTCTTACCATACTTTGTCACAAAACAGAAATGAAAGTAGCAGCATGCATGTTGTTTCCCAATGATGTTCCTGAATCTGCATTTTCTTACCTTTGCCTTTATCCCACTCTCGGACATAAGGCACGCCAGGCTTTGTATCTCTTCTCTCCTGGATGACAACCTCCACCTTCCTGCTTGCTGCAGTAACTCTCGGAGGTTCTGGCTCCTCAGTGACAGTTTTCAGCTCTGTGTTAAAGGAAGAGACAGCAGGGTTTGTCAGTTACAGGATAAAATCTATATGAACCTCACAGGTAAAAATAAGAATGTTAGCATGGTATCCACATTTCATTTACTGGATAAAACCATTTACATTCTTATTCTTCTGAGCAACTGTAACAGTGAGCAGTGGCACGTTACTGTTCTTCCTTTCCAGAACACACAGTTAATCACTGGCATAGAATTTTGACACAGTGAAATATTAGCTACGTTTTACAGTGGGAGACAGACAGTAAATTTGACTACCAGTGTCATAAGGGAGACAGTGCAGAGATAGGATTAGAATTCAAATTCATCATCATTAATCCTACAGTCAGCTGTATCTCCAATTTACAGACTGCATTGAAATTGTTATAGTGTATATTGTGTGATATAAAAAATAACTTGTTACTCCTTTTTATTCCACCTCCTCTTAATAAAAAAAGCTAGTAAAATGTTAGCAACTCTAACCTCAACCTGCATAATTAACCCATATAATTCCTGCTGTCAGGTGGGAATCAAAAAAAGGCTACAATCTACTTACTATATTTCTACCTACATTATTAATCTATTTCTAGCATGATTTTATATCTACACACATAGGAACTCTCGCTATCCTAACAGTTACACTAATTGTATATATAGAACACACAACACCAATATATATTAAATGTCCAAACATAAATCTAAATTAGAGTCTGCCTATCCATAGATCAAGTACAAGTTGAAATAACAAAAACTTAAAAAGGCAGCAGTTCATACCTCCATTCTCCAGTTTTTCTGCCTCTTCTTCTAATCCTGCTTCCCTTAACTTTTTAACCTTCCGTGCTCGAAGTTTGGACAGCCTTGCATCTAGAGCTGCCTTTCTCTTCTCTTTTAGCTGTTCACGTTTAGTTCTCTGATCCAGTGTCTTAACAGCAAAGAAAAATATGAATTAATCTCTCTTCACAAAGCAACTAAAAGCAATCCTTATCAAGTACCAGGTTTAACAGGAAAAAAGAAGCCTGAAGTCAGGCATCACCTGGTGTAACACTCACAGAACAAATCTAAGACAGTGACCACTGAAACAAAGCTGCCCTCATGTCCCAGTTTGCTCTTTGCACTCATACCTGCTCCCTCAGCATGTCCAGCGTTGCCCGTTGTTTATGCCTGAGTTCTTGGTCCCGAGAAAAGGCGAAGTAACCAACACCAAGCTGTCTGGCCTCTGAAAAGGAGAAACCCAATAAATTTAAGTTACACTCAGTTTGTAATAGACAGTAACTACAGGCACCAGGCACCCTGCTTTCAGGCATGGAATTACTCCCAACAACATACATTGTACAGATGGCTAAAAAGGGCTTGTTTCAGATGACACATAAAGTGAAGCTTCCTGAAGGAGAACAGAGGAGGAGTCTCTGAGAAATACACTTGAGAAAAATACAGTTTGAAGAAAAATAGATCTAGATTTAAGTACTGGTAAATTATAACAGTTATAACACATACCTATTCTTTTTCAAACAGACACAGGAAGTAACTTTCCCTTGCTTCCTCTACAACTAATCTCTTTGGTGATACAAAGGTAAGTGATACAAAGTATGGCACTGTACCATTTTCTCGAATGTCCTCATAATGTATGGGTCCCATGGGTTTTCTGAGGGCTTCTTCTTCTTCCTTTTCCCACTGCTGCCTCTGAAGTTCTCTTCTCATATCTTCAGATAACAGAGTATTCCCATCAGGTTCTTGTCTAATTAACAACAACAACAAAAAGTTAGGGATTACAGAGCAGAACTTAACAGTTTTACAGTATCAAACAGTGAAAGTATGATTGGGTCTGATCCAGTATTGCAGTTTTCACAAAACACAGATCATTGTAGGCACCGCTTAGTGATACAACATTGATGATTCTTGTACACGAGGATAGAAACACAAAGTTACCTCTAGAACAAGGTACCCGTAGAACATGTTAATAAAGACTAACAAATTATATCCTTTTTCAGAAGCTTTATGAAATTATTATCAAATCACAAAAGGGAAAATGAAATCATCACAGTTATTGGCATCTACGGGGATTCTAACAATCACATAGAGAAACATTTCAGATGTAACATAAGAAAATGAAAGGTATTTGAAATAATAAAAAGCCATTTACCCTAGAGGTCCATGCCAAATATTAATACCCAATATGGAAATAATTTTAACAGAAGACCTGTCAGCTGTTTAATGGAAGAGCAAAACCAAACAAATGGAGGTCAAACAAATTAATTTTAAATATGATGAATTTGGAATTGGTAAAAGACTATTGTTGGTTTCCAGGTTAAACAGAACCAGGAATCACTTTCCTGGCATTTTATGGAAGGTATAATAAAATATGGTTTCTATACAGGGGCCCCATTTTAAAAGATACAACAAATATCTGAGATTGCTAAGTCAATTTATTAAAACCTTTCTCTGCAAACTATGTGAATCTAGAGAAAGCAGTACCATCAACGATTATGGATTGAGAACAGGGTGACAAAGCACAGCCTTGCTTCCTTCTCATTAAAACAATGTATGTTAAATACTGAGAGGAATATGCAGCTCCATTAGAGAAACCACACCTTTTCCCCTGAAGTTCCTGATCCATTTTAAGTAGACTTGGCAAATCCTTCTTCATACAGCGTCTAGATCGGCCCAAGAAATCAACATAATCAACCCTGTCATGAAAGAAAAACAGAGATTTGATGCAAAACTCCTATTTGCAGATTTATAGAAATCTTAAGCAGAAGGTAGAAGTATCAACACTTTCCAAAGGGTACTCATCACCTCATAGTCTCTGTGTGTGACTCTACTTTTCACTTTACATGCTCCAAGGTTAAGAGGACACATTGTGAACAGGGCATACAACAGTTGTAACAGGCATTTACTCATCTTCCTTTGAGCTCCCTGTTCCCCTTGGCAATAAAATGGTGTAAAAGATGTTCAAAAGTAACAATGTCACGTAACTTTAACAACAAGATGAAACTCAGTCTAGTGCTTGCTTCCCATGGTGAAAATAATGACACAGCATCGATTTCTTGTGGATGTGAAATTGTTACAGTACATTTCAAATATCAGTCTAAGGCTCATTCAGAATAGGCTGATAGTGTGCGTTCAACTGGCATAACAAAGGCTGACTAAAATGCAAGTAAAATGTTCCTTTGAAGCTATTGTGCTTCTTATTCAGCTCTTTATAGTATTGAACACTTGATTTACAGTTGTCAAAAAAGCTGATAAGAGCTGTACTTATTATCCTGCAATTATCCCATTCTAAATAACTGATATTACATCTGATAATCTGGGTTCTAAAACCCAAACTTTTAAAGATCTGTACTTTTAGTAAGTTAAGCCTATTACACAGTTTCTAAGGATATCTACAGTTTAGTATATACTCAGTGGCCTTCAGTTTTTATTGCAATGAAACATAAGTAGAAAAGAAATCTGCATTCTCTATAGTAAAGATTTAACTATGGCTGCAGAATAATTAGCATTAATTATGCTAACACCCAAATATCCTCATTAGGATATGGCCTCACTGAGATGGCCAATAATATGTGTCACTGACGAGAGATGTAGGCAATGATAGCAAAGCACCTTGTGAACAGTGAAATGTATCAGTTTAATTTTCTGATACTTTATGGTGCTGGCAGCACAAAGCAGTTTGAGCCCACCACTCATTGGTAGTTTCATCTTGAATTTGAGTATGATGCTGGTGAGGGGTCTCTCTGCCTTTCCACCTCAGCTGTCTGCTGGAATTCTGCTGGATTCATTCTCCCAGTTTATTCTGAGACATTACATTGCAAATCTTATCTTGGCCGAATAAACTGAAGAATGGTGGTGCTGTTTTGTATTGGTTACTGCTGGTTTAAACTGATTACCAGAAGTGAAATCTCATGTTCCTTAAGCATTTCAAACAAATGGACAAGGAAAATGTTTAGTCAGACTGGTTTCTTAATTCTTCCTAATGTCTTGGATGAAAAATTAGTGGTTACTGGGAATGACACAGAAAACTGTCAGAGACTATTTGCTGTGCTGCAGTTAAAAAGTGGAAGAAACGCTGGAAAATCGTGTTCCTCTTCCAACCAGGGTTTCTCTCCTTTAAGAGGAGGTCTTACAATGAAATAACTGCTCATTTTGTAAGTCAAGCACAATTAAAGAAGGGAAGATGAATACAATAAAACCCCCAAGTTTTTCTAAAATACATTTCAATTCAGCACATCAAAGTGTAAAATTGTATCCACACTGTGATCAGAACTCCCATAAACTATGCAAGAAAATAAGAGTGGATATTATGATGTCTCCCTTATAGTACATTTCCCTGAATGCTATTTCTCAAAATCCTGGACATAGACTCTATTGCAGGGTTACCTGTGTGGAAAGGAAAGTAACAAGAAGGACTGTCTTTAAAGGAGAAATTAAAGAATGTTACCACCTCTTCTCAATGTGCAGTATTAAAACAAAAAAATTAAAAAAAAGGATGCTGCTTCACAAACTTTGGAGAATAATATTATTTTCACGTGCAATTGTCAAGAGGTAGCCAAGGACAGAGAAGCCCAGTCAGTAGCACCAACCATTCTTCCTCCGGGTCCTCGGGCGGTGGAATGTCTGCTTCAAGTTGAGTTTCCTCATCATCTGACTCTCTTTGTGAAGTCTTTCCAGCAGCTTCGCTCTGCCCCAGCTCCTGTACTTCGTGCCTTTTGTCTATGATCTTCTGAGTGAAATCCACCAGGTACAAATCCTCGGTTTCTTCATCTAAGGCAGAAAATCGATTCTCAGAGAACAGCCACGAAAAGAACAGAGCTGAGCACAAAATCAATACCAAATAGCTACAATCAGCTTTTCAGCTGCCAGCAATGCCCTTGGCCACACTATTGGGGAATATTTAAACCTCATTCAGTGTCAAACAAACCCGGAGCTATCAATTGGCTCCACGGTGATAACATCTATTTCTGAATCGAAGTTTTAGGGTATTGTGCACAGAACAGAAAAGGCTGCATTCTCTGCAGCAAAACATTCTCTGCTCATTAACTATTTCAGAAGCAAAGGGTTTGTCATGTAACAGCTCAAATACTTTTTTGATGTTTAACATTTGGTATGTTGGCAGCAGCCCAGCAGTCACAAGGGTACTTTTTAGAAAAGTAGAGAAAAGTGGTGGGGTCATGTGGACAAATATGGACATTAGTAAAGAAAACAGAGATTAATTGCAAGGAGATTTGTATTCTGTTTTAATTTAATAACTGTTTCTTGCAAGGGACTGCATGTGTGAGAGAAGAAAGGGACAGATTAGCATTCACTAACTCTCTTAGCTGCATGACTGGCATTCATATATGGACCAGCCAGACTCCCCTCCTGCTCTTCTCTTCATAAATGTCCAAGAATTAGAATGCAGGACAGAACATCAGCAATGCAATCCAAAGACTGCACAATGGAGAATAAATTAATTTTGTTTTTCTAAGATACTGTACTGAAAAAAACAGAATATAGTCCACCCACCTAATGAATGAGTCAAACAAGCCCCTAGTGCTTTACTACGTCAGGCGGTCCTTCAAAAAGTAATTATTTTATTTTCTCTAGCAAATTTATTTTTTCTCCCTTTCAAAGCAGAATAACACATGTGAATCACTTTGTATAAACAACTTGAAAAAATTTCCCATGAAGACCAGCCGTGAATTCATAGTGTAGTTGCTGTCAAAGACCACACAGTCAGAAATACCAACTTTTAGGGTGAACTTCTCAAAAAAACTGTGTATACACACACACACACACACACACACACACACATATATATACATGCAAAATACTAATTTTAGACTGGTTTTCCTTCACCTGGAAAGTCGCCTTTTGTCATTTTCTCATACAGCTTTGCTTTCTCTTCTAGCTTCTTCCTGAAAAAGAAAACAAAAAATTAACATTGCAATCCCACCAATTCCAAACATAGATCAAAGTGATCAATTTAGCCTTAGATAAATGGAACTGGAAAGTACTGGGAAGGCTTGAGATGTTTATTAGAAGCTGACTTATCCCTGGGTTTTGTTTTGAACCTTCACTGGCATTTCTGAAGATACACAGTTATCCAGTTCCAGAGTTTATACTGAAAATACTTTTACTGAAGTTACAGAATTAATCTTAAGTGTTATCTGTCAAGTAGGCAAGAACATGATGTAACAAGTATTCCACCTCTATCTAACTACTATGGTCTGTCAGATAAATACTGGAACCTAAATTATTATTTGCAGCTATGAGATAGTGGAAGACAGTTTTACAGAAAAAAAAAGAAAAAAGAGATAATGTGGAGTTAATCTTCAAAACTGAAGAGAAAACTGTAGTTAATTTCTGGAACTGTAGAAGACAATTTTGAAGAGCAAGGAACTACTTAAAGAAGAACAGCAAATAGCTTACAAATGGCATTTTCAACATATATCTTTTTGTACAACCAACCCATTTAGAAAATGAGGCAATCCTTGCAAGAAAGTGAGCCATTTTCTGTTAATTCCAAGAAACACTTTGCTAGAGAATTCTAAAGTGTTGCTGTCCTGGCTTGTGATTCTAAAGATGACTTAAAAAAAAAAGTATTAACCTGACACATATAGACAACTGTGATAATGTGAGGGCAGGTATCCCTGCAAGAACATGACACTGCTGGGATGCAGTTTGTACTTTACTGGTAAAGAGCATGGAATTGATGCTGGTCTTACTGGTTGGTCTAATGAGAACTGCTGGCCCAAAACGTGTGTAACTTGCTTTTTGTGCTTTTCTAAACACTGAAAATCACATTCTACAAAGCATTCCTTTCTTACAGAGCCTAAGAGCTACCTTGATTGATCCAATATGTCCTGCTCTTCTGTCTTCTGCTCGACATCTTTTGAGGCTCGATTTGCAACTCCTGTGTTTTGTTTGGACCAGATGCTTGGTTTCTGTAGAGAACCATTTTGTAACAAAAAATAAATGAAAATACTGAAATGGTAATGATTACAAAAACATTTCAACTCCATAATGCAAACACTGCAAATCAAACATAAAAGACTTTGTAAATAACATCTTAAACATGTTTGACTTGAGACTATACCTGTGCTGTGGCATACAGCAGGTATGTCCTAAATTAACACAGACTCCAGTATGGTGTCAGAGGGAAGGACAGGCTGAGAAGCTAAAAAAACCAAAGGCACTCAAAAACCAGACAAATTCTATTCTGGCAAAGATGTTAAGGTTAAAAAATCCCCCCTAACAATCTTGCTAATTAAGAACATAGTAACAAAGCTACAGATTGTTTCTATTCTCCATTACCTCCATCAGTTGGCCTGTTTGCAGCGTAACACTGTAAAAGCTGCGTGTGTTTGAAATATGACAGCAACAGCACATTCTGCTTCTAGAAAGCTACAGAATGAGTGAAACACAGACTGCAGTAAAGAGCAAAACATGAGAGATAATTGTGTGTTCATTATTACACATCACAAACACACAGCAGAGCTTTTAGCAAGGACAGTGACTCTGGAAGTCTCTCATCCTCCATCCTTCGGAACCATACAAGATCTTAGATGAAAGAAACCCCTTTTCCTTAGGATCCTTAGGGAATGAAGATTAACAGGTGATTTAGATCGGCTTAAGCACAATATTAAGTTTTCTGCTGTGCACAAGAATGTCACCAGAAAATGAAATTTAAAGAACAATCTCATCACGTACATTTTATATTTGACCAGTAACACAGCTCTAAACATTTATTTATTTATATTTGAATATTAACTTCCTTACTTTGAGGAGAAAGAATGACAAAAACAACAATGGAAAAATATTTCTACCTTATTAGAGGTTCTGGGCTTTGCAAAGACACCAGCATCTTTCAATAGCTTTTCTTTCTTGAATTCCTCTTGCTTTCGGAAGAGTTCAGCTTTTAGATCTACCAGCTACATCACCAGCAAAACAACAAATAAATAACCAGGACATATCAGAAGCATATACATCAGTTACTGCAATAAATAACTGTATTTCTAGTAAAACAATCTGCCATTTACAGTTATATGAGCCTTTGATTGCATTTTTATGTGGAACTTCAAAGCACTGATCTGATCACAGAGACCACTCAAGTTTACAACAAACATACAGAATGTAAATTATGATTAGGGATTAAAACAACCCCCAAGGATATCCTTGGTTCTTTTCTACATGAGAATAAGGGAGACATAATTCCATACAGATCTCACCAGCCTCCCGAGGGAAAACAAATAGAGAAGGACTAATGAAGTAACACTACTGAATACAAAAAGGGAACTTTTAACTACTAGATAGTGAATAAAATCCTGTCTTGGGAAAGCATTGATAAAAGTTTTCTTTCATAAAATTTGTTTCCCACTGCTTTATATACTGTTTATATAGTTTTAGATTTTCTTTTTCTTTTTTTCTTTTTGTTTGTTTGTTTGGTTGGTTGGTTTTTTCCCTAAATATATAAGTGGCATTGCCATCTATGACCAAGGTCCATCTCAGCTTTTATTAGGAAAAACATCATCAGCAGGGATGTTATCTTGGAATTACAAAACTAGTCTGGAAGAGGATATTGTGCCACTTTCCCTGCAAGTCCTACAGAAGACAAATTTCACAGATGTACATGAAATGAGGAAAGCAGAAGACTTTGGCATTAATATTTGTCCCAAGAACTAAAGCATTTGCTTTTCAGGTCCCTAGAATAATGACGTGTAGTGCTGTAAAATCAACCTTTTCCCCACTGTTTAGAAGTGCCCTAATTTTATATGTACATCAGGAGTGAGGGCAAATCCAACACGGATACACTCAGGTTTGGAGGGCAGTGTGTGCTCCTGGTCAGGAAAGAAAGGGGGACAAACCCCAACGCCGAACATCTCAGACCCGGGATGTGAAACAAGGCGCCAGAAAAGCCCTTTAATTCAGCGTTTGCTGCAAGGACCGTGCATCTCAGTGGGCTTAAGGCGAGGGCACAGAACACCAGCACCTGCACCAGCACCACCAGCACCATTCCCCTTTCCCGGTGCCCTGTTTTCCCTGGAAGCGGTGGCACCCCAGGGTCGAGCCGCACGGCCTGCATCAGCCGGGCCCATCCCGCGCGGGCGCCCCGCATCTGAGCACAGTCGGCCGCCCTCCCAGCCGCGCGTGGGGAGGCGAAGGGGCTCATTTCGCCGCTCCCCGGCCCGTCACTCACCGAGGACGCGGCCACGTCCAGCGGCTTCTTCCTCCGGTCCATGGTGGACCCGCCGCCTTCCGTGCGGCCCTGCCGTAAAGCGCGGCGGCCGCGCGGCGCTGTCGCGACAGGCGGTGAGGGCCGGCGGGCGTCCCCCGCCGCCATGTTGGGGAGGTCAGGGCAGGGCATGAGAGGAGACATGGGAATTTTACTCACGGTACCCCGGAATGCCCAAATAAGGGACAGTATACTCTTAGAGAAGTCCCAGAGAATTAGATAAGGGATGTAGCTCGAACGAGCAGGATGTAAACTAAGCCCCGTGTTCCCAAATAAGATAAAGAACGAGCGTTACAGTTTTTGGTGGTGGAACACAATGACGCTGTGCCTGCTCAAGAACTGAGGTCAAGATGACGGAGAAGACCTGGAAGAACCAAAAAAGGACTTCCAGTAGGGGTGTGAAATGAGGGTTTCTGGCAGACACGGGCCAAACCCTTCAGGTCTCCTGTCAGAAACCTCCCTGTGAGGCTGCAGGGCTGGAGCTGCTGTGGGGACGCTCTGAGCTGGGCCACTGTGGCGAAGAATTGAGCTTGGCAGGGGCTAAATGAAGAAGTACGTGGTTGAAACTTGCTACCAATGTTGTCCCAAACATGGACTTGTTACCCAGGGCCAGCACCAGTTCACACACTGAGGAGAAGTATTGCTGTTTTCTATTCTAGTTTGCTCCAAGTGGGGACGTGGGTGGTAACCCATGAAAGGCTAACTCACCTATCGTCAAAATTTCACACTATTCATAAATTTGAACAAAGGCATCAGCATTCATTGGTTACAAATTACAACACTTTTCTCTTAATTAGTACTCAACGCCCAAGTTATATCTCTCACTTCTCATGCTAATTAGTCCCCAGGCACAGTTCTTCCTTCTAGTTGAGTCTGGGGTCTATTTTGAGTAGGTGATCAATGAGCCGGTGGTCATGATCTCCCACTGCTGGAATTACCTTTCCCACAGTTACTGCTCAGTGCTGACTTTACTCCTGGTGGCTCTCATCCAGACAGCCCATTCCTCTTGGGATTGTGTTCTCTTTTCCTTAAAACAACAGATTAGCCAAGCATATGATGCTCACAATGCAATTATTAATCATAACTGTCCACCTACAGCTACTGGTTAACAACTGAAAAAAAATTGCGAACTTTGACTCAACCCCCTGTTAAAATTTTGAGGGGCTTGATGTCATCAACAGAAAAAAACAATAACAAAAAAACCAAGAACCAAACCACATCAAAAAGTCCCAAGCACAACCAGGAAAAAACCAAAACAAACCCAAAACTCTCTTTCCTACCTGATAGGTGAGTGCCACAGAGATGAGAGCTGGAGACAGCCACGTCCCTCAACACCCATCTGGGTTCAGCACCACTGCCCTCTGGGTGCCTTGTCCGAGCCCTGAGCCGTGTCTGTCCTGTTGTCCTCGGCTCTCTGCCTGCATGGATCCAGCTGAGGGAGGTGAGATTTCAGTCACAGCTTTGCAGTACCAAAAAAATGTTGTCCATAACAGCCAAGTACAAACCCACCTACAGCTCTGTAACCTCAGAGAGGAGCACAGGTGGCTGTTGGGGAGCAAGGTTCAGTCTTATGCTGGGAAGCTCTTTGTATTCTTTATCATCCCCCTGGAGAAATGGGACTGTCTGATAGGTTTTAATTCAAAGTGATTCTGAAGAACACATTTTAACTGTGGTTGCAAGAGGAAGCTACCTTTCACTTGTCTTTATTAAAGTGGAAAAATATAAGGTACTTCGATGTTATTGCTTGGCAGTGTGACAGCTGACAGAAGCACCAGATACAGTTCTTTTGATTTTTGAAATGTGCTGCCTTTGTGTTTGGCAAGCTGGGTCAGGCCCACATTTAATAGTTTACGGACACAGGATTGCAAAGCTGACAGAGATACTCAGTTGCTAAGAAAGCTGCATCAGTATTCCAGGGAGTGTGAAGTGTGCATTTGAGAAAGAGCAATTTCTGGCCCTAGTGAAGCTGTCTTGCTTTTGGTTTTTTAAAAGGAGAAGGGGAATTGGTGAGAGACAACAGATATAGAGAAGTACAGGTCATATCAGAGCCATGAAGTTTAGTATTTTAATCTGCAGTGGAAGAAAATAAATGAGCGTTACTGAAAAATAGGACAAAGGAATGGAAACATCTGTGCTGTTCTAATTTAATCACACTTCAACAAACCTCACCTAACAAAAACACTGAGAAGAAAAGACAGCCCAAACCCAGCCTCAGGTTGGTCCTGATTAATTCCCACCTTTTATTTGGAGGCAGTGTCTGTGAGGGCACATTTCCCCTCTGAAGTGCATTAATCCTCCACATTGCTCATGTTCTACATTACAGCAACAGGACTCTCTCACCTGTCAGGGTTTCCAGTGTTCCAGGTGTTGAGCACTTTCAGGAGCTCAGGAGTATTTTTATCTTGAGATTCTCGTAACATGAAGTTCCTGAAGAGCTGACAGCCAGACTTGGTTCTGGATACCTCCTTACAACTGCAGGTGCAAAAACACATCAGGAAATCTTGGTCTATTGAAAACTTGGCCTGTAGAATATAATGGCCATGGCTAAGATGGATGGTTGAGGCTCTGGGATAGAAACTCTACGTGACCAGCTTTGGAAATATAACACTAGACACTGTGTAGGTACTGCAATGCTTCTTGATCTTTTCTGACTTAAATGTGAAATGATACAAATGCTGAGTCTATTTAGGATACTACTCTGGAAGCCACTTTTTTACCTGTCTTTTGTCTCTCCCCTCCAGATGCCTGAAACGAACCTTTGCTTGCAGGATTCCTTGGCACAGCCTAAGCCCCGGTGAGGCTCTTTGCAGCTCCTTACTGTATTCTGTCCTCAGTGTTGCATTTTCCCCTATGACCTGCCCATAGCTCTTGTAGCTTGTGACATCATCCTGACTTCAGCTCCTTGTAGCACTTTTCTTCTTTACAAGCAAACTGGTCCTGTCTTGTAATGTTAGAAGCATGTTCTCTTTTTTCCCATCTACAAATCTGTTTGGTTTTTTACTAGCTCTCTCCTTCCTGGACTCTGTTGTGTATTTACCTGTCTGAGCCATGCTGGAACAGCACTTTTTCTGGTTTGGGTGTTGTAAAAAATGTCTCAGTATCACCTCAGCAGCCCTCTATGTATCAGGTGTTACTTGGATAGTCTTAGGGATAGCCTTGGAATGAGGCCCCTGGAGGTGTCAGCATCACTCTTAAAATGTTCCTTTCTGGTTGAGGGTGAGATTCATGATAAGGGTTGTAGGGAAAAGCTGTGTTTTTGTAGGGAAAAGCAGTTACACGACAGGATGTAGAAAAAGGAATTAATATCAGGAATATTAATTCCAGCAAGCTGGCTCATGTTGCTGCGAGCGAGGATCTGCGCTTGCAAGAAAATAGGTTATTTCATGGGTAGCAGAGATCTGGCTGGGCATGCCTGGATTGGGAATGAGTCAGAGCCACTGATGCTGTACATAACTGATGGACTCGTGCAAGGAGATAACCTTTAGCTCACATTCTCTCCCGGTTAACGTCAGCAGGCAGGGATAAAAGCAGACCTGGGCCGGAGGAGCGAGGCTCCTGCTGGGGCCGCGGGGTCGCCCTGCCGGGCTCCCCTGGAGGTGGGATTCGGCACTGAGTGCTCACCCACTCAGATGGCCTTCAGAGCACTGTGTGTTGGTTCAGTGGTCTTGTGTTTACAGCCAAAGAACTGACAAGCTTTCACACGTATTGTTCCCTCAGAAAGGTTCGGTGTCAATTCTAACCTGTGGAGGGCTATTCTGCGCATTTTTTTTAATCCAGCCCACAGGCACTCATAAAATGCCAGTGAGGGAGAAATAAGAATATTTGCAGGTTGTGAAGCAAAATCAGCTTAACACAAAGGAATTAGGTGAGGAAGGGGAGGAATCTATCTCTATGTGTACAGTAGAGCCTCAGTGTGTCTGTGCTGTGCTTATTTCTTATCAGAAATATGTGAAAGCTGTATAAGCTACCGTATCTGATCTCAGACTGCTGATAGCCCTGAATTCCTGGGGAATAATTGATTCGGCAATTCCAATTAGTAGGCTGCTCATTTTAGCATGAGGCCTAATTGTGTTTATTTCCACAAAGCTGCATCAACACAAAAAGCTTGTTTATTATTTTTGAGGCAGATGGGAGATCGCAGTGGATTGTTCTAAGGGGATTTTGTATGAAACAGTGGTGTTTCAGTGTCTTGTAACATTGGTGAGAGATGCTGCACACACTTGAAATGAATCAATTGCAAAACTTTGGTGTGGATTTCTCCTACATCCCCCTACCAAAACTAGACTTACCCGAGCTCCAGACCAAATTATATTGAAGTTTGGAGGATTTGCTTTTCTGAGACTGATTCTCTTATCACAGACAGTAAGGTTTCCTCCTACCCTAAGGCCTTGATGTCTGTCTTACTTTCTACATCTTAGCTTTAAGATGAAATGAAACCGGGCAAATAACAGCTGGACATTTTGTGAGATAAGCCTCAGTGCCAGGGCACTGTGTCCTCACACAATTTCAGACCCACTCAACATAAGACAACTCATCCATGTTTCTCTAAGGGAGGGAGAAATTCCTTCTGACTTTCTTTTTAATTTTTTTTCAGGCTCTTTGTCTTGGAAGTTATCACATGAAAACATTTGTGCTATGTCAACAAAAATCTTTTCTAAAACAGAGGAAGATTTTTCTTTTTTGCTTTCCATAGTTTTGCACATTCTTGGTCAGCTGGTGTATTAGTTTGTGGAATCTGTGTGTCTTAGTGTGTATGAGGCCAAAAATTACTGTGGCAGAAGCAAAATTTTTGCAAACTAATTGTTGCAACATCAGAGATCCAGAAATGTGTATTTCCTTCATAGCAAAGATTACATCTCTTCCCAAAATAAAGTCCCAGCATACCTTTCTTTACTTACTTCTCAATACTTTCCTAAAGGCACCTGAAGCATACCCTAGGCTTTTGTAATTTTGCATGGGATTTCTTCAGCAAAACAAACAAGCAAAAAAACCCCAAAAGCCCTTTGGTAGAAAGCCTAGATGGATAATTGTTTTTTTGCAGGAAGACTAAAACTTAAAGTCATTTTGGTAGGTAATTGGCAGGTGTGCAAAATAGGAGAAAAACGGCAATTCTTTGACAAATGTTGGAGTTCCTTTGCATGATCCTAGGCAGAAAGTCAAAACTGCCATGCATGTGGCTCTATTATTTTGCCTCTTGGGTCACAAGCTGCAATGCCAGAGTGCTTTTGTGCTAGTTTATTTTTGATTGCAAACTCAAAAATAGGCACATGCTAAATTGAACTGAGATCTAAAGTAGCCTTGTCCTTTTCTGTGGGAATCTGTATTTTATATGCAGTTTTATAATGCACTTTAAATCATGGCTTGTGTCAACAATATTGTCCTCTCTTCTCTCTTTGTATGTGTTATGAGAGAGGGGCTGCTGTTATGTGCTACTTGTGTAGAAATTGGAATTCCTCTCAAATACAGATGGAAAGTAGGGATTTCCTAAGAGTATCCAACAACTTCAATCAGAAATAGGCTTAATGTCATCTTACAGCAGAGTCTGTAGGAGGGACATAGTTACTGCAACTGGAATTAGGAAAGAAAACTCTTATTTTTGCCCATTTTTTTTTTTTTTAGTAGGCATTTTATCAAGCCTTGATGAAAATGGGCATAGTGACGCTTTCTCCATTGGGGATCGTTTGCATAAGGAAAAAGAATGAGCACCAGTTGAAAAGATGAATATTTTTCACTATTTTCCTGTACTAAGAGGTATCAATACATATGTTTTCTAAACTGGAGATGTAAGTAGCAGCAAGTTCCAAAAGAAATTGGCTTATCAATTACATTGAGGAGTGGCTGTGGATATTTTCATTCCCTGAACAGAAACTCTAAGCTGTTGGACTGCACTGTGCTGTCCATGGTTTCTGTGTGGCTGGCATAAAAGACAAACATGCCCTTTAAGGAATTGCTCAGCTCCTTGAGATTTACCCATTCATCTGTCCACCCTCCTTTCACCATCTGTTTCTTCTGCTGTGGACATGTGAAGTTGCTCCATCCCTGCAGCAAAATGCAGCCTGGATGGTTCACAATCAGGCTTTTGCACGAAGCAGAGTTTTCCTGTCTTTGCAAGCACGGATGGACTTGCCTCTCTGTCAAGGTGTAGCCCTATAAAGAAGCTGGATTTTGTATTGCAGCTGCACATCTGCAAGCTCCTTCAAGACACTACAGACCTGTATTTCTTTGTCTCTAGGTTGGGGATGCCAGGCTGGAGAAAGTGCCTTGTTTTTTGCCTGCGGAGAATACAGGACAGAGGTAAGGCAAGAGGGGAATACAACAGCAAAGGGGGAGACTAATCTAGGGGATGCTCATGGGAAGGGGTTCAATGCTCCTTTTTCTGCTCATTGATATTGTTAAAGCTGCAGGATCCATCCCAAAACTTGTGACTTTTTATTTAAAAGAAACAAAACCACAATGTAGCTTTCCCATTAGAAAACACACTTTTAGCATGAAATCTATTCCCCTTCCAAAATGCTGACCCAGATGTTAGTGAATGCACATGTGCTTTGCTTACAGTTCTGTCTTTAATCTGAACCAGGCCTAAGAAATAGAGCTTTTACAGTGGTAAAGTTGTGTCTGTTAAAAGGCATCTACCAGAGCATAACAGTTGGGAACTATTAAGCTCATGTACCTACTCTATGCTCTGTTTTTCTTTTAAAGAAAACACTGTTCTGTTGATTGTGTCAGGTAGATGGACACATGCTCATTGTAGCTGTAACTTTAAATCCTATTAATGTTCATTTAGTGTCACAATAATGATTAAAACCATATTTATATCATGTCTACTGCTTGTAAAATGATCCTGTTTATATCACACTGTTTGACCTGAATTATTTTAAACCATCAGGCTCATGGTAGAAAGTTCAGGTTTTCTGACATGGTGGCAGGAATCTGGGTCCTGTAGCACATTGCTAAACTAATTTGGAGGAGGGAGAATAATTTATATTTACTATTTCTTGCACAATATCATTGAATTGCTGTTGATGCTTTTTAAACATATATTGAATGGTGTTATTAAAGTGTAAACTGAGTGGGATTTCAGTCCAGTACAAAGCAGTGTGTTCTTTTCCCCCCTAACCACAGAAACCACTAGCCTGAGGCTTTTCATTTGTCTTCTCAGACTAGAAATGCCAGAGCATGTGTCCGTTTTAAGAATAAGTATATCTATATCTATATATATTAAAAAGTCTTTGTTCTCTGGTTATGAATGATCTTTGAAGATCTTTGAGATGCAGACATGAAGACATCCCTTCTGCACACTTGGTATTTATGGGTCTAGTTCTTGACACTGAGCAGAAGATTAGCTGGCATAATAGAGCAAATTATGGCTCTACATGTGCTTTCCTGATGTACTGGAACAATTAAATCTGCCCACTTGGGCAGGACACATCTCTGGCACACGATCATTTTTACCTTGATGCACCAAAGAGAATTAAATCAGCATAATTGTGTATGGAGTTTCTCTACCATATGGGCATTGGTTACCTAGCAGTCATCTACCATCTGCCTGCAGAGATGGCTAAGTGGCAGCTATGATTAATTTATTAAGAGAACAAAACTATCTTGTATATATAATCCTTCTCTGATATTCGGGTAGTGAAAAGCTGCTGTCAGATGTTTTAGAAACAAGAAACTTTATCCCCCAAACGTATCTCAAAGGCTTAGTCCATTCTAGTTTGGATTCCTCTTTAGTTTCAACAGCTAGGTTTATCTGCAATAAAGTGTTCTTCCACTATCCATCATCCCATCAGTTGCCCCAAAAACATGAAGTGAAAGAGGTAAGTTGTCTTTCTGGACAAAGTAGTTGAGCACTGTGAGAGTTTAGGGAAATGCTCAAAAAACTGTTATAGCAAATCTTCCCAGAAAAAGAGAAAGCAGAGTCCAAGGAAGACAGCGATAGCTGTGGATGGCTCGCTCCCAGCTTCCCTCTGCAGCAATGTCCCGGAGGTGAGTCGCCGGCGCTGGCAGTGGGACCTCAGAGCGGTAGGTGGCACTGCGAGACTGTTATTGCAGCTGTGTAATTTCCACCTCAGCGGTACCGTGAGCCCCCGGCAGAGGTGACCTCACACAAATGAGCGTCCCCTTCGCACTTCCTTGTCATCTCTCCAGCACTAGAGGAGCTAATTGGTTTCTTCTCTCCATTCCTCCAGTCTCATACATGTGAAGTTAAGTGAGAAATAAGACAAGGGGAGAACCCAGACTTGCAAGAAGAGCTGACCCTGGATTTCTGGCTGTTAGATCATATTCTGTGTGGGTTAGTGGGACTCAAGTTTTGGCTTCTGCTTTGGCCAGCTCTCTGCAGTAACAGTCAGACAAGGGCTTGTATGTTAAGTAGCATGAACATAGCAGCCACCCTTTTGATCTCACAACTGACAGTGGCTTTGTGAGAGATAAAATTGAAGATTAAATAGGTAAGGAATTCTCCAAAAGGGCTGTTAGCTTTGCAAGGACACAAAACCATACACCTTAAGGAAATCCACATTTCCTTTGCTTGAGTGATCCCTGCCCTGTTGTTAAACAGGACTCCAGGACTAATACAAAGGCTACTCCCCATACAGGCCTCCCAATACAGAGGTTACTTAGAATAGAAGTCCAGAAGGCACTGAAATGTTTCTATATTTATCACAAAAGAAAACTTAGAGTGATTATAGATGTTATTTTAGAAATAATTGAGAAAAGAAATATTGAGTCTCTTTGCATAGAGCTTGGAAGTGTGTGTGGCACTGCTGCCATTAGTCAAATATAGACAAGTGGAATGAGAACTAGAATAATACTTCAAAATGAATAACTACATCAGGCAAAAGTCCAATGATTTCTTTATTAAGGCCTTGATGAATTCCAACCAAGTCCTCAGCTATACCAAGGAGCTGTACAAAATGTGAATTCCAGTATTTTATGAAATACTGCAGGGGAGGGAGCCCACACTACATGGAAGTGAAGGGGGCTTTACATTTTTTAACTCTTGCCCACAGCACTTGTTTCCTTGCTAGCTGTTTTGGGAGAGATCAGAAATGGCAATTATTGTCTTTTTCCGTTCTCTTTCAATGTAGATGCAAAATTACAGAGTGTTTCTATTAAGACCAACAGTCAATATCAATGATTTGCAACTGTCTTGCCTCCTCTGATCTGAAATAGACTGCAGTCATTAATGTGTTAGTGACAGCTGGGGCTGGGTCACACTGAGAGGGACAAGGAAGCAAGACAATCATAGTAATGACTTTTAACATATGCTGACAGGGCTGTAGTGTTGCTTTCTGCACCCTGCTCATTTCTTGAACTGCTTCTGTTTATCAACCAGAAAAAAGGAACCGTACTTTTTTCTAATGCCAATATTGAAATTTATCTCCATGAAATACACACAGGGATGTGTCTTACTGAGAGATGGATGGGTAGTGTTTCTCTGCTTATTATCAGTGTGTGGTAGCTCTGATGGTAGCTCTGAATGGGTTTTGGTGAAATAGTTGAGTCCTTGATGCCAGCTCTGGTTTAAGGGAAGGTCAGGAGGGAGCCTGAGACTGTGGCATGAATGAAGGCTGGGTCCAACCCTGTCTTCATGTCCTGAGCCACCTGCCACTGATGCACAAGAGAAACCTCACAAACTCATTTAGCACAGCTCCTAGTTCATGGGGTCAGGATACAGTAGGATCAGCAGGACCAAACAAGTCAGAGTCAAACCTACCAGCTGCTACCCCGAGTCTGACTGTCCAAAGCAACTGGGATGGTTGGTTTTGTCCTCCCTTCCCTTCCAGTGTAGTTGTAAATGGAGTTCTGGGCATGGCAGATACTGCTGTCATGTTAATACAGGGCACAGAAGTACTTCCACTGTGTTTTTCTTTCATGGTTGTTGAAAGACACTGAGCTATTCCTGGGAGAAATGACAAATCCCTGGAGAGCAACTTTTCTTACTTGCACAACTAGTAACCAAGAAAGATGTAATTTGGGAGTGCAGGGACAGCTTAGAGATCCTTCCCCATAAAGAAAAGTTTGTTAATCGGGAAATCAAAGCAAAATGTAGAGTGTGTCCTAATGGGAAACTTTCACAGGCTGACATCTGTCTGATACCTGGTGTTCTGGGTGGTGCAGAGCCAGCTATCCCATATCTGATACCTCTTTCACTTAAGTGATTTGCAAAACTTCCCCGAGGCAGCTCTGCAATGAGGAGCAGAGATGAAACCTTCCATAGCCAGAGGCAAATCTTGCTGCTAAGTGAATGCCTGGAATGAAAACATCTAGGTAGAAGTGGGATGGTTTGGGGATCTCTGCTGTGGGTAAATGGTAATAAGCACTTTGATGGTAATAATAATGATGATAAGCACTGGAGAGGATTATGTGGCTCTGTGAAGGTAAACACTTGGACATGGTGGAAATGGTGACATTTTATTAGTGATGCGGTGTGTGTGTCTAAGGGGGAAGATTGTGGTGTGTGCAAGGGAGAAACTAACAAATGAAAAAAGAGGAAGTCCTGAAAGCAGTTTTGAAAGGGAAAGAACATATTTCCATCAACAGCATCTTCAATCACAGTTTAGAAAAGTGGCTCTTCATTGCTGTGACTGAGTTCAGTCTTGTTGTTAAATTCTCCTGTCTTTCTAAATAACAGTCCAGATCACACAGCAACTTCACAGTAACCCAGGCAAAGCTGTCTTCTGCCTGAACTGAGAGGCCTTCACGCAGGATGGGACCAAAAGTGCTGTCTCTTATGTTGCAGGGTTATAAGCAAATATTAACAGTATTAAGCAGCTGTATCAGCTGCTAGCACTTCAGGCTCTGCTGTCAGAGAATAACATGTATAATAACAGAAAAACATGTAACATGCACGGTCACCTCAGCATATTGAATTTCTGACACATGCCTCAGTAGCCTGGAAATCAATAGGCAGCAGCTGCAATACTGCTCTGGCCACTGCCCAGCCCTAAGCCTCACTGCTAGCAGGGGAGGAGGCACAGACCTCTGGGTCTTGCTTAAACACTGATGTCGTGGGGCAAGTGCTGAGGAAGACGCAAAGCTTCTCTGGCTTTGTCTCTGTGTAGTCCTCTCAGCACCATCTTGTGAGTTGCTGGGTAGTCACTGGTAGAACGGGGAGAATCTCTGTGGTGTGGCAGTGGCAGTAAGCGACAAGACTGTTTGGGAACACAAGGTGGACAGTCAGTGGCATGGTTTTGGCAGAAAAGGTGACTGGTGTTCATGACTTGCTCTGAACACCATCTATAAGTGAAGAACTCTCAAAGGAAGCAAAGCCAAAGCTTCAGCACAAGTATTAGCCCAGCAGTCAAGTCAGCAAAGACAGCTTTGTGCCCAGGAGCAGAGACCTGATGACAGTGGTTTTGAGGGAGGAGGAGAACCAAGTGGAGATACTTCATACCTCTGAGTTTGCTGGCCACAGGCGGCCTCACTGCTTCAACACTCAGAGCTCATTGCACAGTTACTTTGCAGGGCTCTTGCAGAATGAAGATGATTTGGAAGGAAGTGAGGGACTGGTCTGAGCCCCTTTGTGCTTATGATGTAATTTCCAAGGAAGGAGGTGAGGAACCAGCTCTGAAGCTGACTCCAAGTGTGTCTTTGGGACAGAAACAAGGAACACTTGAGTGCCCTTCTGGCAGGAACAGAGCACAAAGGTGACCATATCCTCATGGTGTTCATAAATGGGGTGTATACTTGTGTCACTGAAATCCAAGGACATTCTCTCATTCTGTCTAAAAGGTATTTAGTCGTTCAGAGAGATGAGTATCAGCCCTAAGAGGCAGAATGACAGATTGTTTCCAGCCTTCAGAGTGTAGTTGGACATGAGTACTTCTGCAGACGTCCACAGTATGAATGTGTGCCCTGAAGTGCCTGACAAGAAGCAGGCAACGAAACAAGTAAACTGTTTGTACTGCTTGAATTTAAGGCAAAAACAGAACCAAGTTGGATTAGTAAGTAAAGTTCCTATTAATCAACCTCTGGTGGTGGTAGCAAAGTGAAGATAATCCATTTTAAAACTGCCTTTAACCTTCTACCATGACAGGATTATTTTTAAATTCTATGATCTCAGTGCTGTTCACTGCTGTGTGTGGATTATGGGACACACAGCTTCATACAAGTGAGAGTGTAGCAGCCAGTGAAACAAACCCATCCTGACGCTGTGTTGTGACAGAGATTGATGCCCTGTATTCCCAGTCCCATTCCACGTGCCTGGGAGGTGAAAGGAGAGACTGGTTCTTCCTTAAAGCAGCCGTGTGTTATTTACATATCATGGTGGGATGGAAACAGATTTCCCATAGTCCCCTCCCTGCCCCATGTACAGCTGTAACGGTACAGGGTACACTGCTTCAACACCTGGGAAAGTAGCCCAGTCTTGGTAGAGAAAGAAAATTTATCTTTTACTTAATTAAGTCATGAAGTGGAAGCGAGAAAGGAAAATATTATTCTAGACACTGAAGTAGATTTCTTTTGCATAGAATTACAGAGGTCAAAGTAATTTCTGGCTTGATCTTAACTATTGAATGCTGCCTGGCAGTAGCACTAGGTCAGTATGGGAGTGAGGGAGCCCGTGGTCCTCTCTGTTTCCCCAGAGGGTTTCATGATGCCTCCAGACCACTGTTGAAATAATGCAGCCTTTGGGTGCCACCTCCCTCCTGGAACATCTTCACTCAAGCTGCTGGGAATGGTGGACGGACAAAACACCATTCCTAAGGGTTTCCCAAGTGCCAGATCCTCACTGACTCAGAAATGGCAAGAGGAGAGCTCTTAAATCACTTGTTTTGGGGCTGAAAGTGAAGATTGACTCATTTCATTAACTTTCCTTGTTGCAGGGAGTCAGCTTATTCTCATTGTGAGATGATAAAGTGAGGGACCTTCAAGGTGAGGGAACACATGACAGGAAAGTTGGCTGGAGATATCTGTAGGCATACAGATCCAGGGCAAAATCGAAGCAAAAAAGCCTGGACTCTCTCCCTCAACCCTTTCAGGAAGATTAGATTTGTACTTGGGAGCCTCCTCTCACCACACAAGTGGCATTACCGTCTGTGTTCCTCAGTGGGGCAAGAACCACTGGCTGCTGATACAGGCAATGCACAGGGCACAGTTAAGTCCTCAGTTGATCAAAATAGGTCATCCTGTCCCAGGGCATGTGGCCAAAGAGGAACCTCTGCCTCACAAATTTGGTTTTACAACCATTTCTGCAGGATGGTGCAGCTGAGTGGGAGGACAGCAGCACCCTCTAAAGTTGTGGCAGTGTTCATGTCACAGTGGTGCCTAAAATCCTGCAGCTGGATATTTCAGTTATACAGACAGATTAGACATTGCTCAAGGACACAGGTATTCACTTCTGAGGTGTTCTATGGACTTCCTGCTGCTTGAAATATCCCTCCATGACTTTCCTCCAAAGATGTAGCATAGCATCTGTCTTACATTGCTTCTGCTTATGAATTCCCTACCAGTATTTTTAGCTATGTTTTGTTTTCTCTAACACAGTTTCCCATGTGAGTACTGAAGTTAGCACTTGAGAAAATCTCGCCACACTAGCTTTGGCTCTTTCTACAATAATGGATGTGTCAAATTCAATTCTTAAGAGCTCTGAGCTGCTTTTTGAGCTAGTAATGTGCTTGCTATTTTCATGTTTAATTATTTCTGTGGCACAACTGTCCTTTAAAAAGTAGTACAGTTATAGCAATGACAGTCTAAAGAGACTTAAGCAAAATAGTATTTTGAGAGATCATCCAGTGTAAATGGCAAAACTAGATGAGCTTTTAGGCACAAAAAGTGTCGATTTGACCTTACTTTTAAAAGCCCCTTCTATGTCATGTTTTCTTCAGACTCTCATTACTTTCCCTGAAAGTAACAGTAGATCAATAACCGTCACTTTTCTGGGAATCCTTTTTGAATGCCTAGAATCTGGATATCATCAAGCAATTAGAAAATACAGCTGAGGAAATTAAGGCACAGAAAGGGCAGGTGATTTGCTTGTGTGGGTGGTTGAGTTAGTCATATAACTCCACAGAGCTTGTTTCTGTATGCTGGGTTTTAACTATTGGAAGAAGCATCATCTTCCCCCAGGATGCATCTTGGCTTCAGATTAGTTCTCAAAAAAGCTTCTGAGTTTTGCTGTCAGAATATTTGGTGCATATCACAAACTTCCTATAAGTTAGCATGATGTGCCCTAGTCCAATCTAGCTGTGGAGTTGTGATTCGTTGTGAGTTCCAAAGGTACCAGGAACATCTGCAATGAAATTGCAGGGGGCTGTGTTTCTCCCCTGAGGAATAAGCTGTGCAAATCTGCTGTATTTAGTGTAAGGGAAGTTGCTCTTTAAGAAGCTGTAGCTGAATGGGGACTTGATCCATTCTTTTTGTTTCCAGTCTGATAGTAAATGTGCGCAAAAATATCTTTTTGTGTCTGTGAATTTTTCTGTGCTGCTAGTGGAGGATAGGCAGGTCTGAGCTCTGGCTATGTTCCTGCTGCTGATAGTCCTCAGGAAATCTCTCTTAGAAGTGATTGCTCCAGCTGGCTGGAATAAGCCTTCAGGTGCCATCACTCCAATCACTGTCCTTTAAACTGATGGGTAACGCCCTAACTAGAAACGTGGAAGTGAATCAGGCTGGACCGTGCTGCTCTCTGCTGTGATGGGAACCTCTCATGCAGTTCTCAGGCATTGCATGCTGCTGTCTGCCCTCTGCAGTGTTGCAAACTCTTATGCTTAAACGAAGAGGGCTCATGGGTTTATGATTATCCCATCTTAACTCACTGGGAACGCATGCTACAGCACTAACTTCAAAACAGATCCTCTTCAGCCCAGCTCCCACACTGGTCTTCAAGAACTTGGGAGGGGGGAATAATAATAAAAAAACCTAGTTTAACTGTAGGTCTTTAAATCAAGTACCTCAGTCAGGTTCCTCATCAAGCAGACTCCCCCAAAGTCATGGACTTTCTTAGGTTTCTGCTTTCAGTCCTTTCTGCAGAAACTGTTTTTTTCCCTTGATGTGCTCAGAGCTCTAGGAGGTTCTTTCCCAAGCAGATTCTCTCCCAAGTACCTTGGGGTTGGGCCACTACAGTTTTCATCAGGTGTTGAAGAGGTTTCCAGACCCCTACTGCCCAGCCTGGCATACTCCATACCACATTTGGCTGCCCTGTAAGTCTGGCTGGCAGCTCCTGAAATGGAAAAGCTTCTCAGACGTGAGCTGTGGGCAAAGCACAGAAGGTGAAGCTGCTGCCCCTTAGCAGGGTGCTATGCTGTCCTACAACATCTGCTTTTCATGCAGGTAGGGACAGAAAAACTGGACTAAAAATTAAGCTGAATTCCACATGGATGCATCTAGATAGGTGTATTATTTTGCTATTGTAGCTGCCCTGTCCAATCTGGATGGTGTCAGACACTAGCCTTCCAAAACTGGAATTAGCTCATGCTAACCCAAGAAGAGTCTGGTTCCTAATATTTGAGATTATAGCAGATGTTGCACATAATATCATCACTCTCACAAAGGGAGGCAGAGACGCAGAGTGAGACCTACCCGCCAGCTAATAAAAGACCTCGTGAAGAACAAAAAAAGCTGCTAGTCATTGCAGAGATATGTTGCCCCCAGGAAATTAAAAACACGAATGCCCTGGCATACACAATAAGCATCTCCTTTGTGTCCCTGTAAAAGCACTGAAACCTCTGGAATATTAAGAAATGACAAAGATGCTTTTAAGTCCCTGTCTCCCCCCACCCCCCATACACTTTAGCTGCTTGCGAGTGGTGATGAAAAAGATGAAGCAGATCAGCCTGGCTGTTGTGCAACTTTATTTACCAGAGAACCCAACTTCAGAATAAACGCACGCGTCGATGCGCGCACCTGTGTGGGGCTGCCAGGCAGCTGCCGCTTGGTGAAGGGAAGAGACGCCAGGCTACAGCTGTAAAGGGAATGTAGAACGGGATCAGTGTGCTCTCCATCCCTTTCCCGGGCATGTGTTCTGTTCAACGCCAGCCGGCGATTTGGGACCCGCTGGAACGCCACTGTGGGTCGCAGCCCCGGTGCCTGTTCGCAGCCGGGCCCAACCTGTCTACGCAGACCGCACCAGGGGAAAATACACAATACATATGTATTGACAGAACCGCTTCCAGCCCCCCCTCCCCCGAGCTCGCCGCTCGCCCGCCCCCGCGGCGGGGGGAGCGCACCTGCGCGGCGGGCGGCCCGGGCTGTGCGCAGGCGGGGGCGGGCAGCGCTCCCCGCCCGGCCCCGGCCCCGCCGCCGCCGCATGCACCGCCCGGCCATAAAGCGCCGGGGAGCCCGGCCGCGCTCGGCAGCGCCCGCCGCTCCCGCCGGCCCCCCCGGGCCCCTCCAGCCGTGCCGCTGCCCCGGGGGGCGGCAGCGCTGCCCCCGCCGCGATGCCGGGCTGGAGGAAGAGCCTCGCCCTGTGCCTGCAGCGGATGCAAGAGGACGGTGAGCGCGGCGGGGGGAAAGGGGAGCTGGAGGTGCTCGGGTTTGCCCTCCGCCTCCCTTTTTCTGTTGTTCTTTGAGGGGTGAGGGTGGTACATCTCTCTCTGGGAGGGGGACAGTCCTCTGCTGGCATGGAGCTCCGTGGATGAAGGGGTTGGAGGAGGGATGCTCTTCGTGCCGGTAAACTTTGCCGCAGCAAATCTGCCCGTCCATCCCCGGGCGTGCTTGGTCTCTGCTTTGGGGTTTTCTTCTTTGAGTGATGGGGGCAAACCTGAGCGAGAGGTGGCTGCGTGGTGCTTTTTGGATATTTAGGGAGGCTTGCAGCATCTGAGCCCCAACTTTCTAAAGCTACTGGTGATGCTGTTTTCAGCTGGCAATTTTTCCCAGTGCCCTACTCCACCTGGGGATTAAAGGGTTTGCGAATTGTACAGAGGACGTGTTACGGTAATCTGCTTCCTATTATGCTGCTTACTGTTGCTCACAGTGACTGTGAATTATTTTGTTTACATGCTCAAGAGTGTGATGTTAAATAAGTGCTGGACCTGCGGCTCATAAAAGTCGGGAGAAGACATCCACAAGGTGGCACAGCATAAGGGAGGTTTAAACGTTGCACTCCGGCTCCTGCGTTTGTACATGACCAGGGATGAGAGTGGTGGGGAAAGTTTACGTCTTTGAAGTGAAGCGCAGTTCTCCCGTGCTCTCAGTGGACTCAGGTGGAGGAGCTGATCAGGGACGGGCAGAAATAAGAAGGAACGTGTGCCTTACGAACCTCAGCTGCTTTGGTGCAAGTAGCTAATGGCAGGTTTTTCTTTTGCATCCCTTCACCTGACTGTCTCTTTAGACTATGCACTGGTAAGCAGACTTACCAAATATCTAAAGTGGCACTGTTGCAGCATTTGGTGTAAGTATTGCAAAAATCGGGCAATACTCTGACCCTGCTGGTTAATAAGCACAGAGAGAAATTGTTCTGCTAGATGCCCTATAAGGTGTCAGACGTTAAGCTGTTGTGTCTTTCTGATGCTTGTCCTTGCTTCTACTGCTTTGGGAGAACACCATCTATTTGCTCTAGGACCATGGCTTCCCCTCAGAGCCTCCAGCCTCCTGAGCTAGAGCTATTAAAAATCTTGTCCTGTAGAACAGTAAATTAATCCTCTGCTCTACACACTGAGACCTGTTGGCATGAATTCAGCCCTGTTATGGTGCAGTGCTTTGTAACGCTGCCCTGATGCAGCTGACAGGGATGCTTCTTGCACTGTTGGACCAGGGATGGCTTGGGGGGAAGGGGGCTTATAAAACCTCTAAAGTGGTGAGCTCCTGATGTACGGCTGTGCTGGGTTAGTCTGTTTGCCAGGTTACTCTCTCTGTGACATCATATGTGTAGGTATTGGCTCTTGTCTCTGGGGTCTGTGTAATGCCTTTCCTCCTCACCTCCCTTCCCTCTGACTTCAGTCCCAGCACTGCAGTGAGTCTGTGACTGATGTGCATCCCTTGAGTACATTGCATTTATTTCCACGGGTGGCTCAAACAGTAGTTGGTGTTAGGAAGTTACCATTTAATCACAAAATAGTTTATCTGGAGGGATGAATCTCGCAGGCTTGAGCTGATGTGCTACGAAGAGGAGGAGGTATGTGCCTGCTAAGGAATGTGCTGAGTTTGTAGGGAACTTCTTTCACCTTTCCCTAAGGCGACTGGTTTGCTGGTTGTGTTACAGCTCATAATTCTGCAGGGGCAGCAGAGGAAGTATTTGGTAATGTTTTTGTAGCACTGCAGTGTTAACAGGTATGGTACAGGCTTTAACTGGATGCTAGAAAAGGCTTTACGTCATGATGTGTTGTTGCTCACGGCAGGGGGATTGGAACTAGATAACTTTTAAGGTCCCTTCCAACCCAAACCACTCTATAAAAACACTGCAAGAAATCTCTGCAGGGTTCTGTTCAGATTTTGATTTTGCAAACCAATCTTCAATCAGTCTATGAAGAAATACAGACTTCTAGGTTTCCTTATTCTGAGCAAGTTATGTCTGCCTTGTTGGCATCTCCATGCCTATGCAGATGTGGTAGGTGTGGGGTTTTTTATATCTAAGCTGGGGAGCTTCTCCCCCAGGCCTGAGTGCTCTGACCCATTAGAGCGTTCACTTCCTCTGAGGATGGCAGTACTTGAGCTTCCAAAGGAAGTGTCCTGGTGTTCAGCAGGAGCACAGTTGTGATTAGAAGAGTGGTGTATTTTGGTTACTGAATATAATGAGCATCTCTTGCAATTTGCAGCCATTCAGAGCTGGATTGGAAGCTTCATTAATCACAGTTGATATTCAAAAGGTCAGCCGTGGTAAGTCACACAGGGAAATGCAAGATATATGTGAACTGTGCGGAAGTACAGTTGCTATTTCAGACTATCACCCACAGCGGGACCCTTCATGCATGTTTTGCCTTAAAATTTCTGTCTCTTGGAAGATGAGAGTGACTTCTGACCAGTGTGCAGAAATGCTTCATTTTGTAAAGTGTTGGGAACAACATTTTGTTATTTCCAATCACAAGAGACTTACACATGGGATGTGCTACTCCTTACTCTGTTTCATACAGGGGAAAAAAAAAAATTGATGTTAATGACTTGGAAATTCTTGGTGGAAAATGTGTTCTCTTCAGTCTGTGTTGGTAACAGCCTTGTTATTCCTGAGCTGAGAGGTTGATCAGCTCCTAACCCTGCCTAACTGTGGGGTTGTCTCAGACCTGGAAGCAGAGCTTAGAGCATATTGCCTGGCAGTTCTGCCCATCACTGTGGGACAAGATCTTGTGCTGATTTACATCCCTGATAACTGGTCCTCTTTTGAGTCAGTAATGAGAACTACCTGGCTGTGCCAGACCCTTTCCCATCCCAATTTTCCTCCTTGTGCTGCTGTCCTTTATGTGAGGACTGCAGGATTTGGACTGCATGCTAGCTGCTCAGAGGTTTTCAGTAGCAAAGGAAGCAAAGGCTAATTTCTGCTTTAGGAACAAGAATGTATGTGGGCAGGTGGGAAAGTCTCTGTGATTTTTGGCATATCTGAGTGGATGTGGAAACTGTATGTCTAGAAAGGATAAATGGTATCTGCAGGCTGAACAGTGGAGATACTTTTATCCAAACTGATGAAAGTGAGTGTTATCTAGATGCACAGGACTTGTAGAAGACAGGTCACAGTAGTGGGCAGACAACCTTTGCTAAACCTGAGATGTTTTTCTGCTTCTATGAGGAGCAAATATAGAATTTGAGTGTAAATTTAGGTGGTTGATATAATTCCCTTTCCTCCCCCACATGGTTTTTCTTGAGTAAAAGCAGAAAATTTGACTTTCACCTTTAAAACTCCAATATGATGCCTTATAAAAAGCCCAAACTCAGACCTTTAGAAAGACTGATGTAATGGAATTACAAAATGTTGAGTGAGTTATCCACCCCTTGCACGACTCATGGGGCAGCTGGAAAGGAGAGGAAGGGGAAAGGGGCAACTCAGACCTGCTCCAAAAAGTGACAATATTGCAGGATTGCATTGCTGCTGTTTGCTTCCTTCCCTTGTATATGGCTCCGTGCTGGTTACCTTGGAAACAGCTGTAGGAGCATATAGGGGCATTTTGCTGCTGTGCAGCCATGAGCAAAGGTGTCCTGTGGTGCATGGAAAAGGAAATCCTTTGTGGTGCAGGTTGATTTGCAGGATGAGGGCAAAAAAAAGGGGATCTTGCAATGGGGTTTTTACTTTCTCAGCTGCCCTATTTTACTGCAGGTACAGTCTGGCAGGAGTGGGACCCTTGGGAAAATTTAGCGGGGGGTGGATTTTCATGGTTTTGGCAGAGCTGTTTAAATTTTTATAATGGAAAGGTACAAATATCACATCAGTCTGTTTTGAGGAGGCTTATAACAGCTGGGCTATGGACATCAGCTTTTTATTCTGTCCTCAGAACAGTGTACTGGGATGTTTTCCTCCATAGCTATGAAACTATGGTTATGACTGGAAATGGTATTCTTTACTTATTCACATGCATCAAGGAGAGACACCCCACTAAGATGGAAACTGGCTGGTTTTGCAGGATTAGCAGAAAATTAGAAGATCTTCCACTGAGTTCTATGCTGTTTGTGACATGCATGTTATGTGTAGAATAACTAAAATAGAATAACTGTTTAAAAAAAATGCAAATTGTCTTTTGTTCACTTACCCATAAACATTTTGATCTTGGAAACAGTGTGGTGTGCATAACTTTAAATCTATTCTGCTGCTTAAAATTAAGTGTTTTGGTCTTGTGCTTACCACATCAGAAATAATTCAGTCGTTCAGAAAGGAGGTTTTTGTATTTATCAAGTCATCTTAGGACTATCGTTCAGTGCCAGGTTGAGTCTCTTCAGTTTTAAGACATTGCCTTACAGAGTCCTTTTGTCCAAACCTACAATGCCATGTTCTATTGTACTGGCACTCAATTTTCAGTAAAGAAATTCAGCTGTGTAGCTGTCGCTTAGGTAGTGTGCATGAGAACTGCTCTGAGGCTGAAGGACTGTTACATCTGTCTGCTGTATAGATACATGCTGTATTTCTGCATGTGATACTCTTGCTTTACAGGGCATCTGAGCTTTGTTGGAGATGAGGACTTGTGCACATACAGTGCTCAGGAATTTATGGGCTGCTGTTTGTTGGCAATCCTCATTATACAGGCCACTGTTTTTAAACAAAATGTAAAAATAGAGGTTCTGACTCTCCGGTGAAGTGTGGTGGGGAGTTAGGACTGCACGAAGTCTGTGGTGGTAATGCTTAAGGGATAATGTTCACTTATCAAACTGATAGGACAGTCAGAGCAAATCCTGCTAGACTTTGATGGGGTCTTTTTTCACTCATTAATATGTTGATGAGGATTTGGCACCCAATGAGTGAGTAGAGTGCTCTGTGCTTGTCTGCTTCCCTCCTTGCTGGCTGTCACACTGCTGAGTTTGGGCTGCTGCCTTTGATCCTGTACTTCAGCAGTCATAAAATTTAGCTCTGATTGAGAAGTCTTGCACAACTTGAAGCCACAAGGGTTTTATCGAATGACTCTAAAACCTCATTGGAATTGGATTAAAGACAGAGATTGATCATTATGTTGCTTTTGGAAGTGATCTGCCAGATTTTACAACCTGAATGTGATCTTGTATCCACAGAGTTTGGCTGTGTGAAACTGTATGGACATTGTGGGTTCTGTGCTCTTGTTTATGCTGTTAGAATCTGTGGGGCTTCTTGAGAATGAGACTTTATTAGCAATATTGAGTGATGGTGCTCAGTGCTGACCAAGGCATCAGCTGCAGGGATTTGGTTTGGCATGCTCTCTCTTTAGAGCTGCCAAGTTTGGAAAGTGTTGGGGGGGAACCTTTCACAACTGAAGACCTTGATGGAAACCACGAACTGTGGTAGCCAGGAGAGTTTTGGAGTGAGAAGTGCCAGATCTGTCTGGATTCAGGCCATACTTGCTGTTCTCCAAACCTGTTGGTGTTTCTGTGGGCTCATGCCAAGTGTAGTGAAAAAGCAGGACACAGATGCGATCTTTGAAACTGCTCCAGTCTTGAGCTGTGACTGCAGCTGCTGACCCAGAGGTCTTCTGTTACTCTGGGTTGTACTTAAATGAAGATTGTGCAGGTTGAACCAAGGTATGTGGCATGTCTGAGGTGATTTATTCACTCTACCTTTTTTTCATTTGCTCTTTGTCTCGTCTAAGTAGACACAAGTGCTGGGGAGCTGCTTAGTGATAGGCAAAGGAGGGGTGTCCACCTGGGCATGAGCTGTATGCCAGGTTATCCCCTCATATGGCTAAAACTGTGTAGGCCTTTTCATGTGTGTCCCATTTTACTGACTATTTTGTTAATTATTTGGCTTCATTATAGTGGAGTAAAATTACTTATTTTGAAAAGAGAGTTAATTTAGAGCTGTAAATATAGTAGAATAATTATAGGAGTATAGCTCTACTGAATTATCCCTTTGTAGATGAACCCTAAGAGAGTGAATTGGGCATTTTTGGAGCTTTGCATCACATAAATGGAGCCATTTCTTTTAAAAGCCAGACCTAACCCTTGAAGTTCAGAGCAGTGATCTATGCCCAGAAGGCTTGCGTAATGTCTAGAGCAAGTAAAAGTTTTTTTTTTCCCCATGATGATCTCTTTTCCCAGAGAGGCCACAAGTCTCCTGCTCCAGTGAATGTTCCTGTGTATGGGGACTGCTGCTCCATGCCCTTCTTGGACTAAATGCAGTTACACCACCTAAATATCTGTTTGCATTCCTGAAATAAGTATAGCTACTATGGACTGGCACTGGTGTAACAGGGATTGGAACATAAGCAGTGTTTGATCAGGAAAATAAATCCCATGCTGATGGTTTCTGTTGGAAATATGAAGTGCTTGGCCTGGGTGAACCACACAGTGGAATTAAACATTCCCTCTTGGAAGGGTTTGCATTTTGCCCCATTATACTTGGTCTTCCTGTGAGCTCCTTCCATTGATAGAAAATGTAATGAAGCTTTAAAATTCAAGTAGGATTTTCTTCAGCCTACTTGTTTTGTCAAGAGAATGAATTATCCTTTTTATTTTCTCCCATTTTTCTCGTCTATCTTTGGAAAATAAAGGAACTCAAATAAGGTTGCTAAAACAAATAAATTCTACAATCATGATTTCCTTGTTACTGACTTTCCCCTCATTAATGTTAGATGAACTTGGTATCTACAATTACTGGCTTTCACTTTTGAACCAAAACTGTTTTCTGGCTCCAGCAAAATTTGCTGATTCCACTGATAGCACTGGGAGAGCTGCTTTCCACCGGGAAATCAGTTCAATCAAACGTATTTTCCTCTGACAGCTTCAGGTATTTGTCATCAAGACCACTCTGCCTTTAAGGGGAAGGGGCCTATTGTGCTATTGGAGATCAAGGAAATGTTGTGCATTAGGATGGGGCTTTATCTGTGTCTTATCTGTGTTAAGTAGAGGTGTCAGTGACCCTGCCAACTAAGCTGCTGTGGCTTGACGAGTAGAAACCTCTTGCTGAGACTGCAAAATAAATTCAGTGCTACAATCTTTCAGTTGTCTATAAAGTAACACACTTTTTTGCTTAACAACTTGATTTCCACTGTGAACAAAGCACTAAAGAGCTCTTGTTTTAGTACTTATTTTAACCTCAGCTGCTGCTTTGTTGCCAGTCAGAGGCTCTTTGGGGTATTTATTTGGATTATAGGTGTTGTCACCTTTTCTTGTACGTGTGATGCTGTTAGTCATCCTGGTGACAATTCATTCATCAGTACAGAGAAATAAAGGTCCCAGCTCATGTTTGAGTATTGCCTTATACAGCCCAGGAGGGGAGATGCTACTAGAGGCAAGGCTTACATCAAGCCTGAGAGATCTCACTTGGGTCCCATGAGATTGAGCTGAGATTGGCCTCTGGATTTTTTTTTTATTGTGTCTTTCACTTATAAAAAAAAATCAAATTTTTTCTTCTCTGTTCTCACGGCAAAGTTGAGATGATTGTACAGTGTCTGGGCACAGAGGGTCCCTGTCATATATTTGGTCCCAGTTTGACTACAGTCACCACAGATGCAAGGTATAGACTGGGGTGGGGGTGGAGGGCTTGTCTTTGTTTGCATTCCCTTGCAGCAGAGGCCTTGAAGATTTAGCAACAAATGAGAAAATGAGATGCAAAGAAAGAAGGAGAAAAATAAGATAATAAGGCAAACTGTCAGGCAGTGTGACAGTTTTGCAGAAATTAGTGATGCTAAGTTGCTCTCTTCTTATTTGGTATCAATGAGCTTTCCTGATGCAGGTTTAGTTTTTCTATGTGTGTTCCAGGAACTGCTGTTTCCAGGAGTGGGGGCTCCTTCATTAAAACTATCTTGCCCAGATCCATAGCTTTTGATTACTGGAAGTCGGGGAAATTCTCTGGGGCTGTCACAGCGGGATGAATTTACTGAAGAGCTGGGAGAATGTGTTAGTATTTGTAGCAGCTTGTCTAGGGGCTATATGTTAATCCTGAAGAGAGGGTACTGTTGGGAATGAATAACTTGTTTCTAGATTAAATGTTCTTTTGTTTACTTTAATCTTGGAATAGGAGGCAGTCAATCTTCTTATTGTACATGCAGTCATGTCTATAAAAAATACCCTCACAAACCTCCCTTTTGGGATGGGCGGGCAGGTAGATCTGTGCGAGGTGCAGTGGTGCTGTCTCTGTCTTCTTTCCCCTTGGGAGCGCTGTCTTTTCAGCCTTCTTCCATCTTTGGTTTTCTCCTCTGAACTGGGAAGATACGTGGTCTCTTTGGCTGTCAGTCTTCAGCAACTTATATAAACCCTCCTGTGGCCTCATGCTGTGAGATGTGCTCCTGTGGAATGCGTCCCTCCAGTCCCAGGAGGAGAGCAACTCTGTGCTTGGTGAAGGACACAGCTGCTCAGAGCTGGTCTGTGGTTGACCCACACACCTGATATGTAGGAACTGGACATAATCAACAGCCCCTTTCTGCTTCCGTATCTTGGTATCCAGAGAGGGTGTGGAATTGTGGATACTGTCGTGGCAACTGTCAATGTTCTCCTTTTGTCTCTTTATTCCTGCCAATGGCTGAGGCCCTTTAAACTGCAGGAGTATTTTTTTTCCTTTGTATAAGGATGTCTTTCTAGACCAGTAAGAAAGAATGGGGAGTGGAGGAACGAATTTGAAAGCTAATGTTCAGTCCCAGGAAAAGTGCACCAATGACCAGGAAGCAGAGCCGTTGGCAGCACTGGAGGAGATGAAAGACAAGAATTGCTTTAATTGCATTGCAGAAATCAATACAAGTTGCTGGAGAATGAATAAGGATGAAAAGAAAAATAGCCTGGTGTTCCTGCCTTTTTTAAATAACATTTGCAAACAGCTTTTGAATAACTGGCTTAAATTGGTCTTTAACACAGAAGCTGTGAATTGTGGAGGTTCCTTTTCAATTGGAAGGTAGGTCAGGTAACATGTTTGAACTCTGTCTCCACTGGAGCTGTAGACTGACCTGCTGCCTCTAGGCTGTTTCAAACAAAAGCAAAGTTCAGGCATGCTGCAAATCCCATGGCAGGCATTTAGATGAGCTATTGATGGTGTGAGCAAGCTCCAACTTACTGGCTGTATTTTGCTACTCCAGAATGTTTCATGGACTTTGTCCTTCGTTGCATCCCATCCAAACACATTGTGCAGTAGCACCTGGTTGCATTAAATAGCTGCTGTGTTCCCCAACAGATCAGGCTGTAGTCCACTGGTAACTGCAGCAATTCCAGTGTGGCTGGCACTTATTAATGAGGTGGTTAGTGTTGGAGATGGAGCCACAGGCCTTTTGGTGCTGTGTGTAGCTCTGTTCCTGACCAAGTGTAGGGCTTGGAGCAAAATAAAATTATAATTTAGTTTCTAAGTGTTGGGGAATTTTTTCTGTCAGTTGAGATTAATGGGAGTGAGGGGTTCTGTACCACTTGGAAAACCAGTCTGAAAACTTCTGCATGCCCCAGTCTTCCTGTCTACAGAACGTGAATAATGATTAGACTTTAGAAGGTTTTGATGCTCAGATCAAAATGGGCATGGAACTGCAGTTATTAAGTGTAACTTCATGGCTGTCTTTCTCTGCTTAGCATCTTCATATTCAGAATTATGCCAGCTGTGCCAAATATTTGGAAAAAATGTGATAGTGTCTTTCTGTCAGAGGGTTGCAAATCTGTTGTATCATACAGCTGGGCACAACAAAAAGTTCTGTTTCAATGGGCAAAAATTTCCCTCTACAGTAATGAACTGTGCTATGAGTTTACCAGCTATCTAATCTAGTTTCCATCCGTTACATCAAGTGATGATCCTCTAGCAAATTAGGTGCTGTTAGCAGCATTTCTGTCAGCCTGGGTCTGGCTGCACATCTAGGCAACCTGCCTTTGAGGAATTTCAAAATTTGCCCTAGTCAGTCATGCTGTTTCCTCAGCCTCTGGAGACTGCATTTCACATGTAACACAAAACTGAGCTGTCTGTCTTGCATGTTTAATTGTATTTATTATGCTTTCCCTCCACCCATCACCTGCCAAGGCTGTTTGGCCATGTCTAGGGATGGCTTCTGGGTTGTTTTGTTCAGAATAGCCATTGTAATTGGCTTTTTGGCATATCCTGTCCTACTTTTAATATAATTCCTTTACAGTTACTGTGCTTACACAGGAACTTGTTAGTAAGTGGGTGGGGGATCAGAAAGCAAAACATGTGCAAACCAGGCTGTGATGGTGGTTTCTCTAGGGCTTGCTGTAAGGTGTCCTTGCCTGGGGATAGGCTGTGCAGGAGCTGTGTGCCTCCCACTTGCAGAGCCAGGCTTGCTTCATAGAGAACCCCGCACTGCTCTGGCAGCTGGCACTACCCCTGCACTTTGGGGCTGCCCCTTGCCAGGGGTCACGTCCTGCCTGGAGAAATTCAGTGACAGGCAGCACTGCCACAAATGCCATCCAGTTTCTGTGTCTGAATAATTAAGAGGGAGCGTGGCTTTTGGCCAAGGAGCACTGTCCTCTGCCACCCATCTGCTTCCCTTACTGTTGCTTGAAGCAGCTGCTCCTCTCCGGGGGCTTCTGGGCACAGCAAGGGGGTGCAGATTCCTGACTACCCTTCATTGTCTTGCCACTGACGTATTTAGTCAGCTTTAAGTCCTCAGGGTGGTGTTTTTCTGTGCTTTTCTCTCCTGCAAATTCATGCCATGATGTTTAATTGCAAGCTGCAGTGGTGGTGCTGGGTTTCAATGCAGTGGTGGAGAGCACAGAAGTGGGAGTGAGGGATAGCAACTGCAGGATTGTGGAGTGAGGGGGCTTGTTTCACTGTTATCTCTCTCTGCAGCTGTGAGCTCCTTACAGAAATCCAGCTCTGCACAGCTGGCTGTAGGCTGGAGGTGCTGCTCAGTGGTGTGCAGAGAGAGCAGTGTTGAATTGCGCTGCAGGCAGGTCCCTTGTGCTCCGGTATTGGTGTGATGGGCACGCTGGCATAGACCCCGTGTAGAAGTGGAAGGTCTGTTTAGTGGGATGTAAAGCAAAACCACTGACAAAGCAGCCCTTGCATTGCAGGAGCAGGTGATCATGGCAGCCTCTGCAGCTTGAAAACAGCTGAGGAATTCCCTGTGTTATATGACTGTGTGCAGATTTTTTTAATGTGACTCTAACTCTAGGATGAATTTGCTCTAGAGGCTTTTCATAGCCCTTGAGTATAATATTATAATGTAATATCTTTATTAACTGTGGCCCTGTACAGTGGGTTAGTCAAGCATTTGACCTGTTGAACCTCCACCTCAAGTAAACACCAGGAAGGCACCCCTGAAGTTGTTACAGCCTTCAGCTTTGCAAACTCATCTCTGGACACTGTGCCCCACTGCAAACCCTACTACTGGAGCCCAACAGATTTCCTGTGATGAGTCAATGCTGAGCCATTGTGACAGTCAGTGTGTGACTGCTGTTTCCCATGTACCTGTCACCTCCTCAACCTGCCACTAACCAGCTGGGTTGGTTACCCACTGGCAAGCTGTTAAACTCATTTGGATGCAGTGACTTAGTCAGGCTCACAAGTCAGAGGTGAAACAGATGCTATCATACAACATAAACTTTGATCTGGGCTGTGAGAGTGTTGCTGATGGTGTTTTGGGGTGCAGGATAAGTAATTTATGCAGCTAAGCAAGCAAGAGGATGGAGGTGGTTTTTAGGACTGTACCCTGACTGGATGGGTTTATTAGGAAGTGCAACTCTCCCCTAGTGTATAATAATTCCATTTCACTGCAAGAGAAGACAGACACAAATCTACCCATCCTCCACAAAAACTCCATGTGGAAAGGTGTCCTCTTTCCAGGAGGCAGTTGCTTCCCACCAAGAGGCTGAGTCCATCCTCCTGGCCAACTGCAGTGACCCAGCATAGGAAGGGACCTCTTGGGTCTACTTTCCCTGTAAGTAAGATGTTAAAATACCAATCATCCAGGATAATGCTCTTTCATGAGCTCATTGATTTTTTTCTTTTTTTTTTTTTTCCTAGCAGAGGGAAGTGAGTTAAAATGATGAGTCACTGACCTATTTGAAAATGAACAACATCCTCAGTGCCATTAGGAGCTAGTAATAGATCATCTTGGACAAGAGCTGGAGAAAGGGGATTAAGGGGTCTTCTGAAGTCTGCTGTTGCTCTACACTGTGTGTGACTGCTGTTGCACTAAATTTTTTTTTTATGGGTGAAGAAACAGCACACCTTATATATAAAAAACCAACAACTTCTCGTGAGTGTAATTGTGAGGGTCTAATCCTTGGAAGTCCAGCTGTAATTGTTACAGACAAAGAAAGAATAGTTACAGACAAAGAAGGGGTAATAACACATCTAAAATTGCTATACATGCCTGTTATTCAGTGAGACAATATGATATTCATGTTGATGGTTTCTTCTTCTCCAGTTAGGATCTGCTTTGGGTTGTTTTTGTTTGCTAAAACACTTTCACACCTTTGCTCATCAGTCTGCAGCACCAGGCTATGTTACAACTTGTGTATGTTGGATGCTGTTTGTTCTGTTCATTATCCCTACAAGCAGTTTAGTCCAGCTCCAGGTGTGCATTTCTTTAACTGATCATGGGCAAGTTGTTCAGAGCTGTGGGGTCTCCACTGTCAAGTTGGTGCTTCATTGCTTGCCACTGTGTGCTGGTGTTCCCTTCTGCCATGTCCTATATTCCCGCTTCTCAAGTGCATTATTTCTCTGCAACTGTTGTCATTGTGTTGGTCATAAATCTCATTCTTGATAGAACAACTGCTTGCTGTAAGTGCCCTTATAAAACTGTGGTGGTACCATGCAGAGGTGTACCACAAAGCTAAAGATACCTGGCCAATTACAGAAGTTGCTGCCATAGCTGTATCGAGTAAAAGGAAGCCTTGGGCAGAGAGGAAAAGCTCAGACAGAGCAAGCCTGTTGAGTCTCAGTGCTGAGGCCTTGCAAGCTCAGTGCAGAGCTTACAGCCAGTTCCTGACCATGGCCATGCTGTGTTGCAGGGCTGTGTGGTTACACTGTTGCCAGCAGAGAGGATGCACTGAAGAGTCATTGGCAATAAGGAAAGAGACTGACACTGTCTTGTGCTGGAAGACAAAATCAGGGATATGTGCTTTGTGTCTATGCTTGGCTGTGGTCTTCCTGCTGACCTGCTGGTCTTGAGTGTTGTGCCCTTGCTGAGGAAATGTGGCAGTGGTGGGTTGTGTGGTTTAAGCTGGTGCAAAGCACCTCTTCCATTAGAGATCTTGAATGGGGGTGTCTCAATTATCTTCCGGGTAAATTCCCTGCAGTTTTTCTTCTTAGTGAAGTTGTAGCTGCCCTTTCTGTTCCCCCCTGCCCAGGCTGGGGAGCTGCTTGCTTATGCTGGGCTTTAGGTAGCCACAGGAGTTGTGGAGAACTGAGTGACTGCAGGTCTGGCCTCCTTATTAACTGGTAAAATACTGAGATTCTTCTTTATGAGTAGTGATGAACAAATGTAAAATTTTAATTTTAATATCAAATAATACCATACTGATTTTTTCTTCTTGTACTGTAGGCTAACATTGAGCCCATGCTTATTTGCTTTCTCGCTGCTAAAATTTCAGTCCCTACCCCTTGATTACTATCTCTGGTACCTGCACTGGGCTTTGGGATAATAAAGTGAAAGTCTGCTACTGAAGTATCTTCTCTGTTTTGCACCTAGCTGTGATTTTGGGAGTTCAGTCAGTGTGCAGATATGATCAATAAAGCTGCTAGTGATGTACTTTGCTATTAAGTCTTAGTTCATTGATTTAAGGAGTTACCAGGAACTAGGGAAATAACACGGTTAATTAAGTTAATTGGATTGTAAGGTCCACAGGGATTGTGCCTTTCTGTGTGTTCTCTGAAGCACCTCAGACACCTCCGATCACTATAAAATAATGACTTTTTCTTTCCACACACTGGCAGTTTGAACTATTTTGTTACTTTAAAACTATTTGCATTTCAAGGCAATAAATTTCTGCACGGGCCATGGAGTTACAACTTTGTAGCCCCTGGCTTTTGAGGTTCAGGTAGAAATGGAGAAGGGGGATTTTAATAGAGTTCAGCTAAGTGGTCCCAAGGAATCTGGATCCTTGTATTTGTTTGCCAAGATGTCTTGCTTGCTGACTACTTGTGCTCTTAGCAAAAACCTGTGGGGCAACTTGTAGTGCATTGGTGCTTTATCTTGGCCTTGGAGTTAATTTTGATTACATTTTTCTTGCCATCCAACAAGGCATATTAAGAAATAATACATCACGCTCTAGATAGATCTGTTCTGTGGCATCCATTTTTCATGAAAATAAGTAAACAGATCTCCCCCTGTCTGAAATGGAAATTTATTCTGGGTATATAAAGTGAAATCCAGCACAGAGGTATTGTTCCACAGCTTGTATTTCTTCTAATTTATAGCTCCTCTTCTTCTCCAAGTGAATTGGAGTCTTTATGGGTCTGATTTGGAGGTGTTATAGGTCTGTAATTTATGATTTTAAAATTCCATGGTTGTTATCTTTGTGTTCTTTATGAAGCTCTGCTGTGGGGGTGTTCAGATAAGGTTGTATATTAAGTATTGGCCAATTTCCTAGGAGCAGAACTGGGATTATAAATTACCAGAAACATTCTCAGTCAGCATGAGATTGTTCTCATGTTAATTTCTTTAACTTCTTTTGAAAATTATGGAAGATGAACTGTGGAAAGATGGACTGGATGAAGCCATTATGTGGTGACTAGAAAACTGTACTTGGGCTTACTTGGACAGTGATGAGTTGTCACTGTGGACAAATAGATTGAGATTTCCCTGGTATCTGTTGAGGGTCTGGTAGAAGTCAACCCTTTCTTTAATGACCTTCTAAAGGAAAAGAGAATATACTACTTGTGTTTTTAAGATGGTAGCAAATTGAAAGCTGTTACAAAAACATTGGTGAAGAAAGCGTGGGCTTGGTGATCTCTTGAGACACCCTCAGAAATGTTTTCTGATTCCCATGACTTTATAAGAAACGCGGGGAGTAAATTGTATGGAGCATGCATGAGGACTTAATTTGATCCTTCTATGAATTAGGACTTCTTTTGCTTAAAAAAGGAGAGTGAAGGGAGAAAGCCACTTCTGTGCTGCTAGGCAATGCAGCCATCAAGTGAAGAAAGTTGTTGAAATTCAGGTTGTCTGGTAATTTATTTTGAAACTGGATTTATCCTTGAAAGGTTGAAATGTAGATCTGAGCTATCCCTGAGCTGTCTGTGCTACTTGTGTTGCCCTTTTTGGAGGTCCTGTGACTATTCCCCATGTTTCCAGTTCTACGAGAACCATCTGAACCTGGAAGTTAGACAGTTGGTTTTGATGTGTGTGTGGTGTTGTGTAGGGGTTTTTGTGTGTAGATTTTCTTGTTTGTTTTTGTTGTTTTGCCAAAATATTAACACATTTTAATTTAGGACATATCTGCTGTCCCAAATCCAGTTGAGAGCCACTTAGCATTTTTCCTCTTGGCTTGGCTGTTGTTTTTCTTACCGTTGTTTTTCAAAGTGAAACAAACTGTCATGCATTCTAAAATTTCCATAGTGCTACCTGTGATGATATCAAAGACCTGTTTCCCCTCTTGCCCCATCTATTTTTCTTGTCAGGCTCTTGCTAGCCAAACTTGTGTGTACTATTCTTCTGCATATAGCTATGAAGCAGTGCATTTAAAATTAATTTAGATGTGAGGAACTTGGCTTTCAGTATTTTTTATTACCAAACAGAAAGCAAAGAATATGTGTGGGTTGGTTTTTTTTTTTTTTTTGTAAGAGAAAAAATATTTCTTTACAAAAATGCCTTCCTTGAAAAGTGCCTACATGCTTCTTCCCAGGGGTAACTGCTGCATGTGGTTGGTAGAAAATCAGAGGTAATGAAAAAAATGCCTTCCCTGACAGTAACTGAACTCTGTGGGGACAGGTTTTCTGAAGCATCCAGGAGGAACTGATGATGTGTGTTTGTGATTATTTGTGTGGTTGGGTTTTTTTCCTCTACACATGGATGTGTATTTTAAAATCTTGCGTGCAGACATCTGCGTTTGCAGAAACAGCTGTCACTTGAGTGAAAGACTGTCTCCTTGTCTGCTGTGCCTGATGTGTGGGTAATCTTACTGTCATCAGTGCCAAATTTATTGGCTACACTGTGATTAGGTGGAGGGCAATGGAGATGTGCAAGCAGTTCATTGTACCTCGCTTGCAGTTGCGTGGCCATCCCTGTGCACAGGAGGAGCAGGAGAGGAGGGTGCTGGCAGGGTCTGCCATTGGTTCATTGTGGTTTCTGGCAGTGAGCATCTATTGCAAAGCTGCTGTGAGATGCATGACCAGCTACATAGTGCTTGCCCTCCTTAGAGTTTAAAGCTTCCTAGGTATTTCTGCAAATGCCTCTCCAGTTTCTCTCTTACCTTGTCTTGAAGTCCCATTATGCAAGATTATTTCAGCTGCTGCAAGAAGCTCTTCTAATAAGCTAGGAGAGTCTGCTTTATCAGCTCTTCCTAATGTTGGCAAAACCCTTTTTCTCTCAAATTTCCAGTGCCTGGATGTTACAGGCTCTCAAATCAGTTTAGAGAGCTTGTGGCTATGTGTAGAGCTGAAGCAGGGCAGGGGAAGTGATGCTCCTGGAGGGCAGGGTGAAGGCTTGCCCAGGGCTCCTCTGTGGACATTGAGTTTCCACTTCTCTAAACCCAGTGGAATATAAATCTCCTATGGTATGGAACAAGGAGCTTTTAGCAAAGTCTTCTGGTGCAAGTGTTTTAGAACTAAAGAATTGTTATTCAGGCTGCAGTCTTGCAAATCACATGCAGAGCTGAGCAGGTTTGTTCCTTCTTCCCAGCCTACTGAGTCCTCTCGGAGGTTGCTGCTTTTCCCTCTCTCAATAACTGACAGTGGGGTATGAACTGGTCCCATTAAAGCACTTCTGTGAGCAGCATATGTATTACCTGCCAACTTTTCCCAGTGGTGCAGTGCTGGTGTGGGCACTGTGTTGCCTGTGTGGGTACTTCCAGCTTTCAGATGGCAATCCCAAAATCCTCTCTTTCTGGCAGCAGTGATGGCTCTCATCACAGTCTTTATCGCAAGGGACACAACAAGCATAAATGCATCTCTGTTTGAACCACGTGTACACCCTGGAATGCCACTGCTGGTACATATCTCTGTATGTGACTGCTGCTAAAACAGCAGCAAGTCTTGGGCTGAGATGTCCTGGATTCCCCCAGCCTGCAGGAGGAGTTGTCACTGGAAGCCTCATAGTGGGATTCTGGAATGACAGTGTTTGTGTGAGTGTTGCAAATGTTTGTGAGAGGGCTAAACACCCAGTGCTGAAGAAGGGAAAGAGACCACAGCAAAGCAGAAGAGCAGAAGAGGTGGTGCTGATCCTCTTGCCCAGGACCAGAAGCTGCCCTAGGCAAAATGCTGTTGTTAGTGAGCAAGGATGGAAATCCCATGACATCTGGAGGAGGAATGCTGAAGTGCTTCTGGAGGAGACAGGTTGCCAGAGAGAAATGAGAGCTCTTGCCTTGCTCTTGAGCAGAGAGGAACTCAGAAGTTGAACCCAGTGAAGGGATGTGAGGTCAGATAGGGCTTTGTTCCATCAGCCCCTGACTCCCCTTACCCTCCACCCTGAGCATTTGCAGCAGGGAGCCTTTGGAAGCAGTCATTTTATGTTATCTATATGCATACACTGTCTCAGGCAAAGGCCCAAAAAAACAAGAAGAAAGGGAATAGTAAAGCACCTTCAGACTACTCCAAGTGCTGCCTCTGCAGTGGATACAGTTTCCAGCAGCACAAATCACTGCATTGCAAAAAAGCAAACCAAACAGTCTGATTACTGAAATGAGCTCCAAAACTCAAAGTAAACCCTTGCAAGCAGCTCAGCAATAGCTTGTTTAGTTCTCAAGATTGTTTGGGGGGGAGGAATGAAACAAGATTCAAGCACTAAAAAAAACTTGAAGTTGTACTTCCCCAGTGTTGAGAGTTCATTTTCAGCTAAGTACTTATGTCTGAGAGGAAGATTTGGGTGTAAAAAGAGGGAATAACAGTTTGAGGTTGTTTGAATTGGCTTGGGGGACTGAGCAGTGCAATGTGTCTCTCTTCACACAGAGCTGCAAACAGCTCTCCCTTGTCCCTTTTGTGCCCTGGCACCACCTTGGTTTAGCCTTCCAGTGGGTGTTTGAATCCTCCCTGTCCGCGGTCTTCTTACGTAACCTATTGTGGTATCATGGATCAAGCCTTTGCCTGTCCAGATCTCCTGTGAATCAAGAAATTTGTCAGCCAGATTGTTTCACTGCTCTCTGTGTGCTTATGCAACATACTTGGCAGGTCACAATGGACTTGAAAGCTTACCTACCTTCTGCTCTCGACTAGTGGTGCTGGGGTGTCTAATGTGACTTACTGCACATTATTCTCAAGGTTGTTATGGATCTCTTCTGGGGACTTTTTTCATTTTTATGACTTCTTGTCTCTAAGCCCTTATGTCATCTTCAGTGGTGTCCCAAACCTTGATGGAACCTGACCAAAGAGAAGGGGTGTCTGGCTTCCTCTAGAGCCTCGGGATTGGGGCTTGAAGAAATGAGGCAAGAGAGGACGAAGTCCAGGAGGAATGCAAGAAGGTACACAAGTTAAATACAAGTTGCTGGCTTTATGTTGTGATGGAAGAATGTGGAAGTACCTTGAAGTCTTTTTTTTTTTTTTTTTTTTTTAAAGCTTGATAAAGTTTAATGTTGTAAAAACAATGACTTATTTATTCTCACCTCCAAAATAGACCACCCTGGTCTTACCTCCTTGCCCAAATAAGAATTGTAGAGTTCTTAAACCACTATTGAAAGATACAGTTATAGCTGAGGTCAGAGGCAAGGAGATGGAAATGTATGAGGATTGTCCTTGTATCTGACTGTTGAACATCATTGGACAGCCAGTCTGAGCTTATTATCTGAAACTCAGTCCTCTGCCAGCCCTTCAATAACACTTCCCATCTCTGTGTTTGTTTCTTTTTGTTTGTTTGTTTATTGGTGTAAGGTTTTGAGGTTTCACATGCACCAGCTTCCTTTCAGCTCGTCAGACACATGTAGGTACAGCACTGGCAGTTCTCATTCACTGTCAGCATCATTTAATTCTCGAGTTCCTTTTCCATATTTCCCCAACACTTCACTCGGAGCAGATGGTTGGAGGCTCTCCTTGTTGGCAAGCTGCAAATGAAGATGCTGTAGGATGAGATTTGTTGCCTCACTTTGCCTGTCTGTCCCCCTTCCTTGCTGCAGAAGGGAAGTCAGTGGTTTATCTCCTTTTGCCTCATCCAGGACCTGGCAGATCCATGTGGATGATGTCAACAGGGTCTGCTTCCCCCTTTGGCTGTGAAGGGGAGCTGAGGTGGAGATGCCCTTGCTGCTGAGTCCAGCTCTCTGCCATGGTTGGTAGTAAGTGATGGGTGTAATAAATAAGTTCAAGCCCTCTGTAAGACTGGCTGTGTTTTAACAAGGCAGGTGAAGATGTCCAGAGAGGGCGGGTGTCCCATCCGGGAAGCCTCTTTGCTGACCTCAAGGCAGGAGGGAATGGAACTGGAGACTCAGTAAAAGTGAAATTTGAGTTGTTCTTTAGTGGAGGTTGTGATTAGTGATTCAGACATGCCAGTCAGTCCATTAAATCCTAACCTCACTTATCAAATCCTCAGAGACCTCACTTTTAAAGCAGAAGGTCTGTGAAGGTGGCTAAGGGCAGGGAGAAATGAATTATGGAAAGATTTGGTATCCCAAGTTGGAGTGGTGTCTTGGCTGACAGGCAGATTGCCTCTTTCATCTTTGTTGGCCTACTCGAAAGACCAAATACTTGGTCTAAATCCCTGCTGTGTTGGCTCTTAAAAATCTTCATTTAGGGTAGTCCCTTCTGCCCATGTCTCCTCCAGCATGCTGCAGGCATCAGTTCAATAGAAATAAAAATTGATTAGTGTGGTCCCTTGTGAATCCTTCGGAAGTTTGGCAGCAACTGCAAATAATGTGTGCAGCTGTTTAGTGAGGGGGTGAGATGGCTGTTATTCCTCTTAAAAATTGATCAGTGCTCTTCCTGGCTATTGATCTGAGCCTCCTGGACAGAAGATGAGCCATCCCTGTCCAAGGGCACATGGGTGGCACTTCTCTAGGAGACTGAGAAATCAACTCAGTATCTGTGACAAGAAACTTTGCTCTTGGTTCTATCTTGTATTTCAATCTTTTTTCTCTAAGAACTTTCCTTACAGTCATGCTTACAAGTTTGGGGTATGGGAGTCCTCAGCGTTTAGCACCTTGTGGAAGCTGTAAATGGCACTCTGGCTGTACAGATCTAGTATATGTCAATATTATATATTTTGCTTGGGGAAAACATACACTGCATCTCCCAGGCATAATTCACTGTACTGGATGCAGTCAGGATGACACTGCACCAAGGAGTTTTGCTGTAGCTCTTTCCAGTATTGTATTTAGTTGGTTTGTGACAATAAATGGATTGATCAAAATCTGTATTGGCTGAGTAGGAAAAGAAATCTCTCTGTAGGTGGCTCCAGTCCTTGTCATCCTTTCCTGTTGTCTTCATTCACAACAGTCCCCAGGCTTTGCTGGGCTTCCCCTGAGCTACGTGTGTATCTCAGCTCTTAAATGAGAAGGGCAGGCAAAGTGGGATGAGGTGAGGAGGACCTTGCCTGAGGAAGAAATGTGCCCACAAGCAGAACCCAGTAGTCCCTGTGCACTGCTACATGGGATTAAATGCTACCATACAGCTCTTCTTGTCAGCAGGAGGCCAAAAGTGATGCCCAGTAAACGACCACCTCTGTCATGTATTCCTCTTCCTTGTCACCTCTGTCCCTTCCTGAATGCTGAGCTTGGCTTTTCCTTTAGGGGAAAAAAAAAAAGCAGAATAGGGGAACAACATATTGGGGAATATTTTCAAGTCCAGATTGCTTGGTATTTAGCCAAGTATCCACAGGCCGGTGTCTCCTATATTGTATGTTCCCTCTGCTGAGCCTGGGCTGGCTGTGGATCCTCTTCTCTCTGCTCAGGCAGTACTGTCTTTGTGGGAACCCCTTACCTGGATGCTCATCCCGTGCAGTGCCTGGCTGAGTCAGAGCTGTGCCAGGACCTGGCCCTAAAACACTGTGAGCAGTAACAGGGGGATCTCTCCATCTCATATTGGAAATTTGTGACCAAACACTGAAAACTAGTAGGGTCTGGGCTGTTGTAGTTTTCTTTCGTGGTTTCATTTTTTTTTCCTTGTAACTCATAGCCTTAATCTACCTTGAAATGAAGAGTAAATACACTTCTGTTTTCATTAAGCCCCAGGGAAGTCTGTGTAAAAAGAGAAGATTAGAGAGTTCAGGAGTTTGTTGTGTGGGATTAGATGGGAGGGAGATGAGGACCTACCTTTATTCTCTTGGTAGCATTCTGAGTCTCTGTAAGGGTAGTAGATTTGTCCCCATTAGTATCTTTTCATGGAAACTTATGTGAAAATGGATCCATCCATCAGGAGAACAAGTTCTGTCATGTACCTGGCTGCTCCTGTGTGGCCAGTAGGAACTGAGTAGGTCAGGTGTGTCAGTAGCAGGAGGGATTGGCTTCTGTGCTGGCTCTAGCGAAGCTCAAGATACTGCTCTTGATGGATGCCCCCACCAGAGCCCAGGGTGCTGCGGGGCAGGACATTGCCTGGTAAGTCCTGCTCTTAAATCCTGGGAAATGGTGTTTCAGGAGGGCTGGGCTATAGTGTATGTGGCTCCCTGGTGGAGGTGTCCAGCTCAACATGAGTGGTGGGTGGTGCTGGGGGACAGTGCCTGGAGTTTGGGTTTTGGCATGTGGAGTGCCAGCACCTGCACCCAGCCCTGGGGATGGCTTGCCCTGCTCTGTGTTTGTTACAGCATGCTGATGCCTGGCTCTTACAAAGTGCTTGTCCTCCAGCCCTGTGCTCCTGAATCCCTTCTGAAGGTATTAATGTGGGAGAAAGGGATGCCTTCAGGCTGGCAGTTGAGATTTGCTGTTGCTTTGACCCAACAGGAGAAAAAACCCACCTCGTTGGAGTTGGAGGAAGCAGCACTGGGAAAGAATTTGCCCCCAGAGCATTCATAGTATAGCCAATATTAGCTGTTGAGGAAAGTGCGAGCCAAATGTCTCAGGATAAATTTCCCTATAATGGAGCTTGCTGAAAGGGCAATAGCCTTGCAGGGGCAGTCAGTGCTGGTGCCTCCTGTCCTTAGCACAGTGTGGGAGCAGTTTTTCATGGCTGTTTGGTATCTCCCGCAGGAGTCTGCAGCCAACTTCCTTTCCTTACCCTTGTATGTCTCACGACTGTTAATAATTCACTTCCCTCTTTTCAGCATTTTTGGGTGTACAGTGGAGGTTTTTCCTGCAGATCTCAGTTCCTCACCACCTTCGCATCCTGTCGAAGATTATTTAATAACATACAAAAATTTGCGCAGAGCAGGGCTGCGGGTTTTTGGGTGATGACTGTATTAGCTGTGCTGCTGACAGCTCCTTGCATTCTGTGCTAGAGGATCGCTTAAACAATGAAATAAGCCCCTGGGGAAAGAGGTAGGAAGGCCGCTGTTTGATATTTAATGCTTGACTGCACAAGGAGGCCATGGAAAAATCAAGCCACTTGGGAAGGTGCCAGGCACGAGGCCCACACAGAAAAGGATGTTGGAGCTGCCTGGGTCATGTGCTGGCTGCCCCTGTCGCTCTGTGGGGTGACTGCTGTGATGGTGAGTGTGACCCCCAGGTGATGCTGTGGGAATGAAATTGCTGTTAATTGCAGCAGCCTGGTCCTCTGGTTCTGGCTTGCCAGAATTTCCTGAGAGATTTTCTTTACCAGATCAGGCTTCTGGGGTGTTAAGCATAACCACCCACAGTAGGTAGTATCTGAAATAACTAATCTTGTTATGTCAAGATTGAACCTCTTATTTGGACCAGTGGGTGATGACCACTCCATAAAGTACATTTCAGAACTAGGAAGTATTCAGAGGATGGAAGAAAAAGAACTAATTACATGGAAAGACTTTCCTGGAGTGAAAGAAAGTAAAGAATGGGAGCCTACTCCAGAACGGAAATAAATAAGAAATGATATCTGTAAAATGTGTACCATAATGGCCAGTCTGGAGAAGGCCAAATGGGAACATCCAGTCTTTCTGGTTTTAGTCCCTTGTTTCAGTTCTTGCTTCCCAAGACCTGAGACCACACAGAGCTGCCACCAGCCTGGTTAGTTCAGTGCATCATCACCTGCTGTTTTGGGGGTGAGCTGTTTGCAGTAACAGGGGTGCTAAGAAATGGCATTGCTATATATGGCAAAAAGGCATTTTTTGTGAACAGTGTTGTCTTTGTTTTATCTTTTTTAATGGTATCTAATGAGGGAAGAAGGATAGAGCTTTTTGCTCCAAATATGGAAAAAGGTCTGAATGGGCAGCATGAAAAACATAAAGGCTTTTCATCCTACAGAACCTGGTAAATCTTCCATGAAAATCAGTGAAATGGCTTCAGGTGATGGACATGTGACAGCAGGTCAAGCCTGATCTGGCTGAGATATTGACAACAACGTTCAGTCCAGTAGCTGATCCATGGCTGGGCTGATGTCTCATACATCCCTTAGATCACCCACTGGCAGAAAACCACCTCTGTGCTCTTTGGTTTCCCTACTTACCTTGGTTTTTTTCTGCACAGTGGTAAATGAATCTCTTCCTAGGAGAGGAAAAGACATCAGGATAGTGAGGAGGATGCTGCAAACGAAGCAGTACACTACTGGGACTAACTTCTAGGAGTGTCAGGTTTGTCCTTACTGAGCATGTGGATTGACACAGCTGCCAGCTACTGAGCCATGTATGTTGAAGCATGACTTCTAATGTAAATGTGTGTGTTTATATATAGAATTTAGGCATTCATTATGTTTAAACTGAAGTAATTCTAACCATCATGCTGAGTCTAATTTCTACCATTGCTGCCTCCCAGTATTTCTACTGTGTCCTAATATCAACAAATTTTACAAAGCACTGGGATGTGGAGAGCTGGAAAGATTTGTCCAATTTGCAAAGCTGTAACAGGACCTAGTTTCTGATGCTGTAGTAGACCATATGACCTTCTTTGCAGGGATGAGACCCCCTTTACAGCCAGAGGCTTTGCAGCTTCTGGGATTTTTGTGCAAGAAGGTTTTGCTGCTTTTATGATCTGGGAGCAGGTTTTGGCTGGAGTAGTTTGAGGTGGTGTAGAAATTCAGTCTCTCCCAAACTGCTGCTGTCAGGCTGTTTTTTCTCTCCTATCTTCCCTTCTGCAGAGGTTGGGCTTGGAAATGGCTCCTCACTGAAATAAAAGGTGATCTTGAAACTATGTCAGGCTCATCATTTCTCAGAGTATTACTCTGCTATAATGGTCATCAGAGCACTAAGGAAACTGTGGCAGCTTTACTTCTATTCTTGCTAGTCACTGAACTGTAATCCTAGCGTTTATAGCAGCATAAAAAGTGTCGTTAAGCTGACCATAAATCACTTGGTTTGCTGGGAAGGCTGTGTTAGGACCATTCTGGTCCCATAGAAGAGGTTCTTGGTTTGTGATGACAAGTTTAAATGCAGCTGTGAAAAAAATAAGCCAGGTGGTGCAGTGCAAGCGAGAGGTTGGTGTTGGTTGGGAGGGATCAGTGCTGGCAAATCTGGGACAGAAATAAGAAGTTTGGTCAAAGTGGATGTGTTTATGAATCCTTACTGGGCTTTGCTGTTTCTGGGTGTCTCTGTTCTGGCAGAAGCCATCCCAGTGTAACTCACCTGGTGCTGCCTGCATGGAGCAGAGGGCTCCAGTGGCCACTTGATTTTTCCACATGTGAAGCTGGAATTGCATTCCTATCACTTGCATTTGGTACAGAATAAGATGTTTCAGGTACACATGGAAGATGTGCCCAGTTCACAGCACCTGCTGGAGCTGCTGCTGCAGGAAGGAGCAATGCTGTATGACCTGCTGCAACAATTGCTTGGGAAAGGCCTATCTTATTTCTACCACCTGTGTGTGTGTGTCCTCTTTTGTACCCAAAATTTCAGTGCTGAAAGCTTCTATTTAGACTAAAGTGAGTGTTCAGAGCAGGGGGTTAATTTGAAGTAGATTATTTCATGCTCATAGCCTTTTTTTAATTGTCCCAGGAAACACCAGTGCTCTCCCCATTCAGGCTGCAACCTGAATGGCTTGTGACCTCCAGCCTGTGTGCCTGGGCCAGAAATGGCAACTGCTTGCTAAGTGCTGTTGGGGAAACATGTCTGAAGATCATGAATTAAGTAAATCATATGTGGATAAAAATAAAATGCCAACACTAGGCCATGGAGGAAAAAGCTTTTTTTCACAGCTCAAGTCTATTAGACAGGGCTGCTGGAGTGCTAGACACTTTGCTTTCATCCTACAAGTTCATCTATCTCTGTGCCTGAGTTACTCTGCTTCATTTAAAATGGGTCTTCAAATCGGTTTTTGCTAAATTGCTGCAAAATCCTGTGTGGAGGCTCTTCAGCTGATTTAATCTTGGTTTATGTTGATTTAGTTTCTTGCCAACTTTTGCTAAACCCATTTGAGACAGAGTTAAATCAACTTATGAGTGTCCTTGCAATTTAATTAAATCGACTGATGTAGCTAATGTAACTGATTGTAATTAAATGCAAGCAGCTTTTATATAAAGACAAGCCCTGAGGGTGTTGAGGAAATCCCATCTCATGTTCCCATTAGCCCCTAAAAGGAGTTTGCTCACAGTTTACCATCTCTGCCTCTGATCCTTGTCCCAGAGCAGAGCTTTGCTGTGTTGGGCTATGCATTGCATTTACAATAAACCCCATCTCTGGTGGCTCTGCCCCATCACTGGTCAGCTGTTCCAGTGCTCTGCTTGTGTGACCGTGTGCTGACAGCCCCGTGGGGAATGGCACTGGGTAACTTGCTGCCCTAGATGAATATTAACCTGCTCAGGTTATTATGAAGTCATTAATTCTGAATCTTGGTTTTGCTTAGAAATGCATTGCTTTTTCTTGTTCTCGGCCTCAAACTGGAGGCAGTGGTCTGTAATGATGTATCTTCCCAACAACATCCATATCCCAGAGGCTGCTTTTTCATCTCCAGTAGGTAGTCTCGCTATTCAAGGGAGCAAAGGTACTGTGTTAACATGAATTTTTGTGCCTCTGAGTGATAGAAGAGAGGACCAGATGGGAGAGCAGCCAGAGCAGGCTATAGCATCCTGCTCTTTTTTTTTTCTCCAGTTTTGCATGGACTCTCTGCAGTGATAGCAGCAAAGGGAAAGACAAACAGTATCTGTCTTCTTCCACCTCCTGCTACTCATGTCCCCAAAATCTGGGTAGCAGGCATTGGGCAGGGGAAGCACCATTCGTGACTATGCAAGCTTTCATTTTTTTTTTCTGCTCTGCTTCCAGCTCAGTTCACGCATTAAGAAAACATTAATAGCCTCTGATGATAGTTTCATGCTCTGTTTGCATCCTTCCTAATGAGACCCACTCACATCTGTGGGAGTGCTCCCTCAGCGAGCCGAGGTGCCATGTGCAGATGTGCCACTCAGAGACAATCCCATGAACGAAGAGAAACCTTCAGGGATTTGTGGGGCTGTTCATGCCCTGGTGCTCAAGGCTACACCTTCTCAGGGTCTCCAGAGATCAGAATTGGGCCCTGGGGCCCTGTACTGGCTCTTGTGCTGCCTCTGCTGCCAGATGTTCAGATGGAGGTCCTTTTTTCCAGGAGTATCAGCCCTCCATGGGGTCCACCTTGCCAAGGGCTTCTAGGCTCTCTTTTCCCTCTCATTTTCCTCTTCTTCCAGCCTGGGATAACCCTGAATTTTTCTTGTGCTCTATCATCTCTCTTTGTGGCCGTGAAGAGCAGTGGGAGAGTGGCACTTGGGGCTTAGTGAGCTGAGCAAAGTTGTTGGCCCTAGAGAGAGAGTCTAAGAGGGAATGAAAGAGGAAGGTGGTCAAGGAGAAACTCAGTGGGCAGCGGGTTCTGAGATGCATTCATGGATAAGCAGTAGGAGCTCTAATCAGGAGGTGAAGTGGGAGCCAGCAGAGCTTCAAGAGTATCAGAGGGAGGGGATTTGTGGACAGAAAGGGAAACAACCACCTTTAAAAAAACCCAAAACAAACAAAATCAAACAACCAAACCAAAACAAAAACAACGCCCAAAGTGAAACAAATGGTTTCTTTGCATGATTATTTGTAGAGGGGAGTGGGGGACATGCCAGAAACAGCTTTTCTAGGATAGTGTTACTGGTGCAAAATAGGGTCATCTTGTAACAGCTGATTGTGAAATTCAACTGACTGAAGGCTGGTAAGTTCCAGATCTCGGAGCAGTATCAAAAGAGACAGGGCAGCCTTTGGCTGACACATTTCAAGAAAGTGTTGGAAAGGGGCCAGGCTGGATGGCTGAAGTGAAGCTGACATCTTGCAGAATAGCTGAGGAAAGCTGAGCTAGGAAGAGGTGAACCAATGAACCAGCAGGCCCAAGGCTGCTGAAAGCCTTTTGGAGGGAAGGAAGGTACCCTGAAAGGCACTGAGCATAGAAATGATTGTGATACAATCTTTCTCAATCTGTGAGTGAGTGTGTGTGTGGGAAACTTAAGGGACAGCCCAGATGTTTGTCTGGGTGTTACATGGAGCAGATAAAACCATTTGCACCTAAAAATAGATTTTGCTTCTGGAAATGCTATAGCAAAGAATGAGTTCAAAATGCTGCACTTTGTTAATTTGTTCAAAATCCATTTTGGCCTGCTCTGCTCACCCTTAAAAATGCATTTTGATTCTTAATGAGTGAAAAAAAATTTGGGAAGTGATTTTGATTATTTTTGATGTTGGAAGAGAAATACTTGGGGAGAAGTTAATGAAGGGGAGAGGAAAAAAGGATATTTATAACACTTCTCAGCCTTCTCTTCAGTACCAGGGAGTGTTTTTGTACAGCAGGATCACAACTGTGTTGCCAACCACCATGAAGGCAGAGGATGGAAGCAGTTGGCAGAGGTGCTGTGGAGCAGAGATGAGGTGGCACCAGATGAGCCTGTGCCATGCACATAATGTACCTGTGTGAGGTGTATGGCAAGTCAAGAGTGTGCTTAAATGATGAAAACAGCAGGTGAATGCTAAAAACATGGAAAAAATTAGTGAAATAGTGGGGCTGCTGGTGTAGGGATGTGCTGTGAGATACTCTGAGCATTGAGGGCAAACCCCCCTTAAGTAGGTTCAGCCCAGAGAAAAACTGGGGTGGGGAGAGAAGGAAGGGGATTAAAAACCTCCAGGAGTGAATGAAGAGCCTGCTGAATGGTAGTGTGAAATGTGTGTGTTATCTTAAACTCCTTTTAATTGAATCTTTTTTCCCCTGTTTTGAAGACTTAGCTTCCTGAATTTTTTTTTTTTTGGGGGGGGGGGGGGTTGGCTAAACAAAACAACAACAACATAGAAAGCCAACAGCATCAGTTTGCCACCAAAAAACCCCCCAAGCCAGTTTCCTTGGAATGTTGGACCAAGATGTCCTAATGAGCTGGGGGAAAGAAATTTTACGCTGAAAACTGTCATCTTGTGTGAAAAGGAGATGGTTTGGTTTTCTTTTTTTCAGTAAAAAACCAAACCAAAACAAACCCAAAAAAACCCCAAAAACCAAAAAACCCCAAACCAACTCACAACAGCCTCTTGTCACTATAAGTGTATCTTTAATTATCTGGAAAACATGGTTCCATCCTGTGGAGGAAAAGATCAGGGAAATCAGTGATTGCATTTTAAGGACTGCATTCGATAGATACTTCCTATTTTAGCTGTGGAGATGTGGAGCAGGAAGGGAGAAAAGCATGGAGAGTATGGACTTCAGAAAAAAAGACATGGAGGGGAAAAATGCTGGTGCAGTATGTATTTATTTTCTATTCTACTGTGTTTTCCAGCAGGAGTTGTCTGATGCTAGAACAGCTTGGAGGAGAGGGATAAGATGTGAGCTTTCAATACAGATATTAGCAACTCTGGATTTCATAAAGAAATGAATGAAAGAAATTAATAACATCACTAACACTGACCTGGCTGTGTGTGAACCCCTCATCTGCTGCTGGGTAATAAATATTCAGTGTGAAACTGAGCTTATTTTTAACAATTGTCCCTTGGGATAACTTTTTTAGAGGTTCAATATAGTATTGGAGAACAGTTTCAGCAGATGTGGTGAGTGATGCTGAGGGAGGCCTTCCTTTTTATTTATTTATTTATTTATTTATTTTAAATTCAGATGAATCAGTGGTTTGGGGAGGACAGAGGCTCTTGGTAGCCTGGAGATGGGATCCTGAGAGTGATGAGCCCCATCCTACTCTCATTGTGTGTGGGTTGCTAATGGCAGGAAGGAGGGGGAATGCAAAGTGTTAATAAATACCCTGTTCAGGGATCTGCAAAACAACGTGGAGTCCCAAACAGGGGGGACTCCTTTTGATTTGAACACAAATCATGTACATGCACAGAGTGAGTGTACCCGTGCAAGAAGGGAGCACGTGGTCATGCAAGAGGAATTGGGTGGGTTTTGAAATGTAGTTTTATTTCATTAAACTTTATTTCATTAAACTTGGATTTAGCAACTGTTTTAGGAATGTGCATCCGTTGTCTGCTTCTCCATCCCCTCCAAATACTGCTGTTGCTCAGGATTTTATATTTATCCACAAAGAGGTTGAAACAAAACGAAGTAGAAATAAGCATAGGAATTAACTGTGAGGTAACCCAATAGCTGTTTGGGAGAACAGGAGCTCACTAGTTCCCCAAATTAGAACAACTCTCCTTTCTACTTTCCTCTGCTCTTCTGGGAGATGAAATGAGTGAGGACATGACAAAATATTGAGCTTAAGCCTGCTTTCTTGCTGAGCCTGGCCCTGCTGTAATCCTAAGTGCTATTGAGCGGGGTTTGAAGGATCACAGGCCAGGGTTTTTTGATGTGCTCTCTAAAGAGATCCATGTGTGAATGAGGTGTCCCTGGCTGTGTGACTCTCAGCTGGTCTTCTGTGACACTGATTTGATTTGACTGTGTTATCTCCTGCAGCTTTCAAATGTGGGTAACTTAGTGATGCTGCCTGGATCTTCTACAGCTCCTGTGCAAATTTCAATTGGAGCTGTTGTACGCTGGTTGTACCTTGCTGTGGGCAGGAATGCCTAGGCCTCCAGCACAACTGTTTCCTTGTACAGCTGTCTTTGTGTACTGCCACATATGAGGAGAAGGGCACTGAGGTCAGGATATAACCAAACTAACAGATATGGGAGGATCTGAGTAAACCTGTTGACAGAAGGAGACCTGAGGAATGAGTGATGCAGGGTGATGCTGAGTGATGCTTGCTGCTGCATCTTCACATCTTCAAGGAGCATTGATCTGTTGCCTCTGGGGCTCATGAAATTGCTCTGGTAAAAACTGTGCTGCTGATTCTTCTCTCCCCATCTCTTGGCACCAGCTGGGCTCTCTGCAGGGGTGCTGTGCAGTGGCCTGGCTGTAAGTTGGCTCCTGTGCTGCAAAAAGAAAGGGGAGCTGCCAGCTCCAGTAGCATACCTGTAATGTATGGGTGTGTAGGATCTCATGTGGGTGTGCATTATCCTAAAGCTCTGCAGGGAAATAAGAGATAGCTGTGAAATCCTCCACATCTGCAGAGATCTTCTGTGAAACATTCCCAGTCAGCCAGGAACATTCATGTGAGGAAACTGGTGACATCTTCTTTCCTATGGTTTGTCTTAGATCTTGGTCCTCCTGGGCCTCCTAAGGGGGAGTCCTTGGCTGCAGAAGACATTTAGCCAGTGTGGTTCTGATTCAGGCTGGAGTTTTGGGGCTGGATTGCATGTGGCCAGTGGAGATGGTGACAAATCCTCCAAATATAAAACTTTTCTGCTTGTGGTTGGAAGGCTTCTTCAAACCACCCTCTCCTTTTTTGGAGATTAATGAGCTTCAGCCCTTTTTGACTAACAAGTTGTTTTTAAGTCCCATCGGGTGTGTCTCATGCAAAGATCATCCCTCTTGAGGTTTACAGTCACATAGAGGACACTCCCAAGGGAAAACCATCTACTGGAGAAGGCTCACAAGGGTCAGCTGCCCTAGTTCATTGGATGTGGCTTTTCTCCTCAGGTGGACCTTGCAACACACTCTGTCACACAAGCAGTGTTCTGAATTTAATTTTATTATTGTTTTATTACCCCTAGATATGAGCATATGGAACTTCTGCAGGTCACTAGGAAGAACAGAGGTGGTTTGGCCACAAAAAATTCTCAATGTGATGTGGAGAAGTTACTGCACAGAACCACCTGTTTTTAATTAATCTTTTGAACCAGTCTGGTTCTAGCAACCCAATTCCATTAACAGGCTAAGCGAATAATGACAGGCACAGCTGCTATAATTCCTTTTTAGGCTTCTAGTTAAAACAAAATCCTCTTTGCATTGGGAAACACTAATCTAATGTTGTGACTGTTCATTATGAAATCTTTGGTAGCTGAGGGCATCCAAATGCTTCACATGTGTTCATAATTTTTACCCTCCCTACTATATGACCAAAATATGTAAATGATGACATGACTTCTTCCCTGAGAAACAGCTAATTGGTCCATTAATGTTGCTGAGATAAATCAAATTGAAGTCCCCTGCTATGCTTTGCTGTAGGGTAGACTTGCATGCTAGTTCTATTGTTCTTTGGGATGATTTCAGTTTGATTTCAGTTGGTTTTGCTGCTCACTTACCGGTCAAAACTGTGTACGGATGGTCAGTTGCTGTCATCAGAGAACTGGAGTGTGTTGAGCGAAGTTTGAATTAGCAAATGGTCTCAGCTAATAAGAAAATGATACTTGCCAGACTGGCTCAGACCATTTTTCTCAGTTATCCTCTCCCTGGCAGTACTTAAAGGATGCCAAGGGAAGAGGGACAAGGGTCCCTGTGAATGCTGGGTAGTTGGTCCTTGTGTGCAGCCTTCCCCCTGCTCCTGCTGCACAGTCCTGGCTGGGTGTCCTGTTCCTTGAGAATTGGCTGTTAGATGATATTCTTTTGAAAGCCACCTGTGCTTTTGGCCTCTCTCATCCTTCAGCTGTTTCACAGTGCAGCTGTAAACTGTGCAAGAACAACAGCCCCACTTCATTTGGTTTAAATGACATGTCCTTGTGTGTGCCCTAAATCACCAGGGTACCTGTGTCTCCAGCTAAAAGGCCAAACTGCTCAGGGAGGAGGGAAGCTTTGCAATTCTGGGGCATGAATGATGAGGTTGTGGAGTAGGCAAAATGTGAGGCCCAAGGAGGCAAGAGGGGAATGTAGATTCAGACCTGGCTTGTGATCTAACACCCAGCTTTTGAAGGAATGCTTCCTGCTTGTTACACTTGCTGTGCCTAATATATGATGTGTGCTGCTGCCCTTCAGAGATTTACAGCTTACCCTCAAGATCTGACATTGCTAATTTCTGAGGTGCTAGTTTTCCAAACTGGATTTATCACTAAGAAACAGCTGAGGTTTCATGGATTAGACTCAAATCATCCACCTTGAGAGATAGTACAGAAAGGGGGGTGCTGGTATAGGCTGAATTTCCTCCCTTCTGGGGCAAGTATGGAGCAGGAGCCACAAAAGGAGCCCAGGTCCTCTCCTGTGCCTGAGGTTGGACACTGCCTCTTATCCATGCTGCAGTGTTATCACCCAACTCTTTACCTGCAGGTGGCCTTCTCCTGGATGTGGTATCTTCATCACCATGGGGAAATTGTAAAGCTTCCTGCTCCTGTTAGCAGCTGCACCATCTCCTGGTGTGCTGACTTCAGGTCTAGCTGGTGGAATATCCTGGCCACTCACTGTGAGGGTTTCCTGGCTGGAGTCATGCCACAGGGGTGTCATGTTCAAAAGCTGTAATTTACTTTCTGTTGGGATGCTCTTTTAAACTGCTCCAGTTCCCCTGTGTATTTTTACAATGCATAAAAACTTATTAGAGCCCTGATGTGCATTTGGGGTCTTTTACCCTATGATCATGTAGTATTCAGGGTATTGTTGAACTCTTGGCGGAGGCACTGGTTTGCTGTGCTGTGACCACAGCTGCTTGTGTGCCCTTAGGGACAAGACACAGCTCTGCTTCTGTGGGTCCTATTGCCTGCTGCTGCCTGGGTGGGGCAGCTTTTCCAGGCAGCGACCAAGCTGGCATTTGTGTGAGACTTGCACTGTGCATAGATGTGGAGAAATGGGCTTCTGATTTTTGTGGGAATGATGCTTTCAATGAAATAGCAAAAGGGAAGGGAAGAGGGAAATCTAAGTCACTGAGATAATTTTGGAACTCTCTGCCTCACTGTGAGATTTTGCTGAGTGATTTGAGAAGTGACATTCAGCACAGCTTATCAGCTTAGCTTAGTTAGGAGGAACAAGAAATTAGAGAGTGATGGAGGCTAACCTTCAGAGACCAGCTTTGTCAGAGAAGGCAGTTGCCAGGCAGAGCTTTACATGCCTTGTGTGCAGTGGAGCAAGACTGGAAATCCTTATGGCTCCAACTTTGAGTAGCTTGCTGCAGATAAACAAATACACAGCCCTCTGCCAATCACATTTATCCTCTCTCATAGGTTGCATGTGTCTGCAGGCACATCAACATGCCCTCTTGGAAAGCATGTCCATGTCTCAACTTTCCCACCTGAGGTAGTTCCAAACCTGCTCCAGAAAGATAAATGGGGAGGGTGAATAAACCACTGCTGTGATTGCTTCCCACCTGGGCTTAGTCTTTGCTGTGCTAATTAGGGAGATAAAGGTGTCCAAGCAGAAAGCTGCCCAGCGTTTGTGATGGCAGTGTCAGGAGGTGAGTGCAAGCAGCCACAGCACCCCTGCAAAGGGAATATTGTACCCAGCTTGATCAGCCCTCAGCTTATGCATTCTTTCTGTAGGATGTGCCTGTTGTCTTTCCCATTGCTCTCGCTCTGTCAGTGCAGATTGTGAAACCTGCTGTGGGTGTTCAGTAGGTATCACATGATACTGAATCTGCTCTTTTTATGGTTAAAAATCCAGGGCTACTCTCCTCTGGAAAAAATCCGGGGTAGCCAACAGAGTTATGCCAGCAGAGTATTTGGCATGGCAGGATGATTGTAAGATCTGTTTGCTTCTCTGTGAAGAAACTCTTGATACCTCATTTCACCAAAGCCCCTGGAGGATGATGCAGCTTCTTCCAATAAATACTAGCTGATCAGCAAGGATACTAAAAACAGCCATCCATTGCTAATTATAAAGCTGTTTCAGCCAGGCCAGTAAAAGATGTTTTATCTACTCTTTACTATCAAAACTCACTGTGTTTGCATGAATGGAAAACAATTTCTATCTCTTAGGCACTTACACTGAATGTGATGGTGTTTGAACTACAGCTCCCAGAGTATCCAACATAAGCATTGGTTTCAAAATTAAAAAAAAAAACAAACCAAAAAAAACCACAACAAAACACCCACACAAAAAACCAACAAAACCAACTCAAAACAAAACTACCAATAAAAAAAAAGACCCTCAAACTCCACAGTAACAGAGTAATAATCACTGTTAACATTTTAATGCTTAATGCTTCTGCCATGGTACTTAATCGATAATTGAAATCGCAAGCAATATGTAGTACTTGAAATTCATGCAGTTAATTTTATTGCTAGCACTTGTAATTTGAAAGCAATTCTGAAATCAATATCAATGTCACTTTTTTTGCATGGAACAGGAAAGCCTGGAGTAGGTTCAACCGCAAACAGTTCAGTATTTATGTGGGAAACACTGTTCACTGAGAGATCAGGATTAATTCTACCTAGTTTTTTCCCCACACTGTCTGGGTGCATTTAGTGTTTGTAAGTTGCTTGAGGCTGTATTTCTCAAAGGCTTCAGATGCTTCTCTCAAGTTTTCACTCTGTCCCACATGCTGCTTTGAGTGCCGTGGGGCTGTGGGAGAAGGGAAAAGCCGGGAGAAGGTTACAGAACTTCTCCTTGCCTAAATCCTGCTCCTTCACAGTGAAACATGCTCCTGCACTGCTTTCCGAGCTCCAGATCCCCACTGGTGCAGGCTCCAAAAGAGATGTTAATTGAGGCAGAAATGTGCTGGGGTGATTTGTACCTCTGTGTCTTCCTGATGAGCTCATCGGGAATGGGCTCCTCTGGGGCTTGTTGGGGGCTGCAGTGAAGAGAAAGTACAAGGACTTAAGCTGGAAAAGCATTGCAATGCTCTGGTTTTGCCTCAGGTCATTAAAGCTTCTGTAATGCAGTTTGCAGACAAGCCAAGAGGCTGACTGGGATGGTTGGATCCTTCAGAGATGTCTGTTTGTGCTGCAGGAAACCTGGCCTGAATTAATGCCTTGAGCCTCACTGGGGCTGGGGAGGCTCTGTGGGCAGTCCTGGTGGACTTCCCTGAGGAGATGTAGGAGACCTGGTAAGGCAGTCCTGGTGCAGAGAGTTGAAAGGGTTGTTTCATATGTCTTGCAAATACATACTTCAGCAGGAAAAGTGGCCTGACTCTGGCCTTAGAACTTGTCTTTTGGAAGAGTCCAGACAGTTTTGTAATATCCCACCCTCTTTTGATTCCCAAACTGCTGCAGCTTGGCAGAAAAACCCAAAACAAACTCCTAAGCATTGAATCCAAAGGTGAGTCTTAGTGGTTGCCACTGTAAGTCTTGGGTTATGTCTTGTTGGCTGGAGGACCTTCATCCTCATCACCTGAAGCAGGTCAGATGTGAGGTGGCTTCTAAGCCAGCCCTCCTTAGATGTCAGGGTGTGAGAGTTGGTAGCTTGAGTATTCTCTGTGTGCTTGCCTGTGTTTCTCCTGTTCCAATACAACTGTTTATGGACACAGCAATGAACATGACTTATCTTGCAGACTGCCTTTGTGGTGCTGAAGTTCAAAGGTTCTTTTTGATGCAAAAATCTGAAATGACTCATGCCCGTGATCAAGAGCTTGAACCCTATTTGTGTGCCTGCAGTGTAAGCAGAGAGAGCAGCGTGGGCCCTTCCCCCTTGAGCAGGGATTGGGACCAAAAGCTGCCATCCAGGCTGTCTAGCTGCTTATTCAAACTGGCATCCTCTTGATCTCTGTGGGAGTGCTGACAAATGTAAGAGCAATGGTTTCTCTATAGGAAAAACACCCAAGTAAGCTAACTTTAGAAATAAGCATGCTGATTATTTTCCAAAATAGCTTTGGTGTGTAACTTCCAATGGCTGACAGAACTTGTAGGGGGTTATTTAAATAAGAAAAATTCTTTTTTTTACCTTCAGTCTCATCCTTTAATTTATCAAGCTAATTAAGTGATCCTACCCAGGCACACTTTGTTCCTATGCAATGCCCTTCACCATCTGAGCCAAGGGAAGACATCTGCACACAAAGGGTGTGTTATTCCTATCCTGTAAATTGTATGCAAGTACAGTGGTGCTTTCTTATTCATTTGACTTCGTTTTAATCTTTCTCGCTTCACCCTGAGCTCAGCTGAAGTACATCAGAGGTTCTGCAGCTAATTAACATGATTACAGCTGTCTGCATCAGGTTGGGAGATTGAGTTAGAAGCCGTCAAGATCCCAATATACTGGAGTCTTATTACTGAGTCTCCAGTGCAGCCACATCTAATGAAATTCAAACAGATCAGGTTAAATTAGATTAGCTAATGGGATTCTCATCTTCTTGGTTTAATGTGATTCTGAACAGTGACTCTTTACTTACAAAATAAGTGTTTCTTTGAGTTGGACTTGACCTGACCCTGCAGGCTTGAACTCCTGGGAGATCAGAGAAGTTGATGTCTGGGATCTGAACTCTGGACTTGGTTTGGTGGGGGCTTTTGGGGGACCTTGTGCTATGGGATCTGGAAGTAACTTGGTGCTGGGAGACAAGAGGAGGTTCTACAGTGTGCTTTCTTGGTGTTTGTGAGGTGGCCCCAAGCGACTTGGATGGTGTGTCCCTTCTGCCCTAAGTGACCGCAGCTGGGATAAAAGTACAGAGGAACTGCCTATGCCACAACTACTATACCTCAGTGCAGAGGCAGAATGCCCAGAAGAAACAGAGCAACAGGCTTTGAAATGTTTGTTTTGTGCTATTAGCAACTCAATCCCTTGTCCTGGTACTGCAGAAGGAGGAGGAATGGAACAGGCACCTGATAGCTAACTCCAGTAATTGCTCTGCTAGGTTGATGCTCTTGTTCCAAAGTAGATGAATTTCTGGGAATATAGTAGGACTTGTTTCTTTGGCGCATTAGAGGTGAGAGGATATTGTGAAATATTCATTTTTTTTTTATAGCAGCAGTGTCTTGCACAGTCCCTTAGCAATCCCCAGCACAGGCAGCAAAAATAGCAGTGCCAAAGTGAGTTAGAGCAGCCTTCAAAGCTTGGTGGGGAGCTGCAGAGTTGTGTGGAACTTGGCAAAGCTGCTCAAGTGTCTTTGCTGATTACAAAAAGGGGTCACAGCAAGGAAACAGACAAGATACAGTGGAAGGTCCTTGCCTGCCTGTCACTGGCTTGTTGTGACAGCCTGTGCTGGTGGAAGGTGCAGAGACTGGAGATTCACTGGGGGTGACAGGGTACTAATGCCTTCTGGGGGCTGGCTGTGCTGAGGAAGGGTCCTTGGTACGTGGCTACCGCTAATCCTGGAGTGACGTGTTGGTGGAGGGTCACTGTATTTGCTTGGTGAAAATGGCAAAAGCTGCCTCTCTGTTTACTTAAAGAACAAATAGTGTGAGTATGAAGAAATTTGTGTCCTGATACCCTCTTACCACCAAAGAGCTGGGGAGGCAGGCAACTGGTGGGTCAGTTGGATGAAGAGTTAAAAAAAAAGATATTTGCTGTATTGTTCTGTCTCTGCAGAAGCTGCTTCAGTCTTTGAACTCTGTCAGCATGGCACCTTTTGCAAGTACTAAATTCACTTAATTTGTGATGGCATTGTGAGTGTGATCACTTGGTGTCACTGGCTCTGACAGCATGAGGGCTTTTGAGAGGCTATTAGGGCTGCTTGCTGTGTTCAACTCAGATCCCCTTTATTTGCCTTCTGAACATGTTAGTTTTCCTGACTAAGTGGTGTCTGCAGCAGCACACCAGTGTCTGTACCACACTGTCCTGATCAGAGTCCCACCGTGGTCAGATTTGATCAAGCATTCGATTCTCTTCCCGATCTTCCAAACTGGACAACTTTTTTTCAGAAGAAAAGTAGCTTTAGGCCATACAGGGACATTCTTAAGGGCTTTAAACCTCTTTTCCTGGTGGTATTTATTTGGTAGCATCTGGTGGTAAAAATGAACACACCTGAACAAAAGCAGGTGTCCTCAATCCAGTTTTCTTTTGTAGGGCTCTCCTTGCTGAGACACCTGTGCTGTGTCCTCTGTGGGGTTTGTGGTTTGGCAGATACATTGTCCCTGTGTCAACCGCCTGCCCACCCAGCCTGAACTACCATGGTCAAGGCATGATACCCTTTTGCTGGTTATAGGGTGCTCCTGGGACTGGAAGCAGTTATTCATAGCAGCACCCCTCACTCCTTCCTTAATACACGTTTCTTCTTAGCTGCAAATCCCATTGCTAGCACAATAATTGTTTTCATTGCTTCACTGAGAGTAGTGAGGTTAACATCTTGAGCAGCAGCTAAAATAGACAAGAGCAAATAGCACAATAGCTTAATCCCCTGGAAATTACTCTTTTCAGTATGGAATTATGCTTCCTTTTTATCTCTCCCCCACTTTTCCTTTAAAGGGCAGCATTATGTTTTATTTACATCTGAGCCCAGGACATGTAGTTTGCTGCTCCTGCGTGTAGTCACAGAATAATCCTCCAGATTCCCTTTTTGAAAGGGAATATCCTGGTTAGTGGGTTGTGATACCTCAGCAATGCAGGGTGGAGCAGTCCAACCACATGGTCTCATCTTCCCTAAATGTGACCCATTGCAAATGAGGTTCCTCAGTGGAGTAACAGCTCTCCAGTCCTGCCTGCAGTGGAGCTGGGAGCAAGTTCAAGTTGTCATTGCAGAGATGAGCAGCTTCCAATGTACATAAATATCCAGCCCTTCTCTGTTGATTCTATCACTTTCCCTATAAACAGACGCACAGTCATTTTCCAAGTGAGCCATCTGGGTTTGACAGATGTCTCCAGCTTTTTCTGGGCCCATTGTTAAATGGGAAAAAGGGAGGGAATATTCTGAATTGAAGGAAATAGCTTCTGATGGCAGTCTGCAATTTCATGGGCTGGGAGATGAACTGCCCTTCTTTCCCTCAATTGCCATCAGCTCCATTGATTGTAATCTGCATTTGCAGCCTGGGAAACATCACTTCTGGTGGGAAGTGCTGGAATTGTCACTTTTTGGGGAAGGAAGTTTAGGTGTACTTTTACCCTTGATGCAGAGCTAGTGGGCTTTTTGTACTGCTGAGAGATGTAACATTGGTTTCTGAAGCAGTGTGAGCGAGGTAATACAGCTCTCATCTGATATGTAATTCCCATACCTTGAATGCAATTTATCCATCCCGATCCCAAACCTTTGCAGTCACTGGTACAAGGTAAAGGCTCCCTCCTCTCTGCTTGAGAGCCATGTGTATTTGCACACTGTTAAAGCCTTTTTGAATCATGATATTTGCTTCCTAATGTAGAAAGATCCCTGTGTCTTATTTCTGACAAATTGTGAAGTTAGTAAAGTTGACTTTGGCTAAATACCAAAGTCAAATATCAACATTATATTTATTTTTCCATTTTTTTTTCCTTTTGGATTTTTTGTTGTTGATGAAAATATGAAATACATCAGCTTTCTGAAAGCGATAATATTAAAAATAGAGGAGCAGATGTGTATGAAGTGCTTTCTATGCTAAAGGTCATGCGTTAAAAGTGAATTTCAAAGAATTTATTCAGATGAGAGGCTGTGATGAGGCTCTTTTGATTCTCCTTTCTAATGTGTGTGGGGGTGAATTTTCAAGTTCTCTCTGTGAGAGACACAGACACACACATACAGGTTTTTGCTCTGCTTGAAGTTTTCTGCTGTCCTTATGGTACTGCTGCTGGTGGTTGTGAGGCGCCTGGCACAGAAGACAATGTTTGGAATTGTAGGCGTGCAGTCACATGCAGAATGTGAACATACAAATTATCATAATGCTTCAGTGAAAGCAAAGTCAGAAGGGTGCATTTAGGACAACTTTGCTAAAAATACAGATTTTATATTTGCTTTTAAAATTTATGCAATCAGCTGAAAAGAGGAGGAGAGAAGCTGGGGGAGCACCGTAATTACTCAATACTGCATCTGTGGCAGCATACTGAGTGGGGAACTGTCAAAGATAGAAGCTTGGTAAAGAAATCTGTCAATACTGGAAACCTCATTTTCTCCTCTGCTTTATCTTCCCCAAGGGAGGCAATAAATGGTGATACAACATAACCCTTGTGTTGGTTCACTGTACCAACTTTCCACAGACCAGCAATTACCAAACTACAACCTGCAGACCATCAGTGGTCCAGAAGGTTATGGAAAAGAATTCATGTGGCAAGAGTGTCATTGTTAAATTTTCATTTATGAGAGAAATGATGACATGCCTGCTCCTTAAAAAACACGCGGTTGTACATGAGAAACGTTAACAGTTGCTTGGTGCAGGAATTTTGGAAGCTCTCTTTTATCTCAGAGGGGGGAATGTTTGCTGAGATCTTTTGGCCTTTGCCAACAGCACAGCCTCTGAAAGTCCTTGGGTTTGAGTTGCTCTTTGAGAGACACAAAAATGACACAGCTCATAGGATTCAACTCTGAACTCTGGATGCTTGTCTGCCTGTTGGAGGATGTGTGATAAGTCTTTGATATATAGATTTGTCTAAGGAATGCAGCTGTGCCCTCAGGTCTGAGCCACCAAACCACCCGTCCCTGTCCTGTGTTTGTTATAGAAGTGTTTCCACTTTGTCAGCTTTAGATGTGTTCTTAATACAAAGGTGCCTGCCCTGCATTGTAAACACTTCTAAAAAGATTTTGTCCCTGCTGTGTATCACATAGTTCAGTGTTTTCTCACAAATTGTTCTGGAATGGAGCTTATGTTCATGCTTTTAGGTGACTCCAGGGAATAATAGTAATTTCTACAGAAGGATTTGATGGTACAGTAATTGTAAGGGATACATAGGCAAGAAAGAAACAAAGTGGCCAGCATTTTGTATCAATAGAAGTTTTCTCATGTTAAAAAAGAAATCTGTTCAAACTTAATTTGAGTTTAAGTAAGGTGGGATTCACAGTAAGGGCACTCACAGAGCTTTAAGTGCTTTTCCCCATCCACTGCCATTTCTGTGGCATCCCTGGGCCTTTTATGTTGGAGCAGCAGAAATATCAATTCACTTTGTGTGCCCACCCTGGTGAGCTACCACAGCTCTGTGAGATGTGGGAAAGCTCTGACTTTTTCCCTCCTTTCCCTGCTGGATTCTGTCCTGGAGCTGTGTTGTCAGCACTGGGCTCTTCCCGTGACTTCCTTCTCCTCTCCTACAGTCTCTTCGCTCTCCAGTCCTACTGCTGTGCCTCTTTTCTTTTTACATGTTCTCTGATGGCATGGGAATGATCTTGAACTGCTTTGTCCTACCAAGTGTTGGGTCTCAGCCTGGGACATTTGCAGAATTGGCAGTCCACCTCCAAGAGCTGAGCCTGAAGAGAGTTTCAGGGATGTACTGACCTGCATGTGGTCTTGGATGGGGATGAAAAAGGCAAAACTACTGGGAAACATTAGAATGTTGTGGAGTCAAAGCTTCAGTACCTGAACTGGAAGGTGTAAAGTCTGTAATGCCAAATAGCATGAGTAGTCTGCTGCTCAGTTCTGCCTGCCAGGATCAGCTTGCTGGAGGTGCCTGAAAGCAGGACCTTCACTGGCTGTGCTAAAGAAGTGAATGTCAGTGTGAAGTCTGGGATTTCCAGTGGCCTCTATGGAAACTACATCCTTAGATCACTGTAAATGGTGGCATTTAGTTCCCTTAGGATACTTAGAAAGCCCTAGCCTGCAAAAGCAAATTGATTACAGCTTTGTGAAGAGAAGTGTGATAAAGGGGTTTAAAAAGCTCAGCAAGGGATGGGAGGTAAAGTGAGGCCTCTGCAGAAAGTGATCCGTGTACTTAGGAACTGAAATGCTGTCTGAATCAGCAGCTGGATGAATTGGATTTGTTTCAGGGGTCAGTGCCCAAATAAATATTTGCAGTAAGACATTCACCAGCCTTTATTAAACCTAGAGTGAGGCCAGCCTGTACTCTCTGAGGCAGCAAAGGAAAGACTCAAGATAAAAGGTTTGCATTAGTATTGATAGTTACATTTGGGAAAGGGTTTTTTTTGGTCTTACATAAAGGGAAGACAGGTCCAGGAGGTGCTTGTGAGATGACAAAAGAGGCACCTGGGACATAATTTTTCCTTTTGCATGAATTTTTAAAACATGTGGAGCTAGAAAAGCTTTGCCCTCAACAGTGTCCCATGAAACTCAGAATTTGCTTTTAAGTGAAAAGACAGCTGCAAACACATAGAGAGGCAGAGGGCAAAACGCTGCTTTGAAGGAGTTAACAAGCATGTGGAACAGAGCACTGTTGATAAAGCCTGCTTGGTTTTTTTTAAAGACATTTATCAAGGTTCCTCACAGAAGATGTTTAAGGAAATGAAGCAGTGGGGAAAAAGAGGGGGAGAGTCTTTACTTAGAAAAATAGTTGGCTAAAAGAAGATGAACAGAGTGGAAATAAATAATGAGTTCTGGTGGAGGGAAGTCACCAGCAGAATACTGCAAGGTCTCATGCTGAGACCTTCTATTTTTCAAATATGAGATAGACTTGAAAAAGGAACAAAGAAAATAAATAAGTTTTGTTAGCACAGGAAACTATTTGAGGTTGTAAAGACAGGCAAAGTGTGAAGATGTGCAGAAGGTGTTCAGAAACAGAATGATGGGATGCTAAAATGACAGATGAATTTCAGGGTAGGAATATGTGAAGTGATGCACATAGAAGTAATTCTGCATGTACACAAGGCGATGAGCTGTGAGACATCAACAGGCTCTGGGGGCTCGAGGTTCTAGGTTATAATGCAGAGCTCTGTGGTAGTGTTGGCTCAGTGCTCAGCAGTGATCAAAACCAAATTGAACATTAGAAGTTATTAGCAAAGGCAGTGGGAAGAAAACATGCTGCAGCTGTGTAGGCTTGTTGTGGTTGCACTGCCTCCTGTTCTTTATGTCCTGGCTCTGGAACAAGCCAGGAGAACTGGAAAGAGGCTCAGAGCAGGGTTAAATCAGAGATCCAGGGTAGTTTTTGTATCAGGAGTTTTCAAGAAGACCAGGATTTCTTAGACTGGGAGAGAGATGACTAAGGTCAGCTACAGCAGCAGTCTGTAAAAACCTTCAGAGATGGTGAAGGTAACTAGGGAGTGATTTCTGGTGGTCTAACTCCATCCTGGTGCTAGGGGGCATCAGATGAAGGATGAGACTGCAAGTTTTGCTTGCAAGGGGGAGTGTAGACCAAGATGGGTAGTTGTAGCAATGCATGTAAAATAAAGTGCTAATCATGGGTGCTGTGGCCTTTTTGTAAATGTCTAGGAAACCTTTAATGAAAGGTTAATTGGGCAGTGGATCAGCAGAAAGGTGTCCAGGGAATAGAAAAGGGTGAGTGCATGACTGGAGACAGATTGATTTTATTTCTGTGTACCATGGCAGGGTGGTAATTTCTGCTGTTCCCTGGCTGGTGTGTGCTGCAATTGCAATGCTGCTGTTCAGCCCATGGCTGTCCTGGCATCAGAGCCCTTGGCAACATGTGCCATTCCTTAGCTTGGTTTGAGACTGGGACTTCAGCCCAATGGAGCACTTAGGTCTTGGCAGAAGCATTCCCTGGGAGATCTGGGTGTCTCACAGACCCACCTTGTTGTGGGAACATGTGTGATGCTGAGCGTTGTCCCCATTAACCTTGTTGAGACCTGGTCAGAGTGGACTGGGAAGCAGTGGCTGCACTGGCTTTGCTTCTCGTCACCACCCGTGTCACCACATGCTGACACTGAAGAAGTAAAGCAGGTGAGATGCTGTGCTTGGAGGTCTGTCTGGGTTTTATCTCTGTTAATAAAAAGATAAAGGTTAAAGGAAGCTCTGGAAGGGGGAACAACTTTCAAATTAATTTAGTTTTCAAACTAGACAGATATCTTGAAGATCTAAGTCATTGCAACAAGCTGCAATGTTTTCCCTTGCTCAGGGCAAGAGCTACCTTGTAAGAATGGAGTGTTTCTGGGATCGGAGTGCCTGCCAACAGTAGGGCTGCAGACCATGTCAGGCATTTTTTTAAAATGTCTTGTATTTCTAATGTAATTGACAGCATTTCATGAATTATCCCTGAAGTTGCTACTGTAGTTATCTGTGTTACTTGGCTACACTCTGTGCACACTATTTTGTCTCCTGCTCAGTCTCTGGCATCCCAGCTCTCTGGAATTACTGTGGACATCTCCCTTTCACCTGAGTGTGTAATTATTCACGTGACCATATGCTGTCCTATCTCTTGGATAGGATACAAATGTCACATCTGTATCCTGGGTTGGTTGATGGCCCTCTCACTGAAGGGTTGGCTTTGGCATCTGGGCCTGTGGCCAATATGATGGTCTTTGTTAGGTGCCCCAGGAGCAGGTCTGCTGTCTCTAACCATGGACTGGGGTCTTGCCAGTAAGGATTAAGTAGAGCTGAGTTGGGTCAAAACTGGCCAGATAGATGCCAGGTCTTATTTAGAAAATCCTACCTGGTGTTTTGTTGGCATTTGGGCACAGTAGAGACATCTGCATTGATTCTTGTGTATGCTAAGGACATATGGCTACCCTGAAAATAAATTAGTATTTCAATGAGCAGTGTTAATGGTCTAGACATTAGACTGAATGAATGTTCTGGCTTTGTACAAGGCTGAGACTAGAATTGCTCTTCCATTAGGCTTAAGCTCTTTGGATTTACCCCTTACTGCTGTTAACTTATCCCCCAGAATTACTCTGATGTGGGAAGGGGAGGGCAAGAGGACTTGAACAGTGCTTCTGTGACACTTTTTTTGAACATCAACCCTTTTTAGATCCTAAATTGCTTTTAAATGCATGACCCTTATTCCGACTTGAATCTACCACTTTTAGTTGATTGCCTTTTTTTTTTTTTTTTGGCCTTGAAAATTTAGATAATCTTAAATACCAGTATCCATTAGAAATGCACCTGTAATTCCCTACTCTTTCTCATTTATTTGCTCCCATGAAGTCCTACTGTTAGCTTGGTCTGGCAGAAAGAGCTTTCCAGGGAATAGTTGGGGTAGCTGGTGGGAGCACTGTGGTTACAATATTCCCAGAGTAAGTTGACTTCTGCTTTCTGAGAGCCACAATAGAAGTTTCTTTGTCAGGCCAAATTTCTTATTATCAACATCAGCACAGTCCCATGAGCTGGCACTATTAGCATGTGTGTTTCCCCCTCACACTGTGCAAGAATAATTATACTCTCACAGCAATGTGAGTTTTTCTGTTCCCTCTGATTTATGGAGGCAAAGAACTCATTTGAGAGGATGAGCCAGAAGTAATTGAGCTCCAGGGGGCTGTATTTCATGGCTTTTCCTCTCTTTAGTTTTTGCCCTGCACTGTACCTCACGGTTACCAGTGCTTTGGCCTTCCAGGGAACACTCATTAAAGCTTGGAAGTGAGCTTGGGTCTTGATTTACATTCAGTAACCAACCTGATTCTGTAAATCAAGAATGTGACACGGTGATAATCTTTTAAGCTTTGTAATATTATCATAAATATAATATGATTCATGGTTGGCTATTCTCAAACACTTGGCACCTTGTACAAAATGCAGGATGGGTGCAGGAGCTGCTCTGCAGGGACATTCATGTGCAGCTGCTGCCGAGGGGAAGGGGTTTAGCAGCTGTTGAGTTGCAGAGAGCAGTGCTGGGTTTAGGCACAGAGCATGAGTTAGAGGATTGCTAGGTATAACTGAAGCTCCTGGAAAGATGCAGAGACATTTAGAGTCCAGGGAAAGCTTTAAGGAAGGGCTTGTTCTGCTTCAGGAGAATCCAAAGTCATGTGTGTCAGTTCACATGTGAGTACAACGCTGTTGCTTGAGTGAGTCATGCAGACAGAGGCCAAGTGAGTGGGGATTGATGGCATGGGCTGGGGCAGAGGTGGGGTGCAGAGCCCTCCTTTGCTGAACTGACGTAAGCAATAGATGGGCAGCAGATTCATCTTTCATCTTGCTGGCAAAGGTCTCTGGGGTTGACCTCCACATGATGTTTTGAGAAGGCTGTTGAGTCCCGTGGTAGGTAAGAGCTAGAGCAACATGTGCTGGGGTGAGCTGCTGGCCAACCAGCTGGCAGCAAGGAAAGGCGTTTTTATTACCCTCTTGAAACAATTCCAGTCCTGTGGTGGTGGTGAGCAAGACACTGGTGCTCACAAGGGCCTCAATGTCACAGGCAGAGTTTGAGCTGAGGAGCTGAATAATTTCGCCTTCCTTTCTAAGAGGGCATGGCAGAAAGTGGCAACCATCTGGAAGCCTTAAGCAGTGTAACTCAGGATGGGATGTCTGCCTTTTTGCTGGTTTGGTTTCTCCTCCTTGTGTGTAAGTATTTCTAGTTTTAGTTCAAAACTTCTGCTGAAAGTCTCTGACAGGAGACAGTGAGATGGCTCATGAAGTGCCCTGTTCCCCTGTGATTTTGCACAGCTCCTTTGCCAGTAGTGAAATAGCTGCTGGATTCAGCCACTGGCTTCTCCCAACTTGGGACTGACTGATAAACTTGGGTACGAACTGCAGTGATGGACGACTTTGCTATGGCATTTCCATTTCTATTTACAGTTTAATTTATCCCTTCCTCTGTTGAGTGCTTCTTGAGAACACTTCAGTGGCTTTTTCCTTCAAGTGTAGCAAAACTAAACAAAAAAGCCTCATGCTTCTTTGTTGAACTGAATAACTCACTGTTATGATTGATAATGGCGAAACTGGTTTATAATCTATCTGAACAGTGATGCACATAATTAAAAACAAAGGCAGACTCTGAGTCCTCTACGGATCTGATTGCTTTGAACAGCAGATGATCTCTAGGGAACTTGGGGTAGGAGCTCTAGTTCTGAGGGCACTGTGAAGCAGTAAGCTGAATGCATTGTAAGAACTAATAATGAAAACTAAGGTGATGGATCAACAGTTCATTGATTTATGTGCCTTTGATGGGTAGAATTGTCTGTTGCAAATGGGCTTTGCTAGCTTTTAGCCAATAATCTCTTGGTTGTTCCCCCCTGCTTATTCTGTTAAACAGACTGCACTGTCTCAGAATTAATCCCATTAGTTAATTACAATCTTATTTTCTCTTTGTCTTCTTTCATCTGTGGATCCAAACCACAAATGGTGGCATGGATGGCATAGAACTTGTTTTTTTTTTTTTTTTTTTTTGTGCTGTGGTCAATTCATATTTGCTGTGTGGATGCTTGTGGGGATTAAACTGAAAATGCAAGTGTTGTGGACTCCTAAGATGTATTTTTCTCAGGTGCATCCACTTATGCTGTTTGTTTGCAACGAGAGTGAATGCAAAATGAAAAACACAATGCAAATCTGGTTAGAGCTAAAACCTAAGAAATGCACAAACCAGCACTTGTGAAAAGTTTTCTGGTGAAGCTGCCATCCTTCCTCAGATACACTTTGCAAATTTCCCTGGGAAGGTACCCCCGGTTTGCCATGTACACATGTTCTGTCTCTGTGCTATTCCAGCGATGTAATGCATCCAGGTGCTTGTTGTTGCAAAGTGGGTGAAGGTGATGCCTGGTGCTTTTCCCCCAGAGCAATCAAAAGATGGATCTGTCTGTCCATCTCCCTGATGGCCTTCATCAGTGTCTGGTCTGACCTCTAAAACTGTGCAGTGTCCTGCCATGTACAGCTTTCACAGATGGAAGAAGTTTTTTCTCTGTTGCAGATAAAGCCTGGTAGTGGCTTATTTCCAGTCACATTAAATGTTGGGAAGAGACTGAAATCCAGATTCCCTGACCACTGGGCTATCCTTTATCTCTGAGCTGGACTGCTCCATGGATAGTTTTGTAAATGCACGAGTAACTCACTCCTGAAGCACTTCTTCCCCTCTAGATGGAAATACATTCCTATTTCTCTGTAGCTTTGCAGCTGGTGTGCTCAAGGCACCAGGATCCTGGAATCCTAGAATATCTCAAATTGGAAGGGACCGATAAGGATCATCAAGTCCCACTCCCTGCTCTTTGCATCCAACAATCACTGTGTTAATCAGGGCTTATTTTGTACTTTGCTGCTTTGAACACAAAAATCCCAAAATGGCCTGAAGATGCATGGTTGAGTAGTCATGTGAAACAACTCCAGCCTTTCAACAAATCCAAAATACAGGTGGCTGCTAAAAATGGTGTTGCCTGGAAAAGTCTTGAGCCCATTTGATCTACTAAAGGCAGTTGCTGCTATCACACATCTCTGTGGCTGATGTCAAGGGACTTTGAAGGTTGATAGTAGATTGCAAGTAAGAGATGAATTTCTTATTACAGGGCAGTAAGATTGGTCCCAAGCTACTAGTAAATCATGTTGGTTAGCAAGAGGAGTAGAGGAGGTGCAGCAGAAGGTGTGGAAGAGGTTTTTGCTGTGTCTCAGCCTGGAAGGCAGTGTTGTATTTCAGATGGCGGAGCTTAAGATACCAGATTGCTTTGAATGTGTTGCAATCCTGTGGTGCCAAGAGTTTGATGTGTCCCCAGGGGCTTAGCAATGAACAACCCCATCTCCGTGCCAGACTTTGGAATCAGAAGGTATGCAGAAGCCTTTCCCCCACAAATCCACAGAGACAGGCTGGGTCCTTCAAGTAAATGGATGGCTTGCAGCTTTCAGTGAAAGCCTCGTGCTGTTTTTGATGGCTCTGCTGGATAGAAGTGTTCTCATTGCCGTCGGCATCGCCTCGTTAATGCTGCATCACTCCCCTGCGACAGGGCTTTGAGGATGATTTAAGTGTCTTTGTATTGTCTACTTAGAGGAGGTGTGAGAATTGCAAGGGAAGCTGTGTCAGGCATATGGGACTGGTGCAGGACAGGCCGGGGTGGTGTGTTGGGGGCTTGCAGAGGTGGGGATGGATATTGAGGGAGAGGTAGCATGGCCAGGGACAATCAGCTGCAAGGGCTGCAGGCAGGACGGGCAGCTTCCTTGCCTCTGAGGTAGGTTGCTCTGGGAGATGCTGCTGGACCATGGAGACACCCCAGTGCAAAGAATCAGTTTTTGCTGAAACAGTGGAATCTGTCTTGTCCGAATTTGTATTTCTGCATCGACAGTGAAGACCTGGGGTCCGTCCACTGTCACTGGGGGGACAAGCAGCTGTAGAGCTCCTGCCTTCTTGCCCCAGGGTAGGGATGAAATGAGAGGTAAAGTGACCTCCCTTTAGTCTGTGGAGGGAAAGTCCATGGGAACACCCCTCCTCTTGTCAGTGAGGACCACCTTTTCTTAGCTTTCTTAGCAGTGGATGGGTATGCTTGTGCTTTTCCAGGAGCTGCTGTTAGCACAGTGCAAAAATCCCTTGTGCTTGTTGAATCATGGGGACTATGAGGAAACTGATCTTTTGTTAAGCTTGTCTGACTTGTCCTAGACCTTCTTGATTCCTCATTCCATTGGCAATCTACTGGTTTATGCATGTGCCTCTGGCTTTGCTGTAAAAGGGGGCTGATGTTGCTTGCTGGTGGACTAGGAGAGGCAGTGAGATGCTGTCAAGGCTTATGTGCCACTAGAACCAGTCCTTAAGTGAGACAGGTCCTAAAGAAAACAAACCCTGCTCTTTGCAATCCCATATGGGACTAATTTTCTCTCTGAAAAAGCCTCTTCTGAAATGAGAATGCCCTGTCACTAATGAGTGCATGAAAGAACATCAGGGGGCACGTGAAAACAGCACAGCATTTTTTTAAATCCATGCATTGCTATGGCAGGGCAGAAGGTCTTTTTAATTTAATTTTTAATTTTGAAGATAAAGATACAGACTATGGATGCAAATGCTCTTTCAGCTGATGACACTTGGAGATGACTGTGTTTCTTCTAGATTTTACCTGGAGTGTATGTTGTTGTATGTTTTAATTTGTTAAGCTAAGTAATTGCAAAATAACTTTGTACTAGGCAAAGGTTTGGTGTGGTGTCACCACATGCATGATTACATTTCTTTCTTCTTCCTTCCCTGCCATCCTACATAGCCCTTTCTCTCTTCTCAGTATTTAATATGCAAAATGAATTAAAACAGGCGAGTGGGCAGCTGCTAAACCCAGGAGGCTCCAAATGCTCCCCTTCCAGGGAAGAACCTGAAAGGAACAGTTGGGGTTTTGTTTGTCCCAGAATTTTTAGGTGGAAAAAGAAGGTTAGAAGATAGTTATTATAGGTGTGGCTATATATATAATCTCTGTGGTTTACATCTTTATTTTGATATCTTATATCAGGAATATTAGAATTCCCCACCCCCCCCACCCCCTGTCTTGAAAACAGAATTTTCAGTGAAGGGGAGAATAAATTTTGGACTGTTCATTCCAGTGCAAACTGAATTTGGGGGCCTTCACAGTATGTTATGACTTGAACTGCTAAGACAGGAGACACGTGCTCCCCTCTGGGAAGAAGGCATTTGTGGGGGGCACAGAGCTGGGTTGGAGTGTTCCTCCTGCTGGTTCTCTTCTGCCAGCTCCAAGCCAGATACGGAGAGGGCCTGACCCTGCTTATGCCTCATCTTCAGGAAATGTCCGATCTGTTGAGCTGTGAGAGGTGCTCAATTATTTTGATGAGCAATTGCCTTCTGACCTGGGAAAATGTTCTGCAAACATATCAAACCCCATCAGTGTGATGTGAATCAGCAGCTCCGTTGGAGATCGCTGGGTGTTATTTTGCAGCCGCGCTTTGCTCTGCGAGGTCATGGATGGTGAATGTAACGAGTCCAGCCCTGAATGAGAGGAGCATTTCTTGCAGTTGACAGGGGGCCCCCAGGGCTGACCTTGCTGACCACCCAACCCCAAACCCTGACTTATCTTGTCCTCCCCCCACCAGGCTTGGAAGGGCTGGATTCCCCTGAGGCTGCTCATGTCCTCAGGGAGCCACTCACTCATCCTCCCTTTTTGCTTTACCTGTTCAGAGCAGTGTCTATCCCCTGTTGCCACTTCAAGAAGGATTGCTTAGGGTTTAGTTGTTCAGCAGAGCTGGTCTTTCCTGAGAAGGGTTACCCATGACCTGCTTCCAGCCTGCTGTCTGTGCCCTTTTTTTTATTCAAATTGAAATAAAGTAACACATTTTTCATATATTTATTTAATTGCTATTAGAATATATTTGCTTTTCTCTTAGGAATGGAAATAAGCAACCAAAATGTCATCTATAATTTTTTCCATGCTTTTCACTGAGACCTAGGGTAGTCCTGCAGACCACTCCCTCTTCAAGCTCAGTCCTGCTTTTTCCAATTGTATCTAATGAGATTTCCAGCCTCCTTTTTCCTCTCCTGAGGGCAGTGTCTAGCCTTGTCTTTATACTCCAAACCAGCAGCTATTCTGGGATAGATCATGGGATAGGTGATATAGACCAGCACTGTACAGGGACTAGTGAGTGTTTTTTCATAGATATTGTGGTGGGAAACCCATGTTTCCTCTGTCTTGTCCTCTATCCCCTTCACTAATTACTTATCAGCCCTATCACAGCAGTGTCTGGAGGCCTCTGATCAGGTTTCCATTGTGCTAAGTATGGTTCAGTGAACTCCTATGGGATGTTACATCAGGAGTATGAGGAAGAAGAAGGTGACTGTGACTCCAGATGAAGATGAAGGGTCAGGAAGATGAAGTACATGATACCAGAGGAAGGAGCTGCTAAAACCAGCATGTTTCTGGTGGCATCAGCTTCTTTTTTTGTCATGTTTGTGATAGGGAACTTGCTAAATGGATCACTATAGAGTCCTAGAGTTTAATCTGATGCTGCCTCCTGATTGCCTAGACTTACACTTGCAGGGCTTTATTTGCAGACAAGTGTGCTCATGGCAGTGTGCACAACCTCTGAGGCCATGTGGATACCTTATCTCTGCAAACCTGTACCGCAGGCTACAGGTGGTGGGTCAGGATGGCTGTTCTGCTGTTGTCTATGTGTTTGGAAGGATTGGTGCAGAGGGAAAAGGAAGATGCTTTGCTTGAATTCACATCTTGGTATCTACAGCACAAAATTTTATTTTTGAATTGTCAATTAAGTGTTGTTTTGTTGTATTGCCATAACTCCCTCTGCTGGCTAATTTGGCAGTTTAACCATCTGTTTTGATTGATTTTTACATCTAGATGCAGCATAATTATGTCTTGGAGACTGCCTTGGAAAAAGTGAGGATTCTGTGCCCTGTTGGGGTGGTGTATTTGCTGCCTGTTCTTGCTGTGCAGTTTTACCTCCCTGTGGCTGAGTAAACCCATTCCTCTGATCACTCGTCCTCTGCCCACAGCCACTGAGTGCAACTGTAGCGGTTCAAATCCTCGCCAGAAGGGTTTGAATCTTTGCTGCACTGCTGGGCTGCAGCTGATAGACCTGTGTCCAGAAATGCCAGCTGAGGCTGTGCCTGGGAGCGTGTTGTTCCCTCCTTCACAAGCACCACTGTAAAGGGAAATCCCAGGTACAGTGGGAGCACTGTGCCACAGAGATTCCCAGGAGTTCTCTGACACAGCTAGCAGTTACTAATGCCATGCTGAAGCTGAGATAGGCAACTGTGCTGGGCAGAAATCTCTCACCTGGGAGACTCATGGGTGGCTCAGAATTTTGGTCTCTGTACTGCTGGTTTGCAGCTGTGTGTCCTGTGTTGGGAGCATCACCTGCCTTGGTGGGCATTGCTGCTCCTTGCTCAGATGGACACTGCTACCTCCTGGCTCCCTGCCCCACTTGCCCATGGGGAAGCAGTTTGTCTTTTTTCTACAACTGCTCAAGTCCCCAAGGCATTTTAACACACTGGCCCTTCTCTGCTGCTCTGATGTAAAAACACAGATGAGTTGCCCTTGCCAATGCCATACAGAAACCACAGAAGAATTGCTTAATGAATATTAGCTCAACTACAGAATAAGTACTATGATCCTGCAAAGGTGTCAGTTATTTTTATATTTTCATATATATATATGCATGCCTTTGCAGGAATTTTGGGGGAAAAAATAATAAAGAAAAGGTTCCCCTTTCCCCAGTGAATCAGAAAAGACAGATACTATCTCTTTGTTCTCTGGGTATTATTCCTTGCTGCTTTGTTTTGAGTTTAATTAAATTCTGGACATCTAATACTTAAAGGTGATGGATTATATTTAAAACTACATGCTAGCTAGAGGTATTGTGGGGATAGTGATGAAATGCTCAGGAGCCATTGGAGCAGAGCAGTCTTCTCCCTATCTGGCCCCTATGGGCTCACCTTGACTTAGTGCAGAAGTTCTAAAGGTGCCAGGTCCCTAATTTATGCTGGGAAGCTGAGATCTGGGTGGTTTGGATCAGATTTAAGGTCGGACCCATATCCTGATGTATTTTTCACGTTTAAAAATGGAATTTTAGGTTTGTTCCTCTTTCCTTCTGTTTTTCTTTGTGCTAATGTGTAACTGCTGAACTTGAACTTTTGTGTATGTCAAATCAGTGTAAGAGACTCAGAAAAAAAAATTCATCTTTTTTGGTACTGGCTGAGTTATCCCAGGTTGTGGGGAGAGCAGGGGTGAATCTTGCTAGGAGGGTTAATCCTCCCCGGAGCTGCTGCAGGCAGAGCCAGGTTGTCAGTTCATGGAGACCTGGGAAACTGTGACTAAGCTGGGCTGGAGGAGATGAAATGCTGCAGCAGAAGCAAAGCTGTGGTGCCTGCCAGCACCCCTCCTTGGGGGGTTGCAGCTGCAGACAGACCGTGTGGAACTCGGGGGCTCGGGCAGCAGAGCCGAGTGCTGGAGGTGCTGCAGACCCAGCCAGAGCACTCGTGTCCCTTTGTGCTGAAAGGCTTCTCAACGTGGGTGCCAAAAGGAGGAAGACCCACTGTAACCTGAGCATGCTTCTGCCAGTGGTAGGAAAATCAGTAGGTTCCTCACCTAGTTCTTGCCAGATGTGCATCCCATGTCCCAGCTGTGCCTGCCTGTCGCCTGTCCTTCATCTGCCAGGGGATTTGTGAATTTGGGGAAACTGGTGATGGAGAAGCTGCACCTCCTTTGTAGAGAGCAGGTAAATACCCCACTACAGTGCTTGGAGACGTTCCCAGGGATTTTTGACACATCTCAGAAGCTGGTGGCTGAGAACTGGCCTGGGGATCTGCTTACATTGCACTTGCAGTGATTTGTTGGGGCTGGAAAAAAAATCAAAGCTGCAGAACTGGGGAATGTATTACAGTAATTAACTGTGGGCTGAAGAAAGTGAGGGACATCCTGGACACAGAGGAAATTAAATGGAAAGTGGTATTGACCTTATGTGGGATGGAATTGCAAAGAGCTCTGTTTGCAGGGTGGAAATTAATTATTGGATTTTGTCTAAAGCTGAGCTTATGTAAGAGGCAATGTCCCTCTTCCACACTTTGCCACTTCAACTCTTTGCTTCTCTGCTCATTTAAAAGGCACAGGTGACCTGCCCAGTGAGAATTTGAGACAGGTTAGTGGGGCTGGCTTGCTAAGGCTGCTGATGTTTTAATTCGGGGATGTTTTCATATCAGATAAAAACTTTAGTTGACTGAGAGCAAATCAAATCTGTCTGCCTATCACTCAAAATGCAAACCCCTGCAAACCCTCCACGTGCTGCTCAGTAGCATGTTGCCTTGAACAGGGGTTGGTGCATTCCAGCAGAACAAGGGTGAGGAGGACATGGAGCTGACTGAGATCTCCCAGTTCCTCCAGGGTTGTGGGATTTGTTTGTGCCCTTTGCTGGCAGCCCAGAAAAGCAGTTGCTTTGGCCAGTGCTGTCCACGCTTCGGCTTCTCTGATGCTGCTGGACTTGGGCATGTCCAGGATGGGACATTTCAGTGGCAGGCTCGGGGATTTTGCTGGCAGCAGTTGACACTCTGCACCAGTGACTGTTCATCTGCAAGAGAGATTCAGAAGTAAAGGATTTTGACTGTTACAGTAGGGATATTATTACTTCTTGTATATTTTTGTGGGTATCCCACAGGAGCCTGGATCGTAGAGCAAGACTGGTAGGCACTTGTCAGACACAGAACAGTGTTTAATTCATTGATTGTTCTGCCAGAACCTTGACAGTTGTTGTGCTTTTTCCTTTTTCATTTTCCCACATGCAGAGAGCAGCTCCAATATTTTTCTCTGTATGTTGACCTTTGTTTGAAATGAAAGCAAAAGAAAATTGTAGAAAACCCCACTGAGAAAGCCAGGAATTGGTCTCCTTTAATGTACTGCATGGCTTATATCTTATGGAACAGCCATTTGTCTCATTAAAATGTTTTCATCAAATTTTTTTTTCCTAGGAGAAATAGTTTTTCAAAGGAAGCAAAACGTTACTGAGAATTCTTGCTATTTCAGTTTCTGTATTTTACTGACAGACATATGCTGCTCATTCCTATGTTCAGCAAATCTGTGGAAAATATCAAACATTCCAGACTCTGATTTTGTGGTAGAATATGTCCTTCCTATTGTTCTTTCTAACTGTTCCTTATCAGTGCAAGGAGAAACACGCTTGCTATATGACCTAGCAGAAATAATAAAAAAGATGGATTTTTTTATAGATGATTCTGCTGAAAAGCAAAACAAAACAAGAGGAAGGAAGCAAAGCCCTGCCTTGGTGTAGTGTACAGCAGTGCAGGTCCCACCTGAGAGGTTGCTCTATCCTTAGAAAAAGAAGATAGGAGAGAAGCAAACTAGAGCTGCCCTGAGGCACTTTAGGAATGTATTTAAGTGGAAATAATAATGATGCAATTATTTTTCCCATAAAAACAGGATTTAGTTGAAGATTTAATCCTTCCAAAAAGAAAACAATGACTAAAACAACCAATAAAAAAATTTTTATTACAAAATTACCTTGGGGGTAGTGCAGTTAGTGATGGGAGATTCCTTTAGTGCTGCTGTTCTTATGGAAGCTTACTGTGTTTTATCTTTAATAGTGAGAATATTAAAAATATATCAGCAACAAAGAACATATTCTCCTAAAACAGCGTCTTCCATTGAATGTGCAGAGTTTTGCTGCTGAGCTGGAAGATGACTGTGGGAGTTGTACTGTGCAGGATACTGCGGAATCCTTGATCTCCTTGTACTATTTATATTTTGGTTTTATATCTCTAATATTTATGGAAATGTTATTTATATCTGTCTCTATACTCAAAGAGAGTATTGGGATGTCCTGCCCAGTGTGTTTCAGTTTCTTTTTGTCTTTACTGGAGAAACTGCTGCAATCTTTATTTTTTGTGGCTGGAGGAGTGGAACAGGGCTACATCCCACCTGTTTGGGGGCTGTTATGCTTAGAATCCCTCAGATTTATTTCCAGGTGTGCTTAAACGGGCAGCTGAAATGTGACCTGCTGCAATGCACTTGCTTAGTGACTGTGACCCTTTCTGTTGGTTATCCCTGTACAACCTCTCCTGGCCTTTTCATGGGAAGATGTTAAGCAACAGGAACAGGATGTCAGTGCTAGACAAAGGGTTATCTTCTGTAAGATTCCCAAACGATCAGAGGGTAGAGGCAGGTCACTTATTTAACCTTGCACTGGGTGAAGCAAAGGTTGAACAGACCTCAGATAAGCTGTTGGAACCAGTGGCCAGATCATGAACTAAAATCCAGCCCTGTCACTTTTGTATCAGTGTGTTCTGAATGCAGCCTGGCAACGGGCAGTAAGAGGATCTCCTGTGGCAGCTTCCAGCTCAGTTCTGATCAAAGGACTCTGAGCTCAGACTGCTCAGTGTGAGGGAGGCAAAGCCTCGCTGGCATCGCTTGAGGCTCAGCAAAATTAATGGTAAAGTACAAACCTCTTCAATGGATGTGTAGGGAGCAGAGGAGAGGCTTGTGACAGATTCTGACAGTACCTTAATGAAATGTGTGACCTTTCCTAATGCACACGTGTGCTTGCTGAGCTGGTGAGCCCTGCCTGGGTCTGCCCTGGACCACATCTGCCCTGCTGTGTGATGAGGGGAGACCTGCAGGGATGAGACACCCCAGACAAACAGCTGGTGCCCGGCATCACCTGTGGTGCCATCCCCAAACCACTGGCCTCTGGCATTTGGGAGAGAGCTGACAGGACTCCCCTGTGCTGCTTCATTTCAGACTGTTTTGTTTTGGCTGTTTAAGGAGAGTGATGGATGAGTTTCCCGTGTGGATTTTGAAGGGTCTGAAAAGTGTGATAGGATTGCTTCTATTTCTCACATTTTATTTCTGACATAGGAAGGGAAGATGAAGAACGTGAGGTGCCTGCCTTTAAATTTGCAAGACTTCTGCTTGATGTGGTTAATAATGAGTATTTCTGATAGAAATAGAATAAAGACCTGGAAGCACAAATCCAGGGGAGGAGTGCAGGATAGACTGTGTGTGGGAGAGAGATGTGCAGCTGATATGGTTGATATCCCATGATGGGGAGGTAGGAAGGTTTACATGGAATGACAGGGTGGGGTGACCCCCTTGGAACAGAGACCCTGGTGAAGCTGAGAAGTTATGAGCTTCCCTGAAGTGCGAACATGTGTGCAGATGCTCTTCTCTTTTCTCTTTGTAAATCAAGAGAGAGATCCACTCAGTATTTTTGTCTTTTTCTTTCATTTTACCATGTGTTTTGGTCTACCTGAGCAGTATCACATGGCACATCTGATCTTCTTTGACTTTACCTGAGCACTTATTAGCTGTTTCAGTCCAATCTGGTGTCACCCTGGCAGCTCTTAATTGAAGCCTGGGGAGGTAGAGAATCTTTAAGCAAAATTATTTTTTTCATCTGACTATGTGCAGTGCCATTGAGATAGAGACTAACAAAGTAAAAGCAGAGAAGAGCTGAAATTTTGCTGTGCTCTTTGCTGTGTAGAAATCCTTTCATTCTCTTAGAAACTTCTTTTCACCAGCATGTCAGAGACTGCAGTGAGAACATGTGCTATCTCTGTTTCTCTTCTACTAACGGGGATATACGTCCTTACAATACAGTATCATGAGACTGGCAAGTCCTAACAATTCCCAGTAAGTCCATAGATTTTTTTGAAATAGTGATATTTTATATGAACTGTGATACAGAAATGTGCCATACTTCTTAGTTTGCCTGCTGGTTATTTGCACTGAAAGCAGTGCTGGTGAATATTTGATTGAAATTTGAGAAGGGAAAAAGATCAGCAGCAACTCAAAAAGAGAAAATAAGGTTCAAAGGCAGACTGAGTCTCCTTTTTATTTCTTCCATTGTCTTCTGTAGTCCATGGGGAGTCTTTACTTCACTTTGCACGAAGTTGCCCTTTTGGTTTGCTGTTTGCATCTCTCTGTTTCTGGGTGTTTTATGTTGGTTATTTTTGGACTGCTGGATTTTTTTCTAATGTAATGTATGCTCACATCATTTCATATCTCTTATGGCTGCTTTTGTCTTTTAGAGAAAATCAAGACACTAAGATTCAATAATGAACTTCATTAATCACCTTGGCACTGTGTAGGTACCATACTGGGAGCAGAAGGGTGTCTGTGCCTCTAGGGAAGGAGGGTGCTGCATGCTCAGGAGGGAGGTGTGGGACTGGCAAACAGTGCCAGAAGCACAGAATGGTGAACTGGAGAAGGTGGCTGGGCACCATATGGCCACTGATGGAGGAGTGGGAGGGTAAATGTGCCCACCTCTTCTGTGCTCTGTGGAGATAAACTTTACCTGGCCCAGAATGGAACTCTATCCACTTGCATTTACGTTTGGCTACATCCCTTCATCTGGTCCAGCTCCTGGCTAACCCATGTGAACAACTGCTTCTGTACCCAGGGTGCTTCTCAAAGCCCAAGATTTTGATTTCCAGTCCAATCACGTCAAAAGCTATTGCCTGCTTTTTCTCCTTCTTTATGTAATTTATCTTATCTCTTTTCAATATCCGTGTCTGAAGTCTGCTGCTATTGGGACCCACCCTGTCCTTGTGCACAAACATACACAGGATGGAGCCAAGAGAAGCAAGGTGGGAGCAAACGCTTTTTAAAATTAGGACTGTAATTTAAAGTAATGAAAATAATAAATGGAGTCTGGGAGGTGCTGCCACATGTCCTGGTGACTGCATGAAAGGTATGAAAGGGAGTTGTGATGCCCTGGAAAAGATTTTAAATCTTTGTTTAAACTGTACAGAGCTGATTGAATTAGCATCAGGGCACTTGGATTCTTACCTTCTTTGGTGTGTGTCCCTCAGTGAAGGATGAAAAATCTCTGGCATGAGAACATCATGAGCAGAACACCTACCCTTTCAGGTATATTTGCATGTGAAATCGGACTCTATCCCTGAGATAAAGAGTATGAAAGAAAGAACTGTGAACATGAACAGACTCCAAGTAGGGATTGTCCTGTGACATGTGTGAGATGGCTTTGGAAGTAATTGCCTTCCTCTTCCCAGCCTGCCAAAAGACCAGAGTGTTAGATGAAAGTGCACCTTTGGTCAGTGACTGACATTGCTGAAGAAAGATGCTTTGGTTCCATCAGTTATAATGATGATTTTTTTTTTTCCCCCTCAAGGAACTATATGTAATGTTTTTAGGATTCCTTGCTATTGAGAAGTTTTTCACATTTTTTTTCATTATATCTGCCTCTCCACATGCCCCCTTCTCACACCCACCAACCATTTCTTTTTAAATGACAGTAAGTTCCAGATATTGAGCTGCAATGATTAGTGTTCCTGTAGCAGTGGAGAGGTGCTGATGGTGCTGTTGATGGAAGCCCATGGTTGGTTGTGCTGGAAGGAAGAGAATTTGGCTCTGTTATTTAGCTCTTTCATAGGAGAGGGTGAGACTATAGGTTATTTAATCTACTTTGAGATCAGACTACCCTAACCCATGGAAGCCCAAATGTTTTATCAGTGTTTTACACCCCTATGCTGTTCTTTCTTCCCCTCCCTTATAAAGATCTGTGATCTGTCACCAGTATCGTGCCTCAACACTTTCATGTTTCAGCCGTGTCCTGGGGAATGTTATGGAGATTCACAGGATTGTCTCTGCTTTCAGTTGCTGATAGAAATGAAGATCTCAATTGTACCCCAAAATTGTGGCTAGCCAGCTAGTTCTTGGGATAGGGACAATGCTCTGTATAAAGAGTGCCCAAAATGCTGCACTGCAATATGTGACATTGGAGAGCAAAATGACCCAAAGTAAGTCGGTACAAAATTCAAGTTGGAGATATGTCAGAAGACTGGAGCTGTTTGGGGTGGGAAGCACACGTGTAGGATGTGTTTGGGCTCAGCCCTTCCATCACCAGCCTCAGAAACAGCTGAACTGCTTCACATAAAATCTCACCCTTCCTCCCAGATTATATCTATGCACAGATATATATGTGTGAGTGCATGTGTAGCCTGAGGCAAACACCTGACATGAAAAATGTCATCCCAATCCATTCAAATTTGGTGGAGATTTAAGCAGCAAAAGACAGTGTCTTATAATGGAAAAGAGTGCTCCCAGCACAGCTTAGATTCCAGTGAATTGAGAAAAATACCTCTTGAGCCTCACTGAATGGATCACATATTGAACAGATCATCCATTGAGCCGTGCTCAGTGGGTCACTGAGGGCAGCCTTTCCAGGTGATGAGCATTCCCAGTTGGTCCTGTCAGAGGGATGTGTAATTGTGTGGGCAGGTGTGTAAGTGCCCATGGCTGGGTTTTACCTGGTGTAAATCAGCTTAGTTCTGGGGGCCTCAGAGTGGCTTTGGTGATTACCTTGACTTAGGTGGAAGCTCTTGCTAATGGAGTGAACGTGGAGCACCAGGCTCCTGCCCTCTCAGTCTCTCTCTATCCATCGTCATTGCTTGGGCTGCCAGTTCAAAACTTATGCCTAGAGTGTTAAAAACTGAAGAGACAGGATCAAAAATTAAGGTATTTAAAGAAAAAAAGTGCTTCTCTTTTCATTTACTGGTGGTTTTGAAAGTTTCCTACACACTTGGATCACATTTTCAAGATTTCTATGATTTCCTTTGCAAAATTAGACACTATCCTTGTATTTGCACAAATTTAGGACCACAGAGAAAATGTAAATGTAGTGTGACTTGGGACTAAAATTAGACTGACAGTGCTGAGCTGCTGCTCCATACTGGGCTAAGTCATCATTATTTGGATTTGCTCGAGTCCAGAAAAGGCTTAGCTCATGTTTTGAGCAAAGCCAGCAGTCACATCCTACTTTCTTAATTGCTATTTGATATGAACCATGATAATTTCCATTATGAAGCCAGTTTTAATTAAGCAAACAAAAGCGCTCTGCACTTCTTTCTGGCCAGCTTTTGATGACTTCTTCTGCATTGTGACAGTTGGGTTTAAATGTGCTCTTCAAATGCAGCCAGGTTTAGAAGATGCAATAAAGCAGAGAATCATGTGCATGGCCTTGAGCAGTAGCTTCTTGTGGCCCAGAGACTGTCAGTGCTGGGCACTGGCTACCGAGTAGGATTTTAGCCATCAGTGCTCTGTAAGTGCTGCATTGCTTGAGGGTCTGTAAGGTGGTGTGTAGCTGAATGCAATAGTTTAGGGAATCAAGGGGGCTTAAACCAGCAGGGAGATGCTTTGTCCTGGGTGCTGCAGCAACTCTAATTGCTTTGGAGGGAGAGCCATAAACACTCGATTATTGTTATATTCTCTCTGATTGGGGGAGAACTGGTACTGGCTCTTGTTACAGAGAAATAGTTATAACAGGCTGAGGCCAAGATTGGCAGATGTTTGACATATTCTGTAGGATGTGTATGTGGGGTTTTGTCCTTAGTTGAGGGCTCCTTGACCTCTTTGTGCTTTGAACAAAAGGTGTGGGAAATGAGACAGCCTGCCTTAAGGTACCTGAGAGTTTCATGGTGCTGCTTGTGCCATGTTTGACCTGCACCCTCCTGAGAAAGCCCCAAGAGATGATTCCAAGAAAAGCAGGATCCTCATCCAGGTCTCAGGGCACACAGGGCTTATGGGCTGAGGAAGTGGCTGGGGGGCTGATGAATCACAGTTGCAGCACAGGAAAATCCCTTGCTGCCAACAGGCAAGGGGATGGTTTAACATGGGCAGATAGATGAGGACAGCAGGTAATTTATTTCTCTTCATCACTGGTAAATATTCATGGTACATAAATAATATATAACAGATACCCTGTTATCTGACTGCATAATGAACAAGGCAGAGCACAGGCAGGCATGTACCTTGTTTCATGTCTTGCTTCACATCTTGCTTCCTCTTGTCATGAGAGTAGAGGGCATAGCCTCAAGCTGCAGCAGGTGAGGTTTAGGCTGGACATAAGGAGGAATTTCTTCAGAGAAGGGGTAGTCAAGCATTAGAATGGGCTGCCCATGGGGGTGGTGAAGTCACCATCCCTGGAGGTCTTTAAGAAAAGACCAGATGTGGCACTCAGAGCCATGGTCTGGTTGACATGGTGGTTTATGGCCAAAGGTTCGCCTGGATGATCTCAGAGGTCTTTTCCAAACTAATTGATTCTATGGTTCTTATCAAATAAAAAGTATTCTTTGGTTCTTATTCCCTTTGGACTGGTAAGAGAGTTAATGCAATGCTTACCTAGGACTTCCTCGTGGAGGTTTCTGAGCACGGCCACAGGTATCTTAAGATTTAAAAATCTTTTAGGCCTCTGGGTTGTGTCAGTGTTTTTGCAGGAGAGCAGAGAGGATGGGGGTTCTTGAGTACAACCCAGGGAACAAGACTGCATAGGTACAGGAGGGGGAAGATAAAATTCCTGTGTATTCTCCTGTATTGTTTCACTGTACCTGTGTGAGGAGGAAGATAAATTAGCATTTACCAAACACTATTTCTCCTTGCAGCAACAACTAAAGCAGTACTTTATTTATTTTAAGATTGTGGGACTTTTTTTCCCCCACAGTTCCCTGTAAAAAATTTGAGTTAAAGACAAACTTTTAGAGAGAATGCCAATTTAACCAGTTGGGACAATTTGCAATTAATTCTAATATTCCTCTGCTTGAGTCCTCTTTCATCCTTTGAGTTGTCTGATGATATTTAGCCATGAGTAGTCTCTTTGTGAACCACTTTTTACATCCTTATAATATTAATTGGGTTCCTACCCACGCTGGTGGTGCTAACGGCCATGTTAAATATTAATACCTTTTTACTAATAGTATTGGTAATATAGCTGGGGCTGCTCAGTGGTGATCCAGCTGTCCTAGTGGAATGAAATAGATTAAGTACCAATCCCTAGTGAGGGTGTAATTCATAAAAGCAGGGTGGACGGTATGTTGTGTCAGTCTGATGTGTTTTAGAGAACATCTCTGCTGATGATTATACTTTGGGAAATTGGAAGAACATTTCCCCAGGACATATAAAGTGACTGTCTATTAGGGACATGTAGAGGATGTGTCAGGTTCTTGAGACGTGTACTAGAAAGAGAAATTAGGTTTGAAAAAGCCAATGGATTGAGGAAGGCAGGCAGCTCTTTTTTTCTGAGGTGGACAAATCTGGTTTCTGTTTAGCCATGCTTGCAATTTTAGAGCTGCGTGTACAGGCTCAGGAAGGATCAAAATAGCATTTCAAGAGGTTGGCAGAACTTATCTGAAACAATGGTACCTCATTAGCAAATGCTGATCCTATTAGAAAAAAAAGTAAATGGTGCCTTTAGCTTCACTGAAGAACTGAAGAAAATGCTGCCTTAAACCCTCACTCTCCCGGCAGGCAGAGAGGAGTCTCTAGGCCACAGTGATGGAGGGTTCAAGCAGAGCCATCCTGAGGGGCACTGTGGATTCAGACAAGCCTGTTTGATTTATTAATGGCCATGTTGCAGGAAGGGGATGTGTTTGAAGCCCATGTACTCAGCATTCTGCTTGGGGAACAAGCTGCAAGACATGTCTGGTACCACACGTGAAGTGTTGCTTTTAAATAGTAATTGGGTAGCTGAGAGGGTGTTCCCATGGAAGAGGGACAGCAGAGTCCTCCACTGGTGTGGAGGGGGGTAAGAGGTGTGCTGGAGGCAGCATGTAAAATCATGGAGAGAAGGAGTAGGCTGCAGTTTTATACCCTGAATCTTATAGTGAAGAAACTAATGCTGGGAAACTACTTTGAATTTTAATTTTTCTTTTTGTTATATGCTTAGTGCCGCCACCAGTGCAGTGGGAGGGAACAGGTAGACGGAGGAGGAAGTCAGGCTCCTGGAGTTGGTCTTTCATTACTCGCGATCCATTCAGGCCCAGGTGGTACAAGACAGCTTTGCTTATAACCCTTCTAGTCAGTTTAAAAAAAAGGCAGTGAATACATCCTTAAGGCTGTGGCTCTAATTTGCAATGCTGAAGGGCTCAAGGGTAAACATTCAGGATAATGAAAAGTTCTCTGAGCTCTGCTGGGGATACAGAAGAGTCTTTTAGCCAGTCTTTCCACGGCAGCAACCAACAAGTAGGGAGGGAGGAGTCATGGAAAGAGCCTTTATAGCTAGGTAGGTTGTATTCATGATTTCCTGTGTTGTACTGAACTGTGAGGGGATTCTGCTTGTATCTTCATCCTCTCTCATCTTAAAGGGCTTCATTAACATCTAATTGCTGCTTATTTTCTTCATTCAGAGCATCCAGGTGCTGTACAATGTTCTTAATCAAGTGTTAAGAGACCATTTGTCAAGAAAGCTCCTGCTCCTTCAGCAAGGTGCTTCTGAAAGTATTTGGCCTTTGTCTGTGCTTATCTAGGGGAAACACAAGTGACAAGAGTCTTGAACTTGACTGAGATCTTCACTTGTTCCTACCAACCTTGCCTCTGTGATCACACCTCACAGTAACACACCAGTGAAGGCCTCATCTGAACTGGAACTAATTCAATGGAATAATGCCACTGTTGGCCTCTATGGCCTGCAGCAACTCCTGGGACAAGCAGGTCACTGAAACAGGAGGTTGAGGGATGAGCAATGTGAGATGTTACTGGAAGCCTTAAATCCTTTGTGAGACTGACTGGGGAAATGCATAGGTTTGAACACAGCCAGAGGAGGTGATAATGAGAACAGAAGTTTTATGGGTTCTTCTTGGCCTCGCCATCTTATTTCAGTCAAAAAGGATCAAGTGTGAGAGAGATTCTTGAACTTGCATAGCAAGGGAGTAGCTCTTGTGGTGTCAGGTGTCTCAGGTTCAGACCTTCCCTTACCTTTGCATCCTTTTGTTCCTGTTCAGCAGTAATGAGGTGATCAGTGATGGACTGTTCTCCCACTGGCAACGAGCAAGGCGTGAGGACTTGGATGTGTTAGGACTTGGATGTGTTTGCCCATGCCATAACCAGTGACACTGTGGAGCTCAAAGGATTAGTAAGGTTATGAGAATATTCTCCCCTTTGAGATGGGATGTATGTTCTCCCTGCCTGATTGAAACTGACTGTAGAAAATACTAAGAGCATTTCCCCCCCTCCACCTTACAGAATTAATCCAGTGGAAACAATCTGGACTTAAGACAGCATAGCTGGAGTCAGACTAAATACCTTATTTTTCTGGGCTATTAGGATATTTGCTAGCTATTGGCCAAAACCTCTGCTGCTATGACTTCACTAAATTTAGTGAAGCTTGGATCAAGGTCTACGTTGGCATATTTTTCATCCAGTTCATTAAGCAGCAAGCAGTTGGATCAGATAGGACACAGAAAGCACAAAACACTTGCTGAGAATGTAATATCCTTCATTAGTCAGCTGGGCTTGCAAAAGAGCAGGGAGAGAACTGTACCCCTGTCATCAAAGTCATGTCAGCCCTCGGCGGGTGTCTCGCCGTATGTCTCCAGCCCCTGTGTGAGAGGTGCTCTGGAAGGGCTGTGGATGCAGCTGTGTTGATCAGTGGATTGGGATAGTGTGCAGCTTGCTGAATTGAAATGGCATAAAAGGAAAAACTTCTGAGGAACAAAAAAGATAAAAAGAGATGACAAAGTGTATTCATTCCCACAGAAATCCCATTGATGCTGTGTTGCTCCTAGGCATTGCTGCGGATGGGAAAGGGGAGCAGCTAGGATGGCTTCTGCAGAGCAGCAGCCACAACGCCCAACAGTCAATTTGGGACCATGAGGAAATGGTGCTTTTGAAAATGAAGGTTTGTTAGGTTGTGGGTTGTTTTGTTTTTTGGTGTTTTGGTTTGCCTTTTTTTTTTTTTTTTTTTTTTTTTTTTTAGCCTATGCAGTTCACAGGGAGTCTCAGCTTTCTTTGGGAGGGGTTGACAGTCAATTTAGCGTGAGCTAAACATATCCTTGGGGTTTGAAATGATCTACAGCAAGTGTGCTGGAAATGGTAGGTATCCCATGTACCCATCTGAGTGGTGTGTGACTCTTCCTGAGCCCTTCAGAACAAACATCCATGACTGTGACTGTGGGAGGAGAGGGAAAGGCAAGGGTGCAGGAGGAAGACTGCTGTTCTGTAGAAATATGGAAATGGAGGATTATACCCACAGTGCTTGATATGGAAGAGCAAGGATTACTGCCTGTGTGTGACATTGCGTGGGAGAGATTAAAGTCACCCCAGGCAGGCAAGAATTGGGTGTGAAACAGGAAAAGAAAGAGGGATTAGGCTGGGAGGGGTGTGATACAGGAGGAAGGAGGAGTGTTCCTCTGGGCAAAACACAGATGCTATAAGATGACAAGACTTGGACGGTGTGGATAGCAGATGCACTGCAGCAGAGGTACAAGGACTGAATGATTTGCAAGATGGACTTGGAGTCACTCTCAAACCTTGAATTTCTGGAGATGCCCATCCTTCCAGCTCTTGGATGCAGGTGGTACGAGGCTTACCAGACCAGTCATGCCCTGAGGTTGGGATGGTGCAGGATACTTCAGAGTCAGGGTGAATTGTGGAACACCAGGGCTCTCTTATTCTTCAGGAATTGGTTGTCCTTAGCTGAGACACTAGAGGCTTTCTGCCTTGGGGTGGGTTCCTGAGTTCCCTGTGTGTCCCTTCTTACTACCTCCCTGGAGAATCTCCTGCCACTGTGAAGAAATCTCTATTCTATTCTCTTCATAGTTGAGGTGCCCAGAGATTTCAGACTAAGTCTCCATGGTGTCAAGTGCTATGTTAAAATGTAATAAAGGATAATTTTTTTCTCTGAGGAGATTTTGCCTGGAAAAGACAAAACAATGTACGGTATAAACCAGCCCTAAAAGAGATTGTTGGGCTTCTCAGTGCATCATCTCGTGGATATGAACATCAGTGTGTTTGAGACAAGGGAAGGCTCTGGAGGTGAACCTGATAGAATTTAGTCCTGGCTAGAGTGCTGTATAGCAGGTGTTTAAGTGCAAAAGTATGGAGAAGACCATCTGCTGAGTGTCTAAAGCTGATGCTCCAGTTATGTTTGCACGTAGGATGCTTGCGTTGTTTAAATCCAGCCATAAATTGTACTTGGAGTGGCTGTTACACATTTCCTGCTCCAGGAGCAGACTTTCAAAGCCCACAAGAAATATTCACTTACAATTATGTCTGATTTAAAGGGAAAAGATCTGTAGCTTTGTAGCCTCAATAATTTGCTCAAACAGCTGTAGATTAATGAAAGTGTTGCTCAAGGCATGTTTCCAGAAATAGCGTGTAGCTCGGCCCGCTCAAGTCACATTGGGTTAGGAAATGCGTTCGTGTTTTTAATGCTGGGGGTGTGCACAGGGGGTGATCTACCAGAGCACTCTGGACTCATGGTCTAGCTGGTTGAGTGATGTCCGAAAACTGTTTCTTAGTGCAATTGCAGAGGTCTTAAAAGCACTTTGTATTTGGATTTACCTATTGTAGAGGGAGTGCTTGCCTCACCCCAGCGAGTGACCACCAAGTGCTTTACAGTCACAGCACTGAGAGCCTGATGTGACTTTCTTGTCCCAGAACTCAGAAAGCAAATAAATCTGTCATTTGAAACACAGATCTACTAAGCCTTCCACTCTGTGGTGTCGGCCACTACTGAGCTCCATAGATTTGAGTCTTTATTATGTTCTCCAGAAAAATGCTCTTTTTACTGTATTTTTTTTTCAGTCCATTGTCTCTTAATTTGATTGAGGATAGAATGCCTAGGGACAAGAGGCTATTTGATAAGAAAACTGCAGTCATCAAGCAGAACCAGTTCTTATCCCTGTCATCATCTGTCTCACGTGCAGAGCCACAGGGACCTCTCTCCATAATGAGCAGTGTGCTTTCCATGGAGAGAGGTGCAGTCCCTTAAGGGTTGTTTTAGCCTACTGTATCCCAGCCTGTGATGGCCTAACTGCAGTGGCAGTGGCTGATACACTGTGGTTGTGGCTCTCATCACGGTAGTCCCTGACGGGCCAAACTTGTGCTGCAAGTTCTTGTGGTGTTAGGGAAGTGCTGTGGGACCACACAGCCCTTCTGCACGGGTAGTTGTAGTGTTATCCCCACTTTCCCAAAGGAGAGTTGGGACACAAAAGGAACAAATGTTATTCTTGTTCTTGCTGAGTTCTCTGGTCCACAGCTCTGCAGGTGGGACAGTTCCTCCCTTATGAGGTTTCCGAGGGCTCTGTCCATGCCTGGTTCAACTGTGGATATGCCTTAGGGTGGAAAGGTGAACCTGGATTTTGCACTGTTAGTCTGTATGGCTGCAGGTAGGTGATCTCTAGTGCCTTTTAGGAGTCTTCTGCTGGGACTGACCAGCTTCCCCCGGTCCAGTCAGGGACAAGTGTGAAAATATTAAGTGACCTCCCATTGTGCATGTTTGAGGTCATGTAGTGACCCTGTTGATTGTTGAAAATAGTTGGAGTCAAGTACCTGTTCTGGCTTGCTTCCACATTATCCCTTGCGATTGTTCTTGGCTCTGAAGAGAAGCATATGGTAACTGGTACAGACTCTGGGCTTTGCTGGGGGGGTAGAGACCACACTGGTCCTTGCTGTGATCTTGTGTTATGGACTCTGTGTCCTGCAAGGTACAGGACTGTCCTGGTGGTACAAGAGCAAGGCTAAATGTTATTTGCTCCCTTGCAAAAATCTGGCGACTCCTGAGTCGTGCCCTGCAGTGGGACTGGCAAACTTCCTGCAGTCATTGTTTCTCAGCATTCCTGTGGTAGAGAGCTGAAGATCTCTCCCTCCCAAGGCTAATATGATGCCCCAATTCTCCCAGTTCAATAAATATACATTCACTGTTCTGCGTAAGAAAGAAGAAACCTGCTAATCAGTTCAAACACTGCTGCCCTCCAATAACTCACTTTTCTGAGACACTCACTTGATTGGGATTTTTCCATTGATGTCTGGCCTAATTTATCTGTTTCAAACATGACCACAAATAAAAGCAGTGCTCATTGAGCTGATCCAATTTGACCTGACAGGGACAAAATGACTAGAGCTGGATGGAAATTCTCTTCCAACAGAGAATGACTGTGGTAGATTGGGGAGATATGGCTTGGTTGGTATTTTCCACAGAAGTGGTCTACTTACTTTCTTCATTACTTTCATGAGCCTGAATGCAAATATTTTTTGCTCATGGGTGGTAGATATTTTTTTAAAGAAAGTAGGGAAATTGCTTCTTTTTAGAAAAAAAAAAATGATGCTACTGGAAGCTTTTTGGCCAGTCTTAAAAATGTTGCTGGGCTGGGTGTCCGAGTTGGGGACATACACAGGGAGGCTTTGCCCTCTTGTGCTCTCTAGCAAAGCTCTTGACCGATTGATGGTATGGAAAGTTAAAAGCATTAAGCTTGCAAATAAACAGTTGTTTGAATTAGATGTTAAGGAAAAGGTTTTGCTAAGTTATGAGTTTCAGTGAAGTTTCTGAATTTGGCCTTCAGTGCTACAGTTTCATTACAGAGAAGATACCATGGGTGCACAATCCCTGCACCAAGGGAAAGCAGCAACTAGCAGAGAAGAGCAAAGTGTGTCTATTTTCCTTAGCAGAAAACTGAGTACAAACTCACTCTAAAATATAGTGAATGATAAAATTAGCTAATCACTTTTAAAACCTTAATTCAGGGCTTGCCTCTATGGTTATAACGTGATAACTCTCCTTACAGGTGGACACTCAGCAGGAATGAGACTGAAAGCAAAACCTGTCCCCCCCAAGCACCTGGAAACCCTTAGAGGTGAAGCCCTTGATATTATTATAAATTTCCACATTTTAAACTTCCAAATTGAACTTCTGGTCTTTTTTTTTGTTGTCCTGAGTGGGGAAAAAAAAGGAGCCTGCTCATTTCTTATTACAGCCTTAATAGTCTGCAATGTTTCACCTCTCTGTCACACTTCACAATTTTTACAATCAAGAGCTAGAAATCAGGTATAATGTCTCATGGTTCTGATTTAAGCACCTATTAATTAGCATAATCTAAATAAAAATGGGCAAAGTATCTGTGCTCCTTGCATTTCTTGGGACTGGCCAAGACACAAACCTTCCCTTTCAGATTGCACAGGTGACTCAGAATCAGCTGAAGGAGAAAGAAATGCTAGTAAACCAGAACAAAGCGAGAAGACTAGCTATGAGGGACAGTAAAGGATTGGAGGAAACTAGACACAGGAGTAAAAAAGGTGTCCTCAGCATTTCCACCTGAGATTCAACACCCAAGCTTGGGCTCACACATGAACTCCAGGCAGTGCCATATGAAATCCTGTGCTTGGCGCAGGGAGACCTGGGAGACCTCCAGGATACCATCTCTGCTTGTCCTCAGCCTAAGCAGAATCGCCTCTTGGTTTCACGGGCATTGACAAACTTGGAGACGAGTAAATTTTCAAGATCAGACAGTACTAAAAGATTAATTTTCTTTGCAGAAGTAATGCCAAAAAGACTTACTGTCTTTGTCATGCACAGGTCTACAGGGCGAGGAGAGAGGTGAGGATGGGGAGGATGGCAAAGAGCTTGCAGAGTTTCATAACATTGCCCAGGTCTGGGTTTGCTGGTCTCTTAATGAGAGATTTAATTGTGGGCTTCTTACTTGCCACTAGATGACAGCCTTACTCTGTGCACTGGGGACTTGGCTATCATTATTGGGTGGCAGGGAAATGACACTCTTAAAGGACATGTCCTGCCTATCTTGCTTCCAAATGCCTTCTTGAAAGGCAGGGAGCTGGGCACAGAGGTGATGGTGCAGATACACTCACTGAATGGAGAAGATGGTACTTGACTTGTGGACACACCTCAACTATGAGGACAAATCAAAAAGTAAAAGCAAGAAACTGCTTTTCTTCCAAGCATGAAAGGATGGATTTGTTTTTTAGGAGCAGGGCTATGGTCTTTGGGTTGCTTCTTCCAGCCTGACCCAGTATGGTCTTTAGACAGACAAACTCCGAGCTCCATATCTGGGCTCCAGGCTGGCTCCCACTAGTGGTGAGCTTCCCTGTGCAGTGACCTGGCAGAGCCCCCTTCTTCCATCGAGTGGAGAGGAAAGGAGATGTGACCCTTCAAGTATGTCACCATAGAAAAGTCACACAATCTCCTGTTGCATTCCTTGTTTTTCCTCTGTGTTTTTCTTGTCTTTGGTTTCAGTCATAAAGTTTGCCAGCCCCTTTGCACTTCTGTCTTGTATACGTGCAGATGCAGGAATCCAGTTGCATGGGGTTATTTTGGTGACAGAGCACTCCACTGCCTGCCTTCTGCAGGCTTTTGGGATCTGCATGATGCATATATGCTGAGGAGGAGAAATGCAAATTGCCCAGTTAACATGAGTTTGCCATCCTGTCATTAGTATGGCTGTAGTCTATAAAATGATAGAGATCAGCAGGGCAGGTTTAATGGCATGAAAGCTTTTACACTGTCACTGTAATAGTATCAAATTGGAATATATGTGTTTTATGTCAGGGCTGACTTTGAGACTCTCGAGCTGTGTCTGAAAGGGATGCAAGGTGGAGGAGGTAAATGTGAGAGTAGTCAGAGATATTTTAATGTTGGAGATATGTGGCCCAACACAGCCCTTCTCAAGGAGGCTTTTGGAGAAGGACCCTCAAAGAGATTTTGATTCTTTGGTCAGCTGTTCAATCACATTTGTTCCATGCCTTGCCTCAGTGCATTTGTTTTCACTGCGATCATGAGAGCCTTGAGCCCACCTTGCTTGGTGGCAGGTAGCACTCCTACCTGAATGTGGCTTTCCAGCTTTGCAGCAGACATCTTCTTGGGCTGCTCCTCTGACCCTGCCCAAGTAGAGCAGAGTTGTCCCATGTATTGTCTGTCCTGGAGCCTTGTCTTGGGTCAGGACACTAAAGGGAACACAGGTACACACCAGGGTGTCTCAGTAACCAGAAGTATGTTACTGTCAAGGTGATGTTACAGAAGCTGAGTTGTGAAATTGGTATTGATCAGGATCTTCTTGAAGTTTGATCCACTGAACTTATATTTACTTGAATTTTCGTTCTCCCCTCCTTTCATTAAATCTTTCTCCATTATGCAATTTGCATGTTGTGTTAGCTTGAAAGGGGATCAGGGATGGATGCACACAGAGGGAAGGTGGATGGGCAGCCTCTGGACTGGCCCAGAGGTAACACCAACAGCTCACTGCTGTGCCTCATTGCAGACTCAGGTGCAGCCTCTTACCTGAAGCACAGAACCTGCCCTAGGCAAGATGTGCAAGGAAAAGATTCAGGATAATGTATATTTTCTTTGTAGGATATGTTACATGTGCACACAACAGCCATGATCTTGTGGTTTGTATGGCTGCTGGATAACCCCTCTGAAACAGCTTGTTCCTGGATGTGAGCAGCACTATCATCTTTGTTTTGATTAAGGTGCTAGCAAATATTTATATTTTACTACTTTTCACCTATTGGCTGAAGAAGGAATGTGCTTTATAAGTGCTTAGATAGTGGGCTGTAATGGGCAAAGCATATAAGTAATAATAATGAGAGGGGAAGGAGGTAATATATGGAGTGGAACTCATTAATTACTATTTATTAGTCATTAAGGAGTGAACAAAGTGCTAACTGAAGTGTATGAGCTTGACTAACTGTGAAGGTTTTCTTATAACTGTAAGAAAGTCACTGCTTTTCAAAACATTGTTAGAGCATTTTGAATTCTATTAAATATCTTTTTACATACCTGACCTTTGGTTTTCCTAAGGTTTTCAAGCTATGCTATTGCATGACAATACCTGCTAGTAATTTTCAGCAGAACTTTTAGCTCTAGAAACTTGCTGGAGACTCATCCTTACGTTTGAAGAATTGCTTTGGTTTGTATTTAATTTTCACTAGCTATTACATACCTGTCTACACAAAGAAAGTGTTCAACTGAGTGTCATGGTCTTTCTGCTTTTATTCAGTTTTCCATATTTGCAAACACACCTTATATTCACTGACAGAGCTGAGGCTGGGCTCTGTCCCCAGGTGTTTGTGCTGCAGCCACCTTCCCATGCGTGCACACACTTTCTTCCTTATGGACCATCGATGTAGTGGGCATATTTTGGTATTTATTTACAGTGTGCTGCCCATCCTCATTCTGTTTGAGGCAACTGCACAGAAACACTGATCACTGCTCTGCTTTGTTCTTTGCAGCTGCCTTTTTTTCCTCTTCTGTGTCTTTTTTCCCCTTTCCTCCTTTCCATTATTTGGATGCTGAATTGGGATCTATCCTTGCCTGCGAGAGCGATTTTTCAGGCACTAGATATGCGGCAGTACCTCTCAGAGCATAGCAGACCCCCAGGCTTTCCTGCCAGGGCTGTGCTCCCCGTGTGCAGGGACACATTGTGGGACGCCGCTGGCCCCGGCGCCCTCCTGCTCTGATGCTTCTTGACAGCTGCGATCGCATCCGGGAGGAGCTCTGAGCTGGAGCGCGTCTCGGGCCTTTGCTCTTATTTCTGGCTCCATTGTGAAAAATAAAGCTTTCCAGCACATTAAATATCCTTTTGGGAATCAGGAACAGAAAACGCCGTCTCCCAGCTGCCTGTCTGGTTATAGTGGCCAAGCCTCGGGTGAGCCTTTGCCCCACCGCAGCTCTTGGTGTGAGGCAGTCACTTGTGGGTGCTGTGGGAAAAGGTTAGCAGTAGATTTTCAGCCCTTCACATTGGTGATGCAGCATCTCCACACACTGTCTCCCTGCTCCCATTAGCCAAAGGATGGTGGCTACTTGTCCTGGTTTTGGACAGTGGTGTCCTGGCTTTTTAAGACTTGGTCTGATAGCTGCAGGGAAGGAGCACAGCCATTCTTGTACAGCACCCATGGTGATGAAGAGTGTCACCAGGATTTCTGAGCATGGACAGCCCTTCTCAGAGGAATATCTCCATCTGTATTGGAGTTTGCAGCTGGACTTTAGTTGTTCCTTTTGTTTGTTTGTTTTAATATTAGCTTGTTAATTATCCTAAAAAAGAAATGTGTGTACTCTTCTAAAAATAACAAATCCTTAAATGCTTTTGTGCCTGAATAATCTCAATTTAGTGACCCACAAGCCATAGGCAGAAGCATAAAAGAAATAATTTTCTTTTTCTCTTAGGAACCAGATGGCTCAGTTCAATCTCTGTGACATTCTCTAAATGAAATGGTATTGTAGACATTCAGCAAGAAACTAATTTCAGGAGTTTAGGAGAACTCTGGAAGGGTGAAGGGACCAAAACTGCAAATTATGTGTCTCAACAGGGGCCAGGAGAGAAGATGTGGGAAGGGAGGGAATAATTGTAACACAGAATTTATTCCAAGCTTTTCCTTCTTTTGCTTCTCTGCGAAGAAAAGCAAAGTTCTCATGTTTATTCAGCGCTCACATTTTAATGGCAAACTTTTGTCAGTCTGTAGTTCTTGGCCTAAAGTTGTTAATAGAACAGCTCCTTAAAGCTGTTTGCAATTCGTGTTGGGGCAACTCGCTGGGTACATCAGCTGGCGATGCTGCACTTTCCCCATGTGTGACCACAGCAGCGTGAATTTGGAGCAGCGTATTTGCACATATTGTTTGCAGATGGATGGCTGTATGGCTGGAAATTTGTAGCCTGCAAATGTTTGAGTGTCTGAGTACAAAATTTGCTTTCCTCCAAGTATTCACACCTGTAAAGCTCAAGTGTCAGAGCTGGTACTGTGAGAAAGACCCAGGTTTGAAGAAAGGACATGGAAGAGGATGGTTTAGGTCAGTCACTGAGAACATCAGTGCTGAGAGCATCACCATACTTGAGGACAAGAGGGGGAAGAGTGAGGATTTTGTTGAGGAAATGAGGGTGTGTAGGAAGGGGAGAATAGACTTTAGCTGTGATCAGCTGTCTCTGAGTGCTCATCTGGCAGAAGGAAATGGCTGAGCCCGTGGAGTAGTTGGAGGATCTGGATGTGATGGAGAGGTGTGGAGTTCCAGCAGCCAGGCTGGCTGGGACATTGCTCACTGCTCACACTGGGAAGGTGTCTTTGCTCCCGTCTATGGTGGGTGGGAAAGGTGCATGAGATCAGCAGAGCCGAGGGAAATTGTGGCAACTCTCAACCGTGATGACTCTATTGTTTGTAGTCATGTGTGTCATATTTTACCAGAGAGCAAAACTGCAGTCTGGAGCAGATGAGTGCTGCGGGAACAGCTTGGCTTTAGCCGCTCCAGTAGCACAGGGCTGGAAAGCAGGAGATGGAAGGAAAAGGCTGGAAAGGCCTCAAGGACTGATACATTTTAAAATGTATTAAGCCATTGAGTCGGATCTCTGGCACTTATATTCACTCATTGGTGATGATTTCTATCCTGTTTGTAAGGATGCTTTCAAACTAACTGGGATGTCTGTGCTGCTGTGTGGTGAAAGCAGGGGCTGCCTTTGGTCTCTTGAGCATCCTTGAGGCCATTCCATGCCTCATTTTCCCTGTGATGGATACAAATGTTGATTCTCCTTTTAGGGTGTGTTTTGGCATTGTCTACCATAAAACTACAAGGCATTTGTGAAGATAATAAATAATGTCCTGTCACTATGGGCCTCTGGAGGGAAGGGGGTATATGGAGAAGGAGATGTCAATGCAGGAGCATCTTTGGTCAAAGGATAAAACACAAGGAGTAGTAGAACAGGAAGATGAAGAGTAAAAGTAAAAATACACTTTCATTTCCCTCTCTCTGAACAAATCACCGTGTGTGTGTGTGTATATATATATATATGTATGTATTTTTTATTCCCAGGGCAAAGTAAGTTACAACTAATGTAACAAAGTCTGACACGTTTACAGAGAGGTGCAAACATTTGTGAAGATGTGGAAGTAATTGCTTTGACTCTTGCACTGGAGCTTTAGGATAGCTGGGTGATATTTTTTTCTGCCTCTGTCATTGTCTCCTTGTTCCTGTGCATCACCTAACACAAAACATCATCCCTGCAGGCTTTGGAAACTGTGGCCAATCGTCATCTTGCCATTACAGACTTTTCCTTTAACAGCTGGCTTGTATTTCCATAGCCTGCAGCTGCCATCACAGACTTCCCAAAGAAAGGAAGGAGTGTTTTGTCTATTTGCTTCTTAATTTCTAGATTATTTTATACCATTTTCTCCAGGGGGGTTACATTTGCTTCCATGACAGGAGAAAGAGCTCACTAAGAGCTTTGTCACTGTCATTACTTTGCTGCAGGCTGGAATCAGTGCTGTGCCTTATGAATTTTCCCTTTTTTCCCTTCTCCACTGAGGGCTGTCCTTCTAGCCCACTTAGTTGGGCAGCCTCTGCAGTAGCCCCTACCACTCCCTGGCAGCACAGAGTTGAACTTCTCTAGTCTGTCCTTCCAAGACCATCTTAAAAGTAGCAAAAGCAAAATATTATCCCCTTTTGGCAGGGAGGAGGTGTATTGAGGCAAGGAGAGGTTCAGTGCCATAGTGGAGGTTGAGGCAAAGAATGTATTTCAGGCAATGGAAGGAAAATCCTGACATTGTCTGTTCTTGGTCATCTGGCTGTTCTTTCCTTCTGTAATGAAAAATCTTAAAATTTGACCTCACTCATTTAAAGTTTACTGTCTTGTGAATGTTTTGGATGGTAAAACAATCATAGTCTTGGAATCCTGCTGTTCCCTACTCTAAAAAAAAGACACAGATGAAGGTGGACTATGATTAGATGCAAAAAAGCAGCACTATGGTTAGGCCTGAGAAGAGCTGGGATGAGGTTATAAACTTGAGTAGTTTTGTTCAGTGTCATCAAAATATTTCACAGGCCTTTTGCAAGCTCTCTGCCCAATGCAGGAGTTGCCTGGGTTTAGCTGTCTCTGTGCAATAGCCAGTGCACTGAGCCAGAAGCCCTATGAGGTAAACCTTTAACATCAAGGGAAAGGTTTCTTTGGATAGAAAATAAAGCTTGAAACCAGGGTGCTAGAGCTGACCTGGAGGTTTAAATCCAGCCCTCATTCCTTGAGCCTCGAAGTAGTTTAGATCCAAAGTTGTTTTTTATTTTGTGTGATCACTAAGGTCATATGTGTCAGCAGTTTCCATGGCACAGAGATGTGCCCTGGAGAAACTGAGATAATGTGTCCTCTAAGCTCATGCTGTGTAACAACCTGCTATGACTTCTGAAGAGTCATTGCTGTTTGCTCCTAGACAGTGTGGGATTTTAACAGTGGAGTAACTGGTTCCAGTGGTGAAGGACCTTGTACCTTCTTGTCCCTTCTCTGAGTACTCCATCCTCCTCGTGCAGGATCAAAAGATGGCTTTGCTCCAATAGCCAGTGTGTTCTTTGAAGTGGGTAAAGTATGTGAGCTCTAATCTGTTGGTATTTTTAGCTCTGCCAGGATGATTTGGTCATTTCAGTTCACTACTACTGATTTTTGTGTGTGTATGTGACATTCAGTCTGCAGCCGTGGAGCGTCTCTCGTTGCTGACCTCTCCGAACAGCCCCGCAGTGCCACGTGGCGGAGCTGTCTCTGCATGGATGATTGGTTTTGAGTCTTGGCAGCCAGGGAGGAAAAGTGGAGTGGAAAACCAATCCTGATGAGCAGTGAAGGATTAGCTAGGGAGATTGTACACTGTAAATTTGCATTTCCTTTCCTAGATAGTCACAGGAAATGCAGAGAAAGACAGAGCACAAGCATTAACATGAAAACCGATAGTCTTAAGCTAGCCTGGAACTTCAAAGAAACATCCAGCTAGTTTAAGGCAAAATTACAGGCCTTGTTATCCAAGCTCATCAGTGCCACTGGGCTAGTGTCTTGAAGCTGTGGAGGAGTAGGTTGGCTTCTTTTTGCTCTGTATATTATTAAAGCCAAAGCCAGCATGGTTCTGATTTTTTGTTTTTAAATATGATGTTTGGTAATGATGCATGAAGCAGAAAGGAAGTTGTTTGATATCCCTTTTCCCCCTCCACCCTGATAACCAGCCTTAGCTTTTTTTGCATGCTGTCAACTCGGGAAAAATCATGTTGAGACTTTAAATGGAGCAAGTAGGATGAGAGAATCACTAGGAATGGAAAGAAATAAGAAATGCTGTAGCTGTTTGAGTTTGCTTTTAGAGTCATAAAGAGGTGATGCCTTATCAGATGGGGTCACTACTGGATGGGAAACACTATAGGAGCTGGAGGTGGCAGCTGTAGGGACGCTTGTGTGGGTATCAATCTGTTCAAGGTGGAACTGAACTGTGGGATGCAGGAGCAAGGGCTTTTTGACTTGGCCTGAAAATCTGAGGGAGACAACAGCAGACTAAAGGCCACTTGCTGGCACTGTTCTATCTCCCAGTGCCTCCTGAACTGACTGAAGGGGTAGTCAGACCTCAAACCAGTCTTGAGAGCTCTGTTATTACCTAAGAGAAAAGTAGTCCCCAAGGAGCAAGGGCCCAGGCTCTGAAGGGTTTGAGGCTCAAACCCACATCCTCTGATCAGGCAAACAACTGATGAAGCTCACTCAGAACTGAAGTGCCTAGAAACTGGGGCTCTAGAAGCAGTCCTGGAGGATCAGTTTAATGCTTGATGTAGGGGACACTATGGCTAGCAATGTCTTGCAGTCTTCTCCATAGCCTTCATGCTGCTGTGAGCAGAAGTACACAGAAACCAACAGCTCCTTGACCAAACTGATGACTCTCTCAGGTGTAGTCAGCAGTATGTGAGCAGCTACCAATCCAAATAAGTAAAATTTTCATTTTTTTGTTAGATCATTAATTGCTGAAATGAATGCAGATCCGTTCCCGGCCATGCTTTAAAATGTGTGGCTGCTAAACACTTGTAGGAGGTGTTCAGAGTTTCGTTACTTAGTATCTCTTTGAGATCACGCCTGTAATTCAACTGAAACCTCATCATTTGGTGTTTTCTGACTTTGGAGACTTTTAAAAAAATTCAGAAGAATGCAGGCAGCAGAGTTCTTTCTTTCAGTTAATTCTTCCAACAGTTCATTAACTTGGTTTAATTCACTATCACTTTATATGGCAAAGCACATTTTGGCAGCTGGAAGGGCTAACCTATTGGATACAGTGCTTCCTGCTCCCTGTCTGCATCAATTGCCCTTTCAACACTGTCACTGGGAATGGGGAGTAGCGTGGTAATGCCATGTAAAATGTCAAACACACACGTGCTGTATTAGTTTGTACAAGCAAAGGGCAGATTGCACAGAGCGCCTTTGCTTAGGGGCTACACTGACGGCAAAATCCATAATGATTTAACAGTGAGGCTGTGGCACAACCTACACTGGACGAGAAGTTCAGAGCTGCTGCTGCTGCAGGTATCTCCTTTGCAGAGCAGGTTTCTAACAGTGTCTGGACATTCAGCCTCTTGTGATAATGCCTTTACATCATCCTGGGGCACTTGACCCATCATGCCATGTGCAGGAGAGGTGACACGGAGACATGGACTGCCAGCACAGCATGATCCACTGGGAAATTATCCCTTTTCCCCAGGGGCCTTTGTGTGGAGGACAGCAGCTGGTAATTGACCATGTTTTTAGTGGAAATGGAAATCATTGTCCTCTTGTTTTGTAGGAGTGGCTGGCCCAAGGAGAGCCCTGCATTTTCTCAGGGTCCTGTATTTTTGGTCCTGTAACACTAGACTAGTTGTAACCAAATCTGGCTACCACAAAGGGCAAGCACAACTTTAAAATATGCTTAATAATGATTTAAAATAAGCTAAAGAAGCTCATTATTTTATTGAGAAGCAGTGGGCCCTGTTAACTAAAGGCACTAGTAGTGAGATGCAGAGTCTTGCCTTTGTAAGTTGCCAGGTGAAATTTAGTCAGACTGTACGTAAAGCATGTTCCCAGTAATGGTTCATCTTCTCTCATTCCCACCTGAAGCCACAATAAATCCTCTGTTGACATCCCAGTTGTTCTGGCAATAATCAGGATGCTGCTGACAGCCAGGGAGGTGATCCAGAGGAATAAGCAGTAGGGGAAGAGCCTGCACTGTGTCTGCAATGGTGACTGTATTTACACAGGAACGCCTAAGGAACAATTGATAGGTGAAGCAGTTGAGCTGATGGTGCAGTGCACCAGGGGAATGGGCAGCAATGTGTAGGGTCCTTGGTGATCTTTGGAGTGCAAAACAGTGGTGGGATTTCTCTGGAAGTGAGAGATGAACACCTGCATGTAGATTTAGATCCATGTTTCCTAGACCACGCGATTGATGCATTTATTCATGGCGGTAGAATTCCTGGGGAGTTTATGCATTTAATATTAGGCAGAATCTGATCTCTGCCAAAGGTCTGACCCACCTTTACCATCGGTCAGGTAGTGTTGACACCTTACACAGAGGTTTTTGTAACTTTGCTTAAAACAAGCAATAGTTTCTATAAAATTCACTGTAAAAAAAGTCACTGTAAAATTAACTGTCATTTACTCTCTTTCCTCTTTTAATGTTCCATCTGTTTTGAGTTTGACTGTGAGGACTTAGCCCTTCTAAGTGTTATGACTGGCTACTTGTGGTTTCTGAACTGTCTGTTTTCTTGGGCATGAATGTGAAGAGAGACTTCTTAAGGAGGGTGCACTCCCTTTGCATTGGGAAAAGACACTGCAGGGTAATGGTCTCTGCTGGATTTTTCTGGCACCTCCACTTCAATTTCTGAAATGAAACACTTAAAGAGAAAAGCAAAACTGAAAAATGAAGAACCATTTCTGAACATTTTGGTTGGACATGCTCTGTTTTCAGCCTAAAAGTGGGCAAATGTAATCTTCTCCAGTATAGATTGGAGGGCACTGGTTGAAGTTAGTACATTTTTTTTTTACAGTGAAGTTTAACAAAGTTCTTGGATTGGCTAGCTAGCTTTTTATTTTAGCTTTTTAATTTGTGAAATAAACCCATGACTGCTTTGCCCTTTCAGTAATTGGATACTCTCAACCCTTTTGTAGCTGCTTCTTACAGCACAAGTGAGATTCTGTCTTCTCCAGAAAAACAAGCATCTGTGGTTTGAGCTAAAATAGCCAGAGAAGGGTATATGACAAAAAAAAAAAAAAGAGCAATCCTGAATTGCTCCACTGGAGGGAAGTGTTTGACTCACAGTGTCGAAAATATCAGTGTAATTTTTGTCCTTAAATCTAGTTCTATTTTTTCTTTCCTTCAAGTGCATGTGATCAGAAACTACAGCAAAAGCAAGCATACCCTTGTCTGCAGATTATTTCAGCAAATCCTGTGCCCCTGCTTTCAGTTCAAAATAGCTGCTGTAGTCTTCCAAGACCACCTCTGCTTGAGATATTTAAGCATCTGGGGGGAGGAAAATAAAGTCAAAATAACAGCTTTTAGGGGCCTGTTGCTTTTCAGAGCTGATTGAATTACTGTCATTACCTCTTTTGACCTAGACCTTTGACATTTGACTGAGTCTCTCACATTTTCTCTCAAGAGATAATGAAAATGTTGGTTATGCCTTCTTAATGACAGACTAATTGCTTTTAGAGACTGAAGGGACAGTTTCAGATCTTATTTGTAATTGCTCTCTGCCTACCAGTGCAGTTGTGTCACCAAATGTTTTTGCAAGCTGCATTAGCCGTTACTAACATTCCTATTATTCAAAAACTTAAATTAAGAGGGGAAAAAAAAAGTAGCCCTGGAAAGTGTGCATCTGCTGGGTGACAAATGACAGTGTGGCTCAACAGTCTGATTGACTGCTGCTGACTGATTTTGGCTGAACCCTCTCAGGAATTAAACCTGTGATTTGCTGATTCCACACAGGTTTTCTCAGGTAAGTGGTGCTTGAGGTGTTCTGCTCCACATTCCCTTTGCAGGCAGGACTGTGTCCTGAGCAAAATTAACATCATCTGAGACTACAGAAACACTTCCAGGAGGTTCTAGTGCCAGCACAGCTGTGTGCAGTGGTGAAGCACGAAATTTTCCACCAGGAAGTGTTTGATTTCTGAGTGGTAGTGGAGGATCAAGTGGGTTCCAAGCTCTGTTAGTGCCTCCTGTGGAGTCAGGAAACACAAGTGCACTAGTGGTCACTGTTACATTAAAGAAGCACAACTGTATGAAATATAATAAGAAGATGGGTCTATTAGAGAGGTTTCTCTAATAGAGAGAAGTTGGTACTTGAGAGATGTTGATTTAATTCTCTTCTTTTTCACAAGTTCTCTCAGACCTTGGACAAATTACCAAGACAAACCTCAGCACTATTTGAGATTTTTGTACCCAGAGGTGATTCCTGGCTGGGGCTACATCTTTGGGAACATACACCCCACAAGAAAGCAAGATGTGGGAACTTGTAGGCCTGAAACCAGATCTTAGCCTCTGTGTTTCAATTACCTTTTTGCAACGTAAGGAGGGCAGCTAATAGCACTCCCTTGGGAATGCTGTGAGTATAAATTAAAGATGGTGAGTGGAGAGAGATGATGCTGCAGAGAATACAGAATTAATAGGGGTGAGCTAGAGAAATGCCAGAAAATCAGTTTTAGAATTTTTAGAATTAAGGCAGAAGTTAAAAACATGGGACACATTAATGCAGACCTTCGCTTGTAGATTATTTCTTCTCTGTGAGCAGACAGAGCAGCCTCCTTTTGCTCATAACTGCAGAATTATCTCCCCCAGTTACTGCACACAGGGTGACTCAGTGGTAATTTCTGCTTCTGAGGCAGGGAAGTGACTGTAGGAAAGTGCTGGAGATACTCTTACCCATGGGTGAGCAATCAGCAGCGTGCAGGCTGATGGGGCTGGGAGCACTGGCTGCTGAAACACAGGTCTGAGCATCTCACCTCTTCCTGTGTTCAAGGTCGTCCTCCAACCATTCCTCCCTCATACTCTCCTTTTTATAATTTTAAAATCCTAATCAAAAGCACAAAGGACATAAATGCAGCCCATCTGTTTGAATAGCCCTCCCTTCCTACCTAGGCCATACCAAAGCCCTTTACTTTAACAGGTGTGGTTTGCATGGCTTTGGAGGCTGCTCTAAAGTCACACAATCAGAGGACACTGCGATGGCTGATGACAGACGTTGCTGAGAGCACTAAACTAATAAAGGACTGCGACTCTTGTGTGCCATGGCATGAAGTTATGCCTTAGTCTTCTGTCTAAATGAGACTGAAGCTGCTTCTTTTTGGTGGATGGTTGGTGGTTTAAGTAATTAGGATGCCATGAAGTTCTTACTATTCTGAAAAGTTCTGTAACAAATGTGGATAGAGCCTTCCTAAATCTTTGTTTGCAAAGCCTAGCCATGAATTGTGAAAAGTATTGGGACTGGTCAAATTTTGTTGTCATCCTTCCAATGCACAAGTGCCCTTTTGTTTTATTTTGTCTTTTTTAAGTAAGAGCAATGGTTTAGATAAATCTGGACTCTTTGCAGTTAAAAAGTCTGGCTGAGATGCTTTTCAGGCAAAGAAGCTTTTCCTGCAGTCAGTCTGTGGCTGCAAGGCACTGTCTCCCCCAGGCATCGGTGAGCTTTCTAAGGTACTGGAAGAAGAGGTTGTAGCTTGAGTTGACTTTTTCTGGTCATCCTGACTATGTGCCACAGGGGATAGGGAATCCAGAAATTGCTCAATGCATTTAATGATGCCCATGCATGTTTCTTGTTGTTGGTGCTGATATTGTTTGGAGAAGATTATTCTGGGGTTTGGCTTTTGGTAACTGGGGAGGTCTGCATAGTCAAAAGTCCTGGACAAGCTTCTCCAAGGGAAACTGGATTGCCTTTGTGTTGGCTATGACAGAGTATTACCCTGTAGAAAATGTGCATACTCAGCCTCTGGAGAAAAATCTTGCTTTGGTTTTCATTCTCCAGGTGCAGCAAAGATAAAATTCTGCTCTGTGCTGAGTTCTGCAAGCCTGTGTGAACCTCCCACATGATTCCAACACCCTGATGGTCCCAGATCCTTGAATGCTGGGAGTAACTTCAGGAGTGATGTAAGCATGCCTGAGCAGCACTTCAGCTCCCAGAAGGTTCACAGATGTTGCCTGTGCCCTGGGAACTAGCAGAGACATTTTGTGTGCTCTGCTCTTCACAAGGGGATGATTTTTCTCATATTTGTCTCATGAAGTGGGGAGGCTTTTATCTTTCCAGCAGTGACTCAAATAAAGCTTGAGTCACTGGCAGAGAAGTCTTTACTATCTGATAGCTCCACTGTAATCTGGGAAGAATAATTTGGTGAGTGTTGGTTTAGTCCCTACTGGGACAGATGTCTGCATCACAAAAAATTGATTTGCCATTTGAATAGAGAGGTTAAATGGACTGTGAAGACTGCTCTCCTGTCAGTTCTAAAGGCAATGATGTCTTGTGATTTCAGGATATCAAATGTAAGGCACCTTGATAGGACAGGAAGGGAAAAGATTGCACTGTCAGGGCACAGTCTGCAGCTACTTTGTGGCCAAAATGCTCTTTTCTTGGCTTAGAATAACCAGAGTGTGTCAAGAATACGCAGGTACTTTTATGTAAATGTAAATGCACATGCATATACACATGAAAATGTGCACAGAGCATTTGAGGAGAAGAGAAGGAAGAGTGAGTCAGATCAAAATGTTGACAGATGACAAGAAAATTCCCATTTAGCTGAAACATCTGAAGAACCTCTGTGAATCTGACAGCTTGACTCTCAGCCTCAACATGTTCATTGGTGACCTGACTAATACCATAATGCAGACCTGTCTCCATCTTTGTCCCACTTTTTTACAGGCTTTTATATCCCTGCCTCATTTTCATGCCCCACATCACAGTTCAAATCATTTTAGCAAGACAGCTGTGCTTAATCTGACTCCCTGTGCCATATGTATCTCATTGATTGCAGACCCTCTTAAGATGCCATTATGAGTGACTCTTTGCATGTCCTCCTGTTAGCAGCTTTCCCCTTCCTTAAGCCTCTTGAATGTCTTTGCTCACAGGATTAAAAGCCTTTCAATAAATACGGTACGATTACTGAATTAGTGTAAATTTTGCTCTGGGATTGCCAGTCACTTAGTTCTTGAAAAGCAACAGCAACCAAAGGCACCTGGAGATGGTCTTTGCCACTGTTTGATCAAGGCTAGAAAAGTCATACAAAGATGTGTCAGGAGTTGATATTAAGGAGTTCTTGGTCTTGACTGAGGTCTGTTTTCCCACTCCAGGTAATTTGGGAGTGGGTGGAATGACACGGCACCCCTGAGCGCACAGGGGTCCTTCCTGCTCTCTGAAGCAAACTGAGTTGGGCTGTGATGGGAAGGTCTGGAGAAGGGGAGAGCAGGCTGGCAGATGAAAGAAAAATCATTCATTAAGGTCTGCTCACTTCTATGTGTCTTGTTGAGAGGTCAAATCTTGCAAAACATTGTGCCTGCAGCAGCAGGAATCAGGATGAACGGAGATGTGCATACACTGAGGTGTGTGGTGCTGCTCTGCCGTCTTTCAGCAGCGACACAGAAAACAGGTGAAGTGCATCTGAGCGATCATTCATCCTCCTCATTTTAGACCATGCTGAGCAAACCTCAGATTTCTCTCAGTTTCTTGTTTCTGATACAGTGATGTGAGAGGACATACTCCAAGCAATTCCCTGTCTGACTTGCACTCCAAGGTGACAGGGAGGTTTGAAAGACTGTACCCACATTTTAAAATAACTCCTATGCTGGCATGCTTGAGCAGCTCATGCAAGTGCTGTGTTTAACTCCAAAGTCCACTCTTGGTTGCTGTCTCACCTTTTTGTGCAGGCTGCTATTGGAGGACATCACATTAAGTGGTTGTTCAGATCTAAAATGTTACATGTTTTGTATGACACTTTAAAATGTTTAAGTCCTATTGAGTCTCTGTGTAGCCTGTGCTCCTCGACGAGTTGGCAGCTTTTGAGAAATCTCCTATGAGCACTGGGAGGAAAAGAAGCAGCAAGCAGGAAACTACAAAGCAAGCACTCAGTGTATCTGAATGAGTAACTGCTCTTGGTCTGTGTTTGGCAGCGTACCCACAGGCAACAGCTGATGGCATGGGAGTTGTGGGCTGGGGAATGCCCTTTTCTCACTGCTGGAAATGAAAAATCTGATTGCTTCCCCCTGCCACAAACTGTTCTGAAAATGACTTTGATTTGATTAGAGTCAACCTTTGGAAAACCAATCTTGGTTTCAGGTTGCAGAGGGGAAATGTTTATGGACTCAGACTAGCTCTGTGCACCCAGAAAATAGTTGTCAAGGGTCAGACTGTGGCAAGTGTGGCCCAACTCAACCCTGGGGGTGTGTGTGCAAGGACTGGGGGTTGTCTGTGTGGTACAGAGCGTGTCCTGGAGGGTTATTAGGGGGCCCCAAAGACTCATTTCTGCAGATCCAAATTCCAGTGGTGTCTTGAAGGACTCACTTTCTCATCTGTTCTGGTCCAAACATTCTGTGTATAAGGCAGACAGTAGCAGATTGGGTTAAACCCTAGAAGATAGACCAAAGATGAATAATCCAGGAACAGCCTGAATGCAAGTGAATTTGCATGAAGCTGTTGGAGGCACTGAAACTGCTGATGGAAATATTGGTGTGTGCTCTTTCATGTCAATGATCCTGATACAGACAAGCCTTAAGGTGCACTGGCCTTTTGACTGTTACCATGAACTTAGTAGCTTTCTGCTTGGAGCCCACATGCAGAGAAATATTTGCTTGGGGAATGACAGTTACTTTTATGCCTTAGGCACCAATTTGATAAAAGCAACTAGTGCAACAAGAAGTGCACTGTTCTGATATTAGTTTTTTGGGAAAGAGAATATCAGGATTTTTAAAACTTGGAATCCTTAGTTTTTAGAAGGTCATTGCATTTAATAATGTTTTTGAAAATTAGAATGGAAATTAGGTATTTCAAAGAAATATTCCATGTCCACCCCATTAACTTGGCAGAAAATTGTGACATTCTTGGGGACTATTAGTGCTTTCATTCTGTGTCAAAGGAAGCAACAGACTCCTGAAACTTTCATTCTAAGTGGGTAATGAGAAAAAGGGGGCATGGGTGAAGCTATTTCTGAGTGCTCCTGCTCTCAGCAAATTTCTTCCTTCTCCTTAGTGGAGTGTTGGCATAATACCATTCCACTCTGGTAGCTTTTGGTGGTGGTAAATCACGTGTCTACACCAATTATTAATTTGACTTAATTTTTTTTCCCGCCCTTCTTCCTTTGCTGTTTGGCTTTTGGGGTAATCATGGGCAGTCAGGCCAGACGGTAGGACAGCTGAGAGGAGGGGGGGTGTCAGGGTCGTGTTTCCTGCAGCAAGGACAAATGAGGTCTTCCAGATCCCACAGGAGACACTAGCTTGTTTTTGGAAATGGCAATTATCAAGTGTTTGACAATGTCTGATTAAATCCTTTAGCTGTGTTATATGTGCCTGTCTAAGTGTAATGTGAATGCAATTGTCCAGGCACGCTCTGAGTATTGTAATGATTTTGTTAACATAGCAAATACTTTCTATTATTTAATACTTTGAAGTGACTTTTTTTTTTGCTTCCTGTTCTATATCTTACAGCATTTTGTTGCTCTGTTAAATTGCCCATGTACCTCTCCTGGGTGCAGGTTAATGGTAGAGGAATGGGTCTGACAAATGGGTTTCCAAAGCTGTAGACAGCAACTGAGATAAGCAGAGCCCCATTTGCCTGAACATCTGCAGTGGCTACAGCTGTGCCCATATCATGTACATGTCCAAATGTACTCCTGTTTTTAGAACAAGAAATGGAGGTGATGGTGTAAAAACTCTGACCTTATGCAAACTGATTTAGTGCAATGTGTCCCCTGAAGTCCCTGCCTGCTGTAGAAATGAGAGGGGTTGAATCTTCTGTGTGGTGTTGTGGGAGGTGGCTGGTGCTTCTCTCTGCAGAATCCCTTAAAAGGATTTTTCCCTCGTGCCACAGGTTGAGTTCCATATCTACAGGAGGCTGGTTTGGGGTCAAACACTAGCAGTCAAGTCTCTTCTTAGTTGCTTTAACTTCTTTCAAGCAGCAGAAGCTCCTTAGAAAGCTATATATAACCTATCTGGTCCCTCCTTCCAGCAGCTCCCCCAGTCTCTCTGCTCTTGGTTTTTTTAGAATATCTCAAGGCTTGCTCCAGGCCTGGATTAACTTTATTGATTGAAGTTTCTTCTGTAGTTGAAGGGAAGAGCAGCATGCCTCTGCAGAGCAAAAAGCAACCCTGCTGAGGAAGTAAGAGAGGAGGTTTGAGAAAACTCCTATTGCTAGTTCTTTTTCAAGATCATCTAATAAAACAGTGCAGTTCAAGAGTTCCCATGAAGCAGAGCTCAGTGGCATCCAGGTTGGTCTGAGCATGGAACAGGAATGAGATTGAGTGTACGGCTCAGCCGTAGTGATTTATTTTTTCAATTATTGTCTAAGGTCAATATTGCAACAAAATAAGCCACAGCATAACTAAGCTAGACATGGAGTAACCTGGGAGGTAGAATTTATGGTCTAGCTCTGCACTCCTACACTTTGAGCAGACTTTAATGGGAACTGTGTGTGCTTAGCACCTGGGAAAAATCAAAAACCATCTGCTAAGTGTTTCTGGAAGCAGATTTTTTTCTTTTGTCCAGGCAACTCAAAGTTGGACTACAAGCCTGCAAAAATGGAGCCTGTTTACAAGCCAACCACAAATCAGCTCAATGACAACTATTTCACTAACATGCTCTTTGTGTGTATGTGTGTGTTCTCCTTGGTTAAAAGAGCCCCAGTCTCTAGCTGGGTTTGGGGAGCTGCTTAAGTATCTGTTGCTGCCTTTTCGTTGTGTCGTTTTTTCATTATTTGAGTGGTAAGAGTAATAATTTGAAAGTTCTTGGCCCTGTGCTCCCTGCTTGGCTTTGCATTTCTAAAAACTTTAATTTGACTAGTAGGATGATGTTTTAGTAGTTGTTGCTTGTGGGGAACAAGGCAGAAATTGTAGAACAGGCACTGTGAGAATTGCAAATAATACATTTCAGAGTGGAAGGGAATAGGCAATAAAAAAAACCACACCAAAAATCAATGTTGTCTAACAGACTGATTACAGTATTTTTGCTTTTACCCTCCAATGACATCTGTCTTGTGGGCATAACAGTGACATAACTTACTATCTCTGGCTATTTCATGTGGTATTTGTCAGGGGAAAAGCAACTCCTGCCTTGCAAATTACAAAGGGGCGCAGCCCAGCACAGGGATGCTCAAGGAGCATTGTGCCTCTTTAAGTTATGAGCAACGGCATCCTGGCACAGCAAATCTGTTCATTCACACGCTCGTAGGTTGTTCCTTGAGTTCTTTGCCTACCTGTGAGTTTTCAGTGTCATTTATTCCAAAGTGTTCCCATTTCAATGTGTGGTTTGCAAAGTCAGCGCACAGTAAACGTGTTCCAATCTTTGCAGGCAATTAAAGAGGTGAAAGTAGGCTGAGTTCATGGAAGGACATGAGTAGCAGCCGACTGCCTGACTTGAAAGGCTGCTTATTTTTTCAGTGCTGCTGATTTCTGGGTAATGACAGGTGCTTATACATCAAGGTGAGAGGGAAGAGGAGAAAAGAGATTATTAGCTGGGGGGGATAGGGGTCAGTATGCTTCTGCAAGGAGTTTTAGGCCAAGGCATTTAGATTCAGCTGTCTGAAATGAAAGATCTGAAATAGAAAGAAGAAAATCTGAGCCGGCAGCAAAATTTACACGTAGCTTAACAAGTGTTTTTGCACTGTGGTAGTTGAATTCTCTCTCTTTTCTTTAAACCTTGAAGGTAATTGTTTTCTCAGTTCTTTGTGCTGTCCAACAAGCTGAAATGCTTTAAAGACAGTGTTGAAGAAACATTAAGTGCCACCAGGCAGAAATTGGAAGAGATTTAAGAGCAAACAGTGTGTGAAGCTCAGCAGAGCAATAAGCAGTTAAGGCTGTTTCTTCTCCGGGGCTGCTGGACCTCGACTGCCTGCTTGGGAAATGCTTTTGGGAATGCAGGATCTGAGTACTACAAGATCCAGATTTTACATCTATAATAAATAAGGATTAAATGAAAGGCTTCTAATGTTTTATTCTGTTCTGTGTTAATGAGGAAGATTTTATTTATAAAGGTGCAGTTTTATGAACGTTCCCCTGGTGATGTTTCTGTTTGGTATGGTCATGGCAGGCACTCTCTCTGGCCAAGGAAGAATGCTCATTACAGTTTGAAGGGAGCAGATATGTTACGTTTGCTTTTCTCCATATACCCTTTGATGTTTTTACTTAGTAATGGCTGTCTGTATTCACTAGATGATGATTTCTGTCTTTGTATGCATTTTTAGAGTGGAACAATGCTGCTGTAAGCACATACAAAGTGAATTTTTCCAGTTAAATTTTGAAGTTGCCTCCCGTTTGTGACTGCATAATCTTTCAGGTACATCAGGATTGGTTTGCAGAAGCAAATGAGTAGCTCTGGACATCCCCCATGTCCATAGTGAATAGGTCAAGAAGGAACTGGCTTAAAACAGTGAATGGGGAGGTTAGGAGGGAGTTTTAGGGTTAGGAAAAAAGCCAAAACTTTAGCAATAGCGGTAGGTGGTTTCCTTTACCCGTGTGGCAGCCAGGGAAGGTTGTCTCCAGCAGGAGGCAAAGGACAGATCCTTTTATTCTGGTGTTCCTGATTGAGGTAGTGTCCCCACATCCCCAGCATACTCACTCCTGAAAGTGCCCCACATGGCCTGAGGTTAGAGAGGGAGGACAATAATTGTGCCAGTTTCCAACATCAGTTATTCTGTGATTCAGCATGTACAGGGCCAAGCAACTCTCCCTGCCAACTTCTGAGGGGTCCCTTTTCACCTAGAGACCACTAAGGGCTAATTAAAATTGTGCCCTCCAACACTTGGGTTTAATGAGCTGTTTAGTGATATGGAGGAATAAATAAATAAATTTAAAACCCCCAACAAGTTCAATAGTAGGAAAATTGAATCAATTTTCCAATGGTTTTAAGATGTATGCAAGTAAAGGTAGTAACAACTAGGATCCCATTTTTCTGGGCTCAGGTGTGGAGGTGTTTCTGAGCATTTCCCCTTGCCATTTCTGCCTTGCACGGAGGAACAGAGTGCTGTGATGAGGAAGGGCTTTGCTGCCATATTTCTAACAGCAGTTCTAGTAAAGATACATTCAAAATGCTGGCAGCAGCCCTGGGAGCCCAAGTGTTCTCTTTTCCATTCTGTTTTAACTGTTACCTGTGCACAATTTAGGTGGTCCAACCCTGGGTTTGGGAGTCTGCTTTACCAAGGTTTTGCTTTGCCTTCCTCAGGTTTCAGCTGTAAGAACGAAAGAAAATACTGTATGTGGTCCAAAAGCACCTTTGTTCTGCACCTGTTCCCCTTAGTGTCAAAAATGAAGGTGTCCTCAGACTTTCCTAAAGTCAACAGAAAACGGAATGGCAGTTCTGGGGATTGTTTTTGATTGAGATGCCCAAACTTTCCCTTGGCAGGCAAAGTTCCCTGTGACTGCTCTCCTTTTGTCCTTTCCCTGTGTAATAACTAAAAACACCCAGGTGTGAATTCACCTTCTGCCTCCATCCTTCAACATGTTAATGTCTTGCTGAGCCTGGGGCAAACTTGCATTGCATCTGGTTTTAATATGAACTAGAACAATTTCAGGGGTAGGTTTTGATGCCAGTCAATTGAGTAATGCAGTGTATTGTCTGTGTTCAGTTTTGTCTGGATCTCCCTTTCCTCCTTGCACCCTGACTGCAGCGAGACATCCTGATTTTATCAGGAAAGACTTTAATCATGTGAAGTGTGGGGGGTTGTCTACTCAGACAACATAAAATTATGGAGGGCAAGGTTAAAATAACATTTTATGGGAGATGAGTCTCTGGCCTCATGGCTCCTGGAAAGAGGGAGGTGTGGAGCTGCATGAGAACTGAGGGCATGGTGCCACCCGCTTTGTACAAAGTCTGGGCTATTTTTCCCTGAAGAACTTCCTTTGCACTGTATATTGCATTCTGTTTGTGTGTTATGATTGCTTGGAAGGATGTGAGTTAAACTTTAATGAGTTTCTGTCCAAGAGGAATTGTGAAAATAAATGCAATTCCGCCTCCTTGCTCTCTTCCCCATGCTCCAGCTCCCTCCACTCGCCTCACATCAGAGCAATCATATAATCATGTGGTGCTGAATAAACAAACAGGTTTAATGTTCTGAATGTGGTGTAAGAGGAGCAGTAATGGCAAATGACACAGTTTTTAATTTCTTTGATAAACAAATGCACTCAGGGAGTTGGTTTTGCTCACCAAAGGGACATGGTGGCACTCTTGTCCCTCTTCTGTGCTGGTGTTAGTGCAGATGCTGAAGAACCAAAGCAATGGGACTGGAAGGAGTCAGCTGGCTGTGCAGCTCTTGTACCAGCCAGACTTCTGTGTTACCATTGGTCTCTGGCTTCCTTGGGACTGCGTTTGCCATGGGCTCCTTCCCAGCTGTGCGAAGTCTCTCTCAGCTGGCTTTAATTTCCGGGATGTTTCTTTAATGTTTGTTGCCAGAAGGACAAAGATGAGCCTGGAAAGCAGCAGCTGTTGTGTGAGAGCTGTGGTGGGTCAGATAGAAGAGTATTTATTTCATTACTCTCTTTGCAGCTCTTTCACAATTTCATGGTCCTGGAGAGGGTAGTGTAAGAGCTGATGGTACCTGTCAGTCACAGCATTTGCTGAAGGGCAATCAGGAGGAACAGAAAACGTGAAAAAGAAGATAAAGCAACACAGTCAGCTGGGTTTCAGTGGGATTTTTCATGCTTCCCATACTTTCTCGCTTTGTTCCTGCTATTATTCCAGAGAGTATGGCCAATGTCTGGCCAAGGAACACAGGAGGCTTGACTGAATTCCCACTCAGGGAAAACCCATCTCTCTGGGCAAGTTTTTGCAGCTCAGAAGATGATGTCTGTGCTCTCAGCTCCTCCTTTTACCCTGTTGTAGAGAACCTATTACTTGTTAATTATTCTTTATTTACTTTAATATTGTCAACCAGCCCTGCAATATTCAGATTGATGAGTACTGTTCCAAGCCCTTTCCTGGGCAAGCTGACCCTGGAGGTTATGGAAATTCCTGGGGTTTTGGGTCCTAGAGAAGCTAAAGTGCACTTGGTGTTGTAGGTTTTTATGTTGCCACCTCTGCCTTCCTGTAAGCTCACAGTGTGAAATGGGGGCTTACAGATAGTAACCTGCTAATTATTATAGTTGGATCAAGTGTGGAGGGGCCTCAGATCTAAATGAGACTAGATTCCTTAATTTTGCCCTTAACTTTTCACCTTGAAAAGTAACTAATGAAGCAGCTTTCCTTCTACTGCTCTGTTGACTTCTGTGCATTTCAAATTCTTCAGGAGGGAAAGGAGCCTGGGAGGCTAAATCTGATTTTTTTTTTTTTTTTGTGACACGCAAGGGCGCCTGGGTAATGACTAATGTTTGTGTGTTGAATGAACAATAAAGAAATAGAGAATTTGCTTAACTTCATAAAGATATGAATGCCTTAGTGCCCTCCTGTAAAGTGGCTCTGAATTGCACGGGTGCCTCCATGCATTGCATGGCTGTGGGGAACCCATACATTATGCTGTCAGGATGAGTGATACCCTGTTTTGGTAGGAACAACAGGAGTCATTCATTACCTCGAGAACTCCTTTCAGGCTGACAAGGTGGTAGCCTGTGCTCTCAATAGCATCTTTTAAAACTGAAAATACCCTCCTATGTTATCAGAAGAGGTTGGACACTTGAAGAACGTCTTCCTGCTGAATTGGCATTGTAAGTGTCCATGAGGTGAGCATCTTTCTGGCTCTCCTGCAAACCTCTGTAGGAAGTGGAGTAGAAATGGCTGCTTTGAAGGGTTATTGCTGTGTTTGCAACCTCACCTCAAATCCTGATTTAAAAGCAATATTTGCAGAAGTGATTTATGAACTTAGGTGACGTGGAGTGGCAAAGGGCTGCAGGCACCAAAGTTATTTCAGAGCTTTTGACATGTTTTATCCTTTGGCTATAAGTGAAAATGTACTTGAGGATCTCACCAATAATTACAGACGGGGAAAGGACTTTTGGACAGATGCTTTGTGAAAAGTGCTGCATTGCAGGAATTGGGTCTTTGTCCCATTGAACTGGGGATCCAGAAACCAGCAGTGTCCAAAGTCAGCAGTGACTCTGAAGGTTCTCCTGTGCTGCAGGACCTGTGAGCAGGATGGAGCTGTATGTGCAAGGGTGGGGTGCTCTGCCACAGCAATGCCAACCAAATGGTGGAACAGGGGAGCTGTTTCATAGGCAGTGATGACGAGATGTGCTCAGAAGTGAGAAAGCACCTCATCTTCAGCCAGTGCCAGTCAGCTCCTTGCTTGCAAGAACACCAAAGTGATAAATAGTGAATTAGATCCTATGAATATTCTGGAGATATAGTTACTGAATCCCCTCAGTAGCTTTTCCTGGCTCAGATAGCTCTGTTGATGCACAAATGCTTTAAACACATCTTTGCATGTTCACCTTTGCCTGGAACAACAATCCTTATGGGTTGAGTTGTCCTGAGTTAGATTAAGAAGCATGTGGTGTGTCTCAGTGTTTTTCCTCTGCCCTCACTGATGTTCTCCACTGCCTTGTGTCTCCCTAATATTTTTCTGTTTATTATTATCTTTAGAACTTTGAAAAATACTTTGTATAACGCTTTTTGAGACCGTTTAGTCATGTGCAAAATTGAGTTGTTTTTGACTCTTCTTCCACCTTCCATTTTCTAGTACTGAAACATTCCCCTGAATTAATTCTCTTCAGCCAGGCTTGCTGTCCCTAATGCCTCAGAGTGTGAGTTTAGATGCTGAAATATTGTTTTTCTTTATAAATAATACATTTAGAGCCCTTGATGTGAGTTATGATTCCTTAGCCTTTAAGCCACCATCAGTTTATGTTTTCAGAGTCTTTTTGTTTGTAATTGTGAAGTTTAAAAGCGTGACTTTTTCAAAAATGAAAACGTAGATTCTTACATAATTACTTGCCTTCAGGAGTTGCAGATTTAAAAGAAACACTAAATGTTGTGAGACTCCCAGTAAAATCATAAGGCTCAGCCACTCTGGCAGTACCCTCAGATTTTTAATTTGATAGGTTAAATGCCAGCAGTCTTCTGAGTGGTGCGTTTCATCCAAGAGGAATTAATTTTAAGAGGCTTCTGGTGAATCTTTCCCCAAAATTGAGCACTGAGGCTTGAACAATATCAGCTCTCACATGGGAAAAGCGTGTCCAGTCACTAACAGAGAGAGAAACAAAGCCAAGCTAGAAGCAACCTGTGAATTCACTCAGAGCTGGCCTGCACAGTCTGAATATTGAGAATTTGTTCCTTGCAATAATTTTTACTTCTGGGGGTGATCATTGTTCTGTCTTAGTCACTGTCAGAATCCCTTGGGGTATCACTGGAGCACAAATGTCAGCCTTGTCTGCCGCCTCTGCATTTCTTATGTAAGTGTTTAAGCTCTACAGTCAGGAACTGTTTTCCTTGGCATTGAACAAAGATCAAAACCAGGGGCTTTGTAAAATTAGGTTTGCGTCCCCGTCCCCCCCGTCCCCCCCCCGATAACTAGTTTCAATCACAAGGTTCCAATAGGGAGGACATACATACAGAGGCTGTGTTGGTGGCTTCCCCTCTGCTTGTTTAGTTTCAGTTCTTGATAGGTCATTTGTCAGCATCTGCTGCCTTCAACACATGACATCACATTTCTCATGCTGTCCTGTGCTATCAGAGGTGGCAATGACCGTGCTAAGAGCAGGTCAGCAGCCTTGGTCTGCTTGAACTGAACATTCAGTGTGTGATCAGACTGCTGTGGTTTAAGTCAGGATCTCTTCATCACCGCTGGGAGATCTGTGTGCTTTGGCATTTTTCCAGGACTTTTGTCCCATCCACCAAACAGCCTTTGTGCAGCCAAGCATGGCCCATAGCGGCACTGATCTCATGTCTGGGCCTTTGGACCTCCATAATGGCAGTTTCATTTTGTATGAACCATATATTTGTTAGTTCTAGGCTTGAGATGCTTTTATTAAACTCCAATTCTTACTCCTTAGAGCACTCCTCTTTCTTTTATGAAAGATGGCATAGAGAAAATAAATTTCATTGTGTTATGTTCCTGACCATTAACCCTACTGCCCGAAGTGCTGAACCATGCTGTACACTAGCCTATCGGGTCATTTCTAAAGACATGAAAGCATAAAACTGTCCTATTTTCCTTTTTCTTTTTCACAATTTCTGTGAGAAATATTTTTGCAGGTGTGCAGAGATGGAGGTCTTTTCTAGATTTTGGATGCAGTAAAAGAAAAGCTCATTTACTGCAGCGAGAAACCCAGGAAGAGTTAGTTGAGATGCTGATGAACATACTGTGAGCTGTGCTACAAATATTATGGTTGTGTGTGTATCTCAGAACTGGGGAGGTCAGAACTATTGCTCTCCAGATTTTTGTGAATGTGGAAATGTGGAAAATAATGGAATGGAAGTATCTTTTAATATATAATTTTAATCTTGTTGAAATTCAAAGTGACCAGGAACCTAAACTGTAGGATAGAGTTGGGATCTGGAAATTTGAAAGGGAAATCTCCTCAGTTCTCCAAAGAAACTCTGAATCAAATGGCCATTTTTATCCCATCTCTAGTATTCACAGGAGAGAAAAAGTATTGGTAGTAATTACTTCTTTTTAGCATCAGAGTAGAAGGCAGATTGCATAGGAGAAGAAAAATAACCGATAGCTCATGGATTATAGAATTAAATTTCTGTGACAATTGTCATAAATTGGGATAGAATTTTGCTGGTTTGTTGTGTCAGCTTTGTGGTGTAACATAAGCTCAGCTGAACTGAAGAAGGAACACGGAAGAGCAGAGGAAGAAATTAGAAAACTGCTATTGAAATGTGGAGAAGATAAGAGACAAAGAGTATTTCTCTTAAGCATAATGTCTAAAACATGTGCTACATCTAATGTTTCTTGCATATGCTGAGCAAGAGAAAGACCTGAGTTTGGACTGAAGCTGGGAGAGAGTGTGTGCAAACCTGAGAAACCTGTGCAGGCCAACCCATGTTAGAGCCGCACACCTGGCCAGGCTTGGCTGTCAGAAAAAGTGCCCAGAATAATTACAAATAGAGGAAAAAGACCTGTAGCAAGCCAATTTTTTCTTTCTAATGGGACATATTTAACACTTAGAGCAAGCTATTACAATCAGAATCAGGTTGTATTATCATCTGCTTCTTCAAATTGCACCCAAATCTCCTCAAAGCCCGCTTCCTGGTGAGATGGAAAGAGATCTTCCTCCCCTGTTTTGCTAAATCTGCCCAGTGTCTCACTCCATGACATTTAACATCTTTGCCAAATTTAATTTGTGCAAAATCAGCTGCTTAGTTGTGCTGAGGGCAGTCCTGCTGATTTTAGCAGTACGTGGACACCACAGTGATTGACACTGCAAGAGGCAACCCCAGGGCTGCTGGGAGAGGCTTGTCAGTCCAGCATTGCTCTGTGCTGCACTGGGCTTGTGGAGCAGCCCTTCCTTGTGTTCAGAATGGTTAAATTCTCTGCTGGCAGATAAGCACATTTAACTGTTCAACTTCCTGTAAGGAAGTTTTTGATTTTTTTAAAAGATGTACAGAAAGGTTGATCCAGTTGTTTGTCTGAGTATCACAAGATGTACAGGCATAAAAAGCATTTATCTGATGGGTGTGATCTAACACCTTTGGGCAGCATTCAGTTTGAATCCAAGGGTATTCAAGGGAATCCACATCTAATGGATCCTCTTGATAAAACAAGAGAATGTCATATATGCCCTCTGTGAAAGAAGGTCACTTTGTATGAAGGAATCGGGACTAACCCTTCATATAGAGAGAAATCTCTCATCAGGCCATTTGTCATGAACATGTTAGAGAGAGGGAGAGATTGAGAGAGGTCTTCTGATTTAGGTTTTAGATGGGTTATATTAGCCAGTAGCTTAGCCTGCAGCAGATGTATAGGAAAAGTCCTTTTTATTCCCTAATGATGGTTGAGCTTCAAACTTTGTTTTACCAAAGGCAGAAAATCTTCTAGATGCTCGAGTACACCTTGGAGTATTTATCTGAGTCTGTTTGGTTTGCTTATCAACATGATTTTGCATTGGCTTGGTTACAGGTTATAAATAAAAATTCCTACTATGGGAAAATACTGGGTATTAAAAAGCTCTTGAATCTAGAAGAGAAATGTGTAACAGGAACTAATGGCTGAAAGATAGAGCCAGATAAATCTACAGCAGGAGAGTGATGAATGTTTTAAGAAGTAATATTAAATAATCATTGCGATAAAGGAGGTAATGAATAGAGTGGAGTTACCATCTCTCGATACCTTCAGATCATGATTGAACACCTTTCTGAAAGATATTTTTCAGGAAATTACGCTCTGCTGAGCTCAGTATAAAGAAAACTGGGCAAAAAGTAATGGTCTGTGTTAGCAGAGAGTTGTCACCAGTAATCAAATGGTGCCTCCTGGCCCCAGCTGTTATGGACTAAGCAGCTGAGGATTTGGAACATGGTGGTGAGAAATGCATTTTCTTTAGTGTTTTGAGGACTTCTGTGTGGACTGAAAGTACAGAGATAAGGGTGGAGGTGAACCCTTTTGTAGGCTGGTAGAGAGTCTCTTGCTGCTTCTACTCCAAGGATGCCACCTCCAAACTCTTTCACATCCAATTTTAAAGTGGAACATTTAAGCGTCTCTCTCTTGAGACCCATCACATTGAACTCCTGTATTTTTTTTCACTGAGATGCTCCCTTGAGGAGACCTCCTGTCAAACTATCAAATCTCTGCAGAGCTACTGGCTTTGCTTGCTGTAGTAAACTCTTCTGCCAATTCTTGGGACACATGTGGATCTGAACATTGTCAGGGAGGACAGTGACTTGTATTAGTGGAAAATGCTTCTGACAGAGTAGCAGGTGTTGCTCAATATAATCTTCCCCATGGAAGTCAAGGAGAGCTTGGTGCCTGCAGAAAGTGAGGAGACAGCAGTGGCTGGTGGACTCCTATTACAGACATCTATGCAAGTACAGCTCTCTCTTACAGCCTTGCAGAGCAGATGTTAATTGAGGTGTGAATATATGAATATATGCTGTGGAAGAGTGACTGGGACTGAAGGCAGAGATGGAGAAGATTCCATATAGATTTGTTCAGTTGTCATCTTTTTCTCATGCTGCAATGTGTGGTTGCTGTATAGTAACAGATGATGAGCTTAGGTGGACCTCTGATCTGATCTGCTGTGTATTGACCATCAACATAATCATTTCTGTTGATGAATTGGTGGCACAGTAGCAATGAAACTCCTCATCCTTCAGGAGCAACTAATCAGTTTACTGTTCCCTGTGTGTGTGGTGTTGGCTGTCATATCATACTTCATTTCTCCTAGTTAAGCCTGTGTGTTAGTGGACTTTGTCTTATGAGACTTGGCATTGAGATATCACAGTGATGGAAATAGTACAAGTCCCTTAGGCAGGTACAGCAGTTCACCTGGAAAATTATGATACTGAATAAAGCAAGAAACTCTGTGTCTGGGGAAAAAAATTTTGAGAAATTTTGAGTTCTAAAGTCAACACATCCCTTGTGGATATGTATGGATATCCCTTGCTGACTCCTGTCTCCAGCAGTAGGAACCTCTGAAGTAGGAGTTGTGTGATAGAGAGCCACCTTCCCACCTGCTATTTATATACAGAGCAGTGTAAGTCGGCCTCTGAGTGAGGTATTTATACCAGTGGGATCATGGTGCTATATAAATAATTGCAACACTGCAAACATTGCCTGCTGACTGTGTGGTGTAACCACACTATTTATATAAATCTGACAACCTAACTACAGCCAGCGAAGACTATTTAAATACGACCGGTGAAGTAAATGCACCCTTAGGAAGGTATAACTAACTATACAGATAATAGTATCAGGTAACTATACCCATAGGAAAGCATAAACATACAAATAATAGCCACAGTGTAAGTATAACACAGAAGTCAGAGGGTCTCAATATTGATATAATAGCAATTGGGTGACTTTACTCAGAGGAGAGGAAAATAACTGTTTGAGTAACAACTGCAACCTAACTGCAGTGATGGGAGAGGGTGGCTTGGAGAGTTACAGCTGTGATATAGAACTCCCTGTAACAGGAGATCATCTACATGTGGCCAGAGCAGCATTTCCAATTGAAACTTCAAGGATGGGCACTTAGCTGTGCAGGGGGTCTGTTCCCAGGAAGTAGAGCTCTGGGAAGGGGAAGTGGAGTTGTGTTTTAGCACAGGAAGATGATGGATGGAGGAGTGAAGTGGATTTGGCTTCTTCTCACTTCCCTGGGAATTCAATTTAATGTATTTCAGAACGTAGTTTTGGGCTGAAACCAGGCGTTCTCAAAGGGAGAAGGTTTCCAAACACGAGAAATGGTGATGGGCCCATGCAGAGCAGCAGCATCACATTGCATGTACTGGGTACAGGATTAGTAATTTGTGCTGAAAAGAGGGTAAGAGAATAAAGACAAAAAAGCAGCAATTTGTTCAGTGACAAACAGCAAACATAAAGGGAAACCGTTAAAAGAATGTCTCAATTTGATACCTTTTTTCTTTTTTCCAAATTGGTCTAATTGACCTTCTAAATAGAGATGGCTTTATTTTTCTATTCCTGTCTGATAAAAATAAAAGGAGAAATAAAAATCATTGCCAATTACCCTTTATTTGTATACAGCTATTCAGCAACAAACCTGTCTGAAGAGGCAGCAGAAACAATCTCCTTTCCCACTGCCTGCCACGTTAGACTGGGACTGGTGCTGTGTTCGCTGAGCCGTGTTCAGATAGAAATTGGATCGAGTAAAATAATATGATTGCTGTCTCCTCTAGACCTTCACATGGGCTTTATATATTTCATAAGATGTGTTTGACAGTGGAAGGTGAACGACTTAGTTTTAAAATAGAATCAATTTAAACCTTCCACACAGTGCTAGTCAGTGTTATTGTTTAAGTCAAGAAACTGGGGTTTGGAATGGGGTTTCTGTGTTAATTTTTTCATTAGTGATTTGAAAGATGTTGACTGTCAAAACCTGGAATTATGTGGGGAGGTGTGTTGAGGGAGGGGACTGGTACACCACAAAGTCCAGGGCATGGTGTTTCTGAGGCTGGCAGATCACCTGCTTTATTTCTGAGAAGTTTCTCTGAGCAGTTCTGATTTTTAGAAACAGGGAGCAAAATAGGTTCTTTAATATCTCTTTGGAAATATAGTATAAATACATAATTATTAACGTAGTTTTCCTTTGTCCTTGGTGCAGTGACAGCTGTCTGAATGCTAAGACAGCTCTGTAGGAATTGAAGCTTGGAACAGACAGGTGGTTTTCCAAGGGAGCATTGTCTCTTGTGGCTCATTGGAAACCTGAAAATGATCTCCATTACAGAGGTGAGCTGAAGCAGCTCACCTTTGGCTGCTTTACCTTAATGTCCCAAGGATGTTTTTTACTCTGCAAGCAAGATGATCAGTAAACCCTTGGGCTCAGTATTAAATTTCTACAGGGTACAGGGATACAGGCACAAAGTGCAAAGACCAAATGAGATAAGAGGTAGATTTTCTGCTTGAAGGATCCCACTTACAGGAGTAAGGACACGCACTATTCCCTGAAGAAAACTTGTTTGAGAGGGTTTTATCACAAGCAGTACATGTTCCCCTCTATTTAAGTTCAACCTGGGAGCCTTTCCCGATTTGAAGTGACTAGGAAGCAATGGGGCAGTGTGCTGGTGGGTTGAGTATAGGTAGCAAGAAGGCCTACAAGTAGAAGGAAAGACCAACAAGAAGGGGAGGGGGAATGGAAGTGATGCTGAGCACGGAGACATGTCAGCTGCATTGTTCACCAGTTTCCTTCAGGCTGGCTGCAGGACTCTGTTCTGCTCTGCTTCATTCAAAAATCACCATGGTGAGCACTTGCGCAATCTCCAAGATAATTTAACAACTCCACTGGAGAGATTTACCAGATGGTATCAGACATGAACAGCAATGTCTGACAGGACCCCATAATCACTCTTTATGTTGGTTGAAACCAAGGATTTTGGAATGGCATGAAGTGCTTATGTATTGGTTGCATGTTCTGCTTGGGTCTAGTAATAATCAGTCCTAAACAGGTCAGTAGCTGCAGAAATTAGGCAGACTTGAGGACAAGTCTGTTACAAGACCTAACAGAGGACATTTAGGGGTCCTCTTCCTCAATCAGTGATGAGGGTATCTTAACCACAGAATCAAAAAATAGTTTGGGTTGGAAGAGACCTTAAAGATCACCCAGTTCCAACCCCCCTGCCACAGGCAGGGATGCCATTCACTAGACCGGGTTGCTCTAAGCCCCATCCAGCCTGGCCTTGAACACTACCAGAGATAGGGCATCCACAGCTTCTGTGAGCAACCTTTTTTCAGTCCTTCACCACCCTCACAGTAAAAAATTTCTTCCTAATATCTAATCTACACCTGTCTTCTTGCAGTTTAAAAGTTTAAAGCCATTACCTTTTGTCCCATCACCCATGCCCTTGTAAGAAGTCCTGCTCTGGCTTTCTTGTAGGCCCCCTTTAAGTACTAGAAAGTGTGAGAGGGTCTCCCTGGAGCCTTCTCCAGGCTGAATAATCCCAACTCTCTCAGCCTCTCTTTACAGGAGAGGTGCTCCAGCCCTCTGAGTGTCTTCATGGCCTCCTCTGGACCCTCAAACAAGTCCATGCTTTTCTCATGTTGTGGGTCCCAGAGCTGGACACAGTACTCCAAGTGGGGTCTCACAAGGGCAGAGTAAAGGAGGAGAATCCCCTCCCTCAACCTGTTGTCCACCCTGCTTCTAATGCAGCCCGGGACACAGTTTGCTTTTCGAGCTGCAAATGCACATTGCTGGATCATGTTGAGCTTCTCGTCAACCAACACCCTCAAGTCCAAGCAAGTTGAGCATGATGAACTGTGTGTAGAGCATAGCCTCCCTTCCTGCACCTAGATAAGGCTCTTCCAAGGCTAGGAGAGGCACAAAGGCAACCTGGTGCCATACTGCTGGGGAAATTATACTGGGAATGCTGGGGTCAATATCTGGATTTGTCAGCTTTACCTTGAGCACAGGTAGAAAATTGATAAAGCTGTTGCTTGTCTTCCACAGGTTCTGGCACTAAAGAGGTGAGAGTTCCTCTGTGGTTTTGCAGTGTGAAAACAGTGAAGTGCATTGATGCACTCCAGTGGTACTTCCCATCTGGGGAAGCTGCTCAGCAGTCTGCGGCTGCTGAAGACATTCTTTAACCTTGGTCACTGTGCCTTGTATTCCTCTTCAGTGGCTGGTACAGTTCTGAAAAAGGAACAGAGCAGCATAATTTCTTTTTATTGATTTGAAAAGTTATCATTCTGAGAAACTGAGATTTTTTTGTTTTTGTTATTTTGGTGTTTTTGGCCACAGAGCAATGAAGTGCTTTTACTCTTGCTGTGATCTTGCTAATTTCTGTTTCCCTTTGAATCCTAAGGTAACACAGGGGTTTGTTTAGCTCCTCATAGGAGCTGCCACTGCAGACTTGATGGGTTTGGTTTATTGTAGTTTGTTTGGATCCAACTGACAAGATCTGTCACAATTCATTGTCTTTATTGCACTTACTCATAGTGATTAAGGAATTCAATATGCTTTCATTTAGCTAATGACCAGAAATTGAGCCTTATAAGGTTTCAGTCCCAAAATTTCATCATATGATACTTTTTTTCCGCAGCAGTCAGCTCCTTTGTGTCAGTCTAACTTTCAAAGAAATGCAATAAAATTTAATGGTAATGGTAATACCGTTGTACTTCATTAAATGCATTTGTCTTTTCCTTTAGAATTGCAAATTTTACTTGATTCTGACTTCTGTTTCATAACCAGTCTTGCTTAAGGCTATTACAGAATATCACATCTCAACCCTTATATGTGCTTTATGATGGTAGTGGGCCAAATTCTACCAACAGAAGCGTTTCACAGTAAGCTTGTAGAATTCCTTTCCAAAGAATGCTAGAAATGCCAGGAGGTCACAGACCTCTTCTCCAAATACCTACAAGAAGTGCCTGGTAGAGAGATGTGTTGATCAAGAGCAGGTTGAGAAGAACACAGACAAGAAGATGCTTTAAAACTTGGGAGACTTTTTGCAGGTGTCACATACACCTGCCCTGGTCTTCACTTGATATCCTCGTGTGCCCGCTGCTGAAGACAGCAAAGTTCAGTTAATCCCAAAGAGCTGGAGATTTGCTTATTTATTCAAGAGAGAATTAAGGTTAGTGTAAAGCCATTTTTTGGGTGTCAAGTCCTTTTTAGTTGGTGGTTGTTCCTAGGAAGAAGTGCAGAAAAGGGAGAATTTGTGTCAGTAATTAGCAATTTTCATCAGCACCTTAAAAACCTATGCTAAACCTATCTGAAAAAAAGCAGATGTAGTTTTCCCCGTATGAATTATTTTCATCCAGTATTGTCTTTCCTTTCTGTTATGAAGTTTTCTTTATGTTGTTTTTTCAGCTGGCCCAAATACAGCAGTGCTTAGCATAGCAACCTCTTTTTAACTGAGGTTTTTCTAGCATTAATACCTTTGTATTCTTTTTACTGGAAATGCTGTTGCTATACAAAATTGCTCAAAAATTATCCTGCAACCCAGAGGTTGTCCTTCGTGAAGGCAAACTAAATTGCTTATGATATATTTAAACAAGGATGAGAGATCTGTATCAAAAATAGGCAATGTTCTAACATGTGAATTTAATTGAATACCATAATCACTGTTTCAAGGGAGTTGTAGCTGAATTGCTGCCTTTTCAGTCTAGGTCACCAGCTTATTTGCAGGTAAAAGTCCTTGCCCTAGTGTGGCTGTTGTTTTGTATGAAATGTCATGGTGCTCTCTGTTCCCATATGGACAAATCCACATGTGATAACTGGACATAGTGATAGGAGAGGCAAAGGACTGAGGGAAAGCAGGATTTTGGTGCTGAACACCAGCCTTGGCTATGCAAGTGAGGCACCAAGGGTTTGTCTTGCTGCTGCCTCTGCCACATGTACCACAGGATAAAGTTGATCTCTCCACATCTCCAGCCCAGTAGAGTTATTGCATCCTGAAGTTTAGTTCAGTGTTAAAAGGATGAAAATAGAGCAGTCAGGGGAGAGTGATTCTTGTGTAACTTAGCATGCTGTGGATGAAGGGAAAATACCGTGCTCTGCACTTTGGCTTTGAGAAGGGTCGGAGGACCTTAGCACTACATAAGAAAAGCGAATCTTTGTGAAGGATAAGAGGTGGGATTTAACTCACTGGTTGATCTCTTTTTTTTTTTTCAGTACTTCCATAGGTTTTCAAATCCTTTGTCTTGAAGCTCTGTCAGGTGAGAGACAAAGATATCTTGAAAGGCAGGAGAGGTGTCTTGCCTGGGCCACTCTGCAGCAGGAGTATGCAGGTGGCCATTACCTCACATCAGTGGATCTTCGTAAAGTCAAAGCCCTTGTCCTTCCCTTGCTGGTGCTCAGTGATTCGTGTGCTGAGCTGTGTCCCTGCCTGAAGCCAAGGTGGGTTCTGCTGCTTGCAATTTTTATAGTATTTCTGAGCTGCTGGGACGACAGTTCTTCAACCCAGTTTTCCTTCTAATCTTCATTTCTGCATGAAGATAAAAAGTGTTTTTGAGGATTCCCTTGAGGACCAATTTAGAGTTCAGTTTTGATTGAATTAGTTGGATGTATGTAAATAGAATCACGCATTTAACAGAAACCCAGATGAAAGACACTTTCAGGAGGGCTCAGGGCAGATGTTGTCAGTTTAGCCTGCAGTCAGCACCTCAGAGCAAATCCTTCTCTTCTCCCTTTTATTGTGATTTATTCCTTTTTCCTTCACATCTTGGCCACTGGTGAATGCTGTTGTTCCAAAATGCATGTTTGTTTTGGGCACTTGTGCCTTATGTCTACCTTGGGTCTGTGGCTGGCCCTTTTTACATAGTCATGGGCCACAGAAAAAAATGCTTTTGTGCTGTTCCAGAAGCCCTTGTGTTTGAAAAACCGGAGTCATAAATATGGATGGCACAATTTGTTGACGTGAGCAAGGAGGGAGGTAAAGATTAAGGAGAACTGCTTTAATTAACTGTCTCTGTGTTGGGGGACATGCACCCCACGCATTGGGAGCCCAGAGGAGGGGGATGTGGGATACTTCATTACCTCCCTGCTGTGAGCATGTAGCTGATAAGGAACAGCCGCCTGCAAAGCCGTCAGTACAGGCAGGGTTGTGAATACAACTGGGCAAGAAAAGGCTGCACAGTCCTGCATCTCCATCGTGCAAATTAGGAGCATGGGAACTGGCAACCAATTTACACCTCAGCAACATAAGCCGACCCCTGGGCTCCGCTCTGCTGCAGTGAATCGCTGAAGAAGGTGACCTGCAAGGGCTCAGCTCTGTTCCTCATGCCAAGAGCCTTAATTGCAATCTTCTTGACTGGTAGTTATTCTTCATCTGCGTACCTTATGAGGTCATAACGTGACTGTATCACTGCTTTTGCACCCAAAAACACCAGTTCATCTTCCTGCAGGAAGCCAGACCTCTGCAAGTGCCTGCTGGGCTGTAGCTGGGGGAGCTTTGGGCCCATTCCGGCAAACGGGCAGTACTTGCTGCTGATGTGGCAGGGTCAGATCCACCTGCTGAACTAGGAACACAGGGAAGGTTGTGAGCTGTGGAGTGGGGGATGGCACTTGTGCTTTACTAGGTGCCTTGGAAGTGACTGGCATCCTTCTTTTCCACCTCTCCCCGCTAAGGTGGGGCCTTAGTTTGTGTTTCCTTGGATTCACAAAGCTCAGTGCTAGAATCCAGAAAAAGTTGGGCTTTACATGGCAAAGAGGACTGTGCACTTATATAAAGATGCATATAATGAGTTGTTGGACCAATTCTTTCATTTCAGCCACCTTGCAGAAGCACAAACATCCCCAGTAACAGCAAGGCTGTTGAGCCTGGTATGCAGAATAATCTCGTCAGTGCTGTCCTCACTTGTAGCCATGCTATTTAGTCGGGGCCTAATCCACTTCAGATGTGGCTCTACTGCTGCACTGGCATGTCTGTCTGGCACATGGTGCTGTGCAACCAGATACCCTGCAGTGTTGTTAAAAGCAAAATAAATAAGATGCTGTCCATCTCCTCCCTCTCACCCCTGAGCCTGCCTGTCTGCCTCCCCGAATACAGGCTCTTGAGAGTTATTTAGCTAAAGGCTAAATCACATTATGTCGTACTTATTAACTGGAAACAAAGCAAGTCTCAACAGACACCTGAGCAGATGCCAAATGTCAAGTTTGATGGAAAATGCTTAATTATTTCTCCCAAATCTACTTTTTTTCCCCCCTCTCCTCCTGTGTTTTCTGAAAATTCCTCTTTTGCAGTGTGAAATGTCTTCCCTGACTCAACCTTCAGTTCAGCTCTCCAGAATGGGGCTTCTTGTTCCCTGTAACAAGCTGGGAGACTCAGAGGAGGGAGCTTGGAAGAATGTGATCATTTCATCATAGTCTTTGCAACTTCTTTTTATTCTCAGTTTCATGGTCAGCTCCCTTCTATAGCATAATTTTGGCGTTCTGGGTTTTCTTTTGTCTTTCTGTCCCTCACCTCTTCTTTCCAGTGGATTTTTGCACCTTATCTCTTTGGCTGTGATTTTACCAGTCACTGTATTCCATGAGGATGAGCTGCAGAGAGAGTGTGGTGGCGATGTGATGAAATTGAGAGTAGAAATGCTTGGGAGTGTCTCTGCTCTTAGGTGAAATTACAGGTCAAACTGAGATGGTGAGAATCTGGAATGTGCAAAAACTTGTTACAGGAACTGTGTATTATGTGTGTGAAATTCAGGTTCAATTCACTGTACTAAAGCTGGTCAGGGCACAGACTTAAAACTCTTCCCACAGCCAAGGTGAGTGCCACAAGGCTATTCTGGGAGGACCTCTCTTTTCTCCCTGCTATATTTTGCAGTTGGTCTAATGATGAATTCATATGGGTTTTGTTCCTAGGTGGGACAAATGTGGGTTTATGAAGTGATGGTTATTCTTACGGGATTAAAAATGAAGACACAGCAGTTGGGTGTGTAACCATTCAGTAGGACAGTAGTGAGGATTTGAATACACAGCCTTGGTTTGAATACATGATCTTAGGCTGGTGCTGCTTCCAGGAGCAGTGTTTTAGCTTTTGGAGAGTTTTGTGTGTGGAGATTGAGTGCTGCATCACTAGCAGAACCTTTGCATATCCCAAAGGGTGGAAAGCAGGGGAAAGAGGGTTACAGAAACCAAGAGGGCTCTGGGAAGCAAAAAATGGTGAAAAGAACACACAGTCCTGTTCCCTACAGGTGGGGCAGCTGCTGTACCTCCAATGCAGGTTCAGTTCTGTGCAACCACAACCTGGAGTTTGCACCAGCAATAACAGTGACCTTCCTGCAACAGAGACAATGTGGCTGTGGTTTCTCCCTCTTGCAGACTAGAAGATTATGAGTTCAGGGGTCTCCTGGGGCAAACGGGTTTTTCTCTCTTTGGAAGAAACTTCATTGTTTCCGAGTCTTTAGCCTTTCCTGTTTCTTGTCCCATCCGAGCACTGAGCAGTGCAGTCACTGCTGAGCACAGACCAGGATGTATCACGTGTACATGGAGCCTGTTGACAGCACAGAAAAGAGATGTCTTGCATGTTCGTCATACTTGAAATCTTTTCTGTGATAAATGCATTTCCTGTGCTTGGATTTCACTGCTTTCCAGAGCTGCCTGTGTGTCTTCCCCTAACACTTCCATTTGTTTAGTTTCCCCTGTCCCCCTGGGCCAGACCAGCAGCAGTAGAGCTCTTCTCACGCTGTATCTCCCAGAACACAGGGAGCCATGATTTGGGAGGGGAAGGTATAGTTGTGTGTGCACTTACTGTTGTAGTATTTTCATAGAGGTGGGAAACTAGACAGCATCTACAGGACATCTGTGGGACCTGAGAGCTGTATAGCAGGGCTCAGGCAACCTGTCATAAAAAACTGAATTTTAAAAAGAAGAGATTGAAATGAACTTTTTATCTTTAAAAGGGCAGTTTTCCCTAATGTCTCCTCTGCTCAAGGTCCCCAGGGTGCTTGGTTGCACCTGAGCAGCCTTGGCCATCTTCAAGCAGTCCTTGCCCATGGGGTGCTCAGATTCACACTGGGTCTCAGGTGCCCTTTCCCACCGGGCTGTGGTGTTTGGAGCATCTTCAGTCCCATCCAGAAGCAAACCCAGAGCAATTCACTTTGATGTGTGAAATCTGAATTAATGAAATGACTGAATTAATGTTTTGTGCCTCTCGGGGAAGAGAGCAAGGGGAATGTGTTGGCCTATATTTTATCAGAGGAAAAAACTTGTTTAGTTGCATGTGCAGAACCAAGGCATCTTAGACCCTATGGTCTCTGTGGTGCTTAAGAGCAGGATCTCTGAACCTGCTCCATTTCCCATGCAGCAGCCTTTTGCTGACTTGTAAGGTGCTGGCCAAATCAAGAGAAAAATGAAACTTCCTTTTATTTCTTTCCTTAAAAATTGAAATGGGATTTTTGAAGAAGAAACATCTCCTTTTGCCATCTGTGGCTGTGTGCAGCAGGACCTTGTTGGAGAGCAGAAACCCCCTCTCTTCTGAGGAGGATGTTCAGCTTCGTAGCAGTTGTGAAGCACTTGGATGCTGCAGGGGTTGATGTTATAGAGGAGGCACAGCCGTGGGAACACGGGACCTTGGATTTAGAGCAACCTTTGACTGGGGTGAGGTGAACTGGGCACTGACAGGCCCCTGCCCTGTGGTTCCATCAGCATGTGGAAGGGCTGCCAGTTTGGTTATCACCATTAAACTGCTGAAGAGAAAGGAGACGAGACTATAAATAGTACATATCCTATGATTAAAAATGTGCACCTTCGTATTTATGTACTTAGAGAATTGAGGTAATAAAAACACTGAAATGTGCATTTCATAAGGCTTTCATAATGCAGTTTATAGTTTTAATATTCTTGCACTCAGTTCTGTTTTTCTATGTGGTTTTTATGAGCAGTCTGTCTGGAGCGGTCAGGGCTGGATGCAGGCAGTGACAGTGTTTGCTCATGGCTCTCTGAGCACAGAGAAGCAGGAGCTGGCAGCCCTGGAGCTGCCTGGGGCCAGGCTGTCTGCCAGCAGATCAGGTTCCCCGTGTCCTGGCATGGTGGTGCCTTGCTAAATTATGATCTGAGCCCGCTCCACACAAGGCATGTTTTTCCAGCAAGTGGAGCATATATCAGTTGTTGAGCTGAATCTTGGCTGGACTCTCTTCACTTCATTGGACAGGGTAGAATGCTTTACTGATCTAATTAGTCATTAATTAGGGGCGTGAGGTCTTAACATGCAATGCCTGGTGTGTCACACCTGGTGTGTCACTGCTAAGTGTCTTGCAGAATTAGCCCCCAACTTGTTTGCTCAACTCCAGCATCAAGCAAACTGCAAATGGAGAGGGAACAGGAGGGTTTTGCCTTTCTTTTTTCCTTCCCCATCTGAGAGATATTTTTTTTGCAATAACATTAATTTTTTTTCTGTGATGCTTTCTCACACAAAGAATGTGTTGCTGCAGATCCTGCTCATTGTTTTGACAGAGTATTTTTTTAATTATTGTTCTCTGCACAAGATACTCTTGGACTGGATCCTGAGTCAAAGGTAAAGGAACAGGCCAGAACTGAGAGGGACAAAGCAATGAGTTGTTTCGTCCCTCTGCAAAATTTCCTGGATTCTACCCAGTCCCTTTTATTAGCTTTATTTATCTGGGTAGAAACCCACTGAGATTATAATCTCATCTTCCAGGATGATTTATCCCAGTCTCTTGGCTTTGAAAAACGGTCTCCAGACCATCCCAGGCGTGACACTCTGGCTGTTCTTTTTTGCTACTTGCAATCTGTTCTGCTGCTATAGGAAGCTGTAAATGGTTTGTTTGTTTGCTTTTTTCTACACAGCTCCCATAAATCTTTTCTCCCTTTCTCAGAGTGTGACTTATGACTCGTCAGAGGATGGCGAAAATCACTCTGAAATGGATGGGAAGTACCAATTTGCTGGTCTAACAGCCAATAAGTCATTTATTTATAAAGGCTGGGAGAAACACTCCTGGAAATCACAGCTGTGGGCTTAACAGCCGTCCCCACTGCTTGTGGCATAGGAAGGGTGTGGATTGTATTTCTCTGACATGGGACAGCCCGTTGTGTGCCTGCAAATCCCTGGGCTAGTAAAGGGAGGAGCAGGGGGTACATTGCTAGCCTGTGTACAGACCCCTTCCCTCTAGATCCACCATGGAAAAAAGGCTTGGCAAAGCTTTGACATCAGTGCTGGCTATTTTCCAGTAGTCCAGGGCACTGGAAAACCTGCGCACGGGTGATGTCTTCTGATGTATTCCCACGTGCAGCCCCAGCCAGGCTTTGGAACTGCAAGGTAGGGCTTTGCTGGACAAGGAGTTTCAAGGGAGATATTTGCCCTAGCAACAAATTTTTTTGGGTTTTGCAGTGAGAAAACCTTAAAAAGAGCAGGGGGCTGGGTCTGGCTGTGCTGATGTCAGTCTGGATTTAGCTGTGTTGAAGGGAATGAGGTTAGTCCAGATTGACACAGGCATAAAAGGAGAGGGCAGAATTAGGCTTATGGTATCTAAAAAATGTCTTAGGTCCTGATTCATCAAAGCACTTAAGTATAGCTGAATTCTTCCTAAAGCTCATATGTTAGCATTTTGCTGACAGGGGACATTTATTTTTATTCAGAAATATCAGAAAGAACTAAAAGGAACACTTCAGAAATGGCTTCCTTCTGAATAGAAGTATAATTGGGTCTTAATTTGGGGACAAACAGGAGAAAATATCTTTTAGGCTGAGGATTTCTTGTATGTTAAATTGTGTATTTCACTGCAGAAAGCAGCTTCTAATGCAAATATTGTGTCAGTTGCAATCACAACATGCTAGTACAGTGGTGTAATTACTTATGATAATGAAAGAACATAATATTATTTTGAGCTAAGAAAGCTATGGATTGGTCATCATGTAGGGATTTTTTTTTTTACTGGCAATAACCTATTTCTATATAATGTAATAACCATGACATAATCACAAACTTGAGATAATACAAGCAGTTTTCTGCCCTTTGTGCATCAAAATACCCCAGAGATGTAATTATCTCATGGCTACTAGATTTTCTGACAAGTCTTGTAGCTTAAATATTGCAGACCCTGAACACTGATATGTGCAGAAAAACATTAAATATTCATTTGCTGATACATGTATTTATAAAAATCTCATTTCTCCATTGAGTGAGTGGTGGTTTTCAGGTCACCCAATTCAATAGCTATAAAGATATTTGAGGACTCAGGGATTCTTGCTCATTTGAAGTTCTGTAGTTTTCTTTTTTTTGAGCAGAAGAAACGCAGTAGCTACTTTTCTCGGGAACAGGAATACACTTCTGCCACAGAAGTGCCACAGTTGTGGCTGTGAGGAGACCCTGTTTGTGGTGCCCACATTGCACATGTATGAATGCTGTGCATGCCCTGGGGTCACTTTGGAGTCTGTGTCTGTGTTGCTTTGGCTGCTGGAAGTGCCAGGTTCGCTCCTTTCAAGCTGCTCAGGATGAGGAAGAAGGTGGGCATCTCTCCAATGAGTTTTGCTCTCAGTTTTCACCAGCAAGAGCAGTGCATTTGTGTCATCTTTGATATCAGTAAATGACACAGTTCTCAGCTGAGACAGCTGAGAACTCTCACCAGAGATTACAAGACAGCACAGAAATGGGAAATGGAAGATGCAAGAGGTGTGTGTGCCCCCCCCGGTGTGCCCCACTAAAGTGATAGATAAACCTGGGGGGCTGCATCTTCCTCAATGGCAAGTTGAGTCTTATCCTGGTAATTGCCTGAAACATGACTTCTGGTGGGTTGGATAAGATGAGCAGTTGTGTTGCTGCTTGTGCTTCTCCAAATGGCCCAGGCAGTGAGGGATGTTTTGCTTGAGTCCACTGTAAGGATTGAACATGGTTTTGTTGTTGATTTGTTTTTTTTTTTTTCTTCTTTAAGGAAGAAAAAAAGAGGAAAAAGCACAATGAATCCCAGGAGGTCAACCCAAATAGCTTGATGCCTTTTCTCTTGAGCTGACTAATAATCCATTCTTTACAGGAAAAATAGGTTACCTGCTGATGTACCAAACACAGGGGTGGTACATGAGGGGGAGAGGTTCTCTGTATCCAAGTAGCCAAACTGCATCTAGCCTGGAGCTGTGTCGTCTGTAACAGGTAGGTGCAGGAGGAACCTTTGAACTGGGGAACCTCCTGTGCTATTCTTACTGAAAAATAAAAAAGGAAAGCCCTTTTTTTCCAGATGTGCCGTTGCTTCAGATTGAGGTAGTCCTCCTGTGGTGACTGAGAACTGTGTGGGTTTGCAGTACCAATCTGTGGTGATGCTTGTGGAATTTGTTGTTTTATTCCAATCCTTCTGCAAAGCCTAGCTGTCATCCTGCTTTTATGTTACTTAAAAGAAAGAAAAAAATAAGGGATCAAAATGCCTTTGTTGTGTGTTTGATCTATTCAGCCCCGAGGAAACCTTTCTGCTATCACCCACCTCAGGTACATACCTATTTACCTGTGATTTGAAGGAGAGTATCACTTTTATGCTTTGTGTACTTGAAAGGAAGTTAAATAAATAACTCCTTTACTCCTTTTAGTTTGTCTTGGACACTTCACTCCTAAGAAATTGTGAAACCAAGTGGAATCAGGGAAGGGCTGACTAGCAAGCAGTTTGCCCATGAAATGGATTTGTTTTTAATTGCCTTGTAAGTCAGGTTATGATGGATTGTATGACCTTACCCAATGCAGTCTGACATAATGGGATGCTGTCAGAACTTCTGGAATAACAGAGTGATAGTCACTTGACTGGGATTTTCTTGCATATGTGTTTTAGCCGTGTTGATCGCTTGCAGTGGTTAATATGCATTAAAAAAATGAGAAAAGGCAAGGTCATTAATGCTTTTTGTCATGATTACTTGAAGAGCTTGTTGTTCCACCAGGAATTAATGCCTTGCTGGTAGCACAGGAAAGAGGCATGGGGCTGTCAAGCTGTGGTGCAACGGGGTGGGCGTTGGGTTCACAGATGTCTCCTAGTCCCTTCCAGGGCTCTGTCCATCAGGGGTTATCAGGGATTGGAGCTGGTAATAGCACAGCCATCCCCTGCAACTCAAAGAATTATTTTCAGCTAAGGATAACTGAGATATTTTAAATTATTGGGCTGTTTAATAAACGTGGCTTGAGGAGGCCCCTCCACGGCGCACATCTGTTTGGAGAGGGGCATAGCAAACAGGGGTGGTGTGTCCAAGGCAAAGCAAGGTGGCTTGGCAGCAGGGGCTGGCTTTGCTATTCCACCTACGAGGGAACAGGAGCTCTCTCATTTCCTGGCATATATTAGTGGCTTGTGCAATGGAGAGATACAAGAACATCCTCCTCTCTCTGTGATATATGAGGTTTGTAGGTTTCAAACTGTGTAAATAAGACTTTTGGCCACCAAAAAAGGAGAAGGAAAAAACCCTACCCTCAGGTAAATCATTATGCTGCATTTGTTTTCTAGATCCTGTAATAAAAGAAAAAGCCATTTTGAATACTATTCCTTTTGCCTTTTCAATTTCTCCCTTGGAATCTCCCAGCTGTTAAATTAGGTTTTGGATTCATCCCAAACTTATGAATATTTCTTTGTTCCTCTTCACTTATCTGTCTCTCCTCCCCATCCTTTTCCAGAATAATTTCCAGTGGGGGAATGTTTTTGGAAACAGTATTTTCATGTGTAGGTCTGACTCACCTAGCACATCTTTCTTTAAATAAGATGATACTGGTAGTTTTTTTACATCATGGGTGGTTCTGTTTATTTGTCATGAGCTGGACTGTTGACTCGGATGAAGCCGCACTGTGTGTAAGTGCTCTTACAAGCATTGATTAGGATGGCAGCTTTTGACAGCTGAGTCAGCCAGGAACCTTGAAATATGTCATTTGGGGTTGTTTGTTGCTGATAATGAGTCTCAACTGCCACGGGCTTTATTCTTTTTTTTTTTATTATTATTTTTCCCCAAAAAAGTTTAGAGCTTTCTCCTTTATCAGGACAAGGGCATTCTTCAAATTCTCTTGAAATGGATGTGGTGCCTCCTGCTCTCCTTCAGCGGTCACCGCTCTGGATATTTTTGAAGAAAACAAGTGAGATTTAGGAATTGTTTGGAGATAAGGTTATCTGCATTAAAGCTCACAGAGAATTTGATTTCTGTAATCATTCTTGAGGTTTGTGGGACAAAAACAAATTCTAAACTGGAATGCATCTAAACTTAAAAAATTTTCCCAAGAAGTTGAAGTTTCGTGGTATTCCTCATGAAAACACTGAAATGTATTTGCAGGAGAGTAGATTGCTCTCTGGCATTGCCATGGGACTTTGGATGAACCTGTAGTTGTTCTTACCAGCTTTGAGCTCTTCAGTGGGAGGCGGTAGGAGACTGAGAGAACTCATGTCAAGTGCAGTTTGCAGTTTTGGGGGCTTGCAGCCTCTGCATCTCCATGAATCCCTGTGCTTCCAAGCCAGGAATGAATTTGGAAGTGTCAGACAGGGCTGAGCAGGCTGCTTGGCCACCATGGTGTGTGTTTGTAGCATACAAAGAGAAAACACAACTGCACGCCCTTCTTGATTTGCCTCCAGTGTTCATTTGATCCAGACTCCCTGCACAGCCTGATCCATCTATCCCTCCTCTTCTCTCTCTTCCCTGTTGAGCTGACCCTGACAGACCCCCAAACTAGTTGGTTTCTGATAATTTTTTATGTTGTGGCTACTGTGGACTTGGAAAATGCAGCAGAGCCAGCCAGTAGCAAGGCTCTCATGGATGCCCGTGAAAATGGAGCTGTTTCTATTCAAAAGTTCTCTTAAAGCCTGCCAGTCCTTTGGAGAAGCATCTATTTAATCAGAAACTTCCTTTATTTCTGTCCCTTGTCTCTCACCTCTCTCCTTATTCCCATTCCCACACTTTTCCTTGCCTCTTCCTTTACTTCCATCTTGAAGTTCTGGTAACAATTGCTGTTACTGGACTGGCAGCCCCTTGCAAGCAGCTGGAGATGGCACATTTTGGGAAAATGCAAGCAGCATGGAAATATGAATACTTCTCTGGGGGCACAGGGGAAGCTGCAGAGCTGAAACCTAGTCCTGATAGAATTCAGGAAGTTTTTACTGTCATGAAGTTCTTTAGTAAGAGCTGCTGTTTGTTTAGAGCTGCTGTGCAGTGATTATTTTTCAATAAGACCTTCAACTTCACCTGACTATATCTGTGGTGATTGCAGGACTGAACCTAAATGTCTGGAGAGAATATGCTAAACTTCACTGCCGTTGGTGACAGGCTTTAGTAATACCTGCCTCCGCAAGCCAGGGGGTTTAGACATCTGCTTTATTTGGGCCTCCTGCAAATTACACCCCCAAGGACTTTAGGGGAGTGAAATAATCTGTACTGACAGTGCATGGTGTGGAAATGTCCTTCCTTAACCATCCTGCTGATGCTTTACTTCGACATGGAAGCAAAGGCAGATTGGTGGCAGAGAGCAAGTGGAAATCACACTATGGTTTGGGTTTGACCTGGGGTAGACATTGGGAAAATGAATAAAAATGGAAGAGAGAAAGTTGGTCTAGGAATGCCATTCCTTCTGTTTCTTAACTGTCCGAGATGCTGGTGAGGGAACTCAGCCTCTTATGCCAGAAGCATTGCTGTGTATTGCTTTGCTTGGCAGTGCCATCTTTGCAGAGTAATTTGTTTTAATTCCCTGCGGACTGGAGTGGGAGAGCTGAGCCTCTGAACAGCTGTAATAAGCCCATGACTTCATTTCCAAATGGGGTCTCTTGAGAACATTAAGAAGATGGTGGGGTTTAGGAGGAGCAGTGAGCTGGCTGCTCCTCACTGGGGATGGCAACTTCAGGGGTCAGGAGATCCTGTAATTAATACTGAGCCAGCTGGGAGGCTCTGGCACACAAGCTGAGATCCTGTGTGGAAGCGAAGGGAAGAGGAAGAAAACAGTGAGAAACTTGGGAACAGCCTTCCTCTTTCAACTCTCATCAAGACTGAACCCTGGCCACAGGAATCCTTCATTTGAAGGAGCAAATGAAATTATTTTTCCTCCTAAATAAGCTCAGATCCCTGTATTACAGCCCCGATCAATGTGTCTGTCCTCTGCGTACTTTGAGGTCTTGAATGTATTTTTGTTCTCAGAGCATCTTGATGGTGGAATGTGTTCTTATCCCTGTTTTTTAGTTGGGTGGCTGAGGCCAAAGTCCTGCTGACTGCAAGGGGTTGGCTTGGCACCATGTGGTGTGGCCCATCACCTTGCACATGTCCTGAAGTGATGACATTCACTTCTCCTATTGGTAAGTCATGGACTCCCCTGCCAAGAAAAGGAAGGGTGTTTTGGGGCTAGTTGGCAGCTCTGTGGTATCCCCATGATCTGTCCAGAGGTTCTTACAGCCTGAACCACCCCCTGCTTGCAAGAAGATGCATCAGGCCTCCATTTCTTGATTACAGCAAGGCAGCCAGAGCTATTTCAACTGAAATGCTTTGAGAAGCTGATTATTCACAGTCATGCCTGACACTGCTGAAGAAGGGATAGGGTTTGTTCCTCCTCAGCTTTCTGATCTGCAAAATAACAACAAAATAACAACATTTGTCAGTGTAAATCCCCTGTGAGGCAGCGAGCTCAGAACCCCTGTGTGAGGTGCAGTGGGGTCTGTTTACCTGCAGAACAGGTACATTTTGGGAGGTGGGAGAGCAAACTGTGCACACCTCATCCCACTGAAATACATTGTTTTGTCAGTACATCTTTGGTCTGCTGCAGAGTAAATACCTCCCTTGTTCTTCCAAGGTGCAGAATCCCCCACCTCCATCTGAACTGCCCGCCAAACACAGGCTGTATTTCACCAGGGTTTGGACTGAGTCCCACATCTCATAGTCAAACTCATTGATGATTAAAGCCTCTTCTGCATGGCACCCTTGGGCTGAATTCGGATTGGCAGCGCAGCTTCCAGTTTCATTCCATTGAGGGTTCTCCAGACATCCTGTCTTAAAATGTGTGTAACTTGACTCTGTTTGCTCTTTCTAAGTTATCTCAGTACTGTTTCTTCTTTCCAGTCCTTCACTTACCAGTCTCAGGGATTCATATGAAAGCAGAATTTTTGACCCACATGGTGGTTTTTTGCCTCTGTGAAGGGGTAGAGATCATTCTCTAAGAAACCATGGTTACAGGATCAGTCTCTTTAGACTTGGATACTGCTGTGCCACTTGTGATATTTTATGCTACTGAAAAACTCCATCTTTCTCTAAGCTTGCTTCCTTTGGCAGCTGTCTGCCAGCCTTCATTTGGCATAGGATCACAGTTGTCACCTTTCCAGGTTTCTTTATCGAACCAGAATAAAATTTCAGAGGGGCTACAGCATGGGAGTGCTGAGAAATGGTACTTGAAAGCAGAGTTACGGCATTATGGAGCTGAAATTAAACAAGCTGTATCTTGATACACAGCATTCAAATTTCACCAAACAGGACCCAGAGATTTGCTTTAAGAATTTTATGCTGGTCTCTTGGTTTCCTCTTCCAGTAGGAAAGTGTCTACCTCCATGTTCCTGGGCTTCACTGCAGCATACATTTCAGTCTCTGCAAGTCCAAGGGGCACCTGGGAGATGTGTCAGTCACCAAATATCATTTCATCCCACTTTTCCAGGGCTGTGGCTTTCATCTTACCTAGTGAGGCTTGACAAAGACTATTTAATGGTGCTGTTATGATCACACAGCAACCTTTGGAGGCCAGAGGAGCTCTGCAGGTGCGGGAACATCTTGTGAACCCCTATCGAACAAGTGAGAGAAGTGAAGGTAATTGCAGGAAAGGATCTGGAAAAGAAAATGTGTGAATCAGATAAGCTCATATTTTACCCAGCCATGTTTAATAATTTCCCATGATAAATGGCTACTGCCTGTTCCCCAGTCCCAGCATTGTTATTGTTGCAGTGAAAATACCATGGCCACTGTCAGGCACTGAAATTCATTTATGTGGTTGGTGTGGGTTTTGTTGTCTCTAAAGCAATTACAGCTTTTTATTCTTTCACAGATGTTTTTGGACAGACATTGTTTCTCTGCCCCAAAAAAATAAACAAACAGAAAGCCAAGTATGCACCTGATCATTTTAAAATTGGGAATATTTTAAAAATCATCTGAGCTTTTTTTTTTTTTTGGCAATTTTAATTCAGAGACCACATTTCCTTGAAATAAGCATGAGCTTAGCGTGAGTGGTTGGAAGTAGCTGTGTAAATCCTTAATTGCTCTGCCAGGCCTGTGCTCTTTCATTACTTGAAGATTTTGAAATCCCCCAACTGTCACTTCTGTAGCTGCAGTCAAGCTGGTAAGATGCTGCACACAGGTGGCAAACCTCCAACATTATCCTCTTTCTCTATTGCCTTGATTTATTGTCATGTTTATTATTTTGTAATAAAGCCAAAAGCCTGAACTAATTCACTTGAAATGCAGCAGTTGTAACACACCGAGCTGTTGTCTTCTCAAAAGCTTCTCATGGTCTTTGAAACAGCTGGAAAACAGTGAAGGGAAGGGAATGAAAAGGCAGGTTGTCAGCAGAAACTTGCAGAGGGGGTCAGTGCCGCAGATTGGGGTTAAAACAGGTGAAGACTTCATGGTATGAAGTCTAACAGCAGTGCTGCATGGTGTGATTCATAACTGCAGCAAGTGAGATGGTGTGTTGTGCTATCTCCAGCCTCACCAAGCCTCACAGAAACTCAGAGTTATGCAGCAAGCAGAATATAATGTGGTAGGGAAGGATTCAGGTAGGAGCTTACCTGTGAAATAGTATTTGGAGGTGGATGCATCTCCTTGTTTGGAGACATTTGCTGAGGGTTGAATGAGGACATGGTGTCTCAGTGCTTGTGTTGTGTGTGATTTCCCAGAATGGTGCTGCAGCACTTGGTGATGGCTTTGAGAACTTAGTTCCAAGCACTGCCTCTGGAGAGCGATGCCTTCAGTTTTGCCTGAGGGTTGCCTGCCAAAACACAGGCCAGAGGTTTGGGTATGGTTAAATCTGTCAGCTGTGACTTGAGTGGCCTGGCATGGGCAGTTAGGGCTGTGTTTCTGTGTCACTTGCTCCTTGGGGTCTTCCTGCTGAAAACCTCCCTCCCTTTTGTAGCAGATGTGCCACACCTATGCTTTATAAAAAAACAAGGCAGTGCTATTGGCTGTTTTCCTGTTTGAAATCACTTGGCATGTTCCAGTGCTGAGAAATACCTAATAATAGTGCTGGTTAGGGAGCAGGCTCTTCCGTGGGGCTCTACTGTCAGGGGTGAGATTAAGCAGGAGCATGAAGAAGAGGAGGATTGCCCAGGCTGAAGTGGAGCAGGCAGCTCTTCTCAGTCTTGTTGGGCAAGAGGCAGTCGCTGTGTGCTGCTGACTCACGTAATGACCCCTGTGCTAATGCTGTTCCCTGTCATTTAACACATACATAAAACTGCTAAATTGAGACTGATTTGAAACATGTGTGGTTTGCTTTGGAATGCACTTAATGGCAGCTATACTTTAACTCCAGGACTGTGATTGGAAAAGGAGGGAGAAGTAAATAGTTTACATTAACTTAGCAATATCACTCTTTTATTATTGAACTTTCCTGAAATCTACCCAAATCTTGGCTCAAATCAAACAGCTTCAGATAATTTGTGAGAAGTGGAAGGTGAAACTAAGTGGGAGTAGGACATAAAAAGAGTGTGTGATTACTTGAATGGAAACCAAAGTGTTCCCAGTACTCACTGCAGTTTGTGAGATGCTTTGAAGGTTTTTTCTCACCTCTTAAATCCTTAGTGCTTTGAGGCAGTGATTTTGGCCTTCAAATGACTACAGCAACTTGCTGCCCTGACTGTGGAATAAATTTTGGAAGCAGTGTGAGTGCATTCTACAGGATTAACAGCCAGGCTGGCCATAAAGTAGAAATCTTTTCAAAACAGGTTATGAAGAGATCTTATGATTACTTAATAATGAAAAACTAGCCTACAAGGCCTGGTGGCTTGTTGCCTTTTATAGTGGCAGGTGGGAAAAGCAGAATGGGCTGAGTACAATCAGCATTTGCAGTCACAGGGAACATGCAGGTTGTATTTTTGGTCCCCAAGAGGTCATCTCAGCAAAATGCTTTGTGTTGCTCCATGCTGCCTTGCTTTCCTGCTGCTCACTGTATTGCTGCAGCTCTCTAAAATATTAATGAGGTGAGAAGGAGATGGCCCTCAGATGACCCCCTGTAGCATTGCTTGCTGGACTGAGAGTCTGGGCTGTAGTATAGCCCCAAATCTGTGGTTTTTTTTTTTATAGAAGTAGAAATTGTGGCTCAGTATGGATGACAACTTGAACTGGTTATGTCAGCTCTAACTAATGACATTGAAGACCAATAAAGTGACTCTTAGATTGGTTTGGCATTATTAGTTTTGTTATTAATTATGTAGACATGACAGCAGCATTAGTGCTAGTATTAACCATCAAAATAAAATGGAATTGTACTCATAAATCTCACTGATTGGGAGTACATGAAGGATTACATCTATTCTCCAAAGAAAAAGAGAGGAAATAGAATGAGTCTGGAGTAGGAGTGAGATGGAGGTGGGAGAATTTCTGGGGAAGGCTGCTGGTATGCTGAAAATTGTGCAAAGAAGGAGCCTGAGCAAAGGGGAACAGGACTGGGGCTAAAGTCTATCCCTGCCTGACTGCCTGAGTGACTAAGGTTGGGTTCTCCTGCATGTTAGCAGGAATTATGGACCCCAATGCCCTTGAGCCTGGCTACCTGCCTAGTACCTCCCCCTTCCCTTTGGGACTCTGCTGCCATCTTGATATCTAATCTGGGAACCACTGCAAAGGCTTTCTCTGTTGTGTGAGGCTGGGACAAGAATCCTGCCCATTTCCCAGGGCATTTGTGAGAGCCTTAACGCCTGGGAAGAGCAGGCAGATCTCAAAAGGCAGAGATCAATGCAAATGGGGACAAGTACTTGCCAGGAGCAGGCTCTGATTTGGGTGCTGCCCATGAACAGGACAGAGGAAAGGGAAGCAGGCACATCTTTACTGCCCTGGAGAAGAGATAGGGAGATCCTTGATCAGAAGAGTTGCCTTTGCTCTTGGGTACTGAGCTAACTCTGACAGGTAAACTGCTGAGAGGAGGCAGTGCAAATCACCTGCTGCTCTGGAGAAAGGTGGAAGGAGAATTATGCCTCAAAGGGATGCATGGGAATGGCAGTTTCCCGAGGTGGTGTAATTTGCACAGAGCTGCTTGTCCAGAGACATGACTCATTAAAATCTGGGCCTTAATGAGCTGAGAATCATCCCCCAAACCTGCTATTGGGTTCTGCTGTGTGGCACTGCTGATGCAGCCACATCTAGGTGCTGATAGTTCAGTCTTCAGGGGGTTAACAAGGCTGGCTGTGGCAAGTGGCCATGCCCTGCCGTGTGCTGGCCTTCAAAGGGGTGGTGGGCGTGGGTTGCATCTTGCTCAGCAGTGAGAGTAATGGCTCTATTTATAATGCCTTAAATGAAGTGCGTGATAATTTAATTTGTACATCCATTAATACTATCTACTGCAGGGTTTGTTCTTAATTATGTTGCTCTAAATGGAATTTTAGGTGTATTAACAGGCTCTCAGTCCTGCTGCCAGGCACAGCTGTGTCTATCCTGCACATGGTTGCTTGGAAAAGGTGCTTTCTGTTCCACTAACCCTACTGCCCTGGTTGGAGAGGGCTCTTCCCAAGCTGGCAGTCATTGCTCCAAAAACACCCTTCCTCCCTGAAATGGCCAGGAGATGATCACGATGCGTATTTCCTCGGCAGATGTTGACTTTATCTCTGCAGGTTAGAGAAAAAGGTGTCCTATGGGCCCCATATCCCCAGGGCCAGGAGCTATTTCAGTTAACACAGTTTTCCAAGGGAAGCTTTTCCTGCAAATAAATAGGAACCAAGCATCCAAATACCTTTGTAGGTTGGCCCAGGGTTGACCTGACTATTAATGAACTGATAATCTCCCTCTGCAATTGATTGCCATGGGTATAAGTGGGTTAATAAGCATCTGCCTAAAGTCATGTCTCATGGTCTGGTTTACAGCTGAGAAGGCAGCAGTAAAGGTGTGTATTTGTCACAGAATCATAGAATGGTTTGGGTCGGAAGGGACCTTAAAGATCATCTAGTTCTGATGCCCCTTCTGTGGTCAGAGATGCCATCCATTAGATGAGGTTGCTCAGGGCCCCATCCTGTCATCCACCTGACTCCCAGGCAGCCTTTCCCAAGAAGGGCTATTTTCCACTTAGCCTCCTGACTCTGAAAACTGTCATTTACCAAACAAAATGAGTCTTTCAAGGAGAATACTTTTCTTACTGCCCACCCATGCCTCGGTTTGCAGTTCCAGGATGGCAGTAGTGGAAGGGACCCTGAACTCTTTGTCTTTGGAGGTTGCCATGAACAGGGGATCAGGTCAGAGCTTCTGACACAGGGTTCTTGCATCCTGCTCAGTGGTTTGGCTGGTGTCTGAGAGCAGCTGTGGCCCTGGGTGGACATTATAGGCTGCACGTTGTTGTCCATTAAAGTCTGTGTAAAAATACCAGAGGGTCATTTAAAAACATTTAAAAGCTCTAAATTATTTGAAAAGTTTAGAGAGTCTAAACCTTTGAAACAGGAAGAGAAGTTATTTGCAGAGATGTGTTCAGTAGTTTTGCTAAAAATGTCTTGACTAGCTAGTTCACCTCACATTGCCTCAGTGTCTGCAGGAAACTGGAGAAATTATTTGCCTCTTTCCAAAGATGCTGGTGAACAAGTGAGTGCTGAAAGGTGTTGGATAAGTGTGAGCAATTATGTGAGTACAGGAAAGTCAAGGTTCTTTCCTACAAGACTGCAGAGTTATTTAGCATTTCTTGTAGATGCAGATATTATGTGCTGTCTGCGTTAGCTATTTCTAGTCTTTGAAAAGAAGCCAGAATTCTTTAAGAGTCACTGCTTTTTCTGAGCTGATGCTGGCTCTTTTGCCTGAGGAGTATTTGAAATCTGCCAGAATGCATGTATTGTCAAAACCAGAAATTGAAAACCCTATGCAGGATCTGCTGCCCCTGTGAGTTATGAGCTTTCCCGAGTCATCAGGGAGAAGAAATGCCTACTCTCGTTGTCTGCAAGAGCTGTGGATGGACAGAGGCAAAAGAAATCCCTCTCCCTCCTCCCCCCTCTCCCATCACCACTCAAAACTCTCTCTTTGGGTGGAAAGGAGCTTTTGAAACAGAGACATGCACACATACACGAGCGCTTTCATGCTTTCCCGTGACCTGCCTACTTCTAGCTGTCCCTCCTTCCTGGGAAGCTGTAGCCGCTGAGACACGGCAGTTGGGGAGATCCCATCCCCTCTCTGCAGCCCTGAGACCAAATGAATAAAGTGAACAAGGTTCTGAAGATCCTTAAGAAGTCATCGAGGAGAAGGAAGAGATGGAGAGAGGAGCTGAGGGTGGAGGAGGAAGGGGAGAGCCAGGAACTCTGTGATCCAGGTGGTTTGTGCCACCTGCACCTCTGTACCAGTGGTAAGGAAACAGGAATGTTCCTGCTCACCTGGGGATAACATGCCTGTTTGATAGTCATTGCTTACATGTGACAGGAGAGTTTCCTACTGCCAGCTGCTGCTGTTGTGCTTTTCAAGGGCTGAAAAATATTGGTGGGAGAAGTGGTAAGGACAGGAAACTGAGACTCCTGGGTCTCCTTTTATAAACCTTCCCTTGCTCACGTGGGTGGCATTTTGCACATTTGTGGAGTGGGAAGAGTAGGGGGTCTTCTTTCTGGAGACATCATGTTCCTGAAAGCATAAGGAGAACGTGTAGCTCATTGAGATTTTGGTTTGATGTATATTGTTGCATTTTTGAGATATTTAAGCCTGGGTGTTTATTCTGTATTTTTGTGCAATAGAAAAGCAATGGGAAATAGATGAATTTAGGTTGCTGTTTTTCTAAGGGATGTTTTTGTCTGCAAAAGTGTGCTATGGCCAAAGTTGGTCTGGATCCAGGTCCATTATATCCATCCTTATCCTCCAAGCAAATCAGACTGTGGCTACAATGTCATTGAAAATAATTCTTGGTTTAGTCTATCTATAAAACAGCAAAACTAGAGAACATGTAAAAGGCTTGTTTACAGCATGCACTGACATGTCCCCAGCATGTCTGAACTCTCTGCTGGTGGCTGTGACCCAGAGGAAAATGTGTTGGTTTGTGTGCTTGGCCGTCAGGCTCAGCTTCCTTCATTCTGCATCGCCAGCATCCAAGGGACATGAAGCACTTATGAAACTACACTTAGGACGAAGCCACGCTCATGTCTAATGTAGGTCACTGTTCTTTTCACTGTCACATTTGGTAGTTTGTTTGCAATAGTGTTGTTGTAGCTTTTGAACATTTTACAGGCTCGCTCTTTTTCTTTCTCACCCACCTAATTCTGTTGAGCTGCTTTTCTGACTCTGTCCTGGAGCATCTGATGGCTCCATTCTTGCCCAGACCTGGCATCTGAGTGGCTTCGTTTACAGCTGGAGATACAGGGCACAGAGATGTTACTGGACTTGCCCAGGGTTACTCAGACTGGGGCAGGGTGGGCACTGGCCTATGAGCTTGAGGTTTGAACCAGTGCCATGATAAGCACCACTGGTGACTGTCCTGCTCTCGGCTTCAGCTTCCAGTTGTCCAGACTTTTACCTCTCTCACCTCCTCAGGTAGTTCAAGTGTCTGAGATGTGTTTTTGCCACCATTTTTTCCAGTGAAATATACTCAAATAGTTTTGTTTAAACTTTTCTTTATATTTCTTACCTCATCTTTAGTTAGAAATTGATCAATAGATAAGAAAGGAAATGAAAACCTGAAAATATGTGAGTATCAGAAAACAAGGATGCAGTGGAGAACATTAGCTACCCTTAAATTGACAGTTATTTCTGTTGTTAGCCCTGCATATTTTACTTTATCTTTTTTAATGGGAAATTGTCAGCTGAGAACTTCCACCTCCAACCCTCAAATTCAGCTGCCTGGGAATATGGTCCCACTGGGGTTCAGTTTTATATTCAGTCCAATTCCTTCTAACTATTTAATATGCTAAGCTTTTGGGTACTGACTTGAGATACGAAGTGCTTTGGTTAATTTTTATTTATTTGGTTATTCTTTTGATAAAAAGAAAATGACACAGATCTTTTGAATCTGTAGTTAATGCCAACCTGTATGGGCAATACTAGTTAGATGAGTCCATCTCAATTGGGTGTACACAGTGGAGCTCTCGCTATGAGCTATGGGTTCAGGCTGCTTAACAGGAAAAGGAGAGGAATTGGTGCTTCTTGACCCAAAATATCTCAAACCTGTGGTATCAATTCTCTGGAGAGTCTGTTCCTCTCTGTTGATTGTAAGGGAAGTATAACTGAAGGCTAAGATGAAGATGTCACTCATGGGCTGACTTTTATATGGCTTGTAGTGGTTTTTAGGACATGAATGTCTGACTTTCTAAGAATGTTTTGGCTTTGCTGCCTGGATATGCTTTAGGTGAAGAGCCCCCTCTTTCACAGTCGCTGTGACTCTGCAACAGTTTGTTAACCTGAGGCTTCTAAAAAATGAACTAATAGCTTTTTTTTTTCCTAAATGCAAGATGAGTAGTGGGTTAATGCACTTCTGCCATCCAAACAGCAGTGATAGAGATGGATTGACAGAAAAAAAAAAGAAAATAAATTATTAAGGCCAATGGGGAGAAAAATAGTGCATTCCTACAGTCGGGTTCTGTGCTGGCAGTTATTTCAGCCAGTTATATCTCCACAATAAAATGTAAATGAATGCAATCATTTATTTTGCAGCCTGGAGGCCTAGTGGCACGAAAAGATAAGTGAGCATTTTCCATTGTTTATATGGTGGAGATGGCTCTTCTGTGTCTGCTACTGTCTCTCTGATACCTTGGCAGCATCTAAATGTTGCCTTTATTATTAAAAACACATATATGGGAGTCTAATATCTTAAACGGATTAGCATGGTGTTTACAGAGGCATCAGCCAGCCCCCACTCCCTGCAGGCTCTTGGCATTTGTGTTCCTTCTTCAGGAGCAGTGCACACAGAGCAGGAATGCCAGTGCTGGCCAAGGACCAGGGAAAAAAGCAAAGACATAAGGCAGGGATTGATGGGCCTGGAACATGTGCGGCTGTCTCTGGTCAGAGGGATGAGCAGGAGAGGTTGGGAGATGCCAGTGCCAGTGAGCTGCTTCTCTGGAGGCTGAGGAGGGGGAACAAAGGGACAGTGGAGAACAATAGGACACCACAGTGGCATTGGGATAATCTCTGATCCTATTTAGGCATGTTTAATTGGCCTGTCAGTTTTTCATATCTCATGCATTTTCATAAGGATTCCTCTTTGCCTCTCGTTTTATCTTCTTGTAGCTCCTTGGATTTCCCTGAGGACAGTCTCTCTAGATTTCTTTGTTTTGTGTTTCCCCCTTTCCCTTTTCAAAGCAGTGCTGACTTGCCTGGCTTTGTGGTGTCTAAACAGAAAGACAGATTCAGCAAAGGAGCTGTTTGGGAAAATCTCACATTATCCTCAACAGAGGGAGAAATTTGCTGTGGGAGGGGGGATTGTCAGTGGCCTAAACATGTGTGCTGTCTATCACAGCTCTCTTTCCACTGGTCTAGGGCTCTGAATATAAACTCACATCCCAATCATGTGTAGTGCTATGGGGAATTAAAATTTATACTGGAGATGGTAAATTTTTTCCCCCTCTAGTCCCTTTGAATGCTAAGATACATTTATTCCCATGACTTTCCACCCAGTATCAGCTACCTTAAAAATTCAGGGCTACTGAACTTCTAGGTTAAATAAACACATTCAAAGGGGTGTTGCTCAGCCTTTCAGATCATCTGTGTTAAACTCCTATCCTTCCATTCCTAAGTTGCCAGATGCCAGACCTAGTTGCTTCATTCTCCCACAAGAAATCCCCCAGGCACATAATTAAAACCAAGCCATCCTTGTAAAGCCACTGGCTGAGCTTGCCAGAATTGTTCATGCATTTCTTGTGATTCTTGAAATTCATGAGTATTGGACTTGGAGGGACGTGAGGACCCAGAGATGCAGCTCTGGCAGGCAGAGGAGAGCAGGAGCTGCAGTGATGTCTGATGGGCTGCTCAGAGATGGTCATGTCCCACCTGGTCCCTGGGGTGAAGGCAAACATAGGTGCCTGTCAGAGCGGGTCCCTGCACCAACAAGAGAGTCCAAACCTGCATGACCGGGCTGTCCAAAGGGTTTGTGTGCTTTAGGTGCCTTTGGGCCTGCTGAAACTCGGTAGCCTTTCGCAAGCATTCCATCATCAGGATTTGGGGCCAGATGCTCTGGAAATAGTGGGGCAAAGCTCATGAGAGCCAGTGGGTTGTCCCAGACCCTCAGCAGGGGAGGAGATGGGAAGAGCTGCAGGTGGTGGTGGAGGCCAGGGATGGTGTCTCCCCCTTTCTTGGTTTGGAAGAGGCCCCTGTACCTCATGTCAGCAGAAGAGCAGCTGCCATAAAGCCCTCTGTGTCCCATCAGCGGGGTGGTTTTCACATGGCTTTTATGCATTTTGTGATGACAGTTTGGTTCGTGGCAATTTATTGTCCTGCCGGGTTGTCTTCTCTGTTTATATCTCATGGGTCTCATTGTACAGCAGTAAGTCATTGCAAAGCTGATAGTTTAGTTTCCAGCCATAAATTCAGACACTGGAAAAAGAGATTTGTGTATTCCTATGCCTCTTGTCTTCGGATGTGGCTGTTCATAGAGCTCTGTATGCCCTCAGGTGTGAAGATGTTGTTCGGTAAAAGCAGTGGTGACTGAAACAGTGTGAGGAACCTCTAAATAAATGCTTGCTTTTTTTATATGGGAATGCAAGAGGTGAAGTGATTTGAACAATGTATTTGGACAAAATATCCTTTCAGTAGAGCATCTGCACCAGGCTGGGTGTATGGGCTGCACTATATGGTCATGGTCTGGGGGTTGGTGCTGGAGTACTGCAAGCAGCAGTCAAGCAGCTGAGGTTTAACCTCTGAAGGTCTTGGGACAGCTGTGAGACCTGGCACCAAGTGCTCTGCTAGTGGGAGCAGTATTGTTGCTGGTGGAAAGGAGAAAACCAAAGTGCAGGAATTAATGTGTGGCTCTGAAGAAGTCAGGGTTAATACCATTGAGGCAGAGATATTTGTAGATAAAGCCAAAGGATCCTGAGAAAGCCAACGAGCTGGAGACCCTAATAATCCTCTCTCCGCCTGTGCCCTACGGTGGTGAGTGCACTGTAAATGAAGCAGTTATTAGCAGTTATGCTCACATCACAAGAGATAAACTGGCCTATTGAGCAAGAAAGAGTTGCCCTTTTTCAACCTTTCAAAGTGATTTCCCCCGAGGGCACCAGCAAAAGGAGAAGGCTGTGCTTCCGAAGTGGAGCCAGGTGCCCTTTTGAAGCCCCAGTATCTCTGATCTCCCTCTTTGGTAATGGGGTTGTGGAGTTGCATTATTTATAGTTCCTCCTGGGCATCCCACCTGCATGTCCTGCAGTGGCTGTGGAAAGGGGATTCACTGGAGATTCAGAGGTGATTTAGAGGGACTAAAAGCTCATGAGTGGTTATGGGATCTCCAACTTCCAGCAACAACAATTGTACCGAGAAATCTTTTGATCAAACAGAATCAGTCCATGGTAACCAAACGTAAATTTTGCTGCAAAAATATTCTGTGTCAACGTTTTCAGCAATTAAACCCTTCTTCATTTGGACTGTTTGGTGCTAGAAATTAATTAGTTGGTAATATCCTCTTTAGAATGAAGACAAATGTTTTCATGTCTTTGCTAAAGGCTAATATTTGAAAAAGAAAAAGAAAAGTAGATGAGTTCCTTAAATCTCTTTAATCTTGTCCCGATAAATATATTTCCTTACTGTTAAGCTTTCTTTGAATTTCTGTGTGCCTCTTTCTCGCGTTTCATATAATGCCAAGTGCTAGAGAGTGGGTAAATCAAAGCTGCAGGTTTCAGCTTTCAGAAGACTGATCAGATTCAATCCAGTCCTTCCATCTTGAGATCACCTGTAATAAACGCCAAAGAAATGACTGAAAATGTCTAACGGAACAGACCATTTTTCCCTTTAAGAGCAAGTACATAAATGCTGATATGGTTAGAGGTGGCATCCACACCTTGCTTGCTTATCAAGTAGTTGCAGAAGCTGTGCAGTTTAGTCCTTCAGCCAGATCTTGAATTAGTCTGCGGATGAGACAAGCACAGGTGAGCCTGGAGGCTGACAGCTTGATTTCCCAGTGAAGCAGAGACACGTGCTAAATTAGCTTCTCAAAATATTCTGCAGCACTTTATTTGACAGCTTTTTTTGCAGTTAAAAAATAAAAATAAGAAAGCAAAGCCAGGCAGCATAAGAGTTTTAGAAAAATCCAAACACCTTCTTTCCTCTGATCGATCTGAAGCCCCACCTGTAAGGTGCATTTGGAGCCAAGTGTTTTTCCTGCTTGTTCACCTGATGATGGGACCAACCTACTAATAAGGAAATGCAAACAGAGAGTTAAAGTTTCAGGCTCCATGACGATAAAACACAGCTTTGACATTGTTTTTAGATATTAACATAAAATATAAGACTGAATCACAGCCTTTGTGAAGGGCTGAGTTTGGCATTACTAAGAGAAATGAATGTGGCAATTCTTGGATGAGGGAAAGGGGGTAGGAAAACGCTTCAGAAATAGGGATAAGAAATGAAGTCTGAAGAGAGTAGACATGAGAGCTGGAGTTCTTGAAGTCTCCCTTGGATGACAAAAATAACTGTCTCCCTTAGTGGAAAGTATGACATTGATGGTAAGTGCTTTTCAAAATTGGTCAGATTTAATCCATTATTAATTATGCCATCATGATGATTACTACGATTTAGGCACTTCCCAAACAAGTCTCTACTTAATGATGAGTGCAGTGAGTTCTTGGAAGAGCAACCATTTGGCTACCTCTGTGATGGTGCAGCTCTGGGTCTGCTAACCACAGGGCCTGGCAAATTTGCATCTACTATAAAATGGGATAAAAATTTCAAGCCTTGTGTGAATGGAAAAATGCTTAAAGTAGGGAAAAATTGTTGATGACTCTTCAGATGGATGTATGGATTTACTCAGGGCTGGGCTCAGTTCCCTACTCTGCTGTTGGCTCCCAGTGTAGTACTGGGCAAGCCACTGATGGGCAAGTTCTCTGCCAGAGTAAACTGGTACGGCTGTTTTGCAGATGAAAAAACAATGCCAGTTACATGCAGCAGTCATAGATTTGGTCATTAGATTTGATGGTGGACAAGGATAATAATCCTGTAAAAAAACAGGCCAAAACCTTCATCCATGTATCCCTAGCAACTTGGACAAGACCAAGGCAAATCTGGTTGGTTTTCTGTTGGGCAGACATCTGGTTTGGATTTAAGGAGACCAGAATAAAGATAATGTGCTCTTTCTCTAATTAATTTGTTCTTGTGAGTAAAACATCTTTATTGGTATTATTTTAGAAAAGGGATCTGTGAAAAACAGTTTCAAATTGAGATAATTGTACTTCTCTTGGCTCATTCTTCCTTTATCTCTTCCACTCAAACCTCACCCAGTGTGATATGTAAACATCTGTAAAATGTAGGCAAAATAAGCCCCCAGATGAGGTTTCCACAAGGAAACGTAATATTGGTGCAATGTGTTGAATGATAATAATAAAATTCAATTTTATGGGTTCTTAAGACCTCTTGAACGTTCTGTTACTGATTAATAATTGTGTAACCTGGATCTTCCAGTCTTTTGCTTAAAAAACAAAGTAGTTTTTTGCTAGGTGCTAAATATTAGTAATGGCAAGTCTATCAGCACAAACATACTACTTTAAAAGGTACATATATTTCCTAGCATAAACAGTACTGATTCTGCGTGGATATTTTTGCCTTTATAAAATGTCTAAAGTAGGCTGTTTTAATTTCAAAGCTAAGCTGCTGGTTGCAGTGATCGCAGCTTTCCTACCATCATTTTGGGACTGACGGTGCTCTTTCAGTAGCAAATTTGTGTGTTACCTTTAACTGTGTTCACAGTAAAGGACTGCAGCTGGCACTTAAACTGGGACACGGGAACCTGCTTAAAAGGGAAATGCCTTTTGGCCTTTGGCTTACTAACTCGTCTGGGCTGTTACGAGCTAATTGCTTCATTAGCACAACAACAGTGTAAAATATAATGAGGAGACTGTTGGGAGTACACACATGAAGTCGTAGCGTGACCCCTGTCTAGGCTGGCATCTGCAGTCAGCATTTGCAAGAGCCTTTCATTCTCCCAAGTAAATTGGCAGTCGGAGTGAGTTGCAGTACAGCACATGGAGATAAGACTATTTTAATTTCTTGCTTCAGGAGACTCAGCTGCCTCCTTGGAAAGACTGATGCCTTGTCCATGGATTCACAGGTTGAACAAACATTCTGTATCATTTAATTATTAAAGGGTGGCTTCAGTATTTCCTGGCAAAATAAACTATGGTCTTAGACTGAATCCTGGCAACAGTGTTCCACCTGCAAGACCATGCTTCTTACTGTGGGCAATAGGCAGTACCACACTGGTCACCACTCTTTGGATAATACAGCTCTCCTAACCCCATTTCCAAATGTATACAATATTTTCTTGCCATTGGGTAGCTGCTGTTATTTATGGCTTTTGCAGCAGCATTTCCAAGTAGGGACCTGGCTCCTCTTATGCTCTATATTGTGCAGAAGCAGGACAAAAAGATGGGCTGAGCATCAATCGCCTGACCTTTTGGGTTGCTGTGGATGCGGATTAGATTGAAGCACCCCCACAAATATACTACCAGGGAAGTCTCTAAGATACTTTTACACAATTGTTGAGATGTTCTTGTCAACTGATAAATTAATTATAGTAGGAGGAGATGTCTACAAGTAATACTGATAGGCCTCAGTTGGAAGCTCTAGAAAGGGACATAGATGTAAATGTTTAAATTAGTTGCCTTCTTAACTTTGGGACACAATTCAAATGCCATTCACCCACTTGAATTGCAGAAAGTGCCCATAAAATTCTAAGCATTCAGTCTTCCTGCCAATCTGGAGTGTTGAATTATGGAGAGGACAACTGGAAAGACATCCTCAGCACTCAGCTTTCACCCTCAGCCTTCACTCATCTTTAAATCATCTTCCTTGAATTCTAATCTCAGTATAATCTAGATAGAAACCATTAGCATTTCCACAGCTTGGGCTGGAGGTGCAGTCCCCATGAGTGCTACTTTTGAAACTATGGGACTGTGGTACTTACAAATGGCTGCATTCCCAGTCTCAGCAAATGCAACGGTGAGAACTAGGAATTTCTCCTAAGAGCCTCTTGCTGGTTTCTTGCAGCTGATGCTACAGAGGGTTGAGGGTCTAGAGAAGGTCTAATTCAGGGAAATAATTGCATGTAGCTGAAAATTAAATATGGCCTTTCTCATGAGGTGTCCTTCTGGTGAGTTTGTAAAAAGTTGCACAGGATGTTCAGTGTGTGTGTCAGAGAAGGTGCCTGTGGATGCAGAAAATAAGAACTTTCAAAATATCGAAGGTGAGGGTTAGTGACTGAAGTCTGTTTGTCTTTTTTGCTGAACACAGCTTCATGACAGACTTTCACCTGTGTAAGTTATTGTCCGGGTAATTAAACCTAATAGTGCCACATCAAACTTCCCCCAGGTGTTACTCTGTTGGAGAATGTGGCATCGCACAGGGAAAGCTGTACCCATGCTAATTAGGATCAGGCAAGGTACTTGTAAAGCCTAATTTAGGCTGTTTCCTTTTGGGAATTGCCTACTAATTGAGCATGGTTCCAGTGAAACTGTTCATTGTTCATGCTGTCACAGAGATCATTTATTAAGGGTAATCAGTTAAAGGTGTCAGTGTGGGCAGAACATCTTCTCCCAAACCCTTGTTGTTGACAATGTCAATACATGAGGAGAAACAAGTTCAGCTTGGCTTTGCCGAGCTGCCAGTTTGACCCGCTTCCCCCAACTATGTTAGCAGCAGATTTGATTTAACAGGCAATAAACTTGGAGCCTGGGGTCTGTTCAGTTGCTCTGGGGAGGGGTTGAGCCCCTTGTGGCTACCGTGGTGCTGCTCTGCTTTACACAGCAGATACGGGTGTTCCTGTGGGAATTCACCCGTCAGGAAGGAGAGCTTCCTTGCCGACACACAGCAGCCCATGAGTCTGTGCAATACCTGATTTTGATAGATCAACTCATCCTGAGTTTGATTCAAGGCATTACTGTACTGGATTTGTTGTTTCACCATTGATCCAACTTGCTTATCTAAGGCAGACTTTTTGTCTCCAAATGCTTTAATGCCACGTTTGGCCACTGTTATTTGCTTCTGTGGCTCTCAAAGAGCTCCCAAACTCTTAGGGAGGGATCTGTTGTCTGTTAATTGCATAGCTTGTCTTAACATTCACTATGGCATGAGTGTTTCTGAGAGATACCTTCAGTCTGTTGTTGGCCAGCCTGTTTGATGTATTTTTTGCTGGACAGAGTTATCCATCAAAATCTGTCTATTAAAGGCAGGATTTTTACAAAGTGCTGTAGTAAGAAGGCAGATTATTTCATACTTTTTGTATGATAACTGAAATTATTCCAATAAGAAGTTCCACATATGCTATTTATAGAGCAAAACAATCTGTGGTGATCCTTGTTTATTTTGCTTTCTTTTTAAATGGAAGGTGTACTCTGGTTAGCCAGTTTAACATGGTCTGATCTACGGTGGTGATAAAAACACTGTTAGGCCAATAGCTGGCAGTATCTGATTTTATTTTTTGCAGACAGTGTGCAAATACCAAAAGAAGAGAAGAAAAGGCTGCTTTTCCATATAAATCTGCATTTTTCTCCCCGGAATCCGTTTTACGGGTCTGCCTGCTGACTGTGCTGATAGTCATAAACAGAATTGAAGCACATAAAAACTAATGCAGGAACATCCTTTAAACTAGTGAAGAGGAGATGAAAACGATCTGAACAAATTCACAAAGGCAGTATTATTTGTAACATTAATACATTCAGCTATAACTGCACCTGTTAGTAAGGAAATACTGCCTTCTAAAATACGCTTTAGTACAGTGTGTAATTTTCAGGATACGTATTAGACACACGGGATTTTACATTATTATTCCTGAGGAAGGAAACAAACTTTATGGGAACTTCAAGAAAAGAATGAACTAATTTAATGCGAACTCTACTTTGAATAATTTCTGCTCCTTTAATTTTGTCCTAATACATATTTTTAAATGTTTGCATGAATAGAAGACAGGATTTTTTCTTATAATTTCTCCACAATTTGCTGTTATAGAAAAGGTGTAATCACTACCAGACAGACAAATGCAGCAGTATGTACATATATTCTGAATTCTGTATATTCATTAGTCACATGGTGTTTTGCTTTATTTTTCTGAAACTTGGTGCATATCTATTTTCATTAATCTCTTGCATTATTTTCAATGGATTCTATGACTTGGCAGAGCCACTTCAAATACCAGACATGATAAATGGTAATAGATTTCCCATTATACAAATGCTTTTTTATCCTCTTAGTTTAATTGCTGCATTTCTCACTCCTTCTATTGTGCACTGTTGATGACCAGTGTCCCCACAGTCATTTCCTGAGCTGAAATGAGGATTAGATTTATATGCAGGAGAGCAGAAAACACATTTGTTTCAGTATCAAAGGGAAACAGCTGTGTTTTGTTTGCAACTGGAATTTCCTCTGAGGGAAAACCAATTGTCTTGGGACATCCAGGCAATTCCCCTGACTAAAGAAGTTCTCTGAGCCTCTCAGAGGAGGGTAAATTGGATCTTAATATTCAGGTTTATGTCTGAATACACTTAAATCCCAGTGATGAACCCAGGAGGATGAAATGGCATGGTTCCTTTAGTTTTATTGGTAGACTGGTACTTCAGCATCATGGAAGCAGGCAAAATCTGGTGCAAAATGATATTTTGATTGGCAAAACTGTCTAAGATCCTCTGCTGCAGCTCCAGTGAAATTAACTGGAGATGCCTGTGCTCAGTAGAGGGGAGAAAGAAAAAGCAGTCTGAACAGAGGAAGGAATGGGGACTGGGAGTCAGATCTCAGGCTGTCTCAGAAATTGAAGATTTGGGCTCTGTCAGCCCCCTTGGGCTCTCACAGCCGTAGCAGGAGCAGAAGCCCCATTGCCTGCCCCCATCCCTCAACCCAGCATCAGCCCCAGGTGCATGTTTCTCATGCAATGCAAACACACTCAGGCTTCTTGTCTTCTGTACAAGGCTTTAAATACCCACATTACATCTAAATTTATCTGGAGTTCATATACATGTACACACACCTGCCAATGCTTTCGACTCTAAATAATTTTAAAGAAAACAAACTGGAATCAAGAAGAAAATCTCTTGTTGTTATACCAAGATTGACCTCTAAGGCACTGATGGTTTATTGAGTTTTGAGGGTCTGTAACTGGAATTCCTGAATTTGGAATTTGATGTTAACTCCTTTGGGAATGCCATTTGTGTGTGTCACTAACGCTGCTATGCATTCAGAGCAGATCTCTTATAGCCCCTTCCTTGCTGGAAACCTCTTGGGGTCAGTCTGTGTTACATTCTCCTTTGGTTCCAGACTTGCATCACTGAGTTTGAATTTGCCAAACTGTGCATGTGACCTTCTAGCCGAAAAACTGTGAGGATGACCCTGGTGACTAAATCCAAAAACTCAGTGGCTGAGATAAGGCATCAGAGGTGAATTACTCTGTGTTACGTCTCTAAGGAGACTTCTGGAAACCCACAGCGTATTGTTGCCACAGACCAATGGCTGCAGGCAGCTAATTGCAATCTCCAAAGTCATCTGTGGGATCAGCAGAAATGTTGGCTACGGAAGGTGCTCAGAGACTTTGTATTGGTAAACTCCCGGATGTCCATCTATTGAGAGCAGCCTTTAGCCCTCAGGTATTGGCTTAGTAATGAAGCTTTCTTCTACAGATCTGGAGTTTTCCCATGCTGTATCCTGGGGTGCTGCCTAGAGTTGCCCACTGTCCTCTGCTGTATGTAACAGCTAATAGAAACAAAACCTCTCCAGCAGGTTTGAAGGCACAGCCCTGAACTGCTCCAAGGTTGCTCCATCACCAGCAAAAATCTCCAGGATGATCCATCATCCCACTTTTCCAAGCAGGACTCAGGATACATCATGTTTGGAAAGTTGATGTTCAACAGGTGGTTTGTGCCTCCCTGGGGTAGTGGCTTTGCTCTTAGGTCTGTGGGATGTTGTCAGTGGTTTCTGCAGACATGAACAGTTCTTTTGCAGAGAAGTTTCTTTAGCAGGACTGGCCCTGCGGGGCCCTTACCAGCACATAGTCCCACAGCATTTGTGCCAGTGCTGTGTTTCTGGTGAACTGCTTCCATAAAATCGAGGACTTTTATCTCCTTTGCTCCGGTAATCTCCGGATTAGCTTTCTGGTGAAGTGCAAGCATGCACCTATGTGCGCTAAGGAATAATCTTACTTTGCAAATTAATATGTTAATGTAGTAGCAGATTCCCAGCCCTTAACAGCAGGAGACTGGCGATACGTTTAAAAACATCAATGTGTGATTTTATTCCTTTGGACAAAATAACAAAACAGCCCCACACTGAAAGTACCGAAAAGGGTCTGTGCCCCCTCTAGCTCAGCCTTTGCCATCCTCCCCCCAAAAACCCTTCCCTCTCACTCCCTCTGCCACTGCCGAAAGCACGACTCATTTCACAGTAATCATACGTTAATTTCGAGCCAGCAGCCCCTCGCAGAGCAGGCAGAGGTGCGGAGGGAGCAGCGGCACAGAGCCATGTGAGCGGAGCGCTGGAGGCTGCGGTCGGGGAGATGTTTGCTGTGTCGCTCAAGTGCCGGCTCGGGGTGGTGAGACGGAGGAGCAAAGGTACGGTCAGAGCGGAGCAGCTCCCTCCCTGTGAGAGGGACTTGGAGGGGACTCACTTGAGTATTTACTTTTCCTTAGCTGAGCAGGAGGAAAAAGCTACGTGGTCTGTGATTGATTTTCACCCCCGTGCACTGGCAGGCGGGAGTAGGATTATTTTAATTTTTTGCATGTCCTATATTTTTCAGATGTTGGATTTTTTTTTTTTTTTTTTTTTTTTTTCCCGTTGACTCTCTGGATTTTTACTCTATTCATCTGCCATGGTTATTACTGCAGTAAAGTAGATTTAGGTGTGCCTCAGTCTCACAAGGTTTCCCTCCTCCCGTGTGGGAGCTGTTACTTTGCAGGGAGAAGCACTTGGGTGTTTGTTGGACTTCACTAGACTGTTAGGGAGTCCTGGTGCATGTCCCTCCCTGCACTCCTTTCAGGAGGTGGGTGGGTTGAAAGGATGAGAAATCTGGCAGGATAATGGGGAGAAAATCAACTTTGAGAAGATTTGAGGAGCAGTAATATTTTATTTCAAAGTAAATTAATCTGGGACAGAACAATTTCTGTACTCACCATCCTTCAGGATTGCGTGTGATAAGAAGTTTTTTGTGCTGTGCTGGAGTGTGATCCGCGGGTCCCTCGCCCCCAGATGAGTTGTGCGAGTGTTCGATGGTCTCTGCACTCCCGGCTCACAGGGCGCGCTGCAGCCGGTGCTCGGTCCCGACGCTGTTGCCTTTGATTTCTGGAAGGTTTGCATTTTAATGGAGCCTGGAGCGTATCTCACCGCTGGGAGCTCAACTCTCCCGCGCAAGCCCCTCCAGCCGGCGGCACTCCTGCAGCAGATCAAAGTCCTTTGCTGTAAAGGAAGATGACCTGCATTTTTATAGGGACCTCTAAAGCAAACCAGCTTTTAGGGGCTCAATGTAACTCGGATACTATTGATTCCAGGCTTCACTGAATGCATAAATGCAGCTGTTAGCCTCACTTAAGGGGAGAGAGACTTACTTGCTGATGCAGGGATCTGTGTGCTGACGCACGGGAACTCTGTCGGGGCCGGCAGGTACAAAACTTTGGTAGCAAAGGGAAGGACCTGAACACAGTGAAGTTCCTGAGGCGGACTAGACCTTAAGCCTGGGGTGCAAATCCTGTGTGTGACTTGCCTAGTAAGTAAAGTAGTATTTGTCAGGTCAAGGATGCAATTCTAGGTGGCAGACCTGAGTAGAGAGCAGGAGCCTGAGGGCTGCTACACCCACTGACACAGGTTATTTGGCATCACTTACTTTTGAGAGTTTTTCGTGATGCTTCTTTGTTTCTTCTCCTCTGTGGTTTGGAGGCTTCATGAGCTTCTCTCTGCACTGGAAGGAGCTTCCTGTTCTCAGTCAAACAGAGTGGCACAGGCAAAATTTCTACCTCTTAGAGTGATACTTGGAAGGGCTTGGAATAAACACAGTCCTGGAGTCCCTTTTTGATTGGCAGATGCCAGGAGAAGTCTTGGTGCCCTATTAGTTTTTCCAGTTCTTTTTCCCTGGCATACTTTTTTGCTAAACATCCTCAAGGAACTGGCAATAGTGTTGTAACATAATGAGTTTTCCTTCTGCAGTTTTCCAGGAAAGTTAGGAATGACTGTTCTGACAGAGGGAGAATAAGAGCATTTGTGCCTGCAAAACACTGTGGAAATGCAGCCTGAGATTGTAATAAAGGTAAAAAAATGTTATCCCTGTACTACCTGATAAAGTTTTAGTGGCTTTGGTTGAAATATTTAGAATTGACTTAAATCACCTGCATTTCTTAGTGACAGATTTAAATGAGCGAATCGCTAATCCAATGCTAAATTGTACTGCTTTGATCAAGGATTAAACTGAGCTGGAATTGGCTTCTGGGACTAGAGCTTTGAAATGAACAACCAGAGAGATGTTGTTACTTGTCTTCAGTATTTTGGGACAGCAGATGTTTAAAGTACGTCCTCAAAAGATTGAGCAAAAATAAATGATACCTAGGCACTTAGGTACCAGAATGAGCCCATTATGACTGGGCAGCAACCAAGGATGGAGGCTGGTATGAATTTATGCTAGTGAGTAATGAACTCTGCTGCATTTCTCTTTTGTAAATGCTCAAAAGCTCACTATCTGTCTGTTGCATCATAGGAGATGATCAGGCCTGGTAAAAACACTTGTTATTTGGCACTAAAAATTTCCCACCACCTTTGTTTTGAAGAGAGACAGGAAGACAAAGGGACGAAGAGATCTATAGAGGGCTGTGTGAAAGAATGGCAGATACCCCAGCCTAGATACCTCTCTGTCCCCTGGTCCAGGTATTTATGTGACCCAGTGTCCCAAAAACATGTGCTCTGCCTGGATCTGCAGCTGGAGGCTTGCTGGGTGTATTCTCCTTCTGCTAAAGTTAATTGGAATTTCATTGTAAGGTTATATGTTTAAATCTCAGTTATGGTGGATGCTGTTATGTTTGTGCAACTTTAAACACCCTCATGGAAATAAGGATTGATCACCCTGTACTTATTGCTACTCTCTGCTTCAAAACAGACCCCTTCCCACAGGCTGGCACTTCCTAGGCAAGCTTTCCCCCAACTCTCTGCCTTCTGTGCTGTTATCTTTTCCCTCCCTCAAACTTGTGCTGTTCCTGCCCAGCTAATCCCCTCACTTCGACGAGAAATTCTTGCTGTCAGTCCTCTTGGATTCCTGCTTTCCTTCTCTCCCTGAGCCCTTGAGCTTTTCCTGGCACGAGGAACATTCACAGTTAATCCATCAGGCGTTCATCCAGTTGGCTGGGGGCAGGCAGCACTTCCCTGTCTCAGTTCTGGGCTGTCTTTGGCCAACATCAACCCCTTGAGCTGTAGGGCTACTCACTCCTCTTCAAGGACCCTTGGTCCTCTGCAGAAGGTGCCACTGAAGACCCCAAGGAACAAACAGTCACTCGTCCAGTACAATAATTAAGCTTCTCTCAGTATTAGAGTGTTTTTCCATTAGAAAAGCTAAACAATTTCAGTCTGGCCATGCCTGTCATTCAGCTGAGCTCAAACTGGACTTTTTGGAGAGGGGTGGTTGGTGGTTGCCTTTCCTGCTAGCTCCCAATTATGGCAGCTAATCATCAGTATTTTATAAATAAGTAAACACAAGTGGTGGAGATGCTAAATAATTAACCAGATACATATGTTGGATTCAAAAGTAGCAAATGAGGCAATTTAAAGGTGTCCTCACTGCTTCCTATGCTTTGCAAAGCCCACAGCCCAAGGGAAGAGATGCTCTGCAAGAGCTGGTGAGACCAGGAGCTGCCTGAGCAACCAGCAGCACACACTAAGGGGCCTGGACCCCACTGCTGTGGCAGAGGAAATGCTTGGTTACTTGGTTTGAGACACTCAAGCTTAAAACATGCTTATTTTTGTCCACTCTAGTTCCTCCTAGTGTGTGGTGTGAATTATGTAATAGAAGTAATTTTGCTGTTCCTTTGTCAAAAACTGTCATCTGGAACATGCCAAACATCACAATTTGTAAAAGAAAATACATGTTCTGCTTTCCTTTTACATACCTCTGTGTTTTTCAGCCTTTTAAGCTTCACTGAGTCATGTCTACTACCTTCTTTTTTCGAGTAGATGCTTTCTCTTGCATTTTGTTCTTCCTCTCTAGTGTTTGACTGGGAACTAAGAAAATAAGTAAGCAAAGAAAAACCACCCTGAAACCCCCAGGAATAAACTAGAGGAATATGTTCAGAAAAACTGTCAGATAGAGTGAGACTTGCAATAAAATTAATGGTTTTAGAACAGCAGCTTTTATAATGAGACCCAGATTTTCAACGATACCATGTTTGGGCATGTAGGCATCCTGACTTGTCCCTTAAACAGAAGTTACTGCATCCCATTCAGTGTAGAAAGATGCTTGGTTTTATTTCCATGTTGTTGTTGAGAACGGTGTCATTGAAATCAATCCCAGGAATTGGGAACATGCTCTTGTGCCACATCCCTTGTTTGCTGTGCGGCAGCATTGCGCTGTGAAGCGTCCTGGCTGTGTTTCATAGCAGGGAGTGTTGCTGCAATTGGGTTTCTGTCACAAAAAGATTTGCTCACTGCAGAAAAACAAGAAATGTTTTGGACCTCTAGTTGACAAGGGAAAAAAAAAAAAAAGACAAAAAAAGGGCAAGCAGGTAAGCTGCTTCCATCCTGTGGTGTGTTGCCAAGTCCAGAGCATTGCACAGCAACGTGTTGGAGTGAAAAGTCCTGTGGAGCTTCTACTCCTGGAGGAGACAGCCATTGTTATTACTGCATTTATCCTCCAGGCCCGGAGTAACCAGTAAAACAAAGCAGTTTTTATTTAGGAGATGGGCAAACCAGCACACAGAGAAGCCAGACTTCTCTCCAAAATGCAGCTGTGGTGCAGATGTTGAGCCCATGGTTTCAGAAACCTAAGGCTGAGCGCAATGTTATAGCCCTTGCTTGGCCACCTTTTCTTTAGGATGATTGCTGCCTTCTAGGATTTATCCTCACCTGTGAGTTTCATAGCAGAAGACATCTTGGAGGCTGCTGCAGTGAATATTTATGGGGCTGTTCCTGCTGCAGCAATGAAAACCAGGCAGTGGTGAACACAGGAAACTCCTTGAACCCAAACGACTGAACTGGCAGTGGCTGTGATTCCTCTTCTGTCAGTGTGGCAATGCTTCAGCCCTTTCCATATCTCATTAATAACTCATGATTGAACATATTTTATTTATGTCTCCAAATGAAGCTCATTTTTCAGCCTGATGTTGTAGCATCCCAGGTGACTGTCACCTGCTCTGAGTGCTGTGTGGCTCCTCCTTCCTCCAGGCTCCAGCAGCGGATCCCTTAGGGGGGGTAAGTGAAGGAAAAAGGCCCTTTGCAGCCCAGGGGCAGGTGACAAATTCTTGTGGGGGAGCCAGTGTGCAAGACAGTGTGTCAGAGGTGGTGTTAACCCTTCCTGCTGGAAAGGTACAGCATGTGTTGGTATCCTGGGGCAAGTCCTGCCCAGATCCCAGGTGTACTTTGTTGCAGGAGGAATGAAAGCCCACCCAGCCTTGCTGTGGATGCATTAAACAAGTGCAGTTGCGCTAGACCACGTGAAGAGGTGAGATGGCTCTTTGTTGTGATACACAGAGGGTCACAGGCTGTTTCTGGAGTGGTTTGGAAAATCTGGGTTTTGCTGTCCCTATCTGTAAAACTCTGCAAAACCAGAGTGATATCCTTGGGCTCCTTGTGCATGCCCATTCATCCTTTCTGTTTTGCATATAAAACCATGCGGGGGTTTCTGTGTTATTAAAGCTAAAACCAGGGGCTGGGGCTCTGTCCCATACCTTTCATTTATATTTCTTCGATTAACAATTTGTGCAGGCAGTTTGACTGGGCATCTCTTTTCTCTGTGACAACTATTCCAGCTGCCTCAGCTGAGAAAAGCCCAGGATGATGGGAGCAGGTGCCTGTTATTGACCAAGGCTTGTTTTATGTGCATGGGTTTGCCCACTGAATGCAGGGCCTTGAATGTCACCCTCTGCCCCATGTGTCCCCTGGCACAAGGGCACATCACAGTCACACAGAGGCAATCCCTGAGGCTGGGAAGTGCTGCTGATTTGCATCTCTGGCTTGCAAGCTCAGACAGGCATTTTTGGAGAATGGATAAAAATTTCCTTGACTCAGATGTCATTTAATCTGCTTTATCATAAAGAAGAAAATTGGGCCTTGAATTTGGAAAGTTGTAGAAGGTCCATGAGGTCAGCACTGGACAATCTGCAGAGTGTGTGAGAGAAAGAAATGCAAATTCACATGGCACTGTCATTTGACAGTTGCCATTTTTAAAATAAAACCCAGTTTGCCAAAATTGTAAGATGCAATGAACTCAGGCCTATAGAAGCAATATTTTTAAATATTATTTCAGAATTAGCATCTTACTGCTTATAAGGTGTGTCTGAAGTTTCTCTGTTGCCATTGTATATGTATCACCATAGAGGGTTTGGGTATTAAAACTGTGGATCTAAAGAAAGTTGTTTTCCCTGTTTGTCATTGAGCTACTTTCCTCCTGACTCCATTCCCTACATACAGCTATGGGAGATTTTTGTCCGTCTTCTAAGTCAGTGAATAACACAAAGTGGCTTGGAAGGCAGCATTTAAAGTAGGTGAGGAAATACCTTGATCTCCTTATCCCTTGTGCCTGTACAGCTTTTTATATGTAGTACCTCTTCCCTCATGTACAGGCGTCTGACTTTGTGTACTCATGGGGATGTGCCAAATCACAATTCTTCATTTACTTTGGAACTGACAGGGAATCTGCAGTGGGTCTGTCTGGAGGCCAATCTGCTCCTGTGCCCCAGGGCCATGTGAAGGAAATTGTATTAGCTTCTCAGTTGCTCTGCTCTCTGTGTGGCAGTAGTACTTTTGTTTTAATTGCAAAGGTCCACCTAAATTTGACAGAATTGAAAGGCCAAAATCACCCCACAGGCACCCCCAGTAAATTTTGTGTAATGCTGTTTTCCCGTCCTTGTTAAAATCTTAAAATTCAGGCTCCCACCAGGCTGCCCTGTGCCTCCAGTGTGACGTCTGGAGCAACAAGGCAAAATTATAATCCCACATCAGTAAAAATGAATCTTTTTCCTTAACTTCTTTCTTCTGTATTCACCTACAAAAATATACTTTTTACAAGTGCTAGCAAGATAGGAACTCAAGTTACCTACAGACTGATATTACTAGTATGGGATGTTTTATATCCTTGCTGGCAGATCTAGGTTTTCTATCCTGTCTCAGTGTAAATACCTGGTAAGGAAATAGGTTTTCATTTCATACTTTCACGGAATTACTTTGAATAGTAATGGCTAAAATGAAGTGGCTTTATTAACTGGCAAAATATTTTAACAATGCATTGCAGAAGAGTAAGAGGGCAAAAATAACGTGAAGTGAGATTTCAGCATTCTGGCTCTGGAGGAGTCTGGAAATGATAACAAGGCTACATATTGGCAAGGTATAAAGGTCTGTATTTTATTTTTGTGTTTTTGTAGTCTGGCCAAAAAAAGATGTTTCCATGAGATACAGATACAATCAGAAAGCTAAACAACATTGACTCTTGCTGTAGGCTGAAATTACAGTAATTTTTCAATTACTTTCAACAGATCTGGTGACCACCAGCTGCTCTCTTAATGCAAGTGTTAGCAAGTGCTTTTCTAGCTTTCCACTCCCTCCTGGATATGTTATGCGGCTCCTTTAGCTTGGCTAAAAGGAGTGATCTATCTCCTTGCACAGTGTGTTGGGAGTGATCTGTAAAGGATCTCTCTCTTCACTTTGAACTCTGTTGCATGAACTAGTTACATCCCACTCTAGTCATGGGAAGGAAAATAGCGCTGTGTGCCTCATCCTCGGGTCTAAGTCCTTGAAAAAAATTCCATTGTTTTCTTTTAATATGGCTTTATAAAAACTTTTCTCTCAATGTGCTGTGTTGTGCATTTGAGGCTCACTGGGTCCGACATGCTGGAGTCGGGGTTGTATCATTGCCCGGGCTGGCAGCCTAGTGCTGAACTCTTCTCCTCTTCTTGGTTTCACTCAGCTCCTGAGGGTTATTGTAACCTACTTTTTTTTGTGAGCGATTTCCTTTCCTCTCTCTTCCAATTGCTCTTTTTGCTTTGCAGAGTATAGCCAGATTAATCATACAAAGCCATGGAAATCAACAGCAGTGTGTAATTCAGGGCTTGGTAACTGAGCAGGGAGGGGCACAGGGAAATGGTTGTGCTCCTTACAAAATCACCACATGATATATCAATCCCCAAGACATATGTCTGCATTTCCTTTTTTTAACAATCTATTTCAAGAAACACAACCCCAAAAGGAAATTAAGTGCCTTTTCAAATAAATGGTCTGTCTTCGCAACCTAAATGCCCTGTCTCATCTGAGTGCATTGGAGTGTAGTGGAACAGTCATGAGATAATGTTTTGTCCTCATACACACTCTTTTTGTCCACTGAGAAAACATGCGTGAGCAGAAAATGAATGCTTTGGGCATTTGTCCAGAATCCTGCAGTGGTTTGCATCATATGTTGCTGTGTCTGTGCTGCTTGGATAGATCAGCATCCATTGCACTGGGGCCAACCACCAATTAAAGGAGTGATTATAAACCAACACCTGCTGAGCTGTCTTTCTGTGAGCATAATTTTCACCAAGGTACCTCAACCTAAACATGAAGTTACCAGAGGCTCAGCTCTCTCTATGAGAAGGTGTAGATTTTCTCTGCTGGCTGGCACGTAATTGAAAGGAAATATCAGCCTTTTTCAGTCAAAGGCTTTGCATGTTACTCTTGTGTTTTTTCCCTCCTCTCTGCTTGTATGTATCTTGTTTTGCTTAAAATGCATTTGCATATCTCTAGAAGTTTTGGGAAATTAGGAATGTAGCTGATACCTCTGGCAGTGAGAAAGGCAGAGTCTTTCTCTCCATCTAATTTATTGCCCAGTCTATTGCAACCATGTGAGTGGTCTAAGAAATTAAGGTAGTTGGGAGAGTCAGAACCCAGGGATCCACAGGATCTGTAGAATTTTGATGTACTTGCCATTAGAAGCTCCTTCCAGGGTCCAGGATGATCTCTCTAACCACAGTCAGACTAAAAAGAAAGAGACATTTTCCTGAGAAATAGACAATGACTGGGTGGTCAGGACATTTGTGTGACCAGAGAGATCCCAGCTTAGATCCCTGATGTGCCTGATTTAGATCTGCAGTTGGAATTGGCACCTGAGGTTATTTTAGGTTATCAACTATGACATGTAGAGCTCCTGTATCATCACAGAAACAACAAAAAAGAGTTACGTTTCTGCAAGAAAAAAACTATTTCCCCACTCAGATCCACTGCCAGTGCAACAGGAAAAGCCCAGAGATATGAATCCAATAACACAGGTTTCTCTTCCTGAAATAATTTTTCCTCTGCCTGTGAGTGAGGGCTCCAAGCTGAGCATTGGATTATCCAATAACTGTTCAGTGATCCCAGCTGGAAAATAAAATAGTGTCCAGTTAGTTTACCTACCAGCTGCTATTCCCATGTATTAGCAATAGCCGTGGTCTTACATCCCAGAGATACTGGCAAGGTCTTTCTTCAACAAAATCATCCCCAATTGATTAAACAGGAAGAAATAACTCCTTTTTATTTCTATGATATGTAGCTGAACAGTCATAAAGATGAGGCCTTTCAGAAAGCAAGGAATTTAAATAGTAATAATACACTGTCTGTGTTCCTCCTGTAAAGCAAATGTTGCTTCCCTGAGCAGTTCATTTCTAATGCATTTTCTTTCTTTGAATCTATTGTCGTGTTTTTGATGAACTCCCTTGCTGCCCAGGAAGGAGCTATTGCTTACAGTTTTGTCTTCGAGCAATGAACATATAATAGATATTAAAATGACTCAAGAAAATCAGGTACCAGAGCGCCCGTATTTATACATTCCTTTCTGGGAAGAAAACACGGAGAAATAGAGGGGATAAACCAGACTGATTTGAACAACAAAAAGCAATTCTGGCATCCCTCACAGGGAAATTAAAATGATGGTGCTGTTTCTGATATATTTTTATTGGAAGACAGTTAAGAGCTGAGCTCTTGTGGAGCAGGTTCAGACTTTGTCTGTGGGTCTGTCTGGCTAAGGTGGTATCATTTGGCACAGTGGAGCAGTCTGGTTTCAGGTTGCCAGCAGCACAGGAGACGTGCTGATGGTCAAATCCTCCATGGCCAGGTGTATCCTGATTTTGGGAACTTCACAGGGTGACGTAAACCTCACACAACCCCTGACCCTGCCGCATATCCATTTTACTGCTTGTTAATGCAAGTGGATTAGCCGCAGTCTTGAGCTCATGCTCCTGGTACTCCATAGGGACATAGCCAAGGAGAGACCAAGAGGTTGGTCCTGTTCCCACTCCATCAGGTTGTAGCCATTGGGTAAACTTCAACCCAAGGACAGAATATCATCAACCCTTAAATCCTGTCACAGCTAAGGGTCTCCAGAGGTGACTTTGGGTCACAGAAGGAAGTTTTCTCTTGTATGTCCCCCTCAGGTATGGGTCAGAGCCTCGATCCTCTCTGTTTGCTGCTTGGGGGCCCATTTCAGGTCCATGCTGAGTGTCGCCACCACTGCCCCAGGGAATGTGATTTAGAACCATAATGCCTGGAGGGTGCCCAGTCTGAGCAATGGGTTGGGGTGGTGGGACCAGTGCTGGCTTTAGCCATGGTCCTGGTTGCCAGAACCCTGTCACACTCAGAATATTTTCCAAAAAAACTCTTTATCTGCTACTTTTACTGTAACTTGGGGTAACATGATATTTTCTTTTTCCAACAGTTGCACCACTTTTTTCTCCTGCACATAAGCATCAAATGCTGTTTGCGGAATATTTCACTTGCTCTTATTTGGACTGAAGGTTTCTGTTACCACTGGCCCTTAGGGGACCAATTTAGCTGCACTGAACCAGTTTTGGTGTTCAACTTCTTCTTTTCAAAGAACTGCATTTACACATCAGTTGAACCCTTTGCATGCTGGCATATTCCACACTTCCAGCTCAATGAATGTTTAAAAATTATATGTCTATCCTCACACACAGATATGTCTCTGCCTTCGAAATGGTGGGGGGACATGAAAGTCATGCTGAGAAGCGAGGGAGATTTTGATGTAAGCGATGTCCCACCAGGGGCACAACCTCATTCCAGCTGAGTGAGGTTTTGTGCACAGAAATGCAAAATATTCAGCCCATGTATCATTAAAGTGTTGCAGCAAAGCCTCTCCAAGACAGTGAGCGCCTGAGTAAATTCTGCATTGCTGACCAAGTCTCAGCTCTCTGCCCCAACCTGCACCATGAGATCGGCTTTTGCAATGGCGAATGTGTCCTGCAGCATCCCATTGTTCCCAGGGTTCTTGTCCCAAGTGAATCTTCACCCTGTTGTTTATCTTGTGGCTTTCGTACCTTGATGGACAAACCTGCAAAATTCAGTCTGTCCTCTTCCAGTCTTAGTAAGAGATGCAGGCAAAGGAAGTAATTTCATAGTCTGTTGTGTTTTTTCTGATAAAATACACAGGATTAAAGATCTTTGGGTGCCCATAGGGATTACACTTGGATATTGGGAATGCATTAAGCGTGAGTACTGTTTTAGATTATGACTTTCCTTAGTTTGACCAGAGTTGTGATGTTGATATCATGGTGGAGGAGAGAGAGCTTTGTGTTTTATTACAGGGAATTTTCAGAAGCATCATTCTGCCTTCAGCACGTGGGTCTTTTCATGAGGTTGGTGCCCTGCAATCACACAGATACTGTAGCAAAGCCAATCTCACTGTCTCGTTTGAATCATCTTCCCTCAGTTGCATAGGAATCAGCCTATTCAGACCTTACAGGAAAAAGATACCAGAGCCAAAACAAACTCCTGGAGAGGATCCCTGAAGGTGGTAGGTGCATACATCCTGCACTGAGTGTGCAAATACTCCTCAAGTCTATATATTCCTTCGGGACCATTGAGCAGGATCCTTATTTCCCTTCAGATTGTAGCATCTGAGTGATGGATGGCAGAACTCTGCCTATTGCCTGCCTATCAGTTTAACTTCTCAAAGCCCTTTTGGAAGCCATGGTACTGTATAAGCAGAATATATAATTATTTAGAGTTTGTTTTCCTGTAGCTGTTGGCACAATGGAGCCCAGATGTTCTTTTTCACCCTAGTTGGCACAATCCTTTCTCACTGTAGTATGGAGAAAGCCTGATGAAAATAGCTCAAGGGACTATGATGCAAATGTTAGTACTTAAGATCTCCATCACGAGCTGGAGTGACAGAGATCTGTACTGGGTCTGATATGTGGTGTGCTGGGGACAGAGGTGATCTAATGCTGTGCTGTATAGATTGTGTTTTACTAGTTGTGTCTTAGTATTAGTAGATTATAGCCTTGTAGCCTGCACATGGATACACTGTGTGCAGGGTAAATCAGAATGGTTCTGTGATCTGTCCTCAGCATGGCTGACTAGACAGAGCATCCAAGAGAGGCATGCTCATGTATTTCCCTTCCTGTCTCGTGCACAGGCTGTCATCCCCGCCGGCTCCTGGACACTGCTGCTCAGTTCTGCATAGTCAGACTCTGCTATTTAGGGATGGCACCGAAGCAGCATTATTTGTTTGTTTTTCCTGTTCCATATACACATCCTCCCCTCCCTTAAAGCCACAGAGAAAGTGGGGTGACACATGCAGAAGACCCCTGCATTGACCACCCAAAGCATGGGACACCTTGCTCCCCCAGTTCTTCCCCGTGCAAAACACAGGTCTGAACTGTTTCCGTGCTTGGTGGCAAACGGGGTGTTAAGCTGATCCTCAGCACGAGCCCAAGACATCAAGGGCTGGGATACATTTATTTGTGGTGTATCCTCTTGGCTTTGGTAGTCAAGTTATTAAAATGAGGCTTGTCAGCACACAGAAGAGGGTTGGGGGGGCTTTGCATCTTCCATGCGGTTTGATCCTGCTCAGCTCGTTAACACTCAGTTGCTTTTGTGATTAATTATTTAGTCTTCTCCCTTGGTACTGGGGTATAATAGCACAACCCCCATTTCTGCTGAGATTCACAGTTCTTTGCTTTTCCCTGCAAGCCTTTCACACCACCTCGAAGCGCAGAGCAAGGCAGTCCAGGCTGCAGCACTTAAAGAGCCCCGTCAGCCCCCGAGCTGCTGCTCGCCCTGTGGCACTGCCACAGCTGCTGGGCAAGGACCAGGGCTCTGCCTGTGGGTGGCCAACAGTCCCAACTCTTGCACGTACCAAAGTCAGTGAGGAGCAGTGGGAGTACTGTCCCTGAGTGCTCTGTCCCTCCAGATACGGCCTCTCACCAACGGGTACTTGTGTAAGGGCTGGCATCGACTCTGGGTGCAGTCAGACACAAGACTTGCAAATTGGAGATGAACTTGTCAGTAAAGAGACTTTATTTGGGGAGTCAGGCTCAGCAGCCCTCTTCCATTTCTCTTTTGGATGTATTTTGAACAGCTTTCAGTTCAAGTTTTTGTAATCACCCAAGCGTTGCTTCTTCAACCTTTTGTTTTTGGAGGTGTTGCTTGTTGCCTTGATTTGCCGTCTGTAGCCATTTGTACAGAGAAGTTTGTCAGTTCTCTGCACAGAGCAGGGACTTATGCCCATGGTGGGGCAGGTGTGGGGTGCTTCCTGAGTGTGCTGGTGCGTGTTCACACACGGAATGTGTGTGGACAGGCATAGGGTGAATCTGCCCAGTGGGTGCTGTGGTTGGTACTGGGGTTGTGTTTCAAAACAAGTGAGCTGAGAGCTTGCAACACCCAAACTATCACCTGTTCTCTGGAGGCCTCAGGGCCATGGGCCATGTGCAACTGGTGGCCCAGGGAGAGCTGGCAGGTTCTCCCAGTACTGGAAAGCACCTTCCTCCTTCCCCAAATATCCTTTGCTGTGCTTCCTGTGTGAAGCTGCTGGATAAGGCGAGGCCTGGGGTCTGAATAATTAGCAAGGAATTAGCTGTGTTTTCTTCATGACACAGTCTCCCTGCTTCCTCTGATGTTTGCATCCTTCTCCTTTCATCTCATGCCTCTGTGGCAAGTGCCTTGCACAGCCATGGGATGCGTGGGAGGCTCAGCCAAGGGGCAGGCAGGCACATCCCAGTGCAGCAGGGTCTGGAGCTGGTGCTTGTGGATGTGCCAGATGTGACTCGTGAGAGTCTGTCCTTTGCCCTGCTCTGCTGCTGGACGAGCCACCCTTCCTTCAGATCCATAAAACAATGAAATGTCAGCTCCCCTTCCCACCAAAGGTGTTGGAAAAGCCAATTACTTTATGCTTAGGAAGCTGATGAAGCATTAGTCTGTGTTTCTTTATGTTTTATAGCAGTCCATAAATTAAATGGAAACTCACAATGATCTGGAAGGGAGCCAGGAAGAGCAATTATTTGTCAGAAAGACAACATGACTAATGGTTTTGCTACATGTTAATTGAAAGCATTGAAAGTTTTAGCAAAGTAGCACCCGAAGGCAGCCAGTACTGAGTGTCTAGAGCAGACTACAATGGGCTGCAGCACTCACTCCTGTTCAGGAAGATCAGTAGTAACCAAAGTGGTTAATTGAAGACCATCTTTAAATTTCCCCATAAAAGGTTATAATTTTGCAATGTCTCATCCACTGGAGATATTTTGGTTGACCTCCCAAGGCTGTACTTTGGTGTAAATCTGTGCAACACCATCTTTGGGGCTGTGTATGCAGATGTGAAGTGCAGAACCATGGGGGTTCATACCCTCTGTGTCCACATGCCCTCACCATAACACGCAGATCCAAGACCTCAGACACCTCCCAGATGGGCAGGTGTGGGGCCCTGTGAGCCCTGTCTGCCCACCACAGCGTGATGGGGACTGTCACCATTGTGGTGCTGAGTGCCACTGAGGCCCTCCCTGTCCCTGGGGCCACATCCAGCTTGTGGGAAAGACTTCTCATTTCCAGTCAGGGAATTGTAGTGTGTGCCTCCACCTCCAGTGTCCATTAGTAGCTCATAAGTAGCCCGCTGGGTCAGGGATGCCGAGGGTAACAGGTAAGCTGGAAAGAATCCAGAGCGGAGGCTGGACCAGCTACCCCGGCAATTAGGTCATAGTAAAAATAAAATCATGCCCCAAACACCCATTTCTTTTTCAAACTCAACCAACTCTTGAAATTACATTTGGCTGCATCATATGTGTGGGTACACCAGGTATAGTTTTTCACAACACAACAGCATTTTAAGACCCCAGTATCGTAACCACTGAGCCATATTGGTCATGTTGTTTATTAAGAGTTACCATTTCAAGGATTGGGTCTTAATATATAAGCTTCAATTTATACCACTGCTTAGTCTACCTAATGGTCATGGAACTTCATGTTGCAGGGAAACTAATACATGTAATAACTTGTGGGATTCAGGCTGTCTATAAGAATATGTTTACCTTCTCATTTTTCAAGAAATTAGCAAAAAAAAAAAGATGGTTCTGTAATAAAATAGGTGACCTAAGGAAATTTGAAATACTCATTATATACATCTTGGTAAAGTCTTACCTTTAAAATCATTAAATATCTGAAATTATTTTATTTATATTATATTGTATTTTAAAATGCTTTATTATATTCTGTGGTGCCCTGAGCACCTTGACTTCATAAATAAAAGAATTATGTAGAGTCTTTGTAATATGAAAATTAATGCTTAAATGCTTAGAGACATAAAAATTTCAGCAGATTTTCTAAGGCTAGTGATAAGGGTTCATAAACATGTTAGTTTTTCCACTCTTAAAGATTTCAGGTGAATGGAGTAAAAGAGATGTTAACAAAACCTGTGCTCTTTTAATAAGAGACTGGAGTGTTTGGAGGGCAGTGTACCCAGCTGTTCTACTTCAGCACTCTAATAACATCTCCAGACATTGCAATAGCAATAAAGCATGACAGGATTGTATATAACTCTCTTTATCACTTTTTTTGGTAATATGAGGAGAGCATACAGCAACCATCTAACCTGTGCCCCCTTTCAGAGCCTGTGTCAACTTGGGGCAGTTATTGCAGAGGGCCACCATCCATTGTTTTAGTCTCTGACTCACTTGAACTCCTCTGGGGGGTGGGGTGGTGCATGTAGTGTGTTTTGCTTCTTGGAAGGAACCAGGAGCAGGACACGCCTGTGTGTCTGTCCCACGTACCTGCCGGGAGAGGCTTCGGGCAGAGGGCAAAGCCAGTTTGATGCAGAGGCATATTCAATGTGCTCACCCCAGCTTCTCTCCTGAGCTGATCTCAAGTCCTTACCTGTGTTATTTAGGTGTTCTTGCCCTGGCTTTGCAACCTGGGGGATGAGGCAGGTAGAAAGCTCTGGGGTGAGAGCGCCTTAGTGCTTGGCTTATGGTGAGAGCCTGTTGCAGGGTGGGCATTGGTGCTCTCTCCAGCCTGGGGTCAGGTTTCCTGAGCCCTGGGCAGGGTTGGTGGTACCAACCCTCCAGCTGGTGAGGCTCTGCACCGTGTACAGGAGGATCTGAACATCACCACAACATATTCCCTGGCAGGGGAACAGCTCCAAAGTCTCAGTGGCCAAAGATTCGTCATAGGATAACGCTGCAGGCAGTCTCTGAATGGACAACCCATTAGGCACACAGAAACTGTGGGTTCTTTTCCCCTTTGTGTAAATTTGCACATCTAATGATCACTTGGGTAGCAGACCCATAAAATTGCGTTGGATGGAGAGATTTCCAAAAGGATGCTACTTGACCTCTGCCTCCCACTCTTTCCGAAGCTTCTGAGTAGCCAGGAGGTGTCCCAGAAGAGGATAATTAGGCTTGTGCTATTTCAACTTCCTCTGATCCCTTGGAAAGAGTTAATTACAGTCTTCTCCCTCTTGCTCAAAGGTGGCTGGGTATTATTATCAGAGCTGTAATTATTCATGCTAATTGCTTACTTGGAGAGGGAGAAAGCACGAGAGAGAAGCCCCAGACTCCCCATCAGTGGTTAGCAGAGCAGACCAGGTGCACTTTGCGCAGGCTGGACGGAGGTGGTGCTGGGGCTGGAAGGAGGTTGGGGATGCTGGAGTGCTTGTGAGCGAGCCGTGGAGCAGAGCTGGTCCTGCTAATGCTGCCACCTCCTCCGGGACTGAGGAAAAGGAGCATGCACTTCTTGCAGACCTTCCTCCGGTGGAGGGCACTCCGAGGTAATTGTACTGCTGATTGGAGTCTTCATTTGTTTTGTGGCTTAATTTACCTTTCATCATTTATTTTGTTTCAAATCTTCCTAGGAGAGAGCAGGGTGGGTTGCGAGATGCATGTCTGAGGTTTGTGTTTAAGCTCCCCTGCAGATCTTGTCGCTGATATTTCATTAACTGAAAAAAACTTCTGCCATCCCCTGACTGCCTTGGTGTTGGTGGGTTTGAATTGGGAAGGGGAAAAGGAGGTGGCATGTCTGTCTTCTTCCCTAGTTATAGGCTTTTAATAATAAGGCTGATTTCCTTTGGAAGCTTATTCCTATAACCAGAGATGGGGATTACCTGTTAAAAGCAATGGATTTAAGCTTTATTTGTTGGTGGCTAGGGGTATCTGAAGTGTGATGGTCCTGATTAGACGCTTTGAAGGAAGCAGCATGGTAAAATATAGCAGCCGTGGAAACTGGTATTTTGTGTGAAAACGCAGTGGGAAGCTGTCTCCTTGGGCATACCTGGAGCAGTCTGGGGGTGGTGGAGTGCCGTGTGATGGCACACTCTGGCTTCTTCTGAAGAGACCGAATTGTTGGTGAGGTGGGAGCTTGTTTGGAGAACTTGAGTCATCCCTAAGAAGTAATTATTTTATTTTATTTTATTTTTTCCTGCAATAGCAGGACTTTGTGTTCTGCTTGACTAGGGTTGCAAACTGCTCCTGGTATCTAATCCTTGCATGAGTCAGTGCGGTGGTGAGTGGTCCACTGTGGTGTGGGCTGTTTTCTGTTGATCTTTCTGTTTTCTCTTAAGCCTTTGATTCCTGCTGTTCTTAAGGCAGAGGAAAACAACCTTAAGAATTGCACATCTAGGTGACATGAACTATGCAGGTTTTAATAAAATAACTGGAAGGAATTGCCTCCAAATAGCTTAGGATGTTCCTCTGTCCATTTATAAAGGTGTCTGTGCTGCCGTCCTTATGGACAGCAGCCATGTACTGTGCTGGAAGCCAAACCCACTGCTCTGTCTTCTGGAGATCTAAAATTATTATCCTTGTGCTTTAACTTCCTAATCGACCGTAATTATGTTTTAACATACTGAATAATCTTTGCATCTGGATGTTTTACTACTCACTAAAGTTACACAGGCTTTCCAGGTTCATATCCTCTCCCTGACAGAGAAATTGTCTGGGGACAGAGCACTGCTGGTTGCAGGGACTGCAGCCATCCCTATCCTCTGGGGTGGGAGGCAGGGAGGGGGGGTTTCCCTGTGAATATCAGAGAAGTTTGGATTTACAAAGAGATCAGAGGCTCGGGCCACTGTTCTGTTAACAGGTATTGTGTTGCTGAGCCTTAGCTGAAGATTTATTTGTAGTTTTCTAAGCCTTTTGCATGCTGATTATTGAGAATGCTGGACACCTTCAAGAAGCCACAGAATACAAATTTACAGCAGTGATACAATAGAAATGTGATAAGTAACCCAATCCATCCAAATTTGGATCCCCTAAAGACAGGAAATTTTTTACTTCCCTTTAAATCTATAGGAATGAAGAGTCTTACTTCCTGGAGTCTCTGGTTAAACTGCAGGTATTTTTTTTCTTTAATTCTTTCTTCACCCCATATTTTCTGACAATTACCACTTCCTCCTTTGCTGTTCTGTTCCCAAGCTATGTGCAAGTGACTCAGCTAATTGCTGCTTACTGCTTTCCTATGGACCTTAGATCTCTCAAACACCTCCTAAATAACGCTGTTGTAGAACATTAATACACCTTTGTGTGTTTTTAATAGCAAACTTCCTGTGCTCTGCCAGCAGCACTTGCTGCCTCTGTGTCTGTGGTTTATTCTTCATGGTGGGGTTGCAGGGCTATGAGTGACTGTTGACCTTCTTGCACCCATGTCACTCTAGTTCAACTCCATGTGCAAATTGCCTGGGGAGGTGAGAAATCTTCAGGCTTTCAGACCTGATCTTTGCTTTACAGGGGTTAAAATATGGTGTGCTGCTGCCATCAAGGAGAGTGATGCTCCAGAAGAATATACTCTGGAAGTTACCAAAGCCCACAGGAGACTGAGATCTCACTAATGAGGGAAACACATCCCTTCATGGAGGAACTGCCCGACACACAATACATGGCTCTTATTGAGGTCCCCTGACTATGGGGCTCTGCAGGAGTAGAAAATCTCTAGACTTCATGTCTTTTTCAAGTCAAAAAGGGATTCCTCCATGGAATGTTTGTGTCCCTTATTTCTATGTGGATATCAGAGTTAGAGTGTGTAGGCAGGGAGAACCCTTAACTATTATTGGATTTTTCCATTAAGCCATTGCTAGGAGAGAAAAAAAGCCTATCAGGTGCTGTGCTCAGAATGTCTCTGTTGGGTTAATGCTGGCTCTGGACAAACTGGGGCTAAGCTATCACACTGCCATGGTGTTCATTCCTGTCCCCCAGGAAGGGAAGTGACAGGGCTGGTGAGAGCAACTTGTCTGCTCATTGTTGGGAACCAGTGCTGTTGTGTGTGTGTGTTCAGTGGCTGCAGGGTGACCAACATGCATCCTGGGAATGTTAACTACTGTTTTAGCAGTAATAATAGTAATAAATAAAATTAAAAAAACATAGCTTCTCTAAGTGTCCTGGAATGCCTTGTGCAACTAGCTGACCTTATGTGCCATAGGAAGAAAGATGTAGGATGTCTAATGTTGGGGAGTCCCAACCAAAGACAACATCATTGCCCTTGACCTGCTGACATCCATATTTTGGGAATGCAGGTAAAGAGTCTTGGAGCAAGGCAGCTGCAAGTACAGGACTGGGTAAGAGGCTGGGAAGTGAAGTCTTGTAGCAGTTTGGTGTGCTCACTAAATGCCTGCCTTTCATCTGCAGTTGACCTGCGCTGGAGTTGGAGCTAATTGGGAGATGTACAGACAAGCCTTTTGGAAAGCAGGCATGTCTAAGCAGGCTTGATGTGCTTTGATCTGAAAGACTCTCCTGTAAGCATCAGCTGTCCTTTCAATTGATTGCTGTGGGAGAGAGGTTTTATGGAGTGAGATGGCACAGTTGGGTTTACTGGATTTTTTAAACTCCTGTGGTTGAAATCAGAAAATGCAGATGAAAGGCTTTGTAAGAAGCTGGCTTTGGGAGCAGGGGGACTGGGGAAGCTGGTGCTCCAGTCCACATCAACTATTGCAGTAGTTTGGGCTGTTATAATTTTGACAGAATCCATTAATTGAAAGGTTACATCAGTCAGCACTCATTGAGTTTGACAGATCTGAGACTCAATGCTAATTCATGGAGCAGCTCTACCTGGGGTGTACATGTCTTTAGGGGCTTGGGCAGCCAGCAAATCATCTGTGCCTTTGAGTTCTTGCTCCATCTACTCCTGGTATATCTGGGTGGGGGAAATGCAGGAGGGAGGCTTTACACAACTGGGCAAGATTAGTGAATATCAGAGAAAAAAACCCAACCAACTCAGACATCTGTGCATTAGCTATCTGAACAGCAGAGCTGACCAAACTGCACTTCCCAGAGAGTACCTACACTTCTCCATGGCCACCCTGAGCAGGATTCTGTGTCAGGCCCCAACAGTGGGGCTGTGCAGCCTTAGAGTGGTTTTTCTACAGATTAGCCCTGGGAAACGTTCCAGATACAAATAATTGTCTGCTCTAAAGTGTAACTCCTGCAGCAGGTGGTGTTCCTTGGGGTTGACTTTTTGAGACACTTTCTGAAACAACATTGTGAGGAACAAGTGCTGATTTTTATTATTTTTTTTCACCCCCGAGATATTGCTATTTCTTTTCTTTGCCCTCACAACACTGATGAGGGCATCCTTCATTATTCTGATCCCTGGCAGAACTTTTAAACACTTACTTTCCTTGTCATTTTGTCTAAACAGTGACATGTGGTGGTGACATAATGTGCCAGAGACACACGTAATGAGCTTCTGTGGAGAGACATACACAGTTATGTGTGTATATATTTTGCTAGCTCTTAAATGTATTGGCAGTTTCTCCCACATTCCTTTGCTGGTGCAGCAACTGATGGTGGGGATTTTGTGGGTTATCCCCAAGCTATCAGGTGGGTGCCTTGCAACTTCCTGCTTTATTCCACTTCCCATGCTCAGCCAGAGTTAGAACATCCTTTACAAAGCAGTGGTCACTTTTCATTTTCCAACATATACGAACTAAATATTCTCAGTAGTATTATCTTGACAACAAATAACCTGTGCTGCTCCTGTTTTACACTGTATTATTCTCTTACCCCCTTGGCACTATGCAGTGCCCACTACACTGTTTCCTGCTGAAGTCCTCAGCAGCTCTAAAGCTTTGCTGCTGTCACTGTGTGAGGGCCTCATGTATCTCCATCATCAGAAAACAAATGCTGATCTACCAGAGATCTGGTTGAGCAGTCCTGAGTGTGAGGCTCAGTGGAAGTAACGTTGTGTAATCTTACTCCTGACATAATCAATACCTTGGTGCAGGAAGCTCTCGTGTGAACTTAACATCACTCCCCATCACCTTCTAGTTGGCTGCTCTGTGCCTTCAAGAAGGCCTGACTTCAGAGGCTGATGTATGTTTTTCCTTTCTCTACTCTTTGTGAGACTTAATTCAAGTTAGCACACAAATTTTGTGGCTTGCTGAGTTTATGTGAGGGGAGCAGCAAAAACAAATGTCAAAACAGGCTCACTTCCTATCAAAGATTGGGAAGGAAGAAGATAAGGGGTATCCTGTTCGTCTAATGGATTGTTTGGATTATCAGCAAATTATTATGATGGCCACGTCAGGCCCTCCTGGCTTTAATACCAGATTTGTGAACCCTGAAAAGCCTGATGCAGCTGGGTTGAAATCTGGAACCTGATTCTCCCTGACAGCTAGGGTTTTTGTTTGGTTTTAGAGTGGTGATTTTTGTTGTTATTGTTTTACTTTTTTTTTTAATTATTTTTTATTTTATTTTATTTTTTTAAACTATCTAGCAGTTATTTGTTCTGGTAAATAACTGGACATCAAAGCAAGAAATAATCAACTGCATCACAGCAGCACCTTCTTTCTTGCAGGGTGATGTTGTGACCCTGTATATGTATGTGTGAGAAGAAAAATATTAACCTGCATCTCCTTCTGTCCCCGTTCTCCTCCTCCAGCTCTCCGTTAGCCATTTTAAAAGGAGTTGTGGAGTCCAACACTCCCAACTGAAGGGACGTGCTGCTCCCTCGTGGAGCTCCACGCATTGCAGGCGAGACCAGATCACGGCGCTGCTTTGCCTTGCAGCCTTAGGTACAGCCCTGGTGTAGCAGCCTCTGAAACGACTGATGCTCCTTTTAGGAAGGGAAAATGAGGTTTCACAGGTGATGAAATGAGGGTTTTTCCTGTCCTTAATTTCCAGCCAGCCCCTGCCTTGGGATGGAACATGTGGGAATAGATCGTGAAGATGGCTTGGCTTTGGAGGGTGGGTAAGGAAGGGTAAGGATGTGGTTCTGGGGAGAGGTTTCTCTAGCCTTATTTAGAGGTTAGTTGACCTGATATGCCCAGGATGTTAGACGCTTGCCTGCATGTCCAGCGTGCTCCCTACAGGCAGCCCTGTGTCTGCAGTGCTGCAGCCTGAGGCAAAGGCAAAGTGCTGAGCGCTGCCAAACGTGGGGCTAAATCTCTCTTACAAAGAGGGGAGCAAACCTGAGGTCTGGGCTGTTACCAGAGAGGGGGAGGAATTACCTGAGAGAGTTCAATAAATAAATGGTCTTTAACACGTCTGCTGGAGTGAGGTACCTTTTTGGAGAAGAGCCCAGATGCACGGGGAAGGGGGAGAGGTTTGAAGCCCGGCTGTAATCGCAAGAGGGCAGAGTTGGCTCATAGCTCCTGAGCTCCTCCAGCTCATGGACCCACCACGGGGCAGCGGAACTGGCCTTGCCCGTGGCACTGGTGGCAGCCGGAGCGGCGGCAGTTGCTGGGCTGGCGGCATAAATGTGACTCCATCCCTCTGACTGTGCTCTTCAGCACCATTGTTACCTGGGGGAAATATATAAATAAGACAAGAATATCTCTTGTGACCCTTTTCTAGTTGCTTTGAAAGGTCAGTGGTACCCGTGCTACACTTGTGGGCGTGTCTCTATGGCATTAATAAAAGCTTCACGTTAATATTGATGTTAGAATTGAAAACATAAATCGATTGTTAATTAGCAGCTGCATTGTATCTCGAGCAGTGCTGGTAATGATGCATAGAGGCGGCTTCCCAAGCAGTGTCTGCTCTGAACTGCACAAATGGCATAAATGCAGATCACAGGTCCTGTTGGCATTTAAAATAGCAGAGGTGTCATTGCCAATGAACACATCTTCCGAGCAGATACTCAGCAGGCTACTACTACTGGCATATTCTGAGCTTATATTTTGTGACATTGCCTGGAAAGAGCTGGAATGGTTATGATGGGAGACTGCCTCCTGGTCACCCGTTGGTCATTGCTCTTGGCACTTTCAGGTAATGCAGAAATTCAGAGTTTGAGGCTTCTAAACAAATTCTAGATTTAGAATGTTAGGAGGAGACAGTGGAAAACAATGACTTGGATTAGTTCAGCCAATGCTTCTGGGATCCTGCCAGTGCAGGTACTTTCATGAAATCCTCCTTACTGAGCTTCTTGTCTCCCTCTGATGTGCTCTGTCTCCGTGTAGAGTATCCTGGGATAGGGGAGACTTGTGTTTTAACTTCATCAGATCAAGAGCAGATCTGCTAACATACAAGTGCCCACACATGAGACACTGAAGTCCCCTAGTCGTAGCCACTTGGATCCTTGACTGGAGCCAAAACCTGCGCTGAGGATCTGGGCTGCACACACAACCTGGATGCTGAAGCCAGTTCATCAGAGATGTGAAATAACTTGAAACTGAAAATTTGAAATAGACCAAGGCTGTGTCATGTCCCTGAGCATGTTGTCCGACTGAAGAAAACCACCAGGTCATCCTCCCCACCTGCACTGCCATCACTCTAAGTCCATGAGTACAGATGTCTGTCACATGGAGTGGCATCCCAGGCTCCCAAGTGTTTCCCAAGAGTGGTCTGTGAAGGTAAGAGATGCCATATAAGCTGCCTGCTGGCATCAAACTCAAGATGAGGGAATTTGTAGACTGTCCCCAGGACAAAGGAAATAGTTGCTCACTTGAACTGGTTTTCACCTTGCTCATGGAAACCTGTCACAGGGAAAGGTACAACTGGCCAGTGGTCCAAGGGCTCTGCAGGGCTGTGGTGGAAGATAGTTCCTGTTTCCCACACCACGAGTCCAATTAGATCAAAGTTCTAAAGCCGACTGAAGCACAGCAGAAACATCTTGTCCCTGGGAGCTTAGTGGGGTTGTAAAACTGAAGGCAGAGCCATGCCATCATCCAAGTCATGCTGGCAATCTCTTCTGTGATTGAAGAGTAGCTCCCCTATGCAGCATCATTAGGGTTCATAGTTAGCTCTGCTGTCTGTCAATCTGTCGAGCATCTCTTGTGTGAGTCTGCACTAATCAGGTGCAGTATGGTGTCTGTATTATGGATCCTGCTCTAATGAGGTGATAGTAGGTGGTGCATGCCATTAACCTTCCAGGCTGTTCTAATTACTCAGTTTCTGATCATGCTTGTATTAGTATGTGATGGCTGAACTCAGTAGAGTGTTGCTGGAGCATCATAGGCTCTGCAGACTTCAGAGCTGACTCCTTCCTTCACTTCCCCCATTCCCCTGCTCCATGCACGGCATGAGAAATATAAGACTGAAGCACAGACTTGGAGGAAGGGTTGGGGGAAGGAATATGGGCCAAAAATTACCAATAATGCAAAAGCAAACTGCAAAAACCTCTCAGGTTTTGTGTGTGTTTGCACTTAGTAATTTTCTATATGTTTCTTCTTAGTCTTTTTATTTCCCCCCTAATTTTTATCTTCTCAGTCCTGGAAGTTGTTTTAAATGGGACTTCCCAAATTTACACACCCACCCCTAATTTAGTTCAAGCACTGCTTTAATTCTCTTCTGACCCTACCTGAGCCCAGCATTTTCACAGGAAAAAAACCCCAAATCTGCTTTCACTGGTTAGTTGTGTTTGCTCTCTGGTTTGCTGACTGGGTGACTAACTCCTTGGGCTTGTAACCCATAGAGAGGTGGTGTCTGGTCTCACACAAAGCGGTGCTTAGGGTGGGCTGTGCTAGTGCAGGCATGCAGATGTGTCTCAATAGCTGCTGGAGCAGAGCCAGCTCTCAGCAGCACCAGCCAGGGCCAAGGGTGATGGGGTGTGCTTGCCTAAACAAGCGAGCACTCCCCTCCAGAGCAGATGGGTGTCTGTGGTGATGTAGGAGGGACTGGGGGTAGGACTGCCAGCTGTGGACTCCAAACTGGAGCAGCAATGAGAGGCATCCCAAACCCTGAACACTGGGGTAGGTCTTCAGGATGCTGTGCTCAGCAAGAAGTGGTCCTACCTTCCATTGATCCAAATTTCATTGCAAAACCTGAGGAGATATTTCCCAAGTACTGCAGATGAGTTGATAGGAAGATACAGAGGAAAAAGGACTTTCCAAAGTGAAATAGGCACAGTGGGAGGCATTCAGTTAGCAAGGGAGCTGGTGGTAAACATTGCCCTCATCTTGATGGAAATGCAGAGGGAATGCATATGCTGGCACACTTGAATTAGTTCAACACAACTGAAGAGCCTCGTCTAAGATGTAGAGTAACAAATGAATCTGATTTTACTTAGATCTGAACTTGTCCTTAGGCAATGATATTTGTCTCAGTGAAGACTCATCTTGTACTGTATGTTCATTATAACTGAATTCTGTTTAAGGATGCTCATGGTAGTGCATCCCATAAAATAAAATCAATTACGCTTCAGCCATCTTATCTCTACTAAGTATAAAATGGGGATTGATTGTGCCTCTGAGAAGAAAATGCCATGTAACAGTTCTCATCTATGTTTAAATGTGTTCCTGGTAGACCAAAATCATTTAGAAACAGCTGCAGCAAGAGTAGGATGCTGGGCCTGGATGGGAGCTGGCACTGTCTTGTCCTGTCCTCAGAGATGGTGTAGGAAGAGTCCTATATTGCTTTAATACAGCATCCTTTTTGCAAATGCACTTAAACAACAGTCTGGAGACCAGGACAAAATGTAATACCTGATCAAATCATGCTCTTGGTGTGACAGAATAGTTGCAGATGCAATGGCAAAGCAGTCTTGTTTAACAGATTTTTATCTTCTGTACCAGTGGATTCAAAGGGATGAAAAAGATCTGGAGTGCTGGGCCACAGCGTGTGGGAGGAAAGCGGCCTCTGAGTCATGGGTGGTTATTAAGTGACAGCAGAATTGAAATGCCTTGAAAGCCCCAACTGTGCACCCATGTAGGCTGCTAATTGTTGATGATCTGCAAAGTCCTGGCTGAACTTCTGAAAGTGCCCTCTTTCCCTAAAGGAAAAGTGAAATAAAATGGCCTTTTCACCAGCCTCTCAGTTGAGCTCTGAAAGCGTGTATGACACAAAAGGCACAGCCTCCCCTTGGGCTGCCGGTTGAGGTGGGATGGCATTGCTGCCTTGGGGCCCCCAAAAGCATCTCCCACCACCTCTCCTGTGGTACCAAGCAAAGCCTGGCATGTGGTCACCTGAGTGGCCTGAGGGTCTCTTGCCATCCTGGTGGTGGTGGTGGTGGTTCATGGTGCCTCTGCAGATGCAAGAACAAGGATGCAGAGGATAGCTGTCCACCTTTTATTCTTGGGGGAAATGAGTCCCAGAAAGTGATGCTGGAGAGTGTGGGGTTGTGGGGCAAAGGACTGCTGGATACAGAATTGCTCCTTCTAGTGTTGAGAGCCCCTTTTCCTTCCCAAAAGGTAAGGATGCCCTTCTAGGATGTAAAGCTTCAGGCTCAATTTCCTGATTGAGAATATTCTTTCATTCTGGGATTCCCTTATTCACCAGGTCTCTTGCTTGCACTTGGGTTGGTTTTAATTCTCTCCAGGCTGTGTTGGAAAACTTTCAGGTCAAGGCTGAGGAACATCAGGCTTGATTTGAATGAGGTATTTTCCCCAGGTAACATCTGTTGCTCAAGGATTTTGTTGAAAATATTTCTCAACCTGTTCAATTTTCTTGCAACCCTGGTGTCATGAGTCTGGGAGGACCCAAGCAGTCACAGCGCTGTGAATCACTCCTGGGCTGACACTGGTGGCCTCAGGAATGTGATGGAGAAGAGCCAAGTTGTGGAGGTGGAATGCAGGGCACTCCTTCACTGCAGCATGTTGTCAGCAGGCTCCCCCAACAAAAACAGCTGTGCATGCCTTGGGCTAAGCTGCATAATGCAGGTCTGTGTCATAAGAACGCATGAATTAGGAGCTTACACCTCACTTTGAAGTCTGTAGAGAAAGGGCCAACTTAATCCTCCAAGCTGACAGACTCAAGAGATCACAACTCGTCTATCTGTGGTTTAACATGACGTTTGGCCCCTAAAATTGGTGCTGACTAATTTTGCAAAAAGACATGTCAGAGCTGTAGCTCAGTGCCTGGGGAGATGTTGGAGGTATTAGTAGGTCACTGGTTAATGCTATGTAAAACTCTCCGGGGCTTAGTTCAGGGTCAGAGCCTTGTCCCCAGATGTAAGACCTGCTTGTTGCATGGGGGTGCCCAGACACAAATACCTGTCCCCTCCTTCCTCCCAGCTCCTTTGGGCTCACAGTGCTGGTAGTTCCTTCCTTACTTCCTTGTCAACCCTGTCATCTGTAAGAAAATACAATGCTTTCCTAAATTTAGCTTCATAAGTACTGTGGGCGTTGTCCCTTCTCCCCCCCCCAGTTTCAAAAGCCATCTTGAAAACTGCACAGAGATTTAAATGGCAGCTTGATGGGAATCCATAGCAAATGACTCTGCAATTAGTAAATCTGTCCTATTGTGACAGCTCTATTATTAAACTGCCATAGATGCCAGGCTATTAATCTGCTGTCTGCTCAATCCCCATGCTTCGCCTTCCTTGCCTGTCCTTTTCACCATTTGATTTTTTTTTTTTTTTTAAGTTTTAACTGCCTTCCAGCAAGTGTTTCCAGGGAGGGGGTGTGCAGTGGTACTTGCAGGGGGAGGAAAGTTTTGTGACACTGTCCTTTAAGAGCTTTTTGTCTGTAAGGCAAGTGAGAGAAAGCCCCCAGTGGTCACCTCTCACTTGCTTTGAAACTTTTGCTGCTTCAAAACTGAAGAATGTGAAACTCCTAATTTGCAAAAGTCCAAGGAAGCCCCTTTTTGCAGGAAGATGAAGGGATAGGAAGGGAAGCTGTGAGAGCAAATGGGCAGCAATATTATCTTGGGAAAAGCCATAGCTGTCGTGATGGCAGGTTGAACTTTGCAGCTGCTGTTTCCTCCATCCTGTGACGTAGGCAAGCATCTCATTTCTTAGCCCATAAATATGCTCTGTCACCCCAGAGCTCAGGGACAGGGAACAGGCAAAGTGCTGGGGTGGGACCCTGCGAGGCTGCAAACTGCAGTGACAGTACCTGTGCCTCCACGGTGGGAGTGTGCTGTGTGTGGGCCCTGCACACTCATCCCTCCTGGAAAAGTGGAGGCTGCCAGGGGGGCAGAGGGCAGCGATAGCATCCAGAGGAGTGGCTGCTGCAGGGTGGGACTGGGGTGACAGGAAGGCTTTGTTTTTAATCTGAGCATTGAGACTGGCCTATTGAGGTGATGGGGCTGGCACCTCTGTCCTGGCGTTTCCACTAGGCAAGGAAATTGTGTCCTCTGCAGCGGTGTGAGGATGAGCTAATGCAGGGGCGTGTTTGCTGGCTGGTGAGAGAACACACGGGAAGGTCCCCACCAGCTTTAAATCTGTGACCTCTTGGCAAACAGCTGCTGCTCAGTGTGTTCCTGGTCTCAGGGTACAAGTTTGCCACCCCTGCAGCTCCCCATGCATGACAGTGCCCCATGGAGAAAGAGCTGATGATGGTGCTGCCCACTGCTGCCTGGCAGAAAATCTGGATGTATACTTAGAGAAATATAAGACTGTCTGTTCTTCTCTAATAAGAAGTGATACTGCCCAGTAACTACTCTATTTTTACCTGCTTCCTGGGGAAGAGTGTACCTCTCAGTACTGTCCAGATTAGGTCTTTCTAAAAGCTTGGAAATTTGGGATTGTGGGGACTTTAACAGCTGGAGTATAAAGAAAGAATCCACACAAAGTTGGGCCTTGGCAGAGACAACAGGAAAGCGATCTATCAACCTGAAATGTGAGGCTTAAAAACTGTTGTGCTGATGAAGTGAAGAGCAGCAAAACTGCTCTAGCAGGGAATTGCATCTATTTTTTCAGGCTTTTCCCTCGGCCTCAATGACTTAAACACAGCTGTGATAGTGTAAATCAGCTGTGCCATGTAAACCCCTAAATTCTCTTTGCATCCTGTTGCTATAGAAACTTCCCTGAAGCCTGGGTACCTGCACAGCTGCTTTGCTGCTCTGGGAACACTGGATGCCTCCAAGATGGGGCATCCAATCAAAGAGATCTGCTGTGGGCTTGGGCCCATTCTGGAAAGGACTTCTGTTGGCTGCTGTATTTGGGCTGCTGAGGTATTAAAAAAAATGAAGATCTGCATCCACTTAGTGCCAGCTTTAGCCCCTTGTGACAAGAGATGGGCTTCCACTGAGGATTCTGCCCTCTGTAAACTGCGGATATTTAGGAGATTCTTAAATACAGTATTATATTCCTAATTATGCAGAAATCCTTCACTCTGGCATGTTTCATCTGGAATTATGCTCAACCGTCAAATCCTGCCAAATACCTTCTTACAGGGAGGGAGGCTGGTGCACTTGGTTGTCTCTGCAGAGAGGAGAATCCCGGCCACAAGGCCAAGCTGCCCAGCTCTGGGCAGGATGAGTAGGTGTGGGTGCTGCTGGGGTGGATGTGCCTGTTTCCCTTTTCACAGTGGAGAGGAGGCACAGCCATGGGCACCGATGTTCCCTCACCCACGTGGTCCCAATGTAAATGCTTATGTTAGCGGAGTATTTCTGTTTGACCATGGGGTTCCTTCATGGCAACACTTCCAGAGGAGACTGGATGGAGGCTTTCACTGGAGAAGGTCCCTTCTAACCCAAGCAATTCTATGAAGAAGGGAGAGGAGAGAGTGGCTTTGGAAAAGGACTGATGTGGCAGCTAGAGGAATGACCTGTGAAGAGCATTTGCACTCTCCTCCTCCATTACCCTTCTCCTCTGGCTAAATTGCTGTACACCAGGAGTGAGTCATTCTGGGGATAACAGGCCGCATGATGTTTTGTATATTTAATAATGTACTTAATGCGGCTGCAATTCAGATCACAAACATCCTTTGCAATGGTGCAACTACTGCCTAAAAACCATCCTGACAAGCTTGAGGCAAATGCTCTTTCTAAAGGAATCCAGTTTTTAATTACTTTGGAGCACCACATAAAATGTAGGTAATTGTTAGTCAGTCATGCCTGGGCCTCCATCTGCATGCAGTGCTCTCCAGGAGTGTGCGGTTACTGCAGGGGTACACCTGAAATCTTGCAAGGAATCTTTAATGCCCCAGTTGTGACCCATCCCTCAGGTGTTGCTTGCTGGTTCAGAGCCCCTGCAGGCTTCACTGCTCTGGCTGATCATTTTGATCAAGATCTGTTTTCTTGTTGTCTGCCCCCCAACATACATGCATCAATTCTCAGCTATGGAGAAAGCAAACCCATAACTTCTACTCCAGTCTCCCTGTCCTATTAAGCCTTGTGCTGCTTCTTAGCAACAAATTAATAGTTGAGTGAAAGGGGCTTATAGTACAACATATTTTGGAGAATAAAAGCTCTTAAATGATCGTTCTGTAACTAATTGGATAGAACATTTCTGTTCCGAAATACTTTTTCTAGGGAGCTTTTTTAAACCTATAATGCTAGTTCCTGTTCTGCAGTAGGTCTGTTACTGTGTGTCAGGGATGTCAGCTAATATGAATATAGGAGATCACAAAACTAGGTTTTTGTAGTGCTTTCAGAAAATAATTTTCTCTCTGTGCTTCTTTTTTTTTTTCTTTGAAAAGAAGAAGACAGTCGAAGTATCTTTTTGCTAAGTGTTACAGCTTCAAAACTTGGTTTTCTTGGCCATAATTTAACCAGTGTTGATTCTGGCCTGGATTCCGGGTGTTCATCTTTGTGGAGTAACAAAGTTTGCAGTTGTGAGCCTTTCAATATTGTTCCTGGTGGCCCTTGCACAGAAATACAGTCTTGGAGGAGGAGACGTAGCTCTGGAGAGTGAACTTACGCAGGAGTTTCTATGCCTTTGAGTAACTGAAACAACAACCAGAAAAGCACAGGGAAATAATATTTAGGCTCTACTCTAAGTATTGCTCTAAACTTTATGGCAATAATGAACAAATCTCTAACTTTTAATGCCTTATTGCACAGCAGCTACTGAGTTTCAGCATGTGAATGGCTGCTGAGGTAGCAGAGAGTGAGCACTTGCTGCCTCTTCTCATGTGTAATCAAAAGGTACAAATGAGAAGTTATCTTTTTCATAAACCGGGTCACTGGGTTAATAGAGTTTTGAAAATATCCCCTCCTAACCCATGCCATTAATATCTCAGCATCCATCTAGATTTTAATACCGTCACATGCCCATGATATGTGTGTCTGTCATCTGCTTGCATTGAGGGTTTTCTCCTTTAGTCGAGGAAATACTGTGCAAGGTTGAGATCGCTGCTGAATGCAGGATGATGCTCTGACTGGCAACAATTCATCTTCATTTGAACTCTAAATATTCCATTTCTCTAGCTGATGAAAGGCTTGATTTAGGATAGCAGCTTAGTGACTCTTCCAGGAAGGGTTTGAAAAGGCAATATTCAGCTGAAATTTACAGAAATTTAGTTTTTAAAAACTAGTTGATCTTTTGAAGTTTCTGAGTCTGGTAACCATCCCCTGGACTCTTGTTACCTGCTGTAATGGGTTTGACTGAGACACTCTGGTATGGGGAGTGTTTGCACTGCTTTCTTCCTGGGTTTGAGTATGTTTCTTTGACAGTGATTGAGCAGAAAATTCTAGGGTTTAGGGCAGGGAGGAATAGGGAAAGCACTTGCTGAACTGTATTTGCTGTTTTGTCAAAAGAGATGAATCTTCTCTCTAGTTTAGATGGCTAAAGTTAGGAACTTAGTTCAAGGGACTTGAGATGAACTGTTCTCTAGGCAAATGTCTTTCTCCTTGGCCATCCTAAAGCAAGCCCTGGTGATGCTGTTAGACAGCTCTTACAGGTGGGGATGGATCTATTCCCTAGCACCTTCCTGAAAGGTGCTGATCTTGTTCTGAACAGCACTGCTGAGACTGTAGAACCCAGAACATTAGCTTGACTTTCCTGTTGAGTCAGACACTAAATACTTCATCCTTCTCCCCACACCTTTTGGGCCCAGGTGCTCTGTTGCTTTTCTGAGCTACAGCCTGGGCAGGGTGCGTTGGCACAGTGTTACTCCTAAAGTTGTGGCCTTCCCTGATCTGATAATGGCAATACAAAAAATTGGTTGGCTAACAGGTGTGATACCCCTTTTGGACTGGTCGTCAGGATCTTGCAAGGAGGTGCCAGATGCCTGGTTTTCTGAGCAGGGGGGATGCAGATTTCACATGGAGAAGGACTCAGTCCTTCTTGCCCTGTAGGAGCAAGAGCTGAATGGCCACAATCTCACTTTGTCCATTTCAGATGTCTTTAAATGTGCTTTTTCTCTTCCTCCCCTCTCTCTGAGAAATAGAGTTCACTCTACCTTTGTTATTAGGAATACTTCTCTCCCTCCTTAAGTGCATCATGCCTAGACAGATCACGCTAGCAAGTCAACCTGTTTTCCTCATGTAATGCAAATCCCATCTACTCCAGATAGTCAGGATTATCAACCAGCTTTACTTGCGAGCTCTGAGAGCAATAGGTTGTAGTTGCCATGTGATTAGCAAAATTCTATTTAAATGGAAGGCAAGGAGATGTTTAAAAGGAGTTGTTCCCTCAAATGGCTCCTTTAAGTCTTCCCCCACCCTAGAGCTTAGCACCCAGGTCCCAGCCATCCTGAGGTTTCTGGGATCATGCTCTGACTTCTGTGAGTTAATGACTTTTCTACCTGTGTCCAAATGACACTGACTACCAGTTACAAAATGAAAATGGTAAATTCATCTGTTAGCTGCTCTCTCTCCTGCAAGATTTACTTCCATCAGGGATTTTTATAGGCCAATGTTGTGTCTTTCATGATGGGAATGTGTGGTGGAGAAAATTTATTGTTCCCTTCCTAATAGATAGCTGTAATTTCATTTCAGAACAACCACTTTATGTGCGAGAAAGTGATTCCATTATGCCACTGCACAGCGTTGGGAGCATCTGTGGCAGTGGGGCATTTGGATTAAGGAGAGTAAAGGCTGCACATCTGCTGCCCTCCATCCCTATTCACAGAACAAAGTGTTAATCCTAAAGAAAAGAGAGCAATTAGCTTGTAAACCCTTCCTGAACTCACTGGAAGATTAGCCATTTTCAATTAAAGCTTTTCAGCTGGAAAGATAATGGGCTAAAATTTCCAGCTTTTAAAAAATACTATTATTGACCATGTGGTTTTATTTCTGTCAATTTACATCCTTTATAATTAGCTACCCTGGGATAATTAGGACTGCCTCGTGCCATACCCTGTTCCCCACTCTCTCCCCTTAGAATGCAAATGGCAAACTGACTTTGTGGTCCATCTCCCGGCCTGTTGCAACTAGCAGGGATCCACTGCTGCTGTCCGGACCCACGCTGGGGATGAACCCTAAGCAGTATTTCGTAGGTTACTGTAATGCACAAGTGAAAGGATAAACCTTTACACGCTGCTATGAACGTGCTGTGACTGTTCCCGGGGAGACCGGATGGGAGCAGGGAGGCTGATCCCATCTTGCAAACCTGCAGTAACAAGCAATTTGCAGTCCCTTGGGGAGCTCCGCATATTCTAAAGCCAAAATACTTCATAAATCACTGGCCCCAGCACTTGGGAGTTACCTGGAGCTGTGTGTGTGGCTCTGCTTTGTCCCAGCTTGGGAGGTAAAATTTTGACAAGCTGGAGCGGGAGCCAAACCGGCAGATGGAAACACCTCTCCCCAGAACATGCGGCTGACCAGCTCTGTCCGAAGGCGTGTTCGAGCACTTCTGAACGGCGCATCCTCCTCGGGGCGTCTGGGGAGAGCCAGGAGCCTTCCTAAGGCAGCCAGGGAGCCTGACCTGGTTTCACCCTGCGCTGGAAAGCTGCACTCTGTGGCGTTGCAGTGCCTTTTGGGTCATCTCTGTCTGCTTTCTGTGATCCGCTCCCCCCGCGCTCCTGCTGCCGCCGCAGAGTGTGACACTGGCAGTGCTCAGCGTGGCCTGTGCTGCCCACCCAGTGTGGGGGAGAGGCTGGGGCTGGAGCCAGCAGCCAACTCGTGTCCCCATTCAGCTCCGTGTCCCCACTCAGCCGGGTATCCCTGGCTGCGCTGCCTTGTGTCCCATGCTACCACGAGTTAATGTCACCTGCCGGGTTTCGGGGCAGTTGTGGCTTTGGTCACTACCTGTAACTCTGAGACAACACAGCGGTGCCTGTGCTGCAGTTCGTGGCTGTGCTACAGCAAAGCAAAGAAAGAGAAGAAACGCTGACCTTTCAGGGAACTGCTTGGCTATGCCGGCCGAGGTACCTCTCATGGAAATGTAATGTAAGGTACCTCCACGGCCAAGGACTTCTGAATGAGGTAAGCTCAATGAGATATCTGAATGCAAAACCGTCCAGAGCTCTGACTCCTGGGTGCAACATGGCCTGCACTTTTTCTGAGTCACCAAAAATTATTAGTATTGCTCCTAGTTCTTGGCTGTCTCCCACACAGACCTTGGCCAGGTCCCACCTAGCTTTGCCTTGTCTCTTATAGAAGACTTGCACAGTGTAGATACTGCAATATAGAGCGTATATTAAAGCCATTAAAGCTTTTTTTAAGAAATATGGCTTGATGCTTTTGGGATTTTGCTGGCCTTATCATGCTACTGATACACCATCTTTTGCAGTCAGTGCTTTTCTTGCTATTTCTTTGTTGAAGTGCATATGAAAATATGCCTTGGAAAATATTTTACATCTGAACTAGTTAATACAGCACCTTGGAGAGAAGGTGTCTGATGCAACAGAGTACAAATGAAGCCTCATTAAGCAGGAATTCAGTGATTCTACTGAATGCCCCAGCAATTAAATTTCATCTTGTTTCATATGCAGGTCAGGAGAGTTTGTGAAAGAGAATAGAGGAAGCAGAGCACTGTGGCTCTGTGCTATGCAAATTAGTGTTAACATGGCATTTCATTTATTGTTAAAGCATTGTTACACTGCTACTCATTGAAAAGAAACTGTGTGACAACTGGTAAGACTGATGACCCACTTGCTTATTTTTCCATCTGCGTTGGCAGCTTTGCCTCTGAAGAGACCGGTGCCAAGATAAATCCTTTAAGGGGAAGATGCAGAGGTTTTTCTTCCTGCAGACAGGAGTGGAGTTGGATGCTGACTAAGACCTGTCCTTCAGGCTACAGTAGGCTGTAGCATTGCCTCTCTCTCTTTTGGGACAAGATATGGCATGGCCACGTCCCTGTTACTAGAAAGGCCTTTTGTTTGGGCTCAAGCTCCGTGTCCTTTTGAATCAAGAGGAAGAAACCTCCAGTCCCCGCTATTGCAAAGACCTGAGCTCCTGTGGCATGTAACAGGCATGTAAGGGATTCAGGGATGTTGATGTACTCTGCAGCCCCATCCACAGGCTCACACCTCTGCTCCCATGGGGCAGCTCCCTGCTGTCCTTTGGGCTGACTGCGCTACGGGGTTGTGTCCTGTTCTTGAAGGGCTGTGGTGCCAGTTTCCTATTTTCTCTCTATGTCCAAAAGTCCATAACAGGGTATGTTTTCTCTCGTCTGTATTTTGATTAATGTGGTCTATGTGATGGAGCTTCCTTTACCAAAATTGCCTACCCACAGTGGGGAAGGGGGTGGATACTGGCCAGCTGCTAACACAGACCCATCACTATTTTCATTCTTGGTGATATTAATAAAATATAAAGAAGAAACAGCATTTCTGCTAAAGAGAGAGCACAAACAGGCCCTTCTGGGCAGCCACTGGTACAGATATTGAAGTGCCAACTGCAGCCACCATGGACTCACTGTAAATTGGAGTGGTTTAATGACCTTCAAACTGGAAACCACTCCCATCACTGAAGAACTTGGACAGTTACTTTCCCTACAGTTTTTTAGCTGTTAACCACTTCCTGTCATTCCAGTGCATTGATCAGTAAAAGCTGGGAAGATGGGAGCTATTAGGCATTTTGTTTCCCCCAGTGTCCTGGTATTGCTCTTGGTTTCTGTTTCTGCATGGTTCCTCCAATCATACACATGCTTGAGGATTTTACTGGTGTCCCAAGGCTGTGTGATACCAGCTAGCTAAATTGCTATGTAAGATTTGAGGGGGGTAAAAAGTAAAACCAGTTAGGAGCATCCCCAAAAGAGGATGTGTATTTTGCCCAGGAAAAGTGTTTATTCTGTAAAATACAGCCACAGAAGTAGAGAGAAATGGGAGAAATATGCTCTGTCTAGCTGAAAGTGTTGAACATGCTTTCAGATGCTGTGCAGGCAACTTGCAGAGCTCTGCTCCTTTTGGACCAGGTCATAAACTCCCACCTTGCTCTGACAGGGCTGGTGTTTGTTGGTGGATCATTAACCTCCTGGTGCATTGCTTATTGCTGTGTCTTGTCAAGCTCATCTCCATTTGGCTTAAAAAATCATCAGAAAGCTGAGATTCACTTTTGTTGGGGTGACCTCTGCTAACAAGGTCCCTGAACGAACTCTTTTGTATCATTACAGCTGGCTGGGGAATAAAGGATCTTGTACTTTACTGCTGCCTATTTGTCTTCCACTGTTTCTCTTATCAGCGCTGAAGTCCCCAACCCTGGTATGTCCTACTCTGATTACCCAGAAAAATGTGCAGGAACCATTTTATTGTGCTCTGGTGGTAGAAGGAATGGATGGGGGTCTTGGAAATACCTCTGGCAGCACTCTCTGTCTCGGTGCTCTGCATGTGTGCGTGCAGCAAGGGCTCTAATTGCCTGGTGGATGGGTCAATTTGTCTTCAGTGTTCATTACCCGTAATAAATTAACATTTGGGACTGGCTGGTGGAATTTGCATGTAAAGGAAAGAACAATCACAGACTTCTTCCTCTGGCTCCATTATTAAACTGTTTAAATACCCTTTTCCTTAAAGGTTTTTTTTTTTAAACCCATTCTCCATTCCCCTTAAAAATATGTTGATAAAACAGTGCATTGCATTTTAGGTTTCTATGTGAAAAACAGGGTATCTGCTTAGACCAGAGATGAGCTTTGCTGCAGGCCTGAGGCTGACATGCAGTTGTCTAGGGTTTCTAAATAAGCACAACTATGTAAAATTGGAGCAGATGAAATGGAGCAAATGTGTAGCCAGTGGAGAGCTGGGTAATCAGCTGTGAAGCCTCTTCCACCAAAAAAGTGATGGGTCTTCCTCTTGTCCCTCCTCCTCCCTGTCTGCTGCAACCAAAAATTAATCAAGGAAGGGTGTAGACTCTCCAAACGTCTTGATTTTGTGCAGAGGTGTTTGGAGTTCCCAGTAAAAACTGTCTTTCCCAATAAGCCATCTGGGAGCACTGGGTCTGCTGTGCCAGAAACAAGCCTTGACAAAGAGTATGAACAGGAAAAGCCCCAGCCCCAGGCAGACCCCTGATGTGCAGGCGTGTGTTATTAAATGAGAGAAGCAGGATGGGAAGAAAGAGATGGCAACGTAAAATCTTAATTTAACAACTGAATTTAAAAGAAGTAGGAAGAATCTGTGTCAGTCTCTTCTCAATCTTCCCTAACCCAAAGCAATTTCTGTTGCTAATAATATCATTTGGTATGTGGTTAGAACTTTGGTGTTTCTCTGCGCACTGCGAGAGCGCGTGGTTGGGTGTTTTTCCTCATCGTTTTCCTGTGGCTGACTGTTCATTACGTTCATTCAGCTGTCTTCAGAGAGTCTCCTGAGACTCCCTAATGTGGAGTGATGTAAGATTCTCTCCATGTTCTCCGGAACTCAGAGCATGTTCAACGCTAAATGGTCCATTTCAGGATCTTGCTCGAGTGTTCCACAGCGCTGTGACTTCTGACGAGGAAGTTTGTGGTTTTTGGATGTGGTTAAATAAGTAATGGTTTAAATGGCAGAAACAAATACCTGTCAAGCATTGGACTAAATGATGGATATTCGGAACAACCTGTGATCTTCCCTCTCCTGTCCTCCCTGTCTTGTTTGCATAAAAGTGTATTTTGTAAATGTAATTCCAACCAATTTAGGCCATGTAAGGTTTGCAGCATCACTCCCACTGAGGTTCTGGGGGATTTGTAAGTTAGCTCTGGGGAAAGATGTATAGGTTCAAGAGCAGGACAGTGTGTTGGGTACAAGAAATGCTAAACTAAGTGCTAGTACTTACCAGTGCATGTAAGGGCAGATACTCCTTACTTACAGCAAATGAATTTTACTCAAAAGTCAGCCTGTTCCTGAGAAAAGTAAATGGCCATTTCTCTAGACTGGTGACCTGTTGACTGGTATTACCACTTCAGTTGTATGGACAAGAACCAAGAACCTGCATGGACAGATGTTTCCAGCAGGGACCACCCAGAAACTCTTTAACCATGGACTGCCCTCAGCCTGTCCTGTCTTTCCACTCAGCATTTTATACTGAAGGGGGGATCCAAGAAAGCATTCCCTACACTCACTCTCCTGCTGGGATAGTAATAGGATATCAGAATATGCCAAGAAAGCAGAACTGAGATGTTTTTGTTTTCCTTTTTTAACATCCCACCTCCCCAAAATTAACTTCTTCTTGCAATGGGCACAGTCTGTGGGTAAAACCTAGACATTCTTAGGTGAGACTTGTAGGTAGTTGATATTGCCAGAGAATTTTTGGATAGCTGCTAATTCTGAGCACACAAGCTTAAAGTTTATGTCGGGAAGGTACAGACAATGCACAGACTGTTCCTGAAAAATCAAAGCTCTACATAGTGTTCCTTGAGTTCTTCACCATAGTTTAGGTTGATGTCTCATGCTTTTTTATGACACCTACATATTTTGGTGCCAAAACATATGCTTCTGGTCTGCCTTATTTTGCTGGGGTGTGTGTTGTATCCTTTCCCTTTTGCATTAAAAGCTCAAGCTGTTCACTTCAACTGGTTTTAATACAGCACCACCTGAAACATGAAGAAAGTGTTGCATTTGTGGATTTTGGCCAGAAACCATAGAGTAAACATCTTTATCCTGTCCAGGCTCCTGGCGTGCTGGTGTCTTGCCAACCAGCTCAACAAATGCCACCAGCAGTTCTGGGCTTGAAATGCCCAAATGCTTCTTCATTTCCCCATCAGAGGAATGGGGCAGCTCCTTTCAGTTCTCATCCACAAAAACAAGCAGCTTCAACTACATAGTAGCCCCATCCTCTCATGCACTTTCTTAATGTAGCAGATATTCTGGGAAGAATTTTATGGTGGTATAAACACAAACAATTGGTTTTAGCTTTTCTTTAAAACATCATATTGGATACATCCATTTCATGGCAACCAAAGTAATGGGCTATTCTCAAATTAGCATCTTCTTCTAATTGTGGTGCAACTGGTGATTTTTTTTTTCCTTTAAGATGGAATTTCTCTGCAGCAAAAGCATTAAGAGCTGTATGAAAAGATTTCTAATTATAAATTTTGCCTCAATTACTAATTAAGTCTATTGTCAGACTGAACAGCTTTTAAAAAACAAATTATGGACCAAAATATCTCTTTTGTAAGTAGTTTTTTATTAGTTAGTAATTTTACTGCTTTTGTATAAGTCGTCTGTGCATGAAACAGCTGAGTTTGAACCACAATAGAGATGCTGCTTCATTTCAGTCTGAGCAAGAACCCTGGCATTAGGCTGAAACCCAGTTCTCCTCCTCCACACAGAGTTAGAGTTCCCAGGTCTGTAAAAATTTTCTGCTGGCACGTTCAGATGAGTTCAGATACCCTTTCGATTTATCCTGTTTTGTTTCCTAAGGAAGCAAGACTTAACCTTGCTGCCTCTCTATGAGCTTCCTTCTAAATTCGTAACCTCTTGGCCACTTTCACACAAATCTAGTAGCAGTCCCAAACATGACTGGATCCTCATACAAAAGTGTAGATGGCTTTTGTACTTTGGACCATGATTGTCTTGCACTCTCTTTACTGTTTATGGTATAATCTTGCTGTTATAGATGACACCAGTTCCCAGGGGAATAGAGTGACTGTGGAGAACACTGCCATGGGCTGGTTGGTACAGTCAGTTTGCATCTCACAGCTTGCCTGAGAAGGGGACCTGCATGGTGCTGGAGGCAGGATCCAGCCCTGTGTACCCTGCAGACAGACTTACTGACCCACAGCCGGGGCAGTGGCATCCCCTTGCATGCTCTGTATCTTCAACATGAATCAGCCTGCTTTGTCTTCTATTTTAATAGTAAAAGAAGCAGACACTGGTTCATTACAACCATTTCTTACTAGGCTAATGCCCTATCTCCACCCACAGTGCAGGACCAGCAGTTTTGGAAGGAGCCATTCAGCATCCTCTCCTGGAGGGCCAGACTCCTCATGACCAGCTGGTTCCCATCATTGCCCCCAGAGTCTCCCCTCACCCAAATCGTAGCACAGGACTTGCATGCATTTTGCCCGTGCTGGTTCCTCTGCTGAGAAACCCTTCCTAAGAAAGGGTTAAACCGAGTTTTCAGCAAATGCTGTAGGCAGGACACAGTACTGCAGCCTCATACTCCCTTACGAGCACTGTGTGTGTGTTTGGGAGGCAGGGTAATGCTTTGACAGCAGCTTGACATTGCCTTGAAAGGTGCTGGAGGCTCTGCAAGCACTTGCCAAGAGGGGGTGGGGGAGAGGAAAGTGTGTCAGGCAATACTGCAGTCGCAGCCTCTTCTTGCGCTCAGCCCCGTTGCTGCTGCTGCTGCTGCTGCAACTCGGGGCCGGAGCGCGGCTCCGCTGCCGCCCAAGTTGTGCCGCTGGAGCGGAGCGCGGGGGCAGCGGTGCCTCCGCCGCAGCACCGCCTTCCTCCGGTTTATGCCTTTTTTTTTATTCCCCCCCCCCCCCCTCCCCCCGTCGCCTGAAATCCCCGTGAAAGCCACCGAAGGGGTCTGGCAGGAAGGGGCCAGCACATCTCCATGGGATGATGCCCGCTCTCCACCGGTGGAATACCGCCGGGAATGAAGTGCACGCTCGACATTTGCTGCATCTGCCGGAGCGTCAGGGTTCGGTGGCTGCCTCCCCTTCAACCAGCTGTTCCGGTTAATCACTGCGCTTCCAACTTTTGCTTTGCAATGCCTGATGGCCAGCGGAGTCGAGAGAACTAGCACGGCATTTTTAGGACCCTATAAAAAAAACCCCAAACCCCATACCATTCATTTTCCTATTTCTGCACAGGACTGGCGAGTCACACGTTAAACATCCGTGTAAAGACGTTTCTGTCTAAAGGATTGCCACATTTTTGAGTCCTCGCAAACTGGAGTGCCCAGGACGATTTCTGCCTGGTCTTGCTGCCGTGGAGTGAGGGAGCAGCGTGTGCGCTGCAGCCGCACTCGGCAGCGGGAGGCAGCCCGAGTGAGCCCGGGCTGGCTGGGAAAGGATTCCAGCGCAGGCAGGGAGAGAGAACGAAGCGGCTGTTACAATTAGTTGAATGATTTGATAGATAACAGCAGACATGCTTTGTGGACTGAAAAAGGATTTGCAGTCAGACTTTGGTGAGTGAGCCTGTCCGTATTTTCCTCCTCCCCTTCTCCAGTAGTTTACTTTTGTTTAATCTGATTTCCTTTAACTACCTTTAATATCATTAGCAGTTTTATGTGCTACTTTGAAACTGTTTTGCAAATCCAAACCGTCGCATACAAACTTAATTGCTTTGATTTGCAAAATTTATCTCTGCTTCTCTGTAAAGAATTTCTCTCTGTGACCACTGGAGAGTACCCTTCAGGCTGGCTTCCTGTTCTCCAGCTGGAAGATTGGCAGACACAGGGGCTGTTCTTAAGGTACCTCAGATATTGCAGAGCCTTTACAGTCGCTTTGGCTTTTTAAAAAGCAAAATCTAAGTGTAGCTTTTCTGTTTTCCAAGATCAGTGTGTGAATGGGCTGGGCATTCAGCAGTGGTGAATGGGGGCCTGGGGGGAAAGACGTGGGTAAAGGACTCTGCTGAACATGGTGGGATCACTGCCATCGCCCCACCTCCAGTGTAATCCACTATTACCTTGTCTAATAAATATTTCAGCTCCTGCTAGAAATCTGCCATTTCAATGAGCTGCTAATCCCTGTTTAGATACCTTGAGTGAGCAGTTCACTATTACCGTGGAGTATAAAAAAAATCTATTTAATTTCTGGAAAAGGGAGAGTAAAGGAGTGTAGAAGGGTACCCTTTACAAAGGGCACAGACATCAAATCCTGGCCCCAGTCTTTCCAGGAGGAACAGGCTCTGATATTTCTGACAAGGTGCAATATTCAGGTACTTTGTTGCATGTTACAGCTCTGCTTGTTGCAGCTGCATGTACTGCATGGAGCTTGCTCTTCTGCTCTGATGCAAGTATTTCCTTTCTGAAAGCAAAGACATTGGAGTTGGAAATACAGAGGAAACATGGTTTCTGAATCACTTTACACTGTTTGAAGTGATGTAGTGAGACTCCTTGGCCTCAAGATGCCCTAAAGCATGAACCTAACTTTAGAAAATTGTTTTCCCTCTCTAAATCTGAGGGATAAAAGGAACCAGGTGTAAAGCAGCTTGGCCTGGCTGTGTTGCCTAATCCCATGGATGGTGACTAGATGCTGTTCCAGCACAGCAAGGAGCATTTTGGAGGCTGGGGCTTATTTTGAAGCTGCCTGAGACACGGCGATGAGTCCTGGTAGGCAGAGGGAGCCTGGGTGCGTGATTTAACAGGGCAGGAATGCAGCCGTTCCATGAAAGATCAAAAGACAATTTGGCAGGAGCTCCCCATTGCTCTTGGGGCTGAGCCATAAGCTGGGCCCCTGGCTTGGAGGTGGCTTACACTGACTGTGCTGGACTGGTCTCCTGCATGTCACCAGCCACAGACAGGGTCATTCATGCAGCTCCTCCAACATGTCACCAGAGACATCTGGTGCTTCCAGATCACTGTGCTGCTGCAAACAGTGATGTTGTCTGGGTGTTGGGTGATCAAATGAGAAATATTCCTGATGTCAGCCCCAAACCTTTCTTGAGATCCTTGGGTCAGTACTGTGTCATGTACAAGGGAATGGTGCAGTCACTGAGCAAGTAAGGAAGCCTTCTTCACCCTGGTGTCAGACCCTCACAGCTTGTGCTGGTGGTGCTCCTGAGGACCAAGCCCATGATTTCATCACCCAGGAGGTACTGTCTTCTTCAGCACCCCACAGGTGAGGCCATCCATTGCACCAGCCACAGAGCAAAGACAGAGAGGGATGGGCAACCATCTAGTTCCATGTCTGCCATCCCTGTTCTTCTTTGTTATTTTAGTGCACAGAAAAGAGCTTTGAGGGGGATTGATTACAACACATTGGGTTTGGCTTTTCTGACACATTAAGGGAGCTCTCTTTTGGCCACTCAGCTGATTTGGTAATGTGTTTTTTCTCCTGATACCTGGCTTGTTCATGAGACTCATCTCTTCATCTGGAAATCATCTGGAATGGAAGCAATGAAGTGAATTTCTATCTTATCACTCGTTTTAGCATTTAAGTGCGATAGGCAAAACCAGATGGATTGTTTAAAGAAGCATCCAGACATTTCAAAAGTGCTTTCTTGGCCCACCATCATTAGGGCCTTGGTGATTTCTTTTCTCTCCTTCAGCCACTCTCAAAAGTTTTTTGATGGGACAATTTAATAATACAGAACTTTTGTCTGTCCTTCAGAATGGAAGGGTCAGAAAATGCAAACTAGCTGTGATGTTTTATGGAAGGTGGGGGAAGTGTTTTTCATCTGGTTAGACCAAGACTCTGTGTGGCTCTGCTGATGGAGATGATAGTGTGTTTCCACAAGAACCCTTCTAATTTTGCCCTTGAAGGACTTCCCTGAAATGCTTCATGGCCTTTCTGAAGTCCAGGACCACCATCTATGTTTTGCTCTAGCAAACCTCAGTTAGTCCTTACTGCAGGATCACTGCAGGAGTGGGCAGAATGACAGAGCTTATTGAATCTCCTTTGTGCTGCTCCAAGTGACCAGCTGAGGATCCTGCTGCAAATCAGCCCAAGTTAAGTGGTTTATTGAAGACAGCACAGGTAACTTCAGAAAACCCTTTGTCTTTCAGGTGTATGCATTTGGGTAACTTAATTGTTTTTTATTTTTTAAAGTATGTTTTGTATGGAAGGCAAAGGAAAAATAAAGGTAGTAGATAAGGATGTTCAGTGCTTTTCTGTTTGGGTTTGTTGATTGGTTTTAGTTGTGGGTTTTTTTGTTGCCATTAGAATCCATGCTTTTAGGGTGAGATGGACTCTCTGCAGACCAAGGAAAACAGTGTGAATTTCCTGTCCCTTCTTCCAGACCAGCAGACTGCACCCTTTATTTGCAGGGTGGGAATGTCCAGGAATAGAGACTTGTTAATAGATCTTTGTCCCTTCCTGATTATTGTTTTTCAGGGGATTAGCTCCTGTGTTCTCTCTCTGCTTTCTGAATAGGCAGGGGGAGAAATAGAGAAAAACACGCCTGAAAGGGATAGAAAACTAATGTGAGGAGCTAGAATAAGACAGGAGGAAATCTTCATAGATAAATCTCCTAGGGAGAAAGATTTTATCTTTCTTATTGAAGAATTTATCACAATACTGCTATTTAATATAACTCCTGCTCATCGAGCTGCTTACGTCACTTGTCAGCTTTGCCTCAGTTGCAGCAAAATGAAAGATTAAGAAAAACACTATCTGGGGTGTGCGTACCAAGACAAACATCTCTGGGTCTGAATCAATGATCTTAATTTCCTTGAGCCAAAACTGGGCAGAGAGAGTTTGTCTAGGCTATTCCTCTCGCCTGAGCCAGTATAGGCCATACCTGTGTTACCATCTGGGAACACCACATCAGCTCAAATTAATTCAATAGACTGAAATATTAAGGAAAAGCTTTGTGCATCTGTGATTTTGGTGCTGTTGCTTCCCCTCCTAACATCATGGCCAGGCTTTGCGAACGAAGATTTGGGAAAGGCTCTATGCACGTTTGTTACATGCTGATGAGGCCAATACGAGATAGACATGTCTGATTGCAAAAGGCACAGCAGAGGGATTCCTTAGGTGGTATATTCTGCAAGGCATGATTCTTTCTGCATTGTCTTTTCTCCTCCAGAGTGATCCTGTGTGCGTTCTCAAAGGAAGCAGCAGCGTTATAGATGGTGTGTCTCCAGGCCTCCCGATTGGAGGCCAGAGTAGACCAGTCATGTTGATCGATATGGCCATCCTAACACAGATGACAGATTACTCCTTCCCTCTGTGCACCACAATTCTGGATGTCTCAGTAATAACACTTTCTTTCTCCTCCCTCTCTTCTCTTTAGCATAGAAAACTCATCCCTCACCCCAGTTTCAGAAGCTGTGGCCTTCTAGATGTCTGACCAGCCTACGCTGATTCAATCTGATTGAAGTCCAGCTGGATCACATCTTTACTGAGCTGTGGTACCCAAATCTGGGCATTGCATTCAAGATTAGGCTTCTGTCAGTGCTGAGTAAAATGAAATGATGGTTTCACAGATCCTGCAGACTATATCCACCTTACTTGTACCAGGGTATTAGCTTTTCTTGCATATAATGTAGCACTGTGGAATTACGTTTGGTTTGCAGTCCACAGTATCTGAAAAGTCTTTCCTAACTGTCACTTGGATAGTTTTTCCCCATTCTTCATTCATGAGATTGTTCTTGCCCAGGTCTGGTAGCTTGTGTGCACCTCTACTGAATTGTACATCTGTTTTTTCAAACATGTATGAATCATTCTGTATCTAAAATTTTCTTCCCAGCCTCCTTCCAGTCCCTCATACCTGGAGTAAACTTAATGGACTGTCAGTAAACTTTATAAGATCAATCTCTCTGCAACCATCCAGGTCATTTAGTGAAAACCTGGAGCTGTACCAGACTGGGGAAGGGCCCACACAGAACTTTGTTTAATACATCTGTCCCTTCTGATTGGGAACAACCGATGAATTTTCTCAGTGTGTGGTTTTCCAGTCAGTTTTGCATACACTTCATAATCATCTGTATCCTGTTTCCCAAACATACTTATAAAAATAGCACATGAAACAGTGTCAGAAGCGTTTCTAAAATTGAGATATAACAACTTGCATTTTCTGTCTATCCAGAAATGTTGCTCTCTCATGGCAAGAAATTGAGTGGGCACAACTTACTCGTGGTAGATCCAAGTTTCCAATTAGTCCTCCTCATCTGGTGTTAGCAGCTCACATACACATGGCTAGTTCCAGGATCTGAAAGGAAAGGCGACGGGTTTGTCATTGTCTTGCTCCTACTCTGATAGCATATGTTTTCTTTTCTATTTTTCAAATTGAACATTACATTTTGTTCCTCAGCCTCGTGATGTCTTACCCATCCTTCATAAGGTCTTAAGGATACCTGCTGATGGCTTTAGGACTTTGATGACCAGGTCTTTAAAGTTTTGTTGACTAAATTCTTAAGTATAAATGAGCTGATCTATGCAGTCAAAATGAATTATTGCTCTTTTCTAGAGATGACCCATTCCACCAAAATTGCTTTTTATAGAAGAAAAAAGACTAAAGTAATATCCTACAATGAATTATTGTTTTATTTCTCCTGTATGGAGGTTACAGAGGTCTTCATCTTAAAAGGTTGTGCTCATGACATCATATTAGTACAGATTTGTTAGGAGAAGGGTGTTTTTCAGTGCAAAGGCCAGACAGATTTCATACAGATGTCTGTTCATAGAGTCAGTTGAACAAATGCTATTGAGGTTTTCTCTCCAGCACTAACTATTGGAGTCCAGTGTCCAGCACAGACATGAACCTCCTTGCCAACCTGCTTAAGAAAATCTCATTACTGCTGGAAGAGTTGCACTCTGGCTTTGAGAGACTCATAGAAGGGGACTGAATTTCATGTGGTGTTTTAAGCCTTGCTCTTGGCTTTGTGTTCAGGTTCATTATTCTTTATAATGTTTATTCTGTTTTGTTAATCCATAGAAGCCAAGAGTAACTGCACTGCCAAAGTGTTTGCAAATGTTAGGGCATATAGGATTTCATTTATTTTGAAAATGGACTGTTAAAATGGATTGTGTGTGGGTGCCAATGCTTATTGCTTGTGATAACTCAAGGATGGAAATCCTATGCAATTTTACTCAGAAGGTCAGAAAAAGTTATTGGGCAACTTGGAGGGAAGGGTGCCTCTGCTTTTCTGTGTAGGCATATGTAGGTGTTGCAAATAAAAGAAACAATTAAAGCTAAGAAGTAATAATAATCAGAAAGAAGTGTTGATGCAGAGCTGGAGGAGAGAAAGTAGAGCAAAAATAAATATTTAGCAACATTCATCAATTGACAATTGAATGCTACCAGGCATAAGAACATTTAAGGCTCTTTTCAGCTGTCGGTTCAGCTACTGCATAATATTTAGCATGTGAGTAATCCCATCAGGGTAGGCATGGTCTTAAGCCTTGATAGGATAGGGCCCCCAGGTCATTGTATGGCTGTCTATTCAAGGTGGCAGAATACGGTTTCAAGACAAGCGTGCCTGTGTGGGCGTTGGGAAATTCTGCTTCTGTGACAGTCTGGCTGCCAGTCTGCCTCTGATTTTTTTTTCTTATAATATTATTATTATTCTGTTCGTAACAAAAAAAAATTACTAACTGAGCTTGATGTTCTTAGCTGCCAAGTTTATTAATCTGTGGATTTACAGATCAGTCTGGTAACTTGAAATGTGCAAAATCACACAGGATGAAGAATTTCTCTCCCTCTATTCCTAACAATTGCCACCCCCGATTTTTTTATTTCAATGAAAGTATTTTTTTTTTCCTTTGACCGTGTGTTTTTGTTCAAGGATCTGATAATTACATGCTTGGGGATGACGGCTTTTCAAAAGCATCTTTCCCAGCGATTTTCAACTGGAGATGTGGATAAAAATATCTCCCCAATTTTTTAACAGAAATGTTTTCAGTAATGTGTAATTATGAGCTCTGCCTTCATTCAATTCATCCTGGAAGAATTTGCTTCACAGGAAAATTTGTTTCCTAGCTGCTGTAGATGCCAGCATAGTTGGCAGCTGCAGGTTTTGTGGGGAGGAGGGAAAAGAAAGGCCCAGAAATTAAAATTACTGTGAAGTAAATTGATCTCAACACCTGGAAACCATGAAAAGATGGAATCTCATACTTTTTTTGTTTAATCATTGTTAAACTGCTTTGCATGTCAGTCCCAAAATGGCCCTGTAAATTACTTAGTGTAGCTGGGAGATGAAGAGATGATCCACTTAATCACGCCTCATAACTGATCTGTTTTCTTATTGTGCAGGTTTGTGAAATCACGTTAGCAAGGTGGAAAGAGTTGTGGTTTTCTTCCCAGCAGTACTCTAACTTTTAACCTCAATATATAACTAACACTCATGTGGTTTATTGTAATGAAGCTTGAAGTTAGGAACTGGCTCAGGTTTTGGGAGAACAGTTGGTGAGAAGGGCTATGGAGCAGTTACAAAGAGCATCAACGTGCTTTTGTCCTAGGAGGCAAGAACTTCTGTTGGTAAGAGTAAGATCTGGCTCCCTGCTGCCCAGGTGTGTGGATAAAAACAGGATTTGCTGCATTCTTCTGCTTCGTTGCATCCTCATTTTCCCCAAAGGAGTGATGTAGGTCTCTGATCTGGTGTGTGCTTCTGTTTTGGAGGTTTATGCCAAGTTGTTTGCAGATATTGAGCAAATTGACTTGCTTGATATCCCAAATAATTCTTCCCTCCCAGTTTCTGTCTGTCCTCAGAGCTCTCTGTGCCTGGGGAGCCCAGAGGTCCAGCACACCCATCCTCTGCCCTGTGGGAGCTCTTACCCCAGCTGAGAGGGTGGGATGGCACTGCTCCAATCAGCACCTTTTCCCAGCCAAATAGCTGAGCTAAGTCGTGGATCTGCTCTCGTGTCTTTGAGAAACCATATGCATGACTGTACAAATGATGAAAGTCTGAGCCAAACCTCTAACAGTCCCCACTGTCGTTCCACCAGCCTTGGTGGAGTTGTCCCAGCAGTGGATCTGCTTCTCCATGAGATCTTAGTGGAGATACCCTCTTTGCCCACTCTGGGCATGATGGCTGATCTGTACAGGGTCCTTACTGCAGTGAACAGTTCAGCCTGAAATGTGAGAGACGTGGCCTGCTCCTGCCCCGGTGATTTATAGAGGATAATGTCATTGTGGAATGTGGTGCCGTTTGGGTAGGATTAAACTCTTGGCATAAGATGAAGGTATGTGTTTTGCTAAAGGTCTTTTTTTCAGTAATGTGATGCATTTCCCATATAACCTACTGTGTAAACAGATCATGTTCCTTCCTGCCATGAGCTGCTGTGCTCTGTTGCTCGTGCTGCCAGAGTGCCTTGAACCTGCAGCTTTGGGAGCAGGGGGGCATCTTGGGGCACATTCTCGGCAGGTTCACCCTCAGCTGACCCCTCTGCAGCACGTAATGAAGCCATGTGTGTGTGTGAGTGTGAGGTAGGAAGGGACTAGGTGGGGTCCTGAGGTAGATATACCTGAAATATCAGGAAATCAGTGGGAAGATGCTCAGGTATGTATAGATCTGGATCAGAAAGCCCAGGTGACTTGTAAACTCCCAGGTGACCTGTGGAGTTAAAATCAGGGTGAAGTTAGAAGAGCACTGAAACAGAGGGTACATGGCTCATTTCTTCCTATTTTGCACCAAAATCAGGTGTTACCCTGTGGTCCATGGCTCCCTTGCCTGTCCCTGCAATTCCCTGCTCCTTGCTGCTGTAGCTGGGCTATGTGAGGTGACTGCTGCCATCAGGGTGGTGGCAAATATTACTCAGCTCCCAGCTGGCTGCGGAGGCAGTTGGGATACCTGCTGTGATTTGTGAGGCTGGGCAAGAGGCATGAGGCAACAGAGAAAATTTTGTTATTCTTAGTAATAATAACTTAAAAAAAGAATCAAAGCAACTCCTCTTCCCCCTTGTGTTTCAGTTTGCCCCCAGCCTTCCCACTCAAGCGAGCTTGGCAGAGGCACCCCATCACTTAGAGGTGGAATAAGCATTCACCTTGCAGGAATTGGAGAACAAAGCGTTTGGAAGCTGTGGTGGAGGCGGGCAAGTGGAGCTCCTCTGGCTTTCCCTGCTTTCTAAAGGTCCCTTTATCATTCAGCAGCCGGCTCGAGCAGCACCATGAGCTATAATAGGCAATTAGCTCCTGGCAGATTTATGTGACACCGTGTTTTATAAGCAAACAATCATGTGTGTTTAGTCATTAAATGGATCTCCTGTATCTAATGTTCACAGAGACAATCTCTTCCTTCTGGTCTCCCTGAGCACACACTCATCTCTCTTGCACCAGTATGGCCCCATAGACATCCATACTTTTGCAAAAGTGATGGAAATGTATCATTGGCAGCTGCCTTTGGTTCTGGCATGCACTGGCAAGAGGTAAGCGCTTGGCAATATCTGCTCTCAGAAACATCCAGACTCCATCTGAAGGTTAGCATGATGGGAACAGGAGATACTTGGTGCGAGGATGTCTCCCTACAATCCTGAAGAGGTGGGGGGCTGGGCAGGCACTTGCACAGCACCCTGCTGAGTGCTTGTATCCAACATTCCCCAGACATCTAGAGGTTTGAAAAGTAGTCAGTTTTAGTATTCATAGTTAATTTTAGATATACCTGCGCATGCTGCTCTTCCACGCATCTATTACACACTCGACGGAACCTGCTGGCTTTAATTTTTATTAGCACAAGCCTTGTTGAATCAAAATTAAGTGGGTATTTGGGAAGCATAATGTGAAGCATTACATTTAATGGTCTGTGTTCCTGTGTGGAGAAGGGCTGTCACATACGTCTCCTCTCTTCCCAAGACTCTGCGGTCTTTAGCTGCACCTGAATTTTCCCCGAGTTTATCGCTACTTCCCATCCTCTGTAAGCTGTAAAACTCCAGCTGCGACCTTTCAGGTGTGTGCTGCATCTTTTCAGAGATATGCCCTTGTTCTGGTATAAACGTGCCTGGCCTCGGGTTGTGGTGCGTGGGGAGAAGGCAGGTTTGGGGGACAGGTGGAGCTGTGCTGCTGGAGCTGCTCAACCCAGCCCAGGGAGAGCTTCTCCTCACCCTGTCTCACCCAGGCTTGACTTGACCCCCTCCCTTGTTCAAAGGGGAGCAAGTATCTGCCTAGGGCAATGCAAAAATGGTTTTTCCTCAGTCCTTGGCATGAGTCTGCCATGAGCCAGTCCCTCCGGATTTTGTGATGGCTGGGAGAGCTTGGGCGCTCACCAAACCGTGAGTGGTGTTTTAAACAGTGTCTCTGTTCCCCAACCTGTGGCTCCTTGTGGCTGGCACCCTGCTCCTGGCTAATCCCAAGCTGCTCCTGTTTGCTCACCAGAATGAGCATCTCTTGTGAGACTTTCAGAGGGTTGCAGAGTACAGCTTGCAGCAATTTGTTCTGAATTTCACCAGGAGTTTCCATGCCTTTTGGGAATTCTTGTGCTGTCTGTAGTTGAGACTGGGTTCTCCGCCTGCTTTGCGTCACCTGTGCAATGTAAAGCAACTGGAAACCAGCACAACAGTTTGCATGAAGGCAGCTATGTGAAACAGCTGGAGTGCATTAATACCTCGACTGGAGTGGAGTCTCATCCATCGTTCATACTAAACAGATGTTTGCTTTCATCACAGTGGTGCTCTGCTGATCTTTGGACATCAGCCTGTTTGGAGGATGGGGTGTCAGCAGAGCCTGAAGCCAAGTCAAGGCTTGATGGGAAGCAAGAAGTGGGGCAAAAACAGGAGCAGGACTCGTTGGAAGCAAGATTTAATGGGCAATTGAGGCAAATTTTTAACAGCTGATTTGATGAGGTCAGGCTGCACCAGTTCCAACATCAAATAACTTTGAAACTTTCATATTTCATCTTGTTGTCCTGCTGAATCTGATATTCCCTGGCTCTTTGATTTCTCTCCTTCTCCCTCCCTCCTTTCATTTTAAGAGAGGCTCTTGCTTTAACTTTCTTTCGTCTTTTAACTATAAGCTCATTCCATCTCTCACACAGCTCCCATGAATCCTCCTGACACAGCTGAGGATAAAAGCAGCCCAGGCGCATACATGGACCATTGCATAATAGATGGTTTGTGTGTCATAGTCTAAAATCTACATATGTTTAGATCTGTCATGAAGTGGGAACATCTGTATATATTCATATATAATGGCTTTTACCACATGAATGAATAATCCAACTCCCACGATTTGGTATATACTTTTTTTGAAACATTGCTACTTGTCTGAACGTTGAGAGAGAATCACATTTATGGGAATTAAGTCTTAGTAAGGTTTAGCAGAGCTTCGTGGATAAGCTGAAAACAAGTCTAAATGGGGTGCCGGAAATCTTTCTTTTAAAATAGTTAATGCTGTCTGGAACTTCTTCCTTATTTCTTGACTCCCACTGGCTTTTAAGCACTTTGCATCAGAATGCAGTGCAAATCTGGGATAAAGCACCTGATTTGCCACCTACTGCATTGAATGTCTTCTTGCATGATGTCACCTTCCAGCAGTACCAGCTGTCTTTGCAGTGCTCCTAGAAGGGACTCCCAAACCTTGGGGGCTGCACTGCGAGTTGGGGGCTCCAACTGGGGGATCACCCCATCGCTGGCAAACCTGGTTTTGGGACAACTTGGTGCACTGGCTCATGGGATGATGGAAAAAGCTGTTGGAGATATGGGCCCCCTTGCTTCAGAGAAAGGTGGGGACACTCTGCCTCTGCTCTCTGCTGGGTCAGGCTGGTTTGTTCTCCCAGCTCAGTGTGTGTGCAGTGCTGGCCCTGCCCTCGCTGCCCCTGGGGCTGAGCATGTGTCTGGCTGGGGGCTACACTTGGCCAGGGGGGTCTTGGTTCACCAGACTGCTCTGATTTTTCATAGCTCCTTCTGAAGCCATAGCCTAGTTGAGATGATAGGATCAGTGAAGTAGCAAACAAGGTCGTGGACACTTTTGATATCTGCTCCTCATAGTTTATTTTACTTTTTTATGCTAGTGCTGGCGGCGTCCTTTAGGTTTTATCTAAATCTGTTTTCTTGCTTCACTCCTTGATCCCTGGCTCATGCTTCTATTAAATGTTACTGCAGTGAAATGCATCTCTCCTTTTGCATGATTTGCCTGGGTTTTTTTGATTTGCTGGTTTTTTATTTTCTTGTGGTTTGCACGGATTTCCTTATTGCTGTCAGCACTGAGGTTGATTCACACCACGTATGGACCTGCATCAATCTCAGCCACCTCTTGAACTGGCACAGCAAATCTTCCAGATTTGATGCGTCATTTCATTTTCTTGGCCTTTTCCCTGAATCAGAGCAGACTTGTAATTGGGAGCAGAGAGAGGGTGCTAAGCTGGACACGTGGTGGGGTGACCTTCCTTGCAAAAGCCCTCCTGGGTGGCCCTTGCCCATTTGTTTTTAAATCCTGGTGGTGCAGGGGTTGCCCATGTCAAACTGATGCTGCTGCTGGAGATCAGCAGGGAAGCAGGATGGGATTCACTGTAAGACGGAACTTTTCCAAACTCCTGATCTGAGGAGTTATATTTTCTAGCAGGTTTCCTTAAGATTGGTTTACTATTCTTTAGTTGCTTTCCACATTGTATGCTGTAAGTTTAGCATAGATGCTAAAACTTTGCACGTGCTCTTGGAAGCATGTAATTTGCTTGTGTAACAAAGACTCTCTTGGAAGTGCTATAGGAGTAAAACAAAGAAAGGTATTACACCTGTGGTAAGTCCCTCTTCATAAATGATTGCCAGGCTGAATCTTGGCACAATGTCTTTTTGCCACCTTCCCTCTGTGGTGAATCCAGTAGGTTTTCTGTTGTTCTATCTACTGACTGACACAAGAAATTTGCTCTTGACTATTTACCTGCTGAACTGGGAGAAGTTATCTGGCTGTAGCAAAGCCCAGAATTAAAAACTGTTGTTTCAGTTTTTACAAAACTCAGGGATGTCTGATGACAGTTTTTATTACTCCACTTTTATTTCAGAATCATGCTCTAACTTTCTACTTCACAGCCATGTATATGTTGGGAAGTGGGTATTCCAGTTTTCCTCTGTTTGAAATTAAGCATCTTTTAACCAGAAAAAGGTAGCTCAGGGAAACCTTGTCAGTCATTGCTTTTGGTCTCTGCTGCAGAAATATTGATGTATCCTTCTGCTTCATTTGAGGTGGAATCTCAAGCTTTGAGCTATTCAAGATTGCAGAAAAGACTTATAATGGACAAAGATTACCTGTTCACTGAACTGGGATTTTTCTTTTCAGCCAATTTCATCCCAAATGGCACCTTCACCTGTTTTGTTTTTTGGGCATTTTTTAAGACTGGGTTGTGAATGAGGCATTCAAAATCCAGTCTCAACCCCTGCATAATACAGGTCAGAGTTTAGTGCCCGTGAACCATCCTCTGAATTGCCTGAGGAGTGACAAATAATTTTTAGAAAGATGACCATCCATCATGACAAGACACTCTGGACACAATGTCCAGATGGTTAATTCTTCACATTCAGTGGAAAAAGAGGACATGCACATGTTCCAATATCTAAGATGCATCTCTAGAGCTTTCATTCGCAAATTCTGGCTCTCTACGTCTCCAATGAAGAGTTATGTGCTCCCCTGCCATGCTCCTGAACCAGATCAGATTGCCTTTTCCCCTTCTCTTCACTACAGCACTACCTTGTACTTCTTAAACTCCTTCCCTCCCTGGGAAGTTAACAACCTCTTGATTTAACAGTTCTTTTGTAAGGTCTTGGAGGATGAAAGACAAGGGATACCATTTTTAAGGCAATCATTGTAGAGACCAAAAGGGAGTTTGTTAAAGGCAAAATAGGTCAAAGAATTTACTAAAACTATCACTGCAGGAAATTGATTTCCATTTCAAAAGATGGAAGTCCTGACTTCTCCCTGTTCTGTTGTGTCCAAGCTGTTGATTTGTGCTGCATGTTCCTGCCCAGGCTGTGCATGAGGGTGCTCAGTTCTTGGCTCTGCCTATGGCTCCTGAGTCCTGTGTTCCCATCACCTCCCTGGACCTCTTTGAATCCAAGCCCAGAATTAGGTAAGACAGGGTAGGTAAAAAACCCAAGACACCCAGATATTTTGTAGTTTGGCCATTGATAACTTTTTTTGGCTTTAACTATTGATATGTCAAAAATAAAAGCTTTTGCCTGCTTGGGCATAGACTTCTGACAAGTCTTCGTAGTTGGGAGGCAGCTTAGAGACAAACACTGTGCAGTGAAAGCAATTATGATGGTTTTCATTAAAACAAAGCTTGTTTTCCCTTTTTGACTAACTGCAGGGTTTTTAGACACATAAGTAATAGTGGCTGATAGGCTTAAGTGGCACCAGTTATTTGAGTGCTAAAGTTTAATAAACTGACAGTATTTAATTTCATTTGATTGAAAACCCACAATAGAGCAGTCTTTTTTATTTTATTTCACTCCACAGTCACTTAGCATGGCATTTGGTGCTTGAAAGAAGGGAAGTCTTCAGGGTTTGGATTCAGCAGGCTGCATTTCTTATGCACCTTCATATTCAAGAAAAAGTTTGGAAGCTTATGTGGAGTTAATAGGGAGAATTGTATTCCCTTGCCAGCTAGGATTTACTGCTGTCTGCTGCACAGATTGATAAACCCAGTTGTATCTAGTGAGGCATTCTTTCCTGGGAGTGATGTTAGACTTTATCAGTTACTTCTCACCGTATTACAATTGCTAACTTGGATAACTTTCATGAAAGATCAGTCTGCAAATGTGCCTTATTCCTCTTTAATTTTTACCCTTGAAAGGTGGTTTCTTCAGATAACGCAATCAGTATATCAGCAATATTTCATCTTTCCAGCTTAGTGTTGGACTCTCCCCACTACAGTCTACGCTGCTTAATAAGAGAAATTGCCAGATTGACTGGAAAATGTAACTTTAATAACATCATTTCAGGCACTAGAATCATTGAGAAATAATAATTTCATTGAGTTGGTTTCTGCACTGTTCTTGTCTCTCATGCACAAAATTACTGTGAGTGCTCTGTGTGTGTCTGTGCCTGCAAATGACCTGCAAGGGGATGAGGCACTGTGTGGATTCCCCTGCCACCAGGTCATTCATAAATATAAACTGACGAAGCTGCCTGAAATGCCTGGATGGGTGAGAGGGATTGCTGGAAGTCTCTATCCCTTTCTCTCTTTCTTTTTATCCTTTAACACTAGAAATTGAAATTGCTGGGGAGCACTTAAGAAAAGTGAACTGGAGAGGGCTCACTGAGTGAAAAGGGATGTTCTTGGTGTGGATGTTTTTAGAGGATTCTTTGGAAGAGATGGATAAAAGTGAAGTTGCTTGGGTTTTCTTTGGGAAAAGCTGTTTGTGCTGAAGACCCAGCCTATGCAATGCTTCAAGAAGCTCTTAATAAACCTGACTTCATGCACAAAAGCATATCCTCACCAGAATGGGGAAAGAGTCATCCTTGATACTTTTAAATTAAAGAAATGAAATCACAGGCTACTTCAGAAAAACAACATAAGCTCCTCTGTGAGCAAAAGACAAAAAGAGCACTTATTTTCAACAGTTTTGTATCCAGTATCCCTTGGACTCCTCCCTACCATGCAGAGGAAAAGGAGTGGTAAAGCTGGTCTGGAACTGGTTTACACAACAGCTCTTTGCTTTGCTGAGAGAAATAATCTGAGTTTTTTCTACTCAAGACACATTTTTACTGAAAGTTATAAGACTATAATCTTTTTTTAAGCTGCTATCTTTCCCCCCAAGGTTGATGGATATTGGCCACTGAGTTCCAGAGGTGCAACAGGACAGTAGGTGGATGGATATACACACAGCAGGTGAAGTTAATTTTTGCAGGAAACCAGGGAAAAAAAGAGAAACTAGGTTTAATAAAAAATTCTACTTACTTTTTCAAGTATTTATTCTTCCACCTCTTAGTACAGCTCGAGTGGAAATTTTGAACTGCTTCCAGGTCCTCTATCACACACTCCCTCAGATGTGCTTAGATAAATAAAGTTACTCTGTACTGGCTTCCAAAGCAATAAAGGGGACAAAAAATACATTGTAGTGATGGCTCTGGTGTATAAAAGACGTGACTGTAATGGCAGGTTGACTGCAGATTCTTAAATTGTGTTTTTTTCTTTTATTCCCTTTTATGCTTTTTTATGGAATGCCATGTATTCAGTGAAAGCATGAGGAGTACCAGATGTTGGCACTGCAAGCTGGGTCCAGCATTTATTCTTATCAGATGGGACTTGGATCAGTCCTTAGGAGGTGTTTAATATCCTTTGAAAGTCGATGTGGGTTAAATCTCTCCAAAGCCTGGCTTCTCTGCAGAGACAACTTAAATGGGCTTTGTGCACATACACACTGAAGTAGATCATCTGCTTGTTTACTAAATGCAGAAACTCTTCTCACATCTTCATGAGAAGCAGGAATCTTCTTTCATAAGTGTATTGTACCTGCTTAGAGCTTGCAGGGGGTAAGAAATAAGCTCTGGTATCCCTTGGAAGCCAACCTGCTTGGCAACAGGTACATGTTCTGGCTCATATCTTGCTCCCATAAAGGCTACTGCTATGCAAATAACTATCTACAGCATTTCAGTTGAAAATGATTGCTTGAAACAAATTATTCCTCTAAAAGTAATTTTGGTTTCTTATTAAAAAGAAAAAAAACAGAAGAACAAAGCACGGATTTTCTGTTGAACAATAGGCTATTATATCTTTCATAGATCTGATTCCTGTGAATAAAGCAGCAGGTGGTTATGAAATTATACATGCCTGAGAAGGGTTGGTAGGTGAATGAATATAGTCTTTAGAAGAAAAGGAGAGACGTGGCGGGTGTGGGGAGATGAATTTCATGCTGTGTCTATCAAGGCGAAGAAATTAAGAAGCACAACTTCCTCTTGGAAAGACCTCAAAGTTTGGACTAGTTCTTCCTGGCTCGGATACCAGGAGCAACAGCTGCACAAATGGATGGAGGAGCTGCCACAACAACCTCTGAGAGCACAAGAAGCTGCAGTCAGTGGAGCACGTTCCTAGCCTGGGGTTGGGGGTGCAGCATCGTTGCAGTAGGGCTGGCGCAGGGACTGGCAGCAGGTTGATAATGCTTTTTCCACCAGAATTATCTGGGAAAATGGGAGAAAGCTCAGTCGCCATCTTTGGGGTGAGGACTTAATTTCCAGCAAGTGTGGTTGTATGTTTTGCCTGTTTTCTCTGGGTGTTCACTCAGAACTTTGTGATAAGAAAAGTTAAGAGGAAACATTTCCCCAAGTTCTCATTTGTCTCTGAGTGCCTCCTGTGTATGTGCTGGGAGGGGATTTGTTGCCAGTAAAGGGACAAATATGAGGCTCTTCTTTGCAACAGGCAGCCTCTGCCATTTGTACTAGATTTGTTGATACATGTATTTATGAAATTAGGGAGAAGCTGCTCCTAAAATAGCTTGGTTTGTTCCATCTGAGCTTGCTGGTAAAAGGGAAATTTTTTAATCTTTCTGGTGCAAAGGAAGGGAAAAATTTTCAAAGCCCTGCTTGAGTCTGAGTTAGTGCTGTGACAGGATCACATGGGGGCTTTCCTGTGCTGATGGAGGGAGAAGATCTGTGATGAGTACTGAGTTTTTCACTGGCATACTTCCAAGAGCCCCACCCCAACTCCTGGAGAATAAAAACCCAGGAAACACTGAGCCCTTTGAAGGTTGGGTTGTTTTTTTTTCCTTTTGGATGCAACCAGCAAAAATCAGTGTGATGACAATGAAATTGTGCTGCAGAATCCTAAAGCAACAGGGACTTTTTTTTTTTTTTTCTTGTTCTAAGCACTTGACAGAAGCATGGCCTGTCTTGCCTAAGGATTTAGTGTAGTTGTTGCTCTATGCTTGGGCTAGGTTTATATAAGGCAGGATCATGCTTTAGCTCAACTTTTGTAGTATTCCAGGAAAAGCAGCTCGGAGATTACTGATGGATGTGTTTCATCCATTTGTTTGGGTTCTATTTATTTATTCTCTTTAATGATACAGAACCAAAGCAGTGCATTTCTAGAGATGGGAAAAAGAACTGAGCATCTGTACTGGCCTTAGTGAACTCATGTACAAATTTCCGAGGGCCTAAGGAGCTGTGGATTTAGTTGAGCAGAAGGAAATTCAAGCCACCTGCTGAGGAAGGCTTGGGGAAGGTGGGATCCTTTGTGCAAACAGTCTCTTGCCTGAAGCAGAGACATGGGAGGAGCTCTTGCTGCATAATTAAGCAGCTTCGGGAAATCATGCAATCTGTTTGTAACAACATTCAATGGGCTTTTTGTTTTCCTGTCCTCGCCTCTCTGGACCTACTTTTCTGGTGTTAAAGGCTAATGCTTTGAGGATGGGAGGCCACCACTGTGCCACTCTCCTGCAGAGCCGTCTCCGACCTGCTGAAATAACCCAAACTGCCTGGGGGGAGTGTGCTGGAGGGTCGGTTGTGTACAGCCTTGCAATCAAACCCAAATCCATTTCTGGTGCATAAGATGCCTCCGTGTGTAGATGCCATGTGCAGTGCCAGCCCGGGGAGGGGTGAAAGGGTTGTGTCACTGTCCTCTGATGATGGTCCAGCCCCTGGCCAGGCCATGTCATTTGGGAGCTAAACAACAATCTGAGATTCAGAACAGATATGAGTGGATATATCACTTTTCCCTTCCCCTCCTTCTAGTAATATCTAACTTTTTAAAGGTGATTAGGTGTCTAAAGATACAGTAGATGATTATAGTCTGATTTTGAAGTACATGTCTGCATCTTCAGGCACTCAGAGATCTTTAAAACCCCAGGCTTTGGAGACTAGCTCCCAGGGCCACAGTTTGAATCATCACTAGCTGCCTGACCCACGCTCATGTACCCGACTGCTCTTTGCCTGACTACAGATAAATGCCTCCCTTGACTTTCGAAAATAATTCTCCTGAAAATGGACCAAATCACACTTAGTTTTAGTCATTTGAATTTCTACTTCCAGCCTCATGCTTTTATTCTAGCAAAAACTACTGTCTTGCCTTAGCACGAACAGCTTTTGGTTCTTAATGCTGGTTTAGTATTCATTTCTCTAAACAAGGAGTGCAATTACCCTATAGCAAAATAACTGTCTCCAACTGTCTTTTTTCCATTAAACAAATGGGAGGTTTTACCTCTTGGTCTTCCCATAAGATTAATGCACTTTCTCTGCGGGAACTGTCTTAAAGCGATCCAGGAATCTGAACAACTTGCAGACTTCAAGCCTAATTGCTACAGAATCTTATTTAGACAATGCTGATTTTCATTAAGAGGTGATCTCTGCTAATAACATAGACTAATAACTCTTCTAAATGAAAAAAAAAAAACCTTCCTATTTTCTCCTACAGGCAGGGATAATTAACTCCTAAATCAGTGCTCTTTCAGAAGAAGCTTTTTTTTCCCCATTTTAACAGAGTTTGGCTTGACACCTAACTGATGTCAGGAGATACTGGTTCCTGTGCTCACAGAGATAGTGGAGTTTGTCCTGAACTTCCTTTCTTCCTGGCCCTGATACTTCAGTTAAAGCAAGGAGATTTTTCCTACTCCTTCATCTTTCCAGGTTGTTTTTGGGGAACGAGATAGGGATTATCTCTTCTTTATTATCACTGTGCAGGATATGTACTACTGTATGGCACTGCTGTTGCAGGGGAGGAGAGCTCAGAACCCTGTGTGAAGGTATAGGGACTTGGGAGCTCTTCTCTCCCTGGTGTTACTAAGCCACTGAAATAGCAAAAACTGTTGTCAAAGACTTACAGGAACTTTCTGTGTTGTCACGGATTCCCATGGGATCAATATATGGAAAGGGGTGCACTCTCGGTTTTATTGAGGGTCTTATGTCCTTGGTGAGCTTTTCTGAAAGACCTAGAGCCAGCATTAACATTGCTACTTCAAAACCATCAATTACATAATCTTTTCTTTGGAAAATTTCCAACTCCCTTGGTGTGAGAGAAAAAGCTTGAAAAATACAACTCTAATAGCTCCAGCACTGATTGCTTGCAAAAAGAACCTGTGCAGGATTAAAAAAAAGAGTTATTTTCCCAATTTTAGGGAGTAAATAGATTCATGAATTTTCAGTGCTTGGGCTGGTGCTGCGATTTGGGCCGACTGAGCAATCAGGCTGGTTACCAGCCTCACCTCCCAACTGATGCTGTGCTAGGCAGGAGAAATAACTGAGAGCACAAAGAGAAGGAGTTCCTTGAAAAAGAAAAAAACCCAACAAAGTAACCCCTACCACAAAAAAAAAAAAAAAAAAAAAAAAAAAAGAGCTCATAAAACAGTGACTCCATTAATACCAGCTTGAGTGGCAGAGCAGGAAATCGGCTGCAAATGAACAAAGCGCCGCGCGGCAGGGGATGCTCATGCAAGCAAATGCCAATTCCCATTTCGGCAGGCGGCGTGTGGCAGCTCCCTTTCCTGTTCAAACGCTTTAGCCAGATAATGAGTGAAAAAACCCAAACATTTTTCACATAATCAACTGAGTTTGGAAGGGAGAAGCAATAGAGGAAGGGGAGCTGTGGTGCTAATTACTTGCCGGCTGACGGGGCTGTCAGCGTGGGACGGGGCAGGGCGGGGAGCTGCTAATTGCCGGCAGCGGCTGTAGCTCGGGTCACTGCTCTTGACCACTTGGCTGGTGGTGAAAGTTGTTGTTAACGCACAGGCAACCCGGTTGCTTGCTGAACGGGAAGCCGAGGCATGTTTGCCAACAGCTGTTGGGGTAGGGAGGGAAACCAGCAGCGAACTGGGGTTTCGTATCAACATTGATTGGGGTTGTGATGGGGAAATGAAGCACAGAAGGGTGCTGGTGGCTGTCTGGTCCAGGGCGGTGTGTTTATGTGAAACAGATGGTTCACTGCTTTAGTTTGCCAGCAGATTATGGAGCTGGCTTTGAACCATCTTGTGTGGTTTCCCAGGAATGCAGGGATCCCATCCGCAGCAGAACGTTGCTGCCTTGAGCGTGTTAGCTGGGGTCAGAGCTGTCAGCAGTGCTCTCAGGGGGAAGGCAGCTGCACTCGGGGGTGTCCTCACCAATGCAGTGTCCAGTGGGACCGAAGGCACACTGATGCTCCAGAGCCATTGAGAGGCTCCAGCCCAGGATGTCTCAGAGTGTATTGCAGGTGCCATTTGCAGAATTACCTCCAGTGCTGAAAAAGCAGCTTCGTGCTGGGCATCTTGAGTTTTGGGTTCCTCTTCCAATGTACTGTTGCATTTGGGAAAGAAATAAAGGGAGGTTGTAGCTGTTGGTCTGAACGATGTGGGCAGGGAGCAGTTAGATCAACATTGTCCTGCTCCTCCCCTGGGAAATGCCACCTTGCTTTATACTCCCAAGCTATCTGTGTTAATCTGACTCTGCAGTTCTGCAAGGGGTGGGATGACAGAGGGAAGGTAAGGCAAGATATTAGGAAAAATCTTCTGGGCAGAGAAAATAAGGTGAACATGGCCAATGGTGGCAGAAATTGAAAGCTCTGAATTTGTAACACTGTCAAACAGCTACTGAAGAAAAGCTGGCATAGTTTTTTTTTTTTTTTTAATTGGATGCTGGAGCTAAACTGTCCCAACTAAATTAAACTTCTTTCCAGAGTCATTAAGCCCAGATTAACCCTGATCCTGGCCTCCTCATCACCCAAGGAGCCATTACTATTAAAAATGCAAATTTCATGTTCAAGCCTTCTGCTCTCTGAGTGATTCCAGGCTGTACCAGCACCTGTCTGAAATCAGTGGCCCACCTTGGTGCTTGTTGTAACTCACCTGCTGCTTTCACTGTCAGCTTTGAGTAATGCTGCAAGATCTCCATGGTCAGGACAGTGCTGTTTTACCCTACCTGTTCTTCCTCTTTTTTTTTTTTTTTTTTTTGAAAAGCACAGCTTTGTTCCCCTGTTTCACAGAGGTCTGAATGTCTGGGTACCAAAGTTAAAGTGATTTGGCAGTAGTGGTTTGGCATAGTTTGGTGATGCTCCAGGCCAAGTGCTACTTCTTACTTCATTAGAAAGCTTCAGTTTAGTGGTGATGAAAAAAACATTCAAAGTGACACACGAGGAGAGTCCAGGGCCTGGATATCTACATTGTCCTACTGTGGGCTGCAAAATTTGGGCTGAAAAACTAAATACTGTTAATTTTTCAGCTTTTTATGCTTGAAAGTGCAGAGTTGACCAAGCCAAAACTTTTCACTGAGTTTTATCAACTTGTGAAGTTACTTCAGCTGGGGCAACAAGAATTAACACTGGATAATTTTTTCTGTTATTTTTTTTCTTAATTACTTTAGGTGGAAGCTTATTTCATTTTACTTTTAAAAAGTGTTCAAGCCCTTGGGCTTGAGCATGTGATTCAGTTTACAATATCATTTTCTGTTTGTGGGGGAAATGGGCTGCCAGCAACTGAACATTTGGTTTGGCTCCTCTCTGTACACACCCCTGGAATGGGGCTGAACAAAAGTCATTCACTTTGTATAGAGCCAGACAAAAATCTTCTCTGTAACTTAAATATAACTTAAGGGCTGTGGACATGAATAAATGGATAAGGCTTTCAGTAACCCATATTTATACTGTCACGTACAGCTTCTAAACCTTCACAGCTATTGAAAAATTTGGAATGGCAATCCAGGAATGTGGTCACTGAGAATGGGAGTTATTTGATACTACATGGTTACTGGAAATTCTTGATTGAAAAAGCACCGGCTTTTTAGGAAATACTATAAAAATAGACATTTTTAGGTGGATGGCAATGACATCTGTAGATCTCTGCAAATAAGCTCTGTGATAACTCTGTAGGAGTGTTCCAGTAGGAGAATACAAAGATATTTAGATACTTTAAATTTCAGCTTATGCTGGGTGCTGCATTTACAGTGCATAATACTATTCTCTCTTTGGCTTTTTTTTTTTTAATCACTTAAGAGAAGGTGCTCTCTATGTTGTACAAAGGCTGGAACAGCAGCAGGAAAATGTGACTTTGAAATAATGGGATCTATAAGAATAGGCAATTTCATTCAAGTATAGTGATTTAGTGCCCTGTTAGTGTCCTGATGTATAACTCCATTTCCAAAGACTATAAGTTTCTTCACAAGCATAATGACAGGCTTAAAACTTGAGACTAATGCCACAGCTTTCTCTGTCCTCAGCTCTTCCACATAATTGCAGGAGTAAGGGAATTTTGTTCTCTCCTAACAGATTAGTTCCAAGAAGAATAAATCAGATAATGTTATTGCCTTCTTGTTTCCTTCCCTCCCTCTCTATAAGATGGGATAGCCCATGTGGTGCAGTGCAAAGCTGGGGCTGGGTGTTGTTTTTCCTTGCCTGAAGTCTGTGATACAGATGTGATCCCAATCCCAGTGTCACCAGGACAACTTTTTAAAGTGCTCTGGTTCAGTTGTTTGTGGCTTTTGGTACTAATTTCAGCTTCTGTGTTTGCTCTGCTCGCAGACGATGGCCCTTACTCGAAGGGGAGCAAGGACTCTGGTGGGATGGACACAGCCCTGGTCTCCAGGAGGCAAAGCATCCCAGGTAAAGGAGGGGATCAGCTTCTGCCCTAAAACTTTGTGGCATCTGTTACACTTTACCTGGATACCCCTAGAATGGGTAAACCCCTCCAAACACTAGTTTTGGTGCATCTATCAGAAAGGCTTTTTCCTGGAGGGCAAAAATGGATGGTAGTAACTGGTCTCAGTGAGTGGTATGTTACTGGTGCAACCCCTGTCTCGTGTAAAACCCTTGATAGTGGCTACAGGGAGACAAGAAAGGACTGATTCCTGCGCTGGACTGGCACCCACAGAGAAGAAAACAGCAGTAAAGGAGAGAGGGAAGAAGCGCTGCCATAGCTGAGCCTGTTGGGTGACTTGGAGTATCTGCCAAGCTTTGTATTTGCCATGTGGGACTAAGTTTGTTTGGATATTTAGTCAGTCACAGCAAATTTTTGTGTGAGCTAAACCTTCCCATGCAGAAACACCTCTGGGGGCTGAAAACGAAGTGAAGAAGTGATAATATGTTGCCTCTGGTGGTGCTGAACTTCGTCTGCCAGCAGGTCTGGATGGGCTGCTCATTTCCTTCCTTAGGAAAGCCAAGGTCTTGATTTTGACTTTTGACTGTTAATGATCCAGTCAGAGTTTAGTTCAGTGTGTTGTAGAGGATGAGGCCCTTCTGCTATTGCTTCATCATTCAGCAGTTGTTCTAGGGGATATTCTGTGTCTTCTGGGGCTTCTGCAACATAATACTGCTGTACCACAACTCTGATGGGGAGAGGCTCACAAGAGCCAGTATGTCCAACCTCCTCATTGAGGCATCTCAATGGGGAGGGCAAAATTCAGATGTGCTCTTTCTGCCCTGGGATCCTTTGAGCAGCAAAATCCAAGCAACAGAAGAAATCCAAGACTACTCTTATATGGCACTCAAAGACTGTGTCTTGAAGGCCCAGATCCTCCATAACCAGCTCACTATGTATGTCTGTGACAGTGGCAGTAGATTTATAGAGGCATTAGTCAAAATCCCTTATTGCTCTACTTCGATCCACTGATCTCAGGGACTTCCCTTTTTTTGAAGCAGTGATTTCTCCTTGAACCCGTCACAATGGGTAATTGCACTCTGGGAGTTCTCATTTTAAACACTTATCAAGGATCGAAATTAAACCCCATTGAAGAGCTAATAATCTCCCCTTGCAGCACCATCTGTGTTGATCAGTTGTGTCTGTAGTTGAGAGGAAATTTGCAGGATAGTGCCGGATGGTGTTCCTTCCAGCACGGTGGGGAGTCCCACCAAAGTTTCTGGCAGACCCTGGGATCCTGGCTTGGTGAATTAAAAACTAAGTTACTGCGGTTGGCAGGGGATCAAAACCTGACTTTAAAGAGCAGAAGTATTATGGACCTGACATTTTTACAACGAGCTGCCAGTGCCACGTTAAATGGGTGCCCAGCAGGGCCTAAGCGCCTGCCAGACGTGCTAGATTGCAAAGAGGTTCCCTACTCATATTATCAAGTGCACAAATTATTCTTGGAAGTGCTTTACGAAACAGGTAGTACATGACAGGATGCTAAGTGAGGTGCAATTTCTGGTGTCATGGTGACTTTACAGAGGAGCAAAGTGCTAGTGATGAGGCACCACAGTGCCAAACGAGGCTGTGTTTTGGATGGAGGGAGAGAGCCCTGCACCAGCATGGATCTTCTTTGTCAATATGCTATTTAAGGGGCCCTGCCTTGCTCTGGAAATCACAGTATGCGAGAGGTTTCAAAAGTTCCCTCACCAAACAGCATCTCATCCAAGCCTGGTGAGGTTTGCTGTGCAAACAAGCTCCTGGGCCATTTGCAGCGTGGATTTCAGTCCAGATCTGTGGGACAGCTGTTTGTCATGTGCTGCCAATGCCCATCATCACCTTCTCCTGCACAGCCTTGGAGAAAGGTGCCCTGTGTGAAGGTGACTGGTTTCCTCCTGTAAAATTGTGGGAGACAGTAGAGATGGATGGATCACATTGTAGACGAATTGTGTAAAAGCTTCTTAGAGGAGGCTCTAAGATGTGGAAGGTGGCAAGATGTGGAAGTTGTCCTATTTGCCCCAGGGCTAGTCACCCTTTGAGCAAAGAGTGTGAGGTCTGTCATATGGAGTAGTACAGAGCTGCCTTTTGCCAAGTCTACAGAGCTCTTGGTCTTTCCTTGGGCCAGAGCTGGCTCTCCTGCTAACTTACTGCCCTTGTCTGTGCCAAATCCAGAAGATGGAATAGTTTAGGGACCCTGTTTTTGTAAAATCCAGACATGAGCTGTTATGGGATCAAAACTGATACCAGATTGGGCTTATATGTAGGTGCTGGACAGACAGGAATGTTGTCTTGGACTAGAGCAAGGTAAAATATACACTGCCTGCAGCACACAGAGAGCAGTACTGCTACAGCAGGTGGGGGGTGTTCACCCCCTAAACTTTGACATATGTATTATGGCAGGCAGTGCATGTGGAACCAGTCACATAAAAGTGACTTGTCTTCAATTCCAGCTGTAGATGAGGTGAGTAATAGGGAGTTTGACTTGGACCAGGTGCAGATGGATGGGTAAACTGCTGTGAATGAATGCAGGTCATGTCTCCTTCTCCTTCCCCTAATGATTGCAGGATCCTACTCCTCTTCACATTATGTTCTTTATCTCCCAACTGTATTGATGTCTCAAGATATTTTTTTAATCGCAGTATTTTAAGATCCACCCTGTTCTGTCCATCCTGGCAGCTACTGCAGGTCCACAGCATCTTCCTAGCATGTGACTGCCTGACATGTAGCCCTGTTAGCACCCTCCCCTCTCCATATTAAGGGAGATCCCTGAGGTGATCTCCCTAGACCATTGCTGAGATCCCATAATCCTGGTTCTGATTTCTTTCACTGCCTTCAGCACCTTGAAACACAAGGTTTTTATTCTCTCACAAGCCGTCATTCCTCTGCCTTATCTTCCTTGGTCCTGCCTGCCAACCCTGCATGCAAACACTTCTGTGGATCTACCAGGGCACACTTCTGTTTCACAACTTAATTTTAAATAGACTGATGCTTTCTCTTCATGCTTGTACAAATCATCCCCGGTCTTCTTTCCCACTACCTCTAGGAAAAGGATGTCCTTAAGATTGGGAGGAATGTGCCTTCCACTGAGATGTTTGTCTTTATTCCTGATCTTTCAGAGGAGTTCAGAGGGGTCACCATCGTGGAGCTGATTAAGAAGGAAGGAAGCACCCTTGGGTTAACCATTTCAGGTGGTACAGACAAAGATGGAAAGCCAAGAGTCTCCAATCTGAGGCCAGGAGGACTGGCTGCAAGGTGAGAAATGGAAATGGGTGCAGAGAGCACAGCAGAACTGGAGAGTAATAGTCGCATGTTCCAGCTACTGAATGAATAGAGTTATAATTAAGGTTGTTGGCACCCAACTCCCTTTTTTCAAGTGCCCCAGAATGCAAAGTTGTTGCTTCAGTAAGTAGAACGTCTTCTATTTTGAGTTATTTCCTATGCTCTGTGCAATTATGCTCTGAAATTTTGTGTAGGGATATTAGGGATTCTGTGAAATTAGGCAGCCTTGTCAGGAGAGCTGCATGGTACAATACATCTTGATCAAGCTAAGTGGTTTAATATTGTATCTGCTCTGAATACTGAGTCTGTAAGTAACGTTATTGGCTCAGAAAAGGAATGGGCAAAGAGAGGTTCCAAGAAGCAGAGAAAGGGAAGGAGTATTTGAACAGTTTTGCAGAAAACAGGCAAAAGGAAAGAAGTTTTCTTTTTCCCTGCTGGATTTTTTTCTTCAGACAGCTCTTGGTGTGCTTTTCTTTGACTAATTGCTCTACATGAATGGGAACTGAGCAACAAAAGAGAGGTTGTGAACGCGTACGCTGCGGCTGTTGCTATATGTACAGATCTGAACACTTGTCACCAGGAAAGATAGATGGCTTCAATTTTAGCACTTCCCTGTGATAGCAGACAGCTGAGATCAACCCAGCATTGGTGGCTTGTTCAAAAACTCCTCCAGTTACCAGCCAGCCGTGCCCAGGCTGGATGTAGCAGAGACTTTGTGCTACCACTGCTTTTTTTTGCTTTTTATTTCTTTGCAGAAGCGACCAGCTGAACGTCGGGGATTACATCAAGTCAGTGAATGGCATTAACCTGACCAAGCTGCGGCATGATGAGATCATAAGCCTGCTGAAAAACGTGGGCGAAAGGGTAGTGCTGGAAGTAGAGTACGAGCTTCCGCCAGCCGGTGGGTGCCTCCCTCATAACGCTGCTCTCCCTCCCTGGCTGCTTTTTGTCCCGGGGTGCAGATGGACTTGCTCGTGCATTGGCTGCCATGGCCAAGGCAGTGTCCAGGGGCATTTTGACGTTGCCTTCATCTGCTCTCAGCGCGGCGGCGGGTGCTGCGGAGCTGTGTGCAGTCGGAGCAGAGCGCTTTTTCCAGCACAGTGGGTGCCTGTTCATGCACACCGGCAGGGAATGGCTGATTAGGTCTGTCTTGCCTCGGAGTGACTTGGTAGCGCAGGCCAATCTGCCTCCTGATGCTGCTTCAGCTTGTTTTTCTTTTTCCCTTTTGGAGTGTGGCTACGGGAGGTTTTATTCAGTCTTAAACATGTATTGCCAGATGCTCTTTTCAGAACTGTGGCAAGTGCTGTTAGTCCTCAGGATGCTTTGAAGTGTTATGTGTTTTCAGAAGGGAAGCTGAAGCAATCTGCTCTCCAGCTAAGGGGCCCTGGCAGGAGCTGCCAAGCCCAACTCAGTGGACTTGTGTCCTGATGTGGGAGACTGTGTGCTCTTGCCCTCATTCGTTTTGATGATTGAGATTTCTGATTAAAACAAATTCCTCGATACAATTTCTCATCACAGTCTTTCCACTGTGAAAACAATCTCCCCAGTTATTAGTCATTCCATTACCCAAATCAATCAGAGGATGATTGGGCAGAAGAAATAGAACAACTAAAAATAAGATGACAGGAAAAACAAAACTAATGAAATCTAAACATTTTGCCCCAGATAGGAAGCTATCTTACGCTTCATAGCTTTGCTCTAGCTGCTGCCTTTATATGAAAAGTATTCAAGATATAAATGAATATGTAAAGCCCAAAAAAGAGAAAAATCCAATCTGGATTAGTTGAATCTCTATCCATCATTCCCCTCTGTTCTGCTGTAAATGTTAGTGAGCTTTTGCATACAACCCTACTAAAGCCAACTGTGGCTCAAGTTTTCCATGTTCTCATGCTCCCCAGGCATGACCACTCTTAACCTTTTTCTGTGTCTGTGAGCCTGGCTGTCAGGGATCTGATAAGCTGTACTTCCCAGCTGAGGAGCGGTGCCAGTGCCGCATGGCTCAATCAATAGCAGCGATGCGAAATGTCCTCCGCTCTGAATGAGCAGGAAGAGCACACTGAGATACTGACTTCTCTCCAGTGACATTATTGGGGCTGTTTATGAACGATCCAAACAAAGAAGCACCGCAAAATACAGGGAATTGTCAATTATTGCCTGGTTCCAATTCATTGTGGGCTTTTATCTGCTGTGAGGGTTTGTTATTGCTGTGTGTACTCGCCTCTCTCTCCCTCTCTTTCCCTGGGCAAAGAGCAGAAATACAGTGCAATTCAATAGCTCATGCTTGTTGGTTTGAATTTTTCTCCCCACTTTGTAATCTCCTTCTGTGGAAGAGATCTTGCAAGTCCAAGTCCAGTTTTCAGGCCACTGTGTCATATCATTCTCTTTCATAAATAAACTGAGTCCCGGATTAACGCTAGCTTAGATTTCCCTGCTCCTGCTGATCTTAGGAAAGGCTGTTGCAGCACTTCACGTGTGGATGCTTAGGACAGAAATTGGATGGTTTCTGAACTCATTTGTGGATGCTTTATACCCTGTTCTTGGTATTTGAGTATCACCCCTTATCTGTGAACCTTCCCGTGCCCTGAGTTTTTCCCTTCTGGAGTATTTCTGGGCTGTGTCCCTGTTAGCTGTCTGCACTGCAGCAGGAGCAAAGTGGGGACAGTGTTTTGGAGGTTTATTTGGCCTTGCTGTAGCCTGATCCCCAGGGCTGTCTGCCTGTAGGGTGGTACCATGCCTCCACTCCATGTCTTTTGGGTTAGCTTAAGGGCTGGTTTAACCCTAATTTGAGTGCAGGTTGCAAGCCCTCAGGGTCCTTGGCAGTGAGGATGGAAGGGAGATTCACTTCAAAAAGCCCCTCCTGAGCCAAGGGAAATGCCAGTGTGGATGTGCCTAGGGCAGCATTCAGCTCCAGTTTGCCAGGTTGAAGTCAAGTTTCTTAGTCTTTTTTTTTTTTTTCCTGATTATCCTTGTGGCCATTCATGGAATTTTCAGAGTGGACCAGGCTGAAATGCCATATGCAGTTCTGGATGGAGAAGACTGGGAAATTGTCCCGTATTCCCTGCAGTAGTGCAATAAATCATGAAATAGCAAAGGATGACAAGGGTTAGAAACAGTTTCTTTCTTTTTCTCTTTACTTTTGTACATTTTGTATTTTGTACAAATAGTACTGTGTATTTAACATAAAATTACTGAATTGCCCCTGGGATCAGTTTAAAGATTCACTTAATCTTTTTTAAATCCAAAATATGAGAGGTAAGGGAAAAAACCCCAACCTTTTCCACTGAGGATTTGGGATTTTCATTTTCTTTAAGGTCAGCCAGTGACTTGATTCCTTATGCTGCTGGGTTTTTTTTTAATAAGTTTCTATCTGTGGCAGAAGCTTTTGAGAAAAGCTGAACACATTAAAGCCAGTTGATAAACGAGATGGTTTTACTTGAATGTCAGAGTATTTACCAAGACAAATTTGAGGAGAGATGCACTGCACTGAACTGGTGAAATCACCCTAAAACATGATGGTTGGCTCTGATGAAGGTTTGTGTGTCTGGGTTGGACTCTTTGGCTCCAAATAGGCAAGATACAATATGGGCTTTGTGCTGGACTTTCATTTCAATGATGTTTGGAGGAGTTTTGATACATTTTGCAGGATGGTTGGAAAAGGTTTATCTGGGGGTAACTGGGTCTTTCTCTCTTCCTCTAGTGCCAGAAAGCAGTGCTGGCATTATTCCCAAGACCATAGAAGTTTCCCTCTACAAGGAAGGCAACAGCTTTGGCTTTGTGCTGAGAGGTTAGTAGATTCTCCAAAGAAAAGCAGAGGGGACAAGCACTGGCAGAGGTGATTTGGGAAGTGGGAAAATAAGACAGTGAATGTCATAAACTTCAGCTGAGCAATAAAAGCGTATCCTGGAGAGAATCCATTGCAACCTTCAAGGACTGCCAGCTGTCTGATCCAGGGCAGTCGTTTTGCTTTCAGGCTGTGTCAGCTGTTGTGTGATAAATGTCCCTTCTTTCTCAGCACTCTCATTCAGACTTTTAAACCTCCCGTGACTTTTGGCTTTCCCGGTTTGATTCCAGGGGGAGCTCATGAAGACTGGCACAAGTCCAGACCGCTGGTGCTCACCTACGTGAGACCGGGTGGCCCAGCAGACAGGTACTGCTCGTGTCACACCTCCGGCACGTGCTCTCACAAGACAGACCTGCAGCTCTCACCCTGCTCTCGGATGTGTGTCATTCTTGGCCTCCTTGCTGGTGCCTCCCCAAGGCTTCTCGTGCTGGTGGTGTGGAATGACAGAGGTGGTGTGGGGCCTGTGGAATGTGGGGAGGAAGGACCCGGTGCTCACAGGCTGACTCATGTGTAGATGTTATAGCTATAAGCAGAAACTCCTCTTCCAGAGGCAGCCACTTCATTAGCCCCGTGCAGATGAATCGCTGATGCTATTTTGGAAAGCAGGAGTCAGTCTATCTACACTCATGCTCATAATTTAGTATGATGGGCCTTGTACTATAAATAACCCAGACTATTGTCCCACTGAGTATTCAATTCCTACAGGATGAGAGTAACTAACTTTTTAATATGTGTGTATATATATATATATATATATATATATATATATATACACATACATGTGTGTACACACACAAAAAATATATACTTATGTATTTATATATTGCTTATATAGATATATAGCTAATTTATCTGTAGAAATATAGATAAATATATAAACAGACATAGATTATATATCTAAATATAAATAAATACATATAAACAAAAAAAAAATTTTGCCTGTGGCTTCTTACAGGGAAGGGTCCCTGAAAATTGGGGACAGGCTGCTGAGCGTTGATGGGATCCCTCTGCACAGCATGACCCACGCTGACGCCCTCAACATCCTGCGGCAGTGCAGCCAGGAGGCACTCTTCCAGATCGAGTATGATGTGACCATCATGGGTAAGGACAAGATGGTTGTGATGGCATCTTTTTTTACTGACTGCCTGGAAAGTATGTGAGACTGGAGACAGTAATTGGGGTACTCAGTTCCAGTGGAAAAATCACTGAGCAATGTGCTGCCAGCATGGGTGTAGGGGGTGTAGAGTTCAAAGCTGGATTAGTTAAATGCATTTGAAATGCTCTTATCCAGTGATGTGTCTCGATAGGAATGATGAGTGGTTTTAGAGGAGTGGGGGAAAAGGGGATTTTGTAATGTAGGCAAAGAGGGCATAGGAGAAGTCAGAGTTAAAGGAGGCTGGAGCACTCTGCCAACACTGCAAATAGGGCTATTAAATGTGTGCAGGGGAGTGAGCTGCATGCAGGCAGAGACTTGCTCTGGCTTTGGTTCTAAATTTTGACCCTACTTAATTCTGGAGCTATTTTTCTTAGAAATGTTACTTCAGATCTGCTTCTGAAATAAATGAGGGGTGATCAGCAGATTGACCCCAAGTAAGAGAGAATTTACTGGAGGGCAGAGGATGGGCATTTCTAAAAAGCATTTTACGCAGTAGATATTAAGTTTGAGGGTTTAGTGGGTTGGTGGTTGAGGTTTTTTTTCATTTGATTTTCAGTTTCAAGCCCTGGAAAAGGGTTTATTATTAGCTACTGTAAAGGCATTTTGAACTGGCTTTGTGGCACAGAGCTGTTACTGCAGGGAGTGTTGTTAATGAGTTTAAGGTTACCACAGAGTTCGAAGCTGTGTTGATTCTGGAAGCTCATTGAGCTGTGTGTTAGTTTTTGATATTGCATATGTCTCCAGAGGGGTTTCTGCCTCCACTGGAGCCATGAGCTGGACTAGGCTGGGGTCTTTTCCACAAATCTTGTAAACCGGTACAGCATGTCTGAGACTGGAATCCAAGTGAGGAATAGGAGTCCATCAGGTTGTTTTCTAATTTGTCAGTGTGGAGGAAAATGAAAAGGATCTGAAGCTGAGAGGGTTGGATACCGTGTCACCCCCAGGGAAAGAGAGCTGAGAACACCAGAATTCGCTCCATGCAGTGTGCAAGAGGGTTGCACCAGGATAAGGGAGCTCCCTGTGGCAGCCCTGAGGGCTTTCTGCTTCCTGTTGAGTCTCTTTCCCTCAAACTATCCCCTTCCTTTTGGCAGAAGCTCCACAAGCATGGACATACCAGCTCTCCCCTGGGGGAGGTGGCTGCCAGGAGCTGGGCAGCCATGTGCCACACAGACACCTTCTCCACGAGAGAGCTGGAAGCAAACGCTGATGCCTCGGCAGTTGCTTGCACTCTACCTGGATTCTGCCATGTTACAGGAGCAGCTTATCTTTAGAAACTGGCTGGTGTTCATGATAAAGAGGAAACATTTAAATGATGGAAACCGCTATTTTCTACCTTTCTGTGGTTGTTTTGGGGTAACTCTGCAGTGGTCAGGAAAGGATGTCCATTTCTCTCCTCACAGGCTGCTCCAGAGAGAGGGCAGGTGGAAGTAAGGTGGGATTTTGCACAGAGCTTTCAAGTCTGAACAATAGCAAACAATTAAGTGTGTGGGAAATGGGCCTTTTGGGGGGGTTATTGTTTGTGTGTTCCCCTGGAGTCTGTGTTGCAGAAAGCTAAATGTTTTAAAACCTGACTTGGAGCAAAAATAGCCATGGAGGTGTCTTGGTGTTTCTTCTTGTGTAACTCTCCCACCTGAAACTGTTAGGGTTGTGTGAACATGGAGGCATGGCAGGATTTTATGCAGTGATTCTCCATCTTGTGTTGCTATATTGTGGACCAGAACTAGATATTTCCCAAGATGTAAAAACAGCCCCTTTCTTGGATAATTTCTGCCTGGAGAGTGCTCTCCCCAACCCTGTAAAGGGATATACCTGTCCTGCTTTCTTTTAAGGCAAGATGATGCAGAACATGTAGCTTAAAACAGTCTCTGCAGAGAGTTTTGCCAGGCAACAGCTAATAAGTGCAATGGGAGATGAGTACATCGTTCCCAGTTCATAGCCATTCTCTTTACCAGCCCAGGGAGATGATGAGGGAAGAGAAGAACAGGTGCTGAAAGTGGTGTGGGCATGTTTTTAGCACGAAGGAAGCACTCTTAATTCCCATTTTGAAAAGGGAAACTTGAAAACTTGGTGAAGGGGCTGGGCACCACAAAGTGGTGCTTGGCCTGTTCATCCCCAGGGAGAATAGAGGTTTTTACATCACACTCTCTGTTGCAGCTGTACATGCTGGGGTGGTGTGGGCTGACCCTCGAGGAGGGAAAGTTGTTTTTTTGCATCTGTCCTTGGTGAGAGACCAAGGTTGCTGTGGGGGAGCATTGAATCACAGTGTTCCCCAGATGGCTGTGTGGTTTTCCAGCCAAAATTGAGAGCTGCATGGGGCCAGCCCTGCTCTTGGTGTGAGGGACATGGCAGTTGCTTGCCATCGCCACCGAGCATCCCCCAGCTTTTGGGATTTCACCAGAGACGCCAGAGTAGGATGGGGCCACAGCAGGCTTTTAATCAAATAGGCTGAGATTTCTCAAGACAACTAAAGGAATTAAATTAATCTGCCATTTCCATTTAAAAGGAGTGCCAACTGGGCATGCACTTCCCTTGGGCATTGGGAAAATCTTTGCCCTTTGCTGATGCCAAATAAACCTTGCAATGAACAGATGCTTTCATGTGGTGGCACTCTATCTTATGGGCCTTTTAAAAAGGGAGGGTAAGAAGAAAACAAAACACCAGAAATTCAGTGTCTGCTGAGGGTAGGGCCTGAAGAGGAACCCAGGGAGTCAGATACCTCCATGTGCCTGTGAAGCTGGAGGGAACAAGAGCTGTTTCAGGAAGGGGGCAGCTCTCTGGGTTGGTTCTTCTAGGAGTTTTTGGTTTATTCTGTTTGCATTTGCAATGGAGGTCCCTTTCCCTTTCCCTTTCCCTTTCCCTTTCCCTTTCCCTTTCCCTTTCCCTTTCCCTTTCCCTTTCCCTTTCCCTTTCCCTTTCCCTTTCCCTTTCCCTTTCCCTTTCCCTTTCCCTTTCCCTTTCCCTTTCCCTTTCCCTTTCCCTTTCCCTTTCCCTTTCCCTTTCCCTTTCCCTTTCCCTTTCCCTTTCCCTTTCCCCTTCCCCTTCCCCTTCCCCTTCCCCTTCCCCTTCCCCCTTTCCCTTTTCCCCTTTCCCTTTTCCCCTTTCCCTTTTCCCCTTTCCCTTTTCCCCTTTCCCTTTTCCCCTTTCCCTTTTCCCCTTTCCCTTTTCCCCTTTCCCTTTTCCCCTTTCCCTTTTCCCCTTTCCCTTTTCCCCTTTCCCTTTTCCCCTTTCCCTTTTCCCCTTTCCCTTTTCCCCTTTCCCTTTTCCCCTTTCCCTTTTCCCCTTTCCCTTTTCCCCTTTCCCCTTTCATTTTCTCTGCACTCCCAAAGTGCATTACAGCAGGGAAAAATCATCCCGACCATCACACCTCACTTATTCCCCAGGCAATTGCACTTTCCAGGCTGGTTACAAGAGCCATCCCTCCTTAGGGAGGTGAGCAAAGCCAAGTAGGTCTCAAAGAAACCTAGTGCAAGAAGGAAACCTGCCCCCAGTATTTCCTCCAAAACAAGCTGCCGAAAGATCTCCTCGAAAACACCTGCCAACCCCCAGCTTTGAGTGGTGAGGTGATCAGCTCTCCTGTGTCTTTGGCACTGGGGTGTCTGAGAGCCTGGAGCAGATTCTGTTTCCCTTGTATCCACCCACAATACTGGTGAGTGCCCCTCAAGCTTCTGGGTGTGAGCAGGTGTTGCACGGCCCTTCGTGTCCCCCTGGGAGGTTACAGCTTTATGTGATGGTGCAGAAACACCTCGTGGTGCCAGTGCAGCAATGCCCACTGACTCCCTACAGTAAAGTTATTGCATGGCCTGCTCTGTCCCTTCCATGTTTCTTTTTAAATTAACTTGAGTGTAATAGCCCCGTGTTAATCACACCTCACAAATATTGCTGGATTGCAGACTCCTGACCTTTGATTCGAGCCAAATCTTTCCCTGGAATAATTAATAGAGTCTTGGCTGGTATTTCCTCAACAAATGCCTCTATAAAATGGATTTGGAGCAATTCTCATCTGTGCCACTGGAGATGAGAATTAAAAGGGATGGTGAGGTGGACCATTCTGTGTGTGGTGGGAGAAGTGACCATGGGCTGGAGGCAGGACTGTGGTTTCTTACAGTCTTATTGATAACCTCAGTCCTGAGGCCCTGAGGCTTTTTCTTCTCACCATCATGCTGAGACCTCCCTGGGAAACACTTAGTAAAGCTGAGAAGCTTGGACACTGAGAGAGCAGTTGGTATTTTCCCTGCAAAGAAAAGTGTAACACTCCAGCAAGCTCTTTTCATGATTTTATTTTCCCTATCTTCTTCCCTTCAGCTGGAAGGATATAAATCTGTGTCCCTCTTCAGAGGATATGTGCTGGACATACACAGGCAGCAAAGCTAACATATAGCTGGTGTTTGCTGTCGGAATAGATCCTCAGTCTCTTGGTGCTTCCTTTGCCAACAAAGGCTTAAGTGCACCTTCCTCAGGCTTTAGCTGGGTGCTTTGTGCATCTTTTGATTAAACTGGGACTGTGCTTTTTATCAGGGCCTGCAGATCTCCCCAGTGGTCCTTTACATCAGAGAATAAACACTGTTTTATTTGAAGCCTGCATAACCTTTAATGTGGCTCATTCCTCCTCCTTCCTCCCCTGTGAAAAAGGCCATGGTGAGTAGACCAGAGCCTGAACATCCCTTGGATGATCCCTAAGGGGAATTTCCAAGGTAAATTTCTGCCTCCAGAGACTCAGCACCTTCAACAAATCTCAGGAAAGACCTTGCTGCAGCTTAGCTCCCCGGATCTGCATTAGTGCTCCCATTTATCAGAGAACAAGAATGAGCCATGCATCAAGCTTTGGAGCCAAGTAACATCAGCATTTTTAGTGGAGCATAGCTTTGGAAGGGAAAAGCCTTACTATGAATAATTAAGGGCTGAGGAGGCATCAGGTGTTCAGAGGGCTCTGCTGGCCTTTCCTTCAAAGTGGATGGCTGGTCCTTCACAAGTGCTTTTGTCAACTACACATGGGCTGTTGGTTGTTGGATGTCTGATGGTGATAACAAATTTGTTAATCCTACCTCTTTAGGATGGCTTTAGGTAATCTGGAAGCAAATGTGTATAACAGAGGTGGAGGGAATTTCTGTCTAATCAACCAGAAACTCAGGTTTTCTTTTTCCTCCCCCTTCCTCAGAAGAGATGGATAGGTTTGGTGCAGGCTTATACTACCAGGTGCAATTTTGTTGGAGTTTTGTAGTCTCGCTTACAGCACCTATTAAGCTTATTGCAGAAATGCATCTTTTAAACATGAGTTACCCCTGTATTGTCTGATGGGAGAGAGGAGGCTGTTGTAAGTGCACAGGTAAGACAGTGCTGTGTCTGCTCCCACTGACACTGGAGGAGCTCAAATGAGCAGTTGAGCTGGTATTTTGAAGCCGGTACTGAAACACAGAAGAGTTGACTGGTTTGTGTACTGGTCTTAGCCATGAGGCTTCTGAGTACTTCAGAAAGTTGGATCCTGTGTCTTTGTGTCTTTTCTTTTTTGCTTGTTTGGGAAAAAGCCTGTAACAACTTTGTCCTTGTGATCTTCCTTTTTTGTGCTTTTAATGCTGTTGATGTGACTGCTGCAGAGCCTTTGAGCAATCTCTTCCTCGATCTTGCTATTTAACCCAAAGAAAAGAGGGAGGGGGGGTTGTTTCCATGAGCGAGTTGTAATATTTCTTCATGTCATTATAATGTAGATTTTGTGCAAAAGCAATTTTGCTTCTTGAATGTACTTCTTTGTTAAGGTACCACGTGACACGGACTGTAGGATGCCCAAACTACAGGTTTGCTGATGCACATGACAAGTCAGCACTGTTGGACAACCCCTGCATTTAGAAATGGAAAAGTCTGTATGAGAAGTGTCTTCAGGTGCTCTCTTGTTTTGCAGATACTGTAGCAAATGCTTCTGGTCCTTTACTAGTTGAGATAGCAAAGACTCCAGGGTCTACACTGGGAATCACACTGACGACAGCCATGCACCGGAACAAGCAGGTGATTGTCATCGACAAGATCAAGCCGGCCAGCGTGGTGGACAGGTACAGATCTGAACAGGCTGCTCCTACCTCTGCTCTTCCTTTCTCCACTGCTTTTTCGTCCTCTCGTTAGTTATACACCATTCTTCGCTGTCTTGCCTTGGAACGTTCACGTCCACACGTTCTTAGCACTACATATACTAAAAATACCTGACCCAAGAGCAGTGGACACTCCTCACCAGGAATGAATGTAACTCAGTGCATGTGAAAGCTGAGCTCTGCTTTAGAAACCTCAGATGAGACTGCCCTGGAGCTGTGAAATGGCTAAAGCTCATTATGGAAACTTCTGACTGGAGCCTTTTCTTGATGGACAAGTCAGCTAGTCACCCTTACCTGGGGATGCAGACAGACAGACTGCTGTGCAGCACTGCATTTGGTCAGTCATGTTGCTGAGCTGAACTGCTGGCTCTTAGGACTTAAAGGTGAAGGGCCCTTGGGGGAAGCCTTATGAGGAGTGGATGAGGTCATTTGGTCTGTTCAACCTGGAGGAGACTGAGAGGAGACCTCATTGCAGTCTATAAGTTCCTTGTGGGGGTAAGAGGAGGGGCAGACACTGATCTCTTCTCTGTGGTAACCAGTGACAGGACCCGAGGGAATGGCCTGAAGTTGTGTCAGGGGAGGTTTAGGTTGGATATTAGAAAAAGGTTCTTCACCCAGAGGGTGGTTGGGCACTGAACAGGCTCCGTGGGGCAGTGGGCACAGCACCAAGGCTGACAGAGCTCGAGAAACATTTGCATGATACACTCAGGCACATGGTGTGACTCTTGGGGATGGTCCTCTGCAGGACTAAGGGTTGAACTTGATGATCTTTGTGGGTCCCTGAGAACTCAGCATATTCTGTGATTCTGTGATTAACTATGATTCTGGGTGAGCCCTCAGCCATCCAAACTACCTATGAGGGGGCACTATTACAAACCTGAAAGATTTTTCTCAAGCTACCAGCAGCACTGACTGAAACATGAACCATCTTAGTTGGTATTTTGGGCAGTGCTTGAACCTAAGGTTCAAATTGGAAGTTAAAAATTATATATGAAAAAAAATCTCGCAAGAATTCACACAGTTATTTGCAGTTGGATTTTGTATGTGTACTCCCAGCTGTAAGGACGTGGGTTTTGGCCACATGTACGATTACCTCTCTTGCTGTTTCCTTTGCAGATGTGGTGCATTGCACGTTGGTGACCACATTCTTTCCATCGACGGCACGAGCACAGAGCACTGCTCCTTGTTAGAGGCTACTCAGCTTTTAGCTGCCACTTCGGAAAATGTCAAGCTGGAGATATTACCTGTTCACCAAAGCAGGCTGCCTTTGAAGCCTCCAGAAACAGGTCTGTCCTCTGTGAAAACACTGTTGGTCACCCTCAAAACTCACTTTAGGTCCCTACTTGGGTCTTGCTGCTTTTGAGTGCTGGCAGCAGATTCCAAAGAGAGACATCTGTGGAGGGGAAAAAAACTGATGTTTTGATGAAATGCATGTGATTAGATGACGTTCTTCAAAGATATGAATAGGGAAAAGAGGTAACATCTGTGCTTGAATGGGGAAATCAGAGATGGGAATCCCAGGGTTTTGCAGTGCTCAGTGCTGTGCAAGCCACTTCCTTAGTACCTCAGATAAGAGGCTCTAATGGAGAGGGAGGAAAACAACCTTGGTGCTGGCAAATCTATTTCCAAGCTCAGTTTTTATTTGCTGATGCCTGGTAAGGCTTTGAAAAAGACATGTCAGTAGCTGGACTGGGTCAGTGGACTTCCAGAGCTGTAATGTAAGTGTTCATCTTCCAGACCAGCCTGATTGAGTGGCAGCTGTGTCTGAGTAGCCAGGGGTAGAGTGAATTTGTCTGTAGCTGCTGGTTTCTACTACCTCTACCAAAGAAACACTGAGAAAGTAATTCTGGCTCTAGTGAGATCAAGCCCAAAATGCCTGTAAATGTGATTAAGAATTCACCCATGTGAGCATTCTTGTTTCCCACCTTTAGTTTCTCCTTCCACATGAGAAGCTGTCTTGGGCTCTTATAAAAATTTCATTGTGACCATATTCTTGGTACTAGTGTATTTGTTGCAACTCTTGCCTGCACTTTCATTACAGTCCATACTTGTGGTCTTAAAATTCAGGTGTTTTGGGTGTGACTGTTCAGTACCAGTCCTTTTTTCAACCATTTTCAATCACCCATCTCTCAGGGACATGCATTTTAATAATATTGGTGCACAGTAGCCCTGGGCACAGCTGCTCTTTCCATTCTCTTCTAGGGTGGTTTGGGGAAAGGAGGAAAATATCTGTGTTGTCTTCTTTAAACTGATACAGTAAAACATAAAACCCAATACCATCTCCATGTCTAGAAATAAATCTTGTACATGTCCAGTCCAATTTGTGCAGAATTAAAGCAGTTTAACAAAGGGAATGGATGACTTGACCTTTGTGCCCAAGAAAAAATGGAAAGCTATAATCCTTTTTCAATGGCTGTTAAAATGAACTATTCTCCTCCTTCCATTAGTGCCCTGGTCCTAATCTTCTTGCAAAATATATGCATTCAGCAGCAACTCAGGAGAAGGAGGCTCTGTGGAAGGACAGCTCAGTGTGATCAGAGCCTTTTTACCCAACCCCCCATAGATCAGATCAGTTTGCTGTGGCAGAAATACAGAATGAAAACTTGGGAGAATAATTGCAACACACAGATATGAAAAAGAAGAGATATAACAATTGTTCCCACTTTTTTGATTAAACTCTTTAACATGTGAGGATTCTGTTCTTCCATGTGCCTGTTAGGAGGCAGAGGTGTGTGACTGGAGACCAGTGCTTGGGCTAGAACCTTCTCCAGTGCTGATGGGGGGTGGTGGGGACAGAAAGGAGAGCACTTTGGGCAGGAGAAGCAGCTCAGGAAGCCCCTGTTCCTCAGTGGTGTAACCAGCTATGGCACCATGCAGCTCATGGTGAGTAGCTGAGGACCCAGTTGAGAAACTATGCCTGGACCTGGGAGAGATCCTGCCTTCTGCTCCAGGCACTGAGTACCAGCTCCACAGGCTGCTTTTTCTGAGTTTAGGGAAACAAATAGGGGCAGTAAGGCAAAATGGGCCATGCAAGAGCAAAATGTTGTGGGTAGCAAGCAAACCCAGGGAAAGAAGCTGAGAGAGGAGATCATGCAGATATATTCCTGTTCAGCACTTGCATTACTGAGTCCTTCCAGCCTGTGCCTGCATGGGGTTTGTCATCATATTTTTTTAAGAGCGGCTTCTTGTGCAATCAACATCTGTTTCTTGAGGAGGTGGAGAAGGATCTGAAACTGCAGTGGCCATGCAAAAATGTGACCTAATGCTGAAGCATGAGATTTGTCAAACTGAGTTTGCTTTCTCTGTGGCTCTGGGGGCATTTGGAGAGTTTGTGGGAGGATTATGCCCTGCTCACAAGATCAATGGGAGCAGATGGTGCCCAGGAGCAGTACTGGGATGGATGGGTATCCTCAGGCAGGGATGATGTGTGAAAGATTGGGGAAAGCTGTTGTAGGTTTTTATCACAGAATTGTCCAAAATCTCTTCTCCAATGCACTGGCAGCTGAGCTTCAAAGGCATGTTTTTTTTCTTTTGTCAGATGTAAGCTAAGAATTTATAGACAAATGGAAGAGTTTTAGTTACTCTAAGTGGATTAAATTATTTTGTATATATGCCCATAAGCTCTGACCCTCGTGTTCCAAATGTTTAATTTTATTAAGAACTTTGCTTTTTGTCTAGATATAGCTGCATTTATTAATTTTATTTTTGTTTTTAAAGCTGTCTGGCTCTGAATTTACTTTTGAATCCACAAAATAGAAACCCGAGAACTGGAAGTGTATTTTTTAAAAGCTTGATAGACTAAGTGCTAAACTCAGTAAGTGTTTAGCAAAGTCTAAATATAATCACTGTAATTGGCAGGAAAACCTGACCTAAATGATTTAATGCCTGTGATGCACACAAAGAAAATGGATTTCCACTGTTCAAGGCACTAAGAGGTGACCTTTAGAGGAGATCTCTGTGTGGACTCATTAAATAAACTAAGTTCCTGTCCCAGGTTTGCAGCCTCAGAAGGTTCTGATAGTGCCAAGGCTACTCAGAGAACCCAGAGCCTGGAGGAGATCTCATCCTGGGAAAGTGCTTGCCAGTCAGTGCAAGTGGTTGTGAGGTTAAGAATTCTGGGATGAACCGTGGCTGCAGTGATGCTCCACTGTGGGATGCTCTTCATGCTTAGCTGAATAAAACAGATGCTTGAAATCTTGCTCGTTAGCCAGAAATTCCTCTCAGAAGAAAATAGATCCAGACAGTGTGGTGCAGAGATTCGGGAGGGAACACCTGGTGCTGTTGGGCAAGGAAAACCAAACTGACCCTGTGCTTCCCAGGGGCATCAGTGAGAACAGACAAGAGACCTGTGCCTGGGAAGTGTTGGAGTCACTTCAGAAGAGACTTGTGGCATCGTGACTTGGTGTCGCAAAGTCACAGTTCGGGGGCAAGGGATTTCCAGATGCTGGATGTCACACTGCAATAGATTTCTGCCAGCATGTGCTGGGGTTAGGGTTGAAGTTAAAGCAACAAAGTTGTGTGTCCTTGAACAGAGTCTGCCATGTTGGTGCCATGCTTTCATTTACTGTTTGCCACAGCATTGGCATCTTTTCCTGTGCTGGTGTCCCTCCTTAGTGCCTTTAAGCAGTGGTTTATAAAACCCCTTTTGTTCTGGTGAGCTGGAGGCAGCCCTCTGCTACTCCTCTCTTTCATCTCTTTGTGCATGCTCAGCCAAGAGCAGCTGCTAAACAACCAAATGCTGAAGTCAAGTGCTCAAAGCAGCCCTTGGCACATGTAGAAGGTGTTGAGCCTTGTCACAGGGGGGGCAGCTCCAGCAACAAGGTGGGAATCAGCACAAGGAGCTTCCCCGGTGCTGTTGGATAATGCTGACGGCCTCTGTGGGAAACTTGTTTCTGGATGGAGCTTCTGCACGTCTCACAACAGACTGCAAATGGTAATGACATGTGTGCACTGCCAGTGTGGCTTAGGCCGTTGGCACAGGATGCGGAGTTTTTTATGGGAAAGGGGTATATTTGTGCCCCTTTGCATCAAGTGTCATGAGGTTAGTGGGCTTGCATTTTTGCTTCTGGTGTTTGACATACTGTGGTTGGGTCCTGACTTGTTCAGAGCCAGGACGAGGCTCTTTTCTACCATCTCCTGGCTTATGCTTCTTACCTTTTCTTTCTCTCACTTCTCCTTCCTGCCTGTGGTGATTTCTGCTCCCCTGGATGTCATCAGTCAAGGTGCAGAAGAGTGACCACCACCACTGCTGGGACCCCTGTGTCAACTACTGTCACACTCACCACCCTGGACACTGCAAGACACCCACTTGGAACCAGACATCTGGACAGGACTACTGCAAATGTAACCTCCCCACATGGTGTTGTCCCAGTCCTGCATGTGTACATTCATGTTGTGCCCCTCCATTGCTGCAATACCCAGCTCTGTAGCCTGACTTGTCACTTGTTCCCTCCTCGGTCACTGGGTCTATTTCCGTGGGTCCAGTGCTGAGTACAGAATCAGTATCTGCAGCCCAGCACACACTGATCTGGTAACTGGAACAAGAACAGTGTGTTTGGCAGACTCATGTGCCCATCCTTTAACCCCATGCTCAAGTGCCTGGTTTCATATGGCAAACATGAGTCTCTGTGAGGCAGGGAGGGCATCTCCGGTGGTGTGTAGGATTATGATATGGCAACCAGCTCAGCCCTGGTACCACACACTTGTTGGCAACAGGATTGTGGCTACCTCAAAATCTGCAAACCCATCTCTAGCAGGAAGCAGACTCTGTGCAGCCCCAGATTTTTTGTCTTAAGAAAGTAAGATGGGAAAGAGGAGACATTGCATTGTGTCCAAACTGTGAAGCAAACACCTGGTCTTGAGTCCTGAAGCTGGAAAGAAGGAGCTAGTCTGAACCCATTAGGTGTTTGATGACACTGTTAGGTGAACCCACTGCTGCACTTCCCTGTGCACATCCCTAACATGCTCTGTTTTTCCCCAGCTCTGGTGGCTGCCAACTTCTCGTCTCCCACCATGAATGCGCAGGGCTTCCCTTGCCAGAACTCGAACACGCTACCTCGCAGCTCCCATCCCATGAGCCCCCGCACCACCATGCTGAGGAGGAGGCAAAAGAAGAAGGAGCACAAGAGCTCGTGTAAGAGTGGCATTGGGCTGGGGCTGGGTTGGATGGGGTGTGCATGCTGTCCTTGCTGTCCTTGTCAACTGTTAGCTGGGATAGAACTGCTTGTCTCAGCACTGTCAGTGCCTCCCTCATCCTTGGTCACTGTCCCCACCACCGCCGGACCAAGGTTTGCGACCCAGTCTCTTATGTTGACTGTGGCTGCCCTGATCTTCTGTCTCTCTCCTCCTCTTAGTGTCGCTGGCCTCCAGCACAGTGGGTCCTGGCGGGCAGATAGTCCACACAGAGACAACAGAGGTGGTGCTCAGGGGAGACCCTTTGAATGGCTTCGGACTTCAACTCCAGGGAGGCATCTTTGCTACTGAAACTCTGTCTTCCCCACCTCTCGTCCGCTTTATTGAGCCTGACAGCCCGGCAGAGAGGTTAGAGACCTTGCCCTTGGATGCTGATGGTGCTGCTGCTGAACATTTCATGGTTTGGTTTGTTTTCTCTCCTCAGAGGCTCATTTAGATATTTACTATCATCCTTGTAATATCTCCCATTCTTCACTGGGCATGGTTTACTGTCACTGCCATTTCTGCACTCGTCGGCTGACCGTGGCCTCCCTCGCATCCCAGGTGAACGTCTTGGCACCAGGCTGCGGCTGGTCTGGGAGGAGGAGGAAGGGAGTGTGTGTCTGTGTGAGAGTGCCATTCCCATTACTTTTTCTTTGTTGTTTTTTTTTAATTTCTCTTTGAAAGATAAATCTTTTAGATTGGTGCAGAAAGAGGAAAGGTCTGAATAAGAGTCCCCTGCGAAACGTTTTCTGTCTCTGACTGGTTTCATTGTAGTAGAGCCCAGCTATATAAATTGGCCTTAAAGCCAAGGCTTTGAACTGTAGAGAGGGTGCTCTAACTGCTCTGCAGGTAGGTGCTGCAGTAAGCACTCTTGCTTTTGGCTCTCTAATGCTGGGAAAAGAGCAGAAGGGAGGAGCAGCATTAGCTGCTGTGTGTCACCCATGAGGATATTGGGGAGCAGTGACTCTTCCAGTTGCAGAGCCTCAGCCCCAGAGTTCCAGCTGCTTTGGCTAAAGTTCTTCCTTGCTGGCTGGATTTAGGGCCTACTTGAGTGCCTGTGCACTACAATGTAGGTGTTTTCTAGCAAGGCTTTTGTTACTAAGCAGATCAAGATGGCTTAAGCTCTTGTGGGATGGAAAGGAGTGCTGGTTTCATTAGGCAGATGAAATAGTGAGAGCTGAGTGAGCTGGCACTTAATGCCCTGGTGCTGGTTTCTCTTCCCACCTGTGATTTCCACTGTGGTCTGTCCTGCCTAGGAATGCTGGAGGTGCAGTGATGTGGCAGTGCTCAGCACCTGCTGCAGACCCCTCCTTGGAAGAAGAATTCTCTGATGGCCCTATCAGCATGTACTGATGGTTCAATGTCCCCAGACCTGCCCAGAAAAACAGCATATGGGGGAGTTGTAGAGTTCTGTGGTAAGGAAAGTGTTTGCAAAAGGAAATGCAAGTCCTTGCTGTGCAGACCAGTCTCTGTGTTGTAGCTTCTCCAGGTGGCCAATGCAGAGGCAAGGTGGAGCATGGGTGCCTGGTGCTTGTGTCTACGGGAGGACAGGGACAAGCATCTGGCTCAGCAAAAGGAGCTGTCCTGATGCAGGTTAAGAGAGATTTCTAAGCCTGATATAGCTTTTGCTTATTTGTTTGTTTCCAGACAGGGTTCAAAAATAAAGGTGATGGTGGTTTGCCTGGTTATTTTTTTTAATCCTTGATTGCCAGGGAGAGTTTGGCTCACATTGCAGAGTACCAAACTCCTTTTATAAGTCAGACAGGAACAAAACCTGCTGTCCTGGGGGATGAAGGAGTTTTGCTGAAATACTCCTGGCTTTGCTTTATCCTCTTGCCAAGCCTGGAGTGAAAGCACAGACTGGTGGTGCAGTCCTGCTTGGCTCCAGTGTGTCACACAGGCTGCCCACCCAGCAGCATTCATGCTCTCCTGTCTGCCACTTTCTGGTGACCGGGAGCAGTCCTCTCTGCATTTGCAGCCTGGATTTGATTTGGGGATTAAATCTCTGCTGTATATTTTGTTCTTTCCTAAACCATACTGCTCCTTCTCATTGGCAGGAAAACACTGTCTTTCCTCCCCATCTTGAAGTGATGAGTGCACTGGATTTGCAGTGAAGAGAAAAAGGCAGTTTTATGTTTTCATTTCACTTTTTGTGTCTTGATATTCCACGGAGCTCTTTGCTCCATCATTCAGGATACCTGTTCCTGAGAGGTTCTGCTGCAGCTGCAGCACAAGACATTAGAGCTATTTTCCTCCCTTTTGCCAAGCATGGCTCCTGGCTGAGGCTGGGCTGTGCTCTTTCTTGTGCTGCAGTTGTTGCTCTTTGCCAAAAAGGTGAGCTGTGGGGATACAGGGATCAGGCTTAGCAGCCTGGGTCTGACCTAGCTGTTCACAAACAGTCTGCAAAACCTGTGGATCTGAATGTGCTGTTGTACAAACACGTGACCCACACTCACTTTGTCCATCTGGCTTGCCGTGGAGGAGCTGCCTCTGGGGTGTCCAGCAAGTGTGAGTACTACCAGAGAGGAGCATGGCATCATCCTCTTTTCAGGGAGGTTGGGCTGCCCTCGTTTGTTGTCTGCTTTGTGTTAGCTTGTGGCAGGCGATTTGAAGCAAAAGCTCTCACCTGCCTGACTTGTGATTTGTTTTCCTGCAAATAGCTTCTAATGGACCTTCCTCCCCACCTGTTGTTTTGTTTTCTGGGTGCAAGATGAAGCCTTTGGATTCCAAGTGAGACAGTGATTCAGCCCCTGTTATCAGCAAGGAAGGTAGAAGGGGAAGAAGCCTGACAATCCCTCTTGGCTGCCTTGAAGCACACAGCTTTTGTGTCCTTCCTCCCCCAGCTGTCATTGGCAACAGAGGGAGAGTATCCGACTTCTCCATCCTAGTATCCAAAATCAATGCTTCCTGCTGAGTTACATGTTTTCTAGCTCTGCTCAGACACAGTTGTTTGATCATTGTGTTTCTGGCTTTTGAGTATGAGTAGTTTGCAAAAGCAAAGTTTAGCAGCTGGCTGAAGCTGTCAGCAAAGCTTTGATCCAGTGGGGGTGGAGATCCACTCACCAGTGTGCAGACACAGATGTGGATACACACACAGATGTGCACATCTGACCTGTGCAGGCCAACTCGGGGCATTGTAAGGGCACGATGGATCGGTTTCTGCAGCCGGCACTGTGGCCACGGTCACAGCTGCTCCCCCACAGCTGGAGTGATCACGCAGAATCTGATGATGCTGAGTGAGCTCTTCAGTGCATATCCTGCCCAAGGCTTGAATATGTGCTGCTCTGTATCTAGTGAGACACCTCCGCTGCTCTGTTGCTGTCTTTAAGCCCAAGAAATGAGTCATGGCAAATGCAAATCTCTGCAACTCCAGGGGGACATTCCCATCATGGACTCCAACACGTCCATAGGGCTGCCTTTCACTTCAGGAGATGTCTGTAGTCTTGTTCTTTCTGATTTTAAAACACTTCCGCTCCCATAATCTCAAAGCGCTTTGTAAGCTCTGATGTCAGACTGAGCACCTCTGAGACAGATGCCTTCTCTTTGGGAAAATTGTCTGAAGATTCTTGTAGAGCTAAGGAGAGCTCTGCACGACCCTTGGTTCCCCAGGCTGTGCTCCCAGTGCAAGGGCACATGACAGCTGGAAACCTGTGTCTCCAGTATGATTCTGAAGGGTTAATAAGGCACGCCAGGGCTCCTTGCACTTGTAGAAGAAGCCAGAAGGTTGTGGCTTCACTCCACAAACTTTTATAAACCTGCAAGACCAGGGCTTAATCAACTGTGATTGACTGAGACTAATAGTAAAAGAAATAAAATGCTTCTGACCTAACAGAGCTGTTGGCTGTAAAACACCCAGGCAAATCTACCTTGAGTGAAGAAACACAAGAAACGGTTGTTTTGTGAGAAGGCAGCTCTGGTGGGAAAAGTGGCAAAGGTTTGCTTTTATGCAGTATAAAAGTATCCTATGAGCTCCCAGCCCTTGTGGCTGAAACAGTGGTGCCAAAATGGATTGTGTCCTTGTGTGACCTTGAGATGACAGTGATGTCCGAGTGATGCAGCTGTTGATCCCTCCTTTGCAAAAGGTACATTTGGACCATAGTGAGAGAGCTCTGGGTGGCAGAGGAGTCATCTCTGTTATACTCTGTGCCATCTTTATATTTATAAGCTGATATTTCTAAGTGCATCTATATGGCTGCATAGCCACAGGTCCAGTAAAGGACTGTAATTAAACTTGATGTAATTTATTCACAAGGGTGGATTCATTTATACATCATTGAGTTGTCTGTTCTAATCCGAGTCTCCTTCAACAAACAATTCTGAATTTACATCTCATAAAATAGCTGTCATTTTTACATGGATGCCATGAACTCAGGCAGCAGCGTAAATATACTGCAAGTTTAATACCTTCCTACCAGTAAAATAACCTCCCTAGGCTCTCTCCAAACTTGTTCATATCTCAACTTTTGATGAGCCACCGGCACAAACTGTTGTGCTTGTTCATTTTTCTTGAATTCAGATGTACGTACTTTTTCTTGATAACCCAGCCTTTCATACACATCCTGTTGTTTGGAGGTGAATAATACAGTCAGTGTCCGTTGCCTTTGATGTTCTCTTTGTGTGCCTGGGAGCTGTGGTACTGTGTTTTCTTACAATTGAATTGGGTGTGAGTGACGAAGAGTGACTGGAAGGTTTGGTGAAAAACAAGCTGTCTTCTGTGAGGTATCGGTGGAGGGAAGGGGAAGGCAAAGAATGTGTTTGATCACTATACAGGAGGGGAATAAAGGTTCTCTGGAGAAGGCTCAAAACAAGACGATTGATATCTTCTGGAAAACCTTTGTGGTAATATAACTCCAGATGTTGAGGTGAACCTTAGACTTGGTGCCATAAACCTCAACCTATTTTGGAGACCACTCTGTAGTTTCCATTAATGGTGGATTTGGTTTCCCAAGCTCTGCTCAAGTGAACAGCCTTATAGATAGGTGATGATTGGAAAGTCTGAAAAGATGTGGTTGTAGCAAACAACTGATAGAGGAGAAGGAAGATGAGAAGATGAGCAATTTCCCATGGCCAGTCACAGGGAACACGGCAGTCTTGATTTTGCAGAGCCACAGGCCAGCTCAGGTGAGCTGTGGGAGATAACCTCGAGGATTGTTGTGCTGGTGTTGCAGTATATTTAAAAAAAAAAGAGGAGTGTGTATGGATAGTGAACGTAGGAATGTAGTGGTTCATGTTTGAAAAAACCATTGCTTATAAAGATGGGTCCCGAGAGATAAACCGTGCTGTAGCAGTACATCTCTAACATAGCCTTGCCATCACGTTCTTCTTCCAAAGCAAAAAACCTGCTGATCTCTGTTTCTGGAGAAAGTGGGTCTAAACCAAAAGCCTCAAAGGATTGGTTGTGCTTATATTGTCAGGCCGTCACATCGGAATAATATTGGCCTTTGGAGGCAGTTAAACAGTATCAATGTACATTTGGCTTCCAGAAATGCAATTAGAAGGGATAAATGCTTATCCAATTCGCTGAGACATTTTGGTGAGTTTATTGGATTGTAGCTTCAGTATTCACCATGTATTAGGCAGAGGAATCTGTACAATTTTCAGTGCTGTTTGTGTTCCAGAGGGTGCAGGGGCATGGGAAGAGTCATGTACGGTTGGATAGGGAAGGAGAGCACATGCCTTTACATTTATCACTCTCATCTCTCAACTGTGGTGTTGACTTTTAGGAAGACGAGGGTTACTTCTTTTTCCCCCCTGGATGTTGCAGGAAATGTGACCAGAAATGGTTATTTAGGACCAAAGTGTGTCTGAACTTTAGAAAACCACAAGGATTTGCTTCCTTGTGCCCTTCCAGGGATGCTGGGATGGGCTTTGCAAAATGAGTTATTTTCTCTTTGGGACCACTTCTGCAGGATTTGTCACTACTTTGTGTGTCTCATAACAGATTGACCTGGCAAAAGTAACTCATGGCTGGTTGTGGGGTTGTTTTTCTCCTCCTTTCCTCTTTTTCCTTGCCTCCTTGTTCCCATTCCCTCTTTTCCTGCCGTGAACTGCAGGTGTGGGCTGCTACAGGTAGGAGACAGAGTCCTTTCTATCAACGGCATCGCGACTGAGGACGGGACCATGGAGGAGGCCAACCAGCTCCTGCGCGACGCCGCGCTCACGAACAAAGTGGTGCTCGAGGTCGAGTTCGACGTCGCAGGTGTGTTGCCAAAGGAATTGCTGCTCATCACTACCAGCAGGACTCTTCCAGTGCCTTTGCTGACCTGTAGGAGGGACTGTATTCACACAAATATGTGAGGTTTCTGCTAGAGCTCAGAGGGAAGAGTGAGAAGCCCTGTGATGACCTTTTCCATTTCTTCTTGTTCTCTAATGTGCACCAGGATGGAGGGTTTTTTTTCTGATCCTTTCATAAATGTTTTGTCCTCACCACTTGGCTGAGATAAACCTAAGGAGTAAATGAAGAGGACACCTGCACTTCAAATATTGGCCCATTAATATGAGTAATATTTATATTAATTTATGGCCTTGAAGCCAGAGGGGAGCCAAAGCTAATGGCTGGGGGCAAAGTGCAGCTTTGTATTTAAAAAAAAAAAGTTATAAATTTTTTTCCTTTTATGTTGACAGAGATGCTTCAATCTCGAAATACATCATGATGTGAGCACTTCACTTGATGTTCAGAGCATGTATTTTTCATGAGAATCCAAATTTCAACCTTAAGTCCACAGGGCCTCAGATAACCTTATTTGAACCAACAGAGCAGAGCTTTGTGGGTGTGTTTTCTTGGTTCTGAAGAAGCCATCCATGCAACTGAAAACTCTCTTTTTTCTCCTTTTTTCTTTTCTTGTCTGTTTTTGGTTTTATAGAGTCTGTCATACCCAGCAGCGGTACTTTCCACGTTAAATTGCCCAAGAAAAGAGGTGTAGAGCTTGGAATTACAATCAGCTGTAAGTATTGCTCAGTCTTGCACTAGCAGCTGCAAGAGCTGCTGCTTTCCACCCTGGTACATCAGAGGGCCCCAATGGAGAGAGAGAAGATTATGTGGGGTTTCCATAGCCCTCTCAGTGCTCATGGTTTATCCCAAACTGAATCAGATGTGTGGTTCCTGCCTCCATGAGCTGGTGGCTGCACAGAAAAGTAGCTACCTGAAGGGTTGGGGCAAAGGATGTTTTTCAATGGATCAACTGATCTGTGTTGCAGACTAATACTATATTATTAGTAATATTATTTTTATTTCCTTGCTCACAGTTGTATTACATTCTTTTAAAAAAAGAATTGCCTAGATATGGTGGGACCTTTACAGGGAGAGGTGGAGGAGGAGAGCAAGTGAGAGGTGAACCCACAGCTTGAAGGGTGGAGAGGGGAAACTACCAAGAGGAGGGGGAAAAGGAGCATGAAGAGGATGATGTGTCTTACAGGGGGGAGGAAGGCACTTTAAGGACAGGAGGGAGCTGGGCAGAGTTTGCCAGGAATTGTTGCACTGAGTAACTCCAACCACAGAGGAGGAGATCCGTGTGCCAGGATTTGGTGTGCACTGAGAGAACGTGACAAACATTTTTCTTTCTTTTCTCTCTTCTCACTCTTGATTAATTATCTTTGTTTCTCCTCTGAGTTTTTCATTTAAAGACATTTTGGCCTCTTTGGAGAGGATGCTGTAGGGGGATGATATAGGCATATCCATCCCAAATTTCTAGCCATCTTGGGGTCTTATTATGCCTGGCATCAGTGAATTTTTGCTTCATGGCAAATCTAAGCAGGTCTCAAGTCTTTCATCCCTCTTTCACTGTTCAGGGTAAACAAAGTTGAATAATCTCAAATTTGCCATGACCAGGACTGCCACCACCTCTCATCTGAAACAGAGCAGCTTGTGAGACTGCAGTAATGGGATCTTGTGTCTAAGCCCTCAGGAGCATGGACCCAGCTGTGTCTGGAGAATGGAGTCACAAGGGACACTTTAAAACTAGATTTCATTAAAATAGATAAGCTATTTGTAATTACCTCTTGACATTTACAGTATTAGTTAGCAAGTTAATTGGAGGTGTTCTGGTCTAAGTGGGATGATTCTCAGGAGTGACTTGAACATCAACAAGATGATGGCTTTGCAGCCTGTAATATTTCTTCTCCCTCTTCTCTGCTTCCCCTATTTGTACCGTGAGGACAGTCCTGAGAAATAACAGCACAGTATTTAACATTTGGCTTGGTAGCAATTACTGTCTGAAGACATCAAAGTGCTTTCTGAAGGCAGCAGGGTGTCCATAGTGGCATTTCACTGGCGGGGGAGCAGGGAACAGTGCAGCCTGTGCTGGGTTCCAACCTGCTGCCCTGCCCACTGCCTTGGCATTCCAATCTCGGGTAGCAACCTAGGACAATGGGTCTGGTAGCAAAAAACTTCTGGCTTGTGCAAGGCCAGGATTTTACTCCTTTCAAGTGTCAAAATTTAGTTTGTGTCTGGGGCTGGAGAACTAAATTCATCTGGGAGTTGCTCGGAAGAATTAGATTTTATTTGTGAAGTCTCACTTTAATGGGATCTGCTTCAGATGTGCATTTACACTTCAAACATATTTTTATGTTGGAAAGGTTTTCATTTGAAATTTGTTTAAAAAATTGATTTCACATATTTTTTTGAAATCACCACTAATAACAAGAAACTGACCCCTGGGTTTTAAATAGATGCTCATTATCCAACTACAAAGCAGTTTTTTGACACTATAAAAGATTTGATCTTTCTGATTGTTGAACATGTTTGCAGGACATTGTTCAAGTAATGCATACACAGAAACTTAAAATACATTTCAGTCCTTTGCTGAGTCAAAGCCAAAATTATATTTACAAATGGAGCAAAAGACAGGCACCCAGAAAATGCAGTGGCAAGGATGAAATGCTAGCTGAATCCTAATTCTGTTTTCATACATTAGTCTGTATAAGCCTATGTCCACATGACTCTTAGCAAATCAGATCATCATTTTGTCACTCTGCCTCTGACCAGGCAGATAAATATACTGATTTCAAATATTAGAACCAAAGCAAGCAGCCTTATGCTAAGTACCTCCTGCAGAGACATGGGGTGCATGCAGGAGTGTGATGCAAGCAGCAAAAGAAAAGAGGTAAAAATAACTCTTCTCTGTTTTGCTCAGTTCCTTTCCTCCCGGTTCTGCTGATTTGAATGCTTGTATAGATCTAGAAACAGTTTTTACATCTTTCCTTCTGGTATGGAAAAGTATATTACAACTGCTTTAAAGTAGGGGACTTGGTTTACTGGCCTCTTACATTGGATTCCTGTTCCCTACTCGATAAAACTGGGGCAGCTGAGGTAGATGACAAGGTGGAGGGGTCAGTAAAAGACCTTCTGCACTGTTGTGGCCACGGAATTGGGTTTATTCATAACCTTTGTGGTCTGGCTGTGCTGCAGCTGTAAGATGAGTTGCTTTCCTTGAGTTTTACCTCTGGGCTTCGGCTGGCTCATCTGTAGTTAATTCCTCTGCCTGGGAAGGTTTGCCTCTGCCTTCTTACACGGGCAGAAAGTGTTACGACCTCATCAGAGGAGCACTACATAAATAAATGTGATCAAATTCTTGCTGTGCTGTGGCTCTCAGAGCTAATTCAGAGATGGACTAAGTAAAGGGGGAGAGAGCAGGATTCGTGATGGATGTGTTGGAAGAATTCATGTAATGGAGCTGACTGCAGGAGAAACCATAAATCTACTGGAAATGCTCATAAAAGGGCTGAAAACCCAGGAGGTTTGTGTATGAGGAGGGCAGACTGCTGGTTCTGGGATGAATATACAAAGAGGGGCTGCTCTTGCTCCTGGTAGGGGCAGATGTTTGCTGAGGGCATTTAATCTTCTCAGAGGTCTCAGGGTTTTCCAGAAAGAGAAGGCTCAGGCTGGGTGCGTCCCCAGTTGTGGTCTGTGAGCACAAATGGTTTTCTTCCTCCTGCTCACAGTGTGGCAAAGGAATGCAGCAAGTCAAGGTGTGTGATGGAAATACATACAAATAGCACTGTTTCCCCTTCCATTCCCCAAAGGATGAATAGAAAATCCAAAGGGTGAGTCTCTCACTGACTCTGCTCTGTATTTCTGTGGGACCTCAGTGCCCTCAAGCCTCATTTCAGTCTCCTACATGTGCTAAATGAAAACACTGAAATTGCTCCGTGTGCACTGCTCCAAGTGCTTCGTCCAGGGGTGAAGGGACACGAGTTCAGCTAAACTGCTCTCGTTTTCTCCAAACTCCAGTGTCTCGGCCTCTGTCCCAGGGAGAAAGGCAATTTTCTATAAAACAGCTGCTCTGACTGAAGAGCAAAGTGTGCTCCTTTTTGCTTTGGGAGCTGTGCAGACTCTGAAACTCACTTGTTTGCAGGGACCTCTGAGGCTCGGAATGGTGAGGTTGCAAAGATGTGCAAACTGAGAGTTTGACACAGGGATGTGAAGATTTGACTCCTGTTAGCCTGAACTACCATCTCCATTTGCAGAATGCATGCTTCAAATGCTCTCATCTTGCTGGCTGAATTTAGTTCTAATGATGCTGTTATGCCTTTGTAGGTTTTCTGTAAATCTCTTACAAATTAAAATCTCCAACAGCGAGAAGCTAATAGTCATGTATTCTTTTTCGTTCAATACCTAACCTCTTAAAATAAGATATGGATTTGTTATTAGCTGCTGGAAAATGATAGTTGATTGCTTTTTGTGTTGAGAGGGTATTTTTTTTTTCCTGTCTCAAATATCTTCTCCAAGGGCTAGTTGTGACATTCACCATAGGGTACAGGTGTGTTGATGTTGCTGTTTAAAGAGATACTGAAATTACTATTCGTTTTAGATATGCATTAATGCTTTATATAGCATGTTTATCAAATTGCCTTTCTATATCTTAACAAATCAATTCCTGTGCCCTTGGTGTGAAGTACTGCAGATAAGGAGGAGGCAGTATATCCGCTTGCAGGTGATAAAACTGGAATTTGGGTAGATAGATAACTTCGATTAAGTCGCTTAAGCAGTGTAATCACTGTCCTAGTGAGAAGATGGATTTGTGAGCTGAGCAAATCTAGTTTTGCTGGTGCTGGATTAGCCTGTGCCCTGCCACCAACCTGGCAGAGCGTGTCTGCAAGAGGCAGTGAGCCTGGCACCTCCTGTCCTACCCCTCGCTCACACAGCAGCTTCAGCTGAGATTTGCAGCTGATTCACTCTGGTGCTTTTATCCAAGTGGGGTATTCTGATCTGGTTTTGCCACCTGGAGATTGGGAAAGGAAGTAGATCTGTGATGGTGCAGATATCCTGCTGGAGGCACTGATAATTTATACACCTGCTGCTAAACTTAATGAATGGTAGAGGAAAAAGTTTGGTACTGAGAATTTGATTTTCACTGCTGCTTTTTGTAATCAATTCTGATTTGTTTTTTTTCCTCTTTTCGTTCCTTAGCTATCCTGAGATTATTTGGTTTCTGATTTTGTTTGTTATTTCCAATTTAAGAACGCTTTCTCATTTGAAAGCTTCTTACAGCAGTATTGCAATTTCTTTAATTACACACTGGCAGAGTGTTGCTTTGGCTTAGTCAATAACGAAGGGCATTTATAACGGGTTGATGCCTGTGAAATATGTGCTCAAGCTCCTTGTAGGGAATAATTTACCAATACAAGTCATTATGCATTCTGTTAAAAACACAAACCGGACATGTGTTCCTGGCCTCATCATCCATCACAGCGTAAACACCGAGCGAGCCAGAATCCCAGCAGAGGTGGCGAGAGACTGAAAGCAATTTATAAAAAGTAAATAACAGTATTGATCAGTTCACCTTTTTATCACTGTCCTGTCACCACTGCCAAGCAGTGTTTTCGTTTTGAGTTTCTCCCCCAATGCATGCTTCTACCTTCAACAGCTGTTGATTTATGGAGCTTTCTCTGGGCCACCAGAGCAGTTTTAAACTTATCTTTTGTACTGGTAAACCCACCAAAAATACAAATGTATCTGAAAAAGAGGCTGTTTCCACCTGAAGTGGTTTGCCCTGGCGAGTGGAGGCCACAACCAAAATGCCTGCTGAGAGCATGCATGGGTTTCTGCACATCAGCTCCTGCATTTGTGCCTCGATCCATCTCTTCCCTTGACTTTCTTTGCTGCCGTGTCCATTTCACATACTGGAAAGCAAGACCCAGAGGCAAGGTTGGGTGTCCAAACCATGTCTTCCTGCAGCAGAGTTACCAAGGCAATGTCCTTTGAAGGGAAATAACCACATTAACAGCAGAAATGAATGGATAAAGAGGCTTTACTCTTCTGTGCAAGTGTCTTAATGCCAAAGACCATAGCCCTAATAAAATTGTAATGTAGATTAAGTGGTGTTTTTTTAATTGCAGGCAAATTGAAAATGGTTTATCCAAAATCTCACCAAGGATATGTGTATGTAATGGCTCTGGCCTGGACTGAGCCACCACTTCAGTGAAATTGCAGCTTTCTCACCTTTAGACAGAGGGACATTGTCACCTGTGTGAGTGGCCCAGGATGGTTAAAAATGTGGGTCCCAGGAGTGGTCAGGGCAACCTGATCCCAGCAGATGGACAGAGAGCCCATCTGGGTTCTCTGCTGGAGTGCCAGGAAGGGCTTGGGAGTGCTAAAGGTGAATTAATGGAGTTAATGGCTACTAATTTTTAGAATGAACAGGAAATGACTGTTTTGTGCTGTGAGATTTCATTATCTTAATTTTGTATCTTACACCTTTTGAGAGAATGGTTATTCATTAAGTCTCTTTAACTTACCCTTCACTTTTGATGGTCTTTGCGTTTTACAGTAGGAGATTATGCAATGTGATGATGCCCCATGCCTGGAAGTGTTCAAGGACAGTTTTGATGGGGCTCTGAGTAACCTGGTCTAGTGGAAGGTGTTCCTGCCTTCCAGTTTCTGCAGAGCTTGAGTCATGTTGTTGTCTATACTTGCTTGCTGTCTTTTTTTTTTTTAATTCTTTTTCTCCCTCTTTTTGAGTGTTCATGGTCTGGACATGTTGTTCCAGCTGTGGCTGTGCCAGGTTAGAGATGGCCATCCCCAGTCTGCCACCAGAACTGTGGAGATCCTCCCTAACCCCTTTCTGTCACACTGCCTCTGCTTTGAAATGAGTAAACAAACCTTGCAGGGAAAAGTATTTTTACTAACCTGGATGGTTTTGACAGAACCAGGCTAGGGAGTGATTAAACATGCAGCAATGCCATCCTGACCCAGGTCTCAAGGTGTACTCACAGGGCCTTCCCTCACCATTGCTCAGACCACCACACTGTACGCCTCTGTCAGCAGCAAATACATTTCCTATACTGAAAAAGAGAACAGCAGTAGTTATTGCAACAGTAATTATCAGGGTGCCACATCTCTATCTCCTGTGCTGTTAGTCCATGGTGTGTGGTCTTCCCAGTCAGCATTCCCAGTGGATTTCTGCACCCTGTCCTTCCTTCCCACTGTTCAGCTCTGCCCAGCGTGTGTGGTTCTATCTGCAGTCTGGTCCATGCTGTGGACAGGTTGAATACAGGCACAAGCCCTCAGTGAATCTCCACAACTCATTCCCTTCTTTTTGATCCACATCCGGAAGCTGAACGTGAGTGTCCTGTCCAAAATTGTCTGGCACCACATCCAGTAAGACATGAGGAAGACAATTCCTCCAGGCTCTGTACCATTCAGCAGTCGCATTGCTGGGACTATTATAAAATCAGTCACGGTCTGCTCTTCGCTGTCTGACCTCACTTTGATACTCAGCCCTGCCACATCTAAGACTGGCTGTCTTTTTGCTCTGTTCAGTACAGAAGGTTTAGCTATTTCTGGGACAGGGTATCCTTAAAGGTGTTGGGTTAGCGCATATGTTTTTAAATCTCATAAGTGAATGTAAACAACAGAAAAATCTAGAGCAGAGAGGATGGTAAGTACGTATTATGTCTGACTTTCTGGGTGCTCTCTAACTGCTGTTCAGGCAGGTGGATCTCCGTGTAGTTGGTGCCACGTGCCTCACAGATATTTTAATCTCTGACCTGCACCTGATATGTTCAGATGCTGTGAGTTTCTTCCTTCCCACACAGTTTTTGTGAGAAGCTGAGAAGCTCTGTCAGCTTTAAATGAGGCAATGCAATTCCCATAGCAAGGCAGGAGGGAGTGATGCGGGGTGGAAAGGATGCTCTTGGCATATGTTTGGTGTGTGGATGACAGAGGTCAGGAGGGGTTCGAGTCATAAATCTCTCTTGGGTTTCTCGGGAGAGCAGCAGGTCTTGCAGGCAAATTTGAAAATGCAAATGCTCCCAGAGATGCATACTCACATCTCTCGTGGGCTGAAAAAGTTATCAGGGTCGGGTAGGAGAGAAGAGTTGGAAACCACCCCCTCCAGCTCCAGCACAGACCAGCCCTGATTCATCCGGTTGTATGATAAAGTGGCTTGGGGAGCTGAACCAGCTGGAAAACAGTGCTTTGTCTAATTTTTCCTGGTTTATTTTCAACCTGGAATGTCCCAGCCCACTTCAAGAACACAGAAATGCTTGTAATTAAGCACAAGGCTGTACTGGATGCTCTCTAGGCAGCAGTGCTAATGTCTGACTGCTGCCACAGCCACTGGCTCACTTGCCTTGTGTCCGAGGTGTAGGTGACTAACTGTTTGACAGTGCTGGAATTGGGCAGTGCCACCTCTTGCTGCTGGACACCCCATGTCCTCCCTTCAGGAGGAGTGCAAAGAAAAATAACATGGGCAAAGGGCAACCAAACAACTTTTGCAGGGATTTAATACTTTTTTTTTGTGTGTGTGATTTCCAGAGTTTAAGTGTGAAGCATTGTTTTGTGAAGGGGATATAAATCCCCTCTCCTTACGTCTCTTTGTCCCCCTTAACCATCCTCGTCTTGGACAGCAGACTCTATGCCAAGCTTTGTGGCCATGTTTCTCTCTTGCAGCTGCAAGCAGAAAGCCTGGGGATCCTCTGATCATCTCTGACATCAAGAAGGGGAGCGTCGCACACAGGTGAGTGCAGAATTTCCCGTCTGTCAAACCCACTGCAAAATGTCCATCCATGATAGGTAGAATGTCTACCAGAGAAGTAGAATGAAGCCCAAGCAGTAGCATTTGGGGCTGGATTTTGCCAGCATCCAAGGAAATCTCAACCCTAGAGGTTTGTTTTAGACCACAATAGGGTTTGCAGTAAAACTGTCTGTACTGAAGCAAGTGGAGTTGAGCTAATAGAGAAGGTGGCCAGGGCACTGGTTCAGATGTCTGCTGATTCTCTAGGAGATGGATTTTTAGCATTTAAGAGCATGTGGTAAAGGGCTTCATATATCCCATGAGGTGCTATGGCTCATCAGGTAGTTTGCCATGTCTCAGCTCCTGCTCGGGTGAACAGAGTGAGTGAATTATGGGCACTGGTGGAGAACTGTGCAAATAACTCAGCATTTATTGACTTCACCTCTGATCCCAACACCTCATAGCAAGGCTTTCAGGGGGATTTAGTGCAGTGCAGGGCTCATTTCTGAGTGCTCACACAGGAGTTTCCATAAGAGGTAGAATATCTGTCAGTTAAACAACAGGCATTTTCAGTGCTGTAGGTTACCCAAAATGTATGTCTAATCTTCCTGCCTGGTTCTGTGTTGATACATGGTTTACACAAACTTCCTCTCTTTAAATTACAGTTGTCCCAGACTCAGTTCATGGTTGTTTCCCAGAAAAGATCAAGGACAGTAAAAAGTTAATATTGTAATTTCCACTGCAGAACTGAATGTGTTGTGGGATCTGAAAGGCAAATACAAATGTACTTTTAGTTTTCTTTTCCTCTCCATGTAGAACTGGCACCTTGGAGCCGGGAGACAAGCTGTTAGCCATTGATAACATCCGACTCGACAATTGCTCAATGGAGGATGCTGTGCAGATTTTAAGGCAGTGTGAAGACCTGGTCAAATTGAAGATTAGGAAGGATGAAGATAACTCTGGTACAGAAATCCTGATGCAAAATAGTGCCAGTCCACTGTAATGACATTCCCAATAGGTAGCGCAAACTAACAAAGATAAGGACTGCTGCTGCCCGGTCACCGCTTTCCAATTGATTATAGTCTATTTTTGTTATTCTGCCCTTAAATGGTGTCTGGAAGGTTAAAATCCTATTTGGTATGAGCATGGCTGAAGACTTCCAGCTTTTGCTTCTAGATGCTGCAAGTCTTTGCTATGACTGCTTTCATATGGGAGACTAAAAAAGTTCAGCATTCCTGTTTTCTCTTTCAGATGAGCAGGAGACAACTGGTGCCATTATCTACACAGTGGAGCTGAAGCGGTACGGTGGCCCCTTGGGAATAACCATCTCTGGGACGGAGGAACCTTTTGATCCCATTGTCATTTCGGGCTTGACTAAACGAGGTCTGGCAGAGAGGTGAGGTTTGGGGGCAGAGTGGTTGAATTGGTTTGAGAACGGGTCTTGAACCGTGCCAAATTTCCCATGCTGTCATAAACTTCTCTTTGGTGTTTTAGCCTGCTGAGAACGAAAGATGCTCTGAAGGTACCATGTGATATGAAGCAGGGTGGTTGGGACTGTGCTGTTGGGGCAATGGGAGAGGCTCAAAACAAGGCACTTCAGGAAAAGTCAGATCCAGTGAGTCAGTTGAATTCTGCAGCCAGGAATACATATTTATCTGCCCCTATTTCACAGAGTTGCTTCCTGGTCTGGGATTTTCCATGCACACCTTATGTCAGGAGCGTGCCCAGCCTGCCCATGAAATCACCATAGACTCTGTCCAGGACTCCCCTGTTGCTAAACTGTGGTTTATGGCCATTGCAGTGGTGTGTCCTGCTGAAACCAGAGATCTTGGGTGTCTTCTGACCTGTCCTTGCTGGTTGCTTAGTCTGTTACATGTGAGGTATCTCAGTGCAGGGTTGGTGTGCCCAAGCATCAGGCATTTATACTGCATGAACGTAGGAGCAGATTTACCTTCAGCCACTGGGGAGGACTGTGTATGTGCCTGTGTCTGAATATATGTGCATGCGTGGGATTTAAAGGATCAGGACATTCCTGAGAGTATAAGGTGGAACTGAGTCATACACTGTATCTTAATTAATCTGTCTGTATGGTAGCTGTGACTTGTAAATGGATCATTTCAGCAGTCCTGACTCACGCTTCTCTAAGGGTCTCTTTACTGCCTGACAGGCAGAACAGCAGCAAAAAATCCCAGAACAAACAGGTGTAAAGTGCAAGACCTTGGGGAGGTTTGACTGCAGATCTGGCCTTTTGGTTCTTGCTGTTTCAAGCCCTCACTCTCTCTTAGCTGTGAAACAGCTCAGTGCCTCTTTCTGTGTTGGGTTCTCAGAGCTCTCAACACACTGCTGTGCCTTTGCGTTGCTTCCCTTTGGTGCAGAATGCAGAATGTCTGTGTCTCCTGGGAAAGAAGAGGGATGGACTTAGTCATTAGGGATTCTTTTCTTTGAGGATTTTATATTACTGCCAGCACTGTAGGATTCAGTCTTTTTCCCTATGAAATAATAGCCACAGAGTATCCGAGGCTTTTCTGCAAAGCAGTTCTGCACTGTACCTGCAGCCCAGCGTGGGAGAGGTTAAGGACAGCCAGCTCAAACACTGTCAGATGTCAGAAGACAGTCTCTTACCCTTGCTGATCTCGTTTCCCTTTGCAATGCCGTGGCTGTTCCTCCTTCAGACTCAGATACACATCGATGACTGCTCCGTGGAGAAACGTAGTGCAGGCAGGTGCTGCAGTACTACTGAATTTTGATCAGGAGTGGGCAGGCAGTGGGGAAGGAAAAGCCTTGTGAGAAGAGCGATGGAGCTGTTCAGCATGTTCACCGTGACTGACTAGCAAACAGCAGTGCCTGTGCACAGGAGCAGCCTGGGCTGGGAGCAGCACAGGGATGCCTCTGGGTAACCTTGGCTCCCTGCAGGGAGGGCGAGGAGCGCTGGGATGAAGGCTGACTGCGGGAAAGGTGCATTGTTTTCTCCTGCGAGTAACAGAAGGGAGTGACTTGACCTCGTCAAGGGAAGAGGGGTGCTCCTCGTTTTACCCTAAATTGTCCCTTTCCTGACATCACTACCTTCCTCTGTGTCACAGGCGCCCTTAGCCAGGCTCTGAATGTGGGAGAGGTTTCTGAAGGACAGAGAGCTGGAGTGCAGGACATGTTTCGGCAGCACTGACACAGGGTGGGCCAGATCCCAGCATCTGATAGCAGGAATGCACTGATCATTCTTGTAGAGGCACAAGTGAACGTCGGTGCTGTGGCTCAGGCTGCTGGCAATGGGGAAGGCAAGGTGTCCTCTAGGATCTGTCACATGCATGTCACAGTGGGTGACAGGCTGCCCAAGCCTTCAGATTCAGATGACTTAGGTTTTATCTTGACCTTGGACATTTTTCTCCTTATAAGTGTCTGATCTTATAGAAACCTACAAAGGCAGCTCAGGCTGTTGGATTGGTGTTGAGCTGTGGCTCTCTCCTGTATTGTTCTCTGTTTCCCCTCCTTCAGTGCCTGCAGGTGCCTTAAGCCTGTGCTATGAGACTTGTGTACCTTCTTGAGGAAAGGAGGGTGCCTGAACAATGTTGTTCGACTCTGGTCGAGGTGTAATGGTTGTCTAAGAGCAATTTTGGGCTATCACTGACACTTTAAAGTGCCTGACCAGCCTCCTTAAGTGCCTCCTACTCAAGTAGGTGGGGGTGGCTGCAGGAGAGTTTGGTCCAGGAGTATCCAGCACTAACTCATGTTGGCAGGGAGGAAAAGGGATGGTGGCCCTGCCTGTGTGCCCATGTGCCAAGTAAATTCCTAGCACATGCATGCAGCTACCTCTTCTCCAGTGCTTGCTGGGAAGTGCTTGCAACCCCTTTTACACCTTTCCACTTACCTGTTGCTTGATCCTACTCTTGCATGTGCCCTCTGAGCAAAAAGGAATGTATAGCACACACCTCCTTGGGCTGCTTTGTGTTTGAGGTGAAATAAGGACTGTTGGTAGTGATGGAGAAGCACGAGGGTCATAAGCTAGAAACTGCTTTCTCTGTCACTCCTGCTCAGCTTCTGTCTGCTTGTCCTTGCTCGGGGAGCTGAGGGAACTGGACTTTGATTTGCTTTCTCCCCCTTGAAGAAAAACAAGATCAGAACATGACCTTTCTCTTTAATTGTTTCTGTATTTTTCCCTGCTGAGGGACTTTCACAGTTACTGCAGAGCAGTCATGTTGTTCGGAGGCGGGTGATTGGGCTGATGTCTTGGGTAGGAGGTGTGTCCCCGTGCCGGGTTCAGGAATACAGCAGGAGTTCCTCAAATGCTGAAGCACTTCAGTGAGCGAAGGATCGACTGCTGGATAAACTGCCAACAGTTTAGCTTGATGTTTTTTGATTATGTAGATGAAACTTTTAAGAGATATACAGTTTGATCTGTAATTTATTTGAATGCACAAGTTTTCCCTGATGGCTCTTCCAGGCTTATTTGGGTGGGACAAGACGGACATCTAGTGGCTGATAGGACCGTAATGGCACTGCTCGAATACCCCAGGAGCAGCAGCAGAGCCTGAGCAGTCCTGCCCGCTGTTTGGCTGCATTTGCTGAGTTGATGTACTCACAGTGGATGTTCCACAGCAGTATGTCTACAAAAGTTTGCTATTTTGGGGAAAGCCAAGCAGCTGTTTTGCCTGTGACAACGTATCAAATTCCAGTTCTGCAGGAGAAGCAGTCCAGTTTGGAGATGTAACCCGAGGGAGGCACATTGCCATGGACAAAAAGATATTGCAGTCCAGATTTGCATCTCCTCCTGGCTCCATCACACAGGTTCCTGATAGCAGAACCTCACACTCTGCTGTAGGAGGTAGTTGCTGCTCTCATGTGCTGGTGTTGGGGAGCTGCAGTGTGAGTGTGGTGAGCTTGGTCCAGCCAGTGGTGAGCCTGAGCTCCTGCCTTGGCAACCTGCTCTAGTGATGAACACATCCTGCCCTGCCTGCTCTTCCTGGAGCTGCAGCAACACCACGAGAGGTAAATTGAGTCCCTGTCTGCGAGCAGACACAAAGGGGAAGGATGGAGGAGAAGGGAGAGAGTTGCTGTGACTTGTTAGCTTGCTCCTGGCTGTTGCTGAAACCCAAGGATTTACCTATCTGAGAGCAATAGCCAATGCTAGAGTGTGGTTGTGCAATGAAGCACAACAACCTCTTCCAGAGCTGATAGAGAAAGTCACAGGAGTGTAACTGTGTAAGGGTGAACTCTACACATGTCACAAACTGCAACTGGTTCAGCTTAAGCTTGCACCTGTAATGTGTGTGTTGAGCCATTTTGGTATTGGGTTTTTTTTCAATAGGTTTCTAGGTTTGTCTCATAGTTTCTTTCTGTCAGTGTGAACACGTCCTTCAGTTCCACGTGTGATGATGGGTGGACACCACACCACACACTGGAAATGCTTGTGCTTTTAACCACATGGTTTTGAAGAGATTTGAGTGTAAACTGGTCTGCAGTTCCAGTCTCTGAGGGGCCTGGGATTTTGTGGAATTCTTATGTTCCCATGTGTATTTGTATGTGTATATACCCATGGAAGATGGGGAGGACCCAGGTTCCTGGTGGTGATGTGTACATCTGTAGGTGTAAACAGTGTACCAAGAGAAAACAAAGACATATTTGAAAGTGCTGAGAGTTAACATGCCTCGAATGTCCTGTCTTGCAGAGGCAAATTACTTCTCTGGAGTTTCTGACAGTGCCTTTTCTCTCCAGGACTGGAGCCATCCACATTGGCGACCGGATATTAGCGATCAATAACGTGAGCCTCAAGGGCAAACCGCTGAGCGAGGCCATTCACCTGCTGCAGATGGCGGGAGAGACGGTCACCCTGAAGATCAAGAAGCAGACAGAGAGTGAGCTGGGGAGCCTGGTTTGGGGTGGGAGGGCAAAGGCACACCCCAGCAGGGACCCCAGGCAGTGGAGTAAGCAGTGCATGTGCTGTGAGAGGTGACATGAGGCAGCGTGGTCATGGGCGTGGCCAGGCACAGAGGGAAAAGGTGTGTGTTTCTTGACCTTCTGACTCACAGATGAAAGAAAAGGATACCCAGGGGCTCTCTGTGATGCTGGGAAGAGGTGAAACAGCAGGTTTATTGATGATATTAGTTTTTATTTCTGATTGACAGCTTGTACTGTTGTTGCCATTCCCTGTCTGTGTGGGTGCTTCACACAGAAGTGAAGCAGAATTTGCTTTTAAAAGTAGAAGAATATGGGATTTTAAAAAAATATAACCCTCCAGAATTAGCAAAGGGACTCTGAGCTGGTGGAATCCATGAAAAAAACCCCCCACCTTTAATTCAGCTTTTTGAAAACAATTGGCAATAAATCCTGTACGTCTCTTTCCTGGCTTGGAGTCCCAAGGTCATCTTTCAAACCAAACTTCACTTAGAGATCCCCTTCTCATTCCCTTACCAATCTCCCTGTGGGTTTGAAACTGTTCTTAGCATGGTATCAAAGAGCAGAAGCATACTTACTGACAGGCTACTGTTTTTTGGGGATGGAGGGGTGATTGGCAAAACCAGGGATCATGAAAAAACTTTTCTCCCCAACTGTGTAATCACAACCAAACAGAGTCTTCTTCATCAAGTTCAGAAAGCAACGGGTGCATTCTGGCTTCATTCCTGTCTCCCTCACACCAAGTGTTTTCTTTTTTTTTTTTTTTTGGGGGTACCATGCTTCTGCAGTTTGTAGATTTGGTTGGACCTACCCAGCCAGTGGCCCACAGTGCTGTGGGAATTAAAAGAAATCAAATGATAAAGCTCTTCCAAGCAAGAGTGTCCCATGGGATGCCTGTCCTGCATCTGAAAAAGTGACATCACTCTTAAACATAGAACTTTTGTAGACCTCAAAGCAGTTTGGAAATGTGTGGCAATGGACCTATTTTACAAATGGTGGAAGTCCAGGCGGGGAGTGGGGACTTGGCAAACAGAGGTAGAATTGGAGAACTGATCTTCAAGAAACCTCATTCTCTTCCCTCCTAGCTAAGTGTTCTTGATCCTTAGTCTGAAATGCTCTTTTTTTCCCCCTGCTGACACTTGACATTGTCACAGCCACTCAGTGAAATAATTGACATGCAAGTGCCAGTTGGAGACTCGTTAATCATTCTGAGAATGAAGCAGGTGTAATTGAAATTTCAAGGTAATCTTGAGTAAATCGTGGTGAGCAATCTTCTGAATGCTTGGAAAACAGGGACTTTCAGGACACCGGGCTTTGTTTTGTAAAATAATCTGTTCTCATTGACAAATGCAGACTTTCATAGGGCTTTTTATCCCTCCAGTCTGAGGTATAGGATGTGGATGGCTAACAGGATATCTAATCAACAAGGACTTTAAAATATTCAGTGCAGAGAAATGCTTGTTCTGAGAAACCATTCCTAGCATAGCTTTTGCCTGAAAGGGAATTTGATACAATGATAATAAGGGCCTGTTAGTACTAAAATAATGAAAGGGAAGGTCTGAGCTTCATCATTCACATTCAGCTTCCATTTTCCAATCACTGATCAGGGGAAATTTAGCCTCAAAATACCAGGCCCAGGAATTCCGCTATTGTCATGAGACTGCATGGGAGACTCTGGAGAGGTGATTAGCCTTGAATTGTTACGAGGTTGTACAATCTTGGGAGGGGGCTTCAGTGGTGGTGGTTGCAAGGGCCAACACTTCTCTGGGCAGGGCTGTTTTGGAGGAAGCTTCCGAAGGCACAAGAAGATGTGCTTGTGAATTGAGATCAGGTCCCAGCTCTCTCATATGTGGTAATCCTCAAATGCCCATGGCTGCTCCTTGTATTCCGTGTGCTAAAAACCCAGAAAGGCATTTTTTTCTTGATTCAGCTTGAGATAAGAGTAATGCATTAAATCCTTTTAGCTTCATTGCACATGCCTTTCTCAGCTACTTTTGAAGAGCTAAAGAGGTACTTTAAAGACTTACAGTACCTGGGATTGCTCCCGTGTCAGCATGAGCTTTTCCCTGAGGCTTGCTCTTCGTGCCTGCTAAAGCAGGATGTTCTGCTTTCAGAATCCTATCCCAAGAAATCGGGGAGTATAAACGAAGTGAGTGACCCAGAAGATGAACTGACAGACTCCCAGAAAACTAGCAAGCTGTCTGAGATATACTCCACCACAATTCCTAGTGTGGACAATACTATGGAGTCCTGGGATGGCTCTGCCATTGATGCTGGGTATGGAAGCCAAGGTAAGCCAGAGTCATCTTTTCTTAGGGATCTCTGGGCCAAGGTGAAGACAGACAGAGCCTCCAAACCTGTGTGGTCTGTCTGACTCTTGTCTCTGAACGTGAGCCGAAGCCTGTGGCCTGACCACATTTTCATGGTCTCTCGCTTCCAGCAAGGAACAAAATGTATTTTAAAATGCATTCCTGTGGTGCTCTGAGTTGATGTGTCTGGTTTAGGCTTTTATTGGCACATTTCTTCTGGCTTATATGGCATCATACTGTTCTCATAATTTTCAAAACCATTACAGCACTTTATAATTTGCATAATCCGCATAATCAGAGGCAATATTCACTGATGATATGTTTTACAGAGTATTTGGTCCATAGCTCACTTTTAACTCTCCAGAGAGGCCTTGTAGGACATATTAATCCTCTTCAGGATGTTTTAAAATCCACAAGTGAGAAGCACTCACTTAACAAAATAATTAAGGTAATACTACAAGAAAGTATCTCTAACTCTTAAGTGAGTGATCAGTTGGACACATGGCTTCGAGGCCAGGTTTATTCAACTGTAGCTTCTGGCAAACATATGGAATTGGGATGGATGATGGTCTAGTCATGGGGATAGATTTTTACATGGAGAAAAGCACTGGAAAATAGTTATTCCAGTTCAGATTTAGTGACATAAGCTAGTATTAGCCCATATTGAAACAAACCAAAATTCTGAATTGACGCTGCAAGAGGAAATTGTGGAAAGACTCCTGTCCAGAACAGAATGTGAAAACAGGGAGGGATGCTGCAGGATGCTGCTGCAAAGCACCTTCCCTGTGCTGAGTGAGGTGCGTGCTGTGCTCGCTGCACTCTGGCTTAGAGAAGTTCAAAGGACGGCACTGCCCAGGTGTCTCCCCATTCCTGTGTCTTCCTTCAACCTCCATTGGTCTGAAGTCTTAATTTGGGACTGGAGGCTTCATTAAGGAGGAATCCCCTGGCCTTCATAATGCTGCAATCCTTCTCCATCTAATTGAATGTTAACACAAGTTGGACACTGGAAAGTGATTGCTTTTCTGGTAAATTCAGAACAGATAATTGAGCACAGAGCCCTGGGGTGTGGGGCTGATGCCAAGTTGCCCAACATCCACACACTGCGGCTTTGCTTCAGGGGCTCTCTTGTCTTCCCTGGTAACTGCATTGGGCTGCATGGTGCTGTGCTGGTGCTGGCTGGGAAGAGGGATGCTGGAAGACAGGGAGAAGGGCATGCAGGGTTGTCCATGGGATGGGCAGGGAAGGCACGATGCAGAGAAACCTGGGATGTGCAGAGCCTGGAGATTAGGGTTCAAGCCCCAAATGGAGAATTACAGATCAGGCTCTGCAGCCCTGTAGGTTTTAGGTTCATCCATAGCATTAGGAAACAGCTCAAGGAAGGATTTGGGTGGGGGAGTTGTGCTGGGCCTGGTGGGAACATGCCACCAGGTGGCTCTGAATCCCAAGGATCCAGCTCTTCTCCCTAGAAGGAGGAGGTGAATCTACAATGGCACTAAGTGACCATTCTGCACCCAACCCCTGCACCCAGCCCAAACCTGCTGCCCACTCGCTGCAAGGACCTGCATCCAGGGCCCTTGTCCTGCTCTGGCAGGCAGTGAGTGCTCCTGACTGCTGTGAGGTGTTGGAAAGCAATTTTCCTGGGGCTCTTTCCAGAGCAGTCTAACCTTTAAAAACACACAGAGGAAACACTCAGCTACGTGAAATAACAGACCTTGGCATTTTCAAAGAAAGTGTTGGCATTGTCTTTGGGTATTTCCAGGGTTCTTAGCTGTTTAGGAGGTCAAATCTCCCTTAATTATGTGTTTCTCCGTTACTTCTTCCTGTTCACTTGGCACAGCGTGTGATGGGAGCGTAGGGTGTTTCTTGGAAAGGCTGTGAGGATTTCTCTGAAACACTGAATGGGCAGCAGGAGGTGAACAGGAGACTTGGGAGATTTATTTCCACTGCAAATGGCACTGACACTGCTGAGGAATGGTCTGTTTTGAAAGTTTTCTGTTCAGGAAGCTCCTCACAAGACCTGGGGATCTTGTGACTTGGTAGTGATGGATTTACATCTCTGGAGTAAAACACTGCAGTATGGAAAAGTCCATGGGGGCAGACGTAGCAAAACTTGCCTGGTTTCATCCTCATGGTCCATATTGATCTCCTATCAAATGTGATACACATGAACCAGCAGAGATTTTCACCCTATTCCTTGCCTTTCACACACGTGTCCCCAAAGCAGCTTCCTGTACCTACACCAGCTGATCCCAAAGGCATGGAAGGGCTGAGGGAACTGACTGGCAGCTCTCAGGATCAGAGCTGACTGTTCCCCATTACCACTGCTGAGCACACTGGACCCGTGACCACCACCAGGTACCCTCAGCACCATTACACTTGTTAAGGGAGACTCTTGTTTCTGGCTGCTCTGGATGGAGTTTCTTTGCTGCTGCCCTTTTCTATTCTGTTACCTTTCTCATGCTGTCCATTAGGTCCCAAACATAGTTGAGAATATAAATGAAGACTTTTTTTTCCTAATAGAATTCAGGCCTCCAAATCCTTCAAAAAGAATGGGATTGGACCTGCTGAAGGAAGCTTGGCAGGATCTTCTCTGTGACCCTTGAAGGATTTGTTGTATTTAAAAGTGGCTGATTCAACATCATAATTTCTGCTAGGTTCAATGTAGAAAAAAGAGTCGTTAGCCAAGGCTGGATCTGACTGGGTAAGATCCACTGCATCTGTGGGTATGTGTACTCCCAGGTCTGTGGATCCCAAACTCACACCATAAAACTATTGAGAAGCAAGGGAGCAAAGGAGAAATGGGACACCTCATGTCAAGATCCTGAGAATCGCTTTGGTTAAAGCCAGAAGAGATGGGAAGAAGAACCACTTTTTGATGACTGAGATGAAAGCAGTATGCAATCCATGTGGCCTCAGGTTTGGGACCTAGGGAAGGAACCTCTCCTGGCTCAGTGTGACTTACTCCATCTGGGGTTTCTTATCAGGTGTTACCCTTTCTCTTTCTCCACTCCCTCTTGCCTTCCCTAGGTACCTACATACCTCAGGCTGCGGGCATAGCCCTCCATCCACATGAATGGAGACACAGCAGGCAAAAGAGCAGCACCCCTCCAGGGGACCCCAGAAAAAACTACCCCTACATGGATGGAAGCTTCAGTGAAGATGACTGGGACAAGCCCAGCAGGTACGGAGGGGTGGGAGGAGGTAGGGAGGTGTGTTTGGAAATGTGGGTGTCACTGCACAGGGAAAAAAGGGCATGGGAATGTGATGGGAGCAGCCAGGGGTGTCCCAGTGTTGGCACTGGGCAACCATGGGGAAGGATGCTGGGGTGGTGAACCTGCTCTGTTGAGCCACCTCAGGTTACCTGGAGTGTAGCTCTGTGGCACCTCTGCCATGTCCAGGTGTACATTTGTGTCTGGAGTTAGGTGGTCTCAGCTGCATGGACCACAGGTTCCTACCATGTCTCTTACTCCTACTGTGTCAAGGCTGCAGTACTTTCATAGTTTAGGTGTAATAAATAGATGTGGTCAGGGCTGTCCCTGCATGTGTTGACCACACTTTTTTGAGTGAGGATGTAGCTTTGCAACATGCTACGAAGCAAAAAAGGCCAACCAAAGTACTCAGAGGACCAGTGTGAGGTTGCATGTCCAAGTTAAAATCTACCAAAGCAGTGGCTGGATTCTCTCTCCATCACACTTTGGCCCTTCCAACACCACAAACAAAGCTATGCTGAATGAACATGGTCGAGTTAATCTCCCAGCTCAGCCAGGTGGGGAAAATCCTGTAACATCTCCTGAGGCCAGTGAGGAGGCTGCAGCTGCCCCTTACTTTAGGTGAAAATCCTGATGGATCTGCCTTGGCCAGAGGCTGTCCCTTGCTGAGCCATACACAGTGGAAAAGCCCCACTGCTTCAAAACTACCCCTCCCCTTGACATCCTCCAGAGTCCCCATAGTTGTGTGTGTTGTGTTGTTACTGTCGGTTCTTTTTTTATTTTTTATTTTTTTCCTTGACTTTTGTTTGTCCAAACGAAACCCTTAGAACATCTCATGGCCATTTCCACCTATTTAAAGATGATCAAACTGGCAGGAAGGCTGGCAGCGGCAGAGACTTTGTTCTTGTTTTGCCTCTCAGCAAGAGCCAGCTCGCACAGGTCATTGATCCCTCGTGGCCCCCCCAGCGAGGCCGCTGACAGCTGAAGTTTGCAAATCTGAGCGCTCGGAGCCCCCGTGTCCCTAATGAGGACTCTGAGCCCTGATGTCAAAGTGCAAGTGAAATGGTTCATGCCACTGAGCCCGTTTTATTAGGGAGAAAAAACAAAATGTCTCTAACTCTGACTGCCTCTAGCCGGGAAAAACCTGCTGACCCAGTGGTGTGGGAGCCGGTTCTGATTCATCCGCGTCCTGGATGTGTTTGTATATTGCTGCTCTGAGAGGCAAGAAATGGGTAATTAGAAGAGACGTTTGACTCTTTGGGAACCTGAGAGCAGAGGAAGGAAATGAGTAAGGGGAAAGAATCAAAAATTCCTTTTGGGGGGAAATTTCAGTTTGTTTTTATAAAGTCTTGCTGGGTGTTTATTTGACCTTTCTGCCTAGTGTAAAGGCTACTGTCCTTTAAAAGCTGATGAAAGGTAGGGGGTGAATTTAAAATGCAATAAGCCATGTCAGATACTGCTATCTCCAGGAAGACCACCCACAAGGACCAAAAGTGTGTGTGTGTGAGTTTCTGCCTGCTACAGATTCCCATTTAAACCAGTGGATGAAAAGGCAAAGCATGTGCTAAAGACTTTGCAGTTTTTAGAGATCTGGAAAAAGCTCTATTAATAGCCCAAGGGGTCATTATATATTTAATGAAGGACAACCTCTCTGTGACTTGTACCCAAGTAAAATGTTTTGATTTTGCTAAGTGGCTGTGGTGGATGAGCATCCCTTCCCATCTGCAGAGCTGAATAAGCCATGCAAGATGCTGCCAGATGTTGCAGAGGTGGAGCCTCGTCCATGCAGCTCCTTATAGGAAGATGCATTAGGGCTGCTCTGATGTCACTGTACCTTTGGGACTTCTCCCCATGACACATTAGTGGGTTTATCATGACCTGGATTTAACACCACAGTTTCCTTCAAGAGGCTTCTGTTAAACTGAGCACTGCTGGTGTGAATTTTGCAGTCTGGTGTTCAGTAAGCAGTGTCCAGCATCACCTACTATTCTAGCTTGTTCAGAGGACTTCAGCATGCTTAATTGCTGTTTGATTTAGAGGTCTGAGAATTGACCCTGGCCTGTGGTCAGAGATAAGAGATGCTGAAACTGCCAAAGGGGAAAATTGCAGAACACCCAGCACACGGTGTTCACATTAATGTGTGTTTGTACCAGCCTGAGAGAGGTTCTCTCTAACCTTACTCTCTGTTGTAGACAGAACTGGTGGCAAACTTTACAGAACTTTAAGTGCCAAGACTGCTATACAGCAAAAAAAACCAGACCTCCTGAAAGTACCAGCTCAGTTCCCTGGCCATCCCAAAGCAAATGAAACTGGGTTTGTATGGGTTATACATGACACTGTTGATACTGCTGGCTGTAGTGTGCGTTCGCTTGTTCAGCCCAGGGCAGTCATTTTTATATACATCTTTGCATTATTTACTCTCATAGAGACCTAATGTATTTATCATTTTCTCACCATGTCTGTTACCCTCTGTGTTTTTCTCTCTCTTCTCAGGTGTTCTGTGTCTCAGATCTGAGCTCTATCCCATCAGCCTTTGTACTAACAGTCTCTGAGGCTCCTGGTTTACCCATAATGCATCCTTTTTTCTTTCACTTCTCTATTTCACCAAAACGTCTTCCTAAACCTACAATCTTCCTACAGGCACTTTTTAATTTACCCTTTGAACTCTGACATTACTACACCAACTTAATTCTTCCTTTGAAGGACACTTGCCCCGTTAGTAAATGCATGGAGGTCTCGTATGCGGACTCTTGTTTGAAAAGTTCATATTGTTTGCTTTTGTATATGAAGACTCTTCAAGTCTGCTTTTACTGGTGAGACACTTGCTGTAGCCTTGCGGCTTTCATCCCGCTGCAGAAGAGTGCTGACAATGTTTGGTTCCTACGTTACAACAGATACCCCAACCGCCAAAATGGCCTTGAGACCACTCACGAGGATAATTTTTGGCGTGTTTTTGGAGAAGCTTTGGAGGATTTGGAAACATGCGGCCAGTCTGAACTTTTGAGGGAGATTGAGGTAAATCACTTTCTGAATTTGCTGCTGATCTGACTGTGTTGCTCTTTCCATGAATGTTAGACCGTTTCCCCAGATCTGTTAATTGCCTGTAGCATCCCTGTGCTGCCAGTGGTGTGAAGAGGGGTTTGGGTTTAATTCATGTCAGTATGCTAATGGATAACTGTGTCTCATTAGACAGTTGCTTGCGTGCGCTCTTCCCTTGAGCCGATGTCTTACCCACCAGGAGTTCCATGCTCTTTTCACGAACTGTTGCTGACCAATAATATTCACATGACTGTTGGCAAGTCTTTCCTATCCAACAGCAAACTCTCTGCTTGGAAGGATACTGCCTGTCCAAAGCACTTGAAGGCCAAGCGAAAGGAGTCCCCCAAGCCCCCATTGGGACTGAAGCCTTGGCTTGCTTCAAGTACAGAGAGGCACAACATATATCTTGCATTCAGCTGTCACTCTGCCGGAAACTGTTTTAGTGAAATAGGTAATTGGAAGCTTTTCAGCCAGCTTTCCCCATGGAAAAATCTGAGAAAGTAATTGCTTCCTGCAGAAATAAAGGTGTTTCCTCTCTTCACAAACCACTTTCTCTTTTCTTTATCCAAAATGCTTTGGAGGTCATGTTATTGTGTCCGGTTATAGGATGAGGAGCCTGGATTTCTAAGTCATGGGATGCAAATAAAGGCCTCCCTTGAGACTGTGAGACCTGCCCAGCAGGATGGAGTCCGTGCTGCTCCCCTCCTCAGGAGGAGCAGGACCCCACGAGCCCATTCCTCCCCCTGTCTTCCGGGTGCAGAGGACTCAGAAGAGCTCCGTGGGTCATGCTCTCCATCATTCCCAGTGGGACTGGTTTTATGCACAGTTGCATATTGCTGAGACTTCAGTGAAAAAAGGCAATTTCTGACTAATTGAAGGTCGAAAAGGAAAGTCCTGTTTTGGCCTGTATGGTGACAAGGGACTTACTAATTGTCCTTTCCTCCTTGATCCTTAGCAACTGTAAGTGGATGAGGAAATCTCAATTAAATTTATTGTGCTGAAGCATGAAATGCTGTTTTTATTATCGTAGACACTTAAGAAAATGCTGACTTAAAAAGAAAGCAAATCACACAAAATCCCAAATCCCCAGCCTCCCCAAACTATAACTTTTCCCCTTGATCACTTATTTCCTGGACCTGAATGTATTTAGAAATGAGTTTAGGCAACCACTAACAAATTTTCTGAACAGTTATTGACTGCTTAAGAGGAAGTACTCCTTTCTGTGATGCAAAAGAAGGGATTTTGTGGACTCCCTTTCCTTTTCCAGGCATCTGTGATGCAGTTGCTGTTTTAAGGCTTTGGAGCTTTGACAGTTATAGCAATGCTTTTAAACATATAAAGGAATTTTACTGAAAGCTGAGCACCTCCAGGGTTTTGGTGTATTTAGCACATTTCTAGAGTATTTTGAAAGTTCTGGGGACAGAAGGGAAGTGCTGTGTTTTTAGCGGGAGTCTGATGGGTTCTACTCCCCTTTTATCAAATCCAGATTGCCACTGATCCATTTCTCCCTTTCCATGTGCCCAACCTTCCCGAGGCATGCTGTGGGATGTGCAGTGCTCATTGGGGTTTTTACTGTATTGCAGGTTTCTCAGCCCCAGCTCTCAACCTCCTGTGATTTTAGACAGTCACAGATTTGATTTTATTTCATTCTTTTTTTAAATTTTATTTTATTTTGACCCTTCATGCTTCACATTTGAAAAGAAAAAAAGAGTCCTGCAAGGTGACCCAAGGTAGCCTGGAAACAGGTTCACACATAGTAGCAGTCCACTTCCAGAGTATGGGTATGGGTAGAAACAGGCTTTTTCTGGTATGTCTAGTGGAGCGTGTGTCCCTGCTTTGCTTTGAGGGCAGCCAAGACATGGGAAAAACAATGTGGGGCAGCCAAGCCTGGAGAAGTTTGAAATTGCCCTTTCTGCTGCTTGCATTAAACCCAAAGCACCTGGGACATTGCTTATGATGCTGCAGAAAGGATTTAAGTACCTTGAAGATAGAGAAGGAGTCAAACGCTGTTGGGTGCTGGTTGGTTATGGTGTTTGCAGCGATGAGGGAGGGCAGCAGCACAGCGTGCACAGACCTTTCTGCTCTCCCTGGCTCTGCAATGCTGGTGCTGGTACAGCACAGCACAACACCCTGGGAGTGTTGAGGCTGCCTGAGGTCAGTGAACAAACATACCCAACGTACAGTTGGCTGTACTGCTGTTTGTTAATCTGCCTTTCAAGTGTGTGGTAAGTCAGTGTCCTTCCAGCACGTAGCAGGTGTTTGAGTTTTGCCCAAACCTGAAAAGTGCAAAGCTGAAAGATTTTCTGTGTTTTATCCATCCCATTTTGGGATAACGTGGGTAGTGCTGGCATTTTCTTACTGCCACCATAAGTCACTTTATTCGCCTTTGCTCCAGCTTGAAGCAAAGAGCTGGAGGGTCTTGATTAGAGACTCAGTTGTGTGATATTTCCCCTGTGCACAGGAGAAATTGCTCTTTGACTTGCCATGGTCAGCGTTGGAGAATTTTGCTATCTGCTCCCTACCTTTCATTTCCTTTCTTCTACCTTTTGACATTTAGTGGGACTGCAGACCCTTGAAGACTGAACTTTGAAATTACAGTTTTCATTAAGCTGTTTAAATGGACTCTGTGACCTGGAGCCAGCTGAGGTTCCACAGACTGGATTCTTGACTCCTTCGTTAGCTTTGATCAATGTAATCTCATTAGTGAAAAGCATTGCCAAATGGAATCGAAGCTACTTAGGGGCATCTTTTAATGGATTCTATCAAGGATGACCAAGCTTAAATACTACTTAATTTCATATTTTTAACTCAGTTTTGCTCAGTGACAGCTCCCATTTACTGACAGATAAAATCCTCGTTTCTCTGCTGAATTGGCCTCAGTGGAGTCCGAGGTATTGACTTCCCTGGGCCATTGCCAGCACTGTGTGATACTGGTGGGGACCTACAGCCTGCAGGGGTAGGCTGGAGAGCCAGGCAGACTGTGGTTCCTCTGGGAGCTCCCTGAGACTGGGATATTCATCCTTCTTGACTGTCGAGATGGTTCCTGCACAATATGAGGCCTGTCTGGTCCTGTTCATTAAAAAATAACGAGATGCTTCACAAGTGCTTCCTTCTGAGACAAAGCTCCCTGTTGGGGTGGGGATGGAGAGCACAGAGTGGGTCAGCCATAGACCTGGAAGCAGGCTCGTGAGGTCTGGGAATGGCTCTTACAGCTAATAGGAAGAGATTTTTGGTAGTTATTTTCTGATTAATGAGAGCAATGGTACCGCGCTGTTGTTGTCTGTGCCGCTTTAGTTGCCGCGTGGTCCCTCCTGCTGCTGGCTCAGCAGAGTGGCATGATGCCCTCTCCCTACAGGCATCCATCATGACAGGGAGTGTGCACAACCTGGGCTTGGAGGGCAGCAAGCTGCTCCTGGACTCTGTCAACCCATCGGGAATGAGCCCATTGAGGAAGGCGAACTCCAGCTGTAGCGACGGACAGACTGAGGGCAGCAGCTCCCCTGCCAAGAAGAACGAGAGGAACCTGGACATGAAGAAGATTGAGAAGGAGATGCAGGAAATCATGTCCCCGACTCCCCTTGAGTTTCACAAGGTTTGTGTTGCCAGGGGTCAGTCTAGCTCTAGCACTGCAGTACCTTGATGGTTAAGGCTGTAGAAGCTTTACAACCCTGTAAAAAATCTTCTCTGTTCAGAGGGATCCCCAGAAAATGTTCCTTGTTAAAGCTGACCCTCACCAAGGTCAGAGCAAAGGTTTTCAGAGGGTCAGATTAAGATGAAAGGGACTCTTCAGAAGAGTAACAGGATTTAGCTGCCATCATTCAACAGGGTTCAAACCTGTGCTTTGCTGTTTCTCTTAATATATAAGATTTTCAGATCCTTGTGTTCTGGAATTCATTAATTGGTACTACAGATAAAAATGAAAGAGCTCAAAGTGTGTCCCTGTGGAGATACATCAGCCCTTTTCCTGAGGCACACTCCATTCAGTGGGCCACTTCCCATATAAAAAATAACTTATTTTCCCTCCCCTTCCACTCCACCTCCAGTGTTTCCTGTAGGGGTGACAGTGGTGGGATACTGGTTTGAATTCAGCATCCAGATGAATGTAGCCAGTTTAAGCATGGTGTAAGGCAGCAGTAATTAGAAGAGGTAATTAACTGTTGAACCTGCTGATGCAGAATGCAAGCAGGGAAGGGAGCTGGAGAGTTTTCAAGAATTTGATTGTCTTTTTCTTTCCTAGTGTGACTTTAGAATAAAACCTGCAGTTATGGTAGTTGGAAAAAACAACCTTTTCATGTTTGATCTGCTTCTGCCCTTCAGGGCATGGCAAATGTGTATTAAAATAAAACTCCTTCGTACCTGAAGGAGGAGAGCTGTGTAACTAGACATGTTATAGGGTGACTCTTCATTCTGCTGGAGCATCTGGTGTTGGCTGTTCGGAAACGAGGTTGAGGCCAGGTGGGCTGCTCCTGTGTGTCATCCTGAGCATTGTCCTTCCCAAGGACTGCACATCCATGAGGCTTACCCAGCCAAGAGCACAGTTATGGAGTTAGAGCCACAGTAGAGATGCACTCCCAGTTAATGAGAGACAAAGGGAGATTTTGGTAGTGTTGGAGAATCAGTTGTCCCTGGTTCCCAGTGTTACCTCATGGCAAGGCACAGCTCAAGCAGTGCTCTCCTCCTCTAGGCAAGGCCAAAGTGTGATGTGCTCAAGGGAAGGGTGATGAGATTACGCATTTCTTGTCCTCAGTACGTCAGCACTTATTGATATGAGTTTTCTGAAAAGAACTTGTGAATAATATGCAGAATTTTAGATGCTCCTGCTGAGTGATGTATTAAAAATGAGCTGCTTTCACATTTCACTCACTACATTGAAATTTCCTTGAGAACATGTTAATTTTTCATGTGGTGGTCTGGCACACACAGAGGGTACATGGTGTAACCTGGCCAGGGAAGGAGATACTCCATTAATAACAGTTGTTTGTTGCTCTTTGGGTGAAACAGCAGATGTCTGTATTACCCTGCTTGTGTTTCCTTCCACATCCAAGGGTGAGGGACTGTCGTGGGGTTGGTTTTATGCCAGTCACCAAAGCAATTTGCCATGTGATCTACCTGAGGTGATGGTGTCAGGTAAATAAGGCTCAATCTGTGTTAACTGCACAGGCTAAGAAAAATCTGCCCAGGAGACACAGAGCAGAATTTCTGTAGGTCTGCATGCATTACCTGTTCTACTGCCAACCTGCCAACCCTGCACATCACCTCCTTACTCTGCTGCATTAAAACATGCTTTGTCTGTTTCTGCCTCTCCAGATGACACTCCACAAAGACCCGGAGAGGGAAGATTTCGGATTCAGTTTGTCGGATGGCCTGCTAGAAAAAGGTGTCTATGTAAATATGGTCCGTCCGGATGGACCAGCAGATCAGTGTGGCCTCAAGCCATATGACAGAGTGCTTCAGGTAATAAATGCAAAATGCAGTTCTGGAGACTGGGACGGAGTGAATGAGTGGCTGAGAGGAAGAGAGAAGTGAGACCCATCCATGACAGCACTAACTTTAATGAAAGGTAATAGTTAGCCAACTAGGTGAGCTCTTAGCCACCAAGCACTCAATGAGACCTGTGTTTTATAATAAGAAATCACTAGGTAGTACCTTCAGGTGGTACCCCAGGCAGTACTCCTATTCCAGGACACAGCCTGTCCCAGCACTGCCCTTTTTGAGCTTGGACTGCTCAAAACAAGCAAAAAACTGTGTTGCTTCCTCTCCTCACCCGGAATCCTTTTCCTGGTTTTTAGATGAACCAGATCATGTTGACTGATACATGTTCCTGTGAAGCCCCTTGCAGAGTTAAGTAATATTCATGAAGTTCTGTGCATGCCTTTGACAACTAAAGAGTTTTCTAGGAAACACATCCTTCAAGCAAAGTGTTTTATATGGATATTTTTCTTTGAAAGAGACTTGATCTGAAGTAGGTGATGCAGAAACAGAATAAACACTCTGGCCAAAAGCACAGTCTGTGATGTGTGTCCTGGACATAGCAGACTACCAGAGGGACAGAAAGAGTGTGGTGAGTTTTGGAGATTGGAGAGGAGCTTTATATGGATGAAAACCAACTATTTTAGCTTTGGGGCAACTCAGCAACTGAAGGAAGTGCAACCTCAATGGAAAAATTGCCACCATTTGGAAATGTAGATATTGTGACCATATTTGGAAACACTCAGAAAGATGTTTAGTTTTACTGATTTCTAGGCGGGGGTTCTTAGCAGTCGGAGTAGAGCCAGTATATTATGTACATCAGGTAACTGGAGGACTGGCAGCACTGTGGGGAACCTTGTTTAAGCTTGTTATGGTCTCTAGCCAGTTGGCTGCTATACAATTACTCCTTCTCAGCTTCAAATAAAACATGGTGCAAGAATGAACAAGAAGCTAATTAGGCTCTGGGCTGCCTTTCTGTTCCATGTTGGATGTGATGCTTTTTTGCGAGTGCCAAGGGCTCTGGGAGGTGTGCCCAAAATCCTAAACAGAACGGCATGGAAACTTTCGACACCCTTCTCGCACATGCTGTGCCGCACAGCTCACACCTACGAGCAGATGAGGTGATTGCCGTGGCGCTGACGTGTGGAGCTGTGAGTGAGGGATTGCAGACCCGGTACAGGCGGCTCCCCTCCAGAAGTACAGAGGTGCATTGCTGAGGATGCTTCACAGTGCTGCTGATCGTGGGCACGGTGATGTGCCTGAAGGCCAGCGGGACACCTTGTTACTGCTGTCACACACCCTCTGCCGCTCGGCTGGATGGACTAACCGGAGCGTGGCATTGTAGTAACGGCACTTCTGCACTGGGACTGCCTGGCTGGCATAGAGCAAGGGCAGAGCAAGCTCATTGTTTATCACTCCTTGTCCATGAGTTGGCTAGAAATTGTCCCTTGTTACTACACTGTAAGGGGTAGTATTGGGGTCAAATGTGTGGACACAGAAGGACACCACTACCATCAGAGAGCCCAGCTATGTGGGCATGCATTAATTCTGGGAAAGGGTTTGGAATGGAAGGGTTGTATGGACTCATCAAGCCCTTATCCAGAGAAGGAAGCAACACCTGGCCCAAGGGGTTATGTTCACTCCAAAGGTGGGTGGGAAATCCCTTTCCCCCTTCTCTGCTTCCCTTTCCCTGCTGTTTGCCAGCCTGCTCCATCCCAGAGCTCTCGTACCACCAAGCCCAGGTGTTCTGTGAGCTGTAGGCAAGAGAGCAGGGGTGGTTTCTGCAGATGACCCAGCCCAGAACTGTACTTGAAGGCCTGCAAGAGCCAGCAGTACCTGCTTTCACCGTTGAATCCTATGGGGAGAATTTGCAGCTGCCTCTTGAGCCCACATGAAACGCATCCAGATTCCTGTGAAATGAAGAATGTAAATGGGGAGAGGAAAAGCAGAAACTCTTCGGTATAGTCTCAGTTTATTGCTGGTTGAGCTAGCAAATGGTTGCCAGAAGCCTCATGGCTTTATTTGTTTTCTAGGTGCTGAATACTCAGCACCACAAATTTAGGGCCAGTAAAAGCCATGATGGCAAAAATAAGCATGGAAAATGGCAACCTTTTTTCTACAGGCTTGAACTGGAGAACTGGTTTTGAGCCCTACAGTGTTTAATACTTGTACTACTGCCCCAGGCACTGGGGTTCAGGGGTCGTGTCTGATCCAGACTTTTTTTCCCCCTTCCTCTGCATCATTCCTCAGCTAAGCAAGGATGCTCAGTCTGAAGGGGTACCTCCGCTCTGCTCCATTCTGAACCTGGAATCGGGGACCCCCAAGCGCTGTGTGTTTTCCCGGGTGTGGGTTTAGCACTAATCTTTACATTTTCTGACTAACAAACGTGATCTTTCTCTTCTTCCTCCCCATGGCACATCCTAAATCCCCGCAGGTAAATCGCATCCGAACAAGAGACTTTGACTGCTGTCTGGCCGTTCCCTTGATTTCGGAGGCTGGAGATAAGCTGGACCTGGTGATTAGCCGAAACCCCTTGGCACTGGCTGCCAACGCTCCCTCGGAGGGGAACAGAGAGCTGCCGGTGCAGGTGTCCCTCGGAGCCGAGGTCAAGGCGAGTGTCCAGACGCTCTGAGCGGTGGGAGCAGAGCAGACGATGCCCAGGGCCTCTGCTGAGCCATTGTGGTATTTGGGGTGTTTCTCCTGTTTTTTGCACTGGTATTTGTAAATGCTGTGTGTACCATAACCTGCAAGTGGGGAGGTGGGTCTTCAGTGAGCCTGTGGACCGCCAAATATTGCTGGGAAGGTCAGAGCTGGATGTGCATCTGGGGGCTGTGGCAGCGATGGCAATGGGACGAGCTGCCGACGGGAGGAAGGAGCATCCACAGCCATCTCCCATGGCAGATCATCCCCCTGTGCCCCGGCCATTGCGTGTGCAGGGTCCTGCCTCTGACATCCTCCTCGCCCTGAAGGCCTTGGCCATCCTATAAACACACATGGTGCTATTATGTTCCTTGTTTGCTCACTTAATTGCATACAGCAGGACTGAAATGCCTTTCCTTTTATGTTGTGCCCATCTCCATCCTTCCAACACTCCTGACAAACCAAGTCCTGCAGCCCCTTGCACTCCCGGTGCAGGGCAGTGGAGAGCGCTGGCTAAAAAACATTTCAAAATGTGCTGGAGAGTGGCTAGATTCAATTCTTGTTCAAAAATTGGTATTTGCAGCTGCCTCCTGACAGCCCTGTCCACACTCCCCCAGGCCTGGCTCGCCCCACTGTGGGATGAGGCACTTTGTCTTGGCATGGATTCCCATGAACAATGCGGTCACCTGTACTGCAGTACTTAATACAGACTAGAGGCTGTACCCAAGGGTAAAAGCCTTGAGTACCTGCTCAAATCCCCAGCCACATTGTTTGTCTGAGCTTTATGGAGATCTCTTGCTTGCAAACCTGGCCTGTGCCTGCAAGTAAATAGCAGAATAGCGAAATTCCCAGAGCTGCCCCTGATGTTTTGAATTAATGAAACCTTGTTGTCTCCCATCAGGCAGTGGCATGACAAGCCCTTTGTTAGGTGGAGGTTGTGTCCCTGTGTCCCATGGGAGCTGGGCAGTGTGTGTTTGCCTGTTGCTGGCCTCATGTAGCTTTGCAAGTGTGATGCTCCCCTCCCTCCCCAGAGCCCCGCCTGGAAGAGGGGCTGTGATGTTTGCATTGGTGCCCTCATCTGCCTGCCATGTTCCACCTATTAGCACTTTATGATGATGTTTGTGTCCTGGTGGTGGCGTGATCCTGGCATCACTTTCCCCGGGAAGGCTGGGGCACAGTGGAGTGGAGGAGCCTGTCAGTCGGACACTGCAGCCCCGAGCCCACTGCGCCCGTTCCCTGCTCACCCTTTTGGCTCCTCCATCCCCACCTCAAGGGGTGCCCATAGGTTGTTGGGTGGGTGTACAGCACATGTATGTCGCTTTGCTGAGCCAGGACTTCTCCCCCCACTGTCTGTCCCTGACATCCCTCTGTGATAGCACAACGTATCAGGGTGTTTCTTCCAGACACGTGCCCGGCCCCATCCAGCTATTTGTCGTCGTAGCCATTTTCTCTTTGAGTATGCAATATCCCATACCATTGCTGCCACACCTAGATAATGTGCCATAATTGATACCGTGGAGCATTGACAGTGCAGCCGAAAGTGTTTTTATATGCAATATTCTGAGCAGTGGAAGCTCACGGGGGCTTCTCATAGGTTTTTAATGAAGACTTTTATTAAAGGATTTAAAAAAAAAAAAAAAGGAGGAAGAAAAACTTGGTCCTTGTATCCCTTCCTATGCATTTTGAATGATATGAAGATGAAATGCATTACTTAAATGTGTATTTTTATCCATATATTAGAGTGTATTCCTTGTAAAGTATTTTTATATGCTAATTTTCTTATGTATCTATGAAAGCACAATATTTAAAAGTACAGCATTTCAAAGAATATTTTAGTCCTGTTTTGGACCTATTTGTAAATCTCTGTATTTAAATGGGATTGCAATGACTTTGACTTTTTTTTTTTTTAATTAAATAAAAGCAAATGAAATGCATTTGTTTTGGTTCGTGTCTCTTTCTGCTGTAGGACAATAGTGAGGCAACACTCTGCTTCCCAACAGCATTTTAACTTGCCAGAGGACCCCCACTTATGAGAGACCTTGAAGGACAAGGGGAGGACATGCAGAGGGTTTTTCTGGGAGGCCACTGTTTGTAGGGCTATCAGCGTAGGGCTGGGGTTGTCCCATGTCACCACACAGCTGTGGGACTTGGGTTGCTTCCCTCCCTGTGCACATGGAGGCAATTTTGCTGTAGCTGGTAGCAGTAAGAGCTGGAGATGCACATGCACGTGCTTACAGCACTGCTTTGCAGCTTTTCCACACTGGAAATATTGTTGGGTTGAAGCTGAGCTACTTCATGACAAAACACTGATGCAGCAAAGCACATGGTTGCTGTGATGTGGTGGTGTTTGCAAAGCTGTGGTAATCTTTGGGGATGGGTTAGAAAACTGCTAGAGGACAATGTGCTGGCAGGAGATGTCCCATCTGATGCTCAGCACCCTGCAGCTCCAGTGGGGTGCCTTGGGGAGCTGTACTGTGGTAGTCAAATTACGCCACCCCTGAAACTAGACATCCAAAGAGATGACTAGGGCATGGTGCTAATAACACCAAAGTCATGGGTTTGATCCCTGTATGGGCCATTCATTTAAGAACTGGACTCTATGATCCTTGTGGGTCCCTTCCAACTCAGAATATTCTGTGATTTTGTGACTGCCATGAATCCAGAACATAGTTACTTGTGTCCCTATGTTGAGAATTTCTTTCCTATGCTATTGCAAAGGGGTTTGGGGTGCCCCTGTGCTCCCAGTGTGGGCAGTACAGGCTGGAATACTCCCTGGATAAGGCCATAGGGAATCTCTGCTCACTGGCAAGGAAAGGGTGAGCTGGGTTTGGCAACCCTTCATGGCCAAGTGGGTAATGCAGGAATTTTCGGAGACTGAGCAGGGTACGGAAATGCTCCTGGTTAGACCTGGGGAATCATTGCCACGTAAACAAGCCTTATCTGACAGATTATCTGCCATCTCTGGCTGCCCTCCTGGGGCAAAGACTTCAGAACAAGGCCCTTCACACATTTGGCACCAGGGCCTGGCCAACCAAGGCACTGGAGCGATGTCAGGTTGAACCAGTGCCCGTGCAACGTGACCCACAGGGTTTTGGTGTGTACCCGGTAAAAGGTTAACACGGTGCTGCTCCCCTGCTATGTGCCTTGGTGGGCAACATCTCCTCCTGCTGATGTCACCTTTTATCCCGTGGACCTCAGCTGATGGAAGCAGCTGCAGCCTTGGGCAGGTGACGGCTGCCCATGGCAGGTAGTTGAAACCCTTCAGGAGCACCTCGTGGCACTCAGTGGCTTTTTTTAGTTCCTTGTTTATTTATTTTAACCTGAGGCACATTGCAGTTGCTGTCTGTGCTGCTATCAGGCTGCTCAGCCCAGGCATTGCAGGTGGTGCCAATGAGAGGAGAAATCCCTGACAAAGTCCTCAATCACACCCAGCAAAATAACCAACCAAGCCAAAAATCACTAACTAAAGACAGGTGTGGGGCTGATCATGGGCATGGGGTGCTGGAGGCTCAGCAGGGATATTCAAATGCTTTGCTTTTCACAAATAGTAACCACCTACATGTTGGGGTTTTTTTCTTTCCCTACCTCAAATCAGGACTTAAGGAATGGCCTGTCTGGTTTAACCTCCATCTGTTTGACTGAAGAGGTCATCAGCGAGCTTGAAATCAGCAGTCCCATACACCAGGAAAGTAAATGTTAGTTTTTTTTTTTCTTCCTATTGTGCTTTCCTGATGTATTTGAACCCTTGTGGTAGTGGTGTCATGCATGGGCTGGGCACTGGTTGGTTAGAGGTGAGAAATGGCTTTTGCATCACTTGTTTTTCTTGGCTTTGTTTTTTACCTCTTTGATGTTCTTTGTTGTGGGTTCTTATAACCCTTTTTTTTAAATTATTAACCTGTCCGTATCCCAACCCACGAATTTTTGCACTTTTACCCTTCTGATTCTCTCCCCATCCCCACTGGCTGAGGGAATGAGTGGCTGCGTGGGGCTGAGCTGCCAAAAACAAACCAACCACCCCAAAACAAGTAATAAGTTTAAATGAAGAACTGAGCTACTCAAACACCAAAAAAACCATCCAAGAGCATGGCTGGTTTATAAAGGAAAATTTTATTTTCAGTTATAAGGTGATTACAAACTCATCTAAAAAAGCAAAGATGACTTAAAAATATCCATATACATTTTATTTATCTAAAAAGCAAAACAGAAACTGCAAAATACAAACATTTACCATATACACAAAGGTTAGAGGGTTTTAGGATTAAATTACACTCCAGGATTTTTTTTTTTTTCAAATACAAATATTCCATTTTGGAACACACAAAAAATGTTGTAAAATGTTTTAAAAATATTTTTAACGTTTTTTTTTTTAAAAAAAGTTCAGATGACATTTTTAAGGAGGCTATTGTTGTCCTTACCTCCTTGCTGTATGTGCTACTCATCACATTACTGTAGTCACAGTTGCTAGGAGTTTAAATAACAAAAAAAAAACACCACTGTTTTTTTAGCCAAATACATCAAACAAGATGGACCACCTCTTACAATGTGAAGTCCCTGGCAACATTATCAGGTAACAATCACAACATTACACTGGAGAAAAACAACATCCTACTGAACAACAAGCACTTCAGAACAGTACTGGGATGCTGTGATGCTGAGAGACTGGTGCTGGCTTCCAGGACAGGAGCAGGTGACAAACTAACTCAACTTGCCCCCTCAGGATTTTTTTTTTATCAGCCTCTCAACATAATTTTGCCACTGTTTTTTTATTTTTTCCTTTATATATTGAAAAAAAATTTCAAATCTTTTTAACATCTCAACTGCAGAAGCAGGCAGAGTTAGAAACGGCGTGTATCGTGCTCACAGGGACTCTGATACAGGGCTGAAGCCTCCCCCCACATATGCACACACACAGAGCACCTGCACAGCTCCTTAGCAGAAATCAAGTTTCACTTTTTTTTTTTTTTTTTTTAGATTTTTCCCCATTATTTCTTCTGATTTCTCAAGTCAGGCCACATTTTCCCTGTGCTGCCAATGGGAAAGTGAGCAGCACCATCCCGCTGTGCACTGCAGAGCCATGGGGAACAAGCCTGCAAAAACTTGCCCCTTTCCACATGCTCTTTAATTTACTTTACTCCTAAAGCTTGAGGTAATTAAATTCTGACACTTTTACTGATTATTTCAAATTAAGACACAACAGCTGTGTCTGCTCTGACATTCAACAGTCCAGCAATACCAGCAGGGTCAGGCTCTTTTCCAGTCACAAACCCTGTCACTAAAGTTTTCCACCTTTGATGGGGATGAGTGGGGTGCTTTGTTTTCTTAATGGTTTCAAACAGCAAAATTTTGAGCCTGCCTCTTTTTTTGGTGAAATGGTGTCTGAAGCTACTTCTGCTCCTGTTTTAGGACATGGGTAAATTGAAATCACCAATTCCCACTGACAATTGGAAAAAAAAACCCACACAAAAATGTGACTTTTTCTATTTATTTTTTTAATAGAAACAAACAAATTGAGATTTTTCTTTTTTTAACAAAGAAGCATTGTCCATATAAACATTTATTTTTTGCTGGCAGAAAAAAGCCACAATCCAGTGGAGGGTGCAGGGCTGGAGAGGGCAGTTTTCCAGCAGTGGCTGGTGCTGGTTATACTCAAGTCTTTCTTGAGCAATCTTTCCCATAGACTCAAATTGACCATTAATACCATACTAAAATTTTTGTGACCAAAATAGGGAGCTCAGGGAGCCTCTTTTGCATTAGTTCATGGGTTTCTTAAGTGTCAAGTGTCACTGAATCAACTGAATACTTTGTTTCTTAAGCTTACCTTTGATTATAAGAAATAAAACAAGCTACCAGGGTCTGACAGTTCCTGACCTTTGCTCATGCAAATATACAAATACACAACTACATGTCAATCCTAACCACAAGGCTTTGGATGCTGATTTTGGAGAAAACAAGTCCAAGGCAGCTGCTTGAACCCACACCACACCCAACCTACTATGCCAGGAGCCAATGTAATGCCTACAAGGAGCCAGAAGAGCTTTCAAGTCCAACCTTAAGGCTTCCTTGGAGGGGCCATGGTCCAGGATTTTGTCATTACTTTCCTTCTTCCACCACCCTCGTTTAGGAGAGACCATTTGGACATGCTGGTAGGTTGGCTCGTTACAGGCAAGTGGTGCCTAAACCTCCTCAATCCTCATCCTGAACAGCTTGGCAAGACTTACACACATGATTTGCAGCCTAGGAATAGAAGCAATGTCCCCACTGTGTGCGTGCATATGAGGGTGGAAGATTTCATCTACTAGTCTACTTAAACACAGATTTATTTTTATTCTTTTTACTGAAAGTGAGCAACTTCCATTGAACTTCCTTGGAAATGATGTCAGGGTCATCTTTCTTCCAAGTGTACTTGAGCTGCTGAACTAACTTTTCCACTCCATTCAATGCACAGCTTATTTAACATTTTATATACATTATGCCTCCACGAGTGATCTTGCAGTGACCACAAGACGTGGAAGCTAATAATCAGTTATTCAAAAATGTTCAAATCCTTCTCCCATGGATGGAAGTTTGCCATTGATGCAAAAAGTGGGAGCTTTGAACCCAAGTGTGACAAGCACAACCTCAACGAAACTGTAAGTCTCCTTAGCAAATAAAAACAGACCAGGAGGAGACTTGGAAAAGATCTATCGAATGGAGATGTCCATGTGTCTTCAGATGTACTTGACTTATCTAACGCTGAGACAAAGAAGAGGAACCAGGAGCATCTGCAGCTGAGGAAGGAGGATGCACACAGGACTGAAAACAGCTGCAGAAGGTGCGGTCCTGACGGTGACATTAAAGGCTCTGCTGATGGTTGCTGGGTTGGTTTTTTGGGGTTTTTTTGGTGTTACAACAACTGTAAGGCTGCACTTTTTTTTTATTTTCCTCATTTCCTCCTCTCCCCAAGAATAGCAGCGAAAATCAGTTTTGCTGAGCTGTTCCAGCAGACTATTCCTAACTCCCCTCCAGCCCCTAATTCCAGGAGCTGTGGTGCTGCTGTAGGGTGACCACCAGCGCTGTTCTAGATGGCAAATACAGCTGACAGACTTTTGTATTTTCATTTACAACACAGGAAAAAATCCATTGTGGACCTACTGTCTCAAACTTTAAAAGAGGACTTTTCTAAGTGTGCGGATCTGTTTGGACCAGATGAAAAGGAAAGCTATGGATGAGAAGGAAAATTAGAATAATAACAACAACAACAACAATAAAACCCAGTTCTATTTATGAAATCATACTGTTTAAATACTGAGATACAGACTACTGGTAAAGTCCCTTACAATAGATGCTCATTCAGTGAGATCATCACTAGTGACAGGTGAACTGAAAAGGTCTGGAAAATTGGAAAAAATAAGAAACAGATCAGAAAATCTCATGGGGAAAATGTTCCCCTTTACATTTCTACTATTTCTTGATTACAGTTCAGCTCGAAATAAATACTGCTGAAATTCTGCTGTTTTCAAGCCCAGAAGAACCCATGAATACAAAGGTACATGAAATATGAAAAGGTGTGCGTTTTGTCTTGGTTTATTCTGGCTTTAATCTCAGGGAGCTGGTTCTAAAGATCTCACGCCAAAACTACACTAAGTTTTCCCTGGATCCAAACCAGTTCATCTATGACTAGTCATGATACTTTATAATATAGAGTTCCTCATTTACACAAAACAGGTAAAATAGGTCACAGGAGTTTAAACAAGTAAATATATGAAAAAAATCAGTTGTCTTTGCAGTCAAAATAGGTAGAAAACACAAACTTTTTTTAAAAAATTATTTTTTAATAAATTTGGCAGAGGATCATGTTGAAATGCAAATTTATCACCAAGAAAAGTTTAGAAACCTGATAAAATTGTTAGGAAAAACCCCCAAACTATAAAAATGCAAATGTTCTCACTGGAACTCAAACCTCAGATAAAACAAGAGGAATTAAGTATATATTTTTTTTTTTTTTCAGGGAAGAGAGAGAGGAAAGAAAAACTGTTTTCCAGAAACAATAATTTCTTGGCTCTTGGTGAGTCCCAGACCTCCCTTGCAGTTGTGCTGAGGAGCACAGCAGGGCCAGAGAAGCTGACACAGAGAACACTTCAATGAGGTTGTTGCATATGTGCGAGACATTTTCACTTGGAACATGGAAGCGACTGATTTGAATGGCACAGTTTGTATCGAAATGGGGCTGGGTTCTAGTTCTCTAGTAGTTGTATATTTAAAGGTGTAGTATTAGCCCTCTGGTTCTTCACACAAACACACTCTTCCCAACATGGGAGATGTTTAAATACCCAGCTGACTTGCTGGAGATATCTTTGATGTAGCCAAACCATTTTTCCCCCTAACTAAAGCTTGTCTCACCTCTACAGCACAACAGTGATGTGCAAACTATATAATCTCAAACACAGTTGCATGACAATGTATATATATATATATATATATATATAAAAAGAAATAAACATCAGTGTTTCGTCTGCGCTCACAAAAACCATTAATTTAGATCCCCCTAACCTGCTACTCCCTCTTCACCCGTGCCTGTTTGCTGCAGACACTAATTGTAACTCAAAAATGAGAGTCCAAGCTGAAGCCCACTAAGACAATTATCTTTGATTACACTTCCTTGCCTTTGATTGTTAAAGGCTATTAAAAAAAAAAAAAAAGCTGTATGCATGTTTCTTTATTTTGGGCACATTTGATGACACCCTGTGGCTCTGAGAATTCCTCCTGTGACCTTCAATGGCTGTTGCCACTTGCTCAGGAAGTGTCATTAGATGTTTGCCATCTCCAGCTGTGGAAAAGTTTCATTTAGAGCTCTCATAATACAGCAACCAGAAAAAGAAAACAAAAGTAACTCTGCGGTGGCTGTTTTTGTTGCTGCCACTCAGCTATCTGATGTAAAAATATATACAAATTCCAACTAGAAAGATTTTGAAAGTTATAGATGCAGTCACTTTTTTCTTTCTTTAATAATTATTTTGGTCCATCTCTTAGTTTTAAATCACCCCTTTTCTCTCACAGGAAAACCAACAAGTTAACAAGTGTTTGTGCTGCTGTGGCCAGTTAGCCCATGGGACAAGAAAAAATAAAATAAAACTACTGTGTAGGAATGTTAAGAACTGGTTATGTTCCTGTTTAGATAAATTACGAACTCTGCCCTGACAGACTAAGCTGACAGCAGAATAAGCAGATACAAACTCTGCTTTTATCAAGCATTTCTTCTAAATACCTTTGGATAGCCTAACTGTGGTACATAAGAAAAAACTCTCTTCCTCTAATACAATGCCCACAAGAAAAGGCCAAGTTTCGCCAGAGAACTTGTTCCCAGCACAACCTGCTCAAGTTTTAAAAAAAAAGAAAAGGCTTTTGTCCATGTTTTGGACAGTCTTCAGGGATCCAATTCCCCATGGAAACATTCACCTGGACCACACGAAGTGGACTCCCCATTCCTACACTCTTTGTAGTGGTTTCTCTTCACTCCCCTGTCTCACCTGGAATGGTACCCAATTCCTACTATCAATATAAAATATTTCAGTGTTACATGTTCCCTTTAATTTAAATTCCAAAAAGCCCTGTTTCTTCAGCATAGAAGATCCATAAATATGTCTTCCATCCTCCTTCCCCCCTAAAACTCAACTCAAATCAAATCAAACCATGGTTTAACCCAATGATGAGCAAGGAGACCAGGGGCTCTAGGTCCACTACTGCTATTAAGTAACATGGGACAAGGGACAGAGTCCTCTTGTCTGTTCCTCCAACAGCAATGACTGACACCCCCCTGTCCCCCCAAAAATACATAGGTAAAGCAAATCCTGGTTACCAAACTTGGAAAAGCATTTTTGAGATACATGGATGAAAAGCACCTGTTTCCTGTGTGATATTATTATCATCATTACTATTATTATTGTGTATATTATGTATAATGTGTCTGTTATCAATACCGGTTCACCAGGTGAGTGGTTTTGTTTCTCCTGTCATAGATGACCTGGTTTGTGTTCACTCCTGAATGGTCAGAGTCCAGAAATTATTCTTTTATTTTTCTGCCCCAAACCAAAATCCAAACGAGGAAGTGAACACCTGAAGCACCCAGAGGGCAGGTGCTGCTTTTCCTCTCTCGGTTCCTTAGTGCTCATCCCACTGCCATGGGGGCAGGCTGCCATCCCAGTTTGCAGAATTCAAGTTTACACCAGTGTCACTGCATCAAAATATGCTTTTCTGGAAAACTCAGGAGCAAGTACTCAACCTCCCTGCCCATGCACAAACAGCAGGCATTTCACTCAGGTAAAAAAAAAAAATAATTCTAAAAAATAATAAAAAAAACCTGGAAAACCATGCCAAATCCTGCAAATGCCTTCCTCAAGTCCTCCTCCATCAGCGTGACAGGCTCCCAATGCCATCCTTGGGAGGGATGGCCACAAGGCTTTTCACACCCAGCTTCTCTTGCAAACTCTCTGCTCCAGCTGTTTGGCCATATCCTTATTCAGGGACTGTGCTAAACAAAACCCGCTCCCTAAAGTGACCCTGATGCCTGTCATTTACCACAATTGAACCAGAGGGTGGAAATACTACACCTTTGAAAATTCTCTTGAAACAGCATTTTTTTTACAAATTGTATCTCTCAACAGAGCTCCTTTTGTGTGTTCTGTAGGTTACCCTGCTCCCAACCATACCAGCACCTAAAATTGCTTTCTGAGACTTGAATGTATTGCTGGTAAGACAATCAATTCAAGTGGTAAGGTGTATAATATTTAGAGATAAAGATATATATATTTAAAAAAACCCAATAATAGTAAATTCCTGTAATATGTCTAGTCTGATATGAAAGCTCTCCCTCTACAGAGAGACGTCTGCTGTGATTACCTTACAAAATATTAAAAAAAAAAAAAAAACACACACAAAAAATAACTTTCTCTGTGAGAAATAAAAATAAATCCTAGTGCAAATATAAAGCTCTGTAAACCTGGTCCTATGAGAATCTATGGTTAGTAAACGGCAGTTAAAGCAGGTTTATCCTCTCACAGAGAGAGCTCACATCATGGTTTCCACAATGATATGAGTTGGCTTGATCAATCCGCCATTCGAAGTTCCATTGGGGCAGAAGGGGGTGCCACTCTCCGTTTCTTTGGACCACCGATTCACTTCCTTGGGGGCAGCCACCGCCTTTATCCTCTGAAAGAAAGAAGGAAAGCAGAGGTGAGACGACCAGCAGGCCTCTGAGTCCCCACGTGCAGGACGGAGGATGCGGCGACCCAAGGGCACCGCTGGAGCCGTGCGTGCACCCCACGGCTCTGCAAGGACACGGGGATCTGTGGAGCCCTGCCTTCAACTTCTGCTCAGCTGCAGAGCCTGACTTGATGCAGGGAAGACAGACAGGAGAGGATATTCCTATGGATATGTTATCCAGCATCCTGCACACTGGGCTTTCAGTGCCGCTGCTGCTGCTCAAATGACGTGTGATCTCCTTCCTCATTTAGAAACAGCTCTGCCCCTCAGCCCAGCCTTCACTGCCAAGTGGCAACTTCTCTCCTACATCTCAGTTCACAAAGGAAGAACTAAATGGCATCTGACCAATGTTTACTCTTCTTTCCTTTCCTAACATAGTCTTTGAGCAGTGTTTTGGCTACTTTTACACTTGTCTCTCACGGTGACAATGGTGACAATGTAGGCAAGAAAATTAACACTTATGCCCTGGCCACAGCTGAAAAAGACCATTAACACTAGGATGAAAACAAATGCAAGTGTTTGTGCTCTGGGAAATGTTTGGTTTTGGCATTTTTTTTTATTCTATTATCTCTTTTTAAATAACCCAAAGTGTTCCACTTTCTCCTCCAAGAATACCCTGGGCTGCATTTAAGATCATCTCATTAGGCAAAAACAAAACTAATCTCAAAATTTAGAAGAGAATTGCTAAGTTGCACAGTCTCTAAAAACTTTAAACTGGAATAAAAGCAAATTAGGGGAACCTGCACTGAACTGCAAAGGGCAAGAGGCCACCTGCAAATCCAAACCCAAGGGAATCTGCACTGTTAAGTCTGAATCAGACTCAGTTTTCCAAAGATCAGGGCAATCTGGATCCAGTGTTTCAATTTGAAATAAAACAACGACAAATTAAAAAAGCTAAAAAGTGAAGTCCACTGGCAGGAGGCTTTGACTTCTATTTAGTCCCCCACAGGGAAGGCCACGCCTGAGAGCCACGCTATCCCCAGGTGTACCCAAATTTCCCTGAAATTCACTGAGCTTTTACACAACCAGGTTTGACCCAGGTCTCTCTCTCTCTTTCTCTTGCTTTCTCTGTGATTTTCAGCATGGTGCTTCCACGTCCCTGTGGGCTGGAGAAGAGAGACCTGATACTCAGAAACACCCCAGTCCTTGAGTGTTTGTCTGCACGTGGAGGTAATAATTTGCCAAGCTGGCAACTGCACAAGTGGGACACGAGTAAAATCACTTGATGTTTGTCTGAGGACAGAAGGCTTTGTGTCTGTTCTGTTTTTACTGTTTGCTGAAAGGACAGGTGATCTTTAACAGTCCTACCTGGACAAGGTGGCAGTTTTCCAAACATTATTTTGTATAAAACACAGCAAGTTAAAGCTCCCTTTCTCCTCTACACAAACAACTGGTTGCTCTTACCTCAATGAGCGACCCATCTGACTGAATGATGCGGATGACCATCACCATAGGGATGCAGATCATGGAGGAAAGGGCAAGAACCCAGCCCAGGCCAATTGCCCAGTCTGGGTATGTGTAGACCTTGTTGTAGGTCAGTGGTTTGTACTTGGCCAAAGAAAAGATAAAGCACCCCTGTGGATGAGAAGGGAAAACAAAGTGAGGCTCAAATAATAACAAAAGTAGTGGGGCTCTGGTGCTACCACTGGCCCTGAGGAAGACAGACAGTGAAAGGCAGAGCTGATGGATATCCTATGTATTTTAAACCAATGTGGGAATTATTCTTCCATTTAAATAATTAAAAGAGCATCTGCATCTGCTTATAGCATCTGCTGCTTGAAACAGTGTTAAGAGATGGTGCTGAACAGCTGCAGTAGGCTGCCTGTTTTTATTCAGGGCTCAACTATTTGCTGTACATTGCAAGGAGATTACCAGGATGTTCTTCCCACCCAGTGAAATACTTCATGCTGAGATCTGCCTCAGACTGCTCAAGTCTTTCTGTTACAACAGCTCAGCAGTTCTGTGTCTGCTCTTTGGAAAGTGAGTTTTCTCTTCATGATCGTAGCATTTTGCCAATCCTAGTGCAAAAATACACTGAAATGTAACCAACTGCAATCTGCACAGGCACAGCAGAGAGCTGTCACGTTAGCTGCTGACGTCTGAGAACATAATGACTTAGAGGGGAATGTTCAAGCCTCCAGATTCTCTTCGCAAATTGGCCTCTGAATGCAACAGCTTTCTCTTGAAGAGTAGCAGTAAGAGGCAGCTCAGCACTGCCATGTGTAAAACTTGAAAGAGCACAGGTCAGTACTCACCACGCAAAGAACTGGTGTGATCACAATCCAGCTCCATTTCATCCAGGGACCAGGTCTGTATCCAATCATATCCTCAATGGCATCATAAATATTATCAGCGCCTGTAAGAATCGAACATATAAAAGCCCTCTAAGAACTGTAGGATTAAAGCTGCTTTCCTAGGCCTCAAAGGGGCATTTAAAGGGAAGATGAGGGTGTCAGATGTATTCTTCAAATGCTTCCCACAGCTGTGAAGTCCTACATGATTTTCTAGAGAAGCCAAGGGTTGAGGGACTCTCTCATCCCACCCCTCCTGTCACTACTCGGATGCAGGAGTGCCCCCTTCACACACCCTCTCCTCTCTCCAGACTCTCACTGGACTTGCCAGACAGATCACCTGGGAAGGAGATGACAGCAAACAGCACACCCTGCTTCCACAGGAGTCTGACTGGCGTGAAATTATGGCTTTGTTTGTTTTGCTTTTCTAAGGAGATGGAGCACATAAAGAATCAGAGAAATGACTAGTCCTGACCAGCAAACATCTGATCCCTCCCCAGCTCAGGCAGCTACAGAGGCTACTGTCAGACCTTGGTACTTGGCACTGCCTAAAAATAATGGGGCAGAATACACTCTTCTGTCAGCTCCCTTTTTGTACTTTCTGTTAAGTTGGCTTGGCCCTGTGGACGCTGCAGCCCTGAAAGGAAATTCTCTGAGAGACAAAGAGGAATTTTCATGGCTGGCCAAACTTTCAACTCTCACCTCTAAACTTAACACGTAAATGCTTAATTGTGCCTTTATTAATTAGCAATGGAAAAATACTAATTTTTTTGTGGAAAAACACTGGAGGTTGGCTTCATCCCAGATGCAAATTTGTCTCCAAGAGGTCAGGGCAAATTTATTTTAATGGCAAGTGTCTGTTGCTGGGAAGAAGATTCTGGGGTGGCTGATGATTAAATATTTGGCAAGCAAAATTGTCACTGACTCATCAAAAGGTATCAGAAGAAAGGAGTCTCACTTACCATAAACCCAGGCTACAGCAATACATTCAAAGAATGCAACCCACAAAAGGCATACACCACTAGCTGCATAGTAGTCAAAGAGTTGAAAAACATACATGCCACCCTGTAAAAGAGAGACACAACTGATTGGGATGCAACAGGAAAAACCCACATATTTCAGACCCAGCTCCCAGCAACATCTATCAACCTATCTCAATGACTGCTGTCTAACAAGAAGCAGTATCAAGCAAGTATGTAAGGTAAATATTTGGCATTGCCTTCCCCAGGGAATATGCATGTTTACTACAGGAAGAATTCCAAACAAGACAACGATAAACAAAATTAAACCACTTAGTATAATCTACTGACACACTTAAATCTTTCCTTCTCAAAAGCATTTTAGGATGGGCATTTAAAGAAACCAAAGATACAAAGAAATAATAGGTCGTCTCCTAATACTAACACCTCCAAAAGACTGAAAATGGAAGCCAGTTCATCAGGAGGGCTTTCATTTACTAATTGAGTGAAAGGACTTTTTTCATGAGAATAATTCATTTTCTGCTTTCTAACTCTCTCTTTATTTATACTGTGCTGCTAGACTCTTTGCTCTCACTACACTGAACTATATATACCTGCACTTCCACATCAAAACCCATGTTTGTTAGGCACCTCTGTTACAGGTGCTATTTTACCTCTCACATTTGTGCTCTTCCAGTTGTTTTTAAAATCTGGCTTGGATTTTATTTTGGAGATAAATATCACAACAGTGCAGGCACTGGAACATATTCCTGTCTAGTTTATACTAGAATAAACACAGTGGTATTTAATTAATTCAAATCTATGTAACAAAGATAAAAATCTCTTTCCCTGCATACATTGGATAGATTCTTAATCTACTCTGCTGAAGGTTTCCAACGTGTTTCATCATTTAGAGCTAGATGTTAATATTCGTGCTCATGTTGATTGCTACCTGAGATCAGATTGAATTTAATGAGATTTCATGTCTCTGTTCCTCTGACTAAAAAGCAGGTGTATATACAGCTCCCTTTCAAAATGCTTTCAGATCTAGGGATGAAAGATGCTCTGTAGATCTAAAAAGCACTGCTCCTCTGAGTGGTTAAATAGCTAAAACTGGCCTGAAAAATGGCTAGCAAAGAAGGCAATTTCCAGCACTGGTGGTACTTACCTCAGTCACCATAGTTAGTCCCAGAAGATAGCTAAGGAAACACACTATAGCGATGAAGATTTCCCGTCGGTAACCCTTCCTTAGGAAGGATGGGTGCAGATCAACTAATGACGTGATCTGTCCTTCAACTTCAACAAACTGAAGGGGGAAAACAGCAACAGAGAAATGTGACTTGAAGAATACCCACTGTACATTTCATCCAGGCTCCTACTTGAACAAACCCTCTCCAGCAACACCCCAACTGCACTCTGTGGCAAAATGCCGCTCTGGATAAATAAATCAGAAGCCATTCCTTTGTAACCCAGAGACTGAAGCGTGGGGGTAATTTTCAGGCTGGAACAAGCTTTCAGAATTGCTGTTTATTTCCCAGCAGCCTTATGAGCTACCAAAGGGGCTTTGTAAATGTGAGCCACAAGGATAAAGGAGGTTAATTTGATGACAGGAAGGCACTTATGTGGCTTTCATGTTGTCACTGTTCCAGATGAATATAAGATGTATGCTAGAAAAGATGCAGAGAGAAAACACTTAAGAAAGTCCAAGCTAGAAGAGTACCTCCCAGCCTTTTTTTGATGTGCCAGAAAACCTCACAGACACTAGTTAGGTTAATTCCACAATTTGATATAATTCTACTCTTGGGTTTGTTAGTGAAAATCCAGCCAAGGAAAGGCAGACTTTGACGTGAAATAGCAGCTCTTCTTGACTGAACGTGTCTTTTCTGGATCTGTGAGCAGAGTATCTCTGAGTGAGGCTCTGGTCACTTTTGCAAAAATAATGGAGCTGTTCATACAGCCCCCATAAAATGATTTGGCAAAGTATTTGCACATGTAAACCAAAAATGAAGTTCTGAGTAGATGAACTAAAAATCTTTATCTAGCTTCACAATATCTGTATTTGTACTTGTTTGCCTTTGGAAAACTATACATTTAAGATGTGTAACTTCAGTTAGCCAAATAACCCAAACTGGATTTAAATAAAAGTTTAAATTAATCAAAAAGCAGATGCATTTTGCCCATGGCAGAAAGCAACTACTGAATTTCCCCCAAATAAAACCAAAGATGGGATCTTTAAACTGATCCATACTTTCAATCTGGGAAGGCTGAAGAAACACAAAGCTCACTGAAGACACGAGGTATCCATAAAGGCTGCCTCTGTAGAAATGATCTTCACTTTAAGTAGATATATCTTCTTATAACTAATAACTTATCACATTGTTATTAATAGATTAATCTATGACATAGATTATTTCAGGAAAAGCTGCCTTTTCCTACCTGGTACCTCTATCACTCTTACAGTGCCCAAAAGAGCCCTTTAACAACTCTACCCTCTTTGATCACAAACTGAAGCTCTATTTTGGAAATACAGACTGTCCTGCAAACAGATTTTGTCCTACACCAGATTTTGTTGCCTCCTGTCTTGTTACTTTGACTTTTGTAAAACTAGTTTTCTTTTCTAATGTAACCCTTTCCTTTGGGCTGATTTGATCTGAAACTGCTCTGGCATTCCAGAAACCTGCTTGACTGCACTCCAAAAAACCAGAGGGGTGGAGGAGAGAAATTAAGCGCTCCAATTAGTTTTAATCATTCCACGCAGTGAGGAGCTTTTTAAAATTACTAGACAGCTTCCAATTTGCATAAGCATAGGGTTGCTGAACCACGGCATTGGGCACTTTCACATTTACTTTGGAGCGACTGAAAGTTGCTCACCAGAGTTCAAAGATTAAGCCATAAAGAGCAATTTAGGGCAAATGAAATATAAAAAAAATGTAAGAGATTAAGTACACGACAACCGGTAAAAATCCATTTATAGAGCTCTCCTCATACAAGAGAGCATTTAGGCTATATAAACATTTCATCCTTACAAATCCCTTTTTTTAAAAAAATGTTAATGACTTTCCATTTCAGTGCAGAAAAGTTTGAATTTTCAATATGCAGTTACTGCATAATCCCTGGTCACCCATGTTTCCTTGTAAGTGGACTATCTAGAGATGATTTACAGGTTCCTTGGCAGCACTTAGTCCAACATTCCTACAAGCAACCACTGGGAAAAATAACCTAACTTCTTGGACTGAACATTTTGATTTTTTCATGCTCACTGATTAATAGCAGTGTGTGCTTTCAAATTAGTACAGATGGAATATGAGATGCTTTCTGGTCTGTTTGGATGTACTAAATACACACTGGTGACGTGAAAGTCAGCAGGATCCCACATTCCTCAGCACCTCCAAGCCCAAGGCCACCGAAAAAGGCTGTGGCTTTTTCTCTGACTGCTCATGAAGTCACCCTGTACAAAACATTTTGTGCTTTTTGTATCTCATGACAGCTTCACTTTTTTGGCACTTGGCAACAATCAAATCCTGTCTTTCTAGTGGTTATTAATTCTTAAGGTGCTTTACTGATGGTGTATACACACTGCAGGTAATCACAACAGCACAAAGTACTCTGTGGAACTGACTGCTGTAGACTTGCACGTTTTAAAATGATTAAGCTTTTCTTCAAAAGAAGAAAATACTGCACTGCAACCAAAATAGTGGTATTTTGTGGCCAGATGGGGACTGAAATTTAGGTTTAGGGAGTACTGGCCTAGTCTTGTGGACTCCGCTAACTCCTGATGAGAAAGACTTACTGAGCAACACCATCTTACGAATCAACATCCACAGATTCATCAAGTGCAGCCCCTCACTAAAAACCAGTACAGACAAATTCCTCTTAATTCATGCCTTAATTCAGCTTTTCTCAGTCAGCAGTGACAATACAATAAGCCACATATCCCTTACCCATCATACTAACCTGGCTATCCAGTCCAAGCAACAGAAGCATAATAAAAAAAAGGATTGCCCAAAAGGTGGGCAGTGGCATCATGGACACAGCTTTTGGATAGGCAATGAAGGCCAGGCCTGGACCTAGAGAAAGAGAAAATAGGGAAGGGGAAAGGGAAGGGAAGAGAAATAGTAAGTACCAGCTCTTTGGTAAAGGTAGCCACCCTCACATTCAGGAATGCCTGGTTCCGTTCAGATAAATCCAAACGCAGCTGGAAATACCAGAAGTGAAACAGTTTGGCTGTTTTATCTGAAATCGAAGCACGCATGACTACAGCAGAAACCACAGGCAAACCCCCGAGGCCATTGCTAACAGATCACCAGTTTTAACATCTGTCTCAAACATGCCAATAATGGAGGTGGCCTACATCTGCCCTGCACAGGACAGTGTTGGGGGCAGGGGAGAGAAGGGGTGACCCAGGGGAATGGCAGAATCCCACTGCTAGCCCACATGGTCATGATGAAGATGATGGTGATGAAACTCTTTTGCATGCAGGGAAGGGGACTCTGCTGCAAACATTCCCCGGGATCTTCACTAATGCAACCACTGCCTACTCTCTGTATGCAACCTCCAAACCCAGCATGGCTTTTCTAAAGCAGGGTTTGCACTCCAGGAGTTTGCTCCTTTGCTTCTGCAAACCCTCACTGCTGCACTGATTAGGCTACTCCTAATTATATCAACTGGGGCTCCTGAAAAAATACTTCTGCTGTTGGAAACTGCTGGGGTGTAAAATCACTCTGTATAAAATTGCTTCCCCATGCTCTCACATCATCTGCCCCTATCCCTACACGGTCCTGCCACGGTGACACTGAGTATGACCAACACCAGCCCCAGCTGCAGGATGGATTCTAGCAGTCTTGGAGCACCAGTGGGGCTGGGACTAAGTGCTGGGCTTCTCTGCTCTGGAAAACAAAGCATTGTGTGCCAGGGCTCCTCTCTAGGCTGGGTCTGGTCTGCGCTCTGCACCAGACGGGATCTCACTCACACCCACACACGGAGCTCTCGCACGCTCATCTCCAGAGGCACTCCCACCTGGAGCCAGGTGCTGTTGCTTATGGGAGCTTTTGTGAAGAGGGAGAAGGCCCTCCACAAGTGGGAGACAGGAACACTGGCAGCCTGGCATTTACAGCAGGCTCTCAGAGGGGACGGAGAAATTTGGTGAGGCTGACAAAAAATTCTGAGGGCAGATTTAAATTCAGATTAAACCCAGGAATGCCTGGCTTGTCTGCTTGTTTACTTTAAGGAGCCTTCAAAATCCTGGAAAATGCCAGTTATCAAGTGTACTCATGTCATTTTCAATGGAAAAGGGATTTTTTTTTTTTGAACTGCTGCATTGCAGGGCCAAAAAAATCTTATCTCTGATCTGTAAAAAAAAAAAAAAAATTGCTAACGCTGCTCTTCCTAACTCCCACTTTTCCTTTCCAACAAGAAAGACAGAAAAAGAAGCAAGAGAAAGAGGTAAAAAAAGATGACTTTTTTTTCAAACTAAAGAAAACTTTAAGTCACTGAAAATATTTGAACAGAAATAAATACAAATTAGCCAACAATCAAGCAACTAATTTTATTTAAAATGAAACGCAACTAAGATTTTATACGACAGAAGATACCAAAAAATTGGTGAATGTCTCAAATTTTGGGGGGCTTTGCTTTTTTCCCCCTTAACTCAGTGGATACAGCAGATCTTCCCTGAGGGAGAACTGCTACCAGATGGCATTTGCAGCTGATCTGTGCAATTGATGAGACAGATGTAAAACTGCTCTCCTCAAAACTTGCTCAATTCTGTATGCTTTGGCCAGTGAAACTGTTCTTGCACTGTGATACCAACTAATACAAAGTGCCCTAAGCCCTGTCTAGTTTTGATTTTCCTTTGAAACTAAGTGTTGAAGTATAAAAAGAAAAGTCCATGTGAAAGAAAATGTTCCTGGCAACCCTTCAACTGAAACATAAATAATCTAAAAATTGTATTTAATTTGAAACTCTGTTCTTTGGAAGGGTGTTTTGCAAAAGTGAAGCACTTGTGGCTGCTATTAAAAGCTGGTGAGGACTGCCACGATCCCAGCCCACACCCTGGCCCTTTGCCATGGAGTGCTGTGGCATGGCTGGAGAGCTGCAGAGGCAGAGACCAGGCAGGCATCAGGAAAGCCAAGGCACTATAGTCAGACCTGTTTAATCTGAATTTGTTTGCAAATGGAATTTAAAAAAAGAAAAAAAAAAGCAAATTTTTTTGCTGGTTTAACCCTGCTACAAATAGCATGGGTGGTAGAGTATTTCTTCCAGCCAAAGAGAGGCTGCACAGATTAGACAGGACTCACTATGATTTTGTTGAGCCTCCACTGCTTTCCTTTCTCACCTTAAAATAATTTCAGAAAAAAAAAGAAAAAAGCTATTCATTAAAAATCTTTTTTCACGGAGAAGCCAGAGGAGTCTAAGTTAACTGTTGTGTAAACCCACTAAAGGTAGTGAAGGCCAGCAGTGACCAGTGCTTTCAGCAGGAGCCAGACCTGGCTGACAAGTGTGTCCCTGGGACACGGCACCAAGGCTGAACTTGGCAGCAGTAAAAAATGTGGCCATGAGATTCTGCTGTCAGCAAATTTGTTGATGTTCCCGTGGCTTGCAGGAGGGCAAACAAGGAAACAAGTGGTGCCATGGATAGGGCAGGAGGGATTTAACTCCCTGGGGGGAGAAGGAGGTCTGTGGACACCATCCTCCCCCGAGTGCTACAGCCAAGTGGCAGTGCCTCTGCTCGCCTTTTTCCTGACCCAGGGGAGCAGTTCTGACCTTGCATCATAAGAAACCAAAAAAAGGCAAGGCCAGAAAAGACAGGCTCAAGTGCCTGCTGGATGCTTCTGAGCTAAGAAGCAGCACTGAGGTAGCAGCAGCAACAAGAGCTTCCCTCACAGCCCCATGTGGGTCCAGGGACACTCATCCCAGGGGGACCAAGTGTCTTCAGTAGCTCTGCAAGAAATCAGAAGCCAAATCTGGAAGCTAATCAGTGCCCCTGTTGTATAAAATTCCTCCTTTAAAAAAATGCTTTTTGAGCTGTTGAAAAAATGCTATGTAAACATTTTGTTAGTTAATTTGTGTTTAAATGTTTTTTTAGCAATCCAGTGTTACTATAGAATTATTTAATTTTAAAAATGTCAAGTGCTGCCACTATCAGAGATTTAATAATAAAAACTAGAATAAATATTGACCAGATAAAAACCTAATGTGCAAATACTTAAAATACTACTCTTGGAATTGATCCACCTACATACAAAAAAAAAAATAATGGGGCTATTTATGATTCATTCAATAGGATTATTCCCTTGCTTCCTGTTTCCAAACAAAACAATCAACCTCTGATCAAAATAAGCATTAAGGCCAAGACTGTTAACTAATTGCACTTGCAAGAGGTCTGCCAATTGCAGCCACCCAAGAATCCAGCGGTGCCATCAATGTCATTAGTTTTTCATTAGCCCTTGTGAAGTATTTTTCTAAAAGACTTAACTCCCAGAGCCATGTGATTAGAAGATATATTGACTTTTTCATTTTAATAGCATGTTTGCAGAGGAAAGCTTTCAAATACTATGCATGTGAATTAAAAGTGCTCAAAAAAAAATCAGAAAGAAATGTCAAAAGTGCACTCAGGTGACATTGTTATTACTTGAATCTGATTAGGTTTAAGCCTCACGGCTGCCAAGGCCTGATTCATTATTTTTCCATGGTAATTCCCATCTAATCTGTCTGTTCTACATGAAGACACATGGTTACACCTGCCTTCATGGACGAGAAATGCACAGAGGAAAAAATATCATCTGTTTTGTTTGAAATACAGTCACATGCTATGAGGATTTGGCCTTCTTCATCTGCAGTGCATGGCTGAATGTTAATGGGAAGAACCCTTCTGAAATAAGGGAGGAACCTAAGTGTACATCCAGTTTCAAAATGGATTTCTGACAGTTCTGTCAACCTCACCCTGAAACTACAGAGGACAAATGCAGGATTGCAACAGCTGAAGTTCCTGTGGATGAAATGGTCCACAAAACCCTAGAGATGGAGTTCTCCAATTTCTCTTGCCTTTCAGTGAGACTTGGGAATACATGTCTGTATGACCCTTCAAAAGGCCAAGGTACTAATTCTACTCTAGTGCTGCAAGTAAGCAAAACTAAGCTATGAAAAATATATAAGCACTGGCAATTTGCATTGGAATGAAAATAAAGGTAGTCTGAAAAGAAGGATGGAACAAACTCTCGAGTCAATGACATTCTGGACCCTAGATAATGGTGTAGTTAACTCTGATCTCAACTCCCATGGGTTAGCACACTCTAGGAAATGTGTTCGCTGCCCTGTTAATCAAGACAGAGTAAACAGTATAACCCCGGCTAACCCTCACTGCCCTAGATGGAAGCCCAAATCAACAACGTGCTTATTTTTTCTGGAGATTATGGGAAATCTTGTTCTATTTTATTGCTTAGATGTTAGCTGATTGAGTCTGCAGAACTTTGCTCACACGCTAGGCGGCAGTGCCCACCACCACTGCCACCAACACCATCGTACCTGACTCTGCCACATCAGCAATGTTCACCCCTTGCTCTTGTGCCATGAAGCCCAGGACGGAAAAAATTGCGAAGCCAGACACAAAACTGGTACCACTGTTCAGGCATCCCAGCAGCAAACAGTCCCTAAGTCACACATATGTCATGGAGCAAGTTAATTAAAAAAAAAATTAACCCATTGTCCCTACTTTATTTACATCATTTAGCTAAAACACTAAACCCCCTTAGATGGAAACTTGCCTATAGCAGTTGTATTTGTACTTGTTGTAGCTCCCCAGGGAAGTCATTGCTCCTAAGCAGATTGCATATGAGAAGAAGATTTGTGTCCCTGCATCTATCCAGACCTAAAGGGAAAGATGGAAATACTGTTATTACCAGCATCATTGCATTGCAACACTCTATGCAAATACACAGTTCAAACTAAGCAATATCAACAAAATAATTGCTTCCATTGAGGGTGAAAGCTACAGGATCGGGGAGACAGGAAAAGAGAACATCACATTTGCAAGTTTGGCTTTCACAGGGAAAAGAAAATTGTTAGCATCAGAGCCCAAAAGAACATAATCAATCTCTACAACAGTTCCTGTTTCCCCTCCCCAGAGATACTCAGTATTTCTAGTTTCTTAGTCATTCAGCTGATCCTTCCTGTTGGCGCAACAATAAACGTGTTTCAGTGCAATAGGAAATGCAGAAGTATTTATAACATTGCTCATTTCTGTTGTAACTCATTTCAGTTAAGAGTAGGCTGGCAGATTCCTTAAACTGAGGATGTGAAAAGCTTGAGAAACAGGTTTGTGTATTTGGTTTGTTTATTTTTCTAGCTTTCTGGTTGTTTTTGTACCTGTTCAAATGCAAGATAAAAAGCCATAGGGGTGGGGGGAAAACAAGCAAAACACAATGCACTTTATAAGATACATATCTGATCTTGGTCTCATGATTCTTTGTCCCGAGTACATTAAAAAAAAAACATATACAGAGTGAAATAACCATACACTATGAACTTCTTGGCTAGTAAATACTTAGAGAACTATCAAAATGTATCCTCTGAATCCCATCTGTTCTCCTCTTTCTGTTAATGCAAATCTGCAAACACCAGTAAAAACCACCCAGGAGTCTGAGTAAGTGAGAGTGAAGACTGAGGACCATTACCTTCTCCCTCCCACCTCTGCTTTCCAGGACCTTGCTGACTAGTGTCTCCTTGGAGTGATGTTTTTGCTAGACTGTGGGAGGGGGCCTGTCAGCTCACATCAATCTCTTCTCCATTATCAGCTGATACTCTGGTTAGGGCTAACAGTAGATCATAAAAGTGAGAGAGTCCCATAAAAGAAGATTAATTCGTAAAATACAACATCTCCTGTGAAAAAGGTGTCTTGTAAAAGAGGGCAAGACTAGAGAATGCACCTAATCTTCACAGTGTTTCTTTTCATTACCCTTTTTCTATTTCGGTTATTTAACTATCACTGGAGTTCTATTTTTACCAATTACTCAATAGAAAGAAATAGCAAAGACAGATGTTATTTCCTATCACTGCGACCAACATTTTGTTATTTTCAAAGATCCCTTGTTTTTGGTTTTTTGGAGGAGGGTATTGCTTTTTTTTTTTCATTTCTCATGTGAACACTATTGGCTGAGATGATGCTGGTCTGCTCGAGTGTCCCACACTTGCACTCAGTCAGCACAGACAGGAATTTCTATCTATACAGTAAGAGTAAGCCTGGCTCCCACTAGCAAGGGGTAAGCAAATGGTAGTTCCTGTGCCTCAGAAAGCATTTTCTTCACCTTTCCATGGGTTTTCATTCTTCTATAATTCCATCCACCTCTCTCCCAATCTCCTCCTATTGAGCAGTGGGAGGTAAGTGACACTGGTACTCACAGTTGTCGCTTGTTGTTCCATCTGTGAAGTTCATGTGTCTCTCCTTTGAAACTAAAGACTATCCTCATTAAAAAAATGCATCTCCCTTACCTTACCAACAAGAAAGCTGAGATTGTATAACGGGACAGAGTCTACAGCCTCAGAGTCCTTTGACACAAAAAAAATACACACGCATACACACACATACATACACATGGAAAGATGCATTAACACATTTAACAGTGACCTTCTCAAGCAGATCTCTGGAAAATATAACCCAGCATTAGTGTTCATGCTATATTTGGACCTCTAAAGACCATGGAAAAAAGTCTACTGCCATTACATCACCACCGTCACCCTCCACCATCCCCCTTTGCGTAGGAAATTGTCCCACTCCCTGCTCCTGGTTCTGTACCTGTGGGTCAGCTAACCGTGAGATATCAGGGTAAAGATAAAACTTGATGCCTTCTGCAGCTCCAGGCAGGGTCACGCCACGGATGAGTAGAACAAGGAGCATGATGAATGGGAAGGTGGCAGTGATGTACACTACCTGGAAATAAAGAAAAAGAAAAAAACCCCGAAAGTATGGTTAGCCTGGGGCAGCCAAAGCTACACCTCCAAAACCAAGAGAGCTCTAATGAGGAAAATTCAAAGCCCCCTCATATCTAAAAAGGACCCAACCTGAGTTTCTGCATGTACTTTTAATGTTTTTTACCACTTTACTGCCTTAGGCCTAAAGGCAACACACGAACACCTCCAGAGCCCCCCAGTCAGTGGTCATGTCACTCAGGCAGAGGACAAGCACGATTTTATACAACTCATGACTTTTGTTCACATTCTGCCTTTGCCCTGTTTGTCCTCCTCACATGACAAGTGCACCTCTGCCAGGGAAGTGAAGAGGTTTCCTCACTGAGGGTGCCTGAAACATTACCTCATTCTTTATTGGAACTTTAAAACTTACAAACCGCAACCTGTTTCGCAAGCTCTGCTGCTACCTCTGACCTTGCTGTGTGGCCCCACTACTGCTCCTACAGGCAACTTCACCAGAGATTAAGGTAATTTAGTCCATGCTCCCATGTCTCCCTTCCCATCATCTTGAACACAAGAGGCCCTTCAGGTTGGCATCAGCCTCAACAGCAGTAATTTCCAGTCCCATAACTTCATCTTGCCCTTGCTGCCTATTCAGCAACATCATTATTGGAAACTAAGGCTCTATTCATCCAGTTTGAGAATATGTCTTCATTATCTTTAACCTCTATTCCCACTCTCTTTGAATAACAGCCTACTTCTTCTCTTCTTGTTATCTCCTCATTCATTTGATGAAAGAGCCCTTTGCTTTCATCTCCAGCACGAGGGTTAATTGAGCTTGCATTTGGACAGTTCTATCTTTAGACCCACACTTTTTGACCTCTAACATTTTGCTTTCTTTGCTCATCAGTGCTTTCTCTCATTTTTTATATAACCACTGTGTTACAGTCAAGAATCACTACTGTCCAAGAAAGGACATTTTTCTTGGAGTCAAGATGATTCCCCCAGGTAATTACAGTTTGCTGCCACGAGTTAGAATGCATTTTTGTTTTCCAGAATTTGCTTAACTACTGCAAAGCTCCCGAGATGCTCCATTTTTCTTCTTAAGTGTGTCCTCTGAGAATAACAAGGAGAACTCAAAGCCTGCATTGCCATAATAATTCACAGAGCTGGACTGATTTCATAGAATGAAAGGAAATCTTTTCATACATGTCCTTTTTAATTCTATCCCTGAATTTTCTGTATATTTTCCACTGACAAATAATATGCATTACACATTAGCCTAGTTTCACCGAAACCAGAAGATAAAAAGGGGGATTTCTGCACTTTCTGATTTTTTCTAACATAAATCAGGCCTATGAAAAGTCAAAGTTTTCTTCCAAAAATATATGCCTTGACATATTTTCAGGAATGGAGTAAACAACACTCACAGAGAGGCCTTTGCATTGTGGGTAGAGATTCTCTTGCAATGCCACAGGAATTTTTAAGATCAAGCACTTTATCCAAAGCATAAGCACAACTATTATTTTTCACCATGATTTCATGTTTACTTGTCCAATCCTCTACTACAAGATTTAAAATCTACATCTTTCCCCCTGCCCTGCTCTCCAAAGAGCCATTAACACACTGGAAAGCAGGGAAGTGCTATAAACAACCATCTACTAAAGTAAACTTGACTTCTCAAATAATTCAGGTCCTCCATTAGAATTTACAGTTTACTTTTGTTTGACCCCAAAGTTAATGGAGTCAACCAGAGACTTTCCAATGGTTTTGTTGGGCTTTGGCTCCACACTCGCACGAGCTCAGACGCCACAGAGAGTGGGGAGTGAATTCCTACCAACTGCCTTGTTTTAGAAAAGAGACCATTTTGCAGGATTTCCAGAGAACACAGATTTTTATATAACTGATTTTAACAGACCTTTTTTCAACCTGTTATCCTCACATGGACTGGAAGTAGTGTACCATAGGGAGCGTGGGATGTCTCTCTGTGCTACCGTAACTTTACTGAGCAGACACCAGGCTTGCCAAAGGTGCTAAAGAAATGTGTGCTTCCACTTGGCTGCTGTGGGACGTTTACTGCATTCACCTTTACTATAAAACTTACACAATCACCTCATGGGGTCACATCAGTCAGAGGGAACAGAGAAGCAAACGTTTTTTCCAACGTGTGCTTTAGAGGCGTGGAAGCTGTTTTTTGGGGCAAAGGTGGCAGGAATCCAGGGTAAGGCACTAGCCTTTTAAGGAGGCTTCAGGATAAAAATCACAGAAAGCAAGACAGATACTACAGTAAAGCAAGAAGTTTAATTAACAGTGGAACTGATAAGATCTGGTTTCCGATGGAGTTTTGTCTCCTGGTTGATTTTGCAGTATGCAACAAGCTAAAACTCTTACACGAGGCTCTTTTTGCAGTTGGGGCACTTGCAATTTATCCTCCTGACTTCTCTAGGGACCAGTAAAAGATAAATTCACACTGTGTCCTTTTTCTCAGGAAGGGCACTAATGGGGTCAACTCCCTTCCACCTAGCTGAGAAGAAACATGGGGGAACTTGGTATCTTGAGATCCCTCTCCCTCTGTCAGACTTATCTGAACACTGCCTCAAGCAACAGGTTTGAAAGCTAAGAATCACACAAACACAATGGCTTCAAAAGCCTTTTCTCACGAAAATAGGTATAAAACCACTACTGAACGCAAGGGGCAATAACATCATGTTCCATGCTAAGTGACTGGCCAAGGTCTGCTGCAATTTGTTTCTTCAACTGGAGCGGGATGAGGTTCAGGAATGATGTAACTGTTATCCTTTAAGGAAAACATGATTCTGAAGAGCACGCGATGGGACTAAAGCCACAGGCTATCGAGGATCTCTGTTAATGACGGTGCTTCTAAAGCAGTACCTAAGTTTAGTCTTTTGCGTCTACACACAGCTCTTCCATAAGCGAGCGGCATTTCAAAAATGCCATGCATCCAACAGCTTCCACTGACTTAGAACACCCCTACCACAGCTATGTTAACATCCCTCCCCCTGCACTGAGAATGAACTTGACTGGTGTGAGGACACAGACAGGCCAAGCAGCCTCCACCACAAGCCTAAGACCTTCCAGGTTCATGGCATGCATCAGTGGGACACTTGTCCTGTGAGAGGCAAAGTGGTACTCAAATCACATTTGTATCTGCCTCTTGATGCCATTCCAGTAATGGCTACTTGACTCACAGGCATTTTGGGCACTAGTGACGACTTTCAGATTGAAAGTTGAATCTGAATTTCCCTCTTATTCAGTACAAAAATACATATTTTTCCAGGAAATGGTGAATATCTTCAAGAACAGCATTACTTAGTATTCCTAACATCTGCTAACTGCAATGATTATAGAAAGGGTAAAAGAGGACTTACTTTCCCAGTGGATTTGACTCCTTTCCAAATGCAGAAGAAACATATCACCCAGACTAGGAGGAGACACAGTGCTAGATCCCACTTGATAATACCAATATCTTCAATTCCCGAGGACAAGCTCAGTACATTGCGCCTGAAAGGAAACAAAACAAGAGAGAGATGCAGGGGCTCAGCTTATGCAGACTCTGGTTGTGCTGGCTGAGAGCACAGGAGGGTGTGCAGGGTAGCCGATGCACAGGCAGATCTCTGACCTTGGAACACTGCTTGCTAAGTCAGTGTGGCTTATGTGAGAAAAGCTGTGCTTTGCAACCCTACATCTCCCCTATGCCTGTGGGACTCCTTTGTTCAATATATTCCACAACGTTTTAAAATTTAAGCTCTTTTTAGCAGCCTTTGACCACCTCAACATGAGATAAGAAAGTATTTGCTTCCTTGACAGTCCAAGACCACCTCAGCCCAGTGTCGCAACTCACCCCGGCCCTGAAGCCACCCAGCAGCAGAGCACATCATGTCTCCATCATGCACACTTGCAGCTGGCCTGTAGCCTCATGTTTCTCCTCCTTTTCAGTTCATTAGCAAGGCTGCCACAAGGAGGACAGGAAGAAGCAGCGCAGGGAACACTCACGCCCGGCAGCTTTGCAGGGTGAAGGTTGGAGCCATTATCTATTCTCCCCTTGGGGGCCCCCCACACAAACACTGCCTGGGTGCCACCACCTGCCCGCAGCACCCCCGACACGGGGTCTTGTTTAGCTACCACTAAATATTTGGGAAACTTTATTCTGTCACTTAGCTTAATAAATAAAAAGAAATTCCTAAGTTGTGTCTTAAGGGAACAACATCCGACCATCAAAATACTCTGGTCCTGAGGGGGAATACCCAGTTAGGCTTCTCTCTTCTGGAAATTGCCATGGCTTTTCATTAAATAGTGATTTAAAACTGTTTTTTTAAACTTGTTCTCACACACTGGACAGACATTGTTGTACTAACACTTGCTTCATTTGTCAAATACATAAGAAAGAACAAACTGTTTCTTACTGTTCATTGAGCTAAAACTCCTTTGCAAATGAACCTTCTAAACTCTGAAGAATTTCTGCAAGGTGTTTTTCAGTCAAGGAGTAGTTTGACCTCAATTACAAGAAAAATGCTTTGCCCCAAGACTACAGAAGTGAATTTGCTACCTAAGAAATTGTTAATGTAGTTTTATTTTCAGGTAGCTAAAAAAATCAGGCACTTTCCTTCACCATAGTCATGGAGAGTAGAGCCCAGAACAGTCCAGCTGCTGCACCAGGGTCAGGCCCATGTGTGGTGTGCACAGCTTTGCGTGTGAATCCAGTACAAGACAAACCACTGTGGTTTGGTTTTCCTCTGAATTAAATTTTATTTTTTTTTTTTTTGCTATTACCATGGAAATAATAGTAAATGAAGTCACCAATGGAAAATTTGCAATTAGTTTTTGGAAAAGCCCTGGATCGACCAGTTTAATGGGACTCAAACCCTCACCCATCTGTTTTTGCATCTCTGTTTGCCAAATTCACTTGGATTACCTGTGACTGTGTTCTCACACCAAATGCATTATTCTCTCTGAACGTATGTGTATTTTGTTATGGAAAAGGACTAATGGCACCAGACAGGGTAAGTCTGCCCTAATCAGCACAGCTATTCAACAGTTATGAGAAACCCCTTGGTAATGAATATTTGGCATAAAGTTGCAGTCCTGCTTCACCTGAACCTAAAGAAACAAAGTAAAAACCTGCTGTGCGAATACAAAAGAAGAAAATACATTTATAAGATGACAAAGTTCAGCTGCAATCTTCTGTGGCTTTTTTAAAAATAAATGGCAATTTTCCAATTGAAGTGGCAGTTCATATTAAAAAGGCAACCTATAGAGCTGGGTCTCAGGAAACTGCGAATAATTAACTGCAAATGCCTTTTGGAATAGGGAGCCCTACTAATGCATTCAGTTAAGACTTCTTTGCTTTTTATTAGGGAACTAAAAGCAAGTGGTCATTCTCTCCTAGAGTTTGCTCCAGGAATTCTTTCAAGATTTTTTGGAGGGCACCCCAGTGGGTTACTGAGAGCCAGATATCTTACTTTTCTATGGTGAGGCAGCAAGCACCCTAAGTGATGTGCTGGCTTTCTCTGTCCAGGGTAATCCTATCTCACAAAGACCAAATACCCCAAGGAATCCGCTCAAAATTACCAGGGGAGCCTCAGCATTAAATCTGTTCCATGAGTTCTAAACCAACATATTTTCACAGAAGGAGAACTCAACCCGGTTTTGTGACACCCTGTAAATTCAAGCTCAGGAAGGAGCACGAGCTGGGCTGTGCTGATACCTCTTTAGTTTTGTTATATAACCCACTGCTGCTGAGATTCAGCCAAGCCCACTCAACTACCTTCACACCATTTACGCATAGAGTTGTTATTAATTCTAATTTATAGTCCTGATGCTGTCATTAACTGTCACTCATATATAATCAATGGGACAACAGGCTGGGGCTGAGTTTGTTGTAAACATGAGCTCTTGACCCTTGTTCATACACTAATATGCTCTACTGGTGTGCAATATGGAAACGTAATAGGAGCTGTAACTGTCTCTAGAATATAAACAAAAACAAAATGAAGAGAGTTATGCAACCCTTGAAGGATATTCCGGCTCATTAATCAAGTGAATGCAGACAGGACCTTTCGAACCAGGAAAGGTGAAGCACTCTTTCACATTGGATGGACAAGAATAATTAACCCTGAAGTAGTTGTAGAGAAGACTATTAAAAGGAGAATATGAAACAATTTTTAAAACTCTCAAGTTTGCCCTCAAAGGCAGAGACAGCTGCTCTAGATTTTGTTTAGTTTTTTGTGTTGCTCCTTTTAAGATTACATGCTGTTAGCATGTGATGGGCTTTCTTGGGATTTGGACGAATAAAGTCTGCTGATTACCAAATATTTATAAACACTTGGCCAGCACCAGACAATCAGAGGTTTTGTTCAACTATAATTACCCCATTACACTTATCCCTTATGTATTAATATGTGTGTAAGCCCTTAAGGTTCTGGACTTTAAAATAAAATCTTCAGAAATAAACCTGAAGCATGTGATACCAAGAGGTAAGTCTCCTAATATAAAGCCTGATTTGCTTAACCCCCTTTTATTGCTGCTCAAGTAAGCATGTGATTTGCACAGAACATTAATTTAAACGAACTGAAATGTCAGGCTGTACTATACATCCAGCCAGGCTGAGAAGTTCAACATGAAGAGGTTAATGCATCAATGTGGTCAATTATATCCTGGCAGCATTAGTTTTACAAAGCAATACTGATGAGGACACTATATAAATGTCCCACAATAAAAATGGCATTGGGTTTCAGAAACCAAATACTCACAAACCCCTGAATTAAACTGAAATTAATCGTGCCACAAAGCAGATGGATATCTTCAGTTAAAGACTAATTATTTACCTGTCCTTTCGATGTGGGTAGCTGGCTGGTAGCCAGCATTGTCTATGATGGCAAGCGACCTGAAAGTTCTTAAAATTATTTTTAATTTCAGAACTATAAAGAATAGTAGCATGGCTGGGAAAAAAAATGGGGATATTAAATGCTTACACCATGTAAAAGTTATGCTACTTCGATTACAACAGTGCTGCGTGATCTCTGCCCTTACTTTAAGACACCAATAGTTATTTATGCAGAGAGAACAGCTATTTTTAATACTTCTCCAAGTGCCATGACTGCTGAAAGCAGCTCACTCTGTTAAGGACAGTTTTGCCCATGATGAAACAGTGAATTATGGGCAGTATGTCTGTACTAGTAGGATTATGGAGCCAAACTCCTCCCTAGTGTCACTCCAGGGAAGAGTTCAGCTCACAATGTTTAAAATTGTTATTTGAGGACAGAAGTTAAAGTGACTGCAAAGTGCAAAGAGAGCACGAATCACTGAGCAACCTTTGCTCCAACTGTGCTACAGACAGTGAGGGCACGATGGAGGAAAGGGAAGTGCTGTGAGGATCAAGGATTCATCATCCAAATCAAAGTCAGGTACCTCCAACCTGACTACATCAGGTTGTGGGTACAGGAGGATTTTGTTCAGTTTGCAGAGGAGTTTTCCAAAAACAACCTTTCTAACAAGACTTTCTCTTAGAGGAAAGTTAACTAAAAGCTCCACCTCTAACATGCTCCCCTGTGGGGACATTGTTTCCCCAGCCCATGGAGAGGCTGCCTTGCCATAACACCCTTCATTGCATACCTGCCATGTTGTTACCCATGGAGAGTTCTGGTGTTCCTCTGGAGCCCTCACTCTTTCTTTTACAATCCCCTTTCCCACTCCCAGCCCTATTCCTTTCTGCTATGGTATCTTCAGTCTCCCAAAGTGAACATGAGGCCCCAGGGAGACAACTCAGCCTGCAAATCTGTGCATTCCATGAAAAGAAACTTTTCAGAGTAGCAGGACAATCCTGTGGCCACTTCAGGAGGCTGCCAAGCTCGTGGCTGCCCCCAGGTGCAAGAGAACCTGTCGGTAAAATTACTGCACAAAACTGATGATGAACGCAGTGCTTTGGACTTCCTGGGGGAGCAATTATTTCAGGAGCAATGCTGTGGATCTCTGCTTCCCCTGGAGGCCTTGAGGAGACCTTTGAACATCCTACCAAGCCAGCCAGTCATTTGGATTCAAGGTCTTCAGTCCCCCAAAGACCTTGTGGGAGTGTCCAACAGAGTAAGAGTTGCTTCCTCTTCTACTGCAACTTGTCTCAAGTTCCCCTAAAATACCCACAGGTACCATTTACTAAACATTTTCTGACTTTCTCCATATTTACAAGGGAGGAAGTCACCCGGGAAAAAACCTGTCCCTTAACATGGAAACACAGTTCTCACAATAAAAATGACTGCTCTTACAGCCTGAACCCCATCCCTCATACCAGCCACCAGTGCCTTTTGACAAACTGCTGATCCAAGATCCAATCTGCCCTTTGTATTTTGACTCTTGTGTTACAAATTTTAGCACAGTTCATAAGACTATTTTTTCTAAACCTAACGCATGCCAAATATCTTCAGCATGAACACCATTCCTGCTGGGGCTTTGGCTAATGCTTATTTTTAAAAATAGAGAAGTAGGTACAAGTTGATCAGGGACAAAACTGGACTTCAAACATGCTGAAAAAGCCAAGCTGGGCCAGAAACTAATTCTACTCTTAAGTAACTATATGAGCAAGCCCCCCCCCAAAAAAAAAATAAATTATTGCTAAGGTATTTGTAGATCATTTGGATTTAAGTTTCCCTACAGGTGTCTTCCTCTGCTGCTATGTTTTGACACTTATGTAAACACATAGACATTTGAGGTCATGCCTGTTCAGAGATCACGTTATGCAATATGATTTAAAACTTGAAAAATAAAAGAGAAATGAGAATAAGAAGCTTAGGACTGATGAAATTCAGGCATCTGGCAAACCAGTCTCCTCAGAGACTGCAGAGAAAAATGATGTAATGAAGATGACTTGAGAAACCTGCAGTACAGGACAAACAACGTTCGCCACCTCTGTCAGATTTATTACTGAGCTCAAAGCCTTGCTGTATTATCAGACTGAGAAGTGTTATAGTTTCACAAAGTGTACTGCAAATGTTAACAGTTGGGGAAGAGGCAACCACAAAGGTGATGATTTGTCACTGTTTCCATAGTAACTTCTGCTATCAGGGCATCTGCAGTGACTTATTTCTGTTCTCCTGCTGCACTCAGAGAATCCCAGCCAAGAAGGAAACAAGTTTTCTTCCAAACCAGAAGCTGCACTGAGCTTTTAGGGCTCCCTGTATGCTCTAGGATGAAGACAGTTACACATCTAACACCTCCCTCCACCACTCCCAGACTTAAATCCAGAGCAATTTTCCTATCTAACACTCCCCACTAGGCTTCCATAAAATCTCAGGCCCTGGCATGCCACCAAAGTTTGCCAAAGACACCACAAAGAGGGGGGTACTTACTCCCAGAACTCTGTGACAGGAGAGGTGAAGTTAGTGGCATTCAGTGATATCCAAAGTGTTTTGTTCTTCCTGAGAGTGTCTTCCACGCAGGTTGGCGTGTTCCACTTCTGGTGGCAGTGGGCCCATGGCAGGACGCTCTGGAACGACTGGAACAGGTAGTAGAGTCCCCAGGCCAGGATCACAATGTAGTACACATTCAGAAGGGACACAATCACTATGGAAGCATAACCAATTCCTGGCGAGAAGGAGAGAGAAAAGAAAAACATGCAGACGTGGACAGCTGCTTCTTCCTAGGGCACCTTGTGATCTCGTGGAGCTGCTGCTATTCCCACTGCATCACGGACTTGTATCCTGCTCTACCATACTCCTGATGGAAACTCAACTCAATCACACGTAAGCACTGACCCAGCACCATCTCTGTTACTCAAGGATGAGTTTCTGGCCATGTTTTGCTGACATTGAAGGGAGGTCTGCAGGATGTCTACCCAATGTAACACTAAACCAGCTATTTCAAGTTCTAGTAGAAGGAATTCAAGGCATCATGCTTTGCTCATCTGGGATTTACGCCATCTCACTTAGGTGCCTACGTGGGCAACCTTATTCTTGTCACACTGTCCCCCAAACAGCTTCCTTGGCAGCAGCTCAGCTGGGCAGCCCCTGCACTACTCAGTTATGTACTGGCTGGGCTCAGTCTGTGTGCAAAAAAACCCCCCAAAAACAAAGACAGTCCTTGAATGAGTTAACAAGGAAAATTTTGAAGGAATCAATGGGAAAGCCATTGTTTCTGCCCCAATTTCACTTGTGTAAAGGGAAGCATTGTATTTGTGGCTCTTAACTGGATCAATCTCTGCTTACAAAGTTCGCCACTTACAGGCAAAAAAAAAAGGATTTCCTTAAAAAACTTAGAGCAGTCTCTTACAAGAACCTATGAGGTTCCTTTTCACATCACTCTGACAGCTATTCCAGCACTTGGGATACCTGCCTCCTAGTTTACAGTTTAAAACCTTGTGGTAGCAGGAGTCTTTACCACCAGAGATTATTTTTATGCCAGGTGGAAACAAGCAAAGCAAGTGCTATTTATTCTGCACATTTGCATTTCCTTCAGGATATACAGCTAGTCACATTAGCTACACTTTCTCTTTACGGATGCCTGGGAGATTGCTATTTAAATAAGGAACATTCCCTCCTCTTAAAAAAAAAAAAAGGCTTCATAACAGTGGGAGGAGGAGGAATAAAATTAAGCTAAAGAAGCACAATTACATCAGCTTCAGCAGTGTTCTGACTACTAGGTGGGAGTGTGAGCCCCAGAGAAAACCTCCACTTCTGCCTGGGGTGAAATAAGGGGAGAGAGATGCCTGGAACAGCAACAGTGGCAGAACTAAAGATACACCAGTGCCCACTCTTTCCAAACGGGATTTGAACGGTGCCACATGTTTAGTGTAGTCACTCCAAAGGATTCTGCCTGTGCTGTCCGACTGCAAAGGGCAATCTACACATAAGATAGGCATCCTTGCTCATTCTTCTAATCTGTCTTTCATTTTTCATTCTAGTTTACTTCCAGAGTAGCCTCTGTATTGCTCCCGTGAGTGGTGAGTCAGGCAAAGGTCCTTTGGTAACAACACTCCTGTTTGCCAGGAGCTGCTCAGTTATGACTAAAGTCCTTTTCCAAAAATGCAGTCCAGGTTTTGGCTGCATCAGTAGCAGAGGGATGATGTCAATGATCAGCTTTCATATGGCAGGGGGATTTTGATTTCCAGACCAAAATAACATTTCAAAGACGGTTTCATTAATGCCATCCAGCTTTCCAAGGCAACACTTTCTCTGACACCTGTAAACAAAATGTGCAATTGCCTTTAAAAGGCATAATATGCAATTTCTTTCTTGCTTACCGGCAGTTCTGCCAGTTAACAACATGATAGCATCAAAATCAATATCTCACTTTGTCCTTCAGACTCTCTGACTTCTACCTTTCCAGGAACCAATATCATACCCTAAATTACAAGAGCAAATAACTGAATTAATGGACATGAGGGGAATGGTGTAGTTACATATGGTCTACATAGGTTCTTTAAGCAGCAAAGCACGATAAGATGTACTAACCAGTGAAAATAGGGCAGATCTTTTCCCAGCATGTAATTCCACCTTCAGAGGTATACTGTCCTAGCACCACCTCCAGGAAAAACACAGGAAGACCTCCCCCAAACAGGAAAATGAAATAAGGTATAAGAAATGCACCTGTTGAGAAAATACAATAGCACAAAGTTGAGATGAAGTGAGTGAACTTACAGAAGGTCATCTAAAAAGTGGGAACAGGCATATATAAACAAAGAAACATACTTGATACTTTATTACCATTATACAATAATTTTATTCTGGGGTATTTTTGCTCATATTCTCTGCAAAAAGAATGGGTATTTGTTGGAAAGGGCATTTTCTTACCTCTTTAAAGTGAAAATCTGCAATAACAATGGCAGATTGTTAGGCACCAAACGGTTTCACGTGGCTCAGAATGCTCTTACTCTGAAATCCCCTGGTCTGAAATCCTACTGGTCTATATTGATAGCCTATCTTTTGGTTAAAACTCAGACTCAGTTGCAGCAGAAAAGGTTCATTAGTACAACATTTTAAATTGCTGTTGTTTTTCCCTAATGAAGTTTTAATAAAAACTATCAAGTAATAAAACAATCTCTCCTGAAGACCGGTGAGGAAGGCAGAAACCAGGTGTACAAGTATTCTTACTAAAAACTGGATGAAGGCACAGAAAAACAGCAAGCACAAGGCAGACAGATTGATTCCTGAGACCAAAATAAATACTCACCTCCGCCATTTTTGTAGCAGAGATACGGAAACCGCCAGACATTGCCTAAACCAATAAATCCACCTGCCACGGACAGCAGAAAGTCAATCTTGCTCGCCCACTTCTCCCGCTGGGGCGGTTTCCCTTCTGCCTCATCCTCAGGCCGTGTTCCCGGGCTCTTGCCAGGGGAAGGTTTGAGGATGTCCTTGTGGAAATCTTTCAAGCACTGAAGCTTTTCCTTTGTTGCCATATTTCTGCTTTCTACACAGAAAAAGAAGAAAAAAAAAGGAGGGGTGTGTTTATTAAACAGTCTTTTCCAGCAGAGCTCTCTTAACACTGTGAGAACTGTTTAGACAAACTCATTCAAAAAAAACCAGTGTTGTTTATCAAGCTGATGTAGGAAAATACATCTGATGCCTTCACTGACCAGGAGAGACAAACCACCCCTGAATTCTGGGGTCACCTCTTTGCTGCCAATGAAGTGCAGAGGACAGCAAAGCTTTGACACCACTTGCTGCTGCAGGGAAAAGGTGTCCCAACACTGCCCACTGCAGAAGCATCAGTACAAAGAATTACTGAGCAAGTGTCTCATGCTACTTCCATGACCAAAGTAAGGTACAAATCACTGCATCTGATTCCTTCTCAAACATTTACATGAAATAAAGCAGAACAGTAAATCTCACCTTTCCAGATAAAACCCATTCTTCTATTTCCCAATAACCCAAGCGGTCCTGTATCATTTATTGCCTGCCTTTCCATTCCCTGAAGTACTATAAAGCTTTCAGAAAACTATACATTCATAAAAACTGGAATGGAAAGCCATTTGTTCCAATAATCCTGCAGGAACTGAAGGAATCTTTGCAGTTTATTCCACTTTCATAACTGCACTGTTTTCCCTTGACATCAATAAAGGGACAAAAACAAGCCTTTATATTCAATTATTGTGTTACACACACCTATGCAACTGAATAGTTTGCCAAGGATGATGACTCCTTAGTTAATTGAAAAGTCAGTGGCATGAGTCATACCAAATCATAGCTGGATTTATAATTTATATATGTAATTTATGATCAAAATAACAGAAAGAATTATTCTAACAAGTGCCTTTTTATGCAGGATTTTCTAATGAAAACAATTTAGGAATAACTTGTAGCTTTTATGTTAACTCAGATCTCAGACATACGAGGCCAATTCATTCCCCACATAACTCAAGTGACATTATCTGGATCTGACCAGTTACTTTTGCATAGTGTTTTATACTGAAATTTTCACCTGAACCAGGCAAACCAGCAAGTTTATTCCAGACCACAACCATTCCCTGCTTGTACATGTCATTAGGAGTGTACAGTCATAAAAAAATTGTGCTACAGATTATCCTGTTTGATAGCTGCAAGGTCCCTCGTACCTGCGTGCTGGTTTTGATCTCTAACCTGATTTATCTTGTGGCAGTGACCTGAAGCTTGAGTTGACATTAGCTCTGCAGGAAGTTTTTAATCCAGACATGATTCTGAGATAGATATGCATCATGGTGCTCGTAAATCTTTCCATCCACCACGGAAAGTTTCAGAAGGCTACACTGTCACATCCCACGGCAGCTCGATACTCGCCCCACTGGCATATTGGTGGCCTCTGCAAAGCAGGCAAATTGCCTATCAGGCCATGATCTATAAAGGGACTTTAATCTCCACAGTGTTAATCATTATGACTTTCTACTGGTTTTTAAACAAGGCCACTGGTGAGTGCACAGAGGTGACACGAGCATTGCAATACCTCGTGGTCAACAGCAGAGAGAGCTCACAGGAGGAGAAAGTGAATCCCAGGGAGATGGACCATCGCCACCCACTGCAGGGGGATGAGGGCAGGACACATATTCCTCTAAAATATCTCCTGTTGGTCACTGTTAGAGACATGGTATGAGATAAAGTAGTGCAGTAACTGAATAAAAATGGTAGGGCCAGCTCTATAACAGCCTTTAGTTGGGACTTAATTCACAATAGCTAACTTGAGTTGTAGTATCACGAATGGAGAGTAATGAAGGTGGCTCTGAGAGGAATTCACAGCAGCCTTAACCTCCCCAAGACATCTGCATCTCACTCCAAGCCCCACACAGGCACTACCCTGCATAATCCCCTGGAGTCATCTCTTGAGGGAGGAAAAAAAAAGCGTATGCAACTGCTTTTCTTCAAAGAGGTACCTACAAGGTGGCTGATGTCCTGCTCTCACTGCAACAGCTACCAGGCATGGAGAAAGCACAATTCCACTTCCTTTTGCTATTTGAATCCCTATCTTTCATCTTGGATGTCATAACCATCAGGCAACAGGCTATTCTGAGCTGAAGAATGGAGGGCATTCGGACCATCTCATGGAAGCTGTTCTTCATGGGGGTTGTTGAAACACTCATCAACAGGAGAAGAAAGTGTGTAAAAGAGAGAGTGTCTCACCTAGTGTTTAGTGTATACTCTTGTTTTACACACAACTTCTTGGTGAACTGCTGGGACAGCCCTAAACCTGCTTAACAGGGCACAGAGACATATAGATTCATAGATCTCTGTGGGATTAGGTTTGAAATAAGAGCTTAACTGCTCCCCATGGGGACTGATACTGGAAATACTCCGAAAGAGAACACTGGGAACACAGGCTCCCCTTATGTCAAAAAAACCTAAGGGGACCTACAGCATTAGCCACCTCAAAGATTAAAAACTCTTCAAGATTGCAATTTTTTGCAATCTACTTTTATCTTGTGACAGAGTTCTTTATTTTTCTGCCAGCTCTAATCCTCTTGCCTGCGGATTTACTTTGACCCAGGTGTTAGTTCTACCCAGAGTCTGCAAGGCTGACCAGTCGATTGCATTCTGTAAACCCTGACTCTCCCTGGGACAAGGTGATTGCCCTGTGGTTTGTCCCAATTACTTGCACACACAGAGTGAAATGCTGCCTTTCCAGACTCCTTCTTAGTAACCGAGTGGAACTGCATTTTAAAAAAGGGATTTGTAATTTGTCTCAAGATACCCCAAATTAATGGCTGTGCTTGAAAAACCTCATTAGTGAGCAATTAGTTTACCTTAGCTGGAGTGTGAAGATGGATCATGATCTTTCCCTTAGCCCAAGAGCACAAACCCTCACGGTTACAGTTGCTTTCTGGGGTGGCTGTTTCACCTTACGGGTGCCAGGAGATGGACCACCACAACTATGGTGGAAGTCACCAGCTCTCAATAGCGGGGCACAGCACAATATCCAATGCCTGCACAAAATTAGTAACAGCCCAGTTTACTGTGTTTAGACTTGCTAAAATCCCAATTGTGTTTCGAGGGCCGGCAGCTGTGGCTGGCAGGCACGTACCGTCCACCAGTACCACAGGGACCGTCGCTAAGCGGCCACCTGGGACTGCGGTCCCAGCCCATGTCACGTTCAAGGGATGTCGGATTTATCCCCCTTTGCTGCCAACCATTGGTGTCCACCCAGCCATTCCCAATTACAGGAACTGTCTACAAAGGCTGCAAGGGTGGGGGGTACAGGCGATTCTCCTTGGTGAAGAAAAGCCAAGAAAATCAAGTTTGTTTAGTGAAAGGCATTGTCTTTTTCCTTAATGGGGTTGGAGTTTCATTTCCTTTAGTTATGTCCCACTGGGTGAGGTTAAAATGGCTCTTGAAGGAAATAGTCTGACAGAGATGCTGAAACAATATGTTGTCACCGCCCAGGTCAGAACCAGAGAATAATAGGTTATTTTTACTGTATCACTTAGTGTGGATGGTATCCGAGATCTAAGTCCATCAGATTACCCCAAGGAAATATATTGTAAAAAAATGCTCTTACAACCAGAGAGTCCAAAAGGAGTGATGCAAGTCTGAGGCATATGTTTGCCTCCCAGAGACACACGTCTGCCTTCCAGGAGCCACATCTGCCTGTGAGAGTACCCCCTCCAGGAAGCTTCAGATGGCCCCAGGAAGCTCTGGCTTCATCTGATGAACTTAATATGGATAAACAGAAAGCAGCAGTCAAGCCTGCTATTTACAGTGTGCCAGGCTGAGCACAATCACACTGCAAGAGCCTGATCTGAAAGCAAGGGGAGAAAGGATACAGACTGGGCCAGGTCCAGACTCTGCTCTCACGTACACTGGTACAAACCCACGCTAACAGAGGATGGAGCTATCGATTGTCAAACTGATGCTGGTAAAATACGGAAAAAACACAACAAGGGAGTCTGCATGGGTGCACTGTGCTTCTCAAGCATCTGCTCACCTGTGCCGCCAGGAGCACCTCAAGGGTGCCTCTCCTTCCACAGCAGAATCTGCGAGTGTCCCTCGCTCAAATTTCCTTAGATGAAATACCCTGCACTAACCCAAGCCCTTCTGCCACCCCCTATGACTGACCAGTCCTTGGTGCACAGCTGAAAATACCAAAAGACCAGCCATAAGTGGAGAGCTTTCACGGCCAAGTCAGCTTGGGGCATCCCCTGGGCTGCAGAAATCAGATCTTCACACGTACAGCCTACATCTCAAATAACCCATACCCTTTAGAAAAATACTGGCATTGAAATGTAATCCTTCATAACATGCAAAAAAATGAGGGGTAGGGGAAGGGGGAGGCACTGGACAGAGGGGTCAGACGGTGAGTGATGCAGGTGGGGAAAGGCACCAGCATGGTCAGGACCTGCTGGTTGTCAGAACAGACACAACTCACATTACTACTGAACCACTGATTTTTTTTGAGAGACAACCCACAGATTACACATCTGAAAATACACTGTGATCAGTTTCTGCTTGGGGATTACAGTAATGATCAGCTCCAAGCTTCTTACAGCCGGAGACAAGCGACCAACGCATGTCAAAACCTTCCAGGAAGAGCCTTGAGGATAAATCCATCATGGATGCTACCTCATTTAATACTCTTTAAAAACTGAGTCTTCCAAACAGTGGTTTTCCAAATGTTGATGGAAATGGGAAAATCAAAGTGTGCCTGTACACACAGATATATGTGTGTAAATATTTAGGCATGCTAAAATGCATGCCCTATCTTGCATCTGAACATCAGAAACCACAGCAAAGCAGACACTTCTCTTTTGGTCAATTCATATAAACTTTGTCCAAAGATTCAACATACTGAAGTGGTGACTAGCATGCTAACTGAACATTTTTTTTTCTAGCTTCTTCTGTTAGAAAACTAAAAGCACAATACATATCCAGAGTACCTCTGACCTTGATGGGAATGCTGCCTGAGGAATGTCCCTATGGCTGTCCTGTATGGACTATTTTTGCAGTGTGATATGTACCACCACTACTTTTGCTTGCAAGGAACCTTCCCTACTAGAGTTCAGCCTGGGCAGACTGTATGTCTTGAGCTTCTCCGTGCTCTTTCCTACTCTTCTGCCTCAATGACTTTTGAGAGACATCAGTTTACCACATTATAATTAATTTTGCTAACCCTGCTCAAGTTCACTGCCTCTTTAGATATTATCATCTCTCTTATTTTTCTGTCATTTTTTGTTTTGTATCTTGCAAAGTGAAGTCAACCTCCCTTTAAAAACTGAACTTTCCTAGATCTGCCAATCTACCCATGGATTGGTTCTTTTTCAAATTATTATTATTTTACATTCATATTCATGAATATTTCAAAATTAGCTGCCCTGATTGCTGGATCAGAGCTGCTCTTCAAATAAACAGCTTTCACTCTCATTGAGAGCAATGGAAAAGCTGCTATTGATTTCAACAGTAGTAGGATCAGGTCCCAAATAAAACTGCATTTATTATGTTTGGCTCATTTCCTGGGATTACTTGGAACTTTGAAAGCTGTAATTCTTGATGCTGACAGCTCTCCCTCCCTCCCGGAGCAGTGTGGTTAAGCCAATCGATACATGATTAAAATAAACAGCCCCTTGATCAAACTTACGGCTTTAGTGCAAGTCTTTCTGCTCTGCAGGAGAAAAAGCCTTTATGTTTGGCCGCCCTCAAGGCCACACCAATACCCAAAGAGCACCTGACTTCACTTATTGTCCTTAACTCATATCCAAGTTCGTTCTGCTTCATTGAACAAGATACCTACATTTTCTGAAAATAATACGGCTCCCTTTACTGCACACACTGCCTCTCTTCTTCTTGAAAGTGCCTCTAAAATTTCCCTGAATTACAGCTCACTGTTCTGTTTTTAATGGACTCCTCTTTTTCTGATTACATTTCCCTGGGTATAGGTGGTTATTTAAACACCTATCCATTTTTGCTTTCTTCTTTCTCAGTTTTCCCTTCAACTTTCTTCATCTCTCCTTCTCACTCCTTCATCATTTCCTTTTCTTTCACTATGATGCTTTTTTTAGTCTTCTAAGATTGACTGGAAAATCTGCTATTGAAAATTTTCTAAGAGCAAAATGCACTTCTTTATAACGCTGGAGTCTACTCTGAAAGGAAAGCCCAGGGCTTAATGCAATTTCTTTTTCATCAGTTGTGGTCTGGACAAAAGATATCTTTTTTCCCTACATGCTTTTTTCTTGCTGGTGTTTCCATTCTCTTCAAACAGGCACCATGTCACAGCACTGAGCTGTTATAAAATCCTGCATCTTTGCTCAGATTTCAGCAGCAGAAAATCTGCAGTCACGTAATACTCTAGATGCTCATTTTGTTCTACTTATTTATGTCAAAGAACAAAGCAGTTAGAACTAAACCCAGAACAGGAGGAAATTAAAAACTCCTTTCCTGTTGTGTGGAGTGGAAAGGAGGAAAATTAATACCCACAAACTCCAATGCATTTCAGAGGGAACATGACCCTGTCCCTAAACAGAGGCTGAAGCAAAAATAATGCTTCCCAGCCTCAGGGATTGAGCCTGATTCCCAGGGAGATGGTTCAGGGCAGCCCTGGCCCCCACAGTGGTCAGTGAGGAAGAGCATGAGAGGCAGTGAAGTAGGGGACTGGCACACTGAGTCACACCGGTTGCAACTGTCCTCCTGAAATCTTTGTGGGCACAGCATCTCCTGTATCCTAGTGAGAAACCAAGTGACCTGCCCTGGAGAGTCATGATCCTCCTGCTCTGTCCCCTCCTCAAAGAAGAATGTCCAGGGGCGACTCTTGCAAGACAACCACGGGGAAGGAGAGCATAAAAGCAAGGGTTGGCAGAGGCAGAGAGAATAAAGGGAAACTGCTCGTCCTTTGTACACTGTATTGGTAATTATGTGGAGGAGAACAACCAGTTAAAACTTGGTTTTATTCACGTGAAGCCAACTGCTGACCTAATTTAATGCCTCTGGGTGTGCCAGCTCACAGCCTCCTGACTGTCAATAGGCTGGAAAGAAACACCAGCCCCCCACTGCCGTCCCTGCCTGCTCCCTCTGCTCCACCAGCTCTCATGGTGTGGAAGTGGAAAAACATTAATTTACTGGGTGACACCACCTCTTGAGGCCTTTGTCCTTATGACAGGGCCCTTAACAAAATGCAAGAGTATATCCACGTGGTGTGGCTTTCCAAGCAAGATGGGCATTGTCGAAGAAGATTCAACGAGCTGTGCATATCCTTGATTCTTCAACCACCTTATACCCTGAAGTTACACCTTTTGACCAAAGGAACAAGCACTGTCATATTTCGTTTTCAATTCTGAAGGTCTGCTCTTGAGTGGATTGCAATTCTCCAGCAAGTCTTGGTGTCAATTAAATTAGTTCTATTGCCACAAATAAACCACACCAAAATCAATAAGGGACGTCCTTCATCCTGCTATAAAAAAGGCAAAAACCTTAAAGCTCACAAAGCTTATGAACTTGACCAGTCAGTGGTGTGCACTGCGCCTATTGAATTTTTTGCATGTGATTAATGGTGTATTGATCCTGTGTGACACTTCTGCAAGGCATTTACAACACACGATAATGTCAGACAGCAACCTCTGCAAGCTACGATAACCGAGCTGTGCCTCAGTGCAGGAAAGAGAAACAATAAAGTAGCCATTTAGTAAAGCAAATGTGCAATAAGATGTGTGAATTCACTATTTCATAATAATTTTTTCTGGGGAAATAAATTATTTCACCCTCGCACGGGGTTTTTTTTTCAGCTAATTCAAAATTCAGCCTTAAATTTACTGAGTTTACCAATGCTAATGTTCAGGGCTTTCTTGTAATTGAAGATTACTGTACTTTTTTGGTATGTTTTCTAAGTAAAAAACAGATATATGTACAGGATAACATGTTTTTGGAAAAACAAGTAGAGTCTTCCATAGCTAGTAAGGGCTTTGATCAGCTGTTGCTGTATCTGCCTAGACCATCTCCACACAAAGCTGGAGTTGTGTTTTTATTGCCTCTATCCATTCATCTTAATAACTGAGGACAGACTTCTATCCCACCTGTGGCAGCTGTTTAAACATGTCACCCAGTAACTTATTCCTACAAATCTAGATCCCTGCACCATCGGTGCAAGAGAACAATCCTTTCTTCTTCTTTGTTCCCATGCCCCATGTGCAGAACACCTGATTTTTATTTTTTTCTAGAATAGAGTAATGGAAGGAAGAGTTGTGCAACACGGCACCGTGGGTGGAAAACAGCCAGCCAACCTGTACCAGGAAAACAGCTATTACACGCACGCGATCCACAGCGTTAGTCCCATTACAGGGCTATAAAACCTGAGCCGGTTACAAAGCCCCGAGGGCTGGATCAGGAGCACTAAAACTTAATGGCAAGAGTGAGCTACTTTTCATTTTAGCCTTGACTTCTCCTCCACTCTGGCAGTAAATACCAGCAAAAATATGATTCAGTGACGGAAATGAGCTGTAATCTTTTAAGATGTGGAGACACAACCCTTGCTGCTGAACCAGGGGTACTCAGGTGACTGGGGTGCTCGGCCAGGGCACCGATGCTCAGAGGCCTTCAGTCATCAGAGATTTCCTAAGCACCCTGAGGTTTAATTTACTGTTGTTGTTTTCTTTCCTTCAAGTAAAAAAAAAAAAAAAAAGGAACAGAAACTTTCAGCATATGAAGTTTCACACAGGAAATGAAATCAAAACCACTGATACAGCAGCGCAGAACAGCGCAGGGGGGGGTTCTGCAGAGGATATGCTAAAAGAAGAAGTGGCAACACTGGTGAACAAGCTCACTGAGAGCCCAACTTTGCAAAACAGGTTGGTGAACTGTAGACTTTCACACACACAAAAAAAGCGAAGCTCTGTAGACACTATGATATTTATTTGCTTTCATGCAGCTGGTGCCAGGTGCTGGCTTGCACGGCTGGACAATGGCATGTTTTGTTTAATCCCAGAACAGCCTTGGCTCAGTCTCCAGCTGCAGTTCTGTCCTCTCAGCTTCCATGGCCTTCCAGAGCCACTCACCATGCTCCTGGAGGGCATTTGAGAAGGAATACTGCTATGATCTACAGGCCTCTCAATGGGCATTATTTGATCAAAATCACAGATTTTTGATCACTACCCATCTGCTTTGAAGTTCTGAGTTGGAAGTAAAACCTCTGGCATTGACCGCTAAACCAATATGCTTTTAAACATCATGTGACTCACACTGGTTCCCAACCAGAGGTGTATTTTCAGTTCACTTTTGCCAGGGCCTCCAACATCAGCTTTCACAGACCAAGAGCTGTGCTCGTTTTTATGTCAAGAGATATGAAAACCAAAGAGTGCCAGAACAAATACTTCACTTTTCCAAGGAAACTAACATACAAACCACTTCTGCATACCACAGTCTGCAAAGTGCAGAGCACACACCAAGCATGAACAAAGCCCTGAGCCCACACTCTACTTGGACAAAAGCCCCACAGAATTCACCCTGGAATTGCTGCCTCCAAAGGGAATTCTGTAAGAGCAAAGGCTGACTCCAATACAAGAAACAAGTATTTCAGTCCCACCTTTATACCAAGGTCAATCCCACTGGCTACAGGCACTTGTTTTCTCTGTTGGCTTTTGCAGGTAAGCTTCCCCAAATACAGCATGACAATATAGGAACAGCCTGAGTACTTTTCTCCCTCTCTTATCTTTCAAAACAAATGCCAGCTGATGGTTTCACTGCAGGTTGCTTTTATAGCCCTAGCTTGATTACTGTAAACTCACCTTACTCTGTTACCAGCTCAAAGCTGAACAGTTGAGGATTTCTCTTAGTGCAATTTCACATCAGTGAACATGCTTACATTAGATACCAACGTGGCACATTAACCTTTAATATCTAAAGCTGTTTTCATCATGAATACAATTGTCTTTCATTATTTGCTAATTAGGGACAGGTGGTTAACTGTTTGCAGTTCCACTGTAACCGATGGGCACCTGACAAACAGCTGAGATAGCAACAAAAACAATTCATATGTAAACTAAAGGTAGAAAGTGAGAGACTTCCTTTCGTTTACTTGGCTGAATTTTTCTAAGTGACTACAAAAGCTACATGAACTTGTGGTAGTTTTGCAGGAGAAACCTCGGGGATTCAAAGTCCAATGTATCGCTTTCAATTCTCATGTGATTACTATCTTCCTATTAAATTTGACTTGTAATCTATAGCTTGTATACTGCACAGAGTGGAGAAGAGGGGACCTTCAACCCTATTAAGCAATAGCATCTTCCATTCTACATTTCCTCTACATGGCACAACACCTTTTTCACATTTGAAAGAGCAGTCCTCCACATCACCTAAGGAGGATCTGTATGAGGAGAGAGTATTGATTTGGTTACAGAAAGGGGAGGGCAGCAATGAAAGCAAGTCTGTCCTGTTAAATCTCAATTTTAGAATCCTGCCTTGTATAAAAAGGGATAACAAAGGCTTTTGGTTGGTCATGTTTAAGTCTTTCCACAATCCACTATGGTAGCCCCATTTGTAAACTTTACTTTTGATAGAGTCTGATGGGAAATAAGGTGTTTGCATAAGCAATATACTTCTTGCTGATAAAGGAGAAATACCAAGAAAAAACACCTTATCTTGTCAGACTTGGAAGAGCAACCCTATGAAATTATTCTCATATTTCTCTTTCCTAGCAAGGGAGTTTTGGGGGTTTTTTTGTCGCCCCAGAATAGCTAGATAATTATTGAAAATTCCCTAAGCTCACATGGTGAATCTGAGTGCAATTTTGCTTGCTTTCATCACAATTAAAATAACACTATTCTGACAAAGGGTGTTTTTTGGCCAGCTTATGGGGCAACCCATGAAAATTTGCTACCCAATCAAGCTCACAGATGCCCCTCTGCACGTCCAGAGTTCTCTGGCAGACAGCTGCAGGGCTGGGAAGGTGTTTAGCTGAGGAGCAGATGCTCTGTGCAGCATTAACTCCCTCACGTGGTTACAGCCACATGAGGAAACCAGCACGTAATGGCACAGCGAGGGCAGTTGGTGACTCACTAAATCCTAAACACCCCAAAGCTCTCTCCAAGGCTGCTAGAGAATGGGATTTGTAATTGAAAGGGGGAAAAGATGATTTTTACTCTTTAAATATCTATTGTCCTGACATAATTATGCATCAGACTCTTCAACTGATAACTTCAATTGGCACTTACTGAGGATTGGAAGAGAAGTGGAGTGAAATCCTGGTAAAAATTTCAAATAATTTCAGAGATACCCAAATTTCACCTACTATTTTCACCTTTTTTCAAATCTTGATTTTGTACCCATGTGAGTAAAACCACTGTCACCTCACTGACCTTCAGGAGTTCACTCCTGTTCTATGCTGGTATGAATGACTGACAGTGATAAGGAGTGAGGAGTTAATGACATTCACAGCATCATGGCTGAACCGGAACAGGAACTGCATAATAAACAGAACCATAAAGTAATTCAGGTCAGAAGGGACTTCTGGAGGTCATGTAAGCCCAGCTTCTTGCTCAAAGAAGGGCCAACATCAAAATCAGACTGGTTTGCTGACGGCCTTATCTGGTCAACCTCTGAAAATCTCAGTGTGGAGACCATACAGCCTCTGTGCAAACCCATCCCATTGCTTCACTCCTCTCAGGGAGAACTTTTTTTTCACATAAACAATCTCAATTGCTCTATCTGACATAGAAAGAAGATGATGAGGAAAAGGGAGAAGAGGATTAACACAAAACAGCAAGACAGTACCAAATGGAAGGCTCAATCTTCATATTCTGGTGCTGCACACATACAATACAAGCAGTTGGAATGCAAAAGGTACTGAGGGGGTGTGAGGTAAGTGACAAATGGGTAAGCTCCAGGTAAGTACAAAATAATCAACAGTCTCTGGTGGCAGCATATCAGACAATACTCATTTTATTGTCAGATTAAAACATATTCCTTTAAAAAACCAACCAAAAAACCCTACTGAGTGCTCCAATGCATGCCAAGCAATTATTGTTTTCCACAATGTGTCCTGTGACTCACTGTGCCACAATGAATTGGCATATGGTGCTCATTCAGGGTATATAACTCACACATTAGCTCTGAAGAGCTAATAGTTACTTGGACTGTAGTTAATTTTGGGGGTTTTTAATTTCCCCACGGCCATGCAATAAATGTCATGCTTATAATTGTATTATTATTATTTAAAAAAAAATGTTTTTAGTGGTAGGCAAGTGTCATTAACGCCTGAAATTTCTTGTATGCTATGAAAATTAATTCAGACAAACTCTGGCATGCGAAAGCACATAAATAATTGGTAAATACTACCTGTGGTCTTCTGGGTCCAGATTTGCCTGATGCCAAGAGCAATCAAATCCTTTTTGGCTGCAAAGGATAGGAGGGCACTCAACACCTTGCAGAAGGCACTCAGTACCTGGCAAAAATCAAGCTTTCTGTGTGCCAGCACCCCATGAAAGAGCAAACCTTAGCATGTGCAACAGAATTGGTTTTCTTCTCTTGCAAGGGAAGGCAACCTCCAAGAGAGACACAGAGCCAGCTCTCTGTAGGGTGACAAATACTCTTCCTGTCTGGAAAAGGGGCACTTTCTATGGTCACACGGCTTAAAAAAGAGCTTTAACTCTCTTATTGAAAGAGACATAAGAAGTAACAGAGCATCTGTCTTTCGGTGAGTTTGCCCAAGAGCAAAAAAAATCCAGTTTTTATCACGGAGAAGGCACCAGAGATACTTAAAATCAGGGACTGAGTAGTAGCAAAAGAAACTGGGTGCGATTACAAGAGAATTCTTCTCTTGTAATCAAGATTACTCAAATGAGCCCAGGTTGCACCATGACTTGTGAATATGACCAAGAGAACATGACTCCAGAGGGCTAATGGAGCTTTCTACCATATTGAGATGATTTAATGGGGGTAAAAACCCTTTATAGGCAAGGTGTATGTAACACTTGTACACATATGACACAAGTCCACTGAAAGCAGTGCTATTCATTAGCAAAAGTGGATCAGTAAGATGGAAGTGGACCATTGGGATTTCACCCACATAGGGACTCAGAGCTACAGCAGAAATGCCACGGGTTTCAAAGTCAGCAGGACTGATTCCTGAACAAGGAGATCTCACTTCTGACATTATTTACACAACGATAAAGCAATAGCAATGCTACTGGAATCAACAAAGCTACGCTGGAATAAATCAGTTCAGAATTAGATCCTGAATTTGTATGTCTTTGAGCTAATTTCACAGGTATCAAACAACATTAACATCTCAAAATGTGACTTGGAAGGAGAATATAAACAAACATCTCAGCCTACAGCTCTATTGCTCCCTGATCCCTGAGGAGGCAATTATTCCCTCGGTGGTGTCCTGTATAGCCCAAATGCAATGACTGCCAATACAAATATTTTGTTCCTGTGTTTATGCTTTACAAAATGTGAATTTGGACTGGGTGGCCTCAGGTGTTCTCTTCGGTGTTTAACACAACAGGACCCTTAGCATGAAGAGTGATGGTGAACAAGGATCTGCTCTGCTTATTTCCTCACTTGGAATCTCCCGAACCGTTTACTTGTATGGGAGACAGCTGAAACTGTGCCTGAACCCAGACTGCCAGCATATGACCTTTCTTTCACTGCTACTCTGTAGGTTCTTTACTAGTGGTCACAAGATATTCTCTGTCTCCTCAGAAATTTCTTTGGTTTATTCAAACATTGGTTGCATCTCCCTCACCTACATTCCTCTGGGGAGAAGGACATAAAAAGGGCAAAAGTACATAAAAACTAAGTAGAGTCCAGGCCTTTTTCCAATCAAAAGTCATATTCATCTATGCAGAAATGCCAAAGTCTTCATTTCACCCAAGGAGATAAAACCAGTGTTTAGATAATAACACCTTTTCCTCAATGCAAAGAGAAGGAAATGCTGCCCTTGTCCAGATCCCAAATATTCATTCTCTTGTTGGCTAATTCATGACAGTGTTAGCTAGATTTTCATTATTGAGTATTATTTGTAGCTGCTGTTTTCATGAAGGAGCTGTAATAAACAAGTGAGATTTATGTTCTTTTTTTAAATTGCTTGAAATAATTAGCACTGTTAAATTTAGACTCTGAAAAGCCTACTGATTTCTCTATTTTTTCAATACAGAAGCTACAAAGCAATCTATCACCACCAATCAGGCCTGGGCCAGAAAAGTACGCACACCATATAACAACCAAAATGTTATTATGAAATAATCTAAGTTCTCTAAACAACCTTTTAAAAGTAAATGATGGCTGTGCTGAATTAAATGTTTTAACAGTTGCACTTTGTGTTATTCTTCTCAAGTCTAAATGCAGACAGGACTTTGTTTCATTCCTATTAGTGTCTGTACAGGTGCAAACGGGCACGCTGGACCTGGACCATGTTGATAAGCTCAATGGAAAGCAGGGCCAATACTGAGACCCAGACCCAGATCAGAATTTTGCAGCTGACTTCCTAGCTTGATGGTTTATACTGATTATTTATACTGCATCTAAAGCTCTGACCCACGCCAGACATTCAAATACCAAACTCGGAGCTTGTGGTTTGCCCTCATCTCTGCATCATTTACTTTTTCCACTCATTGCCCCTCAACCACAGCTTGCTGTATTGACAGTCCAGATACTTATTTAGAATAAGTAAACATTTTGCCCTCTCCAACCCAATTTGGCCATTTCACAGCCAGTGCTGCATTTTAGAGCCTAATCCAACAAACCTGCTTCAAGACAGCACCAAACAAACAACCTCTAAAAAGCTTTCCACTCATAGTTGAGGTTTTTTTTGGTTGGTTGGTCGATAGTTCTGTGACTCATCAGCCTTACAGTGTTTTTCTTGGTGCAGGTGCCACGATCTTGGCAGTCCAGGTTTCCTCAGTGCAGTGGGAAAGACAAGATGAAATACCAGGGGCCACGACAGAACTTGGCCTTAACAGTTCTACAAGAAGGGACTGATGTCGAGCACTACAACCCCAGAGGAGATGAGGAAAAGATGATCTGCTGTGGGAAAGACCACATCATGCCATGTATGTAAGACATACAGAAGCAAGATACTAATTCTATAATGAGGAAAGGTACAAATGAAGACAAGGAGAAGGCTAAACCTGTCAGTTTTTACATAATGAACTTTTTTAACTAGAGGAAGGAAAGGTTAGGGAAGGTATATAAACAAGAATGATGAAGCTGAGAAAGGAGTCCATACTAACATGCAGAAGACAGCAGTAATAGGTATCAAAATATAAAATCATAAGTACTTATTTGCTCTATATATGCTAAAACAGTAACAACTTCTATGTTAACGATAAAACCCCAGGGCACTAAAATAAACAAAGGCATGCTGTCTTAAGTAATTAATGGATAAAATAAGTGATTATTTTATCACTTATTTTATGGGATGGGGATTTAGTGCTAGGAAGGATAAAGCCCTACATCTCAGGAGAGCAGTGACATTGCCTGAGGAGCGGCTAGCAAAGCTGTGAATCCAAGAAAGACCTAAAGGTGATTGCAGGTAAGATTAGCCAAGTAATAGAGTTTCTCTGTGTGGTGCTACTGATTGATGCAGAAGGGTCAAAGGCCAAGCTATTTCTGTATGTGTACATGGGAAAGGATGACATGGAAATCTAAAGCATAATGCTGCATCAAAACAACCACAGTGAACAAATTATGACCTGTTCAAGTCTCCACAGATTAGAAAGGAGATAGAGAAATTAAAGGAAATACAAATAAGGACAATAAAAGTGATCTAAGGAAAGAGTAGCAGTGCTAAAATTAATATGTTCTATAAATGAGAAGACTCCTGGGCTGAGATCCAGCTATAAATACCTTCAAGGTACTGTGTGTAGAGGAAGGTAATTAATCTAGCTCAAAAGATAGTAGGACAAGAAGCAACTGCTTGAATTTAGGAATGGAAAAATTCAGGATATATAATAAGAAAAAGTTGTTTGAAGAGACACATCTGCTCAACAAGGTAGACTCCCAAGGTGATAGCTAAGGCACACTTACTGTATGCAATCCAGAACAGGTTGTATGAGGAAGGAGCTCTGGGAAATTTTGCCATCATAGCTTTCTACTCTCCAAGGAGATCACCACAGTCCAACCTACTTATCTTTTTGTCTTGTTCTTTATGAGTTATCTTAAAGACTGCTTTTCTATTTAAAAAACCCCAAGAAAACACTCAACCTATATATCCATGTAGTGACAATACATCTACACCAGAGCCCAGAAAATGGGGGTGTGCAGCGCTCCAATGTGTATGTCAGGTAATGGCAAACCTCTCTGACTCTCTTCTGGCTATTCAGTGGTGTGTGCAATTTGAGTCTGTTGGGTGCTGGGCATGAGAGTGTCAGCAAGAAAAAAAATGCTGACCCAGAGCTCAGATTATTCCAAGTATCTGAACATCGAGATCAAAGGCCAAAGTGGGAACTACCTCTTGTGATACTTGTGGTCTTCCTCAGCCTTGTATTAAGACATCCTGCACAGAAGCTTTCAGTGTCACTGCATAAATTATGTACTTTGATTTATGATTAGCTGAAAACCAACTCCAGCAGTATTTTAATAACCCTCAGGAGCTCTTAATAGAAAATAAAGAAGAAAATAAAATAAAAACCCCCACACATTTGCAACAGACCTTACAGTTTTCAATGACAAATGGGTACACACAAACGTGAGGAATATAAACCCCGAGTACCGTTATACCCTCCCTTAAACAAATCCCATCCCAACTGCACTCACCAATCGGGACTTCTGTCCCCTCCTCAATGTAGATGGGCAGTGGTGATTCCTCCATAGGATGAGGCACTGATGGAAAGTAATGAATTGTGGTAGTATTTGTCGCAAAGTGACTACAATAAGATGGTCCCTTTCTTATCATTACAACTACATATGGCTGGTTACTATCACAAAGAACCCCTTCTCAAAGTGGTCACCTCCTGTCACAGTGATCGGTCCAAGTCAGAGTCTGAGGGGTTAAGCCCCACCGAGCATTCACTGTCGCAGGAGTCAACCCCCTCTGAATAGGGCCTGGGAGAGATCCCTGCCCTGGATGCTTCACCATCCTGCCATTTCGTTATAGCCTCACTACTCCTTTCCCTGGAGTTTAACTCTCCTTTGGAAACTCACACAGTTGAAGAAGCCAAGGGGAGCCAATGCACAGACAGGCACAAATAGAGTTATCGAGTCAAAGTCATAATATTTCATGCACAGAACCAGAAGAGAGAGGCTCTGATGCTCAAAGCTTGCCGTTAGCTGTTGAAAAGCCACAGCAGGTGATGGAAGGCTGCACCGCAAATGGCCTCTGGACCACTGACTGTTCATCACTCATTTTGGAGTGTATCTATTGGAGTTAAGAATTCTCGATTCCTTCTTTGTGATACTGCAGTCTCCAGGCAAAACTCTTCAGATCTGCACTGCAGGCTTATTCTGCAGTTTCCAGACACCACACAGTCACTGCTGCAGGGTTTGTCTGTTTGGGTTCTTCTCTATTTGCGAGCTTCTTCTCTTAAAGGTGTTTTTGTTGCACTGTTTCCCATTTATAATCTCTGGGAAGCTATGCTTCACAGGATTTTCAAGAGATTTGAACTTCCTACACTAGAATGAAATAATAATGAGCTACAAATGTTGAAAATGGTCACACACAAAAAGCTTTTGGATTTTTTCCTTCTCTGTTACCTTTTAAAAATGATGATGTACCTTCTCAAAGATACAAATGCTTAACCTAGTCTCAGCTAGGATTCCCAGGAGCAGGGAAGGAGGATTCTTTAATCCTTTGTAGGGTATTCTTCACTTACTACTGGGTTTTTAGGGGGTTTTTTTTTGAAAGAGTATCTTATCATATCCATAAAACCAGCCAAAGAACACTTATGGTTTAAAGCTATTAAATAAAGCATCTTACAGTGTTTCTGCTAGCAACACAACCAGAATAAAGATTTTTTTTAACAGATGCTTGACTAGCAATGGGTGTAATATAAACCCCACGCTGGTGCTTTGTGGGATGCAAAGGGCTGCCAGTTCCCTGCCTTTACCTAAGCCCACCCCTCGCTCACGTGGAAGATGAAGGGAAGCACAGGGGAGAGGAAGAGCAGAACACGGTTGCCTACAGAACTACTGTACAAGCCACAGAAGTCATGGTCTACCGGGACGCCTTGCGCAAGCCACGTTTATCTAGAAGCTGAACTAACATTCCAGCTCAACAATAGCAAAAAAACATTTGTTACCACACGGCGTTTTGCTACATATTAACCAGCAGTTGCTACGCAAGCATAATGGAGTGCTGCAGTTCCGAGATACATGTTATTTATAAAATAATAATAAAAAAAATAAATGTTGACTTATGGAAAATCAGCCTGAGGGGAGTGCTCGTGGGCTTGCCATGCCACTGGACACAGTACATGCTTGGAAGTTATGCAAAGCGGGCCCTGCATTGGGAACAATGCAGTCTTTTTCCTTGCTAACCTAATTTTGCATAAAGGCAACGAGAGTCTTCATCTATGCAGCCCCTTAAAACATTTAATCAGATTTATTTACTAGGAAGAAATACCAGAGCAGAGCTTCCTATACTACTCAACAGCTTTCAAATCTGAGATCTGCAAAAAAACCAGGTCACTAGATGGTGTGGCAAAAAAAAGCCTGTTGTATTTTTAAGACATAACAGCTTTCTCGGTCCCATGATGAACACTTTACCAGGCTCCCCCTGACAGAGCAGCCAGGCTGGAACCAAATGCTTTCACAAAACATTTGCAAGAGTATTCACCAATGGCTGCTGGCATCTACTCTTACTTAAATGGGTATCACCATAGGTTGTAGAAAAGACCTGAAATAACTGTAGGCTATTTGAGGCCAAATACACGTATACACACTCTCTCTTACCCACACGTATACAGGCACACACTAGTACACGTGCACGCAAACAAATGGCTCTATGGGCAGAACTTGGATTCTGTAGGATCCAAGGCAGAAAAGCTGATTTTTGTCACAGGGTTTGGGAATCAAGGGCTCTGGGGTGCTAAAATCAAGTTCTCACTTCTGGGTCTCCTCTGCTTCAGGCAAACCAATTTAACATTATCCCTCTGGGATTTACACACCAGCTTTATGGACATGCTGCTTAAATGTCTGCAAAGTGCTTTGCAATGGTTTCTAAATTCTGCAGTGATATGCACAGAAGAACTGCACAGATAGGTTTAAGATAACAGTTGCTGAGCATTATTGCTGTATAACTACAGTCTATTTTTACATGCTCTATACTTGGTTTCTATAAACAGATGGTAAGTGTTCAGTATTTGAACGTTTTAATGAGCTTTATAAGCCTTTTGTAATTTCATAAACAAGCATAAATAACACTTACATGAAGTAGAGTCTCTCCTGAATGTATTTTCTCTTCCTGTTTGGGGAAAAAAAAAGAGAAAAACAAAAGGGAAAAATATTTTAAAGGAAAAAAATAGGTCTAGCAAGATAAGTCAGACATGTTTCAACGTTATCATGCATCATGTTTCTTAATTTCATCAGTATGATCTTACACTTGAAGAACATCAAGACACTGAACATAGTACCAATGCCAAAACAGGATATCATTTCTCATGTGCTTCATCCCATGTAAAACATTGCAGAAGATTTGCCTACACTATCTAAAAAGCAGGAAAATTACAGTAGAGCAGTGAAATAAAATGCAAATGCCACGTGATCTGAAGAAAAAAAATGAAACAAAAAAATGAACTTTTAACTACATTCCAGCTCACTGATAAGGCCATGACTCAGCGTACGGGTTGCTCTCCTACCCGTGGACAGCTGACCTGCACCAACACCCTGGAGCAGGGCACTCCTGCTGTGTTAGGGCACGGCATGGCACCGTGGTTTTTCCATGCACTGGCTGTATTCAAGCTCAGGTTGGGCAACCACAGCAGCGAAGGCATCCTTCGAGGCTGCGACAACGCTGAGTGACAGAGAACCACAACAGGAAACCCAGTAACTGCTGAAATGCACAAACCTTCCCAACAGCTGATGGCCCTTAACAGCCACGGGCTTCCCACCCCGCTGCCTCCCACCCAAAGCTTGGTGGCATTTGATTCATGTTCCCCTTCCACCAGCATAGCTCGTGGGTTTGGTGGATGCTCCTGGAGCAGGGTTTAGGGCTGCTGTAAATCCAGACACACTGAAGAGACTGATAGAAATACAGAAGACGCTGCAGGACACCAGCCATGGTTTCACATGGTGTCACAGACTGGCAGCACAGCAGCCCTTCCAACACTAGGTTTTTGGGGAAAAAGGATAATGAAGAGCAGTAGTTTCACTTAATTTCTACTGCATTACCTTATATCAATATTAGCTACTATGTAACCAACTTAAAGGGTAGTGCCTTGGGATGATACTCAGCTTGCACAAATCAATTAAATCCATGGCACTGCAACAGCTGAGGATTCAAGTAAATACGCATGTATGGAACAAATTCAACAAATATTAATTCACTGCATTCTCATCTTTTTCTTCCAAATACCAAGGACCCAATCCTGCAAGCTGCATGCTCAGAGTAGCACTAGAATAAACTTGAGTTCTGTGTATAGAGCTCTTACTGAAGTAGACTCAGGATTACTTTAAAAAACATAACCCTGATCCATTCTGGTCATGTAAATTAAGTTAGTGATGAAAGAAGTCGAAGGCACTAATCCTACTGAGTAATCTATTCAAAGCTTCACTTCTTAAATGATCTACAATTTATTCATATGACAATCAAATAAGCATTACTTACAAAAGGCTTTAACTACCAGTGCTTTCCCATCCATTTTTACGTGTTGCAATACGGTTAAATTTAAAAGAAACTAATCAGCACTATCTTTTCAGAGTTGTTTGCCAGCATGGTTAAAACCCCAGGCAGGGCACCACTGCTGACTCCCCTTACTGGTGGAACTGGCAACACTGCCATTGGGGCATCGGGGCAACGTTGCCCTGTTACCCACTGAGGCAAAACTATGGGGCACTGGAAAACCTAGAAAGGGCAAAATTAAAATAATAGAGGGTTGCCACTAAGTCTTGAGGTGCACTGATGAAAATCCTGGGAGTATCACTGCCTGGGAAACATGGCAGCCTGTTGAAAGTGCCTGAGAGTCTTTTTGGAAACATTCAGCCCATAAGACCTGGCTGGAAGCCACTAAGATACACTAAGAGTATTGATTAAAAAAACCCTCACTGAAATACTAGCAATGATTAGCTGTAAGACAAGATCCTCACTGAGGCTTTACAAACAGGATTCTGCTCAGGCACAGGAGGTTTCCCAAGCACTCTGTAGCAAGAGCAAGCCAATCTAAAGTGTCTTCCTAGTTTTCCCAGGCAATATAACACCTCTTCTCTGACAGCATTTCACACTGACTGAAGCCTCCTGCTACAGCCCCAACATTTCACCTCTGACATGAAAGCACCAGGCAACCCAAAACCTACACATTAGGGACTACCAACAAAGAGCTGAACGCCAAATTTAGCTCCTGGTTACAGCAAAATAAAACAAAAGTCAGTAGCATTTGAAAGATTCCCAGTTTCTACTGGACTCCAGAACAAGATTCCTAAGCAAACAAGCCAAATGCCCTAGGATTTTGATTTAGCATCCCCGAGCACGCAACCACCTTCTTGGGGCCTCCAGGTATCACGGTGCCACCTGTAATCTCCTGTCTTTTGCGAAGTATGACAGAAAATAACCCTCGCAGCGCACGGTGAAAGAAGCAGGTTAATAAATGACAGCAAGAAGCGGCCTTTCCTCTCCCGGCCCGGGGTCGGGGTCCCTCCCCACCCGGGCAGCACCTAGGGAGCGGTGAAGGTGTCTGTCGCCCTCCAGTGGGAGCTTCCTTAGCACAGCCCAAAGCGTGAGAGGTGGGAACAGGGAGGGACAGAGGTGAAAGGCAAATACAGGGGGGAAGAAAAAAAAAAAAAAGAACATGCAAAGCAGATAAGAGTCAGTTTAAGAAGCAGCACGAAGATACTGTCTCTGATAGTGCCAAAAATAAAGTTTCCAGTGTCAGTTTAACCAGGCAACACAGCCATTCTCTCTTCACACTCGTGCTTCAGCCTTGACTTAGTCCAGGCAAGGGACACTGTCATGCTGCTGGCTGCCTCAGCTGCTCACACATTTTGCTTTAAAAAAAACCCCCCAATAACCTTCGGGAAAACCTTTCCGTAACACAGCAGTCAGCTCTCCTGAATGTGGACCCAGAGGTAAAGAGCCCGCTGTCAACAACCATCAGAGTTTTCACCAAAGCCTCTCCCCTCCAAATTCCACCGCAGCAGGTTTTAACGGGTTGATTTACCCTCAAACCTAAACTCATAAAATCTAAACTGGTAGCAACTGTCATCTGAGCCCCAAATTACACAGCTGATGACATATGCCCCTGTCAGGGCTGCCTCACTGTTTTCCTAGTCCAAAACTGAAAACATTTTCACATGCAAGCAATAAAAAAAAAATGCAGTTACCAAAATAGCACTATCAACGTAACCAGCTCCTCTCGGCACATTTTCTTAATGCCTTTCCCAATACGGTTAAAAAAATGGGAACTAACAAAAAAAAAATCCATCTTTACACCTTGGCACAAACTGTGCTGAAATACGTGTGGGGTTGTATTTAGTTGTGCTTATCTGGATTCTCTCCCACTACTTTTTTCCTTTTTTTTTTTTTTTGCTTCATCTATGCTTCCCTTTAAACGCAGCTCTTACTAAACAGCAGAAATCAGCTTTCACAATTTCTAAATACCAAATTTTGTCACTCTCGGAGCTGCCTAAGGATAACACAGCTTGCCTTCAGCTTCATAAATAACACATACTCTGCACATTTCTTCGCCTGGGTGAAATAAATTCTCCCATGTTCTTATATGGAAACCTTGTGAGTCCTCCCACGTAGCGCCTGGTACAATATTCAGGCAGCGATGGGCATTCATTATCTTAAAGCCAGCGGATGAATTTCGGATACAAGTTACCCCCAGACGAACCCAAAATGATCAACCCTTCACACCACGCTGAGCTCAGTAACCTGCTCTGTGCAGTCCCTGCATTTTATTTCCAAGCCCCAATCACAACTTTGATTTCAGCATCAAACCAACGAAATAAATGGAAAACGAAGGGAATAAAAAGGAAAACGAGGGAAACAGCAAGAAAGCAGCAGCAGCGTTATTACCCACCAGGTAGGCCCATTAGCATCAGATGTAGCATTGCCCGTACCAGCCTCTCCACTCGAGGTTAGCGCACGGCAGCCAGAGAAAACACGGCGGGGAGGGGTGGGAAGGAGAGAGAAAATGGACAAAAATAGCCGGGGAGAGAAGCGTGCGCCCTAGATGTGCTGGAGGGCCGCCAGCAACGGGGAATTGCCGAGAACTGTTATCGCCAAAAAAAGTTAACGCAAGGTGGGGGGAGGTGTGGGGTAAATAATCGCCGGGAAGCAAAAACCCCGCCGGGGTAATGGGAAAGCTGGGGAAGAGGGGGCTGGAAGGAGAAGGATGAATTAACAAATAAACGTAAGAGGGGGAAGGGAAAGCGCGCCCGCGGGGCACCCCGAGCCGGGGCGGACAAAGGGACGACGATGCCGCCGCCACCGGCCCGGCTCGGTTCGGCTCCGCTGGGCGCGGAGCGGCCGCCCCTTTGTTCGCAGAGAGGGGGGATCCGGGGCGATCCGCGCCGGCCCCGCCGCCGCCACCACCGCAGCGGCAGCAGCGGCAGCGGCAGCAGCGGCAGCCCCGCCGCCCGCCCGCCCTCCCGCCCGGGAGGCGCCGGTACCTGCGTCCGCTGGCCGCGGTGCCTGCGCGCCGCTGCGCCCCTGCGGCGGTGCGGCGCGTCCGGCGGAGCGGTGCGGCGCGACTAGCAGCGCCGAGCTGGAGGAAACGGTAATTTATAAGCGCTTTCTTCCTGACCTCTCGTGTCTGTTGTCTAATGAGGGAGCTTTGAGCATCACCCATCCTGCTGAGTGGAAAAACACCGGCACGGCCTCTTCTTTGCTGGGGAGGGGGGAGCCTAAAGGAAGGGGTGTGGGGGAGGAGGGGCCATGCCGCAGACACGGCGGCGGAGCCCGGGCTTGGCAGGCGGCCGCGGGGCGGCGGGGAGGGGTGGGCGGGTGCGGGGCAGCGGCCGCCGCCACCCGGGGGGGCCGCCCCGGGCCGCCCGCCCTCCCCCGCGGCTGCCGCGGGCAGCGGGAGCGGGGCTGAGCCGGGGCCGGCCCGCGTCCCGCGGCGGGGAAGGAGCGGAACGAGGGCTCCCAGCCGTCGCTCTCCTCTCGCTATTTTTTTATTTTCGTGCGTTCTTTTTAATCGTTATTTTTTTATCTTCACACAAAGAGCGCCCTTCTCGCAGTCAAAGCATCCCACGGCGCTGTCACCAGCTCTGCCCGTCGCTGCGCCCGGGCTCTGGCTCTGATCTTCCGCGGCCACTTTTCTTCCCGGGAAACTGTACTCTGGACCCGGTGCCGCCCTGCCAGGCTTTGGAGGCGTTTGGTCTCGGCAGCCGTGTGCTGCTGGAGAAGGCAGCACGGGAGCGTGGCCTGGCAGGTGCCTGGGCGGCCGGGATCTCCTTGCTCTGCTCTGCCGCTTCCCAAAAGCGCAGTCCCCGACACCGGGCAGTCCCAGTCGCAGCTGGAGAACAAAGTACGGCCGGGGCGATCGGCAGGGAAAATGAGCAGGGCAACGTTTTGTCTTGCGCTGGGTTTCACAGAACCGAAAGCTGGTGCTTTTCCCCTGCAGGCGAACGGGTATATGACTCAAATATGTCCTCGCCCTCCTACCTGCATCCCCTCTGGTTCTCTTAATGAAAGGGTACAGCAGCACACAGAGTCGTGAGGAATTTTCATATAACCCCTGCTGAAGACTTAGTAAGATCCTCTGTACTGCAAAATACCGTTTGCATTGTGGGAGCAGAGTAGTGGTGAGAGGATATTTTGGGCCATCTGTGTTTCGCAGAAGTCCCGCGGCGCTAAAGACACTGGGAACAGCAGACATGCACCAAAGAAGAGTGAACAGTCCCCACAGCTCTGCTCTCCAGGCTTTCCTGGATACATGATGCTACCTTCCTACACCACAAACTAGGACAGCAGTCATTGGGAGCCCACCTCTGGAGCCCGTTGCCTATGCACAGGCTTCTGGGGGAACAAATTCCACCACAGCAGCCTCCAGGGAGGTCTCTAGAAAAGGCTGATTTCCTTAGTTGGTTCTTGCAAAAGCTGCACCCCTTCTGCACACTCCTTGCTGGCAGTACAGGATGCCAAACACACTGTGCCACAGTCACACATCCAATTTGCCCTGACTGCAGTGCCCATGTGATTTTCCAGTATCTGAGCAGATTTCCAAAGTGAGTAGGTTTTTAGCTGAAAAAGAGATATATGCAGCTAATTGATGTCATATCTCCACTGAACAGCCTGGTTTAAACTTGTAACGATGCAGTCCATGCTGCCACCTACGTCTTCTGATTCAGCTTTCTTGTGTACTGCAGCTTCGATTCGTAGGCATCCTTCAGAAGGCAGCTCACATTTTGTGAGACTCCACGAGGGACTACAAACACAGGCGAGCTCTGGCTACACTAGGGAATGAAGCAAAACGTTTCTCACTGGTGCAGCCACTTGTTTGGTTGCAGTGAGGATGCCTTGATGCAGATTAGGAACAAGCAGTCACATCAGTGAAATGTAAGTAGCGGCTGGAGCCTCGTCTGTATGAAGGATCCTGCCAGCACAGCTGTACCAGTGACAGCAGTGGAATATTTTGCTCAAGTTCTCTAGGGGAATCAAAGCCTGTATTTTGTCTCTGGCTTTCTCTGTTCTGTTGCTCCTCACTCATTAAAAGTCAGACACACAAAGCACATGGTTGCTCTCTGTGTTTAAAAAAAATTATGTTCGGGGTAAAAAACCAGCAGCCAAAGCTGTTTTGAAGTCAGAGGCGTGTACACAGTACCTGGAACTAAGTGGAATAATAATAATAATAATTAGTCCTTTTGTGTCATAGATATGCACAGCACAACTTCTGAGAATGTGCCTGATGAATATTTGGGGGAACTCTGCCTTCAGCTGCAGCAGTGTATGGCAGCACTAATGCCTTTGGCTCCTCCACTCTCTTATGTAACTGAAATCACAAGTTGGAGCCCGAATTACAAAGCATAAGCATGTGTATGATATTAAGTGTACAAATAGTGCCTGAAATTACTGTCCTTTTCATGTAGGTCTGGCTTTAATCTGTTAGAATTTTTGCTTCTGCGTATCTATTGACTTCGGCGTGTGCTGATGCCATTCATAGTGCAATCAAGCCTAACCCCTTAAAAAGCCCACTCTGAAGACATTAACCCAAACCTAAACTAAGACAGTCCAAAATCACTCTGGTTACAGGTAGGTGTACTTCAAATGACCTGTGTACCAGACCTCAAGTGTATCCAGTATTAAGAAGCAGAATACCCTATCCATGTGGCTGCTTTGGTGACCAGCCAGAGCGGCAGGTTTTTTGCACCCCAGCCCAAGGCACAAGTTAGTCATCACCTTCCTTTGCATTTTCCCTCTTTCTCAGAGACTATTTTTGCCATTACCATGCTGATCTACTTTCTAGAGTTTTAAGGTGTCGGGTGCTGATACAGCGAGTGCCTCTTGTATCTGTTTAATCCGATAACATAACTCTTTTTTAATCTCCACGTCTGGGTCACAGGGTTTAAAAAAGACACTGGGCCAAATCCCCAGCTTGGCTACAACGTGTGGAAATCTACTGAGATGGCACGAAAGTCAGGAGAGATTCGCTGTATTTGCACCCGGTTAAAGAGGTCTCGAGAGGCAGGGATGTGAGTGCCAGATTTCGCAGATGGATGCCTATTAGCACAGGAGTATGGCAGAGCCAGGTCAGGTTTCTATCAGGTAAGGCAGAGGGAGGGATATCACACCAGGATCTAAAATATGCTCGTCAGCAAATTCTCATTCATTTTTAAATTGAAACAGATTTAATATTTCGTCACTTTTCAGGAGAACAGCTTGTTTTCACTGTGCGGCTGCTAAAGCGAACATGATGTTTCATGGAGTCAGGACCAAGACAGGGCAAGGACAAGGAGGAGGTTTTGCAGGGACTGGGGAGATTTTACATATAAACATTCAAGTTAAAAAGGCAAAATTCATCCAGGCATGAAGTCCAGCAGAAAGCTAGGAGACAAATGGACAGCATTGTCTGCAAAGGACTGTGTAAGCAAAAATGGCAAAAAGATGGTCCGAATAAGTCCCTTGCATTAATGATTCTCTAGACATGAATTTCCTATATAAAGCTCTATGGAGTCAACCTTTTTAGCAGAGGATCCTGAACTCGAAAAAGGAAGGCAGATTTTGTAAGGGATTTGCATATCATGGAGTGACTGTGGATTGCAGATTTTAAGCATTACTAAATTGGGGAATAAATTGTTGCTGTTGTTGTTACATACCAGGATATCTCACTAATCCACCCAATCCACTAAATTGTAGTTTTAGTCTGTGTTTATTTTACATGAAATTATGGCCTGGACAGTTAATTTTTCTTAATTTATCCATATAAATCATATATAAATAAAATATCAAAGAGAAATCAAAACATGACCTGTGTTTTTGGTACACTCCCCATCATGTGAACCTGCCAGTGATGGAGCCCAGTGATGCACCCAGTTTACAAGTCAAACACAAAGACAACTAAAACCCACAGGTCTTCTTGAAAAGTAGCCAACTGGCATTAAATTCTCTCATTTTAATGCTCTGGGTGGCCTATTTTGCTTATATTTGAGACTGCCTAGCCATTATGGGATTGCCTGCACTGGTCCTTCCCTTACATCAAGCTAATTACATATTAACTTGAGGCACTCAGCAAGTCTGAGAGGCTGGAGATGGTCCTTTCTGAACACCAGTTGAGTTTGGAAATGCCTGATGTTTTACAGGGGTGGATTCCCAAAGTGAGAGGCAAACACAGAGGAACCAAACAGCCTGGAACCAAAGTGGTCCTGCTGGCTTTTGAAAAAAGCGAGTGTCTCAAGTTAATTGACAGTCAGCTACCTGGAAATAAAAACCTCTCATATATCCAAAGGTTTTCACCGCGATTTTCAAGAGCTCTTGAGCAATTTAAAATTCTTGGAAGGAATGCACTATAGAATGAAAAATGTATGTATTATTAAAGAATGTCTCCAAACTGAAAGCCAGCCAGTTTCATAAAAGTGAGCTAAAAAAGCAATAACAGGTACTCTGTCTCCTGCTGGATACTGTATGAACCGTATGTTTTGCATTTTGGAAGTCGTTCTAAAGCAATGTTTTTTCTTCACTGTTGCTATTGGGAAGAACAGTAAAAGAACTATGCATAAATGAGGTTAAAGTAATCTAATTAAAAAAATAAACAATGTGCTTTCATCATCAATTCATATCCAGTCATTTGGGATCTAACTTTAAAAAAAATAGACAAAAATTCAGAAAGGATTTTGAAGGACAACTGTTTCTCTTTAAGATTAATGATAAACATACTTGTGTGTTCAAGGGAGAATAGATCCAGTGTTATGTAACAGGATAAAGAAACCAAATCCTTTTCCCTTAAATTAAAATAACCAGTATGTGTGTGGATTTTAGTCAATCACTGAAAATTCAGGAAACCCATTTTCTTTCACAATTGCATTCCACACACTAAAATTGACGTCTTCTAACTTTTAAACAGAATCACAACAATTAAAGACAGAAAAGATTTGTTTGTTCTGTTTGACCACACTTTGCCAATAGAGGGTTGTTCCCTAAGGAAAATTCTGCGGCACTTGCGCTGTGCAGAAATCCAAATGTGTGCTCATCTTTTTATTTCATGTGGCATTAGCAAATCCAGTTATTGCACTTCTCAATTGTTTTTTTATTTTTAATCTAAGTATCTAGGACTAGATGTATGCTACCTCATCTTTTTAAATCATTTTTTGCCTGAACTATTACATAACATGTCTTATAAAATCTTGCAGTGCCTGTCTAAATTTGCCAAAATGTGACAAGATCAACAGGTAATGGATTTTTTTTTATGTTGGCATTGTTCTTTGCTGGCCCAGTCATACAAAATATGTTAAAAAAACACAGAAGAAAACAATTTTCTACCATAGAACCTGCATTTTTCCACTTCTGTATTTTACAAAAGCATACCAGAACTTCTGCATCAGAATTTGACACATAAAGTTCCTCTTTATCACGAGTTCAATTTTCCAAAAAAAGGCAAATGATAGTTTTAATAACCAAGATATAAGCCCCTAAAAGGCTAAGACTCTAAATGTACTTGCTGCAAAAAAAAAAAAAAAAAAAGAAAAAGTCCTCTTGTATCCAATTCTGGAGTCATTATTTACACAATGCATAAGAGTTGGGATTTATTTAGAAAGGCACTGCTGAGTTCAGGTGATGTTCACTCGTGCATGAAAGAAGCAGGTATGTGCTTTGCTGAGCTACTCAGAGCTTTGTCTGTGGACCAGAGGAAATGCTGCTTTATGTTGGCACATCCTTGCACATGTCCACACGTGATGTTTTCAGTCCTGAAAGCAAAGCTTCAGGTCTGGGCAGTTTAAGTGATGTTCCCTCAGTGGACCAAGTCCTCTGTTAGCACTATTCCAGTATCATAAAGTGTGCTTGGAGATGATGCACATGTTGAATATGCCTCTTTCCCTGCTAATTACATACCCACCATGCTGCAGAGATTTCTTTGGCCTCATGAGCAGAACATCTCCTGCAAAGTAAAAATGGTTACACAGGTCCTGCATGAAAGCTGGGAAGCCATAGGAGATGTAGACTGGGAGATGGGGAAGAAGTTGTGTCAGACTCACTCTGAAAGCAGTAAAGGGTCCTCAGAGTCTGAGGCTGCCATGTAGAACCACTTCTATTTCCATTTGGAGCTAGTCATCGACCTGGGCAGGCTTCGCCTGACCACATCCCAGGTGACAGTGGGCATCACAGTGGAAAATAGTCCAAAAATATATGGTGGTGAGTTTACTGAGGCAGGCGAACCCTCTCGACTTACATGATGGATCCAGAAAAGCCGATGGATTAAACTCGCCAGAGAGGAAGAAGAGTGATCACTTGAGTGAATTCATACATGCTCATATTTCTTTCTATTTGCTTATGGGTCCCTCTGCTGCCTTCCTTCTCAAAGTGATGGTGAAACAGTTATGAAGAGTGTATAAAAAATGATTTTAAATTACCTGGTTTATTCTGACAAATTACATCGGTAGGTGTAGGCAAAAAGTAAGAGAAAATATTGTAAGAAACAAAACCACTCCCAAATGCATGTTTGTACGAGTTCAGACAGATAGAATTTCTAGCTAGGTGAATTAATGCACTGCAAGCAGAGAAAGGGCTTCAAATGAGCGCATAGAAAAAAAAAGAAATTTCAAAAGAACCCTGCAAGCTATCCAGTAACTGCTCATCCAGTTATCTGACTTTAATTAACAGAACTGAAAAGCAAACATATAATATAAACTTAAAAACACAGCGCTTCGGTTTTCCAGACTGCCAGTCCAAATGCAAAACAAATCGCTTGCATCTGGTGGTGGGGAGGCAGAGCCGGCACCGGGAGCAGCACTTTCACCCTGCCGAGTGACGCAGCAGCATCTGCTGTGCTACCCACGTGTGGCGGCTCCGACCTCTCCCGGCACGTCCGAGCCCGCCGTCCTCCGGCACAGCCTGGGCACAAACACCAAAGCATTGCCCGCGTGCCCCGAGGAGATGCCTTGGCTTCCACCTCAGTGGCAGCACCGTTGTTCCCTAAGGCAGCAGTGCCACTGAGGAGAGGCCAGGCTTGGATGACCTTGAGCCTCCTGAGCAGTTACCTTTTCTGGGCCTTTGGCATGCTCTCAAGTGATATTTCAGCCGGAATCTCCACCGCCTAAAATAAATTCAGCAATATTCACTATGGCATCCCTGCGCTTCTCTTTCGGGATACCTGACGCTCATCTCCCAACCTAGGCAGACGCAGGTTTGGGAAAGTTTACCCGGCTGCTTCCTGGGCAAGGAGCTCCTGGCCTGGCCTGAGGCCAGGGTGACTCACTTGGTGGTGTTATGAGGAAAGACAGAATTTTAGGGGGTTTTCTTGCCTGTCTCTATGTGCTAACAGTGTGCAAATCTGATGTGTTGTTTAGAGGCAGCCTTGGCAATGGTATTTTTACAAGGTGTTTCCTCCCACCTCCTGAAAGACGAACCCATTGAGGAAGAAGAGAAGCTGGAGGGAGGGGAATTTCTTCTCTGACCTTTTCCAAGCCTTTGGTGTGGTGCCTGTGGCTGCAGGGGACGGCAGTGAGGGACAGAGCTGCAAGGCGGCGCCCCTCCGGAGCTACATGGCTCTGGAGCAAGCAAACAGAAATACTAAGGAGACAGAAATACCCCAAACCCCACGCACTGGCAACCTCTCTCTGCCTGGCCAATGCACACACGTACACATTGCATCCCCCACTTTCACCTGGAAGGCCCAGCATCCCTCCGTAGAGTCTCTCCTCTGTATAAGTGCAACCAGAATTAAGGAGAGTTGACAGGACTGATGAACACAGCCCAGGACTCAGGAGTAGCCACCACTTCGTGTTTGGGTCCCAACTGGTTTTAGAAGTTTCTTGCCTTCTGAAAGTTGTGAGCTATTTACTGTTCCTTAAAAAAAAAATGATGTCTGATCTTCCCTTCACATGCAATTAATAAAATCTGCTAACAGTTAATTTAAAATGCCCACCTAAGAAAAATAGCATGTAAACACTAAGTTGCATTAATATAAAGCAATACACAGTGTGAGCTTGTAAGGTCTTCCCCAAGCTACCTGGAGCTCTCTCAGCTACCTCGGGCTCAGTGCTGTGGGGTGCACAGTAGCCCTGCAGTTATTATGTCAAACAAAACACAAAGCAGTAATGATGGGGGTGTTTGCCTTGCTGAGCTCCACCAACACAGTGGATCACACCAGGATCCTTCCAGCCTGGCAGCTGCACATTCAGCTGGGACTGCCCCGTAATGGGCGTGTTTTCCCTGCCAGGTACCCACTACTGGTCCCATGAGTTAAGACAGTGAACCACCAGCCACGCCTCACATGTGGGCAGGTGGCATTCCCCAATTCCCTATAGAACAGGCTCAGCACAAAGCACAAGAAATCCAGATTTGTGCCTCTAAATCTGTTTGCTGAATGCTAGTCAGCTCTGATTTGTCTCAAAGCCCAATCTTAACACCTGGTGATTATTAAATGGGCCACAAATGGTTAATATTTTGTGAATGGTTGGCCACAGGCTGCCTGTAGCACTAAGCCATTTTCTCTTACTGTCTGTGTCAGCCAAAGTCCTCAAGTTTCCTTATTTTTACTCCTGCAAGTTTGCCTGTCAGGCTCATTAAGTTCATGGAGAGAAGTGTGAAAAGTTGCTCACAGACTACCACATTTCCTTGGGAAGCACATCCCACCAACCTGTGGTGCAGCCAAAGTGGATTTGGGATGCCCACGGCACTGACAAAGAGTCTTGGTCTGTGTTGCCCCATAGGGAGTGTGCAGGGGGCCATCGCGGCTGGGGGAGCTGTCAGAGGAGCTGCATGGCCAGGCTGGGCTGTAGCAACAGCCAGAAAAAGGGCCTGGGATTGCTTGATGGCAGAGTCAAATAAATCCTAGAGCAGAGGCACACAGTGCAGGGTGCGGTGGACTCCTGAGAGCTTTTCCATCCATATCCTCCAGAGGTCCCGTGAAGCCATGTGGAGAGGGGTATGGCATCTATGCAGGCACATCCACTGGCCTGCTGGAGCTCAGGGCATAGGCACCATCTCTAGCTGGAGCAGCAGACACTGCCACATGTCCACTCCACCTGGCTTTAACTCAGGTTTCCCCTCAAGCTGAATTCATGCCACTCCAGAGCTCTCCGCACTTCGCAATTGTCGCTGCCTGACTTTCACTTCCCTACTGGGAGGCTAAGCTCCCAGTTCTCCCAGTAAGATACAGATTTAAATCCAGGTCATATTTCTACTGTCCTCCACCAGCAAAACAGCTGTTTGCTCCAAACATGAAGATATTTTTGTAAGAGCAAAAGCATGAATTATTTCAAACTTGCCTCGGGATAAATTTTCAAGGGCACTGCGGAGACTGTTTCCATAACAAAATGGGAGCTCTTCTCTTGTGAATTGTTCATGTTACTTTCATGAATGCTAGAAAAAAAGGTTGACTTTTTTAAAATGTCAGCAGGTACCTGGAATGGGAATTTGTTCCCATAAATCCTTTGGAAGCTATTATTGGTGATGTTGTTGTCTAATCTGACAAAAGTTCAATTTGGCAAATTTTATTGGACCTTGCTCTTAGGTATAGGCAATTAGCTTAACAAAATATCAGATAGGATCTCTGCTGTGTTTGCAATGCCTGTTGCTCTGATTCTTACCTGATGGGAAATGGCTTTGGAGGAGCACAGCCACGTCTTTGTAGCTGTTTACATCACATTTCTGACAGTGTTCCACCCTGCTTTCCCCATTTGTACTTTGTTTTTCGTGAATAAAGGTCATGGCATTGGCATCAGAAAAAAATACTGTTGCTGCAGAAGGAATTCAGCTGTCCCCTCTGGGTAATAAACAGTGATGCACTCCAAGGCTGGCAGGGCAGAAATCAGAGATGGAAGAGAAGCCCCTGGAGATCTCTGCAGACCTCCAGCATCCCACAAGACAGCTGTCTCCCTGCCTGTGCTGGGCCCCTGCAGACTGCACAGTCTCTAATATTTTGCCCTTTGAATATCAGAAAACTGATTCCAGCAGTGTGACTGGCTGTGAGGCAGGTACCCACAACAGACCCAGTGCTTACAGCAGGGGTATCCTTAAGTCCAGGCTGGGCATTTTCTTTGCAATCAGAGAATAAATGTATGGGAACTACACCCCTTGACTCAGCTGTAAGGTAAATGAGATTTTTCTCATGTTTCTGTATAAACATCCACACTGACCTTCTTGTTTGTGCTCATAAAAATCACCACTTGTCTTTTGGTTCGAAAGCTATTCTTCTAATCTTTTGTTATGTGTGAGCCTCTCAAGTCTTCTGATGTTTTCTTTTCCTTTCAGTCTGCCAATACTTTCCAGCAAGGTGATATTTTAACTAACTGCAATATTCCAGGAGTAATTTCATCACCAGTGCTTGTAGAAACATGTCCCCAAAGTTATGGTCCATGGTTTTATGATTCTCTGGGCATGGACCAAAATCTGAATTGTTCTGAGAATATGAGGGAAATGAGCAAAAGTTGCTGCATTATTGCTACAGCCAAGGACACCCAACAGCCAGTGAGCAAAAGCTCAACATCAAAAGCATTGGGAATACTTTTAGCAGAAACACTACTAAAGCCATTCCCAATTCAGTTGGAAGTGTATTGGAGGAAAAGCTCCAGGTTAAGCAGACCTTGAACTTTCTTTCCCAGGATCACACCAACTGAGTAGCTAATCAAATTCTACATAAATATTTGGGGATTTTATTAGTAAACAGCCTAGAGGTGAATTCCTTGTTTTTTCTCACTTAGATATGTTTGAAATGGAGAATTATCTGAATAATAATGAATACTTGTTTTTACATGGTGCTTTAGCATAATCCCAGAAATTATGATTTAAGGAGTGCAGATCTTCCTTGTTGCAAAGCCCTCCGGATTCCTGTGGCAATAGCCAGAAATCAGATAAAACAGAAGCAATTAATAAAGTATTTCATCATTAGAAAATTTTCCAGCACCGGAAGATTTTGCAAATCACCCAGCAGGTTTTGTACATCCTCTGGCATTTGAAATTTTGTCAGTAATGAAAGCTAAATGAATGCTGAATACAAGTATAAGGCTTAAAATGATATCACGTGGGTTCAGTGTGCACAGAAATAGTATTTTAAGGGAATTGTTCAAATTAAATCAAAATTGTTTATTTTCTTTATAAAGCAATCTCCTCTTGATTATTAACAAACTAAAAGCTATCTCAAAAATAATGAGGTTCTAAGGCCATCACAATACTATTTTCCCTTAGCATTGACTAAATAGTGGTTGAAGTTACACCCCTGTTTAAGGCTTCCACACGTCTTAATACTTTGTGTTGTGTTTTCTCCATGAAGTTTCATAACTTCTGCTAACTGTGTAGGCCTGGGAGGCCTGCAGAGCACATCCACGCTCTACAGGAAGTGGTTTTGGTGTTGCTATAGCAAGCCTAAATCAGTAAGTAATCTACTGAGTAAGCAGAGGTGCTGCTCAGCAGAGAAATTACACAAATGTCTGCACATCCTCACCATTATTAAAAAGGGAGGCAGCAGTTACAATGATCAAGCCTCATCCCCTTCAAGGAAATTGCAATTTTCTCTTTTATTCATCCCCAACGTTTTAATTGATACAATTTCTATTCCTGGTGCTGCTTGCTGCAGTTCACACTTGATAACTGGGGAGCTGTTCTTTCCTTTGCTCACAGTGTCCCCAGATAGGAACTAAGGCTGGATAACGAATCCTTCGTAACTCTGCAGTTATGTAAAGGGAGAAGGATCTCACCCTCTGGAGAATCCAGATCCTCTTTTACTTTACACCACAGCTGACTGCATTTTGGAAGAAAGAAATTAATCCTTTTTTTTTTCCCCTTAATGTGAAGCCCCTTTAATTCACCCTTTTAAAGCTTTTGGGGATCATCTGATGAAAAGTCCTAAAGAAACACAAGGCATCCCTGCTGCTTGGGTTGCAAAGCTAAGGCTCGTGCTCTGAAAAGGGAAGTGTGCTTAGAACAAAGAGGTTTTGAACACAAAAACAAATCATGGCAATGCATGCTGACAAACATTTCATCTGCCTGCTGCATTTACATTTTTTAAGTACACATGGAGTACTGTCGAGGGCCTTGCTTACCTTAGTCTGTCACTGACCCAAGTCTGTTTACGCTTTCTTCAAAATTGGTCCCTGCTGCCACTCAGGTATTTTTTGCTGCTGCTTTTGTTTGCCATTTATCTTTGAATTGTTTCTAGTCTGCAAGCATCTTTCTGGTCCCAGAACTGAGCAAAATATTTCAGACAGCCTTAGAACAGAACTGAAAGAAAGTCTAAAACTCCCTCTCCCATGACTCGTACATAGTCGACCCGTATCCTTTTGATTTCAGACCTACTTTTAGGTCTACACAAGAAAGCTTTTGCCATCTTTAATCAGGTTTAGTTGTTTTTTTCCCTTTAGTTTTGATTTCTTCCAGTTTTCTGGATAGATTTCACACAGCTTGCCACCACAGCTCTAGAGGACAATAAAAAAAATGTACGGGAACTCCTCCAAAGTACGTGTTTGCAAGGAGTGCTATGCCAGGAACATCATTACCAGAGTCCCAGTAACTAATCCAGAACTGATGCCATAACTTTTATGTGTACCAGGGGCACTGAAACCCATGCTGAAATACTTGGCAAGTCTGCCCTCAAATTAGGATATATTGTATTGATATTGGCTATGATCAACCACAACATTCCTTGGTTTTGAGGTAGCATTTCTGAAGGGGGAGGGTTTGCAATGCCAGTTCTTGTCATATGTTTTCCTGTCTCACCCTATCTCCGAGCCCAGCTAATCTGATGATATCCAACTGTCCTAATGAGCTGTATCTACTTCTAGGCTGAAGCGTTGACAGCTGCCTGTTCTATTGCCAACAAAAACTTCTGAGACAACTGTATCTCATTCCTGCAAGTACGCAAATTGCTTAATTTCTAGCCCAAATATGAGACATAGTGATACTTCTTTTCATTGATCCAGGTCTAAAAAAAGGTGTGTGCAATCCAGCACTGAATCATTTCCTCACATGCAGTTTAATCCGTCAGCTGGAAATGAGGTTTCTGTCTACTGGTTACAGAGAAATCAAGGGCTCATGTCCCTTTCAGCAGAGGTACAGTCACATGGGCTGAGGTCAGTGAGAAGGACACGTTCCTCCAATTAATGTTGGCATGTGTTTATTTATATTTTCATACACTGGTAGTTCTTCCATTTGCTGCTCTTGGATTCAGAGCACATGACAAGAGCTTCAGCTTGTTCTTATATAGGTAGGATTTAATGCACTTAAATCTTCACCAACATCTTGCCAATCTCAAGCACACAGGATTTGGTTTCTTTGCCAAAGCTGGTGGACCCACAAATCTGGTAGACCCACAGACTTCCCCTAGGCTGCAGGTACCAAGAAGAAACCGGGTGTGAAGGTGAAAAAGGTGAGAAGGTAAGACCAGACTGCCAACAAGCCTTTAAAAACTAGTCACAGCCTTCTGGAGAGACAGCTATCTAAAACAGAGACTGAATTTGCAGGGTAAATTTTGTCTTGTGGGACTACAATGTCTGCAGGAGTAGTAGACAACAGTCCCCAAAGATGGAGAAGAGACACACAGAAATGCTGATTTTGATCCAAATGTGGTCAGAATAAATAGAAGCAACACCTCCAGTAACAGCTGATTAGGGCAGCTCAACTCCAAGCAGAAATAATAGTTCTCCTTATCAAAATAAAAATTCACATCTAACCTCTGCCCCTCTACCCTTTGCCCCTCATAATTGTTATAACTTTTCAGATTCAAGGAATCATAGAAAATACAACTGAGCCAGGACCAAGGAGCAGAAAAACTAGGGGAAGCACATCTAGTTGACACAAACTCTTGTAGCATCCCAGGTCACCATTGTGGTCTCTCCCATGTCAGAATTTCACGCTCTGTTTTCACAGCTGAAGGTGGGACACATTTCTTCAATTCAGCTTTGCCTCAGTAAGTTCCTCACACACATACAAGCACAAAAACTCAACTCTTGCTAAGATCAGGCTGGGAAGGAAGAAGGAGAGAGTTTGTTATTGTTCTAGGGTTTTATTTAGGTGTTTTTTATTAATTCTTGGGATATGCTCAAACTTCGCAATGGTGGAGACCATATAAGTAGCTAGATTAGAGCAACAGACATAACAGTGCTATTGGATACAGAAATAACAGCCATTGCCAGTTCCATGGAAAGAGAGGACAAATGAATAAACATCGATCATAACATCTGAAACCACCAGGCTTGGAAAAGCCTCTTTATTTTAGGAATAATCCACTGAAAGATGCCAGGGCTAGATCTGGCATCTGACGTTTTCTCGGGAGTATAATTGCCATTGAGGAAGTAAAGGATTTTTGAGGATCCATAAATCCAGAAACCTTCTATGCCATCATCTTTTAATCACTAAGTCCCATGGACAAATAAAAAGATTGTTTTGTTTGGTAGGGCTTATTTTTGTTTTTATTTTAAATATGCAGTTTTTCCTAAGAATTTTTTTCAGATGTTTTTTATGCTGAAAAATTGCAGGCAGTCTCAGGATGATGTACAAATTGAATACAAAGGCAAGCAAAAAATCCAGATAGGTCTAACTCCTGATATCTCTTGAGTACAAGATGGTCTCACCTCTACAGGTGAGAGGTCTACAGACCTCTTCTCACTTGTTATCAGATCTAACACATCATCAAGAATAAGGCAGGGAAGAATTCAGAAGGAAATGGTAAGTATTTAGGGACTGAATGTCAGTGCAACTATACTATAAGTCCTATCACAGCCTATGGGACTGGAGAGGTATTTTTGGTGTCTGGTGTAATTTAGGAAGAGGTTTCTGAAGGAACACAGACTGTGCCATTTTGGGGAAGGAGGAATTGGGTTCTTCAGGATTACTGAAAACTTACTAAACAAGAAGCTTTCTGTATTTCCTCACAGCTGGAGACCAGTCATTGCAACACAGTTAGAAAAGCTGGAGGCTGAAAGAAGAGAAATTCTCTGATTTAACCTGAGTTCCTTACATTACAGCTGGTGTGTGCAAAATGCATCTGGGTTCTGTGAAGTGTGAGATACTGAATATCTCTGTCTACCTCAGCAATATTTGGAGCTTTACATTAAGCTGAGTGCTCAAATCCCAGAAGGTGGCATTGGGAAGCCAATCCCTTGGGACATCCTTGGTGTCAAATTCTTTGAGGATACTTGAGTAGGCTACGCAAAGGGATCACTTAGTGCATCACAGGGAGGTGACATTTACCTTCTATAGGGCATGAAGAAGACCGTATGTTATAAAACCGTGTTCAGCTTTGGTTTCCTCAGCAAAAGAAAATACTAAAGGATAAATCCAAACGTAAGCACCATGCAGTTTTAAGAGGTTTGAGATACTGATTCAAGATGTGGATGCCCAAAATACAGTTTAAGGGTGAAATGCTGGCACCATGAATATCAGCAAGAAAATCTCCTGGTGACTGCATTGGAACTGCATCCATACAGTTTATCCAGACAAAGACAGTATAAACACCAGAGACTCAATTGTCCCTGAGCTAACAGTGCTCAGTTGTTTAAGCGCAGGAAATGGCCCACCCTTTTCCCACCTTTGTACACCCAGGCAGGGGTCAGACACAGTGTAGCTGCCACAAGGGCAAGGCTGATCCGAGTTAGTGTCTGGCATAGGGTGACTGAGGCAGGGGGATGGCAGAGCTGCTGCCCTGGGGCTCTGCAAGTGATTGCAGAGGTGGCCACAAATGGGGCCAACGTATGGTCAGTCTGTGAAAATGCCCCATGGCTGAGCAGATACGTTCTATCAGTTTTCTTGGATAAACTGGGTTAAACCACTGTTCAGGACACAGTTTTCTTTCTTAAAGTCAATACTCAGGTGAAAGAAAGGTTTCAATAGTTTCCCTTAATAGTCCCCTTACAAGAAAAAGAAGTCCAAGGAATCAAAAGTACCGCTGTCATTGAGAGAACATAATTCCACCTTCTTTCAGTATCTTTTGCCACTGTAACAGGATCCTGAAGTAGTTGTTTTTAATTCAGGATTGAAGTGATTTCATCCTTCATGGTCATTATCTGCATAAGCAAGTACATACTTCTCTCATTCTTCATGATTGTCTTGATTATTCACCTTTGGTAATGGAATGTATAACTGGAGTGGGAAGGCATGAGTTCACTGCCAGGGAGTGCCTCCACAGGCAAAATGAAATGCAGTTACAAAAATCAAAAGCCATGATGAAATAAAAAACTGGTTTTTTTTTTCATTTTATCTTAACTTAAAAACTCAAGGTAAAATAGTTGCCCAACCCTCTCTGGATCTCCACATGTTAAGCGTTGTAAAGCCCTCATCTTGGGAGGAGTGGGAGCAGGCATTGAGAGCTGAATTTCCATGCTACGTAGATATGCACACATTTAATCTAGTTGTGGTTTTCTTAATATGCAAGGATCCTAAAGTCAGCTCTGGTTCAACTCATCAGTTCCAGCTAATTTTTAAGCCAAGGACTCTAATAAGCAGATTCAAGAGCATCTGGGCAAATTTAGCTCCAACCAATTTGCCTGGAGAACATCCTTTGAATACATTTGCATAATCTGTGTTCACAAAGCTACATAAAACATGCTTTGCCAGCTGTAGGCTGGGCCCCTCAGCCTGGCACGCTGCTGTCGCTGCTGAAAATCCACTGAAGCTGTGACAAAGTGCTTACAGTCATTCGCCTTTCATTTAGTTGATATTAAGTGTATCCCTGTATAATGATGTGTGACAAAAGCCTGGAATAATGGTTATCCAAGTAATGGTCAGGCAGCCTGCAGGCAGGGGGCTCATGCCCCCCATCACTGTGCCACAACCTTGACCTCATGACAGGATATCTGACAGTAAGAATGCAGAGCCACTGCTACCACCCAGGCTTGGCTTTCCCACTGCAGCATAGTGCCAAATTTGATAGTCTCTTCGGTGATCCAGGCACATGCCCATTAAGACAAGTTTATTTTAAAGAGGTCAGGTAGCAGCTGATGGGTGGTGGGAATCTTTTAGTATTCCAAAACAGGCAGTGTTTGAATGAACAATCTGCAGATGTGAACGTCAGCAGACATACTGGCAACACCCCGTCCTAGAGTCTTTGTGAACTTTGAGTACTTGCTCTTTGGTGCCTAATTATAGTCCCTGTAGCAGGTCATTACTTACAGCATATTGGGATCTAGGGATCCTGGTCAGATTCAGAGATCCTTTGTGCCAGGTGCTGCATAAACACAAGTGCCAGTTCTGGTAGATCCTACAAGCTAAGACCTTGCAAACTCTTATCCATGTGCTAAACTTTCTGTACAGCTGTAACTTCCCTGTGTTCAGTCTGATCTGTGCAGATATGCAGTTCTACTGTGTTCTAGTTCATTATCTATTTAACACCTATTGAACCCTCTGCAACTGCCTAGAAGCATGAAGTAAATCATATGCATGAATGTCTGTAGAATGTGGGGCTTAATAAAGATCAGCAGCAATACAGGCAGAGGAAATCTTGAGGGAGAGGGAAGATAAAAGTAATGATATAGGGAACTTGTGATTACACAGAGTAGCTACATACATAATTTGTGGGCTTCATGGTTTGGGAATTCTGTTTATTTGCTTAATGTAAATGAGCAAGAAAACTTAAAGAATCTCTGCCACCTACTGAAGCCAGAGCTGCAGTGTTGTAGGCCTCACCCAGTGCATTTATAAGTCCTTCCTTGTTCAGCAAAACACTTGGCCACATTTTGCACTCTAACAGGAGAATACCAAATAGCACGGACTGGGGACTGCTTACCTGCAAAGTACAAACCCAAATAAACACACTACCCCCCAAAATACTCTGTACAGTGAACATACGGAGGGAGGACCCTGTGAGGTTTGGGGGTGATGTTTCTTTCAATATTTGTGAACTTTTTTCTGTATTACTTGACTAGCTATAACCAAAAGCCACCTTTGGGAGTGTTCTGCATTCAGTCTAATTTAGACATACCCAATTTAGATGCAAGTTCTCACCATGCATCGCTTTCAGAACAAATTTCTTTGTAAGCTGTTGACAGAAAATGTTTACAGTCCTATTATACTCCAGTAAAAATGCAAACTGAGTAATGGATGTAATATCTTTTCCTTCAGTTTACTGGAGTTTATTACCCTGTTGTGCAAAGTTTTGTCCAGATTTTTTAGACAAATTCACTTTGTCCTGACTCATGCTTTTTGTTCTCCATGAAGGGTTTAACAAGCTGAAGTTTGGAGAATTTGCAGAATGTGTCTCTTTTGGAGTGACAATATTTCCAGGGAACCAGGATTCCTAAAACTGATTATGTTAATCAGAAATGTGTTGTAACTCCTCTGCTTTGGGAACACTGAGATAACAGATCACCTTTAACTTAATGACACACTTTGAGTTGTGACTACTGCATAATTGCAACAGTCTACACATAGAGTATCAGCTATTTGTAGCACTTGGCAAACAGGATAAAATAGGTGAAACTGATTTTTTATCAGCTCTCTGCAGGTCTAAAAGTCTTATTTAACAAAGAGTTTCTATACTTACTAAAGTTAAGCATACACTGAAGATAAGCAAAAGCCTGAAAGCTTTGCTGAATTCATACTCAGTTAGGTAAGGTTATAGAGTTTTTGCTTAATCTGGGCCACAGCTAACAGCTGAGTAGTGATACTGAGTGTAACAACCAGGACTCTGGGGAGGGTGTGGATGCTATTTTTGACCCTCTTAAATTGATTGCTATTCAAGTTTTGTGTCACTTACAACATGTTATAAAGATACAGAGAATCTACAAACAAACCCAAGTTACCTGCTTGGTTTAATGACACCACTTTTTTATAGCTCTCCAGAGCCCTTCAGTTTTTTACCCTGCCTGGTGACTTTGTTTTCACTCCAGCATGCCAAGTTGGCTGATTCTACTGAATATTGATATGTGAAAGGAACAAGCCTTCCCTTTATTTAACATGGGGCTTGTTTGCTCTTCCTGGCATTGGATCTTTATTACGTCTGCAGGGAGGGTTAGCTTTTAATCTGTGTGTTATTGCAACGTGTCTCCATCAAGATAGAGGCATGCCCCAGCAGGACAAGGTGCTGTGAAAGTTCAGGTTGCTGCTGTTGCTTCCAGCAAAGGAAATTATTTTTCAGCCACCCATGTTGAATTGCCAGTGGCCAACATGGAAACCTTTTGCAGACCAAAAGCTACCAGACCACAGATATTTACAACACCTAAGATGCAGCTCAGGGACCAGCAAGTCAAAAGCTGAATCCTGAATTTTCTTCTGAAGGCTTGATCTTGTTAAGATTGACTTGCCTAAGAAATCTTCCTTTGTGATATTAAACCTATTGATTTGAACATGAAACCAATCCTCTTCCTACTGAAATTCCCCCTGAATAGAGGTAAGAGAAGCCAAAACTTGTGGATTACACCAGTGAAAGAATACGCTATGAGCAGGCATTATGGGCTTTGGGAGGAACAGAACAGGACAGAGTACATGATTAGAAATCACAGGGTCATGCTCCCAAACCAAATGCATGTCCTTACAAGCTTTCCTCTGAAATGAGTGGGAGGGAGGCTTTCAAGGCTAAGTCAATGCTGTATTGTAACACACCTTTGCCATAACTTGGTTGATGGTTCTCCCAGCGTACCTGTCTGTGGACAAACCACACACAAGGTATTTATGACCTTCACATACAGAGCTTGTTCTTTCCAACAAAAGCAAATGAAGCTCCCAGCTCATGAAGAAAGACACTTAGATTATGACAACCTGCTGACACACATGATAAAAGTGGTTTTTTTTTCAACTCAAAATAGCCAGAATACCCCTATGAAATATTCTTTCTCACACAACATACTGTTTTCTCATTATGTGTGTTGACATTTTTCAGACTGACCTCAGCTAGATATTTTGTTCCGGAGTCCCCATTTAGTGGAACATTTAAACAATAACACTTTGAAGCATGCTCAGTCCCTCTTTTGAAGTCCATTCAGGCTCTGCCCTAGGGTCAGCAGGCGCATTCCAGCAATGATGCACGGACCATCTGCTGTACAAGTTTAAATCCCACTGGTCCTATACCTAGAGGTACTAACATGTTGCATAACTCGCACTGAAAAACAGCCTGTCAGTTCAGATGGGGTTTGGATTCATTCCTATAGTTCTCTTATCCTCCCGCTGGAGGGCCTGTGTACAGTAACCTTTGAGTGTGGTTTCTGGAGACTACAAATTAATGAGATAAATAACAAAAAATGACATTAAGTTCTTGCATTTAAAACCTTTATTTTCCTTTGCCCATTTACACCCTGGCTCTGTGATTCCCAGAGTTCACTGTCTGACATCTCATTTAGGTGCCTTCCTGTTCCAGACTTTTCACTTTGGAGGGCTCTAAGTAAGTTACCATAAATAGTGATTCATGGCCTAATGTCAATTGCTGAACAAGGGAAAACCAGGACAGTGCAATATGAAGGGTAAGTTTTCCAAGAAAACTTCAATGATTCAGATGACCAGTGACCATTTACTTGGGTAGGAATTTGGCATCAAAAATATGACAAAAATCTCTGCCAAAATATGTCTTTGTCTATATATTTTATCCATTGTGCTTTAATGCTAACTAGTCATTATTAAACTTAACAATGCATTGGCTAAGGTTAATGTATTTCAGACCCAAGCACTGTTGGTCTCATTGATGCTATGTAAACACAGAGGAAGGAGTGGTCCCTGCCCTTGGGAGTTTAAAATCTAAACTTGGACAATACACTTCAAACATATGGTATATCCTGCAGGCTGAATTACCAAACTTCAATCAGCATTAGCCTTAACAATTAATTTATGTTGCACATATGTTCTGCATTTGGGGGCATTAGCCCTGATGGGCCCCTTGACAGAAATGTGAGTGTATGTACATGCTGACCTTTTAATGATACAGAAGAACATGGCAACAAGCAGGGAGAGGTCAGCTGAGACCTGTGGGATGAAGCACAGCACGAGGGTAAACATGGCAGAGAGACATAAATAGGGTACAAAAGAGGGAGATTTGGAAGTCTTGTGGCATAAGTGAAGGAGAACAGCCATATCAGAGCAAGTTTTTCAGAGCAGCTCTAGCACTAATTGAGCACCAAAATAAGTGGGCACATTTCCATCTTTGAGTATCTGTCACTTATTTAGATGCCTCCTTGGAAACTGAGTTCTCCGGAAAATCTGTCCTCAACGGTGGGTGCTGAGCACTATACAATCTGGTCTGTTCATTTCTCAGTATGTGGTTCATCTGTTCTAAGGAACAAGTCCTTCTGGAAATGAAAAAAAAAAAGGCAGAAAGAAGTGTTGGATACAGAAAAGCATGCAAGCTGCCTCGTGGACTAAGAACAAGAAAGGCAGAACAAGCAGAATTTCATAAACCATGTGAAGTCAAATGTCAAGCCACCAGGACCCCTTATAAACAGTGCACTACTCCAGAAATGATGGTGAGCAGGGGCTAAATCACTGAGAAGTCAGAAGTTATGAATTGGCTGATTTGCTTCATCTCCCTGTTCAAAATGTTCATACCTGTCAAAAAAAAAAAAAAAAAAGAAAAGAAAAGAAGGTGGAACGGAAACATTTGCCCCACTACCCTACGGGAGAAAACTGTGAACATTAGTTAAGATCAAAACATGGCCTCAGAAGGAAGAAGCAGCCCATGGGGTTGAAGGGACATCATCTGAGGCTTTCTGCCTCCACAGAACAGAGTAGAAAACTCCAGAACACAGCATGAAGGGACCTAAAGCTGAAGAGCATAACATGGGACAATGCTTCATGTACACAGAAATCCAGCCCCTGGCTGAGGAGGGATATAAATCCCTCATGTGGTAGCCATGGCTCACGATGGAGTGTGACGTAGCACTAGTGGTAGCCAGTCAACCTTTTAGTTAGACCTCCTCAGACCTCGCTGTCCCCTCTGAACCTCTGAATCAAAGCATAATGCACCTCTCTTTGCGTCACCTCCAAACTTGTCCTTGGATCTCCCTGGTGGGATCCTGTAAGAGGATCAAATAGGCCAGGAGGGAGCAACTCCATTGTTTAAGCACAAAAGGCCACGTTCATTAGTAGGCAGGCATCTTAGAACCAGTCGTGGAAAAAGAGAGTGGATTTGACATTAAATCGGATATTCCTGGAGGTTTTCCTCAGCACAACTGCCTCTTTAAAGCTAACAGAAGCAATTGAGAAAATTGCCCAGTAATTCCAGAGTTCCAGTCCCAGTTCTGACATGAACTCTGAAGCCAATATAATCCTCTTGTTCCTTACAATAAGGCCTCAATCCTCCCCTGCTATAAACCAGCCTAACACCATTCACCTAAGTTAGTGTTACTCCATTTGAAGATTTGGTTCAGAAATTAGGGCACCACGAGACAGGATGGTGCAGAAATATCCAAGAAAATCTGGTCCCCAGACAAGTTTACATGCCAAAACAGAAATATTTGTACTTGTGAGCTGTCCTCGTGACATTTTAGGCCCACGGAGCAGCTACCTCCTGACAGGACACGTTCCTGTGAGATGCAGGTTTACGAGTGATGGATATCTCTTGGGATAATTAACCATCTTCAGTTGCTGCTGCCAATGAAGGGAGGGAGCCTCGCAGTGCCCACTGCACAGCCATAGATTTACTCTGTGGAGAAGCTGCCAGAGACTTGCTTGGTGCAGGATCCAGTTCAAAGGGGCCAGGTCAGGAGTTGTTAAGGACCCAAAATTTAAGGAAGGTTCCTAGGTCACATCCACTGCCATTTTCTAGTTACATTTGCCCTCTTCTTGGTAAACAGCAAATATTTTCTTGGAATCAGTCTAATTTCTTATGCCAGTGGCAAAATAAACCCCAGCTCATCATGGATATGTCCTTTCCAAAGAATTACCACAAAAATGTCTGAAACCCTATAAAGGCTGTTAATGACTCTAAATCTCCATAGGGCTTTTCCCCCCCTTCTTCTTCCCTCTTTTCTCCTTGCTCTGACGAGCTGGTGAGTTGGGAATGGGTTTAAATACCACAATAGTCATGGCAGCACATCAAGAAAGAAAAAGGAACAGAGTTTTGAAATATTTTGTGTAAGGCTTCAAGCACTTGAGTTGGTACTTATTTGACTGGTGTGTACCACACAGCAGTCAGATGATCTCTGCAGCTTTGGGAAATAGGAGAAACTCTGGAGAAGGGTGGGGGGGAAATGGTCTCTCCCACATTGGTCTTTATTGTCTTATGGATTTTATCACAGTATTGTTCTTTATTTCCTGCTATTTATAGGCTCTCATGTTTTGTGCTGCTTTCATGTTTGTGTTATCTGCCTTCCCACGACATGCTTCACCCCAGCCCTTGCCTACAGCTGGATCCATAAAGGACAGGCACGTGGGTTTGAATGGCACATCAGGGCTCATCTTCTTTTCCTTGGCAATGCATGCAAACTGCCCTTTTCTGAAGCACTAAGCAACCCAAGACGGTGATTTAAATGATGGTGGTTGCCCTGCACACTCTTGACTAAAGGGATTGAAGAGTTTGGCATTGGGCTTTTGGGTATCAAGCAAAAAGCCCAATCCTTGAGTATCCTTTAAAAGCCCCAGCCAGTGATGCTGGGGCTGTTTGCTCTAAAGCCCATGCTTTGCAATGAATTTAAACTATTAGCCCATAAGTACTTGATGATAACCACTCCAGAAACTTCACCTGAATTATTTTATAACTCTTGTCTTTGTGCAAGGTACTGCAGAGAGAACGTGCTACAGGGGCTATTCTTGTCCTAATTCCCTGTGATTTAGGGATATAACTCCACTGACCCGAACTTGCAAAAGTGAAGTTAGTTCTGGTTTGAAACAAATTAGGAGATTTCTAAAAGTGAGATCCCTGCTCTAGTAAACTTGCCGCCTAAAAGGTGGCTCCAATAGGCCGAGGGGCTAGAAATAAAAATGGGAGAGGTGTAAAATAATGCTGACATCACTGAAGTCAGTTATTTAATCCTATCAATGGTCTTGTACCTCACCCCAGAGCAGTTTCCAGGTAGCCAAAACACCAATTCCAGGCGCAGAAACCAGGCTGCTGGCTAGGTGGGCTGAAACTGAGGGATTTGCCCCCAACAACAGTCCCTTTCCTGCACTTATGGAGTGACAACAAGCCTCTCACACGATTCCACAACTTGCATCACTTCTTGTGTACCAAGCAGCCTGCCTTGGAAGGGACCACACAGCTCAATGCCAGTAACAACAGGCAAAAACCCTTCACCTAAACAGAGAGGAACAGCAAGCCCTGCCTTGGGACCCTTTCACAACATGTTTTCCAGCAGCAACACCTGCTATATGGGCTGCTGGAGAATTTTAAAGAAAATTAAACAGTTGCTTAAAGATAGAGCCAGGCTTGGACAGCTTTTGCTTGTGGGATTTTTGGGCAAGTTACTCCCAATGTTTTACCTGTAAATATGTGCAAAACAGCCACAGAACATCGTTCTTCAGTGCTGTGGAGCAGCATAAAGGCATCTGTTTGCTAAGGAGAGTCATTCTGTTTTGCCTCAAATTGTGTGTATTCTGGGAACATCCCTTGAAAAAAGAAGCAGAATTTTTCTGTGAGCAGTGTGGCGTTCAGGTTTTATTCAGACAGTTTGACACAGTTTTCTGTAGTTATCCTTAGTGCTAGTAGCAGCCAGCCTGAAAGAGGAGACATGATGGAAATCAGAAGCATCTGTAATGCACCAGACTAAGCAAAGATAAAGTGCAGTGCAAAGAGAATTAAATGGTGGCAAAGAGTATGCTCGTGTTGGTGAATCCTGGGATTCTTTCTAAGGTGCTGCTAAGAAGCAAACTTGTGTCAAGCCATGAACATTAAAGTACATGCTTTGTCTCCCAGGCACCAGTGAGTCCCATAAGCTGCCATCTAAAATTTTTACAGAGAAATCATCCATTGCAAACAATGTGGGAAAAGCTATGTGGAAATTCTTTTTCAGGGTGGAAGGAAAAAAGTCACTAGTAGGAACTCCACAACAAGGGAAACCAAAGACTGGACCAACTCTCATTCCATCTGAGAAAGAATTAAAAGCGTGAAACCAAAGTTTTCCAGCAGAGACTGCTGCAGAGGCTTAAAAGAGTAGCTCTGGAGCAACTGCTGGAAAACATAGCCCCAGCCGTCCCAAAAAGTGCTGAGTGCCTTGGTGTCCATGGAGATCAGCATGGATAAGGGGGTGTCACCTCTCCCAAGTCCAGCAATTACATTCTCCTTCTGTCTTTTGTTTCAGCTGATGAAAACCCGACTGTTTTCAGCTCAGTGTCTGGTACAAGCCAACTCCTGTTTATCTCCTGGGTCACACTTTCCAGCATGTCATCGGGTGCCCTCTTGGCCACCATCTAAGGCGCACTGACAGGTTGGGGTAGTTTTCCAGCCAGACTCTGAAATGGTTATTCACACTTTTATCGTGGCAAGATTAGATTATTGTAATTCTTTATTGGCCACCTTCCCAAGGGGGGCTCTGCACAAACTGCAGATGGTGTGAAATGTGGCCGGCAGGATCTGAGTTAAGAAGGGACAGTATCATCCATTCTGTTAAAAACTCTACCTTGGCAACTGGTTAGACAGCAAGCTGATTTCAAACTTGTCCTTTTTTCCCTCTGTGCCCAGCTGAAGTCAGGTCTCTGTGAGCAATATTACGATTTGTTACAGTCTGGAGTATGTTACCCAGGCTCACACTATCTGGTAAATAATTCTCTGAGGAGTGATTTCAAGAAGGTGAGGGTAGTATAAACCTGATTTCCATCTGCTCATTCTGCTCTAAAGCCTGTGCAAAAGCTGGGTGGGATACTGCAATTACACCCTTTGCAAACATTAGGCAGTGTCAGGGAGCAGTGGGCTCTCCTGCTCTTACTTCACCAAAACTTCAGCCTAAAGACCACCCCCTGCCCCCTTCTGGGCAACTGCCTCCAGGCATAAGGCAGCAAATCATAGCTCTCCTCTGGCACAGCTGGGGACAAATGGCAATGCCAACCTTATCCCACAGAGGCAGCCACCTAAATGCAGCACATCCTTAAAGTTCTTCTAAATTGCAGGTGTGTAATCTCATCCCTTCTAACCTCAGTGTTAGCTGCCAAGGGGACACCTGGACAGCAGCTGGGCATCCTGCTCCTGCTCTAGGACTGCAGGGCCTCAGCAGAAAGCATAGACTGCTGGTACGTGTTCCTATGTGCCATCTTTCACTTTGTGTAAACAGTGGCTACAAAAACAATTGATAGGATAATAACTGGCTTCATACAGACCAGCACAAATAAAACCTTCCGGTGTTTTGGGCTTTTGTCTTCTCAGAACTTTCCCTTTCTAGAAGAGCATGATATGAAAGGTGTATTCCTTCATATTTCATTTGTTTTTGTATTGAGTCCGAGAGTTAAAACCTTCCCTGATTTAGCTGACAGTGGCTAAACTCCTACAGGCCTTTCATGCAAGGGAAGAGTCTTAGGCAGGCTGTAATTAGAATCTAGTAAAGAATGATCATTTGGCTTCTTTTTATTAACTGCTATTGACATAGCAGGATGTGATTTGCTGCATAAGAGCGAGAAAGGCTGGGGACAGCTTTTGCTGTGCAGTGGAATGGCATGGCAAACACGGCGTGCCCTGAGCTGTTTACCTTCCCCGTCCCTTCTACAGGGAACCTGTGACCTGCCACTCATGGACGTGGATATAAAAGCTGTTTTGGTTGGTTGTTTTTTCTGTTAGTGCAAGACAGCTGACACAGACTGTTTGCTTTGGGAAAACAACCAAACCCTTTTGTTTTGCATGAAGGGGGTAAAAGAACCTGTATATATAGAATTGCCCTGAGTCTGCAAACAGCTGCTGCATAAGGAAGAGCTAGTGACAGTCAGCTTTGGTGCACAATGACTGTCATTTTAGACCTATGGTGCCACTGTCATTTTAGAAATTCAGAAGCCTCAGGAAGCTGTTGAAGACAAAAAAACATTTCCCCACATGGATAACAATACGTTTTTAAAGAAAAAAACAGCATGTGAGAGAATAGGCCAAGTCAGGATGGTTCACCTGAAATCATGAGAATTAGGAGTTGAGAAAAAAGGAGACAGAGGATGGTCTCTGCGCTTTGAGCTTAGTTGATCTGCACTTGCCATGGGACTGGGAAGTATAAACTGAGTTTTTGTACCACTTTTATAAACTGTGTCCTGCTGGACCAGATGTCTGGCCGTTTTACCACAAGGGAACTCATAGGAATAGCTTTGGGATTACTGCAGCCTGCACCACCCTGAGAGCAGCTTCAAGGGCAGGAGTTACCACAATCTAAACCCAGCACTTTGATACAGCCCTGCCTCAGTGCTGCCTTGAGCATGATGCTGCCTATGAGAGAGTCTGACAGACACCTGCCAGTTGCAGGTACCCATTCATTCCATTTCCAGGTTTCTCCAAAACAGGAAACCACTCAGTGTTGAGAACTGAGCCATGAATGCATCCTGTGCATTTCAGAAAACTGTCCCAATGGAATGCTGGGAAAGGCAATGCTTGCTTATTTTATGTACAAAAAACCAGCTTACTTGTATCCCTGCAGATGGGCCTTATTTTAGCAGAAAGTCACTAGAAAGGTCTCCATGACACCAGCTACCATGGCCTTAAGCAGCTGAGCAGAGGCATGATCTGCTCAAGTCTTCATGCACCCAAATATCAATCCATTCAGCACATGCACATGACAGTGATAACCATCTGAGGGACCACATGACAGACTAGAAAATCAGACAGCAAACCTCACCCCACTGTGTGTCACACAGTCCACTAGCCCAAACACATGCCATTTCAAGCCAAGTTCTTTACCAGATGAAAGGAAGGCCCTCCTGATCAGATGAACAGCATAGTAAGTGTTGCAGCCCTCAGCTGTGAACATGAATGCTCAATATGCCAGGTGGCTTAAACTGCAAGCATGTAATCTCCTGTTGCTGTGTAGCTTTCAGGCATCCTTCCACATTCTCAATTCTCCTGATAAATTTGTTTCCAAAGAACACATTTTCCAGCAATTCATAACATAAACCATCACACATTATGAAATCTATCTACCCCACTACAGCCAAGAGTGAAAGAGCTCATATATCCCTATAGAACCACTCTTGAATAGCTGGGGGGAAGCACACGACAAGGAGGTATGTTGTATTCTCTAGAGACCATCACTGTGACCATAGTGTGACTACCCAAACTTCAGGGTATTTGCAAATATAGCTGAAGAGTGAGCAGAAAAACAAATAGAGCCTTTAATTAGAGAGAATAACATGGCTCTCTGCATAGGAAAGCCATATCTTTACGTGGTGCAGATCAACACAGTTCCATTATGGAATTACATCAGCCTGTGCCAATGGGGATTCGGTCCAAGTATGCACACAAGGATGTCTGTCTTTACCATGGAAACACAACACCTAGGTGAAGGACCACATGAGCAGCTTAACAACTGTATTAATACTTGACAGGGCAGGAAAGAAAAATGAAAACAATTGTTCTAATTGAAACTACGGGGGGTGTGTAAGTAGGGCAGAATGCACAGCAATTACCTGATTTGGAGGTGAGCCACAACACCAGCACTTGTGCTCCTGCTCTATGGGACTGTGAAGGAGCCTAAGTAAACAGGATTTTGGTTTTCCATCTTTGGCTAAAATGGTTGTTTACACAGAAACAGAGAACTGTGTAAAATGACATGGTGCCTGTTCAAGTCTGAGGATTGAAGAGGGGCCACAAGCTGAGGAGCTGAATTTCTACCCACACTTGCACCAAACAACAAAGAGATGTGGTGCTCCCTGGGTTTCCTGCCTGGATAGTGGCTGGGCACAACTTTGATCAGCTGTGGAAAGGAAACACCAGGTTACTGCAAATGAAATAAAGGCTCAGTTTCCAGGAGTGTTAACATGAATGTTCTGGATTTCCTGAGGCTGGAGATGCTACCAGCTCACAGTTCCCTCTCCCTGCAGTCCACCTGCCACATGCTGACCCCTATTCCTTCCTTGTAGGCGTCACCAGCAGCCCTTGGGCCCTGCTCCTCACTCTCCACCACATCCTCTACATGTTGCCTGCAGAGAGGCAAACCCACACAGAAAGCTGTCCAGAGACCAGTTCCCAGAAATCCCACACTGCAGTGGATTCCCAAGCAGGAGCTGCACAAGAAGCATGAAGACAACAGCTAATAGCAAAATGAGGCTCCACTGGTAGCATGGGTGGGGGATAAACTGGCCTGGTGTAATCTAGGAGTCATTTGGAAGTATCAGTTGAGAAGCAGCAATAGTGTCTACAGGAAAGACTGGATGAAGCCCTGGAGGAACAAAGCTGCTTTTCCAAGGAAAAACCCAATAGGCAATGGCTTACCCAACGATCCTCATTCATGGTCCAACAAGCATGTCTTAGTCATACAACAGAGGAACAACTTCAAGCATCTGCCCCATCACCAGTCACTGCTTTGTGACTGTGCTGAGCAGTGACTGCAGCCCAGCCGGCGGTACAGAGTGACAGGTCCTGCACGCCACCAACACATGGGTCTGAACCTGTGACCCACAGGTTCTGCAGACCATCACAAATCCCCTGAGACATACAGCTCCCCACAGCCTGCCAGGTTGTTTTTAGTTCGACAAATTCAAATGGCTGCCACAAAAGCTTAATCTCTTTCCAGCCACACTCATGCTGAGTGTCAATAGGAAAAAGTCTCATGAATACGCTTGATAATTACAGAGCCGTGGCTGTAGCAAAGAACAAAGTATAATGCAGGCTTGAATACTCAGGAAATTGACTGCTGATATGTTTCCATTCATTGTTTTGTTCTCTGTTCTCAGTGTTATATTAAAATCTCCTACTAAGAATGAGCTTTCTTGTTTAATGGAACTTGTCAGTTAGAGGAAATCTGCTTGAGCTGTTTGATCTATTCTTTAAAATAATATTAATTGCAAATTTAGCATATGACCCTTACTTAGCAAATCAGTCGAAAACTAGAGCTGATATTCTTCAAAATTTGTTACCCACAAAAAATCATGGGGCATCACTTTCTCCCTTTAATGCATTCACCATCCCTTTGCCCCGACTATTCAGTCCTGGCTATTCATAGATATGTTGATCGATCGTACCAGTCACCTGACATTGTTTTCCTGACTCTATTAGTGAAAAGTGATAGCAGTGAATAGCAAACAGTAAACACGGAGAGAATCTCCGTTCACGAGAAAATTCATGAAACCTTGCAGTTTGTGAGCATTTTTATAAAATCCTGACAACCATATCAACTTATTCGAGTGTGACCTCACGTCCATAGAAAATCACACTCAGTGCTTCTGCCTGCCTCTCCATTAATGGAACTGGCTGTCTATTTTTGATTCCATGTGACTCGTAATTAAAGACTGAATTTGCATGTTTGCTATTCATCCTGATTCCCAGCATGTGCACTCACAATAACAAATCTTAACTTCAGGCTCAGAAGCTGATGTACAGCAGAATCTGGATTTCCAAAGTCCTACAATTCAGTGGTATTTAAATCTGAAGATTTCATTTGGTTCCTTGCAGACATAAAGGAACCACTTGGAAGAATCAGACACAGTGGCCAGTTTAGACTCTATGTAAGTTTGTAGGATTATTTCAACTCGCTTGTTCTGAACCCTCAATGAAAATCTGCAAAAATGGGTTGCACTGGATGGCTCACAGAAACAGTATTTCTTTTGTGAATGTCTTCCTGCTTCCAATTATATCAGAATGATGGAAGAAAGCGGAAATAGTTGATTTCATGTAATTAGATATAACACATTCTATCATCATCAGCACTTGAAGCTTTTCTTTAGGCAATATTGAAGACTTTCGGAAATGCTCAGAAGCCACTGCTCACGTCAGCACGATCACAAGTGCTGTCACTTTTAGGAATTTGACTTTACAGATGGAGAAGTGGTGGCGTGAGACCCCTCCCTGAGAGGCAGCAGACTCCCTTTCCCCTCCATCGTAACATCTCTGGCAGGCACCGGGAAATGCCTACCTTCTCTGGTGGCAGAGGTTTGGTTGTACCTGTGCTTATTCGTGGAATTTGCTTCACCTTGGCCTTGCTAAGAACACTGCCCTGGAGCTGTGCACTGCTGTCAGTGCTGCAGCTCTGTTTGCTGACACAGAATCGCCAACTGCGGATTAGGGGCAGCGAGACAGCCCTACAGAGGCACCTTAATGATGGACGTGCCTCAGGCGCGACTGCTCATGCTGTCGGGGGAGCCAGAGCTCCCTGCCTACGCGCGTTTCAGGACATGTACCGTCCTCCTCTGCTCCATCTTCCCTGCTCCTGACTAATTCAGGCAGCTCAAGTCACAGGGAATTCCTCTCCAGTAAAACCATCCTTCCCCGCCCTGATCCTTTCTGAAGGCAAGGGCAGAATTGTTCAAAACAACCCAAGGGAAGACATTCAAAATAGGAGGTGACCTCCTTCCAACCCTCAGTGCTCGGGGCCGAGGTGTGGCCCCCCTCAAGCTCCCTGGGTCATTCCAGCACCTTTGTCTCATTCCCTCCTGGAGCGACGCCCTCCCGCGCCGCCGCCTCCCACGCGGCTCGTGTTTTCCGCGGCCCATGAAGAGTTCTCTGTTCCCGCATGAGTCACGCCCGCAGCCCGCGGGCAGTGACATCAGCCCCTCCGCAGCCCTCACCGGGGCCGAGCACGCCGGCTGCCCTTGGCATTCGCTCGGAGCAGGGCTTTGTGCCGAGGATAACGGCGGGGAATGCTCGTGGGGAGGGCGAGGAGCTGAGAGCGCAGCACAGGCGATGGCCGCATCGAGCGATCTGCTGTGGGGGATGCCATCCCGTGAGCCGCAGGAGGAGCAGCTGCAGCAGCCCTGTTTTTCACGCCTGCCAGCAGGCAAACCCTCTCCTGGCATCCCCGGCGTGGTGCTAAAGCCCTGCCGGCTGTCACTACCTGTGCCAGCCACCCCGGGACACGGCACATGCTGCAAACACCTTTTTCTTTGACGGCGTTGGCGTTTCATCTGAGACCGGGACAGAGAGGGTGCGGCCGGTTTTCAAGACTGCTTTGAGACTACAATAAGAGCTCTTTATGGGCTTAAAATTACCATTCTGCAACTCTGGCAAACCATTCTCTCTTCCAGGAAAGCTGTACCGCAGGAAAGTTATCCCTCCGGTGTTGTCAGCTGCACCAGCAGCAGTGCAGTCCTGTCGCTCTGACCAGAGGCCACTACGTCAAGGGATTGAATGACTTCATGACCTTGATGGATGCAAAGAGTCAGTTCAAGAGTGATCAGCTGTGCAAACGAAATGCTGCCACCTCATTGATAACAGGGGAGAGTGCCCATACCAGGGCAGGGGGGGGGACATGTAAGGATGCAGCAGATAACAGTGACTCAGGGAGACGATGCCAACTCTGAGCTTGCTGTTTTGGGGAGATAGGCACCCCACCTACTTCAAGCCAGTACCCTTCTCTCTGTGGCAGGAGCAGCCAGTGCAGTTTGCCAAGGCTTTGCTATTAAAAAAATGTGTAATGAAGTATTTTTCTACCCATTTGCTTCTGCTAGTGCTGTTGGAAATTAGAACCATCCCAGAGTGGCTTGCTCACCCATTGACTTCAGCTACACCAGCAAAGCCCTCTCCATGTCTAGTGGGAAAGGGTGCCAGGTGAGCTCCTCCAATTGCTTTTGAAACATCAATAAGGCGCTTACACACAGAGAGAAACAAATGAAACTTTTCAGTTCCAGTGCAAGGAGAGTTCTGCTTTTGCTCTGAGCTCACTACTTTGGTGCTGTTTGAGGCTTAGACTACAACTCCCACCTGCACTTCTGCTTTAGATTTGGCTGAACCTCCATGAAATGTCAGCTACAGTTATGAGATTCCAGCACAAGAGATGGGAAACACCTGATGGCTGATATTTCTTTCTGAGGCCTTTTTTGTCCATGAGACTTCAGTACCCTGAACCTAAATCCTTCCCCCAGTTTGTCCTCCAACCCTGGCTACACATGCTGTAGCCAAATAACATCCCCCTGCTTTTTTTTTTTTTCCTTCTGGAGACACAGCAGCTGTTCTGTTTTGCTGCTGAATGAGGCAATGTTTTACCGGCTACGGTTACTGATTTGCAGATTTTGGTGGCAACGCTGTCACAGAGTTCCCACCATCAGCCCCTGCCAGCATCCCCTTCCCACCACACAACACTTGGGCCTTTCAGCTAGGCTGGTGCAGTTGTTCCTGGGCCATGGTGATCAGGCACTGATCTAGTTGAAGCAAATTGCAAAAACAAAAAGCAAAGCAAACCACACACACAAAAAAGGGAGAAAACAAAATCCTTCCTATTTTACAGAGCATTTTGTTTACGGTCTTAACCCCCATCAGTTCCTGATGTGGCTTGCTGCAGAGTCACATGAAGAGTTATTGAGACACAGCTGGGAGGGGGCTGAGCTGGAGTAAAATGGTAGGAAAAAAAGGCTGAGATGGGAACATCTCAAGGTAGAATTACTACTAAAGCTTCCTTGTCCTCAAACCATGGCCAAGGTTTCTTATCTTGGACCACAACCATGAGATCACCATAACTTTCCAGTAAACAGCCAATTCATTTCACAATTTATACATCATTACGTATCCTCCACATACCAGAGAATTAGCTCTACAGAGAATTAGCTCTACAGACTCCTTTCAGGCCTTAAAAGGATCCTTAAGCTTCAGTTTTCATTTTTAAATGAATACAAGCATTTAACCGAGCTGTAAGCTGTTAAAGCAAGACATCACTTCAGTGATAAACTAAATAATTTCAAAATAATTCACTTAATTGTCCCATTCATGGACCTATGCCTTCAGAATGGGACATGCTTTGAGATTCCAAGTGACAGAAATAGTAACAAAAATAACAACAGCACAGTCCATCATACTGAACAAAACAGTGATATACCAAAATACAGCTCATTCTACTTTATCACAGGCTGTGCAGGGGTGTGGGTGGGAAGCAGGAGGCTGCAAGAAGAGACAGATAGAATAGCTCCTACACGCTACTTTTTCCTCTGTGTTGCTATTTGGCTTTTGCTGGAGAAGCACAGCAAATACATTAACACCCGCATGAAAAATGAGCTGAGGTAATTCCATCTATGAGCATGTGATCAGTCCTGCTGCCACAAATGTTTTCCCTCTAGGTCCATATCTGAATCTCACACAGACTGACTCACGCTGCGGCCGTGAGCGTCACTACTACCCGGCAGCGTCAGGCTGTCATTTGTTTCCTTTTGGAACGGGATGTTCTATAATAGCTCCAACTCCCACTCGACAGTTGATGAAATTGCAGTTCTTTCACATACCTCCTTTGTTCCTGAGCAGTGAGGAGTTTTCAGTTCGTTTCTAAGGTGCTAAAAGAGGAGCAGAGTGGCCTGAGCTCGGGATGCCTCACCCAAAGCTCTAACAGGATGTATCTTTTAACAGGATGGAGGTGTGATGGTTCTCAGTGTGCTGTAGAGTCTGCTCTCCAGAAAGACAAAGGAGGCACAGAGCAGACCTGTTGATTTTGGGGCTTCTGCTTGAAGTACAGCTCTCTGTCTCATTCACAAGGCTTCTTTTCCTACAGCCAGGGAGAGACTGTCATGTCTCTTCATGGAAGGTGAAGCTCTGGACCTGCTGATGGAGCCATCAAAGAAGAACCAGCTCTGCTTCAGAGTGTCTTGCTGTGATGCTCAAATATGCAACACTTGCTTCTCAGCACTGGCTAGGTTTGATCCTCTGCTCCCCAAATGCTAATCTACATCTGTGTCATAGTCTGGAACAGGTAAGTGCTTCAGAAGTGAATCCCTGACTGACTGTGTTTCAGTTCATACTGTGGCACAGTTTCAGAGCTCAGTCTACAGGACTAAGCTCATGCTAGTCTCAGGTTAAAATCCCCAAGTGTCAACAGTATAGAAACAGAGTCCTCAGCACCAACTGGCCTGTTCTGCTGGCTCAGTGCTCCTGTCACACCAAACTACCTGATACCACTGCTTGCTACCTGCCTTTGAGAGCCCAAAGTCCTGGAGTTGTCAGATCTCAGCACACAACTGCAAAAGGAGGAACATGATGTGGTTCTAGAGGTGCAGCAGAAGAGAGGAAGCTGCAGTCCCCCAGGGTTCCCTGCCCATGTAAAGACCATGTTCATCAGGATACACCCGTAATGCTGCCAAGTTTCCTGCTGGGAACATCCTGACAGGCAGCTGATACAAAGGGACAGAACCAAGGGAGAGAGCCAAAGAATGAAAGGATGTAGATGATGACGGCATTTCTCCTGCTTAATTTTGGGATGCTGCTATGATTCAATGCAGACTAGAATGGATTTGTCTCCACACTGGATACACAGGAAAATGGATGCATTGCTATGCAGAATCTAGTGTTCCATGTTCCAAGTGCTACTCCCCTATTTATCAAAGAGCTTTAACCAAGTGGAGATCTGACATTACTTCCTAAGGTTGCAGCCATTCCCAAAGAGGAGGTCAACACCAACTTCAAGTGTGGTAAAAAGAGTATTCCCAGCATTCTTCAGAAAAAAATTATCACTTATTACCTGCCACTAGGAATATAATGGGAAGCTTAAAGATGACCTGGAGACAATTTGGAAAAGCAAAACTTATACTTTTCAAACTACACATAACATTTCTCTGAGAAACAGGAAAGTTCCTGAGGCTACTGCCTGCAAGAGGATGTCCTAAGAGTCTCTGAAGATATTTATTCTGACCTCCCGGACCTTTGTCCAAGGTTCATTCACTGGGGTTAAATAAATAAGCATTAACAAACCCAAAGCTCCAGACCTTCTACTGTCCTGCATTGAGCCAAGACCTTAAGCAAAGAGGCTTAAGTCACATTTATATTTCCTTTGACCTAAAGACAGAGCACAGCTCAGTAAATCCCAGTTATGGAGCGAAAAGACCTTTATGGCTGCACAACCTTGCATTCAGCTGCCTGAGAAATCTTTAGAAACCACTGCAAAGGCAGATCATCACAACGTGGCATTCCCTGCTCACTGCAGACAACTTTACATGCAGCACTGGCTGGGGAGAGCAGTCAGAGCCCCAACCCTGACTTACTTGCATGACAGCCCTCAGGAATCCTCCTGGTGCTGCCTGTCCAGCCTTAGGTAATGCTGCACTGCAGGAATACAGTGCTCAGGCTCTCAGAGCCGGCCCTCAAGCTTTGGCAGCTGCCAGGACAAAAGACAGTCTCTAAATTAAGTCACTACAATCTCACAGACATCACCTATAACTTTACCTGGGCTTACCTGGGTCGATGTGGAGGGTAGGGCAGCGTTTCTCTTGACATTCAAAACGAACGCGTGCACCAGAGAATACGAGGCTCCTCGTACACAGGGTATTGTTCTGGATTTCGTATTTCTTCGGGGTTGTCTTGGCAACGAAGAGGGTTTGCCGCTAGAGGTGTGTGAAACACTGGGCAACAAAAAACATCACAACTCCCACTTGTTTCATTCCATCACCCTGTTAAACCAGACTCTTTTTCAGCCTGCTGGGATGCTATCAGAGCGCTGTGTGTCAGAAGGGGCAGCACAAATCAGCATGGACTCCTCTGCCTCCCCCTTCCCCCCAGCGCTGTGATTCTGAAAATAACAAAAATTGACATTTTTCATTGGGAAATGATGCCTATCCAGACACATTTATAAGCTCTGTTCCCTTTCTCCCTTCAACTACCTTCTTAGGGAGTAGTTCCCTGGCGAGCAATGGACAGTTCCAGAATGGATAGGTTGATGGTTTTAAGTAAAATTATTTTTTTAGTTTATTGACATGTTTAGTGACTTCATTGAAGTCAAAGGGGTGACTGTGGACTGATTCCAATATAATAACCAAGTTTGCCATTTTGTCCTGATCAGAAGGAGTCTTTCCTTTGTAAAGAGAAGAGATGCTGGACAGCTAAATGCTACAACTGGTCAACAAGTGGTAGTGCACCACTTGCCCTTCTGACTGAGCTCCTTCCATGGACAACAGATCTTTATTTGCTATGAGTGAGGTCCAGGAATTATTCTCGAAAGTTTTTAAATCATCTTTGGATGCAATTTCAAATTGCTCATTGATATCACTTGCCTTTACTTTTACTTACTGAAGGCATTAAAAAATTAACCCAAACAGCTGTTCACATGCCTCTATTTTTTATGTAGTAAAATGAAAAAATGTCTGAACAGCTGTGTCAGTAAAACACATCCAGGTGGCCTCCCTAAGGCAAAGTTTCTACGAAATCTGTAAGGTAATGTTTTTATTATCTGAGTTATTGTATTTCTTTTTTATTACTTCACTCTCGTGGATTCTTAAAGAGGTATTGGCCACTTATTTCTTATTTTCATCCTTGCCCCTCAGTGTTCGAGCTGTGTCTCAGCTCAACAGAAATGTTGCAGTGATTCAGCCATGAAGGGTGAAAATCACCCTTTCAGCACAATCCTCCTGAACCTATTCTGAGGTCTTGAATGGGATTTAAGATGGGGTGAGAAGCAACTTTATAGATCTGGCCTTTCTATGGGGAGAAACTTAGGCCGTAGCACCAAACATTACCCTAGGGAGATTGAAGGGCAGAGGGAATTTGTTTTCTGTGTTGTATAACCAAGTCACCTGAGGTTCACAATTTTTTGGCAATCCCTTGACAAGGTAGCTGGATGATCCTCAAGGAGAGGCTAATGACTCACAATTACACAAGAGTCTGAAAGAGTAGTTGTTTGGAACTCCAGCATGGGAAGCTAATCAAATTCTCAGCCGGGTGGTGCTGAAATTCACACAGCCAGGCTCATGTCAGGTTCACTGAAAAAGGCTCATGAACTTCCCTTACTGAGGATTTGAACTCCTTAACCAGTCTCCCATTCTGCATGGAGCACATTTTAGCTTTCAAAACTCTGGTGCCCCCTCCATGCACTTGCTGTCATGGTCCCACACCATGAGAGGCTTCCAGACGCCTGCTCTGAGCCCTGTGCTCCGCGGCACCACACTCCATCTGTGCTCCAGGCCATTGCATCATGGTCCAAACCCTAAGCCCTGTCCAGCCATCCAGGGCTCATCTATTTAGTCCCTTCCATATAAACCCTCCTAAGAGTGTGATTCTGTTGCTATAAGACAGCTTGCTGATTTATGGAAGTGTTATCCATAAATTGCTTATTGATGTTTTCTTCCCTGACTTTGGTCCTTGGATTATGAATTCTGCAGAACCAAGTTAAAGCACTGAAGTGCCTGAAGATTACCAGCTACATCACAGGTGTTACAGCAAATGATATTCATAATAAGAACAGCAATATTAATTGTAGTGATTAAATAATTTGTTGCTGTTATTATTCTTTCTCCTATTCCTACAATATTTGACAACTATGGGCTCTCCAAAGATTTCCTTGGACTGAAAAAATATTTTCAGGTGACTCAGAGTGCAAAGAAAACAGAAAACAGTTTTATATTGTTACAAACACAAATATAGCTGATATTGTTACATATTAGTATACAGTGATTTTATATTAAATTATTTTGCTGAAATTTCTAGTTTTTAAAGTTGCTTTTTAACTTACAGCATAATGACAATATATAGCTAAATGTCTGAAAATTTTTTATATACTAGTAAGAGTTTTTCCTTTTTTTTTTTTTTCTAATTGGCTTGAGAAAAAGTATATAAAAATGTCTGTACATGACAAGGACCATCTTCCAGGGGAAAGCTCAGCAAAATCATCCCTGAGTCTAAAGGAAAATTTCATTCTCCTCTAAATCATTGCCTTTTGGTACATTTTCTTCATATTTAGTAGCTGGATGCAATCCTCTCTATATGTACTAAGCCTGTGTTATTACGATTCCAGCACGATATATGTTTATTTGGAGTCTAACAAGATCATCAATCAGGAAATAGCACTGCACTTCATATTATGCATTTATTTATAGTGTTAGGATGAGATTTACCTGGGTCCAGAGAACAAAATTAGGCTGTTACAGCCCTTGGTTTCATATAAGTTATTTTCCTCTCAATGCCTATGCCCCATGGACTTGAATTTATTTCACCAATACTGGATGAGAAATCTCCCATTCTCTCACTGCCTCCAGGTAACAATGTCTATGCCTTTCCTCCTGCTTCCAATTTCCTGTCCTTTAAAATATAATAACAGTCACAGAGCAAGAAAGTCTGCAGTGTATAGGGAATATTTTTTTCATTTTCAATCCTTTTGTAATTAAAGAAATCCTACTTAGTAATTTGATGTCTTTACTGACATTATCATACTTCTGATCTTAACCTTCCAGTTGAAGTTTAGGGGCTGGTTGGTCATTAGAAAGAAGGACTATTACAGACAGGTTATGGGATGCAGATTTGGAAGATCTCAGTTCTTCTATGAAGTATGTCACACCCTGAGCAATGAAAGATGACTTTAAATGGAATGTGTACTAATAAATGTAAATATTAAAGTGGCAAATCACAGAATAGAGAGCTCAATGTAGTTAATAATACAACAGTAATTATCTTAAATAATACTAAAAATATAAGTGAAAAACATTAAGAGACCTTTGTTAAGGGTCCAAACATGTTCTGATTGCTGTATTTGATAATTTTGCAAGAACTTAAATCTCAAAGACTTGGAATCTCTGTGAGATTAGAAAGTATTTGCACACAAAAATGCAGGAGAGAAGTTAAATGAACAAATGGTAAGTTTATCTCACATAGAGAGTTATAAAATCATTAAGCAAGTAGAAGTTTATTCAGTTAATTGGCTAAGGCCCAACAAGGATTTCACAACACTATCAGCAGGGTGTTGAAATATTAAAAAAAAAACAAACCAAAAAAACAAACCAACAACTCAGCAACCAAATGCTCAGTTTCAGAGAAGCACTCTCATCTAAGAAACACTCTCTTCAGTATTTCTTAGATAAGGAAATGTTTATCAGCACACGTGTATGTTCTTCCTGGAATCAAGGTCCATGCAATTTACTTCACATAGAGCAATATTCTCTCAGTGTTTTGTGATTTCTCCTTGCTCAAATACCAGGAAAAGTGTAAGTAACAAGCATATACGGTTACGAAGAAGTGTGACACAAATATCATTTATATTTACTTAGTCATTTGAGCTAATATAGATATGTAATCACAGTGTAATGAGTTAACCAACAGGACTTCTGGCACCTTGTGCACAGAGAAAAAAAAAATATCTCCTAGGAACATGGATGGATAGGAATATGCTAAAGCAGGAGCACAAGGAAAGGTAGCTTATGCAAGTACTCATACAATAGAAAATTGGAAAATTCTGAAATAAAATAAACAAAATTGAGGTGTAACCTCTGTAAAGCTAATGAAATATGTGCTCTGGACATCCAGTAAAACTCCAGTGTAATTTTACTGATCGTGTAGTATCATTTGAATCAGAATGTTCCTGAAATTCTGGTCCTTGATGTATCTTTTCTTAAGAATAGTCTAGCCATCTAGGAAATACTTCACCCTACCTTCCAGGACACAATGAAGTTTGAAAACAATTCAAATGTAAATACTTGCTGATGCCAAACACTTCAGTTGCCAAGAAGAAATGATGCATTTTGTATCAGGATTACATTATGACCAAGATTAATTTTTGGATTGTCTCTGGCAATTCTTTAACAAAAACACCTCCTTATGAAATGCAAGGTGTAACTCACAGGTTTTGTCTGTTCAGGGAAACTTCTCTCAACAGCTGATTTACAGTGTTCACACAGAACAAGCTGTACTGTAACCTTTTAATCTAACTGCCAGATACTACAGAGCTAACATATTGGGAAATAGCACCAGGTTTTTGAAGATAGGGCAACTCAGTTATAAAGATCTTAAGGAAGACCAGAACTATTTAACAAAACCAATCAATGAATATACCCCAAATTCTCTTCAGAGAAGGGAAACATCTCACCAGTGTAATGTAAGGCAACTATCACCCAGTAAGAATTTGGGCCAAAACTCAAGCAGTGTATCACAGCATGAGTTGTATTATCAGGTTGCCTGCAGCTTCTGTATCCAGCTCTGTTCTCTGGCTTTGTAAAAGAAATCAACCTCCATAAAAAAGCAACCACTTGATATATCTACATTTGTATATGTAGATTCACCAACGTTCAAAACCATCTACTATAAATTCAAAGATGAGTTCTGGGAACAAAACAGGTTTCATCAAAACACAAACCTAAGAAAATGTAGAAGGGAATGGAAAAAAAGAAGGGAGAGCTGAGAAGTGGTAGAGAAATAGTGAGAAAATATTGTGAACATGTTAGATTATTATCAGATGGATCTTCCCTTGCATCCAATTTCAGTTACTTTTTATGGCTGTCACTCTCACTACATCTATGTGCAAGGTTCAGCCTAGAAAGCAAATGAGCAGGACTATCATGCACCGTTTGAGTCTTGTTGACTCCTACCATGGCAAAACCTCTTGATTAGGACTTTATTTCCCTGAGCAATGTGGTAGCCACTCCTTCCAACAACCAAATGATATTTTTCTGAGTCGAATGCAGTTTGCAAGGCTTAAAGTCATTAAGCACGACTGAGATGACCAATCGTGCCACGTGAACACCGACTCATCACCACTAAGTGATGTCAAAAAAATAACCACATCAAGAAAACCAAAAGCTTAAAATGTGGAACAGCGCAGGGGCTGAAAAACTTCAGTTTCTACACAAGCAACTTGTCAAAAGGAAAAAAACACTAAACTTGACAGGGAAATTCTTTTACTGAAAGTTACACGCTCGGTTATATGATTACATTGCTGTGCTCTCCTGCTCCTCTTCTTCCTCCTGCATTTCTATCTAGGAAGTATTTCCAGAACTTGCTAGTTCGGTTACCTCTTTCAGAGTCTTGGCATTCAGTGGTTTCAGTGACAAAGTCTTATTATTATAAATACTTCAGCTATAACATTTCTAAGGAAATTAAACTGACTATCATAATGTCCTGCTGACTCTCACCTGGGAATTTTAAATTCTCTAGTGTGGGAGAAGACTCTGAGAACAAAACACTAATTCTGTTATTTCATTAAAAGCAAAAGAGGAAATTTAGGATAAAAATTTCAAAACCTGGAAAGGGAAGTCAGGAAACAGCAAGACAAGAAAAGATGAAAACCAGCACCACATCAATGACTCTGGAAAATTCCAAGTCAAAGTACATCACAAATTTTGTTTTGGTACAACAAGATTATAAACAATACACTTGAATTTCACTGACTTTTCTTAAAAAAAAAAAAAAAAGTTTTTTTAACCTTTCTCATTCATCCTTGTACTGAATATTAGCCTATTCCTGAGTTTACAGTCACGCATATTGTCCACACTCACACATGAAGTTACATTGGTTTGCAGAAGACTACTTTTTTTGAACACAGACATCACCCCTTAACATTACTTTCTGACCTTCAAACTTGTCACATAACATGCAGTATTTAGATATAAGCTGCTATCTAGAAATGAGCAGTTTTGATGTGATCAAATTATTTCATCACTCCTCAGAAGTACATGCAATGAATCAGCAGTAGCACGAGAGATTCCCTGTCATTCTCTCATGTACTTCACTGTTGCCTTACAGAATGACACAGTATCAGTGATAGTATCCAGCCTCTGGAACAAACAAAACACAGACTAATACAGAACATTAAAGCCAAAAGTAATTTTCCCTGTACCCGTCTAAAGAACTGTAACCAACACTATAGAGAAGTCTGAATGAAATCTTGCTGGGTTCTGTGTGGAGCCCAGTTGCAAGCCAAGAGTGATGTAAGATTTGCCTGGAGTTTGAACTGAGCCCTCCACATTGTTTTGAGAGCTCACCATTAAAAGAAGAATAAATGTTAGCAATAAAAAGGCCAAGAGAATGAACATCTGAGAGAGCCTAGGCTGAAGATCTGCAAGGGATCTCATAAATATATAGCAAAAATTCTCACTGATGGATTCCCCAGAGGAGAAGAATTCTACATCACCCACAAAGCACATTTTTTATAGATCGTTTCTCTCTGACTGGACACAAAGAAATGAAGCATTTAACATATAACTCGTAAAATTCAAAGTTTAAAGCCTAGGAAAACAACCACGATTAGAGCCATTCAACAAAATCATATCTCCCTTCACATATTATCTTTTTATTCTTATAATTTTTCAATAAACCAACTCTTAAATAGTAGTACTGTTAGGTATTGTGGCTTTAGGTGAACAAATAAATTAAACAGAATGGGCCTGAATCATACCAACACCACAGGCAACTGCTGTGGGTTTTGCCACCCAACGTGTTGGTAAGGGATTAGGATATTTGCTGTCAATTCATACTCTGGTGCCCTAAGCTTTGAAGAATGCAGTAGGTCCTAGCAATTTTTGTTGGCTCAGGTCCCTCATACATGGGCCATATGTGACCAAGAGTAGCTTCTCATGAAGAACACAGTAGAAATTTGAGCATGCTCTGCCAAAAGCCCCTGGGAAGCAGGATCTGTTGGCACATTCCTACCTTCAAGCAGGCAGTGGGAGTGCATCTTGGAGTTATTTAGCTCCAGGCAAAAATGGCAAAAGTCTCTTCTAAGATGGACTGTGAAAACAAAATTACAGAGGGTACGGCTGGTAAGTACAAAAGGGGAAGACAGAGAAACACATACCAAATATGCACAGACAGAATGGGAACATCTTTCTGTTACCAGCAGCATTTACACATATAGGATATACACATATAGGATTCTGTTTCTCCTCCTGGCATTCAGCCCTGGGTGGTAAAAGAGCTGATGCTCTAGGCTGCAGTTGTCTGTCCTTTTTCCAGCTGGTCAGAGGGACCTCTGTAAGCACCACTCAGCTCTGGCAACAAAGACATGCAAGTCCAGTTCATGCCTGAACAGTGATGCTTGAGGTGACCTTTACCTGCTGAAAATCCTACTACCCTCTCATCTACTCCTTGTCGTCTCCTAGATCACAGCAGAAAAGGACAAGGGCAAAACACAGCTAGCCTGGTCATGAACTACCACTTGGGGTCCATCATGTTGACCCTATGTCCTGGAGCTGAAGTGAGAATATTTGACAAAAGGAAAAGAAAACACATATCTAAGAGAAAAAAATCTAGCATAACCCACACAGAACAGCTAAAGTAAAAGATGTGACAACAAACAAGCTCTGCAGTCAAGGAAAGGGTAAAATCTTGGCTCTGCTGAAGTCAGTGGGATGTTTGCCAGAAAGCTGTAGACAGCATGTTTTATCCCGGACTTTTAATTAGTTATTAAATGATTCAATGGCAAGTTGGCTGGTTCAAGGCACAAAAAAATCATAGAATAGCTCCAGCATGCCTCTCCCTGCCCTGCCTACCCCTTGGGAGGTACAGATCATACACGGCTTTTTTTTATGGGAGACTTGGCAGGTATTTCATTGAACCTTAGTTGAAATTGGTAGTTTCCCAGGCCCTGCCTCCTTCCCAAGTTTGGAGATGAAGATAGGAAACACCTGCTAATGACACCAGAGACCCAGCAAACAGCAAAAGTCACATGTCAGCAGAAGGCACACTGGAAGCCTGGCCTCTCCAATCCAGGCACAACCTATCTGATGGGGGGGAGTGTATATGAAGAAATAGAACAGTACATTTATTTAATTGACATGCATTTGAATGGATTGGAACTATTCTGGAGTGACATGCCCACAAACAAATAAGGCAGCTCACTGCCTTCAGGCTTAAGTCACTTTCCTAACAGCCCAACCACCCAAATGATCTGTTCACACCGCACACTTCTCTTGTTCCACCTCATGTTTCTGTTTCTCCCGCTTTTCCCCTCTCCAAAGTACGTCGGTTTCCACGGAAACAAAACATGTCATCGGAATGGACAGAACTTGGTGACATCCCCGAGCGCAGACAGAAAATGCAGTTTAGGTGAGCACTTTGCAGTTTGCAGGGCGAGCTGGGGACGGCGACGGGCGATGATCCCGCGCACGTGTGTGTGCACGTGCTCGTGGGGGCGGCTGCCCGTGTGCGCTCCATCCCGCCACACAATTGACACACATGTGGTGCCACCCGCTTCCCAGGACAGCACAGGGCTCGGCAGAACCCCTCTCCATCCTATTCCGTTTTAATATAGCTGAAAATTGCTTTGACGGCTGAATAGCTTCTTTGTTTATAACTCGTTCTCAGCTGACTCCGCTGCATTATGTAGCTTTGTGAAGAGATTACTTTGTCAAGAACTGAACATATATGGTCTGAGCATGAACAATTCGGTGAGATGAACTGCATTCATTTTATGTCACGTGCAGTTTGCAATCCTGCTGCCTTTAATGCATCTGCTTTATTCCGTGGGCTTCATTTTCTGATCTCAAGTGTTTTATAAATTTTCTTGGAGTCTTTGGGATTATCTTCCTTACCCCCTCCCTGGACAGATGCAGAGAATTTTCAATATGTCTAATCTGAGAACATTGTGTCTTGCATTAAATGTTGTAGCAAACCAAGTTTTTGGCTGTGTATAACAGGAGATCATCATTATCTAGTGAGCTAATTATCCACCTGCAAATATCTTATTCCTGCCCTAAATTGCTACAGTTCTGTTAGTATTTGAATTAGTATTTCAACACACTGGAGTCCCAGCAAAAATGTAGAAACTGGACCCCACTATAGGGAACAACGTATGGAACATATGCAGCTTCTTACCTTGCCCCTTCATCCCCAGCCCTACCAGCCATGCTAAGTAGACAGATCTCCATCCACATGACTTCAGCTGCACTTAAGCCAGTCCCTTGTCTTTACAGAGCCTTATCTAAAATATTGAAGCAAAACTAGCCTGCACAGCACTGCTGGCACTATCAGGGTTTTTCACTGTGTACTAAATGAGCCTTGCAGGCTCTAAGGCCATTGCCTGATGGTGTTTAAGTTGACTGCACTGGTCATCTCTGATCATCATTGCAGTTTATACTTCTAGCCATGGCTTGCTCAGAAGTTACATTATTACAGATTCACTTTGTGCCCTACCTAGAGGCACAAACACGGACTCAGGGCATTTTTCTCTGGCTTCTCATGTCTTATTCCTCTTTCCCTCCCTCAACTTTTTAAATAAACTGCATTAATTCTGATGGGTAGAAGATATGGTCCAGTATAAAGATGACTAAGAACATTAATTGTCTTAACAGCAAAATTCCTATCGGCTTTATAGTAGACATTACATTGATCTCTTGTGGGTTGGAAACTGAATGCTTTACTTAGAGACATCACTGGAGGCTTTTCTTGTGTGGGACACAGCACTGGGCCTTGAAAAATCTTGCATTTCAACAGGTTTTGCTCAGCCCATGAACTGGCAGAACTCCAATTTACACTACGCCCTGCATTTTGCACTCAGCAGTATTTTACCACTTCTGAACATACCAACCTTCCCTATAAACAGAGGGGAAGTTTGTCAGACAGACAAATCCCTCCTTATCTCTTAGTCATAACCCTGATCCACTTCAAATGATTTAAAGAGCTTCACACATATTAACCTTTAAAATAAAAAAGACAAGAAAATGACTTCTTTGCAAATCACTGTTTGAAAACAGAAGCTGCAGAAAGATTCCTCACAACCTTATTTGCTCCCACTCATACTCCTAATGTACACATATTTTACAAGAGCTGGCACACTATGTGTTAGTTTGTTGAATATGTATACATATATATATATATTTATATATATTTTAAACTCACCATCTCTAGGGAAGTTCTTTGCACTAGATACTGGTGTCTTGGCTAATGAATTCCTTATCTTTCACCCCCTTGGAAAATGAAGGACTGCTATCACTGACAAAAAAAATACCACTGACCATGTAATAGTCAGGTAAATGATGAAAGGCCTCACAGGCAGTTTAGAAACAACTATTCTTGTTGTACTGGGAAATTTCAGATTTAGTAAGAAGTCATGAGGTCTTCAGTAAATTTCCACAGTCGGTTTCTGTTCTTCGCCCCCCCTTGTGGCAAACCTGGCTGAGCCACCAAACATGTCTCAATCAGTCTGCAACCTGCTCCGCCGCAGGAGCCCTCGGAAAATCCCAGCCCAGCAGACACCAGCTGTACCGGGCTATGGCTGGTGCCAAAAAAGGCAGCAGGGATTTGCACAGTCACTGGTTGTGTGTGTTGGTTGGAGAGGTGTCATGAGAAAGGGGGGAGGTTTGCCTGACCCTCAGAGAGGGGAGTAGCAGCTGCATTTTACCCTGTAATTCTTAGTCTCCTCTAATTTTTAACCCTATCCATCATTCCATGGGAGAGTTGAAGTCAACTGGCTAAAATACAGCAGAAGCTTTGAGCAAAAGGAGAGCATAGGAGAGAAGGGAGTCATGGTTTGCAGAGGAGAAGTAAAATAATTTCCAAGTCAAAGAGCCTTGATACAGACAGAAAATGAGAAGTAGACAGGGGGAGGAAGGCACGTCATCACCTTGCAGCATGATCTTTTTGGAATAAATAATACAGTTTTGTATGTGCTGAGTGTGCCTTGCACTTCCCTTCAAGGAGGCTGCTAATATCCTAGATAGTGGATTTCTACGTTCATATATATCTTTTCATTTCAGTGCTGGTGGCACCTAGAAATCTGAATTTAAAATTTCCAAAACCAACTAAAATCCTTGCCTCTGACTCTAGTCTTAGCTGTTCCCTGCCAGTGTACGAACATGACTGTCCTTCCATGAGGTCAGAGTTAATAACAAGCTAAATATGTCCCACCTAGAGGAGCATCCATAGGTCATAGTGTCAGTCTACAATCATATAAGAAAACGTGAAAGCTTATTAAAGGTTACTTTTTCCAAAAAGGACCTTAAATTCTGGGCCCTGACAATGCACCAGTGCATAACTCCTTTTTGACTAAAGACCTGTAACTCAGATTAGGTGCCTCAATTTGGAGAATCTCAAATGTTTTGAGCTCAGTCTCATGCAAAAACTGACAAACTTCAGAAGACATGTTTTGCAATTTAAGAAGTTAAGTAACAATACAGCAGAATCAGGCAAATCCAACCATCAGTGAAATGAAGAATATATTCCATTAGGTGTATGACCTTTCTGTGTTTTCTCTTTAGGGCAGTGCCAGGGAATACATGGGACAGTGGACTCCAGGCTCTGCCACTTCTGACTCCCCACTGGCCCACCAAGGCTCAGATGGTTGACTTGCATCAAGCTCCTCACAGACATGGGAATACATTTACCCAGAAAGTAGGTCTTGTACACTCTGGTTTCTGGTATTGTAACTAAAAACACAAGGGCTGATGCTATTAGCAGATGGATACTTTTCCTGTTCAGAGTGCTTTCAGCCTTTCATACTTACTGGAAAAGTGGGCACGATGGGAGCAGAACCACAGGTCCAGCTCTCAGTGCCCATTAGAGGTTAAGTTGCTGGGGATGAGCCTATGATTAGGATTAGCAATTTGGACCTCTGTGGATCAAAGCATTTAGGATTGTATCTGAGAGCTCAATAACTGAAGTCCAAGGCTATTGCAAATGGATCTTTACTGTCAATGACAAAGTTTTCATAAGGACTGGCAAGTTTCTTCTGGACCTCATCAAAATAATTTCTAAAAAAACTTTGAAAATCCTAAAGCAGAAAGAATCACCACACCGAAGCTCCAATGTGGTTTCCTTTAATGACAAAGGATAGGGGGTAGGTGCAAGAATCTCCTCATTCTCTTCTCTCAGAGACAGGTAGAGGGATTTTGCACAGCTGGCTCAGCCATGCACAGTGTTTCAGTTCTCCCTCAGCAGAGCATAAATCCACCAGAAAAAGTAGTGATGGGGAAGGAATTGCCCAGCAGCTACCCTAGCCTGAATGCTATGAGGCTCTTCCAGACCTTCTCTGTAAACAGGAATTGCCTTTGGACCCTTAAAAAACACGCACTATATCACTCCGGAATGGTGTTAATCTCTCGGTCGTGGAGGTCAAAGCAAGATTTCTATTATAAGCTCTGTGAAACACATCTCCTTGCCAGCCACTCAACTGCAGGGAACAAAATCCAGTCAGCCAAAATGGTCCATGTGTAACAGGACACCAGAGCAGGCATTTGAGGCAACGCAGGCGAGGCATTTTGGAGCTGTGAGACCTCCGAGCTGTTGCTGAGCCCTCAGTGAGGCAATACTGGCTCAGTGCCACAGGCAAGGAAGTAGAAAAGATAGTTTTCTCTGCTTCCTTGCAGAGGACAATGGTCTATTCACAGGCAACACCAGCTGGAGAGGCCGCACCTCCCACCCAAGGTCCGGCAGGGCCTTCCAGCATCAACCATGTTCCTTGCCTGCCCTTGCTATGCTTCCATCTTCTGTAGCACTTCTGCATAAGGCCTGTTTCATTCATCTCGATAGCACTTACAACAGCTGGAGCCCAGGAGAGGTTGGACCTTGTAGTTACAAATGACAGTGCCCCAACTTGGTGTCACGTTGGCTGAGCAATGACTAACATGTGCCAAAGCAAGAACACTGACACCCAGGGGTAACCTTATCCAACAAGCTGGAGGTTAGCTGAGGACCCTCCACTTCTCTTTCTTTAACACATTTTATTTGTATTTTCCTCAGGGTCCACAGTGCACATTGGCTTTGCTGATAAACTTATCAGCAGCAGAGTGAAACATCCGTTTCATTTGTACTGTTTATGCAGAGGCTTTTTTTCTGGTTGGTAAGTCAGGATTGAGTGAACAGCATGACCCTGCATTTTCTTCCATCCCCCATGAAAGCTGCTCCTTGCAGCATGTGCTACACGTCAGAAGATGGGGAGAGACTGCGTCAAGGATCAGCCCTCCCCTGCCCCAGTGCTGAAGGTCTTCACCTTTCCACTGGAGGTGGTCTATCCCTACACATCATTCCCAGCCCCAACCCAACCTCCAGAGATGAGGAAAGGCTGTGGCACTGTATGTGGATGCCGATTACATCTTCAAACAGGAGGAGCACACAATCGGTGGGATCCGCCTGCTTTCCAGCCCCTTTGTGCTCAGGGGCAGAAATACAAATAAGCCTCAATGTCTTTTTCCTGCTTACGTGAACCAAGATCCGTTTTTCAATAGCAGGCCCTGGCAGATAAGTATTCCCTATTCTCAGTATTTATTTTTGGGAGGGAAAGCCTTTCACTGACTCCCATAACACTCCCCTCCAGCACTTGGGAGGTGCAATGGGATGGCAGGTAGAGCTGTGATTCAGGGATGCTCCTACACCCGCTGGAAGCTGGTGTTGCCATGCCAACCTGCAGCCTGTGCACAGGCAGCCCAGGGCACTGCAGGCTGCTACAGGGTCTATGTTCTTGCAGATAGATTAGTCCCAGGACCCTGCAGTGGAGGATTTGGTTGAAGCTTCAACTGCAGAATGGATGATGCTGTCCCAGTGCATTCTCAGCTCAGCTGCTCATCTCCTCCCTTAGCCTTGTCTCAGAGAAAATAGGACCATAAACTTTACTAGGGAGTTTTCCCCCTAAATGAATTACATCACACAACCATTACTAACAGTTTGTGTTTTTTTCAGGACCACAGAGAGACAAGTGGGTAGGAATGGCAACAATCCTCCCAACAAGCCCAGGCACCCCTGGCAGCAGCCACACCCGCCCTTCACCCACTCAGCATGTCACGTCATGTGCTGCGTGAGACAGCACCCAGAGCCCATCTGAAGCACACACAGGACATGACCAATTACCTTTCCTCTGCTTAGACTCACCAAGAGGGACATTTTGAAACTGTTCTTTCTGAAAAGCAGTAAGTGACAAAGCCAGCTCTGTGCAAAGCCAGCAGAGGTGGAGGGCACTGCTGACAGCTCATAGGATAAAGCTCATGTTTGGATTTTACTGCCTTATTGGAGAACTCCCTGGGTAATTTTCTGGGTATTTTCTAGGTTACTTCCTTATTGCTCTGTGGGTAAACTAGGTCAAAACACTTGCCTTGCCTAAACCTCAGTTTGTCAATATATAAAATAAAGGCGATGGGACAAGTTGTTCCCTGCTTTTTCTGCATGGACTTCAACCTTATGAAAAGTCCATACAATGCCCCTCTCCTTCATTAGAGCCAGAAAACCTCTGAAATCCCCAAATTCAGACAAGCCATGAACTGTTGCATATTGCTATAAGCAGTTAAAGAGGAGCATGTGTGAAATATGGACTAGATGGATTAAGAAAGATGTGCTCAGAGTTGGGCAGCTTTTTGTCCCTAAGAGGAAAAGAAAAAAAAGTACATAATCTGTAATTGTTTTTCCTTGATCAGCCTTCCTGCTACAGTAGGAATACCCTTACAAATCACAATATCTGAAGTCCGAAGAAGCATTATAGGAACAAAGAGTCTCTACCACCCACTGTGCTGAATCCCAGAGCTGGCTGCTCCTTCCTGAGATACTGCAGTACTCCCCAGCCTTGTTGGCTGCCACTCTGCACACACTGTTCATTTACCTGCACTGATCTTCTCAATCAAAAGCTGAGCATTTAAAACCACTGTAACCTCCGGGGGTCCTGCAGCATCTATAGTGGGATCTGATAAAGTGAAAGCTGCTATGAGCAGACAATACAGGCACAGAGGTGGTCAAGTGTCTTTGAGTCTGAATTAATAAATGTGGCTGGTAGTTTGCCGTAACAAAAAGGGTTAGTCCACAGCACCACAGATAAGAAACAAGTTTTTTTGAAGAAGGTAGGCATTTTTTTGAATAGGATGTCTGCCAGCAACCGTATTATACTGCATTGTTACCATGCAGGGTAACATATACTGACTAACAGCACTTAAGACATGAGACTGTTCTGCAGGGAGCCTCTGTATTTCAGTGTCTGCATTAAATATGGCAATAAACCTGGACAAATTTCAGTGTATGTTACATTGCATCAGCACTCTCGTACTATCTATAGTTTCTATCTTTTCTCATAGGATAAAATCCAGCAATCTGGATAGATTTTTTAAGTGAATTATTCCTTACTCTTTTAGTGCTTCAGAATTTGGGGGTAATTTTGGCATCATGTCTCTAAAAATGTATCCAGTCTTTTCAGGAGCAGAGATAACCAAATTAAGAACTGTAACTTAGCAAGACCACTACAAGGAGACGGAGGAGGAAAGCTGTTGTCAGAACAGTATTGCCATGACTGTTGTTTCCTACGGCATCCTTTGGCTGCCTTCCACTCCCTAAGTGCCCCTTGCCTGGCTCCTCCTCCCCACACTTCCACCTGTGAGCCATTTATCTTATGTTTCATGGCCCTGCGTGAGCTCTCTGCACTTTACAATATCTTCACAAGTCATTACTATGGACTATATAGCTGGGCTTAGTACACAGGTTCAATAGTGCAAGTCCTTTGAACTGCATTCCTCAAGTCCACTTTTCATCCCGTTATCAGACTGACACTGAATAAAGGCCAGGTGGAAAGTCCTGGTAGGACATGCACTCCTGTGGCTGTCATTCGCATAACGGCTATGATAGAAAAGGGTTGGCAAGAGACCTCACCACACACTGAACTATGTGAATTATGTGTGTTCAGTCTAATTGGAATGATTTCTGATATCTCAGGGTCAAAGTCTCACTTTTCATAGAGGACTTATTTATCAATGACACCTCACTAGCCAGAATCAGAACTAGTTCTGCTTAATCAGTTACTATGGACAGAAATACATTCAGTCAGTGACTCTCACACATGATCTGGCTCCAGGTCTTGAAATGAGAACCATTTGCCACACTGCCCAACAATAGCAATTACACAGCTGAGGCTGGGGGTTCGAGACAAGAAAGCTACTTGAAGATGTCCCTCACTGCCTGTTGGGAAAAAACCCCCAAAACCACTACACACCAACAAAAGAAATATCTAATTTTTGACAGTTTTAAAGTTTCTCTGCTTGATTTCTTGCTACAGTAGAATAAAAGAAAGTGCCATAGTAATGGCCTTCAGCCACACCAGGTCCTTTAACATGTGTCTTGTGCTGCTCTCCACAGAACCTATAGTTATGTGCATCCTGGAGCATCCCTGCACATACAGTCCCCAGAGGGGCTTTGCAAACTGCTCATATAACTGTTGCATTAAATTACATTTAGCTTGAGTGATCAGTAGCTCATCAGCTGAATTCTGGCTCTGATTTCTAATAACTAGAAGCATCTGACATAATGAAAGCCCTTAGAGAAGGCACAGGGAGAGAAATAACTGTGCTAATTAAGCTATGCAAAGTGCCTTGGAGAAGAGTGCTCCACTTCAAGGATACCCTGACATTTCTGACCCATTACAAGTATCAGCATAAAAATTTCAAGAATTTAATGTGGAGTGTTCAATTGAGACACAGATGAAAAGAAATCATTAGAATTTAAAACTGATTTTTTCCTTACAGCTCAGTAAACATCCTTAGCCACTAATGTGGTTAACTTTGATTGTACAGGGGTAGATCATCCTCATAAACATGATAGAAAACCACACTGGCCTAGCACATTTATGATGAATTCTTTGCTTGCAGTGCAAATGGAAATGCAATAGTCCTATTGCTGTATCCTGCTTAGCACTTAAATACCATTTTTCTAATTTATTTCCATCATTTGAACCTAAGGACATAGAGGAATGTTTTGAATTTTACATAAGATACGTATTTTCTTCTGAGAGCGAACCTGTAAAAATGCAGCCCAATTAATAATGCACTTAGCATCTTTCACCTCCAAACCCTATAATTTTTAAAGTATCCTCACAGGAAACATTTTGGTGTATCTGTTTTAAAGCTCTCTAAACTAAGGCTTGAAAAAAAGAAAGTTACCAAGGTCAAAATGCATGTCAGGTACAGAGTTGGGGGGAGAAATCCTGATCCAGAGTCCTAGTTGTCTGCTCTACCAGTTCACTGGTATTCCTTTCCTTGCCTGTGTTTAGGAACAGATTATCTGGATGTCCCACTCAAATAAAAGGTGTTGAATGGAAGACAACTCTTCTTCCTAAGATGGCTTGGAGCCATGTTCTAGGACAACAGCTTGCTACTAGTACTAACTGAGGGAGTTGCAGTGGAAGTGACTGATGAACCTGAGAAGAATCCAAATATAGACAACCTACAGTTCCAGCTTTTTCCCTCTAACCTCCTAACCAGAGTAATATCCTGCAGAGAGAAGTCTAGATCCCATTGAATGGGAGAAAGTTGACTGGGAAAGGCAGCTGAATTCCTTTGATGGCAGAGCCAAGGAAGAAAACTATCTAACTGTTCTGTTACAAAGTTGCCACTGGACCAAAAACAAAACAAGCATCGTTTGGTCACACATGAGACTGGCTTTTTAAATACTCATCTGGGCCTCCTGTTCTTTCTCCAGTTCTGAGTGCTGTGCCCTCGTGCCTTCACTCCCCTCCTGTGGCCACACAGCTGGGCTTGGAGAATCTGTGCTCTGAGTCGTGCTGCTCTGCATTTCCTAAAGGGCTCACATGCCTGTCTAAGCTGCCTTATAGGGCGATAAACTGAAAGAGAGTAGATTTAGATCAGGTATTCACTGTGAAGGTGGTGAGGCCCTGGCACAGGTTGCCCAGAGAAGCTGTGGCTGCCCTATCCCTGGAAGTGTTCAAGGCCAGGTTGGATGGGGTTTAAAGCAACCTGGTCTAGTGGAAGATATTCCTGCCCATGGCAGGAGCATGGAAGTGGATGATCTTTAAGGTTCCTTCCAATCCAGGGATTGGATCCTATGATTCTATTACGCTATTTACAGTTTTAATACAACAAGGAACAAGAAAGATTATATTTCTGTTGCTTTACTTACATAAGGAGCAATGTAACTGTCTCTCCCTGTCTCAGTCTTATGCTATTAATAAAGTCCATGTGAGGAATACACAAATTTACACCACGTGTGAAACCTGTACACGTTAACTAGTCTCAAGCTAGAATAGTTTCCATGCCGTGTGTCTCCATATAGCCCATCTTTCTGGCACATGTGACCCAGAAATGTGTCATCAGGACACATGTAGTCACTGGACTGATGAAAGGAATTCAAGGGAAACAGAAGCAAAACTTCTGCTTCCAATCTCTGCTCAGCTTTTGTTGCTACTGCTCTCTGAAGAAGTTAGCAACACATGAAAAAGATGTCGTCATCCCAGCTTGGCCCTGGTTTTACCTTTCATACAGCAGGCTTTTATGTAAAGCCATACTTTCCCAGAGATTATGAAGAAAAAGGAACTAAAATCCACGGTTGTCAGTTTTTAAAAGCAAATAATCACTCCCACGCAATGGCTGAAAGGCAAACTTGTACCTAAAGACTTGCAACTGGCATCACTGACATTTTTCATTGTCCAATCAAAATGTTAAAAATAAAAATAAACAGAGCCCACAGAACAAAATACACTGGATTTTAACATTCTTTCACAATTCATAACCAAAGCTGCGGTCAGCAACATGGAGCGAGAGAGACGTTTGGTTATAAGTCATGACTTCAATCTGAGAGTCTCACTGGCATTTCCTGGAAAATTTCCAAATTAAATGGTTGTCCAAATTAGAGACATTCAGACTAAAGATGAAACACCACAAATAAGCTATTTTGTCTAGAATAAATAAAATCAAACCAATAAAATGCTCAAGAAGATAATTGTTACAACATTGTTGTCTTGGGCATCCTTGTCAGTGATTAATGCAGGGTGTTTTAAATGTCTAAAACAATTAAACAAGTGGACTAGCTATTCTCTGTGAATGAACTGTCCTAATCTTTGCTCTTCAGCTCTCCCCACAGCCACATCCTTCTAATGCCTCGCTTCTTCCTTCCAGCCTCCAGCTGGTGACTCACTATTTAATCAGTGCAGCCATCAGGACATTCACCTACCAAATCAGAGCACCCCTTGATTTCTCTGCCGTGACCTTCACTGTGCCTATTCCCAACTTTTGCTTATTATTTCCGCTCGTTGCACCAAATCTAAACTTAGACTGTCAGCACTTCAGGGCAAAGTGTGGCACGAAGCCCACCCTCCATCACAGTCTCTGCACACCCTTACTTAAGGTCATAGTCATCTTAACAGCCCAAAGGGATGAAGGAAAGGACCACGGTCCTCAGGCCTAATGAGGTTTGAAATCAAGGGTAAAACTTCCAGTGTCACCACCAGTGCCAGATGAAGCAGGAAGGGGCTGATCCTAAGGGCAATGCTAAGTGCCAGTTGAAAAGTCCGTATCTTCTCTGTGGTGAGGGATTCCCTCTCGCAGATTCAAGTCCTGAAGCCAACAAATCATTTTAAAGAGAACTGTGAAACTCCTCCAGCAACACTCATTAGAAAGTTACTTGTCATGAAGGATGCAAGGCATTAAAGAGTCTGGAGATGTAGGGGTCACCAGAAGGTATTTTATCTTTCTCTCTATTTTCTCCAGAAACAATACAGGAGACAGAAGATAAAAAGTGAGATTATGTCACAGCAGAGGAATGTCTCTACTCATAGGATGATAAGCCTTTTCTACTGATGTCAAGTAATCTTCAAAAGATGACTATGAGCTGCACTGCCATGCACTCTGCAGAGTTTTGTATAGTCTCTCCACCTCCTTGGCAATATTACCCTTGTATTTTATGTAAAACCTCTACATTTTATATTACATTATACAGCTCGGCCTATTTTAAGGTCCCTTCCAAGTCTAGTTATTAATTAGAATAGGGAAGGGCATCAGTGTAAGTGGCAGGATTTTTGATTATATCAGACTGGCAATGGATACTTTAACAAGGAAAACAGTCAAATCTCACCCCAGACATAGTGTTCAATTATCCATAGATAAACTACCTGGGGCATGGAGTGACCCACTCTGTCTTTCCTCTACAGCTTTGTCTGTGTCACAGCCAGGACAGACTCTCACTTGCTTACAGTTTCCTGGTGCCTAAGGTTATTCCTGGCTATAAGGAGATGCACTTCCTGCATGTTAGGGGATGAACACACTGACTAGTCACTGTCTCACTGGCACATGTTTTCCATTAGCTGTGGGTAATCTTCCCCCTCCCTCCCCCTGACCTTCTTCATTATCTGGATAACTGGCTGCAGACCGTCTCTGTAGGAGTGGATTTGGTAGTCATCGCAGGGGTATATTATGAAAGAAGGAATTCAACCATACTAATATCTTAAGAACAGAAAGGCCACATAACACAAAGTGTCTGCCTTCCAGACCCCTGTATTTCAGATCTCATTTTGCATCCAGTAGTCAATGCTAACACATCTGCACAGGCCAGACTCCCTGCTCTGAAGAGCTCATCAGCCCACGGTTTGTCTGGAGAAAATCTGCACATCAAATATGGGTTTTGGTGAAGTTTGATGATACAAAAGCGTATCAAAGCAGCAGCCTGCAGAAAAGCAGGGTATGGGTAGCAGTGACCTCCAGTTCTCTTTGCAAAGGCATTCTGTTGCAAAGGTGTTCTATTTGTATTTATATTGATAAGCAACAGAGAGATTCCAGGGCGCTCTGACACTTTTTGGCCTCCATAGCAGCAAGAACTCCTTGCTCAGTGGGGTGGAGCTGGGAGCCTCAGGCTGAAAAATCTGTCTGGTCACTATCCAGACCGCAAGGATTTCAAAACATATGGTACCCATGGGCTGGATCTACCCACTTGCAACACATTGCTTTTCCTGTGCCATCTACTCCTTCCAAAAATCCCACAATTGCTTTTATTGCGACTTAGCTCAGCTCTCTCCTCTGAAAATACACGGTTGTGAAAACACAAACTTTTGGACCACATTTGAAATAATGATTCTATTCATAGTTTCCAAACTCTCCTTTATCCATAGTCAAGGGTGTCAGCAAAAGAGATAAATCAAACTGAGCTGCACGAACTCCTCCACAGAGCATTCATAGGTACCCAGAGAGAATGAGCACACACAGCTCAGGACACAGAATCCAACTCAGAGATAACTAGAAAAAGTATGAGGCATCAGGAACATCTCAGACCAGAAGAACTGGACTATTTCACTGGAACTGAACAAGGATCTCAAGGATCTCAGCCCATGCAGGCTAGATTAACAACAAGAGCCAGCACATTTTTGCATTATTTATCCAACAAAATAAACACGTATCACATTATTTCAGGATATCTCTTCTTAGCTATACTGTCCTCTATATGGAAGAAGCAAGGTTTGTAGGCATTTGGGAATAACATGAGGTGAAGAGTTGGTAGAAAATGTACATCTAAGAATTCTTAGCTTACAACAGACCCTTCCTTTCCTAGATTCTACTTTTCTGATTCTAGTAAAGTTGTTCCCTCTGTTACACTGTTATTTACCCCATATTTGCCTATTAACTTCATTATTAACAGTCAGATATACAAGAGGTTGTACTTGTCATTCTACTGGATCCAGTCACTGTGAGCTTCCAAATACTCCCTGTATCAGCCACCACACATTCAGTTCGGGACTGTGACTTCTCTGAAATATCTGGTGATATAAATTCTTGGAACAAGGTGAAGGGAGCCTTATGCCATACATATGGGAGCATGGCTACACAGAGATAATACATGTCAGCTTCAGGAGACTTGCAATGGCAAGTTTTTTCATTGCTTTCATTATCTCAATATCTATATATGGGATGTTACTGGAAATCATGTGAGTTCCTGAAGGTCAGCTCCTCTGCTTGTAAACATGTGCAAGAGTTTCACTTTCTGATTGCTGGAAACTAAAAACAAGGTACTTCTCAGCAAAATTTGGCTCTACAAAAAATTTGTGTCCACGGAAACAATTTTCTTAACTTATGCTAATTTACAACTGCAATATTCAGCCATGTCCTTCCTTTACTAGGACACCTTTCTGGCATGAAGGTATGAAATGTCCTAAATTTCATTATTTATTATGACATTGTTGTCAAAACCAAAAAATAGCTAAATGAAATGATAATAATTAAGTGCACTCAGCTGCATTTTCTCTAAGAATTTCTGGATGTTTTGAGTATGGGAGAAGTGACTCATTCTTTGTGAGGAGAACACAGTATAAATCCTGCTAATTATTTGTGCTGAGAGTGGTATCTAGAATTCATTTATTATATGGAAGTTATAGGGCTCTGGCACTTTTTCAGTAAAGTGCCATTAATATTGCAGCTGGCTAAGCTACAGACATTCTGCAAGAGCTTGAGAAATCTTATTTCAGAAAGGGTAGAAATACTTTAAATATAATTTTATTCAACAAATTTTGGTATTTCTTCTTTGAACATACTCTCCCTAAAAAATGAAAACCATCTCAGCAATTCCAGAAGGACAAAAAAAGAAAGCCTCAGCTGCAGCTGGAATTCAGAAATAGATATTATGCAGCACCTAGAGATATTGTGCATTGTTAAAGGATTCTTAGAAGGAATGGAGGTCTGGAAGTGACTCCCCTGTCATTTATCAATCCCCTATTACTAAAGGCTGCTCTCAGAACTAGCTAACAGGTTGTTAATTAGTAGTCACTATTATATAAATTAGAATCAAGGGAATAACAATGCACTAGAAACCCCAGCACACATTAAAGCCCAGCCAGACCATTTCACAAATGGTCTCTGTGTAGAGAACACTGCCCATGCCCAGATCTGCCACAAATCTGCCCAGTTCACTGAACCAGCCACAGCAGAAAACTCTTTAAGTAGCAGTATGTGTTTGCATAAACCAAGGAAAGATGGCAATATCCAAGGAAGAAGAAAGGAGAAGGGAGATGAGGAAAGCAACAAATGAGATGACGCAAACTACATCAAGCTTGAAAGAACTTGTCAAGTCCTTATCCTGCTCTAGATAAGTTGCTGTAGTTAACTGAGCTGATCCATCTTTCTGATAAACTGAATCCCGTTTATTTTCAGTGCCATTTGTACCCAGGCTTATGTGCATGTCTGGCTGTCGCTAGGATAGATATTAGCAAACTAATTGAAAGCACCTGATAGCATCAGCCAGATAAGATAGCTGATGTTCCCTCCAAAGTCTAAAATGTTGCAAAAATACAAAATAATACTTTAGGCTGGGATGACTCAGAAATCAGCATCAACTTGCCAACTTGAAAGGCCCAAGGATGTTTGCTTCACATAGTACCTTGGTAACAAATTTGTGTGTCACACTCACATACACAAATCCATACATAATGAGATTAAAGGCCATAGCTCCTTAGGAGAAACCCTGTTAATACTGAAATACAAAGAGACTCCGCTGTCTACAAACAGAAAACTTATAATCCAAAGGCACTTCATTAAGTGAATTGATCTGTTTCTACAGCTCTGCTCTGTAATAGCCTGTGGCAAGAAGAGCCTATTATTTGTTTATTTGTTTTCGTGTGGGTTGGTTTTTTTTTTTAATCTGGCATTTTTATCATGCCTGGCTTTCAACATAGAGCATTACAATTTGGATAAAGTACTTATTCTGAAGACCTACAGATTTCTAATATGCCGAAAACAGTTATGTTTGGGGTTTTTTTTGGTCCAGGAAGAGTTCTCCTTGGTATCTAGGAGCTCTATTAGGAGGCAGTAATGAGCCCTTACATTATGTACCAACAACTGACTTATGAACCTGGTAACAGTCTATTTTAAGGGTGCCATCACAGAGATGAGCTCTATGATCAGCAGTAACAGGAAGAATTAAGAATGGGAATAGTCAGACTGCAAGTGAGAATCAAAAATTCCTGCCAGTCCTCGAGAAAAACTTCCTTGCAAAAAGATGGTTACAGGTATTATCAAGGAAAGAGACCCAAACAAACCTACTAACAGAAGTATGTTGGAGGTGGACTGGGTCAGCCACAGGGCTATAATATTACTGTACTAAAGGCACCAATCCCTTGAGCCATAACACAAACTGGCCATGAAGATCCTGTAACATGCCCCTAGACCCTTTCTTTGCCTTGCATGGTCACTAGTCACATGTGAAAACCATGACAATTCTGAGCATCATGATGGGATTTAAATTTTTTTTTTCCCATGGGTTATTTTGCAGACTGGAAAAAGATATTTGGGGACAAATGTTTTGGAAACTGAAGTCCCATGCTTTGACGTGAAAAAACAGCCTGCCTGGAATTATAGATTCTGAGCTCAGCATTAAACATAACCTGCAGTTTCTTAAAAGAAAACACAGTATGCTTTGGAAATTAAACGAACTTCCACATGACTGGAGTAGAAACCTCACACTTGATTTCTGTGCATTTGACATGAAATACAAAAACCTTTGATTTAGAGCTCAGTATGTTTCAATAGATTCCAAACTGCCTTAAGGGCAGCTCCAAAACTAAAGATAATTATGAAAATAAACCCCCAAATTTCTCAAACAAACCAAAGGTTTGATTTAAACCCTGAAAAGAAACTTGTGGAGAATGGGCAAGCTGGATCACCAGAACTGGATATATGGACTTGTTCCACACCAATCTGGTCACATCTGAAGCATGTCTGAGAACAATCTCTGTGGCTGGCACTTAAGAGATATGCATGTAAAAGCCTTGACTGAGTCTTACCTACAAATTCATTCTGGACCATCCTGCTAAATTAGGTACCTTCAAGAGCAAAGCTCCCAGGGCCCTTGAGACAGAGACCTTAAGATTGGGCATCACTTGCTTGAACAATTAGCTGCTATTTGATATTGTACATGCTCAGCATAAATTCATTTAGTCATAAAAACGTTCACAAAGTCTTTATCTTGCTAGAAACAATTGTCAGCAGAGAGTTCTCTTGTGCAGAAGTCCCTGGGTCTGCCTCGCCAGTGGCAGACCTTGCTCTCAGGGTCTCACTCACACCATCTCCTGACCTCCTCCCTCCCCAGCATATATGGCTCAGGGTCAGTATTTCACTCCCTGCAATAATAGTTGGGGTAAACAGGCAACTTGGTTCTGCCTTGTGGCCAGCATGGGCTCACAGCACCTTGTTCAGCCCTGAACAGGATCAGTCCTTCCATCTTTGAGCCTAAGAGACAGCACCCAGGAAACCCAGAAGCTGCAGCTGGTTCCAAAAACCTCCCTGTCAGTGAATACCTCTCCACACAACACTATTAAATAAACATCACACAGTGGTATTGACTTTACCTCTGCGTTGTACCTAGCACGTAGCCACAGCTAAGTATTGCACCACACAGACCTAATGTTTGCTTTTCAACGATGGTCTGTGCTGGTTTATCCACTTCAGGCCCCTTTCCCACCCCTGAATTGAACTTGTGCTATTCCTATACTCCCTCCTACTTGCCAAAAATCTATTCTTGTCTCCTCTGTGCCCTGGGATTGTTCAAGGTATCCATTTCATGGTGCTGATGCTCCTCTTATATTGAAGCTAGTTTGATCTTACAAAAAATGACATTACTAACACTTAAAACGTTTTTCTTAATAATGACAAGACACAAAATTAGTAATGTAAGCAATGTGAATTTGCTGGTCTGTTCCACTTCCTTCCATAGTACGAGTATTATAAAGTAAACCACCCAAGTTCCAAATAACTGTGATTGACTCTTAACACATGTAAATTCAGGGCCTAGCTTTGGTAGCTTTTGAAATACAAGGAGACTAAAGGAGGACATTTGGAGACTCAATTACCTCAAGAAAATTACCTTATTCTGTGTGTATATGTTAGCTATACAGACCTTACTCTAGCCACACATTAATTCTGCCAAAACCTGGTTTAGCTTCCACACCAAGGTATCCAGTTCAGCACCAGGGTCCTCTCACAGTCGAGGAGCACGAGTATGTCCCTCAAAAATCTTCAGGGATGAGAATTTGACCTTCCAAGCTAGACTATAAAACTTCACTACAACTTTAGAAAGCCTCCATTCTCTTCCCACTGAACCTGATGAATCTTATTTTTGCTTGGCAGATCCTGTTTCCCACAGACCTGCCTCTCCTCCCCTTCTCCTTGTCCCACATCCTTCTCTCCAGAGCTTTCCTTGCTCCCATCTCCCTAATCTTCTTGGGCCCATTTCCAGAGATCTACTTTTAAAAATACAGCAGTGTGCTATAAACAGGCTCGTCTTGTCAGCTTTAAAACTCACTAGTTACAGTTTCCGAGGCAGGAGAAGGGAAAAAGGGTATTCCAAGGGGACCCCCTTGACATGACCATTCATCTGCCCACGCCAGCAGTTCCCAAGCTTGTCGGCTCACAGCCTCATTTCCAGGCTCGTGACCTCTCTTCCATCAATGCTCCTCGGGGTTGCAACCCTGACTTTGGAAACTTCTCGTCTGGATCAGTCAAAAGTGACGCCTCAAGAATAATTTTCCACCCGGTGCCATGCTTGTTTAGACTCCTGAGTGGTGTGATTACCCTGCAGTTCAGGTTCAAACTTGTCTCTTTGCTTGTTTGTAAGTCTGGAAAGAATTTCTGGGTGTCACTCAGCCAGCAGATAGCAAACTCTAACTTTTGACTGTTCTGGTTAGAGACAATTATATTCCAACTGACCTGGTATGGCATCAAGCACTTGGTTGCCAAGTTCAGCTGTGCCTGGTAGAAGGAAGGGTTTTGCTTCTCTGCAGAGTCTGGAAAATCATTGTTTCCTCTGCGTGCATGTCACAGTCGTTCACATATTACAGTTACCATGCCCAGATCACTCCTTATGCAGTGACATGATTTCGTGCCCCACATTGTGCATCCTCATTGCTGCACACACGCCTGCAGTTGGCTGAACTCTCACAGCTGTTTTTCTGCACGTCAGTTTGTCTTTCTCATAGCGGCCATTGAGACTCTGGTTAGTGAACATTTTAATATTCAGATTTCTAACTCTACTTTGTTGACTTTGCTTACTGGTAAAAGGGCAGTGGGAGGGTAAAAAAGCAACAGTGAAGTGGTTTGAAGAGATCATGAAAACACCACTGAAATGCTAAAACTGTCAGAACATTTGCAGTTTGAATGTGCTACAGCTAGCCCTGCTTTGGAATTTCCCTAGAATTAAAATTGAAAATTTTTCAACTACCTGTTTCTCCTGTTTTCACCCTATATCCCTACTCAGCCTGGCATCATGTGTCTCTGGCATCAAAAGACCAGTTCCTGTAGCTTTCCTGCCCACAGAATCTCTCTCACCTGGTACAATTTACTCTAGGCCTAAAGCTTAGAGTTGTTTGACTTTCTCTTTGACCTCAGTGCATTTCCCTGTTACTGTTTTTCAATTTAAATAGCCAAGAGATATCTGCCTAGACACACCGGGCTGGAATTTGGGGAATGTAAAGTGGAAGCTTAGCAGTAGCAGCAGCACCTGGGAGCAGCCAGCCTTCATACCTGCCTTGGGAAAACACAAAAGATAAATCTCGAGTGAAAGGGAAACCAGCTAATACTGTGTATTACCAAGAGGAATACTGTGCATTAACTAAGAGAAACCAGTCAATGAAGTGGATGAAAGGACACACCACCATCCACACAGTTAAGAAGGATCAAGTTATTCAAGATTAGTAGACAAGGGAGAGAGGAGAAAGACATTTGGGGTCTCTGACTTTTCACCACTCGGGCACATGTGAGTACACGAGACAGTTGGGTACAACCCCTTTTTGCAATTATTCAGTCTCCATATGAGGTTTAAGCATCTGACTTTGGTTGTTGCCAATAAAAGAGATTAAGCTGAAAATGTTTCAGCATGAAAGGCAACCACTGAAGTCAACATCAGGGCTTCTCTTTCCCTCAAATATGAGGGCAAAGCCCCACAGCCTGGTAGTGCAGGCCAGCAGATGAAAATGAAGTCATACTTTGTTAGAATGAAGCTTGGTGAGCACTGGAGCACACCATCAGCACTGAGAAATTCCTGTTTGAGCCTGTAATGATTTGCATGAGACCATCACTTGTTTGTCACTGTAGTGCACTTTCAAAAGGGCTGCAGATCCCTACTGAATTGCAAATGGTTTTCTCTTTCTTCCTGTCTTTTACTGGCATGCTGTGCTTACAAGAGTGCACAGAGTGCACCAAGGTCAGGTCTGCCTTCTCTTGTGCCATTATGAAATGGAAAACTGGTGGACATGTCAAAGTGATGGGCTCAAGAAGCTGGTGTGGTTATTGCATACCTGAAAAATCTCTGCCTGAGAGTTCTCCAATTTTAGATGGAGAAATTCAGATGGACGGGAGACTCAAGGTTTGTGGAGAGTTGTCTGGTTGTGGTTAGATTTTGCCTTTTTTTTATTCTTTTTCTCTTTTATTTTTTTTAAATATACATATTTGGATTTGCTTCAACTAGGATGGAATTAAAGATTTTGCCAGAGAGGATAGAACATTGGACTGATCCCAAATCTGCAGATACTAATCCAACCTCATGGTTAGAAAACGTGCATCTTCATGAATAATGTTCTACATAAAGGAAAATCTGTACTATTAAATGTAAAAGAGGTACCAAAATCAAAATAACCTTAGTCATCCTGTTAATGTACTTTAGAGAAAGATTAGTAGTCTGCATGGAGTAGATGGAATTTAGTTTAAAAAAAAAAAAAGCACAGGTGGACAACTGAAAATATTTTGACCAGTATAGGAGATAAACACTTCTTTTGAAGAGAAGGGCCACTATTAAAGGTTCATGGCTGAAAAACTAATTAGAACAGAGCCATTGTAGCCACATGGCATCTGTATAATCAGATCAGACTTCCATTTGATTTATCAAATGCACAGAGGCTCTTGTTTCAGGGGTGTATGGAAGCACACTTTGAAGTGCTTATTTCATATCTGGCTGAAGTTCTCATGTACAGGTGCAGCATTTGTAAAACATCCAAGAAAATATAAGGGGCCCTTTTAAGAGAGAGACTCCCCCAGCTTGGAACAGAAGTTCTTCTCTTTAAGATTACAAGACCATTTAGTAATATTTGGGCTCTTCTTGCTGATCCAAAGAAACCAAACAGCACGTGAAAGTGTTGGAAGGTCATAGATTCAATCTTGTCAAAGATACAGTCAGGACTTTTTTTCCTAGTAGCAAGGCCATTGATTCATTGGAATATGACTCTGGAAAATATTTTTTAGAAAAAGTGGATGTCAAAGGGTAAGGGAGAGGAGTTCAGCTGCAACTCCATTCTAGTTTTCAAAGACACATATAATCACAGTGGTTCATGTCATTAAACATCCACAAGTCTCTCCTACCACTGTCAACACAGTCAAGATTTCAGCAGGTATCATCAGTGTATGTATTTTGGACTTCAGGGTATGAGAAGGCCTACCCTAAACATGAATAATTTAGGGGAGGGGGGCTTGTTGGGAAGGTTTGTAAAAGCTGAAAGTGCTTTTGAAGAAAGAGAAACCTTGCATGCAATCACATAACAGTCACAGAGCTAGGGATGAAGAGAAAGTCTAAAGTGAACTCTGCTGGCCACTCTGACAGCCTTCCCAGAGAGATGAATGAGGAGAGTTGTGCTGGCACATCCTGGTAAGGCTCCCACTGCCAAGGACTGTACACAGAACGACGCTAAGGGACCCACTCTGCTCAATTTATTACAGGGAAGATAATCATATTTGCTCATTTACTCATATATCAGTTCTGAATGTGTGCCCATTAACCATATGAACTGTACAGAGAGGAAAAACAGCAGGTGGTGAAATAATCCTGCAAAGTGACAAGGGAATGCACTAAAAATCTGTGATTCTAAGTAAGAATGACTGTAAGAAAGTTTGCAGGGTGATCCTATACCTGTCAGAGGGAAAGGATCTAGACAAGATCTTATTTGTTTAACTGAAAAATTCACATAGTCCTTGAAAGGAGATGAACTCTTTGAAATAAGAAGAATGCAAAAGGAATAATTCACCAAAGTTTGTTGCTTCTTGCCTTTCATTAGCATATTATTCCCTAAATCAGCCCAGCAGAAAACAGAGATATGGAAAATAAGTGCAAGTAGGTATTGCCATGAGAGCAGCAAGCCTTACTCCACCAATTCTCAAAGTAAGGAGCTTAACTGTATTATATGATGATTAAAAAAAAAAAATCTCATCTGAGACATCGAAATCTTCAATCCCAAAGATAGAAACATTTTATCTGCATCTGAGAAATGACAATGATCCTACAAACTTGGAGGCTGATGGAATTAAGAGAGCTTTCTTTGAAGGTGCTGAAATGCACGAATACCAAAACAAGATCAGGGAACTTGCAACTGATGGTGCACAAGTCGACAGGAATCAACAGAACAGCCCAGTGGTGCTGGGGGTAAACAGATGAGGGGGAGGAAGAAAGGAAAGACCACAGGCCAAGGGTATTTGAACCTGTATCCAAACACATCTACATTCAGTGTAGCATTGTCCACGTGTCATGCACAAAAGCAGAACCTGCGCTGGCCTTGAGGAATGCTGCAACACTGATTTATGACAAGACATTCACTCACGAGACGGACACTTCTCTAAATTAAGTGCTTTCTAGTGCCAGATAGTCTTTCAGAGTTGCTTTTTTAAATAGCTTGCTGTCCAGTGACTTGGAGTCACATGTTTGTGCCTTTGATCATTCAGAGGGTATTTCAAAATTCCTTGGGAAAATACTCAAAGCTGCCTAGATAAACAACAGAGTTATGCCTGTCACAAACTCCCTACTCAGCCTGGAACTAGCTGAAGACAGGGGGAGATGTTTCCACAGTCAGCACCAGAGCTAAGACTAAGGAATGAAAGGTGCTCACCTGTAAGTTTGAACTCCGAGGCTACTGCTACAAAGCATAACAACCAGTATAAATTGTCAGTGGATTGAGACAAGTAAAGACATTTACCACATGATGGTGTGGAATTAAAAAGGAAGGTTGGGATTATATCTGGCCAGCTCCTGTTGTTTCAAGAAATGCATCTCTGCAGAAGAAGCAACAGAGACTGGTTTGACCACAGAGACAGGGATTGGCACAGCCAGAGCTAAACTCAAGTGGGTGGCAGAGACTATTGGGTGGGCTCAGACACTGCTCAGGAAGAGCAGTAAGGACTTCCCTTGCCCCTGGTAGTCCCTGGTGGGTGTGAAAGGAGTTCACAGCAATGGGATTTGAGAGAGCTGTACTGGTATGCTTTTAGAACTTGTGCTTTATTAATTTTCACATTTACGTGTCACTGGTCTGTGAAAATCAGTGTGTCTGTAGAAAGGCAGTTTCCCTGTTCCCAGTTATCCTAGTTGCATATGCACAGCAAGGACAGAAAGAGGGATGAAGTGATGTTGGGGTCCTTGCAGGTCCCTTCCTTTTCTCTGGCATGAACTAGAGCACTTGAAGACAGCCCTAAGCTGTGTTCTGTCTCCCAGTGTCTGCGAGGGGCCCTGCACTGCAGTGCATTTCAGCACTGCCCATTTGCAGTGTCCCTGTGCACTGATTCATGAGCTGGAAGGAGCATACAAAATGGGTTTGTTCTTGCCTCTCCTGCCCCCTTTCTACAGCCTCTGAGAGTGGCCAGGACAGCATATGAGAGGATAAGTACAAGTAGGGGTGAAGTCCTGCCCTGAAAGTGATTGAGAAGTTTGTTAAATAAATTGTCTGGTAACACTGACTGGAAAGTGATGCATTAAGTCTCACAGAATGGATCATCCTTGGAAGGAAACTACACACCTTCAGTTATGTGTAAGATCACCACAGACCTCAAGCAAATACTCCAGAAGGCACTATGAATTCACTAGTGCGAATGAAAGCTGGTCCACTGGATCCTACAATCCACTGCACAGCAAGTTGCCACAGAACTGAACCCCAAAGTGCTCTGATCATGCAGCCACCTGCTATGTACCATCGAGGTCCATCTCCTTCATCTCCTGCACTTCAGGCATTGCCTAATTAATTTTCTTAGGTGCACCTGATGGACTGAAAAGAAAATTTGGGGACCTAGAACGAGGCCTCAAAACTGCACTGAAGTTAAAGGGCACAAGCAAACAGCACAAGCAGCCATTCTTGATGTCCAGATGTGAGAGAGGATGCAACAGAAGGCAGCGAGTTTTAAGGCATGACCAGAAGCTGCTGTAAAATTCCTTGTGGAAACATGAGATCTATTTTATTTGTCACAAATTTGCTAAGTAAGGTTAATACCCTGGCATTGACCCTGCCTTGTATGCCCTTAACAACACTGTTACGCCTTGTCCCGTTTTTACAGCAGAAGACATAACACATGGTTGATAACCCATTATAAACAGGTACTTTTCTTCTTTTCCCTTCCCCACAGCCACAATCCTGTCATAGCAGGGAAGACAGCACTTCAGCCAGAGAATTTGGTTCCAGTCTCAGCCCATAACCAGTGTATGGCTGAAGAAAAAGAGACTGTTCAGGCATTGTGGTCTTTACCCTGGCTGTTGAATAGCCTGCATGAATATCACATTATCATAAATCATTCAGTTGCTGGAAGTCATCTTACCATCAGAAGGAGCTGAATAGCAACCATTTCTCAATCCTTATGTACATCCACTTACAGCAGCTGAGCTGTGGGAGTATATAGACCTATTTTTCAGCTAGCATGATAATCAAGCCATTCCTCATTTAAGAGTGAATTCATATGCCTTGGTATTAGTCCCAAATAACATTAGCAGAAATTGATACGTAATCTCCAATTCAAACTAAGATTAAGCTGAGGCCACCAAAGTCCTTTATTCCTTAAAACACATATAAAGTCCCCAGCAAGATTCTTATCTTGGTGTGAATCTGAACACACTGAATTAAATTTAAAAGCCACTGTTTTAGACTGGTGTTTCTCAGCAGCCCCAGCATAGCCATAAAAATCAGAATCTGCCCTTAATATCTCTGCACACTGGTACTCTGCAGAACTAGCTCCAGACTATTTATAGCTCACACTATATATACACACTGCAGCTTCCAAAGGAATATTTTATCTTTTGTGAGGACAATGCTTTCAGTAATGTAAAAAGGCAAAGTTTTCTAAAAAAAAAAAAAAAAAAAGTCTGCTCAAACCCTTAACCTGGAAGAGTGGCCCTGCACTGCCAATCAGATAATAAGCTTAATTCTTACATCACGCTTTATTTGTAGCTCACTGTGTAGTTAATGTTTGCAGCTTATCTAACAGGAGAAATGTGAAACCAGAGTTTTAGAACAATAGAAACAAGGTTGTCACCAGCAGGCTGCCAATGAATCATGTCCCTGCAGTCAAGTTCTCCCAGAAGGTCATTTGTAACAGAAATACATCCCTGCTTGAGCTGGCAAAATGCTGAAAAGTATTTCTCTGTTTTATCCTAATAAAACATCGAACAGATCAATTACCAGAACAACTTCACTTGGTAGTATTTTTAAGTTCTGTTGACTGCAAGACTTAATAGTAAAGGTTACCAAGTAAGCAGGCCTGTTTGCTTCTGTCTGGGATTCTAGAGGTGGTTTTACCTTCAACCTAAATTCTAGGTATCTAAAATACAAACCTTCAAGCAAAACCAATTTACTGCTCTCTTTCACATTTTCAAAATCAGAAGGAAAAGAAAAAAATCTTTAAATGCTAAACAACTTCCTTCCATACCATTCAAAACTGAAACCCCCTGAAACCACAGAAAGACAGTGAGCTCTGCAAGAAGAATTTGCCAAGAGACAGAAAGCAGCACTGACACTTTCTCTTGTGTTCAAAGAGATATGTAGAAAAAGGACAAGTAAGTACCAAAAAAAAAAAAAAAACCAAAACCTGTATCATAAATATAGAAGCTGATTTTGCTCATACAGAATTATTTTAAAGTAGCTGCTCTGTCTGCAGCTTCAGAAAGAAAAAAAATAAATCTCTTCTGCTGCACTTGCAAAAAAGCTTCGGATTTTCTGCAAGAGGTAAAACAGATGATGGGGGAGCTTTTCTTTCAAGAAGAATGTCATTGGCACAAACAGCTGGCACTTGGTGCCATGTTATTTATATGTGCAGTTGCTTGTGGTTTTTAACAGATAAGAAAGCAATATCTCATTTGCAATTCAGGTAAGGAACACCAGCAGCTCTACAGCATCACTGGCCTCTGGGCCACATTTCTTATCATATCAGAAACATCTGTCACGGTGCAAAGGAGTTAATTATAAAAGTACATCCAATATGCAGTTTCAGGATGAGCCAGCAGTCTGTAAGGAAATCAGAAAACCAGCCTCCCCCTATAAATGCTGGGATGGTCTGTCCCATATTCACCAGTTGGGATGAGAGCAAGGACTGGGAGGGGGAAGGGGGAGAAAAATAGAGAGACCTTGGAAGAGTAATGATTATAAATTATCCCTTCTTTAGGAGCCAACTGTGCCTGAGAAGGGGCTTGCTCACAAGGGTCTAGTGGTTCACATGCAGACACATTGCAAAATGATTTTCACATCGCTCCCCACAGAGCTCCTCCAGCTGCAATCAGACCTGACTGTTAATCCCAGCCTTTGTGGTCCAGAGGACTTAAGAAAACACCAGTGGGCTGGGGTAGGAAGGATGTGTGGAGAAGTGGCCAGCATGGAGGTGACCACCAGAAGTGCACTTGCAGGGGCTCTGCTCACAGAGACAGAAATTAATCCATTTTAAGGGCACCTGAGGATGAGATGACAGGAGCTTCCAGGGGGGCAAGGTGTGCCTTTAATCCATGCTGAGGGGAAAAACAGGGTGGGCTGAAAATTGCTCATGCGTCCATGTTCATCCCTGCTGTAATGCTGCACATGGTACAGATTTAGAGCACAACAATTTGTAATATGGACCATGTTTGTCTCTGGTGTTGTTCTCCAGGGCTGGGTCTAATACCCCTGTGATTACAAGGGCATTTTTGTGCAGGGATAAAGACAACTCCAGGTGACTTCGAAATCCCTCATGCCTAGAAATGCCTCTGTAGCTCTGGAAGCAGGCAGCTGGACTGAGACCCCCACCAGTGTGTATGGGGTCACTGAGTGACTGCTTCCTGCTGTGCCTTTGGGCTTTTATTAAAAAATACAGAAGAAATATGACTGTGTCTTTAGCCCTTGCTGAGAAACCCCTCTGAACTTCAGCTAATGCACAGGGGAAAACTATGGATAGACCCTGAACTGGGTTGTTTCTCCTTTAGCCTGTGCACAGTCACCCACTGCCTTTTCTGTCCCATCAGAGACCCCTTTGGTGAGCTTTTATGGCTGCTCTACATCCAGTTGTGGATGAAATGTGAAACATCCTCTTTTTTACCCCCCAAGGAGTACTCAAACCAGGCACGCAGCTTAAGAAAAATAGATGACAATACCTATTTTAACTTTGCTTCTAATCTCAAAACATATTCTTAAATATGCATACACCAGCAGAAACAGCAGGTAAGGGCTCCTATTCTAAAACAAACAGAAACATGCACTTTGAGCCCTCATATGAAATGGCAGTAAAAGTCCAACTGAATAATTATTTTCCTTGATTTTCAGCCAGACGAGGCACAAGACAAATAAGTCATCAAGGACAAATAAAAGGAGGTTCATTCATCGCATTTAGGGCTGGAATCTTTAATGGTCACCAAATGAACTAAGATAACTAAGTAACCATTGTAAATATTAATCTTTAAAGGAAAACAATACTCCCAACAACAGGAAGCCTGATAAGACATTGGATGTGGCCATCAGTGTTATGGAGTCTCTCTAATTTCCTTAGTTTTTTCTTATGCCTGTAGAGGGATCAGGAAGGGGACCATATGGTATCTCTCAAAGGAAGTAAATTAACATTATTAATAGCTAATGTGGGAGAGGTGAAACAGTTATTGTTCGTTCTGGTTGTTATTGTGCTTTTGCTGGGGGGGAAGCCTGCCTGCTAGTGAGTTTAAGCACTCAAGCCAAATTCAAAATCTTGTATTTATAAACAGAGATCTGATAACAGTTGCCTAAGCATCCATGATGCTTTGCCAGCGCACGCACATCAAGCTGATCTGAAGGGCTTGTGTTTTGGGGTTTGTCCCAGCAGTTGGTTCACACAGATGAGAACTCATGGTGTGGTCCCTGTTCCTGAGTAACACTTCACGTGGACCCTCACGGTCTTCTTTGTGTTGGTTTAGTCTGAAGTGAAGGACAAGGATGGGTAGATCTGCGCTTCAGAGGAACAAACGCTGTCCTCTGGCATCTGCTGAGGCAGCTGATCAAGGGGCCACGGAGGAGGTGGGTTCTCACAGGCAGTGGTCACTACGTGGCACATCTACTTTCAAGCACACAGTATTGGCACCAGCTGATTTCTGACACTTAAGTTATAAGCTGTGGCCATGTGAAAGGGTGGGACCCTGATCCCAAACTCAGCTCTGTTTATCCCAGAGCACCTAAAGGCATAAAATGCATTTCTCATTTTTTCCAAGAGATCCTATACTTTCCTCCCTGCCTGAGGCAATTCCTAGCTGGCCTGGCAGAGGTGGACTTTGTGACACCTTTCATGTTGAGACAATCTGCAAAATAAATTTGACGGGCTTTAGTAAAAATAAGAGGACTTGATTAAAATTACCCAATGAGCTTGGTAGATATAATTAAGTTTTGTGTAAATTTTCCAATAAATTCTTCAGAAAGAAAACAGTGGATTTGGGTATAATTACTCTCTGGATCTTAATAAAAATTGAGTAGCCTAGTAAGAAAACCTCATGCTTCAAGGTACATGGTGATTGCTTTATAGAAACAAAGGAATTCCCTCTGCCCTTGAAAACTTATACTTCAACTGAAAGTTGTCAGCTGGATTTCAGTTTCTAGGTCTGAAAAGGACAACTTGAATATTTTAAGACTGTACAGACTTCAGTTGAAGACTTTAGGTGCAGCTGCTCTGTAAGGAAAACGTTTCTCTACTATACAACTCTATCTGAATAGATAACTCAGTAAATTCTGACTAATTTGTCTTAAATCTGATCTAAAATACCTCTTCCTGGGTGATGATGGGATACTTTATTTCTTAAGAAACTCATCACATTGACCAAAAAGTTCATGAAAGGCTGAAGAGCTGTGCATTGTTTCCTGGCTCTGTGGAGTCATATGACATGGATAAATTGTTCTCTGTGCTGAAGCCTGGGTGGTTTATAACATTGTGAAGTTTTCCACACTGCAAGTTTTAGGGCCCTTTAGTATTTCAAGTTTTATAAACTTATAATAAAACTGTTGCTCCTTGGCTCTGCAAGCATGGGACTTTCTGCTCAGTCAGGACAGGGTTGATTTCCAGACACGAATGGGAGGATACTTTCATGATGGTTTTGGAGAGAACATTTACATAACATCCATAGCAGAATGAGCAGATAGATGTTTTGTCAGGACAGTCCTACAATCAGGTAAAACACAACCTCAAAGAAATTAAATGAGTCAAGTCAGACTCTCTAGTGACTGAAATATCTTCTGAGAAGGATAACAAATCTGTCTATCTTCATAATCTTAACTACCAATATGATGACATCACTCTGATGATTACAACTCATTACACTGTGGTCACACATTTGCTTCTTGTTGCCTGTCCCCACCTTTCATCCACATCAGGCACCAAGTGTGGCTGTTTGGTGGTGGCAGATGAAAACAACTCTACTCTAAAACCACCACAGCCTCAAAAAGAAAAGCAAATTCCAGAGCACTTTCATGGAATAATAACACCAAGTCCAAAGGTTTAGAGATCTCAAGAGATAGGTAAGGCCCTGTCTTACCCATTATCAGACGGTTTTTGGAGTTCACATGTCTGTGGCAGCTGGAGAGCATGAGCAACACTGGGCCATGCAAAAGACACAGGCACACAGTTAACCCCTGCACAAAGCTATTGCTCACCTGTGACTCATTCTCTCTCCTTATCATATAATTAATCAAACTTTGTGAGAGCTTCAGGAAGGAGTGAGTTGTCTGAGGTGGCTGCGATTACTCAGTTGCAATGTGGATTCTCCATGAAGGCAAGAGAGGATGAGGAAATACAGCACTGCCTCCCTCCCCACTCACCCTGCCTGGACTTTGGGCCAGGACACAGGAGCTGTCCCGTTTCCCCAAGGCACATGAGAGCCAAGGGCAGACTTGGCTCCTGCCCTGCTCTTGACCGGAGTAGCAGCACCAGGAGCAAGACATCAGGTGACTGTAACAGGTTATTTGTGGTAAAGCTCAGCAACTTGATTACTAATCTCTGGAAAGAAGCTGAGGAAGGATTTTGACCCCACAGTGCATCTCAATCAGCCGGCACAGGCACACAGTGCCTCCCAGGGCCACCCTAGGGAAGTGTGCCACCAGGGTACTCCACACCCTAAACCAGGGCATGTCTGTGACTGGCACAGGGCAATTTATAGGACAAATATTGAGGATAATTAAGGATAATCTCTGCTTTAGTATCTTAGAAAGAAGGTCAGGTACTCTCTTTCCTTGTCAGACGTGATGAAGTCAGGCAGTTCCCATTAATAGCAGGTATTTGTTTCTCAGAACAAATAATAACAACGCCCCCTACCTAGATCCTATAGGTTTTCTAGATTTAATTTCCTCAAAACTAAGACAAGATCATTACAGTGAGTTCTGTCTCTAAAGAGCCATAAGAGTGAATTGCATTACCAGCACCAATCTCCTGCTGGTATGTGCTTTCCTTACTGTACTCACACTAGCGAATACAGAGAGGTGCTGTAGTATTAATATCCCAAGCTCAGACAATAACATCCTTTCAAGCAATTTGACAGGTCAGGGTAGATTAGATAGTCACATGAAAGCAAAGGAGGAGGAATCTGCCCCAGCAACTTCTGCTGTTTTTTCTGTGGTTTGACGATTTCATAATATTTGGTCATGAGATGTTTTTGATATTCAGACATTATTGTGGCAGGTTTCTTCCTAAATAGCCTTGGGGTAAGACATTTACATTGCTGGTGCAATGGAGAAGTTGGGACTAACCCATTACTGCTCTTGAAAGACCCCACTGCTCCCCAGCTGATGGGATTTGAGAGGGCATGTGTTGCGTGATCTCTTCTGCCTACACATGTGACAACTGACACGGGAGGAGGTCTGGTAAAAAGGCGTGTTCCAGCCTCTGTTTCACAATCCTCATGTACTTAAAAGCCCAGTTTCCAAGAAATCAGCACAATAGCAGTTCCCATGCCTGAGAAGAAGGGATATTCCTTGGCAATATCTGTCTTATGCCATCAGAGGCGGGATGCTGAAAGTGAAGGGTCAGCAGGCAGAGGAGGCAAGTTGGCCTGTGGTCAAGCCAAGACTGTGCTCAGGCAAGAGGCAAGTTCAGTGATTTCTTTGGAAAGGCTGATTCAAAACATAGGAAAAACATGAGGCAACATAGCCACTGAGAGATCACTGTTACAATCAAGCCATTTGTAGCACTCCTGGCCCAGCAATCGCCTTTGTCATGCCTTCACGTGTCCAGCTCTTTTACATCTAGGCACGTTGCTGCAGCAGTTGAGCAGCTTCGGCAACATTTTTAACATATCAACTTATAACCATATTTTAATTAAGCTTATGGGATTGAGAGCAGCATTTGATCCTCAAGGCTGCATACAGCAATTGAGCTTTTATAAATTACCATGCCCATGTAATTATGAAAATGAGAACTGAAAGAGGCCTTTCCATGCTGTGCAGGTAACTCTGCAGTTCTACATACTCCATCATGTTAAACAAATGCATGTTATTTTATGTCTGTTCTGCTCTATGCTTTCATGATCCTTTGAAAGCTCAAAGATAAACAAGAGTCCCCTGAAATGACCCATCTACACTACATCAAAGAATAGGCAAGGGAAAAACCTTTGCAGTGTTAGGCCAGTCAAGCTGTCCATGGTGGCAATAAAATTCTCCCTAAAGCAGATTTGCCCCCACTTACCTTCTTCATGTGACACTTGAGCTCAAGCAGACTCACCACAGTTCCCTTATTGTATGTTTTCATGAAATTCCGGACAGCTTTATAAATCAAGGTACCCATACAAGCACCAAGGTCTGGCCACCATCAAAGCGACAGATTAAACAGATTACTGGTCCAGCCTGGTACCTGCCACCTTCCCTGGTGACCTTAGAGCCTGCTACATACAGACAGAACTGAGCAGAAGTGGCATCCAGCTCCAAACTCCCCTACACCTGGAAAAAGAGAGGAGGAAAGGAGACTGGATCTCAGGTTCAGTCATCTGTAGTGAAGTCAGGCTTAGTTATGCATGGGGCCTACAACGTGCATAGGCAACACTAGAAGCTCTGAGGGATGAGCTCACCATTGCACTGAACAAAACAGCAAGGCCATCACACACGAAGCAGAGAGAACAGTGTCACTGTGTGGTAAGACAAGCTGTCTCACTTTGTGACGCTTACTCTTTATAAATATACATATATATATAAACACACACACACATGTGCTGGGCAGCATTCCTAAGCTCCAGCTCAGCTAACCTTGTCACCCATGACCAAGTTCTGTGAAAAGGCACTTGGTGAGTTCACAAGGATGCTCCTAGCAACGAACAGCATCTCACAAGTTAAGCCCAAGGAACAAAGCTGACTTGACAGGTTTCACAGAATACTCTGAGTTGGAAGGGACCCACAAGGACCATCGAGTCCTGCACACCAGTCTCCAGGTTTGTGGTCTTTGTTCTGGTGGAGCTCCTTGGAACTGGAGATGATCCGTCGCACTATGCTAGCCAAGAGCTCCAATGAAAGCCTCACATTAAAAGCCTTTACAATTCATCTCATGTTTTGCTGGCTCCCAACAGAGTGCAACAACAGGGCAGGGGGGTGGCACTATTTTAAACTCTAGGACGCTGATCTGAAGCCTGCCAAATTTACACTCCAGCTTTTGAATTCAAGTTGATGAGCACTGAGTACTCAGGCCAACTGTGCCTCATGGAATAGCTGCCTGTGTTCAACAGGCTGCTGTGCCAGACTCACCTTCGTTCTGTACCTCCCTTCTACCAACTACATGACCACAACTTAAACCTGCAACCAAAAAGGCAGAGAGAGACAAGCTCCAACACCCCTTCCCCCTCTCAGGAGCCCAATCCAGCTCTTTTTATAATGAATTTTGTACTCAGGCAATAAAAGGCACTTGAGCTAGAGAGCAAGAGTAGGGCTAATTTCGTTTTAAACTACAGTACAATTCAAGGGCCTCTGACTTGCAGTTAATCCTATTGTTTGTATTAGCTATAGATCCCCCCAGTACATATGCAGACCTTTCAACTCCTAGACCTTAAAAGAGCTACTTATAAAAATATAAATACTATCATACTACTTTACAGATTGGAAAACACAGGCTTGACAAAACTATCAGATAAGTCATCCAGAATCCCATGATAACAGAGCCAGAATCACATCTACAGCTCTTCGTTCTCTAATGCCCAACTGTCTGCATGTTTTTCAGTCTGGTTCTGCTGAAATCTTATGTTGTGACAAGAATCTAAACACTTTATATCACTTTTGACTTACAAACTGAGATCACATTTGTAAAATGTAAAACTACAAGCAATGCATCCAAATTTAAAGTTTTCTTAAAGCAGAATGGAAATATTTTAGTCCGAAATTATAAAAATGGGGTGGGTTTATACTGTAAGAAAGGAAAAAAGTACTTTGTATTCAACATGAGGACACATTCAACTTGACAATGGATACAGCAAGTGTGACTGTTGCTCCTCACCCCATATCCATGATGAACACTTATTTTGTATTGCACCTCTTCCTTACAGGGCACTAGAGACTGCTAATAACTAAATTCCAGGCACAAAGCATGCTTGTACAAATAAGTCAAGTAGCTAAGCCTCCAACCACGTGCACCTGCTTGGAAGCACTACTGGAAAATTTGGTTTCTAGCATGTTTTATGGCTGTAATTTTTAAAAGGGGACTAAAAGCTGGACTCCCAGTGAACATCAGTGCACAATGACTGCTGACTGTTTTTTCTGAAATCCTCAAAAACCACCGTCCTATGATTAACTTAAAATACCAGCCAAGAAGAATCTGTAATACAATCATGTAGTTACAGTAATGATACCTTCATACCATTAATCCCAGAGTGACAGGGACAGTACAGGATGTACCTAGAAATAGGTTGGGTGCAACAGGGCTGTAGGGCAGAAATGTGTTGTTACCACAGGTGCCTTATGCACAGACCTGCACCAGGCTTGGTGCTCTTTGGAGACTCAGCACCATCATGTTTCGAATTTTGGGTTGGAGCCCTGCTTATTCATCCATAATGACAAAGTCAGACTGATCTCTGTTATTCTATCCTGAGCCCAGCTTAACTTCATTAACTAGCAGAACAAGGTCATGCTCTGTTAAGTTTGTACTTTCACATCCTTTAGTAACTTTGAATCATCCTTGTCAATGCACTGACATTTATGGTTTTCTACTATCATCCCTTTATTTATGTTCAAAGTTCATTCATTGCCGTCTTCCATTAGGGCTCTGTAACACATTCTCTGCCCTAGTACCTCCTGTTACCTTTTTCTTACTTGACCCATCAAAAGTTTTTATCTCTCACCAAAGAGGTAGTTTCCATGGAAACTCTGAAGAACAGGCTAAGTTAACGAGGCATAAAATGAAGACAGTGTCCTCAAGCTCACCCATTTTGAAAATCTAGGTCAGCAATGTTTGCTTAAAACATTCCACTCTTCTAAAACCATGTTCACTTGACTGTTAAGGATGTAATAAAAAGACAGATTCTAGCATACCCCAAACTTAGTATGTTTAATATAATACTGGATGTTCATGTGAATAAACCATTCTTACAATTTCTGCCAGCCTGTTTTCCCTTTCAGTTTCCTTGGATAACCCATAGGCATTTAGTTTTATCATCCAGTTACTTATCTTCACCAAACATTTACTCTGGCCATCATAATCTGACTTTTAGGTAGTGTTCAAGCAACCTGCTATAATCTCACCGAGGGCAGGAGGTATTAGCTATGTCATCACTTCTAATCTCATTTAGAGGACCTACAGGAATGAAAGAATGAAAGACAAATTCAATCTCAACCTGCACAACACATGGGCAGAAGCCCAGGAATGAAAACAATGCTGAAATTCTGAATTTGAGTTTCCTTACAGTTGATGTTGTCTGATCTCAGCCACCAACTACAAGTAGCAAACGCTGATCTGTTGAAATGCAATGGACCATGCTACAGTAAATGATTAATTGCATTCAGTGGGTTTCCTTAGTGAGAATCACAGTTTCTCTCAGGAGAAGAAAAAGCCATACCAAGCGTTAGTGCTAAAATATGCTGTCAAGTACATAAGGTTATGGAAGGCTGGCTCAAAAAAGCTGCTGTGGAGGGAAATAACACTGATGATTTGCTAGTTATTTCCTCTGCTAATTGAAAGCAGATGTAATCAGTTGCAGTCAAATACCTTTTGAGATGCAACTATTTTGCCAAAGATACCCAAGTTTTCAGTCATGTCTCAATCTGATCTCCACTATTTCTCTCTAAAATTTACAGTGGCCTTCAGTGCTTTGGATAGCACTGATGACTTGCTCCTATTTAAAAGTAAGGTCCTGTGCAACACAGAACTTTGTTTTTTCTGTTCACAGTGGATGGTGATGGGATTTCAGCTGTCGATGACAAGCAAGAAACAAAGGTTAAGAAAATACCTATAACCTCATGACTTCCTGAGAAAACAAGGTGCACATGATGACGGCTTACAAAAACAATCTGCTGTCCTAGTAAAAACCTAATGCAATCCATCCTACATTCCTTGTGTTATCAAATATAAAATCTGAAGTAAATCAAGCATTTTTCTGGCCAGTGCCCTTTTCCCTGCCTAAACCGCTACGTAATGTGTTGGTTTAGAAACGATGTAAAGCCAGGACAGTTTGAACAACTTATCTGAAGCAGAACAGCAGTCCCCAAAAACACTTTGGTGTAATCCAATTACACTAATTAAAATAATTATTTCCACCTAGTTTGCTACCGAATTGCTTGCTTGGCACATCTAGAGTCAGTGCATACAAAGGTCAGGTGCAGCCTTCTCCAAACTCTAAGGAGGACAAAAAAAAGGAGTGCTTGCAGAATACAAGTCTCTAGATGTTGTTTGTGGTTTGGTTTTGCTCAAGTATGGCAGCTAACAACAGGCAGGTGGAGAGCCTCCAACTTGTTCCATCTTGTCTACACACATCATGCTTTCCCCCCCTCAGCTCTTACTCCACTCCTCTTTTGTGCTGCAAACTGAATTCCCAGCCTGGGAAGTTTTCTCCAAGTGTAAGTTTTGAAACAAGATGTGCTAAAACCTTAAAATTTCCCTGCAAATGGGTACTTTGTGGCTCTGATTCTAGAATAAGAATCGTAAGGTAGACAGCTTGCCCTCTAAATTTGCAATTGAAGCGTCTGCTACTTGTGCCTACATCTTTTGCAGAATCTTTGAAGGAAAAAGCAATCCATTTTAGAAAAGAAACAAATAGAGACATAACTGTCAAACTTATTTTCTATTTTTTTCAGTGAGCCTAAAGGAAAGTTTCCTTCAACTCACTCTATGTTGTCAGTATAGCTTTGTCTCCATCACTTTACAACTTTCCAGCGTGCCTGTCTGCTGCCAAATCCTTCCCTTGACATAACCACAGAATAAAAAAATCCTTTGCTTCCCTCATTTGAACCTCCAACAAGCCACAGTGGCTTTCTTAACTACAGCCTTCTATGAAGAAGCAGAGAAAGCAGTCCTCAGTCATTCCCTCTAAACAATCACATAAAAGATTTCATTTTATCCTTTTATCAGCACGCTAGACCCTTGATATTACATTGAACATGCCTCTAACTGACTACCTCAGCAACACCCTAGATCTGTCAAATTGCCACCTTTCTGTACCCCACACAAGACAGCAAGTCATTCTTCCCCTCTGTGAGCCCAGGACCAGGGGATTGCTGCCTCACCATCTGCATTTGGCCAAAGCAGATGCAAAAAACCCATAGAGATTTGGAGTTCCCAAACCAGCAGCAGCTTTGGTGTAGCAGATGCTGCTGTAAAGGAACCTGGTGGCTACAAAAACTGGGATATTGGTGTTTTTCTCACAGGACCTCATATTCTCACTCACTGTCTCACCTGTATCAAAAGGACAAGGCCACAACGTGCACACTTGGTATTTCCCTGTGCCTTGGATTTCTATATTCTGTGGACATCTGAGACTTTGTGCTGCAGTTGTGAGATAACACTTACTGTACTCATCAGGAGGCATATGTTGTTATCTGTCAGGTTGTCTTCATTCACAAAACACATGCACAAACTTCCGGATGAAAAAGAGGTGAGCTTGGATTAACCTTTGTTCTAATTCTGGGGTGAAGTTAAAGAAGTTGAAAGCGTAACACAGCTAAACAAAGTAATAAAGTCATCAACTGGCTCTGTGATTATGACAATGATAGGGAGAAAAAAAATCAGCCCGTTCAGCAGATCAATAAAAGTATTGATCTATCTGGGGAGAACATAAATAATGGAACATATGCCAAGCACATGTGGATAGAAGGGACAGAGTAATCCATCTCCAAATGGCACCTGCTGATTTGTTGAACATATAAAATATGCCCTTGCAATCTATTGATTGTTATGGCATTGGATCAAAGCACTGAACTCTTAGCACTGGCAGTAGTCTGGCCAGGGCCTAAAAGACCAAAATATATGACAAATCCCAACTAAGAATCTTTTAGTTTCCACTCTTCTGTTATTCTCATTCAGAGAATTTTTGGTGCATTCATTTATGCTTTTCCAGAACCTCTGGGTTGCCTTTAATCGAGGCTTAGGTTTTGATGACAAACTGCATTCCATCATTTAGATGTCCTACTTCTATCCCAGGAATGCAGCTAGATTAGAGTTTGTCTTATCCTAGGGAGATTGTGAGATGTTAATCCACCTTTGTGTTACATCTTGGCTGGGCTCCTCACGCTCTGATGACAGCTTTAGCAAGCAGGACCATGAATTTATTGCAGCTTAATCCAAATTTATCTGCAAAAGATGCCACCTGAGACTAAACATTCATGTATCATTTTGCCTGACTTTAGAACCCATCAACACTCGCCTTGGGAAAGAAGTGTATTGATATTAACAGTTTCTCTGTTAATGCTTATTGCCATTCATCCATCTGAGCCTCTGCAATGGCAAACACCGCTCCAGGCTCATCCTTTCCCCTTGCTCCTGGTGGACTGATTTAGTGATCTGAAAGCGGGCAGAGAGCATACTAATTAAAGTCAGATATTGAATCTAAATCAGGAGGTGCTGCAAATGCCAGGGAAGGCAGGGAAAACTCAATTCAAAAGGAGTTCATAAACCTAGGGACTAGATGGAAAAACCTGTAAGAATGCAAACAGAAATGTTTGGGAAAAGAGAAATAACATGAAAGACACTTTCACAGCCAAATCATTGCAAAATGTTAATGTTAAATGGAGTGTAGAAAGTAAATCAGATCAAAGCTTGAAATAAAACATGGCATTAATGAAAATAACACATGACTAGAGTAACTGGAACTTTCCTTCATCAGAGGCAGGACACATTTCTACATTCAATTTGCTCCTGGGATGCTACAAGCTAGAAATGCATCCAAAAAAGCCAAAGGGTAAGAAAAAAACAAAAGCGATTTATAAGGATATATATAAAGGACTACATGTGAGTGGCACAGCCAGATGGATGGGGAGGAGTAGAAAGGTTGGCAAGAGCCTGCAAAGAAAACTACCATGGAAAGGAGGAATTTGAAAAAGCTCAGAGGGCTCAGCTAGAAAAAAAATTGAGTTAAGCTTTGAAAAAAAGGAGAGTCCAGGATTACTGTGCAGAAAATGATGAATGAAGTCTAGAGATCTGATTACCTGAAATATATTCCCCAGAAAAGTAAATCTGATGGCTGACATAAGTCAGGAATAGGCTACAGGGCAATAAAAAGAAAACATTATTGTATTTTTTTGTGCATAAAATTGCTACATTGTTAAGCATCAAGGGGTAAGTCCTGAGCTGAACTAGACCAGCTTCACCGAAGTCTGTGTCAGTTTACACCAGCCAAGGTCTGGGACACCTATCATAAATCATATGCTGGGTTACAAACTGTAATTAACCCTGCCTCCACCCAGCAGAGTTCCCTTGCCCTTTATATTTGTTACTCAATACATATTTTAGGAATACAGGGCTAGAAGGACCTTCTGGATTGTCTGATCCTGCCTTTACTATTCCAGTGAGCCATAAGCACTCCAGCTGACAAAGTTGCTGGCTCCCACAGGACACAGCAACTTCTGAAAAAAAGACCTCTGTATAACTCAGAGGGTTAGAAAACCTAACTATGTCTAAAATAACTAAATCCAGTTTAAAACTCTCCCTCTTTCCTTTATTAACAATGTTCTCCTCTTACCCGGGTATATAACTCTCCGTGGTGAAAGAGGAGTAAATGCCTCCTCTGATTACAGCTGATAAATTAGAGGGAAGGTGGATTTTGCTAGAGAACTAAAGATGTTACTATATGGCTTCCTGATCATTTCCATAAGTGATGCTTTGAACTAGACAATACTCACCTGGCCCCCAGAGGGCCAGGATTGCCATGACCAGTCATGACAATGTTTTATTTACTTTTTTTTCAGGAAGTCAACAGTACTGAGTGCTGGGAGATACCAGACTGAACCCCCGATCCAGATGAAGTCAGCATCAGCTCTGCCACTGACAAAGATTTTGCTGCATTTGCATAACTCAGATGCTTGTGACATCTGCCATTGCCCCTCTGCACCAAAATTCCTCTCCCATCTGAGTTTCACACCAGCAAAGGGCTGCTGTCTCTCCCCATTCCAGCCTTCCCACATAATTTCTGAAGGCAAAAATGAACGACCTTTCACCACACCAGAGCCCTGTCCTCCATGTTCAGTGGTGCCTAACTTGCCCTGGGTCATCGCCAATAGGTTTTTCACAGGGTTAATGATTTTGGGAAGCTCTGAAAAGCATTAGTGCAGAGACCAATGCAGAACTGAGGTCATGCCAGTGAGAGTCAGAAGCCTCATGAGACTGGCCTGACCACAGCTGTCCCAGAAAAAGGGCATTCACCCCACCCCAGAGAAGGAAAAAAACAACAACAAAACAACCCCCTCAAAAAACCCCCCCACAACTCAGCCCCTGGATTATGAAAGGTAGCAGAAATTTATTTAGAAGAAATTTTGTATTTTATATGCAAAGAATTGCATGGACCAGTAATAATCTTTATATAGCAGGGCAGAAGCTGACTAAGGTTAAAAGCGGGGAGCAAATTCACCCTTTGACGCTGCACCCTACAGTGAATGAGAAAATAAAATGGCCTATTGAAAACTATTTTCCCTGGCAGGTATCTTCAAAAATGCAGTTTCAATGAGATTATCAAAACAGGTATTTCACAAGATACTAGCAATCAAACAGATTTATGAGTACTGATAGTAACAGATCATTTGATACGTGTGAAAAAGCAAACAAGCTTTCAAACAAGCCCTTCAACTCTGAGGCAGAAGCCATTAATGTAACACTAAGCAGAGGCCAGGGAGGCTGCTCTGAGCTTACATTTATGCTCAGAAATCCACCTTTTTGAAAGCTCTGTATTTGTTTTCTTTCACAGGGCAACTTTCTGGTCATTTCAAAACCTAAGCAGCATCACACACTTTCTTCTGCACAGGCTTCCCCATTCCCCCACCTTCTGAAAGGGCAAATCATCATGAATAACAGAGTTCAGGCTCTGCTGTTCCTGTCCAACAGCTGAAGAGAGGAGAAGCCAAACAGAAGAAGGTTGCTGTGTTACGAGATGTAGATTAGAGAGGAAACTCAGCATCCTTTATCAGGTCATGCAAGTTAAATAGGAAGGAACTGGCTCTTGATACTTAATATGCTGCATGTCCATGAATACCTTGCAAATATTAACTAATCCTCATGAAACCCTTGAGACAGGTTAATATAAACCATTTATACATATGCAAGCAAACAGTCAGAGTGTCCAGAGCCTGCCTGGGCACTTTGTCAGTGACTCAGGAACTGGAGCAGTTCAGTCAAATGCATCTTCCAACTTTCTCTAGTCCACCTGGCTTCAGTGTCAGCAGAAAACACGACCAATATGATGTTGAAGGTCCAAGTATGGCCCAACCCTGTCAGACAAGCTCAGACATAGAATTTCATGGAAATCTGTGCTGGGATTATGGGATGGGAACCTTTTAAAGGGTTGGGATGAGAAGTTGAGAAAAAGGCTGGACATTTCAGTTCAGCTTTGGAAATTATGGTGTTTGTCCAGGTGTGGCTCAGTAAAAGTTGTGTGTGGCATTTACATCTACACAGACACCAAAGAAATTCTCCATTTAGAGAATTCTCACCACTAAGACTGACAAGCTAAAAGGCATTTTCCCATGAAAGGCATGTCCTCCTTGTGTATCTAATCCAGGAATTTAATACAGCACTTCAGTAATTCAGTTTACATCCTTATGTTCTGTCTCCTTACTTTATTTAATTTCCCTGATTACTAAGGAATGAATTCCACTCCTTATTTAAGCTGGTGAGCACAGAGAAATGGCTTTTTTTTTCCTTTTTGATAGAAAAGGTTTTAATTGGCAACAAGAACCTAGCCAGTTTTATCCTATTTTCCCATCTGAAGTATGAAGACAGAGGGAAAGTGGCAAGAGAAGAAGCTTAGCCTCCAACCCTACAAAATCCAGTTGCTTGTGGCTGGGAGTGAAGTGGAGCAGCTGTGACACTGGGGACAGTTCAGTGCAGTAGAAATAAGGGAGTCCTCAGCCACCAGAGATGAAATAAAACAAATTGTTCTATACTTGACGGCTGACAATTCAAATACTTTAAAAGAAGTTACTTCAGCAAGAGAACTGATTGCTCAAAGCAGGGGTGGCACATATAGCAATTTGATATGGGGATGGAATCCAGAACTCCCAGGATCTGTTCCCAGCCTGGGCCAATGGCCTCCTGTGAAATTAGGAGGCTAGCAACCACTCAACAGCTTTTTCCTCAGTTTATTCTTCTATATAGGATGTTATAGTACTTAAATGCAGGACTTCACAGAGGATGTGTTCCTACAACTCACTATGTGAGCTGCAATGAACCAACTCACTACTTGGACATCATGGGCTGAAGAGTGACTGAATTACTCCATGCCTTGGTTTTCCACTGACATAAAGAGAATATTCACGTGCTTTGAGACACTGGATGGAAAAGAAATGCAAACACAAAAGTGCTACTCTTCTATTGAGAGGAAGAGACAGGTTAAATTCTACCCTTTTGGTTCCCCGCTCCATTGGGATTGGCATGAAAACATAAAGATGACAGGCTGGGCCCCACTCTATTAAGATTTAAATTTAGCAAGGAACTGGAAAATTACTGGGAGCCTTATGTCTAACCTCTGCCTCAGAAACAAATATGCATAATTCTTGTCCCATAGCTAAATTTGAGTGAATTACCAAATGTTGGGCCAATAAAAGAACTGTCCAACACAAACCTTATCTGCCTGAGATGCACGTATCTGCTTACAATATCCTTTGTTAGTTAAACAAAACAGAATCATTGTTGCTAAGAAGTTAATATTGTTTAAGATTCACTGGCTAACGCACAGAACACTTTCCTGAGTTGCCCCAAACACATTCCTTTTCTGATCTCTTCATTTCTCCCCCCCTTTTTTTCCTTTTGTACTGACTTGGCTAAGGCCGGCGTTTTCTTTAGGTGAACTCACTCGTAAGGTGATATGAACTTTGAGGCAGACAAACATTTCAGTTGATACAGTGAAGGGTAAATAGCTGTTCAGATCAGAGCAAACAATTCATTTGAAGAGCAAAATACAAGTAAACTAATTCCCCAAGCATTAAACAGGAGCCTACTTGCTCTATCTCCTACCAGCTCACCCTTTTCTCAGATTATTTCCCTAATCTGCTTGTAGCCTTTTAAACCTGTGTTGCCAGTGTCCAAAATTCCTTCCTCCAAGGAGTGACTTATGGCAGAATAAAGCCAACTGTAGTGTTCCAATGTGTCTGTGAATGAATGAACACCCTTCAATGCTCTCTGTGATGTATTTTTTAATTTGATCATCATTTCCACTGCTGGGACAGTACATGACACAAACATCCACACGGAAATGAAAATAAAAAGAAACACTTCATTACCAGAGCCATAAAAGTCAAGATGCCAGATGTAAAACACATCCCTGGCAGAAGGACACCACCCCATTACAGCAGCAGAGCGCTGCTAATGTCCATCTGATGATAGCAAAGCTGCACTTGGTATTGATCTGCTAAAACCATCCCATCCTCTCTCTACATTTTCCATGCCCTGCAGCATTATAAGGCCTAGCATTTAAAACACACTTTTATCAGCATAGTTTCACCCACCATGTAGGTGTCTGCCTAGAGAACTCTGCCCATGTGAGAGGTTACCACATCCCATCTCTGTCTGATGAAGTTTACACCAGCAGAAACCCAGAGAGTCACCTGGTTTGCGAGCTGTGAGAGCTCTCCAGGATGCTTGGCCACAGCTAAGGAAAGCCAAGAAGGGTAAACGAGGGCACAGCAAACTCCCTGACTGTAACCAGACATCCTGAGCATCTCTGCACAAGGCTGCAGCCGGCAGCGTGGGCAGGCACAGATATGCTGAAGGTATGTAGGCGAGACATACTTACAAAACCCAAGAACATCTTTCTGCTCTCACAAAACCAGCATTGATAAGAGTCACTTTTTACAGCATGTGCTTCCCCATCAGAGGTTAACATCTCGAATGTTTGGCTTTCACTGGCTACCAGTTTTTCTCGCATAAGGACTGATGAAAAACATTTTTGACAGTCTGAAAAATGAAGCCTTTCATTTTACACACAAAACAGGCAGAGAATCGGAGGTAGCAGTGGAAGCTGCAGGAGCTAGAGACCAGTCTGAGGGTCCACGTCAGATCTTTAATGGGTTTCATTCCACAGGCTGGCAGTGAGAACCCCCTTAATCTATGAGCAGTCCTTTTAACCATACCAACAGCAAACTCATCTCCAGCAAGTACAGGGGGACTGAAATCCAACTAAAACTCATGGCCCCTGCACAAATTCACTCTGAATTTCTGCTGGCATCAAGAAGGCCTCATTGGGAGGATAATGTTCAGACCTAAATGTGTACCACAGCCAAGAAGTGACAGGTGAAGTGGGCTATCTCTGCATTGAATGCATTTGACACCTCTCACTAACTCTTCAAGGCAGGAAGGCACAAGATATGCCCTAGCATAGTAGAAATGACTATCAGAGCTAAAATATGATCATCAAATGTGTTGACTGAGTTTGTCTTGCAAAGGATCTTTAAAATCTGGCTGTCTGAGGGCTCCTGAAGTAGCATTTTTCCAAAGATTTACAAAAAACTACAATGAAGTAGTCAGTGAAGATGCATCATTGCCCCATCCTGGGCAGAATTAGAATATTTCATCACATGTCATCAACCACTACAGGAAAAAAGCTCATGGTGACTCATCATGATTGAGGTTGTAGGGATCTGTGGATTCAGAGCACAAGGAATTAGTCTGAGGCACAGCTCTGTCCACTGGGAAATCTCACATGGCTGTGACATACAGCACAGACCATTTGTGACACTCCCATATGCCCCTGAAATTTTATTTTTTTTTTGAAGTGTATCAACAACACAAAGTCTCAATTCAAATGTTAATTTAAGAGCTAGATAGAAGAACATGTTCCTTTTCAGATCAAGGAAGATCAGTCAATAAAATCAGATTAAACGAAACATTAAGTGATGCCAAGATCAAAGAGTTTTTCATCTCAGAAATGCCTCCCTACTACTCGACCGTTAGATACAATCACAGCAGAACATAACTAAAGAGATTCAGAGCATCCATTTAAAAAAAAAAAAAAAAAGAGAAAAAGAAAGGAAAAAAGAACCGTGCCCTAGATCTAAATTGCAGAAGGACTATTCCCTTCTGCCCTCAAAACACTGCATAATTTGCTTTCCAGATCAATCGGGGTATCCTTTTTCACATTGCAGAATACTCACACTCAATGGAACCAGGAACTGAGATAAACCTCCCAGGAACTAAGGACTGTCACAAACCTCCCACTTGCTGATCCAAAACATAACTCTTTCAGCAGCTTGCACAGCCATAAGCACAGAGGATCATAGAAATACACATCCCATGCACACACCTAAACACTTCCATGGCACAGACAGCCCTGCAAGGAGCACCAAGGGAGAGCAGGGGATACGTGACAGACAAACGTGGCCCGTCACTTCACTGCCACACTGGGGCTCGGGGCAGAGGGAATGGCCAAGCAGGAGCACATAGGAGGCTTCTAACCCCCAGTCCAGGGCAGTATGTACTTCCACGAACCCATCACAAACCCAGACCAGGAGTCTTCCCTTACAAATCCCTTCCTACCTTACTTCACTTAATGATGGACTCTCCATCTCTGCTCTGCACGCAGGTTCACCTGCCATGGACCCTTTCTTGCACTAGTCCAGCTCTACAACAGCTCCTATAACTTTCCCCTTTCCTCCAGCTCAGTTACATAAGCTACTATCTACCTGCTATTTTAGATTATACATAGCAACATGATGGGGAAAACAGAAACAGCAACTTTGGGTTAATTTCCCTCCCTCCTCTCTTTGTTTGGTTTTCTGGAACTACTTCATCCCAAACATTTGTAAATAGTGCTTGGAGTTACATTCCAAGTTCCAGCAGTAAACACTAAACTAGCTAATATATATATAGAAGGATCCCTGTTCTTCCAGTGTATCCAGGCAACCTTGCAATACAAAGTTAAAGCACAGCTATTTGTTCAAAAAGTGTTTTCACAGCTATTTCCTCTTCCCCCCCCCCCCTTGCCTTTTTCCACTAGGCACTACTTATATTTATCATCTGGAGATTCTGTTCCCTTTTTCCTTTTTAAAAACTTCATAACAGCTTGTTTCAAGACCAGCAAAGCACGGACATTTACCTTATAACAAAGTATGATTTAGTTTAAGAAGAATGAAAGAAAATGAGCAAAAGTTACACAAGAACACCTGAATATAACTCCTTTGTCAAATGTCACGGTAACTCTGGAAAGAGATTTCCAAATACTCAGGAAAGCAGAATGTTGTAAGGAAGGAAAAAAGCACATTTACACAAACAGTGAAGCAAGCTGAAAACGTGGTTTATTATATCCTACCTAACTCTAGTTAGGTTTCAGAATAAAACAAGTTTCTTCAGAGAACACAGGTCAGGCTGAACTAAAATTTTTCCAAAGGCAAATATCAATTTTTATTAAATTTTCCAATTGAGAGTTTTTTGGAGTAAAGCCAGCATCTCAACAGGAAATGTTTTTCATTTCAAAATGTCAATTAAAAAATGAAAACTGTTACTTTGACATATTTGATTCCTTTCTTTTGATAGGCAGTGTTGACATTTTTTATGTTTAATTTATGTTGTTGCTTATTTGAAAATCTCTTAGAATATTTTTCTACTATATGGCTCAAATTTTCATCTTTTGCTTCCTATTCTGGTTAGAAACTATTTTCCCTCCTATTAAAGCTGCCTTCTGGGCTAAAAAAGTCTGCTAGACATTCCCTGCTCTCAGTGCCATTCTTTTCTCATGAAGTGCTACAGTACATAGTTGACATTTTTTTATCAGAATAATAGCCAATTAAATACCTCCCATTTTAAAAAATATATGAAAACATTTATTGTTTTCAGCCTTCATGGTGAGGGGAGAAGGAGAAATAGGGAAAATGCTCTGAAGATGCAACAAGAGATTTCAGCAATAGCAATCTCGTGCCATGTTTTTTCACAGCTGCCTTTGTGTTTTCCAGCTATCTTCATGTGTCCACCAAACTAAACAGTGGGTGACACTAAAGTTATGAAATCAACTTCTACTTCCTCTCCAGAAGCAAAACCCACTTCCTAAGTTATAGTTTTTGCCTTTACAGAATCTGCAGATCTGGGGTCATGCAGATGAACTGGGAAAACCAGTCTAACACAAGGAAGAGCTAGAAATTAATATGCCATATTTATTAAGTACAGAGTAGTTTACACATTTCAAGTGTTCAGAATGAACTCCCATTGCCTTTTCCAGGCAACTCAGTTTCCAGCAAAGCGCCTTTTCCAAAGTGCTTTGTTCCTCAATTTACCAAAAAGGAAGCAATGGGCACGAGGGCAGATGCTGATTTAGTAAGCACAGACTCCTATTGGGCAAGTGGCTTTTCCTGAAGTTGTTTATGCTGAGAGCTGACTTTGAGAAGCTGAGGTCAGCAAGGGAATATAGTTTATGGTTTGGCCTCAGAGTCGCTGTGTAATTTATCTTCCATGTCTTGGTGTTCAGAGGAAACTATCTTCAGTCACAGTCTTTTTCCTCACCTCAGGGCTAAATCAGTGAAGATCTTGAATGATTACTGACAGCTTGAGCCCCTAGGGTGATATCTGAGAATAAAGGCAGCAGGTAAGGGCCACGACAAAGTTCTTCTCACTTTGATGAATTCCTTAATTCTGGCAGCTTCTCTAAAGAACATGCTGGGTTCCACTAAAATTGATGGGACTGGTGAAACAACTGTTGGTCAGTGATTTTCATTTGCCAGTGGCACCTCATAAAAATTAACCCCCAGGTCTTTGATGCTACATCACAACTATCTAGTCCCAATGGTAGCACAAGGAGAACATCAATAACTTCTTAAGTTCAGTTATAAAGTACCTGAACAAATAAAGTACTTGGCAAATAAAACAGCTAATAAAGATCAAGAAAGATGCTGTTACAACACATCAGTTTCCTGGGCCCTGATTACAGCAACGATAAAATGCTAAAAAAAGAAGTAAGAACAATCATGGTCATGTGTACATCCCATTTTCCTGTTATTTGTCAATAATAAAAAAGAAAGGAGTATAACCCCAAGACAGAAAAACATTTCTAACAAATATGTTATCAAAAGTCTCAGAAAGATGTCAACGTCTGTTCAGGCACTGCAACACATTTCCTATTTCATTGGTCCCATCCATCAAGGCAAACTGTGGCTAAAAGGAACAATTTCTCATGGTTATAAAATACAGGACTCAGGCAGAAAGTCAACAGCCCTGTTCATGCTTCCGGTGCAACTTCTGCATAGAACTTTCTCTTTGTTTTGATTTCTCTCTTTTTTTTTTTTTTCCTTTTAAACAAAAATAGTCATATTGAACAAACTAGCCAGGATGGAAGGGAAACAGTTCAAAAGGTGTTTTTAAATACTTTTCCATCTCAGCTGGGCAACAATTCATAATGTTACTTGCAGCAAGAAGTCTGGGTGAGTACAGACTGCCCCGTGTGCTCCCAGGCACAGCAGGGGGACAAGGAATATTGATTTTGCTAGTGATGAGCTTTTGTCGTGATGGTATCAGGGCTGAAATGTTTGCCACCTTCCTTCTAGTGTAAGGTAGTTGCCCAAGCTTTGGGCACACACAAATATCACCTCCTTTAAGCTTTGTGTAAATAAATGTCTTGGCCGGAGCTCCCATTTCTGGATTACCTCTGCACATAAATATTACTTCATTTCCTTAAAAGCAAAAAGCAGCTAGATGGGGGTGGGAGTTTGTTTGGTGATTAACTCTGCCTTTTCCTGCTCTCAGCCCCCCAAAGTTGGGTATAAACAGAAAAATAATTCAGACACACAGCCAAGAAAATAGCTTGGATGGGCAAACTTTTCCAAATGGAAATGGAGTTTCAGCACCAAAGATGGTTCTGTTGTGGGACAGGATAGTGTGTTATGATGCTCTTCCAGTTATCTGAACTCAGCAAGTTTTACTTTCCTACTCCCCAGGAATTACAGTGCATCATTCCTCCATTCCCTGCAGACAGGCACTTCAGCACCCAAAAACCTCTCCCAGCAGTGGTACCAGGTACTGCTCTAGAGCCACAAGTGTCTCCCCACTTTCCAACACTCCTGTCCACAGACAGCATGGTCTGGTTTCTGAAAACAGGATCTGATCCCCAAGCAAGGGTTTGTTCCAAATCCCTGTGAAATAGTGAATGACCTTCAATTATTTTGGGTCATACTTACTACAGAAGACCAAGTAGAAATGAAATCCTGAAGACATAGAAAAGCCCTGCATCTAGCAAGAGTGAAAATGTGGGAATTTTTAATCAAGGGGACTGACTTGTTTGCCACTCTTGATTTTTACAGCTGCTGTTGATAGATGCTCCTAGGAAGGTGTCAAGTTGGTAGGTTCCAGTCATGGAAAAACAACTGCTGCTATTGTAGGATGTTGGTGTTGTGCTGTGCAGCCCTTCAGAAGGACCTCAACAGGTTGGAGAGATGGGCAGAGAACTGCCCAAAATTCAGCAAAGGCAGATGAAGGGTCCTGCACCTGGGGAAGAATAACCTCAGGCACCAGCACAGGCTGGGGGCTGACCTGCTGGGAAGCAGCTCTGCAGGGAAGGACCTGGGGATCCTGGTGGACAAAAAGCTGTTTCTTGAGCCAGCAGTGTCCCTTATGGCCAAGCAGGCCAATGGGATCCTGTCACGCATTAAGAAGAGCATTGCCAGCAGGTTGAGGGAGGTGATCCTGCCCCTCTACTCAGGCCTGGTGAGGCACATCTGGAGCACTGTGGGCAGTTCTGGGCTCCTCAGGACAAGAGAGACATGGAGCTCCTGGAGCAGCTCCAGTGGAGGGTGATAAAGATGATTAATGGATTGGAGCATCTGTCTGAGGAAAGGCTGAGGGAGTTGGGCCTGTTCAGCCTTGAGGAGAGACAGCTGAGAGAGGACCTCATCAATGTCTATCAGTATCTGAAGGTAGGGTGTCAATAGGATGGACCAGGCTCTGGTTGGTGCTACCAGGCAATAGGACAAGAGGCACTGAGCAGAAATTGAGTTCCACTGGAACATGAGGAAGAACTTTACTGTGCAGTGACTGTACACTGGAACACATTGCACAGAGTTGTGGAGTCTCCCTCACTGGAGATATTCCAGAACCGTCTGGACACAATCCTGTGCTATGTGCTCTAGGATGACACTGCTTGAACAGGGAGGTTGGAACAGATGACCCACTGTGGTCCCTTCCAACCTCACCCTTTCTGTGAAATCAAAGCCCTTCAACTCCTGGAAGACATGAATAAAATCCACAGATCACTTGTAAATCAAGGAGATGAATCCAAGGGACAACCACTTAAAACAAATGGGCCGGATCCGCAGTGTGACTTGGATACCACCACATCAATTTATACCATGTGAGGGATCCATCCTGCATATTTTAAAGCAGTAAATTTTGACTAGATTAGGCTGGCCTTAATCACGAAAACGTTCTCTTTAGGGAATGGCTGTCACTCAAGAGAGAATTAACAGAACACAGCCATTGTTAACAGGAGAATGGAGGCCAAATGCTTTTCTGGCCAGCCCCTGTGGAAGGGCTGTGAGATCAGAAGTGAGGAAGAAGTGTCCTTGCTAGCTCTACCAGGACTTCAGCAGGTTGCAGAGCTATTTTTCCTCTGGACAGGACAGCACATGCTCCTTCAAAATACATACTTGGCAGACGGAATCAAACTTGGAGAGGAAAGCAAGAGAGATTTAGAGAATTGAAAGTCAGACTAGATACCGTCTTCACACACTCAGCCAGCAATCTGGAACTAACTTATCTGCTAGGAAAATGCAACTGCTGTCATCAGCAGTCCTCATTATACATTTCAACTGCCCCAAACTACCACATAATTGCATATTCCTTCCTCCTTTTCACATACCTAGTAGCAAGCAGGTGTGCTCCCACCTAGCTTTCCCCATTTGAAGTAACAATGATTCTCCTGACAGAAGTTCCTCCCTTTCCACCAAATCTTCTCTCCAGGATTCCCAGGTGTACATAATATAAACCCCCAGTGGTGACTTAAGTGTTTTTTTACCCTCCTCCATGAAAAACCAAGTAGGATCCAGCAATGTGGTTTGAGAGACCAAGGCAAACATGCAAGACATATAGAAACATCTTGGCAACTGCAGAGCAGTCTGGATCAAGGCATGAGATTCATCCAAGGCACAGTTTCATTGCCTTCATCTGGATTGTGAAAAGAATAGATTTGGCGTGGAGACCAAATTGATCCATCTGAATATAAACTGATAGCAGTAATTAGAGCTGGTAGGAACTATTGCAACTGCTGCCATCTCTCTTTCCTTGGTTCTTTGCTGCCCAGCAGTCTAGTTCAATTCATCACTGTATCAAATAATGAAGCTTCTATTCTTAGCAATAGTTTATACTGCCCAAAACATTGTGTTCCAACCCTGTGGCAAACCTGGAAAGAGTCTAGAAATAGGCAATGAAAATGTGAGACAGATTCTTATACACAAAGGCCTGCACAGTTCAAGGTGAAGACAAATCCCAAGGGACATGGGAGCGCTATACAGACTAGACAATAGCACAGGGAAAGCTGGCAATGCCATGTACCCATGGGGGAAGCAAGAACAATCAAAGTCTTTACTTATACCACAAGAATTCAGCTGCAGACAAAAATAAAATTATCTTCTTCTTCTCCAAAACCACGAGTTAGACACGCAGATAATAATTCAGAAACAAGCAATAGATAGAAATGTTGCTTATCAGCTTATACCTTTAGTTTTCATTCTGGTTTTAGGTGAAACTGAATCTGCCTCTTACAGGCATTGACTCGTCTGAAACCAGATCTAGCTGAAGGATTCCCAAATCATACCATTTCTAGGAGAAGAAGGGATTAAAAAACCCAAAACCAACAAAACACTGGGATAATTTCAAAATACGAACTTTCTAAAAGACAGAGGGAATGGGTGAGGCAAACCTACTGACTGGAAGATAAAGTATCAGGTCATAAATTGGCTGTGCACTGTAATACAAAGTTTAAGCAGGAACAAATTTGAGAAGGGACATGCAAGAAGACCCCACCATGAGGCCCTTGGTGCTTCTGCTGTCCTTAGCCCACAGTGCCAGATGTCACAAAGAGACCAAGGGTGTGCTCCAGATGCTTCCAGAGGACCTCATCCACGTCAGGTAGGACAAGCAGGAGCCCCAGGGCCTTTGGTTTGTGTAAGCCTGCCAGAAATCTCCAGCAGCTATGTAAGGAGTGGCCTGGCCACGCGTTTGTGGTCTTCTGAGGGGTTCAGCTGTGTGGGCAGCACCTCTGATCACAAGCACTTCTGAGGAAAAGCTCTGCATTATCAACTGCCTCAAGTTGCATTTAATGAGGAACAAGGTCCTCTCTTCTCTCCATGTTGCAATTTTCCAGATAGGTTTCATGCCTACCTGAAGCCTCCGTGATTCTCAGGGAACTGCTCATTTGTGTCAGTTAACCTGTAGTTTGCAACAACAGCCTGAGACATTGGCATGAAACTGCCTGGTAGCATTATTCCCACAAGATATTTGGATAGCACTGACATGAAGTGGCTTATGGCAGGTATCAGATAAAGAGGATGTTTCTGAACACTTCAACTTCTGTTTCCAAGACATTTTTGGCTCAAGGAGTAAAGCTCTCTGAAAAACAGTTTATGCTGGTGTATAAATACATCATGATTCTACTCTATAGCAAGAGCAGAGGCCAAGGATTCTACTATTATTAGGTAAGTGCACCTACTCTTTTTCATTAGTCTTGATCAAGTACATATTAAGGTCTTCAAAACATCTTCAGCAATTTAGGATCAGAGTTCATGAGGAACCCATCATCTCCTTATGACTAGATATGAAAGATACTTTAAAGAGATACTTAGAATTTCTGGCAGGACTCACAAGTTCTGTGCTCATCACCCTGGGACTCCTTTCTCCACTTAGCATAAAGAAGAGCATGCAGATGACATCTGTCCAACTCATGTTGCACATACACTGCAGGAGTAAAACATGAGTGTTTGAAAAGCTTAGCTTCTACTCTGAGAGAGCTGCATCACCTGACGCAGGTGGGTTTATTGGGTTTGCAATTTTGGAGAAGGGCTGAGAGGTCCTGAGACTTTATACTTTTAATATTATACCTGCTAACAGCTGAAATTTGCCACCAAACTCTTACTTTTTTCCCCACTTCCAACTGACCACAACAGAACCTGGAAGGCCATGCTTGGGTCTCTGCATACATGATCACATGTGTGTGCAATGTGTGTGTGTGTCTGTGTGACCAATGCCCTCTAGAGGGAATTTATGGCCCAGCAAGACACTGGTTCTGAAGCCAAGGGTACTGGGTACCGCTGGCCACAGCTGCTGAGACCACTCATCACTCATGTTCTCAGCTAAAAACCTTACTGAGAAAGTGGAAAAAAAAAAAAGAGTGAAAACTGGGTTTGGATTTTAAAAAAAAAGAAAAAAAATCTAGGAGGCCCCATTCCTTGGAGGCTATTTGGCAGAGCTGACTGCATGGTGTACGAGTTTCCTCCCCAGACACTATGCTGAATACTGGGGCGAGGGAGGCAGAAAAGATGGATCAGAAGCTAATCATCACCTGAGGAGACCTTTGAAATAAAGAGTTGGTTTAAGAGCACTGATTGCTGTAAGGTCCTTTCCTACCAGCAGAGCATCTTTAAAGTTGTTGGTCCATCACTCAAGGCTGTGTCTGCATTTGAGGGAACATGTAATAGCTGGCTGGAGATGAGGAAACACCAAGTAACACTGAAGTGAACTCATTTCCTCCACCAGTGAACCTTTTCAGCCAGGACAGGACAAGCACGCTTGTAGAAAAGAGATAAATATTTTGGTGTTGCTATCCTTTTGTGTCAATCCAATGCATACCTCTCTCCAGGTATTTCTGAACACTAGTTAAAAAGAGGGAGCCTTTATTTGATTTGGCCTTTCTGAAAGCACCCACACAGGGAACTTTCTCTCCAAATGCAACCTTGACCTAACCTTTCTATATATGACTTTGATCTATAGACCCTGACATGAACACAGCTTTCATCAGGGAGCTGTCATTTTGGAGGAAGGACCCAATGGAATGACTATATTTATATCTCAAACACTTTGTAAAGCTGTTACATACAGTACAATCTATTCTTTTCCACTACATATGTATAAATAGCCTCCTCCTCATCCAGGGGTCAACTGAGCTTGTGTCTCAGTGCCGGCTCCGAACTCAGAAGCTCAGGCTTGTGCCTATCAACTGCTCTAGGTACACAAGTCTCTGCTGTCACACATGCTTTAAATTCTGACAGATCCACAGATCCACCAAGCAGCTTCCAAGGCTCCTTTCATACCTAAAACACAGGTGCTTGCCTGAAAATCTGACCTGTAAAATGAAATACAGTGAAGACATTCTGAGCTGGGCCTGCCACACACAAAAAAAAGCCAGCTAAGGGGACAATAGGCAGAGCACTGACTGGCTTCTGCTCCTATTTCAGCCAGCAATTTTGTGTCCAAGAGCATATTACAGGATGTGGGAAAGCAGAATTCATCCCTGGGCTTCCTACTTTAGGGCCAGGGCTTGATTCCAGGTTTCCAGTGTCTGTGCATATACTTGGCATATTACAGCCTGGGTCCTGCTGCAGCCCCAGCCCTCCTGGTGCTTCACTGTTTGCTGCTGGTTGGTATCTTCCTTCACAGTCCATCTATGGCTGCCCACACAGGATCCCTTTTATATAGTGCCCACTTTACTAGCTCCTGAAGACCAGCATCACCACCAAGGCAGAATCTGTTGTCCTGCAAGCTGAGAGGGATTCAAGAGTCTAATGCACTCAAAAGACCTTTATTATACCAGGTAAGGCAAAAGGCCTTCTGGCTGGTGAACATCCCACTCACTCCAGCCTTTTGCTGAGACTGAGAAAAGCTGTACCAAGGAACAGTCTCTGATGCTGAGTTAGAAACGGAGGAACCTCTGTGGCTCCTGAAGCCTTTATCCTCCCTCTAAACCCTGCACAGTATTTACCTGCTCTCCAATGCTTTGGCAGTCTGGCTTTAAATGCCTTAAGCACTGAAACTCCTTGAGTTTAGACAGACCAACAAGCCAGCAATTAGGAAACTCTTGACCAAAAGCCAGCTCACATATTGCTTTTGCCTCATTTTTATCATCTTTCTGCTCTTGTTGAAATTGTTTATCCCTTAAGGATTTTTTTTTATGCTTTCTTTTTTTCTCTCCCAAGAGTGGGACTTGGTTTGCCAATGACTACTGGACCTTAGCTTAGTATTTGAGAAATGTAATTAAAAAAAAAAAAATCAAAAACAAACAAACAAAAAAACCACCCCAAGACACCCATGAATGTTTTATGGATATCAGTAAAACTTCTAATTCTTAATTTTAGTCATTCTTCAAAAAAAGTGCAAGAAATTATCTTTCCAAATGTCTGGCCAAGTCTGCTGGCCAGATTTATTTATACACGATCCCAAACTCCTGAAATCATAATAGTTCCAGGAAAAGAGAAAAAAGGAAAAAGAAATGCACTTTATGGGATCTTCAGTTGGTTAAGTCCACATCTATTTCTGCTTGATATCCAAAGCCAATTTGAGCTTCCTGATCACCATAATTCCCTGGTTATTAGACTTGTTTATGGAATTTCTAAAAATAGAGAATAACTATATTTTTGTTACATTAGAACATGAGTTTTTCTTAAAGACTGGGATGTTAAGGAAAGAAGCCACTAGGGGAAAAGACAGGAAAAAGTTAAGAACATTTCCTTCAGCCAGCTTCTAAAACACACTGTGCATTTCCTCTCTGCATGAGTTGGAGAACAGTTTTGGAAAACCTCTGTTTCTCACACACTTTCATCTCATGGCTGGTTTTAGAGACAAGTATTCACAGCTGTGTGAAACAACTGAGAATCTGCTATTTGCAATTATTATGCTTCTCTTGATCTATAAGATCTATAAGAATCTGGAGTGCTTGCACATGGCTCTTTTGGTCCTTTCAGTCCCATTCCTGTCCCCAGCCAGCTGGTTCTGTGTGGGGCTGCCCATGTCTCCCCCAGAGGACATGCCCCACAGATACAAATCTGACAGGTACCCCAACCCTACCATTCACTCTTGCAGAAGGGTCCTGAAGACTTTGTAGTTAAGCCAAGGCATCCCTCTCTCTTCAGTGCAGTCACCTATATGGACACTGTTGGCACCTCAGAGTCTACACTGTTAAGATCCATTGGTACCAAAATTGCTTCCCTTTTCCACTCCTCTATTTGCTGGACACAGCAAACCACCTGTAATTATGTTTGTTTTAAGTCTAAGCAAAATCAAATACTTCACACATGCTCTCCTACCAAGGTACTCTGCATTTTGGAATGCACATGGCAGTTTCCCCTCCTGAGGATTTTTGAGAACTTCAAAAACATAATTCAGCTCCTCCATTCCTGAAGCTGGTAAATATTAGAATATCTTTCTGCAAGATGTGCAAGCTCAGGTTCATGGACTGGTTCAAGGTTATACTTTTCCAAGGCACAGGCGAGAAAAACCTGAAGTCTGAGTGTAGAGCCTCATCTCTGCTGCCTGTGAGCCATAAGGCACTTACGAACAGCCCCATTTTTCTCCCTGTCTCTCTCACAGCAGGGCTCAGAGAAAAATATCATCTTCTCTTTCCTGGCCTTGTCTTTCTCACATCTGTAGACATCACAAATTATACCTTTGGAAATACAAGTTAATCCTAATCCAGAAACATATCCTTTTCCCAATGACTGTTCACTTGGGGCTGTTGCTGATGTCCCCCACTGTGTATTATGTACAGGTGGGAGGTTTGGCCATGTCACACGTGTAGAACAGGCCCTTGCCATTGCACCTAGAGAAGGCAAGGTTTTAAACAGAGTTTACAAGAGTATCTGAATTTGGCCTTGAATGAATGCCAAACACCTGAGACCTGAATTTGAATGGACTAACCCCAAGGAAAACGTATGTGTTAAACTTAACTATGCTTCCCATAAAAAACATGAACTTGGATCCTCCAGCAGGTCAGACCAGGTATCCATATAGTGGTAACAGGTGACACTAAGATGAATTACCTTGCTCTTTAAACACACATCTCCCAGTAAGAAACTACTCCACGTTACAGAATTAACAACCCAGCAGTGTGTGAATGTGGCCACTTACAGACAGAGAGAGTAAAAATCTGTCACTACCACTAGGCACAATTTCCATGCCTCATTTGTCCTGCAGATCTCTTTGCTGTATAACACCAGCCTTCATGCTCTTCACACTATTCCCATCCACCCACCCAGGAGTCCTGAACACTGTATGACAGAAGCGCAGAACTGGACTCAGAGAAACAGCCTTTTTCCAACATACAACAGCGGCTTCTTCTCATCTGGGTAATTTATCCTATCTTCCAGCTAAAGGACTTCCAGGATCCTACAAAAGTGCACACATGCAAGAGAATAAAGATATCTGTCATGAAATCTGCAGGCACAGCATTTATCAGGTGGGACATGAACAATCACCAGACAACACTAGAGACCTTTATTTGTCTTCCAGAGAAGCACCTTCCGAGTGCCAGCAGAAGGGCATGTAGTTATCTAAGTTTGCCAGGTCAGTTTTTAGCACAAGCATCTGTCTCCTCCTCCCCTGCTGAGCACATCTCCCCCTCCTGGCATGCAGCAGTCTTGGGAGGAAAGTTACTCTGCCCAGGAAGGGCTTGGCACTGCACTAATGTACATTGACAGTGTGTTTTCTTCCCTGGCACCCGGCCACGCACAAATCCCCTTTCTGAGTCACTCCCAGTGAGAAAACCAACACCGGCATTCTGCTCTGTTGAAGTGGTAAGGCTGACAGCGCAAACATAAAAGGAGCTGCCTATCAGAAGGGGTTGGGGATGAGCTGATGTCTGGAAGCATCAGAAGCAAAGGGAGGGAATTCCTATAAGTGCAGTGTAACACTGATAAGGGGGAAAGAGAAAGAGGAGTGAAGGATGCTGGAAAAATACCACTTGGCAGAGCAGATGATACACACTCCCACCAGTGACCTAAAGTGAAGTCAAGCTTCACAGGCTGGACTCTCACTTTCTGCTTTTCCTCCAATTATTTTTATTGCCATAATATTTCTCACGGACCTCAAGGCCAGTTTTGCCCTGCTCTGTACAAACGTGGCAGATGCCATTTTGGCAAGTACCAGGGTTGAAACAGGGACCAGCAGAGCAATAAAAGCAGGATTCTCTGCAGCTTGAGGTGGGAAGCCAGGCCAGCAGCTGGGAGCTATAACAGACCAATATCCTCTGCAGATTGGGCACAGATGTGGACATGTAACCACAGGCCAGGGTGTTACACAAACATGTCATGTGGACAAACTGTGCCTCAAATGCTTACAGCCTAAACAGGCAACAGAGGCAGAAGAAGAACGGGACAAGCAGAAGATTGCAGTCAAGGTGAGAAAGGAGTCTCTAGTTTTCTTGAGAGCGAGACTAGAGCATGGAAGTCAATCTGGATGTCTCCATTATTAGAGAAGAGCCAGTCACAAAATCACATTTCTTCTAATAGTCTTTGCACTTGTATATGCAGGATCCAGAAGAGCAAGAAGAAGCCCAGGTGACATTTTCGAAGTAACTTAGTTCCCCTCAGGCTACTTGGCCAGAGTTATTGAAGTGATCAGTTACTTTACACTGGAATGAAACAGGTGGAGGGGAGTAAGCCAGAGTCTTGCTTGACTAAAGGTAACTTGTCTTCTGCCTTGGGAAAAAAACCAAAAACAGAACAAACATCACCAGGGCTCCATTCAAGCACTCCAGTGACTAAGTCCTCTTGGAAACCTTTAGACACAGGTTCTAATACTTGTCTCTGAAGGTAGAAACAGGGCAGCACATACAAGTTATAGGTCACTGTGTGAAGACATCTAATTTTGAGCCAGATAGTAACAACAGGAGCATCTGAGGCATGTTTGGGACCATTTGCAGAATCACCAGCTGGCAATTCCCTCCCAACCTTTCCTCCCAGCACAGGCATAAAAAGCAGATATATAATTGTGTAATTGATTACAGTCACCGCATATTTGAAAGCAATCCTATGCTACAGGGCTCTACTGCTAAAAGCTAGTAAAGAACAGATTTCTGTTTTTAAAGCCCTCTCTGACAGGGCAGTAATTAGATGCTACAAACAGGGTCCTTGGCCATGTCTGTGAGCCATTTCACTCAGCCCCTCCTCCAACTTCAATAGGCCCAAAGTTGCTTAGAGCATCCTCAGTAGCTCTTATTTCTCTAGAGGTACCTTGTTTCCCCCTCATCCTACTCCAACAACTCCTGACCCTGCTCTTCTTCATATCATTAGCATTTGTACAGTGTTGGATGTGTCAGTATTAACACACTGACACTCTTCTAAAAGGATGGACAGAAGCACTGATAGAAGCACTGACAGAAGCATAGCCATGCTCTAGTAGGAAGCAGGATGCCTGCAGGATTAAATAAAACTTCGTGGTTTTAGGCAGATGCTCCAGTCCACACAACTCTGAGAAGCAGTAGTCAATGGGATAAGTAAAAATACAAGCAGACATTAAATGACTTCAAACACCAAGAATAGCATAGGAGACTAAACCTTTATTATGTGACAGCCACCATGAAATGGGATGTATAAATAAAACTAAGTGAAAATGGAGATTGCACACAAGGCATAAACTCAACAGAGCTCAGCATCTCCCAAGGTCTCACACGGGGCATTGGTGATAAAACCATAATAACACTGGCAGCTGTTCCCAAAGCAGCCAGCCTTATCCTGTCTTCTGCCAGGGTTTCGTGACACCAGTATGCAGCACCCACTCACACAGGCCCTCACAGTTTGTTAACCATTGCACCTACAAAATTTATTTTGGAAGGGTAATGAAGCAGAAAGAGTCAGCACCCACCAAATCAGGATTAACTAAAGTTACTCAGTCTATATAAACAGTATGAGAGGAAAGCACACTTCTGATGTATAGAACGAGGCTTCACAGCACTTCAAGTTATAGTAAGAGCCTTCTATACCCAAGCTACATGAGAATCATCAGTTGTTCCTAGAAGCAGAGTTGAAGTGCAGAAAGATAAAGTTGGAATTATCTCCAAATCTTATGGCTGAGGACCCTCACGAGCTCTGCACCATACGGACATTTCCTTGGGTTCCACTCCTTCCCACAGAACACACAGACCAGCTTAGACTACCTTTGCTTTCCCCAAAATATGGCTTCAGACTTCAGAGCTGTACATATGCACACATGCCTACACCTGTGTGCACACACACAGAGACACAGTGCTCGGGACTGGTCAATGCAGGAACACCACCAAAGCCCTGACAGGGCTTCTGCAAAGCCCAGACTATGGGCTGGGGCACATGTGTAGCTAAGTCAGCACAGATATGATTTTTTCATCACCTCAGGATCTAATGCGAAATGCCTTCTCGTGCTCATTTAAAACAAACTGAAGAGACAAGCTACACCTCCCAGGAAAAAGCACACACTTGTTTAAAAGACAGAGCAAACCCCTCCTCTTGCTAACAGCAGTACCAGGTGCTGGAGTGATATCACTACCCTTGAACTTACCCTTGTATGAGTCATCTCTGAGATGGTTGAAGCTGACAGGTTGTTTTAAATCACCATCCACGGATAACATTCAAAGGGAGCTTTAAAATATTTTCTAATTATTTTTGCTTCCACTCCACCAAACACTGTTAATCAAGAGCTATTTCCAAAACACACTGTATTGTAGCAGTGCTATACTCCACAGGAGAGGCACCAATTGGGTTGGACACTTTCCAGCTCCAACTGTCAGATGACCAAGTTGTTCTCATTCTTAGAATAAGGTGATCTTTATGGGCAGGGAATTTACATTTTTTCTTTATTTACACAAAAAGCAAAGGGGAATGCTTGGTTGTGGGGAAATCAAGCTGCCTGGCTGGATTTTGCATTTTGATGACCATTCACTACCAGTGATATAGGTAAGACTTTTCTTCATTTACTCCTTGTTTCATTGACCAGGGTGTTATTTTTTTGTGTTGCACAGAAAGACCCAGCCTGTACTCTCCCCATGTGGGCCTGACAACATGCAACACCCAACCCCTTCCTGTGAGTGCAGTAGGAGGAAACTGGAAGCAATTTTGCATCTCCAAAAGCTTGTGATCCAGCTCTAAGTCTTGCACTGGTTTTTGGACTTGGCTGGCTCTGTGTCATACATGGCAGTTTGTTTGCAAGACTTCACACACTGCTCCTGGTTTTCCTCTACTTTGCATTCCTAATTTTTTACATCCAAACCTCAGTGTGGGGGAAAAGGGAATACAACACAGAACAAACCTTAGTGCTTTCAACGGAGTTATCTGAAAGTACCCCAGCAAATGCAAAAATCAGAACAGGTTCTAAAGGGGAAAAAAACCAAACCAACCAACCAAAAAAAAATTCAAATTTGTCTAAAAAGTGACCCTTTTCTCTGTGGAGGGCTTCCGAGTTTCAAAATCCTTTCACAATCCTCCTAATTAAAAATTGGTAAAACATGAAGTTATCCATGTACCCAGTGATTTGAAGCTTCAGCCTAAAAAATGTTGGGAAATTACTGAAAGAAGCATCACCATACATTGAAAGTTAATATTAGAATGGTTACCAATGTGTAGAGACTGTATATAAATAAATAGATCAAAAGTAGCCATTAAAATAATTTCAGTAAAAAAGGCCAAAATTCATTTACTCCCAGATGTTCTAAAAATTAATTAGTTTTTAAAATAGTTTATTTTCAAAGCCTTCAAATTGCTTTTATCAAAGTAAAGTCTTTAATTTAATCTTTTTTTCAGAAGCTTTGAAGATTTATATTAAGAATTCCAAAAGCCCTAAGTTTTCTCTTTTTTAAAAAAAAAAAAAAAAGTAGTAATGCTTCTGTTAGTTAACTAATTTATCAAGCAGCAGTCCTGAGTCTAACGAAAACAGGTTCAAGACACTAATTGTGTTATTCAATCTGGATTTTCCCATAGCTGTTTTCCCTCCACGGCCATGCATATTTTCCTGGTCACCAAGGTAGGTACAGAGATATCCAGTTCAAAAAAAAGAAAAAAAGTCACATCTTGATTCTGAAGATCCTGAACTGTTCCTATCTGGAGTGTTTGTTCAGTTTTACAACTATTTTTATTGACTTATAGAGTGTTTTCACACTGGCTCTCCTCCCAGGCGTGTTTAAACAAGCAGCAGTGCAGGGTGCCAGAACGCAACAGAAACGTGTTCTATAGACAAGTAAACAAAATACCCAATGGCTTCAACTACCCACACCACGAAGGGATTTTGAGCAAGTCACTTCAAATTACGTTTCGGTCTCTGGACACAAAGCAAAGTTGGTTTAGAGTTCTTTGGCTGTGTTTTCGGTTGTGTGTTTTCTTTATTGCTTTGGTTTTTAAGCCATTGGCTGGGCCCACACTCCCCAGAGATGTGGGCTATTCATTCTGTTCCAGCTTAAAGACTCAAACTGGACTTGATTTCAGTAAGAACTGTGTGGTGGTATGTCATGCGGTTACAATACAGCCTGAAAACACAGTGAGCCATCTCTACCGTGCATGGCTTGTGTGCCCTGTGACTGCAGGTGAGAACAGCCACCAGCACCACCAGTCTAAACAGGCTGGTCTTGACAGGCCTGAATGAAGCACACTGCTGGCCAGACAGCTGTGCCACAGCAGAGGAAGTGGGAATCGCAGCCCTGGGGATGTCAGTTGGTTCAGTCCCACCGTAGCCAGGATAAAAAAAGAAAACTCAGAAAGGAAAACGGCATCTTTTCCTGAGAGCCAAGGTTAGTGCTCACCATAAATCCATTGGCATTGGCACGGGGTGACGTCCCACCTCCTCCCCTGCAGAGCTGGGGCCAGCCAGCAGGAAGCAGCCGCCTCCGCGGCAGGACCGGGCAGCTGCTCCCACTGCCATGTTTATCCATCCCCAGGACACTCCAGCAGAAATTTTCCTGTTGTGTGATGGTGCAGGCAGGGGGGAGGAGAGCGACCTAGACGTGGCTCTAACAGAGATCACAGCCTCGTCAGCAAGAGCTGAAAATACCAGTGAGCTGGCACTGCTTCAGAGCTAGAGCCTCCCCCCCTTTGCCCTTTTCTCCACAAGCACCCTCCCCGAATCATGTATCAGCACAAGGGGCTCCCCCATATCCATCTATAAACTCTTCCTGAAAGACTAGCACATCTTGACCCAGGACCAGCTATTGACCCCATCACCGGCATTTCTCCTTGTTTTTGTTGATGTTAGAACAATCCTTTCAAAGTTTCTTTTCTTACAAATGGATTCTCAGTCTTGAAATGATTCTGTCAGAGTCCACCAGCACCCCAGAGAGCATGGAGTACAGCCAGGCACAGGAACACAACTGTGGCTCTCTTGGCAGTATCCTGCAAGCTTCCTCTCCCCGGTCAGTTCCAATAATCCAGCACAAGAGCTGACAGGAGACTGCATCTCACTACCTGCCAGCCCAGCTGGTGAACTGGCTCTGCCTTATCACAGCCATGATTCTGAGCTCCCCAAGACTGAAGGTCTTGGCTGCTGCTGAATTTGCTCTAGAACAGCAATTTCAATCTCAGCTCCGTGGTGGAACATGCTGGCAAGGAAGGAGATGAAGGTTCTCCAGCACAGCTACTGGCAACACAACAATAGGCTCCTGTGGACACCTCCCTACTGCTTTTGTTAAAATTTTTGCTCAGGTACTGCCTGTATTCCATGTCTGAGAAAACAAGCCTGCCCCAAACTGGGAGGACTTCCCCCCTTCATTCTTTTCTCTGTGCTCATGTCTCCATCCCGATGGAATATTTACTGTTTTGACATCAACTTGCACCAAGAGCCAGGAGGCATCTGACAGCATTTTGTCAGTGACAGACAGCACAGCCTTCTCATCTGGTCCCTATTTTGTGAAACACAACTCTTTCCGTGAAGCAAACCACCACAAGCTCAGCATTTAGAGCTTAAATACCACATTGGATGGGAAAATTAGGATCTTCTGCTGTGTAAGATTTTGGCACCTCCTCACATTTATGGTTCAGAACTGTCGACATGATAAAATAAAATCCCAAAAAATGAGGCTCAAGATGTTTATTATGCTGAGGAAGATAATTGTATGGTGTGGGAAATTTCCAATACAATAATTATGACCATTATTTTGAGTCATGGCCATCCTATTCCATATTTGCAGTTTGGTCATGGGTAGATTTTGTTACATGACAGTGCATCCATCAAACCCCAGTGCCCTGTGCACAGCCCTGACACTGAGGGGACTCATATTAAGTGTACTGGAGTCAAAGCCCTATGGCTTCCAGTGTCACTGGAGCTAACATGACGGAGGAAAAGGTGATACAGCACTATGAGAGAGCATTTAAGGACCTGGGCAATCATTAAAGGAGGACAGAGATGACTGGAAAATAAGAAGTCACTGAAGGACAGCATCTCAGCAGGCTTTCCCTGCACCCCCTCAAGCACCAAAACAAATTACAATTATTTTAAAAGGCATTACTACTTCTAATAGCCACTTTATGGCCAAACCTAACAACATATTTGCCTCTTTCCTAAGGTGTTTGCACTTCATCACTGCACTGACACTTTTCAAATGAACTGGTTTTTTATTGTGAAGCTATTCTAGGGCACAGTGTTTTGTTGACTAACAGTTGCTGCATATAGAAGTTTATTGCTGTAGGGTTGCTCATAAGTACCTGATTTTTTTTGAAAAAAAGTAAATGGATTATATTTATTATGAGAGTTAAAAATATATTAGGGCTTGGAAATTCAAAATAGGTCACACTAAGAGTGGTTTGAATATGAGCTCCGGGTATTTACTTTAGGACCCACAGTTATTTCACTGTGGCACTTCTATTCCAGCCAACAAATAGAAGAACAAGGTATTTGGAGCCTAACTAACCTTCTATGTCTCTAAACATAAGCAATGCACTGATATGAAATGCCAAATTTGAGATCTTTTGTAAATAGTCCCATTTAAGCCCTCTTCCCTAGTCTACAAACTCTTACCCCATCTGCCTAAAAGTACAAAACTTACTCAGGTTTAATGGTGCCACTCACAGTAGCAGAGTTGCACAGTGTTCAAGTTTTGAACCTTGCAAAGACTTTCACTGATGTGTTTCACTTCCACCTGAAAATGACCACAGCTGGGCAAATAGCCAAGTTTTCAGCACACTCCAAAACTGAGAAATCCAGGAAATACCATATGCATTGACTCAAAGCATGTTATTAAAAAAATATCAATTGTTTAATGGTTTTTAAAGCCAGAAATATCTCTGACTCCTCCTAAAGTTCTCTCTTCAGGTTATTTAACCATATTGAAAGCTTGTTGGATTTTTTTTGGGGGGATGGGAATAGGTAGCAGGAAGGCCAGGCTGTTTGTCCTTCATTCTAAATTTAGACCAACGCATCACTGAACTTCAAAAATATCAAGATGTTTTGGCATTTCTGTAGTATTTTGTTCTGAAAACACTGAAGCAGAACATTTAGAATTTTTAAAGTAATGGCTCCTTCCAGTAGAAACAATTCGTAAACAACAACTTGAAAACTTCAGACACAGGAATGGAAGAGTTGAACAGAGACCTTCCTATTCCCTGGAAGATTGCCCACTCCCCATCCCCCCCAAAAAGCCCCACTAACAAAACAAAAACACCAAACAAAACAAAGCCTCAGCATTTAAGCATATGACTACACATTAGACCTTTAAAAATTTGAAGTCTAAGGATCTGTAGAATCAAGCAATATGTGAATCCAATCCATAAATTGTTATTAACATCCAAGTATCTCACAGTATAGGCATTCCCAGATAATCATTGCATCCATGGCATCATTTGAGAAAATAAATCTCATCCCAATGAAAGACAAAGCAGTACAGCCTCTGCTTGGGAATTTCATGCAAATAAAAACAGGAAACAAACATCTTTCACACACCATCCATTTGGAAGCTTCTGTTCGTGCTGTAAAAATGGTGCCATTCTGTAGGCAACAAACTTCCCCAAGTTTTTGCCATCCATCATCTTTCATCTTTCCTCTTTTAACATTGCAGTCAATGACCAAACCAGCAACTTCCTAGTCTCACAGCTCTGCAGTTCTCTATAGTAGAAACCCCGGACTGAAGGTCTAAACTGGCCATACACATCATCTGGTACATCCAGTTAACATTTTAAATATGATTAGTGGTCCATATTGCATTTTCCCACTTGCTCACAAGTCCTGGTAATGGTAACTCCCTGTGCAGATTAAGTATGTAGCTGCACTAAACCTGCATTCAGTGCTCTCTGCAGAACGAGTCTTTCACAAAGCTAAGGACATGGTGGAAATGGATGAGTTGTGGAGCCTATGGGGAGTCCTCCCACCTTTACAACCATCCACCTCTTACAAACTAACCTGAGCATTCCTCTGTTTTACATCCATAACCAGAGCCCACCACTCCACTGGTCCTCAAAATAAGAGGAAATGATCCCACCTGCCTCTGGAGATCTAGGCATTACGCTGACTTTGCCCCAGGTATTTTACTTATGTCACTCCCTAGGAAGCAGATACAGAAGACATCACCTCATAGTCCAGCAAACATGACATTGCACACCTCAACTTTAGCCCTCAAGGTTTCCCTCCTCCTTGGTCATTCTGCTGAGGCTGCCAATAAGAGTGACAATTAATGTCATTCGTGATGGGTCTGCAGGGCTGACATATGACTCTTCGGAAACTGGACTGTACCCAACATTTCTATTTCCACAGGCCATTAAACAGCTGTCAGTGTTGACCTATAATTCCTCCTATCCCATCCCATGCAAATTCCGAGTTGGTGACAAAACGTGGAAGACTCTAGGTACCCTCAGTCACCCAAGTGTCTAGAACAGGTAAACCTCTCCAGTTTCCAGCCACCTACAGCTTCAAGGGCAGGCAGTCTTCTCTCCTGCTTTATACCAGGAGGAAAGAACTGGTTGTTCTTCGGGAAAGATTTCAGCTGCCACCACCTACCAAAAATGGATCAGTCACCTTCAATTCTGGCAGAAATCTCCCCTACCAAAAGTGTTTAAATGGCTTTCAATCCCTTGAATATCAGCCTGGCCCAGGAAATTCTTTCAGGCTGGGTGATACCATCATTTTAATGTTGATATTTGTAAATGTAAAGAAAAATAAATCTATATTTATCTGTGATAAAATGCCTTTTAGATAACAGGTTTCAGCAGCAATTTTTTCCCCAGAAAAATTCAAGTAGGAACTGGAGGGCTGAAGGTGCAGCATCTTTAGTAAAAATCTCTCTTCCTGTTCCACAGATTTTTTTTTTTTCATTTACTTGTTTACACTCATCCCTCTTTTCTCATTGCCACATTTTTTTTCCTCCCACTCCTTCTATACCCACCCTTTACTAAACATACATATAATATGCATGTATTAAGGAGGATTATTATACCATCCAACATAAAGTAAGAGCAGCTCTCAGAGGGCACATTAAGACTGAAGTCTGAAGCAAAAAAAAAAAAAACCACCTCATAACCTCTCCCTTCAAACCGCTAATTCTGCCCTACTCCCTTTACTTCTCCTCTCCTGTCTGTCACACACAATAGGTATTCCCCATGTGGGTGGATACAGCAGTGGCTGAGAGAGATCTCCTCCCTGAGCTTGGAGATGAAAGCCTGTTACCTGATTTTTATTTATGACCTCTAAAACGCAACGTGCAGAGTTACACGAGAGACCCTGTAAACAAGGTGAGGGCCAGTTGCTTTATACAGCATGGAAAATTTCCATTTCTTGGAACAGACAGGTCAGCTTGGAAGGAAGTCAACCCTCAAGGTCTTTCTCCCTCTTTAGGGCTCATCTGAAACACCAGCTAACCCAGAGCGTGCTGCCCAGGAGTCAGGAAAGCCAAACAAACAGATCAGTGTAAGGCACGGCCTCAGCTGCAACAATATCTCCACTTCTTGCCCGGTCAGGCACTTGGAGGTGGGGTCGTGTTGTCAAACCCCTATTTCCTCAACTGCAAGGGTCAGCAGTCTGGAGATTTCTGCTAGAGAAGCACAGCTGGGACTGGCAAGCAGCAGTTGTCCCAGGGTTAATATATGCCTGTGTGCCTCCCCTGACAGACTTGGGAAACCAAGGAGAGAAAACCTGAGAACTGTTCCAGAATTAGATCGGATGGCCCCGAGCCATCTTCCCAGCACCGGGTACCCAGAGGACTGGGGGAGAGGCTCAGTTTCATATTGATGGGCAGGTCCAGCACCAGCAAGGGTGAAGAGAAAAGTTCATTTCTACCTCTGTTCCACTTTTCCAGCTCACCTCTTGCACCATCTGAGTCTAGTCTTTCTGCTTTGTTTTCTCTCCTGTACCCAGCAGTGCTCTGACTTTCCTCCCCTCCCAGATCCCCATACACAGTTCAGCTCCAAGCTGTCACTCAAAAGGTTGACACTTCTGAAAAGTGTCCAGCTACTTCAGCTATTTCTATTCTGCCTGGCATAAGGTGAAAATCTGAGTCAGCTGGCTGTGCTCTGTCAGGTTTTTTGCAGCCAGCGTCCTGCCTCTCAAAAACACCCACCTAATTTTGGAAACACCAGCCTTAACTTTGGTGCTCCTGATGAGAAGCAGAAAAACACACTCAGCTTAATCCCAGCTGCAGAAAAGGATCCAGAGAAAGGAAGATGCCTGAATAGAAAAAAAAAAAAACACAACCCACTAGCTCCTACTCACTTACAAACATTTTATGTAGTTTTTATGGGAGGAAGACAGAAGGCTCTTGCCAAACACATTGTCTGGGCATAATTATTCCTCTCTCCTCCTCCTCCTGCCAAGCTAACCTCCCTCTGAATTGGGCCATAAGGAAGGAATGGAGCCAGACAGGACTTCTACACATTTTGGCTCAACATTCTGCAAGTGTAAGCTGTCAGGCAGCACTGTAGCAGCAGAAACGTGTTACTGAATAGTATGGGAATATTAATAAGCAAGAGATGAACATTAACATCTGTCACAAAGCATCCTTTCAGAACCACAAAAAGAAAAGAAAAGGAAGAAGAGCAGAAAACAAACTTATCTGCTGTTCAGGGTAGTACTCGGTCATTATAGAGGGAACAAAGTTACCCCAGGCCAAAAGCTTCATCATCACAGTGGTCATTTGAAGTAAGTACTAAGGCTAAGACTTGCAAAATTGGTTTAACTTTGCTGCCATTGACATCAAGAGTGAGATACAGAGATACTTCTATGGAAGCTGATAAAACAACAATAAGCACTTTTGAAATGCTTACTTTTATAATCTAGGCCCAAAAAGCAATAAAACCCACACCCCTCAAAAAACCCGCCCTTGAGCCCAAGCTCATTTCATTTCCAAGACTGGCTCTACTTTTGTCATGCCTTATCAGCACTTCTCCAATTGCACTGAGAGCTTTGCAGTGCTGGAGGTTCTGCATGCTCCCAGTCTGTCCCAGGACTTCACTGCCTTAAAAATCCCATCAAAAACCTCTTCTCCAACAACATAAACCCATTCCTTCTTTACAGTTTGCCACAAAACAGAGTTTGGTCCCCCTATTTTTTTGCAGGGATTTCAGTAGAAAGGTTTTTTTAGTACCTGAAGGCTGTAAAGGCTGGGGTCAGTTAGCACTAAAAAAATGTGCACCAATATTATAGTCTTATATTAATATCCCCCTAGAAAGCAACAAAATACAAACAGCAATGAATTCAAATCTGGACATCGAACCACAACACCTTTGATGCATATGGATAAGAAAGCTGCTGTGGGGTGCAATAGCAAGAAAAAACTTTTAGAGGCCTCACCATGATCACCACCAGTTTTTAGACACTTAGTCTCTTTTACTTACTAATGATGAATAGTTACCTACCAGCCATAAGATATCTTTCCCTTTTAAGACATCACATGTAGTTGCCTCTTTTCTAACAAAAAATAGTAATGATTAAAAAACCATAGCAAATTCTCAATACTACTCACCCTTCCCAACACATTCACCTCTCGTCGTTTAGTGCTGTGCCTGATTTCCAGCCAAGCCTGCAAATGAAAAACTCACAACCTTAAGAGGAGAAACAGAGGCAGGGCCTCTTAGAGCTGCACCTCATCAGGTTAACGAGGCTGCCAAGGTGCCTGTCTCCTGGGCTGATTAGGTGTGCTCTGGTCTTTTCCCACAAGTACTGTGAAGACCACATATTCAAAATTCAGTTTTACCTCTTCATCCCCAACTAACTATTCTGTGGGACTTCATGGTTTACAACTACGGTTGAAACCAGAAGGAGGCTGTGTGCCATTTCCAGCTTGAATGTGGAACTTCTGGTGAAAAAGTGCTCTGTATTTCTTACCATCGAAACTCTGGCATTAAATCTGAATCAGCTGTGAACCCTAATTCAGATCTGAATTGTGGTTCTTTATCTTTTTCTAATTAGCACTATCACCTGTCTGTTATTGGCATGTCAAACAGATGTCATCTGTCATTAAAAGTGGCTCCTGTGTTGTAGTTTCAAGGTAGGCAGGAGACCCTGGAATGGGGAAATCATGAAGAAACTCAGGCTCATGGTCTAAGCACAGTGCTGAGTGTGAAGTGCTGTGCTCTTCACTGAGTTCTGTTTAAATATCACCAACAAAATCAGTTAATGTCTCTGCATCTTCTCCTCGGGAAGATCATCTTCTCCATATTGAACGTAAATATGCCCTCAGTTATCCACCCCTGCAGAGGGTGGGGAGGAACTGTGTTTGTATAGTGCTTTGTAAACCTATGTTTTCAAGAATTATCTGCTGGCACACAAGTCAGAAGCCGTAAGTCATTCAACACCTCCAACTAGGAAATTAGGTTCTACTGACATCCTTGGGAATGTTCTCGCTGGCTTGAAGCTGTTCTTATTTAGGTATCATTGCAAGTGTGTCCTGTAGCCAGTATTGTTTTATGGCCAACACTATTGCTATAGCTCTATAAATCTGCAAACACTCTGCAGAAGGAGTGTAGTGCCAAAAAATTGCAGAGTTCTCTGCTCTGCTTCCAGTTTGGGAACACATACTGGAGCAATACAGCTGCACAGATGTGGCATCTTGAACACCTGATAAAGCCACTCAATAACTCAAGAGGGACTTCTGCATGTCTCTCAGCTGAAATGACTTTTTTCTGCTCAAATGTTACAGCAAATGAGTGAAAAATAAACAGGAGTTATTGCATATTAGTATTTCTAGGATGTATACACAGAAGAGGTATAGTTGGCAGTCACAGGGGTGTCTGTGTCTTCTCAGTCTTCCTTTCATCCCCTGACAAATCAGCTACCAGGCTTACTTTCCTTTGTAGTATGAAGAGGATAGCAGCATGCTGGGGGACTGCCTACTGCAAGAAAAATAGCCCCTTTACCAAGAAGAATGAACATCAATCCAAGCTGATGGGGCCAAAGGGGACTTCACAGTGCTGCAAAACCCACCTTCCCATCTGTGCAACAACTGCAGGAGAGAGCTGGGAACCCCAGAGATGCTCTCTCTTGGCACCCTCCCAGGTTCTCAGCTGGCTGCTCTGCTCCTGCGTGGTGTGAATGAGAGAAACTCTGGCTTCAGATGCTATCCTGCCTCCTTCCAAAACCCCACAGTCTGGCAGGAAGGGAGGTGCTTTAGCAAGGGGAACTCAAATTTATTCAGTGCAATTCAGCCTGCTGCAGAGGAGAGCTCTTGTAGAGCAGGTGGCAGCATCACAGAGATAGCAGTACCTACAATAGCTCTGCAGCAATAATTAGCATTATGCCAAAACTCATAACATGGCACCTCCTGGGCCTGTCTGCTCCACTGACCAGTGCTGCCATCCACAGCAGCTGCATCCACATTCTACCACCTGCTGCAGTCCAGCTCCAGTGTCACTACCAGGTGAGCAAGTTAGTGCCTGTCTAACCGGTGACCATTCCATCTTCTCCAGCACACCATCTGCCAGGCAGGACAGCATTCCTCCCAGGTCAGGTATTAATGGACAGCAGCAGTCCTGTCTGTGGAGCTGCTACCTGCCTGAGAAAACGGAAAGGGAAGAGAATGGAGGGTTGCCAGATCTGTACTGACATCAACTCCCTGTGTTATGTGCTGTTGCCATGGGATTTTGCCCTTCAGCTGGCTCTTAAATGACTGCTCAGCTGGAGTGGGCTACTGTCTGGCCTTGCAGCTCACAGCGCAGGAGGGAATCTGAAGAAAGTGGCTGTTCCACTGCTGAGATGGGGACAGTGGGTTGTTATTATTTATATTGTGGTACTGCCTAATATGTTCTGGGTGCTTTCCAAAGACAGAGAGAAACATGGGCCCTGCCCTGGAGAGACATGTATAATTGAAAGAGCAGTCAGTGCATTATCCAAGCTGTGGGCTCTCCGAACAACCATCCCTCCCATTCAGAGAATTGTTTCAGGCTGAAAGGAGTGCTGGGGATCATGCAGACCACCCCAACTACTGCCATGGACTGGGATTTATTTAATCTTCCCAGAGCAATGGCTGGAAGCTCAGAAGAGATTCCACAGTGTCCCTTGATAATTTGTTCCAATTGCTGTAACTCTTCTTGGAATGATGAGGTTTTTTCCTAATATTTATACTAAATGTTCCCTGCTGCAGCCTCAAGCCATAACAGCATTTTCTGTCGTTTTACTAATGAGAGTATTTGATGTGTGCTCTTCCTCAGAACATCCCTTAATATATCTGAGCACAGCCAGCCTGTCTCCTCCGCGGTACGAACCAGCCCAGGGCTCCCAGCATTTCCTCAGAGGCCACAGCACTTTCAAGGGTCAGTGTGCAGCTCCAGTCAGCTCGCCTGTCTTCATCTCAGCTGGTACAAATGAACACTAAACACAGAATCTTTCTCTGACTTTCTTAATAGGTACCACATGGCCAATGCTCTCAAAGCCTCCAGCATTCAGGCCCTCTGAGCTCTTTGCACCATCATTTAGGAGCCTTCACAACCATTGGCACAATGTGGGACTCTTGAGTTGTAATTCAACTCTTTTGTTACCAATGCAGAGAGAAAACTGCAGGTTATTTGTGCACTAGAGAATTATATTTTCCCTCAAATTCTCCTTTTGTTTTCATGTAGGTAACTGGTAAAAGCATACATGTTGTAGTCTCAGCCATGAAAAATAAATCAATTATTTATTGCAAGTCTTCCTGGGCAAATCCTTTCAGAATCATTTTCTAATCTCTGGTGTCCCAGCTGAAGCCCCTGGAAAGGAACTCAATTTCTGAGAGCATCATGTAATTATGCAAGGCCTTTTATTGGTGTCTGGGCACCCAGAATCCTAATACCCTCTGAAAATATTGGTTGTCATTGGCAAGCAACTGGTTAAAGTGCACAGCAGCAGCCTGGGTCTTCCACTCTGCATACAACTACACAGCTGTGAATTTACCAGGAGTCATGAACAGCAAAGACTAGATGGATGAAACCAAGGCTGCTCTTGCTTTGTGATTTGTGATTTATCTTGACAGAAAAGAAAAAGGAGAGGAAAAGGAAGGCAAAGGAAAAGGAAGGCAAAGGGAAAGGAATTGGAATTCAGGACACAAGATCTGTAAAGAAGGATGTTTTGCAGAGTTTGCCATGAGGTTTTAGATGGCCTTCCTTAATCCTGACTCAGAGAATGCATTAATATTCCTGACTCTAGGAGGACAGAATTAAGTTACATAATATTATTCTCTCTGAATTTTCTCTCTGAAATGCATGCATGGGCTTCATGGATGTTCTATGCTTGCTACGGAGTTTAGTACTCATACAAAAAAAGTATTTGCTTCTGCCAGTTTTGCCTGTCTTCTCTTGGGGTCCTGAATCATATCCTAGACAAGCTTATCGGCCCTCAATGAGGCCCTCAATAATCAATGACTTTAAATGACAATTAGGCTTAAGTATTCAGGAAGAGCAGGCAATTAATAATCAAGAACTAGAGGATATTCCTCCAGTTTGCTTCCAGGTCCTGCTTTGAAACTCCCCATGAATTAAAGGCTTGCAGAGTAGCCTAATGGTTAGAGAAGCATAATTGGTATCATAAAGCCTGGTATTTCTTCTCAGCTTAGTACCCACATATCCATGCAAACATTTTATATTGCATTTGGCTGAGCACCCGAGGTGAATCCCATTCTGGTCTTGCTGTTCTCCAGCTACATAAGCAGGTTAATACATCAGAAGGCTCCTGGGAGCCTTTGCCAGCCACTGTGCCCATCACCATTTGCAAATCTAATGTACAACGTTTCACAAAGAAAACTGGAGCCCTCAGCACATATCCCAGATGACTGGGATGACCTGAAAGAGACTGGAAGCCTTTAATGGGGGGACATCAAGGTGCTTTGTGACCAACCACAACGATACCCACGGTCACAATGATGACACCGATCAAAGCACAAACAGAAGAGGCAACTATTGGCACTCACAGAATATCCACTTTGAGGACAGGGAGATAAGGAGCTGTGCTGTGTGTGGAGCCTTGCAGGGACCATATGTGCTGCAACATGGCAAGACTCCGGAAATGCCAAGTCAAATTAGACAGGTTGTGCAGTCAGCACAGCCAGCGGAGGCAACACAAGCTTTCCCTTTGGAACAGGAAAGGATGCTGGAGTTTGGGCAGCCCCAGGACCAAGAGGTTGCAGCTGCCTCACTGATTTTGCTCTAGGTTAAAGCTGACAGCTGCAAAAACATTCCATGGACTGGCTGTTCTTTGTGGGGTTTGTCACTCAAAGCCAGTATTTGGCTGGACTCGGAGGGAATCACAGACTCACTGTTTCAAGCACAGGGAGCAAAATGAAAAGCCACAGCTAGGATGCTTCCTTCATCCTCCCTGACCCCTCGGGTGGAGACCAAAGCAAGTTGTTTCCCCTGTTATCCTCACTGGCTTGGAGGGCAGCCCTCACACATGCTATTAATTCTTAGTAGGGAGGAGGAGCTCCCGGGGGACCACAGGTGAAGTTGGTGAAAATCCAAAAAATCATAAAAGTGAGGTTTCAGCAATGGTTTTTGTTCTGCACAAGAATGAAATGAGATGTGTAAATCTCCCCTGGAAAATGAGTTTATCCTTTGCTGAGTAGAGACCCTATCCCAGGTGAGTGCCTTCACAGCTAGGCAGAGATCCAAGATGCTGGAGATTTTCCAAATCAGGCTGTAGCATTATTCTTTCAGTTTCTTGTGAGTTTTATGTCCCAGTTGTTCAAAACAGGGAGTGCCACTGCACTGTGGTGTCCAATGCTGGGGGCTCTTCTCTTCTCTCCTCCCCTCCAGCTTGCAAATGAGAAACTTTCCCAACAGCATGTTAGCTGAAACTCCCCTGGGAGAACTGGTGGAGGAACATTGACAAATATTTAATGTGAGACGGGGCAGAGATGTAAAATGAGCACCAAGACATTCTGATGGGAGCGTATTTAGAAAGGACATTGTGTATCTCAGGTATTTTCAGATCAAATGAGAAAGCAAGGTTTAACTGGTTCCTTATGTTAAGTGACCCCTCACTGAAGGCAGCAGGCTCAGAAGTGAGCCTTTGGTTCACTAGAATTCTTACTCAGCTGCTTAGATCCTTGGTGGGTTACTTGAGAGCATGCAAACAAGTTGAAATAGGATGGGAATGAAACCCAGATTCCCTGTGTCCCAGAGTTCTATTTACCAGATCGTCATTCCTTGCAGACACATTGCATGTGACTCATATCTACAATGTCAGAAGTGAACCAACACACCCCAGTAAACCGAGGAATGTTTCCAGACCTGCTGTGACCTAAAGTTCTTCAGGATTTCAGTCTCCCAAGGAGGGAAGGGAAGGCAAGAACAGACAATATGGGCAGCTGTGCAGGAACACTCCTCATCCATCACAGAAAAATCCTTTCATAAAATGATCAAATATTGTCTCAGAATTAGATTATTTACTCCTACCGAATAGTCCCTCCAGAATCGCACTCTTCTGTCAAAAGCCTGAGAATTTCTCTAATTCTTGGGATAAACATATTTTCAGTAGAATATAACAATATTCTTGACCAATTCATGCCCTTTCATTTCTGTGCCAAATTTTATCTTCAGCTTAAATAGGTTTTAACACCCTAGCTCTGTGTGCCAGAACAACTGTATCCCCTCTTGGCCTCATCCTCTTAGAAAACTGGTAACTTCCCTTCATCCTTTTTTAACATTACCCTCTGTCACCTCCTCTCTAACCTGCTTCTTTCCCATTTTTTTTCCATTTCTGTGGTAATCTCAAATTTCTATAGCTTTGTTAAAAATTCCCCATCATGACCTTATACCTTTATAGTTTCACCAAGGTCTAGACAGATGTGATCTATCACATCTCCTTTGTCTAGATCAGCTATCTTAACAAAGAAAACCATGAAGTTAGTCAGACATGATTTATCCTATAAACACTTGTAATTTATTCCATTTTCCAATTTCTGCCTTGTCTTTAGTTATTGTTTTTTTCAATAATTGTTCTGCCCTATATGCTGCAGTGGTCAGAGTGATTGGTTTATAATTTTCCAGACAGCTTCCTCCCTCCATCTTAAGTATAGGTACTACATTTTCTATTCTCTAATCATATGGCACTACCTTTACCTTGATGGATTCATTAAAATGCTTTCTAATAAACTTGCAATTTCATGTGCCAACTCTCTCAGATTTTGAGGATGAAGATTATTTGGTTCCTTAGCACAGGTCAGTTAAGCACCTTCTGTTTTCTTTCCCATTTGCCACTCTGCATTTTTTCCACATTCAATATCTTTAAAAGGTACCTATTACAAGTTTGGGTCATCCCTGGACTCCTTAAAGAAAAAAAAAGTTGGGTTCACCCACCCATTTTCTGCATCAGATCATTGTTACTGTGTCTGCAAATCTGACTTGCCTCCCCTCCTCCTACCTTGTATTTGCCTCCTACTTATATTTGCCTTTAAAATAAGAAGGGAGAAAAAACTCTCTATACCTCCAGCAAACTTCCTTTGCCATCTGTTGGCTCATATGTGCTTAGGTCACCCAACACAGCTTGTATCAAGAGATAGTGGAATAACCCCAGAAGCAAGCAGGAGGATCTGATTCTGATTATCCACTCTGAAAGGAAAGAAATATTCTGGCTGCTGGCAGTGCCTCCCCTGAACACTTCTGGACTGTCTATAGTCCAGACTGACTGTTCATTTTTAGCTCTATGAGTTGGGACTAGTGTTATATTAGATAACTATTTAATTTCAGCTATATGTGTAGTAATGTCCAGAAAGGGTCCTGAAGTGAGACAGGCAATTCATACAGATAAACTCAATCTCCCTGTTTCAATTCCAGTTACAGGATCTTTGAGAACACCCTGTCCCTTTCCCTACTTAGAAACCTTATTAGTAAGTGGCCTTCACTCTGTTCAGATGGGTTTGTTGCCAGATGTCTCCACAGGCAAGATTGCTTTCTAACCTCATTCTAATAATAAATATGAACACTGCTTTCACAATACCTTTCCACATGGGAATTCAAAGTGTTTTAAGTATGTTGAGCATTTTAACAGCAATGAAGAACAAATTTTGTAAATTATGGTTTAGCCTTGTAACAGCAGATGAAAATTAACACTGGGAATGGTATAAATATAATGGGATAGCTTTGCCTTTTCAATGGATGACAACCTACATAAGATCTTTGGACAAACCATTAATAGCCTTTTTCAAGCTCATGGTGATGCTACAGAGATCCCCTTCAGCCAACAAAGATGGTTCCAAGGGAGCAGTTTGTATAAATGGGCTCTACATGAAGGTTTGACCTAAGGTACAGTATATCCATTAAATTGGTGTTTGTTCCCAATGCATGTCCAAGAGCTTCAGGGAAGATAGATACCATGAATCATCCTGTATAACAGTTTTCTTGCTCTCTGCCAGGTTTTTTCCAAGGTAATGATCCTATCAGCAGTGCTGCCCTGCTGCTGTAGTGATCTGGCTCTGAGTTTATCTGCCGTCAACATCCTTTGGTATTGAACTCTTGGCTTCTTCAAATTTTCCTTACCTTAAAGAAAATGCGGTGTGTGCCTAGTATATCCTGGCAGAGGAAAGACTTTTTTTTCCCAGCGAGGTGTGATGGTTCAAATTAACCAGACAGTTTCTCTCTGCTGGAGGACAATGTGTGAATGAGGCACAATCCAACACCCGTGGTAGGAGAAGCTTTTCTCACAGTTTCCAACACTTTGGAAATGCTGCAAGTTATTTTTTGGGCGCCACAGCATTTGGTATCAGTGAATTGCCTCTCCTGCAGAAGGGAAGAACTTTAGAGCCCTAACCCTGTAAGCTGCTGTAAGCTGCAGGACTCCCAAATCTGCTTGGTTTCTCGAATGTGCAGCTTGGATCGTGAAAGCTCTGGGAGCCCCAGTTGAGCATGGCAGAGGTGCTTGGGAGCTGCAGACCCTCAGTATCTGCCTGGCTTTCTGCCAGTCATAGTAGCAACCAGGCACAGATCCAGGGGAATTCAGCCTGTATTTCAGAGGGAATTTATTCATTTAGATGAAACAGAGGTTGTTTGTTTTCAGTTAATCATTGCTTTCCAATGAAGGAAACATCTTGTCAGAGAATTGCCAGCAAACTCTACCCATGAATCACTTTCTAGATTTCAGCAGAGAAGCTCAGCATCAGCTCAATGCCCTTTCCCACCTCTGCTCACAAAGCTCTTTAGCAGCCTTTGCCTCTGGGAAGGCCCCCTCGGGGCATGCTGACCTTGCTGCAGTTCAGTGACAGTGGAGAACACAGCACCCATGGAGAGGAAGCATGCTTTGAAATTTGGTTGTGGTTTAGCTTCTCTAGCTTATTCCCTCACTTCTTCTTCAGCATTTATTACAAAGCCTCAAAACATCTTTTTCTCTTCTGTCTCTCTCCAGAAGAACACTGGCATGGCTGGTCTGCTTTTTCCTGAGATAGCAAATTGGCTGGAGACCTCAAAAGTCAGAAATTGTTGGCAGCTGCCACTGTTTTGTCACAAATTTCTAAGATCTGGTTGTCATGCAGCTCTAGAAACCAGATCAATGTGATAAATACAAATTTTTGCTTTCTTTTACTTTTGATCCCACATGATAGCAGAAAAAAAATGTGATAATTGAATGGCAAAAATGAGAGAAAATTAAAAAAGAGAGAACTTCAGGTCCTGAGCCTGCTGATCTAAGACGTAGGACTTGCAAAGGTCACAAAGACAGGAACTTACAGTTTGTGCAAATAAGCATATGATGAGGGATAGGGATACTGTTAGTTCTCTCTGAGGGGAAGCTGTGACAGGATTCAAACCATATTAGACGTGAGAGAATCCACACTGACACTCAAACACAGATGCAAATCCACCAGGCTCCATTAGTTGTTGTGCTTATGGAAACACTTGTTTTCCATGTCATTATTTTAAACTCAGTTTTCCCATATCAAGGAAAGCAGATTCTCAATGTTTTACAGGGTCAGCAGTAGAGATGGTGAAAGCTTGCTTTTTTCCCCACAAGGCAGATTGCAGCATTCTTCAATAAGAAAAGATTTTTGTTTAGCTCAACAAAGATGCTTAACAACGGGAGATGTTAATACAATTAGAAAATATAAACTGAATATAACTCACTTCCTGTCCTAGTGGTCCTGGTTTTCTCTGCCTACAGGTTTTCTAGCTGTCCTCAGTCTTTCATGAAATATAAGGTAGGCAGGGCATGAGCTGCTAGTGTAGACTTTAAAACTTTTTTAAAATATCCACTCTGACTTCTTTTGACTCCATAAAGAAGAAAAAGAAAAAAGTGTCTGGACTGATTTTTTCTTTAACATCATCCTATGGAAAATCACACCAGCCTTGTGGCACTTGTCAGTACTGACCCCTTCCTTTACATCAGGCAAAGATTTGATGCTGTATGTTTTGCTCTTTGAGTGTGGGAAAATACCACGGGGGAAAAAAAAAGTGCTAGTGCTTTCCATTTCTTGCATTAATCCTCTCAGCCTGCAGTTATCATTATCATTCAAATAAAATGATAACAAACCCAGCCATCTGCTTAAAAAGCCCAGGCTGGTCACAAATCCACTGGATCCCTTAGATTTAAAAAAGGGGAAAATGCTTTGAAGCAAAGAGGCTCTTATGCAATGCCAACCCACTCCCTGGGAGTGCTGAAACCTTTAATCACCTAAGGAGGGGGAGATGCACCGAGGTCGGGGAGCCCAGTGTCAATATTATTCCTCTTACATAATACCCTGCTTTATTTGCTGATTAAATGGTCTTTTTTTGTTTTTAACTGAACTTTTGTTTTTAACTTGTCCCTCAGTTGCCAAAAAGCTTAGTGGTGGATTGCAAACTCCCCAGAAGAAAAGCAAACCTCACCCACAAGCAAAAACAAAACACCATCGCAGACTGAGATTTGCTATCTAAAACCAAACAATCTTTAACAACAAATAATCCAGCAAAGAAGGTACAGCAAGCAATGGGCACCTTCCTGACACAGAAAATTAGCCTGGTAGGACAGAAAGACAGAGCTTTTCCTCTCTTACAAACCTGAATCACCCACTACATATTTTGTTTAACCTCCTGCGGGGAAAATGTTTTATTGATAAGGCCTCTCCTAAGCTTGTGATTACCCCCTAAGGCTGAGTTAGATTTGAAGCTGGTCAGTTTGACATCATGTCTAGACAGTCCCTTTCTTTGGCAAACACTCAGCACACCTGAGACAGACCAGTGAGTCCAATAACGTGCAAAACAGGGTAAGAGGAACCTTTAGGGGCATGTTGGACACACTGAGGAGGCTGCACAGAGACACTTACAGATGTATGTACCACAAGAAGTCCTCTTACATGGGTGCATGCACAGCTCTGCCCTCTCCTATCCAGGTACCTGGCTTTGCACAGTCTGGCATAATTAATGCCCTATCCATGTTTCCTGCAAGCAGACACACAAGCACAACCATGCACAGAGCAACAAAGCTGTCCTTGATGCATCCACGTACTGGTAGTGCCAGTGGGGCAGTTCCCCCCATTTCCCTATAGCAGTGACTTGGCAGGGGTGACACACCGTGCCAGTGTGTGATGATCCACATGGCACCTTCAGCTCTCTGTCCTGTGCCTGTTGCATGGGTATCTGAACTACTAGGGAAATCCTTCTGGAGTTTATAACCCGGTGATTTAAGAAAAACAAACTGAGTCAGTTCTTCTTAAAACACATCAGCTCTGGACTAGCTTCCCAAAGCTGGAAGGGGAAGGCACTATATCTGCCTTCCAGTGAAGGCTCCAGTCCCTTTTACAGCAGATCCCTGGGCTATGTGATACACAGGTGTAGGGCCCCTCCCACAGTACATGCTTGCATGCAAACACCACATATTTGCACATGAAAACAGTCCTACATCCCTCACCCTGCCTTCCTCCAGGGTAAGCCTCCCACAAGCATCAGTGCTTGGTCCATCAGCCCAGCACACAGGTCTCTCTTCAGTCTCTCTTCACTGGTACTCAGGTACTAAAGGAAAGGGTGGAGATCTTGAGATTCCCCCCAGGACAGCCAGGCACTATAATTGCCCTTACCATCTTTCAAGCTCACATGATAAAGCTGCTGCCTGCAGACCAAGCCTATGCCAACTGAATTGTTGTCTGGACCAACCAACAGCCACAGGGCCCAATCCCTTTCATGCTCTTCCTCTTTGATCTGGGTAGAAATCATCTCTATGAAAACCTCTGGTGTTTTTAGGCCAGAGCTGAGCTGAGCTGCCTGAATAGCTCATGTCTGGTTCTCTGCTTGCCCCTTGGGAATGGGGCCTGCAGAAGGCAGGGAGGAAAAGGCATGGGAACACCATGGAGTTTTGCAGCCATCCTCAGCTGCCTGGGTGCCACAAAGAGCCTGTGGGCAATTCATTCCAGAAATAATATAGACCTGAAAAAACTTTATGTGTAGGAGGAGTTCAAAGGTTGCTCAAAGCCATCTTTGCTAAGAAGTGGGACTGAAGACCTGAGAACAGCTTCCCCCTGGTCCTGGTTAGCAGCTGGCTGACTCAGCTGAACATCCATCAGGCAGCAAAACGCGATAATTGTCTTGCTCTGTGCTCCCCAAACCTGCCAACTGTGGCCAATGCCCACTGTTAGCAAATCCGACCCTCATTATCTGCTTTCCATCCCCATCTTTCCAAGGCGCCGAGCACTGCAGTGTGCAATTAAACACCCACCATCAAGTTGCTTCTAGGCCAGTTTGTCATCGCCAGCATTTGTTTGGGAATGTTTGTTGGGAAGCACATGGTGGCAGGGTCAGTGGATGTTGTTGAGGTTTTTCCTCTTGCGCCTGGGGGCCAGAGAGCTTTGTGCATTTCTCAGTATGTTAAACTCAATTAAAAAAAAAATAAAAAAAACAACATCAGGATAACTTAAAGCAGATGTGAACACAAGCCTGAGACCCTTCTGAGCACAAACACGGCCATTTCATTGCAATTCCAAAAGGCTTTGCTGGCAAGCCTCCCCTCCATGTCCTACATTCTTTCATTCCAAGGAAGACAAACAATTCAGACTGGAGCAGCAAGGCACGTTTTTCAAATAAACAGGTTCCCTCAAACAATTTTTGTCTTAGTGTCACCCCAATACATGCATTCCTCTCTTAAAGGATCTTCTGGGATGATCTAAATGACAATTTGTGTCACCTTTCATTAAAGGGGTTCAAAGCACTGCACTCAGCCCATGTGAACCTCTCACACGGAAGTGTTTTCACCTTCATATCCTAAGACAATATCTTCATGACCTGAAGTTACAGAGAAAATCTGTGGCATTTGTGGATCCCAAAACCAGAAATCTTGTGGAGTCTTGTACTGTTGGAAGAGGAACATCCGTGGAATATGAAGGAGGCTACCTGCTGGTGACTGAGGACTGATTCTCTGAAAAGCAGGTTGCACGGTCATTTCTGCTCATCACCACCAGGTCTCTGTTTTTTAAGAACAGATAAACCATATTTTATCTTATAGATCTTTCAGTGGCTCAACCAGAGGAAGATTTTTGGACAGAAGTGTAGTCTATTACCTGATTCACTTCTTACCTTAATTTCATCTCTCTCATTTCTCCCTGTGTTCCTCAGACCAGCAGCTGCCTTGTCCAAAGTCACTCATTCCGTCCTTCTAGTTTCTAAGTTTCATACTTATTTTGCCAGCTATTTTTAAGTCTGGCTATGACTTCTTTGAATAATTCCTGGACTCTGCTCCAACCCTGCTCATGAGTTCTACTCTTTAGCTCCACATTGCTCCACCTATCTTGATGGGAAAAACCAAGATCAAGTCTGGGAGGATTTTAGTATTTAGTTTTGGTTCATTATATGGTTTCCATATTTTCCTCTGTGAGAAAGAACAGAGGTTGTCTCTGGAGAACATCAGGACAATTTCAAAATCTACACCTGGGATCCTGTTTCTCCTGGACCTTCCCCATATGAGGAAACAAAACCAAGGCAGACTCAGCTCACTCCTGCTACCCACAGGAAGCAGCCAGCCAGTACTGGCAATTTCCATTTCAAATCAAGATTGCTCATGTGGGCAATTTGAAGGATTTCTTATGCCTTCCAGTCAAGTGCCATTTACACTATTAAAATAGATTGTAAATTATACATAGTCGATATAATAAATATAACAGCGGATAGTAAATAATAAAGAGTAGATATTAAAATGGATTATTTCACACAAAATAAATAAAGAGGGATTAGAGGAAAAGAAGGAATGCCTTCTGCAATGTCAAGACAGAGGAATGGCTTGAGAACAAACAGGAGGTCAATCCACAAGTGAACATTTTCCATCCATAACACTTTCTCCCTCACTACAACAGCTTCACCCCAGGTTTCAAAGGTGGATTAAGCAGAGTGATGTTCACAGGTACAGATGTGATGACTGATGAAATTGGAGCCTAGGGACTCCAGTGGTAGGGGTGAAGCAAAAGAGGTGAGATGGTCTTACAGGAGGTGTGTTGTTGCATCCTCTAAGAACAGAAATATCTGCTTGACCCTCCTGATAGGATTTTCATATTCCTCATGAGCTTAACATGGGAAAATATGTACAAAAATAAATCGATCATTCCAAATCATGATGATGAAAAATCTTTAAATCTCCCAAATCCCTCTAAATCCCTTTACAGGATTCTTTATTTCTCACAGTAAGTCCCTTTGGTTAATTCTGCCACTGAGTTAAGGTACCCGGAGGAGAAATAAAAAAGCTGTGCTTGAAAAACATTTTTCTTTGACTGCTGTACTTCATAGGACCTGAAAAACCAAGGGACAAGCACCCCATATCAAGTACAGCTGCATAAACTTCCTGAGCACAAGAAATTAATCATAATAAAAGGCTTTTAAATTTTTTTTAATACACTTAGGTACCAAAGATAAAAGGGTTATTTCCCAGAATCGTTCCTGTTTGGCACAGTTCCTGATTGCTTAGACGAAGAACTTTTATTATTGAGCTTTTCATAACCTCTAACCTCAAAATCTGGGGAATGCCTTACATGGAAAATACAGAATGCTCTAAAATTGCAAGCGTTTCTGGCTTTTGTGTTCCTACACACCAATATTCATTCCTGCTCTTCAGCAACTCACCCCAGGGCCATGCAGGCAGCAGTGTCTGAAGGCTGCTCCCAAGCTGACTCTTGGCTTGTAGGAATGATTCTGAAAGTTGGATGGGACTGAACCAAGCAAAGTAAATCACTATATAACCTTACCCATATTTGCTTCTACTTGCACAAGGTGGTAAATTGTATGCTTAAGGGTTTCAGGCTTTTCTAGTATTGATTGATGTTTCAGAAATTCCTGCTTTCAGTGGTCAAAAGCTGTTTGCTGCCAATATTGATTATCTGTTTGTTCTCTGTACGGTTCTCTAACACAAAAGCATAGCTCCATTCTGTTGTATGGATGGAGAGCTCAGTGCTTGTTGTCTGGAGCCAGCTCCTTAAAGTGACTTGGCAGCCTGAACCTGAGCAGAGCAGTGTCTGCTCACCAACCAGGCTGCAGCTGAAGCTGGTGCACAGGAGGTGGGAGGAGGCAGAGGAGAAATGCCCTTCTGCTGCCAAAACACAGCATGAACACAGACACTGCAGTCACTTTACACCTTTGTTCAGCCTGAATATTCAAGCAACAGGGAAATGAAACTAAACTAAGAATCAGGCAGAAGGGAGTCCTACCCTGTTCAGGCACGAGGCGCACGAGGACGGAGAACGGGCAGCGCAGCTGGGACCTCAGCAGATGACGTTGGAGCACACATCACACCAGCTGGTCCTGAGGCAGGAAGGTCAGGGGCTGCCTCCATCCCCATCTGCCAGAGCTGTGTCCAGTCCCAAGCTGTCATTCATTGCATTAGTATTATTTCATCACGTACAAACACTGCTTCTAACTCCAAGCTCATCCCGTGGGTTATACAGGCAGAAAATAAATGTTAGGGACACATTTGATCTGTAATGGCCTTTCACATCAAAAACAAACATAAAACTACTTAGTGCAAGAGGGGAAACCTCTATCTGGGGGTGGAGGAAGACTTGCAGCTCAGTTCCATGGAGCATTCACTTAGAAGAACAGTCCCTTTGAAATTATCATGCAAATCTGGAGGCTTTTCAGTAATTTCAGCTAAATCCTTCAGGCTTTTGCACACAGAGAGGTTAATTTGGTTTCAAGCAGTATGGATTAAAAGCAGAACAGTTATTCCTGATTAATTCCCTCTGTGATCACTTCTATTTTGGAATAAAAATGCCTAACTTTGAACCAACACAACTCATCCCTAACCTGCTTTAAGTACATAAAGAGTCAGCCTTTTCCAGCTGACAGTGTTCATGGAGTCAATTGGGAAAAGTCAGGAATTGTTTCACAGGCAATCAAACCTTTAGTAAGTCAGAGAAACCACCTAAAATATGGGATATTTTCTAGATAAGGCTCAGATATCAATTTTATCATTGACAAGTTCAGGATAACTCTGTTTCCTTCCATGACCCAACTTTTGATCTAACCCAGTGGCAGCACAAGAACATGAGCGTTGACTTTAGAGGAAGTTTTTCCAAGAACCGGAGGAAAAAAGTATTATCAGACCTCCAGCAATGATTCCAGGGGAGTCATTCACTCAGGAAAGGGTGATAGATTTGACCCTTTATTTTCATGTAACTAGTTTAATAACCTGTTATTTGGAAAGAGAGTTTCAGAGGAGGACAAGCATTGAAGATCTTGAGTTGCTTTTAATTTACTTTTTTAGCTAGAATTTTGCTTAATCTGTTACAACAAGCAACGAAATGTGAACAATGAGAAATCCAAACACTTCACCAGTCAGGAGACTAAAAGTGCAGAGATACCTTGACCAGTGAAGAGCAGCCAAGGACAGCCAAAGCTGGAGGTATCAACAAACTAACTACCTGTGAGTTCAAGGGACACTCTGGGGCCTTCAAATGGAAATATCTAGAAACTGACCCCTGGGCTGCAGTGGAAGCATTACCTCCACACCTGCCTTCTGCTCAGGAGTGAAGGCTGCACTGGCTACATGCAAATCTGTGTTTCTATAAATCAATTCCCCCCTGCAGAATACAGCCACCTCCAAAAGGCAGCATGGCAGCTCTGTGAGTGCTCATGGCAACATGCCAGGGCAGGCTAAGACAAAAAGTAAAGGAAAATTATCTAAGATGAAGAACCTGGTCCTGTAGCAACTCATTCAGACAAACTCCAGCAAAGCATCTCCCTCCCCCTGCCCTGAAGGCAGAACTTTTACCTACCAAATTCACATCCCCCTCTTACCACAACCTCTTTCCCAAAACCATAGCTTGCCCAAGCTGATCTCAGGGAGGCTAATCCTGAAAACTACCTTTTTAAATCTCTGTGTAGTGGATGAAGAAAGGAGGAATTAATTACTTGACTAAAACAAGCTGGAAGTTTTAGTCCAAAGCACCTTTCAAGTTTCTGCTCTCACTCTCAGACTGGCTTGCTCCTGTGTCCTACAAGACCTTGGGATTTTTAATAATCTGCATCAATTTACAGATCTCTTAGTGCAGGCAGTTTAGACTAATAGGTAGATCACATAATTAGAAAAATAAAATTAGGATCTTTGGGCAGTAGACACCATATAAACATCAGTCCCATCAGTCACTGTTATTTACTGCTTGTGAAGCACAGCAGGGTACACAGAATAGGGCAAGAGAGGGTTGGTCACCAGGCTGCAAGTGAACAGAGTTGCCAAGCTATAAATATGCTGATGTATTTTTACATTTGTTGTGGCAAAGTCAGGATGGTCGTTGTGATGCTAGAATGTTGCTGGGGCTGTTTTCTAATTATAATTAGATTCTGTTACTTTTCCAGTGTCATTATCAGAGACACAGTCATGTGTGCTTGCTTTTAAATGCTACTGGCCCTGCTAATTATTCTGGGCACAAGGGAACTCCACAGGCAGAGGGGAAATAATTCCAGTCCCAGGAGCGCCTCCTTCAGATGGCGAGTACCGCTCTCTGAAACCACCACGCTCCACAGCAGGGACATGATGGAAGATGCTGTGATTGATTTTTGGATGCCAATTTCAGCAAGCAACCCTCCAACCACACACCTCAGGGGCTGCTGGAGGTGTCTTTGCAAGTGCTCCACCCTTGCCCTTGCATGCTGGTGCCCTGACATCTGTAGGCTCTTTTGCACCTAGAGATTCAGAGGCAGGATTTAAAAGAAAATGTACTGAAACATTCTCAGAATCCAAAAAAAAAAGACACCTGTACTTATAAAATGACTTGCTGAAGCAGCCATGCTTGAATGTCTGTGCCTTATCAGAGTGCCTGATGCTGAAAGGGCTTTTCTTTGTGTCTTAAGGTCTCCTTGATCTGCATCTCACAGGTACCACCATGGGGACCTCCTCAAACAAACTGCAATGAGCTGTGCCTAGGAAAAACAGGACCCTGGACTTTGTGGGTGTAGCTGATGTGCAGAAATCTTCCAGCTGAAGGCACTAGAGGACTTACTGGAGCAGTTCCTCATCTACAAATCCACAGGAAAGTGGAATTAAATGATGGGACTTGACAGCTAGGGAAAACTATCCTGTCTCAGTGTAATCTTCGAGTTAGGATAACACAACCAAGGTAGGGGCAGGAAACAGCCTATACAACATTTCAGGACTTTTTTCCCTGGAATTATATGCTACCAGTCGCATTTCTGACATTAAGCAAATAGTAGGAAGAAAATGGATGTGGTTCTGTACAAATGTATGAACACTGCCAGAAGCTTTGACCACACAGCCCCAGGCACTGCTCTGCTGATCAGGTTTGATCGATGCTCAGGTACTTCATCTCCTTAATACCAAGCCAGGAGACTCCAGATGCTGCATTTGATGCCATTACCAGGATGCTTCCCATGCTGTGCAGTGGCCTCTGCAACTGAAATGTAAAGATTTATGGTCCATCAGACCCTGCAAACTTCACTGTATTCATTGAGATGTATCTTAAGGGCAGATGCATTCCTTTATGTTTGTGTCTGAATGAATTGTTGGAGTTTCAGAGGGTAAAAGCTTTCAAGATCATCCATGGTATTGCTCTTATCAGCTGCAGGCTCTTCTTTACATGGTCTGTCTGTGTGTCAGAGGAAGAACTGACTGACTTGACTCTTGCATTCAAATTTCCACGATAAGTATTTATGGTTTTCCCCATTTATACAGGCTTTATGTCCAGAAAACAAGGCATTAGGATCCAGTGTATTTGTTCCTTTGCTCAGCATCAAGTCCTGAGTTCTGTCTTCCTTTTTATCAATAGCTCTTCCCCTTCCTGATGATGACCCCTTTCAAACATATGTAGATTGTTTTAAGGTCACCTTTAAATCACCTTGTAGAGCAAGGCAACATATACTTAGCTCCATTAATCTTACTTTATTTAGCTGCCATACTGCAAGGAAATAGGCTCCCATCAAATAACCCTTCACCTTCCCAGCTCTGTCGGAACATCAATTACCCTCCATCCAAGGGACCACTCACCTCTGCAGCCCAGGGTGCTCCACAGGAGTATGCAGGCCAGGGTGATGGAGAAGAGCATTTCACCCCACTTTACATCTTGGAAATACAGAGGAACAACCCGAAATAATCTTTTTTTGCTTTTAAGAAAACTATATTCATCCTCTAAAACAGGAAAGCTAATTAGCCTGGCTGCTCTGACAGTATTTTCTCTTGGGAAAATAAAGTTGCACTCCTTCAACATTCAGAACTTTTTAATCCTGATGCCAAACGCATTTCTCTGAATTAATATTGGTGGTATGAAAAGGCTTTCTTTTCTGCTTCAGCCTTCTCTCCCAGGATAAATCTTTTTGGAATTTGCTTTATATATTGTGCTTTTGAATGTTCTTTTAAATGTTAAAAAATGACTGTGTGAGAATGTCGCCTTCTCATTAACAAAATTTACTACATATTTTCCTCCATTGTTACCAGTACAGTTCCAGCAGTGTTAACAATGGGAACCCTAGAGCAAGTGGTCTGGCACCAGCACTTGTCATCTAACTATGGCTGGTCAAAAATGTGTTTGAAAAGTGGCTTGTTTTCAGTAAGCACTTCCAAATGATTTTTTAAAACCTAAAAAAAAAAAATAAAATAAAATCCAGTGTTTAGTTATATTCTGATCAGAACGATACTGAGGGGGTTGTGTTTTTTGGAAAAACCTATGGTGGAGAGTAAAGGAAAGTATGTGTCCTGTCACCTGCCTTTCTCTTGACTGGGGGGAGGAAGTTAACAAAAAGAAAAGAGCAGGAGGGTGAGATTTTCATAATCAGAATGAAATTAAACACTTCTTTTAATTCAAAATTCCTAACAAAATGGGAAAGAAATCATAAAGCTTCCAATGTCTTTTAAAAATTCATTCTAGTGTATATTCCTTCTCTTTGTATCACAGATGAGTATCAGTATAATGTGGCCCATCATGACAACAGTGTGCAAACAAGTTTTCAAGTTTGCAAGAAGCTTTCAACACTACAGGTAAGGTGCCCTCAGCTAAATTCAGCAAAGGCAGGAAGTGTTTAAGTAGTGTTTCTAGCACTGGTGGAAGAAGCATAGCAGCAAAGCTCTCTGGTGAAAGCTCTACAGGGAGTCAGAATGGTGCCTTCTGATATTAAAACTTAGTAATCTACCAAAGCTGCTTCCATTAATTGGAAACTACTGCTACTTTTCTTTCCCTTTTGCAAATACTTAGATTTCCTTTGTTACCACAAATCTCTGCTGTAACTAAAACACAGCAAAAGCACATGCTCTGAAATCCCTCAGCTATGCCTTCCCATAGCCATGGAAACCGAGTTTTGCATGACCAGGACAAGGCGAGATGGATTTGTTAGGTTTTTTTTTTCCTTGCAACCTGTCATGAAGTCGATTTGCTTCTCGTGAATATGCAAATCAAGAGCCTGGACTGAGACATTTTTTATTTCAACTCAGACCAAGGTCACACCTGGGCATGACCGGAACTTGACTGGACTCCTTCACTGAATTGGTTCTTATACTCTTCTCATAATGAATTTAAGTCATCAGCTGTTAATACTTTTGCAAACCTACTGCTTCCTTCCTGGTGTTAGACAAGGATTCAGAGGACCCAGTTAATACTCACAGCTCGATCCAATTTAAGAAGAGGATTTTGACCTCAATTAGGTTGCTTACTGGCTGCTTCTGAACCTGAGCTGGGACTAAACTGTGTTAGAACCTTCCATTGGGTCAGACCGAAATAACCCAAGACAGTCAGCACACCTGAACAAAAGCCCTGCTCTGCTCCTGATTTAATGCTTCCCGGTGGTCCTGTGGAGATGCCTGCATTTGTGTAAGAGCCTACTTTTTTACACTGCAGCCCCTTTTTCTTTTTTTTTTTTTCTGTGCAGACATAAAGAGATATTATTAATAGTTTGTGATCTACTGCACTTTTCATCTGAGGATCTCTCTCAAAGCATTTTAGGAGACTGAATCAATTTTCAAAACACTCCTATGTAATCCTATCCTTACTTTACTGGAAGGAATACTAAGGCAGTGGGAGGCAATTTTCCCAAGGGTTCACTGGTAGTGTCAGAAATAGAGCCCTGGACTTGTGCTCCAAATATAGCTGACATTCTCATCCCATGGCTGAAAACTGAATGCAGGAGTCCCCACTTTAATGCTGAACATACCTTCTGCCTGCTGGTTTAGGCTTCCGAAACGGCTGCCTGTTGTCATGGCAACTGCAGTTCAGATCGCTGGACCAGATTTGCTTCAGTTACATCAATGCAAATCGTGAGCAAATTCATTGAAATTAATGGAGCTACCCCAGATTTCCATGTGCGAGGGAGGATACAGAGTGGAATTAGCCCCTCTGAATTTGATATAAGAAGGTGGAGATCTCTTGAGGGTGGGAAAAAATTCTTTGATCATTACAGGGGGGAGAAGGATGAAGGATACCTTTCAACAAAGGTATGGAAAGTAAATCTGAGACTTAAGGGTGACCTATCACTCTCAGACCTACTTCTGACCATTACCAATAGAAGGTCTTGGCATTCCTAAACAAGTGCACTGCTTCCTCCTTGCACTGAGCAAAGACCAGCTCCATGCTTTTACTGTGAGAATAAGGCATGGTGGAGAATGGAGTCAAAGAGTCTACAGACAGAATGTGGAAAGGACCAGTTCGTGCTTCTGTTTGCAGGACTGGTCCCACAGGGATGAGGGAGCCTGTAACAAATCCCCAGGTTGCCTCCCTGTGGCCTCTTCCTGGAAGGGAAGGGAATGCCTGATGGAATGGGAACCTGAATGAACAATTTCTTCAGTGTCTGCCACAACAGTGTGAGGACCTGGACTGCTGCTTACCAGGGAAATGGAGGAAATGGGGGAGGCAAGACATGAGACAGAGACACCTCTTCTAGCAATAGTAACCATCACCCCAGAGCTGCCTTGTTACCCCACAGCAGCTCAGCTCTCTAGGCCAGAGGGCAAAAATGGGGCTGGAACAGCCAGGGGACAGCCACTGGAATGTCCCCTCCAGTCATACAGCTTTGTGTGCAGTGAGAACTGGGGGCTGGCACCGGGGGAGTAAAAGTAGTCTATAGCACAGGGAAGGGGCATCTCAAAGGCTTGGAAGTTGGTTGGACACCGTGCACTTGTGCTAATGCACAAAGTCTAATTTGAGATAAACTTCTCCTATGATACTGGAAAACAAACCCTCCTGTGCCAAAGCTGAGCAAGCAGCTACTGTTTCATACAGTTCACAAAGATACTGGAAATATCCTCCTATAAACTTCAGTCTTTCACACTCACAGGGGATATGCTGTAAATCTTGCTGCACCTCAAATACTTTGATCTACAGTTATTTAACTTCAGAAATTAATATTCAAATTTCCCAAGCTGCCAGCCATGCAGATTAAATTGTTCCTGACCACCCAAGGGAAACTGTCTGGATCAGGTAGATTCAGTACTCAGAGAAGGTGTTACCACCATGGCAAAACTGATGAAAATTTTCTGTGTGCAACTCCTGAACTTCCAAACAGGAGCTGGGAAGCCTGAATGCAGCAAGGTCTGGCACCATCTGCTGTTCCTTATGGCAAAAATCCTGCCAAGCTTTCAGAGCTGTTTATGAGTCTGTGCTGCAAAAGAACTTATCCTGATCTGGGGGCAAGCAGCACCTGGCAGTGACACTGGACAGAGGTAGGACCCAGCACCCAATTCAGAGGAGCACAGACAGCATTCCAGGGGTCATTGCAAGATTGATCCTTGCGTATGTCGAACATATAGGAAAGAGTGGCTTTGAAAAGCAGAGCTGACCAGGCTAAACATTGTGGCCTAATAGCATGGTGACCCTGCTAAACATCCCAAAGCTGGATCTGGGCTGTGCACAGTCAGCCAGGCCAAGTTTTGGATACATTTCAAAAGCGTCAGTATTTCTTGCGAAACAATCATTAGTATTTTGCCCACCTCAAAATAAGAGTTCAATGCTCTGGTTCACTCTCTCATCACGTGCTAAAATTTGTATTTGTCCCATCATTTTACCGTAAGCCTGACCTGATTTCAAGCTTTTAAACAAATCCCCTCCTACACATGAACATGAGGTTCAGGCTGAGGGTCCAAGGTGAGTGCTTTCCATACCTGCTACTGGAACAGCTACCAAGCAAAAAATGACCAAAGATAATGCAGAAATTAGATTTCTATATTGTGAACATTTCAAGTTTCTTAGTTCCAGTTATTGGAAACACATGAATTGCAATTTTCTTTTTTTTTTTTTTTTTTTGTTAAGCAACTTTTCAGGTCAAAAGATTGGGACAAAAGCTTGAAAAAGCAAGTTAAAATAAAGTTGTCATAAGATTAATGACAAATTGTTCTATTAAAAACAAATTTGTGATTTTTATGTCCGCTTCATTACATTTCTGAAGGCTCAACATGTAAGATTCAAGTACTTCATGTCAGTAATAGCACAGATGCCACTACTATGAGACAGCAATATCTATCCATGTAGGATAAAGGCAACAAGACAACTTCTCCCCTTAATTTAGACCACACCATTTAGTCTCCCACACAATTCCCTTGAAGATTTATACTCAGAGAATGGAGAGTCTCCACTGGTTCAGGAAATCTTGCTACTCTACGTAATTTGAAGAGGTAGAATGTTTACAAGGAAAGGCAAAAATTCTCAAGATTTGTGTTTGCTGGTTACTGTTAAAACTTCAGGAATTAGACAGTCATATTAATATTGGAACCACACTTCAGAAATAGCTGCTTGAAAAATGATATTGCTCCAGTAAAAATGGGATTATTTCTAGATCTGATGGAAACATCAAAGAATGAATACTTCCACTTCCAGGTGATCCAAATGTCCATTTTCTGAGATCTTGGAAGAGGAATATGTGAAGATTAAAGCTCAGGATGAGCTTCTGCTTCACTCACCAGTTTTCACAGACATATCTCTGCTGTGCACTATAGGCAATAGCTCAAACATTGCAAGTCTTCTGTGTCTGAGAACAGCAATGAACATCCTTTACATCTCTGTTTTACCTGTGCCTTTTGGAAACAGAAGTATAACATGGGAAATGGTAGAGAGTGAATAGGTAGCATTCAAACTACAGAATTTTCTAATTTTCTCCTCCCAGGCATCTCTGACCATGACCCTACACCAGGTTACCTCACTGGCCATCATCCCCCATCCCTCATAGCCACCTGCAGAAGCTGAGAAACAGCACAGTCATATAAATTCATTGGTCTGAGGTTATAAAAGGAGCTTTGCAAAGTCAGAAAATATAAGAAGACTAAGATATGATCCCTCTGTCAGAAGGCTTGATACCACTGACTTTACTGTTTGCTTTTGCTGACTTTGTCCTATTTTTTTCAGTTACTGTTCACTGATGTTTTTCTGACTGTGTAACTCTGTTCCCAGGGGCACAGATCAGTTATGGTAACACTCTGGACTCAAGAGGATGGAAGCTGAAAACGCTGTGTTAGCTAAATATATATACAGTTGGGTTTCTATAAATGAACTTTACCTGTAAAAGTCAAAAGTGCACAGCACATTGGGGTATGTAAGTCCCTGATTGCCTCTCCTCAGTACTGAGACAGATCAACAAAGCAAAAAAGTCCACAGACAAACCAGGGCCTAATTACATGATTGTGCCAAAACTGAAGAGCCATAAAAAGGGAGCAGCAGCAGCAGTAAATTATCTTAGCTGCTGCATTAAAATAGAAAAGAAAGTGTTTGCCTATCATGTTCTCTAGCATGGCTTTCACTTGCTTGAGTTGGTAATTTGCCTGTTTTGCATAGCTTTTTGGCTTTGAGAATTCAAAGCTCTTTTTCTCCCCACAGTCAAACCCCATCCTGTCCTCTCCCCATGGTCCCAGTGTGCAAACTGCACCCAGCTGCAGCACAGCTATGCCCTGCATCTGCACCATGTGATGGAGAACCCTGCAGAGACCCCTCAGCTTGCTGAGACCTGGCAGGGCAAGTCCATGCTGTGGTTTCACATTGGTAAAGTCAGGCACTCTCCTGACGTGCCATTATTCTCCTTAGAAGAGAGTCTGTTAGTAGAAGAGAGTAGTGAAAAATCGGATTGAGATGAATTAAAGTCAGTCTAACCTGGATGCTTACAGGGAGGAGGAGGAGGATGCTGTGGAACCAGGAGGCTTTGCTGAATTTCATGTGAATTTCTAGTGAGACCAAGGTTTGGTGAAACCTGTTAATCTACACAAAACTGTTTTCTCACATAAGAAACCAGGGTATAAATGGTCCCTTTCCTCAGAGAGAGGCCAGATGGGTAAACTCTCTTACACTCCCGGTAGAGACCAATTGCCAAAAGCTGTAAAATCAGTCAGAAATTCACAGTCCCATTCCACAAGCATTTGGTCTTTATAGTAAATTCAACATAGGAATAAAACATAGAAATAAATGGTCAAAAAAGGGGGAGTTAAAATCTCAGCAATCAAAATTATGTCAAAACATAAACCCAATAAAGAAGGATCTGCCTGTCACACCACAGCTATTCCCCTCACTCTTCTTCTGGTGCGGGGCCTGACCTAGTTGATACATTTTCCTGCACTAAGGCCCCAGCACTAAGTATCTTAGACCCCTCAAATCGCATTCCAGACTTATAATTGCAAAGCAGCTGTCAGCCTGAGCCCTGCCACCGAACCTCCCCATCTGTTCAGCCCATCTAGCATTACAGCAGAGGACAGCATGAAGGCTGAAACTGTATCGTATGTGGAGACAGGACCTGCTGCACTGCCCACAGGGCCCGATGAGATCACTTGCACTTTCACCGTCTTGAAGTCTCACAGGCTTCAGAAGAGTGTGGGCAGAGGCAGATCAGAAGAGGGGAGAAGGGACACTGCAGAAGGATCAAATTCGGCAATGTGACTCTGGCAGCTGAGTCAAAAAGACAGACATCCTTAGCTTCACTGGGGAGGAGATGTTTGACTTCTGGCAGGCTTGAGAATCATTTGAGAGCCCCTTAGAGGAAAACCTGACACCCTGACTTTCCCCAAACCCTCCCCCTCCACATGTCTCACTATTAACTCTTTCTTTCTGTAGCAGTTGATTTTACATAGTCTTAAATCATCTCATTTGAAACGTATACCTTGAGCAAAAGCCCTTCCTAGATTTGTGTGCTATTGCTTACTGAGTGCATTGACAGGGGAGTACCTGTCTCTGAATCAAACAACATAGTTGCTATCCTATAGTCTTTTCCAATAATATTAGCAAAACTCCAGAATAAAACTGATCACTATTCAATCTCAAGAACAACCAGAAAGTGGAGAGGAAGGACTTCAAGATTTGATTGATTTGCACTAATTAATTTTCAGGGGAACATACTGTGTTTTGTCCAGAAGCTGGAAGCACTTTGACTTGTTATGTTGCTAACACAGACCTTGAACAAACAGTGCATACAAACCACATCTCCTGACTCTCAGGACTTTTAGATCCTCCCTAACCCCAAGTCCTAAGACAGTGCAAGCAGTCAGGAGGTGCTAAGAAGATGCTAGGAGCAAAGCATGGTGCCATTCCCCTCCCACTGAAACTGAAGAAACGCGCTGTTGCCCTTTCAGTACCACCCATGCTGAGTAAGGGTGCAGGCAGCTCTGTGACAAGTTCCAGTGGCCCTTGTGCTGACAGACATCTGTGCTCAGGGCCACTGGGGTCACTTCCCCTACCCTGCCTTTCCCCCTGTGCTTTCCTTCTTTAACCCTGCCGTTTGTGCCTCCAGGTATCCCAAGATCCCCAGTTGCTCTCAGGGTAAACAAAATGTTCCCTGCTGACCTGCCTAAGAAGTTTCCACAGGTTGAGACCTATCCCTGAGAGACCCGAACCCATAAAACAAGCAGCCTCTGACTGACTGGAGCTTCCCATCCCACGCTCAGCACAGCCAGGATGCTCCATGACCTGCTGTGGCAGCAGTGCCACAGTCTGCTTGCCTCATTCCATGTGAGATCCCATGTTGCCAGAGTGACTGTGCCCCCGAGTACTTGTGCCCGCGTGCCCACCGTGTGCGCGCACACGTGCAAGAGCGCCGGCGGCCGGGAGCACCAGGCTCCCACATGGCAGCAGATTGGAGGCAGGAGCCAGCGTCTCACAAATTCATTTCCTGGCAGGGCATGGATGGGGGAAGGGACAAGTGCTCTTTGTCAGCCCACACAGTTTCACTGAGTCCCAGCCTGGATAAGCCAAACCTCTTAAAGGCACAAATTGAGGGTGCGCTGCCGGCGGCGGCTCTGCCCTAAGTCCGCTGGACCAGCTGGCACGAGGGCAGCTGTGAGTTCAGCAGCTGGGCAGGAGGGATGGTGACGCACAGTGCTACATCCGGAGATCTGCTTTATCATTTTCTGTTTTAACCTCTGAGCCTTTGGATTCTGAGGGCCAGATCCTGAGCTCTGGGCATGCTCTCCCTGCACAGCCCTATCAACACTGGTACAGCTGTTGGTGATGATTCTCATCAAGAGCATGCACAGAATGCAAGCAAACCACTCATTGCCCAAGTGGACTATCCCTCAAAATCCTCCTTTGCATCAGAGTTTGGAGCTACGTAGGCAGAGATGTCAGCTGGGATTTTCCATCTGGGGCAAAGCAAATCCTTTCTGCAATTTACCTGCAATACAGTGCTAGGGCTGCAGTTTGGTATTTTCCCCGCTCTGGTACGTCGTTCCTCCCTACTTACACATTGGCATATTCAGAAGCTTTTGCAGCCTATCCAGAAAAAAATACCCACTGCAGTACGAGGATACTGCCTTTCTGAAAACCCTAAGTTGAAAAGGGTAAACATTTCCCAGGTTGCTGGTAGAGTCCCACTTTTGACTCAGGGGACCTCTAATCTCAGACTGCTGGAAGGCTGGAATATATAGGATTACTCTGCACCTCACCCGATCCTCTGTCTCCACCAGTGGCTAGGGATAAAGACAGGGTACAGAGCAACACAGATTTTTAGCCTAGCCCAGAAAACCTGTTATTATAACAAATAAAGGTATATATTTTACTGCCTGGACAGCTATTCACTCCACACATGCCTTCCTATTTCAAAGTGGCAATAAGGAGCAGAACTGAAAGGGCAACATGTCCTTTACTCTAGATCTCCAGCCAAGTCTACAGGCACAGGTTCCACTCACAGACAAGCAGGAATGGTCATGTGGATACTCAGGATTTCAAAGCATTTGGGCAGCCACACATGTAGCAACACGTGAGAAATCTGCTGTGTAAGATGTGGTTTGCGAGCACGTGTAGACTGACATCTCCAAAATGTGCCAGGAAAAACCACGCACCACCTTGCATCGGATTCAAACTAATAATTTTGGGTGCAGCTCTTCATGGGGCACTTGCAGGATGTCTTCACCATGAGGGCACTTTACTGAACAGAATATTGCTGTCTGTAGCCTGGAAAACAGGATGATGGAGGAACACAGGACTCAGCTGTACCATGCCCTTAGAATCATGATGGTTATATTTGATGACATCCACCTCAGTCCACCATAAACATGTTAACTCAGGACTAATTATATGTCTACAGCAGTCTAAGGCAGATACTGTGGGTATTGTCTATTGTGCATTCACTGTACTCTATAAAGGCATATGTAGTCCTCTCACATGGAAAAATATTACTGAGGAGAAGGCAGTTTGAAATTCTCACGTATCAACAAGTCATGACACAGCCCAGTCTCCAACTGCCTGTACTTGGCTGGCTAACACACAAATCAGAAAAATCTTTCTGTCTTCTACAATGGGATTTTAGCTCATTTTAACCATCTGTTTGATTTTTTTTTTCTCATAACAACAAGTACTTTTTGGAAAATTCCAAGTGTATCTATCTAACCTTGTAAGTCCTTGTAAGTCTTTATCACCTTAATTTCATAAATGGCATCTTTCCTAAAGACTAGGAATAGTAATTTTCACTGATATAAAATACACAGTTTTTAACTGCTCCCTTGACAGTAAAGTTTAAACTGGCAGTTTTATAATGAATGCTGGAAGCTGAAATTAGATTGCTTGTTCAATAAATATCAAGAGCAACCGACCTATGCCAGAGCAAGATTTCACAATTTTGTATTTTTACTATAAAAAATACATTTTCTTTCTAGCTCTCAGAAAAGAAAGGATAGAAAAGAAAGTCTGGAACTGACCTACTTTCATTGCCAAATCAGCCTGTTATTGAGCCAAAAGTATTCTATCAAACTTCTTATTGTTCTTAGCAGAGATGCCATTTCTATGAATTCAGAATGATTTGGGAAAAGCAACCTCTCATTTTGTGACCTGCAAATTTTTATACAAGTCTTTCAAACAGTTCCAGGGCACACATACTTAGGAAATTGTCCCTGTGAGACAATTTCTATAATCTCTTTGATCTTTCCCACTTACGAAAGTGATAGTGGTTACAGCTGCAGAATACAAGCTTGCCAAATGTCAGGCTTTTATCTATAGCCCCCTTAGTATTTCATAGTTTTCCTAATCCCCAGCTTCTAATTCATGTGATAAACTGAGAATTTCTGCTTGTGCAAAAAAGGAAGAAAATATTTTATGTCTCCTGATTGCAAAGTGCAGCTTCAAGTTATGAACCCTGGAGGGTAGAACAGCAGACAATAAATGAAAATAAGTAAATACTCTTTACTATTTTTAAAATGTAAATGCAAATCTCACAATCTTCTGGAGCCTTATGCATGGTGCTGTGAGTTGAGGGTCAATGAAATAAGCTCATTCCCAACATCTTACAGAAAAACAAGTTGTTTTTAACCCATCTTGAATTACCTCATTTCTCAATTCAAGAGTTTACAGGCAGGAACTACTTTTCTGGTGAGATGATGAAGTCTGGGGAGCAGCCTTTTAGGCAAAAGTGTCCTTGTTACTGTTGCCTGAGAATGCACATGCTGTGCCCAAAGCCCTCCCTGTCACCACTGCTCTACCCCTTGCCTTTCATACCAGGTTTGATCCTCACCATGGGATTAAAAATTTCCACCTACTGATGTCAACTGCTAAAAGAGTCTTGGGAGGATCTGAATAGCAACACATGAGTGATCTTCTTGATTAAGGAGGGAGAACTCAGGACAGTCTCCCTAACAGCCAGGAAAAGGAGGAGGCTCCCACCAAAACATCATGACACTCAGATAAAGATGGGGGGAAAGGAATGGAACGGGAGGTAGGATCACTAGGGAAGGTATCCATCTCCCTGGAAAAGCGAACTTGGCCTTGACTGACCCCAGAGAGGCACATCCACAACAAGCTGCACTTAGTCAGATATCTCACAAAGATCAGCAGCTCTAAAAATTAGCAACAATTTTAAAAGAGCACACACAATAATTTTTGCAAAACCTTTCCAACCTGAAGTGTTTCTTTACTGTCTTGTGCACTACTTGTTTCTTAGGGGAATATTTTCACTCCTCCTCCCCATGTCTAAGAGACAGTAAACATCTGACTGTTTCACTGTACAGATCCCCTTTCAGGATCCTATTCAGATCGTGATTAACCCATAAATGCTTTGCTGGAACAAAGAATGTGCCTAGCATCCTTCACTTGTGTCTTCAGAAACTTGGTTTTGCAGCCAATTTCCTTGTACATATGCACAGATAACAGAGAAAATGTACCTGGATTTTACTACGAGAGAAGCAGAAGGGAAGCAGAGAGTTGTCAAATGACGTACAAAAAATCACATGCAGCTTCAGGACACTGTCTTTACAAGAACTTTTTTTCTTTTCCATTTTTTTTTCCATTTTGTCTTTTAAGCCAGCCTACACAGAGCACAGTGCCTTTTAAAATCCCAGCAGAAACTTCAAAAAAATTCAAACTCAGCCTGTTGAGACCAGGTCTCAGCTTCACAGACTTCTGATGCAAAGTTGAGCTCTTTGCAAGCTGTTAGATGCACTACACAACAAATTCAGATATTTAGGATTTACCAGGAGCATGGGTCGAACTGGTAGCAATCAGAACTGTCCCAATTTATTGGGATGCCTGCCAACTCTAACATCACATGTTCAGATGAAGCATGCAGCATAAAATGCATTTCTGATGGCCAGATCTTTTAGCAAGTGCTTTAGCATCAAGAGGAAAATGCTCCTGTCCTCTCACAGTTTAGGCTACAGATGGAATACAGAAATCTTTCCAGATCTGCTGGATAGACAAAAGCAAACCTGCACATCACATCACGGGCACTTGTGCAACCCAGCAGTCTGGGATGCTGGAGGAACACGAAGTGCTGTTAAACAAGCTGGAAACAAACAGCAAAGGCTGAGATGAATTCTCATCTAGAGTTACCTTAGTATTTGTGGGAGGAAATACAAACACCCTTATTTTTGCTCTGACACATTTGTGAGCAACTAGTGACCCCAGCAGAATCTGCAGCTCTGCACTGCTGTGAGCAGTGGACAGAAACAGACATTTTGTTTCAGCTCAGTATTCCTATTTCAGTGCCAGAGCATTTCCAGACCACCATTTCCCATTAAATTTTTCAGGATACAGTATTTCTATAAATGAATGCAGAGCTCAGAAAGAGCCCCGAGGGATCATGAAATACATCTTCTATATCTTTTAAGTACTACAAACTCTTGTTAATGCCAAGGGCCTGCACCATGGACCTGAAGAAAGATGGAGATATTGATGCTGCACACCCTTACACCAAAAGCTCCATTTTTAGGCATGTGTGCACATGTGCTCCTTTAGCACTTTGAAAAGCAGAGGATTCCCAGGTCTCCCAGCTCCAGTCAGTGAGTTCCAGCACAACTCTTTTACCTGATCCTGCAGCTATGGAGCCACACTTGTGTGAAAACAAGTTACAGGCTCAGGCTCCCACCGGGAACTTGCAGTGGGTGTCTTAGGCGAAGAAAAATGTTCTGTTTCTCCAGGCTAATTGCACACTTGCGATCCCCAAAAAGAGCAGCCAGGCGACAGCTCCATCACACCGACTGCTTCGTGCTTCTTTTTTTTTCCCTCCCCTTTTTCTACAAATATATAATTTACTCTGTTTGAGGGAGCCTATTGAGTGGGTATCTGTCAGTAACAAACTCCTTCTGAGAGCAGCTGCACTAGTACATGCTGAATGCAAAGGCAGCCCACCTTCCTTCCAAGCAGAGCAGGCAAAGGAAGGGCCTTTGCCGGGAACAGGGAGTTCAGTTGGGCTCTGGCGCGCGGTGGTAGCACCGTCAGTCCCTCCTCCTCCTCCTCCCTGCACTGCTTGAACATTCTGTGCTGCTGCTGCCTGGGATGTCACCATGAATAAGTATAACTGTCAGATTAAATCACTGCCTGGGTGGGATCTGCTGAGCCTACGACACACATTCTGGGCACCTAAGTCAGGCCAGGGAATCTGTCCAAGAAAGAGATCTAACTGGAGTGGCCGCACATGGCAAATCAGCTTTGGGGCTGTAGGACGAAATATGTTCTGCCCTGTTTCAGGAGGGCTAGAGGGGGTAGGAGGAGGAGATGTACAGACTCCTTTTGCTGCTAATGCATTTGTAGCATAACTATTTAAGTTCCCAGAGGATGAAGTGACAGCTATTGCTGACAAAGCAGAACTTGGTGTGATGGGAGGATGGTGAGTCTGTGGGCACTAAGCAGTGATGGTCAGAGGGATGGCAAAGGTTTGTTGCTGCCACCCAAACATCCAGAAAGTGGCAGGCTTGATCTACTACCTCTTCCTGTTGAGAGTCTCCACTGCAATTCCAGCTGCTGGGGAGAAAGCTTGAATTACTTCACTCCAACAAAGTCCTCCCACCTGCTGGGACTTGATGGTGCCATCCATGCATTATCTAACTGTAGCCTGGGCTCAAGGCATATTCTTCCAAACTGTCCTTCCATGGATTACTTATGGGCACTCAGCTCAGAAGGTGCTCATTGGGCCCATCCTCTCAGCAAAGCAGACATACCAATCCTCATTCCTAATAGCTTCTGAAAGGTTTGGCCCGACTTGTCTACACACCATGACTCCAATTTACCAGTGGTTCACCAGAACTGTGTCCCACATCACTCTCCCAGACATGTCAGATTTCAGGGGGAAAAAACACAGTGGTAAGCAAGCATGCTTGTTGAGAGGATAAGGGAAGGGAAGCCATGTATGGACACTCTGCCTCTCACTTGCTTTCATGTGAAAATATGAGCAAACTTTTTCCATGCCTGCAGTGTCAGCCACAACTGTGTCACCACCAATTCCACGTTGATCTCTTTTCCTCCCACTTTAAATATTTTTCCTGTCACCGAGGGTTTTTGAAAACCACGCTGTTTTGGAAACTGGGTTTCTTACATACATTTGCCACCTGCTTGTGAGTGAAATGTTAAATTTTTATGAGTATTTACTGCTGTGCTGTATTTTAGTATGGGAAGAGAGAAACCCCACTTGCCCTTGCTCTGACCTTCGGTGACTGTGGCACCAGGACAAAGATCCACCTCTGAGTGGCTTCATTCATGGCTGACTGTTTAATTAGGCAAAGTGGCACAGTTTAAACAAAATTCCCTTGAATATGCTCACTGAATGAATAATAACACTTTATTATAATATTGTGTCTTTCACCCAATGACTTGACTATGCTTCACAAGGTGGGGGGGAATTGTATTTCTGTTTATGAAGATAAGTGTGGAAAAAGTGAAGTATAACAAGGTGAAACATTTCTCCAGAGGACATTTTTGGAGACAATGGAGCAGAACCCAATGGGAAACACTGCCAGGCTCTGGCTCCAACTTCCCAAGCTGACCAAAAAAATGGATGCTCCCAGACCTAACCTCAAAGTGTGCTGCTCTCTTAAGAGAATCTAAATGTCACCACTGTTCTCTTATTGTCACTGAAACAGAGTAGAGACAGTACTGTGGCTGTGTCTGTTAGCCTAATTAAAAATATGAGGGCCTTAATTAGGACAACTGAAAGACCGACTGACCTTTCTTTAGTCCTCCCTGGCATCCCACAGGAAACACCTTCCCACCAAGAAGCTGCTTTATGCTCCCTAAAAGCCACTTAAGAACCTGTCTGCTTCCAGGACTAAGCTCCTGATCCACCTGGCAGTTAGTGGCTCTTGGAGGTGAGTAATGACACATATCCCCACGTTTTGGCCATGCTTCTCTGCTTTCTCTGGAATTGGTTCAGCAGCACATGGAGACTTGCCTTCAGCACGTTGAGGAGCCATGTGGTGGTTTTCTGTGAGCTGAGCCAAGTCAAGCAGTGTGGTGCTTCTCAAGGAAGGAAGGAAGGGAAGAAGCTGATCAGGAATGTGGAGAGAAGATAGCAACAACAAAATAAAGAGGGACTTGTGAACACAGAGGGAAGGTAAAACTGAGATTAAAATGAGGGAGAAGTACAGACACAAAGAGAAAACTGGACATAGATGGCCACATCTGCGCTAGGCACATCCCAGATCTCAGGCTGGGCTTTGCCAAGCCATGAGAATGAAGATCCAATTAAAATGAAAGGCAGAAGACTGGTGCCTTCAGCAGAACACTGCTCCCTCCCTATGAGATCACTCAACACGCGCCTGATGCTGTCACTGACCCGGCATTGTCCCGACAAAGTCATTCTCCGAGACACCCTGCAGAGGAACAGTGATTTGTAACACGCTGGGGGGTGAAAGGAAAATGATGGGGCAGGGAAATACTGGGCCTCACAGTGGGAGGCATGAGTAACAACCAGACAACCCAAAGCATCCGACCTCAAAGAGCTGTGCACAGGGGACACTGGGTCTGCAATTTTTGCTAGGTTTACAGAAAGGAATGTAAGCCTTATTCGTGGCAGTGGGAAGCCACTAGGGATTCAGGGAAATTAGTAAAAGGAGGTGTTGCTGCGCTACTTTATAGGAACTGGACATGATGTTCAAATGCTGTCTGTTGGGAGCCTGGATTACTTTATTATTATTTTTAATAACTCCAGAGGGCTTTCTTTTGCAAAGGAACTCAAGCTGAGATGGTGGGTTTGTATGTTCACTATTCATTTGGAGGGAGAATTGTTTGATGGATGCTGAAGTTTATGTTTCTTTTGCAATGAGAATTGCTGGAATGTTTTGTGGCCCAGATCTGTGTTCTCATTTTCACCACGCAGTTATGTAAGACTCTGAAATAATAAAATAATGCTGGCTTTTTAAAGGAAAGAAATGGTTGCATGTGCTCTCAGTGTGATGGGCCTGTGTATGGTATCCAGTGAACAGTACAAGTCTGATCTGAAGGGTTAATTCTGATGGGTCTCTTACATCCATCAAGATTCTTTGTTCTACGGCTGGGAAATGAGAAGGAATCTGTGTTCCAGAAGCACAAAGGATTACTGAATTTGTGTATGTGCTCTAGACTGTATAGATGTGAATTAATATCAAAGTGTAGATCTCTAATTGTTCTGATATATTTTCGGGGAAAGAGAAATGGGACATTTCTAGCACTGAGAGGAGCTGGTAATTTCTGCTGTTCACCTGATTTCCCACGTGTGCATCCATTCATGTTTTTGAACTCAAGGACATTTCATTTTACAGAGGAATGGACATATGATCATTTAAACTGAACTGAAATATTAGCTTGTAATCTAGCCCAAAGTACTTCATCATGCACAGCACAACTGATTTCTTAATCTCCCACTATTCCCCGAGATGTAGGTGTCTAGTCAGTCTCTGGTCTCCTGTTATGCTGATTCCATATTGCTCCAGGGCATCTTTATATACAGCTGAAGTGCACAGCATAAAGGTTTACCTTATGTTTAAATTACCTTGCTACAGCCCAAGTTGATTTACTTCTCTTCCCTGACTAGCAAATATAATTAATGCTTCATTTGTTTCTCTCAGTAGTAACAGAAGGTTGCATAAACAGTTTACCAATGTACTGTGTTGTAACATGATGGGCTAACTGGGTATTAAAATAAAGAGCAATAAAGAATTTAAGATAAGAGATTAATACAAATGCACTGAAAAGACTGGGAAATCAAGCAGTAGAGATTCAGGAATACTAAAGGAACTAAATTCTGTTTCTGCCCTTCTTTGAATGTGAATTCAGAATGACTATTAATTATAAAGAAATTTAGGATGAAGATGTGCCAGGTCAGAATTACAGTCTCTGCTGTTATACAAAAATACACAGATGATTTTTTTTAATGAAGCTTTGTTCCTTCAGTGAGATTCTACCCACTGCAGTTGGTCTGTTACTCAGTTAAGCTAAATGAGTGTAAGTACATTCATGTAACAGAGATGTACCAATCTACAGCAGGGATTTGGGAAATAATTGTGTTAAGTCTGTGTAGTTTTTCTGTGCAGAATTACTCTTTGTGTAAATGAGGCCCAGTGGCTCAAAGTACATGGGAGGAAAATCTCCCAGGGTTCTCACATGCAGTATCCACCAAATACATCCCCAGGGAAAGCAGATTTGCTGCTGCTTTCCCATACACAAGAAGCAAAAATCAGCTCAAAGCTGATCAAAGCAAGAATAAGCTGCTGCTGCTCCAAGATCTTGGGAGGATACATCCAAACCCAAGGCATCTATAATAAAAAGGGGTTCTGCTTTTATGTTGCTTCCAACCATGCTGTGACCATCCCCAAGATCCTTTGCCAGTGTGGCTGTGAAGAAATGCAACAGATAAGATTTCATTTGCCCTTTTAAGCGAAAGTTTGAAAGCCCAGGGAGCTCTGCTGGAAGATAATGGGACACAGGCTGTCCATGTTCTCCAAATGATTAAGATTAATGATAGGCAGATGATTAATTCAAACAACGATAAAAAATTCCATTGGATTGTTACAAGATTTTATAAATTGGCTTTTCCACCCTTACAATCTAGAAAATCTGAACAGATCCATTCTCAGAAGCAATTAAGATCACAATCTGGTCCCTATCTTCAGGTTTCATCAGTTTGATTTCCAAATCTATTTGCACACAAATACTAGGAAGCCTGAAAGAGAAGCTGTTATATTGTAAATCAATCAGCTACCCTGTAAGACAGGAACTGAAGCCTCTGCTTTTATTAGTAGAAAGAACTGAGTCATTTGCCATGACTACATGCTTCTGGATATGATTTACTGCTTCTGCAGTTCGTTACAGAAAAAAAAACACAAACCAACGCACAGAGCCTTCCCTCAATTTCACATCAACATATACTGAGAACTAGAAATGGACACAAATTGATTTTTGCATCCAAACACCCTTCCAAAGTTGGATCTCCCTTGATACTTTGCAACACACATCTTCCTGACCCACAAGAGAAATGTGAGAGACAGGTTGTGACACAAACCTAAAGAAAGGGACAATTTGTCTCGGGATGTTGGTTTCTTCCTTTCAGACAAATAGCTCTTTCTGGACCCTCTGCACAATGATTCTTCATTTTTGCTGTGAGCGCTTAAAAGAGGGACATCACATTTGCCCAGAATATAGCTAATTTTTTTCAGAAATTCATGACAAATGAGAAGTAGTTTAGCTCTCTCTCTGGAATGACAGGGAAAAGAACCAGTGAAAAATGAATTGCCATGAAGAAGATTGCTTCAGTCAGACAGACCACGGTTTGCTGAATACTGTGGTACCATGCAGAGCTGTAATTTCAGAAAAGGTTGTACTTTGACTAGTAAGTCAGTAATGTGTAATTATTGTTCTATTAGTAACTATTTTCTTCATATTAATACAACAAGTATGATTACATTTTCCAACAGCTTCTAACAGTCATATCATGGAACTTATTGCTTATAAATTACATAAAATCCGGCTTTAACATCATACTCTCAAAACATGTAACTGAATCAGGTTACTGATTCACACCTCCTGTTCCCACCTGTCTATGGTATTTCTTGGATGCTGATGACCTTGGCAGTTAAAAGCTATTTCTATATACATGACACAGAGGAAACACATAAGAATATTCAAGTTGTCTCATCATAACCTCATCTGCTAAAGATGTTACTTAATGCTATCCTCCAAGAATTTGTGCTTACAGGACTCAAGGTGAATCATTTGCCTGGAAATTGTCCTTCTTTTCTTAAAATGGGAATCTCATTTTAGTGCACTCTTATGTTGAGATAGTTTGTCTGGAAGTGTGAAATTTAGATTTGAATACAAACTTCAACTACATTATAAGTTGTTGAAATCCCAAGGTTAGTAGACAGCCAAGATGACTTGAGCTCAAATTTCCCTAAATTGTGATTATATTTGGACACAGGGAAAGTAACAGACTTGTGTAATGCAGTATGAGTTGTTGAAACAAATCTAGATCAAGTATGCCCCACTGGGCCTGCTACAACTGTACCTAGAGGAAGTGAGTAAGAGAAACAATTTCCCTGACATGATGCTTGTTCCCATGCCCCCATTTTGGACTGTTTTGTGCTGAGCTTTGCAGAGCCAAACAGATCAGTAGCTGCCTAGAGCAGAGGTGTAAATTCTCAGAACTGACGCATGCACTCCCCACCACAGAGGCTGGGGAAGAAAAAGGAGAAGGCAATGTCCAGTTCTCTACCTGCTCCTCAGCCATCCCAGAGGCTGGGAGATCACCAAGTCTAAAAATCTGCTCATTCCTTCGGGAGCTGAAGCTGAGCCTCCATTGCTTAAGGAACAGGAAAGGCTGGGTATCTTTGCTGCCTCAAATGAAAGCTCAGTGATGTTGATGATCTGTTCTGTGGCTATTGTGTGAGCCTTCATCAGATAAGTTTCTCATCATAATCTAATAACCTTATTCAATGTAACAGAATGGTATTGAAACTCATTTCCCACAGAATCTCACACCCAAACAGTATTGTTACAGGTCTCTGTGGATTTGCACTGAAATAATTTTTCCGTGTACAGGGACATTGTTGCTTCTCCCTGCAGACTTGCATTGAAACCATTTTCTTGTTATACCTCACACAGTATAGTGCTGTTGGTCTCCATAGGCCACCTCCCTTCAGAATAGCTTTCCACAGAATTTCACATTTAAAATGCTATAATCAATAACCTTCGTCTAACACAAAGTTGTTCCCCCCTAAAATTACACATTCAAACAGCATCACCTCAGTTCCCTCCAGACTTGCATTACAATCCATTTCCCACTCTAATGACATTGCAAACAAGACGTTAGAGTTGGTGTTACATTAATGTTGCAGGTAATTTACAGTCCTATGACTAGAAATTGCCATTCAGAACCTTTTATGAGTGCAGTCTAAATGGGCAAAATACTGACCATTACAAAACAACATTCACAATGATAAGGGATGTAGCTTACACAATAGAGCTGCAACAACCTCACTGATAGCATAGTAATGTCAAGTTATCAACTACAAATTATCTCATTTTTTTCATGCTAGCATTCTCCCTCTTTTTTATGTTGTTATTCTTTCAGCTTACTGAAATCCTTTCCCTCACTATGAAGCCTTTGGTTCCTCATTCTTCTCTCTCCTGTGCTGTTTACAGCTAGTACTTTCTCCCACTACAGTTTTCCATTTCTCTACTGGAATGTAATTTTAAAGACACTTGCTGATGGCCTTCTCATTTGCCTCTTTGGCCTCTTGCCTTTCAAAAGGAAGGCTCAAATTAACAGCCTACCCTATAGTACAATCAATTCTCACCTGTCAAAACTAATAGCACGGGTTAAAAATCAGGAAGTCTCAGATTTGCTTGTATGCTATGTGTTTGTTTCTTCTCCCTCTTCAACCTGCTGTTACCCAAACCATTGTGGAGATTTTAATTCCTAGACTTTTCTCTGCAAACTATGGCCTAGAAACTTTTTTTTCTATGAAAATCAAATGAAATTCAAAAATCACAGGATTTATGGAGCTGCAACTTTAAGGACAACATTAAATATATTGAAAAGTGCAGCCTGAGGATGTCATGAGAAGTGACTGTGCAGAGACCATAACAGATTAGGAAGTTTTCATCTGTTTCAAACCCAGAGAGCAAATCAAGTACTGGTCTGGCTCCAGTATTGCTACCTGTTATCTACAATTCCATAAACCCTGGACTTAATAACCCTGTCCTAGGAAAAGAGCTTCAGATTCCTGGAGAGCAGGGAGCAGTAAAACGGCTTTTTTAAGGTTTGAACTACAAAATATATGTCAGATGGGTGAAAAGTCTGATAAAACCTGTTCTTCTTCCCTAGAATCACCAGATTTCTCTTGAGGTGAACAAAACACCTGGGCTGCACCATGTGACATGTATCTCAGTATGTTACCATGCCCTTAAATGGTAGTGCCCTTTAGAGTTCATTTGGACAGAAAAAAGTCCTGTTGACTCAGTTGTACAGCTACTACGATGGGTTGTGCTGTATTGAGCACTGAAACCACAGTTATTTGGCAGAAGGTATTGGTCAGCCTGTCACTGTGTATATTCCTAAGGGTGGTGTTTGGGTCCATACTCAAATCCATCTCCAGATGACATCAAATCCATGGCACTGAAAGCATAGGTGCAAGTCCCTCACTGATGGCAGGTGTTTGTTTGCTGGTAATGATTCCAGAGGGCAATGACACACTTTGCCAATGAGCTTCATTTTCAGCCAGAGGTCCTGATCGGGGTCAGGGTCTCACTGTACCTGACACCCTACAAAGGGAGTAAAGAAAGGCCTTGCCTCAAAGAGCCTACTCTTTGTAAGAGTTCAAAAATAAGCTGTAAAAGCCAGGGCTAAGGGCCAAGAGGAGAAGAAAAATACCAATGAGCAGAGAGCTCCACCTGCTCAGTGCTCTGTGGGCTCACAAAGAACGGGGAAAACACAAATTCAAGCCCTTATTCTGCCTGAGTTAGGCCTAGGACATATCCCTGGGCCATTCCAGTTAAATATCCCAGCTGGGTTTTTTTCATCAGTATCTGACCCAGTCTTTCTGTTTGGAAATTTCTATTTCGTATAAATAATTTAACACAAATTCAGCCAAAACTCATGTGTGTACATATGAGACCACTGATTTACAGCCTGAAAGCAAAAAGAATGAAGTCCCTCATGCTGATTGGATTTGAATCCTAGCTCAGTCCTGTTGCAGGTGAGTTCTGTAGCACTTCTACTACCAGCTAAGCAGGGCTAGTGCTGACTTCTACATCTACTCCAGCTGATTCTTGAGAAATCAACATTTTTGGAAGAAAAGAGTCTTGTCAGAAAGCAACTGAGGACCTACTTAATGCTAAGCCTGCAGAGCCAGGCTAGCTACTGTCCACCTTAGTAATGTCATCTTATCTCCAAATGCTGCTCAACTTACTATCATTAGTTGGTTGATATCTCTCAGGCATAACATCAAGAGCACAGCTTAGACCTGGGTTTTGACAAATCAAGCCAGGTCTTACTTTTAAAAGCACGATAATTAGCATAATACATCTGATGAGAGAAACACTCTTACAGTCATTCAGAGACATGAGTCAAAGTTTTCCAAATCCAATAGATGTGCTTTAGGTAACCTTTTGTTTCATCCTGACCTCTGCATCGAATGCATCAGTTGGACCCTTTGATTTGCCCTCTCTTCCTTCAGGCATTCAATTTATCTCTTAGCATAAAGTGCACCTTAGGCAGTTCTTAAATATCACAGCACCGCAGCAGCAGAGCTCTTCAGGATGTACACGTGAATGCCTTGGTCCCCTTCATTAAGGTCACAGTTCAGATAATGACATTCCCAAAAGCTCATGTCGATCACACCCTTCACAGGGAGAAATTTTAAAGATGATATTATGCAGACGAACATATTAGCTAAAAGTATCTGAAATTATTCTATGAGAAGCCCTAGGGAGTATGAATTAATGGGAGAAACGGAGCATGTGGAAAAAAACCCTCTCAATGTCACTTTGTGCCGAGTATTCAGAAACCACACACAAACTGCATATAAACTTGGTAAGTGCTTCAAGGGGCACAATCACCATAAATCTGGGCTAACACTCCAGTCTATTCAAAATGATTTTTTAAAATACTGTTCTGTTGATGATGTCTTTGTTTTATTTCATCTGGCTTAGGCCATTCTAGACTGGTTATGTTTTTCTTTTGTTTACAGAGAGCATCTCAAAGCCATAAGTCTCTGAAAGTCATCAAGATTGTTATTTCTTTGGAGACACAGCTCAAATGTGGACAGGTTGAGCATACAAGTGTAAGCTGCAAGTGATGCACATGTACCCCTCAGCAGCTACAGGATTCAGTTCTCACACTTGCATTCCTGGAAAACTCTTCAGTTTTAGATCCTATTCCTCAATTATCAAATGGGTTATAGATTGGCCATATTTTTATTTTATTTTTATTTATTATTATTTTTTATATATTTTATATATATTTATTCTTTATTTATTTTACTTTCCCCCTAGAAATATGTGGATGTTATTTGTTCTTGAAATAAGACAAACAAACCCCCCAAAGCCATATAAAGCAGATTTAAAACAAAACAGCACAAAACAAACTGGAAGCTGAATGCCACTGCAAACCCTTCCCAGCAGCAGGTTTCCAGATGATGTTACACTGTGGCTACAGTTCAGGATAAAACCAGGCATGGACAGAACATGACACAGTACTGAACAGTGTCAAGTGTCCAACCCCAAATTCTGCAGTCAATGGCTTGGGGAGGATATTAGAAGGCATAAGAGTGACAAGCAATATGTGGGGAATGAGTCACAATTTCAAGGCTGTTTGTTTTCTTCATGGCCATGAAGAAAACATTAAAAGTGTCACATGGACTGCACTCAAAAATCAGCTTAGAAGAGAAAAATATGGTGTTTCTCTGTTTAAAAATGAAAGTACGTATACCTTGGATTGCTTCTAAATGTAACTTAACTGTAGCATCTGTAATACCTACCACTCAAGAGCTGTCTCTCAGCCACAGGGGAAGAACATTAGGTGCTTTCTCTCCTTCATTACAGAAAGTTTATAGACAATTTTGTGGTCATTTTTAACAAGAATATTACCTTTTGTAAAACATGGGAATGAATGAACAACAAGATATATTAATTGCACAAGTCCTTCCCCTGCTTGTGGATGAAAATGGTTTGGTTTAAATACTAGCAATATTTTTTCTGATATCAAATGCATATAAAAATGGGATTGTAAATGGGTTCCTACCCACCAGCAGCTCACTGAGAGCTGCAACGCTGTGTCTTATGCCAATAAAATAGAGCAATGTAGATGTAATATTTATTTAAGAACACTTGGATGCTTCAGAACACAATCAAGTGAAGAAGGTAAAATAAGAGGGCAGAGGTATTTTACAAATAGATGAATATGGCTGCAGAATACATCCAGTAAAAGCATGTGCTGTCTCCCCTACCCAGAGAGAACCAACAATTACACAGTGCTGCAATAGGGAGCTGGTACTGTCCCTGCAGCACCCTGTGTACTGAGGCAACAGAAGAAACAGTGTGATGAAAATGAGGGATATATTTGGAGACATCAGAGAGCAATTTGAACAGATACTTGGTGAAGCAAATGATTCCCAGGACTGATTGCCCCTCATTGGGAGTGCTCCCATTGTACTCTGGGAGAATAGAATTGGCCCTGAATGCTTTGCACCACTGAAAAGGAGATGTAATCTTCTCTAGCACAAAATGTAGCCTTCGGACTTTTTATTGACCAACTGTCAGCCAGCACAGTCAAATGGAAAAGGCATTAAATGAAGGGCCAGGAATCCCTCCATCTTAACCACCTGTAAGCAGTGGCTGAGGGTCAGTGAGTGAAAAGTGGTCATTGCAGGTACGATCTGTGTGGGATAAGAGAAAAGGTCTTTTGAACAGGAACACAACGACATGTCTGAAGTAGAATGTTTTAAACACTTTTGTAGAGGGACATTCTTGACTCCTATTTAACCTGTGAAGTACTGAAAATTACACTGATTTTGTTTTTAACCACTATTTCCCTACATTTAAATAATTATCATGGTTATGTGACGAAAAGAAGCTGAATCCAATGCTTTGAGACAGTATACTTAAGATGCAGGAGTCATGAATAAAATGTCAGAGGAGTACAACTCAGGGACAAAGATTGTGTTTGAAGTCAATATTTTGTTAAGATCACATGAAATTGGTATGTAGACACAACAAAGCCACCATTCCTAGAGTTTAAATTAGTTTAAAACAATATTTACATAAAATATTTCTGCCAGCTGCTGGCAAACAGTGTTGAAAACAGACAGCAATTTAGGAGAATACTCCTCTTGGTGTCTGAAATCATTCTCCAGCCCAAAGCCTCTGTTGGCCACTGCTACTATCTAAAAAGAAATAAGAAAAAGAAAAAAAAAAGGTAAAAAAAAGCACAGCTGTTCACAGGGAAAACCAGAAGGTATTATATTCTTTGGTTATTCATTATTATTGAAATCTTAAATCAATAATAAATTGAATTTTAATGAAGGATTTTATCTCCTCTAAAGATTGATCTGAGTAATGAAATTAACTCCTGTATTCATTTTCTTGCCTACAATTTCCACAAATTTTAAGCTGGTCAGATAAAAGTTTGTTTGATTCCAAATATGTACTGGAATAGTCCTAAATTTTCAGATCTGAATTCAAAAAGAAGTGTGAATTTTCCTTGAATCTGAAGAATCTGCATTTATGACTACTTTGAAGTAAAAATTGACAGTATCTGTTTTCAGAAAAAGAACTGTCCTGCTACCTCAAAGAAATAAATTTTAAAGAATTGACATTTGTTCAGGCCGTAAATTGTCAGTTCTGTGGAGAGTATCTTCAAGGAAAATGCAGCCATCCCTTCATCAGAACACTAAGTCATTTTCCTATGCAAATCCAGATCAAAGAGAGAAGGTGTTCAACACTTGAGTTCCTGGGCACCAACAGAGCTGTTAATGCTGCAAACCTCATGTGGCCTACGGGACTGACAGCTGGCCAAATCAGACTGACTGAAGGGTCCATCAAAATAATAAACTGTGTAGAAAAAAAATGGTAAATTTCTAGGTCTTAGATCATTACCATCTTTTTTCCCTAATTTACCACTTTATTCTACTGTACCGTGTCTGTGTTTTATCCTTCTTTGGTCTCATCAACTGACTTTTCCTACATACTTGTTATATTCAGTGCTGGAAGCTGATGGGATATAAGCACTTTATCATGTTGCCACAAGATGGAGAAACAAAATAAGTTAAAGATCTGATGAAGTGTGAAGATATGTGGTCTGCATCACACCTATGAATGAAGAAATGCAGACAGTTTCTCGTGTACGTTGTTCCTTACCAGTTTCCATTTCTTCTTTTTTTCCTAAAACCAAGATTAAAAATCAAATGCTGGACAATCAGCTTTTTAATTCACTCTGCAAATTGTGCAGCTTTTGTGCTGTGGCTAGATCCTTTTGTTCTTCACAACTGGAAAGATTCTGGAGGCCAAAGTTTTCAAAGACAGCAGTCCAATTCCAATGCCTTGAAAATAAACCCCATTGATACCTCAGTGGAACCAATCACAACTTAATAAAGAGCATTCTAAAAGAGAAATTCTGTCCAACTGCCCCTACACTGCTTTGGCTTTTAAATAAAGAAAAGGGTAAAAGGCAGAAAAATATGTTTGCTTTTACTGAGCCTGCAACTCTGACTATGCCCAGAAATGAGTTGAGGGGGAAGATCCCAATCTGACATACTCCTTTACAAAACATAGCTGCATTTTAACCCAATACAACTCCTGACTGTAATTTGTGTTTCCCTGCAGTTGGTCTCTGAATTATACCTGAAAAACCAATCTCAAACTCATCATCACCTACACATATACAAACACACCTTCAGCTTTCAATAACCTTTACTCACAGATACACTGTGTTCATTTTCACTGCTAATATTCTCACCACCAGATGAGTGTTATTTAAGACTGGAGAGTGATATTTTCTGTTTCTCTAGAAAACAGTGCAGAGATAAGAGCAGTACCAGTTACCTCACCTTCCTACCATCTTGACTGATTTTGATCTCGATTGGATTGCTCTAATTGACTAATATATTCCTATTATCTTAGGAAAATGCTTTAACTGTGCCATCTATTCGATGTGTTTTACTACCTCACTGTTGCCAACAATACAATACACACAAACAGTGCCTTTACAGGTGCACTCAAAGTTCAGACTAGTCATGAATTACACCTATGAATGGGAAATAAGTAGAACATTCCTTTCTAAGTACTTAGAGTTTGGCAATCATTGTAGTAACGAAGATATTAAGCCTGAAGGATTTGGCGCTAAAATGGAACTTCTTTCTGGGGCAGAGATGATTTTACTGAAACATTTGATAATTGTACTTATTATAAGCAAGGGTTGGTAGAATCAATTATTACAAAGGTTGCTTGACACTTCCCATTCATTATAAAATCCTCTTTTCAATTGCTGCAAACTTGCCAACCTTTAGCTAGGCACTCTGAAATTTTCCATGCTGAGTGTCTCTTAGGCTGATTTGTTTATTTAAAGAAAAAATTTAGCCACAACAATCTGCCTTTACCAAGAACGAAACTGTATAAAAACACATAATTTTGGCCATATTTAAAGAAAAAAAATCAAACTGGAAATCCATATACTTCAGAAAAGATCCTGAAGGAGGAGAGAGTTTTTATCATTCAAGTTGTCTCGTGGTATTCCTGTGAAAGTCAGAAATTGCGTTTCACAGACTTTAAACAATATTTCTTGAAGGGGAAAATATCTGCAATAGTAGGTAAAGGTTTTTGAAAGACCCAACATCTGTTTTCACTGTAGATCTCTGTTCCCCCACAGCATCTACATGGGAAAGGTGGGTGTGTGTCTGCCAGCCCACTTACTCCTCTAAACTGAGCTTGCAGTACTCATGACAATGTTGTTGGAGCTGATTTTCTTTTCCCTGCATACTCTCATTCCTACCCCATCCTGACATTAAAAGGCAGGGGAAGGTCCACGACTTTCCTGTGCTTTTAATGGCCACCTCACTGCCAAGCCAATAGTGATGGTGATACTGTCCTGACACAGAAGGTAAAAAGTACAAGACAAGTAGGAAGGGAAAAAAACTAATTGAAACTCTTTGGTGAGGCAAGGACTGGAAGATGGTCAAAAACTGAGTGCAGGGCTCTTGAGGATGACTGTTGACGGAGGGAGGGGGAAGAAGACAAAATAGCCATTGGGACCAGGAGCCTGGAAATGCACTGAGTGGGGTTTAAGGGCAGCTAGCAGAGGTGGAAATGTAGGTCATTTACACTGAGTAGGTTCAGCCTAGCAAGGGTGGTGTCCTTCAGGTCCCTTTAAGGTCAATGGAGAAAGCACTTGTCCCACTAGATTGCTGGTAATGGGGACTAAACTAAACTCCTAATTTGAATTGCCTTCTGGAAAAACCTTTCTCACCAGGGAAATGAGCCTCCAGAGAGTGAAGTTCAATTGTAAATGAGAAGCTGTGACAAAGGCAAAGGCATGAGAAGATTAATTGCCAGGTTTCAGCTGGAGAAAGGGGTTTTGAGAATTCATCTGGAAGTAGAGGAACTTAGTTTCTTCTCCTGCTTATCAGCCCAGATCTCTCCTATAGATGTATGAATGCAGCTCCTGCAGAACTATACTCCACCTTGCCCTTCACCATTGTTTGTATGTGTTGCTGAGCACATCAATTAATCCAATTTTCCCAGCTTGTCAGTCATTCTCTTAGGGATCCAACAGGAGACCCTAGAGCCTGATCTACAAAATTGTTGAGTATTCACAGCTAGAACTGAAATGGGTAGGAACCATGCTTTGCATATGTAAAATATTTTGCAGTGCCATGAAGACAGAGAAAAAAAAAAATAAAGTCCCAGACAATCAAAAACCTTTGGCAATGTTTTCTCTTCATTTTCATATCCCTATTTTCCATCTGTCCAAATAGGGGTGCAGTATCCCCTCATTTCACTGAGACGTTGTGAAAATAGATTATTTCATGTCTGTGAAGCACCCAGATACAATAACAATGACTGCTGAAGGAAAGCTCCCAAGGAAATTAAGAATTCTGTATTCAGAACAGGCTTTGAATAGTGTGCAGTAAATAAGCCATGGGGTACACACTGAACAATGAAGATAAAAGAAAATATTAACTAGCTGCTCATTAAGTGAGCAATATCCATCCTGCACTTTAAACAGAGCAGAGATTTAATAGTATGTGAGCCTGTGATTAAAGACAATGCCCTAATGCATACAGCACAAAGGCTCTAGTGAATTTGTAGCAACAACTTCAATTCTTGCATTCCCCAAGTTTTGAACGTTTGGCTTTGCCACTTTTTGAGAATGCCAAATACTCTTAATTTAGCTTCACACAAAAAGGGACATAGATCAATAAAGATTAGAGAGGGGAGTGGGTTCCAGAACTGGCTCAACACAAAGTCCAAGGGTGTCTGGATTCAGTTCATATTAGAGAAGAAAGCTGACCACAGCTTTTTTATCTGGATCCAAATGTCCTCAAATTTCACGACTAATCAAGTCTCGATTCTGCTTTGGCACCCTCTCTAAGATGGGAGAGTGTTTGTATGGACCTCTTCATTATCTTGACCTTCAGAAATGTTGCAATATAATCCTAACACTAAATTCTACTTATTCTTGGTAAGTACAGAGGGTCTTATTTAGCAACACCATTAAAAAAGCATGAGGTAGGTGTAGATCTTCTTAAGCATCTTGGTAATACAGGACAAAACATGTATTTTTCACAGTGAGACTACAGTCAAAGGATCGGACAGAGGAGATACCACATTACGAGCACAGGGTCAGGATGGAGCAGGAATGAATGCAGCCCTGTTGGAACTGGAAACCTCTAAAGTCTTGTAAGTATTCTCCTGTCACACCTCCTACAGCTCTCCAGCCACACTGAAACAGTGGACAAGAGGAAACCCAGCAAAAAGCAATGGGAGTGACTGTGCCACAGGGAAAAGTGGAGGAGTATCATAGATGTGTATTCTGAGCTTTATCTTGACTAACACATCAAGAAGCTAGGTGCCATAAACTGCCATCCAACTGCTCACAGGGAATATTGGAAAAGCAGAGAGTCAAAGAAGTAAAAAATCAGAGGGTGCAGGTAGAAGGTCTCCTTTCCACAGCAGACAAATCATACAGCTGCACCTGCTACTGCAGCCTGCAGCATTGCCTTGAAATTTGCTTCAGCTGTAGCACGAGAAGCCACAGACAATCAAGAGACCACGTGCCATTTCACATATCAAAGCGTTTATATTTGTGTTGTCCTCCAGGCTTTTGGCTTTTAAACTTCCAGGTACACAAACAAAAGAACCTGCTCGAAGGTTGCTGTGCACTGGGAGTTACAGAGAGGTACGAAAGTGCTCTTTTCAGACATGGAATCACACCATTCCACACACGCCTGCTCCTGAAGGACTGCTTTTACAAAGTCTTTCCTCTCAAAAACTTAAACAAAATGTAAAGCAGCTGTAAAATTTTCTTTTATACAATAATTTATCTCAAACATCTTGAAAAGAATCTGTCAACAAGAAAGATCAACTGCAACATTGTATTATAAAGAACTTTGTTTTATGATGGCTGAAAGCATTTGCTTTTATCCAGTATGAACTTGTCAGCAGTCAGGAAATTATATGGATGTTTGCTCTTAAGCCCCGAGATAGAGGTTAGAAGCTCCTGATCCACTTGTCTTGTTTTATTCACTATTACATAAAAAACTTCTCTATATGTCCAGAAATGATATAAACAGCACAACAGAGGAAAAAAGTATTGACATAACTGGGGGGGAAAAAAAAGGCAAAATCAATTCTAATCTATTCAACTCCCCACTGGATGGGTAGCCAGAAGGTTCAATATTCTAATCCTGGCCACTCAATCCCATTTCCCAGAAGAGAACATGGGCAATACTGCTTTCTAATACCTGAGAGCCACATCTGCTTAAGACCTAATTCCTGCTCTGAGGAGGAAAATTTCTGTTTTCAAAACTACAGACAACTCATGCTAGCCTCTGGAGCACGAGTAAGCAATAACTGCATTATATATGTGCACAGGGATGTGAAGAGCTCAGCTGTTACACAGCCATGGACCCTGACCTGATACTACAGGTATCCGTCCTCTTCATAGAGACATTTCAATTAACTTGTGGGATCCTGAATCCTGTCTGCAATCCCACAACAACCAGCCGACACATTTGCAGCACTTCTCAGAGTGCCTTTTCATTCTCAGCATCTCCCTATACAGTTATACAGCAAATCCACAAGCCAAAACACTTATTCAATGCCTAAGTCCTGCTTTTGCTCTGAGTGTCCCGAGCGAAGCTCCCAGGGCTGCAGAAGGATCGGCATGGACCTTCCCCAGCTAACTCGGTACAACACCGTCATCTAGTGGAGACCATCCCGGAGGGAACCAGCGCTCAGCGCCAAGCCGGGAGGGAGGTGTGGGAAGAAGTCACCCATCGCTAACTGAATAACACAGAATCACAGAATATTCTGAGTTAGAAGGGACCCACAGGGATCATCGAGTCCAGCTGGAGTGAATGGCCCATACAGGGATCAAACCCACGACCTCGGTGTTATTTGCACCCTGCTTTATCAACTTGCTTCTTCTCACTTCTAAACTGCTGCGACTATCAAGCAGGAATCCTATGCTGTTCTTTCCTTCTTATTCTCATCCTCCCCATAAACCCCTTTTGAAAGGGTACTAGAAAGAAACATGTTTACTGCTGCCTTAACTGGCAGGTTCTTCAGAGCAACTGCTGGAGGTCTGTGATTAAACATGTTCAAGCACAAAGAGTTTCCAGTGCTGGGATTCGGTACATTATGAATAGGCAGTTACCAGGCTTTGCTGGGCAGAACAGTCCTGTTCAGACAAAACTCTGCAGAAATAAAACTTGATTTTGTATAGAGTTCATAGAATGATTTGAATTGGAAGGGTGCTTAAAGATCATCCAGTTCCAAAGCCCCTGCTTTGGACACCTTCCACTAGACCAGGTCGCTCCAAGCCCCATTCAACCTGGCCTTGAACACTTCCAGGGATGGAGCATCCACAGTTTCCCTGGGCAACCTGTGCCAGTGCCTCACCACCCTCACAGTGAAGAATTTCTTCCTAATATCTAATCTAAACCTACTCTCTGTCAGTTTGGAGCCCTTCCCCCTTGTCCTGTCACTATGTGCTCTTATAAATAATCTCCATCTTCCCTGTACTGGAAGGCTGCAGTTAGGTCACCCTGAAGTCTTCTCTTTTCCAGACTGAACAATCCCAATTTTCTTAGACTTTCCTTATAGAAGAGGTGATCCATCCTCCTAATCAATGTGGTGGCCTCTTCTGGACTCGCTCCAAGAGGTCCATGTCCTTCCTGTGCTGGGCACACCAGAGCTGGATGCAGCACTGAAGGTGGGGTCTCACCAGAGCAGAGGGGCAGAATCACCTCCCTCCACAAATGCAAGATGCATAGAACATTTTGGAAGTCTTAAGCAGGTCTGTTTTCTCCCCAGATGGCAAAAAGGAGTATTAGCACCCACTTAGATGTGGTGAAATCCTGTTGCTAGGATCCCACTCCAGGTTCTTCAGAAGATTTGTTGTTTAACAACACATTCAAGTTTGCCTCTTCAGCTTTCCAATTTGAGTAGCCCACTTGAACAATTTTGTAACACACCTTCAGATTGCTCATTTCCCCCAACCCAGCCAACATAAAGAAGCTGGTTCTTGCTAAGTTTGAAAGATTTGTGTGCAGATGTTTCATGGGGACAAACTGAAATACAGAAGCAATGCACATCAGAGCCCAGCAGTGGCTAATCAATTTGCTAGAAAAGTGGTACTATTAGCAGAGTGGGTCCAACTCCTTCTGTGTAGCTATAGTGAACAGAGCCATATCTAGGTTTGTGCTAACCTACAAATCTCATTATATAAACATTGTGATTCCTGGTAAAATTAACTGTCCAGGATTGTCTCAAGTGAAGAGAAAACTTCATTTTCATAGCCTTTGTATGAGTTACAAAGTTCCTTTAACTCTAAATGCATCACCAAGTTTTCAAATGCCAGTTTTATCACACTGATTCCTCAAGTGAGTTAAAAGCAGAGAATATCTCAGAAGGAACATCACAAAAATACAGCTTGCTCTCAGAACTTGGGTTCCTCCTGTAGGCTTCACATAGCTTGTTTTAACAATGGAAGCTCAAGAGGATTTTGTGTTCTCTCCTCTCCTGCTTTTACCCCAGGGAAGGCAGCATTGCTAATAAAACCTACAAAGATCAACCCTAAAAATAAATATCTGCTGTTGGTCTAGACAGCTCTGGCTCTTGAAAGAATTTGATCTGGGTGGTAATTACACTTCACTTTCGATCCATATATGAATTCAGTACAGGAAAGATGTGTCAGACCTTTATCTTTCTATCCTCTCCTGATCCATCTATCAGCATTTACAAAGCATTCATCATAGCAAAAACAGCACTGGAGATTGAAGTCCTTTGTTCATTCACACAGCAAACAGCACAGACAACAATAGTGGAAGCTTCTTCTTTACATTACCCTGCCATCATTCTTGCACCAGGACCAGAGAGAACAAGTTTAAGGGTAAGAAAGCATCCCTTTTATTCATCAACTTGTGTTTTAAATTTGCCTGCTTTCAAGGTCTCTGCCAGGGAAGGCAGACTGTACATACAAATATCTAATAAAAGATCTCATCTCTCTCTGAATGTTGAGCTTCCATTCTATCCTTAGACCACCATGACTTCAACATGGCTATTACATTACTAATAACTAGTAGACTGGGAGGTATCAATTTTACAAGAGAATGCTTGTCTGATGATAACACCACCAAAATCTGGTGAGCACTCTGTTTAAACACAAGGAAGAGAAAGGATTCATCTCTGCTGGTACTCTAGAGACTGTCTCTGTGTTTAACTTATGGCCTCAAAGAATCAGCTCAGCAGCTTATTTGGTGGTGATCAGATTTTTGTTCTTTCAACTGATGCCTTTGCAAAGTCCTGTCCTGAAGCCCCCAGATCTTGGTGCAAAAATAAGTGAACAATGACTATTCCAGCATCAGAGACTGGAAAGATATTCTTATGATGACCAGATTTCCCATTTTGATCACAATGCTCTCCTGTCTAAGTTCACTTTACTAGATTCTAATTCACCAGTTGCCAGATGATCAGGATTTTTTTGATACTCAAATAATTCTTTTCCTTTTCTCGTTGTTTCTCTAGCTTTCCACCACCACTATTGTAAAAACAATTGAAAATGGGGAAAACCAATCTAAATCTAAATCCTGCCTTTGCCTCTCCACAAAACTGGATTCTTCTCTTTCATGGTAAAGATCTTCATTAATTTTACTTCAAGGATAGAATTTCAAGGGAGGAATAGTATTACTCACGTGCCTGCTGTTTTTGGCAGGCAGTGACATGTACGGAGCAAAGCCACAGGTCCTGTTATTGCCTTCAAGTTAGAGAAAAAAGAAAGAGAGAGAAACAAAGGCATTGCTGTTTCAGAGAAAGAGAAATGAGTAATGGGTATTTTGTGGGTCACACTAACCTGTATGGACACTTCTGAGTAATTCTTCGAAACCCGAGGTCTTCAAGAGGTCACTTGTTTCTTAAACATCCATTTACGGTAAATTTAGAAAACATATAGCTCTGGATAAAGTGAATCTCAATTCTCCTACTTGAAGATTGGTTGCAATCATGTCAGGATCACTCATCTAGTTTCAGGCTCAGTTGTGGGGTTTTATACCAATATCAGGCATCACACATAAAAAAAACCCAAACATGTCTAAAGTTGTTTCATAAAGTGAAGAGAATGTTTTCAATCTCCAGGAAAACATATCACTGGGAAAAAGCTGAACTGGAGAATGCTGTTTTCAATGGAGCTAAGACAATTCCTGTCAGTAATCCCTTACCTTTAATTTCCAATTTCCTTTTGATGCTCCTTGCTGGACTCAAGACAGACTGAGGACAGAAACGCACTGTGTGTGTTTGTGCAGCACCTAAAACAATGGAATCCCAATCTCAATTTGGATTTTCAAGCATTATCAAAATATGAAAAGGAATAATTAACAAAAATTAGCATGTTTAGAGGCCCTCTGACTAGACCTGAATACGACAACTCTCTAGATCAGAGAATGACAGCCTACAGACCATGCCTGACCTATGGGATGAGTCTGGTGATTTTGTACCATAAGATCTCTGGCTTATGATCAGAGGTGGACATAGCCATGTGAGCTGAGGCACTTATCGTTCCCATCTGTTTACACCATTTTATGCCAGAGTTCACTGGTCTCACCACGAAGAGGATTTAATGGTATATGCAGCCCTGTTCAGTTACCATGCAATATAGCTTGTTTTATTCACACAAACTCACACAAAACAAAAGTTAGCTGCAGCATTTGCTAACATGTTAAACTGGGAACTGTGATAGTGCAAGAAAAGGCCAAAGTCAGTGGGGAAGGCAATAACATGACAGCCAAACCTGCCTGTGACTAAAGCTGATCCTTAATATAATATTACAACGTTTAGAAATCTCTCCAAAAGCGCTATTACATTATTTGGCCAGAAACTCAACATTCTGTATCCAGATAACCATAATTCTGGTTTACAATTCTTTCACTTGCACCTTAAGTAAATCACTTAATAGCCAGACTTCAACTTTGTATGTCAAAATTGCTTATTGCCAAAGCATTTCAGAGTGAGCTGGAAGGGAGATGTGAAGGTTGGTTAGTCAGCATTTCTTTGCTGCTGGAGCTGAGCAATCTCCAAGGGATCCATGACTACAGTGAACTCCCAGTCCTCTGAAGTTTTGTGATTGATTCAGGGGAGTCAGAATTTTATGTGTAGAATTGATAGCAACTACAGACCAGCCTTGCTTGAGAATTCAGCCCTAGACATGCTGAGACGAGTTAGGGAGTTTAGGAAGGGTTGTGTGGCTATGAATACAACACAAGAAGGATTCATAATGCTACAAGCCACACCATTAGACTCGGATCAGAGGTTTCCAAGAACCTGGAACACGTGAGAGTGTAAGAACAATCATGCTGAGCCAGCTGACAGCTCCCTTTAGCCCAGTGCATTGTTTTCAACAGTAAGGTAAAGAATATAAGAAACAGGGTGTGTATATAGAGCAATTCTTCCCCAGGGACATCCTCCTACTCTCCAGCAATCAACAGTTTATCACTGAGAGATCACACAGAACTATTCTGTTTAACAGTTACAAATGGACACACTTTCCATAAATTTTCCTAATCCCATTTTTAACCTACATCGACTTCTGATCTTCACACCATTTCCTGGCAATAAGTTTCTAAATGTAATTAGGAATTGCACAAAAAAGTGTTTCCCTGCTACCAGCTATAGACACAAAATTAGTCAGCGCCATCTAGCTAGTGGCCAGAGCAATGCTTGTTCCTGCACGCAGTACTAGACTTCATTTACATCCTGGGTAAGTATACGACACCTTAGAGTGTTTAAATCATAATGATTTAACACTACCTTGAAAGGAAAAAAAAGATATTTTCAAAAGCAAGAGATGTTGGGTATCATCCAAAGTGCCTCCTCTAGCAATACTCTCTACCCACTGTCTAGACCAACAATATTCAGATAAGAATCTGAATCCTGATCCCTACACTGGAATCTTAGGCATGTAGATCATCACATATCCCTAATCAGAATACCTCTCTCTGTGCTACATGCCACTGCTTTGAGAGCAATGGGACAGCCCGCTGCAAAAAGTTATAATAAAATCCTGTAACAGATGGAGGGGAAAAAGCCTCCTTTGTTCTGCGTGCAATTGCCTCAGTCTCTCCCCACCAGAACTGTTATGTCTCAAAGACAGAAGCCAAAAGATGGCTGCACAAGCTGTGTTCACTTCTGTGGCTGCCTGCAGCAACCCAATGGATAAACAACAGCCACTTCAGCTGGAGAATTAGAAAAACCATCTAAGTGCATTGCTCATTGGAGGCATTTCCAGTGGAGTGCAAAGTGTCACAGGACGAAACAAAGAAAAGCAGAACCTTCTGCAAGTAGAGATTTCAGCATCTGCATAGCTTGCAGGAGTACTTCACATTCAGCATCTGTCTTTAAAGGTGAAACTTTCTATACTGGTCACTGAGGGAACAATTACATGCAAATAAATTGGCACCATTAACTCAACAGGGTCTGAAACATATGGGGACAAGCCAGTCGACATTTTTCTTCCAGAAATAAGCTGCTTCTATCATGGAAATAATCTTAATGTTTGCTGACACTATAATTAAGAATTAAAGCTGCAGAAAAATGTGAGGTTTGCTAAAACTCAATAGATATCTTTTATCCATACAATATACGGCACCAAAATATTCAGCGTTCTGGGGATGATAATTAATCAGTGTTCTCTTGCTGAAGTTCTTTTAATTGTCTATGATGGGCTGTGTTGGGGGGGACTATTGAGTTTTAACAGGGAACAAGATCAGGCACCATGGGGAATACTTACATGAATAAAGATTGCATGATCAAGATCTTTGATCTGGGAATTGCTATTCTGTAATCATCTGTAAAGCACCAGGAGTGCCTCTGGCACTGTATATAAAATAATAAACGATTAACAATAAATCATGTAATTAAATCTTCGAACATTCTTTTCATAATTCTTGCCTCAGATTTAAGTTCCCACATCAGACATGTTAGGTCCTCATAATATTATTAAAGTTCCTACACTTCAGCTTTTAAAATTCCCCTAGGGATCTATTGTTTCTTTGTTTAATGTGTTTATGAGCCAAAGGCTCCATTAAATACAATGGGGAAACTCACAGACCTTTAAAAACTTTGCCACCAGAGACATTTCTTAGGAAACAGGACCATTTTTGTCATTCCATCGTGTAACTATTGGAAAGTCTATTGATCAGAGAAGTTCTAGGAGAAAAACAGAAAAAAAATATTCCACCTCCATGGATCATCAAGTCAATAAGGCCACAAGGCTAGAAAAGGCAGAACTGCTGCACACAGACAGCTTTCCTTCCTCCATTGCACCTCGTCACTCACATAATCCCATATTAAGAATATTTTCTATTATGATCACTTTTGACGCCTCATCACCTTTGTAGATCCTGTCTGTAAGGACAAGAAAAAAAAAAGACCAAACCTCTTTGTATTTCCTTGGTTTGGAAGATAAGGAGATGGGCAGATACTTATGTTCCTCTAAACCCACACTGTACATTGTCCCCTACAGACATTTGGTCTGAGATATGCAGCCAAACCAGTAGAAATTTTGACTATTAAACACTGATGTTTAAAAGTGAATTTACATCTACCTTCAAAGGGACTTAAATATGGTAAGAGAGCAGGAGAGAAGGATGAAGCCACTGTCAGTGTGCTGAAGAAGCTGGAGTTGCCAGACACCCTCCATGGTCTGAACCCTTGTTGAAAATTATTTGACATTGTGATCCATTGTGGTATATTTTAGAGGGGTTATATTATCCACCTGCCAGGTTCTTCTCAATTACTTGCCTCACTTCTCCAAAAGGTAAAACTCCATCAGAATTAAAGTCTCCTTGGTGAAGCCACAAAGGATAAACCGGGGTGCTGTGATTTATCAATGCAGCCTCACAATTCAAAGAAGACACAGAGCTAAGTGGGGAGTTCACACTTGTGTAAAAGTGCATCCAAGGGATATGCAGGGTTACTGTGTAAAAGCCTAAGTCTAAAACGAAAAATGCCTGGTATCAATCTGAGTGACACCACAGCAATGAAGTTGGCTCATCTGCAGTTGAGTTGACAGTTTCTCAACATAAAAAAAACTTAGAATGAGGTTAGTGTGAGCCACGGGTGAAATGGAAATTCCTTTGGCCTTGACTAATGCATTTTAAGTGACTCCCACTTAGGGTCAGAAAATTACAAGTTCTATTTTGTTAAACAGTTAAAAAAACAAACACATTCTGTATCGGGCTATAAAGTTCTACATTCCAGCGAACACGAGGGATGGTGAACATAGCCTGTGGGCCAAACACAGCCCACGCAGAGCTTCACACTGTTGAAGCTTTCATCTTCAGCACCCTGAGGTACAGCCCACAGAGACAACAGGATCTCGACGGGCAGTGCTGCATCTTGCTCCAGCCTAATGCATATCACATGTCAGGACCTGCACCTTCCGTGAGCCGCACTGTCACACCACAACTGAGGAGACTCACGGCTCGCTGTGTAAGTATTCAGGAGGTGGGGGGGCTTCATTTGCATTTCAAGAGGATGAGACTTCAGTGCAACTTGTGTAACCAGCATGGTTACCACAGGGCTGCTTCTTGTTCAGAAGTTAGTAATGGACAGTGGACATATTCACTCACCAGTTTGCTGATTCCTGATGAACTGCATTCTCATGTAACATATGTCCCATGCTAACATTTACAAGTCACTAAAAAATACAAACCAAGTGTGTTTCCCTCCCACCTCACCAAATTCATAGAGAAATCAAGTGTATGCTTGGTTGTAAAGATATCTGAAAGACAGCAAGGAATAAGGTCATGCAAAATTTCACACAAGCAAGGGAATTTTCATGGTAGATAATTTATATCTCATGACCCAGTGTTACGTAAGGAGTGTTAGAAAAATGAAGCGTGGATAAATGAAGTTGCAGCTGTATCTCTGTAACACCTTTACAAGACTTCATGGTATAACCTTAATGAAGAAATCTGGTAGCATGATCTACCTTCCCAAATTGCCAGCAAAAATTTATTATTATAATTAATACAGATATGGTATCTTACTATTAAAAAAATGTTGCAGACAAGTTCTCAATACCCCTGTAAAATAGCTGAGAACAGAGTTGGTATGCCAAGCATTTCAATCAAGTCAGTTTACTGCCCAGTGTAAATCCAGAGCTACCAGTACAAAAATCCTCATACAAAAAGCAGTTCTGCTAATGACAGTCAAGTTATTTAGCTGTGGTAACAGAATAAGAAAGGACTAGAATAGATTTATAATTTCTCATTCCCAAATCTTAGACCAAATCTGAGGATCACATCTCATTTCTTAGCTTAGTATTCTGTTCTGTCTTTTGAGTTACCTTTAGTTGACTTGAACTTTACAGCAGTCTGATCAACCACTATCAGCTCTCTGTAGAGAAAGAGATTGAGTTATTCAGGATAGATCCTTTTTTTTTTAAGACTCACACTCAAAAATATATTTTCATCTTTTTAATATTATACCCACATGGAAACTGAAAGTTTTTTTCTGCTAACATTAATCACTTCCATTTGCATTATGCATTGAAGGGAACTAAATTTTATCTTGTAGGTTCAGTTTAATTCCTCCTCCAATACCTTCAGTATTGGAGATACCAGCTTCCTCTATGCCAGCAGTATAACAGTGGAAACAACGTTCCTTGTACTCATGGTCCAGGCTGCATTACTGGGCTCTAGGGTTGAAGAGACCCTTTACAGAGGACAGCAGTACCCTGTTTGCAGTTCTGCCATGGTCTCAGCATGCAATCTTGAATAAAATGTTTAATTGTAAAATCCTGATTTCTTTTCTTCAGATGAAAGAAATTAGACAATAATTTATAGCCTCCTTTTTAAATGCTCTCAGATTTATGAATGAAGCAACCCTCCTTCCCTTGCTATTGCATTCCTGCAATGGCTTTAGGTTGGAAACAAAGGATGTTGGGTTAGAAGAGTGACTAATAAGCAACCTAAAAACAAAAGGAACCTAGTACAAGGAAAGCATGACCTCCAGTCATTACTTCTGCTGCTCTCAGACACACACCAAGGATTAGTAGTCGCCCTACACAACTCCCTTGAACAGCAGAACAGTGAAAAAAATGAAAAAAAAAAATTAAAAAAGACAAAGCCTCTCGTCCCAAGCTTACTGCTCAAAGGACACAAAATACTAAGTTCATTCCTAACTTATAAAGAGTATTTATTTGGAGAAAACTCTGGGAGGGAATCCTATGGAAATTAACCCTTGCTTCTCTGGATGCAATTACTACATGCAGAACTTCCAGAGTTCTCCAAAAATTCCTAGTCCTTAGAAGCAGCAAATGTTCTGATCCGTTTCTCATGTAACCATCCAGCCCATAACCACCAGAGCCAGGCTGAAGGGAACAGTTATGCAACAGAGCCTGTGAAAGACAAAAAACTGCTCCAGGCCAATTGGCTGCTTACATCATATATTTTCATGCTCTGTTTACAGACTCTCTGTATAGGCACCTCACAATTCTGCTGTATAAGAGGTGGTATCTTCTGATGAAGTAAGGAAAAAACCAATCAACTTACTGAATGTTCATCTCAAATTTCAACTGAACAGTCTTTTAAGAGTCACATGTTTAACTGAGGGGGGGTTGTTTCTTTTTTAAAATGTCTAAACCTTTAATAGGCTAAGTATGATGAGTAAGTGGACCTTCCATATAACCCTTGGGAATTATTCTTTGAGACCACAAATTCCAACACGTTCAGTTCTGAACTCTCTTGTATATGTTCCTGCTTCCTATCAGCACTAACAAGCTAAAGAGGGGACTCTGAAACCTCCACTAAGAAGATGCTGATACTACTTTAGCAGTATTTTAATGAACATTTTCCCCCAATTGCAGTGCTGGCTAAAGCAGCTCCTCTTTCCCAGAGTGACCAGAGAACTGGTTCAGGTAAAAGCTACATATTGTCTTCTACCTGTGTCAGTTCCTCAAGCTGCTCACACTGCAAACAATCCCTGCTTGGGCCCTGCAAGCACTTTCACCAGCATGCACTGAACAACTTAAAAATTCCTGGAAATTCTCCTTCATCCATCACCCAGAATTGCACCTATCAATTAGGCATGCAGGAGAAAAGAAATCCAGCAGTTCTGTGACAGTAGGTTTCAAGAGCAGAAACACAACATCCAAGTTCCTCCAAAACTTGACTATCTCTGAGCAGAGCAATGCATAAGAAGGGAGTTCATCCCCAGCTAGAAGAAAATACTACAAAGACTAAACATTTTTTACATCTCTGGACATTAAAAATTTCAGAGCCAGAGTCAAAGTTTTCAAACACATTATGTACTTTTGCACACAGAACTCCATGGCTTTAGATATTCAGCCATCTTTTGACTCTCATCAGGATTAAAAATCCTGGGGATTAATGACTAATGTTAGCACAATGCAACACAAAAAAACAAGTGGGTGGACAAATTGAAAGGATGCTCTGCAACTAACAGTCCAAAACCTTTTCCCTTCAGCACAAGGAAAGGACTTCCTAGGGTAGAAACACCTTGAACAGAAAACAAATGTTTCAGTGATGTACCTGCATGTTTTGAACAGGCCAAAACTTAAATCCTTCCTTACGTGGCTTATGAGAATAGGTGTTTTTGAAAAGAAAGTCATGTACCTGACATTTTTCCTAGTAGTATGCTGAAATGATCATCAGCTCAAAACTGCAACTGCAGTTTGTAACTACAGCTCAGAGATCTGCAGATGGTGGCAAAAGGCATCCACTAACACCAACTTTAATGACATGTCTTCTATGAGATCAAAACAGTGCATACAGAAGCTTCATCAACATGTAGATGTTTTAAGTGTTCACTAATGTTTAAGATTGTTCCTTTTCTGTTTTTTAAAAAAACTAAATACTAGTTAGAGGAAAACAGAAGAGAAATTAAAAAACTATCAGTCACAATAAAGAACATACTAGAATAAATTATTTCAACTGAGAACTTCACTAACTATAGGCTACAAAAGAAGGAAAATGCAAAGGAGGTTTGGTCAGTGATTTCATTGACACTGTTAAAATTTACTTTTTGTGAACCAATGAGTCACTTGCATTGAATCAGATGTACAGCTTGCACCCTTTTCAAAAAAGGAATGAAGAGACAGAACAATACTGAAAGAATCCAGACAGTAGAAGAGACACTCTATCAAAAACCAGCAGATCTCTGTTGCAAGTGTGATGATACTATTCCTCTGTGTGACTCTCCTCTCTGTGCAGCTGAGCCAGTTGAAGAGCAGTGCTCACCCTCTTTTCAGAGCTGTGTATCAAGGCTGGTACCAGAGTGAGATGGAGAAATGCCTGTCCAGAAAGCTTCACCCAGCTATGTCAGAGCCCTTCACAAGAATGAAAGCTTGTACCCTGTTTATGAGACAACAGTATTAAAAGACAATCCAGAGGAAAACAGAAGTAATGGAAATTTAAAGTAAACTTCATATTCAAAACCTGAAACACCACATGTAAAATGTTTCTCCTTAAGTCATGAGACTGCACATAAGACGGGGAAAAAAATCATTGTATGGACATCAGAGTGCCTCAAGAAAGAAATAATAGCAATGACAGTTGGCATTAGGGTTGAGTACAGTGGACAGAGATCTTGTGATACCCACAGGACGTTGTGAATCTGGAAGCTGCAAGAATACGGCACTGCTGGGCTTAGGTTGGTTTTCAGGGAATGAGTGCAGGACAAAGAACTTCTAAAGGCTTAACACTTAAACACAAGGAAAATCTCCATTAGCTGGTACTGAGATTAGAACCTGTGCTTTATGGATAGGACTGCATTAATTCAGAAACAACTCCAAATATTTGAATTACGCCCACAGGTAGCAATAACCATCAGAAGGTTTGGTATAAGAAACTTTTTAAGAGCTGTGTTCAGTTTAACTACAGTGCATCCTCCTGGGTTGTAGTGGAGCTTTGGATCTCTCCCCTCTTATAAGCAGCACGTCAGTCAACAAGAATTTAGGTTGGAGGAATGCATTACAAATATAGAACAAATCAAATTAGCTCTCAGATGTTATCTGTTGATATCTCATTTCTTCCTCAGTTTTCTTCTAACCACTGGAACACAACATCTGGGCATTTGGGGGAGGCAACTGTTTTACTAAAAAGTACTAAATATAGGTGCTACAGAACAAATTACAACACGCTGCATTACCACACCACCTACAGCACAGGATGAGCCAGTAACAAGTTACCTGCTGTAAAAAAGGTAATTTAGTCTAACAAGTGTCACCTTTACAGCATAAAAAGCCAACTTAATCAGAGCAATTATGTGTTAAGGATGAGTGACAAAGTTAGTCATCTGTTGCAGAAGTTATTTAAAGAAATCAAGATTTGAAGCACCATTTACTTGTTTCAAATTTTCCCTGCCTCTGAAATTTGAAGGGCTCCTGAAGAATTCAATAATGCATTCAATTATGACAACCACAGGCTTTATACTTAATATTCTACATTTTTTAACTTAAATTTAGAGCAGCATTCTTTCTTCTTTTTAAATGGAAATAGTTTGCTTTCATGACAGTCCTTTGTGATATCCATAGAACAGACTGGGAAAGGAATTATGTGACTTGCTGGGTCAAAATTTTACAGAGCATTTCACCCTGATCAGTGTTGAATGACAAGCTCCAGTGACAGGCACATTTGATGCTGTGATGTCCACAGAACTGGAGGCTTTACTGCTCAACAGTTTAGTGGATTCAAGAAGAGCAAATGAAAGTTTACTGTAGTAGAAGTGCCATAATAGTGAGTTCTATTAGACAGCAGTTAGACTATGAATCATATAATAAACTGTCCTTTCCTAGCAAAGGCTTTTGCAGCCTTCCTTACCCACAAAGTGATAACCTTCCTGTGACACAGCTGAGTGCAGTGAGACAGGAACAGGACTAAGTCACCTGCAGCACTATGGTCTCCTTTAGAGGCTAAAATTGACCCACTACTGCAACAGAGTTCATAAAATTCAGGCTTCCCCTGGTCAAACAGTATAAAGACTCTGGTGACCAAAGTTCCTTGTTCAAATCATCCAGAAATGGGCTGGAGCACTAGATCATCTATTGCAGAGAGCAACTGCATACAGAGATGGGCTTTGGGTAACGTGAACTAACAGACTGTGACCCAAAAGCACAGGTGCTTAAAACATAAATCTTTATCGGAAAGTCGATTAAACAACTGGTTCTAAAAACCTAGAGCAATTTTCATTGTTAAATTCAAAGAGAAACTCATAAAATGTGCCTACATTGGAATATTCTGATCTCTTCTGAAGATTTCTATGTGTACCTTGAGGAAGTAAGTGCCCATGTTTACCATGTTCCACACAGAGCAAAACGTTGCTAAACCCCCCCTTCGTGATCAGTCATTACCCAACCCTCCCAAAGGTTTATGCAGTGCTTTCTGCAATAGCCTGTCCACCCACACAGACAGTCAGCACGCCCAGTCCCCTGCTGTTGCAGGCAATCACATCATAAACCAATCAAATGCCATTGTAAAATTAAATAGGCTGTTTGGACTAAGTTTCCAAAATTTGGGAGTAGGCCTTTCTTCCATTCAAACTAATTTGGGTAACAATGAAAAAATTCACTCATGAACAGGGTTTCTGACTACATCTTTTTCCGTCAGTGGTTCTGGTTTTCCGCTCCAACCCACATCATCTATTCTCTTCCTTCCACCCATTCTTCCCCCCAAAAAGGGCTGGCTTGGACACTGTGCTTCAGTTTTCTGTAGAACTTTCTATTTTTCTTTCCCATTCTTTTTGTTTAGTATATAAAAGGAGCTTCCTGTTTAGAAGCATGGGAGTCCTACACCCTGAGTAATGATGTATTCAGCCCATCAATGATCTTGGCATGAATGCCTTGAACCTTAATAAACCTGATGGGATTTTCTGTACATGTCATCATCAGTCTGAAAAACAATGCACAGCATTTGTCTGCTTGCACTGAAGCAGCTCCATTCCCAGTCCTACAGTTCTAGTAAGAATTCCAAGGGCTTATAAGCTTCCTTCTATTAAATATTTCATAGATTTCCAATGTCTGCAGACCAAAAACAGAAGCACCAAGAAAAGACAACATTGTTGCAGAACTCTCACATGATCAATACTGTTCTGCTTTCCAGCCCCAAGTCCCTGCAGCAGCCTGCCATTGCTCACACTGCTAAAGTCTTCCTATGACCTATTGTCCAAATCCTTGGCTTGTCCTGTGCTGGGCAATAGGAATGAAACACATAATGCAATCTCCTTTCAGCTTCAAGAAAACCCATTCCCCCCAACCCTACACAACTTAGAACAAAATTTTATCTTGTTCAAATATGTAGAATGGATCAGAATCTATTTATATGGGTCCAAAAAGGGGAGTAGCATTGTTGACTTGTAATTAACTGACATATTTGTCTCTTCAGGAGTTTAATGTACATAAATACCTAAGTGCAGGCTGTTCTCCCTGCTGAATTTTAACTGCAGTGAAGTCCTCCAGTGAAGGTATTGGACAGGCATACAAGCACCTGAACCAGTGGATGCAGCAGCAGCCTTGAGTACCACACACAAGTGCTGTTTTTCTCCAAGCAATGCTTAGCAGCAGAGCGGCCGACCACACTTTATTCTATACAATGTAATTCTTCAGCTAATACTCCTGGAAAAGATGCCAGGCTGGAGTTTGTGCATCTTAAAATCTGGCAATGCAAGGCACATATACTGCTTTACTTTAACTCCTGTGGGGGGGCTCAGTCTGTGCCTACATAAACATCAAATCATATTTTGATTTTTACTTATGGGTGAGCAGCACAGTTAATTTAAAACTGTCAGCAAGTGCCATCCTAATTAAAAACATATGACTAATTGTACAACCAAAGGGCCTGTTGACACGGGCTACATATATCAGTCAAAGCCAACCAGGCTTGAATTTGAGGAAAAGCAGCACCACCTAGTGTCCTACAAGAGACAGATTTAAAAATTAAATCCACAAGTCCACACAGAATTTGAAAGGTAGCAAACACTCATAAAGCAGTAAGACACCAGAGTCTAACTATGTCAGCACTTCTGATACAGGGAATTACATAACAAAAATCTTGTTAAAAAAAAGTTGCTGAGAATGGGCTGTTTTCAGGCAGAACAGAAATTCCTTAAAGACAATAAATTGAGAAATTATTCTGCTGTCTGTAAAAAAGATGCAGTCCAAAGGCCAAAATGTACCAGAAGGCTACTTTTGTTTACAAAAAGCCAAGTTTCAAGAAGTCGAGTTATATTAAAAAATCTAGCAGACTAAAACCATAAAACAACATGAAAAGGCATTTGAGAAATCTTATGGAAATATGAGGGAAACTACCAATAAATTTTTTTTCAAACTCATCAGGAGCAGAAATCTTGGCAAAGGGTTAGTACAGCCAACAGATGATGAAATAATAGAAAGAACAGTAAGAAACAGACTATAATTGCTACTAATACATTAATACTCAGCTACACTCTGTCAGCTTCAGCTGGTACTCCTACTGTCCTCATACTAGAGCACATTGTGTGAGAACAACAGAGTATAGATGTCACCTAGAAGCCAGAGTAGATTTTGTATCAGTTCCTGCTTTCCTTGTTTCAAAGAGCATGAAGTATACATTCATCTTCTGAGTGTATACATTTTACTACCAAAAAACTTTAAGAAGAATCTGGCTTGGAGGTCACCAATGTAGACTTGGTATTCCTTACCACTGTCACAAGCTATGGACTATAATGAAGATTTTTAACTGTAAGAGAAAGTGCCAGAGCAAGTTGCTTTTGTTAAGCCTACAGAGTACCTTGATAAATTAAGTTTAAGGCACAAGTCAAGCTTTGTAGGAAATATTCCAGTGCAGACCTACATCTCTCATGTGCCTCTACAACATTATAGCGTGCCTTTTTTCGCACAGGAAGGAGAATTGCAAACAGAGTGGGCCTGAAAAAATAGGTATTAAAAAAGCTTTGCTCAGGATTCTAGTGTATCTCCACTGAAGACAACTAACGAGCACCTTAGGCATCCAGCAGAATTCAATGTACTCAAGAACTGAAACAGGCTACAGACAGTGGGAAATGAATGCATGCAGCAGGCAGCTCAACAGCCTGGGAGCAACAAACTCAGCCTCTATTTATGGTCTTGCAAATCATAGCTCTGTTAACAAAGCCACAATAAAAACATCTCAAAAGATTGCAAAGAAGCCCATGTTTTTTACATATCTTAAGTGGAAGATTTATATAAATCCCATTTCCCTGCTACAAGGATACGCATCAAGAATTTAAACGCAGAAAAGCCATAAATTACTGCACCACTGATTTATGCAGTGTTATCCCCCAAAACAATCTGCAAGACTCGTGCATTAGTAAGGACAGAAGTTAAAACAACACATTAAAGTTACCACTTTCTCAGAAAGTGAGGCTGCATACTGTAACTTCAATAAAGAACTAGCTCTATAGAAGAATATATGTCCTCAACACAAAAACATGACAAGTCAAATCTGAAAGATAACCCAAAATTTATTTAAAACAAACAAACATAAAAGACAGTGCTATTACCAAGACTGAAAAAAATGAAGGATTCTTTTACTGATGTGACAAGACAGCCAATTTACAGCAGTTACATTAATTCTGAGAAAATCAGGTTGGGTTTACACTGCTTCAACAGACTACATGTACTTTCTGCCAGACAAACTGGTTCCCTTTCCCTCCCTTCCCAAAAGAACAGCCAAAAACATTTTATAAAAAACACATACAGAATTTTGAGACACATGATTGAAACACAAACCACTGTCCAAAGTCTGGAACTTTCCAAGAAGGTTAAATCCTTTGTTGCTTCAACCAACCCTCAGCGGGGGAGCTACAAGCACAACACCGTCCCCTCTGACAAAGAGCATCGGAATATTCCTTTTGGTAGACTGGGAAAAAGGAAAGAAGAAAAGTTTACATTTACAAAAGCATAGATCACAAAACATCTCTGCTAAGCATATGACCAAATTCAATCATAAAAAACACACCTGAAACAACTCCAACAAACACACAATGTTCTGACACGCTGAAGGGATCAATACAAGTAACACCAAGTGTTTGGATGTCTTGTGTACTTTCATTACAATTTGTCCCGAACTTCTGTTAGAGCTTGATTCAAAAAACAGTCAGCAATAAACTACTTTAGCAATATAACAGTGTAGTTTAAAATGAAAGAATCTATGGGGATAAATACACTGCGTCCTTACTTTATAAATCTCTTCATAGGTTTCCTCATCAATCTCTATTGTAGTCACAGTTTCTTCCACATCACCCAAAATCATATTTAAGTGCTGATCATATGCCTGTAGGAATGAAGTTATTTTATTATTTCTTCCAAAATTAAAAAAATGAGCTTACTAAAATGAGAATTTTAGCAAGTCTTTCAGACAAAGTTAGTTTAGTCTGATTTTGACCAAAATACGTCACTATGTCAAAACAAAGTAGTATCAGTTGTAGTTATAATTCCAAACAAACATAAACAAATGGGTACTTTGTAGCAGAAAAAAAAGGAAAACATTTACAGGAAATAGCTCTAAAGCATTGTATGAGAACACATACAAGAACTCAGAGACAGACACACTTCATTAACATTAAACCAGCTACACATTCTCTGCTGCCAGTCCAACCTCCTGGAATTGATTGCCTGGGGACAACTTAAAGGTTATGAAAGCTGATTCGCACACGGTACTACAAAACCTTAAAATAAACATATGTTCCAGAAACCTTACAAAAGCATGTTGGAAACTACACATGTGCCTCATGGATCTCTCGTTATCTCTGTGTTTCCAAAGGAGTCGAGGCCCAGTTAACACATGGGCAACTGGTTCTCTTCCCCAGCAAAGCACAACACTCAGGAAGGATGACTGACTTAAAAGAAAGCAAAAATCCTTTTTGTCAAGAGTCATATCTCAGAAGAAAGCACTTACACAAATGAGATTTACTGAGAACCCAGCTGAGTATATATCCCATCATACCCTCATCAGGTGTGCCTCAAGAGATACTCATGTGATAGTGATAACCTCGTTAGTTCTGTCTTGAAGAGACCTCAGGGTACATCACAAGAAGATGCTTGCAGCATTATTGCTCATTTCACAGACACAGAAACATAAGCCAAGAGCAGTGAAATGAATTGCTTGGTAACATTCAGGAGACAAGAAAATCAAAATACATCTCCTAACTTTCAAGGGAAGCAGTTAATAGCAGACAAAGTACTGAACAAATTAGATTTTTTCACTGATCGCATTACACTTCTGTAAGAGAAAGTGTTCAGACCTTGTTACTAAGACGATTTTTCCATCTACCTTCTCTAACCCTTTCCACACTTTCAACCGTGAGATACAAATACCTGTGGTTCCAAACTAGTTTTTTGAACAATTAATGGAACATTACAGGTAAACTTGCATAACAGCCTGTTGTACATAAAAAACAGTTGCCCAGTCCTTAGCTGAATGAGTATGACAGCGTTCCGAACGTTTTACTTACATGAAGCCTGCCTCTGAGCTCTCTGTCATTCCGCATTTTGACATAAATTCGCTCATCTAGACTGAGTCTGATGAGATCAAGTGGCTCCTCTACAGTATTTGTTGTTTGTTGCTAAAAAACAAAACATAAGAGTTACGTGTAGAGAAGAAGCCTGTGAACTTCTCCGTTCCTAAGCGTCTGTGAGACACAGAAAACAGAGAAGTAAGAACATAGATGCAAGTATTTCAAATCATCTCTTCACATCCTGATGAACCTGAGTGCAGCTATTTACCATCCTATGGATATTCACCAGCCTAAGCAACAGTAGTTAAAAGGCTTGTTTATTCTGCAGCAAATCACACATCACACACAGAGGGATTGGACCTAGGTGACCTTTAGGCCCCTTCTAACCCAAACCATTCTGTGATTCTATGGAACAGTTTTTCTTACCAGCAACCATCATCCCCACTGCAGCAGAGAGCCTACACATGAACCAGCACCACGGCTGTGCCATGGCACAGTGCAGGCCAGGAGAGCCAAACCCAGGCTGACACCTCTGCCAGCACAGTCAGGGACCTGGTCACAGGCTCAGGTGACCTCAGTCACCCGGTCATACACTGCCCCACACACCCCCCTCCTCTCCCGAGGCCCTGCTCGGCCGCAGGGCAGCCAGGCCAGGCCCCGAGGCTGCTCTGAAACCTGAACACCGCGGGCTGAGGCCCCTTTTTGTGGTAACGGCGCGCTTTGGGGATCACAAGCAAAAAACCGTGAACCCCTCCGTGCGCATCCCGCAGCTTGCTCCCTCCTTCCTTCCTCCTCAGCGAGGAGGCACTGCCCTCGGCAGCTTTCCTGCATTTTCCTGCCCAGGCAAACGGGCCTGAAGGGAGCCTTGTCCGCGCCTCGGCGGCGGCACAAGCTCCGAGCCCGAGCAGGAATTTCATTCCACACGGAAAACGCTCCCCGAGGGGCTGCGCCTCACGGAGGGTGCCCGGGCTCGGGCGCGCCCAGCCCAGCCGGGCAGCCGAGAGCTGCCGCTGCCTCTCCCTCCCGCCCCGGGCCCGCGGAGAGAGGCGGGAGGCACCGGGAGCTCCTTCCCTGCGCGCCGCTGGAGCCGCTCACCTGATCCACCTCGTCCGCCATCTTTCAAACCGCCTCCCGCGCCCGCCCGCGAGACTTTATGGCCCGGCCCCTTCCCTTTCCCCTTCCCCTGCGCGGGGCCGGGCCGGGCCCGCGGCGGGACCTGCGGGGAGCGCCATGGGCAGGAAGCGCAAAGCATCGCCCCGGCCCGCGGCTGCCAGAAAGAGACGCTCCGGGGGGCTGCGGGAGGAGGAAGAGGAGGAGGGTGAGTGCGGCGCGGAGGCCGTGTCGGGCCGGGCCGGGCGCTGCGCCATCGCCGCGGGTTGGGGCCGCTCCAGGCCGGGGTGGGCAGCGGGGAGAGCTCCGTGAGGGGAAGGGCAGTCACCGCAGGCTGGAGCCGTGGGTGGGGATCGGCGGTGGGATCGGCGGTGTTACCAGTGCCAGGGGCGCACAGAAATCGGGGTTTAACCCGCGTGTGCCGCGGGCCCCGCACGCTGCCCCAGGAGCGCTCACAAAGGCTGAGCGAGCCGGGGGGGTTTGTCTCGCCTCGCGGCTTCACAAAGTAATAAGTTCTTGTGAGTGGCGAGCACGATGCTTGGTTTTCAGCCGACCCCATCGGTAAGACTAAGAATCTTTAAGTGCCTCTTGTGCATTGTGTTATTATAAATATTTTCTTTAAGTCTCGTTGTTCAGATCTTACCTATTTGTTCACAAACTCAGCATTGTGAGTGCTCAGTTCTGTAGCTGCCTCTAATGAGGTCCACGGAGATATTGTTTCTGGTTGCCATGGAGATGAAACTTCATCCTTTAACGTATTTTCCCTTCTTCTCTCCTGTGCAGATGATTTTGAAGAGGAAAAGCCCAGTACAAAAAAGAACTCAAAAGCTCCAGCTAGGAAAAAGGAAGAAGGTTGTGATAATGGAATTTCCAACTCAGCAAAAACTTCAAAACAAACAGGGGCAAAATCACAAACAAAAGAAAATAAAAGGAACGGTAGAAATAAAGAGAACTGTAACAAGGAGGAAATGTGCAGGTAAGTTTACTTATCATTCTAGTCTGTGGGAACTTTCTCTTCATCTGATTTCTTTAGGGCCTGGTTCTGTGTATGTGCATGTGAGCAGTGTAGAGTCAGTCCTGAGGAAGATGGGAAGGAAATTTGTGAGCCTTTCCAAATTCGGTCATTTAAATATAAAATTTTATTTCATTTGTTTTAGTTTTCACATGGGACCAGGGATGTTTTATGGAATCCAGCATGAATAAATGCTGTCCTGAGATTTGGATGATAGGCAGAAATCTTTAAACATATAATTCTCTGGTGGTTTTTTTTTTAATATGAATATAATATCAGCACAGTCTGCATGTGTAGATTGCTATAGCAAATATATTAATAAAAAGAAATTAAACTGATTGGTCTCGTTTCAGTGGACACCCAGAGCCTTGGGCGTTATTGTAGGGAAACAGAAACAGCTCCAATTTCAGTACACAGTAAGAATAAATGATTCAGTGAACCATTTCTCCAAGGACTGGTTTGTACAAGCTGTTCTAAAGGATGGAACCTTCTGTAGGTTCAGGTGTGGCTCAGGTTTAGGTTTTTTCCGTCCTAAATATCCATGCAGAATCAGAACCTAAGTTTGCACTGGAAACATGTTATTCCATTGAGCCTGTGGTTATTTATGGCAGAGATAGTTTGCTCTACAGAGAAGATTTCTGTGATTTAATTGTCAGATACTCAGTCTGTTGTTGTTGATGCAGAGGTCATGCTCCATTTATTTCCCTATTTTTAGTGTCTTCTGTCTCTGCTCTGCTTAAATAAACAAACACCTACATTTCATGGTGCTAAAGCCGTTTTGATAATTTTAACAGTGACTCACCAAAGCCCCCTCAGAAGGAGATGAAGTTGAAGAAAGAATCACCTGTTAAAAAAGAGATGAGTGAAGACAATACTGACAATGATGATGATGATGATGAAAGTGAAGATGAATGGGAGGATGTGGAAGGTAGCAATTGCATGTTTATTAATTTTTAAAAAATTATTTTTTTAATAATTTGATTTTTGAACCATTTCTCATTTGGATTCAGATAAATGCTTATACTCTGTTTACTTAAAGTGTGTTCCATCTGTATATCTGTATCTAAAAGCTCATATCTCACAATGCTTTTAGAAAGGTTCCAAAGAAGAAAAAGAGCCACACAGCTGACCTTTTGGCTTACATTAAAATCATGCTGCCATGCACAAAGCACTTTCTCAGCTGCTTGTGTTGGCTGATGCTGAGCAGCTAAGGATGAGTCAGTTTGAAGATTCAAAACTGTGAATTCCCAGTAAAGAAGAGTGAAGATGAAACCAACTGAGCTGTTTGATTACATGGCCATCAACAAACTATGTTAAGAATCATGATGATCATAATCTTCTTATTTTGCTGCTACACATTTATGCCTTCTAAAGTGAAGAGCTGTCAGGTTTTTTCTTTGGTATTTTACAAGTACCCTTGAAGTCACATCTGCTCCATTCACCTTTCTCCTGACTGAGTTTGCCTGTGACAGTCACTAGGCATTAAACTGTTGTGAGCTGATTCTTCTACAGCAGGTGACTGGCATCCAACAGTTATTTGAAATAACTGATCACACACACTGTTATGGAAGGTCTGGGAGCTGGTAATTACTAGGGATGTTCAGTTTATAGACTGAGTACTTGAGAAGGAAAATGTAGGTTCTTATCCCATTATCAGTCCTCTCTGGGGGTCTGTTCCATGCTTACTTATAATTTATTAATATTTTATTTTTTCAGAGCTCCAGGAACCTGCCACAGATAAGTTTGAAGAAGCTGCTGTTCTTCCAGCAGTGGGGCTGCCAAGCAAACCTGTGGAGATAGAGATTGAAACCCCAGAGCAGATGAAGAAAAGAGAGAGGAGGTAAGAACAAGGAGGCAGTGGAGGGCTGGTAAAGGATGAAGTTAAAAGTATGCTAAGTCTTAGCTGTCACTGACTTGCCATGTTCTGGGTGAAAGTCCTCACTTTGTGCAGGCGGTTCAGTTGGAATGATGCAGGGTCAAGGGACAGAGAGCAGTCTACACTTTGACAATTTTACCAAAAATCTGCAATAGAAGTTGGCAGGAATAGAAACTTCTCAGCTTCCTTGAAAATCAAGCATGTAACTTCACTGTGCTTTATTCTAAATCAAGGGACAGCAGTAGATCTGCAAGGAGAACTGTGAGTGACTGGCATTTTGTTTCTGCAAATGTCTTAACAGCTCAGATGGAAGCTTCTGTGTGCCAATACCTGAGGTGTGAATAGGTGGGTCAAATGAATGCCCTTGGCATCTGGGAGCATTAACCCAAGGAAGGCTGACTTTGGGTGGTGGCTGGAGGCCTGATGATGAGAAAACCATTTTTCCTGGAATCTGAATGGAATGCCAGCAGTAGTCTAAAAGTCAGACAATTCAGTTAAATTTAGTATGGAGCTGTCCAAAACCGTTGATAAGAAACTGAAGGCACATGAAGTTAGGTAGAATTTAGACCAATATATATATATATATATATATATATATATATATATACACCAATATACCAAGCTCTCAGTAGTCAGGTGCATGGAGTTCACAGTCATATGCATCCTTCTTGCTTATTCACATAGCCAGTAACTAAACTTTTCTGTAAGTGTGCCCAGAAGATTCTCTGGGATGGATTCTCTTTGTGAACTGAGCCAGTTCAGGTGTCTGGAAAGGCAGGTCCACAGAAATCCCACAGCATCCATCTCTTTCATAATCTTCTGCAGAGAAAAAAGGAAAGCCGAGTTTGAAGCGTATCTTCGGAGGATGATGAAACGTTTCAGCAAGGAGGTTCGTGAGGACACACATAAGGTATTTGTCACAGAGAACCCTGGCAGAGAAAAAGATGAGCATAAAGATTTCTGAAGTGATTTGTAATAAAGAAGATGCTTAGTTTTGACCAAATAATGTGGGGCCGTGGCTAGAAATGAAAAAATAAAAAGGCTGTAGTCCTGATAAATGATTGTTAGACTCCTCCTAAATTGTGAGCTGGAAACATCAGTGTCTGCATTAGTAAAATTCTAGCTTAAACCATATGCAAATAGGATGTATATCTCTCCATTGAGGGAGATCTTTTCATTCTATGAGGGTTAAACTGCCAGTCATGTAGAGCAGGAGACACTGACAGGGACTTCAAGGCTTTCCTGTCTTCTGAAGACAGCGCTGTTTCCACCCTGTGAATGCTTGGGAGGTTTCATTTTTGCCTGTCTCTGTTAGAAGAAGCAGTGAAGTGTTCCTTATCTTTACCATGGACAAAAGTTCCACTAAAGAAGGTCTTTTGAGAACTCACTGTAAAAACTTTTCTCTCTCAGGTTCACCTCCTGTGTTTGTTAGCGAATGGTTTCTATCGGAACAGGATCTGCAGTCAGCCAGATCTCCTCGCCATCGGTCTGTCCGTCATCCCCACCCGCTTCACCACAGTGCCCGCAGGCAAAGTGGACCTGATCTACCTTTCCAACTTGGTGAAATGGTAAAACTTTTCTAGAAGTCATGCTGTCATAGAATGTAGAGCAAGAGTTCAGGGAGAGGGGTAACTAGTTACCAGTTTTCAGTGATTTTTTTTTTTGATTTTAAATACACGGGAGAGAGTCTATCCTTTTAACAGAAAAGGGTCAACTCTGAAGTTTAGGAATACAGTCACAAACACTAGACAATAAGTAGGTGTCTCATATTTCAGGTTTATTGGAACCTTCACTGTTAATGATGAGCTTTCCACTGAAAAAGGAGAGCCCCTTCAGTCGACCTTGGAGAGGCGCTTTGCCATCTGTGCTGCACAGGATGATGAGGAGTTGGTTCATGTAAGAGTCTGGGAAGTGCAGGGTTGGTTGCTGAGTTTGGATGCTGGATCAGTGCTGTATGTCAGGTCATACACAAAGTGGTTGTGAGGGTTGGATTTGGAGAAAATAGATTGGTCACATAGGTGATTCTGTGGTTTTTTATTTTGTTGTATTTTTATCTGGAGTGCTGTGATTAAATTAAATTTAAATTGCTTTGCAGATATTTTTAATTATTCTGCGAGCATTACAGCTGCTGTGTCGCCTCGTGCTGTCTTTTCAGCCTATTCCTCTCAAGGATACAAGACCAAAGGTAGTTTCTGCTGTTTGTGTGGAATAAAGAATAGATCACTGATTTAGTAGGATTAAAAAAACTTTCTGGCTGTTGCAACTTGAAATGCATCACTTACTGCATGAACAAGTGTTCTAGCTATAGTGCAAAAAAATGCAAACCCTGAATTTTTAGTTTTCTCCTTTAAAGAAGCCACACATTTTTGTGTTTCAGCAAAGACATGCTTCAGTGCTTTTAAATTTCTTTAAAACTTAGCAAACACTTGCTGCATGATTACACCTCTCTTCAGCCATTTGCCTGAAGTTTTCAAGCCCCTAAGACATGCCATTTGACTGTGCCTGCCAACCTTTGGTCTGCATGAACCTTGGGCTGATTTCAGTCTTTTTTTAAACATTCTTAGCCATGGTGATAAAAGTGACCTAGCCTGTTTCTTTGCAGGGAAAGAGCTCATCCAAGAGGCAGTCTCTCAGCAACACCTCTGAGGGACAGGAGAGTTCTGCCACAACACCCAAAGCTGGGGCAAAAAAATGCCCCTGCAAAAAAGCCAAGCAGGATGAGAAATCCTCAGAGAGCGAAGAAGACATCAAGGAGCCAAAGAAAGCCAAAACTGCTCAGACCAAAGGCGCTCACAGGTCAAAGCTGGCTAAAGGCAACCAGGAACAGAAGGAATCAAGTAATGAGAGCAGTTTAGCAGAAAAAGATGTGCCAGTCAGGCCCAAGAATGATCGGCGGAGACGAGTGGCCTCCAAAGTGTGTTACAAGGAAGAGAGTGAAAGTGATGAGGGCAGTGTTTCGGACTTTGAGGTTTCAGAGGAGGAGAGTGATCTCTCTGATGAGGATTTTGAAACTGTCTCTAAAAGGCGGAGGAGCTCACTGGCCTCCCAGAAGGCAAAGATGACAACTCTAAAAAGCCCTAAAACTGAGACTTCAGAATCAAGGCTGTCAAAAAATTCGTGTGGATCTGAGCCTACGCCAGCAAAAAGTACAGCTCCAGCCTTGCCTGCAGGACAGAAAAAGAGAAACAAAATCATTTCTAGTGATGAGGATGATGGACAACAGGAGGTGAGGAAAGCGATGGGCACAGACCAGTGGCTGGAGGTTTTCCTTGACCGTGAGGACAAATGGGTTTGTGTAGACTGTGTTCATGGCAACGTTGGCCAGCCCCAACTGTGCTTCACACATGCCACAAAGCCCCTTTTCTACGTTGTGGGGTTTGACAATGATGGGAGCGTCAGGGATGTGACACAGAGGTATGATCCAGTGTGGATGACTGCAACAAGGAAGATCCGTGTGGACCCTGAGTGGTGGGAAGAGACACTGCAGCCCTATGAAAGTCCCAATGTGGAAAGGGACAGAAAGGAAGAAACTGAGGTAAATGGCAACAGGTTGTTCAGAACATTTAGTGCCAGGAGTTCAGTCCTTGGATTCTCATGCAGGGAAAAATCATTAGGAATCTTTCCCTGAGGAAGGTTTGTATTTGAGCTTGAAATGTTGAGATGGAGGATGTTTTAAGGGGGATATACAATGGTAGATTAAAATAATATTGATTAGACTCTGTTCAGAGAAATTTGCTTAGTAAAAGTACTGCACAGCTGATGCTGGAAACATAACAATGTGGTTTCTGTACAGTTTAGCATTACCCTGCTCAGAGTCTTTGAAATACAAAGATCTGAGTACACATATCTTCGTACCTATTGGCAACAAGAATGCTTTGGTTTGTTGGCTCATCTGATTAAATTTCTGGTGGTTTTTTTTTCTTTGGTCCATACTATAGTCATAGTAGTGCAATTGAGTTGGGAAATCACTCTCTTTTGTATAATTCCTACAGTTTCAAGTTAAGCTTCAAGATCAGCCTCTACCAACAGCAATTGGAGAGTACAAAAACCACCCTCTCTATGCACTGAAGAGGCACCTCTTGAAATACCAGGCGATCTATCCTGAGTCAGCTGCTATCCTGGGGTACTGCAGGGGAGAGGCTGTCTACTCCAGGTGAGTTGTGCATGTGTTGTCACCTGTGTCTGTGACATTTGTGATAAATTGAAGAGCTAATTTGCATGATGGTATCAGCAGTAGTCTTGGTCCACATGCACAGACAGGTGAGGCATTTCTCTGCTCAGACAGCATTTGCCTATCACTTAGATACAGTTTTTCTACTACTCCTGAGATTTTGGAAGATCTCTTATAGATCACTTCACTATTCTTATGTTTACTTCTTTCTGGCCTTCCTAGAGACTGTGTACACACTCTGCACTCCAGGGACACTTGGCTGAAGAAAGCTCGGGTGGTGAGGATTGGAGAAGTGCCTTACAAGGTAAGAGGGTTTGACTTCCTCCTGTGCAATACACCTGCCCCCTAAAGCTCAAGCTCAGTTCTCTTTTGGTTTTTGTTTTCTCTTTGTCAGCAGATGCAGATTTCTCACTTGCTTGCCTGGCTTTTGGTAGCTGCACTGTGAATCTGTCCATCTCCTGTGCCTGTAGTTCCTACATACTACCCAAAGCCTAGCTTTCTCTTCTTCCCACCCTGAGGGTATCTGGCAGAACTGCTCCCTTTTCATCTTCAAAGACGTCCTAGTGTTTTATGTGCACTGCTGATGTGCACATACAAGGTGCCGTGGGCTATCATTTATAGGCAGTGGATACTGAATCTAGGAAATAGCATTTCTGCTCTTTCAGAACCTCCTTCTTTGATGTCCTAGGAAAATCTGAAATCACTGTCAGCTTGTTGTTAGGTGGTGTTACAGGCTTGGTCGTTGTATTTGCAGATGGTGAAGGGATTTTCCAACCAGGCGAGGAAGGCGCGCCTCATGGAGCCGGCAAACCGGGACCGAGAGGACCTGGCGCTGTTCGGCCACTGGCAGACAGAGGAGTATCAGCCTCCTATAGCAGTGGATGGGAAGGTAACTGGGAATGCAGAGGGCTGGTGTTAAAAGAAGTGTTTTGTATGGAACTCTGGACTTTATTTTTCCAGAAGTTGCATATTTCAGATGCGAGATCAGTCAGTAACGTCCGGATTCAGGATTAAGAGTTCTCAGATAACTGCACTCAGGAGAAAATGGGCAAAACTTTAGAGACCTTTCTCTCCTGAGTACAGGTAGTGAGTGCTGGCAGTGCACTGCTGGAGTTGTAATTTTGTTGATCTGATTTTCTTAGACCATATTTGCTTTGCTAATTCTCTGCATTACAGCCTGAGTAACAAGACCTGGGCAGAGGACATAGCTAGGAGATAACCATGCAGCTAAAATCTAGGCTTATGCTTTATCATGTGCATATTAATTGAATACTAGAGTGGAATGCAGGAGATCAGAAGGAAGGGAGGGCCCCTGAGTTGCACCAGGGATTTTCACCTCCCTTCAAAAAGCAGGAATATCACCATCTGCCTTTAATTTTGCAATAACAGGTTCCTCGGAATGAGTACGGAAATGTCTATCTCTTCCTGCCATCCATGTTACCCATTGGCTGTGTGCAGCTGAAACTTCCAAACCTGAACAGAGTGGCACGAAAGCTGAACATTGACTGTGTTCAAGCCATCACTGGATTCGATTTTCATGGCGGCTACTCACACCCAGTGTACGTGAAGCTGCTTTGTTGCAGCTGCCAGATGTTGATGTCCTGCAGAAGCTGTATACCCCGTGTTAAAGAGTGCATGTGACCAGTTACACACTTAGATCTTTTGAGACAGGCAGTTCTGTCAGTGTTCAGTAGCTTTGGGTTGGCTGGGTCAGCAGGTATTTGTCCCTTTTCTTTCTTCTCGTAGCTGACAGAGGATTGTGTTCTCCTTCCTAGTACCGATGGCTACGTGGTGTGTGAGGAGTACAAAGATGTTCTCATTGCTGCCTGGGAGAATGAACAAGCAGAAATAGAAAAGAAGGAGAAGGAGGTGAGAGTTATTTTTGCAGCTTCCTTATTGTTACTTTTATTAAGTGAATTTCATTGAAACTGTGGACAATCAAACAGGGTGGGCTGTGTAAGCGACAAACACAGAGCGCAGTGACTGTGAGGGGCTTGGTGCATCCCCCGAGAGCCCCAGGTTGGACTTGCTGTCCAGACGGCAGTGGGATACAGTACAAGTGTGTAGCAATATCTGCATACTCTGGAATAGTTTTCCATGTCTGCTGGGAAACAAAAATGAGGAATACACAGGTAAGAATAAAGTTTTGGAGGTAGTTCTGGTGTAATTTGCACAATCAGTGTGTACATTAGAAAGTGACTGTAATTTGTGTATTTAGCAGGTAATTGGACACAAATACATTTTACATTTAAGAATCTATTTGCCTGTAATCTTTTTCTGTGACACATTTAAGTTGGTGTTGGTTTTTTTTGTTGGCAGTTTAAAAAAAAATCTTCAGACTTTGGTCTTCTGTGGGCACAAATACATCAAAACTCATAATAGTAAATTTTTTTCTTTTCAATAACAATCCCCCACAGAAGCGTGAGAAGAGAGCTCTGGGAAACTGGAAGCTGCTGACAAAAGGACTTCTCATCAGAGAGAAACTGAAGAAACGCTACTCCATCAAGGTATTCTGCATTTCTGTTCGTGATTTCTTTTTCAGGATGTTATCTTTCTACCAATAGATGTTTTTCCAGTCTTTCCAATATGTTATGTTTCCAACTGTAGACTAGAATTTCCAGAGTATAGTTGCTCAAAAATCTTTGTCTTTCCCACTGGTAGCATGTGACTAGCACCTAGTCAAAAAAACTACACCAGAAATTCGATGTAGTCATGTCCATCAAAGATTCATTATTGTTTAACAAGAGATTATTGCTTCCCAAAGCATCATTTTTTGGTATTGTATTTTGACATACCCCCTTCCTAGATTTATTCCTCCAAGCCAAGCATGTAGTTAATGGGATGAGATTGGGATACTTTTTTGTTATGAAGTCAGGTATTTTAGTTCTTAATCTTCTCCCCAGTGAGAAAAGTGAAAAGCCTGATCTTTTTCTAGCAGGTTTGGTTTTATTTATCCATCATTAAAAACATTTTGGTTGCATTGAAGTAATGTTTGATGTCCAGAAATAGCCCCAAACCGGAACAACCAACTTTTGTAAGGTGTCACTGTGACAGATGACAAGCCCTTTTAGAAGGGGGAGGTTATGAGTGTTTCCTAGAACAACTTAACGTTTTCATGCCTGTTTTTTCTAGACTGAGCCATCAGCACCTGAGACAGAGAAAGGGGCGGGATTCTCTTCTGATGAAGAAGGAGCTCCGAGCTCAGAGAGCGCAGTGGGGAATGTGGCTATTTCTTGGCCCCAAAATCGCCAGTTAGAGAAAAAAGAAGAAGAGAAAAAGACCAGAAAGAGCAAGCGAGAAAGGAAAGGTGAAGAAGCCCAGTTGTTCCCTTTTGAGAAATTGTGATTAGAACAAGCTTTTTCCTTGCTATTTCCAGATGCAAGAACATTAGTCACAGTAAAAGTATCCTTTGCCAGTTAGGGACTTAGTCTTCCTGGGCACTTGTGTTTCTGAGCTGTCAGGGACCACCCTCACTCAGTATCCACTTTCCTTTGATACAGGTAATTAGATTCTTCCTTTTATCCTTAGGCTTAGGAGCAGCAGACATGCAGTTACACCTTCTGAGAAGATCACTTTGTGGCTTGAAGGGTTTTCTTCTCTTTTGTATCACTCAGCTCCTATTATTCAGTTTCCAGAAGTACTTCTTTCATTAGCACCCTCTTTTCCCATTTTTACTCCTTTTCATTTTTCCCTGCTTGCTCAGAATTAAAGCATCCAGCTGCTCTTTAACTGTCTGTGGAGAACTGTCCAAAGGACTGCTGATACCTGCTTTGATCCATAGCTTATCCAAATCCATGGTGAGAGTTCTTGCCTTTCTGTCTCATAATCACAGGAGATATACTTCCTCTAAGAAATAGCCAATCAGGAATTGGAGGAATCAAAATTTACTTTGTAAAGAATACTTGCATTTTGGGAACTTGGATTTGGCTTTTCAGTCTACTGTCTTTCTTTATGTTCAGAAATCTTGTGCTTTGGAAGGTAGAAGCCCTGTCCTCATTTCAAACTTAAGATTCAGTATGCCTTCTTAAGTAATTTGAATATATACATATTTGCTTCTGTTTCTTACCAAGATCCTGTTCTGAAGCAAAACATGTAAAACTGGCTGAATGTCACTGTCAGAAACAAAATTCACTGAAACCATAGAGTTCTTGTTATTCAGTACCATAGCATTAAAAAACTGTTGAGTGAGGAATGTAAAATCTACACAAGCTTTTCCTGCACTTTGTAGTAGAAATACTGATCTGTCTTTTGCAGTATTATATATCTAAATTCCACTGATACTGTCTCTGCAAAAGTAGAGAGAAAAACAGTTTAGTCATTGCTGGACATTGTCACATAGAAAAGATTGAAATGCCAGAAAATGGCTTACATGTAATTATGTTCAGAAAAAAAAAATCTATTTTTGTACTGTATTTGTAGATCAAATTAAAGTTTGAAAAAAAGAATCTGTTGTCTGTTACACCTCCCCTCTGGCCAGCTTGCTGTTCTGTAAGCAGCTGTTTCCCTGGAAGGACCATGGATAAGAACTGTAATATCCTGGGTCCCAGGATAGCCCAGAACCAGCTGCTTGTGAATTGTTCTCATGTTAAGGGTCTTCATTCTCAGTGTTCAGTTTTTGCTACCAAATTCCAAATAAATAAAGACCAACCTAAGCTGGAGGCTTGGGGAGTAGATCTGATGTGTACATAAAGCTTCAAGAAGTCTGTATCTTGCAGGAACGGGTAATACTGCAGTGGGCCCAGAGGGTGTATTTCCTTCTGAGTTAGTGTGGCACAGGATACACCCTGAGATGAGTGTGCTCAGTGTGGGGCCCATGTCCAGCTTCTGCTGGTATTGGTAGCTGTTCCATCAGCTTAAATCAGGAGCTGGTATGAGCTGTACCAAAGCAACTCTGTGCTGCCTCACTTGGGACACAGCAGGGATACACAAAGCTGTGAGTCTAGGAATTACTTATAATCAGCTGGAAAAGAGACAAGAACATTTTCAGATGGCAGGATCCTGCTTAGCAGCCATGCGGACAGCTGGTGCTCCCAGCCCAAGCATGGGAAAGATGAAAGAGTAAATGTGCTTCAGGCTGTTCCTATAGAAACACTGTTTATGTACGTGCAGTGAAAGTGAGTCTTGGCTTCACCAGAGCACCTGTCCTGTGGAATGTGAAGTTCTTGTCTGTGAAAGGAATCTTAATTTATTGTGTATTATTCTGGTGCACATGCTGGGATGCAAGACAAAAGTACTTTACACTGCTGAAGGGACAGGTAACCCCTCAGTCTCTTTAGAAATACAATAGGCTGTTGCAGTCAGGTTGAACCATCATGTTTTTCAAATAATCTTGCAGAGGCAAGGAGGTGACTGATTTCAGTAGTCAGTAACGGTGAGTAAAACCATGGCAGACTGGCACCAGCAGTACACAAACCAGAGAGCAGCTGTGCTGTCATTAGCAACTTGCTTCCCAAAATGGGGAAGTATTTGCAGGACAAACAAAACACACCTGTGCATTTATCTCAACCAACAACAGAAAACTAGTTCATGTGGAAGCTACAAACTAATCCGCACGTACCTGGACACTATTCCTGAACATAAAATGTACAATACTTACATTTAATAAAAAAGAATCCTACAGACCAACCTTTTGAAAACCGTATTTTATTAAATATACAAAAGCTCAGCACTTCTGTAGAAAATTGTATCTTCATCTCTAATTTGGTAATGCTGGCTAGCGTCCTGCATCATGGGCAAAACAGCAGCATTCCAACCCATTTCTCTCCCCAGTGGAGCGCAGTTCCTAACTGGTGGAGCACAGGTTGGTGTTGGTGAGCAGCAGGAAGACGCTGCAGTACCGCTAACACGGGCCAGCTGCATGCATGAGGCCACATCCCCTCCCTGTCCTTTCACACACTGCTCCTGCTTTTACCGGCAGAACTGAGACACGAGACTGAACTGACAACATTCAAATACCAAAAGAATTAAAGTAATTAAGGCTAATAAAGTAATTACGACTTCTCAAAACATTTATGATTTGTAACTCATTTCTCTGTCAGTACCATTTCTAGCAAACATTTGCTTTTATGTATGTTTAAGTCAAGTTCTTTTGGTACAGAGAACACTCTTCTGATGGTCATAAATAGATTTCATAAATGAAGACATTATTTTTGTACAGAATTGTATATACTTAGAGAAACCCCTGAAACACTGTAGTGCAGGAGAGCCCATCTGGAAGCCAGACTCCATCCTGGTGGAGAGACTTTAAACAGTACAAGAGTGTCTCCAGTCTTGAGTACTGGTTACAACAGAAATATGTAAACATGAGCCATCACAACACTACAAGAAGGCATTCCTCTAACATGATACAAAGCTCTTAATTTAGGCTACTAAAATCTATGAAAACTAGTCAGGCAAAACATTTCCATTATTTAATTTCATGGAGTATGTTCATTGTCCTTACTAAGTGAAATTCAAAAGAAACAGTATACACAGCAAAAAAACCCCAAATATTTTAAAGACTATATATTCAATTATAAAAGCTGATGTTGTTTCAAGGCAGCAGGTTGTTTATTTACAGGTTAGTGACCTCAGAGCATCCCCTTAAGTGCGATTTGAAGTTAAATTTTTGAAATACTTATGCAATGGTATAGTCTGGCTATCATTTTGGATGCTTAATCAAGAACAACTTCAGAGACTTTTAAAAGGTTGGGGGAAATCAATGCCTCCTAATAAATTCGCCCGACCTCAGAGCACTGCTAACCTGGCCAGTCATTATACTGAGTTACTTTGAAAATCCTCAGTCCAGAAGCACATGGTTTACATGAGTATTGTGTGGAGTTTGCCTAAGCAATTTTCCCTTTAAACACACACACTGCCAAATGCATCAGGCAAAGGAATGTTCCTGACTGTGCTACTAGAAAAGGCAGCAGAGGGAGGGTTTTCAGGGACAGGTACACACACGTATTTCCTAAGGATACCTAACCATGGTCCATAGGATCCAGCTGGCACCTTCTCCAAAACACACCCACATCTTTCAGTGAGGACTTGCCAGTTCTCAAATCAGGGGAATTACTAAGCAGTAAGAGGCACAAAGCTGCTTGTTCACTAACTTATCATCAACACAGACACTCCAAACTGCTTTTTTCCCCCAAGTTGATGTCACTGACTTCCTACAAACACCATCCTATAGTCCCATGGATAACGTGTATCAACAGTCCCATTCAAGCCCCCTCCCCAGCTCTTGGTGCTCGCTGCTGAGCTGTGATTTGCTGGAAGCACAGTGCAAGAGCCAGGACAGAAATGCACTTGAGAAGTTTCTAACCAGGATTCGGCTCAAGACCCGACCACCTCCTTCTCACTGCTGCTTCTTGGGTGGAACACGAGATCTCGCCACCACGACGGGAACCACGGCGAGCAGCGCGATGAGCAGAGCCCAGAGGGGGCGGTAGAAGAGCCACCCCACGGAGATGGTCAGGAGTGACAGCGAAGTGGCCACGCAGAAGGCAAACGCTTTTAATCCAATGTTAACCAGATCCCTCACAACAGGAAACCAGTCCACTGCAGAGAGAATTAAACGTGGGATAAAGCAGTTGACAGGATGACAGTTTAAAAGAAAGTCTCGTTTGTGCCTAGGACCTGCACACTAACTAATGCAATCGAAAGACAGACTCGAGCTATTTATCATGAGCACTGGATAAGGCATTCCAGGCATCCTCAAGGCACTTGATAATTAAGCAGCAGCTAAATATATAAGGCAAGGCTATCGTGATCTCTTCAGACAGGAGATAATCCAAAATGAAGTCTGAAGACTTGTCCAAGGCTTGAGAGGCAGAGGAGATGAATAGCCTTGTAGCCATGGAACAAGTCTAGGGCAACTGATACAAGATGCTAGCACGAAAATTAATTTCAGGTAACAGTAGATCTTGCAGCAGCATGTATATGGATAAACAGATCAGAAAAAAAAGTTCCCAGCTACAAAGCAAATGATATCTTTGATGTCTGAAATTTATACAAGTTTGAGGCATCGTCCTGCTTTTCTGTTTTTATTCCAGCATTTTTATAGGTTAAACAGATAAACAAAAACTTTCTTTGCTGTTGTTTACAATGGTGTAGAATAACCAGACACGAAGACATATTTCCATACAACTACTGACTGGGACCTGTTGGGGGGGACCAGTTGTATGTGGGTGCAGAAAGTCATTGTCTTGCAGCACCTTTTGAAAAAACCAGCCCAACATGTGCTTTGGCTTCTGATTTTGGTAAGCACTGGGCTTGGATCTTCTGAGACTGGCAACAGATATTTGCATGGGATATTTTTAGTGTTCACAAAGCAACCAGATGGTTTTGGGATCCTGTTTACCTGCAGTTGCCTACAGTGACTTTCAGATCAAATCAAATCTGAGTTCAAACCAGATTCCTCCTGGTCTCCAAACTAATTAACTGCATATGAGAGCAAAAGAAGACTCTCTAGAGGTTACAATCCTATTTGTAGATCATTTTACCTTTCTGTAAAAAATCTTACCTAATGTGTAAAAGATTCGAGTCATTAGGCTGATGCCTACAAACATTGAGAGCCAGCCTGCTGCACGGAGGGCCCAGGTCTTCATGGTGTTACTCTGATGCTCCTTCTGAAACACCTCCTGAAAGCAAACATCATGACATGAAGCCTGTTCCTCAATTTCTTTCCAGATCCTCTTAATTCCAGCATATTATGAGCAAATCAGAGCCAACAGCATTTTAGGAGTACAATTTCTCTTGTGGAAAGTACATTGCAGCTCATTCCACAGGGTTTTGTTTGTGCAGTGTGGCAGTGCACTGCAATAGATTGCACAGTGCAGCATGAGGGAAACTGAATTTTTTCCTGAATTAAGAGCCTAACAAGCACCATTTGACACTAACCACAGGCAGAGAGCACACAGGTTTTGCTGCAGTTGGATACATTCAACATTACGGTGGAAAACAAGATACTAATAAGTGACTGTACTGAAGACAGAAAGATCTGACTTCACTGTGCTCAGAGGAAGACAGAAAAGGCAATACTATCCACTGATGGCTGAAGGAAAGGTGTGTGAAAGAGAGCAAGCAGGAGGAAGGGAAGAAAAGATAAAAGGTATTTCTGCATTTCATCAGGCAAAGCAAAGCAAAGCATCTATCTGCAAGACTTCTAAGATTTTTTTCAAAATGGGCTGTGTGACCCTCTGGCTCTAGAAAATGTTCACATGAAGACAGCTGGGACATAATAAAGCACTAAATGTGTATGACTGACTGATTACTTGTACATACAACTACTCTACAAATTATTCATTTGTAGTGAGTTAATTTTCAACAAACTAGAATTCATTCTAATGAAGATTCAAAGCTCACAGCAGAGAGGGGATTCTAGTGCTACTTTCAAGTCAAAACAAAAGCCCTTTTAACTGTTTTTGGGAGCTCCTGTAAACTCTTGACATCTGGGAGTTTTTTTGCAGCAAGGCATGATACAATCATTAATGGAAACAAACCTACTAAAAGGAGTAAATGAACCACCAAATTGCTGGAGCATGCAGGATTTACTGGAGCATAATGCTCTGCCTGAAGGTTCTTTCTCAGCCACAATTGCAATAAACACTTCAAACAAGCCTGAAGTCCTGTTATTAGGAGCTGAAGAGAGAATACCTCCTATGGTTTATTTAATTAAAGCCCGATTTTTACTATTGTTATACGACACCTTTTCAAAAGCACGTGCATGAATGTATAAGCAGGAAACTACGAAGGAGCAAATAAAAGCAAAATGAGAAGGTGCAGAAACAGTCTTTAAAGCAAAGGATGTTCAAAAGCATCACAAGAGGATTAAAAAAAACCCCCAGGAATTATTATAGCCAAATTATGGACTGTTACTGGCCAAAGCTTGGCATTTTCTGCAACACACAGAACGTGCAGGAACCTGGAAGGCAAAGACAGGCTACAGCATGTTGTTCTAGAAAAAGGAGGGAGAAAAGCCAATGTTTACATTGAGTATCTGCTCCATTAGAGCAGGCCTGAAGAAGAATGAGAGCTTGCTCCTCTGCTGCTTCTGCACTACCATCTCCAGTTTTAACCCTTCACTAGTACAGTGTAGTATCTCACCTCCACAGAGAGATCCCCAGGGTACAGGATCTCCAGGACGTCTCCAGACTTGGTGTGATATGGAACCAGCTGATCACCTCGCTGGCGAGCAATCACAGTCACCTTGGAACAAAGGGAAAAGTATTTACTGGTTACTGAGTTGGGAACAGAGTTTACAAAACACAAAAACAGCTGAAGATTCACCTTATCAGCAGAGCCCAAATGAGGATCATCTCCACTTAGACCTGCATAGAAGAACGAGACACGAAGGTCTCCCACCTACAAATAAGAAAAGAATGGAAGTCAAGAAAGATTGTTTCACAAAGGAGAATCACAGGAAAGACAACTGAGCATGGGAACACCCTTTATGTAGTAACACTTCTTCTGAATGTTTATGTCAAGCCAGAGGATATCCAGAATGATTTCCAAGCTGTACTTTTTCAGGGCTAGTTGACAGCCGGAACAGGAGAGCTCAAAAGCTGTGTTGCAATGCCCCCTCTGATTTAGCTGCAGGAGCACATTAACACCAATTATATGCTTTGTTCATCGCTACTCATTTCATCTTTTGGCAGAGCAGATCAGGCAGCACAAGCTGACAACAAGCCATTTCATTGTACTGCTTTCAGCAAGGCAGAGGTAGAACCCACCTCCCAGCACCATTCCATGTCTTTCCATTTAAAAGCATGGCAGACTCAAGAAAACAGAAGACAAAGAAGCAGGATCAGAAGCTTCCTGCAAGAGAAGAACTCATGCTGAAGGACTGCACTAAGGGAGTCATCCTGTGTGATGGTCTGTACTCCATTTTCTATATCTTTAAATAGAAATGGGACATGCCTCACTTTCTTTTTCACCTAAGAGTAATCACTGCTTTGGTTTATCTTTCTTGTCTTACTTCTGGACGCCTGGGGTTCTCACTGTGATAAAAGTAATCTCCTCCTCGGGTAACATCAGCATGTGGATCCTCAAGGTTTGCCAAGCTCAACCGCTTGAAGTTGTCAATTTTATCCACGAGACCTAAGGAGAACAAAGTATCACGCTGAGGCCCAGTGTCTAACCTGGAACAGCCAATTTGCTGGCTGGCTTCCCCATTGTCACTGGACACGATGGCTACAGTGAAAAGAACCAAAGTCCACTGCTGATGCAACAGCAGACACAAAGCCAGGACAGAGCAATCCTTACCCTTAGAAAGGACAAAGCTGCCGACCTGGACGTTAGGAGAAACAGCAGTGAAAGACTCCACAGCCATGGCACTGAGGAACAGAGAGAGTCCCTGATTAGTCCCAGAATCAAACTCTTATTTTACAGTATGTGATATACGGCACAGAAAAGGTATTATGGTAAACCTCAGGAGAATGGCCAGCAAGCTAAAACTCAGCAATAAAAATGGCACATTATAGTGTAACTAAAATGCTGCAGATGAGAGATATAAGAAACAAATTCTATATGGCAATTGCCATAAACAAGCCTGTGAGCTTATGCACACTGATTTAGAAAAGGCAGCATGCAAGTGGCATGACAAGCTCAGGGGACATCTGCTATTCTAACCCTCTACTTGTAAAAAGAAAGAATTACTAATAGACTGCACTAAAGGACAATAAAAGCCAGAAAGGAACCCATTCAAGTTCTCCTCCACAGAGACCCCAAGGTCCATGGGTAATTTAACAATAGCTTGATGCCCAGCCATTACCAATGGACAGCTTAATTCTGGTCCCACCAGGCAGCTCTGAACTGCTCTCTAATTTCTTTACCTTCATTCTCCCAACTACCAAAAGAACAGCAGTTTCCATCTACTTCACTGTGTTATGAAATTAGTCATTTAGCTTTCATCTGTGATCAGATCCAGTGACAGACTCCAGAGGGACTGTGCCAGGTGAAACATTACCTTGGGTTTTTGTGTCCAATTTCTTTATCAAAGTTTCTGCTGTTCACAACTTCCGATTTCCACTCTGTATCTAAACAGAATGATATGAAGGTTGAGGAAAAGACACTTGGATCTGAGTTACTGAAGACACCTCTTAATCAATTAATCAGCTGTAAGTCACACTTCCAGTAATACTGTTTACATCAAGGTATGTATGTGATAGTCTGTACTGATACTTAGATCCATCCTCCTAGATCCCTATGAGGGAATGGTGGGATTTAGGGAAAAAAAATAAATGTTAGGGATAAAATTGTAACTCAACTTTACTCAGCTTTGCTGCTGGTATCTTCCATGATCAGGCTTTGATTCCTGGCTCCACGCTTTGGGAATAACCTGGTTTTGTGAGGAAGAGCTGTGAGCTCTGCTGAAACCAGCTGGAAAGAGTGGCAGAGAGAAACCACCACATACTGACTGTAAGCCCAACCCCAGCCCTCACTAAAGGGAGTGAGGGTAACCTGTGGTGATAACAAGGGGCAGAAGGCAAAGGGACAAGAGTCTGGATTGAACTTGATACTGGAAAAGGGTGAGAGCAAATGTGTTTTGCCAACACCGATTCAGTAATTAATTTATTATCAATTAAAAAAAATATTTAAGTTAATTTTCCCCAGTCAAGTCTGTTTCGCCCACAATGGCAACTGGAAAGCCATCTCCCTATCTTTATTTCAACCTACAAGCTCTCTAATTCCTGTTCTTCCCAGTCTCTTCTCCAGTACCCCTGAGGAGGAAAGCAGGCAAGCAGCTGTGTGGGTCCTTGGCTGCCAGCCAAGCCTAACCCACCACAGCTAATAATACACAGACATTCACTGGACAAAATCCATCAGTCTTGAGAGGGCAGCTGGTTTTTTAAATGGCATTTCTTTTTGTTCCCTGTCAGCCTATAAGGCTGTTTTTCACAGCTCACAACCACTAGCTTTGCTCCTTATGTACCTCCATGCAGCAGAGTCCAAGGTTTCACTGAGCTGGGTAGTTTTACATGATCACACCCAGAAACTGCTGCACGCCCACGTTACACATCCATGAGCTTTAATCAGAGATAAATGAAGCACAGAGACCAATCTCCAGCAATATGATGACTCAGTATTTTCCTGCCCCTGGGCAGATCAGAATATCACGCTCAGTTCTGCTCCTGCCAAAAAAGCCTTTGACAAAAGCCACAGTGCACATCAGAAGGTGCTGGTGGTTTTCATTACCTGGTATCAACACATAAACAAGTTTTCAAAAGGCTCCCTTACAGGAGGCAGCAGCTACACTGCTCTTTCCTGTCTATTCTCTGCTGCTCACAGCTGATAAATGCCCAGTTACTCCATGTCTGAAGTGTAATCTCAGGTGTAGCTTTGAACAAACTTCCATCTCTGCCCATTTCCTGTCACTGGGGGCCTTGTGAGTCCTGTTTCTGGAGCCTTCTATCCCTGGATGCTGCTCTGAACCTTTAGCAGTTCCAGGACAAGACTCAGGTTTTCTGCAGTACTTTCTGCTAACAGCACATCTCCTTTCACCTCAGTTAGCTCAAGAAAAGAGGTTCTGCCGCTTGTTTAGGTATCAGAACTTTTGTTTATTTCTTCACATTCCTTTCCTTACTTTCCCAAGAAGAAAATTCAGGTTTTACCAAAAATAAACAAAATACACACACACAAAAGCCCAAAGTTACATGCATAAAAAAAGGTACTTTCCATTGATCAACTTACTGTATGAATACTTTGTCTCTTTCTTAATCTCACCATTCTCTTCATATTCCCTGTAGAGAAAAGGGCTTGGGATGAGAACCAAAACAGTGCACACACACCCCTGCTCAGGGCAGAATACACTTTACAAATGAAATGAACAGACAGATCACTGACAACACAAACTTATCTTCACACGTGACTTAACTCTTCTCTGAACTACAGGCTCTGAAGACAGAGATTCTCTGTACAAGGAGAAAACTACACACAAATGCTGAACAGTCACAACCTGTTTATTCCCATGTTTCCAACAAGGAGGTGTTGACTAGATCAATGAGGAACAACTAGTATTAAAGACAGTGAGCTGACCTAAATCAAATGTTTTACAGATGTTGCACCATAAGCAAGCTAAAACTGAGAAATTGTTTTTCAAACCTTCACAACCTCTGACTTTTTTTGTGACATGAAAGACATCTGGAACACGAATTCTGTGCAGTCAGACCTACCTAAGAGCTAATAACTTTCATACTACTGTCAGTGGAATTATTAGTAATAGCAGAAACATTTTCCCTATTTGGTTTGCAACTACGAGCAAACATCTCATTAGTTTTGTTAATTGCCTTGAAAAGGTACAAAGACTGCAATATTGCCTATGATGAGCTAACCCAAGTGTTTCTCAAACAACTAAAATTTCCAGTTTACTTTCAAATCTAGAAATTAATGTTGTTTTTTTATTATTAAGGTATCAGAGTCTTATAAAAATCAAGAAATCGTGTCTCGGTTTAGTTAAGAACTTCAATTTGCACACATTTAAAGTACTAAAGAAATTAAGAGATTGAATGAAGTTACAAAAAAATTGTGAGGGGATCCTGTTAATACAACAGTTTTATAAAGAACTTCTAAAGATTACTTTCACTTACTTGGAATCTTCATATTCTACCCACTGGTACATTTCCACGTTACGCTTAAGTTTGACAGCCTGGATGGAAAGCCCGTAGCTGGGGTCAAACAAGGGCTGTGGAAAAGTTAAAGAAAACACCAGTCAGTAGAAATGCTGTACCTCACAAATTCAAACACTGTACTTTTACTATCAAACCCATTTACATACCTCCCTGGACACAGTTAGCTCTATGTTACACACATTTGAATACAGGATAAAGTTTGGGTGGTAGCTGGCAATGCTTACAGAGGAGGAGAAAAGCTACACATCTCTTCTGGATATCAAACATAACTTTAATTGGCAAAGACTTTTCCTTCCCTCCAAAGCTGAAATACTCATATCTTCAAGGTACTATTTCATTTACCTTAGATGTACTCAGAGCACCAGACAAGTGCACCAGTCTCCCTTCATTCTGCTGTGAGACACTGTGGATGGTATCAAGAGGGACCACAAGAGAAAGTCCCTCATCAAGAGATTTGGCTGTCCTTAATGCTCGTCCCTGCAAGCAAGAAAACCAAAATCAACTTGTGGAGAATCAATGGCACAGCAGTGTTTTGTGAAAAAGGTTAGAAGACAACTAAACTGAGGACCACAAGGAATGCTTGTGTATTCAGCCTCAAGGCATATTTTCAAAACACACTTGTACTTCTCCACTCTCTCTGTGTCTGACATAGTTTGGGGCAGTATTTCTTCCCCACACAGCGGGACCATTACCATTGACTAAGCTTCTCAAACATAAATTATTCCTACAATGGTCCAAAGCTCTTCACCTCTTTTGTTCATAGTTCATGAATAACTGCAAAAATGATGCAAATTATAGTCCCTTTTCCACAGACCCAGGAGACTTCCTGGCAGCAGTTTCCCCTGCCTTACCATGATGTCATGGTGTGCTTTTTTCTGCAAAGTCATCAAAAGTGGGAGTAGTTCTTTTTCCTCGTATAGAGGTACAAAAGGAAGTCTTAGGTGAAAATTCACAAAATTATGCTCCCCCACTCCAAAACTGCCAAAGCCTGTATGTTTGCAATGGTAAGGTACTAGGATTCCCTGCTTATTCTTTTTTTTAACCTAAAACCAAGATATAAAATAACACTGAGAATAAATTAGTAAATAACACTCCTGGTTTTGCAACATGGGGTATGAATTCCTTTAGCACAATTGTAACAACACCAGAAATTAGGGCCTTTTGTTATCCCAAGAAAAGAGAGAAGGCTGGAATGTGGCTGGCTCATGCAATTCCCTTACAATAATACCACAGACTGTTTCTGCATCAGTCTCTCATCTTCTGTCTCACCACACACGGCCACTGTCTCTACTACACTCAGTTCTACAGAAATACTACCTGTGGCCCTGTGATTTCACTCTTCTCTTATATCCCAAGCATAAGCACCAGGTTGTCCAAACATAAATTCTTCTTCTCATGGACGAAGTAATAAAACTGTGTACAAACACTGACAATATTTCACTTACTTCATTGGTAAAAAGAAGGTAGAAAGCCAAAAGAAATGTCACAAGTCCCATCAGCATGCCACCAGAAGTCTCGCTGAGCCTCTCCAAGAACCCCGGTTTGGACTCACTTGTGATTTTAACATGCTCTTTTCTGCTGCCAGTGTCAGAGAACTGTTGGAGATAAACCAAAAATGCAATATTGGTGTGAAAGGGGAAAGCATTCCGTTTCAAAACAAGTCTGTTTGCTTTGTTAATACGACTGCTCTAAAGAGTAGCACCTCTTGCCTCGGACCAAAATTTTCCCACACTCATTAAACGACTCATCACACTTTTGAAATCAGAAATACAATCAATAAATAAAACTCCAGCCTGATGGAAAAAACCGATTTCTTTCACAGTGGTTCAAGCTTTCTCCAGTTTGTCTCTAGGTTCTGTATTTGGTGTCCACGCCCTGCATTCAGGCCGTGACAAACTGAGTAACAGTTCTGAATTCCAGACCAGCTAAAACATCGCTATAAATAACAAGTTACACTTCACCTCATCAGCGACAGAGCGCCCGCATACTTCAAAATAATTACATCCAGGGCAACAAAACCCGATAGCTTAAAACAAAACCGCTGCTGCTGTCCTGTGAGAGCCCAGGGGTTTATCTGTGTGTAGGCGGGCTGTGGGGGATTGCCAAGATGCAGCTTTAGATCAGAACACGCAAGCAGCCAAAGCAGGGGATGGGGCTTCTCTTCGTCTCCTCTGGAGATGCCCGGGGGCTGTGACCCGTCCAGGCCTCTGGCCCCAGCCAGGGCACCTCGTGGGGGGAACGGGCCTGCCTGGGCGGCCGGTGCGAGCAGCACTTACGTTCCTCGACATCTTGAGCCTGTTGATCCCCCCGGGTACCACCACACAGGGACCACAACAGCCGCGCACCGACAGCCGCGCCCTCCTCCGCCTCAGGGCTCTCCCGCCCCCGAGCCGCTCCCCGCCCGCAGCGGCGCACGCCGGGACGCGTAGTTCCCGCCGCGGCCGGGAAGCCCTTCCTCTCTCCCTGCCTCTCTCCCTGCCTTCCTCCCTCCTCCCGCGGGGCGGGCGGGAGCTGTAGTGCGGCGGGGCCGGGCCTGGCGGAGCCGCAGCTCCCTCCTCAGGAGGTGCGTCAGCGGCCGCCGGCGGGCAGCGAAGGCGCTTCCGGAGGCGGGAGGTCGCGGCGTGGAGCGGCGCTGCCCGGAGCGGTGCGGGCCGTGCTGGAGCGGCGGAGCGGCGGGGCCAGAGCGCGGCGCGCTGCGGGGGGAGGCACCGGCCGGCTCCGCCATGTCCTACTGCAGGCAGGAAGGTGCGCCCGCGTGTCCTCCTCAATGTCACCCCGCCGGGACGGGCTCGCCCTGAGGCGGCCGGGGCGGGGTGGGGGCGCCGAGGGGTGACCGCCCGTTCGTGAGGGGAAGGCGCAGGCGGAGGGGGGAAGAGGCAGCGCTGCCGCTCCGACCCTTCCCCTGGCGGAGGGCGGGAAGCGCGGCGGGGCCATGAGGCGGGGAGGGCGCCGAGCCCCGGGCGCGGGCTGGGAAGGGCCGGAGCGCGGCGGGAGAGCCCCGCAGGGACCGGATTTTGCTGCGGAGTGCGGGCGGCTCCCTGTCCTGCGATGGCACCCGCCCGCAGGGGTTAAAGTTACCGCTTTTGGTTTAGCTTAATGGCCAGAGGTGTCGCGTTTTGCCTTCTTAAGGAAAACGCGGTAGGTGGACGGGGGGGGGGCAGAGCGCGAGCTTTATGTGTCTGTATCGTGTTGTACGGGTTGTGGTGTTTATAAGGCTGGACCATTTCTTACAATGGGAGATATATATCCATATTTTTCTGTATATATATATAGGTATATATGTATACATCCATATATATATATATATGGATGTATGTGTGTATATATCCCCGACCTCTTAAGTAATGCAAAGTGGATAAATGTAAACTTTCAAACTAGAAAAAAAAAACAACAAAAACAAACCAAAGCCGTTCTGTAGTTCTAAATGCCATTTTTAAGTTACAAACTTTGGCACAATGAATGCTGGTTATAAACCACGGTGAGGCAGTCATAACCTATGGACCTCTTTTATGCTTTATGGTGTCCTTTATTTAGTTTTTCGAGATCTGTAAGCTGCCTTATGCAACCCTACAAAATTACAGCGACAGGAGTTAGAGTTCACTTGTTTCTAATTCCATTTATATAAGTTAACATTCCATATTTTAAAGTTTGCTGGAGTACAATGCAGAGTTGCCAGAATAGTTTCCCTTTTAAAAGGTTTTCGATGTATTTGTTTCTCAGACATGTTCAAATGCATGTTTGGTTACTGAGCAAAGTAAAGGAAGTTAGTGAACCTCTGCTGGCTGAGGTCACATGGCCAGAAGATCCTAATTTCTAATACACCGAGTCACTGTAGTGACTTTATGAATTGGGAGAATTCTTGGGGACTTTACTATTTTTTTCTGCTCAATGACCACTCAGTTGGGCACTGAAAAGAGTTTCAGGTAGCTGTTCTTTTCTGCTTGTGCCTGCCTTGGAGTGTCTGTTACAGTTTTACAGAGTTGTTAGAAAACCACTCGGGTTTCCAGCCAAGCCTCCCCACCCCGCAATGGAACTTTTTGGTTAAATCAAGAGTGGCCCAAGAGCAGGAAGTATTGTCTTTTGGGTTTCTGTCCTTGGGAATGTTCACAGCACCTGTCAGTATAGTTAGTTCTGCACCGTGATGGTTCTCTTCAATATTTAATTCAGATGATTACTGTAAAATATTACACTAGTCTTTAATGAAGAGCACTGTTATTAATAAGCATCCTATTGAACAGTTATTTAGTGTGGTTTTTTCTTTCGCTCTTCTTTTTTTTTTAGTCTAACTCCTTTGTCTGTGTTAGTCCTGGTAACAGGGTAGTTTGAGCTTGTTTTGAAACAGCTTTTTAATTTCAAAGTTCAGTGAACTGTACTGTGATCTGCAGCCATTACAGGACGTTGCTGTGAAAATTAGAACTTTAGAAGAATAGAATTTCAGTGTGTATGAGTTCCACTGAGCCAATAGTTGAAGATGATGGTTAAGTACAACAGAATTCAGTCACCATTAACATCAGTGCATCACGATGAATATCTCACTACCTTGTGGCCATTTTGTAAATGACTCTCTTTCTGTCTCAGATTTATCTGAACTTCTTGTTTCCTGTGTGGTAGGAAAAGACAGAATTATATTTGCGACCAAGGAGGACCATGAGACACCGAGCAGTGCTGAGCTGGTTGCAGATGACCCAGATGACCCTTACGAAGAACAAGGTCAGTAGTGAGGAGAAGAACAAAAGTAAGGAGTGGTACACCACATGTAAAACCAATAAAAGAAAACAAATTAGGTAAAAATTATTAATTTTTAGACACTGAGGGCAGTTGGTTGTGCAGCACATAAACACCCAAACTTTTGGTGATTTTAACTGCCAAGTTAGGGCATCACAAATGACATGCTTTCTTTACAGTGTTTTTTTTCCTACACTTGTAATGATTTTTTTGCAGAGGCCTGCTCAAATAATCACTTGATGGCTTTTAGTCTTGGTTATTAGCCAGGGATATCCAGAAAAACCTTTTCCTTTTATTCTTTTATTAACAAAGTTAGAGCTGAATCAGTGAAAATGATGGTATTTTTTCACTGTTTTCAGTGACACCACACAATTTTTAGAGAAACTGGCATGAGTTACGTACCACTGTCATTGATGTGAGTTGCTCACCTGCCTGTTTACCCCTGAAATTGTAATTTGGTGATCTCTGGATATCTGATTTTAGGCCAGTTATGTCTGGCTAGTGCTGTACTATACTCATAGCAATATAATCAATAATTGTAGTAATGTCTTTCAATGGTACATAACAGGTAAGTTCAAATTACTGAGTTTTCAACTGTAATAATCTTGCCTTGAAAAGATGGAAGTTTTCAGTGAAGATTTCAGGTCTTACATGAAGTAGGTCTAACCTGCAAATAAAGATTTAAGAGAGCAAAATACTTCTGAGACCAAGACTCATAATAGTCTGGTTGCACAGAGTTTATTTTAGATTGTTTCTAATGGGTAAATGATATAATCTTCCTATCATGATGATTATATAATCTTGCCCTAGGTTAATAATTATCATGAACATCTGCAAATTTAGATTATTTTTTTTCTAATAGTCTCTGTTTGCAGGTCTTTTAGCCTCTTCACTTTGTGTGAGGTGATTTCATTGGTTTCAGCTTCACTGAGATTGAAGTAAATTCTTCACTCTTCTTGAAATTTTGTTAGAAACTGAAAGTTATGCCAGTGGCTCTGAGACCTTTAGAGGGCAGCATTTAAGCACAGTTTGGCAGCTGGAGCACACAGGGTTTCTGTTAGCTGATACAGTATGTAGTGTAATTTCAATCATGTCTTCATGAGTCATTAAAATACCTTTTTTTATACATAGATTTGTGGTGAAGTGATTTTGCATTTATCTGCCTATTTTGGCCTCATTACAACTGAATGTAGTCAACTATATAACTAAAAGTTTTGCTTATCAGCAGTGATTAGTCTGTTCAATGTTATAATGACCCAAATGAGAACAATGAGAGAAATTCAGTTGCAGAAGGCTATTTAAAAAGTGCATTTTAGTATCTGTCAGGAATCCTACCTTGTGTTTTCAGGTAGGTTGCTTTGCTGGCTAGGACCTAATACCCAAACTGCCTATTTGGTGGAAACAGTCTATGCTTTGGTGTTTGTCATCACCTTCACCATGGGAATGGTGCCTCAGCCCCCAAAGATTTTGGCTAAAGACCCCTGCAGACAATAAAATCATTGTGGCACTTGTATCTGTTACTACCTTGACTAAAATGGAAGATGGAACCTAAAAATGATACACCTAAAGCAGTTCATCCTTAGCTGGCAAACAGTGTCTGAGGAGAGCTCATTTTGAGGAGTACTTGTTCCTGTCAGTATTACATGTGGAAATGAAACAAAATCTGAGTTTTTAATTCCTGTCTCAGGCAAATTTGAAATCCAGTATTGGTCTGTTAAGTGAAGAGTTAACAGCCTCTAATGATCAGATGGTAGAATTAAGTTCCCCATTCCTTTTCTGTGGCTTTCTGTTTCCTCTGGAAAACTGGAGACTGCTTGAAAAATAAAACAAAGCTACTTTTTCTAGATATCACATCTGGAGAACATACAAACCCTTGGAGATTTTACTGTTACTGTTCAGTCACTTTTTGTGGTGTACAGCTAAACAAAGTGGCCTGCTCTTTAGCTAAGTACATTCATGCTGCAGCACATGGATTCATATTGGCCTTATAACTAAACGTCTGTTTTTGACACTGTCTTTTAAGAGGAAAGGAAAGGGTGTTTATCTCCAGTGGACATCATAGACATAGCATAATGGCAGACATACTACCAAAATTTGGAATGTGAACATAGCAAACAATTCTCTTTGTACATCTGAAGAGGTTTTTTTTTTTTTTTTGTTCTGTCTCCTGTCTGCCCTAAATGACTCTTTTCCTAGTTGTGCATATACCCCAAGTATATAGTCTTGTGCCATATATTTGGGTAATAAACAAGTCAAAATTAAAACAGCCACTTCCTTTTTGTTTGAATGCCACACTCATCGATTCCTTTTATGTGTATTTTGCTGGATATGGAAAGGCTGTGGTGAGGAGGAGAGGGTTTTTTTTCCTAGCAATCCTGCATTTATAGCATGTTAGGTCACTTGCTTCCTCAGCAGCACAGCAGAGAAGAAAAGGCAGAAAGCCAGAAGGTTGTTACGTCAGGGACACCTTACAGTGACAATGTATGTCTGTGGGATTCACAATAACAAACTAAACTATATTTAAATTCTGTTAATAAGTTTGGGGAGGGCATGTTGTTGTTGGGTTTTGTTTGTTAGTTTGTTGAGGGTTTTTTAGCATGTGGTGAGTTACTGCCATGTTTTACAGGTTCTCTGAAAACTCACTTGAGCGACCGAGGGCTACAGTGCATTAGATCAGAGCAGAGAAACAATTGACATATCACAGAATGTAGCTGCATCTAATGGGAGTGAAACTTGGGGGCCAAATGGTTTGGAATATGTTGAAGTGCAGCAGCTGTGGCTTGCGTGGCTTTTATTTAAGTGAAAATTGGAAAGAGATTTGCTGTACATAACGTAATGTGCAGGCTTTTCTCATTTAGCTTCTGCTTTGAATAGAAGACTTGGTTTCCAGTGTTCAAATTCTGTTGTATAATTAACTGGAATGACTCTTCTGATCTTTTCTGCTGTGCTATACAGACCAGTCGTACCTAGGAAAGAGTAGATTCATTATACAGATCCACCATAATCTGCATTGTTTTCTAATACATCTGAAAATTTTGTTTAAAATTTTGGGGTTTTGTAGTGGGTTTTCATATTTAAGATAAACATGTAGTTTGGTATTTTTTTTAAGTTCTCATTATGCCCCAGATATTAACATACATTAGTCTTTCAACAGTGTGCTTGAGTCAGTAGATCATTCAGGAAAACATGAGTTGTGTTTCCCTTGGAAGAAAATAAATTTGTGTAGTATTCTTATTTCTATCAATATTTTTTGTTGTTGTATCGCTTAGGAGATTTTGGTCAGCAAAATGTTAATGACTTGCTTTAAATCAAAAACATTGAAATTAAAGAAGCCATGTGAATAGGAAAGGCAGGCAAATCAGACAGAAGTTTAAGTTAGCATGTCATATTGCAGTGTAGCTCACGGTTCACTGTATGTGCCTCTTGACAGCTGTGGCTGATGAAAACAAATTAAGAATTCACTGCAGCAGTTTTGAAATAGCATTCTTACTGTAAAGCTCGTTTCTAGTCCTGTGTGTTGCAGATGACGGAATTTAAACATGAAAGATCCCTGTTTTTCCTGAGATCTTTGCTGCCATAAGTTAGAATAATTTCTTATTAAGCTTATATGAAGAAGGCACTGATGAGTTTTATGCATGCGAAGTAATTTTTATTAGCATTACAGCTATGATGGGAAAGTTGGCTAAAAGCACTTGTGGAATTGGACCTCAGACACAGATTGTTGCTGCTCTTTCCCTTCTGTTTTTCCAGGCTTGTTCCTGTCATCTTATTTTAGAGACAGTTTTAATGTGGTTTCTACAGAGGAGTGATGAAGTTATTTCTTTTAAGAAATAACTTGATGAGTGATCAGATGTACCGGACTGTTTTTGTGACTGGTGGTGTCCCTTTCATTCCTGCTTCCCATGTGTCTGTCATCTTATACTGTGAATCACTGGCAGATAAACTTGTTACTGAAATGTTTGTCATATAACAGGAAAGAAACTTTTCTCAGAACAACAGTGGGACTTCATTACACCAAGTCCAAAGACAAGTGTTGACAAAGATGCAGATGGACCTGCCTCCATCCATGGTATTAACAGATTCCGTGAGCCATGAGGGATTAGATTATGTGATGTCAGCAATCGATTGTTAACACAAACCTGGATCTGCTGTGGTGTAAACAGCCTTGTATTTTCTTCCCCAAGTGCAGGCTCAAGTAGATTACAACCCACTGAATCAGTGAGGTTCAGGTTGTATTTGAAACAAATTTTAATTCGGTTTTACTTTAAAATAATAATCCTGTCTATTGCAGGCTTGTGATTCAGGGAGAGCGGCGGCTGAAATCTGTTTCCGATTTAATTGTGCTCTAAGCTGGCTGATACACTTACTCATTGACGTGTGAACTCTGCTGTGATTGTCAATGAGGAAATGCTTGCCTTATTCATCTGTGTTTTTGCTTGGGTTTTTTTAAAGCATGATTTCTGTGCATAAAACATCTGAAACTGATGCTATTTCAGTGACCAAATAGGTGCAAGTCAATGCTCTTGTGATATAGGATGTATTGTTTATGGGATAACTTTTATATTGTTAAAATTTGCATGCTTACGAGGCAGTTCTGGTTCTAAAAGGAGAAATCTATTTTAAGAGAATTATATTACAGTAATTTTATTGCTGTGGTGTCTTCAGGAACATTTCAAAACTTCGTGTATTTTTTTCTTTTCAAAGTATTATAAAAATTACTTTAAAATGACTGGTTGATGTTAGCAGGGAGGCATATAAGACTTCAAAATCTAGTTATCAAAGCAAGTTGTACTGTATGATTAACTTCTTTCTGCTTTATGTAGTCTTTGGCAATGAGGAATCTGGCACCAGCCACCCATTTTCTTGTCTCAGAAGTGCTGCTTTTCATCCAGGCAGCTAGAGATGCCCTGATGCACTGGACTAGGTTTTATCTTCTCAGTAAAGTGATTATCAGAGATACTTTACAAAACTCTCTTGCCAAATAAAGCGTGATCTCTGAAAAAAATGTGAATATTACTGTAGTTGACTTAAGTCACGCTAAGGAGGTTTTTACTTTCTGTAATGAAAAACAAGGCTGAGCAACACCGAGATTTGACTGACTCAGTGTAATTTTCTGCTGAACTGCATTGGCTGAGTTAAAGCACATCATTGATCCATTGCAAATTAGAGTAAAATATTCCTTCTAATGTAGCAATAAATGATTGAGCTGCTTTTGCTGTACCAGTCTAAGATTCATGATATTGCAGCCTGGTGTCCAAGGAGTTACACCTGGGAGAAAAACTGGAACTTCATGATCCCACAGGACAAAGACAATAAATTGGTTTCTTGCATTCCATGGCAGTATTTTAGTTAACATTAAGTTTTATCAGGCCCTAAATATAATTTCATGTTTGAATCAGAATTAATGCTCTGCCAGTGGTATTTTAATACCCCCTTCTGTAGGGAAAGTGCTTAAACTTCAGGTTTATGCACATGCTGTCTGCTTCTACAGAAACTCAACCTGGAGATGAAGTTAGGAAAGTCTGCTAAAGAGGAGGAGAGTAAACTGTTCAAATGGAGAAGAAACCAGCTTGGATGATAGCACAGTATTGCTCTTGTTCTTCATAGATGAACATACCTGCATGTGTGTTCATACAAGATAGGGAAAGAAAATGGAGATGTATTACCTTAAAGAAATCTTTTAAAGACTCTAGAAGCCCCCATGACCAACTCTGTTATATTGAATTTCTAAAACTTAGAGAAAAGAAGTTCTCTGGCTTGCTCTTGACCTTCATTGTGCAAATCAGTTGGTATCTCAAAGAACCTAGACCCTTAAATCTTCACCTTACCATTCCATCAGTGAAGTATTTCTATGGTGGCTTTAACTGTTCCAGAGCAGAAGCTGTTCCAGTTTAGAGTCTTAAGTAAATCTTAACTCCCTTCAGTTGTGATCTAAAGTGCAATTTGTTTTCTGGCAAGCAGACAGGCTGGCATGCTCTGTTCTCTGTTCCTTGTGTTCTGTGGCACGTGACTTAATCTGCATTTTACAGATATACTGATTTTTATTGTTGTAATTGTGGTCTTCCAGTTCAAACTTGAAGGGGGAAAATTGTGGGTTAGTATTTCAGAGTTCATTAAAAACAAAGAAAAATTCATCCATTCAGTTTGATATAAAAGATTTCTAGCCTTAATTTAAATTCTTATTACTTGTATGACATGATTTTAATGCTTTCTGTTGTTCCCCTGACAGAGTCTGGCAAGTGGATTGACTTGACTTCTATGTGTTTTGTAGCTCCCTTAGAATAGTCTCAGTGGCCTGTAGTCTAGAGAGAGACTTAATTCAGAGATGGATAGAGAACTAATTTCACTTGTGCTTATTAAAGGATTATACAGATCAGAGAGAGAAACAGACTGGCCGGGAAGTGAAAGGTGTTTACCACACTTAAAGCTCCACAGCTAATGTGGCATTATTAGTACTTCACTTCACCTGCAGCCTAGAAGCTGTCACTGAATTAAATCAAATTTTGGAAGGAGCGCTTAACTTTTCTTCTCTCTTGTTTGTTCAGGATTGATATTGCCCAATGGAGATATCAATTGGAATTGCCCGTGTCTGGGTGGAATGGCTAGTGGTCCCTGTGGGGAACAGTTCAAGTCAGCCTTTTCTTGTTTCCACTATAGCACAGAAGAAATAAAGGGATCAGACTGTGTGGACCAATTCCGTGCCATGCAGGAATGCATGCAAAAATACCCGGATCTTTACCCTCAAGAGGATGAAAATGAAGAGAAGTCCAGCAAAGATTTGGAAGCTGCTTCTGTGGAGGGCTCTGCTGCCAAAGAGGAGAAGGGGTCTAGCTAATGAAGATGCAAGGAGGCTCTCGTCTCCATTTCTCATGTTCAGAGACATGGACTTTTGCAGTGTGTCTGTCTCCTGAGTAGTGAGGAAATGTTTCACCACGTTCTGTGCACTATATCATAGTAAATAATTTATTGGCGAAGGAGAAATCTCAGAGCTACAGCCTTGCAAATAAATACTGCAGAAGGAATGAGTGTGTGTATGTACTGTGTAACCTGCTATCAGACACAGTTAATACTTTAACAGCTGTTTTTTTACCCTCAAGTTTTCCTTGAGTTTTGACTTGAATAATGTCTTGAAATACATAGCTTTCAGCTAAATTTTCACTGGTACACCAGGTCTGTCTTCATTTCAGTATGTTCTGATCAATAGCTGCTCTTTTTGAATGTATTCTGTTCCACCAATAGAAACTGCATTAAATGATTGTTTTTCCTTAAAGAGCTGTTAGGGGGTTTTTTTTGCCAGAGTGATACAGGACATTGAAAATGGCATAAATCCAGAATTTCTCAAATAATTTCAAATGGTCCTAACTAGATTATGGTTGCATTTTAGTACTGGCATCAGATCAGGACTGCCAGAAAAATGTTGAAATGCACATCTTTGATTTGATTTACTTATTGTGATGGTTTTTGCATTTTTAAAAATAGTGTGTTGTGCAACTGATGATAAAGATGAATGGAAAGAATGTTGGTCACTAGCTTTATTTTTGCTCTGAAACCACAAGGTTTGGGTTTCTTCAGTACCTACTCCTTCAATGTATAGATGGGCACTTGTAAAATACTTTGAGAATACAATAAATTGTTACCTGGTGTAATGATCTCAAAATAGATACTGTGACTTAAATGCATATTAAAAAGCAAATACTTTTTACCTTCATTGGAAGCTCCTGTGTCTTTGTGGGATTTTTTTGTTCGTTTTTTTGTTTTGGGGTGGGTTGTTGTAATTTTTGGTTTGGGGGTTTTGTTTGTTTGTTTTTGAGAACTGTTCTGTGCTGTAAGCGGACTTTGAATCAGTTTGTGGGTTGTATAGATCAGTTGCTCCAGCTTGTCAGATTTTTATTCTTGTTTCATTCTTTTCTCCTCATCCCCAGTCAGGAAGGCATAAAAAACCTAAAGCATTTAAGCATTTTCAGTAGCTATATTAGACTGGATTATGAACCAGCACTACAGGATTATGAATCAGCACTACAGAGAACCTGAACTGCTATTAAAATATTTGAAAATTACTTAAAAGGTACAAATACTTTAATAGTAATTCGCTACAGTTTAATACCTGTGGATAAGGGAATACTACATTGTTTGTCTTTCCTAGCAAAACATGGCCTGTGAGAATTGTTTTGTGAAAGAAATTGTACCTTTGGCTTCAGCAACTGTTCATTACAAAGTTGTTTGCTTTGGTTTGGGTTTTTTTTCCTCTCCTTACGTGTTGGTTACCTCAGCCAAAGCATAAAAAGTTGTAGTGTCAATAATGCAGCCCAGTCAGTCCAGCAGTGTTTAAACACTTGCCTGTCTCTGTGGGCAGCAGTCTGAAGTGCTCAGCAACAGTACTTCCATACAGCTTTTTGGTATCTTCTTTGCATAAGTTATTTTGGTGCTACTGTTGATGTTTCTGAATATTCGAGGGGAATTTCTGTTAAGTTTTACAGTGTGTTTGAGCTGTTTGTATTGCAGCTGTTGGATCTTCCAAAAAAATTGTGGGCAGTTGAGCAGCTGACAAATACTCAGTCCTGAGGGCAGAGATAGCAGGTACTCTTGGCATCTCTTTGCTTTTCAAAGAAACAAAGTGTCACAGAACTTCTCAGCGTGACTCTCTCAGGCGTAGGAAGCCAAATGCCAAGTTAACCTGAGTAAATAGGCACAAAAGCAGCAGAGATAAACTTTGGCACTTAGGGAGTTGGACCAGGAAAATGGAATCTTAGGCAATAGATAAACACTGGGCACCAAATAAAAAAAAAAATCACATGCACCCAAGCTTTTGGTTGTTCAAATGGAAATCCAGTGCATTCTTTGTGAGGAAGCAAGAGCTGTTTGTGAAGGGGTGCTCTGTTCTAACAACAGGTTACCTCCTCTTTCTTTTTTTGCTGTGCTTTTCTTTCCCACGTTTCCTCTGTTTTCCACAGGGTTTGGATTTATCCTCTGTAACAGTGTTTGTAGCATCTGTGTACAAAATGTAAAATGCAAGAATCCTGGACTACAGTAAGTAGGGACTTGAACCTAAAATTGACAGAAGGAACTGCAGCATAAAATCTGACATGTTCGAAGGTGTATTTATTTAGGATGGATTTGCTTTTTTTTTGACTGCTGTGGCTTGGTAACCTGTTGTGCTACATCCAGTACAAATGTGAGATGTGTGAGGGCCTTACATCAGAAACTGAAAACACTATGTAATGTGTTTAAAGTGTTTTGAGAAAGGAAGTTATAGCTCTAATCCTAAAGAGTTCTTTGTTGAATTTTTTTTTTTAGTATGTAAACTAATGCAGTTGTCAGTGTATAGATAATGTAACTCCTGTTCCTGTTTCCCAGCATTGCTTTATTTGCTTGATTTTCCTCTTATAATTGCATGCTCAAATCAACCAGTGGTTATTTTAATATATAATAAAGATGATAAAATGATCCTTGGCAACATGTGACAAACTTGTGAAATAAGCAGATGATAAAAAGTTACATTTTTATTTTGTGGATAACAGAACTTAGAGCTGCATATTGCAGTCTTGTTCTAACATGTTTCTTATTTCATATTTATATATTGGATTAATAATGTCTTGGTTCTCTGTCTGCCATCACTGAGCTACTGATTCTTGGAGAGAGAGTAGTAGATTCAAATGTTTTTGAGCAATTGTGTTGGTGGAGTTGTTTTGTAATAATTTTATACGTGGTGTTATCAGGTACTGTTGTCAAGTCATGGATGCTACTGTGTCAAGTCAAAAGTAGTCATTGCAGGGGGAGAAGGGAAGCTTCATTAGGAAAGAATTGCTCTTTATTTAATTCTATGCCTTTTATTTGATCTGTCCTATAAAAGCTGATGTGCTGAATGTGGTTAAACATCTATTAAAGTTTAGCTAAAAGGATCTGTTAATAATACATTAAGCACTTCTAGATGTACTGCCATATTGCTATGTAATAGTTCAGTTTTTCAGTTTTAACCATTCTTCAGTTTTTGCACACCATTGTCATTCTGGTGCAGTGGTGAAGCAAGCTGTGGTTTTGGAGGCTGGGTAGGACTGTTGTCTGCTGGCTGGAATTCCCTGCTTGATGCAGGCCACAAATTCATATATCATTTGTGATAATTTGTTTGTAAGGATGGGCTTGTACCTGCAATCCACTTAAACTTAAATCAGTGGTGCATGTATCACATCTCCTGATGCATATAATGATTGCCTCTAAAACTCATCTCTTCTAGGTGATTCTTTTAACATAAAATGTACTCTAAAATATAAACAAGTACTGAAAATGAGTTAAAATTAGATTAAATTGCATTTTCAGAATTAGAAGTTACTAATTAATTTGTTCTGCTATTCTGTGCAGTACAACCTAAGTAGATTTCAGAGACCTGACTTGAGCTTGTATGTAGTAACTTTCCTAGAGATACAAACTTGCTTCAGATGCGAAAATAACCTTTTTTTTCCTTCCTCCCTGCAACAGGAATGATGAACGCAGTGGTGGCTAGAGGGAGACGTTTATCTTGCAGTTCATTCTAAGGATCATTAGATCTGGGGATCTGGCAGGGCTATGTTGGAAACAAGATCTATATCCTATGCAGTTCTGACTGAGAATGCCCTTGTTAAACCTGACAGCGATGTCTCCTGTTCATCTGAGGCACTTATCTGATCACACGTCAATGAACCTACTTTCCCATTCTTAGGGAAGTAGAAAAAGGATTATATATGCTTCTTAGACTCTTGTTTTAACTCATTAAGGTTCTAGCAGTGTTAATGTGGGACAGAGTAGAGAAGCTACCAACAGTTTGTCATTTATTCTCAGTCAGCTCTCTTCATTGTACATGATTTTATTTTGTTGAACTTTTTGCAGTTGTTTTTCAACTGCTCTTAACCCCTCTGGAGCTGATGTTTTGTTAGTGATACTGGAACTTCAGAGAAGACCCACCCAGCAGAGGAAGAGTGGAGAAGTTACATTGAAGCAATGAATTTCACACCTATGTATTTGTTTCTACAAATGGCTTATTACCAATTGGTATTGATGATCTGTGAGCTGACAGCTCAGGAAGGCCCTACTACAGCCAAAACAAAGAGCACAGGAGGATTTGTGGTGATGGCACAGTGCAGATTAGCCCAGATGATGCAATACTGATGTGAAGGGTGCACGGACACAGGATTTGTTGTACCAGATCTGGTGACAGGTTCAGTTATTTGTTTGTTTCTGAACATTACAAGTTCCTTACACTTCCTAAGAAAGTGAAAGCATCCCCTCACACTGCACTCATTCCCTTCGTAGGATGCTGTATGGGAGAGGGGTGTTTGATTTCTACATCTGTAGTTCCTGACCTTTTTCCTACTGTTGTAAGTGTTCCTGCCTCCACACTGCTCTTTTTGCTTTGTTTTGTCCCCTTCTCATGCATCCCCAAATACTGTATTGCTTCTTTTTCCCCTACAGCCCATCACATTCCTTCTTACAGGTATTGGCTCTGTTCCCTTACCTGGCTCAAGGGGCCATCTCTTCATTCTTCTTGCACTCTCCTAAAGAACCTAAACTAATGGACTAGGTTGGATCTAGTTGTCCAATTTGGCCCTGCATGGAACAAGCAAAGGTTGACAGAATTTTGTAGTCAGATCCCATGCTTGTTAGCATTTCCCATGCTATGTGTGAAGCAGCTGATTTAGAATTAGTCCAGTTGATAACCATTATATTTTATATTGGGAGTGTGTACAGATGTTATTATGAGCGTTACCTGCACAGCTAATTAATGAAATATCCTCAGTGTTTGTTATTTTTCTCATAAAGGCCATGGTACAGAAGAATTGGAGTTAATATTTTCAGAGCTAGACTCAGGATTTTTCAAATGCAGAAGAGCCAAGAGCCAGAGAATCTGGGCTACCAGAATGTGTGTTGTACATTGTCCCACCTTACTGACCATGAAAGCTCTACACCTGACATAAAGCTGCTATCTAGTGCCAGTATACAGGAACAGACTCCTGGATTGGAATTCTCTTTGACAACTCAGACCTGTGCACATGAAAGGGGCGCATCAGAATGTTTCTCATCGCTCAGCCACAAGACAAAAGAACAGTGGCAATATTTATTGTGTCATTAGTGTGTGAAGAGTGAAGACTCACTGTAGAGTTTTCGCAATAGAACTTCAGAGCTAAGGTGAGAATTTGCACAGAGTTTGCACCTGTGTAAAGGGGACGTGCAGCTATAATGCAGAGTTGCAAAGGTAAGTCTCAGTAATGTACTGGCTTGATTTTAGGTGTGGAGACCATCACGAGTAGACTTCTGTCTGCCTAAATCCTGAACATTTATAGGTGGGGCGTATTCCACCTACCTGTCATGCATTTCTGTTTTCATGCCTTGCATCCCACGAATCAGCTCTGTGAAGGATCAGCTTTAGGACCTGTTAAATATTTTTGTAGCCCTCATTAAATCTCAGACCAGCAAAATTTCATGAGTGTATTTCTGATGGGAGTTAAGCACCTGCAATACCTACATGTAAGATTTTGCAGGTTTGGGGTTGGAATAGTTATTAACATGCCATTTAGAAGAATTAATTGTACTTGTTTTGTGTTTTTCATCTGTGCACATTTTCATAGCAAATACATGCTTTTTGGTAATGTGGTCAGGGGAAAACTAATGTATTATGGTTGCCTTATTAGAGAAATGCTTTTCTCCATTTGCCTGACACTGCTAACTCTTATCAAAGCAAGACCCTGATGTTTGGAGTATTTGTGGTTTATTAACTTGAATTAATGTGCATGTGGTTTGAGGATTGCATGGTTTAAAATTTTAAAAATAGATCCCAAACCTCACATCAGTTTAAGTATCTGAATATTTTTAATTGGAAGTTTTAATTAAAAAATAAAAAGTGCTACAACACATAACAAGGAACACACTAACTTTTCCAGGTCTGGGGGACTTGAGGGAGCACATCATGTGAATTATATCAATTAAAAAGAAGCTTACATCAGGCAGCATGAAAAAAAATTATGAGACATGCTAAATGCTACAGAGAAAACTTACTCTTTATAGCAGTGAGTCCCTCTCAGAAGAGCAGTACACAAAGGTTGTGCATAGGTACATTCTCCTTCTTTGCTGCTTGCCCAGAGCAGAAGCTGGAGAAGCATTATTAGCAATATGTCAGTATGTTGGAGTTAGGGCTCAGCACTCACAATGAGCATTTAATGAACTACTTTGATGCTTCAAGGATCCACATTGCCAGAAGGATCACGTATTCATGGATACATGTGCTGCACAGCTGTTACCAAGAGCTGCACTGACCTCCACAATCCTGAGTTTGCTGCTTTCTGAACAGCTACATGTCCTGCTGCTTCAAACTATCACCTGCCCTTTTAAGAAATTTTCCTCAGTTTTCCAGACTCCTCGTCTTGTGAGTAAAGGCTTTTATTTCATCCTTCCGCAAGATTTCCAAATGACAGATCATTGCTGCTTTTTGGTGTGTGGTTGCTATACTTGTGAGCCACCTTGTCTATTAGGGTGCTGTAGAGGGTTCATATGGCCTCCTTAAAGACAGGCTCCACTTCACACATTTGAAAAGAAGCTGCCCAGCCACTTTGTACTGGCCAAATTCATCCTTTTTCCCACACTAGTATTCTTTGTATTGCTGTGCCACCTAAGACACAAAGTCACAGGGAGGATCACAAGGATGGTGTACACAGATCCAATCTTTTTTTGATACAGGGATACCATGCCTTCTATGGTAGTTCTTTTAATTTACCTGCTGGCTTGTTCTGAGAAATACATAACAGCTTCTACAGGAGGACAGTTGCCATCTTGAACTGTTTTATGCTCATTTCATTTCACTTCACGTACTAGTACACCAGAAAGTAACTTTTTTCCTTTCCAACGTCTAATAGTGATCAATTTAAACTTTCTCATCTCTTCTGTAATCATTAGCTGTTATAATTTGATCTGTGTGGTTCATTTCTATTTAGATTCTTATTTTCAGGCAGGCTCCCTGGACTGTAGCTCTGCAGAACAAAGATTGCACATAATAGCTCTGTGTGAGTTGAAACTTTGTTCTTTTATTTTTCTTCTCTGTGAACTCAGAGGTGCCTGATTAGCAGAAGTAGCGATGGCAATAAAAAAGTCAACTTGCAGTCAGCTTTAGAGAAAAGTGTGTACATATTGCCTACTTTTGAGATATCTGAAATATAGGATATATTGATGACTATCTTGTTTGCATGCAAATGCAAACAGTGATTAATGACTACTAAGTAATCATTAATCACTGTGTTATCCTAGGCCCTGAGAGAACACACCAGGGTATCAATATTCTTGTTCCAGTTAGTATTTCTACTAGCAGCAGCTAGTAATGCTTGTAAATGACCATGTCAGAAAATAACTTTCATCCACAGAGAGGAACTGTGCAGATGTTTACCCTCCCCACAAAATCACCAGTCTGGCAAAAAAAGTGGAATAGAAGAGTTTGCAACATGGGATATCCTCATCATCATTAAATAAGATCCCCTGCATGGCCTCTGTTTAAAAGAACATTCCTTAGTTTAGTTCTAAACACACTTGAATTTCATTTATTTTGAGAGGCCCTTTGAGAACAGACTGTAAAATTCATGTTCATGTCTTTATTGATATTTTAAAGAGAACTAGTCAGTCTTTTTGTTATGAGACAATTTCTGGAGGCAGGAAAGAAAGCAGTTGCTGTGCTAATTTCAGTAAACTGACATTTCAAATTCTGCCAAGTTCCTTGGTTAAAAAGTGTTTTATTGCATTAATTAAATGGCTTGTTGGAGATGCCACACTGCTGGATACCACTTTAGGTAACAACTAATAAATAATGAAGTGAAAGAAGGAAAGCAATGGAGGAGGGGAAATTTCCTGAAAAGGAAGGAGGAAGAAACACTGTTTATACACTGTTGGGGAAGAAAGTAGGGCTTTTCTTTTGTAAATATCTGCTTATAATCCATTTCCAAAACCAGCAATAAAGAGAATGAAAGAAGCTCTTTTTTCAGGTTCCATGTAATAAGGAGAACAAACTGGTGGTCTAAGTTGTAGGCTGGGACTTCCATTTTTCTTCATTAGTATTGGGGTTTTCTAGATACTCTATGTGCCAGACAGTGCTAAATTAACATATCTTCTCTTACCTAGGAGGATTAAAAATTATAGCCTTGGAATTGAAATATGCAAAAGTAGCATGTGGGCTTGCTTTTTCTCTCTAACTCCCCTGAAAGAATACAGATTGATTCATTGTAATTTCTGCTTTGCTTGAAGAGAGCGTGCTCCAACCAGCTCCATTTAATCCTTAAACTTCATTGTGGGTCCTTCAACAGGGGGCACAGGTCTTTAAACTACAATTTCCTCAAAATATTGTGTTAGGGAAGGATTTAAGTAGCTACCTCTTGATTACTATAGGGTAGGGTGAAATTGGTTTAGAAAGAATACTTTTGCAGAACAGAACTAATTTTACCTGGAGTGCAGATGTTACCACTCCTGTACTTCCGTGGAGGGAGAAATAATCCTCAGGCACAATGGGAAGGAAGCACAACTTCAGTATCTTAGCCTGAAGTGTGACCAAGAGAAATGAAGTGCAGTGAAAGCCCCAAGTGCAATCAAAGGCCAGTGGTCTTGAGCACAGTTGGAATAGGCAGGTTGTTCTCACAGAACTGTATCTACCTCATTTAATACATGGACCAGCCAATCCATTTACCTCCTGCTTTGTAACTTTTGTGGTGTTACAATCTCAACATTAGAGCAGCTGCTAGTTCCTCACGTGTTTTGACTTCTTCCTAGTATTGAGGCTTTTTTTTGTGGTAATTCCTGTGAAACCTTTGTGGTGTTACCGACTAATGTACTACAGCAAAGAGCTGGATTTGGAATAGAGTTTGAACCCAGGTGGTTTCTGCAGCAGAGCTCAGCACTAAGCATTGGTGATAGCAAATACACATCTGTAAAGGACGTTGTCCCAAGATAAATCATGTTTGTTTCTGTTCAGCAAAGGGATAATACTGTCTTCTAGAAAGCAACCTGTTATATTGGCATAATTGCAGCCTGATGTTAAATCAGTCTGAGCTCTTTTAAATATGTTTATTTGATATTCTTGTTTAGTATTATGCCACTTGTAAAGCTTAAAGAAATTGCTGCCTTTTAGTGGTCACTTATAAAGAAAACTACATCCCAGTAATGAATGCATTATGTAAGCAGTTTACGCATATTAATGTCAGACTGATCTGAAGTATGGAAACACTAATCCACATCTTTAGTTTTGCCTTGTAAAATGATTCTCTGGGTGGAATCAGGCTCAAGTTAAGAACTGACTTGTAACCTATGCGTGATGCACTAAATAATTTTGTATTATAAGGCTGTGCACTTTTTGAAAAAAGTGGTCATGTCCTGAGTTTCCTGTCTAAGCATATGAAAGGAGAAGGGATGGCAAGTCTGCTTTCATCACTTCAGCTAGGAGCATGTTGAGTGGAAAACACATGAACTAACTACACCTTTCACTGCAGTGTTACTAAAGGGCAAAGTCCAGCGCTGTAACTTCTGAAGCAGAAATTATTTGCACCCAGTTCGAAGAATATCTGATACTTGTTTTCCCAAATGGGCCTTCCAGGGCTTCACCAGGCTGTTCATGTTTACAAGGAGTTTGCCAGTCCTAGAGTCCTCCTGGCCTGCTATAAGGTAGTCAGTACCTAATTTAAAAGAAAAAAAAGCAGATGGTCTGATGTTCATAAGGAATTGTCACCACTGTTTACAGGGGAAAAAAAGCACCTGGTGAGCATTTCATCCTTACCAGGATTGAGAATGGGACACGTGCAGCCCCTGTTGGTCCAGGATTCTGGGTAAATGCTTCTGTTACTTCGAGCAATTTTCACTTTGCCGGATTTCAGGACCTTCTTCACTTTCACAACAACTTCTGCATGGGTCCCTTTGTCATGAGCAGAGAGGATTCTTGCTTTTATCACTGTCCAGAGAGAGATCAACAATGACTTAAATTGTGGTTTATTCTGCTAAAAGTTCGAATTTTAACACCTTGAAAGAAGACATGGAAAAAAAAACCAACCCAAAACTGCAGTTATACCACATTTCTGAGTTGTACCACATTTCACTTGGGGTTCTTATAGATAAATTTGGAGAAGGAAAACTAGATTTTTCTTTTGAAGTAGATAACTCCTCCTTTCACCATGTTATTTAGAAACTATTTTTAATGGGCTGATGTCAAACACTTGGAAATCATAGGAAAGCACTTGTATGTATACACAAGGAAGGGTGAAAAACCCAGGTCAGCAGCTGGGTCTGGTTTTAAGTGCACTGATTATATTTTCCAGTTTGAAAACTTGTTGAGCTTTAACACTGGCCTCTCAAAAATTTTGTCCTGTGAGAAGGGACTGCCTCCTCTCCAGGAAGGAAGTCAGGAAGTTTCCCATCAGACTGCAGGCATGTCACATGGCTAAAATTCCATGATTGCACAACAAACCAGAAAAGGCATTTTTGTTTTGTGGTCCAACATCTGGTTGCCGTGACAAATTTCTGTTCCTTTTAATTTAATAGGATCCCATGCCTTTTTGGCAGGGCAGCCCCATCTAGATCAGCCCCACAATCATACTTTGTTGTGTCATGGCACAAGCACATAACACCTTTGGATCCCAGAGCTTTCCTTTCTTGCTTCTTGTGATGGCATGAACCAGGTGCTCATAAACAACAGTATTAAGTACATTCTTGGTAAATGAGCATGGCCATTTGAAGCTGCATAATGAGTGCAAAAACAATGGCAGTTTAGATGTGAGATTTTTATCATCTGTTCTTGATGTAGAGGACAATTGTTCCACTGAGCACCTCTCCTGCCTTAGAGGGAAGCTGACAGCTGGGAAGGAGACACCATGGAGCCTTGCATGAAAAATGCTTTTCAGTTCTGATCAGAAGTTGGACACCTCACTAGACGAAAAAGGCAGAAGAAATCCTACCTCTCATATCATGACTTAACCAATCCTGTTGTTTTTCATAACTATTGGCTAACAACATGCACAGAGAGAACACTGTGAAATTATCATACCTTGAGGGCATGTTACCCACTTACCATAGGCATATTTCATTTGGCAGAAGTCAGCGACGCTCCCAAGCACCTTTTCTTTGCACACACACTTTTCTAGTGGGGAAACACCAGAACACAAAAGGTTGGAGAAGAGCCAAGAGAGAGAGAAAAGAAGAGCAAATGATCCTCAGTTATAAAGTTAGATGTCTATAGCTCCCATAATCTGTATGGACCTTAAGAGAAAGTTTGAGAGTGAGATCAGTTATTTGCAAATGTGTTTCTTGTTATATGATACAATAATTATTCTGAAATCTTATCAGTACTGTCAGGTAAAATGCAGATGCATGAGGTCTATCATAAAGTTAATAAACTGATCCTGATGAAGAGATTTGTAAGAATCAGATCCAGATGTAAATCATGTAAGCAATGATACCTTTGTCTGATCCCATGACCTAAGAAATGCTCATCCTTTCTGTATTAGGGCAATATCTGTCTCAGAAGAGTCAAGCCATGCAGTAGGTGCTGTTACTTCTGGGTCTTACCAAGCTGCTGCTGATGGTAAATGTTGATCTTTATAGGGCAGGCAAAACTGAGAACTATTCAAGTATTAATGGTGCCACCTCATTCCTACTTTGTAACATGAGCTAGATACAGTCTGCTTTACTTTCTCTCCTGAGCTGCTGCACCATGAGGAATATCTTACTCTTAAAATCACTTGTGTTCCACCCTAGAGATGGTGCATTTCAGTGGTGGCTGACACGAGCTTTTTACAAAGAGCATTTGAAATTCTGATCAGGAACCAAATGCTTGAGAAGCAGCTGTGTAAAATCCCAAGCATTATGACTATAATTGTGACAACAAAAGGAGAGTATTTTTTCCACACAATCTTAGTCATGACTTACTGGTTTCTAAAACCAAACTCGGGTCCTACAGTTAGTTTGGAAAATAACAATGCAAGTGTGATGATAGCCTACAAACTCAGATTAGTGTGGGTTGCCAGCAGATGGGGGACAGACAAGCTGGAGATGAGTGGGTGGGTTTGAGTCAGGATGGAGAAGGAACTGGCACTGAGTGAAGTCAGTAAATGTTCCCAGACTCTGGGCTGTACCTGGGTGCCTCAGTGCAGAAAATCCCTGCTCGTGGTCGTTCCATTTCCACTCCTCTTCGCTCTCATTTGTTGGTGTTTGGACAAGGTCAGGGATTCGTCCCCCAATGGGGATGTTAAAGAATGGCTCACTGTCATAGCTGGGGGACACATAAAACAGAAGAATTGGTTAGGACACGACATGGATGGGAAGCAGGTGTTTGCAGCACATGGCTGTATCCAGACAGATGAGCTTGCTTTCTTCAGACTGGGAGCACAGATAAGAGCAAGACTTCATGCCAGATAGGGATCACAAGACCTATGCTTTTATTTAGGCCTTACTACTGCTGACTTAGCATTTTTTAAAATACCTATAAAGTGCGCCTTTTTTGCCTTTTGTTTGCTTTTAGAGAATTATGTAACTCAAAGTTAGTGACCACTTGATGTCACAAGGATCTGACAACAGCTGTAGGACCTGTAGAACTACAGTAGCTTAACAAATCACAGAATTTCTGTGCTAATTAATACCCATCTGGGGTACAGATGCCTGCCCTCTAGAAACAAGATGGAGACTTTCTCATTCATTTTATCCTGGGCACAGATGAGAGGCAAGATCTTCAGACTCTTCCATTTATTTCCAAGGCAAACAGGTGTATTTACAGATGGTATACATATCATGGAGTTGTGGAATTGCCTATTATTTACTGCAAAGAGTCATGATTTCAAGATTGCTTTGGATAATACACTGGTCTTAAAACTATGTCAGACACACGACATCATCTAAGAAGCCTTTTATGATTTACAGTCACCTTTTCAAATGATCGTGCACCCTCCAAACAAATACTGCTGCAGTCTTTGTTAGTTTTTGCTTCATTTCCCAGAGAACCCCAAGGAGGGTTTCTTTACCTGTTGAAGCAGTGCCCAGTGTGCTGGTCGCAGTCCCTGGCGCAGTCACAGGGGCGACAGCCGTTCTCTCCGAAGCCCCAGTAGCCCACGAGGCACCTGTCGCAGTTGGGACCCGCCACGCCTGGTTTGCAGTAGCAGAATCCTGTCCGGGGGTGGCACCTCCAGCTGCTGCTGAACGTTGTGTTGGCTGAACCCATGGGCTGGCAGGCACAGGCTGTGGAGACAGGGCAGGAGGTGAGTCACAGCCTGTGCCGTGGGGTCACCTGGTTAAGTGGCATTTCCACAAGGCTGGTAAACTTGTACCCTCTTCCTTGTGGTTTTAAGTCAGAACTGGTAAACATTGCATTTCAGCCTACATTTGCAATATTATTTTTGTTTCTTTTTAACTTGTTAAACACAGCAAAACAAGTACAACTGGGAGCATTTATGTGTGAAAGTCACTTCTCTGCTACACAAACCTTGACCACACAGGGTTTTGAAGTGGTACCAGGAAGACTCCCTTGTGTGTTTATTTTTAAAGGGGCTTGAAGGTCATTCACTTTTAAAGTGTTTTGCAAAAAGATTCGCTAACATAGGCAAGGTAAAAAATTATAGGTATTGCCTACATCACCTTTCCTGTAAACACAGAGATCACAAAACTACCCTTTCCTCTGGGGCAGATGCAGCTTATACAGGTGGTTCAGATGACCTGAAACATATTTTTGATTTCTGCCTCCAAAGATTTCTGCACAAATTTCCTACAGTGCAAGTTTTAAGGGACACATCTCACCCTGCAGTACTGTATGTGTGTAAAGAAGCTGATGAATTTATTTTTTTTTTTACAAATAGATGAGCAGATTTTTTACAGGGAAAGCAAACAGAGAAGACCTCTAAACTTGCTAAACTTATTTTGCATGTAGCTGAAGATGAGCAAAAATAAGGAAAACCTCCCCCAAATCTTTCTAACGCTGTTGCCAGTTTGGCACCAGCCTGGCAACTCAAGATAACTTGGCAGTAAAACAGATAGTTAAAACTCCTGTGGGCAACTCTGCCTCCACAGACAATAAATTGTCATTATTCCACACCATTCATACATTCCAGATGTGGCGGCATCAGGGAGCAATACACAGAGAGTGGTGCAAAGCCAGCACAGTTGACTCCTCTCAATCAAGGCAGAAGCTGAGATGATCAAGCCTAGTGCCAAGAGCTCTGCAGAGATTAAATACAAGCAATAAACAAACCCACTCATTTCTGGTATTCAGACAAGTTTGATTAAAATGACAACAGAGCTGAACTCCAGGCCTTCATCTTCAGATTCTTAACAAAGCAGCGTGCCCTGGCTTTTGCTTGTAGCACAGACTGAAAAGGTAATGCATCACTACTTCATCCATCTGGAAGAGGGCAGAAATAAAAGTCTAGTGGCTAAGACCTGCTTTAACAGAGATTTTCAGTTAAATGTTGGACACCCAACTTATTTACATAGCTTGGATCAGGGGACAGCGTTTTGGATACTTATCTGAACCAAACATGATCTCCAAAGCTTTTGAAGTTTGCCCATCATGGCTTCTGATCAAACTACTTTTCTTCACGATCTCACAGATAAGAGACCAAATGAACACTCTGATTCCACACATCATTTTCCAAGGGGAAGGGACAAGTATGTGACTATAATGAGTTGAAAGTGTAGCAGGGACAGAATTCACTTTGATCTGCAACCTCATATTTGATACTTAAGAAAATATCTTTTGAAAATTATACAAGAAAGAGGGTGAGCAATTCTGTATTTCTCTTGTGACCTGCTTACCGCACAGTTATTTTTCCCCCCATGCCCTGTGTTCTTTATACAAATAACTTCAATAATATTATTACACTGCTGTAGACATATCTTGGTCTGTTGTTTTCAGGGGACACTGGCACAATAGCCTAAGGACAGAAAGCAAGCGTGCTGTCGTGGGCAGTGTGCTCAGCACAATGAGCTGGTTGGCGGACGGCAGCAGCTCGCCTGTTTGCCACAAAGCAGTCTTGACTTTGGGAGCAAACCCAGGGCTTGTGCTGTCAGTTCTGGAGAGCAGGTGTAACGCTGAAGTGCTCATTAGCACTGACAGTTTCAAAGGCAAGTTATGATTTTTTGCCCCTAAACTTGATTATTTTTTTTTTGCACTGATTTTTGCAGGGTCAACTACATCACCCTAGAAAAAGAGACATTTAGTTTGTCAGTCACTGAAAAAAACGAATGTCATAGATTTGTGGATAAGGAGGGGAAACATACCCTTCCTTTACTGCAGATAGGTCTGAGTCACAAGGATTAAGAGATTGCCAACATCTGGGTTGGCTTGAATTCAGGTTTGCTTTTGCTATAATATCTCTATATGTAGCATCTACCTGTGGAGTTTTCACCTAAATCATCTTATATTTCTTGAACTTCTGGGTCTTTATTCCCATCTTATTTCCAGTTTTCAGGTTTCATCAGTTAGTCACATAACAGATGGGTAAATCATTTACATCATTAGACTACCTATCCCCAACTGAGACTGGATCCTGATTCAGGAAGATGAGACTGTCTCCCATCCTATCCCTGAGGGAAAATATTACAACACAGTGACTGACAGCATTGGTGAAAGCTGATGAGGAGGTTGGAAAAAAGGGCCTTTTTTTATTTTGAGGCTACAGTTCAGAAAACCTAATGTTCCCAGATGAACTGTGGGGCATATTCTCCAGTTAGAAACTGGGACAACTTCTGGTGGATCAGAAAGCTGAATCAATACATGTACAACACTTTCAGATGAGTTATACAAGTGGCTTGCAAACGCTTTACTCAGTCTGTGTTTATTTAGCATTTCAGCTTGGGTGGGTACATTGTCTGGCTTCCAGAGTATTACGGCCAAAATCCCAGTTGTGCATCTAAGGTAACTCCTAAAATAAGAGCCCACATGTCACATGCTGAAAGGGCAGCTGTGGATGACTGGGTTTTATCTGCTTAACAGTACCATGGATTTACAAATAAACCTCACAATTAAAGAAACATAACAGCAAGTTGCCAAAACCTCACCCTTTTACATTTTTCAATATTTGACAACACTTTTCCTGCTGATTTTTTCTTCTTTTCTCTTAGCAAACCCTAGTTTTCTCTCCATCCGCCTCTCCGTCTAACAAAACACCAGCCAACGTGACAATGGCCTTGTTTGTCAAAGGCATCATCAATTATGTTAGGGACGGTGTGCAGACAGCTCTGGCTCAGAGTTGGCTGGTTTATTTGGGTTCTCCCCTTGACAGTAGCATAGTGAAAAATTTTATCATTGTGCTTTAGAATTGGGTATTGGTCACAAAGCATATCCTCTTGTTTTTTAGTCTCACTCCCATACTAAGTTTGTTTTGTCAAAAAGTACTGTAAAAGGGAGGAGACAAGAAATAATGAAAAATGAATAATTCATACAGCAGCCTCCACTCAAGTCCTCAATAAATCTGTCTGCCCTCAGCACAGCTGTCTTCTCCATTTAATTAGACACAGATGTAAAATATAATATTGGTTGTAACAATATGGTCCCAACTTACAGCAAAACAGCAGGTGCTTAAGTAATTCAATGGCCTTTGAGGTATCTTGCCTTAAACTTTGCCTAATAATAATAAGGCATAAGATATGAGCAGACACTGGCTATTTGATTAAAAAAACAGGCAAAATTAAAAACAAAAAAAAGGCAAAGCCTTTTGAATCTGATATATATATATACATGTGTATCTTCAGAGCATTTTTAGGCAATTTTTAAAGCAAGTCAGGTGTGGGGATTGATTCTGCCAATGTTTTCTTAAATGAAGGAAATAAGATAGACAGCTCTGTGTGTGGTCAGGGCTGATTAAGACAGACTGAACCAAGATGTGATGGGGCCTTTGTGATATTAGAATTAAAAGTTCACTCCCTCTGCTCAGAAGTAAAGGATGAGAAGCAGAGCCTTTCAGACCATGTGTGCGTGCATGTGCATCTGCGCACATTTTAATTTTCACCCCTTGTTCTCCAAGTAAAAAAGCTTGTTTTCCTGGAGACCCTTTTAAATGGGTCTACATGCCTGCATTATTTTTAAGCTAAGCAAAGGGCGAGTACAAAAGATGGTGCCATTTCAGAAGGATCCCTTAAGCCTCAGAATAAGCCACAGGAAAGAGGCAAGGATACAGCAGCTTTGCTAACCATTGGTTAGGAAACGATTAGGCTTCTGAGTCAAAGCTTCCATACAAGTCTATATCCAAACTGCTTAATCCTGTGTTGTCACCCCCAATAATAGGCAGGTGTGTGCCTTGCTCTGGGGCTCTTTTCATGCCTTTTTCTTTTTTTTTTTTTTTTTAATGTAGATCTAAGCAGTGTCAAAACAAGGCTCTGCACATGACCCAGCTCTCATTCATCTCAGCTGCTAGGAACAGGAGAAGCAAAGGGATCAGAGGCAGGCCACCTCTACAGACAAAAAGGAATAGCAGATTCACACTTACATATCAAATTTCAACAGATTTTTTTTTTTCCAAGGGAATGTCTTTGCAGTCTCGAATTGGAAGGTCAGCTAAGGGTGGTTTAGATAGTGCCAGGAGATCCAATTGTTATACAACTTTTTTTTTTTCCCTAGCAGATTAAGAGAGAATGCTATTCATTATTATGACTAATGCTTAAAGACTCTTTCTGGGCCTGGGCAGTGTCCTGTTAACTTTCTGGGAGCCTGAGGGGGATGTCACAGCTGAACCTAGACTTTGCTCTGGATGGCAGAGCACTCTTCAAGCGTGCTTTCTCAAAGGGATTAGCACAGCATTTCATTCAGCTTTTTCATCAGATTTCCTTTCCCAGCTCAGTATCTACTGTACACAAGGGTCAAGTTTGATCTCCCATTGAGGTTTTTTTTTTTCCTCCGAGTTCAAAATTGGAAGCTGAGCACCAGGTTGCTCTCACTAAAACCATCCATTCAGTCTGCTGTTTGCAGTTTATTACTGCTTTTCAACACTTGCTCAGTGGGTGGGTTTTCCATTTGGTGTTGTTAGTCTGAGTCTGTTTGCATGATTTTCTCAAAGTGGGATGATGCCTTGGAATTGGTACATTTAAATCCTAAAAACCTTCCCTCTGTCACACTGAACTTGTTCTAACCAAAACAGCTCTGCCTGTCTCCATTGGTGTTTCTGGTTTTGCTGCCACATAATAACTAAAAAGTAGTGAAACATTCCCTGAAAATTCTCTGTAGAAGTACAGCATAACATGAAGTTCACACTGACACACTGCCTGCAATGCACATGGGGAAGTGTTTGGGGGTCAGGACTTCCATCATACAAAATAATACCCTATTAAAGTAGTTTGTTGAGTCTTATTGTGGGAATTCTCTTTGTCACCTTAAATAAAAGGGAAAAGGCACAGATTAACCACCTCTCTCCCAGGTTTCTCTTAACTGTAGTTATATCTAGGGTACCTTCTATTCCCACAGAGTCACAAGCATCATTCACACACTGACAGTCTCTGGAGTAAACTGCAATGCCCTTTCCTTATATCTTGATATGGCAAGCATGCCTCTCCACACCTGAGAAAGGTTCTATTGACGTGAATCATGCACAGATAGGGTTGTGCTTAGCTCTGCAATAATGCTGAATCAAAACTATTTAGATGCATCTCAAGCAACAGAAACTCTAGCACAGGCTAGTGATCCAGAGTAGCTCTTAAGTCGAGGAAATAGATATGCTTTAGAGGGCAATTCAGTTCATTTATCTCCGACATCTACCTTAGACTGCAATAAATAATTCCCCAGAGGTCCCCCTGTTTCTCCACTGACAGTACAGTGAGCCTAGAAAAGGCATATAACTTTCAGGTGACTAAAGCAGGATGGCAGCTATCTAGGCATGAACATGCAAGTCAGAGTGGAGACAATTGTACTTTGGGGCCTTCTGCTGGCAGCAGCATGTTCCCAGGTGAAAAGAACATTATTGTACTTGACTGGCATGACAGGAATAAAGCTCTTTCAACAAGGCAAATTTCTGAACAGTTTTTCTTTTGCTATGCAGAGTATTGGCAGGAGGTACTGAGAGCCCTGTAACCAGAGCAGACAAAAGAGGCAGAGGTAGAGTCAAGGTCTGATTTCATCCAGGCAAACTGTTCTAGGGTTTCCACACAGATAGGCTGTATTTTCAAACAAAGTTTTTCCCTCTTCGCTGCTCTCCAGTGCTCCTTGACTTTAACAGTTATCTAGTATTACACATGATGCTGGTTACTGCACCATCACCCTGCTGCTCGATACAAGAGTTCATACACAGATTCTTTCAGGTACTAGGAGATTGAAAGCTAATCTTCTGGCACAACAATTTGTTCTCATTACAATATTTCCCTGCAGCAAATCTGTTCAGAGCAGAAACTGGACTAGAAAGGGGCCACTATAGAACACTGAAGGATACAGGGTGAGTCAGATAAGCTCACCCTCAGCCCTGTGTGCCGTTCAGTGTTCTGTGGTGAGCATTGTGAAAGTGAAAAGAAAGGGTTGTGTGGAAGCAGTCTGGGCTGTCACCAAGTTCCAGCAGGAAGAATGCAAAAGAGCAGAAGCATTGGATATGTTGGGCACAGAAAGTTTAACCAATATCACAAGCCACACCGTCCGAGGCAAAGGAGTGTTTGTAACCTGAGTGGTAAAGAGGAATCATGTTGAAGAACATTAAAAGGGTGAGGAAAGCTTTAAAAGCTCATGATGTCAGTGGGCATGAGGTTAGATGACAGAGGATGAAGTTCTCTCTGCTAGCAACTGATGTCTGATGGGGAAGGAAAACTATCCAAAGGGGAAAAAGAAATTATGTATGTTATTGGAAGTAGCAACCTCCCAAATAGATGCCAGATGGAATCAGATGTGTGAAGCCTGGCAGGATATTCAGGAAATGTTTACACTAAGTAAGGGAGATTTGGGCTGTTTTCCAGACTGGCTGGGTGCAAACTACCTTGATCCAGAGGTTGTACACCCTCTGTGTGCAACCACTAATGCCTCTGTGCCAGTCACTTCCTAACACATTCTGCTGAAGTGTTAATGATGCAATTAATTTGGGCAGATCACACCGTAATACAGCTGTGGAATCCAGAGATAAGTCTAACTGAGCTCTCATGTATTTTTTAACAAGTTAATGGTTCTATGCTTCCTGCATCTCCTGTTGTATATATTTGTGTGTACTGATGTTACACAGTCCAATGGAATTTAGCAATAACTTGCACATAGGCACACGCAGTCTTGAGAGGTTCAGAAAAAAAAACCAGGTAAATAAAATATGCATCAAGAAAAGGGGAACCGTATTAATTTAAACCCAAACACAAGAATGTACCTTTCCCCAGAAGGCAATGCATTATTATCACAAAAAAAAAAAAAGTGTGATACCAGGGGGAGAAATAGACACAAAAAAAAAATCAGGATAATCATCTTTGACCAAAAAATCTGTAGTTTAGGAAAAGAATACAAAGAAAAGCTGGTAATACTCATGAGTTACCTCTATGGGAGTTATTGATTCTACAGAAATTATTTGTTTCATTCTTTTAACGATTCTTGCACCATTCATTTGTCTTTACCACACATAACATGGTCACTTACGTTTGCAGACCTCTGCAGAGGACATGGGTTTCCCCCTGTCTCGGTAATACCCTGGTTTGCACCTTTGGCACCGATGTCCCTCTGTGTTGTGCTTGCAGTTGTCACAGACTCCCCCACTGCGCTTTCCTGATGCCAACCAAACACTCAGGTCAAAGTGGCAGCTCTCGGCGTGGTTGTGACAGCGACACTCTGGTGGGGACAGGAGAATATCCTTCAAGTTTGTATAACAGACACAGCAATACTGGTCAAATGGTATCATTTTCCAAACCAATCTGATGGTATCTTAAACCCTGCTAGAACCTCAAATGTGAGGGGCCACAGCTGCATGAAAACTAAATTTCTGGCTTGTAAATTCCACTTCCCAATAGCCCCAGTGGGTCAGCTGCAGAAACACAGTGTGCATACTGAAGCTCTCCATCAATGACCAGCAATTTATCCCCAGTTTATGTAATTGCACCATTAGTGTAAATCCACAGAAGTCTTTGTTAGGAAGCTTTGCCTGCTGGCATGGTGAGTGCTCATCCTGAAAGCCTGGATCAGTAACCTCCCTTCCACTTACTTCTGCATTCATTTGAGGCCCCTGTTTTTCCATCTCCTGGCTTCCAAGGCTGATCATTGTACAGGGGAGCACATTTCTCACAGTGGTCTCCTGCTGTGTTGTGCCTGCACACACACTTCCCATGGACCTGTCAGGGAAAAGAGAATACAGTTAAATAGCTACGAGCAAGAACACGGTGGAGTCCCCAACAGCTTCATGAGGAGGTGGGACTTCTCCTGCACAACTCTCACACAGCTGCCTGGCTCTCTTAGGAAACCCACAGAGCCTGGAGCTTAAACATGTAACATTATCTTTTTTAATTTCATTTTTAATCACGGAAATACTCCATTATATGTCAGATTTTGGAATTGGGTATTCACACCAGAAACCTGATCTTGGAAACTGAGCTACTCCAGGCTTCAAACAGAAAGTTACTATTGAAACTGGTTCTGTGGTCATTTCACACACCAGGAATATAACAGCCAGTTCCACTATACAATGTGATTTGATGCACAAGACTCTGTAGTATTGAGCAACATTCAAGAAGGGCCTTACAGGAGTGTTTTTATGTTGTTGTTTGGGTTTGTTGGGTTGAGTTTTTTGGATAAAGAAACAGGATTCCAATATCTGTTTGCAATGCTTCAGAGGAAGGATTTCCCAGATAAGTTGAGGAAATACCCAGTATAGGGAGTGGGAGAAAGGGAAAGGTGGTACCATACATCATGTTCTACACATCACAAGAGAAGCTACTAATTAGTGGTATGTATCTCACATGCAAGGAGACACTTGTACTAGAGCAGGAAATGCACAGAAACCAGGGACTAGACCTCCACGGGCTGTTGAGGATGCTGAGCTCTGTAAGCACCAGCACAACTCTGCCCCACTGCACATTACACAGAAAACAGAGGCTGATTTTCATTTTGACTGGGGTGAGAATTGACTCTAATCCTTTAATCTCACAAGTAATCTGAGTTACAGTTTTCCAGTGTCTTTCCTGCAAGTCAGACTCTCCCTTTGCAGTATCTGACAGAGCAGGTAGTTTGGGATCAAGAGAGAAGTGTTCAAAAAAAGCAGTTGCGTGAATGCGCTCCCCTGCCCCCAAACTCACGGTGCCTGCAGCAATTTGCTCTCCGCTCCCCTGGTTTCTAATCCTCCCAGAGCAGAAATGTGATGTAGCAAGCAGAGGGATAGGCTGCAGCTGATGCCATCGCCCCTCCATGGCCAGCTGGCAGGTTTGCTGCCTCCTCACGGAACACTGAGCACAGACTTCAGGGTGTGCGTTTGTCTGTCAGAGCTCAGCACCAGCAAACCTCAGGGGGATACAGCATGAAACGACATGTTGCCTCTCCAGACCTTTGCACAGGAAAGTCATCCACTTTCAAAGCACTAAATAGTGTGACAAATTACAGAGACAAAGGCAAAAATACTAATAAGCAACAGTGTTGTGCTTGCCCCTGTTTGGGTTTGGCATTTCAGGCTTAACATTCTCCCCTGTGGACCCAGGGACTGCTTTTCAGAAGCCAGAGAACAGAGGAAAGGGCCAGGAGTGAGAAAAGAAAGTGAGCCTGACCCAGAATCATAGATTTTAATATCCCCAAACTTCAGACTCCATCTGGACTTTGCAGTTCATTCCAAAATGGGTCAGAACAAAATCTTGGATCCATTCACTTCTTAGGAAAGTGCTTCTTGAAGTGTATTTCAATGCAAAATCTGTAAGTTGGGCCATTCAGTTTTTTCTAGAAACACACACAAAAACTGTACATTCACCATTTTAAAAAAAAAATACATGAAAAGTGCTGAGATTGTACAGCTGGGAAATGGCATAACTAAACTGTGCAATTTTGTTATAGCCTTGAATGACATGATGAAATATTAATTATTCTACAGGACCCCGCACTTACAGTGCACTGCACAGATGATGTGAACACTCATGAACAGTTATTCAGAAAATAAACAGGAAAATTCAGTGAGAAAGGAAAAGTCTGGTTGTTCTTTGGAAAGTAGATGAGTTAGTTTGCTCATTGCCCACTAGTTTGTTGTGAACTGTAGTTTGTGGCATGTTGTGAGTAGGACAGAGGCATAGAGGAAGCTTCCTGCCTGTGATCCATCCTATGGAACCATTTACCAAATGCAAGTGGAAAGAAGACTGACTTAAAAGGGTTGAAAAGCCAAGCAGCCAGCAGAGCCACTGAGCAGGCAAAAGGAAACAGGGGAGCTGGCATGGAACTTCTTTTAGAAAGGGATCTCATAGACAGCATTTACAGGTGAAACAGATAAGGAACAGAGTGCAACATGAGGGGAGAATGAATTACAGAAAGAATTTGGATAGGAGAAGAGAGCAGAGAAAAACAGCTCACACAGAACACACAAGAAAGGGGATCAGTGGATGTAAGTGGCCACTGCAAAAAACTGGCCAATGCAGAAGAAACTGAGCAGTGGAAGAGACTTGCTACATTTAAGCTTGAGGTGAAATAAGGGTAGGTGAGGTGGCTGCAAATAGCAAGACAAAACAATTTGTTCTGTTAGAGAGGAAGAGATAGGAGAGGGAGCCAGAGACTAAAGTCCAGGAAGGAACAAGAATGAAATACAGGAAACTGTCAGATAAAATAGGAAATGGGATATCTGCTTAGGGAAGGGAGAATGTGAGAGTCACACTCAACACCAGCATGAAGAGGCATGTCCCTGACTTGTTATTCACTGCTGAAATAAGGCTGCATTTCTCTCACAGAAGCGTATCCAAAAAAAGTAGAAAATTGTGTTCTCTATCAAATGCAAGACCTCAGGATGCACTGAATCTCACTGAAACATAAGGATTAGCATGCCAGGTTAACAAAACCAGAGGAGTACGGATTCAGGGAGACTACACTGATATTTTTCTATGCCCTAAAAAGCAGGGTCAGAATTATGAGGAAATTATGATTAAGGAGAAGATTGTCAGGAAGCAGCAAGGACCAGTTTCTCTTTAAGTGTTGAAAAGGTACAAGCTGAGGGTTATCACAGCACAGGCTGTGCCCTTACTGAGGGGGCACCATCCCAAGCACAGTGGGCAGAGCAGGGAGCTGGTACCACAGTAGCAACAAGGGGATGGACCAGGGCAATACAGGAGCAGTGAGAGACAGCCCAGAAAGAAGCTCCCAACGTGGGTTCAAAGTGCATTCAGAGGGCAGAATGAGAGACAAGCTACAGCACATGCCAGGGGCGTCCACCACGAGGGAAGGTACCTACAGCATTGACCCAAGGTCCATCCAGGAGCCAGAGGCAGGGACACACAGGCACACCCAAAGCATACCCAAAGAGAGACTAACAGCCCAGGGCTGAGCTTAAATAGAGCTTCCAGGCCAATGGACAGAGAGCATGGGTGAGAGTCCCAGGTGGGGCTGGTCAGGGCTGTTAAAGTTCAATTAGTGCCTTCAGGATACTAATACTAATGATACTTGGATTGCCACTGGATTAATGTCATTGGAAGCTTTAGGATATCTGACTGCTAGGAGGCATCTGAGGAAAAAAACTACTTCAGCTTTCTGGATTAGGAGCTGGAAATCCAGGTGGAGGAAGCTTGAAAGCAAGTTGTGAGCAACAGAGGCTTACACAAGATTCATGCCATCAGTTAGGAAACTAGCCAGCTTTCAGCTAAAGCCTGAGTAGTTTATGACACTGATTTATGTGAATGCATATAAATATATTGGTACAGCAGGAGAAAAATTGAAATCAGGGGGATTTCTGTCTCACATCTCTCATATTTCACTTTATTTCACTGATCCTTAGATACTAAAATATTTAGGCCTGTATGGACTTCTCCCAGAGTGCTCATTGCTACAACAATTGAGCATTTCAGAGATATTATAGAATTTTTATGACACCTCCCTTATCTTCTTCTCCTCATTACTCTGGTAACTCTAGTTGTTTCCAATGCTCTTTCCCATTCATTGAAACATCATTGTATTGAGAGTTCAGTTGCTCTGACAACAGTTTTTTAGACTGTTTTTAAGCTATTGGGGGAACGGATCAGAGAAAAAGATGCAGTGGCAGGCAGACAGGCTGTGTGATCATATAAACCTCCTTATTTCAAAAGACCAGTCTGAAGTACCATGTGCATCACCTGTTAAAGTTTGCATTCCCACAGTCCTGCACTCTGAGCGTGTTCAGCCAGGGTTCCTTATGTCACTAATGCAGCCTGTCAGCTTTGAAAGATGAAGACTCCTACTTCCAGTTTTCTAATCAATTTTGGCAAAGGGTAGAAGTTTAGAAGCTGATACACTTGCAGTTAGAGGATATTATTAGTCCAGGAAGGGAACACAGATGTTTTGTTATACTCAATCACCATCATATTGGCTTTAATGGCCATGTTAAAGCTCTGCTTTTGTGTTTTGATATAGCAGCTAAGTTCTTAGGCTATGGTTTCATGATGCAAAGTTTTTGGGGGCAGTCTCAATTTGAGACATTTCTGCTTTCCTTACTACTTTTTTCTGTACCTGCATCACGCCCTGAGCCATGTGTAAATTGGTGTGTGAAACCAAACCATGTTTAAAAAAAAAAACTAAACCATGTTTTTTCCCTTGGCACTAGTATTTTTAATCTTGATTAATTCCCTCATCTGCCTCACAGTACAGTTGTGCTGTTACAAGTCTGGTGTTGCTGCCAAAGACTTTGATTTTTACATCTACCACCTGAGCAGCTTTGAATCAGGACACAGAAGAGGTTATAGTTTCATGGATTTTAATGCCAGGATGATCATTTTGAACCTCCTATACTAAGCCATGAATTTCATCCAGTAGTTTTCCATGAAGCTCTGTAACTTCTGGTTGATTTACAGCAAATAGAGTAGGACCACATCCTGCTTTCACACAATAGGTCCAAGAAATTACATGATTTTTATTCACCTTTGGCTGCACAGAGCTGCTTCACCTGAATTCTGATCCACAGATGAGAAAGTAAGTGAAAGTTTTCCACCTGTTTGTCCTGCAATTTTTAAATTTTTCTAAACTCTTTGTATAACACCTTTAATAAGGTATATATACAAATAACATATTTCTAAACGGCTTTATATAATATCTGAAACCTCTTGCTTTCTCTCTGCCCACTTAGTTTCTTTACCCATTATCCTTTCAGTAAATCCAGTTGTGCTCTTTCTCCTGGGCCATTCTCAGTCTTTTTGGTGTTTTTTTTTTTTCCTAATCATTGCAGGTTAAATTTGGAAGTATTCCAGGTCAGAGCAACTGTTGCTGATTCAGAGAAAATGTTTGTCTTTGGACTCTGTATTCTCTCTGTAATGTCGCCAGAGAAGTTTTGGATACAGCAGTTTGCAATGACATCAGAGGATTGTAGTACCTGCTTGTAGTAAAATGAGAAGATCTGGGACCCTTGTGGCAATGCCACCTCAGCCCATACAGGTTTTGAACTCCACAGCAGTGAATAAGTGAATGAACTGCCCCTGGTTCCGAATTCACTGAAGAGACAATGGTGGAGGAAAATCAGTGATAGTGTTCAGCTGAATATTCAGACTGGCACCACTAAGACCTTTTTGAACAGTAACAAACGAGCAGGATAAACAGACCAGAGGAGGTATAAAAATCATGCTTCCTGTGAGGGGATATAACTCAACCTGTGACAGTTTCAAAACAACTCCATCCTCTGTCTGAATTCACCTCCCTCAGGCTTTATACACAGCTGGTTGTGCCTCAGTCCATATTTCACTCTGCTTTCTTCCTGTTTTCTTTCTGAATTCTAGCTTGATTTTTATTGATTTTTTTTGAGTAAGCTGTCCTCTTATTTTTCCTGCAATGTCAAAAACTCCATTATTAATCTGTACCAAACTGCACACAAATAACAGCTGGGAGGCTTAAATGCAGCATCTGAGTTACAGCAGGTCACCAGCTCCTGGTGAGTGTCTTAAAAACAGAGGAAACAGAAGGGGGAGCGAGACTCAGTATTTTAGCAGGTGAGTGCCTGAATCACAGCATAATGAGTAAATACCACTGTTCAAATCTCCTGAAGGGGCATGGCACAACTGAGTTTGGTCTTGTTCAAGGCTTTGTTCCTGATGCTACTGGGCAGTCTGGCCTGACTGCCAACCTTTACTGTAGAAAGACCCAGAAGTAGTTTCAGGAGAGGAAAAATGGGAGAAGATTAGATTTAGATTCTGATACATGGACAAGAATTTGTGGATTTACAGGTCAGGCATATGGATTAGCAAACTGTGGGCAGTTCAGAGAAGTTCGGACATGACCTGTTCATTCGACAGGCCAAATAATTCTGCCATTTATTTTGTGATAAATCTGGCTAACTCCAGCAACTGTCTCACCTCATCTGGGTTTCTACTGGTTAAACCACAGTGGCTCCAGAGGTGTGTGATTAAAAACCCCATCCCAAAGTGGGCCTGTGAGTTCATCTCTGAATTTTTACCTCTATATTGAGTGTACTTGGCAGCATGCACAGCTCCCATTCAAGAGAAATTATGTTGAGTAATGGAACAGATGAAGCCAAGACACAAATAGATTCCTGCAACTTCTCTGCAAATGGCTGCAGCTTGCAGAGTGGGGGAAGGGCAGGGCTGAAAAGGCACAGGACCAGCCAAACTTATAAGGAATTTGGGAAGGGAGAAAAACGGTGACAAAGTCCATGATTTAGCAGAAAAGTTGTGCACAGTAAGGAAAGGATTCTAAATGCCTAAATGATGCAAAACTAATCCCTGGGGCCCTTCCAGCACAGTGAGTGAACCAAGGCAAGGAAATATACGTAGGATTTCATAACTTTTTTTGCACCGAATAAGATGAAATTTTTAAATAATCCTGTGCAAAATTTCTCCATAGTGCACCTACTGCTAAAGTATTAAAATGCAAATTCTGTGCACCCACAAGCTACAGCTCTAGAAAGATTTGCTTAAATTAGTGGAATATTCATTGGGGATGAATGAACTGCCTGAAAGGCCTTGAAAAGCTTTGGTAAAAGACTGAAAATTTTTGTTCTACTAACACATAGGTAAGCTGAGGACAGAAACAACACAACAGTCTATTCAGTAGCAGCAGAGCTTAAAAACACAATGACTGAATATATGAGGCCAAACACAGCAGGTCCTATGATTATCACATCACATCACAAAACATCCTCGTGTTGGTAGCTTTGTCAAATTCAACTAAGAGAGATAAAACATATATTGCACGGATCTTAAATGAAAGACCCTCAGAAATATGCTGGACTGTGGGACACCAGAGAGATATTGGTACCAAATGGTGACTGATAGCTGTGAGATGAAACAACTCTTTCCCTCTCTTAGCCTCACACACACACAGATTCTTGTAGCTCTAATGTGAAAAGCAATCCTTGAAAGAACTATAAGGCATATTTTATCAGTGCTTAAGATATATTTAGAAGTGTTTCTAATCAAATGTTTCTACTAGTGGGATTATTATGGTTCTTTCACAGAGATGAAACTGGCAGAGAACATAATTTAAGTGATTAAAACAACAAACACTGCTATTAATTACAGCAATTAAGCAATAAAATTAATATATGTTTAAATAGCTCACCCGTAGCCAGTACTTTTAAGAAAAGTTGTGTTTAAAGGCTACTGATGTCAGATAGAAAATTATTTAGTACTCCATTCCACAAAATAAGAGATGATTTTGTACAAGTAAGATGAATATCTGCATGGGTGGATCTACACTGAGCCCTGATTCAGAAAAGCTTTTAGGCTTGTGTTTAAACACTGTTCCTGAATAGGCATGTTTTTCTGATTTGGATTCAGCAGTAGTAAAAGACATTTCCTCAACAATAATAAAATGTAGGAAAGACTTGTCAACTTTATGATAGCAGAACTCCTCTTGACCTGAATCATTATAGAGGTCATAGCACCAAAAGTGTGGTTATTATCTAAACCACAGATACTCAAACCGTCATGTTGATGGTAGGAATGCCAGATGCTCTGGCTGCAAACCACAGGTTCTCAGAGCTCATGGAGAACCTGCATGGATGTCAAATTAAACACTGGTTATGATCAGAACAGGGTGGAAGCACAGCCCAGAGTGTGCTCGAATTTGGAGGATACAATTTATCTAAAATAAAGGGGGAACATGTACCATATTTTTGCTTGACTTCAAATTTTTAATAACTCAGAAGGACAGAGGTGTTGATTTTTGGGTTAGCCAAGATGCAACTCCTGGCAAGAATGGGTTCAGTACTTTAAAGTGCCAGTCTTCCTGAAACAACAGGAGAAGCATGGGATGTATAGGAAAGCTCCTTTTTAGACTTATGTAGGTATTCTTCAGTTAAGAGTTCTGGTGACTTTTGTGAGAATGTGTTAAAATAGGATCTTCTGGGGTGACCAGTGACAAGAAAAGTCTGAATATCCTTTTCTAACTTTTATCTAAGTAATTGTTCAAGAAGTCATTTAAAGTCACAGTTTTGAAGCACATTTGCCCCTGGGAACTAAAAGCTCACCAACACTATCCACTGCAATTCAAGAGAAACTTTCCTTGATGCTCCCATGTCAGCTTCTTTGTCATCTCTAAACACAAATACCAGAAACTTTCTCACCCACCTGCATGTACCCACAAGGATTCTTGTGAAAAGCTTTGGCCCACTGTGAGTGGCAAAGGTGGCAGCAACACCACTTTCTTTCCATGTAGTTCATGTAATTCATTACTACCTTTTGCTAGCATAATTTATATGATTTTCTATGTTTCCAGATCATTATGGGTATAGCTTGAAGTCCATATTCAGTTTTAATTTTTGGAAACAATCAGTGCAGGGATCTGTTTTTAGATTTTATTCTGATGTGATCTAGAAGCTCTTGGAACCTCTTTTTTTTTTTTTTTTTTTTTTTACATTCCTGAACCTACTCCCATAGTTGATGCATACAGGTAACTTCTTCTCAAATAAAACATACTCTTTAAGCTGCCAACTACAACAGAGAGCACCTCCTGCATCTCTGAGTGCTGGACATCATACAGACTGGCACAGCTTGGATCAGATAATGTGAAAACTTAGCAGGGGATTATCAGTAGAACTGCACAAGATATCTGAAGAGGAGATAGATAATATTTGCAAGGGTTACAAGTGCCAAGTCACCTAGAAAATTGATGCAGAAAAACAAGTTTTACCTTATGTAACTTCCATTATGCCAAACAAGGAATCCTACTTAGAACCAGATCCTGCTCCCTTTGAACTAAGTGGAAAACTTTCCATTTGCTTCACTGTGGAGGATCAGACCCACAGGGAGTCTAGTTTGTCTCTGTAAACAGGATAAAGAGGCAAAAGAAACATCCGAGGCCACTCGTAAGAATTTCCTGGCAGTGGAGGTACCAATAATTAACAAGTAAAAAAAAACCCCAACTAATTCTTTATACAAAAACATTTTAATCCACATTCACTTTCCTCTGTCCATACTTACTTCTCATGGACTAGGCAGAGAATTGTGACATGTTTGGTAAACAAAAAGGACTTTGGTCTAGATTCTCTGTTCTGTCCATGTGCACTTTTTGCTTTGTAAACTTTGTTCTGGGAGCATCTCTGGGCTCAGCTAAAATGTGTCATCAAAGCAGATCCTAAACCTGACAGCTCTTACTATCTTTGTTGGAACTTGATAAAGAAATAATTTACTGTAGAGTAACACATAACTCTGTACATCCTACAACAGCAATACGTGGAACAGGATTATGTTCCTTTGCATCCAACTGTAGAAGAGTAGATGTATTGAGGTGGCCAGGTCCTAGCATATTGGTGCCCTCCATTTAAAAGTAAATGCTGCTCTGTAGTTTTCTGTGGCAAAATGCAATCTCAATAATTTCCCTTACTGACAGAGAAGCTACTTGAAAGAGTTTGAATAACGCAGGCTGAGACATTCATAAAGGAGAATTGTGTTCTTAACTACCAGAAGAAGCTATTTAAGTTAGGTAGAATGACATCACTGTCTTTTTTTTGGTCTGAGGAAAGGTAAATAGAAACCAGGAAAACATCACTGTCAATAGCAACAAACCCCAAATTCAAGTTATGTTTGTCTAGAAGTTTCTTGCCTATTATTTACGGCTCCCATCTTCATTTCTCACAGTTTTCCTCCTGTCTGACATGATATTTTCAGTATTTCAGAAGGAAAATGTGATCTAGATAACTTGTGTAGAGGTGGGTGCATGGCTTGTTTTTTTTTTTTAAAAAAAACCCACATTGATAGAGTAGTTATTACTGCTTTGCTGCCAAAAAAAAGAAGTCAGAGAACATTTTCATTGGATCCTATGGGTCTACTTTGAATCTCACTGTATTTTCACAAACTTATGACCAGAGAAAATATGCATGAAACTATGCAGGATTTCAAGCTATGAGGAATGATGCACCGTTTGGATGTTGGTTTTACCATCTTCAGTTTTCTTGTATTCATTTGTTGCTATGACACTGGGGCATCTGTGACATTTCTTCTCTTAGAGCTGCATTTCTTACTGGCAGCCTCAGCAGAGAAGCCAGACACTGACTGGGTTGTCACAGCTGAACTGACAGACCCACAGATAAAGCGATCACTGGCAGATCATCTCGTAATCATAGATCATCCAGTCCCCCCAAAAATGGTGTTGAAAAGAGTTGGTTCAAAAATGTCAAGAAATTAGCTTTAGTTTTTTGCATTATTTAGCCTATGGTCTAGCAGTGTTAGAAGTATTACAACTGGAACAGAATTTCTGTCACGAGTAAGAAGAGCAGACGTACAAGTCAGCACAGTCATGTCTTTTTCAAGACCAAAGTGCAGAATGATCTCAGATTTTGGGCCTGTCCCATGGCAAACAATTACAGTTGTTTTCTACATGAAATTGGTTTTGTGAACTACTGAAGACAAATGCATCATAGGAGGACTCTGAACTCTTAAGAGGCTGAAACTCATATTACTTAAGCCTTGCTGTGGAGGTCTGTATGTTTCCAGCATTTTATTTAATTACTTGACAGCAGCCTAGGAAACATGAAGCTGCTCTGCCTTCATTCTGTGACATCACCCACACCAGCTACATTAAAAACTGTGTCTTGAGACTTTCTTGGCCCATGAGTAGGTTAAATATTAGATGTGGCCAGTAGATTAAATCAAATTATTTCTGGATGTGCAGTGTTTGTTTCTAATAGCTCTTTTCCACACCCTGTTTCAGTCACCATGTGACTGAAGGTAGAGCACCTTCCCTCTGCCAAGAAATTGCAAAATGGCAATGATTTTTTTGCAATGTTGTTTGGCTGATAGAAACTATGTTGTTGGTGTTCACCCCTCAACAACAAAGGCCTTTTACTCCTGCATGTGGGCAAGGAGATTACTGTATTGTAAGATGTAAAGTTACACATATAAACTCCCTCATGCTGCCTGTGTAAACCAAACCCTGAGATCTGTACCTATGTGAAGTCTCCCTTCAACATTACAATATCATCATTGGTAAATATTAGATAAAGTGTAAAAGGATTCAGGAACCTGGCTCTTCATTGTGTATTTGAGAAAGAGCTAGAGTGTCATGACTAAAGCATGGAAAAGAGGAGCACAATACCATGATCATCTTTATTCCAGGCTTTTATGAGCTGTGTGTAGAATATTAAATTTTGACTACCTAAGGTTTCACACTTTTCTGGTTAGTACAAAAAGTAGAACCTAAGGAAGGACCTGGTGAGAACTTTCCAATCATATCTGCAGAATGAGGAACAACTACTCTCCATGACATTGAGGGAGAGGGGACAAGAAGGAATCACCTTGATTTGCAGCAGAGATTATTTAGGCAGGCACTAAAGAAGAGCTTTCAAAATGTCAAGACTGGAGAAACTACTGAGGGTTTGAATCCTCTTCATCAGAAATTTTAAAAATCTAGTTCAACAACCATCCACTAATGAATGGTTTAGGTGTGCTTGATCATACCCTTATGTGAGGACTCAAAACAGTTCACTTATGGTCTTTTCCAGGCCTCATCTAGGATTCTAGAGGCAGTAAAACTCTGGAAAGCTTTTCTTACTTTTTACTGTGTTTGAATCCCTGCTTAGGCAAAGACTTGCTTAGGCAAAGGCTGTGCGAATCATGTGCTACATCCACCCTCTTGTCTCCTGGGACATGAGTCACTCATGAAGTGCAGTTCTTCAAAACTATTTCACCTTCTGCCCTCTGAAGTCATTGATGGCACAAGAAGATTCTATTCCCTTGTGACCAGTGGGAAAAAATATCCAGTCATAGTTTACAGTGCTTATGCCAGTGATATACACAATATTGTGTTTTCCTTTTCGGAGGGGCAGAATGTTTATTTTTCTACCAGCTGTATCCATTTAGCATGTTATTCATCTATTTGATTTCACTATGTGTATATTTAACAGTTTGCAGTAGGGAGGATGCACTCTTTAAACAGCTTTTCTCAACACAGTTATGATTTAAGTTAGTCTACATTATCTGAACCTGATAGTATCCCCTAGTGTAGCTGAATCTTGAAATTATCCCACAGATGGAAGAGATTCAGAATGATTTTGAAAATATTGTGAAGGTCATACAGTTCTAATTATCTTACAATATCTACCTCTGAACCTAGAAAAGTTGAAAGGAAGACAAAGAATGCACATTCCAAAGTAAAATACTCCAAAATATCAAGTGTACTGTATATCTAAAGGGACATAAATTATCTTAGGATGTTTTTCTTGAGTCTATTATGTCAGAGTGCACCAGGGACTAAAGTTCTAAGAGTTATTTGGGTTTTCAAAACCCAACACGGAGACAGACAGCCTTCTGGAACCAGTGGAGCCATTGTCTAGTTTAAAGTGGATAGAATTCTGTCTGTGATGTATGTGTTTAGATGAACCTGGATATTTGATTATCTTAATCTTCCTGTGACTGTTATTACATCCAGGGTCAAATGCATATAAAAGAATAAACTCATAGGGCTAGTCACAGTACTATAGAACAATTTTACTTTAAAAAAATATTCTACCTGATTTAAAGATGCAGGGATAAAAGAGTGAGGGCATGGAAGTTATTTTCACATCCTGAACACTGCTGTCTATGTAGTGAAAGTAACAAGAACACAGAAGGTTGAAAACCTATGAGTGAAGGTTGATACCCTAAGTATGACAGAACTGCTCATGTCTCACAAACTTAGAAAATCTGAGATTTGAAATCTGACACTGAAATTCTGGCCAGGGCAGATTTTTTATTAAAGATATTCGTTCAGTTCTGTGTAGTCATAAAGGTAGGAGATTTCATTCACTATATTTGGGATTGGATCTCTGTTCCAATTACAAAGGCCCTTTCCAACTTATAGGTATCTTGAGTCCAAAGTTTTTAGCAATGAAATTAATATACATGGAACTGCAGAAAGGATTATAGGAAATATTTTCCTAGAGTGGTGTAGGTTTCGCTAATGTGGATTGACAGTGATGCCCTTTCCTTAGATAGGCTTAGGGAAGCTGGGACAGGGTCATACACAAAATATACAGTCAGGCTGAGACAGCAGAAGCAAATAGCAAGTCTAGGTGGTTGGGGACTGTCTAGAACTCACCATGTTCTCCACGACTCCCGTCCTGTTGACCAGCTCACATTCCTCTGCGTGCCCATTGCAAAAGCAGCTTCCCCGGACGATTAGGTCATAAATAGCATAGTGGGCAAACCTCTGAGGTTTCTCTACCAATCCTGAACCATGGCACGGACATTCCTGTCTTTTTAACAAAAGGAGGCGGAGGTTGGTGAGTTTCAGGAGATCTTGAGCCTCAGGACTATAGGGGTCCTCAATCTTGTTAGCTGGACTTAAGGCACGATAAATCACCTGAAAGAGAGAACATACACATCCCAGAACAGATATAGGACTCTGCATATGCAGCAAATATCCCAAAACAATGTTCAGGTTGTTACTCTTTTGTCACAGCATTTTTGTTTTTTCATAATTTTCTAGAAGAGCAACAGTTCAGTTTTGAGCATTACAGTTCTAATTTGGTGTTTATAACAGTGACTGTCATATTTTGGCAGTAGAACATGTATTTTAGCTCATGCACCATTCTACCCTTCTCTATCTCTCAGGGTGTGCTTGTTTCTGATACTTTTGGAAGAGGTTGATAATGAAGGGCTGCACCACAGTCTTTGCCAGTGAACTAGAGAACTGGTTGCACTATTCCCAGGCTTAGATGTGCAAAATCCAATTTGAGAGCTGTTTTCTCCTCTGCTTGAGCTTTTCATTGTGTCAGAGGCACTTGCCTTTGGGATTCTTTGGCCCTGCTTTATAAGTGGTCACAGTGTCTGTCTGACTCACTCCACTAGTGTTAGTGGAGTTAAAGCTTTGTTTCCATAGGGATTGCCTCTTTCTCTCTGTTTTTCTTTTTCTTTCTTCCTAGTGAACTCACTAATTTCGATACTTGCAGCATGTAAAATACTCTTGCTCCTTTTTGCTTGCAGGAGCCAAAAAACAGAGCTTGTGGTACATGCCTAGAAGATAGTTCTGCTGCATGTTGATGGAACATGGGGAGACAAAAACCCCCAGAAATGACAGAATCAGCTGCCAGGCTTTGCACAGAGCTACACCTGGCAGTACCACAGCAAAGGTAGTGGGACCTTTCCTACCTGTCCACAGCATTTTCTATTTGGTAAGCTCCATTCCTTTTTTTCTTTTAATTCTCTTGTATTGTCAGCTACTTACAAAGCTGCAAACAGCCCTGCTTGGTGAGATCAGAGGTGCCCATAATTTCTTGTCTGAGCAATGAAGTCACAACAAAATAGCCCAGGCCTTTCCACCCCATTGTCTACATTCCCCTGATCAATGGAACCATAAGCAAATGGCTCATTTTATTTTGTTCAGGAGCCCAGCATTTCTCTTACTTTCACAGGGCAAAGACCAAATCTCTTCTGTCCAGTTCCCCTAATCCTAATTTTTTTTGTGGAAACCATTATATGAACCTTCTCTTCTTCTTCCCAGTACCCTGTGGACCACACAAAGGTGGAGTGCTTTCTCAGGGTCCTGATCAGCTGATGAAGTACAGGCACACACATATTCCTCCCATGTGGTCAATTAAACTAAGACCAAGACAGTGAACTGGATGGAATAGTTCTTCAGAGCCTGCTAATGTCAGGGATCTCAAAGAATGGTTAAAAGTCCTTGTGAAACTGTCCTCCCCATGTCTTAATTGGCACTCACACAGCACTGGGTTCTTTAGGCAAAAGAACAGCTGTTGGGTGCTCTCCTCTCAGCATAGGGCCATTTGCTTTCACAGAGCTGTATTGTTTTTCATTTCTCTGCTTGACAGCTTGGAAAAAGGTTTAGTTTCCTGTGGGTTTATTGTTTTGCAAATATTTTCATTTCTGACCTTGCATCTCTTGAGGGGACTTGCTTTGGCATTTTCCATATCCCCTTAGAATGCTGAACATCATTTGTGAGTAGAGACATTAATAGCCTGGAAGTCCCATAGGGGTTGTGGCATCCTTTTAAGAAAAAACCGTATTCTGTTCCAGCTGAGGTACAGGAGTTTGCTTGTATGATTAATTTATGACACATTTCTGTCCAGAATAGGCTCAGTGGTGGCACTGGATTTGTTTGTCCTTATTTCTCCCAAGGCAAGTCTTGTTAAGTGTTAAAGATCTGATTTGGGTGACATAACACTAGTGAGGTCTTTTGGGAGTGGCACTTATATGTTCTTTTGGGTTCAACAAGCACTAAGGAATTAACCTTCCTTAACTTTGTAAAAATCAAAGATACTGAAGATTTACTTAAATAAAGATATTTTGTACCAGCAAAGTCAGAATAGATGTGTTGTGCCAATAGAACTATGTTTAGGTGATCTGCATTTTCCCCAGAGGTAGCAGTTTTATTCCACAATTAAGTCAGTTTAGCAGCACCATTTCATATATGCATAAAACTGGAAAATGGGATTTCCCTCTTTTTTCTCTTCTGAATGTCAAATTCTCCTTGAAATATTGGTGGTTAAAACCCTCGAACACAGGGAAGAGTATACTGTAATCACTATCTCCTGCCTAATTTTTAATATTTGATATTTGATTGGATGTTTCTTCTCACATTAAAGTGTCAGTCATCAGATCTTGCTTAACATATGTATTGCCCTGCTGTTTAGAACAATAATTCTTGAAGAACATTTTAGTATCCATAATTTATCCTTATTAGTCTACTGTATGTATTGATTCAAATCATTCCAGAGTGGGATAAATTTGTTAAAAAGAACTGGTATTTCATCTTACATTCCCTGAATTATTTTTCCATAAATGTATTTGGGTTTATAGTTCCCTAAGGAGAAATGGACCCTAAATTAAGAGACAGATTGGTGGTGGCTGTATATATTGGATAATAATTTTATGTGATTCAGGGAGGAATTTTATTTCTGTAAAAAAGGAGAAGATGTCACTTTGATCAAAATATAGAGTTGGAATGCAACTATTTGGTCACATCCCTAGCACAATTGTTCAGTATAATTTTCAGCAAGTAACTAGGGCCTCATACTGTTCTGGATTGCCAGTGAATTCAGTAGAAATGGGAGGAGTCTGTTTTATGTCCTGTTTTCTTTTTTTTTTTCCTTGTTAATGGGATACAGGTATTCAAGTACTTTGTGGAATGGGAGGAAGATTAGTAAATTTGTATCTGTAAAATTCTCTGAGAATCCCTGGAGATGGATGTTCAATACATGCAATTTTAATAAGTATATGTAAAACATAAGAGTTTAGCTGTCACAACCATTAATGCATAAATGTTTTAAATATTAGATTGTAAATGGATCAAAGTATTACTAAACTCCTAGGGTCATGAGCTGTAGGAAGAGACATTCCACCTTTTCAATTGTGTTATTTGTTCCTTTTTTTGAGTTCACAAGGTTTGTATTTCTAAACCTTATGAAGCAGATTCCTTCTATACACATAGATGTTTGACTTCTGCCTTTTGCAGAAAGGCATAAATATTACTGTTTTTCATTTCCCAGAGCTACTGTGTGAATTTTCAGTTTTTCATTATACTCATGTAAAAGACATGAAGGGAGTATAATGAAAAAGAAGTGTTTTCTTTTAATTAAGAGGTAAGCTTTGAAAAGAGCTTCCCATGATGTTCACTGTAAAGTTATTTCTCATCCAATTAAATCTCTATCTGATATCAAGAACTGTTCTTTTTTTTTGCTGCAACAGAGTGCTCTGAAGCCTTCCAGGTGTTTCCCTAAACATCAGTTTGCAGCTGTCAAAAAAGTAGCACATGCACAACTGCAGAAGAAAATCTAATGGTGATTGAGTCTGCTAAGGGACACCCTAGAAATCTTTCCACTTCCACTGATTTGGGTGGAAGCTGAGGGTGTTCAGCACCTCTATAGCTTAACCCTTTGCAGAAGTGCATCCCAGATCCTGAGTTTCCCTTACAATCAGGAGCTGACACTGGAGTTGAATGCTGAATAGGACATTCATGCTTATCTGCATATCTGCTATCAAGGGCATATTTATCATTCTGATTTTCAAAAATCAATCAGCTGCACCTCAAAATCTCTACCCTGTCCCCTCTTGAGTTTTCTAAGAGCAAGAAAGTCTGGAGAATGCTGTAAATGTACAAAGCTCAAAAAGGTAGCCACTGTTAGAGGATTGATTTTGCTGTAAGCTGGCACAGCCTCACATTGTTTTATCACCAATCAAGAGATCATCTTCATTCTCGAGACAGTGTCTCAAATTTTTGATTTCTTGCCATAGGTTTTGCTTCTCCATTCTTGATTCATCTAATTCTGTTTTCTTAACCTGATCTTCCAGCCAGTATTAGTCAGAAAAGATGCGGACACAACAAAGGTTCCCCCTTGCAATCTCATAGCCTAAGGTCAAGGAATATAAATCATAAATGGAGGGCAATGCCAATGCGTGGCCTCCTACAAAAGAAGATCCTTGTGCAGAACAAGAATTTGATATTACAAATAATCCTTAAGCTATGTTGATCACGTTGCACTCAATCAGGTTAATGAGGTCAGAAATGTCTGTGTGCTTATACTAGGTCCATCAGAAGGAAGCTGCAATAAAAACTCTCATCAGCCCTAAATCCTCTTCATTAAGGGATTTTCATGTGAGTTGATTTTGTTCTTAAAGGAATAGTAAACAATTGTGTCTGAATTTTTCCTACCTCGTGGCATATATCCTCTGATTTATTTGTTAGAGCCCCTTGACTTCTGTCTTGTGGTACAGTAGTCCTAAAGAAGAAGTAATCTTTTTCCTGATTTACTCTATGGAGCACAAAGTTTAGCTGTTCTCTTAGACATTAGAAGGCCCATTCTGACAATCCATGGAATAGTTTTTTTTAGTCAAGATCCACTGCTTTTCTGTCCTTCCGGAGAACAAAACTCAAAAGCCGGTATAGAATATGATCGTTTGTTAAAGAAATAATTGTGAATTTCATTTTTTTAATTTATTTGAGCTGGGTAAACTCAGCTACTACCAAGACAATGGCATCTTGAATTCATTCTGTATTCTCCAAATTAGAAAGAGATGATGTCCTTTCAGTTTGCATTTGCTTTGAGGTTATTCCAGTAATCCAGTCAGTGTGGCATTAATATTAATATTTAGGCAGTGCTGCCAGTATGAATGGCACGATTGAAGTTAGACAGACAAATTTGAAGAGCCATGCAGACCTTTTCTCTTCCTCAAACAAATTGTGTTCTGTAAGTTCAGGTTCTCTGCAGATGCACATCTGTGTAGAAAGGCAAGGGCTGTAGGGAGAAGCAGTATCCTCTTTCAAGACAGGTAATGTAGTTGGAGTACAAAATCTAGATTATTTGACTCAAAACCCTTCAGCTTTCAGTCTGTATGGAGGGAATGGGCAAAACTCCTTCCATTCTACATAGCAGCAGCTCACGGAGGGGTGTGAGAACATTTCCATGCTCCCACAAAGTGCACTGTCCTTTTTTGTTATGAGGAAAGGTCCTTACTCTGAAATGGTGAAGGGTGGCACAAGGAGTTCCATGATGCAACAGCCTGACTGGGAACTGGATTGATAATGAGGAGACTCATTTCACTGTTTGCTGAATTGTCAGGGAAAGCTAAAACAACCCATCACCATCAGTGTCAACCAGTCTGTGTTCTCATGGGAGAGAATCCATTTCTTTTAAGTGGAGCCACTTATATCTCTAGGTCTTGGCTGAAATCTTACACATGACCAGATTTAACTAAGTGTATAATCTCACCATGACAGTGATGTGTGGCCAACTGTAGAGCAAGCATTTAAGTGTTCTTTTGCCTGGAGTTTAAAAATTACAACAATAAATTACTTAGATTATAGCATTTCAGCCAACAATATTTTTCACAGTTGAGACTTGGAAAAAAAAAAAAAAAGCAATGGCTGCAACTCCAATAAAGTTTTATGAAACAAAGTCAGAAGAAAAAATAATTTGATATCTGCTGCCTTGTATGTTCAGGAAATGCACAAAATGCAGAAGCAATGCTAAAAAAACCATCTTTCTGGCTGGTTTATCATGTTCCACATGTTTCTGTCATGGCTCATTACAAACCAGGTCAGAGAAGGACACTTGGTGCCCTCCTCAAGTTCGCTTGCCAGGGATGGGATTGCTAGACTAGTCTCATCAGTTCAAATTCCCTTCAGAGACAAATCCTTGCCTTAATTCTTCCTCCAGGGAAGCAGGGCCTGGCAGTGCTGTCTGCTTGTTTACACTGCTGGTGTTAACTGCTTCCTCTCAACCTGCCTCTGCATTCAATCTGCTCCACAGTTCAAGTTGAAGGAAATGCTGAACAGACAGCCCTAGTCATAACAATCAGGCACTTACCTTCACTAGTGACTAATCCCTCCTGGAATCCTTTCTGGCTGGAAGCTGGAATAATATGAACATCATGCAGCTTCGAGAGGCCAGTCCTGATGACTGTTGGACAATTCACTGCAATACAAGACCCTGTCCTTACATCTTAGCTACTAGGAGTTCAACCTTGTGATGTGCTGTGCATGTTTCTTTTCAGTGACCCCTCTGCCATATGAGATCAGAACTCTAAGAAGCCACTGAAGCCTCAGTGGTGACCTCTTGAATTATTGATGTTGCCACTTAATGAGGTATGTGTGTGTGTGTGTGTCCCCACACAGGGGATCCCCCTCTATTTATCAAAAGGTTTGGCATGAATACAGTAAAAGAAAAGCCTGAGAAAAGACAGCAAAAATTGTAGGTCCTTGGAACAGTATCACACACATTCCACACAGAGCCCTGTTCCCAGCCTGGTTTGGTGTCGGGGTGCAAGCAGTCACTCTGCCACAACTATTGCTCAGGAAGTCTCTGTGGATGGAGAAAGGCAGCAGAGACCTTCAGTGTCAGTGCAGAAGAAAAGGCCTTCCACAGAGTTGCCTGTGGCTTCTCTCTGAACAAGCTGGTGGCTTTTGGAGTAGACAGAAGTGTGTCCCATCACAACATGTCCTGATCTGGCATTCACTGAGTGTGTTTAGAAGAGTGATTAAACATCTTTTAGCTACAAAGAGGGTCCACTCATCTTTGACAAAAGGCACTGCTGGGGACTTCTGTCCCTAAAGAGGTCACCACAGGATACAAAACGGAGGATGAACAGGTCTTCTGTGCAAGGCACACTTAACATGTTGCCATAGAAACCAGTTACTTAATTCAGGCATACACAATTCTTCCAGCCCCCAGTGAATTCCAGTAATGGGTTTATTATATCACACTTCATTGGTGTCATCTGTCACACAGACACTCACATAAATGAACCAGCCTCTGATTCAAAACTCCCTTCCCCTAGCTAGACCCAATAGGGAAAGGGTCTCCTTTTAGGTCTGGTGGCTATGAACAGGTCAGTGTTCTACCTCACTTTGCATGCTAACAACTTTCTTTCATGCAAATATCATGCTCAATGGAGGAGAACATTTGTTTCCATTTCCTGATATTCCAGTTTATTAAAAATATGCTCTTAATCTCTCAGATCCTTGAGTGCACGTGGTGTCAGGATGCAAGTTCAAACATTTTGGTCCGTGTTTCCTCCATAGGATGTTTGAACTGTAAGTCACACTAAAATCTGGCACAATGTTGTGATAATTTCTCCTTTTGTTTGGGCTTGAGTTTTAATTTATATTAGCTGACCTGAAGGCTCATTTTAGGCTCTATGACTATGTAGTACAGTGTTTTTAAGTTAGCAAAACAGATAGAGGGACAAGTAGGTAAAAAAGGTCTCAGTTGATGCATAAGGCTCCATACCAGTATTCCCTGTAGATGTACTTACAGTAGATGAACAGATCTTAAAAATGTGGGGTTGGTTTTAGTTCCTGAACTAATGATGGGGATCCTAGGATCTCAGATAGGTAGATTCCATCTGCAAAAGTACTCTGGATCTGAACAGGTGTAATGGGTTTAATAAATGCTTGAGTAAAAGAAAATGAAAAGAGATATTAGAAAGTAGTCTCCTTGCATTCCTGCATTAGTTGTTCCCCAATGCCTGACACCTTCTCTCTCAGTTGTATCTTATCTGGGATAGAATGGAGATGTGTGACCCTCTCAGAGAAAAATAAGGGACAATCTACCAGAGACAAGGGATATACCTTAACTTATTGATACACTATATTCTGTTGTGACATTGTCACATCACTCATCCAAATGAGCTTCCATTCTCATCTCCTAAAATTTTCTCTTCTGCTAAGGTTTCTACCCTGCTACCAGGAAAAGACTTTCACGGTCTTGGAGGACCACCAGAATGTGCTGACTCAGGGAGATGTATCTCAGTTTACAGATGTGTGGAGGTTACTGCAGCTCTACCACCTTCTCCTTTCACACCTACATTTTCAGTTCTGGGAGCCAGTTGACCTGAAATCGTGTTTCATTATGTGTCCCAGCATGGGTTTTAAAATTAAGTGTTCTCAGTAAACCGTGTCTTTTTTTTTATTCCTTTTGTGCCCTGTTAAAAAAGGAACTTGTGTCTCTTCTCCAAATGAATAAGACCCAAGAAAAACCTGAGTGTCATGTGGTGGAAATTACTTCAGCACCCTCAGTAAAGAAAACTGGCGTTTACCTCAAGCATTGGTTAGCATTTAAGTTGAAACAGTTTGGATCACTTCAGAAGCTGTCAGCTTGTGATGTGAGCCCCTCAGCAATTCAAGGCTTAGCCAGAATCAGTAGTAGATTCTGGATAGGTCAGAGTAAAGGTGAAAAAGAAACAGAAAACACTGAAGAAAATAGTGGTGAGGGTTCAAGAACTACCTTCCAAGTCACTTGAGTCAGTGTTTGAGGAGGTGCCCCGGTGACATTTGTGACATCTTCAAAACGAGGTGTAAAGCTGCAGTTCTGAGATGCAAAGCTCCTGTGAGACTTGCAGTAAGAGTAGCAATGTCACTCAGGCAAATCTGATCAGGTATCACTTTAAATAACTACACTCTGCTTCCCTTTATTTCCATTCACAAAAGAATCTGCTGTGTCATGCTGCTGACCTGAAAAGCCTAATGCTTCTGCACCCTTGCAATAGTGACGTTACATGGATTGATTAAGAGGTCTCTGTAAAGCCTGTCCAGAACTTGACAATCCTTTTGGGTTAATGTGATGTGAAACAGTGTTTGTCTTGTTCTCTGTTAAGTTGCCATACAGATTCCTGTGCGCTGCTGTAAAGCTTCACCTCCTCCCGTGGAGGAAGTGACCTCTCTATGTATTCAATTCGTGTTCATGGAAGTATTTGGGATCTGCAAGGGTATAACCTGTAAATATAGGACTGTTCTTACTATTAGTATTGCTTTCTGACATCTACTACCACAGAGTAGATTGATTAAGCATACACATACTCACTTCAGTGTAGTTGCTGCCCAAGTTGACAGAATCATTTTGACACTTGTAAACAAAGGCTTGTGTTGGATGAATGTTTTATTATTTGATTTTCTGCCATCCACTTCTCAGATTCGTTGTAGAAGCAACACATGGTCTTAATGATAATCCCCAAGGTTAAAGAAGCACAAAAGCCAACATAGTGCAGGGCAACAGGGAAACTGTACTAGAGAAGGAAGAGTTGTTTTGCATTTAAGGCCAAGGCATTTGCCTCAGACCCTGCATTCTGTCTCTTACTCAACCAGAATTGTCCTGTTTTACCACAAAACACTTCACCTTTTTGTGCTGCTCTTTCCCAATCTGTGAAATGGAAGCAGGACCCTTGTATGTGTGCTGAAGATCATTAACTGGATCTTGCAAAGCACTTCCAGATTTTTGATTGGAAGGCACACAAGAGTGGAAAATTATATTACTTGCTGAGATTCTGTGTTGACGTGGCAAATTGTAATCCCTCTACAGAAGACATTTGGATGTCTTTGACTTAAATTAATCATCCTAACTGACCATCAGAATTACTACACCCAGAAATAAGATAGTTTAGTAGTCAGATGATCTGTTCCAGATTTCTAATATGCAGAGATGTTTCTTAGCCTGTTGCACAAAGATGAACTTGGTCTCTCCTTACTACTGTTTCCCTGTCTTGGGTATAGTACACTAGTTTCTTTTCACGTACATTTTGAAGTGCACTGCTAGAACACAGGATTTTTTGAAGCCTGTCTGGACCATTCACCTCATCCCTAAGCTTAATTTGCAGCAAAGTATTACTGATGAATCTTCATGATCACTTCCAGACAGAGAAACCAAAAGGATTATGACTTCTCCAAGGAAGAGAGAAGGAAATAAAAGGAAGTGAAAAGACTCCAGCCTCTGTTGTGAATATAGGAATATTTTATGATCTCCCTTTGTACCATTATGTCTTCTCTATAAAATGATACCAAGATATTTACCTTCTTTCCCATCTAAACTCTTTCAAGATTGATGAATGAAAGGAATTTTGACTAAACTGAGTGTCTGATTACTAAGAGTAGTTAATATTCTTGTCAGAGGAATTTATCAGAGCAACTGTATATTTATTTTAAAAAAATCCTTTTGCATATGTTTAATAACAGAATATTCATACCAAGGGAGGGGCTTTTCCCACTGTTGAATAGTGAAGCCTGGCTGCTCACTCCCACTTTCTGCTTCTAAGCAGTTTCATTTCTGTAGCCTGCTTGATACAATCAGCAGTCACTACCAGCAAGAAAAATTACATTAAACTTAGGAGAATGATATGTTTAAAACCATTCAATCATCTAGGAACTATTTATATGGAGAAGAAAATGAAACACCATGCAGTTCATGTCATCCTAAAGTAGGAAAATGGTTTGGATAAATCAGACTCTACAAATGTGTATTTCCCTACATCTACTTTGTTGGAATTCTAGCTCAGTTATTGGCATCTGCAGTGTACAATTAGGCAACGTTAATCCTATTCTGTCAAAGCTCTCATAAAATAAATTTGTTAAAGTATTTCCATTCATTTTCATTGATATACAATTTCTCCTCTTCTTCCACTTTATTTTCTTAACACAAAGCCCTTTGGGATGGGCTACCTTTCTGAATTTATACGCACAGTATGTGTTTTAGCACTCTGGTTTTCAGGCCCTCTTCAGCTGTTTGACATTAAAGTTAGTCCAAGCCTCAGTTATTGCTTACCTCTCCTCTGGTGCAGGGCACTGCATCTGAATACCTGGAAGTGCACATGGAGCCTTCCTCAATGAGATCATCCTGGAGCCCAAAAGTAGCTGTACAGTTGACAGAGAAATACTTGTAGGGCCTCCAAGTCTGCCCGTAATCCTGGGATCTTTCCAACACCATTGCAGCTGGGCGAGGTGACTTGAACACGGCAATGACGTGGGTCAGGTAGAATTCTGTTTCGAAGTCCAGTCGGATTTCTTCCCTGTGTACCCCTTGGGCAGACTGCCACCAGGAGACGGGGTTTGCAAAGAAATCATCCGTCATGTCAGCGGGGAGGTGGGAGTTGTCAGGCTGGTTGGCGTTGCACTTGGTGCAGCGAGGCTGCCCACAGCCGCGGGAGGGGCGGTGCAGGAGGCTGTGGTCCGGGTAGGAGCAGTACAGCTCCGTGCTGTTCTGGCCACACGTGGTGAGGGTGACTGGTGTCCTCCCCGCCGCGAGGTTTCCCACCGGAGGGTTGCAGGCACGGCCATTGCAGCGGAAGGCTCGCGGTCTTGTGGGGTCTGAAAGAAGGGCAAAAGAAACACAACAAGTAGAACTTCTCAAATACTTCTCAGGGTGTAATGCAGGTGACGAGACAAATGTTTGGAGTCCTCATCTGGGGACTGACATACAAGAGGACACCTTCAAAGGAGAGCTGCTTCATCTTTTCACACTAAGTTTTGAGGCAGTTTCTCAATTAATCTAGTCCTTGTGTTTGATGCCTAACTCAGAAACTGATGTTTATGGAGCTTAACCTTAATTTCTGTTGAAAATGCAGTTGGTCCACTGAATTTTATGTTTAACCAGAGAAATCTTGTGTTGTCTTACTTTCACTCTAGTAAAGATCTGTATTGACTGAATCTATTCAATGCATCTATCATTATCAGAGAGCAAAGTCAAACTGGAGTGTACACTGTGGATACATTAAGAAAAGAGATGATTCTTGCCCAACAGATTACAGACACTAATTACACATAAAAACACATAAAGAAAGCATGTATTTCTACAGCTGAGTGTTGAGTTTCTACTGCTCCTAATAAGATCAGGGGGAGTTATTAATTCATAACAGAGCTGAAAATCAAGTCTATCTTTTGTTTAAATACCTTGACATGGAGATAGATGACTACATTCTGTTTGCCAAGTTTGCAAATATTGGCAAATTTTTGGCATCTTCAATGGATATATTTACTTATTTCTAAATTAAGAAAAGGTAGGGATAACTACAAAGTCTCAATATTTTTTGAAAATCAATAGTGTCTTGTGAAGTGGAATTAAAGGTCATTCCAAAACCTTATTACCACGCTGGAGAAAACTGCATTTCTAATGACATACCATGTCCTCTTTGCAACTTAACACTCTAGAAGGAGTTAAAGACTGACCTTGCAAGGTCATAAATCTAATCCAAGAGGTCACAAGTCAGATGACTGGCTGTAGGTCCTACAGGAAATGACCCTTCCAATGAAACATAGGATGACCATAAACCCTGAGTAATCTAGGAGCAGTTCAAAGGTCAGCTATTAGTTCAACATTCTAGGTAAAATTTTAAAATCCCTACTCAATTTATGTTCAGCCTTTCCTCAGGTAAAATTAATTTAAAAATCAAGTTAGGTCAAAGAAAGGAGCCTCCAATTCGGCCTTATAGAAGTACTCAAAGTACTTACAAAAGTGTCAAATTGACACCCCTCTTTCCAAAAGGAAAGTTTAAGGTGAAAAAATGTGTCCGACATACACTGTTTTGTTTCTGAGTTGGCTCTGTCCTTAGTTCTTCAGTGACATCTCTGCCAGACCAGGAAAGAAAGGTCAAACATGGACACTATTTTGGAAAACACCTCATGCATTTTGCTTCCCAGGATTAGGACACAAAATAGAATTATTGTATGTCCACTGAATCCCATTGACCAAAGATGTGTACCATTTGAGCTTACATAAAGTGTAAGGTAGTCTTAAACTTCAGGTAGAAAGAAAGGAGATCATCCAAAAATGCTCTTGACTACTCTTAGAAACAGGTGGAAGCCACCCTTAAGGTAATTTGGAGTGTGTTTGCTGGCAAAGATTTTTTTTAGTATCCCACTGAAGCCCTAGGAGACTGGCAGAGCTTAGAGGGCAGCAGTGCCTGAATTACATGTGCACCTGGAAGTCTTCAGATCAAAGGAATAGAAAGCTGCCCCTCCTCAGTCCCACCAGCCAGCACAGAGATGAGGATTTGCAGAAGTCATCTGGAGAGGAATGGAGAGAAGATGGGGATGTTTGGCTCTATTGGTTCTGTTCTCTGTTCCCCACCTTCATCTGAGCAGGTGATTCTTAGCACTGCTGGAGATCTTCCACCAAGTCCTCACACCATCCCAAGTGCTTGATGGCCATTTCAATGGAATTTCTTTCTGATTGTGAACTTCTTGTTCCATCTGAGCCCAGTGCAGTGACAGGGGAACACCAGGAGGTTCAGAGGCTTTTATCTAGGAGGTTCCTTGCAATATCTCTGAGTCTTTTTGTCCTGAGAAGGGACTCAGATTTCCACAGAAGTTGTTTAGAGCTTCCTCCTTTTTGCAGAGCATCTGAAATTCCAAATTTTTATGTGCTCTGGAGGGTAAATTTTACTGAGTCATGCAGAATTCTAGAAATAAAGATAAATCTATACTTATACATATATAATGAGCAACCACTGCATGCCTCAACAATGTCTTTGAGAGTGACATTTAGGTTCATGTTCATGTCCAAACCGTTTGGAAAAAAACTACCAGAAATAAGGAAGGCACAGCAATTTCTGTCTTTGAAGTAGATTCAGTATAAACTGATTTTGCTCAGTGCTGCACAGAGGTGTCATCTTTGCCTCCAGAGAATTTCAGTGGGACTGGTCTTATAATTGAGCTTTGAACAAGCATTAGTTCTGAATAAGAGTCAGGTTACTTAGTTTTGATCAGGAATGGATCTGTGTTACAAATGCTATTGGATTATGGATGATTATGGATACATATACCATGTAATTAAAAGGAAGTCCATCTCTATTGATGGATTACACAACTAAAGCTTTCATTGAGGAAATGGGATGCTGGAGTTCCAAATTTAAGAAGTTGTATGAGGGGAAGCTTTGCAGACAAGAATGTGAGAAAGCAAAAAGGGAAACATTTTTAAAAGGGAATGTCTGCTTTTTATGTTTCCTATAAATGGGAAATATAAAGCCTTGTATTGAGTTTTGTAGCTGTTTTTTTCTGAACCTGGAAAAGAAAGAAAGATGTTTGTTCTCCTGAACAGCAGTCACAAGAACGTCTATCTGCTCTGCCTGCTAATGCAGCAACATCAATAAACAGTTCCTGTCTGAACTGCTGTGTCATTAGGAAAATGGGAGAAGAACAAAGTGCAAATTAGCAGAAGGGAGTTTGAGAGAATGAGAGAGATTGGAAAACAAATCTGCAGTCGATTAAAAGCTTTGTATTTAAAGAAATCAATTGGCAGAACATTACTTGGCCACAAGGACGGTGCAGCCTGTCCATCACTCAGTGATTCTGTGGAAACAACACAAAATGCTGAATCTGGACAGCAAGGGGAGATCACTGCAGAAGAGAACCAGCAGCCAGACAAACAAACAACTTACCCCAACTGCCAGGAGGACTCACTGAATAATTCATAAAGAACTAAACAGTTTGATTACGCATGGGCCTTGCATGTTATTATGAAGTTGATTAGATTTTACTCCATGGAGGATGGCTTGGCTCCATAAATGGTATGATTAATTTATTTGTTTGTTTTCTAGTCCCTCAGAGCTGTGCCACAAAGTGGCAGGTCAATGGCACATGCTCAGCACGTGTTCCAACAATGGTGTTATCCGATGATTAGGAAATCATACAGTTCAAGGGAGGTCATACTATTCATATTCCTGGGACACCATTTTCAAATGGAGATCTCTTACTTCAGAACCTTGTAATGCAACAGAACATTGTAGACATTAACTAAAAACAGATTCATTTTTTTTTTTCACCCCCCCATTGGATACCCAACAGAAGAAAGGTCATATGGCATCTTATCCAAAAGCCTGCTGATGGGACTGGAAAGATGTCTAATATTTTATGAGTGATTTGAATTGGATTTTTTATTTCTTTTCCCTATGCAAATTTATGTTTTTGTGTATTCAGTTCTCCTGCAGTTACTCAGGAGAGCAAATTCCACAGATCTGAGAAACAGTAAAACCTTTGGGCATCTTCTGCTGTGTTTTTGATGGATCAGTTTCAGCATGGATGTCCAACCTGGATTTCACTTGTTATACATTATATATCTGTTTAGCTTTTTTCTTAATAGCCAAAAACTTTTAAGTTTTATTTTAAAGCTAACCACCCTGGGGAACTGAGTTACTCAAATTTTTATTAGTCAGACCTAGGACTTTATCCTTTAACACTGGTCACAACAGAAGTGCTGTACAACCCTTTGGTTTGCCTGGGACCAACATGTAGTAAGTTTGGCAAGTCTTCATCCATATGAGTAGCCTGATGTATTTCTGCACTAAAATAGCCCTGATAACTGGGGCTAATGAGCCAGCCTTCATAAATACCCCAGAGGTGAAGTTCAGAACATGCTGTGAAACCAAGGTGCCTCCATGACCTGAGGCAAGGACAGAAGAATTAGGTCCCAGGCTGGGGTTCTCTTCCATTGTGTCCAGTTGCAGTTTGCCTGCCCACATCCCCTCTGGAGCAACAGTGGGCTCCAACACCTACAGCTTTGCTTGCAGATGAGCTGAATAACCTCAGACCAGATGAAACCAAAGCCTGCTGATAACTGGATCCTGCAATTGATTTTAAGTTTGATGGTGGAAATGGCCTTTTCTGACCCCATCACATACTCTTTCTCAAGGCTCCCATTGGGATGAGAGCTGGCCCAGGTGCTGCTCCCCAGGCCACTGCTCACATGGGGAGGTCTGGGGCTGAAGCAAGATCCCAAGCTGTTGGCAGTCCTGTGTCAAGCTGTGTCTCAATATGCAACAGTTTTCAGATCACTACAGAGTCTGTTTGAGGAAATAATGTCCTCCACCTGCATAAGACTAGGGGAAGGATCATCCAAGTGTCACATCTTACAATATAAACCCTAGGTGTCTGCTCCAGCCTAAGCAGTAAGGTATTTTTTGTTTTGTTTTGGTTGGTTGGTTGGTTGGTTGGTTGGTTTTTTCCCCCCATGGCATTATATTTAAAGATCTAAGGAGCCAGTCTTGACAACCTGGACTGTCTTCTCTATACAGGGATGGCAGAAGGCAAATATTGTACTCCCCACAAATATTATGTGTCATGTACTCCCCAAACAACTGCCCCATCAATTTGTTTCACTTCTGACCAGCAGGGATCAGCTATAGAGCTGAAAAGGGAGTTTACTGTATAGGCTAAGGAAGTATACCAAAAACATACTTCTCTGTACACTTCTCAGCTCTAAATAAAGAATAAAAAATGAGCAGGTAACCCTTGTGCTTTCACAGGCTGATAGTGCAACCTTTTGATCAAGCACCAAATATTTATTTAAAGGGACATTGAGTCCTTAGCAGCATCACCTTCAATATCCAGTTGTTTTGCTGCTATTCACCATGTCCTACACAATTATTCTGACTAAGTTTAGCTCCGTACAGAACACACTCCCTCCCTTCAAATTTGCTTTCCGAGCAGTCGGCTGGGGGCTGCATTTCCTTGAAGATTTGTTTTCAGTTAGCGAATGGGATGCCGAGCAAATTTAGGCTACTTTGTAACAGGCTGCCTTCTGCAACAGTGTCAGCAACTTTACAAGACATCTCTGTAACCTTTCTGTGCTGTGGGTCAACACATGCATCCTGTAGGGAGCTTATAACCTAGCCTGGGAAACCAGCGAATGCCCAAAATAAGACATTTGACTAAGGCACAAGTACTCCTCCCCTCATTCTCTGTCATGCTGTGACAGACAGCCTTTTCCCCGAATGGGATACTGAGCAATATGACAGGAGTGTAAATTTATGGGCTGTTTTCAGTTTTTTTAAAAAAAATCTCTTGCCATTATGGAAGTCTATGTCTGTTATCAGAAGGGCTCTAGCAAGGGAATAATCTGAGCTGAATATACTTGATCAGGCTCTGCCTCTGCTGGAGCTTGCAGGATAGCTGAGCACTTCATTTGCTTTCAAATCACTGCATGAAGAGTGTTGTTCCTGTCCTAATACTCTGAGCATACAGGTGAAATTTAAACCACTGATATGCTTTCCTGTACAGGAAGAGAGATCCCAAGACATTATCTCAAAGGAAAACTCACCGAGGATGTATTGTTGTTTTATCAATAATTATTTTTATTTTTCTGACCTGACCTTCATAACTTAACCCTTTTAAACTTAAAGATGTATTAAACCACAGCAGAAAGAAAAAATGCTTTGCTTTCTTTCCTTTAAGGGATTTGTCTCCATCATAATCCAGGTATTTTTAGGTCCCTATGTAAATATGCAGCTGTATCATTCCTGTATCATATGTATATTTGTACACCCACGTATACACACACAACTAATCAACTTCTCTTTCTGTCCTAATGCATTTTCCTCTAATGCTAATTTAATCCCATCCACTGCATGTTAACTATTAAATCAGGGAATACAATGAATGAATGGACTGTTCTGGATAAATAAGAATTCCTAAACAGCATCTCTGATTTTTAATGATGCAATATTAAGTAATATTTAGAGAATAATTCAGATTCCTATGGTGATAATATCCAAGGATGTTGTAATTTCACTATTGTCCTGCCTAGAAAGGCAGTGTTTCATCCTCAAAACAAACATCCAGCATATCTCAATCCACCTACCTCTTCCTTTTTCTCTTACTTTTCTTTTGTTTGCAAAACTAACACACTTTTTTCTTGTAAGGATTTATGAAACTGTACATCCTATAAGGCTTTGGAAGGAGACTGAACTGTAAAGCTGTTTATTGCGGGGAATAATAAGCTTTTATGTATATTGACTAACACGAATTCCCTGTAAAAATCCAATCTAAAACAAAGATGACTTTTTTTTTTTTAAACAAACAAAGCTGATTTCTATCCCATTCCCCTTGTTAAATTTAGGATAAATTGTTTCAGAATGGCAATACTGATTTATTTTGCTTACCTGCTTCCCCATGGCCAGAAATAAAATATTCCAAGAAAACAATCAGCATGATGCCTTTATGCTGCATGGTTGTCAGTAAAATATTTGTCCTCAGTGAAGCAAAAAAAGACCTGCAGTAATCTACAGGTTTGGTGCTTGCATGGCTTTTCTGTATTTTCTTTCTTTCTTTCTGCTCACCTTCCTCTCAGTGTAGGGGTCAAGGCTGCTGTCTCATTCTTCTTGTTCTCCTTTGGGTCCAGAGGTGGTTTGGTTTTTTTCAGGGCTCAGATGCCTTCTGGGTGTCACCCATACATTGCTTCCAATAAATAAATAAATAACAAAGCTTTTCTGTGCCTTTACCCCTCTCCATGCAGCGGGCAGGGGACGTTCACATCCCTGACGCAGCGCCTCGGATGCACCATCGAGGGCTGATGCGAGGCGGAGAGCTCTGCTCGGTCCGGTCCTTGGCGCTTCTTTGGATGCTATTTCGAAACTTTCATTCCTGCTCCTTGCTTTTGGTGGAGCTTCGGTTTGGCTGTGCCTGGGTTCACCCTGGCAACCTTCCCTACCTCCTCGCACCTCCCGCAGGCTGCTGCTACCCCGGGTAGCGAGGGGGTCCCGGCAGCCTGAACCCTGCTTTGTTAGGAGGTGCCCCCCAGTACCTTCGCTCCCTTTGCTCCCTGCAGCAGAGGGTCATAAGAAGAGCAGAGTTGGCTTTGCTCCCTGAGAGATGATGAGAAGCAAGTGCTTTCCTGGCTCTTCTCCCTTTTTATTTTGGTTTGTTTTATTTTATTTTATTTCCCTCCTCCCTCCGCTGTCACGGAAGCCGCTTCTCCCCCACCTCCAAGGGATTTGCTTCACACAGCGAGCGCCAGGGGAGTGGAAAACAAACCCAACGCCAGCTCGCCGGGGCCGGTGCCCGGGCAATCCCCGACCGTCTCTGCTGCTGGACAGGCTCCTGACCGCGACGCGGGGGCTGCGGATCTCAGGGAGGGGCAGCGGGCAGGCGTGGGCAGGGGCTGCTCTCCCGGGATGGAGGTGCAATGCCCAGCGCCCAGGCGAGAGGGGGAAAGGGAGAGGGGGCTGGAGAATCCTTCCTTCCTGCTGCTACAGCAAGGCTTAGGGCGGGGGGGTCCTGCCCTCCCGAGGGCGGGTTAGTTATCTGCAAGTTTTGTCGCTGCCTCCCTTCAGCCCGTAGGACATCTCTCGGTCCTAACCGGACAGTTCTCTGCTCCTGTCTGCCTGCAAAGGGGATTATTAAAACATGTGATCTTCTTCCTGGGCTTTATATGTGCTTTTTTTTGGTTTTTTTTAGGTCCGTTCCGCACCTCCTCTTGGGCCGGGCTGGTGCTGGTTGGGCTCAGCCGCGGGCGTTGTTTTTCCAACAGCATCCTCCCCTCCTGCAGCCCGTGTGTGTCCGTGTGTTTCTGTGCGCGTCCGTCTGTCCCTGCAGCACCCTCTGCCAGCCCGCCCGGCACATGACACCTGCCCCGAGCCCCGGGGACACGGCCCTCGCACCCCCGGGCCTGGGGAGAGAGGGTGGCCGGGTTCAGGTAAAGCTCCCGTGGTGTACAAGCGGGCACACGCACCAGCTTCATTCCATAACCACTGGCAGGAGCCGGGACAAGCCAGGCAGCGAGGGGACTTGTGACTGCCTGGAAAAGCTGGGATGTCTGCGCTGGCAGAATCCTTGCAGTTGGACTCAGTAACTCCAACACAAAGCTCTTGGGGACTCAGAGAGACTCCAGCATGTAGTGATGAGGGGGTGAAAGTGTTCAGCCCTAGGAAACAAAAGTTAATTCAGGGTGTATGTTCCCACTTCTTCATTCTCTCTTTCCTCAGGTTTCTCATCAATATAACGCCAATAACTTCTGCTCCATGTCACAGAGGAAACAGGTCCGAGGGGAGTCCAATGCAAACGGGGTTATTCTTGTGCTCATGTGTGTGCAGGATCAGACCTTAGAGGGATTTGAAGAATGTAGGTCATACAAAGAAGAAAAAGGAAAGATTTATTTCCCTTTGGGTTGGGAATGTTTATGTAAGGCAGGGTTATTTAGCTAGGTTTTGGTGCAGAATTTTTTGACTTTACTCTTATCTTTCTTTTCTATTTTGGTATGTTTTTAATACGAAAACCAAACAGAAAACTTTGAAATATGGAGGCTTTCCCCTCTCCTTTTTGTCTTTGCCTTTTGTTTGAAAGCAGCTAAAATACTGTTTAATTACAAAACAAAATTCTCCTGCTGTAAATGACAGTATCCTTCAGAGGGTCTGAGTCTGCTGTGTGCTCATTTCCCCTGGGATGTTCTGAGTTCTTTCAACTCGAGCATCTTCAGTGGGAGCTGGGGATGTGCAGGATGTCCTAGAGCTAAAGCGGATCTGACATTAATGAGAGGCTGTCATTTAATAATTGTGCTTTGTTGTCATTGCTCGTTGATTGCTGCCTTTGTGGGGAAATGCTGTATTTTTTTATTTGCAAGTTTTAGCCTCATTCCTAACTGAAATGCTTCTCCCAGTTAATTTCACCAGGCTTAAACTGTGGCACTTGTAATTTAATAGATGTAATAAAGGTCAAGAAGCTGCTGTGTAATTTAAACAACCACCTAAAATAGAGAGCAAAGTTCATGCTGCACTGGTAAGTGGAAAATCAAAGTTAAGTACATCCATTTACCTGTGATGCCTGAATGGCAGTACCATAAGACTTTCTAGTTGTTGATTGTAGGGTATAAAACTGACATAGAATGGAAAGCCTTCGTTTTTCCAATTATTGACTGTCTTGAGGAGCCCACTACCAGTGCTAATGAGTACATTTCCAGAGTAATGCTGCGAAAATCCATTCATGCCTGTGAGCTAAGAAGACTTAACACCTAAGGGGAAGATTTTGCTGTTATCATTGACTACTGCTATTGTCTAGAAGACAAATTGATGAGATCTGAGGAACAGCCCATGCTAGAGGTGTCAAACAGAGAATGCCCATCTTAGCTGGACAATGTGTATGAACAGTGGTGTGAATAACAATTATTAACTTTAGCTAGTTCCTAAATTATAGTAATGTAAATATACGATCATTGAGGTCTCAGGCAAGGCTCATGCTCCGGTCCATGACTCTCACTGGGACACTGGGGGAGTTGGATGTTTTGGAAAGGGACTGAGTTTGCTCTAGTGACAATTGACAAAGCACCCAGAGAGTAAACGGCAAAACTGTGAATCATTCATTTTGGGTGAGGAGGGAAGAGCCAATGGCATGACAAAGAGGGGGGAGGTGTGTCATCTGTACCACCTGCCCTCTATGTTTGACAGCCCTGTTTGCAAAAGCCAGAGGACAGGCTGTCCTCTTCAGGATCACCCCGGAGTGGTGGTGCATTTGAATCACTGAGCATCCTGCTTGCCTGCACCTTCCTTGTACCTCCTGTTCCTTGCACCTCTCCAGTTTGCCTTGCCTTTCTTCCTTGTATTTCCTCAGCAATGACCAGCTTGAAGGAAATCTGTCGTGGCCTTCCTCTAAACCCTTTGCCTGAAAACAAAGGTCGGAGAAAAGGAATACCCCATGCACCCGTGAGAACCCCCAATCTCACTGCTCAGGAGAAAAAGGTAACTTGAGATTTCACAGGGCTTCACTTCTCTTTCTTTCAGATAAATGCAGGTTGGGGCAGCAGACCTGTTTGTCTCAAAAGCTTTTCTGAGCATACACCCAGCTTTCTAGTAAATGTATTTCCTTGGTGTTATATAATTCACTGTGTAATGGGACAAAGTACTGGATTGCTCTTCTGCTTGTTTCCTTTCTTCCTCCTCCAGAGTAAGCAGGTTGATATGGAAGAGATTTTCTGCACAACAGCTTCCATGACTTTAAATGGCTAAACAAGAGGCATTAGACTTCAATGCTGTCAATCCAGCATTGTCTCTTGAAGATGAAATTCCGAATGCTGTTGCAAAAGCACTGCATATGTATGGGAATGACAGCTAACCCCTCCGATACAATAAATGTCACAGGTGATCAGCATCATGGTAGCAGCTACACATCTGCATATTTGCATAAAATATCCGAAGATGATCTATTTTAACCAGTAGTCTGGGCATCCTGCAATTTAGGCAAGTTTGTAGGGAGTTAAGTTAATTATTTGTCTTTAGTTGCGTAATTATTTTCCTGTCTCTTTTTGTTTGAATAGTCTACGTACACAGTAAAGTAACCATTGCATGTTTGAGATTAAAAAAAATCATCAGCAGAAAATAATAGTCAATGGGTAGAGATCCTTAGGAATTTGTGTGGGAGAGAATAAGGTGGGTTCCTTAGTTTCAAAGTCTGTGCTTCATCACATGTAACATCACTTACACTGTGACATTCTGGTCAGAACACAGAAGCTCCTTCCCCACTAACAAGTTACACACAACTTCCTTGCCTTCGTGGGAGTTCCCCACTGGCATCAGCAGTCAAATTCTTTCTAAGTCCACTTTCACAAGCAGAGGAGAGTCTAGTCAAAGGGTAGAAAGAGCAACAGCTGTGAGATATCCAACAAGGGTTCACTTCAATGACAGAAGCATTCACGGCTGAGGCATCCTGTCTGTGCCTGGGACAGCTCAGACACGTGAAGTGTGGCTACTCAGTGTGCAGAGAGGGTTGTGGTGATGGCTGATAAAGGAGTGGGGAGTGATCTTCACTGCATGTCAGAATGTTGCCAATCATCTCTGTTTTACTCCTTGCTAAATCACTTTTCCCCAGAAGTCTGCTATAGCAGGAAGGAGTCCATGTTGCAGGAGATGAGAAAGCATCTCTCAAAAAGATGCCAAATCTTACTCTTTATCCAGGGAGAGAAAGTTCTCACTTCCTATATAGAAACTGGAATACTTTCTTGCCTCCTTTAAATTTTAGAGAAAGATGGCAGTAGACTGATTTCCTGCCTCCAGTGTACTGTGTAACATCCTTCTCTCATTGTTCCATCTTGCCTCCTACGTGTGATAAGAGATCATGCTAGTTGGACTTTTATTAGACTGTTAAAGGTTTTAAAGCTTCCTTTCTGATTTATTTTACGGTTAATCCTCTGCCTTAAACTCTCAGTGGAGTTAGAGGCTCAGCTGGTATTTTTTTCATACCTGAAAAGTAAAACCTTTTTTTTTTAAGAGGTGTTCCATGCTTAGAAAAGCATGTAGACAGAAAGATTGTCTGTCTACAAGGGTCTTTTTAAGTCTTGATACCGGCTTCCAGATTTTGTTGACAGTGTGTAATGCTGAGCATATTGCAAGACTTGTCTTTATCTATGACTCTGTGTTCATTTTCTAATTTAAATATTCAGAGGAAGCTTTGACAGAAGTGAAGTTAATAATGCTCTGCTGATTTCCTTGGGATTTGTCCCTCTCTTCATACGCCTTCATTCCAGTTTTAGTCCTTGTTACAATAATAAACTTTACCACTGCCAATGTTTTATTTTCTTGGGCCTCCTCTTGTGGTTATAATAGAAATCCTGTAAGTGAGACTTATAAAGAACTGTGTGTTTTGGGACTTGCTGAAGAAGTATCTAATTCTTCCTATCATACCAACTTTAATCTTCTTGGATAAATCAAGCCATATCTCAGAACTGATTCTGATTATATGTTTCCTGAGTTCTCTTCCTTCAGCATTCTTTGCCTGAGGCCTGAAACAGTCACATCCTCTCTCTTTCCCTCCCTCCACAGCTCAGGAAACCCTGGCTTTCTGTTACTCAGCATCTGTATCTTAATGTAAATATGCTACAAAGAAACTACTCTTAAAACCTATGTGTGGTGTGTCCTTTGCAGAACAAGGATGTTGCATGCTCATTACTCACTGACATTCCAATAAAGCTGGAGCAATTTGGGAAGAATGTTCTCAGTGTTGCTCAGGATTAGAAAAATGGTCTGCTTTTATCCACACAGCAATTCCCTTATGGATCTTCAAGTCATGTTACAGTCTCCAACAACCCAGCAGGGTCATCTGTCACCTGATTGCAGCATCACTTGTGTTTCTGTGGTGGGCCTTGATGACCTTAATGAGCCTCTCCTGAGGTCTCCACCCACATCCTCTGCTCATAGGCTTAGGGGCTCCATTTAAGCTCAGGCCTGGGTCTTTAGTCTTGGCTATGCTGGAGGTGGCTCTGGCTGTGTTTCAGGGTGTTCTTGTGCCCAGCCAGGGACCTCACTGCTCTAGTCTCCAACCTGTGGGCTGACTCACCACTATGAACCTCTTTGGTGATCTCTGGGTTGTATCTCTCTCTGGTAACCATCACCAGACCTGGTCCTGACTTGCACTCCTAGCTTGGCCTTGGAGCTGCATGTGACCCTGGACTCCTGATGGAACCTGACTGCCATCCCTGGGCTGCCCTGCTCACCTCCCTCAGGTAGTACGAGGCTGGACCCTGGCTGGGGAGGTAGGTGCCTGTCCTGCTGGCTGTGTTGGCTCTTCTTAGCTCCCTATGCCTTAGGGATGCTTGGTAACATCTTAATATGATGAACTGAAAGCTAGAGCCTGGAAGGTCACTTAGAACCTGGAGTTGTTCTTCAGTTTTCTGATGAAGAAGCAGGATGTTTGACCTCTATGATTCCTTTACACATCCAGAAATGAGGCCAGGTTAAAAAGTGATTTGAGAAGGTCAGCATACTAGCTCCTGTTTTGGAACATCTGGATGATAAAGAACTTGGTTAAACTTTCACAGCTTGTAGGGCATTTACAGCAATGGGCAATCAGGAATCTCCATGTTTACTTTCTAGCTGAGCTGATTGAAACTGGGACCCATTAGAAAGAGAAATAAGTGAAACAATCTTGCTTTCTGTCTAGAGGATAGTGCCACCTAAGATTCTGGGCCTGGATGTCATCAGGCAGATGAGAGGTAGGGGGGGAACACCATCTCCACTGGAAAAGCGGCTAAGAAGGAAACTGTTGCAGAGTTAAGCTCATCACTTCCTCTCCTTGTGCTTCCCTTTCCCTCAGTAAGCAGGGAGACTGCAAACCTTAATGTTTGAGTATCTCAAGAGTCTTAAGTTGGAAGTTCTGATGATCTTCTTAGAAAATGGGAATGAATGACATTCCTTCTGAAGAGACACTGGCTCTTCAAGAAACACCAATTAACAAAGAGTCTGGTTTACTTGATTTCTCAAGAGAATCCCCCCAACAAATATATTTACAGCTGATCGATTGGAGCAGGATTTCATGGGTTGTTTTGACTATACTTTGTTGACACTGAGAGGTCTAAATATTGATTAAATAGTAGCAGAATCATGTTTTACTATATAAATGCCAGGGAATAAAAAAAGACACCCTAATAGTGGCTAGAGCTTAAATGCAAGAACCAAATGGTAGCTCCAGCTGGCAGATCTAAGAGGAAAACTTTGCATCTGGTGCTTACATTGCACTGAGCTGATTTAAATCAGTAACTCGGCAAATTCAGAGCAGGGTTTTTTTAAACTGCCTATCAGGCTCAGGAGTATAACTGCAATTAATATTTTTTAAGACACCAATGAACTCTGGACCCCATTTTTCAGAGGTACTGAGCACATGCAGCTTAAGCTTCTGTCAGTGGAAGCTATGAACAGGAAGAACACCTAAATATAAAATGCACGATAATATGCAGAATGCAATATGTCAGTTATAGTAAATCAATCCTACTTAAACAGTAGAATAATGTTTTTTATGGTGCTTTAATGAAATGTATTGTCTTTCCAGAAAAGCATAATGAGCAGCCTATTTGAATTTGCTCCTTGAGTGCCTTTCTCAGGTTATTCAGTTTGACTCAACAATGAATATGTAGAATTCTTCCCCATGCATGGCAATTGCCCTTTCATAAAGCAATCAGGCTTCATCTTTTTGAGTGCCTCAGCTCTTTTGTTGAGAGACTGTTTCAGAATCTCTTATACTTAAATTCCTCTAATTCCGAGACTGTGTTTTTTACAGGTAATTCACAGCTATTTATTCCTCTTCCAGTACTTTCCTGAAGCTCCTTCCTGCTTTGACATTTATCCTGCAGTAAGACAGCAATCAAATATCACCTTCATTCAGTTAAGCTTAACAAGCCATAGTCTTAGTTCTCTTTTACAAGATCTCTATTGTCTGTGCAAGGTGCCCTTCCTGCCCTTCATGTAACATTCAAGTTCATGTTTCATTAATGTTTCCATCATCAAAATTCAGGCTGCTGCTAATGTGTAACACTAATAGGACAGAGGCTCAGTCTAAGTGAATTTATTTGAAAATCATACCAGGATTTTCTTGCTTGTATTTTTAGGAGGAAGAAAAATATTTACCCATCAGTTTCATTTTAATATGAATAATGTATTGATCAAAGATTGTGGGTGATCCTTGCCACATTGAAAACAAAAAAAATTTTTAGATCTAGAACCCCCTGTGATGGCTGCTCACCTCTGAGACTGACTTTGGAAATCCCTGTGCATTTTGTTGTGGCGTGGATGCAGCTCAGGTTTTTGTGCTTATTAATAACGTGCCCTTGAAAAACCTGACTGGAGAAGAATAAAGTGGAATTTGCATTTTCTCATCTGGTAAATAGGTTTTCCCCCCATGATACTCTGTGTGGATTTGTTCATCTAATTTGTGAGGTTTTACTGGTCTGATCCTTAGCTGGTGTAAATCAGCTGATCTGTGAAGATGAATGCCTGCTCAGTAGCAAGTGTGCCAACAAAAGCCTCTCTTAGTCTGAAGCATTTTAGATTTCTTGTTCTGTCAGGGTGCTCTAAGGTATGTGAGCCCAGTGTGCTCAAATGAAGGGCCTGGAGAGCTTTAGCCATAAGAGCCAGAGCACAGTCAGGGTGAGTGAGGAGTTCCATTACTGAGCTGAGGGCTTTACAGAGCTTTTCAGGACAGCTTACCAGGGTGGATGGTGATGATACCTGGACTGGGTAGTTGTTCTATATGTCTGTACTACAGCCCATCCCTTCACTGCCTCCAGAAGATCCTTGATTCCATAACTGAAGAGCAAACAGCAGGTGTCACAGACAGGGGTTATCTGTGCTCTACTCAGTCCTCTCAAAAACTGAGCTGTTAGCAGACTTGGAAGGAAACCTCATCCATTTCTGTCCTTTCCACAGACATTAAAAATTGGCTTAATGAAGATGTGAAATTCCATATGATTTGTGAATCTTTTCAACTAAAAGTCATTTGGATGGTGTTGCCATTTGTCAGGGAACTTACAAGATCTTTGCATGAAACAGGCTATTTAAAGATGACAAAATCTTTGTTCTCTTTATGGTTTTAATCAAATGAAATACATAATATAGAGACATGACTTAGCAGACTGTTGCAAAGATAATGATTTATTTATGGTTTCTTTCATCCAAAAGGACATACTGTACTTTACAAACCAAGGCTAATGTCTTTGAAGGCAATAAGGAGTAAAAGCCACGTAGTATCATCTGCAGAATTTAATTGACTGCCTAGTAATCATTTTAGCTAATTTGGAAGTGATATATGTAGCACCAATAAAATAATGTAAACCACCACCCTCTGCAATACATTAGGATGCTAAATGGAGTGAATCTTCAATAAAACTTAGCCCAAGAATGTCTTCATCTGGGAGCATGTCGCAGAAATCTGGGCTAAGATCCCTTTTGAATGGAAAGTACAGTAGGGTCTTCAGTGTCTCTAAGGAGTTTAGGGTCTCACTTTTAAGGATTTCTGAACGATGATTTCCTTGATAGTTCGGTGCCCCCTAGCACTGTAAGAGGGAATTCATCTGTGTCTGATATGAACAGGATTGAGCACTTTCCAAATCTTCAAGGTGTCTCCATGCAGATTTAGGGGGACAGGTGGGAAGAGGATGGTTACATGCTTACTGCAATTAATCTACAAGAAAAAATGCAGGTAGAAACGCTTCAATAGGAAATTGGGAATGCAGCTCCCCTGGTGTGAGCTTGGCCTTTTGAGTTGCATTGTCCTTGTGATGCCTGTCAGGCTTCCAGCTGAGTCTGATTAAAGTTCAGGGCCATCCACTTATCTCCATTTCTCTTTTACCTTGGTTTTTCTCTTTTTTCCTTTTCCTTTGGCAGCTGGCTTTGCGCAATGCCTTGCGTTATTTCCCACCTGAAGTGCAAAAGAAGCTGGCACCGGAATTTGCTGAAGAGCTCAGGCTCTATGGCCATATTTATATGTACAGATTCTTCCCAGATATTGAGATGAGGTAAGGCCTGGATGGTTCACATTGTATTTGGCTGCCATTGTTTAGCACCTTTCACCTGTGGAACTGACCTTTACGTAGTGGAATTGCTGTGTCCTAATTTGCCTCTTGTAGAATTTATGTCCTACCATAATAATGAAGCTCATAATCTGATAATTCAGATGTTCTGTGTATCACAGTGGTTTGATTTCCAGGGGAAGGCTACTAGATGTTTTGGGACTGATAGAAAAGCAGTGTGCATCCTTCTGGATAGGCTGTGGTAGGGCCAGGGCAGCCCCACTGCTGGAAAGCTCAGCACCACTCAACACAGGGAAGGGATTGAGAGAGATTATGTGCTTGTTAATGCCAGATTTACCACACACAGGGATCTCAAAGACTCTAACCCATGGCAAGTCTTAGTTTCTAGGAGCAGAGACCTCCAATTAGAACCTTGACAGAAAACTTGCAATCGTCCCGAGCTGCTGCAAGTCACATCTCAACTGAACCAGGAGGCAAAAACAGATGAGTGCATAGAGACTTGCTGTGAGTGCCTGGTTGGGTTATCTGTGCTCTCAGAACAGAGAAGGCTTTCTGGGCATAAAGGAAAGACAGTAATTTTTTTTTCCACTGGAACCTGTATGTGACCCTGGTTTGTAATGTGCTGTGCCTGTTGGTCTTGGACCATCACTTCATTCTAGGTCTGCTGGGGCTAATGTTTGTGAAGCAGAACAGTTTTAGTGAGGGTTGCCAGGGGATAGCTGCTTTTTTTAGACTGTTTGATTCGTTTTTGAATCAACAGGGACCTGGTTAATGTCTGTACAGAAACCTGAATAAAGCAACTCTGATTTCCACACACATTCATGTTTCTATGCAGTCAGTTTTAGCCTGGGGCCAGATCCTGCAGAATTCTGCTAAGAGCAGGACAACTGGAACACTGTCTGGAAAAATATTGCAGAGCTGGACTTCAGAGGACCCTAGTACTAAACTACAGATGATGACACCTTCCAAGTAGGCTTGGATGAGACAGTCCATCAGCTTGTTTCCAATAATGCTATCAGTGATTCTTTGATAGCTTCAAGTATTTCTTATTTGTGACCATTTCACTGAGCAATTTCTAGTAGGTTATTGCAGTCTCGGGATAAGAAAATGCCTTTTGTTCTCTGTATTGTGGTAATATTTGATTTTTTGTTGTGTATGTCCAGGGAGTACAGCTGCATTTAACAGCCGTATTTCCATGCCAGCACACTCAGCTGATAACTGAAAGCTGGGTTTCTTATGTTCTGAACAATATTATGTGTAAATATGTCCTTTTGATGAATTGGTGTCATTGCACAGAAATCCTGTTTTATCACATCAAGTTTAGAAAAGCAGAAATCACTAATAAAAAAGGCATTGCGGCAAAACTCAAAGGCTTTCTCTCTGGTTTGGCAACGAGTACAAGGCATTTGTTTCAGCATCCTGATGTAAAAAGCTAGGATACAATGAATGTGATCATGGGAAAAACCCATTTGCTAAATCTGTAGAATATACATTCCAGATCCTGGCTCGTGAGCTGGACAGCGGATGTCCAATTTTTGTTGTAGTTGGCACTCCTTAGTTGAACCTTTTCAGTGTAATGTCTTCCCTGCACAAAACAAGGGCCCAGCAACTGAAGATCTGTGGTCCAATAAAAGGAAGATCTCCATGGCAAATGATCCTAATCCACCTTTAGGAATTTCCAGCATCTGTAATGGTGGTGTTGCTTAGGGAAAAGGAAGGAGTAAAACTCTTCATGTGTGGTTATACTTTCTTTTGGTGTCACACCTTAGAGACCTCAGCACAATTGTATTAAGACCTGTGCAAACACAGCAGAGGAACAGTCCCTGCCCTGAACAGCTACAGTACAAATCTCCCAGAGTAGTTTTAGGGCAATTTCATATGACAAACAGATGGTGGAGGATAACAATGAGATGATTGCAGCACATTAGTGCCAGGAAAGCTGACTTGGAATATATTTGTATTTCCCATGCCTCACCTCTCAACTTTCTAGATGAAGTGTATCCTAGTAAAAAGGCCCATATTTCTCCTAACTAGTTCAGTTTTTGAGAGCTTCTTTGAGCCTGAAACTCAAGCCTTAGATAGCATCTTAAATAAAAAGGGTTGATGAGCCTGAAGGCAATTTCATTTGCTGCTGTTTCCTTTGGCATTGCAGGATTTAGCTGCTTGGCCTTGGCCTCTGTATTAGAGGCCAGTTCCATCAACCCCTCCCCAAAAAAAAATCTAGTTAAAAAACCATGAGTTCTTGGCCACCATATTTATCAATTGTGATTAGCAAATGATAAGCTGATTAAAATTTATTGGGTTTGTTTAGTTCTGATAATAGTTAAAACCTGATTTACCTGTTAAGGTACACATGTAATTCCAGATCTGCACTTTGGTTTTTTTTTCTTCCCCACCTTCCCTCCTGAATAAAAGCCTGCAACTTAAACAAGTTTGAATATCTTATATACCTGTGGTGTTTCTTGTGAGTTGGAGTGTTTCTTCTAAATTTCTGTGACTACCCTTTCAGAGCATACCCCATAGGAGAATACCCTTGCAAGACCAAGTCAGCTGCTGCCATTATGTTGATGATAATGAACAATCTGGATCCCTCAGTAGCTCAGGTAAGGGGCAGTGAAAGGGAGCTGGATTCATAGGGCAGCAGCAAATCTGTGAGATACTTCTTGTATGTGCTGTCACATAAATACTGAAAAATCTAGATGTACAGTAGCTCAGCTCATGGTACAGTGCTTCTACAACTTACCCTGAAAAACTAGTGCTGATGCTTCCTAATTTTGAAAGATAATACTCTTTTCTTTCTTAATTTGTCACTTTTATGATGTTACTTTCTGATTTCAAGAACCTAGAGGGTTTTGATGTAATGAGCTCTAGAAAAGATTTATTACTGAGATTACAAAAATAGCTCAGAGATACAGTGAGAGGTTTCAGTAGAGTGCTTGCCTGATTGTTAAATTGTCTTTTTCAGTTTCCTCAGGAACTTGTCACTTATGGAGGAAACGGGCAGGTCTTCAGCAACTGGGCACAGGTAGGACAGTGCTGGTTTTGCAGCTTGCTTAATAAAACCAGTTTCACCCTCCCCCACGCACATTCTGCTTAAGCAGTTCGGGATAGTTCTTGGCAGTCGTTGCCTCCAAACACTCCAAAACATCCTGTTTGGATAGAGGAATGCTCGGTTAGGAACTGCTTTATTTAGTGAGGAGAGCACAGACAGCCCAACAGAAATACTAAACATGATACCATGAACCTACCAAACTGTGTATGATGATATAAAGACCAACCTTGTCTTTCTCTCATGCATGTGTGTGTGCCTCTGTATTTTCCACAGACAGAGTCTAAGAAACTAGAAAGTGTATCTTATGTTTGTGTTACTTTTGCAACATTTTTCACAAGCAGTGGAATAAAAATAAGGCTTTGATTTAAGAAAGTGCTATTTTCAGTCTTTTTTCCAAGCATATCAGGTTAGCTGTAAATATCTGTGCGAGCTGGCCAGTTCATGGTGCACTTTACTATGAACCCCGATCTTCTAAGAGTAATGACAGGTGGGTAAAAGTCTCTCTAAAATCAAAACTAAGGTGTTTTAAGTTATGATTGTATAATCTCTGTTCTCCTATATAAAAAAGGTCAATATACACACTTTAATCCGCAAAATGCGTGTAGGAAACATTTGCAGGAGATCTTTGGAATCAGCAGCATATTTAGAATTATGATTTTTGTGGGCCAAATTTATTGTCTTAAGAAAAAAAAAAGGCTCTCTGTCTGAATGCTCTGCAGGTGTGTGGTGGCAGGAGGAACATCGAATGAAGCACCATCCTGAGTGTCTGTGGGTAGGCACAGATGTGGTGACTGTGAATGCCAAACCCACATGGTGCCTCCAACCTCTGGATGCCCCAAGGCCACAGAGTGGGGGCAGATGGAAATCCACTTTTGAATTTTGCAATGGGCCTGTAAAAAGCTGCATCACACTGTGGAGGGCAGGGTCACTCCTGAGCACTGGGAAGGTCTTAATTTCTGTTTCTGTAGCTCACATAAGCAAAAGCTGACTTAAGGAGCCAGCTTCTGTCGTGAAGGATCTCACATGCACCTTGTTGTGACTCTATCTGAATCTGGCCTCTTGCTTATTAAAGAATCCCAGCAAAAATGATGTGCAAATGAAGCTCCTAGTTAGGGGAGAGGAATGGATTCCTCACCATAGCATGGGACTGAGTGACCCAGGGTTTCTTCCAAGTGTGGGGGGGTTTCATTTGTGGTTAAAATTCATACTTCAGTTTCCTGATCTGGTAAATGGAAGTTAAATGGAAGATTTAGGCAGATTTTTGAGGCAAAACTGTTCTGACTTTTTTTGAAACAAAGGTACCATGGCAATCCACACTATTTCTTTATTCTGTGTGTCAATTAGTAAATGCCATTTAACTATTGCCTGTTGACTCCATCAGTGTTACAGCATTTCTGAGGTGAGCAGTGCCAGCAGTTTATACAGTGGCCCTTATTGGCCTGACATTCCTTAGGCAGATGCTGGGCTGCAAGGTGAGGTAGAAGTGCTGCCAAAGTCAGAAATGTTCTCTTTTCTCTTGTTCTCATCCAAGCCAGACCTATGACCTGCAGTTGTTTCACAGCAGAACAAACAAAACATTTTTTGTTTTGCCTGCTTAGAGTAACAATCACATGAATGATTCAGTTGCCACAGAACATTTTATTCTCTTTGTAGCTTGAAAACCGCATGTTTAAAAAAAAATTATCATTGCAGAATTCCTAGGGAAAAAGTTCAGTTTGGTTTATATAATCCATGTAGATCTGTGCTTTTCTTCTGGATAATTTCAAATGAGAGAACTATGTCCAGAGCTAACTTTACAAGCCTGCAGACAAAAGACCTTCTCTTTAAGCTCCGAAAGGCTTTCAGGATTTTGCTTCCTTGTTACTAGTTATGCCCTTCAATGGAAAAAGATGTATTTATCTCACAGCTTCTAGTTTTATTAGAATATTTTTCCCATATTGCTAAAGAGTTGAGAGTTCAACCAGTTACCTGTTCTATCCTACAACCAGAACTTGATTGTTCAGCATTTTTCATGAAACAAAACCAAAACATAAAAAGCAACAGTAACTCTACTAACTTTTTCCTGTTCACTTTAACTTGCAGCTTGGGAAATTGACTGAATTAGAAAGGACTGGCCTCAAATCTGTACCATTTTTAATTCAGATCAAAGCCACAACTACAGAGCTTAAGTGCCCATGACAACTGGGTTTGTTTGTTTGTCACTGATACCTTGTTTCTGTGTCCCTACAGAAACTCCAGTTTCAAGTAATTATTGAATTCCAATATTGCATGGGAAAGCTTCTCTCAGGCCTAGTTGTCACATACTAAAAGTCCTGTAGAATATAATGGGCTTTGTTGTAGACAATGATGTATGAGAGTTAAATTTATAGTCAGCTTAGGTGATCAAAGTGTACTTTTTGGCATTCATCAAGAGTAACTTTTGAATTATGCAGACAGAGTTGAGATGTATTTATTTGTATGCTCCTGGGTGTATTGAGGTGTTTCTTCAGTGTCCACAATGAAAGCACAAATTTTTATTTGAGAAGAAAAACCACTTCATTTTTAAGTGCACATTGTAATAGCCATTTATTGAACAGAAAACAAGCATTAGAAGATGCTGAAATTCAGGTTAGGATCAACAAAAAGAATGAGTATTTAATAAATTTGATAGGGAAAATTTTGTAGTGTGACTTCAGAAACACTGCCAGAAAAATGCCAGATCCAAATGTTTAACCTCAAGATAAAATGAGAATGGCTTTAAAAGCGAAGGATTTCTGGAGTTTCTACTGGACAAATTATTCTGGAACTTATTCAGGCTTTTGCTAGTCGATGATTTATGTTTCCTGCTGAGTGATGTCTCTTAAAGGACTTTATTAAAAGCCAGAATGTGTTGAGAGCTCTGTTATTCCATATGTGAGTACACCTCGTTATGTCTGTAGCTGCCTTCATTCTCAAAGTTTAGCAGCTTCACAAAAAGCCCATATATGTAAGATGGAAGCAGACTCCTTCTTTTCCTTGCTTTTCCTTTCAGTTCTGGTTGGTGATGCACTACTTGTCAGAGATGACAGAAGAGCAAACACTAGTAATGTACAGTGGGCATCCTCTGGGACTCTTCCCCAGCCACCCCCGTGCTCCTCGGTTAATCATTACTAATGGCATGGTACGTATTAGCATCTTGTTTTCTTTTACCTCCTCTTCTGTTTAATTTTCAAGCATTGGCTGAATTAAAATATGATTCATATTATCCACATTTACAACAACACATGGGAGAATTTGGGGTCCAAATTCTGCCGCATTTATTCCAGTTCAATTGCACTCATCTCATATGTGCTCATCTGCAGTGATGGAGGAAACAATCCTGTATTTATCAGACAACTTCTGTTCTTACTGAGCCTGAGCTCTACATGTTCTTGACCAAAACAGTTCAGCCAGACTCAGTTTGGAAGATTTAAAAGCTCTCAATAGCAAAAAGATGATTATTAATCTGGACCGCTTTGCTTGGAAGGCAAGCTGGACAAGTGAAAGTACTGGTTTATTGCCAGTCTTTTGAGCCATTCAATATCTCTCTCCCTGCAGGCTAGTTTTTGCATGGCAGTCACAGTGCCAGAAAGACTGGACAACTTTTTTTTTTTTTTTTTTTTTTTTTTTTTTGATACTGGAATGCATGAAATAAAGCACCTGAATTACTTCTCCTGTTTTTCTATGTGTGTGACCAGAGTTAGAGAAATGTGGGCTGTCAAAAAGACCTGCTTAAATCTCTAATTTGCTTATCTGGATTCTATTTTGATTGTTTTCTTAGGTTATTCCCAACTATTCCTCCAGAGATGAATATGAGAAGATGTTTGCTTTGGGAGTAACAATGTAAGAAGATAGCTCACTATTAAAATATATCAAATACTTGACTAAAATGTAATTCAGACATCAAGCAGTAGCTGGTTAAAATTTCTAATGCAGATGGATTTCAACTGTGCTGCATAAATTCCTGATGCTGCAAAGCATTAATACATACTTAAGTGGAATTACTTTGGAGTTTATGTTCAGCCACATATATAAGGATGTAATTGAGGTCTGCCAGGAATTAATATTAGGTTTATGTGAGAGACTTGGCTGCATGGCAGCCTGAAGCCTTAATCATAAACCACTTATAGCACTGGCTAGTTCCACTTTGCAGAGGTTGTTTTGCAATTTATGGAAAATATAAGTCATGAAACATTCTTCCAGGCGAAGAGGAACTTTGAAGTAGAAAATTATCTTTTTTGAAATTATTTTTACATAATTTTTTACATTTGTACAGACTGCTGTTAATCTAGTTGATGAGCACAAGATTATTATACATTTGGGTACCATGGAGAGAATAAATTAAAACAGCTGGAGAATTGCCTCCCTCCTCTGGGAATTTAATAGAAATGTGAACAAACATTTTGAGCCAACAACTTCAAATGCAACTATGTGTCTTAGAAGCACAAGTGGCACTGGAAACCAATGGCATAAATGTGCCAACGAGGTGAAAAGGAGTGTCCTTGTGTCCTAGTCACTTTGTTAAATTCCAAGACAACTTTACCTCAGCTTTTGATCGATGCAGTTTTGAACTCAATTAAATCAGCTAAGCACTCTTCTGAAAACATGTTGGTGCATTGCTAATGACAAAACTTTGTTAATATGTAAATTTGAGAATAGCAGACCTTTAACAACAAATCAAAACACAGAGGTTTTTTTTTTTTTTTGTTATACTGAAAACACGTGGAGTACAGAACTCATTCCAGCCTGAGTAAGATGTGGTCTCACAGTGTTCATTGCTGTCTCCAGGTATGGTCAGATGACTGCAGGGAGCTACTGCTACATTGGGCCTCAGGGAATAGTACACGGGACAGTGGTAAGAAACTGGGGAAAGGTCTATTTGTCAGTATGTTTTGGAGGAGGATTTCTCCCATAGTGTCTGGTGACTGGAGAGAGTTGGGCTGTGGTGAGAGGATGTTCTGGCTACTAAAGAAATTCTCATTGCCCGTTCCTTAAACAATTAGTGTTTTTTCACTTAGATACATTTCATCTAGGGCACAGACCTGAAGGGATTTGCAGTGAAGGTCTTAATTTGAGCTCATATTTAGCTACAATACATGAAGTACCAATTGACCAAACAAGTTCTACAAAAACCTTTTCTTGGCTGTTTTCCTTATCCATCATTTGCAGCCATCCTTAACAAGTCCCTATACCTCAAGAGCAGCATATTGGGAAGCACTGATTATTCTATTTCATGGTGAGAGAAATAAACATAATCAGGACAGGTGGTTTCATACCATCATTTTGTAACATACTTCCTTCTTAAAAGATTAAAACTGTTCACATGTTCAGTGACTGCAGAGTTTGTCTGTTTGCAAAAGGGACAGAAGATCTTTAAATTTAAGGGACTCCAGAGAAAACATCTCCTGGTGATTGCTCTATTTGCTGTGTGCAGCTCACAGTGCTCAATGCAGGCCGTCGCTACTTGAAGGCAGAAGACCTGTCTGGGAAGGTGTTTGTGACTTCTGGTCTCGGAGGGATGAGTGGGGCTCAAGCAAAGGCTGCAGTCATTGCTGGGTGTGTGGGGATCATTGCAGAGGTGAGAGCAATACTGCTTTTGTTCTGTCTTCCCTCCTTCATGTGCTGAGTCAGAGCCCACATTCTTCTGATCTGACATGTTCCTCAAATAATCCTGACAAAAACTCAAGAAAGATACTCTTTTCTAAGATCTCTGTCCTTTTCATTGCTGAGCATTTTTCAATGCTATTCCTCTCTCTATTCACTCACTGGATCAGACTGCAAGGATATTATGACTGCTTCACAAATAATGCAGAATGATGCTGTTAGATGAGCTCTCATTGCTTGAACTACCCTCATTTCATGTGTGAAAAGGTGTAACTTCTACAAGCAATTCCTGTGAGAATTCCTGCATTCTCTCATGCCAAAAATCATTTATGTTATAAAGGTATTAATTATAATATTTAACTTTGATTAATCTTTAAAGCCTCTGGCACAATTAAACTTCAAAACATAATGGGTCAGACTGCCCACACGGTGTGCAGTAAACCTGACTGCTCTGCTCAGCTCAGGTCTTGTTCATGGAAGGTTGGGGCTTCACCTGCTTTACAACAGTGGTGCAAAAGTGGTTTTATTGGCACGTGAGTTTTGCATGTATTTGAGATTTCCTCAGGTACTCTCTGCAGATGAAATAAATTTATTCAATTTACTATTGAATAAATTATTAATGCATAAATTATATTTATTCAGACTTCTGTCATCATGATCTCTGAAATGCTGGAATACAAAGGCAAGACTCCTGTGAGTGCTGTTCACGGCACTCCTTTGTCCTTTTCATCTCTATGGCTGCAGATGATTTTGTTCAGGAGACTGAATATCGCCTGGTTTTTATCTCCTGTGAGATGATCCTTGTCGGAAATGAGTCTCAGGAGCACATGTGGATAACCATATATATGTACATATTATTTGTTTAAGAAACTATTTATGCAAATGGCACTGGATTGTGCAAGAGATATCACTTTGTCAGCCAGGGCTTGCGAAGCTCTGACAGAAGGGATTAATGGTGCAAGTCTTTTACCTCTTCTGTTTGACAGGAAGCAGATTGTAATTTTATGAAATAATTGCGTGGAGGACCAGACTGTCTCCTCGGAGCTGCACTGAGCTCTCTAAGGTTACACTGGAGGCAACATTTGGTCATCAGCTTTATGCAATTTTTTTAAAACTACCGAGATGCTGATGAAAAATGAGCATATTTTTGAAAGTGTGTTTCAAAGGAAGCTAGTTTTCTGGAGTATGCTGGCAAGTCTGTGAAGGGCTAAGAATGTCAGAGAGGGCTAAAGTAAAATATGTAGGATGTGGTAAAATTTAAATAGATCTGATCTGTGTTGTGTGGGGATTTAAATGAACCCAATTCCTGTAATTCATACAGACCACTTAATATCTTTCCTCCTGCGCTGATTTAAATAACTCAAAAGGAGCTGTCCCCCATGGCACCTGACTTTATTGGATAATTCCATTGGCAGTGCCACTGTTATTATCATAATCTGGGGTTTTGGAAGGATAGCTTTTATTACTGATGTGGAAAATTATGGAAGGTTTCTCATGCTAAGAATAATTGGGAAAGAAAAGGTTTCCTGGTGTTTAAGCAACTCCTGAATACAGAACCTAATTAATTAACATGTAAATACCTTCTTAATGAGAAAGAATGAAAATGATGGGAATGGAATATAGAGAAGTAAAAAATGCTTTCATGAAATAGTGGAAGTTAGTCAGGTTGTGTGTTCTCATACACACACATCACTGGGGGGGTTTTAAATCTGTTGCTACCACAGAATATTGGCTTAAATTAATTTTACCACTTGCTTTATGCCAATGATAGCTCATTGTAAAAGTATTAATGGATGTGCTAGTTCATATGCTGGCACAGATTCCATATTAATGGTTCAAAGCCTCCACAGTTTGTCCATCCACTTATATTTTTATCCAGCTGTCTCTTAAGCATATACACACTGGCATACACAGAAGCTGAACCCAGAAGAGAGTACAGATTTGGGACTGAGCTTGCTTGGAGCTTCAAATTTCAAACGAGGGAATTAAAGACGGTTTTATTTTGATCTAGGCTATTTTTTGGTGGCATTAGCCAGCGGGGATAACAAAGTGCTTTCTTCTTTTCCATATTTGGTTGAGATTTTCAACCAGCAGTCCAAGAACAAAAGTGAGGGTTAATTTTATTCAGCAAACCATACCTTTATCTTGGGCAGCCTGGCAGAAACATCCCTCTGAGCTGATCAAAGAAAATATTTTCTTAATCAATTAAACCCACAATTTTCACAAGAAATAGCCAGATTTGAAAAATAAATTGGAAACATTTTTGCTTTTTAACATACTCATGAAGAAAAACAATAACTAAAGTTGGCAGAAAAATATTACCTCTTGTACAATTTTAATGATAAATTTTTGTTTGTAGAATATTTTGGGAAGTGATGTATCAAGAATATTTCTTGCTTTGAGCCTGGAGTAAAAGAGAACAAAAAGTGTAAAAAAGAACATTAGAGGTGAAAAATAAGTTTTGGACAATAATGATATATATTATATCTTTATTATATACAGACAGAGGTATATCTCAAGGTAAGAGCAGGGCTATTACCTTTACTTTTTTGCTACTCTTTCTTGTAGGGTAATTGAAAAACTAAAGGTAAAAGTGACTACATAGGGGAAATAGTAGTTTTCAGATCTCTGCTGTTACTCCCAGGTCGATGAAGCAGCACTTCTGAAGCGTCACAAGCAGGGATGGCTGATGGAAATCTCTGACAACCTGGACCACTGCATTGCTCGCCTTAGGTATGACTTGCAACATAATTCAGTGAGTTTATCTTTGCTTTCTAACCCTCACTTCACATCTTTCTGCCTTGTGCCATTTTAATGTACATGTCAGAGGGGTTGAGGGATGCTCTTCTTATTCCATGTCTGCTTTGGAATGTGATTCTGGTTTCCCAAACTGCAGCAGTCATTATTAGTGACTACTAATGCTTCATATCATTTGGATATGTTAAATGTGTCTTCATTCTGTTTCATGAATATGCATAGAGCAGTTACAACTGATGTTACACTTGAAACATCACTCAAGTTTTATGGAATCAGTGATTAACAATTATGCAAAGGTTGAAAGATCTGTTTTCTAGATAAGTGTTGAAAACTACATACAGACTTTCTTACTGGGTTTGATTCTGTGTGGCACTTATACTTTGCAAGATGGAATGAGGTGCATTTTCTTCAGCCCATCTTTTTATTCTATTCTAGAGAAGCAAGAAAGAATAAGATTGCCCTTAGTTTGGGTTACCATGGGAATGTGGTAGATCTATGGTAAGTAGTATGTATGGATAATGGATACATTAATGCTCTGGCTTGTTCCCAAACTTGGAAGAGGCATTAAATCTAGGGCTGAGTACATTACTCTAGATGTTAATGAAAAAGTATTGTCAAAAGAGAGATGTTCATCCTTGTGTTCCAGTTCCCAGTTGTTTCTCGTGCTCCTCCTTTCCTTATGGAACAATAAATGGCTTAGGGAAAGAAATTCTAAGATTCTTCCTTGGATGAAGAAAGAATTTATCTACTTCCTTCTAATCTTTCACTAATTGGATTGCAAGAAAATGTCTTTGACTTCAGTGAATCATAGACATGTTCAGGTTGGAAGGGGCCTTAAAGATCATCTAGTTCTAACCCCCCTGCCACAGGCAGGGAACCTACCACGACATGAGACCAGGTTTTCCAGGCTCCCAACCAGCCTGGTCTTGAATACCTCCAGAAATGGGAAGTCCACAACCTATCTGGACAATTTGTTCCAGTTCTTACCACCCTTATAATAAAGAATTTCTTGTTCATATCTAATCTAAACCATCCCTCTGTCAGCTTAAGGCCATTCTTCCTTTTCCTATCACTATCTGCCCTCATGAAAAGTCCCTCTCCAGCCTTCTTGTAAGCCTCTTTGGGTACTGGAAGGCTGCTATAAGTGAAGAATAGAAGTACTGAGGTATTGATTAAATAAAAATAATAAAATAATAGGTAGAAATTCCAGCACTCCTGAGGCTTTATTCAATGTTAACTCTTGTCACATCATATGCCAAGGGCTGAGGCTGACCAGTAAGACTGGTAGGTCATACTGGTATCCAACTCATCCATCAGGATTCCTTCACAGGTAAATGTGGAGTATAAAAGTTGCACCTAAATCTTCAGTACCATCACTTCCTACCTCCTGGCTTAGCCTCCTGCAAAGCCTTAGCCAAGGGCCTACTGTCACAAACAACCTTTTGGGCTGGAAGAAATTCTCCTGAAAGAGGAACCAGACTGTGAAATGACAGCTTATGTTCAAACATTCCATTTACTGTCTTCCCCAGGGAGAGGTTGGTCTATGAGCTGGACAAAACAGGAGAGCTGCTGGTTGATCTGGGGTCTGACCAAACTTCTTGTCACAACCCATTTAATGGGGGGTACTATCCAGTACAGCTTGGCTTTGAGGAAGCAAAGCAGCTTCTTTCCACTGATCCAAGGAAGTTCCGGACCCTGGTGCAAGAGAGGTAAATGTTTTGGCTATACATCTTTTTAACCTTTAAGTTTAGTTGCTCTGCAAGTAATCAGATCTCTGTCTTTCTTTCAAGAACTCTCTCTTCTTATATGTTGTTTGTTTGTTTGTTTCAGTAGAAATCTGGGGTAAAGTTGCACTATTTAGTCCTTGTACCTCTATCAGTCACAATCTGGCAGACATCACCTACCCACCACTTTAGGAATATTCTGTATTGTATAAGATCAGAAGTTTGAACACTAATGATTCATTTCACTTCTATAAATTCCTAAATTGCATTAGGTTTTAAAAATCTGGGACAATAAGTATAATTCCATGTAGTCTTCCATTTGCTCTGGGTTCACTGAATATGGCAAAAAGCTCCAACGAGCAAACCAGAAGTCCATTTAGCCTGCCATGCATTGCTGGCTTCTGGCCAGCAAGGTGTTTTTAAGGAAGGATATAAAAAGGGGATAATCTCCCTTAGTCACTCCCCACAGGTTGCTACAACTGTAACTAAGTTCTGTTTAGCATCTTGATTTCAGGAAACTACCACTGATTTACAAGTTTGCAAGAGAAATTGGACATTATAAAGGGAGCATTTTGGCATAATTCATATACAAATGAAGCTGTACTATAGTTCTCAACTGGTCCTTTCAAGGAGAGTCCTCCTACACTGGTTTTGTTCACCTTGAATATTCCTGGTGGAGGCCTCTTACCAGTAGAAGGTAGAATATGGGCATAACATCTATTTGACTTTGGATGAGGGACCAACAAGGACTTTTCCAGCTTCCCCAATTCTGCGTCATACTAATCAAAGACAAAGGTAACAGAAAGGTAAATTTCTGTGAGGAACTCATTTCTAACAAGCTAGATATGGCCTAAAAAAAAATCCATTCTCATTTGATAGTCATTGATTTACTTCCAGAACTCCAGGAAGTTACACCTATGTGTGTACAAGTCCATATGCAAATATGCATTGATGTTAGAACTAGTTAATATTAAGTGGAAATGGTATCACAGGGACCAGCCCTGAGGCAGGCCCACTATTGGAAAGAAAGGGCCATTAGGGCTGTTTTGGCCAAGGGTGAGGCCAGAACAATGATGTTTAGCCATTTTCAGCTTTTCTGTCTCTGCTCTGTGAATTTCCAAAACTGTTGAGCAGTTTTATGTAGACTGTTTTTTGTTATTACCCTCCATCCCCAGATCTGGCTGCATCACTTTGCTGAAAGATGTGACCCCTCATTGCCAGTGAATGAAGTTTCCTTAATGAGTGTAAATTACTTCAGGATTTGGGGGTGCTATAGAGACTGAAAGCATCTCAACTGATGACTTATGGGTTTATGTCTGAATTTATCTGGGGTCTTTCCTTTCCATCTGTCTCCCCCTACTCCCATACCTTTAGTGAGTTCACAATATTATTCTTTTTGATATTTCATCAAACTCAAGAATAACTGTTTCCTTCTCTGTTTCAGTCTGAGGAGGCATGTGGCTGCTATTAACAAACTTGCTGATAAGGGCATGTTTTTTTGGGATTATGGCAATGCTTTTCTCTTGGAAGCTCAAAGGGCTGGTGAGTAGATCCTGGATTTGTAGGTGGAAGCAAGGACAATCGTGCATGCATCTTCCCAACTGCATATGTTGGTAGGATGGGGTTGGCCACTGTGTTATTTTAACTCTCTAGCCTCTCTTTTTCTCTTGTTCTCTGAGACCCCTGGCCCTCTCTGAATGAGATACAGCCTTCATGGGAATCTAGGTGCAGTAGAGGTTTACCTTTTATGGATCTTTTTTCACTGAATCACTATTAAAATTCTTTTATAGGTGCTGATGTTGAGAAAAAAGGAGCAAATAAAATAGAATTTCGATATCCTTCCTACGTTCAGCACATCATGGGGTATGTTGGGCAGTTTGGAATATGCTCTTAAGTGCCTTGTGCTCCCTCTGTTTAGGGGAGAGTACTACAGAGATTAATGCAAATTTGCAGTGCACTATGAAGGATCAAAAGGAGGCAACAGCAGTTGGAAAATTGATCTTGCAGGTGTTATGCCAGAGTTAGTCTGGGCTGAAATGTCGCCAAATCAAAACTCTTTACTCCTTCACATGAATTAGCTGCATTCTTTTTTTCTATGAATTTTCCTTTAAGCAGTTCTACTCAAAAGAAGAGCCAGGTCACAGCTTCAAACTGTAACTATAAGCAACTTCACTTATGGGTGCTAAAAACTGGGAGCTTGTCTCTTCAGAGCAGTGGAACCCAATTCCAAATCATCAAAGCCACTGAAGTTAAAAGCATGTCTGAAAGAGGACATTTGTCTGCCCATGTCACCAACCTCTTTCCCAAGCTGTACATGCTGCTTGTGGAAACAGCTGAGCCCAGGAGATATGTTGAGGGACTGGATTGATAACTCATTTTTCCTCTGACTCATGCTTTAACTTGCCTGTGCCATGTGAATAAGAGTTTGAACGTGGAGTAAGGCACCAACCAGACTAGATCTTTTCTTCCGGACCTCAACTGAAGCGTGTCTCACTATTGTATGTAAACAATGTGGGCAGCAAATGAGCCTGGACTCAGGCACTTGTTCAGAACCTGCACTTGTCTGATAGTGCAGATGCACCCAGGGTTAGCCTGGGTTAAGGACACAAAGACCAGGCAGCAGGCAGAGTATATTTGACGAAAGAGAAGAAAAACTGCAAGTCATCTGGTGATGCACTTGTTTGATTGAACTGCCCAACATGACTATCAAAATTCTGACCTGGCTGTATTTTTATACACCAGTCAATGGCTGCATGAAACACCACTGTTTAATTTCTCAGTTAATGGTCCTTGATGCTTCTGTTTGGATTAGTTCATTGAAAATGTTTCAAATTCTTCCGTCTCCAGCTAATGAAAGAAAAGCACTGCTAGCAGCCAGGAAAAATAAGGAAAGAATTTCAACTATCTCTTAATGAAACATGTTCTATTCCCAGGGACATTTTTTCCCTGGGATTTGGGCCATTCCGTTGGGTTTGTACCTCAGGTGACCCAAAGGACCTTGCTACCACTGACTCCATTGCCATGGCAGTGCTGGAGGACTCTATACGTAAGGGAGGTAAGACATCATCCCATGCCTCTGTCACTGGGGCTGCTTCTGGAGAGAAAAGGAAACTGAGAGTTGGGAAATGTGTGTTAGCTCTTGGCTTAAAACACAGAAAGCAGGCTCTTTCATTTTCCATGTGGGCAGAAAATCCCGCTGTTCTCCAAACTCCTGTAAGGAGTGTAACCAGTAGGTAAAACACCACAGATGTTGATCCCAAAGCTATTGTGCAATTTTGGCTAAGAACCTTTATTTTAATTTTGTTACAGGTTTTCCTGAACTTTGTCACCTTGAAACTTTAAGGCAAACAGTGTCTTTCATCAACAGGTCTCCAGAAGTAATTTAAGGAGTCAAATTGCTTTGCCTCCTGTCTCACAGGTGAATGAGGCATGAGAATCCAGGGAGGTTTTTAGCAGGTTAACAAGGAGATCAGTGGCAGGAAACCCAGGTTTCATGGGTGTGGTGCTCCATCCAGTGTCATTTTTTTGTGATTACAATTTTGAGGGTTCTTTTGTCACTTGTTAGTAAATTGTCAACTATTTCCATTCACTGGTGGAATCAACTTAGAATACCTGCATGGCTTTGTGTGCTACTCTAGGATCTAGGAATTACACTCTTTCACTCTTCCACATCCCTGAAAGTGGAATTATTACTGTTATCCTCTTCTTATGAATGGAAATTAGACAAAGCTAATTTTGTGTCAACAAACATTATTCCTGATCTCCCAGGTTGCAGTGGAAGGGTCCTGCTTCTTTCCTTTTCTTGGTCCACCTTTACAGTCAGATAGCAGACTCAAAAACTTGTCACTGTCTCCCAGCACTGAACTCCTCAGCTTTTTCATCTCCAGAGAGCAGACCTTTATGCTTTTCAGAATCAACAAAAGTATCCTTGAATTCTGAGGAATTCCTTGGGATCAAAAGGAAAAGGATCACAAATCCAAAGCGTATTTTATGAGAAGGAGAGCATAATATTTTTTCCCCTGGTAATATTTGAAATATTTGTTGCTTCTTTAGTGAAAGTCTTCATTGAAATACGAATAGAATTGTGAAAATTTTGAATGCTCTCCTGTTAGCTCTGAAACAATTATCACTGTGAGGCTCATGAGTGGTATTTCTGAAAAGGAAATATATCATGTTCAGATGTGTCTCATTAGGAACAAAACTACTGTTGTCTTCCTATAATGTAAAGCCTCCTTTTCCTCCCAGGAGTTGAGTTATTGATAGAGTGGGTCTGACTCTGCAAGGTCCTTAGTTCTGTCTATTCTCCTAATCTTTCCTTAGGAGTCATCTTCAAAAAATGCAAAAACCCAGAAGTGCTTACTCTGGTCTATGAATATTGAAACGTCTATGTTTTTAAAACTGGTCCCTTGGTTTTATTGAAGGGAGGGTGAAACCCAATACTATAGTGCTGGATCTGTCTTCAGAAATTTGCAGTAATTTTTCTGCCATGTACTGCAGCCTCCAGAGATCTTCTCCCAGGACTGAAGAAATGCATGACCTTTGGATGGTTTGCATTGCAAGACTGGGAAATGAATCAGTTACTGTGTACATAACAGTATGGGGGTGTTTATATAGACGTAATGTAAAGCTGTAGAGAGAAGTCTCTTGCACAGACGAAAAGCATTGAACTATTGCTTGTATATTTTTTTATTTAAGTGAAAAATTACATTTAAAAAAATCCCAACAAGTGAAAACAGGCTTAAGGGCAAGGCTATTATTCGATTTGCTGTTGAATTTGGCAGGACAATGAGAATTTGATTAAAAGAGAAAGGAAAACTGAATTTGGGCAGAAAATAAACAGCTATTCATTCATACTTGTTCTTGAATATTCCACGTGCTGTCCACTTTCTATGAGGCCTGGGTTTGGACCGAAGTTCAGGGTCTGGATATCCTCACATCCTCACACATATCTAAATCTGAACGTACCTTTGAAATTTAGGAAAGAATCCATTATAAAAACAGAATGAAAACTCCACAGAGCTTAAGTCCGTTGCATTCTAAGTCTAAACTTTGGACCTGGCCTTGGGTCCAATGTTAACTATTCATCTTGTTTTGTGGTGATGAAGTTTTTCACTTAGAACATTTTCACAGTTTGTAAGGTTTATGTAGTTTCATTATCTGCTTCCACTTCTAATGTACCTGAGCTTTTAAGATCACTTTTGCATGAGAGATGCAGTGCTGATTATTGGTGTGTAACTTGGATTTACGATCTCTGATAATTTGAAGGTTGAGCTGATGCATAACAATATAAATCTCCCAAGAGCAAAGGGAGCCAGTCTCTGTGTTCTTTGGGACTATTTCTCTGAGTGCCCAGTGCTTTCTAATGTCTTTAAAACTCTAAATATGTACAAGGGCCTATGAAATACCATAAGCAACACAGCAATTTGCCTGACTTCAAAACACATTCCTGTTGGGATGGGGAGGTAAGGCAGCATTATAGCAAATGAGACACATGGAATTACTCTAAATTTAAGGTTATTCTATAAGAAGCTGGAAGATTTTTTCAATTGCAGGAAGTAAGACTAAATAAAAGGTAGGATTCCTCACTTCCCCAGGGATAACTGATGAAATCAAACTTTGGATATACCACTATTTAGGAGAGAGAATATGCCTGTTTATTGTTGCTGGCTGGGAGGGACAGATGTGCTGAGTTGAGATAGGTCCTTGTAGCCAGTATTCTCATCTGGCTTCTCTTCTGGATATGTTCTGAAGAATTTACAGACAGTAAGATCTTTTCTATAAGTCTTTGCACTGTGAAGTATAAAATGTGGTACATACTCTCTGAGATAGTTTTTAAAATGATAGAAAGGATCCCTTCTCTAGGTTTTTTTGTGTTTTTTTTTTTTTTTTTTTTTTTTTTGTAACAGTAACTCCTGTAAACTCATTAAATATCTATAGTAACCTAAGTGAACACTGCCCATTGCTTTCTAGAGGCTGCTTCATTAAAGCTTATGAGTGGCAGCACAATCCTATTAGGACAGCACTAGCAGATGTTTCATCTTTTACTCCCTGAGAAGTGAAGTGCTGACATGTTAATCCTCACAGCAGAGTTTAGAAGCTATCACTTGGAGCCAACCCCTAGAGCACTGACAGGTCTTCTTAGGATCATTAAAGCTCTCTGTATGGAAGGCCTGTCTCTGCAGGAATGAGCATATTTTTCATTTCCATTTAACAATGTGTTTAACACAGGTTAAATATGAGTATCTTGCATCTTCCTCTCTCCTTTTTTGACTTTTGCTCTGCATAACTGCCAACATGTGGCCTCGTGGAAAGGCAGTAGTCTAAACACGCTGCTCAGTGGACAGTTTCAAGTTAGCAGAGTGCAGTTTCTGCAGTTTGACTTTCAAGCATAAGTTATGTGTACATTATAAATTGACTTGAGAATAGGTAACTGTTGGAAGGTGATGGAGAACATTCCATCTTGGCACCTGCAGGGAGGATTGACTTGAAGCTCCAATGGATGAGCAAGTCACTGTGGCTCAGCATGTTGTCACACCAACCGAGCCCTGGGAGCTGGCCATGCCCCTCAGGGTAAGGTAATGTGACACAGCTTAGCCCACAGAGGAAGAGCTCACAGGCAGTAACTTCTTCAGCCACTGCAACCTCATCTGTGCTGTAAAAGCCCCATAAATTAGACAGTAAGGCAATGCTTCTGTCCCATTTCATACCCCCTCTCCCTTTTGTTACTCACTGCAGATGGTGCCATGCCTTTGGAGGCAGTTGATTGTACTGAGGTCACCAGGTATATGATGGATATGTGCCATATTTCATGGTTTTTTAATTCAAATATCTTTATTATTACTCCCCCTTGGTTTGACTTATTGAAGTGGAATGGTAAAGATATAAACGAGAGAAGAAGCTGGAGAATAAAAACCCATTATATATATTTCTCTTCTCAATTAATAAGATACATATATCTAAACAAGGTGTAGGGTGGATTTACACATAGAGTAGCTACTCCATAATACGTTTTTCTGTGCAGTTTTTTTCCCATAGTAATGTCAGGCAACACACCTCAGTTTGAAGGATAAGACACCTCTTTTATCTTTGGATGAAAACATTCACAAGGACATTCACAGGTATTTAGTACAGAATACCTGCTGTGCTATAAATTTATATCCCAGCACTTGTGTAACTTATCCTCAAGTAGGTGTTGCCAGCTGCTTCTGAGAATTTCTGCTAGCTGTCTCATAGGAGTGCTTTACTACCTGGTGCAAGACTGAGTTGTAATACCCAATGTCATGGAGTTTGATAAAGCTTCTAATGTAGTGAAGGACTGGAAATAAATGGGCATTTAGTAGGCAGCAAGCCAGGTGACCATAAAATGTACATGTAACCCATATTTCAAGATGAAATTTAGTTTGCTAAAGATTTAAATGGAAGTTATTGTTCCAACTGTCTCCTGAGTGACATATTGTACCTTTCTCTAAATATATGGTGCAGTTACTGCATCAGCTGCACAGAGGATTCTATACAGCATTTCCTATATGCGTGCTTGTATCTGAGAGTAGAATGTGACTTCCTAGTGCTGCCAGATGAATTAATGTAAATTTAGAGCACATTGCATTAATTTTCAAACCCTGTTTTTTTTTTTTTTGCTTTCTCTTGCAAGTGAGCACATCTGTGAAGCAGCAGTACCATGACAACATCCGCTGGATTCGGGAAGCTGGCAGGCACAGCTTGGTAAGTTCACAACCTCCTTCAGCAGATGTGACTGCTCCTGGTCCCAAATGCAGTTCTTGAACACTGGGGTGAAAAGCAGGAGTGGGCATGAATAAGAACGCTGGCTGTAGCTCCCAGGGCTGACAATTTAAATTTCTCTCTCCATAGCAGTGTCTTAGGTGAGCTGAAACAGTTATTTGCCTTAATTTCCTCATCTGGAAATGTTAAAATAATCCAACAATATCTACTCTTGTATCTGGAATGAAACATATCAGTCATTCATGCTCCACCTCAGTTGTAACCACCCTTCTTTCAGAGTACTATTCAAAATGTCCCTCTTGGCACTGCTTTGGGCCAGCCTCTTCACACCTGCAGTTCCCAGAACCCTTTCCAAACAGGTGATAAGGTGAGAGCTGCTGTCCTTTTGCGCTGTGGGAAGCAGGATGCCAGTGGAGCATCCTTTGTTTTTCTTTTAGACAGGCTCTCATGTGAAGCTAACCACTAATGCTGTAGAGCTCATATGTGCTCTCCTAATCTGGAGCCAGGCAGGTCTATGGGGTGGAGAGCAGCAGAGCTGTGCAGGACACAGCTGTGCTATTTTTTGTCTCCACATTTCTCTTCCCTTCCAGCCCACCATCATCAGTTCCAAATCTCTGCATCTCAGCTGCTGGTAAGGGATTTGTTAATAGGGGGATTATAGCCTAGCAATCAGGTTGATTTAAAAAGTGGAATTTATGGGACCAGCAGCTGAATACAGAAGTGTATCTCATGGATTGTGTGAGTGGAGATAAAACTAAGTTCAAAGAGGGGGTTTAATTTCTTTTTTTTCTGGAAGCTGGATGCTTCTGAAGAAATAATCTGCACTTTTTCCTATAGAAGGGAAAGGGTCACTCTTGTGACTCCATTCATCTGGGGCCTGAAGATAAACCAGCTGCAGAGAACCTTATAATTCTGTCATTTTTCTTTTCCAGGTTGTTGGCTCTCAGGCTAGAATCTTATATTCTGATCAGAGGGGTCGTGTGTCTATAGCTGTGGCTATTAACAGAGCGATTTCTGAAGGAAAGATTAAGGTTTGTCCTTTTTGTCTTGATATGGTCTGGTAATTATGCTTAATATCTGAGACTGGAGTGGCAGGTGGTAAAGGAGGACTGCAACCAGTGAGAGCAAAAGTGCTATTTACAGGGAAGCAGTTTCTGCTAGGATGTTGGAGCTCAGTCCTTTTCTCTGCCTGCCACCTATATTGCACTATGTAATAGGAGAGAGATGGGTTTAGAAACTCTCTGAAATAGGCTACCTTTTTTTCATAATGGGAATCTGCCTTATTTTCTGTTTGGGCATCTACAAGCACAACACATCATTCTGTGATTTGCTGAGAACACAAGGCAGGGACTCTTAACTCCTCAGTGGTGCCCCAAATGTTAGAGGTAACAAGAGACTGTGCCACTCCCCAGGGCTTCTTCCCCTCTATCCCTCACTTGCAGCCATATTATAGCTACAGCAAGCTCTGCAGGCAATTTACATTGCGTGTGTAAATAGAAAAAATCCTTAGGCTTGACACTGCCCCTGTAGAGCATAATTCTAATACCTTACCCATCTGGGTAAAATCCCACTGACCCTGTGTGGTGGTAGTAAAAGTACATACTGTGGGCAAGATTGTGTAGAGATTTTGTAAGTTCTTTGTGAATATTGTAGGTAGATGTACAATGTGACATCCCGGGGGAGACCAAATTCCTGAAGGCACCACTTAGCAATTATACCTTGTACTTGGGGTGGTCCTGTGCAGGGCCAGGAGTTGGACTTAGGTCCTCGTGGGTCCCCTCCTACTCAGGATATTCTTTGATTACTTGTTGTGTGTACAGCAGCATCAGACCAAGACAATGTCATTTGTTCATCTCCATCTCTTTTTATAGTTGGATGACAATTACCCTTATTAAAGGAGCAAACTCAAGTAAAGCTTAGAATGGATTCTATCTGAAAAGGTCTGGTTTTTGTTACTTAGAAAATGTTAGTTAAATAATTCAAATGCTGTTGACCTACTCAGGATTCCAAATGAAGGTCACTGCAAGCTAGTCTCATAAAATAAACCTGACCAGCCAGAGCACTCCCTTGGAGCTATGACTGACAAGGTCAGACTCCCAGGCCCTTTGGATTTTGTTGCCCTTCTTTTGTTTCTGCAAATCTCCGTTCCTGCTCTTGCAAGCTGGGTGCTCATGTATATTTTCAGTGATTTTTCTAATTCACTGCCAGCATAAAACAGCTAATTCCAGACCACATCATACCAAGAGTGAATTATTCTTATACAAACCTAGTGCATGGCAAATGGTAATGAATACCTGCAAGCTGATATTCATACTGTCAATTAAATTCGAAATCAAGAACGGACTTGTTTGAGATGTATGAAATCACTGATTTTTATTGTTAAGTTTTTAGTCCGAGGTCATAAAAAAATGCAAAATTGTAAAACGTTTTACTGTTAATTTTGATTTTCAACAGCAAACAGAACTCTTTCTGAATGAAGGTTTTTGCATACTAAAATGTCTTAGAAATTTCAGCAAAGAAATGCTTGGATCAAATAACCTCACTGCTTCCCCTCTTCTCCCTGCCCACCTTTGAGGATGCCATTGGTATGAAAACAGGCTGTTGTTCTTTGTTATGAAGGGATGGTGGCTTTCATGAACAGTATGTGATCAACTGCTTTAGAATAAATAATAACAGGCAGAGAAGGTGTTTTGGGGGTTTGGGGGATGGGTAAAGCTGAGATTTGAAATTACTGAAGACAGAAGTGAATTCAGCAGATAATGATCCTCAGCAGCAATGCCAACCCATGAAGGATTCCATTTCCCTGTCCTTGGCTTTTTGCAGGCTCCAGTAGTCCTCAGCCGAGATCACCACGATGTGAGTGGGACTGACAGTCCTTTCAGAGAAACGTCAAACATTTACGATGGATCCGCCTTTTGTGCAGGTCAGTGGAGCAGCTGAGACTTGTCTGTCTGGGCAAGCAAGGAAATGGCTTTAAAAGAGAAATAAGTAGTTTTTTATGCAATGTTTTAAAAATGTTTTTGTTTAACCCTTTAATCCCAATTAATCAGATTTCCTGGGAAGCTTTGTGGGATTTAGTAATGATACGGACATGAATGTGGAGCTCTTTATATAGGACAAGTCCTGAACAATGCTGGAAATTCAGTGAAGATGCATCAGATGTACCTGAATGCAAATGGAGAGCAGTCTCAGAGGACTGTATTTTCTGTTTGACTTTAATTTTGCACCTCACTGTTTCAAACAGATGATCCAAGCAGAGTTACAGCAATATTTCCTTGGAATCCACAGGATCAAAATCAGGGTTATAATAGTATTTTGCTTAAAGCAAAAAAGGTTCACAGCTGCTTTCATTCCTTTGCCTGAGGACTCAAGAAAACAATCTAGAGTTTCTGAAAGGAACTTTTCTGCTCATAAGGGAACATACTCTCATAGTAAAGGCATAAGAATGGAAGTCAAGCATTCTGGATTAGATTACAAGCCTTGTTATTCACTTATGGTGTGACTGGGGGCAAATTGTGTAGATTTTTATACAAAAGCAGCCTTTAATGCTACACACCTAACCTGAGCTAACCAGACTACTTTTAAGTTTTTGAAATGATGCTTTAGAGAAATAAACACAAGAAACACCAGACTGGAAACACGCAAAAAAATGAATGAAGCACTAAGCAATTTCTAACCAAAATCTTCCTCATTTTTCCATCCATAAAGTGGAAATTATGATAATAGCTTTAGCCCAGTAGTGTTTCCATATGTCATGAACTGACAATCACAAAGAGGTGTGAAATTGGAGGATCTGCTGCTGTAGAAGGAGAAATTGTGATAGAGGTAGCTGAGCATATTGAATTACTTCCATTATGGGAATTCATAATAGAACCAAAATTATGGCTCAATTTTAAGGATAAAAGTTCCCTGCTATCTTAACTGGATTTCCTGGTGAAATTAGGCTTTTAGCTGTATCTTTCAGTCCCTCTTCAACACACTTTGAGTGTGTTGCCTAGTTCTAATGGGTCAAATGAATAGAGGTCTTGAATAGTGTTGGTTTCTGCCAAGCTGTGAGAAAATGGTGCAGCTGCAATTGAGAACAGCAATCCAAAGTAATGTCTCCATCAAAGGGCTTAGCAACGTAAGTAAATGTCAGGCAATGCCCTCAGAAGAGGACAATAGAAACAAGGCTTTATAAACCCCATTGCTCATCATCCTTTATGGGTTTCTTTGCATTTTGCGATTTACACGAACCATTTGCCTTCTCCAAGAGCTTCTCTAAAGCTGGTTGACCACTGATATCACTGATCTTTGAAACCAGGCCTAACTCTATTTTACCAGTTGAGCTTCTGGAGGTAATAAAAGAACACCTTAGGTCTTCCTCTCCCTTCTTTCTTATTGTTTTAACACCACATTTGAACTGGTTCGGGTGAAACTGGCTCCTCTTTGGCACACAGGACTTTTCCAGAATGTGTGTCTGTCTCATTTTGTTGTAAAGTACCTCAGACTGATGGGTTATCACTGCTTTGCTTAGTGTATTTCAGCACAGACATTTGCAGTCGATGACTCTTATCAAAGCCAAGAGCAGCAGGTTATTGTTAGCTCACTTGCCATGCTCCTTGTCCAACCTCCACTCTTATCATGCTAGTGGCTGAGGAGGAAATCTGTACATTTTAGAACATGGTGATTTAGATCTCTCGTATTCCATCTTGACAGCACTGTAATTATGATAATTGCATTATTAAAGTGACATAATGTCAGATAAAAGATACCATAATGGGGCTTTTGACAGGGTTTCACATAGATTAGTGCTCAAATAAACTCATTTTTCCATCAGACACATAATTGGGTCTGCAAATCTGGCTGGTAGGGATATTGTTGTTTTTCTTTTATTTTTCCTGTTAAAAACATGGCAAATTGTGTATTGAATCTCCTCTGAATTAAATCTAGACAAATGTTTTCAGTAATTTTTACTCTTTTATTTTCTGTATGTACCTCTTTCCACCTCTCTGGGTATATGCTTTAGCATGTATTGTAGTAAATATCCAAAATTCTAGTGAATAATTCGGTGGAAGTCATGCATTTTATAATAGTCAAATTACATTTGTTTGCTAAATTACGTTCTTTGAGGGGTTTTTGGTTTGTTTTTTTGAGGGTGGGTTTTTTTATTTGTTACTTTAGTGTGGTTTTCTTTAAAACAAAAGAAACCTTCTTTGTGGTTTCAGCAGTTCCTGTTCAGGGTAAAATTCCCTCATATTCAGAGAATTGGGGTGAACTTTCATCCTAACTTTGTTCCCAAAATGCAACTCCTTAGCTTTAGGCTGGTTTTCTGCATAGGGCTGAAATAACTCTGCACTCAGATCTGAAAATACTTCAGACTTCAGAGGACTGCAAGGTGTGTAGTGTTTCAGGTGTCCTCCCCATTTTGAATCCATCCACACAGATGTTTCCAGCCTGCTCTTCCATGACTGAGGCACCCAAAGGAGGGGGTTGCATCTCTGTCCACCCTGAGGAGGTGTCTCCCAGCTGAGGAGTAGTAGGTCCCTCATCTGCTTGAAGTGGAGCACAAATGCAGGAAGCACCACAGTCCTCACAAACCACAGGGTGAAACCAGCATTTCTTTTCTCCAGTGTAGGGGCAGCGAGTGGGAGGACAATCCCTCCTGCCTATTCTTCCCAAGAATGAGATGTTGAGTGTAAATTTGTGAGAGAAGCTGTGAGTAAACCCTGCCTTCCCACAGCCACAATGGAGGTGTCAATGGAAGGAGTGAGCAGCACAACAGAAAAACGAGTGCAGCATGTGAGATCCATAACACCTCTCCTCTCCTCCTAGACATGGCAGTGCAGAACTTTGTGGGAGATTCGTTCAGAGGAGCGACCTGGGTCGCACTGCACAATGGTGGTGGAGTTGGCTGGTAAGAGCTTGTTTATGTTTCTAAAGCTGGACTCTGAATCCCATTCCCACTGCTGTGCATGTGTGTGAGGAGGAGAGACAGGAGGGAACTGCTGAAAAGATGTGTGTAGTACTGGAGTAGTACGATGTTGCGATGATGGGAAGCATGGGTTTGGAAACAAGGACTGGGAGGACAAATTATAAGGCAGTGTGGTGTTGTAGAGGCTTTTCTAATTAATGTCCATATGTCCAGAAAAACTGTTTTAAAGACTGGCCACAGCACAGTTCGAAGAACTTAATTTGCCAAACAAGGACAGTCTGCTGTGGTCTTTTTGAACAGATCCTACTTTCAGAGTTGTCTTCACAGATGTGTAGTCAGAGTGTTAGTGGATGGATTATGTTTAGGTTTCCCCTTAAGCTGTATTTAAATCTGTGACCTTAGGACCCCAATATAAATGCTCATGTGCTGAAGTACAATTAGGAGTTATTGATATAAAACTGCTCAGGTGCCAGTAAACCCCAGAGTCTTTCTCTCCCTGCTCGTGCCTGACACCGCTAAGGACTGAATTAAACATCTCCTTCCCTGAGATGCAGAACTAGTGAAATGCTTGAAGTGAGAAGCAGAATGAAAGAAATATTATATATGGAGAGGGAAACTAATCTCCTCCATGTGACACTAAAAGGTTACTCTGGATTGGCAGTAGTGTAGGGAAAAGAATAGCCTGGCCACATTGCAGAGTCTTTAGTTATGGTTTGTCATTTCCAGCATATTCCAGCAAAGCCTCTCCTATTTACAGTCATGTCTTCATTTGGTAGTGTCACGAGTCGAAATACTGTAGTGAACCCTCCCACTTCCCTGTTTTAACCAGTGCTGGAATACGCCAACAACAGCAATCCAAAGAACCTGTGGGAGATGCTATCCTCAGAGACATTTGATGATACTTAATTGTTATTCATCCAGATGAGCTGAAACTAGAAAATATCCCTTGAGGTCAGCTGAAGAATTCCCTCTCTGTACTCTTAATTCCTTTGATTTCAATGAAGTAACTACTGCATAGAAGGTACATGAGAGCAAAATTGAACAAGGGGATGAGAAAGCTCTCTGAGAGCTTGGGCAAATGAAATGAAAGTTTGCCTTTACTGATTTCAGTGATAAGAAACCATAGCCAGGCTTTCATTTACAATTTCCATAACTCTGAATGGAAAATATATGCCAGAATGTCTTCCTACTCTGGTCACCTCAGTCTCAGACTCCAGAGATAGCAGCAGACTAATTCTGTCTGAATTGCCTTAACTGAGTTCAACCTTTTAAAACATCTGAAATACAAGTAAAGAAAATCACAACATGTTGTTCAAAGTATTCAGGATATTTTTATGCTAATTATCATTATTGGTATTGCTAAAATAATTACCTATGCCATTAATGTTTTTGCACCGATGATGCTTAATTCGAAGGATAGAAATGATCCTACTATTGGCTTCTCTAAAGACAATCCCTCCTGCACATTTCCAGCCCTTTGGGCAATTCAGAGAGCTTGGCTGAATAGTGAGACTGCCCTTACTTCTGGAAAACTGTGTTTTAGTTGTTAAGTGGACTTGCATCATAAAAGAAGCTTTACCCCAAGGCAGAGCAGAGGTGCTATAATTTATGTAACGAATCAGAAAATTAGTGTGTGGTTATTTACTGAAATCAAAATATCTGGAAAAACACGGTTTGCTTATCCTTTTTGTCATTTCCTCTGGCTGCTTGGGGGCTTGTCATTGCAGAACAGTATCTGCTCACCTTGGTCATCGCAGAACAGTATCTGCTCACCTTCTACTCACCTCTTGGGAGCAGTCACAGCCCTCTGTGATTAAATTGCTGTGCTTCAGTGAAGAATGCAGGGCCTGAAAATTAGGCCTGTCTCTGCACAAGCCTTAATAAGCCACCATGCTGAGACTGAGACGTGGTAACAATGTTGTGTCATTAGCTGCTGTGGTCTGGAGAGCCCCCGAAAGCCGGGGCACGACAGGTGGTTCTGCTTGGCTTAACTAATCGTGGCACCACCCTGGCTAGTTAAAGAGCTGCACCCCTTGGCCTTCTAAGGAGAGAGGGGAATAATTTAAAGGTGGTAAAAGAAGTGAAACAACCCCTAGTCAAATTGTTTTCTTTGCTTGGAAGAGATAGATGCCTTTAGGGTTTTGGACCCTGTTTTTGTTTTTCTCTGAAGCTGTAAAAATGCAGCTGACCTTGCCATAAAAAAATCTCCACACGCTTGTTAAATTCTTCTTGTCATCAGCTGATTTCGAAATGTAAAAGTGCAAGTGGAAGCTTATATATATTTATAAACAAAGATATGTGATTTGAGAGAAATCAAGCTCTTGGAAAGTTTCTGTCCAGGGAGTAAAAAAATGGCAATTGCACTGCGTTCAGCTGCAGAGTCCTCCCTGCAGAGGCTTGCCTGGAACTGCTGAGATCTGCTGTGTCTTTCCTATGAGACTACAGAAGTGCCTTTTTACCTGCTTTGATTTTTCTGTGTTACAGCCTTGTGGGACAAACAGAAAAAGCAGGATTAATATTTATTTAGCTGGAATCTGGATCACATGTGCTGTTGGAGAGATTTAAGATTAACCTTGACTATAATTACAGCAAATTATTGTTATTGATTTTTGGCAGCCTGTTTCTTTGCTGGAGAATGTATATTAGCACAGAGCCTGAATAACCTGCAGTAACAAAAAGGCAGAAGCAATTTAAGAATCGAACTGCTCTGTTGACAGTGTGACATCTTGATTGTGAGAGAGGCCTTGTTTTCTTTGATCACCTTAGGAGGAGACATCTGGAAATTATAGGAGGTAGCTTAGGTCACGATGCCACATGTTTCTTTAATTACTTGAAAATGTGACCCAATGCTAATGAAGGCAGAATGCTCCCCTTTAAGAGTGAGAAGTTTTGATAGAAAATCCATCATAACAAACATTGGCCTTTAATGCAGGAGAGATTTTTAGACAGTAGAACAGATTCTGATGAGTGATTCTGATTTACACTAGAGTAATTCCCTGAGAATTGATGGAGAGGCTCTAAATTTATGGAGTACAAGTTAGATCAAATGCTCTCTGTTCATACCTAAGCTTCAAAGGATGTTCTTTGGGATGCTGTGGACAGAGGGAATCTTTGCCACTGAAAGAGCATCATCATCTTCCCATATGGAATACCTTTGTAAAGCACTCATCCAGAGGTGTGATTTTCTTATTGTCTGATAATTCCCATAGGCTGTCTTGAGAGGTGCTCATTCTGTGACCCAAATACATTGCAGTGGCATCACTGATGTTCCTAAGTGTACTCTGGCTTGGTACTTTGACAGTAAAGAATGATAATTTGGTCTATGTGTACACAGGAGCAGCAGAGTATGGTGAGGTAATTGACCCTGGTATAATTACATTTGTAACACTGTCATCCAGTCTGGTCCCCTCTTTTGGAGAAGACAGTAACAAAATGAGCTATTCAAAAAGTAGAATGTTTGTATTCATCCCCAAATGAGACTAAGAGCAGAAGTAGTGAAAAATTTCACACAATAAAAACATCCTGGGAATTAAATTCCGGGCTGTAAAACACTGACACTGTCAATCAAAAAGAATAGTTTTATTTTGAAGAGTCCGATCTTACAGTATTAAAACATCTCAATTGGAAACATGACTTTGACTCAAATTTTCCTGTTAAAAAACCTGATTCACTCGCTGATGTTCTGCTATGAGAACTGTCACTTTCAAGAAAATTGTGCCTTTAAAGAGAAAATGTTGTTTTTTTAGTAATAACATGTCCAATAATGCAAAAGTGGAGGGAATTGACAGAAAAGTACCATGATGGTGAGATCTGGAGCTACAAGTTCCTGAGCTATGTGATAGGGTAGTGTATATAAGTAGAGAAAGGGAATTAGCATCATATCAGCAACAACATTATATTGAAAATGTGAGTTCTAGTTTCAGAAAGTAGATCTCAGGTCTGTGATGCTCTAGTTTAGCCTCATTTCACCATTTTCTCAGAAGATCAAGTTACTGCTGGAAAATATACAGTAAGAAACAATTCCTTCCTGGACTGGAAGACATGCAGCTCCTATCTGATTAATGGATGTGTCTGATGTTGTTCTATGTAAATTTTGTAAACTTATATTAACTATAAAACTCAGAGGACAAAAGCCTGCCTCCAGGGGTTTCCATTAGTCTCTCATACCACGTATTGTTGTATGATATGCCCTGTCCCTCAGGTATTGCTGATGCTGAGCTATAATGCCAGAACTCACACAGATTTACAGCAACCAGCTGTATCCACCACTATTCACCATATGCCATGGAAGCGAAACTTGAGCAGGCCAGATGCTGAAGTCAGACAAGATGTTTTGCTCTACGTGTTTTCCCTGTCCTTTAAAACCAGACTGTTATTTCTCCCAAGAATAATCTGTTAGTTTTAACATATTTCTGTTCTTCTTCTGCCAATAAGTCTGCTTCCTGAAAAGTTGGCACTGATGTCTTTAAACATCTATGTATCTCATACAAAATGAATTACTGTTTTGGAAATGATTGAGGCAGATGTGCATTAAGCGGCAGTTAACGCTTTTTTAATAAAATACTTATGCTCTCCCATTTGTCCCAAGAGAATATAAATAGAACCATCTGTCTGCTTCAATAAGTACACTGTCCTCCTCATGATCCTGTCTATATGGCAGGATGTAGTGTAGCAAACATGAAGATCTTAACCTTTAAAAATACCCTGGCTCATCAGAGGTGTTAACCTTTCTTCACTTATTTTTAGAGCCAGTACAGTGTGTAGGCCTCTTTTTTTTTTTAAGTATAAAAGGTCACTGATAGTCTCTTATTCAGCACCATTTCTATGTTCTCATCCTTCTTCTTACAGTGCAACTGAATAAATTAACTCCTGTGAATTTTGTGGGATTGATTTGATTGGGTTACTTTCATTTCATGCTCTTACATTTATATTTTTTAGGGGTGAAGTGATCAATGGGGGATTTGGCCTGGTGTTGGATGGGTCCAAGGAGGCTGAAGAACGAGCTAAGATGATGCTCAGCTGGGATGTTTCCAATGGGGTAAGCAAAGCTCATTATATGTGTTCACTTTAATATTTTTCTGCCTCATGACTATGTTTATTTAGGCACTTTTTTTCCCGTGCTAAACATATTTTAATCCCCATGAGACCTGGCATGACTTGGGATAGAAGAGTAGGAACAATTTGCACGTATTCCCTGTCCCAGATCTGAAATAACACACTAGTAAACCATTAAGGAAAAAAGAGAATGATAATTATATTAATTTGTAGGTTAATGGAGACAGATCCTTAACAAGAACTGTGTATCAGAGACAGCCTATTAAAAACCCAATACATCTTTTGCTGCTCTGATTTATTACAAGCAAAAACCCCAGTCTTCCATGCACATGTTGAAAAAGAATAAGCTAAGAGTGCTACCCACGTTATTATATATAAGACTGAAAAGGTGGAGTGTACCCTTAAAAATACGTTGCCAGGAATAATCATAGGTGAGTGACAGGAAAATGGAGTTTTTGACTTGAAAGGTCATTTCTAGCTGCTGTTGCTGTGATCCTGGGAATTTATTAGCCTTATATTAATCATATGCTTAAATATTTTGCTAAATTGGAACTTAAGTATTTTCTTTCTTGAATGCTTTTGAGCATTCTGAATATTTCAGACACTGACTTGTAATCCATAATAGAGATTTGTAAGTCATTGAATGGAGGGAAGGACTTATTTCCTTGGTGCCAAATCTTGATTTATTTTTTTTTTATCTGAGGAATTTTGCTTGTACATAGATCAGGGTTTTGCTGATGGAAGAGGGGTTTATGAGTTCTGTCTGTCCATAGACTTTCATCCTTACATGGGGGCAGAGAATTTGCCTCCTTGATTTCATAGTTGAAAATACATTGAGTGACATTTTCCTTTTTAAATATTTATCCCACTACAAAAACATTGATTGCTTAAATTATACTGTTATCTAAAGCAAGTGCTAGCTTTGCAGAGCTCGGGTGGAGGGCACGATTATTTTTAGTGAGGGAATTTAAGTTTATAAGGTACCTGGCTCTACCAATGTTATCTGTCCAATGTTATGCATGGAAAAGTACCACGTCTGCCCAAATACTACTCATAAAAATGAAGCAGGTATTACAAAAATTACTTGCAAAATCAATAAGGAAACTAGAAACTGGCAGAGGGCTGAGAGATTATTATCGTGAAATTCAGTGCCAGTGTTTGCGCAAATATTGTGCAAGACGCATGTGGTAAGAGAGATGTAGGATTTTTACACCCGTTGATTTTCTGCTCTGACAGGTCGCCAGGCGCTGCTGGTCGGGCAATGCCTTTGCTTATGAAACCATCTGCCAAGCAATGAAAGAGAATGACACATTGAGGGTGACCCTCCCTCACAAGGTGGTGGATGAGAACATCTTGGAGCAAGCTGTGAAACAGTAGTGGTATTCCAAGAGCAAAGTTGTTCTTGCAGATATATTTGAAATTGCTTCCTTGATATCCTATTCTGCTCTCTGGCCAAATGATAAAAGCCTTGCAAATATCTATTCCATGTGAGTTCCTTTTTTTCCTCTTTCGCTTGTTAAGGGGGCAAATCTATATCTGTGACAGGTCTGCTGATGCCAGGAACAATCTTTTCACTAACATATTTGGGACAGTGTTTGCCATAAGAAACTATTCATTATAAGGAGAGGAACATGGACCTTTGTCCTTGAAAAAGGAAAAAAACCCCCAACAACCCCTAAACAACAAAACAACCACTTATTTCTGATAATTCATAGATTAATGAGATTTTTAGGTCTGGGAAATCAAATGTGGAAATTTGAGCTCTGATTCTGCTGCTACCAGCAGAGAGATGTGAAATCCGGTAGCCAAACACAAGGGTGTGCAAACAAATTTTTTCTTTGGCTGATGGAGGATGTACTGATATCACATGATTGCAGCAGAAAGTGGCAGAGAAACTCTAGCTGGTCAAGTGCAGCTAAACCTGCATGATTTTTTCCCTGAAAGTTTCACCCAAGATATTCACAAGCAGGGACAGAATGCAGTGACAACAAAGTGGGTGGAAAACCCTGAGGGCAGTAAGAACTAGACAGTGTCCAAACCTTGTACAGCAAGGCCAGGAAAATATGGAACAACTCCTAAAATCTCCATTGGTCTGAGATAGTGCCATTTTGCTGCATATTATGTTGTGCGCCCTTTGCTCTCTCACAGTCACGAGTTTGTTCTCCTGTAGAAGGCTATTGCATTTGAGAGTCTTCTAAATGAACGGAATCCCCCAGAAAGCCGAGATCCTTTGTGCCGGCTGCTGCTGTTCAATGAAAAAACATGGGCTACTCATCCCTTTGTGAGTAGTGCAATTAATAAAGCACTGTAACAAAGTTGTCATGTAGATTTTCCTTCTGGAAAAAAAGCCAGACAAACATGACTGATGCGAAACAAACTAAAGCACCAAAGACAAGACAGTATAGGCTTCCTCTAGACAGAAGCTGATTATAATGTAACATAGAGATAGAAAGGTGTTTTCAGCCTCCCTCCTTCCCTGGAAGGGTTAGGAAGGCACAGAACCCTGTGTGCCCATGTGCAACTGAAGGATTGCATGTTTTGCACCTGAACCTACATTTGTGTTAACAGTACCTCACTGAAGTATCTTGTTCTAATCAGCTGTGATGCTGAGCAAAGAATTGAGGTTGGTTTTGAAGCCCCTATACACACACACAGTGACAGATACATACTCATATTTACAGAGAGGTTTTACATACACATCTACACATTTGTGAATGCAGTGTCACCAGTCCCTTCCCTCAGTGCACATGTGGTATTGGACTTGATCTGGCCTGTCACTCAATCTGCTTGGCACTGTATCCATTACCTCTTGGAAAAAAAAGGGGTGTTACACACGTAAACCTGTGTGGGCTGCTGTAGATGGGATGTGATGAGCAGCAGTCCTCAGGACTGAGGGGTCTTGAGAAACTATACAATTACTATATCCCATGGGACACACAGGTGAGCTCACTCTGCAGCTCTGTATTGCCTCTTGTGCTAAGTATTATTTATTTATTTTGTATCACAAATATGTTCTTTACTCTGTTCACGTACTGTATATGTCTCCAGATGAATAGTGAGAGTCTGGCATCTGCTTGAAACTGAACCTTCTGTGAAGTGCAATCTGCAGCTGATAGGAATTGCTTTATATTATGGAAAAACCTGCCCACACTGCCAAGTTATACGATTGAGATGTGAGTAGTTGTCAGCCAGATTTGACAGCCTTTGCTTTGACATATGTTATGCATTACCTGTTATTAATAATCACGGTGGACTGGGTGCAAAGTTAGTGTATTGGTATTGTACAAAACCACTCCAATCTTCATAGCCCAAAAGCACTCGGCACTGCTTTGTCAAGAGGAACAACCAGAAAATACACTGGCTTTTCTGTACTAAGGAACTTAGAGCTGCTCCCTAGATTCATCCTAATTCTGAGTTGAAAATCCAGCAAAGATGAAATATTGAAGAAATATTTATTATGAATTTGTCACCCTTGTACTGTTAGGTACTGGGGTATCTGTCAGCATGCTCACCTTTATATCCCAGGTGAAAAAGGAATCTTAATTTTTTTCCTTCTAGCTTTATTGACTGGAGGACATAATCTTGTTTAATGCCTATTGAGTCCCTGGGAGTTTGTAACTGTGGACTCCCTGTAGAGAGACACAGAACCTGACTGTATGAGTGCTATAGAAGAGCTACTAGTTGAAATTCAGATTATAAAGTCTACTAATAGAGGTAGCATGCAGTTCTGCAGTGCAGTGAAGTCTCAAGTTTACCACAGGCTGAAGCATCCTTCCTATAAATCTTTGCACCTTAATGTTTTCCTAAAATGCAGACACTTATCCCAAAACCCTCATGCCTGGTTGCAGATAGAGATGAGAGCACTCATGGCTGTAGATACAGTGGGTTTTTTTGAAAGTATAAAGCTTATGACATGAGAGAGCTGTTGGAGCTCCTAGTTAAGGTCTTGCTGAATCTCTCCAGGCTCTGGCAAACATAAGGGATTTGTGATGTTTTGTTATCTCGTTCAGGTTAGGCATCCTTCAACCAGGGATTCACCCTTGTGTTAAGCAATAAACTTGGGGGAAGACCTGCCTTTTCCTAGGAACACAGAGGAAGGTAGCGCTAAGATCTCCACAGGAAGATTGGGAGGGCTGGGGGCAGCCAAAACCAGGGCTGACCCACACCCAGTGGCAGGCAGCAGTGGGGTGAGGAGGATTTCAGAGAAGGCCGAGCTCAAGCACCAAGGGACTTCACACTCTCACAGATGGCTCTGAAGGTGCACAGTGGAGCTCTGGGTACACCTACAGCTCCAGCTTCCCTGGTGCTGTGTGCCTGGCCAGCCATTTCCCACGCTTGCTGTAGGAGACTCGATGCTAAATTGCTCAGCAGAAAGGGGGAATAATCTGAGCATCGGAAGGATCACAGCACCATCTGCTGGGACTGCTCGTCGGTCCCACGGCAGGAGAGAACTACTGAATTTCTATGGCAAATACAGGATAATTTTGCCTTTTCCCTAGGTGATGGAGAGCCAGAGGGCAGCTGAACATTCTCCTAAAGAAAGCTTTGCCCAAGAATGAGAATTTAAAAAAAAGTTTTATGCATCAGCTGAATTTGTAAGATTGGGTTTTTCTGCATAGCTTCAACAGACTTCAGCAACAGGGTGTCATTTTAGAGCCTCTTTCTTACCCTCAGCCTGTTTTTTTCTGTCCTCTTTCCCTCCCTCCTTGGCAGCCTTTTCCCCTCTGTTCAGCACTTGCTCCGTTACCCTCTTCTGTCCAGTCCCTGCTTTCTGCTGGTCTATCTTGGGTGATGCTGTGACATGGCTGTGCTTGAACAGGGACTTTGCATCACTCAGGGCTGGTCTGTAGCACTATTTTTGTATTTCCACTGATGGTGCACGGGGTGTTTTGCTAAACCTATCACAGCTCTCTGGGTGTGGCTGCAACCTCAGTATTGCTCCTGCATGGCAGTTGAGGGAGGTGATCCTCCTCCTTTACTCAGCCCTAGTGAGGCCACATTCCAAGTGCTGTGTCCAGTTCTGGGCTGGGCTCCTCAGTACAAGAAAGACAAGGAGCCACTGGACAGGGTCCAGTGGAAGCCACAAAGATGATAAGGGGCTGGGGCATCTCTCTTACGAGGGGAGCTTGCATGAGCTGGGCTTGTTTGGTCTAGAGAAGAGAAGATTGAGAGGGGATCTTATTAATGCATATAAATATCTCAAAGGTGGGCGTCAAGAGGATGATGCTGGACTCTTTTCAGTGGTGCCCAGCAACAGGATGAGGAGCAATGGCTGTAAACTACAACACAAGAAGTTTCACCTCAACATGAAGAAGAAATTCTTTACAGTGAAGGTGGCAGAGCACTGGAACAGGCTGCCCAGGGAAGTAATGGAGTCTTCTCTGGAGACATTCAAAACCCACCTGGACGCGTTCCTGTGTCACCTGCTCCAGGTGCTCCTGCCTTGGCAGGGGGGTTGGACGGGATGATCTCCCGAGGTCCCCTCTGACCTAACAATTCTGTGCCTCTTCCTGGCTATCAGCGGGAATAAACACCGGAATAAACACCCCCAAGGACCCGAGATGATTCCAGCGGTGCCCCCTCTGGATATCGCGGTTCGCGACACCAGCCTGGGGCGGCCTTGCCCCGCGGGGCAGCCCCGCTCCGCTCCGTCCGGTAATCCACTCTCCGGGTTTCCCCGGCGCCTCCCGCTCCACCCCGTCCGTGACTCCGCTGTCCGTGTTTCCGCGCCGGCCCGCGCCGGCCCCGCCCCGCGGCTCCGGTTTCAGGCGCTGCTACAGGGACCCCCAAGATGGAAACGCAGGGGCTGCCGGCCGCGGAGGCGGCCCGGGCCCGGCCCGCCGCGCAACATGGCGGCCCCGCCGCGCCGCCGCCGCCGCCGCCCGGCTGGGACCCGCCGCCCGCCACCGCCCCGCCCTCCCCCGCCGGCAGTACCATCGCGCCGGGCCTCTACGTGAGCTTCCCGGTGCTGCTGGTGGAGGAGAAGCCGGAGCCCGGCGCCAGCCCCGCGCCCAGCGCGCCGCCGGCGGGGCCCGCGCCCGACAGCGACGGGCTGCTGCTCGTCTTCAACGTGGTGCGCGGCGCGGGCGGCGGCGAAGCGGGGCGCGCCCAGCCCGGCCCGCCGCCCGCTGAGCCGCCGGAGGAGGCCCCCGGCTCGGCGCCGCCGCCGCCGCCTCCTCCTCCTCCTCCTCCTCCTCCCCCGCCGTCAGCACCGCTGCCCCCCGCGGGCGGCGATGGTGGCGCGGCGGAGGACGGCGCCTTCTCGGGGACCATCACCATCAACAACCAGAGCCTGCTGGTGCGCATCGAGAACGGCGTGCTGACTCTGGGGCCCGGCGCCGAGCAGCCCGCGGGGGCCGCGCCGCCCAGCGCCGCCTCCAGCCCCGCCGAGCCGCCGGGCGGGCCGCGGCCGCGCTCGCCGCCCGCCTTCCCGTGCCCGGAGCCGCGCTGCGGGGAGGCCTTTCCCCGCAAGCAGCAGCTGCGGCTGCACCGGCTGTCGGCGCACGGCGGCGGTGGCGGCGGGGAGGACGGGCGGGGCGCGGCGGCGAGGCCCTTCGGCTGCCCCGTGCCGGGCTGCGCCTGGTCCTTCGCCACGGCCTACAAGCTGCGGCGGCACCTGCACTCGCACGACAAGCTGCGGCCGTTCGCCTGCGCCGCGCCGGGCTGCGCCAAGCGCTTCACCACCGTGTACAACCTGCGGGCGCACAGCCGCGCCCACGAGCAGGAGGCGGCGCAGAAGTGCGAGGCGTGCGGGCAGCGCTTCCCCAGCGCCGCCCGCCTGGCCGCCCACCGCCGCCGCAGCCACCTGGAGCCCGAGCGGCCCTACCGCTGCGACTTCCCCGGTAAGCCGCCTCTGGGGATGGGCTGCCTTCCCTCCCCCGCCCAGAAGAACCGGCATCCCACCTCACTTGTCCTCCCCGCTACCCCTCCTTCGTCTCCCTGACGGGTCTCCCCTGAGACTTCGCCTCAGCTATCAAAGACCTCCATCTAATTTGGCAGCTGGGGGACGCTGCGCCTTTGCTCCCGTGACTTTGTGAAGCACGGCAAGACACAGCATCACTGTCCAGTGGTGCACCTTAACCCGGGCTGTGCGGGTTTTCATTGCCCACCTTGGGTAAACAGTTGTATTTCCTCGGAGTAACGTAGTGTAGGATTGCACTGTTTGTTTGGTTTTTTTTATGTTCTCGGATGTAACATCCTGGAAAAAGGATCATGAAGATGCCTCGCTAAAAGCTGGAAGGGAGAAAAGAGTGCAATTTTCCTGATTTTTATTGCTGTTTCCCTTCTCTCCCCAGGCTGTGAGAGAACGTTTATCACAATGAGTGCATTATTCTCCCATAACCGAGCCCACTTCAGAGAGCAAGAGCAGTTCACCTGCTCGTTCCCTGGCTGTAACAAGCAGTATGACAAAGCCTGCCGACTGAAAATCCACATGAGGAGTCACACAGGTATTCACAGGCCTGACTTGTACCTGGGGAAGTACATGGAAGATAGTTATGTGAAGAGTGGACTTCAGTTTGCTGGAAAAACTGAAAGTCATGAAGGGAGGAAGGGTGACAGGAATTATTTGGAGTCAGTGATTCTTGACCTTCTGCGAGGAAGGGGTAGGAGTCTGCTGAATCAACTGGCCAAATACAAAGTAGTTAGGGACATGCAAAGCTGTGGTTTCTGTCATTGTGCACTCTGTCCAGCAAAACTATCCCAGCTCTACTCCCAAATTCATAGACCTTCAAAGTGTTGGTCAAAACAAACAGCTGAAAAACTCTCAGACCATGTGGAGTGTTTGTGCCAAGGCTGGGAACAGCAAGAAGGTAAATTTCAACTCAGGCAAGCACTCCTGACTTGCAAGGACCACTGCTAAGCTGAAATACAGCCTTCTTATGTTTTAAAGACACTTGTGTGTACTCTCTACTGTCCTCTGTTTTTGTGGCTTTAGTGTTGAGTTTTGGGGTTTTTTTTGTTTTCTTAAGTGTCACTTTTGTTAAGTTAAAGTTCATAGATGTGATGAAAATCAACTTCACATACTTCACTGTATGGTAATCAAGATGCAGTCACAGGTCATGAAAACAAGAAAGAACATTTCTGTTTTCAGTACTGCTCTTATTTACTGGTTATTAAAGTACCTTCAAGATAGCTCAGATTAATATGAGGTGGATTGATAAATCTGATCTGTGATCTTTGATGCACAGGAAAAGATGCAGTAGCCTGGAGGCCCAGACTGTACAAGGGTGTAGGGGCATGACAATACTGTGCAGTGCATTGCAGGACAGAGTGGCTGAGTTGTTCTGTCTTAAATTATTTTAAGCAGGTTTTGATGTTTTCTAGCAGCAGTGTGTATTTTCATATTCAATGGTTAAGGTAATCTTTTTTTGTTTAAGGTGAAAGACCTTTTATCTGCGACTTTGAAGGCTGTGGCTGGTCTTTCACCAGTATGTCCAAGCTTCTGAGACATAAAAGGTAAAGGAAGCTTTTTCTGATTACACTGTCCTAAGCCGCTGGCTGTTTGTTTATCTATGTATTTTTTTTCGCAGTACCTAAGCAGCAGTGGATTTAATCATGGCAATTTCCTTCCCTTGTAGGAAACATGAAGATGACAGGAGATTCATGTGCCCAGTAGAAGGCTGTGGGAAGTCCTTCACAAGAGCAGAACACTTGAAAGGCCACAGTATAACTCACCTTGGTACAAAACCATTTGAGTGTCCAGTAGAAGGTATTGCTCCACTGTTGTGTGTTTACTGGTAACCAGTGTGTATTTTTGCCTAAAGAGTGTGTGTGTTTCCCCCAAATGTGAGCTTGGTACAGGATTGGAACAATTTAGAGTGTCTTTCTAACAGTTTGAAGAGGTAAAACTGAACAGAAGACATTGCAACTAAACAAGTGATCATTCCCGAAGTTATGGATTATAGAGAAAACTGTAGTTTGTGCTCTAGCTTGACTACCTCCATCACTTCAGCAGGACTCCAGGAACAGAGATTTTTGAGTCTGATCTGAAATATTCTGCTTTATAAAGTCAAGAAGCTCTACTTAGTGATTGTGTCTCCTTTTTATGGTCTTGCCAGAAGTCATCATGAAGAGTTTAAAATGCCGTAGTGTGGAAAGGTTGTGCTTTATATTGGATGAATTCAGGGTTTCTTTTTGTCAGAAACAGGTTGTTGAACTGTCCTACCCACTCAGACGTTGATTTTGTTGAACTGTCCTACCCACTCAGACGTTGATTTCTTCTGGGTCCTCTGAGTGTGTGCACAGACACTGCAAAATAGCAAGTAGAGTTCTGCAGAGATGCTGTGATTTAAGACATTAAATATGAACAATGAATTGAAATTAGATGAAATTTCAAAGCCTTGTATATCTTCTTACAGGCTGTTGTGCAAAATTTTCAGCAAGAAGTAGTTTGTATATTCACTCCAAAAAACATCTTCAGGATGTGGACTCATTAAAGACCCGGTGCCCTGTTTCCAGCTGTAATAAACTGCTCACTTCCAAACACAGTATGAAGACGCACATGGTCAAACAGCATAACTTCAGCCCAGGTAAAGTGTTTGTTTCAGGCTGTTAGGGGGTGCATTGGGAAAATTAAATGTTTGATTAAGGAAGATACGTATTTACTAATGTTGAAATCTTAGTCCCATTGATATGAATGACAGAATCTTTACTGAAACTGGAGTTGGTTTCTCCCTTCCCTAAAATTTTCAGTGGGACCTCTGAGTATTAGAAAGTGATACCTGCACTTGACCTGTGTGAAATTGTGAGAAATTTCATTGTTTTTTAATGAAGTAGAACTTGTCCCTGTCCGTGCCATCTCTAGAATAGTAGCAAGGTCTAAAAGAACTTCTCTTTTCACCCCTTTTTCCACTCCTCTACAGCCTGACTTAGCTTGGACTGTCTCAGTGTTATTTTTTGGCAAGTGCTTTTGTAACTGAAACTTCTCAGTAAAGGAGTGAACTTATTTCAGTAAGCTGCTTTTTCTTAGATCTGCTTTAAGGGAAGTTGGGAAGTATTTTAGTAGGCTGAGGATACAGAATTTTAAGCTTCCTCCTTTGATCATTCATATTTTTCCTCTCCATTGTCTGATTGAGAAGTCTCTCTTATAATCAAACTCTTCTTTTCCAGATCTCCTAACTCAGCTCGAAGCAACCAACTCCCTCACACCCAGCAGTGAACTCACTAGTCCAGGGCAGAGTGATCTCGGCAACATAGACCTTGTATCCCTGTTCTCCAACGTGTCTGGTAACAATTCTGGAATTGCAACAGACATGGCACTGGTGAACTCTGGGATCGTCACCATCGATGTTGCTTCGGTGGGCTCGACACTGGGAGGAAACCTGCCCACCAGTACCAATTCCTTAAGCCAGGCAGTCGATCCCTTGATCCTGGTGGCGAGCAGCGACATGCCGCAGAGCCTGGACAGTTCTCTCCTGCTGGGAAGCGGTGCAGTTCTACAGCAGAGCACTTTAAACTTGGATGATGTACAGACTGTCAACGCCGAAGCCTTGGGTTCGCTGGCGTCCCTGTCGGTGAGGAACTCCAGTCAAGATGTGCACAGCTTGACGTCCAGCAATAATTTAACCATCGACACGGCCACTTTGACTCCTTCCAGCAGCCTCAGCGGTACCAACGTGCCTGAGTTACTCGCGCCAGTTAAAGCTGAGAGGAATTTGGTTCCGTGCTCAGACGTTGTTGGTCAACAAGAGGGCAGCAAAGTAGTGACACAGTTTGTCTTCTCCAACCCTCCGGGGAGCTACAGTGCACAGAAGGAAATGGATCTTGGGGCAGTGACTGGCAGCTCGTTTTTGGTATGGAGTAACTGTATTCATTTTACCCCTAGCTGACTGAGACAGCCTGACTTTGGGAGTATCCCTTGCTACTTACAGGGAGACCTTTCTCTCAGATTTTACATTTTGGCTCTTTTTTGACAAAGGGTATGGAATGTTATGTTGTGGTAGTGTGTTGTCACAAGTAGATTCAGTGTGGTGATAAGTTCTCTTAAGAAATACTGGAATTCTGGTGGGGACAGTTAAGGAAGAACCTTTCAAAATAAGCAGCCATCCATCTGAAATGGAATTTGCAGGAATACCGGAGAATATGTGATATATCTTGTGCATTTCATTCCAGGGAAAGATTTGGGCTGTAAGAGTAACTGCAACATTTTACTCTCAGTCCTCGTTCTTGTTTTAAGTACTCTTCCCTTTCTCCTTCACTGTGTTGCTGCAGACTGTTTACATTATAAAGTAAATATTTGTTAAAATCTGAAAGTTTATAAATGCGGACCTAACTTCTTAGTGTGTTGAACTCCAAATATTGAACACACATAGGGAGTTTGTTGAAACACTAATCAAAATATTAGAGAAACTAGAATTCAGTGTTTGCAGCATAGAAGGTAACTGCATTTGAGAACAGTCTGTGTTCATTGTCTTGCTTTGTTCTTGATTCCAAAAACTTTACATCTCTGGGCTTTTTTTTTTCACTAGGAGAGCAGTGGGTCTGCAAGAACAGACTACAGAGCCATTCAACTAGCCAAGAAAAAGAAACAAAAAGGGAATGGCAGCAGCACAGGTGAGAAGCCATTAATTTTGTCAGATTTACTAAATACAATTATTTAGGATTTTTGGCACTGCAATGGGAGCAGGTTTCTGAGCGGCATTCTTAAATGTCCCATCCAGTTAAAATGATTATGCATGTGGTGTACCATCTGTTACTCTGGATAATCACATTCTGTGGAATATCAAATTCACAGTAAGTTTACAAAGAAAGATGCACCATATGTTTCATGGTTGTTAACAAGACACTAGCTCTCCATCTCTTCATCTGCTTTTTATTTTCTTATTAAAACAAAAAAAAAGGTCACTTTGCTTTCTGTTGTTTATGCTTTTGGTCTTACTTAAGGCGTTCTTTCAGTCAGTACAGACAATAAAAACAGCTGGAATTTTGCTTGTATGTTTCTCTTAGTGATAGTGTGTATACAGTGTTAAGGAATTTATTTTTTAATTATCTGGAAATACTCAAACCTCTCTCTCAGATTTTTGCCTTGTAGGGAGTTCTTGTGCAGGCTGTGGTTTAGGTCATGATTCCAGATGTGTCCTCTTCTTCTTAAACTGTAGTTTGACTCAAAGCCATCTGATGTGAATTATACACTACTCCTTTGTCAGGTCAAACATGGTCCATGGCTCACTAGACTTGCACGAGCTCAGATGTTTGAGTTGTGTCTACCTTTGGGGCTGGGGTGGAATATCATATACTTTTGATATGAATACCATATATGTAGAGAGAGTTTAGTTCCACTTTGCTGTCTCTTAGACCTTCCTCCTCTGAAAATCAAGGCAATAATTTTTGAGGTGAGTTAAGAGACTAGTTCTGATTTGAGAACTGTTGTGTTTGTGTATTTGTAAAATGCATACCTGTATAAATTCTGTCTGGTTCCGTGAGTTGTCACATGGAAGGATAAGTGCATTATGAAACCAGTCCTGAGTGTCCTTGTATTAGACATGTGCATGTGTCATCAACCGTGTCTTTTAATTGTTAATTTGAAAAAGGCAATTACATTTTACAAATGTCTTCTGAAATGACCTCAGAAAACTCCTGTTTCTGTTCCTACTCAAGTCTTTCAAGTCCACCTTTCACCAGCTATTGCCTTAATGCTACCCACTGCTTCTCTAAGTGATCTAGAGCATCTTGTATCTCTAACTGGTTTAACTAGGTTGAGTGAATACTATGGAGGGAAGTTCAGTGTTTAAAAAGAAGTTATCCAAGCCCTTCATTTATTATAGATGAAAAAAGACCCCAAAAACCCGCAGAGCTGACAGGACTGTATCCTTGCAATTGTTTTGATTAGGTTTTTGGTTTTCAGCTTGTAATACAGCAGCTGATTTATCTTGCTTTAAACTGAAAGAAGCTTAAGTTGTGATAATTGTATTTGTGTAGCCCATTCTACCCAACAGTCCTTGAAATCTTTCTGAAAGTAGATGAGCTTCACTATACTCTTTTTACAGTTTAGAAAAATGATGTGCATGACTTCTCAGGAAATGAATTGCAAAATTAAAAATAGAAAATGCAATTCTGCTTCCTAATTCCTTTCTATAGCTCCACAAATATACCAGTATTTCTGTGCTACCACAGGGGTGAACCCTAAGCTTAGCAGTTTGTGATGTGGTTTTAATGGTGTTCATGTAAAAAGATGCTCACTCAGAGCTTTTAGCATTTTCAGATGGTGCTTAATTATATTGCACTGTTGCAGGCATTTGCTGTGTAGTGTAAATAGCTGCATAAAATTGAAAAGTACTAGCAGGATGCTTTGGTTAATTGTTTCTGACCATCTAACTATTAAAACTGCTCTCTTTTAGGGGCATCTGGCTCTGGTCAGAGGAAAAACAAAGGTGGTAAAGTAAGCCCTACCAACTTTTCATCATCGACTCCTGGCAGTCGACTGGGTGGCAACATAGTTCTGCCAAATGGAGGGCTGACAATAAGGGACCCTGCCACTGGAGCTCAGTATGTGCAAATTCAGCTTCTTCAGGTAAGAGCTAAGGAGAAAAAACATGCTCATTTTCTCTGTTACCCAAATTGGCACATTTGTGGAAGAATTTGACTGTTTGTGAACTCAGGTACTGCTGCCCCTGGATGAGATCATGAGCTCTGCAGTATTCTTACATTATTCCACATCTCAATTACAAAGTAAATATTAAAACAAGTAAATATTAAAACAAGTAAATACTTAAGTATAAATAGTAATTAGACAAAATATAAATAAATATTAAAGTAAGTAAATGAGACTGACTTGAAAACATTCCTGCAAAAGGAAGCTTCAGCCTTAACTGTTATTTTTCTAAACTGTTGAAATGAAGCTTTAAAAAAACCCAAAACAACCTAGTAATTGGTGTGGACTGATTAGAGGAGCATGAAAGGTAATAGTTTTTGGCCAGGTGTGTATCTGTGTAGTATTCAGAGAGAGGGGTAAGTTGCTTCTACTTTACTCCTAAACAACTATGGTATGGAGGAAGCTGTGGGCAGAGTTCTCCATCCATCTGGTTTTCTGAGGGGTGTTTGTAACATAACAAACATGAAAGTTTGTAACTTTTATGTTAAGTATCAGCTTTATGCAAACATGGTGAAACTTGTTTCACATTTCTGAGTGTTACATTTGTTGGAAGATGAACAATTCCTTCCTTTTCAGATCTTGCCAGTGGTCCTGATGAAGACAGGATAATAGGTTGTACTCTGGGTTGGGTTCAGATTTCAGTGGTAGTTAGCTTTGTACATGTTTGTAGATCTGGGCCTTACTAGTACAGTGCAGTGGCTTTAGCAGATTTTTTAACATCATGAGGCTGAGTGAAATTTGCCCTATTGTGCTGAGATGCCTGGGGGTCGTGTAATTTTATCATATTTCTGTGTTCACAGGATGATTCCCCAGGAGAGGGAGATTTGCCCTTTCAGCTGAGCTCCCAGTCCTCCTCATCACATTCTCAGCTTACAGTGGATTTACCTGTTCACATACTTCAGGTACAGCACGTCAAGCCATTGGGTTTTATTGCCTTGCTTGAAAGTGAAGACAGTTTACTGTAAACACTCACATTCTGCCTAATGAAAGTACCTTTTTTTCTATTGGGAGTTTAATTTCACTCACACAAAGTAGTAAGCAGAGAGCTGCATTACACAATTTATCTTGTGTCTGTTACTAACCTTTGACACATCATAGGTGGTTGTTTCTCTTCCTCTGTTACTGAGTAATGAATAACTAAATGTTACTCATTTATTCTGAAGTGCCCCCATCCTTATTTTCCTGATCCCAGCCTGCAGATAGTAGGTGGGTCAATAAAGAATCAGAATTGGAATGTAACAGGCTACAGGAAGGATAAGAAGTGGGAAGTAGAATCTTCAGCCTAGATTTCAGAGTGGTGTCCATATGGGAATGGCAGGTTACAAAGCCTGCTCAGGGGCTCTCAGTTTTGATAAACTCTGCAATGCACCTATTCTTGCCAAGTGGGCTTCTCCTAGGTAGAAAATAAAGCTTTTTTTATTGAGGAGGGGCACCTTACTGTGCTAAACCTAGAAATACAAGAAGAGTAGGGTTGTTGGCCATGGTGGAGAGTTAATGGAGGAAAACCAAATAGCAATTTTAAATTTAAATGCTCATCTGAAGTGTTCCACAGAAAAACTGCAGCAACATTGTTTGGGTGGATCCCCAAAGTAGGAAAGCTTTGGGGTTCCCTTGAACCATTCAAAACACTGCTGTGCTGTTGAATAAATGTCAAGGTAATCTTGCTGATAAGCACTAAAAGCATCTAGAGGTGAAAGTACTGAACTCTTCATGCTGTCTGTTTGCTTTAACAGGAACCACACAATTCCACTGAAGATGATGCAGGTTCTGATAACTCTCAGTTCACTGGAAGCACAATAAACTTACAGGATCTGGAATGACCATTATTAAGAACAGTTACTTGAAAACAAATTGGGCAATCATGACAGAGTGAGATAACTATATGGGTCTTTTTCCGAGGAAAATATGAAAAGTAGGAGAACTGAAGTATGGTTGCACTCTTTGTGATTTGCTAAAGACAGTTGCAGCTGAAAGATTTTCTTAAAAAATGTAAATCCCACTTGATGTGCCTGTGTAAGATACCCTGTCTGCCTGGTGGTCGGGGAGGCTGAGGCAGACTGCTGTACAGTGTTGTTTCAGGGAGAAGTACTGTATTACACTTCAAACTGAGGTAATATTTACTGTTTTCACAGGAAACCAAGTATTCTACAGCTAACAAGTGCAAATTTATAATCCTGCCTATGACAGTTAAAAGTTTCTTTCCATTGGTTTCCTGCTGGAGCCAGTGGCGTCGAGGAATTAAGAGCTAAAATTTGCAAGTGTTTTCCACACACAAAAACCATAATTGTTTTGGCCCATGTTTTGGCAGAAAACTGGAATAAAGTGTCACATGTAACAAAATTAACGTTCTATGCCATGAAAATGAGATGCTCTAAAATCTTTGTTTTAGAAAGCTAGATTCTAAATGTTAACTTAGCTGTGAATCAGTTTGTAGCTCATGTTGAGTTTCTCCCTTTCCTTACTCCCACGTCCCAAATACTTTGCTGAATTCTTCCAGCAAAACTTGAAAAAGAAAACTGCAATAGAACTGTACTCACTGTAAGTGATTAGCTAAGAGTCCAACAGCATCTGAGAGAGGTTTGTTTTTATCTTTGTGTTCCCTTTTTTGGGAGGAATGTTGACTGTCCTGTAAATTTAAGCACCTTGATTTTTGTCTCATCTATAAACCGCTGCCAAGTTACCTGTAAACTGGCCACTACTATTTTATTTTGAGTTGTTTGATGTTTTGGGTTTTTTTTTAATGGAACACTGTTAACACATGTTCTTTATTGCTATCCCAGAGTGCCACATGCACGTGCAGCTTACGGCTGGTTTACAGAATATGCAGTTGTCAGAGTATTTTGTGAGGGGAAAAGAATTGTTACCCAGAGAGATTTGCCCCACTGAAAAAGTGCAGTTTCTCTTGGGGCTGGGGGGAGAGGTTGTATGTACTCTACTTATCTGGATTGCAGACACCTAAATAAGTATAGGGTTGTATAGGGGAAAAAACCACCTTTGGTTACGTTTTAAGGTAGTAATTTAAATGTTTCTTATGGTGATGTTCTGAATGCCTATAAAAGTATGTATAGGAGTTTGATAAAAGGCTGTATGTACTGTTTTTTTTTTATTCTCAGTGAGGTGTGTGTATGCACGTATGTGTATTTTTTTTTTTTTACAAAATAAGATATGTCACAGAGGGGAACGTTGTGATCTTTCTAATCTTGCACATATTTATTTATTTTACAGTTATACTGATGTTAAATTCACATGAGGTTGTTCAGAAATGCTTTTACTTCCTGTGCCTTTTGAACTATGTATGTGTCCATATAAATGCTTTTTTTGATTGAAGACTTGGGGAGGGAAAAAGCATACAGGTTACATTGAACTTCAGCTCCTGATTTGTAGGCAGTATTATATCCTCTGGTTGAACCAGTTTTATTTTTCTATCTTTAGCCTAACTGAGCATTGAGGTCTCTCTGTTCCTCTCACTCTGAGTTTACAGCTTATGTCCAGGGAAAGTCTTAATCTTCTCAGGCTGGATTTCCAAACCAAACTGTTGGTAGATGAGATCTACCCAGTGGCTGTGACTTCAGCATGGAGTCCACTCCTGAGAGAGAGAGAGAGATTGAGAAGGAATTGTGCTCCAGGGACTCCTTGGTCTTGCTCTAGTGGTCACCATGCTCTCCCTGGAAGCTGAGACACCTCGAGCTCCCAATGCCTGCATTATTCTGTTCTCAAGGACCATACCAGTTCTTACTCTATTAAAATGGCCAAGGAACACTCCATCTTTTTATGGGACTTGCAACCAAATCTTTCTACTTCTGAAAATGTACCTCACTCAGCTTTGTAAGTGAATGTAAAGTGCTAACCTCTTGGGGCAGAAAATTGGATTACTTGGCTTGGAGTCCATTGCTGGCAATGGATACCTGAAGAACTGCTGGTGCAAAAGGGTTAATAAAGCTTTTTTTTTTATGGTCAGTTTGTCACTGGGTGTTGTTCTTTGCTTGGATGCATCTGACATAAAGCTAATTACTAGCACCTTGATTTCTGCAGAGCCTGTGTTTTTCCTTTGGTTGCGTCTTTTCCGCAGTAGTGGGGTGGAGTCTGTAATGAAACCCATCCTTTGGATTAAAGCATAGCCATTGTTTTTTATAGCCCTTCAACAATCTTGTGATTTATCTTAAGTGTCTGGCAGGTGCCTGACTTAGTTGTGCCTTAACAAAGGTTGTCACCCAGGACTGTGATAGATCTCTCTGCTCGGGTTTGTAGGCATAGAGCTACTGGCATTAAACACTGAATGAGAAAAGCATTGGTGCTTAGCAGGAGCCTGAGAAGCAAAATAAGATAATTTTTATTTATTTTCTTAGGCAAAATATCAATGGGCAGGAAAAGAGGTTGCAAATTTTCCCTGGAGTCTTAGAATAGGAGAAGAAGGAAGTTTCATGGGACTGAAGTTGTTCAACTGAGCAAAGACAGAATGTAGATCTACAAGACTAGTTCTAGAGCAGCTTCAGCCCTATGTGCTGTGATTGAGGCTGTGCTGTCAAGAGAAATAATACATTTGTTCTTCCTTCTCCTTATCTATTTGTTCTTGGGTGGTCTTCTTCTCCTTCCTGGCAGGTGGGTTGGAATGAAACACCAGCTTCCTGCCATTCTGTGGAGGAAGAAGAGCTATGTTAATCAGTGCTGTGTCTGAACCACGTGGCTAAAGCTGTTTCATGAGGGGCCGTGGCCCCTTGCTCTCTATTTTCTAGGCAGGCTGCAGTGTGTCTGTGTTTTTTGTATTAGAAAGTGCATGTGAAGCACCTGAAGGCCATGTGTGTGCTCGTGCTTCAGCTGCTACAACGTACTGTTGTACCTACAGCTGGTTTCTGACTCATTTGTACTGTCATTTGTACTGTCTCAGGAAGAGCAGGGGAAGTTGGAAGTCCAAAGAAATATCAGCGGGAGCCTGCAGAACCCTCTGTTCTCTCATGGCACCTGTTCTCTGTCACCCATGCTGTCAGTGCTTTGCTGTGTGACAGAGCTGGGGTGTCCTTGCTGCCGTGTTGGCCTGTGGAAGGTGCAGCAGGGGCTGTGGCTGAAGCTCAGTTTGGCATAATATGGCACATGTCAGAAAAGGTGTGGTTTGATGGGATGGCGAAGCTGACTGAGGGTCTTGCTGCTGTTGTCAGGTGTGTCTTGCTCATGCCCAGTTCCTCATTTGCCAGTGTTCTTGCTTTGTTTAATACAGCCAAGTTATTGAGTTGAAATGAGCTTACTGAGAACTGGCAAGTAATGGAGGGAGCCATGTGGTTGAGAGAAGGATAGGGGAAAGACAATGGAAGGATACTGAGCTGGAAGAGTGTGCGCTGTGACTGACTTCCCAGCAGTGGCTTAAGTTACATCACTCCTGTAAATTGTAAATTGTGCTATGCCTGGCTATTGGTGCCACCCCACACAGCTGTGGAGGCCCCTAGTAACACTATTCCCTTAAACACTTGCTATTCAGGTACCTCTAGCTTCCCTGAAGTGGGCTATTGAGGTGAGAATCACTGCACTTACCTTTTTTTCTACAGTTGCCTGGAATCTTTCCATGTCCCTTTTCAATTCTTCCTCCTGCTGCTGCTTCTGTTTCAGCTTTTCCTCTCTGAGCCTTTTGAAGGGAGGAAATAAAGGATGAGTTAAATCCAGCATGCAGCTACACCAGATGTGCTTTTGACACACAGCATGAACATCTAACATTACATTTTACATCACACCTTACATGTAACCATGTAGGACCACCAGAGCACAGGGGTTTGGGTGCAGCCTTTGCTGGAGTTTGTTACTGGGAAGGTAACTGAACTGAATTCTTAACCTTGTGATCCTGAGGAAAACTTTAAATGCTTTTTGAAGGTTTTTTTTTAGTTTGATTGGTTTTGTTTTTATTTGGGGTGTGGGGTATGTGGTGTCAGGATCTTCCCTGAATTATTCTCCTCTATCCCCAGCATAGAATAAATGTGTGTCTTATTTTGTAATTTAAGAGTGCAGGCCCATTCACAGAACATCAGGAAGAAACACCACACCCTTTCTACTCCAAAGCTGAATAAAGATACAGAGAAAGAGTAAGCAGGAGGGAAATATCACTGCTCTGGCTTTAAATCCTCAGACTGTTCTCATTCACCTGAAGATGGCCTGATACGGTCAGCAGTTCATTTGTCTTTGCAATTTTTGAGGGGAAATTCCATGTAAGTGACTGGGCCAAAGGGAATGTGTCTTATCTTGGAACCTGAATTGATTGTTTTAATTGGCTACTATTTAATAAAACAAGTCAAATTTAAGAGTTTTGTAGAAGAAACATTTGAAACCTGTCATTGCTGTGAAATACCCTTATGTACCTATTGAATACCTGACAAAATATCAGGGCATGGCAGACTTTGAGTGTGTTAACTAGAGGAGTAATTTTCTATTTAATCAGTTTAAAAGGAGTAATTTTCTATTTAATCAGATTAAATATTGTAAGTAGTCTTCTTAAAATTATGATTCTCATCATTGAGTCTGGTTTGTTTGTGAGTTTGGTGTTTTTTATTCTTCTGAATTTTTCCCTTCTCCAATGTAGCTTGCAGGTCTTTTCTAATGTAGCTGTGGGCTGCTGCTCACTGCTCAGGAGACTCAAGTTCTATGAATGTGGAACCCTTACAGAAGAAAAATGGTATGGATTGGTCACATGGGATTTCAGATTGCTGCTACAGTTTTTTGGGTCGATTTGACTCTTTTTGAGTCTTTTTTTGACCTCTATTTAAAAATAGAGGTATTTTCCAGAAGAGGGTCTTGCCTTACCTTGCCCTCTTTTCCTTTCTCATGGCTTTCTGAGCCTTTTCTATCTGTGATGATGGAATTCCCTCCAGGTTATCCAGTAAATCATTGAGCTGTTTTTCTATTACTTTTAGCATCTCTATTGTCTTCAGGTTTGTCTCATTGTCTCCAGTGCAGTGGGAATAGACTTCTAGCACCTTCTTCTTCAGGCTTGCGAGCATTTTGTCCTAGAGGTAAGAGGAGGTATGTAAGAGGCACATCTGGGTCCTGCCCAGTAGAACCATAATATCCCTCCAAAACCAAAGGAAGTCAGTAAAGGAAACACTTTAATTTGCGGTTGGCTTAGCAGCAGTGGCTGGGACAGATGGCTTTATTGAGCCTTTCTCCTGTTGGTCTCATCTTCCCAGCTTTGCTGTGACTTGGGGCAGGTTTGGGCTGCCCAGGTGTCTTTATGGCCCCTGCTCTCACCTCATAGCAGCTGCATGGAGCAGACACATTTGCTGTCTCAGCAGTGCCCTAAACCTGCCCTTGCTATAGCTCCATTGCTGGGAAATAGTGCTGATCCCTGCCCAGTGAACCCACTGCCTGCTCTGTTCCCGGGATATGGATATGGCTGGTGGAGAGGAACCACTTACACCCATGTGAACCCCCCTTGCCTTGATCTCAGCATGTACCTGGTCATCAGCTTCATGTTCTCCACAGGAAAAGAGGTGGACTCTGAGCTTCAGCTCTGCTATTCTCTCTTCTTCCTGGGCGACAGCGGACTGCAGGGTGTTTACCTCCTGTTTCAGCTCTGCTAACTCCTTCTCCCTAGGCCAGAAGAGAGAGGAGGTATTTGGAAAGGGCATCTCTGAAACACAGGGCTCTTCTGTTCCCCCCAACCTGGGCCCATCCCTTCTACTGCCAGCAGATGGAGGTAACACTTCAGCTTTTCTTGGAAATTTGCACCTACAGCCCTGAGAACTTCTGTTTTTTCTAGAATAACAGTTTCTGTGCTAGCGTGAGGAAGGAAAAAGTAGCCTAGCTAAACTAAGATTTTTTAATAGTCAGTGGGGGATCCAGATTTAAAAATTTTCACAAGGGGATAAATTACACTTTGAATGGGAATATGTGTGTCTAGCTGCCATTGAAATAGTATATTACAATGACACTTGGGTTCCCTTCTGTCTTCCTCTTAGAAGGTTTTACATTGAGTCATTGTAGGTGCTGGTCTGGATCACTCCAGAAATTGCCTTGTTTCTTCCTTTGATCTTCCTTTATGAGAATTACACAATGCTTCTGTCTCATATCCACTCCAGGGTGCTAAATGCATCAGTTCCCTAGTCTGCACCTTGAGGACTAAGGAATTAGTCCCAAACTCAAGCCTTATCTTCTAAATTAAACATAGATGGGACACTTTCCTGGGAGCTCACAACAGTCTCTGTTGTGTGCTGTGTGAACAGCATTACATGTGATCTGCAGGTAGTGAGATGCTAGTGGTGGGCAGAGGGGTCCCTTCCCATCTCTTGCAGGATCACACTTACATGCTTTCGTGTGTGGTGATGAAAGTGTGCTGGACCTTGTTCCATTTTTCCTCAATATCCTGGGAATTCTTGATGAAGGATATGTTCTCATCCTGCATCTTCATGAAAGTAATCAGCAGTTGTTCGGGATGAGTAAAATACAACTCAGGCTCCTAGGGTGGAAAACACATGTGATGAGTGTTTTTCCTTCTCCAGCCTCTTGAACTACCTGGAGGTTGGTCTGCACCAGCCCTGGCTGTTCAAACACTCTTCCATCAAGAGAGGTCTGTGGCTGTCCATTTACAAATGTCTCCCACCTTCCTGCCATGTGTGTAGCTTTACTCTGCCTCAGCAGCTCACCCCCAAAACAAGTAGTGTTTTGGGGGGTAAAAAGTGATTCAAACATCTGTGAGAGGAAAGCTTCAATTTCAGACATAAATCACTAATTTAAAAATCTTCCATTATATGATGTCATATCAGGTTGGGGGATGACAAGCTTAGAGATGATGGCAGGTTTTTGGAAACTGGAGGAGGAAAGTTCAACTAAACTATTTATAATACATATTGCCAAAACATGAACTTTTATGAATGTATAAACATACGTTTATAATTTGTGGCTACAGTAACTCCTCAGTACCATAACAAATGGTTATAAGGCGAGGGAAATTAGTAATATCAATAAATGGCACAGGACAAACCAAAAATGTAAATATTTCAACATAGGACTTCTGACCTCATCTTCATCCGAGCTGATTTCATTTTCTGTTTCCTCCAAGGAACTTCTGAAAAAGCATTTTGTGTATTAGGCCCTTAGAGAAATGAGAGCTCACGGAGACCTTGTTAGTGACTTATGAACACTGGGGTTTTTTGCTATTGCTGTTTGCTCCTCTACAGTCCTTTGCACATTCCCACATTTGCCTCCCCATGGCTGTGGCCTGTTTGGGTGTCAGTAGGACCTAGGGGTCGCACAAACAGGCCCTGAGCAAGCTGCCTTTTGTGCTGCTCCAGGCTGTGCTGTCCCAGTGGGACTGGGACAGGACACGTGAGCCTGAACTGATGGTGTTGATCCAAATGCCTTTAAACTCACTGGGAGGTTTTGACTCTTGGGCAAAGAGAAGGCAAAGGCAAGAGCCTTACTAGAAAGGCTCAGGCAGCAGCAGCAGCAGCACAAATGTAGAAGAAGCCCTGTGCTCTTTGTGAGACATGGTACTGCTCCTAAATGACACAGTGTAGCCACCATGGGGAGACTGCAGTTTTTACTTGCCCTGGGAGAAGCTTGTTGAGTGCTTCTTCCTCTGCACAAGAGATGAAAGAGGGGGCAAGAGGTGCCTGGCTGCTCTTTGCAGCGCAGTCTGTTCACCTGTCTGTTCACCTGTTCACTTGCACCTGTCACCCTGTGCCATGGAGGGGTTAAAAACCCTTTGTTTGCATCATCTTAGTGCCAGCCCCACTTGGGGCAGGGCTCTCAGCAGAGGATTTAAGGACAGAGCTCTGTAGGAGTAGGCACATAGGTACTGACTTGCACACCTGATGGCTTTCTACTGGTATTTGGATTTGTTCCAATAAGCCCCAGCTCTCAGTATGCCCGCAGCAAAGGTGAGGAGTAGGATTCCCCTCTGCTGACTCGAGTCAACTGAGTGCTCTCTGCAGTATTTAAGTGTGTTGTTTGCATTGTCTTGTACTTACAGTTCTCTTGTTAAAAGAGGCTTCAGGAACTGTTTGAGCTGTGGCCTGATATCACGTGACCTGGAATCCAAACTTTCTGAATACAGCAGGGAGCTTGGCATATCTGTAAAACTGACGGTATGGGCAGTCCTGGCTGTCACACCCTGGTCTGGAGACAAGAAGGGAGGTACTCAAAGCCTGGGGCTGTCCCAAAGAGGAGCAGGCAGCACTTCCCTGGCACTCATGGCACTCACCCTGCTCTGCCCCAGGGGCAGATGAGGCACTCCCTTCATTAGCTCTGGATTCTGTTTTCAAATCCTTATCCTTTTTGTGCTTTTTTCCGTGTTCCTTCTGCCACTCTTTTGGAGACAGCTGATAGAGGATGTCCCTGTACATCTTGTACTCCTGCAGAGTATCCTGAATTCTGGATATATCTCTGGATTGAGAGAAGTGGACAAAGTTTGTTAGCAGGGAGGAAAGCCTCTGCTTGAACACCTTCTTTCTTGCTCTTGATATTCAGCTTAACCCAGAGAAGGGACAAGAGGGCACATATTTTCATGGACATGCAAAAACAAATGGGAACCCGCCCCATGTGTTCTTTGTGGTTCCTCATGTGGAAGCTGCCTGGTCATATCTCTGTGGCCAGAGCCTTGATATGTCACTGGGCTTGCTAACTTTGGAATTTTTACTTGAAAAGGAATGAGAAATTTTGCCAGCTCAACTCATAATGGTTATTACAGTTATTTCTTTTGTCTTTCCATGGGTGCCCATTAAAATGCATTGCTTAGTTTTGTTTGGTTTTTAATCTGATACTAAGCATTTGATTTTGGTTTTGGAATGTTTACACTTCTTAACAATATTGATAAAAACTAGTCAAGTTGTTTTAGAAACAAAGCCAGCATCTGGAAAACAAAAGCCAAAATATTTTGACTCTTAAAATGGAACATTTTTGGAAATCTTTCACCCCCAAGGACTGTGAAAGTACACCAGTGCAAGGGCTGTTAAAGGCCAAGCAGGAATAATGAGCAACTATTACCCTTGGACCTTTGTTATTTGGGAATTGATTGCCCGGAGCTCCATTATTTTCTTTCTCTTTGCTGAGGTTTCTTCTTTGGCCCTAGGAAAGAATGCATAAATATAAGACATTAAACAATTTAGTAGTGAGTAGTGAATTGAGGTGCATATGAAACAGCAAAAAAGATGTGATACAAGCACTAGAAGTCTGTGTTATGGGTGTATCCCAGGTGATGTCTGTGTCCTGCCTCAAGGCCCTACTTCTCTTGGCAAGGAGTATGGCATCCCAGTGTTTAGATCTCCCTAATTTGGCTGCTGCTGAGCATCAGTTGCTGCTCTGCCCTGGTGATACTTGTAATGGGCCAAAGTGCTCAGCCTCCTTCACTGAGGGGACTGTTCCTGCCTTGAGGAGTTGGGCAGAGGCATCTCCCCCTAGTAAGGGTGCTGTGAGAAGAATGGAAGTGGTGGGGCCAGCAGTAGGTTTCTTGCTGCCACCAGATCAAGGGCTTTTGCAATGAGAGTATTCCCTGGCTGTTGTTCTCCTTCCTCTCTTTTACTGAATGTGTGGGGAGAAAGTGCCACCAGGACTGTAACTCTGGGAAAATCAGGAGTGTTTCATAGCCAAAAACCCTGCAGGAGGGTCAAGCAGAAAATCTCCTGTGTCCAGCACGAAAGAGCACACGGTTCAACGTTCCTTACATTTTCAGGGCTTTGACAGAGTTATTTTGGTTCTCCTGCAGGAACTCCTCAAACATGGCAGCATCCTTCTCCATCCTTTTCTCAGCCTTTTCCAGTTTTTTTTCCTCATTCTTTGCTATGTCCTCCATCTTTTTAATTTCATCTCGCTTCACTGCCATGGCATACTGAAATGAACCACAAAGGCAACACAGTCGCATTGGTTGGTTGATTTTAAAGGTACTTTGGTTAAGCTTTGTTCTTGGTTACTATATTACATGATAGTTGTTGGCAGAGAGGGTAAGGACTTAAAACCAAGGTGTGTGTCTTAATGCATAGAGGTATATAGAGGCCAGAGGTTATTTCAGAAGGAACATAACAAAGAAGCAGTGAAACTAAAGACAGAAACCAGAAGTCCCAGCACTGTGTTAGCTCCTGGCTGACAAAGATTGATTGATTCAGTTTTGTTACAGCACAAAAATAGAGATGAATAATGGGGATATTCCAGCACAGTTACTCCACCCCCTTATTTTGAGTTCAGAATGGCTCCCAGCTACAATTTATGTATGGAACAGCAGGAGTCAAAAGGCCAGGGTATCTGTGCTTCTAACAACTGAAATAGTTGCAGGGTGGCTATGGAATGATGCAAATGACATATGCTCCTTTATTTCTTGATTGGGAATTGCTGGGCTACAGACTATTAGTGTCTGTAACACAGGACCTGGACAGTCAATCCATGAGGTCTGATGTGTGCCTCCTTGGAAACATCTATAGGCAGTGCATCTCAGGGGAAAAAACACCAAAACAAAGCAACACAGAGAAGAGTAATTAAATGAAGAGAAAGTAACATTCTAAAAGCAAAGTACCTCAAGAAAAAAGATCTCTCTTCTGTCATTTAGGTAGCCATGGAAGGTCTCCCTTTCTAATGCGTAGTCTGAAATTAGAATGTAAAGTTGCTTAGACTAAAGGGGAAAATATGGCAAAGGCAAAACACAGTGAATATGTGGGCTACCATGAGCATGGATCTGGTTGGCATTGGAGTCAGCAATACTGGTTATTGTATTACAGTTTTTACCTTGTTTAGGATCGGTTTTATATGGAGTATGAAATCCTTGTTTAGGATCAGTTTCATGGAGTAAATTCAGATGGAATGGAGCTGAGAATCTGGTCCTTGTGCTCTAGACATTAATGGGAAAGCTACTGCTCATGTCAGAGGTAGAAAATTTAGGCCTGTACCCACTAAAATCCAACTTTAGGTCAGCTTAGTAGAAATGTTTCTATTACAGAAGGTCCTGCAAACTCAGGTGGCTCCCAGCAGATTCTGAGAGCTCCCAGATACTGTGAAGGACAGTGGAACCCAGGCTACCGTGGAGGGGGTGCCACGTGCTCTGTATGTAAATGCATGAGATGGAGATGGTTCAGCCACACAGAGGTTGGCAAGATGCAGCCAACTATTGTGTCTGCAAGACCTCACCAAAGTCAGCCAGGGCCAACTGCTCCTCCCATCCCTTCTTTGCCTTAGGCTGTTTCCCAGCTGAGCAGCACCACTGCAAAGACAGAGACTGTTCTGCACCTTTTTGCATGCCTAACTTCCGTGAGAGAATCTCCTGAAGAACTTTCAGTCTCTCTTCACTTGTTGGCTGTTTTCTGCTCTCCTCTTCTTCCTCCTTTTTCAGAGCTTTCATCAACCCACTTTTTTCTTTTATTTTAGTGGAGTAAGTAGTTTTCTCATGGACTTTCAAGGTCTTCTTCCTTTCATGTTCCTGTGGGAAGTCAGATACGTGGACAGTTTGATTGTGTGCTTTGTTTGCTGTGGTTTTTAAAGTCGTGAGTAGCTATTCACAGTCTAGAAATTTGCAGACTGCTGATATTCTGATGATGCATGTTTGCCTGGTTTTTCTGACTAATCCTAGTGATATTCTCTCTTGAGGCAACTGAAAAGCTAAATTCCTTAGCTCTTGTTCTCATTAGTGTGTTGATTTGTATTCTGCATCCATCCACCAGCTGTGCTAATTTGTACCTACTCAGTGTCCTCATTTTTCCTTCCTGGATTATTCCTCTGAGTGAACGGAAATTTTCTGAGATTCATCCTGTAAGTCCCCTAGTTAAAGGGAACAACAGGACAGCCCACACTTAACCAGCTCAGTCCAATTTTCCCAATGGCACATAAACCACCAAGTTCAGATTGAGAGGATCTTTTCAAACCCACTCTAGACCTTTCTGGAGGACAAAAAGTTGTTCCTGCTCAGTGTTTTCTTATGGACTGAAGTGTAATTCATTGCTGTCTGCACAGTTTGGCCATGGGTTATGCTGAGGACATCCCTCAGCAGACACCCTTAGTGCACTTCTTCCCAAGTTCTTCCCTGTACTTATATAGTGACCTTCAACCCAAGCAAGAACCAGACTGTATCAGTCATCAGTGTGAGGTGAGGAGGCCTTGCTAAAGCTTGTTTGGATCCCTCCCACTGTGCTTTAGAAACAAAGACCTCTTGCTTCTTTCTGCACTACTGCCAGGCTGTGTGACCATGTGCAACAGTCAGACCAGAGAATCACAGAATGACTTGGCTTGGAAGGGACCTTAAAGATAAACTAGTTCCAACACCTCTGCCATGGGCAGGGACACCTTCCACTAGACCAGCTTGCTCAAAGCCCCATCCAACCTGGCCTTGGACACTTCCAGGGATGGTGCAACCACAACTTCTTTGAGCAACCTGTTCCAGTGCCTCACTACCCTCTGAGTAAAGAATTTCTTCCTCACATCTAATCTATATCTCTTCTCTTTACGTTTAAAATAATTCCCCCTGGTTCTTTCACTATCTGTTTCTGTAAAAAGTTGCTATTCTTTTTTTGATAAGCACCCTCTGAGTACTGAAAGACTGCAATCAGGTCTCCCAGAGCCTTTTCCTCTCTGGGCTGAACATCCCCAGGTTTCTCATGAAGTGATCTTTTGATCTCTCATGCACTAAAATTTGGTATTCATTGGTTGGTTGCCTGCCCTAGTAAGTGCTTGTTAAATACATTGGCCTAGAGCATGTATACACACCGCCTTTGCCTTTTTGATTTCCTTGTCCCTTAGTGCAAAAATATCAGCATCTGATGGGATTGTAAATGGATTTTTCGTTGGGTTTTCTTCATCCTCGTCAGAGCTTTCTGCAAAAAACAAATGGATGAGGATGTAGAAGACGTGAAGCAGAATATCAGGACTCAGTGCAAAGGGAGTGTGATCTGCTGCATCACGCCTGGAGGGTGGGCAGCTGTGCTCCCAGCTGGAGCAGGGAGCTGGATAGGGCTTATGAGAATCCACTGATATAACTGAGACCTCTGCATGGTTTATGTCACTTGACCATATCTAATGATCAGCTGAGGATTTCAGACAGGGTTTTTGGTAGGTCTGCAGCTGTTTTACCCACCTCATCTCTTTGTGGGCAGAAGAATTTGACTGCAGACCTCTCCTTTGACTGAACAAGGGAAGGCTGCTGGAGCATTGTGTCCTTACCTGACAGCACAAGGCGGGTTTCCATTGCAGGGCTGGAAGAGAGACTTTTAGATGTTGATGCTGTGTGTTGAGATGCTGTCCTTGACCCTGGCCCAAAGAAAACCATAAACAAGTCAATCAGTTGGGACCTGCCAGTAACTGATGTGGTAAGTTTTACAGCAGTGGTAGGCCTAGGGGCTTTCTGGATCTTAACCACTGAGCCTTTAATGTCTGTAGGAATTAACAAAAAGCTTCATTAAACTGCAAAACATTTGTGCTCTGACCCCCAAAAGAGATGCTCATCCCTGGCTTATGTGAAAGTTGGGTGAAACACAGTCTTCCTTACACACACACTGAAGGGAAATGAATGACAAAACACTTTGGAGGTGACAAGCAACCCAAGTACCTCGTCTCTTTTTCCACCCAGTCACCAGTTCAGACCCACACCCATGCTTTTTCATTCTCCTGTCACTAGTTCCAAGCTACATTTTTTACTCCTTAAAGCTCTTACCAGGAATTGTTTCAGCATTGTGGGTTTCTTGCGATGAGGTGGAATGATTGTTGGACAGCACAGACATGTTGTATGAACTCCGCTGTGTTTCCTTTTAGGTTGGCAAATTGGTGAAGGTTAGTTTTTTGTTCTCTGACTCCAGTCTCTTTTGTAGTTTTGCTATGGGTCCTAAGGGAAAAGGCATAATTGAAATGATCTCATTTGCAAAGCACAGATAGACCATTGTTAAAGTTATCCTTTAATCACCAAAGGCAGCGAGCTGGGCGCAGTGAGGTATTAGTTCAATTGATGCAATTCTGCTGCTGGCACCATTCCTGATCTGCACTGATATAAGAACTGTAGAAAATATCTTCTTCCTCTTGCACTAGTTTTAAGGCTATTTTAAAGCATCAGTTTTTGCTCTGAACAGCCTCCAGTTTTTATGTATATTGAGCTAAACTCATCTGGCCTAATTTCCGTGTACGTCCTTGGTGCTTTGTGTTTCCTATTGGCTGTGTTTCTGCAGCTGCCCAATTAGTATCCAATTCTTTGGAGGTGTCAAACTTTCACTGCTGGTGAGACACAGAGGCTGAGATAGAATTTAGGCTGTTTGAATATATCCCAAATGTTTTCTCTCTCCTTTTCAGTTCTTGAAGTACCTTTTCCCAAAGCCTCCTTGACTGGTTACTCAGATTTCAAGTCTCTCTGAACTTTGCTCAATGTAAGGGGATATTTTTCTCTAGGGGTCTCCCATCTACATCCTGGAACAACATCACCCCTGCTGATGATGTGAGTTTTGGAGAAAGCCCCACCAGGGCAGGGGTGGGAAGGCAGTCAAACACCCGAGGCATTCGGTCGAATAGAGTTTGTGAAACCTGCAGAGCAGTTGCAGCAAACACCTGGAGGCTCCGCCCTCAGTGCACACCTTGATTTCTCTGATCTGAAAACCTTCTCATAAAAATTTTCTTGTTCCTGTGGTTGATTTAAACTCCTGCTACAGGGAATAAGACTGAAAAGCAGGATTAGACAGAGGATACTGGCATACGGCAAATAATTATCAGTGCAATCCTCAGAGATAAAAAGTGCTTTATAATATAATTTTAGCTAAATGTAGGAAACTGTTTTTAAGATTAACTTATAAATATTAATTTTATTAAGGTACTTTTAGTCTGAGGTTGTTTTGGTTTTTAATAGGTTTTTTTGCACATCACTTTGGAAATAATGCCAAAAGCTACAGAAGCACTAACTGTGCTAACTATAATTATTAAGCTCAATAATGCAAATAAAAATGCTTTATTGCTAGAATCATTTGGCATATATTAGTTCCTCTGACATTTTTATGTTCCAGTAGCTACATGCCAGTGGCCAGTAGCATGGGAATCAATAGATAAGGCATTCATGGTTTTAATATACCAAAACCTTTATTCAGTGTTTTTCCCTTGCATCAAGCTGCTGTGCAAAAAAAAAAAAGAAAAATCTAAAATGCCAAAGTAAACATGCAGATAGTTCTAAAAAATAATGCAGTAAATCCATCCACCATGTTCCCAAAGCATTGGGTGAGTGTGTTTTATACACTCAGATGATTTAGATGACACCATCGCTGCAGAGCAGGTCATGTCACACAGGTGGGTGTGTGGATGGGACACATCTGTCCCTGGCACACCCCCCCCACCATCCATGGAGAAGCAGGCGGTGAGTGCGTGTGGTTTCTCGGGGACACGGGCCAGCACCTCCGCTAGTCCGACTGAGACACAGTATCTGATGTCACAAACCGCAAAGAAGTTGCTGCGATTGCCCCTCCCCTGTATTTTTTGGTTTCTCACCCAAAGGGGGGATCCTGCGGGCTCCTCTCCCCGGGAAGCCGCGGTCGGAGCGGGACGGGGCAGAGGCGCCGCCGGCTCTGTTTGCGGTTCCATGGAAACCCGCGCTCCCGTTGCCAGGCGGCAGCCGACAGCACACAGGCACGGGAGGGGTCGTGGAATCATTGAACGGTTTGGGTTGGAACGGACACTAAAGATCCTCTGGTTCCAACCCCCTGCCATGAGCAGGGACATCTTCCACTAGACCAGGTTGCTCCAAGCCCCGTCCAACCTGTCCCTGGACACTGCCAGGATGTCTGGCTGCAATGCAGACACATGAGCAGGTGTTCTGAGCAGGCAGCTTGCTGGAGTTCAAATCAGATGCTGGTTTGAACTCCCTTGGAAAATGAAGGAAAATGCTGTGTTGTGAGAGGTCCCCCTGGGCTTGCTGGGTTTTCTATCCATTATTCATCTCAGAAAGAATTTCTTCACTGAAAGGGTGGTCAGGCATTGGAATGGCTGCCCAGGGAAGTGGTGGAGTCACCATCCCTGAAAGTGTTCAACATGGCACTTAGTGCTGTGGTTCAGTTGGCGTGGTGGTGTTTGGTCAACGTTTGGACTCGATAATCTTGAAGGTCTTTTCCAACCTTAATGATCTTGTGATTCTATTCTATGATTATTTCTGTTCCTGAGGCCCAGGAATTGAGTATTTAGCTCCATGTCTGCAAGCAAAGGGTTAAGGAAATGAGAGCTGGAGCCCCTGGTTGTGGAAATGATCATAGTTTATCATTTCCTAGCCTCTGCCTTGGTCTTTCGGCTTGTAAAGTGTGAACAGTCACAGTTTGGAGACTGGATATCAGTTGAAAAAGAGTGATACATTTTCACAGAGGGGAAGTTCCTTAAATCCCCCTATTTACTCTTCCTGGTTTCTCAGAAGACCAAATCAGTCCCAAATGGATTGTGTTCTTCTTTAGACTCTTTGGAATATCTATTAATACAATTTCAGCTTTCAGAAATAGCAGCTTCTTTCATTTACTGAGAGGTTTTCAAACAGCTTTATGTGTCTGAATAACTTGTGCAATAAATAGCTTGAATTTCTGTAAGTGAAAACTCCCATTTGATTGTTATAGTTCTTTTCTCTAATTGCTGATTATCAAGAGACTGGATTCAGGCAACAGAAGAAAAATGCTTATATAGGAAGAAATTTTTCTTTATTCTGCCCATGAATGCTTTGATTTTGAGCAGTGATGCAGAAAACCACAGTGCTATCTTTAGTATGTTTTGGGAAATTTCCCAACTGTATCAGGGAATATGTATAAAAAATGACACTATAGAATAATTTCTATTACCAAAACCAAAATAAAAATCAGGACTAAATTGTACTAAAGATGCATTTTTCTAAAGGCATAATATGAAATGGCCTTTGTTCAGAAATACCAGTTTATTACAGAATTGAGAGTTTGCTGCAGTGGTAACATCACAGAAATAGACAACAGAAACTGAAGACATTTGAACAGCTCTGTCTCTGTCTGGCATAATCTCTATATCAATCAATTATACATTTATATATCCATTGCTCTGTTCTGAACTATCCTTGCTAACCACTTATTTCCCAGAAGTGAAACAGAGGTTATTGAAAAGCTGAGATGCATTTTGTGAATTCTTGGAAATGTGCAAGCTCTTCATAGCTTGGGTTCACTATTTGTGTCCTACCCATGCCATGACCCACTTAGGCTTTGTGTTTCCTTGAGGGCAAAGAAGTTTTTAAGGCCAGAAGGACATCTGGGGTCTATTCTTAGCCACCATTAACTTGGTTAATGAATGGAATAAATAGCATGTGCAACATCATGGGAAAAATCTGCCTGCTGGCACAGGCTGTGCAGCTGACCAGTCCTGCAGGTCCTTAAGGGTTTCTGGGTTCTGTAGTGGCACTTCAGGGCACCCCAGTTTTTGGGATTGTTAAATGTTTGGACAGTGCTTCCTCGGTGCCCAGCTGAGAAAGTCAGGCAGTTGGCATGGTAAGAAAGGCAGGTGGCTGCTTATGTTTCCAACAGGATGTCTGAGACTTTGGGACTTGTAGGGGGTGATTTTGTTAGGGCACAGGATTAGGATTTCAAGATATCATAATTTCTTTGCTCAGTTTTTTTATGAAGGGATTACTTCTCCATTCGGTCACCCCATGGACATGCATGGATGCTGATTCTACTACAGAGGTGCTGTGAGGGTTAATTAGTGATGGCAAAACATTTTGAAATGGCTGATTGAGAAATGCTGACAGAGATGAAAGCTGAATAAGTATCTAGATAAATAAATATTCCTTTGTAGTCTTATCATTACAGGAAATTCCCCGTGTACCCAGGATGCTGCACAGGTCACTGAGCAGTCATCTCCCCATTGCCCAGAGTGTTCTCAAGGGGACTCATTTATTTCAGTATTTCACTTTAGTTTCTGTGATGTGAGCCACAATATGTGCCAGAGAGAAAAGCCTGGCAGCCACCAGCAAACACCGCAGAAATACCAAAGGGATTGGCAGATTTTTCTTTCCCTGGAGCTCTTGTTCTGCTCTTTCCCTGTGAATTGTGCAACTGCAGAACCTGGAGAATCCCAGGAGGGAGAAGGGGAAGTTGGAGCCTATTCCCATGATTAAAGACAATGAAGAAGAAGGTATCCTCAAGTGAGTGTCCACAAGACAACACCTGCAAGAGCTCTGCTGAAGGCAGTGCAGCCAGCTCTCTGCTTCAGTATGGTCTCTGGTGAGCTGTCAGTAGAAGTTTTTCTACTGCTGGGTCTCTCTGGGACACTGTTCTCCTGCCTGTCTCCTGCCTGGGGGGAAGTAGATAGTTTTGGAGATCCCATGGAGAATTTCTGGCTGTTCTCACACTTATGTTGAGTTCTGTGCAGGCTGCTGAGCTCTGCAGGGAGGCTGAAAGGGGAAGAAAGAGTGACCGTGTGGTTCTCCTCCATTTTTACCTTATTCAGACTATAAATCCCTCCATCAGCACCACAGGTCAATGAAAAGATGCCAAAAGAAACAGTACTGGATACCATATCCATCCCATCTGACCCCAGCATGTCTCCCTGCAGATCATCTCCCTTCCCAGCACCAAACCATCGTGAAGGCCAGGCTGAACGGCCGCACAAATTGACTGCTGCGTCAGCACAGCAAATCCAGGGCCTCTCAACAGTAACAGGGATGTCTCTTGTCTCCTTAGGTCATAGGGTACAGGGAAGTGCTGGCCTGATGTAAAAAGCATCACTACAGCTTGGGGTGGAGCCATCCCAAACCAGGTGAGCAGCTATTGAAGAAGGTGAGCATTAGACCTCCCAGGAACAGCAAAGCTGTGGTACCCAAGTGCTATGGCCCCACAGGCTCTAACAACTGGGACTGTTGTTTACCCCCTGCTCTCCAGGTGAAGCTTATTTCCAGGAAGGATTTTATCTCAATGGAAAATTTTCCAGCTGGGAAGTTGTCCCCGGTAATCTTTGCATGTCCAGAGGCAGCCACGAGATGGCAGCAGCCCTGTACTGCCGGGACTGGGGATTTGGCTCCGTCCCACTCTCGCCCCTTTCACCTTATAGATGAGGTCTACAGGCTTGACGAGCACCAAGAAACCCTGGTCCATCCTCTGGGTTGAAGGAGAAGTGACTCCAGAGAGGGGCTCTGAAAGAAGACCTGTGAGCTCAGCTCCCACCTTTGCAAACAAGCTGATGGAGCAGAACCCACTCAGGTCTTTGGTACCACTGATGCCCAGCCCCAGTGTGTTCCTGGGATGTCTCATCTGAAATGAGTGTGTGGTATTCTTTCAACTGCTTAGATTTCAATCTAGTGGATGAAAACTGCTAAAATCTCTGAAGGGCCACACAGAAGTGACAAGACAGCCCCTGTCATCTATCCTTTCACTGCGGGTACTCCTGTGCTGTGTAATGACTTGGACAACAAGCAGCAAGTGCTCAGTGATTTGTATTTCACACTTGTTCTTACTGAGGATGCAGACTTCTTCCTGCTGGGAAGAAGAGAAAACGTTCTGCAGTCTTCACCTTGGGATCCCAGCCAGGTCTGGGACAGTTTCTTTTGCAATGTAAAGCTTATTCTGATGTGTGCTGAGACAATTGCACACAGATGAGGTCTGTGCTTTGCTCCAGCTCCTGGGCTAATGCAGCCAATACCATGAAGAGCCAGCTGACTTGGGCTCCCTGACATGTGGCTCAGTCAGTGCGGGGACTGCTTGTTGGTGGTGGTGTGGCAGAGCCTGATGCAGGTGCAGTGGAAGATGAAAGAATCTCAGAATAATGGCATTGGGGAGGGATCTCTGGAGGTCTCTAGTCCAGCCTCCTGGTCAAAGCAGGGATAACTTCGAAGTCATGTCAGGCTGCTCAAGGCCTTGTCCAGCTCATTTGAAAACTTCTAAGGATGGATCCAGAAAATGGAGAGTGAGATCTGGGAGGCTGAGCCTGGGCTCAGTGGGGTGACCCCACTGATTTGCTCTGATGAGAATACAAATGAATTGTATGGCTGCAATTTCAAGACCAGTACTGAATAACCACTTAGGCCTGACCCCCAGCTATGAACTGTAACTAGTTTCAGACTTCGCTCAGAGCTCCGTACTTTGGGGACCTAGGGGTTTGCATTTGGCCCATTGTAAAGAGAGCCACAAAGCTGCAGCCAAGGAGACTTTCCTAAGCTGGACTATAAATCCAGGCTATTTGCAGGGACAAATGACCCAGGAACCTGAGGCTTTAACTTCATGATTTTGCATTAAGCTCTTGAGGCACAGTTCCAGCCTTTTTCCTGGCCCTTGCCTTGTGGCAAAACTTCAACTGCTGTGACTGCATGGGAACTGATCCAGCTGAAAAATACCCTGCCTGAGGAAAAGATCCCTTTTTATTATGATCATTGTGATGGTTTGAGGAAGAGGGACATGTGGGCTTGGGATTGCCCCTTTCAATGACAGCCTATGTTTTGGTCACCTTAGGAAGATGATGAAACTGCAGCTGGTAAGACAGGCTGATCCTGCAAGTCCTGCACACAAATTTCCTTCAACAAAGGCTTATGGAGCAGAGCAAAAAGGATTAGTAAAGTTATGGGTTGAGCTGCAAAAGGAAGCACATGCTTCATGGCTCCAAACTCTTTCTGCTCATGTGGAATGGATTAAAGATAAAAACAGCCCTGTTATGTGCTTTGCTCCTGAGCTATTTCAATCCTGTCTATCTTATTCTTCAGAGAATCTTATATAGGAACTATTATCTGTAATTCAAAACTGTGGCTCTTGTTCCTCGGGTAGCTCATGGGATCCACTTCCCTTTGCCAGAGAATGAGGCATCACTGGGTACTGGGTGCAGTGGTTCAGGAATGTTTAGTGCCAACCTGGCTGTTTTCTTGCAGGATTTGCCTGTTTGCATCTTTATTTGAAGCATGAAATACCAGGGCACAAGGAAACAAAGTGACTCTGCTGGTGGATCTCTGGTGGGACAATAACCAAATCCACATTTTACATCTGTTTAACTGGAATCATGGACAGCACAAACATGTTCCTCATGAAACAACAGCTTTATTACTTAGAAATGCTTGGAAATTCCACATCCCATTCCTATTCCCTCGGCTGTGAGGGAATAGCACCTGTGTGAATGACCGCTGTTCTCCCTACCAGGATGTCAGCAGATCCTGTAGCTTGTTTTCCATTGAAATGTCTCCTCTTGGGTAAATATTACATCTGGGGTTGCTTTACCAGTGGCTTTCCTACCTGGAGTTTGTACAACGGGTCAGTGCCCTGCTTGGAGATAAGAGGGGTACTTGCTTCCAGTGCTGTTTGCTGCTGTGAAATGCCACCCTGCTCTTCCCTCATCAGCTTCTCCTCCAAACATTTTTGAGTGCTGTTTAAGTCCTGGAGGTTTTTGCAAATTGAGGGAAATTTAATGTTAGATGTCGAGTGTTTGGACAGAGCAGAACTTGTTTATTACAACAACTGTGACTTGTAAATTATTCATCTGTGTGTAATTGAAACACTCAGATCCTCAAAGGTCATGTTACAAAGAGTGAGGTGAAGGATCAGTGAGCTTCCAGCAAAACAGGAAGGTTAACAGGTCCTGGGGAACCCTTCTCCATCCACCTGCATCTGCTCTATGACAATGCCTGTTTGTGGAAGAAGACTGAGTTTTGATAAGTGAAGTAATGTACAGACACGTGTCTGGGAGGGGGAGAGGACATCTGTAAGGTATTTTCCTCTGTCAGTTTTCCCTCCAGGGGGAAACACAGATTTGAAACCTATTGCAGTGAAACGTATACAAGGTCTGTGGGCACAGAGTGTCAGTGCACAACAGACTCTGGCCTTTTTGAAACGGAGAAGAAGCTTCTAAAGACCAAGAGGGACCAAGAGGGACCAGAATAGCTGGCTAAGCAGAAAGGAAGCCTACAGAGTTCTACTCAGCAGTTCTGTCTCCAGACAACACCAGACTTCAACTAATTAAAAAGAGCAGATGCTAGCTGAAACATTAATTGAAACAACTATGATCTCTTGTCTGTTCTTAAATCTGTGTTCTAGCTCTCTCATAGAGGATTTGGAAAGAGAAAGAGTTAACCCTTCTGGTGGCTTATTATTTTGTTAGGCACAACATGTCCTTAGAAGATAGCATAATGAAACTTCTATGAATAGGTTTGGATACAGGTTTTTTTCAGGTAAAAACAATTCTGCCTAATAATGCAGAACCATCATCACAAACAGCATTCTCAACCCTTCCTTCTCACCATGTTTGCCAGTAAAATGATCTTGCTCAGCTTTCAAAGGCCATGTAGCAGTGCTGTGCACAGGGCCAGCTGCTGTTCTTCCCCATATGTATTGTATTAAGAGGATACCTCTTTGTTAACCTGTGCTCATTTGTTCCCCTCAGCCTGTATTCTTTCTCATTAGACTTGATGTATGATCTGTAGCGAGTGCAAAGAGCTCAGCTGACACCTGATATGCTTATGAATAGCCTGTCTGCCCTGCCACGACTCTGTAGCTATCTCAAAGGGAGCAAACACTCGGTGTATTGCACTCCTCCTGGAACTGGGATGATACCAAAGATTTTCCCCTAGAGCATCCAATTCTGAGCTCTGCTGGAAGCCAGGTACTCGACTGCAGGCACCTCTGCTCTGTTCCAGATTGGTAGTTCCTTGGTCTCATCCTAGTCTCCAGTTCTTGAGAGATCAGGCAAAGGCATTGCTCAAGCAATGTGGCTCTTCCACTGTTCCCTGTCCTCCCTGCTCCAGTCCCCTGCCGTGGGCAGAGGCTCCCTCTGCACAACTACAAGCCCTGGATGTTTCCTACCGCTTTGCTCACACTCCACCCCCAGGCTCCTGTTACTCCCTTCATTCCCCCACCCCCAATTTCCTCCCTCTCCATCAGGGCTGGATTCTGTTTCCTCGATGGGCTCACCAAGTCCATCACAGGTCTGGCAATCCTTGTTGAGATGTGTCCTGTGACGCTTTCCTGAGCACCAGCGCTCCCATCTAAATACAACATGCTCTGGCTTCCAGTATCCCTTAAATCCCAGAGCGTATCCCTTAACCCCTTTTTCCTTTGCTGACCTCCTTGAGTGATAACTATTGTCATTCCCCATACCCTACTTGCACTGAATGAGGCACAGAATTAGCCTCAAATTTGGCTCCCAAAGAGACTGCCAGAGAGAGATGAATTTAGGCTGGAGATCTATGGAGGATTATGGGGCTGATTGAGATATTAAAGATCATCCCTGATTCATTTTCTTACAGGTCTGATGCAAGAAGTGAGTCAGAGACCTTTTGACACAGTTTGACCTGACAGATGCAGCGACTCAGTGGCAGTGTGAGGAGCTCATATTGTTTTGTAAATGGAATAAAGTTCATTTAACACAGCAGGCTTGTATTTGCTGTTAACTCAAAGGCCTCTCACCTGAAAAAAACCTGCAGATCACTTACCCCATCACCACTTGCAGGTGGAAATAGCTCCTAAGGGTGCTGCCTTTCGTGGAGGAGGTGGGTATTTCTGACAGCTTACCCCCTTTCCCAAGGCAGGGTAAAGGTCCTTTTCCTGTGATACTGAGTTCATCACACTTTCCTGTAGCTCAGCTGCAGGTAGGCATCTCCCAGGACTGAAGGCTCAGGTAAGTAGTTCCTCTGACTCGGTTCTTGTTGTGCTGAGCTCTCAGTGCCTGTCTTCCTTCTAGATGTGTCTTGCTGACTACTGACAGCCACAATTGAATGGCTCACACACTGACTGATGGCTGATTTTTAGACATTTAGAGGTTAGGAGGTGAAGTTAGTGGAAACTTGTTTCCTAGTGCTTCCCTCCCGCGTTCTGCCAGCATCTCCCTCTCTCAGCACCCACCCCAATTTTGCTGCCCTCCAAGCCTCTGCTGTGCTCTGCTGCCCATCCCGTTTTTGCTCTCAGGCAGGTTCTGGTTCAGATTCTGCCCATTTTCTTCCAGCAGGACACAAACTCCCACTACAGACTCCACAGCCTGTGTCCCTGCAGCTCATCCCCACTTCTGCAGGGCTCTCCTCTGTGTTGGGTACAGCTCCCACTGGAGCAGCCATTCCCTTGTGGTCCCCCAGAGCTGTGTTTGCAGCTGAGCTGTCTGGAGAGAGCATCAGCATTGCTGCATTTGGGCTGGGGGCAGGTTTATGATTGCTCCTTGAGTTGTTCTTTGTGGCTGCTAACTATGCCCCAGAGATGTAAGGTGTGTCCTGACCTCAGACTTTTCCCTGTGGAAAATGGGGAAAACGGTGCTCAGAGCCTCTGATGGAAGTTTCTTTCGAGCACGACAACAGTCTTACCTGGCTGAATGCAGGCTTGTGCCAGGTTAAGCCAGTACCCTTTAATGCCTTCTCTATTCTTGTTCCAATGCAGATTCTAAATTAGAAACCCTACCACTTGCATATTATATGAGTGTGGATTTTGCAATACTGGGAGGCTGCTGAAAGGTTCAGATGCATTCAGGTGCCCAGTGCAATGGTTTTCCCTTGTCATCCCATCTCCCCAGGGGTTGTGCAATATTGGCAAACCTGGTCAGCCCAGTATCCTAGGAGCAGCTCAGGGGGGCCCTGGGCACTGGCTGACTCAGCAGGGACCCTGCTCCCTGCCTGCTCATGGCTTTTCCCCCTGTCAGCAGCAGCGTGTCCAAGGCAAATTGCCTGGTTTTGAGACAGCTTTGGTTCCAGCTGAGTTTGGCAGACTCTGTCTTACTATGAACCTTTTAGATACAGCAGCAGGACACCATCCAGGTATGGAAAACAGGCTGAAAATGCTTGCCATGCTGTACCCTCTCCAATGGTCTGCCACGTGTGTGTATTACATGAGCTAAAATTTATTGACCCAAATTTCCCTAGACTGTACACTGAAGGGAAAGCATGTGGTTCCTGTCTTTCAGATTGAGCCCCTTTTGCCAGTTCCCAGATAAAATCTAATGGAGCCTGTTCAGGCTATTCAGATCAGCGGTGGCTGTGGGAAAGGGTCTTGTAAAATAAGGGTGTTTAGATTTGTTATCCACGTATTTAGTTTCCTGTAGACTTTTCGGTGCTTTCTTAGCCTGGCCTATGGCTAAAACATTCTCAAGGGACTAGTTAAAAGGCTCTTTTTATTTTCTTGATACTTTTTCTGGCATCTTGTAAAAAACTTTCTGCCTTTGATACTGTTAAATGGTGAAGCAAGGAGTTCTACTGCTACAATACATCTAAGCTGTTTTAAGTTTCTCTGAATATATAACATTGCAATGAGCCAAGCCCAGTGAACCTCTAGCAGTTTGCCTGATTTACCTCCCACTCCCCAAATGCTATGTTAGACCTGGGACTTAGGGCTACGCTCATCCTGGGTCACAGTTTGATCTCATTTCAGGAGGTAAATCCTGCAGCTCCATTAAAGTGTGGCTGTTCAAGACGGCCCCTCAAAGCAGCCCACGTGGCTCTTCTGCAGGTCTGTGGGCTTGAAGGCAGCCAAAGAAGGCTCCTGGCACATTTTCCTCTCGAAAGTGGGTGTGAGGGAGGAGGAGGCGGCAGTAATTGAGCTGACAAAATTTTTTTGTCTCCTGTCTGGGTCTCAGTGGGCTCCAAAAGAGGGTCGAGAACTGCCAACTCCTCAGGCTGGCCCTGTCCCACACAGAGGCTGCCTTCCAGTGCGGCTCAGGAGCCTCTGCTCAAGACAATTTCTTTCAGCATTTTTATTGCTTTCTGCACTTCTTGTTCTGGGTTGCTGAAGCTTTTCTGCTGCCTTGTATTTTTACGAGGATTCATTGCACCCACTGGGCTCTGATGACTGGGACACCTTCCCGTCGCTGGTTTGCAGCAAAGCCATGGCACAGCTGAGCCTCAGCTGGGATGCCTGGACTCGGTCCGGCTCTGCCCCGACAGGCTGCAGATCCACCAGCAGCTCTGTTCAGCCCTTTATGGGAAAAACAGAACTCGTTCCTTTTCTGAAAAACCTCCAACTCTTGATTCTTTGGCCCACCTTTGAACCCAGTGGTCCCTCTATTGCTCATTTTCTATTGCCTGGACAGAAATGTTGTCCCTTCGTGTTCTCCTTGGAGGTGACATCCCACACGTGAGTTCAGCGTTGAAACATTTGCCCCAAGCATCCAGTCAAGTGGCCTGGGGCTTTCTGTGTTCCTGCCCGTGTCCAGTTCCTTTGGCTGCCTTGGAGCCTTTTTGTGTGCTCTGATTTCTCTCCCTCCCACCATCACCAAAAGCATCACCATCTTCTGGCTTTCCCATGAATTTTCATTGATCCTCTTACCCCGAGAAGACCTAAACATCTCCACACACTCGTGCTTACTGATATTTGATATTGGAATATTTGCATCCTTTATTTCTCTTTTCGAAGCCCATTTGTACTAGGTAAAGCCCCCCAAAAAAGAAAAAGTCCAAGAAACCCTCTCCTATACCCCATGCAAACAGCTCTGCTTGTGAAGGCAAACAGGGTTTTTTTGCCATCATTTTGCTGCTGCACAGTGACTCCCCTCTATTTTAAAATGTTTTTGCCTGAAGGCAAATTATTAAACAGCTTTTTGAGCAGACTTTCATCATTTTTTTTTTGCCAAACTCTTGCCATTTCTACCCACTCAAGGCTGATCCTGACGGCGCTGAGCTGCGTTGCTGTCAGGCATGGATGTGCCCGATTCCTTGGTAAAGTCTGTTTTGGCATTGCACAATGTGTCTGTTCTCTGGGGGGGCCATGCGCAATCTCTGACTGGGACAGATGTCTGAGCTTGATCCCTCTGGAATGACGTCAAAGGCTGCAATACTGTCCCTCTTCTCTGGGCTGGCAGGGCCCGGGCTGGCCATGTGCCACTGCCGCAGCTGCGCGTGAGGTTGTCCCAGCAGGGTGGTTAATGGGTCACCCACTGGCAGCACAGGCGGGCCCTGCCACTTTGCGTGGTGGAGATCTGCTTACACACCTGGCCCTTCTTCCTTGCAAATTCCTGCTGCTCCAGAAACCTCCGGCTGAAAGCAAGTGGGAGTTGATTTTTAAAAGGAGAATCCTCCATTGTCGACCCGTGAGCAGGTAAAATACTGTCAAACTCGCAGCCTTTTTCCTGTTCCTGGGATACTGGCTGGCACAAGCCAATGCCATTTGTCATGGAGCTGCAGCAGGCAGCACAGCAGGGGGTACCAGTAAATTCCCTGATGTGGCTTGTCTTTCATCTCTGTGGCACTGGTTAGGAGGATAGGAGTAGTTACCTATAAGCAGCTATTTTGGATGCTTGTGAGAAGGCAAGAGCAACAGTGGTTTCCGCTTGTACCCAACAAGCCATGGTGAAATAGGGTGACACACACTGCTACACCTGATTGTTTGCCTCAGGGGAGGTTTCCCAGTGCTGCAGGGAAGGAAGAGACTGGCACATCCTTGGGGCAGGATTTCCCTGAGGCACATCAGCCTCTGCACTCCCCAAGGGCTGTGGCAGGGCAGGCAGGTTGGGAAGCACCCTGTGCTGCTCAGCAGGATGTGATTCATTGTGACCTCCTGGCACCGCTGCAAGCATTGCCTGTGCCCTGCTGGACCTACCCGCTGGTGAAGTGGCTGCTGACATTTCACATCTGCCAGACCCAGTCTGAAGTGGGCTAATCCAACCCAAGATTGGTGAAATGCTGTTTCTGATCCTCTCAACAGTGTGCTGGCCCAAGCCACGGTCCATTTTGACAGTTCTGCACGTAAGTCAGGGGGAAGGAAGGAGCGTCTGACGTTTTCAGTTTTTCTATGAATGCCCAGATAGTTCTTAGGTTCTTCTTAAAAAGCTGATGGCAGATTAAGAACAGCTCCCAAGTTTGGATTTTGGAAATACTGGGATTTTCCAAGTTGTCAATCCAACAGGAGGAGTTCCAGCATGCCTGGGGCTGTGCACAGCATCCTCTCCTTTAGGTAGTTCAGGGCTGCTGGTGGTAGCTGCTCCCAGAGACTTGCCCTGGGGAAAGTGAAAGTGAGACTGCTACATTAATAGGAACATTTTTGATGGCTCATGAAGTGAAAAAATATAAGATGTAGAAAATTATATTAAAAAAATTGCTAGCCTTACAAAAATGGAAGAGATTGGTTTTTAGCATGTAGGTGAAGAGGTAAGGTATTTCTCAAAAATCTGTAATTTTGAGCTGGAAATAGGACTGAGACAAGTCTTGAAAGTAAATATTTAATTACCAGATCAATTTTGACAAAAAGATTCAGAGTTTGCAATTGATTTCTTTAGCCTCTGCTGAGCCCACCAGTGAAACTCCAGGTTAGTAGTGGTGCTGCTGTGTTGGTTTGCTGTGGGTCCCATCAGCAAATAACTTATACTTGTGATTATACCAGACTTTGCATGCTGGAAGTGAAAAATTTGACATCTCAGAACCAACATCCTTTCTGTCTTCTTTTGGTAGTTTATTTCTAGGTGTAAAAGCAAAAGTAGTTTTCTTGACTGGTTGTCTTAAGAAGGCTGTGAGGAGAAGGGCTGTCATGGCAATGCTTCACACTTTGCAGGGCAGAAATTGGCCAGTATTTACCTCAGGGACTGTGATATTTAGACAAGAAATCCAAAGGAAATCACCAGAATGAACTTCAGCTAACTCTGACAAGTTTGCATGACCAGTGCTTCACTATAATAAGAGAGATGATGCACAGGATGGTCACTGTTAAATGCAAGCCTAAGCAAAAATATCTAAATGTTGCCCAATCATTGGGGTAAATTGGCTTTAGAGCTGAGGGCTATTGCTGCATCATCCTCTGCAGCAGATGGATCCCAGGTCCACTTGGACAAAGACTGGGTGATATGCAAATGTTTAGAGATATCTTTTCTCTAGGAAAAAATGCATTAACATGTCATTAAGAAGAGGTTATGGGAGAATTAAATCTCTAAATAAGATGTGATGTTCTCTTCCATTCAGAGATTACAGGTTCTTCCCACAAGAGCTGCTATATTCCCTGTGCTGCTTGCACAACTCTGTTGTCCTGAAAAAAAAAGCTTTCTCATAATCTTTTTTCTATATATTCTTCACCAGACAGTTGAAGTCTGTTCTATGAACATCAGTTTGTTCAGGATTGTATATTGTTAAGTTTATTATCCTTAGGGAACAGGTGGAGAAACTGCACAGCAAGGAGATGAGGTGAGTCTCTTCTGGCCGTATAGACATTTAAATAGTAGCAGGATTGGGAAAGGACATGGTTTCCTCTCAAGCAGTGTTTGTGGGGGAAAAAATATAAGCCAGTAATCTGAATTTAGCTCTCTGTTATTGCTTGTGAAATCAGCAAGGGTGAATATTTTACTACCAGACACCTACAGAATTAGAAAATGGGCATCTTTAGATCACAGGATGTATGAGTAATTTTCCCCCCAATTTTTTGATAAGTGTGAATGAAAACACTTACTATGATCACATCTGTATTTTGAAGAAGAAAAATCCAGGTCTGAATCAGTGGTTTTAGTTTGTTACTAAGGATGCATTAGATGAGAAAACAGAGGCTTGCATCACAATGGATAATTTTTTATATGAGCAATCTAGTTGTTTGGAGGGGACCTTGAGTGTTTGTTTATTATTAATTATTCTGCTGAAAGTATTTACCCTGTGACAAGCAAAGCAGTCAGCTCTCAACAGCAGTGAAATGAATCTCAGTTCAGGGCAACCCAAATTAGGAAGAAGCTCTGGAGAGTGGTGCTGTTTGAAATAAATTGAGGAATTATTTTAAAGGCTTGCATAGAAGAACAGAGTTTTGCCAGCTATTACAATTGGACTTCAGAGTAACTGCTGAGTGGGTAATTAGTCCCTCAGGAACACGGGAGTCTGGACAAATGTAAGAAAGAACAAGAAGGGGAAAAAAAGCGTATGAAAAATTAACTTTAGAAAACAAGTTAGAACATTAGTCACAGGAGGGATATAACTCAACTTTCATTTAACATCTCTTTCTGTGTTGAACAGACACATTGTTCTTAACCCCTGTACTGAAGTAGGAAATACAAACCTTCTCGTTTTTTAAGGCAGCTGGAACTGAACTTTATTGAAGTTCATGTCTTTGATAAGAGGGTGAAGGAGAGGGTAAAGAAATGTGCTGAAAGTACCTCAAACCCAGAAAATGGGACTTAAGTTTGGGTGGAGCAGGGAAAGAAACCAGTTATGGAACTGCTTAAAATATTATGTAGTGCCTGTTTTGCTCTCAGAGACTCCCCCATCATGAAGGCAGAGCAGTTAGTCAAGGTTTAAAAGATAATGTCCCCACCAGCATTTGCTCACAGCCTGTCTACAATGCATGGTCTCATTCTCCTCTAGGCTGGGGGCACCCCAGCTGGACAGAAGTGATCTACCTACCAGACATGTTGAAGGATACCTCTGTGCATAACTCTTTGCTGGGTTTAGAAAGACTTGGTGGAACACAACTGCAAAATAACCTGGAAGTATGTGAGACACTTGTGAGGTTACGTAGTGGACATGTGGTTGATCCTGCACTTCCAGAGGTCCTGATCCATAGTTTTGTGCGGTAACTGTTGAACCAGAGACTTATTTATAGTTTCTACATTTGGGTCTTGTGGTTCATTGCTCCCATTATTATCTCAACAGCAGCAATTTGCTAATCAGTCCTTTGTAGGACAGGACTAGTGTCTGTTCAGTGTTCAGAAAAAAAAATGTAGTTCCTCTGACTCTGGAAAAGAAAGAAGCTTTGCAAAAGCTCCTAACATATCTGTGTGTGAATCTAGGTAAATGGATCATAGTCACTGAACTCTGTGTCTGGAGGGTCAACGGTAACATCACAGCAGAAGGTTCAGGACCTGACACCAGACCTGGATCTTCCTGATTTTGAGGACTTTGGTGTTGTCTCTACTCTAGAACCTCCAAAGAGGTTGAGTCAACCTCCTTGCTGGGCTCTCACCAATTCACTGTCCAAGCAATGGGGTCCCACTTGCCTGTTCCGCCCTGGTGCCCACAGGAGCACTGTCTGTCGGTGCCATGGTGCTGCGTTTCTGACCTGGCAATGCTCTGCTGCTCCCTGAGCAAAGGTTACTGGGGTTTTCATGTGGGCTTTGTGTTTCCTATTTAAGGCGAGAGAGAGGCTCTGAATTCCATCGGTTGGGTCACCCTCTCTGTTTCCCAATTCAGTGCAAATGGCCAGACAGGCAGGCAGCTCTTCCTTGAAAACATGGAAATTCGCTCGAGGTGTGCCAGTTTCTCTGGCAGATGTGGTGTTGGCAGTGCACGATGGACACAATATGGTCATAGTTGTTTATTCCTGTAAACACTGTCTTCAAAATCACCATCTCCTTCACCACCTTGAGTCACTTCCCCAGAGTGCTCAACACAAATATCCTGCACAAATGCACCCAGCTCTGGCGTATTCCTTCCAGGAGAGGGCAGGGGAATACAGTTTATTACAGATCCACTCCTGAACTGGAGCCAACATTCATCCTGGCCCAGTTCTTCCTGTACATCTTCCAGTCTATTTTGCTTTCCTAAACTTGGGTTAGCAGAAATAGGAGCTGAATCTCCTCAAGGCGAGCCAGTGGGTTTTGTTACATTTACAGACCTCCTGTCCCTGAGTCATCTTCATGAGAGGTAGCTTGGAATAGGCTCTTCCCCGTGCTCTTGAATCTGTTGCAGTGAGCCTTGTGTGTCTCATCGAAGGCATTGGCTTCTGTGCATCTTCAGGACAGGGGTTTAAACAGCTGAGCCCCAGCTCTTGTGCTTCATCTCTCCAGAGGAGGCAGTGATGGGACAACTTGTCTATCACACACTCAGCACACCCCTATCCCTGCAGAAGGTGGTCTGATTCCCTTGGATGTTCATGATGTCAGCAGGCACAGACAGCTCTGCTTGTGGGTGCTTTGCCAGTAGATTAAAATGCAGAGCATGGAAACCCGAGGTTGGAGCTGGACCTGGTTAAAAATGGCCTAGAGAAGTGCAGCCAGAAAGTCAGCTGATGTTTTCTCTCTCACTACATTAATGAAGAGAAAGCTCGGGAGAAAATCAGAAATTCTCCCCAGATCCCCACTGTCTTTAATAGTCAAAGGAGCATTAACATTTAAGTCCTAAAATGAGTTTCTTCCAACTTATCTCCCCCTAGGCCTATGATTCTGACTTGAAAAGACAACATAATTTCCAAACCTGTGAAAGAAAGAAAAAAAAAAAAGAAAAATCAATAAACAGTTGGCCCTGCAGCAGAGATGCCCTTGCAAAGCCAAAGAAATTAAGTCCTGAGACTGCTGTTGTTGTTTCCATCTTGTCCTGCAGAGCCACAGCCAGGCATAAACATATTCTTTGTGTCAATATTTCTGTAGTACCGAGAGAACTTACAGTCCTTATCTATGAGTGTCAAGGACTGCTAAGTTAAAGTGATCATAACATTACTGGAGAGTCTGACAGGCCTTTTTATTTCCTCTGTGCCTACGTAACTGTTCTGGTGCTGACAGCTGAAGCCCAGTAGAGCTCAGCTGGATGTGACTGTCAGCTTTGTGGCACATGGAAGGGATCCATCTGCAGGAGACTAATTTAAAAAAAAAATAAAAAATCCCCAAATAGAATTTGAACTTCCTTTTAATATTTTTTCTCCGCTTGATTATTTTTGCTTCTTTCATTGGAAAAGAGCAACCTTGATTTGTAAATCACATGGAAATGTGTGAGTAATCAATTCAGCCTGACTAACCCTTGTTTTGCCAGGTGTCTGGTTGGCTCATCGGATTACTAATAGTTTGCTACTGCAGTAAATGGGAAATAGCAAGGGCTGGGGCAGAAATACCACGGGTGACCTCTAAAGATAGCAAAGCACTCACCCGATGCAACACAATCCCTCTTTTTGGCCATCCATGAAGCCCAAACACTGTTGTCAAAAATGAGGAGTAATTTGTAACGCAGAACTGTGCAGGCAATGTACAAAAGATGGGAAAACTTGAGGCAGGAAAAACTAGCCTCTGTACAGCACTTATGGAAAGGCAACATGTGGGCAGAGCCAGACAATTCTTAGGTGCAAGCTGCTGAACTTTGAAAGGACGAGCCCTTTGCTGCCTTTCCCACCTTTAATGGGTCTCTGCTATTTGGTACAAAACAACCTGGGAACAGCTTCAGCCTATGGTTTCTTTTTAACTTTATAAAGCAATGTAATTATTATCTCCAGGGAAATTTTTAAAAGCTTGAATACTGAGATTTATTTGCCTTTCCTGACTAGATCTTTAGCCTCAGACAACAGCCAGTTAAAAGGACCTTAACCTTATGTTATCCCCAGTGTTTGACTAGGCTATGGGAATGCTAGAAAGCTTTTCTGAGCAGGGCAACCAGTTTGACTGAAGTTCTCTCCTGAAAGGTGGCAAAAAAAAAAGAATGGAAAATCCCCAACTAATATCAAGGGACAGAAGTAATAATAGATTTTCAAAGGACTTGTTGAAGAGATGAACAGAGGGAAGGAAATCTTAGTGATGCACAAAAAGGATTGGACAAGGGAAAAGACAGATGTATTTTGTAGCAGGTAGTGGGGGCTCAGTTGTGCTGCATTACAAAATGAAAGATGCTGATGTGAGACATCAGTCACAGCTGCACAAAAACTCATTTCCAAAAGCCTGTCTCAGCCCAACAGTCATTCCTGGTTCTCATGAAAAGTTGGCAGAAAAAAGGGATCAGAAATAATTATATTTGTCTAGATCTGTGCATTTCTCCTGCTGCTAATAAAGGCTTGTAGTGTTTCCAAAACCTTGAGCAAAACTTAGCTGTGTGTCAATTTGCTTTCACTGTCATGGGGCTCCGAAGGATTAACCAGTAAATCAGTCCACAGCTTGAGAAGTGCATTCAGAGATCATGGAGGGATGGAGAAGTGGCTGAGTCAGCCCAGAGGCTGGCACCTGCCACTGTACTCTCTAATTCTCTCTTAGGCTTAAGCCCCAAATTGTGCCAGCAGACCCCAAAACCAGGGCTGCAGTTCAGGACCGTCCCAGTAGACTCATGGGTAAAACAATGTGGAAAGGAAATTTCTCTGATGAATTCTGCTCAGGAAAGATGCTGTAGAGGATGAAACTGTGGACAGGCTTCACCAAGGACAACCCCAGACTGGGGCACAAAGTGACAGTGACTTTTGTGTATCCCCTGTTGTACAGTGACAGGTTTGTGCTGAAGTGAGGCATCAGAACTTGTGCTGTCTTATAACCTGTTTGTTTGGTTTTAATGTGTGCTTTTTCTCTGCCTAGAAATTTTGCCTGGGCAGAAAAAGAGGACTTTGGATGTTTGTCCAGGGTGTACTGATGCCCAATATCCTGGTCAGGGCAGCAGTTTTCCCAAAGTGCTGGACACCCAGGAATGCCTAAGGCATAGTCACTGAACCTACACTCAAGGGCTGTGCTGAAGTTTCCCGTGGATTTTGTGTGCATGGCAAAGGGGACCTGGACATATGTAAAAAATTCAGTACATCCAGAACTTGTCACACAGTGTGTGAGTGAGCTCAGTTCAGGGGTTCATCCTGGATGCTCTGGGCTGACTTCCCAGGTGCTGTGTGCTGCCTGCCTGCATTGTTAATACTTTTTGTTTAGTTTTCCCCCAAGGAAATCTCAGGGAGAAACACAGACTGCTTAGTACACTTTCCTGATATTTTCCATTGCATTTCACCTCGCAGTGGTCACTGTTGCCTTATATTGAAAGGATAAGATGCTCTGTAGGGTTCTTCAGGCGTGAAAAAGCATGAGATCCCTCCTCCATCTCAGCGCACAACCACACAAGGGCAGGTGCTGGCACAAGGGAAGTTGGCTGAGAATGTTCTCCAGCAGCAGCACGTGTTTGGATCTGCTTGATCCCACAGAAAACATCTCCCCTTTGTATCTCTAGCTTCAACAACAGCCAGCAGTGCAGCCTTACAGCTGCACAGTGGGCAATGGACGCAGACCTGAGTGGTGCTTTTAGAGAAGCAAAAAGGTTGTGAGCCCAGTAAAATGGATGAAACTGGAAAAGCAGAACTGGGACACATACCCTTTTATTTCCACATAAAGTAAATATGGAACTTCAGTACCTCTCCAGCAATTCAGAGGAAGTTGGGAACTACTGTAACTAAAATACATTGTCTTTTGCAAGTGGAAAAACATAAGTTAGAGAAGCCTCTATAAGGTGTCCCAATGCCTAGGTAGGTTATAATAATGATAAAATCAAGATTGCAACTTTTGGTTGTTTTCATGGTTAGGGAATTTCATATCTGTACAGCCAACAATTCAAATTCCATTTAAGCCCAATCTTGAGAGCTTGGATTTTAGCTGTATCTAAATCTTATGTTCTAGGCATTGCAAAGCTAAACTTCACCTACTCAGGAAACAAGGGGTTTTTAACTGACAGAAAGCAGTAAAACAAGGTTTGCCAAACATCTATTTTGGGTGAAAATATTTAAGGCCAACATTTTTACCAATGTAATGCATTTTACGTCAGTGGAGTTACACTAATGCAGAATTTGGCCCTGATGTACTTGTATAAATATAGTATCTAGGATTGTGATGAGTGTGTATTCATGCATTATTCATTGAGACAATGTGGAGAGGAAGAGAGAGGTATGTGCATGAAAGCAGAGCCCTCAGCATTCCCGGGTCCTTTGGTTGTTCCCCTGGAGTGAGGCCACACCTGTGGGGTCACCCCTGTGTTGTTGCCAGGCCCTCTTGCAGTGACTTTTTAAGGCTGAATGCCCTCGTGGAAAGTGAGTGGTTTACATTTGCCAGGATGTGGAATGTGTTACTGGCAATTAGGAAGAAATGCAGATGGAGGATATTTTTGCCAGTTTAAATTGAGCTGGAGTTGAAGAGAGATGAGACTGCACCTTGGTTTGCCACAGGCATTTGGTTTGACCCTCTGTGCCTCAGTTTCACCATAAAATGAAAATAATACTTCATTTTCCTTGTGGGGCAGTGAGATCCACAGTGAGAGAGTAGGAATGGTGTGCTGTCCCATGTGCCCTCAGAAAAGGGTGCACAGACCTGTTGTCCCAAGACTGCATTATGGTATCCTGGACTTCATCTTCCCAAGGATCTGAAAAAAGAAAAAACTGAATTTGAAAAACCACTGAGTTCTGCAGCAGTTGGCACCACTCTGAGCTTCCTCAGGTGGGCTTCATCTCTGCAGGGGTTGAACATGATCCATGCCAAGTATTGCATAACTATACTGTGTGTGTATATATATATATATCTAAATTAATATATGTATTTATATTAAAAACTAGTAATGACTGTAATAACAATGGTGGGGGTGTGTGGAGGGGAACACATCCCAAACCCTGATACTTTCTATCATGCTGGAAGTCACCCTGTCAAGCTCAGGCAGGTAGAAAGGGGCAGGTGTGAGGGTGTGGGGCAGGAGTGAGGGCATGCAGCAGGGAAAGAGTCTGGGATTCCTCAAACAACTCCAGGGACTTGCACCTCCCCAGGGAATTGCTTATCTCCTGGAGATGTCCAGAAACTTGTACACTCACAGAATCATAGAATGGTTTGGGTTGGAAGGGATCTTTAAAGTCCAGCTAGTGCAGCAAGTAGTGACATCTTCAACCAGATCAGGTTGCTTAGAGCCCTGTCCAACCTGACCTGGAATGTTCCCAGGGATGGGGCATCTGCCACATTTCCGCGCACTCTGTTCCAGTATTCCATAGCCCTCATTGTGAAGCACCCTTCATTATGTCCAATCTAAATCGACCCTCTTTTACTTCAAAAACCATTACTCCTTGTCCTATCGCTGCAGGCCCCGCTAAACGCTCCCAGGACCGCGCATCCCCTGCGGGATTCGCACGTCCCCGGGGTCCCTCTGGGCGGCCCAGCACCGCCCCGGGGGCCGGGCCGGGCGGTGCCGCGGCTCCCATTGAGGCCGGGGCCGGGCCGGCCCCCGCCGCCGCGGGGCCAATGGTGGCGGCGGACGCGGTCGAGCCTCTCCCCGGCCTCCCCCGCCGCCGCCGGGCGCCCGTCATGTGAGGGGGATATAGTACTACGGGAGCGGGGCCGCGCTCCGCAGCCGCGCACCCGCCTCCCGGGGGAGCTGCGCCCGCCTCCCGCCGCTCCGCGTCCGCCGGGGCCGCTCCTGCCTGTGCGGGATCCTGTTCTGGTGTTGTTTTGTTGTTTTGTTTTGTCGTTGGCTTTTTTTTTTTTTGTAATTCTGCGTTTTTGTCGTGCGTGGGATTTCCCCCCCCATGTTTATTTTTAAATTCTTTTTGTCATTATTATTTCTATAATTATCTTTGCTTTTTTTTTTTTAATTATTTTATTTTTTTTTTGTGGCTTGGTTTTGTTGTTTGGTTTCTATTTTTCTTTCCCCCGTTTTCGCTGTTGTTTTTACATCCTTCTGGTCGTTCCTGGCCTCTGCCCCCCGTCCCGGCTCGCAGAGGAGTTCAGGTAAGGGCGAGCGGGGGGCGCGGGGCCGCGACCCCTCCGGCGGTGCCCCCGCACCCGCAGCACCGCACCGGCGGCCGGGGTGTTTGTGCCGCTGCTGCCCGCTCACGGGGCAGGTGGGAGATTAAATTCCACCCCCGGCGGCGCAGCGGGAGGGTGCCGGGCTGCGGCCAGGGCTGGGGGGCTCTTTCGGGGCTGCACCGGTGGAGTGACAGGCGGGGAGAGGGGGGTTTACTCCCGGTCACCGTGACCAGGGGACCGCGCCGGGGGCGGGGGAGAAAGGGGGAGCTCGGGTCCCCAAAGCTTCCTGAAAAGGGATGGAGGAAAAACCAATAAAATAAATAATAATTAACACACCCCCCCCCCCAAACAAAACAGAAAACCACAATCAAAAAACCAAATAAGCAGATGCTTTGCAGGCGTGGAAACCTGGCTGTGCTTGTGCTGGGATGGGAACGTGTGTGTCTCTCGGCCCCCCTTTCCCTGCCCAGGCAGCTGGTGCCACGCATTATTTGGGGCACCCTTCCCTGCCGGGGTGCAGCAGGCAGCGGGGTGCACTCCGTGGGGAGGAGATTGCAGATGAAGTGCTTCCTGTTGCAGAAACCAAAGTTTGCGGCTAGAGTGGGACAGTTTTCAGAAGAGAAAGCTTTGGGAACGTTTCTGCAGCTTTCCATAAGTGGTAGGTTTGGAAAAAACAAACAGGGAGACTCTAAACACCCCCCTGTGTCCATGGAGCAACACAACCACTTCGCAGAAGAGAGGAGAGCAAATGGGTTTACTCCTGGCTCGTGGCTTCTTTTTATTAGTTTTTTTCCCCCCCATGCATTTCTATTTTAATTTCTTAGAAATGCTGGGCCCGGTTTACTGCCTGGTTTATGGCATGCTCTGTGGAGCAGGAGTCAGCCTGAACAGATTTAAAACCTTCTAGGGAACAAGAGAAAACACTAAAGAGATTAGTCCTAAACCAGAAAAAGCTGTGGCAGTATACATAGGAAATGACTGTCAGCATCTCATATATGCTGTGTGATGAGTTGTGCTGGGCTGACTGTCCAGAAATGACAGACTGGGATATATGTCCCCATGTTTCAGCAAGTTCCCAGGACTTAGCATTTTATTGTTGCTCTGCATCAAAATATGCCTTTTCTGGTTTGTTTCGTTTTGTCAATATTTTTTTTATCCGGGGATTAGATGGACAGGTTTTAAACAGAACAACATGTTTCTGGCAGAAAGGACATCATAACAACCCAGGGAACTCTTAAAAATTGGAGACGGTTGTGCTGCTGAACAGCTGCTGTATTTCACTCTAGAAGTGGCTGTTTTCAGTGGCTCAGGCACTGCGGTTTCACTATAGGTGCTTACATTTCTAACATGTTTTCAGGGCTCCTAGAGATGAAAGTGCTTTATGGAAACAGCATCATTAGTTTTCATAGCTTTCACAGCCCTGGCTTTTTTTGGTTTTGTTTTCTAATCTTCTGGGTTTGGCTGAGTCTTCAGGCAAAGTAGGGATGAAAGCCTTTTCGTTGTTAGCCTGGCCTTTAGGGGAAAAATATAGCCAGGGCCTGATTCTGCATTCCAGGCATTCCCCAAAATCTTCTTGGCTGTTCTGCAAGCTTTGAGAGTGCACAGAAAGCAGAACTGGCCCTTAATGCGCCTGAATCTATTTGCCTCTGACAGTCCCCTCTTAAAAAGACTCTGGTTACACTGAGTAACAATGTTCCTTGTCAAAGGAGACGAGAAACAAGCGTGCTGGCTGTTTTCTGCTGTGATAACTGGCCCGCAGCAGTTGCTAGGGGTTTGTTGGTTTTAATTTTCCCCTCGTTTAAACCCTTATTCAAGTTACAGTTTAGTTCTATTCCCAGTGAAATACATGGATATTTTGATATGCTGCTTTCTAGTTTTACAGGCATTTTATTATCTGTTTTTCAAAAAGAACTTTGCCAACTGCTTTTGGTGCACGCAGAGCACGCCAGCTTTTCTTAGAAAAACACACATTGCAGTCCAGTTTTCTCTCACAGCCCCATTCTTCAGAAGTTTAGGCTGAAACAATGCAGACATAGAAGGAAGAATCAGAAACTATCTGAGGGCAAGTCCTTCTTTCTGCCCCAAATTTCACAAGACAGTCACCAGTTTTTGGTGCAAGATAGAAACAATCTGCTTGGGTGAATTCTTACTGGATGCCAATACAAACTTGTCAGAAGCATATTGTGTTTTCTGTTTCAAAACTGGAATAGCTCAGCTCTGGGACTTCTGCTGGGGAAACTTTCCATCAATGCAGGGAGTTAAAAAAAAAAAAAAAGTGTGTTAGAAATAATTCAGCTCTTCTGACTCTTCACTTTTACTATAAGCAATGATTATAGGCTAAGGTCACAAAACAGAGCCACTAACCCCTGTTTGAACTTCCTCGTGTCAGGCACATGTGGGTATTTCATTATCTGTTCCAAGCATAGCTGAGTGACAGGACGCGCATACCAGGAAAATGTGCAATCTTACTTTTAAGCCTTTCTTTCAACCCTTCACTGTTTCCTCCATGTGTGTTTGAATGAGGAAGCCGTATCTTTAAGAAATATGGGTGCTTTCCACCCCCTCCCCCGGTTCCTGTGAAACATTAATAGATGCTGCCAATGGGACAGAGCTCTTTAGGGGTGTTGTGTAAAATACCTCACCTTGTGTTTGCTGCAGCCCTGAGCACACAGACACCTTTTGATTTTTTTTCTCTCCAGAGAAGGAAAGATAGGGCAAGTTTTGGAGATGAGGCAGCAAGGATGCTCTGCAACAGCAGTAACAACCATCCCCTTCCCTGCACAAAACTGGGAGCTATTGACTATTCATGGCAAAGCGTCCAAAGCGCAGCAGCAGAGCCTGTGGAAAATGACAGCGTGTAACAAGATTGACTGGCATTTCCTTCGCACTGGGTCACATGCCTCCTAATTCACACACACGCAAAACCTCATAGGCTGATCAAATGACTTCTATCTCTGCAGTCCACATACCTTCCACAGAAAGAGTTGTTTTATTATGCACATGTACAGCTCTGTTTTCAATCAGTCACCTTGAGCGAATGACTGAGGGCCAGTGTTCGCTCCATCGGGAGGTCTCTGCGTTTGCTTTCTAGGAGGCATAGTCTCCATCCGTAAGCAGTTCTTTTTTTTTTTCCCTCGGGGAGGAGGTGGGGGGGGAAAGAAAAAAATACGCAGATGTCCCTCCTACCTCTCCCTCCCCAGAAACCTTTCTAGGAAGTTTGCTTGCCTTAAGCGGGAAAGCGCAGGACGACCGCCGCCGTAAGCAAGCATTGTGGTGGGCTGCGCTGGGGAGGGGGAGTTTGCTGTTGCGGCTCCGTGGGGTTGTAGCGGGATTACGGCTCACGTGAGTCGGGATTGCGGGATGCTCCGCTCGCCGCCTCGACACGGAGGAGGGGGAAACTGGCATCGCAGCTGCCCACCGTGGCTCACAGCAGGCTGAGATGCCGAGGGTCCGTACAGTCCGTACCGCCCTCCCAGTTTAGCAACTGGAACGAGCTCGCATTAACCTCCGTACCCAGAGAGAAAGGAGCATGGAGCAGCGAGGTGAAACCAGCCACCAGCTGCCTCGCAGGACATGGTAATTAGCTCAGCGCAGTGCCAGCCTTATTAAGGACAGTGCAGGTGATGATGACGTTGGCGCACTGATTCATTACATCTGGAGGGGAAAATCCGCCTAGTAAATGCTGAAGCACAGTAAATATTTTTGGCTCCTGCCAGATTGATCCTTGCATTATGCTGAACAGCCTATATCTGTAGAACTGAGGAAGTTAAAAATAAGGTGGTGGAAAGCTACAAGATAAGAAAAGGATTTGCATTTTATGGTCACCAGCAATAAACTTCTTTTTTATTTGGTTTTTTTTTTAGGTGGTAAAAATTTCAGCACTTTATTTTTTTTCTCCCCATTCCCTTCTTTGGCTCTAGATTTCACTGTTAGGCAAAAGCTCATAATTTATTTTCTTTTGCCAGTATTATTCTGGAATGGAGATGTAAATCTAGAGCACACACAGTTGGGAAATGATTTCTGAAAGAATTCTTTTGCAAATATGTGGTGCAATTCTGCAAAACGCTTTGGCCCTGACAGTCCTTGGGGTGGTACAGACATATCAAAGCATGTAGCAGCATGTGTACTCAGTGAGGCTGCATGCTCTGGACTTTCCTGTGGGCTAGAGGGCTTTCCAAGCTTTAGTTCATGGAGATAAATAATTAAACCAGCTTCTGACTGTTGCTGTTTTGTTTTTGTACACTCAGGCTCTCACCTGAACTTTGGCTGCCTGGTATATGCTGTTGGGATACCCTTAAGAGATCGCCCAGGAATGGTGGATCACTTGCTGCCTACTGATGAATCCTTTTCATCTACAAGATCTTCTCTTGGATACTTTGGGGACATGACGGCAGGGGTGAGGTCCTACCAAATGCTGCCCTCTCCCCTGTCAGAAGATGACAGTGACTCGTCCAGCTTTTGTTCTTGTTCCAGCCCTGATTCCCAGGTCCTCAGCTCCAGCTATGGAAGCACATCCAGTGCAGAAAGTCAGGACAGTATCTTAGACTACTTATTGTCCCAGGCATCTTTGGGGAACACCAATACATCATGGTGGGACAAAAGGAGACTTCAACCAATAGTGAAAGAGGAGTACTTTAGGTTGCCTGAATTTGCTGTGGATATGGAAGACTCAGGACCATTTCAGCCCACACTTGAGGAAATTGAGGAATTTTTGGAGGAGAACATGGACTTGGAGCTCAAAGAAAGACCTAAAAGTGAGACCAAGGACTTGAGAGCCTGCGGCCAAGTTTCTGTTGCTTCGCTACAGCAAAAAGACCATATGTTACCCAGCACTAGTTTAAAAGAGAGTAAAAATGAACAGTTGAACAGCGTAACAGAAGGTGGCCAAGCTTCAAATGGAGGAATGACCCTCGAGAATGGGATACCGGTTATGCTCCAAATTCAGCCTGTACAGATCAAACAGGAGTCCAACACGAGCCCCAGTTCCCAAGGACCAGCACAGGAAAATATTAAAATTGCACAGCTCCTAGTCAACATCCAAGGACAGACATTTGCCCTTGTGCCTCAGATAGTTCAGTCGTCCAATTTGAACTTGTCCTCTAAATTTGTCCGCATTGCTCCTGTCCCCATTGCTGCCAAGCCAATTGGGCCAGGAGGCATGATCCAGGGTCAGACGGGAATCATCATGGGTCAGAAATTTCAAAAGAACCCTGCAGCTGAACTCATTAAAATGCACAAATGTTCTTTTCCTGGTTGTACCAAGATGTACACGAAAAGCAGCCATTTGAAAGCCCACCTGAGGAGACATACAGGAGAAAAGCCCTTTGCGTGCACGTGGCCGGGCTGTGGATGGAGGTCAGTATTGGGGTGCAGCTCTGTCCAATCCCCCTTCCCCTTTCTGCTCACTTGACCTAACTTGCTGAGCAAGTAGGTTTGTACTCTGATTTACAAACTGTTTCTGTTCCCAAAACTTGTTTGGTTGGTTTGAGAATGAAAACCTTTTTCTTTCTGTTAGGTGATCCAAGGGGTTTGATAAATTAAATAGCAGAGCATCACCTGCTGGCAGCAGCTGTTTAAGTGTCTTAAAAAAATAGGAGTAGCATTGTAATTTGTACTTCATTCTAGAGGGTCAAATTAAGCTTGTTACCACAGATAATACCTTGTGTTTGCATCAGCCTGGTTGCAGCACACCAGCCACAGCAGACCTGTGGCTGGTACCAGCTGAGGCTGTGAGTGAACTGGGTGGTTTAGGGCAGAATCACTGTGCGTGGCCATGTGTGGCTCCAACTGTGTGGGACTAAACACGGTCAGTGAAGGGCTGTGATAAGCAAGTGTGGTTAAAAGCAGTATTCTGTGCACTTTCATAGAAAATGCACTCCATCCCACTCCTTCTGGAAATGCTGGCAGTGACACTCTGGCATACTCGGGGTTTTATTCTCTGCCTGGATTCAGAAGAATGCGTGGGTGCCACTCAAAGTTGCAAAAAGCTGTCAGATGTAACAACATGACCAGAAGGCTGAGGTGGAGTTAAGCATTGCTTGAATGAAAGACTGCAGGTTTGATTGAGCAAGAGGGCATCTCTTTATTTATTTATTTCATTTAATTTCATTTTATTTTATTTTTAATACTAGCTGAAAAATTGAATCTTTGTTAAAAATATCAACTTTTTATTTTAAGGAAACTTTGATGGGAGCCTTCCTCCCTCTTTCCAATTAGCTGTATTACTTGCCAGCAGGCAAGTCTAATTAATATACAGCACCACAAATGACGATGGGAGAAAACATAGTCTTAACTACCTTGTATTAAATTAAACTGAATTTCTTTCAAAGAATATGCTGCAGAGGTACAGTGAACAATGTCTAACGAGGAAATGGTTGTGATCATGGGCAACAGATCAGGTAAAAAGTAACAGGAGAGCATTTTGTAAAAATGCAAGTATGTGAGATGTAGCAGTTAGAGATGGCTGGGTTGGTTTGAGGGAAAAGGTCAGAATGGAGCTGAACCTGCTGATCCCTGACTGGGCCAGTCTGAAGTTTGCCTCTTGGAAGGACTGAGGAGATCAGTTTATGGTGGCTCTATGAACTGGGGGTGATTTTCTTTCCTTTTGTCCTGGTGGCACTTCTCATGAGCCAGCTCAGTGCCTTGCTGCTCAGGATGCCCTGACATCAAAGCCGTGATGTTCAGCAGGTTGGTCCCAGAAGCTGCAGGTTGGTTCCTCCTCACCTGCAGGAGAGGCACTCGCTCCTTTTGGTTTGAGTGCCAGAGTACAAGCACACAGGCAGCAGATCATGTTGGCTTTCCTTGTGCTGGGATGTAACCAAAACTCTGCTTTTTGTGACAATTGCATGTGGCACGTGAGGGTTTGTCTGATGAATGCTGAAATTTGTACCAATGCTCTCAGTGACTTTGTGGCTCAGGATACAGAGCCTGAGGTGTTGTCTGTGGATGACCTTCTCCAGCTCCTTGTTATTAGAGAGCTGGTGTTCCCCAGGCTGCAAAACCAAGGGGAACGTTTAGGAAAAATATTAAGCGGTGAAGGATGATTGAACTTACAATGGGTGCCTCCCTTCTCCCAGTGTTACAGTGAATGATGTGGATCAAAAGTAGGATACTGGTGGGCCAAGAGAAGTGCAGGTCCTGCAACCAGGAGCACCCTGAACTTCCAACCACCACAACTTTTTAAAGATGACCCTAACAGGAATGAGAAAGGAATTACTTTCATTATGAGGAACATGTTACGAGGAACAGCTTCTGGAAAGGCTTTTCAAACTCTGTTGCTGTTTGTCTTGTTGAATTTCACAGCCCAGGATGTGACCACAAACCCACAAACCCCCAAATTTTGGAAGGGCTCTGCTCCAAGGGAAGAGGTTTATAGCCAAGAGGAGAGGCTGTGCTTAGGGAGCTGCCTCCTGTGCTCATCTAGCACAAGCCTCAGATTGCTGCACATCCCCTGCACGCTGCTCCCACATCAAAGGCCAGACCCAATTGAGCATTGAATTACTCAGTCCCCTTTCATCAATAAACCATGTTTACCTTTCCAGAAGTTCAGTGAGAGCTGTGATCTCACATGACTTAAGTCAAATGCATCTGGACTCTCTGTTTGCTCACAGTTTTATGTAATCTCAAATGAATTTAAGCACTAAAACACTGCTGGGCTCTGCTTTCCCCCTCCTTTCCCTACATTCTTGTGCTTGTGTATTTATTTTTTCACTGAAAACACTTAAGATCTGACCTCACTGGAGATAGTAATTTCAAAACCAAAACAAAGTGTTGCCTAGCACAAAGTGCTTGAGCTCTGGGGTGTTAAAGGTTCTCCAGCTTTCTGGGCAGCCCTGCTATGATGGGTTGCATGCTTTAAATGCACCAGAGTAGAAGTGTGCGCACAGCAAACCCTTTTGCTCACTCCTAGGACAGCTGGAGAACCAGAGCACCTCCTTGGAGGAGGCTGAACTCTGCTTGCTTGTGCCCTTCCTTGGCACAGGGCAAGAGCTGTTTTGGGCAGGCTGCAGAGAGGCGTTTGTGTGTAAGCGTCCAGTGACCCGCGGCATTCAATGCCCCGCTGTCCCGGTCGATGCACTGATCCGTGTCGTGCCAGCTTATACCTTTGGCACACCAGCCTCTGGTTAGCCCTGCTCCTCAGAAAGGCCCAGCCAAAGACCTGAGCTGTAGTGTGGGCCAGGCCCCGCAGCTGTGTCATGGCACAGCTTTTCCTCCCTGGTGCAGCATGTGCAAAGCTGCAGTTGTTGCAAGGCGGGAGGATTAGGCAATTGCCCCACTGCACCTTCTGTCTGGAGGCTCCACAGGTGACAGAGTGGGATATAAGCTCTACCTGGTTTGGCAGGGAGGGTTTAAAGGCTGGTAATGCATGTGGTCAGGAGTGTACATGGGACTGGGCCAGCGTGGGAAGTACCACATGTAGGGTAGAGCATGTGTCTTGCATTGGCTTTTCTTGCTGGTGGTGCTGTGCAAGGGGTTTCCAGGTGTGCAGGAGGTGTGCTGGTTTATTTTAGCAGAGCTTTCAGGATGGGCAGGACAAATTCAGAGCTTCCCCTCCGCTACAGGGGAGAGGCACAGTGTGAGTTGGCCTCAACAGCTGGTGGCCATGGTAGGGACCACGGAGTACCAGGCTGAAGCTGTTGAATTTTCTTGCCCTGTGAGCCACATAGCAATGTCCTCATATGGTCAGGAGACACAGGACATGTCCTACACATCAGGGAGCTCTAGGATTTGTCTTCAAGGGAGATGTAGTTACAGGTCCTTTGGGATCCCACCAGATAGAAGGATGAAGAAGACTCTTCTTAGTTGCTGTGGGATTGCGCAGATCCCTCCACCTTTCTTGTGAAGGAGGAATCTGTCTGGAAATGGAAGTGACAGAATGGTGAGGTGTTCCTTGGAGCTTCCTTTTTTTTGGTTGAATTTGGCATTCCACGGGGGAATATTTGCGCTTTTCCTGGGTTGATCTCAGTGCCAGGAGGTGCTGCAAATATTTCACTGCAGACGCAGGCCACCAGATCCTCCCGGCTTCCTTGTCCTAACCTTTGCGTTGTTTTTTTGTAAACACACAGACAGCTCGAGGTTTATTTCTGTGGGCTCTGTAAGCTGATCTTTTCGTCACTGCTGGGGAACAGTGTTGCAACATTCCTGCCTCTTCAGCTAAGGACATCGTTATGAGGCAGAGTGTATTTTTATCAGATGAACTCACCCAAGCTTGTTCCTGACATGCGCCTCTTTCTCTGACACCATCCATACAATTCCCCTCAAAATGCACTTGTGAAGCTCTTGTGCAGGATTAGCCAGGTGCTACTGCACTTCTGTTGCAGGTGGTGACCTTAATGGCCAAGGACATGTGACAAGGCAACTTGGTCACATTTGGTTTTACTCCTTTGGAGTCTGTGTTTAAGAGGACAGCTCTTTGCAAAGGCACTTTTTCCTCTCTGCTCCCTCTTTTCCCTGGATTTGGTAACCACCACTGGCAACAGTAGTGCTCCTTGTCCAGCACTGAGTCCTGCTGAGGCAGTCTGCACAGGCAACATCCTGCCCTCTCCAGACCCACTCACCTGTAGCTCTACGAGAGCATCCCTGAGAGGATGTGGCACTGGACTAGTTCCCTCCTAAGGACTTGGGAGAAATCCCTGACCCTGCTTCTCACAGGTCCAGACTGTGGTTTTGGGAAGCTATGGCTGAAAGGAGCAGAGGAGCTAGAGAAAGGAAATGTACAAGCACAAGGGATGAAGAGAAACCTCTCTCGTAGCCTTTACAAAGAAAATTCATCCCAGACAAGGAGCAGGTTGACAGCTCCATAAAGGCATCTGCTCGTTGCCCTTAATGGAGAATTTGAATCTTTCACCTTGGGGATACCAAAACAAGGAAAGGAAGAAATGCAAGTGAACAGATGAAAGACTCTCCCATAGAAATGCCCCTGGGAGAGATGTGTCCACACCATATCTCATGTATCTGCATCTGCTTTGTACTGGCTGAGTGTTCTCTGAGGAGCATGACCAGACCGAAGAGCTGCAGGAACTGAGGAAACCATTATCAGCTTTCCCACTGCCTATGCCCTGTTCCTCAACTGGTGGCAGGAGATCAGAGCTAATTAAAACCTTTATGTGGAAACTTATTTTTCTTGCATGAAGGACTTATTCATAGGAGCCCAACGGTCCTGTTTTTCCCCTTTTATAAAAGTAGTGTATTCGCTCTGCTGGTGATATGATATTTTGTGCCAGAAGGGCACATTTTTTTACATGTTCTTTCCCCCATTTGTTCAGCTAGTGCCCATGACTTCATTTATTTATTGTAAATAAACAGCTGATACCATTTCTTGCAAGCTCTCTTTCTGTGCCTCTCTTTGTTACTGTTCTGGCAACAAAACACTTAATTGCCCTTTGTCAGGCAGAAAATTTTTTGTACCCATCTGGACAGGGTTGTTTTAGTGTGACATTGTTAATTAACCCTCTGTCTCCCAGTCATGTCCAAACTCAGAATATAGCCAGCCCTGCTGTTAAGACCAAAGGATTAGTTGATTTTTCAGTAAAGCCTGTGGATTCACAGTGGCTATTTGAGGATTTTTCTATGGAGATGGAAGGTGGGAAATATCTAAAATTCGAAAGACTATGAAAGACGGTTTCGGTAATTAAAGGTTCAACCTTGATTTCAATTTACCCATATAGTAACTATGCTAATGGCCATTGGGGCCCACCTGAACTTCAGCTGTTACAATGTTGAGTGTTTTTGTTACTGGGATGTTAATGACTCTTTATTTAGTTTGCAGGAGCATGTACAGAGGCCAATTTTTCAGCTGAATCTGTCGTCATATTGCTTTGGGTAGCTATGGCTGGCTGTTATCTGGAGTCCCTATCAAACTAGGTGCAGTTAGTGGGTATTCGTTGTGCTTGTGTCAGTGGGAGCTTGAAAGCAGATTTCTCCTAAAAGACAGTGGTTGTTGTCTCTGCTTAAGAGGAGTCCGTGCTTGGATTTGCAGGAGAGAGGTTGCGGGAGAAGCTTTGAGGGAGACTGGCAGAGGGATCAAGAGCAGCACTGTTTTTGTGGAGCTGTACCCATGTCATTGGGTCTAGGGCGAGGTTGGTACAAACGTTGCCTCCATGTATTGCTGAGTCCAGAGCTGACATGGCATGAGGTTGATAGTTTTGTGTTTCCATCTCTGCTGCTGACTGATGGTTGAGACCAAACCAGCCCTGCTTTGTGTCCCTTTCAGTCTGTGGAGTCTCCCAGTGGCCCGACAGGACTTTTATTTACCTGCTGTGAGAGACTTAGCAAAATAAAACCCCATTTATCTGAAAAGGCTTCTCTTCTCTTGCAGGTTCTCCAGGTCAGATGAGCTGTCCCGGCACAGGCGCTCCCACTCAGGGGTGAAACCCTATCAGTGTCCCGTCTGTGAGAAGAAGTTTGCTAGAAGTGACCACTTGTCCAAACATGTCAAGGTGCATCGATTCCCACGAAGCAACCGCTCCGTCCGTTCCGTGAACTGATTGTTCCCGCTTTCCCCTTCCCACCCAGCCATCTCACAACAGCCGATGACAGCACTTTGCTCACTGTATTTCTAGTGATAATTTATTTGTCTCCACAGAACAGTCAATGCTGTTACTTTATACCACCATGTTTGAGTGCCCCATGTTCCTTCAAAGATGATTTGAGAATGAAGTTCCTTTTGGGTCAGGGGAGTGGGGTGCTTCTTCCTTTTTTTTTTTTCCTTTTAAGGATATTATTTTTCTTTCCTTCTATCTGTCCCTCCTTTGCTGCTGCTTCTTTTGGAAATTACAGTGTTTTATTTTTAGCTGTTTTCTGCTGCACAGGAAAATGTAAAAGTTGCTTGCTGCTAGTTAATTATAGCCCTGGCATTCCTGAGGGCTTTGCTCATGTACAGGCCATTCATTGTGAGTTTTTATTAAGCTGCTCTATTTGTCCAGTTTGGAAACAGCAAATTCCTTTTGAAATGAAAACAACTCCTTTGTTTTTGGGTCGCCTGAGCCAAGGATTTGTAGGGGCTGGCCATAGGAGGAGGAATAGTGGGAGTTGGGGATAGGGGGAGAGAAGGTTTGAGAGCACTGGAATGTGCCTTCATACACATCTCTATGCATCTCAAATTTCCCCAGCTCACATTTACCTTTCCCTTGGCTAGGGCTATATATAAATATTTATGTATATATATTCATACATACATATATATATATATATTTAAGCAAAGGCACATCCCAGGCAAACTGGGAAGCTCAGGCTGGATGAAATGGCTTGGAGTGGAGCCTTTCAGTACTTTGTGCTTGCTTCTGTCCTGTGCTGCCATGGGGTGAAAGGATGCCCAGGTGTGGAAGGACACACTGCTTTCCTTTGAGTCTGGTTTGCAGCATCCATTGTCTTTAGCAGAAGAGCTGTTGTCTGCATGTAAGGCAGCAGGAAGACATTTCTGAGAGTGTCTGAGCCCTGGTCCTATCTCTGCTCCCATCCTCTTGTGTGATCGTGGGGGAGAAACCAGGGCCCCAGTCTCGGAGGTGCCTGGTGGTCCTGATGGGCACCAGGCATCCCCGCAACCACCATGAATCAAGGCCTCGCTGGCTGGAGCTAAGTCTCCATTTGCCTGCTGGCAGGCAGGGTCTGTAGGATGTGCCCGTGCCCAGGGAGGATGGGAGGCATCATGGCCTGGTGGGACAGCACTGCGAGATCAGGGTCTAAGGGTGATCTTCAGTGCTAATCCTCTCCTTCCTGACAGCCATGTCAGAGCTCCATGCAGCTGGGGTGGGCGAATGGGTGAGAACAGTAGCCAAAAGAAACAAATTTGCATGATAGCTGGCTAAGAAGGGAATTTAAACAAATAATCAGATGGTAGCAGGCAAATGATTTTGTTTTTGTTTCTTCTTGTTTTGTTTTTTTCTTTTCAACTCTGGCAATTGTAAGAAGCTTTAGAAGAAAATAGAATTCAGTAATTAGAAATGATTTTATAATGGATGTTGCATTTCCTTTCCATTCGCAGACAGCATCTGTTTGTCCTTTTTGTTGGCAAAATGGGAAATAGGAAAGTGCGATCCTAGTGCTAGGCAGAGCAGGAGCCCGCGCTGTGCGAGAACAGCAGGTCTAGCTGAAGTGAATGCATTCCTTTTGTCCTCTAGAAATTAATATAAATGAACTATCATCTGTTGACTGGTTTATATCACATCCTATGAATGTATGTAAATAAAACTGTACATAGATGCATATCTATATAAAATATCTTTTAATAACGTATCAAATTTGTGTAAATTGGAAACAAAAATACCTATAAAGCCAGTGTACATAAGTTACAATTCTGTATATTTTCTTTTGTTCTTCATAAAAATATATTTACTTTGACAATAAAATGAAAATGGAAATTTTAAATCCCTCCTTGAAATTATTATTCGTTAATTTCCTTTGTAGCCAGCTCTGTAATCAAGACAATAGCACTTCAAATTTCGATTCACCTGGATGTAACTTCTCAGGTGCTTTTTAAAAGGGAGATGATGGAAGAGCTCAGAAGTTATCTTCAGTTTTTCTCATCTCAGAAAGTTCTTGGGAGGCGCGAGATGTTTCAGCTCTCTCTTCGCCGGAGCCCTCACGCCTCGCCTGGCAGCCACGCTGGGACCCAAATGCCTTCCTTGGCTCCTGACTGCTGTGGAACAGGTCTGCAGATGCAGTAAAACTGTGGTTAATGGATTAGAGCAAACAGGTTTTGAAGGAATTCAAACTTCAGTGGTTAGTGTGAAGGAGGAAGGGCTTCAAAGTCTGCTTCAGACTGCGACTGTGATTCACTGCGCGAACCAAGACAAAGGACTCGATTGCCGTGTGCTGCAGTTCCCTTTCTTGTAAAATGGGGATAATAATGCATCACGGTGCTACTGTGGGACTTAATTTACATTTGTATGATCCTTGGATGGAAGAAGCAGGAATAAGACCAGTAGTCACAGGATTAGATTGGTAAAGAAAGGCTTGGCATGACAGAGGTCTTGGTGCCAAGGCGCTTCAGTTGGCTCTTCTGTAAACCCACACCTAAAAGAGTGATGTGAAGGATCTGTGGTATGAAGCTTGCCTCAGGCCTGAGGAGAAGACGCCCTGTTCTGCAACAGCCATTGCTTCCCATTTGTAACAACAGGGGCATGAACATGATGCTCTGGTGATCTGCAAGCTGGGACATCTCTTGCACTGTGCTTTTGGTTGCTTGGCCTCCACTGGAAGAAGAAACCAGCCACATTACTGGTGTTAAAGTCACTTCTGAGTCTCCATGGGAGCAATGGTGCAGTGGGTCCAGATCTTCTCCCAGCATGAATCACCCTGAGACTAACAGGCATTGAGGGATTTAAGTGTCTCCCTGAAGAACAGACACCAAAAAGTGCCAGCTGATGAGCCAGGGCTCTCCAGACCCCTGATTATTTTTCCCAGAGAATCCCTATCAGTCTGGCAAAGAGGACTGAGGGATGAGGTAGACTAAGTTCTGTGCACTCCAGGTTGTTGTTACCTTCTGAGGTGTAGCCTGAAGACCAGAGTGCTAAGCACAGCTGTGTTAAGGGCTAGTCATGTACTCATTTTAATTAGCAAGCCTGCACCAAGAGGATCTGCGATTCCCTTCTGTTCTCACCCTACCTAAAGTAAACCAGCTGCTTTATTTTAACCAGCGTCTCAGTCTCCTCCCCATCTCACCTGGAGTTCTGATATTGCTGTAAAGTTGGGCAATTCACCCTGCAAGACACTCAGGGCAGAAGCTGTTGTTTTTCTGCAAGAGACAGTACTTAAAGCTGAAGTGGAGTAATGCAAAATCCCTGCCGTTGGAGCACAGCAGGGCAGAAATCTAAGATCTAAGTTATGTTTTAGCCTGGAATATTTTCCATGAAATCCTTATTCTTTCTTTATTTTTTTTTCTCTTTTCTAAGTATGGTTTTTGAGTGTAGATTGTGTGGATTTTTCTAGTTAATACCTGTAAGGAAATGTAGGCTTATGTATAAGTCACAGTGTTTTGTTGAAAAGAGTAGGGCTGTGTTTGCTGTGAAAGGAGACTTAATTCTGCATGAAATTAATAACATTTTTAGAGATTTGTCACAAAAAAAGTAGAAATTTCCGGAAGAGATTTCAGTGTTTGTTTTATGTGAAATTACTGGCCTGCCTGGGCTTTGCCGATTCATGAGAAAAATGTGGCCTTGCCTTAAGCCTGACTTTATCCACCTGAAGATAAATATATATCTAAGTGCTTTGATACCACAACTATAGAAAAGTTTATTATGTCCCTGCTTCAGCAACTCTGCATGACGAAGCACAGCATGGCATATTTATACATAAGCCTATGTCTCATTGACTTCAAGCTGTTATAGTTTCATTTCTGAGGTGTGAATGGACACATGCAGTGTTACAGCCTTTGCAAAATGATTGTGATCTAGTTCCTAACACTCGCAAGAACTCTCTGTTTTTAAAAGGCTTATAGTCCCTTCATCAGAGCTAGTGGTGAAGTGGTAGTTATGCGAGGTAAGGAGCTGTCAGTTGGGATGGTTGTACTTGAGGTAAGGACTAAGCATCAGAAATATGAGTAAAGGGATGTTCTGTGAGGTAACCTGACTTCTGTGACCCGTGGCTAAACACAGTGCAGTGGAGTGATGCGTCCAAGACCACAGGCCAACACAGAGGGGAAATGGGAGCAGAACCAAGAAGTCCCAAACCTCCTTTGCCCCAGACAGTGGCGCAAACCACATGTCAATAACACACGAGGGGTTACAGAGGGCAAAGAGTAATAGGACACGTGAGACATCAGATAAGCAAAGAAAGGCAAAGATGGGGCAGAGATAAAGTCAGGCTTTATCAGCATTATCAGCAGACACTGATAATGTCTGCTTTTGGAATGCATGCCAAGGAGAGAGGAATGAGAGCTCACTTGCTGGTGTGCAGCACATGGCAGTCATCAAGGTACAATTCCCTAAGAAGAGTCCTGCTCCCCTGACTTGTGTTACGTGGGGGCTTTTTTCCCTGGCAGTTTTGGGGGGAGGGCAGGGAGCTGCACCCCTGTGGAAAGCAAACTAGCCCACTGAGCGGGGTGCTGTGATGAAAGGTAGCAAATCTGGCTCCCCAGAGGAGTGCTTGAGTTTAGACCCTGCAATGTTTCCAACAGTCTCCTGCTTCCCACCCTCCCTGGGGGTTGTTTTCACTTAATTGCTTGTGCCATGAGCCTTCTCCTTGTCTAAACGGCCACTATACATTTAATCCAAACAACCAGGTGACTCCAGCACAAAAGCCAGTGGCAATAATCCAGTGTTAATGATTACCCTGGGCCCCTTGGGTTATGTAAGTCTGGATGTGCTGTACTTGGGCTCTTGGCTTGGACTTGCCCTCCCAGTCTGGGAGAAATACCAAGGACCTGCCAACACACATAGAAAGCTGTTTGGAGCCAGCTGGGATTTTCCTTCTCCCCTTTTGACAGCACCTATGAAACCCGTTATTCACTTGGTTCAGCGACTGCCGCGCTTTGCTTGCTTGTTATGCAGAGACATTGCTCTTAAAGAATGAGTTGTGCTAAGCTCCCACTGGCTTCCTCACAAGCCAGAGGCAGTGACTGCCATGGCTTATCCGGGGGAAAAAATTCCCAGCTAAGGCAGGGGCTGCAAATCTCAACAGGTCCTTGGCTTTCCTTGCTCATTCCTTCTGGGACATTTGTGTTTTGTTCTCGCTTTTTTGGGGGGGCAGGGGGGGAAGGGGTGAGGGAGGGAGATGTTTGAAGGTGTGTGGTGCGTGAAAAATAGATATTGTAAAGAATCTTCTAGCCTTAACATCTCGTGTTTGCTTGCATACAACTTGAGAGATGGGACTTAATGACTCTTCTGGTGAAATGATCCATATCACTGTTTGTAGCTCTGCAGCGCTCAGTGTTTCACAGGTGTTTCACAGGTCTAAGCTTTGATTTGCTCTGCCAGCTTAGTGCAGGTCTACCTCCAGCTGGAGCTGGAGCACATCCTTCATCTCTTGCCATGTTCTCTACCCGAATATCACTTTTATGACGGTTTTGTGGTTAGGCTGACTCAAAGCCCATGTAAGTATTTGATCTCCTAAAGAGATAAGACTAGAGGAATCTCTTAGCTCTTGGAGACGTCCATTGCAGAGAGCTTTCATCAGCTCAGCCATTCTGCCCTACAGAGCATGTATGCCTTGGCCAGCATCTCACTGAGCCCCAAATCTCTATTCAAACATTCTATAGTTTAGAGCAGGGTCTGACAAGGGTCTAGCCATCATGAGAAGAGGACAGTGTTTGCATATCTGCTCAGTGCAGCATGCCAAGTTGTTAGGTAAAATGGAAGTGAAATACATGAATGGCAACTTATTCCTGGGAAAACCAGCTCTCCTGTTGCTCACACTGGTGCACACCTGGTAACCCATCCCCTGCTTGTGTTGGATTCATAACCATCCTGAAAAGGAGAGAAAATTGGAGTGAATGTGGTCTGTGGTTTTCTGTAAGGGAGCAGAGGAAGGAAAACAGAAACGGAAGCAAATTATGGCATAGCAAGCACTGTTCTGTCTTTTCCAGTAAAAAGAGAGTGATGGGCTCTTTTTGCAGGAAGGGCTCTGCTTGTTGCGCAGGAGGAAGGTCTGAGCCAGCATCCAGCATCAGAGCAGCTCGTGTGTGCTGCTCTGGGGCAACAGCAGCTTTACGTCAGGGGATTCAGTGAATAATAGTCAGAGAGTTGTGCCTTGGACAGCTGGCAGTCACAAAGAGAATGGTTTGGGAGGGTTTGCTGTCAGTCCCTCAGGTCCCTTCCTTGTATGATTCTGCTTTTCTCCTGAATCTGTAGCTGATTCTTGGATTGGACTCAGGGGATGCTTAGCACTTCCCAAAGCAGAAATTTTATTTACCCATGAACCAGGTACCAGGAACCTCAATAGGCAGTCTGAGGTATTTAATGGAAAAATCTATCCATGAATTGTTTTGCATGTGACTGAGGGTGGAGTCCAGTAGCCCACAGAAAGAGAGGTATGAAGAATCACTGTTATGTATCTAAAAAAGCTTCTGGCATCTGCCTTTCCTATTGAGTCCAGTGGGCACCAGTTTAAGCCCTGCTACTTGTTCCAACATTATGGTTGCAAATACAGCAATTGGGCTGTTAGGCTGAAAAGCATCCAGGCATTTAGCAAACTCACCTTCCATAAGCGAAGGAGTGACGTGAACGTTCGAGTTTGGCTCTTGACTGCTGACTTTTTCTGAGAAGTCTATAAACGGCAGCCAGGTAGTCTCTCAGTTTTTGTTTCTCTAGTGTGTGTTGTTTTTCCATGGACAACATGTTCTGGACCTCAGAGAGTTGGCTGGAGCTAGATTCATTCAGATCGTCTGTCTCTAGTGGCAGATAATGCCTCAGGGAGGGCAAAGGGCTTGGAAATTTTGGCATGTCAGAGCAGTGATCCTGCAGCCAGCACAGCTGGAAAAACACCCGGGCTGTGCTGACAGTGGCAGTGCTGGAGCAAGTGGTCTCATGGACCCCTGCCTGTGCTGGACCTCGGTTCCCCTGTGCTGGTTCTTGGGTCTGGCTGGGACACTGTGACACCATGGAACTGAGAAACTTATGTGGGTGTCCAGGGACAGGGATGATGTGGGAAGTCTCTTGTTCTAATGAGACCTCTCTACCTTGGCTGATGAGGCAATGACCTCTGGTATGGGCTCTCCACTTCTGGAAGTGGCAGATGCTGCTGAGGAAGGTCCACTTTGGCTGAGAGGGGAGCACAGAGTGATGAGCAATCTGTCCTCACTCAGAAAATCAAGTTAGTTACAGTTGACAAGTTTGCTTGAAAAACTCTCCCACTTGTTCCCTAGGAATTAATGGCACAACTGGAGGGTGTTCATTTACCTGCCACTTGGGACCTTTAGTCTCCTCACAGGATATTGGTATTCCAACAACTGATAAATAAATACACATTAGTAAGACATTTTTCTTCAAGAGAGTGTGGATTTTCTTTGGCACCAAAACTCTCAACAGCCCTTCTCAAGCACTGCCTGGCTGCCTGAGCACCCAACCTTCACTCAATACCACTGGCACTGCCTGGTAGATAATCCAGGCTTGTGCATGAGATCAGTGATACCCATGAAAGTTTAATGTGAATCAATCTCTGTCATGCCTAAAGGAGTAATTAGCAAATTAGAATTGGTCCTGATGACTTCGTGCAAGTTACCTGATACCTTGTGACTGATCCCTGGTGGGTGGGTGGAGGACCATGAATCCAGGGAGAGCTGGAGCCACCTTCCTAGCTTTGCTCCTGCATTTTCATGATAATCTCATTGAAACAAATTAGCTGTTCTAAATTAATAATAGTATTTGGCAGCTCTCTAGCATCTTCCAGCTGAGGAGCAGAACATAATTCCCAATGGAGAGTTAAGCCTTTCCAGTCCCCTGAAAAGTAGTTGTCACCTTCACTGTGCAAAGTCAGAAAAAGGATTTAAATTATTTGACCAATAGAACTTAGGGAGCTTGTGGCAAAGATGTAGAGCAAGCCAGTTCCTCCTCAGACTCAGGCAATAATCACAGCTTAATCATTTGGTGTGATTTTGAGATGTGTACACACTGATGTATAGATGCACACTGGGGAAGAAGTGGGGATGCTTTTCAGCTTCTGGATAGGCTTAAGACCTACATGAGGTCAAGTGGAAGGAATGACAAATGTGTTCATTTTGTTGATGTAGCAGGATTAATGTTGGTGCAGGTGTTTTGTGGCCCTTGAGGCTGCTGCAGGACCTGGGAAGCAGTAGGGGAACAACTTGGCTGCATCTGCTTGTGACTGGCCCTTGGTTACCTCTGCAAGATGGGTTCGTGTTCATCATCATCTGGGGGGACATGTTGACTCCCACAGTAAGTAGCGAGAAGTTCAGATCAATGTTTCCTCTTGCCTTTATCACCCCATAAAGCACTTCCATGCTGTTGAATATGTCACCTTCTTGGCGTGACAGAAAGGAGGCTGATGAGCACCCTCAGAGGTTTTTTTGCACTAAAATCCAACTTGCATCTTGCAGTACCTTCCTACACATCTACCTACAGTCCTTCCTCCTTAACTTTGACACTTTCTGCTTACTCTTCTCAAACACATTTGTTTTAAAGAAAATGACCTGCTACTGATGCACTAGCTGTTACCTATTAACACAAACATTTTAGATTGTGTAAGACTGTCAGTTTTGAAAGTTAGTACAGAAGAACTAGTCCAATGTAATCTCTGCTGTTTATCCTGATCTTTTATTCAACCTTCTGGAACTAGATAATTTGTGTGGTAATTAATAAACTCTACTCTTTGTTGTGATAAGTTCTAATTATTACTTTCAAGGGAGTTTATTGGATCAACAAATAACTAATCACTAGCTAGAGTGATGTTCTGTGTAGAGAGAGGTTTAAACCTACCTTATAATGACTAAGTAGGTATGTGTAAGCCATAGAGAAGCCTTGCAAGTAGAGTTTCTTTGCAGTATATTTGCAGAGCTGACAGCCTGAGTCAGCTGGCAATCTGACAAGATGCACAGGACTAGTAAAGTACATTTGGGGCTGCTGAGAAAAAAAAAAGAATCCTTTTCATTAAAAAAAAAAAATTGAAAACATTCACCAGAAGATGTGAGAGAGCAAAGGAGCAAGAGAGACAGCAGAATTGCTGCTGTGGTGGCAGGCAGTCAGTCACTGGGGATGCTGCCTGTGCTGGTTCATTGGTCCCTCACTGTGGCTGTGCAACACCTGCACCTGCCAGTGGTGGGTATTTTGAAGTGATGCTCATTTTTCCTCATTTCCTTTCCTCTGAGGCTCCTCTTGTAAACTGAGGATGTCATGATTTTACCAGGAAGACTCTGTGGATGAGCTTATGTTAAAGACAAACAAAGTTTCTAGTGCAAAACATGGCAGCCAGCTGGGGGATTTATTTATGTGAAGAAGTGCTGTTTGGGGACTTCTTGTGGTCACACAGCTATGCAGAGAAAATAAGGAGTGGAATCTTCTCTAAGTCTGTCCTTGAAGGCCCCTTATAAGGCCATATCTAAGACTGTGTCAATAGAGGAGACCTAGGACAACAGGATGCGAATCCAGTGGAAGACTCTTAATACCCCAGTTGTCTCTGCTGTTGGGAACTCCTCTTTCCTTTTAGTTCAAGGTGATCCACCAGTCAAAACTTTTCTATAAGATCGATTTCAGATTTTCTCAGTTTTGATAAAATATTTTTATTCTGGTTTTTATTTTTTTTTTTTTTGGTCAAATGTGAATGTCAAGAATTACATGATTTTGTTCAAACCTCAGCAATCCTCTTTGAAGTTAACTTTTTCTTCCCTAAAGGCCATCTCAAGGCCATTTTCATACTTCAGTGCAACACTGAAGAGAAGTCTGTAGGGCCTTCAAGTGGAGGGAGCAACAACAGAATCACATTTCTGGTGCAATGTGATAGTGACCATCATGAGGGAAAAGAGAAAAACTCTGGCAGACAGAAGATGTTTAGATCTGCAAGGTCATATTCTCAGTGATTCTCTACCACGTTTTGCAGCCTTCCCTCTCAGGGCTAATGACTTTGCTTGCTGGGCTGATCTGGGAGGGGACTGGGGAGTCTCACCTAGGTCTGGGTCTAATCACAGGTCTCAGCTGAGGGCATCTCCAGGCTCCCAGTGCTCCCAGGCACTCAGGTGGGTGGGTGGGATGGTGATGGGGTGCTTATGGCAGGCCAGGAAGGTAGTTTGGATGCAGAGATTTTAGGGAGTGATCAAGGAGGGAGACTACAGCAAGGAGCAGCTGGCCTGTGTAGTGAGATGCTTTGAGGAATGAGCCTTCAGCAGGTACTGTACTGGGGAGGCTGTGGTTGACACAGTTGAACCTTTTGGGTTTTTTTGAGGAAATGGGGTCCATTCAGGGGTGAAAGAGGCTTGAGGCTAAAACCTGTTTGCTGGTGTTTAAGCCCAGGTAATGTTGAATCGTGCTAGGCTGGCAGGAAGTCAAGGTGTTCCCCAGCTGAGGTGTTTGAGCTTAGTGTTCTGGTTTTGTTTGGTTTTGCTCAGAGGGATGTAGAATAGGTTCCTGGTTCAGTCTAGGTGGCTGAGCCTACATTTGGCCACAAATCATGACTCGGGGGATCATGCTCCTTTCTGGACCTGTTCTTTTTCTTCTCTTGGCACAGAAGAGAGGGCTTACTCCTGCTCCAGTGTCCTAGTGTAAAAATAAACCTATTTTTGATTCTTTGTTTTCCTCTTCTCTGGATAAAAGAAGCTGTGCTCTGAACCATAAAGGCAAGCACACAAGTCTGTTTTGTGTGAGGCAAGGAGGAGCAAACAGTTTTGCCTCTGAGTTAGTGAGTTTGCTAGTACAGGGCACAGTCCAGATTTTTCCACGTGTGGGCTTGAGCCCAGACATCACCCTGACAACATGTGGGAACATAAATAAAAACAAAATTAATTTCCAGATGAGGGATGTATGCAATGTTTTCTTTTACTGGCATTTATGCTTGCTTATTTGGCTGAAGTTGACAATCAACTCTGCTTATTGCAACAGGGTAGCGGGAGGGTGCTAGAACAGTGAAAGTGCCTGTTCAGCTGCGTGTGCATCCCCAGAGGGATACAAACCCATGGCAGACACCTTGGGGGGGGGGGGGGGGCTGTGCAAATATCAGATGGAGGCAGGGCCCAGGGACAAGCAAGAATGGTCTTGCCAGAGCAAACCCCTTTGGGGTTTTGGCTGACCCATAACCATTTAGGAGCTCTTGCTTTGTGGTGCATCTTGTCAGCCGCCCCTTGTCTGGCTGTGCTGTGTTAGGCCCCCTCCTTGAGGTGGGTCCTTGGGGATCTGGGTAGGATCCATCCTCAGGAAGTAAAAGCAGTCCCCCAGGGAAGGAGGGTTTTGCATTTTATGTTTTTTGGCTTGGAAATGACACTGGTGGGTTTTTAAGGTGATTTTTGACTGGGAGAATCCCTAAGCAGCTGGATCATAGTAGGCTAAGCTTGCTTTGGGTTGAATGCTCAGCATCTCTCAGATTTCTTGTGGGGTAAGAAGGGTGGACACCAGATACCAGAGGCTGTAGCCTCCTGTTTTACATCAGCATCAACTTCTCATTCCCCTCTGCACAGTGTGCCTTACTCATGGGCTACATGGTCTGCTTCTGATCTCCCCTGACACTGGGAGTATGAATGCAGTATCTCAAGCTCCTTTTTTTATACATGTGTGTGTATATATTCCCATAGATAGTAGAAAAAGATGCAGCTCCAAGCAATGCTATCAGGATGCTTAGGTATGATTCCTTACTGCAACCCTTAGAGGGGGTCCTGGTCTACCTGGGCACTGAATTTATTGCCACCTCACTCCCAGGACACCATCAGGAAAGACAATAATGACACCAGCTCAAAATTGGTGAAAGGAAAAAAAGGTCGATTGGTGCTGGGTGCCCTTATAGTTACATATAATTTTTTAAATTTTTTCTTTTCTCTCTCTGGAAAAATCAGTCCCTGAAAGTAGCTTCAGTATATTACAATAGCCAGCTCTTGATGTTGCTGCTTTGAGTCTGTATGTCTAACAAGTCTAAAAATAACTAAATAAATCACTCAAATGAGGCAGTAAGTAAATAGATTTGTCTCCCCCCCCCCCCCCCGTTTATTAATAAACACATGCGATGAACCTATATTGCTATATTAGAACATGGCTCTGTATCTCCTGTGGGTATAAAAAGAAAAACACCTGGCAAAGAGCGAGGGCAGTAAGGCAAGTACAAAGTTTCCACAGTAAACATATTTGTGTTTGCTGAGCAAGTGTTGCCTTAGGAAGGCAGGCGAGGCAAGCAGCTACTGCTGGCTTGCAGAGCCTCAGATTACCAAGCACAGAGAGATGACTCTGACAGCTGCAGATGTGCAGGTTGCAGTTGGATCACACAAGAGAGTATTTGAGAGAAGGGATATACAAGAATCCTTCCCGGCCTCTCTCCATGCTGACCGTACATGTGTAAAGTCCAAATGCACTTCCTCCTTGGAGCTTGCAGCTTGGAGAAAACAGCCAGGAGACAGCACAACAGTAGAGCTGAGCTTTGGTGGTGGTTTGTTTTGTGGAGGGTTTTTTATTATTATTTCATTTTTTTCTGGGTTTTCCTGCTTGGGGGGCTGTTCCTTGGGATAGCTCAGATCCTGCTCTAATCCTTGCCCTTGCAGAATAGCTCTGCTGACTTGCAGAGCACTCCTTTCACAGCATCAGTGTAGAGGTGATTCAAGTAAGCCTCTCCTGGTTGAATTCATGGTCATTTAAAGCAAAGCTGAATATGGGGGTAAAGGATGAAAGATCCATGCCCTGGCATAGGATCTCTGGGAAGGGAAGATCAGGTTTCACTATGATGAGTGTCTCTCATGTGCTGTGAGGTGAGGGTAGCTAAAAAAACCCCAAGTGTATGCATCTATCACAATGGCTCCTTTTCTTGTCTTCCTATTCCTGTTTGCAAGCTGCGATGTACCACCCTCTCAGCCACACTGCTATTTCTGCTCCCTCACAGGGTCAGCTGAAATATGCTGAGCAAGGGGCAAAAGGATAACCAAAAAACCTGAAGCACGGTCCTGCCTAACTGGGACACGTCAAGATGTGTGGGTGGGTGTCTCAGGTCTTTCCACACTGCCTTCTGGCTCTGCAAGAGACCCATCAGTTTAGTGAAGGATGATGTCTCTTTAGAACTAAACAAATAGTCTTGCACTGGATTAATACAAAGCCTCCCACCTAACTGCCTCCAGCTGTAGTGGTGCAAAGGAGATGTCAGGTTCATCCTAAAAATGATGTGAGCCCAAGACAGGTAGTTGCATCTGGGTTGGGCTCCTTTAATGTATTTATAAAGTTTTGGGTCCTCCCACTCCATCAACCTTGGCAATACTGTTTTTGTGAAGCTATTGAATAACATAATCAGCTTCACAGCTTTGTTTTACATGGTGATTTTGCTGACCATAAATGTGCAAAACCTGAATATTGGAATTACTGGTGTGGTCTTCACTCTGGGTTTGATATCTAGGGGAAAGAAGATCAGAAGTATTAGAAAGTGCTATGATTCAGTGACACATATATCACTGCACTTGGTTGCATGACCTGCATTTTTCTGCCTGGGATCTGCTCTTGTTTAATTAGAATCACAAAATTACGTTTAGTTAAGTCACAAATGGCAGAGAACTGTCATTTCTTCTGTGTATGAAAAGCCTTGAATAAACAGCTTGGAGAAATCCTATTAAGTAGACTTGCCATGCCCTATCCCTCCTGGAGAAACTCTGCCTGTGCATTAGGACAGGGCAAACTTGAACATTACTGTCCTACTAGTTTCTGATTGCATGTAAATGTTTTGTGTCAGCAGCTACTACCTGCAATGAGATCTCCCAAAAAAAGAAACTGCAGGCAGAATAATACTCCCAGGGCTGACAGAACCCTCCTTTGAGCCAGGACTGCTAGTAGGAATCAGAGAGGCATTTTTTCCTCCCGGTATTTTCATTAAAAGCTATGTTCAATTGGGATGGGTGTTGTCAGAGATTTGTGGGACCTAGTCTGGCCATATAGCCACAAGAAATTACTGAAAGCAATGATCTGCTAAGGTCCTTTGGCATCCATGTACTGAAGATGTGTTGCTTTATGTTACTAAAGTCGGAGCTGACCAAGTGAGGGCCATCCTTAGTGTGTCCTTGTTCTGCTGGTGGACAAGCCTGAAGCAATCCCAGTTAATAAGTCCCTCCTGGCCGTCCACAGATGCTATTTCATTGATGAAAACCAGCAGTTAGCATTGCAAGCAGTGGAAAAAGTGGCCTGCCAGACACTTGAAACAGCAATGAGGGTGGCTAGACAAGTTTAAGCAATAGTAGGGGACGGGTCATATAATTTTGCTGCAGCAATCTCTTTCCATTTGGTTCTGCCTTTTGGGGCCCAAGGCAAAGTGTAACTTGCCCATGGAACGATTGTCCAAAGGACAGAATCTAATGAAGCTAAAAATGGATTGTGCTCATTCTCCTTAGCTCTTAAAATAAAACAATGTATAATGCCATTAGACTGTGGAAATAATTAAAACCCATGCTTAGACACTTGCATATCGTGATTGTCAGACACAAAAGATTAGAGGAAAGAGGTCTCTACCTAAGCATGTTGTTGCATGACTTCTGGTGGGAAGCAGCTGTCAGAGCCAGCTCCACTGAGGAATTGGACATTTTTTTGGGACATGTATGAAAATTTTGGTTGTCTCATGGTTCTACAGCTATTTTTGAATTAGGTCCCATGAGGCAACTGCTAATACAAGCGAGCTGCATGTTTTTAAACAAATAAGAGGATTTAGGTTAAATATTAACTTTTGCTCATTCCAGCTCTGATAGCTTTGGCCTTCAGGTTGATCATTTAATGAGCTCCTTTCAGTTGCTACAGCAACTGCAGCCCTGGAAGACCTTGATGTTCAAGTTGGGGGGGTAGGGGGAAATAAAATAAAGCTTGTCCTGAAATTTGCTTAGGCTTCTATTGATAAGTGTCTGTGCTCAGAGTCAGTTGTTGAGACAAACAAGGCTTGGAAATGTACTGTAGAGTTTAATGCAATCCTTGCACAACCCCATTCCAAACCATCTGCTCTTGCGCACTGCAAAAAAAATAAAAACCCAACCAACCCTAAATTTTGTGCCCTCCTCTGACATGCACTAAGCCATTCAGTGGTGTTGTTTTAAGAAAGCAGACTGGTCTGTTCTTCTTGCAGAGTTATCACTGTACACGATGTAACTCTGGCCCATGAGTGTGCATGCCCTCAATGTGCCGTGTACCGGCAGAGTGTCTGAGGTGTGATATAAGCTGGCTTTTGGAAGGACAATGTTCATCTGTGCCCCGCTTTCAGCACGAGTTTGTACACAGCACTGTGCCAGATCTAAGCTGCTGCTTTTCTGTCCCTTTCAAATACAACTTCTGGCTAGACGGTTCTTTCTTCTTGGACTTCCCCCAGACTCAAAGCATTCAAAATTTCCCCTGAATGCCGGTTCTATTTTACAAACTCTTTTTGTGATGACTTCTCAGTAGGTGTAAATCAATATCACCTTCTTGAATTCACAGCAAGTGTGCCACTTAATGTAAGATGAGATTTTGGCCACTTATTTTTGCAGCAGTAGAAACCTCCTTAGTTCTGTTTACTTCTCTGAATGTTAATCTTAGCACTGTTGTTTGAGTTCTCTCTAATTTCCAAGGTCAAGAATTTTTTCTGTGTCTAGGCAATTGCATCTCTGATATGAGCAGAGGTCCAGAATGAGATTGTGTGCACTACACACATTTTTCTTTCTAGGTAGAATGCTTCCTCTGTCTCTTACAAAGGTATAAATATTTTAATGAAATGTGGGGCTACAAATATGCAGCTGAGTGCTCATCAAAACTGATGGCAGAGCTGCTGTTGTCTTTAGTGTGCAGCCCCGAGGGTGACTTGTTTGAGTCATGTTTCACAGTTGTTTTTAAATGTAAAGTTTTATGGCCCAATTTAAAGTACAGCTGGCAGGAAATGTTTTTTCCTATCCTGAAGAGCACTTGAAACCTTCAAAAAATAGTCCTGCTCCATGCTGAGATGGACTGACAGCTCCCAAACTGGAGAGCAGGAGCAGCCCATTGAAACTAGTTAAAGCCCCAGTAATTTGGATTCTCTTGGAGAACCTGAGACGTGTTTGAATTCATAGTCTGAACTCAACTCTGAGTCTGCTGTATCAGGGTGAATGGCCTGCCCAAGAGCACTTTGCTACTTCATGTTTTCTCTTCCTGTTCTCATTCTGAAAAGTACATTGTGGACCTGAGATAACAACAGCATTTTTACTGAGCTGTCACCGTGAAAGCTATTCCCAGGAACTGTTTCAATTTCAGTGAGTCTGCATTTTCTGTCAAAATAACATTTTGTCAAAAACCTCCAGACTGTTTCTCATCCAAAGGCTACTGAAGTCAATGAAAAACATTCTTCTTCAAGAGAATTTTAATTACTATTAAGAATACCAGAATAAAAGCTTAACCACATTAGGAATTTGCTCTCTTGATGGAAGTTTTTATTGATCTTTGTTTTTCTGGACTACTGAAAATTAGGAATGGGGCTAATGAATAACCATCTGGACCTCTCCTTGGTTTGAAAAATGGAGTATGAGACTGGTCCATGCCTGCCAGAAAACATGTTTCTTGATTGCTGCAGTAGTCTAGCAAGTGACAGGCTGTCACAATGGGCAGCCATGACCACATTGCAATACCCTGGTCAGATGTGTATTAACAATAATTCACTCCCATACTTTTTTTAAAAAAACAAACCAAACCAAAATCAAGCCCTCAACCAGCAACACAGCCCTTTCCTCCTCCCTTGAAACTTTTGGCTGATATAGCTTCAGGGATTTTAAATATAACTGAAAGAAATTCAAGAAGCAACAGTTGCAACATCATGGTGGTGGGGGGGGAGTGGATATTAAGAGTATCTAGTTAAGAATGCATGACAGTAAAAGACAAATGAAATCACCTCTCTGCCTAAATTCTTCCATAGGAATGCACGTGTGCGCACACACACACACAAATATCTTGGTGAGCTATTAGCCTGGAAGTTACTCAAGTCTTAGAGCAGTCCAATTCTCTCGGGAAGAAGAAGAAAGTAAAGCTGCCAACTTCATGCTTCAAGTGGAACAATAATCCTGAACTAAGAGAACAGCTTCCAAGTCTTCAGATGGCGAATTATTTATCTGCTGACATAGAACAATGTGCACTTTGTAGTTGATGTACGAGGTTCCCTGTATGTGCTGCACTAGAAAGGAAGGGGGTGTGGAGTTAGACAATTATGCTCTTTTTTAATGGAGGAAACACCCGCTCCATCCACAACTTTAAATCTATAATTAGCCACAAGTGAATCCAAATGCCTTCGGCAGCCCCTTTTGAGGTGTTTGACTATTATGTTACTAGGGCCAAAGGATGCTGCTGGCAAAAGTTTTCAGAGTCAAAGTCCTGAGATTATCTGCCAGCCCCCAGGACAGCTCCAGCAGAGTATCCCAAAGGACTCCAATCAGTGTGCTCCAGTTGCTTTATAATTTTTTTCCTTTCTCTCTGTTTCTGTTCTCTAATTTCTTTGGCTTTTTGTTTTGACTGCAATCCTTCATTGCCGGGAATCTTGTCTCCAAGATTGTCTGTAAAACACCTTTTTACCACTGTGCTGTTGAGAGGATAGCAGAAACATGGTCTGTTTCTGGAAAAGGGAAGAGCCATCTTTGAAAGCAGGTCTTTGTCCTAGGATTGCCAAGCCTTGGCCCTAAAACTGAGAGAACAAGCCAGGGGCCTGCCTAAAGGCAACTGCTTTTGGGCTTGCTTTGCCTGAAGCTCTGTCTAAGGAGAACTGGGATTATTCCACCCATGAACTGCCTGAGCTATCATGACTTTGCAACACCATAATAAAATAAAATCTATATAATTAGCGCCAGTTGTCTAGAGGCAAAAAGACTTTATATCTCATCACTGAACCTTTGAGTCAGCTTTTAATTGCTTTAACCTTTATTATAGATAAGGTTTGTTTGTGGACTAGTTGCATCCTTGTCTATGATCAGAAGACAGGTATTGCTCTCCCCAGCATCCCTGGAGCAGGCAAGATGCTGCTGCATGAATTGCCAGAGGCAGGCCCTATAAAATGTCTTTTTATGTTTTCCATAAAAAGCACCCACCATGCAGATTTCCTCTGTAGTTTACAAAGCCAGGTTATGAGCCATAAGAAGTACTTTGGAGATGTTTAGCAACGTTAAACAAAGCTATCTCCTGATGGGAATAATTTCTCATACCCAGGAGATAAACACCCTCTGCCTGGTCATCAGACTGGTGACTTTACCTGCTCTCTGTGCTGGTTTTCTTTATGGAGGGGCCCAGTGCTCTCACCAGAGTGGCTGCCCCTGCAGCTGGGTCAGGGCCAGGGCACGTTGTGCTGCTGTTGCCCATTAGGGAGATCAATATGGGACTTCAGTCTCCGCCACTTCGGCACCTTTCATTGGAATAATCCTCACATGCATTTAACACATGAAAAAAATCCAGGTGCATCCCAGGTTCCTATTCAGGGGAGCAGGTATGTTTTGCCAGGTTGCTTGCATGTAGTGATAACTGTCTGGATGCGCTGCCTCTGCTACTGGAAACTGTGGCTTTTGGTGTATATCCCTCAAATTAGAAGAGCAGCATGAAAAAACACCCCACCATGCATGGGGGAATGAAAGGAAGATCAAGGTTGCAAAGACCCCACCACACAGTCTAGCGTGAACTAACTTAATGTATCCATTTCCAGAGAGCAAAGTGAGGTGTTTGTTAACTGAATTCCTGCGGACAGGAGGAAGCCATTGTCCCCTCTTGCAGTGTCATTCAGGGCAGGAGAAAGCTTTGTGGAAGTGCAAGACAAATGTGATTTGGTGTCAGCTGTTTGTTGTTGGGGTTTTTTTCCCATCCCTAATCTAATGTAAAGACTGGTTCTTGTGATCAGTCTGGGGGTTTACTGGTGGTGTGTTGACAAGCCTTCCTTTCATTTAACAAGATAGAAGACCAGTTCCAGTTATATTAATCAGCCCAAATGTCAATGAAGCTGATTAAATCCATTCTCTCAGGCTCAGCTCCCTTCCTTGGCTGTTCTTTTGCAAAGGAGCTTTGATTACAATTAGTGCTGATTACCGTTTTATTGATAAAGGTATTATAAACCACAATTTTATCTTGGGGCATCAGCTTCAGCAAAGAGAGGAACCAGAGACACAAAACTTTACACTGTTTGCTGCATTTAGTCAACCAGCTTGATGCAATAAAAGAGCTTACACATATCTCTTTTCAGAGCCTTTGCTTCCTTGCTTCAGCACTGCAAGCACCTGCAAAACCTTTGGCAAATATCTAATCACCACCTGTAATGTAACTGGACGGCAGGACCATTCTCAGCCTTCATCACCTTCCCTGGCCTGGGCAGGGATTGCCAAAGTTGCTCTTTGCCTTCACTTTCCTTGAGCTTACACAATTCTGCTGTTAAGCACATTACAGACCAGCCTGGTGACTGATGAAATACCTTGCAGAGATGACAGCACACAGTGTAGATCTTCACACTACGTTCTCACAGGGGAGAGCTGAACGTAGCAATGGGCCAGGGTTTGTCAGAAAGCTGCATAATTTTTGACTGACACATTCATGCGACAAATTATGTCATGATCTGATGTTTTGAGCAGGAAAAACTCTGACCTTGCACTGAATTCAGGTTTGCATCCAGAATAGTTGTTCATTTGAGCCCTAGAATTTTTTGTTTTAGGTGCTTTCCATCCAATACAATTGGGATTCCAGGACACCAGAGGCATTTTGTGGTATATGATCAGAGTAAGGATCAGTGTGTCAAGCCTATGATAGAATTGAAAGTAATGTCAGAGCGTTTGGTTTGCTGGCACCATGGAAGATCTCTTGCCCCTGTAGAGCTCTGTACAGATAGGTCTCCTTTTCTCAGAAGGGGGATGTTGGCACTGCCCATGCTTGTGTTGTGCTGGTAGGACCAGCTCTGCTGCAGGCCCTCAGTGGGAGAGGCGTATGCAGGAATTCAGCTGAACATTCTGTGGAATTCTGGATTGTGCTACTTCTTACATGCTGCCTCACCTGGGCCCTTTTGAAGGTGCTAAGGTGGGGAAAGCAGCATTTTGCTTCCTTGGAGATATGTGTTTTGGGGACTAAGAAGGGAACTTCCTCAGGAGCAGGGGTTTGTAGGAAGGACTGAGGTGCTTCTTTGGTTATGCACAAACCTCGTCCAGTCTGTGACATTTCCACACAGGAAAGTGGACACAGAAGTAGCTAAACGTGATACTTTCTGTTGTGTTGGTCTTACTAATGCTGCAGGTCACAAATCCAGAAAACCTCACTTCTCTGAACTTGGAGGAGAGTATATGCTTTCCTGGGCTGGATCTGGTAGGAATCTGGTTCCCAGTCAGCATAAAAGCAAATGTATTTTGTGCCTTCAATGCCCTGAACTTTGGAAATCTCAGCCTCTAATCTCGTTGGTGTGTGTGGATGGCAAGACTGTGGTCCCAAGTGAGGCAGTGCCCTGGGACAGCTGACGGGGTTCACTGAACTGGAAACTTGACCCTCTGTAACTTATTTTGGACCCTGTAACTGCTTAGCAAGTCTTCCATTTTAACCAGTGCACTCATGTGGCACAGTTTTAATCCTTCATTGCTTCTGGAGAAGGGTCATTTAAAGTGAAATCCTGGCCTCAGAGGAGTTGGTGGGAATTCTGAAGTGACTTCAGCAGGGGCCATGGCTCCATCTCTCACGTCCCCACAAGGGCACTGAGCGAGCGGAGGGGTGAGCACTCACGTGTATCAAGTGCAGAATAAAGTAGGGGGGTCAGGAGGAGGAAGTCAGGGCTCTGAACTGTGCATTAAGCTGCTGCTGCCAAGGGACTCCTGCCAAGGAGAGGAATATGCACTTTACATGCCCCATGCACACAGTCTCTCCTTGCTCAGCGTCAAGGCCACAACGTACCGAGCGGTTTTGTGAGAAAGCAAAACACGTAAGTAAACAGCAGCTGCCTTTAGCTCCAAACTGGTCTCGGTTGGTTGCTCCTGTTTTCTTGTCAGAGGAGTGATTCAGCTAAGGGAAAGGTGATTGAACCATTACCAGAGGGGGGGGGGACAACACCTATTAAAAGAGAAATAATTCAAAATACTGCAAATGGCTCTCTTGTGTTAGAGCGACTGTTTGTCTTGGCCACTGACCTGTCCTTAGCAATCCTTTCTTTTTTCTGCTGCTGGCAAAACCATGTTCAAGAGCTGTAGGGTGATTCCTGGCCTGGAGGGAAGCAGAGCTGGAGAAGTGTCCTTGTCTCTACTCGTACACAGGTTAGCTGGGAGAAACAGCGAAAAACGACAGGACACAGCTGAACCAGCTGCAAGTTTTTGGAGGCTAAGAATGCTGAAGAAAGTGAGAAAGGGAAGGGAATAGGATGCTAAATGGAGTAAAAAGCTTAAACTGAGCAATGGAAACTGTAGATTTAAATGTCAGGGTATATTTCTTAACAGTGGTTTCTGTCGAGTTGTTGGCTAATCCCAAAGGGAAGTGGTGGAAATCTCGTACATGGAGATATTTCTCAAATTAGGTTTTGGTGAAGGCAGCAAAAAATATACACTTACAAAAAAACCAGTTGAACTAGATAATCTCAGAGTATTTTCCCATCTCTAAAATGTGATTTATACTATAAACACTGCCAGACCCTGCAAACTAATCTATTGTACTAAAAGTGACTCAAACACGATTGCTTATATTTTTATACCCTTCATGATGTTAAACATTTGGTTTGCCAGGATGAGTTGAAGTATCCAGGACTCACTTTACTGTGAATGGATTTCATGAACTATAATTACTAGGCAATAAATCCATGCAAATGGGAAACATCTCAAGTCTTGTGCTGGATAGTAGGAAAGGATAGGAACTGATTGTTTTGAGGGGTAACATTTTTGTGTGAACTTGGAAGGAATTAAAACACCAATGCTGCTTTTGAAGGGCCAGTTGGGGCAGGGGCCACAAAATTGTTCTTTACATTAACAGTAAAAAATGCATTTGCACAGCTATTTCTTGGATGGGAGCTCACACAGAGACAGCTGGTTTTAATTAGGCAAACAGATGCAATAGCTGAGCAATTACAACTTGATCATGAGCCCATGCAAGGCGAGGGGATCTTTAGCAGTCTGTGCTTAAACTGCTTGTGTTGGGCAGGATTAGACCTGCAGATGAGAAATCTTGCAGTCAACACAGCAGTCCTTGGAAGCTGCTGGGAGTAAGACTTTTTCCTGTGGCAGACTCCATTTGTGCAACAGCATACCTCCTTCTGATTTGGTGGTGGGTACAGGCCTTGGGGAACAACCAATTCATTGGCTTTGCTGTCATTTCTTCCTGTTTCCAATAGGGAAAAGGATGGGAGAACACTACTAGGTGTATCTCTGGGAAATTCCCTGTCACCATTTTAGTGGAGAGTGCAGGTATTTCTTGTGGGTTGCCAGAGGAGTTTGCTACTGATCAGTAATTATTACCAGCAGTAATTATTATAATGTTCAAAAGGGGGGTTGTGTTACTACAGGCAGAATGAAACTACAATTTCTTGCCCAAAAGAAATAAAAAATCCGAACTTGAATAAGGATCTATCAGTCTGTGACTGGTTTATGTGAAGATCATCACAGTACCAAAAGCACAACCCAGGCTTATCACCACACTGAAAGCAAAAATACTCCAGTTGTTAGTAGCAACATGAGTAGAGTTGTCCCTTCGATCTGTGACTCTTTATTCAGTGTCTTGAAGTATTATTTTCCTCTTCCTGTTTGTAAAAGAAGATGTACAGGGTATCAATAGGTGAGCAGCAACTTCACTTGCATATATACATGCACACATATATGAGTGTGTATATATGTATATATGTGTGTGCATATATATATGAGTGTGGACACACACATGTATATATTGTACAGACTTTCAGAAGAAGTAATTATAAGCTCCCAGCAGTCTAAACTCAGTGTTATCTTCTTAGCATCAGTCACTGGAACAATTGTAGTGGAACAATGATCCAGCACTGCTGAGAAGGACAAACACAAACTCAGCAGAGGAAAGACATGCACTTGTTCATTCAAGGAATTGTGGGGAAACCCCAGCCTTTAACTGCTTGTCATAAAAAGCCATGGCTTCTGCAGGGGTTTCCTGTCACCACTCCTCATCCCCATGTCCTCTGCCCCAGGGCAGAGCCTGTTCATTTTGTCCAACAGAATTGAGAGAAAAGTCTTCTCCTAAGTCAGAGTCCAGACTTCAGGCTCTCTATCTGACCCTGAAAATAGCAGCTCTGGCCCACGTGAGGTTGGACCTTCTTGCCTTCTCACTCTGTTTAATATCACTGACAACTCCGTGTAGGAGGGTTGTTTCTGGCATATATAAGAGCACTCATGAAGCACTGCTCTGCTGATTAAAACATGTGCAAAACAAACCATGTCAGGTCCTTCCCCCTCCCTCCCTTGGGACAGCCACGACAGCCAGCTAAGACCCTCTGTGAGCCTTTATTAGAGAGAAGAGACAGTATAAGCCACTGTCCCGTGGCTTCTAAAGCCACTTTACAAAAGACTGACTCAAACTGCTGCTCCACCAGCTTGAGTGTGCTCATCCCAAAGCTCTCTGATCCAGCAGTGTCTGGCTTGGTTTCCCTGTGCCTCCATGAGAGCAGATTATGCTGAAGTGGAGCTTGTCAGTGCAGGGTGAGAAATGAAAAGGTGATCTCGCTGCTGGAGGAAAATATATAGGCTCCTGCCCCTCAGGCAGGGCATTGAGCCTCCCATCTGGTTGTTAAAATTACAGCTGTGCCCCGGGTTGGCCAGGTTCCCTCCTTCCCCCAGCTGGACCTCACTCCAGGGGGCAATGCTGCTCACAGCTGGCTTGCAAGTGTCTCTCTTTCCTCCTCCTTCTCCTATTCCCTTTAGTTCAGCTCCCCAAATCCCTCCCTGTGTGATAAAGCAGGGGATGTGGGGATTTCCCAGGCCTCCCTTCCAGAGATGGCTGATGCTGTTTCAACAGCCCTGCTAATTCTAGTCTTGTCTCGTTCTGCACCCCCAGCTCCACACTTACCTTAGGCTGCTCTCTCTACTTCTGCCATGATGAAAACATAGCAGTCTCATTTTAATTCTTATTGCTGTAAACAACCCCTTACCACAGGTTTTTCCTCTCCTGGTGTCTTCACAAATTATGTTTGACCTACTGTTCTAAGCAGGGAGCAAGTACATGGTGAAAGGAAATGGTACCACATTCAGGAGTCACTGGGCTCCACATTAGAATGGGCTCTGTCATATGGTGTTGGGCAGACCCTTAACCTGCGTTCCTACCTTTGTGATGGAAATAATTAGAGTGGAGATACCTGAATTCCTTCCAGAATTACACCACTGCTGTTCAAATTTTGAGTTTCATTACAGATCCCGGACCAACCTTGATGTCATAGTGCTTGATTACTGAATTTTCTCCTTTGGCTAGTTGCTTTTTCATTGCAATTCCTGCTGTGACTTTCCCAATAATAGCCTTTTGTCAGTCTATATATTTTTCTGGTTGGAACTGTAGATTTCTGGATAAGCAGTATCAAGCATTGTTTTTAATATTGAGAAATTACATGATAAAAAGCTTTTCCACAAAGCCAATGAAATGGTCTCTGGTGCACATACAGTTATCAACAGTGCTTTGGTGCTCTGTTCCCTTTTACTTTATTAACCCTGTCCCTGTGGGCATTGAGCAATGATCCAAATTATATCTGTGCTGCACGTACGGTGTGTTCTGCTGGCCACTTCTATACAGCAAGACAACACAACAGATTTCTGAAGCTGAGTACTTGTAAACACATTTTCAATGTTAACATAAATTACCTTATGCTTGCAAACATCCATGGTGCATGCATGACTATGTAGCCAAGAAATGGGCATGCTCTCACACTAAACAGAACAGGGAATATTTGCCTCTCTGCAGTGGCTGTAGCTCTGCACCCTCTCTAACAACTTGTATCTGCAATTAAGTTTTAATCACTCATAAAATGACTCTGAGTGAGATGTTATGCTTCCTTCATGTATAATCTGGGGGATTTGTGCTTTCTCTTTGTGCAAATGAGCAAGATGTTTTCCAAAGAGAGATTGAGAGAATCATAAGGAAAAGAGCTGTCTGATGGCCTAGGGCACACACTCATCCAGAAAAGCTGATTTCAGTATCATGCAATGGGCTTTATTTTTACCTTTGGTGGCATCTTTGGGGCTTTGTTAGCTACATGACAGCAACAGATGAACATGAACAGTACATTACTCATCAAAAGCTACCTGGCACGACTACCTCAAAAAAGAATAGAGCAGTGAACAAATACAGCACAGAGAGAAGTGATGAGACTACCTACATTTCAGATAAGTTAACTTTGTCTGTACACTGTTTTGATAAAGAAAGATTAAATGATGTGCTGGAATGAGTGCAGTCTGACTAATGAGAGAATTCACAGTTACATGTGATAGGAGAGAAAAATACCAGAAGGGATACAAACCATCAGGCATCTGCACACTGGTGGATTGTCAGGAAAGAAAAATCTGCTGGTTGGCCAAAGATATTGTTGTTGGCTGGTTTTTTTCCTCCTCCTCTGAGATGTTTCAGCCCATTAGAACCATGTCCAGAGGATCCAGAGATGAAACTCTGGAACCAGAACTGTCTTGCAGCAGCTCCAGGCTATGGCTCCATGAGCAAGGTAAATTTGGGCTGATTGCTGGCTTGTCTTTTCCTGCCCAGTAAGAGCCCAGCTGCCCTCTGTGACACTGCAGTGGGTAGAAAGCAGCTTCCAATGCTTTCATGGCCAAGGAAGCACACTGACATTTATCCAAGGGTGTATCCAACTGCGGACAGGCAGCTCCTTGCAGGATGGCAAAGCTGTGGTGAGTTGTTCGTGTAGCTGTACTTGTGCAGGAGGGAACAACAGGGACTTCATGGGCCCATTGATTTTTCTGAGGGAGTTGAATTTTTCAATTTTATGATTAGTACTAACATTGTATTCCAAGTCTATTTCCTCATGAATTTTCCTCTATTTATTAGGCCTCTTAGGATGAGTACAAGTCATATTAGTGCCATCTAATTATTAGTTCTATTTTTACAGAAAATAACACTGCACCAGAAAAACGATCTGGCAGATGCTTAGCTCAGGGCTAGAACAAAATGAGTCCCCAGCAGCTGTCTAGCCAAGAAGCTGTACCACCACAGTCCTTGAGATAAGGGAGGTTTTTTCTTTCCAATAGTTTCACATTTATCCCACTCCAATATTTTGATCTTGGTGCTTTGTGGGCTAAACCAGTGTATAACAATGGAGAGGACTGAGGAAAGATTCTGTGAATAGCTCTTATGATGGCTCCACGTGCAACATAAGAAAACAGTTTTGTTATGAGAAGCTGTTCAGCTAAATACTCTGAAGGTCACTGTCCACCTCAACCAGTAAAGCTCATCCTGTCTCAGTGGGATATGGCAAAACTGGCAGTAGGGCTCCTTCCTTACTCTGGGCAGTGCTGTTAGTCACAGCCTCGTTGGTATTGCAAGGCCTTGGAGATACCACAGCACCAGGAAAATGGAGAGACAGCACCTGGCAGCTTGAACCAAGCCCCAGCACCAATGCAGAAGGGACCACACACAAAATAAACCACCTTTTCTTTCCAGCAAAGATTTTGGTCATTCATCGTGATGGCATTTGACATGCAAAGGATCCAAATAGCAGGAAAAATCCAGTCAGAGAGGGGAGAGGGCTCTGCGTTTATCAGTTCAATTTTTGTATTTGAAGCCTTATCCAAAATCTAATGGATCAATGGGAATCCTTCCAGTAACTTCAGCTGGGATTTTATAAGGCTTTAATTAATGGCCTGGATGCTATGATTGTGCATGTTCCTCTCACAGTACCACTCAGAGTTATGCCTCCAAAACAGACTTAAGCAAACAGGGCTCCTTGATCAACATTTTGTAAATGGCAAGACAGTAACTCTCTTGGGAAGGACTTGATAGCAAACGTTTGTCTACAACTGTCTAGAAGTTTTCTATTATAAATGGAGGGAGAAGAAGCCATTTTTGACCCTGTTTATGGGTGAGTTTCAACTGTATTAAGTTTAGTTTTCTGATAAGGGGTAACTGTTTAATGTTAAGACTGAAAATGTCTTAGGATTAAGGAGCTCTTTGCAGTTAATGTGAACATTTGGCACAGGACTGTAAATTGCATCTGACTTGGAGAAGAAAGAACATGCTCTAGTGTAAAGATTCAGCTTTTCCTGTGTTATCATTTTCCTGCTGGAGAAGGGTTTCAATGGTGTGGTATACCAATCCAGCTGCTACCCCGATTCTCCAAGTTACTTTTTTCTCCTTGTGCATTTTGAAGAGTCTGTCCCATCTCTTTTTTTAAATCATGCTTCTTTTTTGCCAAAAAAATCATCTGTTTGCCCTTCAGCACCCACTCCATGTCTTGTTTCCAGCAGCCACAAAGTCAGCTATGGTCCTTAAAAGCTGGACTGGTTTTTAATAACCAGCTAACTAAGAGAGGCCGTTAGTGAGTGACAGCTTGTGGTGCTCATGTACCTGCTTGCACCCACAAACGAGGCCGTGCAATCCCTGCCTTATACTAGAAAACAACTGGGTTTGAAACCACAGAGCTGCAGACACAAGGGGAGGGCTGTGATAGCGACTGGGCTGAAAGAGCAGTGCCTGTCCTGGAGAATACCACTTTGTTTATGACTGAGTCTTTCTGCTTTCAGAGAGATGTGGGAGAAAAAATGATAGTATGTGCTCTGTAGGACTGTGTATAGATGTGTGTGTACACTCAGAGACAGGTACATTTATAAACAGATCACAGAACACATTGCAGTGCTCGAAAACACTCCAGTGTGTCTATGGACATCTTGTTCTCTCCTTCTGTCCTTGAGGTGTCAGGTTTCCTTGTTTACAGTCTGCCTCATTCAGGATCTGGAATTCCTAAAGAGCAGTAAAACCCTACCATGTGACTGAAGACTGATTTCCAGGAAAAACGGAAGAGGTTCTAGGAAAGGTCAGTCCTCGTGGTTTCACTTGTTCCCTTCAAGAATGCAGAACAAAGGAGATGAAACAACGTGAAGTCCCTGATCCTTTGTCTCTCTGTTGAGCCTGGAATGAGATTTAAAGGAAAATCCAATGCTTGATGCAGAGCTCCTTACACTCCACATACTTTTCCCCCTCTTTAATGTTTTATTGACATGGGACATTTCACACAGAAGTGGGATTCCTGCCTCCTGGTATGTCAGTCCTTCCAGTGGCTTCCATATTTCCTGAAGAGTTATTTTTGCATGTGCTGTCACAAGTGGTCATAAACCCTGCTTGTGACATCATTAACAAGATCGTGGGACAGATCCAGGCAATAGTGAGTGTAGGGAGGACTACATTAACGTAGTAGCAGAAAATAAATAGAGAGAAAAATGCAAACAAAACCAACCAGGTCATATATACCAAGAGCATCAATGAGAACATTTATAAAGCTCATCAGCAAGACTAGTGAACATTGATTATGTGAGGTTATCTGCTTGAGGAGCACCTGGGTCTCTGGCCCTGGGCTGTAGCTTTCAAAGACCCTGCACTGTAGGAAGTCTGTGGTACCTCTTCTGGCTGTACCCCACAGGTCCCAGGAGACTAGAATCTTTCTGTCTGTGATGGGGACATGTCTACCTTACTATACTGTGTCAGAGTTTGTCCTGAATGAAGTTTTGGGCCATGCAGTCTGTTTGCTAACCAGAAGGCTTATGTGCTGCCAGGCTGCAATTCCACGTCAGTCTGAATCAACAGATCTGATTTTATTCTTTTTCTTTGCCTGAGATCGCATCGGATCTGCTATCAGCTTGGATCCAGCCTGGTGGATCAATGAAAGTTATGACGCTGTACAGATTTGGTTTTCAGTGGCATAGATAAACCAGTGTTGCAAGATCCTCAGCTCAGACTCAGAGTCTGGCTAACTGTAGGTTGTGAAATTTCCAAAGGCGACGAGTGGGAAAAAAAGCAAAAAACCACTCTCCCCTGTGTTGCAACTCTAAGTGCAATCAGTTGCAAACAATAATTCTCTCATTGGACACTCAGATTCATTTGAGTTGTGTCCACAAAAGATTATTTCTACATATATCAGCTAGATGTTTGACCTGAGAGTCAAACCGAAAAATATGCTTGCAGAAAAGTTGCAAATGCAAAATTCCGGCATGGCAGTCCAAGGTCTGCCCTTGACTAACACAGCTTGTCTCAAAATTGTGACCATGTTGAGCAATTGTACAGGGAAAGATCTTGACCATTCTGAAGAACCTCTGTAAGCTAAAACACCATCAATGAGAACCACCAAGAAATGGAAATACTTGAGTAAAGAGAAACACTACAATGAAGATATTTGCTGTGAAGCAGCTCCCAGGGCTGCACTGGCGCTTCAAAGCATTCTTTCTCATCTTCTTGAGCAGTTATGGTTTGAGTTGATCTGTGCCATAGATAAACAAGAGGACTCCATTCCCCTTGATCAGCATTTCAGTTGCTTGCCTTGACTCAAACTGTGGGTTACTGGATGAAACATGAAAGTACAGTGTTTAATTGGATCTGATTCCCACACTGAAGCATCTCTGGTATTAGTGGGCACTTCAACACTTGAACATGACACAAAGTCAGAAAGATTCTAATGAATATTCAGAGATGTTGACTGGATCATGGCAGAGTAGAGAAGCCCCAGTCTTGGGCTGTGAAGGTGATGTAAAGGCAGGGGACACACAGGCAGTCCCTACCTCAATAAGCCTGGCCAGAGCTCAGGAGGACTTTCTCTAAACACTCACTTAAAATTTGGAGAGGGGGTCTAAAAGGGGAAGAATTAACAAAATTTGCACCTGGGAATTAAAGAAACAGCAGAAAATCTCTAGGAAATTCTGGTCCATTTCTTTCCACTTCAGAGAATGGATTCACAATGTGATTTCAAGCTCCTAGAAATCCCTGATAGTATAGACCAGAAAAAAATTATTCTAATCCAATCCATCTAATCTAATTTAATTTCTCACTACTGTGAAATGTTCCTAAAAGCATTTAAGATGTTTTTAGTTCTCTTAAATGTTAACAATCTGCAGGATCATGTCATATATACCATGGCTTTATGGACACTGTTTCTTAGTGGAATTATCATTTAACTAAACTGAAATAAATTGCAAGAGGAAATGCTTATTAATGACAGCTACACCCAAGAGAAGCCTCATGAAGATTTCTTTATTAGGATGATCATGACAACAATAGGAGTATGCCATGCTATGGTGATCTAATGGTCACCACTTTACTCACTGTGGAATTGCCATTGTGGGTTGACCTTTCTTTCAGAAAGAGGGAAGGGTAGCACAGAACAGGCTCCTGATTCAGCTTACCCACACCTCAGTGGGCCTGTCTTCAGGCATCTTTCATGAGTGCAAGGAAAAGCTAAGATGATCCCTCATCTGAACCTGAAAGACCAAGTGTAAGAGCAGGCCAGAGATCTTCATACCTTTTAATGCAGTAAGTAATGTTGTGTATGCAGTGTATCAACCACTGAGAGCAGTGCTTAACACCTCAGGTATTTCTCCATTTTTCCTTGACTAGTACCTTCATCTTCAGATTTCTGTTTTTTTAGTGATGTTACATTGGACTCTGAATATCAAGACTAGTGGCAAGAGAAAGTGTCAGTAATTACTGACTCGATGTTTTCATCAGTAAAAAACAATCCTAAATTGACTGACATGGCATCAGCTAGGGCAGGAGTCTGATCCCTTTGTACTTCATATACTGCTTTGGACCATAAAATCAAATGAGGTCACATAGACAGCCCTGTGCATGAGTAAAAGCATCACAATCTGACACGTGTCTTTGGTGAAGCGCACTGAAGTCCTCCAAAGGGAGATGCAATAGAAGGGTGAAGTGTCAATAGTTCCTTTGACTGTTTTGTGACTCCTGTTTTGCAAAGAGTGGTTGTGTGCTGTTGTTTTGAACTTCACTCATGTTTGTTCTGTTTCCTAGATCTGCCTTTGTGATGACCACTCCCAGAGCAATCAAGCCTGAGGAAATTTGTGTCTGAACTGATGAAGCTCAGTTTTATTCTCAGCTCCTCACTGGAAATTTGAAAGTTTTTGTTCTACCTTCACTTTTTCCATAGTGTTCCTAATTAAAGATCTGTGTGTTAATTCCATCTGGTTTGGTGTCAGCTCTTCCACGTCATCAGCATATATTCTGTTACTTCTAGCATCCCAAAACCACAGGTGAAATGTGCCAGGTAGATTTGCTGTTGCCTCACGTACTCAGCTCTTTTGTTTAAATTCTGAGCCAGATATGATTTCAGTGAACCAAGAAGCTGTGATGATACCATAGATGTGGACTATAGCAAAAACATATTTTAATCAGCAAGAGCCAAACCTGCAGTACCTGCTGCTGGTTGAGACCATGCACTGATTCCTGACACTGGGTTTGCTTTATCGAGTAGGTACAATACTAGGTCAGTGTTGAGATACTGCTGACAGCTTGTGTCCACAGAGGGTAAGTACCTCTGTATTGTATCTTCCCACATTTTCCATTTTGTGTGCAAAATTGTCTTGGGACATTCCTTTGCTTGTTGACAGATACCCAAAGGATACTGATGAGTTCAGCCTGGTTTCTCTTTTCCTTAGTGAATGGTGACAGAATGATATTTTAGTTCTGGAAAGAGAACCTTTTAAACTTCACACATCAACTGTAGACTCTACCCTGTACAGAGTAAACAGTGTCAGGCAGACAGGAGGAGGTCTAGGGTTATGCAAATGGACATTCAACACCATGGACTTCAGGAAGGCTCTGTGTTCATACAGAGACAGAGTTGATGTGCCTCCACACCAAAGCACAGAAGGTTGGCAGGGGCAGGAGCAGCACGTGTTTGGATGCACAAAGACTCCACATTATGAAAACCTTCCCAAAACAATACAGAGGAAAAAAATAAAGTGTTTCAAAATTTGAGCCCAAAGGAAAAGCAAATTGACGTCTAACAAAAGACTTATTTCTTCTCCCATAGAGAGGTATCTGCCACTTACTCGAGCTGGCAAGGCAGTGTCTCAAAAGGCAATTTAACCAAGTTGCATAAGGCCTTGGCTGGATGGCTGTAGAAATATTGAGCCTCTTATCTGAATGCTGGCCACAGCTGTTGCAGATCTTGAAGGAATTATTTCTGTGCCTGTCAAACATCTGCTTTGTAAGCAAATAAATAGGCTAAAACACTAGTGGTGCACATGATATGCTGCAGCTCATGAGGCAGAGCCAGGAGGCAGTAAATGGGAACTTTTTTTTCCCCTGGCATCAGAATCGTGATGTCTCATGAGTGTCTTCAATGGATGGATAGGCCCTAATCCCTCTGCGTTATATAGACCTGTGCCTTGTCATAGAGAAAGAGCCAGTGTGGTCCAAGCACTGATCTCAGTGTCTTTTCTAAGTTATAAATCATCTACAACTGTCCTGAATATTCTGGCATATAGCCTGCAGAACTACATTTACTTTCTGTCTCACCACACAGGAATTATTCCATAGAAATGTGGGTAAACCCAAAATTGCTGATGCTAAAAATCAGGATGTGCATTGGAGCCCTTTGACATTAAGCATCTTTTTCCTTTTGTCTTTTCCCTCCCTTACTCATCCCTAAATTTTTCCTCTACAGCAGTCACAGTGTTAACCAAAGCAGCTGCCTTTCTGTATCTCTAGTAGTTTCCCCATTACCAGCTCTTCCACACTACACAACAAATACCCTCTGGGAGCCTGGCCACAGGGAGTGTGGGGTACCTGTATACTGGGTAACAAGAATACTTTCTGTTCTCTTGTGTGTGTTTTTATGCTACCACCAGTCCCATGAAAACCCTTGATAACTGCCCGTTGCTGTGCTTCTGTGTATGTGAGTCTGCAACATGAACTTCACTCTCCCAAAATGTAGGTGCTGTGGGAGAATCCAGTGCAAATATGAGGACTGGCCACCATATGAGGATACTGATTTTGTGTTTTGTCCATTCAAAACTTTCCTTCCTTGTGCTTTATCAAAAACCATTGGCACTGAAGAGGAGGATGGTGACAGTATGGATGGATGAATGATCAGATGAATTAACATAAAAGGCTGACCTGAGGTCTCTCTCATCTGTTTTTCCCTTGGCAGAGACCTCTAGGTGTTCCTGCAGTGTGTTCCTGAGCCATTTATCCACGTCTTTTTGAAATTATCTTAGTTCAGTGTGACACAGCTTCACATTTTCTTTATATGTATAATCAAATGCAAACATTTAAGATTGCCTAACTGAGCTCTGTGCCAACAGGTAACTACAGTTCAAAGGACCTTTTACGCAGTTAACAGGTTGGACAGCATTTCCTCCACACCCTTCAAACAAAGTTATGGTGTAACATCTAACAGAATTTTCTTGTCAAAATCTGCAGTTCTAGGGTGAGCTCTCAGGCCAACTGCCTGAGGTCTGAGGTCATGAAAGACACTTCTAGGCTGAATAGAAAATCAATGCATGACATTCAGTTTTCAACTGAAGAAGTTGGAATGCATGCATTTCAGGCTCCATGCAATACCTCAAGGCTATTGCCAGTTCTCTGTGTGTCAGCTGAAAAGTAACAAAGCAGTATCACCTTGCAATGAAGACAATCTTATCAAGGACTTCCAACTAATTTCCATTCCATGCTGTGTTGCTGCAGTTTTTATCTCATTATTCTCAATGACACCGGGAAGAGGAGGTGTTGATATACAGGAAGATTGTGTTTCTAGTTACTGCTTAACACTATGGGCAGAGAGTGGGTTTTGTTCTAAGCTTTGCCATAAATCTGGGTTGATTAACATACCTTTGCCTCATGACTTTAAATCTGCAAAGTGATGTGAGCAGTTACACTAAGCGAAGAATTTAAAATCATTACTATATTTAAAGTGCTTTTTCTGGAAGATAGTGCAGGTGGTTTGGCTATACTTGCCATAGGAGAGATCACCCCAAGTGTCTGCTCAGATAATGTATTTGGGAGATTTGCGTAGTTAAGTTTGTGCTCATCATTCACGTGGGTAGCTGGATTTAGTTTAGCTAGGGCTGGAGGTGGTATTTGGCTAGACATGTGTCTTGTTGTGTGAATGGAATCTGAATGTTCAAAGAAAGGAGGGCAGCAGGGAACTGACTCAGCCAAGACTGGCTGCGAGATATGGGGCTCTTCAACTCCTGGGTTCAAATCCAATGAAGTTAATAGGAATCAGATGACTTTCTTGCCATCTGGCAGCCAGTTGGGAGCTTGTGTGCATTGTATATTGTGAATTTTACCATCAGGTTATGGGGCAAGTGACTTCATCAGCTCTAAGGACAAGCTGGTAACAGTGAAGAAAACTGAATAAAGTGTATCAACCTGGAGCAGTGGTGTGATACTTTTAAAGGAGTGATGTGTGGGAGGAATGAATTAAGTCTTAGTCTTATAGCTTTCTTTTCTGACAGAGAAGGACAGACTTCACAGCTCATAAATACCAAGGCTTCTTCCTGAGAAATCAAATAGGTCAGAATCTTCTATCAGCTCTGTGGTCCTTCCCATGAAGTTGGATGATGGTTCTGATGCATCAGGAAAACTCACAGCTCCAACCACACATTTTATTTTGTTTGTTTTAGAAGGCAGAACCCTGTTGAAAAAAATTTATTCTGTTTTCATACTCATTGTGGCCATTTCACAGTAGCCCATGGCTTCATGTGTACTACAAGAACACGAACCTTGTGATTCCTGAAATATTTTGCTAATTTGAAAACAGATCCCAAGACACTTTGCAGTCTACCAGAAGAAAGGGGTTTCCAAATTTCTGCCCAGCCCAGTCTCAGCCCTGGTCGAAGCTCTCATTTCTCCACAGGTGTTTGTGAAAAGTACTGGGGGACTAGTGTGCTTCTCTCACTAGGGACTTAATTAACAGCCCTGGGCAGGAGACTGGGAGGAAAGCAGCTATTTTTTAACAGTTTCTCAATTTGTTTCTTCCCTCCACAGAGCTTAGGGCTCCCTGAGGGATGGCAGCTGCAGCTGTCAGGGGCTGTGATTGTCTGAAAGTGCCCACGTGCCCAGGGACATCAGTTTTGCTGATGGGGTTTGGGGTTGGGCAGGAGGTTTGTGGGTCCTGTGGTGGGTGGGCTCAGTTCGCAGGGGTGTATGTTAAAAGCAGCTGTAGTAAATTGTATTTACTGTAGGAATAAGTGGTCTGCCTGCTCTGGAGGTGGGAGAGGCTTTGGAGGAGAGCCCTGCCTAGGTGGAGCCGGCAGTGCCCAGTGGGGAAGGTCGAGGGCAGCAGGTAAGGCTCTGTGTGCTTTCTGGAGTCATTTATTTCATAGTGCTGGCTGCTGGTGCAGACACTGGTCACAACATGTGTGTGGGAGCAGATGCTCCTTTCGCCCTCTGGGTGTATTTGGAGAGCTGGTTTGGGCCAGCTCTTTGTGGAGCTCCTGCCATGTGATGTTTGGTTGTTTTCTTTTGTTTATATGTTGTTTTAACCATTTGAGTTTCCTGTTTGTCTTGGCTTACCTGGAAACTTGTAGCACCTCTTTTTGTTGTGACAACAATTCATTTTATGCACGATAACGTTTACATTGTTGTCTGGCTGAAACTGAAGTACCAAGAGGTCATCTGGCATAACTGATGTCAATAGAGAGGCTTAGCTACCCTGTACATGTGCTTCCTAATACCTCAGCACAGTACTGGAAGAGCTTTTATTTCTCCATGTAGGTTTATGCGTCTCTTTACATTTCACAGTGGTTATAGAAGCAGAAGGTGGCCAATGCAGCTGGCTTGCTTCTTCCACATGAAATTTCGCGATGGGGAGAGAATTTCTGGCCATTTTCTCTTGGAACTGGATGCTCTGAGCCAAGGGTGGAGCTTCTGGAGTGTTAAAAAAAAAACAAACCAAAAAACCCGAGCAGTAAATCATGGGCGTTGTGCCAGATTAAATGGAGAAAACAGCCCCCCCCCCCAAACTGTTATCCACATTCTGTCAGCGTTAGCAAATAAGAATTAAACTCGTGATTGTGTAACTGAGGAAACTGAGGCAGGGAGTGACCACGAAATCGTTGAAAGAGCTTAGGGTGTCATTTAAGGACTCTGGGTGTGACTTTTGGTTAGGAGTGATGGTTTTGGGTGTCTCAGTGCAAGACCTTTAATAGAACCTGGGGGGGGGGCTTTTTGTTGTTGTTTCTCTTTTTGTTGTTGTTTTGGTTTTTGGTTTTCTTTGTGTCATCCCTGTCTGTGTCCCCTCCCCATCCTGTCCGTCTCTTCACTCTAGATGTTCACCCCTATCTATGAGATATATAGTGCCTTTTCAATGCACAATTCTGGGTGCTGTAGAAGTGAATTATCTGAATAATATATGTTTTGTAAAAGGTGCATCCACCTTCTTCCTTGAGTAAGAAAGACTGCCTGTGCAAAATAGTTCCACCTACACGTACCCTGAAGCTAGAGCCTGATTCAGAGAAACCTACTTAGCTTTTGTCTGCTGTAGTACACAGGTGAGAATGGGCTGCCAAGGACGTGACTTACCATTTCTAAAATATATAAGGCTTATGCAAGCAGCAGCAGATGTAGCTACAAACCTGCCAGAATGTATCTTTCTGTGTGTGAGTGGTGTGTGCTGTTGAAACTGGGTCTCACTTTAAGGAAATAGCAGATGGGACTGTGAGAGAGACAAAGAGAAGTAAACCTTAGCGTGTTTGGCATGTTAATGTGGGCTCTGAGAGCTTTAAAGGGACTATCCCAGAGGCGTGTATTGCTTAGCGTTTTTGGCCTGCCACAGGTAATAAAAGTCTGCGCTCATGAAGAACTGAATGTACAAGTTTATTAAACACCAGTAGACTGTTGTCTTTCTCGAGGAAAATTTCTTGTCTTCTTTCATCACACTTTATAGAGCATGTTGAGACACAATTGGGAACAGTCTGCTGTTCTTGTTCGGAAGCAGGGAGTGTTCCTGTGAATGGGAAAGCTCCATTTGAATTAATCACGGGTGATTAGGCATCTAATGGCCTCTGCAGCTCTTTAGATCTGAGGTCCACAGCAACAGCTGATGCAAAAGTAGTGTGTGTGACAGTGAGTAACAACTATCATGCAAGAGCACGAGTACAGCCCTGTCTATAGGCATGTACATGAGCTTTCTGTTTTCATGGCCTTGCAATTTCATACTTTGACCAGGTTATGTCTTGCAGCTGTCTGCATCATCACTTATTCTTGTCCTCAAAACCTGGGTTAGTTCACATTTTCTGAGGTTTTTTGGGAGTTGCAATAAACTAAAGAGTTGTCAGGAACGTGTGTGTGTGTAGAAATAATAACAGTAAAATCATCACCCCACAGGGAAGATTGAAATTCACAGGATTTTTTTGTGTGTGTCTGCTTGGTTTTATGAGCAAAAAAATTAACCAGATGGTGGTAGGGATACGATAAATGAAATCTGCATTTGCTCTGTGTGTGTATGTATTTATCCAGGTGATTTTAAGTGATGGGAGAAGAAAACACACAGAACCATCCCTTCTTGGAAGCATCCCAAAGCCTGTTTCAGATCTAGGCCTGCTTACTGATCTTCAATCCTTCCTCTGGGGAGTTTCCTGAAAGAACTTACTTTATGCTGGCCATTTCTCTTTATACTACTCCATGTACATATTGTGAGGGAGAAAGATCTTGCCATCACACATCTAAATATCCATTTCAAAGTGAAGTAAAAAGCATGAGATGGCTTTTTGTTCAGCATTTGTGCAGGTCCTGCTCAGCAGGACTGCCTGTGATTGAGGTCCTTTATCTCTGTGTCAATACAGAAAGCAAGTAAAATAAGCTGCTACCTGGGGCAGGCCAAATTCCTAAATCTGACCAACACAAAAAACCCAAGGCTCTTCAAATGCCAGATAGACCATCTGTCAGTGTGCTATGCCAAGTTTCTGGAAGACCAGCAATGCAACTGAGATTGTGAAACTATCTAAAACGTTGCATAGATCATTGTTTGTGATAGGAAACTTTTAAGTTGTGATTGAAGCCACGAAAAATCCTGGCGTGTAAGTCACGGTGTCTGGGAAGGGAGCAATCACAACAGCAGTTCAACTGACTCCCCAAACCAGCCTACTGATGACATTGGACATATTACAGGGCCAGGCACTTGGGGTGAGGCAGCTGCATTTCAAAAGCCTGTGTAGGGTAATATGTTCCACTCAACTGTTCTATTCATGTTCTTGGAGGGTAACTCACATGAAAGTATTTTTACTGAGACTGGCTTTAGTGTGGTGAGTACCTGTTGTAATGATTCATATAAAGGAAGGCATAGATCCTTGATCCCCCTGAGTACTTGTTTGCATCCTGATGGATTTCAAGAATGAATAGACTATGAGGTGTTAAAAACTTAGCCCAGGCTGAGTGGGTGGAGGAAAAGGGATATTGCTAAATGAGTACTGTGCTATTAATTGCTGAGCAGATGCCTCCCAGATTGTAAAAACAGTCTTTTTGCAAGGCTGCCTCTGTGAGGTAAGATGCAGCTGAATAAGTTCCAGTTTGACAACAGTGAGAAGGTGGCCACAGCAGTTGCTTAAAATTACTGCTCCAATACTTGAGCTAAGATTAGGAATGCTCTAGGCTTGTGTTCTCCTTCTCAGAGCTTTTGCTTCCTTAGTTCCCATTAGTGAGACTATGGGCTTAACTCTTTGGCTTTTTTTTTTTGCTCTAATAAGTACTATTTGATACCAACACTTGTTTAAGTGGCCCAGGTGGATACAGGTAGAAATGGAAAGCTCTTCAGTCTGAATTAAAGAACTAAATTAAACTGGTGTTGCAGATCCATCCACTGTGGCTTTGCCCTTTACCAGTAGGGTTTTTTTTGTCTTCAGTTTCCGTTCCAATTGTGTGTCCTTAATTTGCTGACTTCTGTCTTATGGGGATAGATACTTCTCAGCCTACACTCCAGTAAGAGGCCGTGGCCTTGGGCCCTGATTCTGCAGATGGGAGTGTCCTTACCCTAGTTTCCACAAGTGTACTACGAAACCTACAGGTTTCTGTACTAAAATTAAGTACAGGCCTGTGTGTTTGTATAACTGGGACCTGAGAGAACTGAGAGAACATTTACCTGAAGCAGAATGTCCCAGAGACTGTGCTTTTCACTTGTAACCCTCTGATGTGCATGTGCTTTAAATTTCTTCTTGAAATGCATCCAATTTACTGTGTCTGTCCTTTTTCGAGGAAGGAAGGAAGGAGAACAGAAATATTTTAGGTTGTGATAGTTGCATTTGACAGGGGATGGGATCAGTTTCTAATTTGACAAGGTAATCATCTCTGTCTTACAAGGTCTTGTTCAAGCATCTCTTGGTGTGCAGTGGATTTATGGGCAAAGATCTTCAGTGTCAGCAAAACAGTGGGTCTCTTAAGGTCACCTTGGATGGCTAGTGAAGGGGCCTCCCAAGTGCTATATAAAGGGAATTTAGCAAGGCACAGAACCAGTGTCATTCTGCAGTGAGAGGTTCTGAAAAATGTGTGGCACTCTTGTGTAGGTGACAAGTGAATTTCAGGGGTGTAGAGAGAGATTGTGTGCTCAGGATCTACAACTCAACATGTTTCTGGAACTGTAAAAAGGACTGAAAGAAAGCTTAGGGATCTGGGATGAAGCTCTGAGATGGAAGACTGGCTGTAGGCACAGTTTTGTAGATTGGGAAGTGTATAGAATTTTATGGTTTGTTCCCTGGTTTTTAGTGACAAACAACCCCCTCTTCCAAAAAAACTACTGCATGTGGAGTTGTAAGTCACAGTGAAATTCGCACCTAGAAAAGCCAGAAAATGAAAAATTATTTTCCTTTATTTTTGTGCATTCTCATATTTTCCTTTGATGTCATGATTTCAAAGTGACTGAAGTCTGCTTTACTGCTGTTGTGAGGATGACAGTCATCACCTCTAGCTACAGAAACTGGGTATCTGCTACTCATCAGGTCTTCCTTGACACACTGATGAAGGCTAACTGTGTACCTGCAGGATGATTAGCCTTTACTAAGACCTCTGGTGGAATAACACCTGGATGTGTCTGGCTATCTCTGTAGCCAACAGTTAAACAGCTCCTAAGTTAGGAGCACGTGGCAGCCATCTGACCACACTCCACAAAGATCTGTCTTCTTGTGCTCGTTGCCAGTAGTCATACCTTGGTGTAGTGCTATCCAAACCCTTTTCAGAAGTGCTGGTTTCCAGCAGTTCCTGTTTCTGCTCTGGTCTTCAACCTGTGTCGAGCAAGGTTTCGTGAGAGCTGTGCTCTGTGCTAACGGGTAGAGGGGTGACTACAGACTTAAACTGACAGTATCCTCAAGCTGTGGGAAATCCTCTTTAATCCAGTGGCACTTGTTTCACAGAGTATGATAGAATTCTTTGGTGTCTAAGTGGATTGGTTTGCTGCTTTCTTCCAGTAATTCTGGACAAATTGTGTTGTCTTGAATTTTGGAGGAAGTAAAGGCCTATGGAAGGCTTTGATGCTGTGGAGACTTGAAAACAGACTTGCATTGCACAGTTCAGCACTCTGGCAGTCAAAAAGGTGACAAAGCTGTATCAGATCACCTCAGGAAAGGGGAGTTACTGTGATGCTTAGATCTGCTTTCAAATATTTCTCCCCCTAAATTTGGGGGGTTTAGATTCAGTTTAGATTGAGCTATAGCATCTCACAGAAGAGAGACACTATGGTGTGCTGCTTCAGAAGCATTCACTGCTCCTCCTTGAAGTCTGTCAGGAAATGGCACTCCCACTTTAGGACTGAGAACATGGAAACAAATACCAAGAAGGGAGTGAACTTTCAGTTACTTTCATGTGAAATTGTTTTCTGTGAGTTTTTTAACATATAGTTGTTACTGCAGAAACCTGTCACCTAGAGACAGGAGACACTGAATTCAGAACCCACGTTGTGTCACTGTTGTTCAGGATGCAGCAGGGTCACCTGGCTGGCCAAGAACATGTGCTGAGCTCTTCTCCCCATCTCCTGTAGTTGTGGGCATTTGTACCTGTGTGCACTCATGCTGCAGAAGCCTTCTCACTGCAAAGCATCTGGCATCACGTGTTCAGAATAATCCGAAGCTAAAATGGGAGCATTCACTTTCCCTTTCCCTCCAACCGGAGTCCAGAACAGGCAGCGGAGTCTGTCTTAGACTTGTAAGTTGTGCAAGATTTTGGCACTGAAAGCATGTGGCACATGCTGCCAAAGCTGGGGAGCTGTTGAAGGAAAGGATCAGGGAACCCTATGCAGGACTGTGAAAGATGCCAACATATAAGACCAGCCTGTGGTGCCGAAGTGCTCTCCTGAGTAACTCCTGCGGTGATGGAAGGGTCTACTTATAGGACTGTTGACCTTTGGATCTGCTTTTCTTGTAGTGTGTTATGTCCATCCTCAAGTCTTCAAATTATGTAGAGGAGTAATTTTCCCAAAATGCATGATTCTGTTTTCCAGTGACGCATAAAGTCGAGGTAAATGGGAACGACAGCAAGACAGATGGCTGGTGGTAGATCACTTACACAGGCCTGAGAATGCCAGCCTCTGGGTGGAGAGGGGCACTGAAAAAGTGCTCAATTAATCTTGCTGGAGGCATGAGTTGCTTGTGCTCATGTTCATGTGAGCTGCTGTGGGAACTCTGCTGTGGTTGTGAATGTGTGTTGTCTCTGAAGATGCCTGCACAAGAGTGATCAGTCTTCATGTTAACACCTTCCCTTTCAGGCAAATAAAGCAATTTGTGCTCAGACAAGTATTTGCAATTCTCCCATTTTGTAATTAATTTTTCAAACTGTATTGCCATTCAGCTGTGGAGAAGAAATAATACCATCCACCCACAAAGAAAGGGCAGGAAGCAGTCTATGATCTCTTCAGGCTAAAAACTGTTTGTTCAAAAGGTTTGGCAGCTACTTTCAAGTAACAAAGGTCTTCACAAAAGCATGGACTGGGTGATGATTGGTGTGAGGTGTTTGGTTGGGTTTTTTTCAGCCTGTTTACCTTGTACCCCTTAACCTGCCTCCATGCTGTACCCTGCTCTTTTTGAACATGTCTCTAAAAGGCAGGGCTATTGCACATGAACAGCGTGTGCTTAATGGGACAAGTAAAGAGAATCTTTTCTTTTAAGGTAAACAGAGAGCTGGTAGGAGTTGCCCTTGATCTGTTCCCCTTGTACCACTGGAGATGAAATTTTCTGATTCCTCCTGGATATGGCACTGGATGAAGGACTCATCAGACACCTGTATTAGTTTACTTGGGCTATATATAGCACAAGACAGCAACAGCAGCGTGATAAGATAGTTCAAGAAAGCTGATCAGAGCTCAGTAAGGGGATAGCACAGACTGTCACCTACGTGCTGCCATTGCAGCCAGTACATCTCATGTGAATTCCTATGTACAGATCTGCAGGTGAAGTACCTCCCAGCATGGTCTTGCTGGAACTCTGCTCAGAGCAAAGGATTTCCCTTAGAGCTGTGGCAAGCAGACAAGCTTATGCAGAACTTGAGCATGCATCAGAAGGTATAGATCTCTTTCAGGGCATCTGCTTTTGTAGGGAATTCTTCTGGGTTCTTCCTTATGCTGTTGCAGTCACTGACTTTGGGTAAAGAATCTGTTTCAGACTAACAACCATAAAAACCCCACAGCTATAGTAAAGCTTTGGTGTGTTTGAAGCACTGGAATGCTGATTTTTCTCTTCTACCTTAGTACAAGGAATCAACCAAGAGTGAATGAGATATGAGATACTTTCAAACACCAAAAAAAGGCAGCTTAAATAAGAAGAATTGTGGCTCATGCATCTTTTCCCTATCTCTCCCCTGCTTCTTAAATTGAAACCGAGACCTCCTTGAAGTCAAGAAGGTTTTAACACCAGAACTGGATTCTTAATCTGGGGAGTGTTACATTCTGAGTAAAATTTAGTGTCCACAGTTACAAGCCCAAATCTTTACTGGTATAAATTAGCATAAATCCACTCACTGTGGTGACCCAATTCAGACTTGCACACATATTCCCTCTGCTCCTTTTACACATTGCTTTACCTCAGTTTTATCAGATCTGTGACTGCTCAGTGACAAAGTCAAATGATAGAGGGATGGTTCTGTAGTGGCTATTTGAGTGCTGAACATCAGAAGCTTCTCTGACTGTTTCAAAATCAGAGTAACTTACTTTGTAGCATCTGTCATTATGCAATGCATCCTTTGCAGCCTTATAAACCTTTAAAGGTTTATAAATTACTGTACAGAACACAGTAATTTATTACCTGCACCTGAAATTACATAGCAAACTGCTGCTGGAATTAGAGTGGAGTTCTCTGTACTGTGTGTTCTATGGAGTACTGTGTACTATATAATAAATTACTTAACTCTCCTGTTTAGCAACACCTGATTGAGCAATAAGATGCAAAGCAGCACATGATGAGATCACTTTATGTATGGTTTGAAAACCTCTAAAACTATAAGACAAAGCGAGTATCTTATATTTAGAGTGACCTGAGTCATTCTAAGCAATGCTGACTACCCACATACCAGAGCTTTAGTCATGTTATAGAGGTTAGTGAATCAGGACTTGTCTGTGGATACCTTTGTCTGTGTGAGTAATTGTGCTGAAGTTAATAACACTTGTTAATAAAGTACAGCTTCTGGGAATTGGGTCAGATCAGGCCTTGTAGGATGTTTTGTATCCTAACACATCATTCCATTAAACATGAACTTGTACTGATACCTTTCAGTGCTGTAATAACTGTAATTAGTGGTAGCTCTTCTGTCGTATAAACATCTGTCTTTACCATGCAGATTTTCTGGTTAATTCTGCTGTTGACTCTTCCCAGCATGTCTCATGGGAGAGGTGTTCTGCCAATTCTGAGCCAGGCAGATGTGTGAAAACATGCTAGAGAAGCAGCTTTATGTTAACACAGTAGGAAAGTGTCTCTGCATGTGACACAACGGTCAAAACTTTAAATCATTAGACTTAATGAACTAAGATGTTTGTAAGCAAACAGAATGTGGTAAAGCCTGAGAGGAGAAAGCATAGTACGAATGGGGTTAGAAGCAATTAAAACATTTTGTTCATATGCATAATGCTGCATTCTTAAGTTTTTAATGTTGCAATTGCCAGCAGCAGAATGAAGGTGCATAACTAATCCTGTCCTGCTCAGGTGTCCATGCCTTGGATGAGGTACCAACCACCCTGATGTTCCACCGACTTCAGGGTGTCCTGGCTCAGTACCTTCCATCCCTCATTCTGTTTGGTGAAGGCTCAGCTCTCAAAAGGAGATGACAAAATGCCTCTTCAGTACAAAGAAGTTTGGAGTCCTTCTCAAACTCTGAAGAAATGTTTGTGTTAGTGGGTGAAGCAGGGAAGTTTGTTTTTTTGACGTGTTGTTGGTTAACTTGGGACAGCAGTTACACAATTGTAACCCTGCTGGATTTCTGCTGAAATGTGTGGTTGGATCTCAGTTTGCCTCATGTGTCTCTGCATGTTCCAGCTTCCCTTGGTAATAGGAGGCTCTGGCAGTGCTCATTGCTGGGCTCTTGCATTCAGTCTGCTGCAGGTGTATTTCAAAAGCCTGAGGCCAGGTTCTGCTTCTGTATAGAAGCTCTGTAGCTCGGGTAGCTCAGCTGATTATCAAAGTGGCTGAGACCAAAGCTGTTGTGCACAGTGTAGTGAGAAAGGTGTTAGAGGAGCAACCAGCCTCTCTGAGAGGGCCAGGTGTCATTGTGACCTTGCTTGATAACTGTTTTATGGTAAGTGGCTTTTGTCAGGCAAATTCAAACCCTGACATATAACCAACAGCTGAGAAATCACACCCAATGTTTGCTTAACCTGTTGGTTTTGGGGGTCTGCCTCAAACAGAGTTGTCTCATTCCTCTGAAAGGAATAGTGTTAAGGTCAAATTGTTTAGCTCCTGGTTTCTGCTCCGTAGTTTTGATCTGTTTGCAGCTGCCATGAGGTTTGCTTCAGTGCTCCTTTGAATTTCTTGATAACCAGAGCGAGACGTATGCATTACAGACAGAAGAGGCAGGGGAAACTATGAGGACTATAGAAATTGATATGAGAGCACATTAAGGGAGGGAGAGGGTGATTTTCTGTTGCATATGCAACTTCCCAAGGTTACCCTTCCTAGGGCAGTACAAGGGAGGGAGGGAAAGTGCTGAACTGGGCCATAAAGGCTGCCTTGGTTATGAACCTGCATTATGGTGACTTAATTCACCATAGTGCATTAATTCACTTAGGTTCTTACAATGTGCAGAGCCTTTGTAGCCACTGAGAAGTAGGGCTTGCCCTACTGAACTGCCATGTGCAAAGTACTCCAGAGACACAAAATCCTCTATAATTGTTCATGGTAATAACTTGCGTACTGTGACATTTGCTTGGCGCTTCTCTAGCTCATTTTTCCTTTGATTCTGGGTCTGTAGTTCAATGAACTCAACAAATTTACCTTCCTAGCTGCTTCTAATTGAAATTACTGAGGCAAAATTGCTTCCAAGAGGTAGTGCTGCCTTACACAAATCTGATCTTTCTACTGCATTCTTTATTCTCCATTCCTATGTCTTGACCCCTTCAACTATCTGTTCCTTTGTTTCTCCAGAGACCCTTGATACCTTCTATCCCACTTTTCTCCTTAGCGGGTAGTGAACAGAAAAAGCTGATGTCTTGCCTTAATCTGATCAGGGAGATGGTGAAATGTTTATTAGCCATTTACAGACTCTCTAAAATGCATTAGCATTCACCCAGAAGAAAAGGATTGCTCAAGGAGCAACAAGATCAAGGCTGTAACTTGAAGTTGTTAGTTAAAAATAAATTGAACAATGGACAATGAAGGACATGTATCCAGAAAAAAGTTTCTTGGCAGTTAGGAAACTCCTTGAGATTGTTTGTTATTTTTTCCCAAGGAGTAAGATGGACTTGCTTAAACTAGACACATACATAGGACCAGGCTGTAAAGCTGGGATCCAAGAAGGGAGTTTTGCAGAGTCTAACTGCTAGATTCTAAAAATTGACTTAGATCTTTCTCTTTTTTTTTTTTTTTTCTTATTTTATTCTTTTTCCAAGGAGCATGTCCCTAGTTCTGTTTTACTGCTGCAGTGGGCTGAATGCAGAGGGAGGAGGCTGTCCTGTTGAATTTCTACCTTATCTCTCATTTCCCAAACATGGTGTAACCCTAACCAGAGAGATCTCAAAGGGACAGGACAGTAATGAGTTCTTAATCAACTTTGCCACAGACTTGCAACTACTGTTGATGTGCTTTTGTTTCTTGAGTAACAAAGACACATCAGCTTTTCCAAGATGAAAATATGGAGTAAACTTTCCAACTAAGCTAACTTGAAGACTAATTAGTACCTGGTCCTTGTTATATTTGCAGTTGCTAACATGATAGCATGACAATTACACAAAAGTTTAAAAATATGCAGCCTTTTCTGCAGTAAAGACAGGAATCCATAGCCAGAAAACACCTGATTTCTTGGGGAGACTGCTGCACTAGGTTGTCTTTTGTGGTTTCTTGGAGAAAGAGTGGGATGGGAGGGAATTTGAGCCCAAGGCAAGACTGAAATCTCCTTCAAATGGTCACATATATGTCAACTCTCATCAAAAACATCAGCTTGCTACTGAAAAAATGTATCAGTGTGCATTTCCCCTGTTGTTTTCTCTGATGCCCAGCTCAGAGGCTCTATTTTTCTGATGTAATTTCACAGTGGTCTTTGTTGCAACTGCAACTAGCTAAAAGGAAATCAAGACTTTGACTGTCTATTCTAGTAATGGAAGGTGCTGGTAATTCTCTCTAGGATATGACCTTAGAAAGAGAAGTATTGAAACCAGCTAATGTAAGAAGAAAGAGTAGGATACCTTAGTGCTCAAACCAAAATTGAATCTGGCACTGTGTTCCCCAGTGTGTGACATTTTCAAATGCCTAGTTTGAGGACTGGTCTCAAGCTGTGTCCGTGGTCTGGCAGGGCCCACTGGAGGCTTCTGTGGTGGGGACAAGATGTCCCTCAGTCTCTAAACCTCTACTCAGCTGCCACCAGTAACATCTCATCTGTGTGTGACAGCATGTCCTGGTAGTTTTCAGGATTTTCTTGTAAACCAGTGACCCAACCACTGATTGTGGATGTCACTGTTTACTGCTGTTTTGTTTCTCCCATGTCTCTCTAGGGCAGTGTCAGCGTGGGTTTGAGTATGAGAACAGAGTGTAAAGGAAAAAACTGAAATCAGGGAACAAGCCCAGAAACATTGGGTACCTTGTGACTAACCAGATGCACAGTAAACCTAAGCAGTTGGCTTCTCTTCCTGCTCTGTTACTTGAGACTGGAGTCTGTGTGTGTTTCTGCAGACACATCAGTAATCACCTCCTGGGTTTCTTGCTGGGGTATGTATTCCAGGCAGCTCTCTCTCATCTGTGGCACCTGGTTGATGGAGGCTGGGTAATGGTACAGATACTCCACTGGAAGATAAGGCTTCCATTGCCTGCCAGGGGAAGAAAAAAGCAGGAGCATTTACAGCAAATGTAACTACTTAAAGAAAAGGTGTTATGAGTTATCACAATTACGTGTTATTCTTTAAACGTATTTTATAGCATCTGCTCCTGTCATTCTCAAATCACATGTCAGACTTGGATGTGCCTTGAGGTGTGATCATTTGAACATAATAAATCTGGGTTTCCTTCTGTTTTCTCTTGATACCCTCAGGATGACAACTTTAAGAGATTTAATGTAGATGTGAATGTGTGGCACCTCTAATGTGGTAGGGGGTATGAGGCAGCTGGGGTTCAACACCCACCCTGAAATACCCACAACACCCTGTGTTCTTCTCACCTCCTGCTTCTACCACTAGTAAACTTACCTCCTGGAAAGGGCATCAAGAATGGGAAGTGAGGAAGAGAGTATGTAAATAGTGTTAGACTTGGATGTGGACATGCGTGTAGGGCAGAAGAGGTTATATATACTGGGTTATGTTTTCTGTGTTGGCTTGTTGCCTCGTCATGAGGGTTGAAACCTTCTGAGAATATCACTGTTCAGGTGATGATAGCTGGTTGGATGATTTATTGAGAGTGTAAAAAGGAGTAATAACGGTCAATAAGAGAAAACAGTTGAAAAGGTTAAATAGTGAAGATTCACACTGGCCTTTAGTAGAAACTGCGCACCACATTCATCACTTCTGATGTTGTCTGGTGGATAGATAGACATGACTGACCTCTGTTCATATCACAGAGCTGTTATTTTGACAGTAAAGATACTGTTTGAGATGCTTTTACTCTTTCCCTGTGTCCCTGCCCCCTCAATGCTACAAAGATAGCTGTTGACCTAGAGCATCCCTTCCTTCTCATTCAGTTTTTATGCCATAGCAGATATTTATCTTTAGGCAGGAAGTGACGGGGTCATTCCCTGCTGAGCTGTCAGATTAACAGAAGCTGTTTGAGAGAAATCTGATTTATGCAGGAGTAGCTGTAAAAGGGAATGGGGACAGAAAAAGGAGGGATGGTTCAGACCAGGATAAGATGCAGCTACAGAGCTAAACAAAAAGGAGCAAAAATAGAGGCAAATATTTCTTGCCCTTTTAAACTTAAGAAGTCAAACTCTTTATTTCTGACTTGGTCTGATAAAAGCTAGATCAAGAGGAAAATAATGCTAAGTAGGAGGTTTGCAAAGAAAAACCTTGCTTGCATTAGTATTGACTGGCAAACTTCATAACTTTTGGAGCAGTAAAATTGCAGTGTAAGCAAGACCTTTTTTTTTTTTTTTTTTTTATCTTCTCCCTCCTTTTTAAAAAGCAAACACAACTCCCCTGTCCCTCCCCCCCAAAAAAACCCCCAAAGCTGAACCTTCACAAGAAACCCCAACCAACTAAAAAAGCCCCAAAACAAACAAACAAACAAACCACGCCCCCCCTCCAAAAAATAGTAAATTCTTATGCAGAGGGCCAAGGGCAAGAAACTCAGGGAGCTGGAGAACACGTTTTGAAGGACAAAGTTAGAGTGGTGTGTGCGGCATTGTCTGCCACTGCCACATGCATGCTCATGCTAGCAGATGGTTCCTTTGGCTCTAGCTGGGAGGGAAGAGTTGGAGTGATTTAAGGGTACAGAGTTAAGTGATTAAAAACATGGGAGTGTCAGAAACAAAGTAAAGTAATGGTGGTAGTTTGACATGTGAGTTATGCCTGAGGATGCTGCTTCAAATGCAGCCCTTACGCAATAACAGACGTGTGGAGAAAGGTAGCAAGTACATCCTGCAGATAGGGCTAGAACAGCCAGGAGCTTGGTGTTGCTACTCAGATCTCTTCCAAGCAACCAGAGCAGTTGTGTGCTCAGGCAGCCTTCCTGGCTACTAGTTAATTCCTGTACTGTGCTGTACCTCTGGGCTTCAGGACACAGGTGTTGGTTGTGCCTGGCTTGGGTAAACAATAGGACCCACAATACCAGGGAGAGGCAGAGTAGATTTATTAAAAAACAAAACAAAACAACCAACCAAACAAAAAAACATGTTAGGTGAGAGAATTGTTTTACCAGAACGAAACAGGATGGATTTATCGGGAACCAAAGCTGAATTAGAACTCTGCTGGAAGGGCAACCACGCAGCTCCTTCTTATGGATTTATTCTATGACTAAATATAAAAGCACTTCCAGAGGCCTCGGGTTACAGTCAGGGATGGATGCCTGTATGGTGTTGGGTCTTGCCATGACTTCTAGGGTCAACTGCTCAGGCTTTCAAGGTGGGAATTATTTAACTGTCATCATCCCTTCAGGAGATTCAACTCGCTTGTCCTGTTTCTGGTGACAAGATCAGTGCTTCTGGCAGACCTGAGCTTAGGAGATGATTGTATGAAATGAGAATCTTTTCTATCCTGTTAATTCCATTACAGATGGTTGAAACCTCTACTGCAAGGGAGATGGAGGTGCAGCAACATAGAACTTGGGGGAAAGCTTGCACATGGCAGAATGAAGACTTTGCTGGTGGGTGATTTGGGGACATTTGGTGTAGGCTGTAGGGCTAGAGTGCTCTCTGCTGTTGCATTGCAGCTCAGAATAATAGCTGTAAAGGAAGAGCTGTTTGAGTTTCAATCTTGCCTTAAGCGTTACTCTGGACAGCACAAATAACACAAAGGAGGTAGTGAAGCTTAAAAGGAGAATTATCTGGTGCAAAAACAAACAAAAACATTAGGGTGTCACACAGCTGCATTCCTTTCGCAGTAGGCCATGAGTAAGGAAAAAGGAAAATGACCATATTGTTTGGAGCAGTAAAGCTCTTCACCCCTCTCATCTTTCACCATGGCTGTATTTCTTTAGCACTGGCATTGGGCTATTTATTGAACACATATAAATTATATATGTTCCTTTTCTGGGTAAAGTATAGGAGGCCCGTCCACCTCGGTCTGAACTCTCCTTTCCCTGACCCCTCTCCCTTTATGTTTAGGGGACCTTCTTGCTGCTTGTGGCATCTCTGCTGAAGCAGAGTTTGTTACCTTGGAGCTTCCCTGAAACAAGGTGCTTGTTCTCAAGGAGTTGGAACTAATTCTTTTGGCTACCTCAAAACGCCTCTTCACTCATTATAGGAAAGAGAGATGGTTCTGTCCTGGGAGTAAGGTGGGGGAAACGTTTGTGGGACCTTAAAGGTTGCTGGATGATTCTGTGGTACTGGAGAGTCCAGTATTGGCATTTCCTTCTCTGTTGTAACAGCGGGATTTCCAGTAGTCTCTACAGGAACTGTTTATCTAAAGGCTGTGTTGAGTGTTTTGAAATAAACATGTGTTTTGGCTATGACCTCTTTATTACTTTTTTTTTTTTTTTTAATGCAGGATCTTAAGGGAGGTGGGAGGAATAGCAATGATGAGATCAGCAGATACAGAGTTGAAGATCTGGAGCTCTCTCCTTGTTTCTGATCCCAGACCCCTGGCCAGATTGTAATTTGCGTAATCCCATATTTACTTCCCCTCTGTGTTTTCAGCTGGTTGGAGCACTCTTTGCTTTCTGGTAACAATCTGCCCTTTATTGCTTTAAAGGTAGAAGAGGAATTTCTGCATGGGGGAGGCTTGCAAAAGCACTCTAGAAAGAATGTCAGGGCATAGCTGCATACAAACTGTTACTGTAAACATAAAGCTTTTCAACTGATCTGTGCAGTATAAACCTGACAGTTTTGTACAGTGTCTGACCAAGTCATCCCCTGAACTAGTTTGGAGACCAGACTATTTGTTGCCAATGTCTGATATCTCATTTGTTTCATGTATGTATTTTTATCAGGCCTGGAATTCTGGCTTTATCAGGACCTGTTCAGGACTCTATTTTTTCCCCAGTCTAATTTAGCACAATACAGTTAAAAATTAGTTCATTGTTCTTGGGAGTTTATACACTGTTAGTGTTCCCATGTGTCACTATTGGTATTAAAGTGAATCTGAATTACTGAACTTTACAAGGTGGACTTTAGACTGAAAGCAGATGGAGTAAATTCTCTTAATTCTGTCTGGGGTTTTTTAAAGGGAAAGAAGAATTAATTTCATCCTTTCTGCCGATTAAGCTTCAAACAGTGATGATTTGGAACATATGGGAAGTGTAAGACTATTCCCTTCTGCTGAACTGTTGTAGAGGGAATTTTATCAAGGTAAATAAGGGTGAATTATGCAAAGAATCAAAAAGTCAGATTTTTTTTTTTCCTTTTAATTATTGTCTAGTAGAATGTTGGATCTTCAAAACTATGGGTATAAATGAAAATATTATTTCCAAGTCTATGTGATCTCAAAGCAGAAGCAGCCCAATTGTTATGCTGTTCAAGGCTTCTCCTGTCATTCCTGGTCAGTAAAATCCACAGTGAGAAATTTGCTTGATTAAAAGTAAATTCACGTTAATAACTGTAAGTATAGTTTACAATAATTGTTGGAGTTTGAAGCATCAGAAAAGGGAAGGAAAGAAATGCTATTTGACATATTGGTCTGTCTCTCTTTTTTTTTTCTTTTCTTTTTTTTTTTTTTTTAAATTTGCAGGCTGCTTTTTCCATACAGGAACAACTTATTTTCTAAAAGCTATAGTTTCTAGGTACTATGAGATCTTAAGTTAAGATTATTTGTAACTTAGTGACACAAAACTCAGCATTTATACAGTGACTGTTGCAAAATCAAAAACGCATTTTTTTTTATTTTCCTGTAGATGAGAGAGCAGTAGTTAAAATTGTAAATGTTGTTTTAAGTCCACCTTAAATACTGCTGGCTCTGACTATCAGAGCACTGATTAATGTGGAGGAACAGTAAGAAAAAAATTGAAATTAGTTTTTGGAATCCAGAGGTGCTTTCAATATTTCAAAATGTGTTTTCTAACACAAATTATTTTTTTGGTAGAGATATTTTTTCCTCAAAGCAGGAAAAACGATAATAAAGTATTTCAACACCAAAATGCACTGAAAGGAAATATTTTCCCCAGAAAAAGTGAAATGTTGCATCCTGTAGCTTAGTCTTTGAACCATTTGGGATTTAAATGTACCATGTAAATACTGTGCTCTAAGGACAGTGAAATCAGACACTGAATTTTAAAGTGGAACCTGAAACTTCTTGGTAGTCACAAGACTGAGAGCTGATCACAAGCTTCAAGATGAAATAATGAAATTTGCAATGCTTTTTTCCTTCTTAGGTAGTAGGAGTCAAGTGTCTGATCTGCACCCAGATGAGATCAAGGGCTTTCCAGAATGTGGCATAGCTCGATATGATTCACAGTCCATGGTAAAGATCCCAGTTTGTTGTAATCTCTGAAAGGGGAGAAATGATAAATAACTGAATGAGTCCTCCTCATGGTGACAGTCATCTAAAATCAAAAGGCAATATGTGAAACACTTGGGTTGTGCCATCCTTATGCTCCATATATCCATCGTCCCAAGGCAGTGGGTGATGATTAATCTTGGCATGATGCCAAAGAATCTTTCATTAATATGCTGATGTATAATAAATGAAAAGACTTAAAAATCAAGATGCCTGAGAACTGGCTTAAGAATAATGCAGCAACCTAAGAAGAGGTTTAAATGTTACTGGTAACGATTTGCCTGCGAGAAATGGATGTGGATACAAGGTAGTGTTCTCTTGATGGGAGCTGATACTTCTGGCACACAGAGATGAGTGTCCCTGCAGTCTCCTAATGCCAGTCTACTTCCCCAGTAATGGTGCTGCCTGACAAATCAGCAGTTATGGGAAGAAACTGGACATAAAGAAGCTCTGAGCGGGGACAAATGTATCACTCATCAAGCAGGTCATATTTGAGCCTCTCTTGTGTTCTCTGTATTGAAATTGTTAAATGTATGTCACTTGGTGGGAAGCTAGTTTTGTTTGTCTAAGCAGTATTTCTCAAGAGAAAATGCCACTATACAAAAGAAACTTGCCTTCTTTGTTTTAAATGGAAATAAGTGGGAAGCTGCATGTTGTAGAATTGCAAGAGTTTTCTTTTTCAATATAATTTCTCATTTTGTTCTGAACGTCTCATCCTCTGAGAAAAGTATTTCTAGAGAAATAAGATCTCTCTCCATCCAAAGTTAAGACGTTATTGCTGCAGTGAGTTTTGAAATTTTTCCATTCAGGGAGGAAATTCTGTCTTCTGACAAAAAAAAAATGAAAAATGATTGGTTTTGCATTGGATTCAGAATCTTCCCTTAAAAAAAAAAAGATAACTTTTAATGAGCAAGTCTTTCAAACAAAAGTTGATTTAGAGACCCTGTTTCTCACTGAAAACAATTGGGAGAAGAAAGATGCAGCTTACCTCAATTATGTGATGAACAAGGTTGTAATGAAATATTGAATTCCTTTGTTAAAAATAAACCAGAAAAAAACCCAAAAAAATACAAATTGAACCAAGTGATATAAATAGTTTAGGAAGAAAACTTTTTTGACATAGAGAAATTTTTTCACAATTCTTAGACATGCAAAAAACTGCATACTCTTCCTAGTTCACATTTTTGGACAGATGCCTTGTGGTATTAAGAGCAAACAGATACAGAAATCCATTCCTAGGGGACACCAGAATCAGTTCAGCAGACATAAGTGCCATTGTTAATATGTGGCTTGCTAAATATTCTGTAAGCCATGATAGTGATTGTTTAGTTTGTAGTTTCCTCATTCCCAGAGTATCAAGTTATGAATAACTTTTTTCTAAATCTGATTTTCATGTTTAAACCCACTGATATGATTAACTGTAATAGTCATTGTGAATATTTCATGTATGGAAACTGCACTCTGACAGTGAAATATGGCCTGTGAAGGTGCTGTTGTGGTTTAATCCCAGTTGTCAACCAAGTACCATGCAGCTCTAGTGGACAGGGAGGAGAATTGGAAAAAAGGGGTACAAGCTGTGGGTTGAGGTAAGAACAGTTCAATGATTGAAATAAAATATAAAAATAATGAAAATGGAGACCAAAAAGGGAGAGAAATCAAACTCAAGGAAAACAAGTGATGCACAATACAAATGCTCACCACCCGCTGACTGATGCCCAGCCAGTTCCTGAGCACTGATTGGCCCCTCCTGGCCAACCCCTCTCCAATTTTTATACTCAGCCTGGTGTTCCAGGGCATGGAATATCCCTGTGGCTGGTCCCAGGTCAGCTGTCTCAGCCATGGTCCCTTCCCCGCTTCTCGTGCACTTGCTCTCTGGCAGAGCAGGGGACACTGAGAGGTCCTTGACTTAAAGGAAGCACTGTTGAGCAACAAGTAAAACATCAGCGTGTTCTCCAAAACACAGCACTGCACCAGCTGCTAGGAAGTAAATTAACTCTAACCAGGACAGGTGCAAAATAAATGCTGAGAAACAATGAGGTTTTTTTGACTGCAGCTTTCAAAAGTGAGGGAATCCTGAGGGCTTTTCCTTTCAAATACTTTTGTTTTGCTATGTCTGGCTAAGGTCAAGTGACTTGTTAATCAGTTTATGGAGGAGTTCTTCATATATTGTGATCTAGATACAGTACAGTGAATAGTTTCTGAATAAAATTTAACACTTCATACTTTCATCTTGATCTGTATATTGGTATATTATTTGTATATTGGCAGTGGTTTTATTTCTTTTAAGTCTGAAAGATCTCCCACAGTAAATGAATAATTAGTTAAAAAACAAAACAGACAAGACCCACCTCTTTATTCCCACAAATTATTAAGAGTGATCCTCTTGGAAAGGTGAATGAAGCCTGACTTTGAGTCTCTTGGACTAGTTTCAGTGGCTTTAAATGAAAATTTCAAGGTGTATTGAGAGGGGAGCATGCAAAAATAGAGGGAGTGGAGAACAAGATACAGTCCAGAATGAATATCTACTGAAGGAGTCACTGCCCTGTGTAGAAACCCTAACTGAAAATTTTAGTCACATTAGAGTATAAAAAAAAAAGTTGGATCCATTCCAGACTGGGGGGTGGGGGGGTAGTGGTGGTGCAAAGCTTATGAATCAAATGTGTTTGTGTTCAGTCTCCCATTTTCAATGGGCAGCAGTTTGAACCAGTTCTTTGTTTATTGGAAAATATTTGTGTGCTTTCAGAGGCCACTGAGTCAGAGAGCCATACGGAGCAATCGAAATTACAAACAAATATTTTCCTCTTTCATGCAGTTAAGTGCTTAATAAATCCCTATAAACATGAACTTTGCTAAATAAGACAGCATAAACAGGCTTTATTAAGCCCAGAATTAATTTACTTCACAGCCACTTTGAGAACATGTGGCAGAGAGGATCAGCCTTAAAGTGAATGTAGAAGTCTCTGGTGCTGACTTTGAGGCCACAGCTGTTTAAGTGCATCTCAGTGTGGGCATGAACTGGGCTGGTGGTCCCAAGTGTGATAGTAGGGCTGACTGCTGGCTTCAGCAATAAGAGGTTCAGGAGCTGCACTGAGCAGCAGAGCATTTCTGTGCCTAAACCAAAGGAAGAATTACATCTGTGCATCTGCAGCTGCTGATGTTGGAGAACAGTAGATGGGTTGGTGCCTCTGCCACCTGTTTCCTCCACAGGTATATGGGTGTCTCAGGAGTGCAGGCTCTGAGAGTGTGTGGATAAGAAGGTTGGGTCCTTGAGGTAATGGGAGAAACCAAAGGAATAGAGTTGAAAAGACAAACTGACCATAAATCCAATTGTTCTGAAGATTGCCCAGAATGCTTCTTCAGATGAAATTTCTGTAGGTACCAATAACCAACTTTAGAATTCACTGCACCACAAGAGAAAAATAAAATAAATTGCATCTTTTTCTTCAAGAGGCAAATTGAATTATTCTCCTTCTACTGAGAAAACTGTATGCTGGCTGTGGGAGCTGGATTATGATTTTAGTTGTTGTCTGAATCCAAAATAACTGTCAGCTATAGCTCTGTCTAAGCGCCTGAAAGTGTAATCAAAATATGATCATGATATAGTGCACAGGGATGTATGTGGTGATGCTAAGGGATGAAGATATCCCTTCCTTTTCACCCCTTTCACCACTGCTTTTTGCTCTCCATCTGGTGCCCTTGTTGTGTGAGTGTGGCCCCTTCCCCTCCATTGATTCAGATTCAGAGCTGTGCCCAGGGTTTTCACAGCCCACATTCATGAATATGGACCAAGACTGACTAGCAAAGAACTTGTTTATGTGGGGGCAGAACTTGGCAAGTTTTTGACTTTATCTTTTGAAAGAAGACCAAAGAGGCAGACAGATAATTAATTCATTCAGTGCTCCTATACTTTGTGGGCTGGGACCTAGCAAGTGTTTAACTGATAACAGTAAAAGGTGGCAGGAAGAAAGATTTTTACACTAGACTCACATGGTGTGCCTAAAGTCTTCTGATCTCATTTCTGACTGATTTTAATTTGCTCATCTTGTTTAAATTTTCTTCATCTAGGCACTAAAGACAGCGTCCAAGTTGATAAAAATAACTGTCATTGCTGAGATCTTTGAAGCTTTCCATGTGGGAGAAGTTTCCTTTTACTTGGTTCTCAGAAAGGTGGTTCCTACAGCTTAGAGCCAAGACACACTGGATTAGAAAATACATGCGTTTCTACACCCATTTCCAAGCAAAATATTATTAAATCCGTGGAGCTTCTTTACGTCAGTTGGCATTTCTGTCACAATTACAGAATGTACTTTTAGGCTGGCTGAAATGTGCACTTAAAAAACAAAAAGCCAAACAAAAAAACAAAACCAAAAAATCATGCTCTTTAATATGCAGACATGTAGGGAAAGAGTGTGGTAATGAATTTGGCTTAGTTTGTTGAGTCTGGGCCAAATTCTGATCTCAGTTACACTGGCCTCAGCTGAGTTGCTCCAGATTTTTACCAGTCGACTGAAGCCAAACTGTGTTCTTTTGTCCTTTAGCATTTATTAATATTTTAGAGGCAGGAAATGGGGATAAGCTTGAAGTGTAAGGATTTAAGAGTCCTATCCTAAATCTGTGGTTTGAGGATACTTTAAGATATACAATATATATTTTCAGTCACTGGTTACCTGGTCTCACAGGTGAGATGTTCCAAGACTTTCTACATATTCTACATGTATATAGATATCATCCTTTGCACAGAAGTAAAAAAATATAGCTCCAACATCATTGTGTCCATATCAGCCAAGTCTCATGTAATCTGTGAAAGCTGTTTCTGAACACTGTCAGTAACTGCCTTATTATAGACCATGGATTAACACACTACTGGGCAAGGTATGCCTCTGTATATTTAATAGCTTTAATCTTCCTAGCTATATACAGCTCTTAGGACTTTGCTTTTGAATAGTTTTGTCATTGAAGTAAAATGTTTAAACTTATCAAATGCAGCAAATTATAGCATTTATGACCTTTTGAGGTAGAGAATCTGTACTTCTCTATGTGTATGTGTGTTTGTACACACTTCCCTCCCTCACTGTTCATGAAAGCAGTGGCTAAGCTGTTAGTCCAGAGGGGATACGATCTGTTATTTTGCATGGGTACTTACACAGTGGTAGCAGGAGAAAATCACTTAAGTCCTTAAGCCTGTGTCTGTGCTAAAGCATGTTAGAAATGTTCTCGCAGATGAGAACTCAATAATCTGTACCTTTATATTATTGGCATTGTCCCTGGTATGCTGTTGATCATTTGTCACTCTCCCAAACAGTTCCTTGGCATGGCTCAGGGGTTAGTACTGTTTGGCACCAGTCTCCATAGGTGTGACCTGCCTATTCCAAAAAAGTAAATGAGTTAATAGTATGACTGTGGAAGGAGGCCATGCCAGTGGTCCTTGCTGTAAAGAACAACCCCGTGTGAGAAGCAAATCAGGTCTTATACATTTTATATTATTTAGTTTTATTTATACTAGTAAATTAATCAAGAACAACTCTTCTCAAGTTGGTGATAATATATTTATTAAATCAGTGCATGGTTAAAAAAACCCAAAACAAAATAAACAAAAAAAACCCCAAAATCAAGACAAAAGGAAAAAGTCATGGTACCTCCTGTGAGATATATTGAGTGTCCTTGAATTCCTTACTCTAGATTAAAATTACTAAGAAAAAAGAGATTGGATTCTTCAAGAGTAAATCTAGGATGTTAGAGATTACCCTGGTGAAACATTCTTTTCACAGAAAGGACAGTGATGGTGTTGCACTGCCATATCAGCCAAAGAGGTTGACCAAAATCAGCTTTTGTAAACCACAGCAAATGCAGAGGCACTTACCACTTTTCTAAAGAGCTTAGAGCCTAAGATTACTAGGGAGCTTCTCTGGGAGGGAGGAAACATTACACATGCTACATGCAAAATCTAAACCCATTCCCTTTTTTAGTACCTATCATTTTAGAGAGGACAATGTGAGCATTGCTGGACAGAGCTGAAGGCTCTATTATTATTAAATAATCTCAGTTGTTGGGTTTTTTTGGTTGGATTTTTTTTTGTTTTAGTTTATTTGTTTGGGTTTCCTCCCCCCTGCCTTCTCCCTCCCTCAGGCTTCAGTTTCCTTATTGTCATCTATTCACTTCCATATGGTGTTTTTTCTAGTTGGCAAGCACTACAATTGGCTTTCTTGGAGAGATCAACTGTAAAAAAAAATTAGAAAATGAGATACATTTGCAAGGCTTTTTGTCTTCCCGAGCAGTCTGAGTACTGAATGGAGGAGCTTCAGGGCTGAGAGTCTGAGTTCATTGAATCACAGAGTGGTTTGGGTTGGAAGGGACCTTTCAAAGACCATGTAGTCCAACCACCCCTGCAATAAGCAGGGACATCTTCAACTAGATCAGGCTGCTCAGAGCCCTGTCCAGCCCGACCTGGAATATTTCCAGGGATGTGACATCTACCACTTCTCTGGGCAACTTGTGCCAGTGTTTCACCACCCTCATTGTAAAATAATTTCCCCTAGTATCTAATCTAAATCGACTCTCTTTTAGTTTAAAAGCATTACCCCTTGTCCTATTATTCCTGTTGCCCAAGCAAAATCACTGTCTGGGCACTAAAAGATGTGAACACCAGGCAGAGAGTGTGCATCCTGTCCTATCAGTAGGCTGTATATACCAAAGGTATGCCATCTGAAAATATGTCACCATAGTCCTGGTGGCTTGATCAGCCTGAAACATCTGTTAGGGAGTCCAGCTCAGGTAACTGAGATGCAGATTTGGCTCCCTATTTTGGGAGGAGCCGGGAGATGCTCTTAAATTTGAGGGATTCTGATTTCTGATACGGAGCTGTATGAATTTGGATCCAATTTGGCAAGCTTCTCATTCAACTCTTTACCTTGTGTCTTTGTGGAACACCTTCAGGGTGCTCCACACAGTGAGGAGACAGTGTAGGGTCTATAGATGTTTAAGCATAGCAGACCCTGTACTGCAGGACCACACGCTCATCTTTCTCCCCGATACTTGGCCAGAACTGACATGTTCGAGTCTCTCTTGCAACAGACATGGCTTGGAGAGTCCTGACATGATCTTTTAGAGGCAGGTGAAACTTGGCTGCAGTGAGGGTGCCCACTACAGATATTACTGGGGATAACAGAAAAACTGGAAGTACTCATAGGCATCAGTGTAGCATTGCATTTGGAATGTGATGTCATTTAGCCTGTTCTACTTTGTCATTAAGGCATTAGGACAAAGACATATTTTGCATTTATTTCATGTTAGTCCTGACTCCTTGTTCCTCTTGTGGACATCCTCATTCAGGTGTGCTCAGACTTCACCTGTGCTGTCAGAGGACAGTTACATGGCTCGCTTGTTTGCTGCAGACCTGCTGTTTACTCTGGCTATTTACATAACCTACAGGTCTGGTAACAAACTGTGAATGCAGTTACCCTGCAATAAACCTGGAGTGATTTTGGTGCAGCAGTTGTTACTTTTCTTCAGAAATTCAAGTTAGAAAGGGTCCCTTTATCTCCAAGCTGGTATCAAATTGAAGACAGAAGGCAGGGAACTCTTTTCTAGCTGAATTCCTGAGGACACATCAAAACCTCTTAGGGGTAGGTCAGCCAATGGAGAGGGAAATTTATGAGCAAAGACACAATTCTGTATCATAAAAATAGGGGATGGTATTTAATGTAAAAAAGTCTCCAAGTGAACCTCAGGGTAGAATAGCATCTTCTTATCTAGACTGGTCTAACTCGTACAATTTTGCAAAGGAATTATCTCATAGCTTGCATTCTGATCTCATGCTTGGATTGCTTTAGACACGAAGCTCGATTGTTACAGTAATCCCCTGGTGTAAGTGAAACCAGAATCAAACCAGGTGCTTGAGAACCACACCTGCAAAAGAAAGAGAGTCTTTCAGCATCTCTTTCTGCCCTTCCATTCCTTTCACCCACGTTAACAACTGTGACAGTGTTTACATTCCAGGCTCTTAGACTAAGAGTCTCTTTACTTTAGGATCATGGATACACATAGAAGTGCATGTGGTGATCTTGCCTATCCAAAGAAAACAGTAGTTTATTTTTTCTTGATCTGACCATGCCTTCTTCCTGAGTGTATCATATGACAGATCCTAAGAAATAAGCCAAAAAGGGGAGAATACAGATAGATAGTGCAGTACAAAATTCAGATTGTTGGCTGTGTGTTTGCATGGAAAACTCCCTGGTTAAAATTAGTGCTGACTGGGCATGGAATAGTTAAAGGATGTTCATTAATAAACAGTGGAGACCTCCAACAAAACTAATGCCTCACAAAGACATGATGCTGAACTTCATTAAAACCAGACTAACAAACAAGATGTTACTCTGTTGTCTAATTGGTTTAGACTTATTGTGTGTGCCTGCATCTAATTATTTTTTGTGTGCTTTTTACACCACAAGCTGGGACTGTACAAGTGTCTCATTGACCCTGTCTTAAAATATTTCTGCAGTGTCCATGTTCTCTGTTTTTCACTGCATGCCCACTGCTGAGGACACAGCTCAGTTGTTAACAACATGATAAAGAGACTTTTTTCTATCTGAGTGACATGCCAGGTATGTTTAAGACTTTTCTCACTCTTCTGGCTGAGTAGATGACAAAGTTGGATTTTTTTTTTCCCTCCCCTGTTGAGCTGCTGCTCTGCTGTGACTGAGGAACATGCACTGAGACCATGCAGGATCAGAAGTCAGCCAGACAGCTGCATGTTGCAGAATATCACCAGATCAGGATCTTAATTACCTACACAAACCATAAAATGTGATAAAGTAGGGCACACTCTTGTTGGGAGAGTTACTTGGGAGGTTCTGTAGCAAATGTCCCTGATTTACTAAGTGGCAATGCTATCTCTGTACCTATAAGAAGAAGGTGGTGTAATTTTTGTGCAAGTATTTAGTGCTGCCTGTGCAAGTCATCTTGAGCTGTGGAGGACCTGACCTCTGTACTTCTGTGCAGTACCCAAGAAGTGACAGCTCTCTGAACACCCCTTGGGGCCTTTTGCCACAGGCTGTGCATCCAAATGCTGTCTGCTTATAGCAGCTTAGTGCTGCCAGGGAGGAAAATCATACTTGGGGTAGGTTGCATTAGAATTTTTTTACTAAAAACTCTCTCTGGCTGCTCTTCTCTGGGTATTTTCCACTATTGAACTTGCTTGTGCTTACAGTAAACAAACTGAAGTCCAAATTAGTTTAGGAAGTGTGCGCTGGAGCTGGAATTGACCCAAGAGAGTATGGATTTGTTGCCTTGTTTGCCATACTATCTGAACGTTATCCACTGTGATTTCTCTGTCAATAGCTCAGATGTTTTTGGTAGTAAGTGGGCTTTGTGAATATAGAGAAGTCAAGACCAATGTAATCATAGAGGCTTATCTGACCTTTACAGGCAGCTCTTCAGTGGCAGAATTTAACAATGCTGGTAAGGTTTGTGTAGTAGCTGCTCCCTGCATTACCCAAAGGACATCAAACTCCAGTCAGAGAGCTGGCAAGTTCCCACATTGTTAATGTCCTCTATCCTTTGATACCATCTTCACTAACTTACATGGGTTAATGTAATCTTATTCTTGCATTGAGTACATTGTTCCTGCAATTTTTCTTGGATATTAACTACCAACTTAAGAGCAGGAAAGGTTTTTCCGCTGTGTTATCCATAGCTGATATTGTGTATCTTGGCATAATTTACTACTGTATCTTTTTGGACTGCAGCACATGAAGCAATGTTTGGAGTTGTGGTTCTCTTCTCTCTTGTTGATGATTGGTCTGTAAATTTTGAATTTTATCTCTATCTGCTCCCTCTTTTTTTCTGTTCTCTCCTTTGCTGGTCTTGCTTAGTTAGATAAAAACATCTCGGGGCAGAGATGGCCTTTTGCTGTGGTAGAAATCCTGCCTCTGCTGATATGAGTAACAAACCTGTACTTCATTTGATTTTGGAGCTGAGATTTCACCCTGTGTGTTTATATGATGCTTAGCAAAATGAGTCATTGATTTGTTTTTGAACCTTAAGGTTCTTCTGAATTATTAGTAACAGAGGAGACAAAAGGATTGTACAGGAAAGTAATTGCCTTTTTTTTACATTGTGCTGGATGTCTGTCCGTTTCTGTTGTGTTAAGGATCTCCCTTACCCTTCTGCTCAGTATTTCCTCTTGAGCCCTTTCCAGAGGAACTGATTTCAGCTTTTGACTGTGTCAACATAAATGTGGAGATGAGTGAAATCATTCACAGGTTACACCTATCAAGCTGAGTCAGCATGTGGGAGCTGAGTGTTATCCACAGGGTATCAGTTCAGGCTAAAGGCAGTAAAGCTGTTACCCTGTGACATCCAGTGCCTGGAGGAATCAGAGCTACTTCTACCATGTAACACAACTGTTCCCATCAAATACTAGGTAGTGTACCATGGACATGCTATCAAGGCCCTTACTTTGTTGGAAACATGAATAAGGTGACTTTATCTTTCTGCTGCTCCCCTTTCCATGCATTATCAAAAACTTACTGTTCTCATTATGAGAGGGATTCCTGATGCTACAGGTCTGTTTCTCAAGGGGACTTCAGTGTATCCTCAGTCTTAGCTGAGACCTCTTGGTTTTGATGAACTCAGCTCCTGTAAGAACCAAAGGTGTATTGATCAAACTCAGAGGTTGACTGGTGCTACAAAGAAAGTTGGCAGGTTTGGGCAGTGCTATATACATGGTAGGTCACAATGACATTAATAGGGATGCATTTTGCAACCACTAGTGTTAAATCACAGATGTTTTCCTCTCTGTCTCTTCCTGGAAGTAGTGCCTTAGTTGAATTTGCAGCAATGCACATACTGGAAAAGGGAAGTGCTCTGAAAGCTGGCCTCAGGGTATCTCCAGCTGGGTAGCCTTATAAATAACTGGTGCTATCTCTAGGATTCCTTGGAACAGAAATTGTGGTGCCCGGTGTATTTCTGCTCTGGCTGAGCTACGTTCCTCTAAATGCCCTCTTGCTGCAGTAGTTGATGCAAGATTCTTCTGCCAAATATGTCTGTTCTCCAGAGCATCTCACAGATTCATTTTTGTTGGCTTTAGTCTGAAGTTGTTCTCAAGCTCCCGTCATGCTGACTCGTACAGACAGTCATGGCACTTGTTTCCAAAAAGAAAATACAAAAAAGGAACTCTAGGAGAGAGTGAAAGGGCAGAACTAGCCTAGCTGGTGGAATCCTGGCTATTCCATTCCCCTTGTTTATTCATCAGTTCCCAGATTAGTAACAGGAGCTTTGGGGCTGTGACTTCAATCTCTGACGTGGCTTTTCAAAAAAAAAACATTCTTCTGACTACTTCCCTAGGCATTTCTAGTCATTCCTTTTCATTCATTGGGTCTTCCACTAGAAATACCTGTTTGCAACATTTGTGTGCCTTTTAAATACTATTTTTAGCATATATCTTTGTGTACTATGTTTCACCCATAAGCCTATTTAAATTTTTCATGTCACTTCGTTAGTTGGTTGATGGCATTTTGAAAATTTAGTTGAGTTGCTGTTTGTCTGGGATGCTGATTTGACATCAGACAGGTTTTCGTGGAGCTGTTCCAAACTTTTCCAATGTTAAAATGATCATGTTTGATAGAATACTGACAACAGGTGTCCTGTTTTTGCCAGCAGTGGTCTTAGACTGGCTGCCAACGTGTAGTGTTTGCCAGCATACCACATGTCTTATGCTGCACTATTTTTAAAACTATGCTCTGTGAAAGAGCTGAGAAGCTTTTAAAATACCTGTTAGCATCTAATGGAAACTGCACACGACTAGAATATGCAAAGCTGTAAAGCATGATTGGTATAATCTTTGCTATGAGTTGCACACTGTACCTTTGTAAGGCAAAATGTGAATATTTCCACCCTTTTGAACATTAGCTGGTCAAACCAGGTATTCCATCCGTACTTTAACAGGTGCTTCAGGTCATAGTGTAAAATCCTATTAAATAATTATATGGCATCATTACTGAGAGACATTTTCCTCTGAATTCCTAGCAGTTGATGTTTGGCTGGCATTCTGGAGCATGAAGGTTGGTATCTTAAATCCTTACTTAGTATCACAGTGAATGTTTTCTCATTATCTATATAACTATTGAATCCTTCTCTCAGTCCTCCAATTGTATCTCATAGTGCTTGTTTTACTTTTATCCTGTGCTGCTCACTGGGGGAGTGTCTCACCAGTTGGGGGGTTATGTTTTGTGCAGGAAGAAATAATCTCTTCAATTTTAGATCTCCTGACTCATGATCCTGCTTTGTGTCACATCCTCCTGTAGTGATAGAAAGAAGTTAAAAGTGGCCAGATGGAAACTGGCTAATTCACACATTTGGAGAAAAGGCCACCCCTGTGAACATTCATAGTGTAGAGCTGACTGTAAAAGCCTTCTTTAGATCTTTAATCAGCTTCAGATAATCACGTTGTCTAAGGGGAAACTATCTATTTGTATAGGTTGTAGCAGGAAAAGCATAGAAAAAGCTGGAAAGCAGATATATCTTCTGGCAACGCCTTCTGTTTTCTAGCAGAGATATGAAGAGTTCAGTAACCTTTTTAGCAGTAACATATTTTCACAGAAAAGAAATAACTTGAAAAAGTTGCGGATATTTTTTCCGTACTAGGATATTTCAGCATAGTGAGTGGGTCAAAATCAAGATATAAAAAGATTATCAATGAGAACAGGTGTATTTTACAAGTTTAATTTGTATTTGGTTTAATATTTGTTTCTAGAGCAGGTCTCATCAGTTGTCTTTGAACTGAGATTTTTCCCATGATACATAGTGTAACTTTCATCAAACTGTCACCTTTCCTGTCATCTCTAACTATTTCCTCTAACTCACACCACAGAGGTAGATGAACAGATGTGTCCTTGCTGGTAGAGGAAGAAAAAGAGCTTGAAAACCAGAATCTAATACAAATTCAATGGGACAAAATGGACCATCTTTGTTAGTCATAGATTTTTTTCTGTTGAGTTTGGAAGGTCTGAAGTATTGTACTTCTTGTTCTGAGCTTGTATCAGTAGAGCAAACTGGAGAATCTGTGCATTTTAGGCCAGAGAACCTGAAAAATGCAGTGTTTCTATGTTTTAAGGAGCTTTTATGGGTCAGGCTTTCGTTAATGCTGTTAAGTTTTCTAATCTCATTTCAGCCACACATTTATGTTGCAAAGAGTAGTAATGCCAGAGGATTAGCCAAACTGGGGTTAGCATTGCAACCTAGAGGTATTAACTTTTCCAGTGCCAATGGCATCAGCAGAAACAGGAGAAATGCCATTGTGTGCCTGCTGTGAGCTCATGAGATGCTGTGGTATGTGCAGAGCTTTGTGGTAGTTCATAAATGCCAATGTGTTGCTCCACAGAGAACATTAAAGTTAAATCTGGAAAAAAAAAAAAGCCTTTCTGCTTATTTCTGACTCCTAGCTAGTTGATTTATTTGTTACAGATCATTTTTTGCTATTCCCAGAATGGCTTCTCAGTATTCGAATAAATCTTGTAATATAACTTAGCTTCAGAAATGAAAAAAAAATAAATCTGTTTTTTCCTCTCTGCACAGCCCCATTGGTTGTCCACAGAGGAGTCTTTTAAAGAAACTGGGCACATGCTTTAAGTTTTCAAGTAGCTCAAATAGTAATTGCGCCGTGGGTTATTGTTAGAATTACTATGACAGAGGCTAATTAAAAAGAATGCTGTTGCCTTTTAGGAAGAAAAACAAGTTTAATTGGTAACATCCCAGACATGTCCTGCCAGAGTCTTCCTCTCATCTTTTCCTAACTGGTTTTGATTAATGCAATTTTAACCATAATTTCTCTGTGTAACTTGGCTTCTAAGATTCTTTCTGCCAAATTGCATTATTGTTCTCTACTTGATGGAACTGTTTACAAGTGTCATTTTCAGAATACTGTTGTGGGAAGGCACTGTACTCTTGCTGCTACTTAGTGTTCTTTCTCACTACCAAGCAGATAAACCAAAATTTAATAAATATAAAGGGAAAAAAGCCTCTTTTCTGTGCATCCTAGGGTTTACGCTGCACTAGAGGCAACCAGTTACAGAGTAACTCTACACAGTCTACGTTTGTTTTGACATAGCCCATAGATCATCAGTTTAAAGCTAAACCTTGTAACCGAGTAGCAGGATGTTGAGAGTTTAAGCCATATAGGGAGGAGGTTTTCAACTCACCTATTGGATGAGGTGGCTCTGTCTCCGTGTGTCCCGAGGTGACCAACTTTTTGTTTTGAAGCCTTCCCTGGCAGAGGGAAGGTCTGTGTTCCAGTAATGAAACCATCAGAGCTCCAAATGAGTCCCTTGTGTAACTGACAGATAGGTGCAGTGCAGAGTTTGATTCAGACTCTGAAAAGACATAATAGACCTAAAAAAAAAAATTAAAAATCCTCAAAACCCCAACCGTTTCAAACTCAAAATAAAGTACTGATTAGCTGCAAGCCTACTCATACACATAAAACTCTGTATAACAGCTGCAGCAGAACTTTTTTTCCTAGTAGAGTAATTCCTTTGCCTCAGCCTAATTCTCTTACCAATGGAGATTAACCTTCTGTGGACAGTGTACACCATTCTGTCTTACCCGTGAGATAACGTTAGCCCTTTCTTAATCCAAGTTCACAACTGAACCAAGCTCGTAGATCCAAACTCTTCTGAATCTGAGGGGTGGGGAGAAAAGGAATCACATACAGATTTTTCTGACTTACAGATGCTACTACAGATTACTGGGAACATAATCTTGCCTTCATTTATGGAAATAATATTTATATTCAATTTGGACCTGTTCGACTGTTGCATAACTACCCAGGTTTGAGTGGGGCTCCACCAGCTGGGTATTTGACTCGTTTTGTCTTATAGTGTGTTGGTTTTAATTTTCTTCTGTATAGCTCAGAACAGTTTGAAAAGGGCATTACAAAATTTGGGGCATGTGAGCTCTATTCCCAGCAGAACAGTGGGGGGGTGCATATCTGAGCACAACTCAGGACTCACTTTTCTGTCTCTAAATTTTCTCATTATTTAAGTCAGGATCTGGAGGGGAGCAAGGTAGAATAGTAGCAATAGTTATTACCATGATACACTGAGACAGTTGCCTTGCTCTGTTGAGATCATTGCATGGGTGCACAAGTAGAAGGCTGCGTACGCACGGATGGCACAGGACATGCAGGAGAGTGATGTAGCTCATTACTTGATAAATGTTTCTGTGAAGAAAGTGGCACTGCCACATGGTTTGGTGCCTGTGCATCCAACATTTTATCATTCTTGCTCCCCTACCATCCAGTATCGTCTGGGACCTTCTCTAAGAGATGTTTCACGTATTTCAGCACTACTTGGGACCGTAGAGATCAGGCTTTGAGAAAGACCTACAGTAAAAACTTTCTCAGCTCACTGGGGATGTTGTTAGCTTCTCCTCCCCACGTCTCTAAAACAGAGAGCCAAAAACAACACTGAGTCACTCCAAGCTTGCTCTTCCCCAAAGCACAAGCAGCGTTCCCCACCCCACCCACATCCAGGGATGTATTGCTGCAAAGAGCTCTGAGAAGGGGTGAGGGCTAGTTGCTGAGCCCGTTCCTGATGATCCTTGAGTACATTTTTTTTTTTTTTGACTGCATTTTGCATGGTTTTTTCCAGCTGTGGCACAGCGTCTATGCAGGTGCTCCATCATGCATTGCAGAAGGAAGGGATTGAAAAGGATGGGGTTGTAAAGATCTGGTGTTCAAACTGATTTGGCTCATGTTTGCCTAGGCTGAGGAGTGCTTGTATGAGCAGCCTGGCTGGCTGGATGTTGTGAGCAGCTGTGGTGCATTCAGGGCTATGTTACAGCTTCAGAAGGATGTTTCTGGAGTGCCTTACTGAGCAGAGCTGGGCTGTTTGCTAACTGGTTGCCTTCCCATAAATATGCGCTGAGAGGAAATTTGAAAGAAACCTTCATGTTGCTGAAAGCAAAAATTGTTACCCATGAAAGTCTGAATGTTTCATGGACTTCTTTTCCCTCGCTCAGAATATTTCCAAACTGTGTTACAGGGACATGGTGCAAAAGTTGCACTGTCCAATTCGTGTACATGGCATAAGAATAGAGATGGGCTTGAAATGGGCCAAGGACAAGGAGCTGACTGGAAACAACTTGGCCAAGGCAACCTACCAGGGGACACTTACTGCTGAGGACAACTGGGCTTGTGCCTGTCCCTATGTATTCAGGGGATACTCTTGCTGCCCCCAACTCCTTAAAGTCCTGCAGCTCCTACCAAATGGGTATTTTAGTTTGATTCAGTATTCAGTGGCACATGATTTATGAGCTGTGCTCTCTGATTTACGGTCTGTATGGCTGGCAAAGAAAGCAGGATCAGGCATCTGGCTATTGTGCAAACAGGGATGACACATAATATCCAAAAACACAGGAAAGATAAAATTACACAGATTGTTGAAATACTCTCCTCAACTGTGTTTCTCATGTGAATGAGTAAAATAAGAATAAGGGTTGTTGGGTTTTGTGTGCAAGTTGGGTTTTTTAACTCCATTTTCCCCTTTGTTGCCTAGTTCAACCCAGCCAGCAATGCTGGACTCTTTAGTGTAATTTGCAATTCTGAATTTGGGTATTAACATAAAACCATTCTTTGGGTTTCTACCAACCGATGGAATTGTTTTATATTTTCCTTTCCCAAGCTCCAAATAAAATGTGCTTTTCTGACATGCTAAAAAGCTTGGGCTTCTGACTTGCTGGATATTTTATTACTTTCTTAACATTTTCCTGAATGTGTATTTGAAGAATTGCCTTTTTCATTCAGTACTTGTTAAACCTCAGCAGAGATTAAGCCATGAAGTACGTGAGAGGAACTAAACTGGGGAGGGAAGAATTACAGATGTGGGGTGTGTGCTGTCCTGTGACAACAGTATGAATTCAAAGTGATTTCACTGAAACTTGTGGTGTAATTGAGAGTAGAATCCAATCTCTTCAATTTCATCAAAGTGAATAGCAAGAGATTATAATCAATATCATCCTGGACTGAGTTCAATCATAGTTGATCAGTGTCTTTCCTGCTGAGCAGTGTGGCAATCACTGTTCTTTGTTTAACCTTTCATTTGAATAAGAAGTTCCTCTTTCTTTATTTCTAAAGAAAAATTTCTGCTGAAGCAAAGCACTTATTTTTTTTAATGCAATTACTGAACTGTAAAAGTGAAGTCTTTTCTTTAAATGTCAGAATGTGCATCTGTGTGCGAGAAAGAAGGTCAGCACTAGAAAACGACTTACAGGGATGAAGGTAGGGAGACATAAACACATAAAAATGGTCAAGAATGATCTTGAGAAACTCACAAACTTGGAGGAGTGTTAGAAGAGCCAGTATGTCCAAAGGTCCAATTAAGGATCTGAGATATTCTGACCTAGATTTTTCCAAAGGATCCAGCTCACTTTAAATTTAAGGAAGGCTAAATACCTGGGTATCCTTGAGGCTGTGGGAAGACCTGGCACAATGCTCTCTAGGTTATAGGTGGAGTTGGAAACCATCATGGAAATGGGATCAGACTGTTTTTGCAATGAGAAAGGTAAGAGGAATGCATGGAGTCGAGACAGAAGAAGAAAACCTGAGGCTGAGGGCACTAATGGCTATTCTTCAAGAAGCTCGTCTCATTTTATCTGCTATCAGGGCCTGCTGCTCTGGGTGCTTTATGCTCTCCCTCAGCAGACATCACCCTGGATTTCTAGGGCTGTGACATAGGGAAAACAAATGCTTAGACCATGAGGCTTTTACCATGCCTTGCCTGTTGTCCTTGCAATTATGCCTACATTTGGCTTCCTATCCCAAGGTCACACAAACAGCCTTTGTGGGACTACCCTCAAATTTCCCTGAGTACCAGGGGTCCTTGCTGCCTGTGAGACCCACCCTTCACTTTCCTTTGCACTGCACATATAAAACAAAGACAGTGGAATACAGTCTGCCCTGAACAGTAAAGTTAAAAACCCATATACTACTTAGCCTCTGTGCTAGTATTGGAAGAAACAGTCTTTTTGATGTGAACAGCTCTATGTGAAGGATGCTTTGCAATTGCCTGTGAAGAAATGTTAGAGAGTGTAATTCAGTGACCCCTTATCACAGAGACTCTGTTAAAGATGGCAGTGGGCAGATGTTGAAGGGCCGGGGCAGGCATGAGACTTGAAGTGAGTCCCAGGCCCCTGTGAGATCCCAAAATAGCAGGAACTGGCAGCTGCTACTTTGCAGGGAGGTGAGTGGCTGATAGTAATGTATTGCCTCCATGAAAGGCTGAAACTTCCAACTCTCAAATGCTGTCTGCCAGCTTGCCTGCACTGTCTATCACCATCTTCACCCTTTAATTTTGGAAAGAAGACTGAATTTTTTGTGGCACCCGTGAAAGGTCACTGACCTGAGGTTTTAGTCTCTGCTGTGTCATTGACTGGCATTTGGCTGGTAACATTTATTCTATGAAGGGCATAGTTAAGAAAAGCGTAGTGAAAGTGGATCAAATACTTCAAGACAACAGCTTAAAATTTTTCATTTGCTCTTCTCTTCAGCAGAAGATGAAGTATTGAGTAAAAAAAAAAAAAAAGGTGTGAAAATATCCATGTTGCTTAAGAGTCCTTTTTTTTTCCCCTTGCTGAGGAAAGACCACTCCCTTTACCCCCACTCACTATTTCTCACTTGGTAGACAAAAACTGAACATTTTTACCCCAGGTTTAAAAAATCATAAACTCTAAACTTGGAGTGACTGTTCTAAACCATATGATTTCTGGCACATTAAAGATAATTAACTATTCAGAAACTAGCACTTCTCTCCCACAGGCTTCCAGCCCATTGGGTGTACTGAGAACAGCATATACTACAGCTATGGTTTGTGGTGATAGTGTTTTACACTTGTGCAATTAACTTGCCAGAGGCAAAGGATATTCTGGGAAATCAGCCAGGAGAAACTTAAAGTAAGCAGGGCAAGTGGTATAAATGTAAGAATAGGGTGGGATGCTTGGATGTGGAAACAGTTGGCCTGGAATTGTGTTCAAACTTCGTGGCAACCTCAGAAAAGGAAGCTTAAGTGAAGGCATTTATAAATGCTTGGGCTTTTTTATCGACCTATCCTATTAATATTAAGAAGCTTGAGGAGACAAAAAAAAGATAAACACATTGCTCTTGGGCCATAAAGGCAGTTGGATCAATGCGTGGGTACGTAGATCATCAGCTTCCAAGCAAAAAGGATCTGGCTCTCTTCGGCACTGCTCACATGACAGAGAAGAGCAAGCCAAAGCTCTATAAAGTGAAGGGGCCAAGTGTCCTATCTTCACTGAACTTAAGCTTTATTGCCTCTTTTTTCACACACGCACAGGAGATCCAGATCCAGCACGGATGAGCTGAATTCCAAGCGTGTAAGTGCATCAACTGTCAAGCGAATGCACAAGAAAAGGTTGGAAGAGAAACAGATTTAATTGTTTTAATGTGTATAAATGTGGATATTGGAGAGAGAATTCACCTCTGCTAAACAGAATGCCAGAAGACACATTTACTCAAAGAGAAAACAAGGCATATGAAAAGAAAGTTGGTCTACAAAGTCCTCTGGTGGAGAAAGCAGTTGAAGAAGAAAATTCAAGGGAATAGGAAGGAGAACAAACTAATGGAATCAGTACATTCCAGACATAACATTCTCAAATGGAAAAAAAAATGCTATTAAAAAAAAAAAAAAAAGAAAAAGTAGAAAAAAGGTATTTGGTGAAATAAGGCCTTATGTGTTTCTCCAAAACCACCAAACACCTTCAACTCCAGTTCCTACTCATGCCAAGTATGTTGAGGTAACCACATTGTGCAGCTTTCTCATTGAAGGTCTGTGTGCTGCTAAGACTTCATGTCTGCTCATGCCCAGCATTTGCTGCTTGAGTTGAGGCCCTTCTGCACACAGCTCAGAATGGGGCTGGAAACATTCTGCATCCCAGAGAATAGTCCCCAGATCAGGCAAGGCATTTGTCCTCAGGTTGAGTTTGTACACTTAACACTCCACCCAGTGTGGCCTCTTGGCTCTACATCTAACTAGTGAAATTCCTCTAAAGTGGAAATGTCAAGTCCACCTTCCCACATAAAGTAAAAGGAATTCTGTTCCTGCCTTCACCACTTTCCCTTCCATCAAGACATGCACTGGAGCAGTATCCATTTACTGGTCTCAACTCCACCCTCACCAAAACCACAAAGAAATGTCAGTGCTAACTCCTGCTTAAGCAGCTCTCTGGGGTGTTGTTGGGAATATGCTGGATCTGGCCATGCCTGTATCTGCATAACTTCAGAGTTATTATATGATGGTATTCAGCTGCTTTTTACTTGCTGCTACTGGTGCCAGACCCTAAATGGATGGTGGGTGCCCACGACTGGATTGTCAGGGGATGCAGCCACCTCTGTGGTTGCTGCAGCTCAGATGCAGTGCTGGTGAAAAGTGTTGGTTTTTTTTTCATGTGTACTAGGCTAATGAAGTGAGCACGCTGATGGGGCAGGGATTTGAGAGGTGAAGGAACCCAGGTGTTGTTTACTTTCTCTGCCCCAGTTGCTCTGTGTGGGTAGTGGATGTATGAAAAGTGCAAAACCTTTCCACCACGAGGCTGCATCCCTGTGACTTATTAGAACAAGCAAGGTGTAAATGAAAAACAAAGAAAGAGAGAAGAAACCACAGCTATGTTACTACCCACGTTCTCTTATCCTTCTTAGGAGTTGTGTTTCTCCTGCTCCTCAGTCCGGGTTGATTGTAAAGTCAAATCTCCATATGCCATGGAGGAGCTTTCATTACATTTTTCTCCTTAAAAGGAAGAGATGATTTCAAGGACAGTTTTATGAAGAACCTGTCCTAAAAGTAACATAGGAGAATGAAAACAACTTCCTTGCCCTTGAAGCCTCATCAGAAGTGAATGTATGAAATCTGTGAACCTCAAATGCTGTACTACGACCATCCTTTAAAAGTGTTCCTTTTTATTGCTTTACCCTAAGTGGTTCTTAAAGTAGAAGGAGGGCTGTGTCTGCTCATCCATGCCATACAACTTATCCAATTATTTATAAATTGGAAATACTGTAGCCTGAAACATCTGTTTCAGCTGCTGAGTAGATTCTTTCCCAATCTACGTCCTTCCAGCCTTGCTCTGCAGCTGACATCTAATGTGGGTAACAGTCTCTTCTTTTGGTAGTGCAAACTGATGCAAGATACATGTCTAACATTTCTGCTAGTTCTACTTGTTAATTTTCAGAGGACAGATTGCTCCATTCAACAGTTGTCTATTATATTCAATGCATACCAATGTAAGAAGAATGTTTAAGCATTCAAGATGTTCTGTAGATGTTCACACTAATTTTGTTTGTATGCCTCTGACAAGGTGGATTAATTTTCCCCCACTTGTTCTTCTTTTTTTTTTTTTTTTGCATTTACTTGGTGACTGTGCATGTGCAAGCATCTGGGGAGGGAGGAAGGGAAACATGATCTCTTTTTTCTTGTATGTGAAGGAGAAAAAGCCATGAGACTTAATCTGGATAAGGAAAAAAGGAAAACACTAGAACTATATCCTCTGCTTTTGACACATAGCAAGTTCCTCTTTATTTTGATCCACATTATATCTTTGCTTGGTAATAGGAAGCAGGTCATCAAAATAATAGCAGATGCAACTGGGACACTGGAATTTTCTAAATCTTTTTCAGCTGGGCAAAGCAGATATGTCAGTGATGACACCGGATCATCTGATTTCTCCTAGGAATACATAAAGATAATGCTTCTGCTCTTTTTATTTTATCTGTTAGTCAGCTTTGATATGTTGACTATAAAGGGTGCTCCTGGACACCACGATAGAAAAGAATGAAGTTGTGTTTGGGAGTTCATTGTTCTTAGTGACTTCTTAAAGATAACTTGTCTGCCTAACCCACTGATTCCTTAAAGGCTCTGATGGACAGTTTGAGTCTCTTAGCATAGTTACAAGTCTGGCAGGAAAGTACATAAAAGCCTTGGACCCTACTATGCAAACACAACAGGAGCAGTGAAAGAACAACTCTGTACCTTTCCAGTACCTAATTAATGGTAAACTGGCTTGTGCTTCATTTAGATCAGGTTGACACAATCTGGTGGACTTGGGAGGGGAAAGCAGAGCATCAAGCAGCATGATCTTATGGCTCCAGACAAAGGAAGTGCACTAGATTTCAGTTGCTTTCAGGAGGCCTCAACAGCTGGATAGCAGCATCTGGCTCAGATTTTTCTCTCTGCTGGGGATCTCCTCTTGTCCATGTCTCTGTTTTCATTAAAATTTGAATGGGAAGTAATGGAAAGCATGTACAAGCAACCTCAAAAGCTGTTCTGACTTCAGGACCTTTCAGGAGTATTTCCCATCTGAACTTAGAATTATATTAGGATCTTTCTCTCCTTATTGCACATTTAGTATAAGTGCAATTGTCCATACTGAGAAACCTTGCATACAACCTCTCATATACTGTTTTTAAACTGAGTTTTCTGCAGCAATATGACTTAGGAACTTTGTGTCAGATCTCATCCTCCTGATAGGACCTCTTGGTAGACTCCAACTATGGCTATCTTTTGTCTTTTGACTTCCTCCAGAGAAAAGCAGGCAACTATGAGAAACAGAGAAGGGAAAGTCTGTAGTATCTCTGAAAAGATGTCAGCAAATCCGTGAGATCTTAAGAAAGATAGAAGTGAAGTTATGTGTTATGAATGATTAAGTGACACCAAGTGATCCACCATCAGGATTCAGGGCCATTGAAAGGTGTGCATAACTTGTTCCACAGTTGTTTTTTTTCCAAGTCTGCTTACCAGACTTGAAAATGTTTGATTTCTTGGATAGCCTGAGCTTACATTTTGGTTGTCTTCTGAAAAGATCACCCTTCTTCACAGATGCTTCATAAGGCTGAATTTTGGGTAATGCATGGAAGGCAGAAGACTGAAAGACAATTTAAGCTGATTAGTCAAATAGATTTTGTTGTTTTATTGCGGCTTGGATGGATTTCTGTATAATATGAATACTTCTTAGGATATTTTTGTTTTGCCTTTTTTAACCTCTAGTTGCTAGTTCATAGATCCTTGGAGAGGTACTCAACAAACTGGAAAAAAACACCAGAATGAAACAAAAAAAAAGTGGAAAAGTTGCACACATCCTTGATGTATAATGGAGTAATATTTTAGTTGCAATACGAATGATTTATTTACCATGGAGTCATTCTGTACTGATAATAAAAGCACATTTCCTCTTGGAACAACCCGTTACTGTTTTCAGATCAAGCCCATTCATTCATGGAGTTTTTCTTCTTGCCCCTGTGTCTCATGTGTGAGCATCACTAGGTGCCAAATGCAATCAACATGAATTCTGCTTGTGATCGCACTGGTATCAACCTCGCCCAGAGGAGAACTTGGCTTTTAGACCTTGTGTCACATTTTAAGAAAAATAATATTGACTCATGTTATTTCAAAATCATTGTTTATTGCCAGCAGATTTTAAATCAAAACAGTCAGGCACGTTTTCCTTTTATGCTCATTGTTAAATAAGCTGTGAAAAAGGTTTCTCTTTGCAGAACTGCCTTTCTCCCCTACCTCCCCAAGATTATTACATTTCACGTGTTCTAGTTCATCCCAAGATTGTGCTATTGTTCTCTTCAAAGTTTTCTGGGCCATTAATCTCTCTCTATTGTTTCCATTTGGCCTCAGGATAGGTCAGCTGGAAACTGTATTGCTGGAGAATATTCTGGTCTTGAGAACATAAAAAAAGGAGCAAGGAGAGCCTCCAAATACTGTTAGTTCTTCATTCAGAGTGTACAATTATGTAAACCCATAAAGGCTGTGTTACTAAATCCTTTATCTCCTCAAAGCCAGCAGAATATACTGGGCATCAGGCACCATGTTCAACAACAGCTTCTATTCTCTTGTTTAAAAAGTGAGACTTTTCACATCGTATTTCCATGCTTCTCTATTTTCCTCTGTTGTCTTTAACTATCCACCAGGGTCCACTATATTGGATATGACAGTTCAAAATGTGTATTTAAGGCTCGGTGACACACAGCTACGCTGCAGCCACAAAGGAACAGTTATGGCAATTGAACCGTGTGAGCCGCTCTAGTGTCGAAGATCCATCAGTCTTTCCATTGTGACTCCTCCTCGCTCCCGGAGGATTTATAGGCACATTTTTGAGAGGACTCCAGTAACTAAAATAAAGATGTATTTGTCTCCGCAGAAATGTTGCAGCCACATACGTGGCTATTTGGAGAAAAACAAAAGAAAAAATTTGAAGCCCCATCACGCTCGTGCTGTAGCGGTTCCACTGATGGATTTTCAAAGTGTTGTCTTAAAGCACGTGATTTTTACCTATTTTTATGGCTGTGTTTACTGTTTCTGAGTGACATGTGGAACAAATTACACTGTTTCAAGGAAGGATCTGTACTCCTTAGGACAGGAAAGGTTAATTTGGCTGCTTTCTGAATAAGTATGTCATACAGTCTTTCATTGTTCAGTTTTCTTTCTTGACATCTCCTAAGATCTCTGCTTCGGGACACAAGGTGGTTATACTCTGGGGTAGAATTTGTGTTGGGCAGAGAGGCAGGAGTATGCTGTGAGCTGAAACAAGGCTGAGGGGTACAGATGATACAGGAGGGTGCCCTTACAAAGGCAGCTGAATAACATCTTTCTGGGCTGGAGCCTATGCCAGCCTTTGCCCCAGAAAGTACTGTTTGTCATTAAGGAAGTTATTTGAGCCCAGTATCTTATGGATGGCCACCAATGGTGTGTTCCTCACTTTATGGGTTGGTCAGTTCAAGGCTCTGGCACTGGTGTGCCAGTTACAGTCCCAAACAAGGAGCTGTAACTTTTACATAGCAATTTAGACACTCCATCCAGGAGAACTTTGGCTGGAAGTTGGGTGAGCTGTGCCCACATCCTGAGCTGGTGGGATGATGTATTGCTGTGTTACAACAGGACTGAGCCTGTGCTTATAAACCTTGTCTCTCAGCAGGGGCTGCTGCTTGTTAGCAGATGGATTTCAGTTGCCAGGGAATGAAGGGGCCCTGTGAAAAGGGCATCAGTTGAGGACGAGTGCTTAAACTCCACTGTCAGTGGATGTGGCCTAGGGAGAAAGGACACGGGCTCCCTTTTGGAGTCCATGAGTGGCTCCCTGGGGAAGAAAGATCATGGTGGGGGAAGTTCCCAAAATGTTGGGTGCCGAAAAGGTGCTGGGTTCCAGGCATTCCCTGTACTTTTCCTGAGAAAAGGGCTCATAGGACCACAGGATAGCAAACCCATTTCTTTTGTATATGCATGAGGTGACTGAGTTTGATTCACAGAAACAACTTTGCCATCTCAGCATAACAATGTTCTGACTTTTGAAGGAAAAAAGTCTCCCACCTATTTATTGGTGAACATAACAGAAAGTTCATGGTGATCACTACAGAAAGCTCATGTTTTCCATGTCTAGTGCAGCAAGTGCATATCTGAAGGCAGTACTCACTGGGACTGCACAACTACCTGGTTCCAGCACTGTTCCAGTGTTGGAAAGAAGGTCTGCTGAAGTATGTGGGACAAACATGCCCTCTTGAGTCTGGAAGCCTAATGAGGAAAGCTTGGAGCTGATAGAGCTAAGGGACATTTCATGTTCATTTTGTATCAGAGGCCTGTGATTTGGGAGACTTTCACCTTTATCTGCATACTAATCTCTAGGAAACAATAGTTTTCTGCAGTCTGGGAGCTCTTGGTAGTGGGCTGAAAACTCCTCTTATCTGGGGGAAAAAGGATGCCTGATTAGCTCTTTTAACTTTGGTTGTTATGCCCAGACTGCCAAGAAATATTCTTGTGAGGGAGGTCTACTGCATGTTCCCTGGGTGCAGCCTCAGGCTGCAGCCTCGTGCTACCTCATCCCCTAACAGTAGGCATGTGCCTCTCCCGTGGAGACCTCATGTGTGTATTTGCATCTGTCCCAGGTCAGACATGCAACCCTCTCACATGACTGTGCATTCCAGGTTGATATTGGTGTTAGAGGGATGAAATTCAGGCAAACCTACATTAGTGGATTTAGTCTGGACTGTCCAGAGCACAGAGCAAAGTGGAGATTAAGGCTGCAGACTGTGACTTAGAAGTGGTTGCAGCCAATAAAAAGGGGTAAATCTAAAATATTATCCCCCCATCTTCCTATTCACTGCCTTTCACCAAGGTGGCATGATCTTAAGGGTAACTCCAAATTTTACTACAGCCCTTAAACTGGAAACCCTTTACCTTAGAAGGGGAATAAGGGAACACTTAGACAGAGATTTCACATCTGCTTTGCTCTTCTATGAACTCTTTCTACTGCAAAGTTTGATTTATGATCTATGCAGAAATCCTCATTTTAACCCTAATCTAGCGTTTAACCATGCAGTTCTTATTTGTTCATTGCTCTTTCTAGGAAGGATCAGTCTCATTTAGCCTCCAACAATCTTTCTTTGTTAGCAAAGTACTCAAGTCATCTGGATTTCAGCTGTTGCTCTTTTCCCTCCCCTCCCAAATTATTGGAGACATGGCAATCTCCAGAAGAACTGAATGTATTGGCTGTACAGAGAGCCCATTGTACTGCCCAGTCAAAGAGAAACCGCCACCATGTGAAATGAAACACAGCCTGGGGAAAGCATGAATCTGGTGTATGCTGGTGTTTGCAAATTTGCTCTTGATCTGCTTGAGCAGATGCAGTCTGTAAATCAGCTAATGATGCATTAGTGTCAGCTCACTGCCACATTTTGAAGTAAGATACCTGCATTTTGGAAGAATAGTGTGATTTGGTTGTGACGAACAGTGCAGGTATCTCTTTATGGATTGTTGGGTTTTTTTGTTACTGTTGTTTATAGGCTGTCCCCTTTGAACAGGTAGTTCAAAGCATCTGAGAGTTCATAACTGATTACTGTTTGCCTAGAGTTTGAAAGAAATTAGAAACAGTGGTAGAGATACCAGCATCACTTGCTTTTGTACAGTAACTGGGTTAAATAGCTGTGAAGAAGAAACTTCTTAGCTTTAGTCCTGGTAAAACTGGTTTGCCTAAATTTAAAGGCTAAAAATAAAGCAATAAACTGTTTTATAACCTAGCCTAGAAAGGCAAGGAGTAGTGCAGTGAGTCCAGCTCTTGCTGAGGCTGACAGACCAATACACCCTCTCACAAAAGCACCAGAAAAACATGCTGACACCTTCAGAGTGCCAGCAGGGCAGGCTGGAGTTGGTGTTCAAAGGCGCAAAAGGGAGATTGTAGTAAACTAAAGAGTAAAACATGAATGACAGGATGCTTACTGTTTCCATTTATTGATCTAAACATTGTGTAGCACGGGGAGAAATGATAAAACCTTCTGTTGGGGGAAAAGTCTGATTTTGAACCAACTTGTTCTTCCTGTTTGCCAAAGGGCCTTGATGGCTGTCACACCTATGGGTCCATAGTGCTCATGTGTGCAAGAAGGGTGGATGCAGCAGCCTCCAGGGCCCTTTCCAACAGTGAGGTGCAGAAAGTTTGGCATGTTCTCTAGGAGGGTCACTTGAGGGATCTAAAATAGATCTGAGGCACTGTTTGGTTTCCCTTGCAGACAAAAGAAGCAAGTGTTGTGTGTAGAAGAAAGGTCCTGCGGTGGATGTGGTTGCCAAAGGTTACAGTGAGGTGGCTGACTCGGTGTGGTTGAGTGGCAAGCAAAAACAGAGCAAGATGTGAGCTTTGACTTTATTTTGCAAAAATCTCTTGTCCTATGCAAAGGTGAAATTTGGTGGGTATGGAAGGTGCAAAATGGAACAGGATAGAAACAACTAGAGCATTAGGAGTTTCATCATGGAGTCTGAGCTGCGTGTCTTCTGGTGTGCTGCTGCTGTCATGTGGAATAGGCTCTCTTTTGTGGCCCCTTCAGTTAATTAACAGCATTCAGAACTAAGTCTGCAAAAAAGCTACAGCCAACAGAATATATCTGTCCAGACTGTTTTCCTGGAATGTCCCTAAACAAAAGCAAATTCCCTGGAGTAAAATGCTTTAGTGCCCTGTTGCTCGGAAATCATCAGATTTCAGTCCTTTCTGAAAACCTGTAATTGTGATGAAATTATTCTTTCCGAAAGATACTTGGGTTGTTTTCCACCCTGCTCAATGAGATCCATATTCCATGGCACTGACTGTAAGTGAATGGTTTGAAGATAAATGTGTGTCATGTCATGAATGTGTTTCTACTTTGTCATGGGGAGATACCAGCCAATTAAATTCTGAAACAAGGGACTTTTTTTTTAGTATGAAAATAAACAAAATAAAATCAATTAATCCTTTGGAAAAAATTGCATTTTTAACCCTGCTTTGGTTATCACTAAAGTAGTCTGAGGTAGGAAAGGAAACTGGTGACAGAAATAAGGTTTTGTTTCCAACTGAGTTTTCTGAGAGTCTTAAGTTACTCTCAGTTTATTCATAACTTAGCAACAATTTGAATTCATTTAATAAGGTGCTTAAAACGCTTGCAAAGAAATGTGACCGCTTCTTTAGATGAGATGGTGTGGTGTGTGCTGCTCTGTACACGTGAATGTCTAGTTTCTAATTTCCACATCCCACCTCAGCCTCTGGAACTGGGATGGAGGTTCAAGATTATTGCTTACAGTGCTCCTTGCTTTACAAGTTGCTGTCCCTGTCATCTGGAAGAAAGGAAATGGAGACCAAAGGTGTGGAACAGATTCAGAGCCAAATAAACTACTGTGAAATGCACTTTGAGTCACCTGCTTCCTGTGGGCACCACAGGGGCACTGAGACTGGATGGAGTCTGCTGAAAGAGATGGCTTTGTTCACGGGTGCTGATCTGAGGGTGAACCTTAGTTTGAAGGGGGACAACAGAACAAAACCGCTTGAGGAATGTGTCTGCAGAACAAGGAAGAAAGAGTCCCCAAGTCAGGCTGCTCTCAGTGCTTGTCTGGAACTGCAATGGATGTCCATGTAACTTGCTGAGACAAGTTGTCTGACTGGTGGCAGCAGCAGCAGCTGCACTGGGAGCTGGAGGGAGACTGAGAAACCACATCACATGGCAAAGACTGATGTGCTAATCAGTGAGTAGGGGCTCAGGGATGATCTGTCCCTCACATCTGGCCTGACCCAGTCTCCTTTTACTCTCAGCTGTGGCATAGAAGGGAAGAATGGAGAGGAGGAGAGGACTTCATCCCTCCTCTGTGAACTCCAGGATATGTTCTAGGACTTCGTAGAATCAAGGTCTTGAAACAATTTTAAGTTCAGCTCCAAGAGACCTACAAATAACACCTTTTTCCTTTATCCTCAGTAAATTGCTGTGGGATGTGAGTAATGCAAACTCTTGCATGGGTGTATTGGTCAGTGGTTCTGAGATCTTAATCCAGAGGTGCAAGAATATGAACTCTAGGTAATTTAAACCAGCAAGATTAAATCCCCTGTTTCTCTCTGAAAACTGGAACTTTTATATATTTGGCTTTCCTATTCCCCTTTGCCCTCACAGCTCCAGCCTTGCTAAGACACCCTCAGGATGAGGACAATTCCCTACTCTGGGTTCAGTTCAGTTCAAAGTCCCAAATGAGTTGGCTTTTTGTTCCATTTCTTCTAACCTGAATCAATCATGAATACTCTGAGTGATCACTTAATCAGAGGCTCCTTTGTGGTTCCAAAGGATTGTCTTCCAGATTTAGCATGTTTCCAGATCATTTCCTACTCTTTTGTTCTTGCTGCTGGATGATCTGCCAGCTTTGTCAGCCAGGGTGAAATGTGGATAGTGGACTCCAGGCATTTTTTCATCCAAAACTTTCGGATAATTACAAAGTAATAAGTAGATGATTTTCACATCCTTGGAGAGTTAAGTTTTTGCAATTGCTGGCCAGGCTTTTTGATGCAACAAATTCAGAAAAGAAAAACAAGTTTCCTCACGCTGAGGAAGGAAGATCTCTCTCTAGTTTTTGATGGCTAACAGTCTTGAGTAAGAACCGTGTCTGACAAGCATTGAGATATAACAGTCATGTACAAGCTACATGTTGTTCAGTTTGTAACTCTACAAATCAAGACTCTGAAAAAAGCTGCTAACAGCTGTCCAGATTTTATTCAGCAGCAGAATTGGAAGATGAGGAGATAATTTAATGGCAGACTCCTTTCCTAGCAGCTTGAGGGTTTCCTTTTGAATAGGATCCTGGAAATAGTTATTCTGGCCCTAGTAATACTTAAAGATAGACCAAATTATAAGGAAATAAAAAAGAAGGGATTGAATTGGACTCAAATCTTAGATCCAAGCTCCCTGAATGTGAGGATTCTTTGGATTTGGATTCAAACTCTGTGTCTTGAGTCCATTTGTGATGGGAAAAAAGGGGTCCTAACAGTCACTTGTAAAAGAGAACAATCCTGTTTGTTAAATGACTGAGTTCTCACTGAGAAACCATTGTTTTATGTGAATTTATCCAAGTTATTCAAACACAGTTTTGAGTACTCTGCATTGACCTTTGGTTCAGCACGCTCTAATTTACCTATCACCATGGTGCGCTTGCAGTCCTGGGCTGCATCAGAAGCAGCATGGCCAGCAAGTCAAGGAAGGTGATTCTGCCCCTCTAATCTGCTCTGGTGAGACCCCATCTGGAGTGTCTGTGTCCAGGTCTGGGATTCTCAGCAGAAGAAAGATGTGGACCTGTTAGAGTGGGTCCAGAGGAGGCCATGAAAATGCTCAGGTGACTGGAACACCTTTCCTGTGAAGGCAGGCTGAGAGCTGGGCTTGTTCAGCCTGGAGAAGAGAAGGTTCCAGGGAGATCTCTTTGTGGCCTTTCAGCACCTCAAAGAGGCTTATAAAAAGGAAGTAGAGAGGGTTTTTATACAGGCAGATAGTGACAGGACAAGGGGAAATGATTTTAAGCTGAAAGAGGGCAGGTTTAAAGTTGATGTTAAGAAGAAGTATGTTACTCAGAGGGTGATGAGGCACTGGAACAGGTTGCCCAGGGAAACTGTGAATGCCCCATCCCTGGAAGTGTTCAAGGTCAGGTTGGATGGGGCTCTGAGAAACCTGTTCTAGTGAACGGCATCCCTGCCCATGGCAGGGGAGTTGGAACAAGATGATCTTTTATGTCCCTTCCAACCCAACCATTCTGTGATTCTATGGTGGTTCACTATCTAGTTTGTTAATAATTTTTTTAATACTTAATTTTTATTCTTGAGTTATGGTCTGAAAGTCTTAAATCCTTTTTTCCTGGTGAACTATCTAAAACCACAGAGCCACTAACAATATGGTGTGCTGCTGGACCTAAGTGACAGAAATGGGCCTTAAGGAAAATGAGAGTGTGTACACAGATGGGCAGGGTGCTCTGTGAGGCTTTTCTTCTTTGCCTGATTTCTGATACTCCTCAGTAGAGGAAAACTAAAGGAAAGTACATCCAATGCAGGCTACTAACAAAGTTCATTGGCCTGCTAGTGCAGAGGTGCCCCTGTTCTGTCGCTCTGGTTTCTGAGACAGGGTTTCCCAGCATCAGTTGAGTGAGCATGTTAGAGCTAAAGGAAGTTGCTGATGTGTTTTCCTGCTGAATTTGGAGTTGTTCCCTTGTGCAGTGATATCCTGGTAGTCCCATTTGTCCTATTTGAAAACCTCTGCTGTATCAGGTTGGAAGGAAACTGGAACCAGGAAGGACCTCCAGGCCTATTCTCATGCAGATCCTTGGTACAAAGCAGTGTGTTTGCAGTTTTCTGTGTGCTGCCTCAGCACTTGTTATACTTAAGTATATCGCAATTTTAAAATCGTAAAAATAGCTGTGCTGAGAACGTGCCAAAGGGCCTTCCAGCTCAAAACCCCACCTCTAATAGTGTCCAAGTGCTTATGCAGGGAAGATCAGGAACAGGACAAACACATGATATTCTACCCAAGGCAGTCTTTCAACATTCAACTATTTTAGCTGAGGCAGTCTCATGAACCTTCTGTGGATAGCCTAATTAGTAACCCTTAATGAATCTTTTTCCCAGGTAAATTATTTCCATTGAACCTTTGTAAATTTCTTGCATTCAGAAGATGATTTGACAGGGAATCACACAGATCAACTCCCTGTTGTGTGAGGAAACACATCCCCTGAACGGGTCTGTCTTCTTCAGAGCTAACAGGTATCTGTTCTGTCAGGTCAGAGTTGTATTTTGGGAGATGCTGTTAGAGAAACAGTCTGAACTCACTGATTCCACTTTTACAGATGAAGGAAAGGTGTGATGTAGCTCCACGCTCAGGAGCACTCTCAGTTCAGAGGGCTTACAGCAGTGGGACATGTGCAGCTGGTATGGAAATGGAGTGTGTCAGACATGATGAATGATCTGGGGAGTGAAAGGAATTGAAAGGGATGAGTTCTGGCAATACAAAAAGTTTGCATTAGGTTTTTAACTGCTTTCCTCACGTCTTCCAACTCTTTCTTGGTTTCTATTCACAGGCATCCTTAGACATGAAATCATAACTTTTCTGGTTGCCACAGCCAATTTTACATGTGATCAGTGGCACTGAAGGCTGGACCCAGATCTACTGGTAGATAATTAGATGCTGGTAAGAAAACTGCTTTTACCAACCGTGGTGGCTTCAATTTTACAATTGCTGGTTGAAGGTGCTGACACAGCAGAGCTTGGAAAAAAATAGACCACATGTCCTCTTAGCAGGAAGGAGTGGTCCTATTGTTAACAGTGCATCTTAAATTGCCAATTTTAATACCCTACAAGGCTTAGGTGGGAAAACAGGACATAAACAACTGAGAGTGGAAAAAAAAATAAAGCCAGGAGAAGTAGATGTCTGAGAGAGACTTAGGTGATGCATGCAAAGACCTACACTGTGAAATTAAGCACAGATAGATTTAGGCGAGAAATTTTGGAAAATTTTTAACTCTGTGATCAATTAGAAAACAGAATTTTTACCAAGGAGGTCACTGAGGGCTTGTCAGAGAAGTGTTCAGTTAGAGAAGCTGAAATATTGAAACCTGCTTGAAGTAACAAGATAATGAAGGACATTATGAAAAACCACCTTTCTCCTCATCTGTCCCCTCCTGATTTGTCTTGCTATTGCTAAGAAGCTACTTGCTGCAAGTCAAAGATAACATGGAATGTCTAAAAGAGAATATTATACAAAGCACTTATAAGCTTCTTGGGAAATTCCCTGGCACCTTACCCCTTTTAGGGCTCCTTCAAGGAAAGGACTAGAATCTATTTGTAGAAGAGAATGTGCACAGAACGGGAGTATGCGCTCTGTGTTGGGTGTTGATGTCCATACAGAAGGGTACATGTTGTTATTCTTTATGGTCATGATATTGAACTGTAGAATGTGTCATCTCCAGGTACTCAAAGGTGTTAGAGGTACTCAAAGGTGTTACAGGTACTCAAAGGTTCACCCTTCTCTAAGTGTTCTAACTGCATGTTTAGGTCAAAGCTGGAAATTTTTCAAATATTGGGCTGGATTTTGCTGATGTGAATTGTGTGTTCAACAAAGCCAGGAGGATTTCCAGCAGCACCAGATTTAAACTTGTCCTCAGCAACTGCTTTGGGATTCAGTTCTGAGCTTGACAGACTGAGTGGTGGCTCTTGTGCTCTTGGGCCCTTCTGCGAAGAGGTATTTTAAATTCTCCCAATTAATCTTCTTCCCTAGAGCTAGAAAAAACTAAAGGCTGACTTTCAGCCAGGAAGCTGACTGAAGCTATGGCATTTGTAAGCCAAAAAGAAACAAACCAGAAAAGAACAATCAAATCAGACTTCTGGTTAATGTAGGGAAAGAATAATTATGAACACTGAAAACTTGTGTACTAAAGTGTGCTTGAACATTGAACTTTTTTCACCTGTGTGCTCTTGAGCACACAGCTGTCCACATCCACAAGATGTGAAAACCATAAGGGCTGCAGTTGACAGATCAAATGCAGATGTAAATAAAAGAAAATAGAATCGGGCCTTTTCAGTTAAAATATTTCTCTGGCCGAGATCACGCGAGTTGCCAACAAAGGACTTGGTGCCAAATTCAGTAAGCCTCTCTAAGAATGTGATGACTGTACTCTTCAGCCACTTACACTCCTGTAAATCAGCAACATCTGATTAAAAGACAATGAAGTTACTGCAGTATCAGCTCAACTGAAGTAAGAGAATTAGAATATTTTTCAGTTTTCAGGAGTATGATTTCTACAAAGAAAATTCTGAAGTAGATTATGGAGAGAAGGAAGACACTGTTACAGATAAGAAAAGATCTGATTGCAATTTCTTTATTATTATTATTATCATTGTTATTATTATTATTAATTGCATCTTATCTAGTCTGAATACATTTTTAATTCATTAGCATCAGTCACTCTTCAAGTACATTTTTATTATTAGAATACATTTCAAAATTGTATGTAATTGTGTGTGTTTGGTTTGAATCAGCAGTTTACAGTTTGTACAGAAGTAACATTTGCAATACCAAGTCCTAGAGGAATTTTTCAAGACAACAAAGTTATTTCGTTTAAGCAGTTTAAAAAAAAAAATCCAAAAAATTATAAACATCTGTATTTTCTCGAGGGAGACATAGATTATTGCTGTTATGGTGTGGACTGGAATGTGCCTCTTTCAGCTGGATGAATCCATGTGCCCTTGCCAAGAAAGTTTTACATTTCCCATTTTTCCTTAGCTGCTGTATCCAGCCTTGGCACTGTATCTACTTATTATACTTATTTCTTGGATGTGCTGGTTCCAGCTTTGTCATTTACCACATTTCTGTATTTGTCTCCCTACCTCCCTGTCTGACATCATTCAAGTAGGATCAGGGTGGGAAAAAAACCACAACTTGGAGAGTCTAGTCAGGTATAATAGTAAAAATAAGAGCTTACATAGTGAGAAAAATGATAGACAGTTGGCTAGTTAAGAGCAGGGCTGTTCTCCAGGAGTTTTGCCATTGTTTTCAGTGAGATCAGGACTGGGCACTTGCCTGCAGTGAGAAGTGGACCTGGGCCATGTGGTGTTGCATCCAGACCTTCCCAAAACTCAGGAGTGTTAAAATCTGGCCTTCCCTTGATGAGAACATGCAATGCTTGGGTGTATGTGTGGATGAGTTGACTTTGAATGTCCCATGTAGGCAGAGCCCTGGATTTAATGTTCCTAAGCAGATGTTTGAAGAGGAATTGTGATCATCTTTAGACTTTGAACAAGAGGCATAGTGGTGCCACCCCCTTGTGTCTTCCTTTTTCCCAGCTGTGATTGTCCCATGTAAGGGCCAGAGACAGTGTGGGTCACTGTGGTTTTTTCACAAGGCTGTAAATATCCACCTGTTATATAAAAAAAGTTGGTGCTTAATATATTTTCAGGAAGACAATTCCCTGCCTGTGCTAATTTCTTGAACCCTGCTCCTATGTAGCTTGTATTCAAAGGAAAGAATCAAGACACAAGGCTACTCTGTTAGTTGATCCAGAGCAATGCTCTTAATGCAATAATTATTCTTGATCTTGGCCCTTTCTAATCTTGATTTGATTTATTTAAACCACTGTGAAAAATCTGTGAGGCTGACAAACTTTATTTTTTTCTTCCCTTATTCATTCTCTTTAATTTTTTAATAGGGAAAAAATGAAAAGAAAACAATCCTGAGAATTGATACATGGTGTATTCCACAGCCTCTTTGGGCAGACAACATGAATCAGGCACACACGCCTCAGATATAAATCACTCTGCACCACGGGGACATTGAGGCTCTTGGTACAAATGTACGGGTTGGGAAATTGTTCTGCAAATGCTGCATGTACGTGTGCAGTAGCTAATTTGCAAATCTGAAAAACTTGGCTTGTTTGCATCCTCTCTGAAGTAACCCAGGGTGCCTGGGCCATGTTGGGAAATGAGCTGCTTTGCCAAACGAAACTTTAAAAAAAAAAAAAAAGGAAAAAGAAAAAGCGTCTATTGGGTGGTATTGTAGCACAAAATGTCCCAACCTGATAAACTGTTTATTTAATTTTGAGTTTATTTTTAGCACTCAGGAATTGTTGAGACATCTTTTTCTCTCTGAGGGTGGAGCAGAGGATTCTCTATGTGGGCAAGAGAGAGCGAGTCCTGGCACCCCTTCAATCCACACCATGGGGCATGGGAGAGTGTGTGCCTTCTGCTGAGTAGGCACTGTAGAGATCTTTGCTTGGCCTCCAGAGGCTGTTACAGGCCCAGCTTTTTTTTCTTTAAGCCCAGCTTAAAGAAACTGGACTTCCAGCTTGGCTCTAGTGACAAATTACTTAAACTCTAAGAATCTTGCTTTGATCTCTCATCTATTGGTTGAACTGAGTGTTTTACCAGTATTTTCAGCTAAGATTTCTGTAGAAATGTCTGCTTTTGTGGAGTACAAATCTGATTCCAGCCTGAAACCCTGAATGCTAAGATTTATTTTGGTGAGATTTTTTTTCCTCCCCAGAAAACTAGGATTAAATCAAATAGTTTCATTTGAGGAAAAAAATAGGAGGAGATGATTTTCCAAGGATTTCCTTGCCTTGAGGTGCATGGAACTAGTGGCTCATAAATTATGGTGTCTGTGGACCAACTCAAAGCCTGGTTCCTAATTTCTGAGGGAACTGCTAAGCCAAAGACTGTCTCCGAGTAGACTTTCTGGAATATGAATTTATCTTTATTTGATGTGTACGCACACAGTTGAACATTCTGTCTGCAAATAAGAATGGCAAATCTAATAATTATAAGGGGACATGTCTAGAAAAGGAGTCCAGATTCAAGGATGCAAAGAATGAATCAGTGGTTAATTAAAGTGCTTCTGAAGTATTTGAATGATTTGATGGGACAGTAGTTTAAAAGTGCTTTTGTCTGATCATTTCTATCTGCTTATTTACCTGGAAAATAAATAAATACAACTAGTATAGTAATGACATGATTACTTACACAGTACCTTCATGCTCAGCTACCATATCTGTAGGTCGAATTTTTCATCTCATCACAAATCACAGGGAAGACAGAGGGTTTAAATTAATATCTTGAGTTAACCTCTTGTGTGATTGCAGGCAGGGTCAAGGAAGCCAAATTGTAATGTGAGTACCAAAGGTGTAATGAGGTTTTGAAATGCAGTCCAAAGCCACATTTTCTGTTTTATGGGTAAGTGAAGACTAAGTTGGTGGCCCAATATTTTTGGCTCGAAATGTTGATAAGTTCAGCCAATAAACAATATTTTATATGCAAGAACACCCTCTTGTACAGTCCTATATGTTGATAAGTAGATCAGAGTTGTACTTGGCATGGCTTAAAGTTCAAGCCTAACATGTCCATAGGCTGAAGTAGTGTGTAATGTGATACTAGGAGGGGAAAAAGGGGGTTTTGAGAGAGATTAAATTTCAGATTTAAAACCTTCATCCAGTGATTTAAAGTGATTTAGGCACCAAAGGCTTTAACCTTGAGTTATGCATGTAGCCTGTAGTGTTTGCATGAGAAAATATCGTGTGCAGTTGAAACAGTTATCCTTTTAGACTTGTAGTCATAAAGGCTTACTCTGATGATGGAAGTTTAATAATATCTGAGCATGAATGACATGCAATTATGTTTCTGCTGTATTATTTGCATCAAGGGACTATCGTAAAATTACAGTTCAGTACCTGTCATTACAAAGAGAGAGCATGAACCAAAGTTGTAATAATAAAAAGACAATGAAAATTCTGATTCCAGCAGAAACATGGCAAATTCTGGCAGGCAGCGTGGTTTCTAAAGGATGGACATGTCATAAGAGACCAGCGTACTCTGAGTAAGTACTGCCTTCCTCCATCGATCTACTGAAATGCCTACCTGTTAAAAAAATCACAACAGTTTGGTTCTTGCCTGTGAGCATCAGGACATCACATACAGATGGCAGAGATATTATGATTATTCAAAATGTTGATAATGCCCCAGTGGGGATCTGTGCAATGAGTTGAACTTTAAACCAAAGGGAAATGTTGAAGACGAGGGAGAAACATACTACTTTTGAGTAAAGTAGGAAGAGGAATGGAACCTGCACAGGAGTTGTTGGTTCAAGATTTCCTTATGCCCTTGCCCACAGAGGTGTTCCACAGCTCTCTCAGTATAGTCACTGTTTTTGCATAACCCAGCCCTTGTCCGGGCACAGCCATAGTGACTCCAAACTGCTAATTATGTTTTTCGCACCCAGTAAAATGCAGCTAAGCTCCTCTCCATTCCCCGTAGCACTGCAGATCCAATCTCTCATCCTTCGTGCTCCCCACACCACCTCACCCTGGTTGCACAAGCCAGCCAGTGAGCCAAGAGAAACCTCTGAGCTCTCTGGCTGTAACAACAGTTGGTGGGAGCCAGGTTTTTGCTGTATCATCCCTCCGAGGGATTGGGCAGGCGGGAGAAAGAGCCAGGGTTGGGGCTCACAGGGGCTGCTCAGTTCCTGGAGCTGAGAGGGACGCCCTCTCCCCAAACCCTCCTGTTGGAGGAGGCTGTGTTGGCAGCCTTTGCAGCACGAGGCCACGGGAATGTGCTCCGAGTAGGATCTGTCATTTGGGACCTCAGTGGAGGGGACCATGTTATGTGAAAGGGAAGTATTGAGGTTTTTTTGGACGTGTGTGTAATACCCGTTCACCAGCCTGGGACTGATCTGTCTCCCTGTTTGGCTGGTTTGTATCCCCAGGTTTTCTGTCACGCTCCAAGTCACCGTTAACAAGTGTTTGTTTATGGAGTACTTGCTCTAGGCCACTATCCACCCAGCAAAGCGTAACACACAACATCTAAACAAAGACAGTAATGTGGGCTAATTAATTCCTGATTCAGGGAAACAAAAGAAAAATTCCTAAGTAAACTAAATTTCTCTGAACCTAAATAAATAACTCTTCGCACCTACTTTCTCTACTCTTGCTCTCCTCCCTGTGTACAATAAAATGCCCACTCGTGAAACATGCAGCTCAATTAGAAACATAATGGGCTCAACTGGGGTTTGGAGGAGCACCAAGAGATGATCTTCAGGTTGTGCCGAGGAGAATTTTGCTGGACACTGTGGTAACATGAACTCTGAGCGGGGATGCTCTAGTAGGACCAGTCGACTTGGTCACTGTCCATTGGGAGATGGTGCTTTGCTTGTCCTGTTTGCTGAGCTGGGGCATCCAGACTGGTGTGTTTTCAGAGGTGAGCTCCAGCCTTAGGATTTGGGTCTCCCTGGTCTTTCTAACCCTTCTGCTCTCAGTGATCAGAGAGACTTCTTCAGTGGATAATTCAGACTATATTAGTCACTGTCCTATATTGACTTTCCTATCAGAGGGGCTTATGAAAAGTTTCCTTAACTGCCTCAGTAGTTATCTTCCCTTCTCCAGGATCAGTGTTTGCTATTGTAGGAACCCAGGACAGGGGATGGAATCAATTCTAGCCTATGCTGTGTGGGATGTCTGTGGCTGCCTGTGTCCACACAGTGTAAAGAAATGCCTGTAACTCTAAATCTCTTCTTTCAGCAGCAGCTGACACTAGGGCTTCTCAGAGAAAGACTTTGTCTGCCAGAGAGTAGAAAGATGGCTGGTCACATCATGCTCCATGTTTTCAGCGTGGGGTTTAATACACACTCTTTCCCTCTGCTCTACTTCACAGTTCCCTTTAACTCTGTGCTTGGGTATGGATTTGTATCCCCAAAGCATTTCTCCAGCTCTCTGAGAGAGGCCCATTGGGTAATCTTTACTGGGGACTGTAACATAACTGCATAAAGCTGGGCCTCCTGGGCTCTTTCCATTTCATTCCCTATGAGGCAAATCCTAAAGACCTTTCTTCTAGTTTTAGTCAGTCTGGGATTTCTCTTTCCCAGATTTGCTAATATCGCTGTTGCTGGAGGGTATTCATGAGCTGAACACAAGATATTGGGGTTGGTCCAGGGGTAGCTGGGTGATATCATATGGGCTGGTTTATACTGGGGCTCAGAGAAGATAATTTTTTTTTTTAAACTCGGGTTCAGTAGGAATATCACCTGTTGGCATCTGGCACTGTAAATTGCCATGTCAGTTTGTTGGCAGAAACCACGAGTGGGACTAAAAGTGCCCCTGATTTGCACCACTCAAAGCTGATACTGTTTTTTGTTAGCATCACAGGGTACACAGGCACAGCTAAAAAACCATTCTGGAAAAAAAGTTGGACATTTTCTTCCTACTCATGGGAGCTGAAAACTCAAACTTACTGTAAACAGGCTTGAAAAACATTTTATGTTTCCAGAGTTCTGAATCCAAACGTTTACATGAAGTAGTGACACAGTTTGAGTGTAACACACTTCTTTTATTTTTGTTAGTGTATTTCTTGTAGTAGGTGTATAAGTTTTTTAAATACCCCTCTTGCTTTTTGGGATAAACATCCCCCTTCTCAGAGCAGATTTCGGTCAGAGGTGGGGAAAGGGAAATGTGTACTTCCTTAAACAAATACCTATATGTGGTTTTAGTATTTCTGGGTATTTTATTTTTTCAAGCAGAAGCTTGCCCTTTTTTATAACCATCGTTTAGTACTATGGAAAATGTACAAAGTTGTTTTGGCTGGATGGAGCAAAGCAGTGGGTTAAATTTTAGCACATTTAGTAGCACAGAGATTTCTCTTCTGTGAAAGACAGGATTGTATTATGTAACAGTCCGGCTGCCAAATACTTCTGCTGGCAGTGGTTGGCCTTCTATGCACCATTGACATCAAAACCCAATGAGGTTTGATCCAGAGAAGGGATTTGAAAGGACGTCTTGTTTTTCTTCAATCTTTACAAACTGAACTTGTTTAAGAAGAGGGAGGGAAAAAAAAGATACAGAGTCTTGCTTGATAAATGAGGAAAAACAGTGTTTTTTCTCCAAAGTTTTGGATGTTTATTGGTTTAACAGCCATTGCTCAGAACAAGTCACTTCTATTTACGTTGTTTATCATATCAGCAAACCCGGTGTGATGGATCCAGGGGGGCTGGAGGCTGGGCCTGCGTGTGTTCACTCCACAGGGGATTTCTGACAGCTTACCTTAGTGTCTGCTGGGCCCAATATTTACACATAGTCATATTGACCATTCAATAAACATGGGACTGAACAAGTGTCCTGCTCCCTATGATGTGCATGCTAAATAAAATGTATCAGCAAGTAAGTGGGGACGGGAAACACGGGAACGTAACAACATGCAGGGGTACTGAGCTCTGTGGAAGCTGCCACAGTGCTAGAAGCAATATACTATGGTACTGTGCCAGAAGTAATGATCTTTTGCTGAAAAGCAATTCTTACTAGTTCACCTAAAAAATGTAAGGGATATATTACCAGGTGAGAGTAAAGGTTTGTGTAAACTGACACTCTCTCTGACAATAACTGGTAACAAAGGCTGGTAGCAAGAGATCAGGGAGTAGGGCATGTGTTCAGTGGTCTTTCCCTTGACAGAACACTGACTGGAAGGTTAACTCTGTCCTGAGTTGGAGATTTTAATAGACTGAGACTGTAAATGTGTTTAATCCCATTTTGAGCTCCTGTGGTCACAGGCTCCACAGTTTGTGTTGTGTGGAAAACTTCCTCTGATTTGTATCAAACTTGCTCTCAGCTGATTTTGACTCAGGCTACTTTCTCTCAGTTGTTGTGTACAGGAACACAGGGACACACTGACTCACACGTGTGGAGCAGTGCTAGTTCAGAAATCTCCTTTTCATGTTTCCATTGCAATGCAGACGTAGCTGGTTTTGGCACAACACAAGAAGGCGTCAGCTTATGAGCTTGTCCCATCATTGTCATGTTTTAGGGTGATTTCATGGCAGAGTTAGTTTAAAGTAAGGATTTAAATAAAGAATGAGGTAGATTTACAGGTGTTTATTAGAAGCCCATGAGGAGCAGTATAGTTTGTGCATCTATGGAAAAAGGAATATGAAGCTTCTAATTCGAAATAAATAGCAGAGACAGGAATTAACATGTGGGTAACATATTAATTATTTTACATAAATAGAGTGCTTGCCTTGGGAATATATGGCAGAACACATCCACTTACCTTAGCCTCACTCAGGAATTTCAACATCCTCCTGTTTATTTGCCAGTGGGGAAAGTGGTGTAACCAGGGGTTAAATACCCCAAATGAAATCACTGAACAAGTCAGTGGCAGAGCTGTGATTACAGTCCAGGAGCCATGTCTTTCAGTTACATATTTAGTCTCATGCCTGCATGTCTCTGGAAAAGTATTTCTGGTCACAATGTTAGAGTGTTAACTCAAATGAAGTTTGACAGTTTTGCTTGTACTTCTGCTTTCATCTTGAAAGTGCCAGGACACTCCTGTCTGTTCAACAAGTCCTGTCAAAGCTGTTTAAGAGAAAACTACAGAGTCCAGGATTATTGGTACTTTTTTCTTGTTCATTGCTTTAGCTGCTGGCAAAGCTCTTTGATGAGGGTCACATGTGTAGGAACAGAAAAGTGCTGATAGAGTCCAACTTTGGTGTCTGTGCATATTGCCAAGGGTGCAGGAGTGGAATGTGAATGATAAACAGCATTGCCATCCATATGATGGACTGCATTTTGCAAGCAGGTCTCAGCATTCACTTCTCTTCCCTAGAATAGCTCCCAGTCTGCAGGATCCTGGGTAGCTACGGGGAGCTGGTTGCTTATAAGGTAACCTGTTAGAGGAATGAGGTTGTCTTCTCTGCTCTTTTTTCTCTCCCTAGATATTCCTCCAAAGGCCCAGCATGTTTCAGGCCCAGCATCAGTGCTGTGCCAATGAAAACATATCTGCATCTGAAAGTGGCATATGGTAAATGTAGTCTGATATCACAACACTGGGGATTTCTCCTGTTAGAAGAGAGTAATTCTGCTGGAAGTTTTCTGGTCCACTCAGAAAGAACCAAGTAAGACCTTCAAACCCTGACATGATTTGGATTTTTTGAAGCGCACAACCTCATGTGGCTTTCAGAAAAGTCTCAGCACCTGCGAAGACAATGTAAATTAATGAAAAATTCTGCAGAGACCATCTTGGAGGAGGGACTCTCATGATAGGTCATGGAACAATGACTACAGGGGCAAGAAACTACGGAGTCCCTTGGAAAATTGTGTGCAGTTGTATCCATTTTGCTATTGCATCCATATCTACTTTGCTATCCTAATCAAGATAGGGAAAAACAGAGGGATTAGCAGGTTTTGCTTTTATATCCTGAAAATAGTGGTTGTGCCCTTATTTCAACAGCTCCTGCATTTGTAGGGACGAGTAGTTTTGACAACAGATATGTCTGAAAACCAAGCCAAATTTATTTATCTAAAGATCAAATTGTGAAGTTTTCTTGTCCTTTGAGAAAGCTGGATGGGAACACAGTTCTTAAACTCATTCTCATTTTCAGGCTGCATTCACAGCAGAAGGTCTTGGGGTAGGGAGGCTTGCTAAACTTCATGCCCTGCTTGCAGTTTGCTTAGGTTTGTGTGTGGGTTTAGTTCAGTCTCAAGGAATCCACACTTGGATTTTGAGATTTTTCATAATAAACGTCTTGGAATGGAATAATTTTGTAGTTCAGTCTTGTCATCTTAGTAGAAGTAGGAACTGATTAGAGGATGGACTTATTAAAAAATGTGTTGCCGAAAAGCCTGTTTTAGAATCCCAGTTTGGTCTGGCTCCACTGATTGTGGAGGAGTTGTATTCATGTCAAAATGCAGTGACAAGAGGATGAATCATGTTCTGGAATTTTTAATGCAGAAAATAAAATCACAATTTAAGTTGGAGTGATTTATAGCATGAACCTATTCCATCAGGGAAATTTGAAGAAATAAGGATGTCCTCTTGCTTACAGTACATGGGCCAAAACCAGAGAGCATGGTGTCCAAATTGTTTTTCACAAACCTGGCATGACACCCTATTTTTGATGCATCTTGACAACTAGACTCTGCTAATTGGTTATATTAATGTACAGTGACACAGGAAAATGGTTGGCTTTTTCTTGGTAATTAATCCAAAAATGTTGACGTCTGTAAAACCTTTACAAGATATTATTCAACACATGTATTGCAGCAGAACATGAGAGGATATTTGTATAACACCTTGAATAAGCTCAAACTTTTCTCAAATACACATATTGATGTGGCTACCATGGGCTTGGGAAAGTGAAGGAAAAGCACCAGACTTGGCAAAGCCCAGAATACAGGTTTGGCTTCCAATATCTGCAAACTAGCTTTAGACAGTGCCCAATTTTCAAGGCAGGCAGTGTGCCTAGGCCCCAATATTTTGTTCTGCCCTCATTCTGGGAACATGGCATGTCCCAGAAGCCAAGGCAAACATGGTGTTCACTTTTGCATGGTTATGTTTGGCTGACATTTCCTGAAGGAAAGAGTTCAGGCAAATAAATCCTAATTTTTATTGGGCATCATAATAATAGCAGCTCATTAAACAGAGCAGTTGGATTTACCTTACTTCTGAGAGGCTAGTGGGAGAAACCTGCAACATGCTTTATAATGGAGGACAGAGATTAGTGCTTCATGTACCCATCAGAAAGTAACAGTTCATGCAAAATTGTTTTGGGAACAGAATTTACTTCTGTATCTAAAAGCCTGACTAGGTAACCCAGATTTTGTGTAGTTTTTAAGGGAAAAAAACAGCTTTCCATTGCTTAGTTCAGCACTTCAACCATTTAAAATGGCCACTTCATAGCATGTGGCTTCCACAGGGAGCCAAATGCTAGGGCTGTTTCCAGTACCCAAGGAAACCAGCAGAAGGACACCATTTGTTGTTGATTTGAGCCTCAGACAAAGCAAATGAGGGGGTACATTATGTGGCAGTGTGGCATCTAGATTTCACGGTGATTTGTTTATTGTGAGTACTGCAGAATAAAGAATTATAATTACATATATAATTAACAATAACTGCAGGTGAATTCTGTGATAGCTGTAAATTCACCTCTTTCAACAACACAGATGCAGTAGAACATCTGGAAAGAACCATGTGTTCCACAAGCAAGACCTGCTTACCTGAATCAGAGGTACAGTATATGAGTCAGCCTACACCTCATCAGTTGAATTCTCAAGATCAGTTTAGCAGCTGGAATTATCTGCCCCTTCTCCTGGATGTGCTCTGTGTTTGTACCTTTGTAATTTAGATGCCACCAGATTTTATTTAAAAGACTTAATTCTCTGAGTCCTTTGTGCTTACTATGTGAGGAACTCTGGATGAAAAACAGGAAAAAAAAAACAAAAAACAAACCAAGACAAATGACCAAACAAAAGAGGAAAATTATATTTTGGATAATACATGTTATTTATTGCTATGGTGGCTCTAGAAGGGTTTACACAGAAAAGGGATCAGGAGCTAAATCTAGAAAAAGGTGCAAACACCTTTGCCTTGTATAATTGTCCTTGTAGCCATTTAAATCCAGTGTTAACAGCTCCCTAAGGGACAAAAATTAGGTATTTATGATTTCCTATGAGCTAACATAGGCAATTCTGCACTGATCATAGTGGCTTTCATGAATCTCACTGTTGTATATACACCCATTTAACATCTACCCAATGATAAGCACTACAGAGATGGCCTTTGTTGTTGGCAAACAGAAGGTAAAATCTTTGTGTTTAGCAAATGTATAAATAGAAAGGATAGTAGAACTCACACTGTGCCTTCTGAAAGGGATCACAAATTAATTAAGAAAGCTGTTTTTTTTAATTTTTATTCTGTGATTCTGCCTTTAACAGTACTATGTGTTTATTCTTGGAAAGTTTGCCCTCTTACAATGTTTCAGGTTAGATGCACTGAAATTAAGTCACACTTCCCTCAACTGTATCTTCTGAATTTCAAATGAAATCCTGATGTATCTATAATTAGGGTGTGGGGGGAGCCCAAACTCAGCTGCGACAAATTGTTCCCTTCATGATACCACGAAGGATAAACTTTTATTGGTTTATGGGTTTGCTTCCCCCTTGTCACTTGGCTGCTTCTCAGGGTCGTAATCAGTACCTTTTAACACCAGATTGAAGCAGATTTGCTCCATATGTTTCATACTGAATATTGCTACACTATCTGCTCTAGCTGTGCCCATAGCCCAGTGACTCCCCTGTCAGCGCTGCAAGAGCCAGTGAACTGCAAGCTCTTGGCAATAGCAGCAACTATCCCCCCTGAAAATATTGCATTATATTCTCTGGCAGAAAAGAACATCTAATGGAGTACAGATGATATGAATTAATCTTTGAATAACCATTTAATTTGTTGGCCAGGATCTGATTACCCTTTTTTTTTTGTAGTATCCTCATAATGAACATAAAAAGATTACAAGATTTGTGAATGTAGTCAGTCCTCTGGAAGCTCTGGCAGCTGGCTAAGCTTCAACTTCATTTTTTTTCCCCTTAGTAATTAAAAACACTTCTACAAACTCAGAACCCAACTATAATTAAGGGCACTTCCAGAGCAAGTTGTAAGATTCAGAACTAAATCACCTCATTTAGTCCCTTCTTGCCAGAGATGCTGAAGAAAAGTATCCTACTGAGAATTTGTTTGAAAAATTTATTTCTTGCACAGGCCATCAGATTTGAACAGGTTGGCTTGTCTACAAACATGAATTAAAAGTATTGCTATAGCTGAGATACAAGACACTTAAATTAATCCCTCCTCTTGGGAAACCCCTGCTTTATTAGGCTCAACACAGAGACCACTGCCATGGCCTAGAATCAGTCTTGCCCCCAAACCAGTTCCAGAATGATGAACAGGATAGCAGAGAATACATGCTAGTAATCATATAAAGCTTCAGTTAAAAATAGTTGGAATGTATTTGAGTGTTCACAAACTCATTCTCAAAGAAGAGGAAGACTCTGTGGCTTTTGGGCAATGGAAAGGTCTTGCACCATTTACATCCTGATGGAGAGGAATTGGGAATTGAGGGGGCAATGAAAGAGATAGGAGTAGAAAATCCAAAATGATTATTTCAAGCTGGATCCCAGAAGCAATAGGATATAGGTAAGATATTGTAGGCAAGGCTTATCTTGGATAAAAGACTTGGTGGTGATACCACAGGGCTGTGGGTGCTGGCCTGGATCCCACTAGCACTGTATGAGACTCCACCCTGTTACATGTAGAATCTCATATTCCTGATGCAGTTGCACCTACAAGGCTCTGATTGGGGTGGGGTTGGCCTCATTTTGCCCTTCTGTGTGGGACAAGGAGGTGGAAAATTACGCTGCACCTGGTAGGGTCAGTGTCGTGGGCAACTGGGGAGGGTCCATGGGAGAAGTGGAGTTTGCCGTTCTCCGTGGCCAGAAGTGACCATGACCTGCAGGAATGGGGCTGCAGTCCAGATCTTGGCACTTAAAAAAGGAGGTGGTGACAGGAAGATTTGCAGACAACAGATGTGAAAGGAGAAGGAGAGTTCAGGGACAAGAAGGATGGTGCGGTTGGTTCAGGTGCAAAAAGAAGGTGGCTGGAGACAGGGTGGCAGGCACTGGGCCATGTTTGAAAGTGTCTTCTTAAAAGGCTGCAAATTTTGTTATTTTTTTTCTCATTTTTAGAGCATGTGGCAGGTTGGCAGAGTTCAGACCTATGTTTATAGCCAGGGGTTCTTAGTTGCAGGGGAAGGTTGTCTTCTTGAGCACATTTCTGCAGGACTTGTTTTAAGAGGTGAAAAAATATGGCCTTGGGCTAAAGCCAAGGACTGGAGCAAAGATAGCTGGGTTTTATAGCTGATCCCAGCATGGGTGTAAAGTTTGCAGGAGTCATTTAATCTCCTGTTTCCCTTAATGTAAAATAGAATAGCTAAAAGGATATTTTAAGGCTTAATTCCTTAGTAAAGCACTGCTAAGGTAAATGATGCTGGTGAGAGGTGAAGAGAATTGAAAGCAGTGTTCACACGTCCGGGAGTCTTGTCTTTGACTTTTAACTCTGCCCCAAAGGACATCCACAGTTTGGCATCTGTACGCCTGTTTTACAAAGTTTGTACCAGTGTTGTGTTTGCTGTTTTCCTGGTTAAACTCACATGTCAAGGTCAGATAACTTCTTGTCTGATCCAGAAATATCAGACTGACTTTGACAGCAAACTGCAGCAGGGCCCAACCATGGACATCAGGTGCCTTCTTATGGATTTCCTCACTTTGTAACAGAGTGCTCAGTATGACACAACTAGGTCTGGATTTGGGGCAGTTTAACTGACAGGTGACTGAAAACATTGAGGAAAAGGAAAACAGAGCAACTCATTTACAGCAGGTAGGGTGACAATTTACCCATTGCCCCTGTGAATCTCTTAGGTCAGAAAAATTCCCAGAACATATGCTGCATGACTTTCAAGGATGCTGAGCACTTGTGTTTCCTTTTCTTTCCAATGGAGAATCAATCCACTAATTTATTTACTGGTAGACTGACTTCTAGCAAGAAACTACAGAAAAGTGCAATGGCAATATGATTGTCACAGATTGATATGATGCAGGAAAATCTTAAACCTTTTGAAGACCTCTTTTTCTGTCAAAATTAGCATTTTTCATGTTTAGCGGGGCCCTCATTGTTCTGCAGCATTTTGGGGAAGGAAAAAGTACAGTCAGTCCAGTTTGCATTATGGACTTTGGTTTGTGTACCTTGCAATGGTACATTCACCTCGTACTGGACTCTCACATGTCTGTCCTCTCCCAAATATGAAAAGAGGTTCAAGTACCAACCAGACACTGTTGTGTGTCAGGAGTGGTCAGTGTCCTGCTGGGCTGATTACCTCAGCAGGTCAGAGAAGCAACCTGAGCCAGAAAGAAGCACTTCTGTCCAGTTGTATAAATGGTAAAGAGAGGCCCAAAAATTATGTGACTTTCTTGGGATTGTGCTGGATGTGTGTGGCAGAGCTCCATACTTGTTCTCCCCTGAGGCCTCGGCAGTGGCTGGTAGTTTTAAATCATTACTCAAACAGGTTGATTAAATTCCAGATATCAGGATCTATTTTGCTATTAGCAGAGCTGCTGAGTGTTTCTCTGGGACTCGTCTCCTCTCTCCACCCCTCTGGATTTGCTGTGTGCAGTTATGTATCCCTTAAGTTTTCCTTGAAAACTCAGATTCATTCAGTTCCATGAATGCACGATTCACAGTGGAGCTGACACATTTCATCAAGCTCAGCACATTGTGTAGAAGCTTGGCAGAGGGTCCCTGGGCTTTATTCAACCCAGACACACCGTGTGACCAGCTGTCACAGACCGGTTGTAAAATTAGAATAAAACCATAAAACACACTTGAGGGAAGGGAAAAAATTGCCCCTCCCTGGGAACGACACTTTGAGCTGTGACAAAAGATTCACAGAGCACATCAGACACAGACACACACAAAAGCTTTGTGCAGAACTCAGCTGGTTTTATTTTTCATGCTTGCACATTATACCGTGAGTAGGTGCCACAGTATAAAGGATTCACCTTGTTCCAGCTTCAGCAAGAAGTTCTGCTTTTAACTTTGCTGTCCAGAGCACGCACCATTTTTAGGGGAACAGTGGATCCTTTTAACCAGGCTGCAGGATTAAAAACAAGCTGTGAAAGCATTGGATTTTGCTCTGCTACATGAGAAAACAGCACAAGAATGGAGAGTTGTGCAGCCCTTTTCCATAAAGGGACTAAAATCTGTTTGTTTTCATTAGATCTGCCAGAGCCTGTGCGATGTAGACACGTGCACTGGTTGTGCCTGTTTTGCAGAGCTCTCTTTTCCCTCCCTTCGTATAAGGCAGCACACTGTGGGATTCTTCACAGATGCACCTGGGTATGTTTTTTTGTGGCTCCTCTGGCCTCAGGGCTCTTAAGTGGCCCAACCCCAAGCAAAGCTCTGACTTTTCCTCGTCTTCACATAAGAAGTGAAGCTGGGTGACTATCACAGTGCACTGAGTGCATGGGATGCTGGACCAGGAGAGAGGGATCTGCACTGCAGCTGTTCCAGGCATCCTTTGAGTGGAACACCAGGCAGTAATCAGCTGGTGCATGAACCTTGTTGAATCTGATTATATGGCTAAAGTACCATTACAGAGTTGAATTGTAATTCTACTGCATTTGAGAACTTGCTTGGAGTCACTGAGGGACTGATTTTTTTGAGTATCCGTATCTTCTCTTGGTGTCAGATGGAGATCCTGATTGTAATAGGACTCCCCAGATTAGTGGATATGAAAAGACTGTGGCCTGAGTTGGCACAAACAAAAGTGAGTAACAGAGTTGGTACAAAATTTCTATTTCCTGACTTTCATTGTTGCAGTTTAACTACCTGGTGTTATTTTTATTGCCATTGTTAGGTAATTGGATAATGTATAAGTAGGTCATAACTTTGGCAGAGAAATAATTCGAGACTTCAAGCCCCTGATAGGTGACTACTGTAGATGCTAACAAAATTAGTTAATTAACAGTGATGAAATTATATCATCATCCAGTAAGTGAAGCGTGCAACACCATGACTGGAATCTGTTCAGTGCCTGCTGTTTACCTTGATTTGTGCCAATTTATAAAATGGGTTAAGCGATTTCCATTCCAATATCATGTTCTCCATGCGCTTTGTCTAATGAAATGCTTTCAACTGAAATATTAGTTTTTGAGGCTCTTTAATCTCTTTCCTCTGTGATAAGGAGATGCAGTTCTATGTCCATGCTGAATTCTGACCGCTCTGGAGCCGAGAGGGTAGCAAAGTATACAACGTGGAAATTAAATGCATGTTAAGTTCTCATTTTTTGAGTGACACACATAACCTTGGATAGAAGAACAGCTTTTTGAGGATGTTAACAGGCATCTGCAATGACTTTTCCATGCAATGTTACAAGTTGCACTCATCTCTTAAAATCAGGTCGGTATGTTGAAAAGACAGAGAGATGTGGCTGCTGAGATGTGTCAGCACAGTAAATGAAGGTTTGGGTTCAGGTCTGTTCTCTGTTGGACTCAAGAGTCACATCAGGTTCCTGTTCTGAACAGTGACACAGCCCAGTATTGGAGATGGAAAGCCCCCACATGCTTCATGATAGCGCTGGTTCTGCTCTGGGATGGATGGATAGATGGATGTATGGATGGATTTGGGTTTGGAAAAGGCCAGGCTGCTCTGTTTGTGTAGGTACCCTGCATTTTGTTCTTCCTAAGCGTAGTAAGATGCTTTGAGTCTGATTTACAGCAGAATTTATTAGGCTAATCCTGCATTATTCACTGTGTGGGAAGAGATGTGGCTTTTTGCAATATATAGACAGAGGTCCCTCTTGCAGCATTATTTTATCGATAAATGTGTTAAAAAAACCCCACAAAACAAACAAAACACCTCTGATATTGGGAAGCAATAGGCTGGTACCTCGATCCAAAAAGAGCATCTTGAGTATGAGTATAAGGCTACTATGAGGAAAACTAAATTATGATGTTGATGTTTTAATTGCCATTTTACTAAAAGGATGGCAGTGTTCCGCATCTCACAGGATTTAACCCAAGACATTTCTCTTTATTTCTACTGTGTTTCTATAAATCCTAAGCATAAGATTTTTTTTAAAAAAAAACTTTTTTTAATGGCTTTTATAAAAACAAATTTCAGGTACAGATACACTTTTACCTGATGAGTTCTGGGATTTCACAGCCTTTTTTTCCTTTTTTCATTTTTTTTTCCCTTCCCCACCCTCCCCCCCTTTATTACAGCTGGGGATCTGAGGAACAAGGCTGTTTGTCAGGCAGCATTTTTGTCTAAAGTGGAATGTGACCAGCCTTCCCAATGAAAGGCTTTCAAATGGGCTGCCTGTGGGATCTCACAGCAAACTCACCCTCACTGCAATAGTAAAAGAGTGGCTCTGCTTTAGCTGGCCCGGCAAGATGGATACACAGGAGTGAAGGCCCCTCAAGGGAGTGAAGCCAGCTGGAGTGTCCTCTTGACTGAGCAAATCATAAAGGAAGTCCTTATTCTGCTGGGAAGAAATTGTGAGATTAGCTTTACTCCCAGCCTCTGGCAAGAGGGACATGTCTATGGCGGTGCTTTTGTCCCTAAGCACTGTGTGGCTTCCCTCTGTCTTCAGAAGAGGACTTTCTTGCTGTCTAAGGGGACTAGGGGAGACAGACTTGAAGGGAGAGTGGTCCTAAAATAGCTTCAGTGGCAACATGAGCTCAACTAGGCCCCAAAAGTCTGGATGTACCTTTATGATACTTTTCCTTCTCTCCTTTGCTTGCTCTTCTCTCTCACAGTATTTGCAGAAAAGCCCTCAGGGTTTTTTTTACCGTCCATTTGCTGTCCTTTATTTTTCCTGACAGGTGTTTCTATTGATTTTGACATGATCAAGTGGTTAGTGTCATTCTCAGTCCTGTTATTAGGCATTTTAAGTGCTTTAAACTATTGCACTGTGTGTAGATTCAGATGTTGAGTTTTCATCTTCTGAAGCATCTTGCCCAAGAAGGTAATAGATGCACTTTTACCTTTAAACAGATAATAGCTCCAGAAAAAAAAGAAAATGCTAATGCTGCTTTTCCCTTGAGGGTTCATATCCTGAAGGGCCTCTCACCAAATAAACTGCTGCCAGGCTGGGAAGGAGGGTTGGATCTTCAGCTGTGTGCTGGCTTAGGCCTTTTAAATGCAAATCCATGTTTCTGGGATCTGATTTAACAGAAAAAGATTGTGTGAAAGCAACATCTTTAAGTACATGCAGTTTTTAAAATCTGGTAGTTTAGCTTTGGCAACTGGCTGTTCATATGACAATTAATTTTTCATGGTAATAGCTACTTTCTTCTAACTGGAAAAAAACCCTGATTCTTCTGTTAAGCAGGGATACTACAGACTCAGTCTAGTGTATGTGAACTTTTTGATTTCTAAGGGACTTCTTGAGAATTGTCACTAGCATTAAAGAATACGTAAGATGAAATTTTGCTTTCAGTATATTCAAGGTTTGAATATAGAGGAGGACTTATCAATTGCTGTTTAAGTAATAATCCCACTGGGCAAAAATCACAGGCACAAAAGCATTTGCACAGGCCTGCTGTGAGAGTAAGGTATCCCTGGGTGTGCAAATACCCCCCTGGCCCCCTAAGGCAAGAACACAGATCAAAGCAGGGCAAGTGCATGGGAAGTCATGAGCCACACCTGTCATTTGACTTTCTGTTTCTGTACCTCAGTGTTTCCATCTGTAAGCTGGGAACGAGTAGCTCCACACTTCTCAAAACTGTTGTGAAACTTCATGCATGGGAATTTATAGAATGATTTGAGGTCCTCTGGCAGTGAGGTGGCATATTATTAGATCGGAACTGGGCCAAATACTGAGTTCATGCATGGACCCTGGGGACCATAGCTTGAGTCAGATGCTGTAGGTAAATTTAAATCCATGCCACAGTTGCTATGTCTGCAAAGAATGGCTGTTTTCCTTTTAATCTGCTGCTCTTCAATGGATTTCCAGCCTTTGCTAGCCTGTCTTTGTGAAATGAATTTTCACCATTCAAAAGCAGCAGTGTTTTATTTTTGTTTTAGCTGTGCTTGGGAATGCAGAGCAATTCAATCAAGAGGAAAATACACCATGAAAAGCTCTGAAAGCCCTGAGGTCAAGGATCTGAAGTTACCCACAATATTAATGACAAACCAGTGGCTGCACCATGGCAACGGACAGAAGAATATGTGGCGTGGAAACCATAAGTAGTGTGGGGCTTTGAAATAGCACAAACGGGAGAAAAATGGAAATTACATCATGTTCTCTCTGTTCTGTGCTAGGACAGCCATGTACAGTCTAATCCCTAATGCTGGTGAGTCCAAGACTTTCAAGAGGGCCCTGTGAGAGACAGAGAAAGGAGCTGGAGCTGGAATTAGACTGCTGAAAAGTTTTATTGAAAGGGGGAAAGGTTTGGATGGGAGCAAGTTAGATGAAGTTACTTTAAAAAAAAAGGATGCTGATGCTGTGGGATCTCCATTCTTGGGTTCTCCTCTGGAATTCCCTGCTGGGTCCAAGTGAGTCACTGAAAAACCAAACATGGGTGGTGGAGCCGATTAGCCGTATGAACCTCAACATCTTCTTTTGCATAAATGCCTTTTTTCCTCTTTTCTTCAGCTGTACGAGCACTTCAACCATGTAACTATTCATGGAGCTCTCTATGCATGTGGGGTTTTTCTTTTTTAAATCAAACCCCTACTTTTCAGGACACCAGTGAGATAGATGGTGGCTCAAAACCAGGTCATGGTAAACTGGATCACTGAACAGCCCACAACTCTGTGTCGATGTAACATCTGTTGCTGCAGGATTTGTTGTGTGTGCTTGCAATCAGATGACCTAATTCTCTTTGTGTGAGCAGGGAGGGCACTTGGGCAGGGAGAGGGCTGAGACTTGAGGACAATCCTGTGCAGGAATCGCTCCATTCAGTCTAGTTGGCTAGAGGAACTTGGTTGCAATGACTGAATGAGAAGAGAAGCATTTAAAGCAGCAAGACTTACAAGGCTTTGTGGAAGAACATTAAACATCAGTGGGGGAGTGGGCAAGGGAAGGAAAGCCATTTAAAATCAGAAGAGAAAGATTTTAAAGTTAAAAAAAAAAAACCAAAAGAAACAACTTCCCTGCATAAAGGCAAGAACTGAAGAAGCGCTGAACTTATTGCAGTAAATGCTGCAAAGGATCACTTAGTACCTAAAATATACCCACAAGACCCTTTTAATGGTATGAAAGGCAGTAGCTCTGGAGGTGTTAAATTTGAGAGGGGAGGGCTTTGTTGCTTCTGGGCACTCTGGTGAACAGTTTCCTTTGAAGCATTCTGATGACTTGGGAAAAGCAGGGATTAAATGACAGAAGAGGACACAAAGTTCAGCTGCTGGGACATGAGTCTGAGAAATGTGACTGTTTTCTTCAGTTTGTTGGCATTTCTTGAGTACTTTTTAATTTCTTGTTCAGTGTATCATTCAGTGGCTATTCAGCTGACCTTGAGTGTTTTTCTTCTGAACACCAGTTACATCTTTCCATATTTTCTAATGCTTTGTGGTGTTGTAGCTCCAACCACACAGCGAACATAAATGAGATGAAGCTGCCTAGTCGTTAGCACTCTTATTTCCTGAGGGCATTCTAATTTCCAAAATAATCCTAATTTTACCAGTTTAACTATTTTTTAACTACCTCCCTTGCATGGATCCTTTTTTCCTCATAGCTGGTTTAAATATTTAAAATGGTTGTGAATAGCTGGGAATGGCAATGAAGAGCGACTGGAGGAGGGAGGGTGAAATGTGCATGTGTGCAGTCAGGGTGATCCAGTTTCTGTGGAATTGTTTTGCTGACTAGTGTCTCCAGGGCAGAGGCATGCTCTGGATTCCCTTTCTATGACTAGCCAGGACTGGCTGGCAGCAGATTATAGTCCCATGAAAGATCTTCAGGAGCTCGTCATCTGCCTTAGAGGGTGTGAGCAGGACGAGACTGATGGCCAGGTTTGGGGCAGAAAAGAAACATTGTCTTTGCTGTTTACTGCTGGAGGAACCTGTGTGGTTTTGGGCTCTTGTTGCTTCCAAAAACTTTTAACAAAGGGATCTCCTAGGAGAATTTGCTTCCATACAGGGTAGCTGGTGGAGAGGAGCTGGGTCCATCCATGCAAGACTGATCTCTGTGCCACTGAACATGATTAGTGTGATGGATGTCCCTATCCTTTCGACACCCTTAATCACAGAGTCACAGATTGGGTCAGCTTGAAGGGACCACAGTGAGTCCCCTGGTCCCACCTCCCTACTTCAGCAGCTCTAGGGTCATCCTAGAGCATATGGTGCAAGATTGCATCCAGATAGTTCTGGGATATTGCCAGTGAGAGAGACTCCACAACCTCTCTGGGCCATGTGTTCTAGTGCACAGTAAAGAAGTTCGCAAAATCACAGAATTGTTACGACTGGAAGGGACCTCTGGAGATCATCCAGTCCAACTCCTCTGCCAAGGCAGGGTCATCTAAACCAGATTACTCAGGAATGCATCCAGATGGGATTTGAATGTCTCCAGGGAGGGAGACTCCACGACCTCCCTGGGCAGCCTGTTCCAGTGCTCTGCATTAAACTCTTCCTCATGTTCAGGTAGAACTTTTCATTGAGAGATATTTAGACATCTTGGCTAAGCTGAGAGATGTACAAGTAGTTGGCTACACTAAGGTTTAGGTTGAAAGCTAAATGCAATGCTGGTGTGATGGAGAGAGAAAGGTAGAAATAGTGGGTGCCCCATTTTAAGTGACTTTGTAGAAGGTTGCAACAGGCAACATGGGGAGAAGTTTGTGTAACATCCTTTGTTTTCTTGTGCTATTGCTTTCTCCAGGGGCTATTTTGCTGGTCAAACCAGATATCGAAAACTCTGAGCTACTTTCCCCTCAAAAATGGCACAGATGTTACACTTGGACTAAGAACTGCAAATCTGCCTCTCTTTGGCTACTTACTTGTTTCCCCTCATTAATGTCTTGATCTTTCTCAAGATGGTAGTGTGGCTATGGAGCCACAGCTGCCTCACAAGTACAACTCCTCACACACTGACTATGTCACATAACCAGCAGTGGGGGGCTGTAGGGCTCTGGAGGCTTTTCTGTGACTTCAGATCTATCTGGAAATAAGCCAGGAAGGGGCTAAGCCTGCTATCACTGCATGTACAACCCAGTGCCAACACACACAAGAGCAGTGAGACCCCATAGGAGCTGCTATCCTTGTCTCTCTGACATATTCCTGGGCTTGCAGAATGATGTCTTGTGGGTTTGGGCTGCACAAAACTTTCAGTATGCAAAGGAGGTTTGGCCACTGCTCCTCCAGCTGTTTGTGAAGTGTTACGTGTCAGTGGTAATCCTGTGTGTAATGTCAGAAACAGCAGCTACAGATGGAAAATCACCAAAGTGCAAGTCGTACTGAGATACTCAATGCCTGACGTCAGATTCCTCGGAAAGGATCCTGAGGAATCTGGGAACTGTGGCACATGATGGATTATTTCTGGTTTGGCCTGTCTCCTCTGTGCAGCTTATTTCTGTCAGTCTCTGCTCCTCTTGACAGCTGGTGGGTTGTGGAAATGCAGCTTGTCTCTTGCTGCCTTTACTATTCCAGCTCTGCTAACAGGCTGGCATAAGTCTCAGTGTGACACATGCGAGTGGTGATCATATGACCTAAGGTGACAAAGTCCTGGAGTACAGTCTGCTCTGTTCTTTCCAGCTAGGATGCAAAAAATAATTATATGTGTTTGCTGGAAGCAGAAGACATGCTGAAACTCCAGCTGTTATGTTCCTTCAGAGTTTGTAAGTAATTAAGCACCAACAAAAACAGCTTACATAGGTTACAGATAAGAGGCACATTTAAAGTCCATTGCTATCTTCTGCCAATAAAACTCTCAAACTTCTTCCAGCTCTTAGTAGCTCATTGCAGGGTATATTCCGAACTCTTCCATCACAGTTCTTTCACTGAGCCTGTTGTTGCAGTCAGATGTCAGCAGTCTGCCTGGGCAGCACTGGGCAGGGCTTGCAAACTGTGAAGCACAATGTCCCCTGTATGCCAAGCCCTCTGCAAGTCCCTTGTCACTGTGCAAGTGTGGGGTGAGACACAGGGAGAGATGATGTTCTGTGTAAGCACAAGTTTAGGGCCCAGCTTGTCAAATGCTCCCAGCTCCTCAGTGCTGCCAGTGGGATTTAGGATATTCAGTACCCAGTGCACAGAGTGGCTTGCTCAGATATGACAAGAGAGGTTTTTACTCCAGGTTTTGGTGATCTTACTTTAGTATGGGAGGGATGACTCAGGCATCTTCTTTTCTTTCAGGCTGTTTCCAAAAGACTCAAAGAACAATGCTACCAACTCCCTGAAGTTCTTCATCTTTCTCCCTTGAAGAATGTCCAACAGGGGGAAATATCCCAAAACTCACTCTCAAGCACAGATTCAAAAAAATTAGAGCCCATGCAAAGCTGTGGGATGATCCCACATCTGTAATGGGTCAAAAACCAGGGTTGAAGCCAAGATTGTAGTGGCATTTTCACTCTGGATCCAAGTTTTTTTTTTAAGAGTCTTATGTTTATACAACCTAAGTAAAGTTGTGGATGGACTCACAATACCTTACTGAGTAGTTATTTTGTATAGTTAATGTTGGTGTTCGTATAGGTAATGCTGATGACCAGTTAATACTGGTCAGTCCTTTCACTCTGCCTAGAAATTTCTTCCACAGTCCAGGGCTCAGTGAAGGAGTCACCCTATCTTTGAGCTCATTCTCTACAGGATGGTGTTTTTCTAATAGAGATCCCAGGAAAATAATGGCACTTGTGGGAAGGGTGATTTTACCCTGAGGAATCCCACTTACACAGGTGGAAGGAACAGAGTAAGAGCTTCTGTGGCTTCCTGCGTCAGAAGAGGAGGGGACGTCACTGCAGAGACTGTTATTTTCTGGGCACTGGGGCCAAATTTTGTTCTGTCAGCAAATATGCTCTTGTAATGCACAAGACCTCTTAGGTATGCAAATGGGGCAAGATGAGCCTTTAGCTCCTGTAACAGTTCCAAAAAAAAGAGCAAAAGTCCCATGCCGCTTGTTCACAACCTTCCTGGTGTCTGCAGAGGGGAAATGTAGTGCCATTCTCCTGCCATCTTGCTTCCCATGAGTATCTGGCAAAGAATGCCTGATGCAAAAAATAGCTGTGGCAAATGCCGTCTGTTTCCATTACTGTATGGGGAATGACTGGCTTATGTAACATGCAGCGTGAAACCACTGCAGAGATCAAATATAAATATTGCCCTATTGTGGAATGTACTGGCGGCATAGCTGGTATTTTTGTGGCTGATGAAAAACCAAAGCTCATTATCGCTCCTGAGGTTTGCCCTCTCTGTGCGTGTCGGTGTGTGGGTCTATTTCTGTGTGTTAAAGGCTCTGGGTCGAATCCTCATAATTCCGAGTCTATTTTTACTTGGTTGCTACTCAGGCAAAACTTTCATTGACACTAATTGGAAAGCTGCCTAAGTAAGGGGCGCCGAGGGAATTGAGAAGCTGACTGTAACTCAGCTTGAGTTTAATTTTTGAAAATCCCTTTCTTGAGATTTTCTTTACGTTAATGCAAGTTTAAAGTCGGTGCAAATTTACACTGCACCACTGGAGACATACATTGATTTTATGCAGCTGGGATCTCTTCTACTCTACGTTTGGGATATAGGTGTCTTGTGTGTCTGTGGATCTGTACTTTGTAGGACTTCACACATGGAAGGGGTGAGGATCTGTGAGTGAAGGCAAGCAGATGGCAGTGGAGCTGTACTGACTTGCACTGGCTGTAGGTCTGGCATGCAGGGTATTTATCTTTTTTCTTCTTTTCTTTTTCCCCCTCATCACTGGAAGCATTTGGAGTTTGATGGCAAAGATTCAAACAAGTCCCCTTCAATCTCAAAGCTTTCCTTGCTTTTTTCCTTCTAACCTGCTGCTTTCAAGCTTGTTCTCTCTGAGCTGCCACCACTATCTCACACAAAGGTGGCAGGTTGTCATTTGGCGTGGAGGGCCCCATGTGAAAGACACTTGGGGAAAAACTGGCTCGTGGAGTGAAACACGTACCCAGCAGATGAAACAATCCTCTGGCAGTGTGTTGAAAATATTTGCCAGGTGGGAACTCTAAACCAGAGGCAGTCAGAAAGAAAGATGGATTTTCTTTTATCATTAGCCTGGTTTTTGATTTTGGACTCGCTCAAATCATGCACTGGCTTCTCAGGAAGAATTTGGATTGAGAAAAAACAGACAAGTCCATTCTGGACAGATGGTGCTGTAGAAAAGGGTGGCAGAGAGGTGGCGTGAAACAGGGATGGAGAGAGTGAATGTGTCTGACACAGGCTCAAGCAAGTCTGTGAGGGATGATGTAAACCAGCCCCTGAAGTGAACTGGGGAGCCTGTGGTACGTGAAAGTCGTGTCAACAAGAAGAAACTTGTGTGAGTGCACAGGGGCTTCCTGTTTCCATCAGTGGTACCAATGAGAGTCATCAAGTTGCAGCTACTGACTGGACACAGTTAAAGGCTTTGTTCTTGTCTTTCTCTCCACATCCTGAGCTTTCTTTTCCTGGTGCTACCACTCAAACTTGTTTGGAGTTTGGGAACTCGGGACCAGCCCACCCAATTCCATTCTTACCTCCCTTTGATTCATCCTGTGTTTTAACTAATTGGGTTATTTTCTAATTATCCTTGGAGAGTGTGGGCGAGACCATGCTTTGGTGGGCCACATGTTGGTCATGGAAAATAAGCATGGAAAATGTTCTGATCAATGTTATGTTCTGCTATTAAGGAAGTAATGGTAGGAGAGTTGGCAAGGGCTTACTGCTGTCCCTGTAGAGAAGAGGTTCCCAAATTGAACTGTGACATTTCAGTACCCACAGTCCTATTTACTGGTGTCAGGCCTCTGACAGATTCTACTGAATCTCTTCAGCAAAGTGATATATCCACCCTATGTTCCCACAGTCAGGACATGCTTGCACTTGTACAGAAAGGCGACATCCTTCCAGAACAGCCTTTGAGAGGAGGTGATGAATAGATTAAACAGGTTGGTTATTCTCAGTGACACATTAATCTCTCTGGAGGCAGCAGAAGGAGGACCTCTATACTGAGAGATGCTCCTGATGAACATTTATCAGCACTAGCTTAATGTTCTGCAAACTCAGTAAACTTTCAGTGAGCTGTATATAGAGCTCATTGTCTGGCCTGACTGTTTACCCCAACAAATATGTTGGGCTGACTGTTGTTCATTTCAATGTTAATCAAGTCTAATATAAGCTTAAAATTCACAGTGTGTTTAAACCTCAACTTACATTGGTGATGACCACAGAGCAAGAAATTTCTCCTTTATCAATCAGCTTTACTGTCAGACTTCAGGTTTCTTACCCTTTGGTATGACAGGTTATCCCAGTTATTGGCCCAGACAGCTGATTCCACTGCAAAAACATAAACTTGGCTTCAAATGCAACCCTGGACTTCCAGGGAAACCATTCTGAATTTCCTGGGTTATCTGTAAAAGCAGTAAAATGCAGAAATCCCTTCTGTTATGAGCCTTTTTCATGAGGTTGTTGACTGACTATTTAGGAAACCAAAAGGACTGAGTAATTTGGATAGTTTTGCATGTTTCTCATCTTCATTCATTACTATACTTAATATGTAATTACAATCAGGTAAAATACCATTAGCCATCAATTCCCTGTCACTGATGAAGATGGAATTGACTTGCCACATATAAGTGTCTTATTTCATGCTTCTTAGTGCCTGAGCCTCCAGAGGACCATTTCATTAATAACTCTGTAGTGTAGGCAGAGCTTTACTTTACTAGAGCTGGGCTGGAGTTGTATTGCAACCTGAACAAAGCTCTCTAGCACGTAGCAAGACTACTGGTGTGTGTTGAGAAAACTTCCCCTTCCTGAGCCAAGAAGGAAAGCAAACATCTTCTCCAGGCACCTCTTGCATTCTGATACACTCATTCTGTATTTCTGCATGCACCTAGTTTGATCCTCTGGACAAAAAGCTTCAGACTTAAAAAAACCTGAGCATAAGCTCCCACAGTGCCTCTGTTCCCAGGCTGGTTGCTTTGCAAAATGCTCCTTCCTCTCAGGCTGCTCGGAAGTGTGGCTGATCACTCATTTACTGGGAGCGTGCCAGCACTTTAAAGGGTTCATGTTCAATTACCCCTCTATGCCACTTTCTGGTCACCAAGGAAATGTCTCTAACAATCAAGAAGGCAGTACAGCTGATGAGGATGTTTCCAGCCAAATCCCTTAGCGGGAGGGTAAAAAGGGACACAGAATTGCTCAGAAAGCCACAAACAAAGTAAAAAGTGATCACTTTAGGAGTATCCATTCACACCTCCCCTCCACCTTGCCTTTAGGTCATATTGATGAAAGTTTTTATTACCACTGTTATTGTGGTTCGGGTAATTTAGCAATAACGAAGTCTTTAGAACAAAATAAATCTAGCTGTACCTATCAACCCCATTGTCTATCTTCATACGTAGCTTGCAAAGATATTGCATGAATGATTGATGGCATGATTCATATTATGCCATTGATTAGTTAGCCACTGACTGAACCATTACCCAACCCTTTGAAGATGAAGGGCTGAATATTTATTGCCATTATCATAATTCTGGCTTTCAGTTCCACGGAGAAGGGCCAGCACTGAAACTTCTGCTCCAGCCACCCCAAACATAGGTGGTGTTAGAAAGCTGATCCACAACCGGGTTCCAAGTTTAGCAAATCTTTGTCATGGCATAAAACCCCAGGTGTGACCTTCTTGGGATCAGTCTCTGACTTCACTTGAATCACTGGGGTTTTTGGCAGTGGCTAGATTGGAAACAGGAGTGCTGACTTGAGAAGTTCAAGATAGGATTGTGTTTAGAACTTGATCTTACTTTAATCTGGGACAGGAGAAGAAAGTGTTCCTTAGTTTGTAACCTATCCTAAGGACCTATGTAGAAGTAGCTAATTAAAATTGTTGTCTTAAGTGTCTTTTTCTCAGGCGTTGGGGAAAATATTAGGGGCTTGTGCCCCATCTTCTACCCCTGTGGGGTACACATCCCCTTTGAGATGTTCTCACTACAAGTGGTTTAGCCTATTAACCCATCATTTCTGGAAACCTGTAATGAATTTTATTCTCTGAAGGACCTTTATCCCTTTAGCCATTAGTGTCCCTTAAAAACAGCAGACTTTCACTCTTTTGGGAAACGAATGAGATCAGATGAGTGTGGAAGTCCTTTATGGGAATGTGTTACTTTGAGGACCTTGGCCAGAACCAGCATCATTTATTGCTGTTTGTAGACAGCCTAATCTGGCAGCGTTGTCCTTCCTAGGGACAAGTTAGGTGTCTTTCTGAGGAAGAGTCTTGTATTAAGGTGATGATTTTATTCTTCATGTCAGTACCCAGATGTTAGAGGTGGAAGGAAAAAAGGACCTGCTTCTTTCAGTCACCCCTGTTCCTTTTGCACTTACACTGTGACCAACCTTAGAGTGTTTGTCAGACACACACTGCCAAAACACTCTGAGTGGCTATGCTTGGGAGCACTGGGAACAGGAGCCAGCCCTGCACCAGCTGTGGAGCAGCTGCTGCCCACAGGCACGTTGTGTGCTTGCTGTGTGGTGATGCTCACTGTGACCTCAGTGCTGGGCTCTGACATCCAGCTTGCTCTCTGCAACACCAAACCACAGTAATCTACCCCTTCCCAGCTCTGTATTCCATCTCCAAATGTGAATTCTGGTGAATGTTGAGCTTGAGAACCAGTTTCTTTGGGCATAGGTAAAGGAGAAGTAACACACTGAAAAATGAACATGTTAAGAAAGTTTCCGTACTGCTTGTGGAGAGGATGGGCTGCCAGTAGATAGAGGTAGACAGAGAACCTTCTCCTGCCTGGAACAGGGCAGGATGTTGGGCAGATGCTGACAAGCAAAACAGCTTGTGACAAGGAAGATTGAGTGATCTGTATTTTACTCTGACAAACTCTACCAAGCCACATCAGTATATCTCATAGTGAGCTTAGCTTTTTCCTTCCTCTGAAAGGATCTTTGGGAAATGAATGCTTAACACTCAGATTTCACTATGTCCTTGCACAGAATTTATTGGCATGTGCAAAAGACACAGTGAGTTGAGGCACTTAACTGTGTGAACTTTGAGGATTAAGATTGTAACGTGGGTAAATGCTGGGCAGGTCTCCCTCTGCTCTCCCAGTGTGAAAGAACGTATTCCTGTGAATGCAAACCTCCCTGCATAGCTGCAGGGCTGAGATAAGTAGTTATACCACAAGAGTTGTTAACCAGATGAGAAGAAATCCAACCCTGTCCGCAGGCATGAGCCCTGATGAACCCAGAAGCCACTTGAATATTTTGGTCACTGAAGTCTGAGATAAAAACATTCCTCATTGTCCTTGTTTAACCAAGACCAGCACATCCATGTCCAAGCAGAGAGGTGGGAAGTATTGCTAGGCTTTGTTTACTTGGAAGATTTCTTCCAAGATTCATATTGTCTGTTACTGCACCTTGAAATTTGGTGTTTAAAGCAGATTCCTTCAGTAGTCAGCAGAGAACGATGAGCACTTTTACTGGGTCCCATCTGAAGAGAGGTGTTTAAGATGGATTCAGTGAATTGCTCCCTGAGTCTCTAACCTTCCTAATATTTAGTGGGTTTAATCCAGCCTGTCTCAATTTTGACATATGCAGTCAGGGGCTTTAGACACTACTCAGGTTCTGCTGGGTTAACAGTGCTCACAGCTCACATTTTCCCTCTCATCTGTGAAAAGCAGAGATTTATGTAGCTCAGCTGATGTGCAGTAGCTCAGTAAACCAGAGTAACTCGATAGAGTGTCTGAGGGTGAGAAATGCAGTTAACTGCAATTCATAAAATACCCAAGGATGTACCTCCAGTTGCTGATATTGGATGATTTTTTGAGAGTAGCTAGTCGATGTTTATCATAGTTAGTTAAATTGTGGAGTGGGAAGGGACCTCTGAAAGCCATCTCATCCATCCTCTACTGTAGCTACCTGCATGTAGACGTTTATTCCTGTAAAGATCTCCATTACTGGAGGCATGCCGGCCTAATGCTTCATTATCTCTGTAGTCTGAAAGCTCTTCCTAAGCTGAAGGCCAATTTTCCACATCTTTCTGGATGCTCGTTATCATTTCAATGTAGGCAATTAGACTAGTGTATTAATGAACAACAAAATAAACCAAAAATTCCCAGAGGATGTTTAAGTGGGCAAGAGATGAGAAAGGAGTTTACTAGTACATAGCTAGATTTTAACAGTGACTGTCTACAGTGTTCAGGAGATGTGTTAGGAGGTACTCTGTTTGTGGAAGTAAGGTTGGAGCATTTACATTTTTTAAGCCAGTTTGCTTGGAAAAACAGCAAAGGACTTTTGAAGGGCTCTTCCAGATCAAGTTAATGAAATACATTTAATTACATATTGATTTGAAAAGTAAGGAGAGCTTCAGCAAGATCTTTTTTTCACCTGCACAAGATTCTCTCTGACACCTGTGACCTGGTATTTGTTCAGTTAGAGTGATAGTCCCTTGGTGTTATAGAGTTGTTTTAAAGTTGTTTTAAAGCTCACTCACAGCCAGAGTTTTCTGGGAGGGTGCAAATTCTTCAGAAGCTCATTAAATTATTACCTTCACCTCAGACTGAACACTGCAAAACATTTCCCCCCTGGTCTTAATGTCACCGTCCGTTCAGGCTTATTATTACAGAGCACATCACAAGATGTAATGTACCAACAGCCTGTCACAAATATGGAAAGCTCAGGGCCCACATACTTATTACGGCTCCCATTACTCCAAACCATTTTGGTGCCAGCTCAGAGTTTCCAGGCAGGGCAGGGCAGAATTCATTCACCAGTGTCTCTCGTGGCACAGGGGAGCATTAAGCGCACGGTGCTCAGCAGCCTTGCTAGGGAGGCTCTCCAAACAGAGAAACCTGTTTGTCTGTCATTTCAAGGACTCTGTCTTTTTGCTTAGCACACAGATACATAAATAGATCTCATCTTAAGATATCAAAGCTGGTTTGCATCCTATTTGTGGCAGAAGTTGAACTACTAATGGAATAAAAATCCATAAATGCATCTGCAGCTTTTTTCATTCAAGTGTTTAAGGAAGCTTTACCACAGATTATGCTCAGTTGTTAACTGTAATTATCCTGGTAGCATAAATGAGAAGCCTGAGGCACAAGAGACTAAAATGCTGCTCAGACTAGCAAGTGTAAGTGTAAGCTTTGCTTTGTCCCCTCCAAACTTGCTTTTCCAACAGCTGGACTGTGCTACCTCTGAAGTCAGCAGCAGTGCCAATATCCTTCAGAGTCATATCAGAGTCATATCAGAGCTTTTGGTAAACAGATTAAAGAGCCACTTAGCATATATTATGTGCTATGACTTCTTTTTTTCTGAACCAGAAAGGCTCTGCATCTGGTATTAACACTGCTGATAGAGGGAAGCAATAGTTCTCCCTATGGCCAGAGGCGATTAGAAGAGTGGGTAATGTTGAGGGTACAGATTCTTGAAAAGCCAAGGCATGTGATGGCTACTCTCAGCATGCTGGAATGAGACTTAGAGGCAGCACATGGGTTGTATCCTGATGGACAGGCTCCTCACTGACAAAGCATTTCTTGCATTCAGGAACTGAGAGTTTCCCTGCACAGAATGAGTGGTGGCATGCAAGCAAGGACATGCTGTCTCTTCCCTTTGTCTAGGCTGCAAGTTAAATGGAAAAAACAAGATTTCCTAGAATTATATTTGCCTCTGGTGTTGTAATGTTACATACATACTCACAGTAATCAGATTTTCTAAGCTGCTTTGACAGAGTATCTGGGCTTGCCGTGACAGGACAAGATCTCCTGCATGGCAGTGTACATGAACCCTCCAGGTTAGGGTCTGAGCCTGGAAAGAGGCTCTTTGTTATTAGGAAGAAGGCACAGGAGAAGAAGAGATCAGGGAATAATAAAAGGTGATAAAGAGGTTTAAAGGTTATAGAGTTTAAACAGGGAAAATTTTTTTCTACTTTGAGTCTACTGCTGATATGCCCATAGTTTTGTGTTCATTAGATAAAGCTCCTTGTGTTTCAGTTTCCTTAAGTATACCACAAGAGGAATGCAACCTAAGTTGGAAAGGCAGATCCGTGTATATTTTTTAGCCAAGTATCCCCAAAGTATTTCACAAATAGCAAGTCAGGTTCAAAACAAGCTGGTTGGGGTAGAAGGAAATACACAGAAATAGTGTCCCTTGCTCAGGAATGTGCTCATGTCTGGAACTGAATGTTACAGCAGTCCTTTTTTCACAGCCTGGCAAAGCAGTTCACAGCAGGGTAGAGAGATCAGGCACTGCATACCTTTGAAGAAGCAATGGTGAGGCAAATTTGAAGAATGTAATTTACCCAGGCTGAAGCAAGGAGATCATGTGTGTAAGGAAATCTGTTCCTTCAGTTTGCAGACATGCTTGACAGTCCTTCTCTCACGGTGTCCTTTGCCTTTGTGCAATGGTGGCAGAAGACTGATTCCAGAGGCACAGTGTTGAGTTGGCAGAGCAGCTCCCGAAGCAGCTGTGAGAGAAGTGTCTGCCTGCATCCAGCTGTTGGACATCACAGCCACTGCATCGCCTCGCTGGGTGTAGCTGGTGAATTTCCACCCCTGGGAAATACTTGGACAAACTTACTTTGGGGTGCGTATCCCCCAAAAGATCTGATGCAGTGTTTCTAAACTTGCTGTTTAGATGTGTTCATGCCCTTCAATTTGTCCTCAAAAGGCAGAAGTGATCTTGCTATAGCATCACAGAACAGAGGTTCGTGTGGTACCGATGGCTGCAGCACAAAGCACCAAGAATGTGTTCAAACACTGATTTTCTTTTTCAAATATAAAATAAGACTCAGCAAAACCTTGAGAGTTACTGTCTTCTTTTCCTCTTGACTATACAATTTTAAGTCTGAATCTTCTGACAGGTTGAGAACAAATTATCCCCTGGTTTAACAGTAAACAATTATGCTATTGGACTCTAGCTCTGTGGAGGACTAGGCCTGGAAATACGGTAGGTGTACTAGCTGATACTCAAATAGAACCCAGCAAGTCCCCAAACCTAATACTACCAGAGCTAATCTGCTAGGAACACTTTGTGTTTCTAGAAACCATTTTTCCATCTCACAAACCACTTATAAATAAATACCTTTTCCTTTTTTTTTTTTTTTTTGGTCAGAAGAGCCTGGCATGACCCCAGTGAGCCTGATCAGCCCCTGTTGTGGAGCTGAGTGACAGGCAGCTGCAAAGAACAGGCTGACAAGCTGCAGCCCAGCTGCAGAGCAGGGACACAAGTTTTCCCCTCATTTCTCTCTACCTGTAGATGAGGTGCTCTGAACAGGACTACGGAGGCTAAGGATGAGCAACGTCCCTTTCTCCTGCCTGTGGAGGAGAACGCATTGATGGGGAAAAGAAACTGGATGCTTTGCTTGGTGTGTGGGAGAAAAAGGAGAAAAGTCATGACTGAAACAGAATTGAAAGTGCTGAAGAAGTTGTTGCTGACGGTTTTCAGTGAGGAGAGTTTGTCAGATTTCTGCACATATAAATGATACCATGAGCAAGAGTTTGCAGGTATGCAGGCCTACAGCCAGCTGTGTACCCAGGGAAAAGGGGCACGTGAGTACATGGAAACCAATGGGGAGAGAAAACCCTTAGTATCTGCATTTTTAAGGAGACTGAGTCTGGTTCCACAACCTGCCTTTTCGGGCCTAATAACAGCAGAATGTAACGTTTATCATCTTTTCAGAATACTATTTACCAAATAAATCTACTTTAGGAGGCTTGTAAATTGCTCAAGGATCCATGGGGAAAATGTCTCTATTCTCATGCTACTAATACATCTTCCCTGCTACACAACCCATGAACAGATTCTGCTCTTAACAGGTGATCTGCAACACTTCTGTGTGTCTATTCTACAGCAGATGGTCCCCCGGCTGGCCAAGGACTGGCTGAGTAAAGGGTGTTGTCAGAGGTGTGCTGGTGTGTGCCCAGGTCTTGTTCAGACACAGAGTGGGGAGGAGAAAGGCCACATGCACAAGGGTGGAAACTGGACAGTGGCTTTGTAGCACTGCTAATATGGGCATAGGCAAATGTCAAAACTGTCCTTGCTCCATTTCCCTTGTTGCAGCACTTTTGCAGGACACTGGCAAGGAGAACATGCCTCCGAGCACAGAGGTGTACTGGGGACAAGCAACCCTCACACCAGCCACAGCAGGAGATCTCCACTGGTTAGGGAAGCTGTAGATATGTTCCTCTCCAAGAATGCTTCTACTTGAGTTTTTTTCTCTGATCATCTTCATCTCAGAAGTACATGCAAGTCAGTCTCAAAATCCATGGAGCTGGGTTGAACTCGGTCCCTCCCATGATTTCCAAAAGATCTCAGTGCTGTCTTATGGGAGTTCTGCATTGAGATGCTGGGGGATTAAAAGGCATTTGCATGATAACTATGTGCAGTTTGCATATTCATTTGGCAGGTCTTGAGACAGGGTATACAATCTGCAACTGCCTTGTATGACAATTCCTTTGAAAAAGTGCCCATGAAATTCTACGGTTATAACTACCCTTTTTAAAAGCCTGGTTTTGGTAATGGATGTGTTCATGCTCGGACTTCACAGTCCTCTAAGTTTTCTAAGACTTGTAAGCTTGGGCCAAGCTTGAGGCCATTTCTTATGGTGATCTCTGAGACACCTCTGGGTGTTTTGTCAAAAAACATTGCTTGGACTTCCCAGATCCTTTCTCCAGAAAGATTCAGCTTTTCTGAAAAGAGTTCAGGCAGGAATGTTTGCTTCTATTTGGAGCAGCAAACAGCCAAGAAATCAAGTGCAATGATTCATAATACAGATCAGCAAAAGGTAAGAATGAAACAGTTTCCTGAGGAAATATCCTAACAAACCGGAAAAAATTTTCAAAATGATAATTTGTAAGTCACTCAATAAAATTCATTTCAGCACAACTGTACCCTAAGGATAAGCATCTATATTTAATTCCTCTTGAGCAAGAGGCGTTTATCTGTAGGGAAGGTTTGCTGGATGAGAGCTTTGTTTGTCTTCCTTAGGGGCAATGACACAGCTCCAAATACATTCAACGATGCCCAACGTTCTGCAAAACTGAGTAGCTTTGAAAGATGGTTTATTTTCCCAGTTATAAAGAAAATTCAGTAAAAGGATCACTGCCTTACTTGAAGATATCACTTCCAGGTAGAACTGAATGGAAGAAACGATGCTCATGTTGCCTACTTTTGGAGCTGCTACATCCCAGCAGAAAGGTTTCCTCCTGCCTTCTTCATCACACTCAGAGCACCTAAAAAATCAGAGAGTTGCCAGTCAGAGTTGCCAGGCTGTGTCCTGTATCAAGACTCTGCAAGTGTAACATATTCTTAAATGGTTCTACAAGTTATTTTGAAGTGATGACTACAAACTGGGAACTTGAGGATGACTGAGTACAGCTTTTACCTCACATTTTGGTGTTTGCTACATGGAACTAATTTTAGTGCTTAGCATAAATACATCCTCTTGTTTCTTAGCAAAGGTGCGGTTATACTAAATTAAGCATGCTGTGATGACTAAGAATAATTATTCATCATGACATCTTACTGAATTTTCAGGGGTCAGGAAGATGACTCCCTTTTTAATAATAAAAATCACATTAGCTGAACAGACCATATTTGGCATTGCCATTAGTAAATTTGGAAGATGAAGCACACAGAGTAACTACTTTTTGGTGGCTAGAAAAGCTTCTGCCCGTGGCAAAGGCATTGGAAATAGATCATCTTTACAGTCTCTTCCAACTCAAACCATTCTGTGATTCTATGAAAACACTGATTTATTTTTTTTCTCTCCCTCTTATTCAGTAGCCTGAGCTGTCAGTGGTGGTGAGAAATGGACCCTGCAAGGGCAGCAAAGGACAGGTATGTTCCCGGAGAACAAGAAAGAAGGCTGTGCTATGTGTCGCTCTTTGTGACAGTGCTATTAGTCAAAATAATGGAAGAATTTAGAGCTGACTCATGAATGAAAATAACTGGGTAATTAGCAGCAGTGAACATTTATTTAAGAAAAACAGGTCCCTTCAAATGAATCTGGTTAAGCTGACAGGTTACAAGCAGTGATCTATTGCTTGGCTGACAGTGACACTGTAATATACTGACAGTCTCCTGTTATACAGGCAAATACCCAGCATTTTAGTTAGGAAAATCCACGGGCCAATGTACCCATCTTTAGAGGTCTAGAAGGGCTAAAATGGTCACTGGATTGACAAAATCTACTGCTGGTGCAGGTGGTTTCAGTTCTATCTGTATTCAGCACTACTGCCTAATATTGGGCCCCATTCTGCAGGACATGGTTTAGAAATTTGTTAGTTAATTGGGTAAGTTTTGAGGGGAGCCACATGAATGAGTGGAAGCTGATCTGCTTTCCTAAGGGTGAGAGACTCAAGGAGAACCACAAGAAAGGAAAGGGCAGTTTGGAAATGAGCTTATGTAGTCATAAAGATGCAACTGCATTTAGGAGTTGAGAGAGAAGTGCATACTGGATGAGCTGTTAACCCTTGTGGTCAATTCTCCCCCATCACTGGCTGTTTTTTTGCAGGTCAGGTACTTTTCTAACAGAAATGCTGCAGTCAAACCAGGAACTAATCTAAAGACATGCTGTGTCCTTTGAGTCACACAGGACAATGGTTCTTTCTGGTCTTGCGAGGTATCAACCACAGATGAGCTGAAACCACAGAGTTCCAGTCTGGGATCTGAGCTGTTTATTCAGGTTGGTGAGGCTTGGATTAAATATAATACAAAATGAGTACATTATAATGTGTTTTTTCTTACCATTTTTCTTCAGCACACTAACTGTGGGAAAGCCACAAAGTGTTTGGCTTCTTCCCAAGCTCAGGCAGTAGCCCACATCTCAGAGGCAAATGAAACATTTCCTGTTTTCAGACATTCCCTGTTGGGGTATCAGGTGCATCTTTCCTGCAGTCATGTAGAGCTGTGCTGTTAATTCAGCATGGGAGCACTTTAGCAGCCTGTTAGCAGAGCTTGGTGAGGAAGGACAGATTCCCTAATGCATGTCTGTGTTTTCCTTACTATATTGCTCATGATACCTAGAAAGTTCAGTGATGTAAACATACCCAGAGGTGGGAAGCATGCCCTTAGTCTCATCTGCCATCCTGCTCTGGGACTGTTGTGAAGTATTCCCATTCTGTTACCAGTTTCCATGTGAAGGAGGCTGGGAGAATAATAACCGTGTATGCAGAGGGCCTGGGTGTGTGTCCTTGGAATGAGGCAGCTGGATTCCATCCCTGGCTAGCACTGGCATTTTCTGTTGTGTGGTGGCACTGGCACCATGAAATGTCAGCTCTCAAAATGGAAATGGCCTGGTATTGTTTAGGACTGATTCCAGGAAATGCCTTTTGGATGGAGGCACTTTCTCTTGCTGCCCCTTCTCCATGACCTGGTGAAGAGAAGTATCTAAAATAGGTCATTGTTATGCACGGAGAGAACCCTGCTCCCTAAGCTCCCTTGGTTTCCAAGTAAATGAGCTTTGGAGGTAAGTTAGCAAAAGAGGCTGATTCATTAGCAGCAAGGGAAATCTGTGTGCTGGAGGGGTGCCCAGCTGCCCAAAGGGATTTACATAGTGACACAGTGCTCAAATCTTAATAGAACAAGCTGAGTGATACACACACAGGCTTGAACTGTATCACAGTCACATGCTTGCTAGGCTCATTTCTTATCTCATGAGTTTCTCTGGAGAGTATCTGTTGCTCCAGTCCTTCATAGGGATTTAAATTTGTAAGGGAAGGAGTCACTGTGAGGTATCTTCTAATGTGAGAAAATTCTGTATCTGTTTTCTTTTCCAAATTAGGTCACCTTCTAAGGCAGTTCTGGATGGAGTTTGTCCCTGCAGTTATAGAGGCTGTAAATAACATAGGTGTTACAACATGTTTGACAGGATTTCATTGCGCCATCACTAGTCTATCTGAATATCATATCTCAAATTAATAACAAATTAATTTTATCTGCTGAAAGACCCCAACTGTCGCCCTCCTGTCTGGAATGAGATAATTTTGGGCAGTTATTCGCTTAAAGGAGGAATGGGGCCAGCACATTCTTCTGGCATCATTACCAAGGGCAGGCTTGTGCAGAGAGATGAGTGCTCCCCTTTGTCGAATCATCTGGAGTTCATGGAGGAGAATTCAGTCTTTTTGGAGCATCTTCTGTCTCTTTGTTGGTGTGTCAAGCAGGGATGGGGATGCCAGTTAGTGCCAGTGGTGAGATGGGCACTTGTCTACAAGACCAGAAATGGAATCGTGCAAAACTGCTCTCACACAGGACACTGAGCAGCTGTTGGATTATAAAGATCTCTGGCCCCTCCTGACCTGGGCCAGATTTGAACCATTGACCTAGAAGTGAAAAGCTTGAAATCCCTGCACAAGCCACGGGATAAATAGGACTTGCAGAGCTGTGTGCTCTCATTCCACATTCAGTTGCTGCCATCTAATGGCAGATGGAGAGTGGAAAGGCCTCAAGCAATAAAAATATCTTATCCTTGGATGTCTAGGGTGTGGGAGAACCTGTTCAAATAGTTCTCATCAGAGTGCTGGGGAAGCATGGTGATTTAGGCTAGCTTTATTCCTCTAAAGAATAGTTTGACAAAGAAGTGTTGTGCTGCAAATCAACAAAGAAATGTCCTGCTACAAACACCAGGTCTTCACACTGCTTTTGCTCTTCTCTGCTGGGTTATTTCCATACGTGAAACCTGAGGGAAAGTCTGTGATTGTAACCTGGCTTAACAACTGTCTCAAGGGCAATGGTAACTGAGTGGTGGTGCCTGTGATAAAGGGAGGTGATGAAAGAAAGTAGGTAGGAGATGGGACTTTTAATTTCTCTTAGTACCAGTGGTGCACACAAAACACCTGGACTTCCCATTATTGAGCCTGAAGGTTAGCAGACACATTCCTTCAAATATTACACATAGAGAAAAAAATAAAGAGAAGGAGAGATGTCTCCTTCTCTGCCTTACTCAGCTCCGGGACTCCAGGAAGTTTGTGCATTGTTTTCTGTCTCTAAAACTCCAGATTTACAAGGCAAAAAATACTGATCATATATCAGTTTTGCACTGCCTGTTTCTGTCTGTGCACAAATCTCCAAATAATTCTTTTAAGCCACACTAGCTAACACTGTCTCACAGAGGAGAAAGGTTAGAGACTGGATATTTCTTTATGTATCCCTGAACTGCAGCCACTGGGTATCCAGAGTCATGTCCCATGATGGAACTGCAGCCCAATGAGCCATGGAGCAGCCTCCAGCAGCCTTAATACAGCCCCAGTGGTGACATGAGAGCTTGCATGGCCCAACAGCCAAATAAAGTCTGTCACCGGGGCTAACTGAAATCATAAATCAAGCTTTAAATTTAAGAAATGTCTCTAGTAGTCCCTAGTCACCTGAGAAATGTCATTTTATAACAGAAAACTGGGAAGAAAAAAAAGTGATGTCTTCAGACACAATACTTGAAAAAGCTGTACAATTTCACTCTTCTTAACTGAAGGAATAATTGTTGGAAAGAAAGTCCAGTAGTGAAGCAACGTGGAGGAGAGAAAGAGAACACCAAACTTATTCTCTTTTTCCTGCTGGAAGAAGCATTCTTCCAAAGCACTGTGGAGAGAAAGAGAAATGAGTATCGTGAATCCTCAAATGCCCTTGTACCTGCTGATTCTGCGTGCATGTCTGTGGGAGAGCAGAGAAAAGCAGCACACGTGAGTTGTAAATCCGTGGGGAGATAAAACATTTTATCATGAAGTTGGTCAGCTTTGTGCCAACAGGAACTTCCCAGGCTGCAGGGAGCAGCTGAGCTATCATATCTAAAGAGTCACGGGAGCTCTGTTTGCAATCAAGGTCCGGCCACCATTCCCTTACGTCAAAGCCAGGATCTATCTAAACACTGCTGCTGCACTTCCGAGAAAGTGCAGCTTTGTGCCACTGCTGAAAGGCAGCCTACTCAAATATATACCCACTGGGGATGCACCAGGGATTTCTGCCTGGTACATGAGGTCATGATACACAAGCCAAACAGGTCTTCTGCACACAAAAAGAGGCCTGGCAGGGAGCTGGGAGCTCTTGTTGGAGCTCCTGGTTAGACTTAGGTAGGAGATCCCTGGTAGAATGGTTACATTACTGAGCTGGAACCATTACCAAAATGCCCTTGTCAATCAAGTTCCCCAGGAGACTTTCTGCTTGCTCTGTAGATATTTTTCTTTAAATTAAGCTCAGTGGTAAAGTGATAGGAGAATAACAGGTCTAAAATTGTCCTGGCAACGTTGTTACTTTTTAAAACTGCGTTCCTTCCCCTCTTATTTCTCACACTAAGAAGCCGTCTTCTGACCACTCTCAGCGAAGCATCAGTTGCAAATTGAAGACATAAAATTACACCAAGTGAGCTGAAATTTGAGCCTTGCCATTACAGAGTGACGTTCAACAGCCAACGTGCACCCTCAACACGCAGCAGCTGCAGGGTTTCATTACTGCCACTTACAAAAACCTTCAACCCCTCTTGGTGTGCCCTGCTTTGAGCCAGAGGCACTGTTTTATCTGTAAGAGCCCTTTCACGTAGCATGACATCTGAGAGACTCCAGTAGGATATAAGTGTGCTCTGGTGCTGAGGTATGATTTAATATCCTCAATTGTTCTGGAAATTTGAGCTGCATGATTCAGGAGACTTGCATGAGTATGGTTACTTCAGTGCTTAATGAGATTTATGTGCTTAAATGTGACAGATGCTGCAATTACATTTCTAACACGCTGGTTCAAAATGGAAGGGGGAGAAAAACTAAACCAAATCAACAGGAGTTTTGGTGGAGGCAGGCTTTTGCACAGGAAGCTTGCAACACGAGCTCTTGCAAATGCCAAAATAAGGACGGGGGGGGGGGGAAAAAAAAAGAAAAACCAAACCCAACCCAAACAGAGGAAACGTCTTTCCGCAGCTCGTAATTGCAGCCTCCTGTTTGCGCTGCCCACGCTGACAGCTGTCACCCTTTCCCTACCATCCGCCACGGGCTCTGGGGGAGGCAGGAGGCCCGGAAGGGTGGGGAGCGGGGGGTGTTCGGGGCATCCCGAGCGCTGCCTTCCAGGGGGCTGTTTCCCTGAGCGGGACCCGTCCCAGCTGGGAATCCTCCATCCCCGCCTCGGGCTGTCCGCCCTGGTACGGACAGGGGGATGAGCGCGTCGCGGGGCTTGCGGCAGCCGCGGTGCGGGCACGGCGCCGGGGCAGGACCGGCGGCTGCCACTCACGGCACCGCGCCGCCTCCGCGGGCGGGGGCCGGGCTCGAACCCGCGGCCGCCGCGCAGGGCGGGCGCCGAGCCGCGTCCGCCGCGCCCAGATGTGGCGGGCGCCTCCCGCGCTCGCATCGTCCCGGCTGCGCCCGCGGGCCTGCGGGCACAGCCCCGCCGCGGGCAGGGCACGGGCAGGGCACCGAGCCGGTAAGCGCCGCGGGGAGCGGGGGCCGCGTTTCCTCCTCCCGCCAAGGAGGACTTTGGTCGTGTCCATCCCTCCGCCCTCCCCCTCCCCAGCCGTGGTTGGGGCCTCCCGGCAGTTTCCTCTGCTCGCCAGATGTTGGGCAAGAAGAGGATTGGTCCCTACCTGGGGTAGCGCAGGGGCTCAGAGGGCCGGGGGCCCATCCTGGCAATGAGAGCATCAGGGAACATCTGGCAGCAGGTGATGGGGAAAGATCCAGGGCACTGCCTGGGCCAGCAGTGGGACAGGCAGTATGAATGACAATTTTATCAAGAATGAAATGTGATGGCAGGAATAGGGCTAATGGTAACAATTTTCCTGTTTATTTTTTTCTTATAAGATTGTGTGGGGTCACTGCATCTTCTCTATAGACAAATGAGTCATGTGGTGTATGCATGTCAACTAAGGCTCAAAAGGAAGGAGAAGTATCCAGATTAGAGAGAAGATCAAAGAATTACCTTGTTACTGAGGAGTGGTGGACATCTAGCTGTACTATGCTAGGTACTATGCATAGTACATACCTGGATGCCAGTCCTTTGTGTGACTGTAGGATGCTACAATATAAGGATGTCAGACCTTGGCTAGGGGTCAGACCCTGAAAAGGGTTGAATTCTTCTGGGTTCATTAGTTCTTGTGACTCCCAATGGTTCAGGAACTCCCAAGGGTTCAGGCCATGTGCAGCGCCTTCTGAATTCTTCTACTTGTCCTCAGGGTAAGAGCCATGATGCACAGCAAGCACTCCAGGGTGAACACAGGCCTGGGATGAGATGCTGTTACAGAAAGGGAGATTGGCTGGATGCTATACAAAGTTGAAAGTACTAGTATTTGGGCCAGTAGAGTGTTTTGGGTTTGGGGAGTAGGTGGTTATTTACCTTCAGTACACAAAATACTAAAGGATTTCCTGTCTCTCACTTGCCGGATACTTCTTTTTGTTATCTCATTGTTTCTCACTTTGTTTTTCAGAAAAACTGTGATTCAAGGAAACCACCATGAAAGGTGAGGAAGTTCGGCAGAGGAGGAAAGAGGGCAGGACTAAGAATGGAGAGCGATCCAGGCACAAAGGAAGGAGCAAGGGTAAACACAGAGAGAGCCGACTTGGCAGCCAGGAGACAGAGGATGTCTCTCTGCATGCACAGCAGAAGCTGTTGGCTGAGGAGAAAGTGGCCATGGCAAAGTCACAGGAAGAGTCAGCCATCTCAATTTGCCTGCAAGTGCTCCTGCCATACCTCCTAGCTGGGCTTGGCATGGTCTTGGCAGGCATGGTTTTGGATTATGTTCAGGTAAGGGAAAGAAACTCATCTGACATACCTGATACGGGATAGGTGGGGGAGTTTTCTTCAGAGGCAGAGGATTTGCTCTGTGAACAGCACAGTAAGGGAGAATTTGCAGCAGTTTCACATGCCACCATGTCCTTCAGTCAGCTACTAAGTAGTTCTGTGTGGCTCTCAGGAGATAGCATGTGGGGCTTTTTTGGCCCCTTTTCTCCCCTGGAGAAAAAAGACTATATAATGCTAAAGTGTACACAAAGAACATGAGGTATCTATGTAGGAATGTGCAGCCCCGTGCAAAGATCTCACCTTGGTCCTTGAAAGAGGGTGGGTGACCTGCAGCCCCAAGGGCTGTGGTGACACAGTGCTTTCCTGCAGTAGATAGAGTAGTATCACTCATGGATGTGGCTCTGGGTAGTCCTGTATCTGCTGCTTCATTGTGCAAGGCATCAGCCAGCCCAGCTGTATGAAGTTAACACTTCATACAACCAGCCCAGCCCAGCCTGTGCACCACATCCTTGACTGAGGCTTCATACAGATGACTTGAGGTTCTTCCAGTTCAGGTTCTGATCCTATGATGGTCAGGATGAGACCTTCCCTCCTGTGGTGCAGCAGTACAGAGCTTTAAGATAGTGGTGAGCACCTGATTTTAGACAGTTTAAAGATGCAGTTAATTTCCAGATTATAAATTGCTGTGCCTTTGCACTCTGGGTGACTCTCACTACTGCATGTCTTTTTGTTAACCCTTGTTATTTGACTAACTAGCTGTGAGGTCAGACTATTCTGACCTATCTGATACAGTGACACTGAAACTACTGTGCTTGCATTGACAACTTTCACAAATCTGGAGCTGTGTTACTTTGTTATTAACCCAGGGTTGATCTCCCTAAGCTAGAAGAGCTGTAAAGGCTTAAGAGCGACACAGTATCCTTAACTGACCTTAGCATGTACTCAATACCCAGCAGAATGTCTCATCAGATCACAAAATGCCAAGGCAAAGCCAGAATCCAGTGACAAACTACTTTGTGTCTCCTTTGACATTATTCTGAGACTCTTGAGTGTTGAGCAGCCACTTCTAATTTTATTTTTTAGACTGTTTAGACCTGCCCAGCCTTATGGATCTCTGACGTTAAATGTATGTTGCTTCCTGTTGTGAGTTATTAAAGTGTGAAATAAGTTGCAGATGGGTTTATGACGTTGAAGGAGTGCTTTTCTTTCAATGTTTCTTCCCTGGGAGTTGTTTTTGTTTTTGTTTTTCTAGGAAGAACTGGGCCACTAATACAAACAGAATGCGAGGCAAACCTCACTCTCCTCTGAAACTGCAAAAGTCTGCTTTCTGTTTTTGAAATAAAGAGCTGGCAAAGAGCTGTCATGTTAGTGCTTAGAGTCTGGGAAATCAACCCATGCCACATCTCATAGAAAGCACAGGCCTTTGGCAACTATCACAGAGGTTGTTTGTGCATGATCGTGGGCTACTTGAGCGTGTCTCATCATGGGCTCACTGCTGCTGGAAACTGCCCTTCCTTCCTGAGCCAGTCCTGGCCTTTGCCCTGGCTGCTGCTGTTGTTTCTGTGAAACAGCAGTGGATGCTGTGGGGCTCTGCATCTGCCTGCTCTCAGTCTCCCCACTTAACTTCTCTTCTCTGCCCTTTCCCAAAGTGGGAAGAGAAGAGTCAGGAGTGATAGTACTCGAACAAATGGGATGTGCAGTCCCTGCAAAGCATTGTCATCCCATGAGTCCAAGGCGTTGGAATAGTGCTGCCTGTTGCTAACAGGAATGTTGTAAAAGCATTCACTTGTCTTCCTGTCTCTTCTTTGCAGGGATGATAAGGTACATATGAAACTGTGTTCTTTGGCACTTGTCATCTTTCTGTTCTGTGTTTTGTACCGTGGCAGTGGACGGAGGCCCTAGGTCAGGGTCAGGACTCACCCAAGTCTGCTTCTGCTTTGACTCCTCCAAGGCAATGCTACTTGTTGGCTAGTTTGCAAGTGTGGGGATACAGTGTATCTGTGTGCAGTGAAGGGCAGCAGTGTACCTCCCCAGGCTTTGCCTTGATGAGTGGTATGAAAATAAGGTGGTTGGTTTGGAGTTTTTTTCTCCAGCTAGTTATAATCTTCTCCCCACTGTTGAGCAACTCTCTCTTTCTTCCCAAACCTGATGCATCTCTTTGTGGACAAATATGGTATATCTCTTTGCCAGGAAAATATGAGGCATCTCTCTGCTGACAAATATGGTGTGGATCTTTATCAGAGGCTCCTTAAAGGCATAATAAAATGACCCAGTGTACACACGCGGGTCACCTACACCAGTTACCTTCTCTGCATACTGATTCATCGGTTGAGGGCTTTTTATGGTGCTTGCTTAGAAACAGGGAGAGCCAAAGCATGATAAACTTATAAACCCTGCCAGGCTGACGCTTTGGTACAGGCTGTGCTGCTGCTCTGTTTTTTAATGGCATTTGAGTCATTCAGACTCATTAATATTTTCTTTACGTTAATGTTTCTGCCTGATATCAATCCAGTTGACAGATACAGCAGTGTGTGGGAGTAGGTGTGCACATTATTAGACCTTGAAAACCTATGGTAGTTTCCCAGAAATTGTCTTTTGTTTCCTTGAAAGAAGGTCCACAAGCCATTAACCTTTACGTCTCTCTGCAGAGGGTGATTGGGAAGGGGTTGATCCATCCTAAATTGTGTTTTTAAATTTTTTTTTACCCTCTGATTCAACTAGTCTACCCAAATTAATTATTAGAAAGGATCCCCAACATAATATCCTGACTCCTTTCCCTATGTGTGTGACTTTGAGCTGAAGCCTTTACTGAACAGGATAAAATTTTTTGGCAGTGTGTGGCCATGGTGCAGCTCTGGTTTTTGACCCTGTGTCAGATGCTTCATCATGGAGTCTCTGGGATGAGATCCCCTCTCTCAAAGACAGCAGCTTCCTGGGAGCATGCAGAAGCAGTGTGTTTCACTTTAGGACAGGAAGGGACACCAGCTCAGAGAGTGTCCTTTCTCTCCCTTGCCTGCGGTGTAGTGAGATTATGGAGCTACCTTAAATAAGCTCTGGCTATGACTCTTATCTTGGCCTTTGCAAACTAGCAGAAAGTTGAAGTGATGACAGCAGATAAGGGTGTTCACTTCTGAAGCTTATTGGCTGGTTCTCTGAACTTTTTTTTTCCCTGAGAGCCAGTCATTCAGAGGTACAGCTGGCACAGACCGATTGTTATATCCTGCGGAGACCACGGAGGGGACACGAGGGGCCAGGGTCCAGAAGTGCAGATCTTCTCTCACCAGCTGGCTCAACCGTGTCACTTACCTGGGGATGAGACCTGTGTAATATCGTCGGCTGGGAGAAACATGGCCCCGTGCTTTCCTTGACCTTTCTTCACCTTGAAGAAGCGCAAAATGGATCAGGGTTTTTAACTCCCCACCTCCTCAGCCTTGGGACAGTGAGAAAAGTTCAGTGGTGCTTACGGTGGGAGTGAAGGGACTGGGGCTGGTTCAAGCAGGCTTACGTATTAAACCGTCGTATCAAACGCAAGCCACGGTCTGACAAGAAATGTAACCCGAGGAGAAAGGACACCAGTTCGTTTGAGCACGCTGAGGGATTCTTGCATGACCTGTCACTCTTTCAGTGCCGTAGCCTGAGCAGGTCTTACTGGTTTTTGCCGAAGTGGTGGGAGCTGAATGGGGTGTGGGCTCATTTCTATTCATCCTCAAACGTCTCTGCAATCTTCTCTTCTCTTTTTTAATTTCCCCCTGGATATAAATCAGAGAAATTGTGTCCATCAAGTTTGCTGCCACCTGAGCTCAACCCAGCTGAATCAATTCTGGAGGATACCCTTGCTGCAATACTCTGGATGTGCTCCTAAGAGAAGAAGAAGCTAAACCAGCTTGGCATAGTTGCTGTAGTTTGAGGAAAAACATTTCTTCTGACTTCGGAGAGAACTACAAGAAGGATCTGTACGATGTCCTGATCTCCCTCCATTTTCCCTGCTGAGCATGGGTTAACAGTGTGTGACCATGGTGGTCACTCAGTTACAATTGGAACTGTGCTTCCATGGCAAGAAACTGAGAGGTTTCACCTGCAAGTTGACCAGATCAGCCAGTGGATTTCTCCCAGAGACTTCATTCTCCATTGCCTCCCAGATTTTCGTGCCATTCCTTCTGGCTGGCTTGGGAATGGTAGCTGCTGGCCTCTTGATGGATGTTGTTCAAGTAGGTGCATGTGGTTAGGAAACCTGTAGTGAGAGGGGGGGGGCTAAGACACTGACCTCGAGTATTTGTGCTTTTTTGTTTTTAATTTGTGTGGTCCTAGCAGCCAGTCAGTAGGATGGCTGTAGGCTTTTTCCTGAGCTAGAGAGACACTATCCATATTCTTTAGATCAGTAGCTGTGCTCCTTGTAAAGTGGGATAGCGGCTTTCAGACAGGCTGTGTAACACTGCACTTGGTGCATTAGACTGGGTGCTTCCTTTTCTGTATTGAGCTAAAACACTTTGGGGCTGACTGCTATGAAGCAACTGGATCAGAGTACAGCACGTTCCCCTGTTGCATGATATTATTTTTTTCCTTCAAAAATTGCTGATAAGGAGATCTAGGTCAGGGTTGTTATTAGCTACCTGTCTTACTTAGAAGAAAGTTCATGCTTTCAGTTCTTTGCAAACAACCTAGTGTAATATTTGGTCTAGAAGGCATTTAGATACTGTTATGAGAGGCTTGCCAGCATAAAACAATTAGCATTGCCTACAAACAGTGCTTCTCAGGCAGCTTCTGAAGTGGGTATAAATTTAGAATAACTTCCATTGACTTCCAGGGAGTGCTGCTGCATTTACACCATTGTGCCCACTACCAGAATCTATCCCATCTGTCTTTCCTTTGTACCAGTGGCACAAATAGAAATGTAAAATTCGATCTAGTTTGGGTGTCTCATGCCAGTGGATTTACAAATCAAAAGACTGGCAGTTTCCCGAGGATATATCCTGCAGTCTGAGCTCACTGGAGTACATTGGATTCTCTGGCATTAATACCACAAGAGGAGCTAAATATGGATACTTGAATGTTTGGAAAGACAATACCTTGCTGGTTTTTTCTTGCATTAGAAGAAACAAAGAGGACAGAGAAGTTGAATTAAAGAGAGTATGAGGAATATCAAAGAAGGGTTAACTGAAGTGGCACTCACTGTTGCTGTGCTGTTTGTCATCTCCACCTTGTGCCGTGCTTAGGCACAGACCTGTCTTGCAGCATTACAGAAGTTCTCAAAGTACCCAAGATGTTAGCAGTTATCTCAGAGAAGGATAAAGACATAGTACATACCTTGGAGTGAAGAAATAGAACACACTTGCTAAGAACTGGTCTCTGTTCAAAAATGTAACTGTATCCAAACTGATGGAAAACACATGTATGCCGTGTTGTATTTGTCCTTTAAATACCAGTGTGCACCCTAGTTTGTGTATTTGTTCATTAGACTCTTTGAAACGGAGTCACACATAAAGTGCAACCATAGGATCTGTATTTGTTGGTGAAGGTCTTTCCAACTATATTGAAAAAGAAGCCATCAGTCCATGGGTTCAGTTCCCAGAGGAGGCAGCCCAGTGCATTGAGAGTCACGGCTGGCATAGGAGAGATGTTAGTGAGGTGAACTACCACAGTGTCAACAACCATGTATCAATAACATCTAAAACCAAAACCAGTAGCTGGGAAAATCCAGAGATCTTAGCCTTTAAAGGTTTGGAATACTCTTCTATGCTTCTTTGTCTCTGAACTGTTTATTTTCAGCTTTTCTTGCTGCAAGTATGAGAGCTAGAAACTCACTGTCCTGTCCAACTAAAACTTGAGTCTAAGTTTGTTTGCTTGAGGTACTGTAAGACTTATATTGCCAATCATGAGGGCTCACACTACTAAAACTACAGGTTTTTCTGGTCCTGGAGTCTGTGATTTGCCCATTTTTTCAGTGGTTGGTCTGGCTGAGGAATGCTTTATCCTATTTGCATTCACTGCAAAATGTTCTTAGGAAACTCTGTGTTTGCCTTTGACAGGGAGAAATATGAGCAAGCTCAAGGATTGTATCAAGAGCATATGTGTGAGTTTAATGCAGCTGCCCTTGTTTTATTACATACAAAATATCTTGAAATAATTTGGTTCTGTGCTGGGAGTCGAGCTGACACCCTCTTTTTCAGGGCTGACGTTGCTGTAAAGAGGACAACAAAGTGGAAATTGCTAGTCTGTGTCCTATCAAACTTGCCAGGATTTTAGCAGTTTCTGATCCATCCTGGGATGAAACCAAGAACTGTTCATGTTACTGTTTACAAAAAAAACCAGCAAGAGAGATTTGTCGAACCCAGTTGACTCTAAGGCTCAAACCTGAGTCTTTCATACTGTAATAAAAAGACACCCCAAGAAATAGCTATTTGCCATTTTCTCTTCCTGGATGTGCAGATGATGCAGTCTCCCTGCAGGGCTGATAACGTGGCACTGGTCTTTTCTTGTTGGATGTTTCTGCATCTGCTCCAGTGATCCTTGGCCAGCTGGTTGATCCAGATTCTAGGCTGGTTGGCATTGCTGGAGACCTTGCAGGGCCCTGCCAGTGTTTGGCCCACTCTTTTACAGTAAGGTGAAGAATCAGATTGAAGCTGCAGGATCAGATTTCAAACCAGAGAATTCAGGAGGAAAGCTTCCCTTTCTTTCTCCCCTTTCATGCCACTCCAGTGGGACACAGTCCACATAAAAGTCACAGACAAGATATCCCTGTCCTTTGTTGATAAAAGCCCATGAGATGATGGACATTGTAAACGATTTTGTAATGGTTTCCTTTTATACTCCAGGAGCAATGAAAAACCTCTGAGGCTTCTGAGCTGTTGCCATGGGAGATGGATGTCCTGGAGAGGTAACAGGACATGTTTGGGACAGTGAGAACAATGTGAGGATCTACAGCAGGGCTGGACTGCAGTTGGGGAGGCTGGCTCAGTACATCACAACTTCCCTTCCTCTGAGGGACCCCCTGGTCAGATCCAGCTGCTGTGGGGACCAGCTGCAGTGGAACATGGGGTTAACCCAAGTTTCTTCAGAGCTCAGTTTTAGGGCTGAAGCTCCGTTATGGAGATGTGAAGTTGGAAATAGTCTCTTTCTGGCTCTGTGTCCCTGTGTGGGTTTGTAATGCTGTATGGAATGTTTCTGTTCCTTCCAGGCCAGTTTTCATCTCCAAGGACAGAGACAATTCCTAGACTTAGTTCAGCTGTCTTTATTCAAGCATTTCCTTGCCTGCATAGCTCTAACCTGCCCTGCTCACCCGCTCCTCCAGCTGACAGTCCTGACAGTCCTGCAAGTCAATGGCACAGGCATCATCTGTTTATTCTGTATTTCTGCAGTTGCTAACATGATGGAGTCCTGGATACTGTGGTAGAAATAATTATGAATCTGTCCTTAGGCTATTGGTGAGTCACTAATGAGACTCAAATAGAGGCAATTAAGTTAGCTTTTTTTATCAGTATGGTTGTGTGATTATTAATTGTTCAGAGCGTTTAAGTTTAATGGTACATAAGGCAGAGTCCCAAAAAATCATACCTCATATGCTGAAACTTCTGCATATGATGGTTTGAGACCTGCAAAATTAATCACGAACAAAAGTATTGGAGCTTACCTAGATATATCAAAATCATATTTCCCAAAGATAACATGCACGGGAAATACAAAGAGTTGAGGGGTTTTGTTACTTATTTATATGTCTTTTTATATGCAAGATATCCAAGGTCTTAAGTATAAATGTCTTCACATCTCTGTATTTTAAATGGGTGGGGGTTTTAACATTGTGACTATGAAGTCTGTTTTTTCTCCTCTTTCTTTTGAAGGATTCAAAGATTGTTTGGATCTTTATTCTTAATCAAAAAGAGGAGAGATGGGGATATTAATCTTTAAAAGAGATGTTCACCCCTAGCTTTCCTCAGGTATTTAGGTTCCATGTTAAGAAATTTAAACAAAATTATAATGTGTCATATAAGGTGATTATTTTTGTGTTGTTGATTATTTACTCAACAGTAACTAACTTACCTTTAACATTTTGAAACATGCCTGTTTCCAGGCCACTACTGCCAGGAAATATGCCTTTTTTACATTGATAATAATGTTTTGCCTCTTATCTGCGTGTCTGAGGGGTGTCTTGCACCACGTGCTCAGGACTGGCTCAGCCCCACTTTCATGCCAGCTTCCTGAGAAGGAAGCTGTGAGGTCTTCCCAGCAGACAACCACACCACTGGCTTCCCACAGCTTCCCATGGCACAGCCAAAGCAAAACACCAAGCTGTTACACCCTGCACATATTTCCTAACAGGCAGACAGCTGAATGTGTCAACATTTATTGAGTCTGTCCAACCTCCTAGACTTTCAGGTTTATAGAATCACAATGGGTGTGAAACAGGTGGGCAGGGATATGTTGTTTGTTTTGTTCTCTAGTGCCAGATTTCGGGACCATCATGGGATACTAGAGTGTGACAAGATGAAATTAATGAACACATTGATCCTTCACATGACACGTAGCTAAACTACGGAAATTGTTGCCACGGGATGGCACATGGGTTGGAGGGGGGAGATTGGATGAGCACCTGAAAGAGCAATCCTTTCATCAGTGGTAAGTGTGCAGAAAAGCCTCACCAGCTCTGTACCCTGTGACAGACAGTCATAGGCTGGAAAATACACAGGAAAATTATCCCATTTACTTGTCATATTTGTAGATATGTTTTATACACCTGAATTTGACTACTGGTAGAGCTAAGGATGGGTTAGATGAACCTGTGACTTGACTCATGGCAATCAGTCTTTTTTTCTTGTATTCTGCTCTTAGATGCTTGTTGGTTTTACTTCACACTGAGCTGCCCCATTCTGTGATTTCATCCTGATGTAAACCTCTCTGGCTACAGTGGGACTTTGAATGCACAGAGGGGGGAATGCACGTCCTTGAATGCACAGATGGGGGAATGCACGTCCTTGAATGCACAGAGGGGGGAATGAATTATGTTCCAAGGAACTGTATGGTCCATAAATTAGAGAAGACATGTCAGTCAACAAAGTTTCTTAAGGTCTCAGATCATCTCTAGTGTTGCAGCTGATCCAACAGCTTTGTATAGTTCAGCTTCAGAGAAGCAACAACGGTCAAGATATTGGCTCAGCTGTTCAGCTTATGAGATATCTTAATTCAAAATCCTTTTTCCAGCTGTGCTGGGAACATACTTGGTAACAGGAAGATTTAGGAACTGCCTGTGGAGAAGAGATGCACAAATCTCCTTCCCTTCCACCACCAGTCTTAGATGCTTAGTTTGAAGTTTGGTAAGAGAAGACAGACACAGCTTGTTGTTGTTAGATCATTTTCAGATCTTTGTGTTTATTTTTATGAGTCTATTTAGCAATAGATGTTCATGTATCCAGTGTCAGTGCAAAGGATGGAGAACATGCTGTATTTCATTTGGCTTGTGAACCCTAATTATTTTTCATGTTATTCTTGGCTAGTGCAAAAGGCACATTTTAATTTGTGGCTTTCCAAAATCTTATGTTACCCTCAGGAAGAAAGACCCTTCCCTGTTAGGATAGTGCTTTATCGTGCATGAGATGAGAAAGAACACTGCAAGCTGAGAATTCCTTCCTTCACTCCCAAAATGCAACAACAAAGTGCAACAGGGCAGCATCTGCCCCCATGTGCAGATGCCTGTGGAGCAACAGCATTGGACTGGTCAGCATCATAAACTGAAGTTGTTGCCTTTGTTTTTTTCCAGCACTGGGATGTGTTTCGGACAATTACCGAAGTGTTTATCCTGGTTCCTGCCTTGGTTGGCCTGAAGGGCAATCTGGAGATGACACTGGCATCCAGGCTCTCTACTGCTGTGAGTGTTAACAAGGTGGTGGCTGTGTGTGTGGGGAGGGGGGTGATTAGCAGGAGACATCAGGAGATTCTTCATTTATATAATCACAATATGTATGAGATATGCCCTTTTCTGCTAAGTGGAAACTAGTGGTGTGTGAGTGTTAAAATAATGTGTTTGCCCTCATTTTGTAACTGGAACAGAGAATTTCCATCTGTGCTTTGAAGGTGAATTAATCCCTGGGTGGCCAGTTGCTGATATTTGGGGCCCTGTGACACATGAAGGAGACGAAGACAGGACTCCACAGCTGTCAGCTTCAGTATTGGATTGCTTTTCTGCGGGTATTGATTCTTGAGAGGCCAGGGCTTCCCAGCTATCTTAACTTGGGGGGAGCAGACTGAGGCTTCTTGGAACGTGCAGCAGCTTTTGCTACTCTGTTTGATCTCTTGTATCTCCCTAAGCTGTTTTGTTTACTTTGGGCTGTTTATGTTACATGTCTCAGGAGAATTTGGAGCTTAACAGAGGAATTTAGGGGGAACAAAGAAGGAAAATTGGTTTAGTTTGTTTAGCTTTTTCTCTGTGTGGGATGTGATGGATATGCCCACTCCACATTTAGCTGGGTGCCCTGCAATGCCTCTGCACCTCCAGTGTGAGCCTCTGATGCCCCTGGGACATTGGGCTAGAGCATGATGGAGAAGTGTCAAGAAGCAAGTGCAGGGAAGGCTGGGGGATGATGATCTGCAGTTGCCTCTCTCTGACTTTAACAGCCTCTTTTCCACAGGGACCAGGTGAAACTGCCTTCAGCAGCCACCTGTGCCACAGAAACAGGCTTTCAGGGTATCTCTCTTGACTCCTAGGCTAACACTGGACAGATGGATGATGCCCAGAAGCAATGGAAAATGGCCACCTGCAATTTAGCCCTTATCCAGGTGAGTCACTTCAGCCGGGAGATGAAAAAGTCCCTCTTCTCTTGCTACGCTGCAGACCAACAGCATCTCTGCCCAGCAGTGCTGAACCCAGAGTAGGTGATTTGGGGTGGGTATTCTCAACAGAGCCAAGCAGAGCCAGGGCTTTACTTCCAATAAAGCTCTGTGTGACCCAGAGCTTGTAGTTTAGCTGCAAAATACATCTAGACATTCGTTGTCTTTGTGGGCAAACTGAAATAATAAAAAAACTCTTTTTGCAGGGGGAGCTATATCACAATCCCTGTTTCACAACAGCTCCCAGATAAAGCCTGTCATTTACTGACAGCGTTTGGGAATCAGCCTTGGGCAGGAGGGGAAAGGTGGGAGAAATGTACCTCTTGTAGCTCTTTCTGCTTGTTAAAATACAGCAACTAGCCCAGAGTTTTCACATGGCAAGACCACAAGGCTTGCAACGTGTGTCTGTGTGCTTTCCCTTATCTCCTTCCTCAGCTTTCAGGAGTGCTGCCTTGATGGGGATCCCATTTTTGTGTTGACCAGGGCTATTCCTTTGCTGATGGACTAAATGTCCTTTGCTGAAATGTTATCTGGCCTTTGCAGGCCTTCAGAGTTTTTCTCCAAACTTTGTCAGGATTTCTTTTGAATCTAGTGGAGCCTCACAGGGATGCTGCTTAAATACATAAGCAATCAGCATCTGTGCCAGGCTGTGCCCTCTGAGCTATGTGACAGCACTGCAGTCATGTGGAGCCGGGGCTGCCTGGAAACAGAAGTGGATGATTGCTCACCAGCTGTCTTTTGATCCCCAGGTCCAGGCCACTGTGGTGGGACTGCTGGCTGCTGTTGCTGCTGTGATCCTGGGGGCCATCTCTAAGGGCTCTGTGGAGCTGAGCCAGGCTGCTGTGCTGTGTGCCAGCAGCGTGACCACGGCCTTCATAGCTGCGCTGTCACTTGGTGAGTCTTTTTGGTTCCTCAGATCAAACATGCAGCAGTCAGGTGTGGAATAAACTGCCTCTTCTGCTGGGGAGACCCAGCTGACATGCCTCTGCTCTGGCAGAGGGAGGAGGGATGCAGGGAGCATGAGTCCTATGTGTGCTGCTTTCACCCCCTCTGCATCCTGCCTATGCTTCTCTTCTCCCCTGATCTGTTGTTCACTGGACTCTTGACATCCACAGCAGCAATCAGAATGTCCTTCACCTGACACACCAAAAATGCCTCATGCTGTGCATGGAAGTACATAAACATGCACATACTTACTCCATGTCTCCTGGGTGACACATGAGACATCTACACTGGCCCTTTCTCTAGGGGAAGGTGAACTAATATCATGCACAAAGCAGGAAATGGAGAGTCTGTTAGCAGACAACTCCAGACCATGCTCAAGATGGACTTGGGTCACCCAATACCCTGGGCAGGGTTGTGGCCAGCCCTGTGGCTTGCCTGCTATGAGCTCACAGCTGGGCACTCCTCCCCCCTGGCTCTTCCCCTTCAAGGGAAGTGTGATGGGCTGGGTGGTAGGATCTGTTCTGAGTGGCCTGAAGATCATCAGTTTGTAGGTCTGCCATACGAGGGCAGCATGATACCCTGAATAGAGTCAGCTGGCAGAGTCAAATAAAGCAAGTTTTCTAAATGAAAGGAGCAAGTTAAAACAAGTGCATATCCTGAAGCTGGAGTCAAAGGGTGATTGTAGATGCCTTTCATGAAAAGCATGGCATGAGGTAGTTGTTAAAAACAGCTTTCATTACTCTTCCCTACAATCTCCCTGCTTGGTGTGATACAGATAGGCTTTGTTGCTGTACTGTCACAGGCTTGCTGCTGGCATTAGTTTCTTCCCTGGACATGGTCACAGGCAGCCTGTGTGTGGGTGTGCACAACGGGAAGCTGCTATTTTTATGGCCAGAGAGGGAAACAGCATGAACTGTGCTGTGGTGAGGGGAGTGTGGGTGTCTAGGATGCCTCTTGTGGAAATGCCATGTTGTGTGAGGATGTGTTTCTATATAGGGGATTTTGTATCAAGGAAGGTGCACATGTGGCATTTCTTATGGGAGAGCTGATCATCCCCTGTATGGTCAGCTCTGGTGGGGCTGTATAGACCAGCACAGAGGAGTTGTGAACTGGAGGGAACCACCATCTTTTGAGCTTTCTTTGCTGTGTACTGTCAACCATGGAAGGACTTTGAAAACATGTCATTTGTCTTGTCTTAAGGCTGCCCTTGCTAGTAACACAGCAGTGGAGGCCAGCCAAGTAGGGTTTATTCCAGTTAGCTTATCCACAGGCCTGTGAGAGATCTGATGGCTGAGAGATTCCCACATGTTCATCAGGGTTTGGGGTTTGCATTCCTTAACTCACCTGGGCAAGCAAAACTTCCCTCCTCTCCAAGAATGCCGAAAAGCAGCTGAATTTTCCAGGTGCAGCTCAAAGGACAAGGGAAGAGAGGTGATGTGGGCCATCTCCATAATGCTCAGAGCATCAGCATCCACACAGTGCAAATTAAAGCAGCCCCAAAGGCTCTGGGGCATGAGGGGTCAGTTTGATGGATGGACTGAAATGCTAATGCAGGCTACTGTAAAGAAGCTTGTTTCTCCTTGGTGATTCAAACTTTGAGAAATTTTGGTCTAATATGGAAAATATCTTTGTACTGTGGAATCCAGAGCAGGGGATGGCACTAGGGCTGCATGCCTGCTGTGTGCTTATCTCTGAGTGTGCTTCGTGCTTGGTCCTCCTTCAAGGCAGCTGAGATTAGGCTGCTCAGGAGGGAAGCTTCTACATTTGGGCTGCCTGCTGGTATCTCCTTTGATCCCTGGAATTTGCCTGTGTGCCTCTGGGCCTTTGGAACAGTTCATAAGGGCAGTCATGCCCTTCAGGTTGGTGAAAGCAAGAGGGCAAACTCCTGAGGATGTCCAATCTCCAGCTGCGTGGTGCTGGTACGGGTAATCTGCTTCTCACTTTTCTTAGACCCCTATGTCCCTCTGGGAGCCAGAACAGCAGCTCTGGGGTGAAAAACAGCAGGATACATTCTCTGATGCTTGCTCTGTGTCTTCTCTAGGTCTGGTGATGATTGGCGTGATCATCGGAGCAAGGAAAGTTGGGATCAATCCAGACAATGTTGCCACACCCATAGCAGCAAGCCTTGGAGACTTGATAACCCTTTCCCTGCTGGCAGGAATCAGCAGTACACTCTTCAAATACATAGGTACAGTGTTTAGCAGGGAATTGCAGCTCAGCAAGGAAGGGACAAATCCTTGTGAAATTACTGCAGGGCACTTCCCTGTTTCTGGCATGGTTCAGAATGGAGACCGTTGTGCCACTGGGGTAGAAAGGTGACCAAAGAGGCTTTTTCCAGAGTTTCTATTAGTAACAAACTGGAAGGCAGAGCTCTAAGAAACACAACTGGGATCTGTCAAAGAAATGACCAACAGATACTGTGCAGCTTTGGAACAGAAGGTTGGCATATGTGACACTGACTCTGTTCCTGGATCTTTCACTAGCCAAGCATAACTATTTTCTGTGTGTGGGTAATAGCAGGTCCTTCCTCTCAAAGCAGTTTCAGGGGTTTAGCATTTGTAAAATATTCTTGTACCTTCTTACATGGGGAGTCGAGGATGACATCAAATTGGAGGAAGGCAGACTGCAGTGTTTCATGTTTGCAGGACTCTAAGTAGGACTTATGGCTGTGATGTTAAGCTGTGCTGCTGATTGGCAAAGGCATGGGCATCTGTTGATTCTGAAAAGCCCAAACATCTTGCTACTTGGTGATATATGCTTGACTGTTGCTTTTAAAGTGTTAGGCTGTTTACCATGAGCCTAACCTAGAACAGAAATGGGAAAATAAAAAGATCAGCAAACTCAAAACCATTTGACGCTCAAACTGTTGCTTCAGACTGAGCAGAAGCAGCAAGGCAGCTGTTCTCAGTTTGCATAACTGGTTCCATATGTAAGCGCAAGCGAGGGAGGGAAGGAGCACACACTGAAGGGAGAGGCCTATGAACTGCTTCTGTCCAATCCTCCTTGAGCTTCAGAGTGCATTTTTTTTAACAGGCTTTTTCCATGACGCCATTGCACCTTCCTCTGTAAAGCCAGGTTGTCTTTCAGTCAATACACCTCAGATAATATCTCCTAGGGAGCACAGGGCAGAAGAACATAATAACCTTCATGGCTGTGAGCAAAGGGAATTTGTGGAGTTTTCAGAGTAGTTTAAATACCCTCTTGAGATCGAAAATACTCATCATACGAACACCAAGTCATTGAGAGCATGAAGTGAAGCAGGTAGGAGGAAGGCATTGTTGATGGTGGCTGAATAAATTAATTTCCCTCCCCACTGTGTAGGAAGGTATGGTCATGCTGTGAAAACTTCTGGGTCCTACCAAAATGTATCCTTCAAAAATACTGATGAGACTGTAAGTTTGGAGTACTACGTGCCACCTGATGCAGCACTATTCCCTTTTGCAAAATACCCTTTTGCCAGTGAAGATTTTAATTTTTTTTTTAAATTGACTCTGATCCTTCTCAGTCCTGCATAATGGAGGTACAAACTGTGCCAGAGGGTTTCAGCTTGTTTATGGGCTGTGTGTGAGGGAATGTGGCAGAACTGGAATGTGGAGACTGAAGGTCATTCATCCCACCAGGAGTCTCTCTGTGGGCTTTGATAAGGTTTGATAGACTCCTGTGCTCTGTGTCTGCATTATTTAAGAAGGAATTAATTGCTCAAAACATCAAGGGGTGTGGGTAGGAGACCCAGAATAGCAGCTAAGTTTGTCATACAGCCCATCTGCCCTGAATGACTCCGGGGGGTTAAGTGCACTGACACAACAGTGTTTACAGCTGTTTACACCCCAGAAGTGGTTGCATTTCAGCACCAGCTAAAGCCACTCACAAAGAGTGCACCTCCTTGTGTAAGAGCCCTTGATTCATGGAAGATGTCATCACATCAGTGCTATCTCATCCAGGTAGCCCAAGGCCCTGGCAAAGACATTTTAAAAAATGCACACTTTGAGTTTGCTTTATCTCCCAGATTACCTGCAAAGTCGGCATTACATCCCACTGCCTTTGGCCCCAACACAGAGACCAGATGGAGAGCTCTGTTGATGAAGCAGTTTTGTATCGAAAGGGTTGGCATCAGCCCCATTGCTTGAAGGTGTTTCTCGTGCTTCTCAGTCATATTTATTTTCTTTTCGTGCTGCACATTTGCTTATTTTTTGATTCCTGTGCTTCTAAAAATCACTTCAATTTTATGCCTCTGCTGAATGGAAAAAGGACCTAATGGAAACACATGTAAGCTAGCACAAAAGAAACCCCAGATCTTAACTGGCTTGTACGTGCAAGAGAATATTTGTTCCTATAGAGCAGACCAGCTGTTCAGCAATTCTGCTGGCTTGCCACCTAAAGTATCTCTTACGTCTTGTTTTAGGTGAAGGTATGAGGTGTCTGCCCTAAGTGTGATACAGGAGTTTCCCCCTTGCCCTGCTGTTTGATCTGTACCCTGGAGCCAGAAATTTTGTAACTTTTTATCTTTCTTAGTTGGAGATTGAATTGGAGACTTGCTTGTCTTCAAATATAACTTGCTTTGAATCCTGCTAATTTTCAAACAGCATCCTCTAGCAGTGAATTTCAGGGATTTAGAACGGATTTCTGTGGTGGAATGAGGTGGTTTTGTGGGGAACATCATGGTTCATGTGATTTTTCTGCTAACATAACTCGGTTGGAGCAAGAGTCCCACTGCCTTTCTTCCCATCTTTGTGCAATTTGATTTTGGCAACCTGTGAAGCTATGGGCGTTTAATTCAAGATTTCTTTTCCTTGCCAGACGTGAAATACCTTTCTCCTCTGATCTGTGCTGTCTTCATTGTCATGATCCCTCTCTGGGTTGCTATTGCCAAGCAAAGCCCTTCTCTTGCTGAAGTCCTGAAATCTGGATGGCAGCCGGTTATTGTTGCAATGAGCATCAGCAGGTAAACCAAGGAGCAGCTCCCAAGCCCACACATGTATTCACACTGCAGAGAGACCCTGTGCTCACTTAGAAGGCCATCAAAAGTGAAACTGGAAGAGAGAGAAGAAGGGTATTTGTCCAGAGCTTCTGAGCCACTGGTGGCCCTCCCACAGACTGTGAGATAGCAGATAAGGAGCCTCCAAATCACTGGAAAAAGCAAATCATTTTAAATCTCACACATCCAGGCACCACGTGGGTGCAAGCTAGGAAACAGAAAACAAAGATGATGACCATCACAAATTGTCAGGCTTCAACTTCATTTTTATCCAGCTGTAAAAAGAAAAGACTGGTTAATGCAGAGCCAGGTAGTTCATTCCTCCTGTGCTGCATGTTTCAGATCCAACTGAGATCCGGGAGAGAATTTTTAAAAACTTCTGAAGCCGGTATAGAAGTGTGAAAAAGCTTTGGGGGAGGGTGATAAAGCTTCCCTAACTACTACCAGTTTTGCTTATGGGTGGGCAAGGTCTCTGTGAACTCATTATGCCATTAACAAAAACTGTAAGGTTACCTGTTGGTGGAGACTGAGCTGTAAAAGGAGTACCTGGGCAAATCAGTCCAGCCCTGGCAATGGGGAAGATGCAGTAACCCATCTCAGTGTGCTACTTTCACAGCATAGGAATTGATCCACACTCACTGCCTGTCCTTTTTTTAACAGCATTGGGGGGCTCATCCTGGACAAAACTGTAACTGACCCAAACTTTGAAGGCATGGCAGTTTTCACACCTGTGATTAATGGTAGGTTGGGCATGGGGGGATTCTCTGCTTTTATTTATACCTCCTCCCCAAGGGTTGTGGTATCCACTGTTCCCTCCTCCCATCATGAGTGGAAGCAAAGCTACTGGTCCCCATTACATCCCTGCTTACTCATGCCTTGAAGCATCTCTGGAACAAAACAGCAGGCAGAGCTGGAAAATACTGGCAGAGCTGTGGGAAAGGTTAACAGTATCTGATAGTTGTCTCTGAGAGCTACATTGACACTGTTCATAACATCAAACCTGTTAGGATGTCACAATAAATCCATTTTCCCTTGTCAGTCTCCCTCCACTTGGTAATTTGAGCTGTGAAATCATCCCCTATACAGGTTGTTGAAAAAGATCAATATGTTAAGATTAGATATGTGTATGTCTACAAAAGATTATATATATGGATCGCATATAGAGGGATTTTTGCATATTTATCTCTCAAGACCTTATGTGTGTATATTTATATTTATTGGAATCCTCACAGTACTTTTGTACACACACATATCATTACAAACTGCTGGAGATCCTGGTATTATTGAAGATCCACTGGTTTATTTTTCTGCTGTTATAATGTTCCTGTAGGACAGGCCCATTCCAAGGGAAACCCATGTTCCTAGGGTAGGCTTGGACTCATGCCACTCTCAAAGCATGGTGTCCTCTTGCAGTGTCAGAGGGTGACACCCAGCTGTCACCTTACTGCATCTGCATAAAGACAGCCACCTTGCTGACAAATCCTTTCCAGCAAGGTTACCCAAAAAATCTGATTGGGAGAGTACGTCAGCAGCAGTTTAGTTGAACAGTGATTGACCCAGACATCGCCCTGTGGGGCAGGTGACCTGTTTGGCAGAGCTGGTGGCAGAGTTGCTCAGTGCTCTCTGTCTTTGCACAAGTAGCTCTTCACCTGTGCAGGAGAGTCCTCCAAAGCGTGGCAGTGCAGGGTTCAGAAAGTTTCCATCTTCAGCTACGGTGACATAGTCTTAGTATTTGCTTTTTGATTCCCATCTGGAAAATCTCATATTTAATGATGGAGAACTTTCTTATTCAAGGAAGGGAAAACATGAAAAGCCTGCATCATCTGGTTCTCTTTTATCTTTTCTGTGGCATTTCTACCCTGAAAATACTCAGGGTGGTGGAAGTTTACTCTGTAGATCATTATTCTTCTATTTTCTACTTGAAAATGCATCTGCTTTTTCATGTTTTCTGGAATTAATCAGTCTGTAAGGAATTAATTTCCTTTTAATTAGCTAGCATATTTGGGCTCTAATTCATTCTCGTGATTTCTTCTCATTTGACAAAGTCAGATGCCTTAATACAGACATATAATCACTCTGTGATGTTTGTTGTCTTTTAAACAATAATGGTTCTCTGGATGAGTAAATCCAAGAAGTGGCCATGAGCAGCATCTGCCACTGCCTGCACTGCTTTCCCCAGGTGTTTTTAACAGGCTGTGTCAAACCAGGTGCAACTACATCATCTCCAGAGGCCGTGTGGCATTTACACCCAGTGCTGGGGAGCAAGGGAAAAGGTTTTCAATACAGCAGTCAGAAGGAGACGATAACTGGAACCTTCCTGATTTTTAGAAGCTGTTCCTGCAAAGCGAATAGCCCAGCATCACCTTGACGTGTGGGATCAGACTTCCTCTTTTTCTCACTGCTGCTCCCTGTGAGCTTGTAAGTGAGTTCAGATCAACTCATCTTGGGCTGGGTTTTAGGCTGATGTTTCCTGCTGTGCTGAAGGTGCTTTACACGTTTTCTGTGTTTCACCCTCATAGGTGTTGGAGGGAATCTGGTCGCCATCCAGGCCAGTCGAATTTCTACATTCCTGCACTTCTGGAGCATGCCTGGAGTTTTGCCGTACAAGATGAGGCAGAACTGGCCCAACCCATGCACCACATTCTTCTCATCAGGTAGACCCTGAACCCTAGGTGTCCATGTCTGAAGGCCTGTCACCACAGATAGCTCCTTTACCGAGCCTGGTTGGAAAAGGTCTAGGTGGGTTTCAAAGGCAGAACTTCCCCCTTACAGGGAAAACACTCAGATCAGAGAAGAAGCATCTTTGCAGTGGGCAGTGTGAAAAACAGGCTTGTTCACTGCTCACTGGCATGGAAAGAAAGCAGCCTTCAGGGAGCACTAAAGAAAGTAATTGAAAAAGAATCTTAGATTTGATCTAATAGAAAGTCATTTTAACCACGGCCAGTCTAGAGCCATAACCTGTGGATAGAAGGGTGAATAGACCATATTCTTGCTGAAAATCAGCAATTTCTCCATCTTCAGCATTGGATATACTTAAGCATCAGCAAAATTTGGGTCTGTTGTCTTTATAGATTGCAGATTCCTCTTGATTTTCCCTGCTGGGTTAGGAATCAGTGCTAGATCAAACTATAATCTGGGAAAATGTGTTGCAGCAAGACAGAGCAGAAGTTGTGGGAGGCAGAGAGCAACTGAGAGGAGTGTCTGTGAGAATTGGAGTGGATCAGCATGGAGCTCACAGTCCCTGACACACAGTTTCAGTGCTAGACAAATCTGCTGGGCTGATCCTGCAGATGCTCCTGATTGCTTTGTGATCTAGAAAAGGCATTAGCAATGTTGCTGGTGGGATGGGACAGCCCCAAGTCTATGCAATAAATATGGGTCCTGTCTTCCCCCTACCCTCTGCAGCTGCTGTTACCCCCCTTTCTGTCTCTGTCCTCTGCAGAGGTGAATTCCAAGTCAGCTCGGGTCCTGTTCCTCCTGGTTATCCCAGGTCACCTCGTGTTCCTCTACACCATCCATCTGCTGCAAGGAGGCCACACGTCTCTGTCCTTCACCTTTGTGATGTTCTATCTGACTGCTGCTTTGCTGCAGGTAAACCCCAAACTCTCAACAAAAAGGAACCTCTCAGATAGCAAGAAAAAAAGCCTTCTCCAGGCTAAACAGGAGTCATGGTAAAACATCCAACAGCAGCCACCCTTTTCTGTCATTTCAGTGTGCTTCTACCAAGCATCATGTACCTTCTGTGGGTCCAGTAATACTTCACCCAAGTTGGGAGGGTCTAGTTTCCCATATGAGCATGACTGCAGTTTAGGGTGAGTGAGGGATCAGATGTGAGATGAGGAACAAGTTCTAGTCCTCCACTGAGCTGCAGTAAGTGTGCAGAGACACATTTAGCAAGGAAGTACCTTGTTTTAAAATGTTCACTCCTTGAGTCCCTAAGCTCCAGGTATTTCTAGGCTGCCACTTGTCATTCCAGGAAGAGGCAAGTGAGAAGCAGTGAACTCCAGCCAGCAGGTTTCCTCGCTCATTTTGGAAACCAGTGTCACATATTATGGGAATCCATCGGGGCAGGGCCATGTAGGTCAAAAGCGAAGGGAAAACCCAGGCCTGAGCAGTTCATCTTTGAAAATAAAAGTTCTGGATAGGCAATGGGCAGTTCATTCAATTTGTTGTGCCTGTTCTCTTTTGCTGTTTGTCCTGCCCTGTAAACTTTGTCATCTCACCCAGAAATGCATGTGGCTGTTGCCTGAGCTCACAGAGGCTCTAACTTCACTTGCCCTTTTAAATCAGTGATTCATTAATTTGCAGGGTGAGGTGGCTGACTCTCACTTTGCCTTACAAGCAGCAACGTGTCTTCGGGTGAATTCCTTCTGTGTGCAAACAATCAGTTTCTCTCGACCTTTGCACAACCCTAAGCCCAGCAGCACAGCCACAGTTGTAAAGGAAAATATTTATTCTTCTCTTTATGCATCGAGGTAACACCTCAACTAAAGCCAAGCATGAAAATACACAGAATAAATGACAGCGTAAAGAGCAGCATCCCAGCAACACCACTGACCCTGAAAGATTCCCACGGAGGCCAGTGGAGGAGAATGCATTCAGCCTGTTTCTTTTTCCCCCTCCGTTATACTTTATAAAGAAAGACAGAAAGAAAGACGAGGGGGGAAGTTTAGGTCAGCTGGAGGAAGCCCAAAGAGAAAGATCAGAAAGCTAGAAAACATGACCTCAGAGGAATAATTGAATGGACAGGGGTTAGCTAGTCCAAAGAAGAGAGGCTTGAGAAAAATATGGTTAATATCCTTTAAACCACCAAATTTTTGGAGGGAGGGGCAGAATAACATTTACTATGTGGTCACTAGGGAGAAAATATGAAATCATGGATTTCAAATGGAAAAAGGCAGATTTATGTTAGACCTTAGGAAAAACAGAAACAGAAAAAAGAAGCCATGGGACTGATTGCTTAGAGTGCATCTCCAGCTCTGAGGGTTGTTTAGCACAGGTTAAGCAAATTTTCCATCAGGCGCATTTGATCCTGAATTGAGGCAAAGGAATGATCTGTGTAAAACTCTTGAGTTTCCAGCCAGCTTTAGTTTCTGTGATTCTGTTATTTAATTTGCTTCCCCCACCTCTCCTCCTCCCTTTCCCTCAACCAATTTTCACCTTTAGAAATGCCTCCTCCGGCTTTGGTTCCTGATGTGCTGTGGTCTCCCATGGAGGGACCACAGATGTGGAGAGCAAACTCCCTCTCTCCCTTCTTAATTCAATTAACAAGACAGTCTTTAATCTTTAACCGAAGCATTTTTCTTCCATCTGTTTATCAGAACTGGGAATGAAATAGGTATTAAAAGAAATCACAACAAAGATTTTTAAACTATTGAGGTGAAAAAAAAAAGAGAAATTATTTTATTCTTTTAGCATGTCAGTGCTGCTTGGGATAACTTTGATGTAAAAACTGCCTCAAACTCCAGTTGTCCACTGAGACTTTTAGGAAAAACAAAGTACATGTGATCTGAATTTCTAATGGAAAAAAGAAGTTATCCTTTGGGGTTGCCTGCATATTCAGAGCAGCCCTGTATCTGGTGGAATGAACGTGAGCAGTCCAATTCAAGGCATGGGAAGTAGGAACTGTACCTTTGGGAGAAGCTTTTGGTGTAGCCAGACTCATATTTTAAGCAGGAGATGCTGGTGAGCAGTTCAAGTGGGGTTGTCCACACTTGTGGCTGGCAGCACAGGGCAGTGGCATCAAGGGTGGTGCCAGGCAAGGCAATGCCAAAGAGTAGGAACCAGATACATCCATCCCAGTGCAGCTCCATCCTGCAGGGAAACAGCGTTTCTCTGGGGATGGTGAGAGCTCTCAGTGATCCCTGTTAGCTCTGATGCCTTGGCCATGACCATGTCACTTTGGCTGTGAGCTGACGGAGATTGGATGTTGCCTTCTTGCTGCCTCACAGCAGGGCCTTTCTTGCCTCTACCCAGGTGGGAATCCTGCTCTACGTGGCTGACCTAATTGTGCGTCTGATGTGGAGGAAGGCTCTGGACCCGGATAATTTCTCCATCCCCTACCTCACCGCCCTGGGGGATCTCCTGGGCACTGGATTCCTGGCCATCTGTTTCCGCCTGGTTTGGCTCATCCACGGTGCAGACATGAACCTGGGGAACTGAGAGACCACGCGCAGATCCGCATCCCTCGTGTGATACGGTGCTTTCCTCTGGGACAACAGGGTACTTGGCGATGACTGCTGGGTCACCCAGCTGGATTGGGCCTCCCCTGCCACCCTGACACCTCCCCTCCCCATCGTGCCTTACAGCTGGGCTCACCCGCCCCGAGGAATCAGCACCCACAGACTTGCACCCTGGCAAGTGAGCGAGCTGGTTTTAAGAAGTGCCCGCTGCTCACACCTGCACCCGGCAAACAAGGGGCTAAGGAGTGTTTGGGCCATTGGTAATGAATGAGCATTTTGGTCGGTGGTTTCAGTCCACCTACACGGCCCTGAGGCTGCTCCAAAGCCTGCCGAGGTCACTGCACCTGATCCTCCAAGTGGATGTTGCAACCCCTCCATTGGTAACTCTGACTTTCCCTCAAGGGAAGTTCTTTATTCACCCCCCTTTCCTCCTGCTGAATCCCTGGAGGAGGAGAGCAACTAGGTCTTTAAACTTGTCTCCTCTCCATCGCTCAGACAGACGCTCAGGATCTGAGGCAGTGAGCTGCTGGCTCCCGCCCAGCAGGAGGTTATGTAGGGATATCACCTACCTGCCCTGGCAGCATCACTGGTGTCTGACCAACAAGCTGGTTTGATTGCATTTTGGGGGTAGGAAGGTTTGTTTTTACGGTTTATGAAATACCCAGTAGTTAAAATGTTTATAGAAACACACATATAAATAAAGTGGGTAAAAAAAAAAGAAATGCTGTGGATTTGGGGATTGTTTTTTTCTTGCTATGACTCTGCCTGTTTCTAGTTCTAACTTGTCAGGTAGAACTTCTTGCTTCTTTCTCATCCATTCAGGTTGGACAATGCAATTTTAATAGAGCTTCTGTAAAATCAGTGTTTCCTAACCAAGAGTAGCCTTTTGCTGGCCACGTTTCAGGTTAGAATTAAAGCCCATTCCCTCTCCCACAACTGCCATCCACTCATTAACAATTGCTCTGGGATGAGTCTCGAATCTGTGTAAGGCTTCTGTTGGGTTGGGTGACGATTGGGAGTGAGGATGTGGCCAGTGACTCCTTCAGTCCTCACTCCAGGGCGGCTCTGGAGCTGTCAGGGACACGTCAGGGAGGGGTTGTGGGGCTGAAAACATCCAATTCTCACTGCAATTGAAGAAGCAATAGGGTCATCTGGATAATAAGATGCTGAAGAGTCAGGAGTCAAGGACATGGATCAAACCTTTGAAAAATGTCACTAGGCCTCAACTTGAAGAATAATCTGCCACCTTCTTGTTGGAGAAGGGAAATGGGAGGTCAAGTCCCCCAGCCTGCTGGCAGACAGGGGCCTTGTTCAAGGACCTGCTAGCTCTAAAACACTTAAATCTGAGCTGTGTTGGGTGACTGCTGGTGTTGGGCGTTTCTTTGCTCCCAGTTCCGCTCTGGTTTCCCAGAGCTGCTGCAAAGCTGAGGCCCCTGCACGGCATCAACACATGGCTGAAGGTCCCTGAGAGCAGAAGCTGTTCAGCTCTGGGCTGCCAGGTGTGGGGAAAAGCACTCCTTAAAAAAATACTAAGCTGTTGCCTCCCCCTTCCTCAAGCTTCCTCTTCCATTTTTTTGTTTTGAAGGATAAATTGCCCCCTGCTGGCTTCACGATGGGGAGCTCTCAGCATTCGAGGCACACACTCCCCCAGCTCGGGCCTCGCTGCTTTATCTCCCGCTGCAGCCTGAGTGCTGTCGGCTCTGCTTGGCTGCACCATCAGCCCCGAGCACCCACGTGTGATAATTGCAGCCCAGCAGCTGAGGGGGCTTGCGGGGAAAGCAAAGCGACCGTCTGATTGCCAGCCCCAGTTTGACGGTGCTGTGTTAGGGGATGCGTACGTATATATTTTAATAACTTGAGCTTAGTGCTTTGTTTTGTAAACCTTTATTAGCTCCTCCAATTTGGCACTGGCTTGAGCACTCCTGGAAAATAACTCCTCCTGCCTCACCGCCATCACTCCTTCTCCTTGCTGTGTGTCCCCCACTGCCTTGGAGAGGTCTTCTCTGGAGCCTGGTGCTTTTGCTGCTCATATGGATCAGGTAAGGCTGGTTCTAAAGACAAGCTGATGAAGACACCCCAGACCTCTACAGGATCCTGAACACGTGAAACGTTTTCTGCTTTCCTCATAATAGCACAGATTTGCCCTTGCTTCCTCCAATCCTGCAAAAGCCCTGACTGGAGCCTGTGGCTCGAGCAGACTACAAGGGACCCCAGTCACACTCCAGCATCAATTCCCACTGCCCAACACACAACTGCTTCTCTATGTGTTTGCAGCAAAGCCCTGGTACTGGTACATCCCTTTATCAGGGATTTCTGGGAAGAACTCAGCTTAATCTGGCTGTCACTGTTGACAGAGGACACGGATGGGAACACATAATGGATGCCATCCGTGTCCTGCTTGTGGGACTCGGCTGGGTCAGGGTGACCTATGCTGCAGCTTGCCCATGCTGGGCTTGGGGGGTTCCCACCTTGCAGGAGGCACTGGGGCTTGGAGCTGATGTGGGGAGATTAGAGGGCACAGCAAGACGTGCTGTTCTCCAGGGTACCCCTTGGTGGGCAGCCAAGCTTCAGCCTCGTGCTTGTGCACACAGTGCAGGGAGTGCACTTAAGACTCAAAATTGCTTCCAGCCTCAAGCGAAATGATATAACCAAAGGAAATGGTTTCAATAAAAGGGGATTTTTTTTTCCTTTTTTTAAGGGCAGCAAGAGGCTAGTTATCTGGCTGTTCAGACTGTTTACGCTTTCTCTTTCCTCCTTTTTTTTCCCTGTGCAAATGAGAAAGGGCCTTTGCTAACGAAGGTTATATGTAACCCTGGATCAGCATTCCTGTAACTCCATCTGAACCTGCTCATCTAAGAAAGTACCCCCAGCCCCTCCAGTGACTAGTCAGCACTGCTCCCTCTCTCTGACACTGGCTGCCCTGGCTATCCCAGCAGGGCCAGAAGCCCCTGAGTTATCCAGGCATCCTCCTCCTTCCCTCCCCTTAAAAGCAGAAATTTGGTGCTTAAATGCCTGCAGGATCCTCAGCTTTTAAGAGCTTTCAGTACATCACAGAAGGCCCTACCTGGTTTTATGCTCTCTGTGGTGTTGTGTTGATTTTGTTGGGGAGGAGATTTGGGGAGGGGGTTGCTTTCCCTCCTTTTCCTCCACAAAATTCACAGTTTCAGAGCAAACCTATGTGGGTAGCAGAGCCCAGACAGGGTGTGGACATTTCATAGTGATTTCTGTCTTTAATCTAACCCAGCAGGGAAGTCATTGCCAATGGTGGGCCTGGCTTCTCTGCTGCTGCGTCTGTGTCATTACTGTGCTCGGCTTCTCACTGGGCTGCAGCCACCCCACCAGAGTCACCAGCACCTCTGTTTGAGCCAACAGTGACTTTTATTTGTATTTAATCCTTGTAACTCCCAAGTAAGCAACATCCTTAAAAAAGGAGGAGGTGAGAGAAGAGAGCTTCTTTCTTGCTGCTCTTTAGTCCTTGTCTGCTGACCTGCCCATCTGGGCTCAGTGCTGGCCCTGGACTGAGAGACCCATGAAATGCTGTGAGACGCTAGTGGAAGGCTTATCTTGTTGTAACCTTTAGGGGGAATAGAGGAAAATGTGGAGTGTTGGCAGAAGAATGAGATCAGCTGTTTTTGAGCCCTGTGCAGCCATCAGTCAACTGATCCAGTCTGTAGCAGGGGGGAGTGAAAAAATACAATTTTATTTTTTGTTTAAACTCCTTTGATTTTATTTCCCGCTGTATTAGCAGTGCCATTACATTCACTCCTGCCATCAGTCATTAGTTGTCCCCCAGTAAACTCGGGTTGATGTAAGTGTTGTGGGACAGGGGCTGAGGAATGGCACTGGAGTTTGGGAGGGAGTGGGTGTCTGCCATGCACTACCACAGTGCCAGTGTGTTGGGGCCTCAGGGAGATCCAAGCTGAATTGGGAAGGAAGGTCAGTAAAGGGTTCCCCCATTCCTGGGTGCAGAGCAGTTTCTCTTTGCAGGCAAAGAAGGGACTGTCCCCATCTGTAGAGACAGATGAGAACAGGGGTTTGTTTTCAGGGACAGTCAAAGCATTTATATTTCTCCCCTCCCCAGCTTCCAGTCACTGCCTCCATCCTAATACAGTAATTTTCCAGAAACTCTGAGAATGCAGCATCCTTACCAGGGACAAGTGAAGTGCCAGCCAGCAAACACAAGCAAGTCTGAAAAGCCTCCTTCAAGCGAGACGCCACTTCCAAGACATACTTGAAAACACAATTTTTTTTTTCCCTTTCAATGGAAGTCTATTTAATCCTTCAGCTGGTAAACAACCCAGTCTGTGGTGCACAGCAAGCTCTGGAAGGAAACCTCCTGATTACTGAAGCTCTATTTTGTTCCACTGGAAGGGGAAACTCAACAGCTTCACATGGGCCACGAGGGATGGGCCAGCGGCTCCATAGCATGGAATACCCACAGCACAGGCAAAGTGCCCTCCATGCTCCTAATTCTGGTGCAAGTAGAGCTGTCAGTGGCACTCAGAGGAAAGGGCAGACTTTCCATCAACTGCTAAGCCATGTTGGATTGTGGCAAAGTTCAACACTGCAGGAAGGGAAGGTACTCTCTTTTTTATGCTAGGGGGCATCACTGTATTTATATAATAAATATAAATACAGTGCACATATGTATACGTAGACATAGATAAGCCAAATGCCTATTAAGTATTATAACCATATACAAATATAATAACTTAATATATAATATGTAAATATAATAATAAATGCTCTTTAATTATTCTTGTAATACATACTTTATACATATATTCATATTACATACAATGCATGTATTATCACCTATAAATATTTCAAGTATTTGCAATAATTCTATTACACATTATAGTATAATCATTACTTACCTTGCCTAAGTGTGCACACATAAACATGCCAAAGTGAGGCTGTTCTTGTATCTTTTGTGTCCCCTGGTGCTCTGAGAGCTCCCCAGTAGCTTCCAAGCCAAACTCCAGGACCAATTTGACTCATTCGGAGTTGTTTGTCCCCAAGCTTTTCAGTGTTTCTGAGGCCAGGATGGGAACTCCCATGGTACCAGCTGCCTTTCTGAGAGTGGAGGGATATTACTACCGGGGTCCTCACTTCAGCAAGGCCAGGACTGGCACTTACCCCCAGGCATACCCATGCTGTACTTGCCCCATCTTGGCTCTGTGACACAGGCACTCTGTGACTCAGAAGTCTCAATGCTACTTCATATGGCAATGGCCATGCTTTGCTGCTTAAATTATTTATTTCTAATAGGCAGCTGATGAGAGGGATTAGGAAGGGAGGGTTTAAATAGAGTTTGCAAGGTTATTCCTTCCCCAAGGCTGAGCCCTGTGTGATCATGGTGTTTAACTTGGATTTTTCTGTTAATCTTTGTGCTTCCTTTGCAAAGCTGGGGTGACCCTGGCAGTGCTGTCATGGCAGCTCTCCCTTTGCCAGCACAGTCCTCCTGCCCAAACCCATCACTGCCAGTGTAAGAACTCCAGCTTGGGCAAAAAACAGCACTGCCCAGTCAGCGTGATGCAGTGCCTAAACCCCACAGCAGAGGAGTTGCCTAATTATGGGATAGGTGTCTAGTGGCAGCCACACCCATTCTGTGATCTCTGCTCCTTTCAGTGCTTTAGCAGCCACTAGCATCCTTGCTTGGCTTTCTGTGGGACCAACCCCTCCTTGTCCACAGCCCAGCTGCTCCTAGCCAGGCCCCAGATGTGGGAGGTCAGTGGAGTGTAACCCCTGGGCACCAGCCCCACAGGGAAGGTTTATTTCCCTGCAGAAATACCAAGCTGTTTTTTTTTTCTTGGCAGTGTAAGGCTTGTATTTAAGGGCACTGAAAGAAGTCCATGTACAGACAGAAATGCCCCTGCTGCCCTTGGGGTTAACCCTTTGCTCCTTCTCCAGGTGGCAGCAGTTGAGCTCATTCCTGGTGCGATGGTTGGGTCTGTCTTCACCTCGCTGCTCTTGAGGTTGCCTGAGAAGAGTCTTCACCTCCACTCATCATCAAACCTTGGCAAAAGCACAGCACAGTACAAGGTGTGTAGTCCCACTGGCCAGTTGAACCAAAGCTCCATTGCCACTAAGACAGACAAATCCCACAGGACTGCATGTTGGTCACGTTTGAGATCCCAGCGGTGCATTTGTGCCCTTCATCACCAGACCACTCTCTTCCTTCCAGGAACACTCCTCTGCTCCATGTTCCTGGAGGGCAGACCCCAGGTATTCCCTTGTATTCCATGCCCTTGTGGCACATCAGGCACTGCCACATTCCCACTTCCAAGTAGAGGAGTAAACGAAATCCAATTACACTTCAGAGGTGACCGAGGGTTCCTTGGTATTTTCTCCTCTAAAAAGAAAAAGGAACGCAATGAAAGAGTTAAAAACGCCACAAGCAATCAGGATCCCTCAGAGAAATCATTCCCAACACACTTACACCGCCTGTAGTTGGGATCATCGGTCACACGGGGTCCTCCTAGCTCCGTCCTGCTCCCGTCCTCCAGCGCTTTCAGTGGGACTGGGGAGGGGTCGGGCCGTGCCTGCCGGGAGGGCCGCAGCATCCCGTCCCCGCAGCATCCCGACCCCGGTCCCGGAGCGTCCCAGTCCCGGCTGTTCGGCTTTGGCACGGCCGGAGCGTTTCCAGGCCCGGAAAGCTCCAGCCCGGGCTGAAAGTGTTCACAAACACAAAGTGGCTCTTTTCTTTTCTTTTTTTTTTTTTTTTTTTTCTGTTTTCACGGGCAGGTTTTGCTCTGGAAAGCGAGACGCAGGCAGGGAAGAAGCCAAGGGTATGACCTAAAAGGGTTGGACTGTGGACGTTTTTAGTTGGGTTTTTACAGTAAAAGCCCAGAAGTGGCTATTTCCAAAGGTCCTACATGACCCAGAAGACACCTTGTTAAAGGGTATTGCCTTCAGCAGCCCGTGGCTGGGGCTGGAGGGCTGCACTCGCTCCATACACGTGTGGCTGGGCTGTTGTTTGGGTCAATGGGTCAGGACTGATGGGGATGCCAGGAACAGGCTGCCGATCAAACAGTCGTTCATGGCTGGGACCATCACCCCATCACCACCATTGCAGGAAAGGCTAGAAACTGGCTAAAGAACAAAGCCCAGAGCTTGCCCTTCCCTCACTTTCACACCAAAGAGAGCCCAAAGGGGCTCCCAGACAGCCAGATGTTGCCTAAACACTCACAGAGAGCAGGGAGCAAGCCTATCTATCCTTGCCACTCATTGTGCCATCAGCTCTTTAGAGGTACCTGCAGGGAACAGTATTTAGGAAAAGAAAAAAAAAAAAAGAAATCCATCCAAAAATCTGTCCCTTTGTGACTCTGCATCTGACCCCACATTATGACCAAAAGGAATGAAAAGATCTCGTGGAGACTTGAACAATTACTCTTCCAAGCAGAGGCAGTGCTAAGCAGGGGAACACGAGACTCCTGAGAAAGCAGGAGGAATGCTCTCCAAACCTGAATGCTGCCGATGAAATTTGTTGCATCATATAATCTGTTTTTGTGCTTTGTGTTTCAGCTAGGCAGGGAGATACTAAGACAGCATGAGAAAGGCCATTTCTGCGAAATCTCTAGTCCAGATTGGGAGAATCAGTCAGACTGCCAGGATCACCAGCAGTTTCATTTGCTTTTCTTTTTCATTGCTTTGCTAAACCCAATCTCCAAATGCAGCAAGCAAGGAGGGAGTGTCAGCATGTAGATGCCAATCAGAGGCAGAGAGGAAAAAGGTTAAGATATAACAGCTGAAAGTTGTTAGATGGAAACATTGTTTTTGAAAGAGCCTGAGAGCACTATAATTTTATAAAACCTCCCATTGTATTGCACTAATAAGTCAAGTGTTTGCAGTTGAGCCAGCAGACACACTCTACAGCATCTCTAACCAGTGTATTTATTTACAAAGGCAGTCACTCAGCCAAAGCCAAACAGAAAAGAGGGAAGACTGAAATACGGTTTTAAAGAAATACAGCTCCTTGGACTGGTTTTAATTTAAAATCCTAGGGCTAGGTTTGTCATTTTCTTTTGTGTTTCACCCCATCCTCCCCTTTTTTAATTCAAGGAATGATTGTCCAAAGGCAGCCAGGCAAAGGGTTGTTTCCCTCTAGGTGTCTCTCTCCCCGTTTTTATCCTCAATTTTTTCTCAAATACAGACACACAGACATGCACACGTACACACAGACAAACAGACACAAACGTACAGAGACACTTTTCCGCTTTTGGAGTCAGGAGAAAGCACTGTGGACCTGCTGCAAACATGTCCTCTCACTCTCTTTGGTGTATTTTGTATTCAAACTGGGAGCATATGGAGAGGAACAAAAAAGCCCTCCAGGTATTGTCAGGGAGAAATGTGTGGTCAGAGTGACACATCTCTGCCTTCTCCAGCAATGGGGGATGGTGGGAGAAGTGGGACAAGGATGGAGGAGAACAAGGGAAAAAGAAAAGGTGGGAGCAATTTTCAACAAAAGGAAAAAGTTACATTAAATTATTGCTTTATTTCTGGTTCTATGCAAGTCTCTGACACACTCCACCCTGACCCCCAAGACACCATGTCTGCCCCTGAACAGCCCAGAAAGGAGGAGAAAGACCTGAAGGGATCCTGCCCATAAAAGGAGCCTTCCCAAGACTTGGATCTACAGAGGAGTCCCTTAGTTAAAAGAAAGTCCCCAACCAAGGCAAGCCCTCCTACCCAGCAGTTTCCAGTCCCACCACCATCCCCTGTAGATATTGAAGGGTGGGAGGGATAGGAAAGGAAAAACTCCAGCCTCAGTGTTTTGAGAGGTGTCCTCCCTCCAGACCATGCATGAATAAGGCATCAGGATGTGGAGCAGACCCTAGTGAGAGGGCACAGGGAAGAAGTCAACCAAGAGATGAGCACAAGGTGGAAGGAGAGGAATTTCGGCAAGATGAGAGTTATCCAGCTCTCCCTCCCCTCTCCCCACCAGCCCCTGTCTCATCGGATGCGGAGGTATGAGGGGATGGAGTAATTGAAGAGCAAGTAGTCCATTTTGTATAAATTAAAAAGTCTTCTTTGGTAGAAGGGGTTAATTTGCTGGAAGAACTGGGCCGTCATGTCGTCTGTGGTCCTGGTGGTCTTGGATGAAGCTGGGAATTTGACGGTCGTGTCGGCCCCAATCAGCTGGAGGATGTAGTTGGCATCTTCGGCCAAGGTCTCATACTTGCCCACCACGTCGTAGTGGATGATGCAGGGGTGGCAGAGCGAGTGCATCCGCTCCCAGTGCTCATTGAAGGGCCCCTCCTTCTGCGTCCGTGGATCCAGCAGGTAGTAGACGAACTCCTCAAAGCGCACGTCGTCCCCGCGCTCCAGGGCCTTGTTGCTGGGCTTCTGCCGGTGCCGCCGGATGATCTTGGTCCCGTAGTGCTTGTGGAAGGCCTGGTTGTAGCTGAGGGTGAACTTGTTGCGGTAGGCTGAGACCAGGCGCTCGAAGGGCTCCCGCACGAAGACGAACTTGAGGTAGCTGCGCAGGCGGTAGTTGATCTCGGAAACGCTGTACTCGGAGAGGGTGCGCAGGTTGGATGGGACGTGGGCCTCGTGGGCGGGGATTTCCAGTGGGTCCTTGTACTTGCCTTGCCCTGTCAGGACCATCATCACCCGTTTCCAGTTAGTGCAGGCCACTTTGGGCACATAGCAGTAGAGCAGCCCATGCGTGTCATCCACCACCAAATGCCGCAGGTCATCCCGCTGCAGGAGGCGTCTCTTGCGGGTGTAACGGTTGCAGACGTTGCTCAACGTCTCCCGTCTCTGATGGTGAATAGCCTGCAGTGTCGATTGCTCAAACTGGGGAGAAAAAAACCAACAGAGATGGTCACCAGTTTACCCAAGGTAACTGTAGCCTACACACAAGACTTGGCCCACAATTGTCTCCATTCCTTCCCCTTTCCTGGGTTTGGCAGTCACTCATGCAGGATTTTTGGGGACAGCATTGGCTTTGAACACAACTTGATTTGGTGCTTTTAATCCTTGGACAGGCTGGGGGCAAAAGGGAGGACAAAATAGGATGAAGAGCCGGGTAAAGATACAAGTCAAAGGGGGTGAGGGAAGAACAGGTAGTGCAGAGAGGGTCAATAAGGGAGTATCTTTTAAAAGCATCCCCGCACGCACTGACCTAATGTGTTCTCCCTTACACCAGCCTGGGGGACATGCACGGCCCCAGGGGCAGACACTGCAGCCTGTTTGCTGGCACAGGGCCCCTCCTGCTGCTGTGGGGCATTTCTGCGTTGCACTGACACCTACACCCATGGGCTTGCTGTGAATGCCCCACCCAAGAGTGGCACACACGTTCAGGTAGGCATGATGGAAAAGGCATGGATGTGCTGCCAAGGAAAGGCAGAGGGAATTGGTCTTTAACGCTGACAGTCCAAGCCTGGGGAGTAGGTGGGGAGCTGGAGGTGAGGTGGGGTGGCAAGAGGAGGAGCAAGGGGCTGCTGCAGATGGTGGTGGGACCCTCTCTGACGGTTTTGGGTTCCTTCTACTGAGGGACTTTTTCTACACAGGCCATTCCAATGCCTCAGCTCTGGTCACAGTTTCCTTTATCACAGGGATGAGGAATTAAGACATGGTCATTTATCCCTTTTGACTCTTGCATCAAGGCCTGGTAGCTGCTGCACTGGCTTCTGAGGAGCCCAGAACCCCCTAACCACTGCCCAGCTGAAACCCTCCCTTCAGATTTGGGGATGTGACCTTTCCTGTCATGGTTTTCATCAGAAATCCCAAAATGTCATTAAAACATCTAGGGAAGGAAAATCATTACCAGGAAGTCAGAAGAGGAAGGTCCCCTCTTCCTCCTACCCACTCACTCCCTGTTTTGCTCACAGGGCTTGGGAGGTTTTGTGTTCATCATTGCTGGGAACAGCCTTGTCCGGGTGATGACCACTAACGGCTTCACCACACGCCGGCCGACCCGGGATGGCTCTGATCCCGCAGGGCTCTTGCTCTGATGCTGTGTAATTACTGCCATGTCGCAAAACAACGGGGGGTTCCTCTTTGGGGTTGTGAAGACAGTCCTGTCAGTGTCCCAGGGTGCCACAGCAAACAGCTCTGCCACCCACAGAGATGTGGCAACCTCCAAATGAGGGCAAGGGCAGGTTGTGTCCTTGGTCCCTCCATCCTTGCTGCTGACAGCTGTCACGGCCTAGGCGTGCCCTTTGCTAAGATTCAGGTGCACTCTCACTGCTTCCTGAGGGACTGTAAGCCGGTTTGGGAGGCACCAGAGCCTGGGAAAGGTAGGGTTTGTAAAGCTCCTTAAAGAAGTTGGGATACTGAGACAAACTGCCCAGCCTGTGGATGATCCAGCGGACTTGTCTCCTTCAGAGAGGCATTAACACCTGGGCTAAAAGCTCCTCCTGCAAGGAATGAACCACACTCAGACCCTTTTGGATCTCATTTCCACAAAAGAAAGAACATTGTCTGGGTCACCTTAGCAACTACTTTCTCCAGGAACATGCATGTGCAGTAACCTGCGACAGGGGTAGGAGAAAGCATCCCATCCCTGCTCCTTCCAATAAGGAAAAGGGAAAATGTTCAGATGGAGGAAACGCAGGTGAACAGATGCTAACTGCCACCAAAATATGACTCTGACATTGTTAGCTACTTGGCTATGAAGAAAATACAGCACCTAGGGAGGTGATAACCATAGCTGAAGAGGCATTCTCATGGTACAACGTCTTGTGACACAGCCAAACCTTTCAATAGAAATTTCTTTTGTTTGGAGCCTCCCTGTAGCCTTTTAAAATTGGAAACTCTTTTTGCAAGGGCTTAAAAAAAAAAAGAGGCATTTTAACAATGTGATTTTTTTTCAGGTGTTTTTCCTTGCACTTGCATAATTCAAAGCTATTGGACCAGAGAGACAGACAGACAGACAATGTCTGCAGGCATGGCAACAAATAAATGTGACTACTTTTCAACAGCCGCCCACTGGAATAAGTGCACGTCTTGCAGTTATTTCAGAGCAAAATTGTTCCCTTCATTTCCTTCTCTTTAAAAGCCAGGGAAATTAAGCATGACTTTTAAGGAAATAACACCATGACATTCCAGCAGCATTAAGGTTTGCCGGCAGTGTGGTCGAGGAAGTCCATATTTGCCATTTTTCAGAGAGCAAACGTACTTCGGCTGCTTATAGGCATAAAAGCATCAACCTAGACAGTAACACAAAGCATCACATCTGGAGAGGAGATCCAGCTCCACCTGCATGGGGCAGTGCTGATGGGCAGTGGGGAGGCAGCAGGGATGGCAGCCCACTGCAGGGAACACCAGCATTGCCCTATGCCCTGCAGGAGATGACAGTCCCACGGACACAGGGAGATGAAGGGCACATTTGGTGGCTGGGGCATGTGGCAAGGCCCAGCCTGTTGCACCGGTTGGAGGGTGGTTTCCTGTAGGACTTCCTGCAGGGAAGCTGTGGGCGAGGATCCCTCTGCAAAGACAAGTGTGGCTGCAGGAGGGGAAAACTGCCCACCCAGAGGGGAAACACAGCAGAAGGAAACAAACACCTTTTGCAGTTTCAACCACAAACCCCACTGTGAAGGGCAAGCAGGACACCTTCCCTGATTCCGGCTGGGATGCAAGTGCTCCCTGTTTCAAGCAGGGATCATGGCTTGTCCTGTTGCAGACCCTTGCACAGGGAGGGACCCACTAATCCCTGGAGGGGATGATCTCTGCCCAGGTGCCAATTTTTCAGGAAATGTAGACGGCACAACTGAGGGTGACAAACAGGCCTGAGACATCCCAGGATTGTAAATCCCTCATGGCTGAGTACATAAAAATATATATATAAAAATATTTAGATATGCATATACGTATGTGTGTGTGTATATATGCAGCACCCAACACAGAAACATCTATCAATTATTAGCTCAGAAAGGGCAGCAACGATGCTCTTTCCCTGCTATGACAGCCCAGAATTGGCTTTGAATTCCTCAGATGGTGAAATCTCCCAGTTTGCCCACCTATGGCTCAGCCCACTGGTAATGAAATCATTTGCCTGAGTACCAGCAAGGGCCATAAGTGGTTTGTATAAACAGTTACTCCCCAAAGCAGTGTGGTCTTGTCTTTTGGACACAGCCAGGTGTTCAGGTGTGAGGACCTTGGGGGTAGTTGACGACGGCACAGCATCCTGCACACCAGAGGGGTGAAAGAAAGGGTCAGTGCCCAGCACTCCACTCCATCTTCACCTCATCATCTCCATCTCCCCTTCCTCTTACCTGGTAACTCTCATACAGGGCCTGGAGTGGGCTGCGACCGGCCTTCCCCTGCCAAGTGGATCTCATAGCTCCGTCTTCTGAGGCTGGAAAAGCAGTGAGAAAAATCAGAGGGGTTAGAAGAGTCTGCTTCCCTCACCTTCTCTGGAGATGCTCAAGCTGGAATAAGGCAACATCTCCAGAGAAGAGACAAATAAATACACCTGGTTCTGAAAGCAACGTTCAAGCAATTCTTGTCCCTCCCTCTTACATTTTAACAAAATCTGCAGCTAGGATTCAAAAGATCCAGACCTAATCTTTAACAAATAAAAGACCATAAATAAAGATTACATCTTGTTACAATTTCAAGAGCAACTGGGAACAGTTTGATCCATATGCATTTGGGAAATGCCCCTGTGTGCAGGCTGCATTGTTGAGGGAATGACCCAGGAGGAGACAGGACCTCAGTCAGCATTGCCACAGCCCTGTGAGGGACGAGATGGCATCTGTGCTTGGCAGAGGGAAGGGGCAGATCCAACACCAGCAGCTCTGTGCTGAGCCCTCCCAGGCTCAGAGTTTGCACTTCCAGGCTCAGAGACGTGGACAGAAATAGAGAAATTGGTCACGTGCTTTGTCTGACTAGTAAATCAATTTAAGTTCATTTTTGCTATTTGTTTTTTTTCTTCCCTTCTAAACCAGCACCATCTCCTCTGGTGTTTGAAGCTGAAGACAGCCACCCAAGCAGTCGTTGCCCCTTCCCTGCTCTGCAGATTGGCTGGTCTCATTTCAGAGGTTGATTTGCAGCAGCACCAAACCTAAGGCTGGATCTGGCCAGGTATGAATGTGGCACTGGACACTCAGTTGGTGACAGCTGCTCAAGCTCTCATGCTCATAAATTACGCAGGGATGCAACCACCTTCCAGGCTATGAAGCATCTGCTTCAGCTGCCATTCCTTGGCCCTAGAGACATGTTTCCAGGACAGCATGAGCAGAACCATGTGGCCTGGATATCCCAAACCTAATACAGGGAGCCAGCCATGGCAGGAGCACAGGTTCTTGACTGCAGTAATACCTTCAAGCAGCTGTCCCACAACTCAGTCTGCTTCGTGTCTCTGACCCTCCCTGTTGGCAGAGGATGTCACAAGAGTTTTAACATGAGGTTTCTAACCATGGGGGTTGTGCAGGCCTAGACTTGGCTTCCACAGAAGAAATCACACTCATGAGTTTTAAAAAGAAAAAGAAGATGTTATTTCTGAAGGGGATGATAGGAACCATTGTTCAGGAGATTGTGGCCTGGGAGGCTCTTCCAGTCCTCCAAATTCCTGGGAAAAGCATGTGACACAAGCCATTTCTAGCAACATGAAGGTTTCTAATAGAGGGGTTTTGCCTGACAGTTTGAGGCTCTGGATCTTTTTGTTCACTGACCATCACCAAACAAAACCAAATTTGTTATACAAGCCCCAGATGGCATCTGTATAACCAAAATAACCAGTAGGAAAAATCCAGATCCCATCTCCATTTTCATGTGCCTGTATTTTGCTTAAACGAAAACTGCTCCAAAGCATGAAATAACCAGGATCTAAGCTAAAGATTATTCATTCCTGGAGCTGCAATTAGGAGGAAGTGACTGCCTGATCTCACAAGATTTCATCAGCAGTGCCTGAATGCTTGCGCGTCCGTGGGAAACGACACTTCCTGCAGGACTGGATTGATCAAGATGTGACCCAACGAGAAGTTACAGTTTCTTCCTCAATCTCCTGTATCAGTTACCCCACAGGAGGGTGAAATGGCATCTATGCTAATGAGAGATAAGCAGAAAATCCAACGTACAGTGCTGGGCTGAGATGCTTGTCCCAGAGGGGCCTCTTTTCACATTTCCAGGCTCAGCCCTCTGCAAATGACAGAGAATGAGATCAGCCCTGAAAACTCAACTTGCTGCAGCTCAAATCTGCAAGCGGAGACCATTAAACTTGAGTCTCTTTCCTGTCTGGGCCTGATAAACTCCTGTTCGATGTAGGAGAGTGACCCCACTGTGGGCTGTCTGCAGCGCCCTGCACTACAGCAGACACTGGTCCTATATTTAGTAAAAACAATGCAGAGGTGTTTGTTTTCAAGATTAACATGTGCATCAACCAGAACCTTTCTCCCTAGGACAGAAGCAAACCCTAGGTGGTTCAGGCTGACTTAAAGCTGCTAGAATGCAAATAGCTTGCTCTGGTGCTGTGCAAGAGGGGGCGGAAACGTCCCAGGGAAAGGCTTCAGTGTCTGGTGCAGCGTCAGGTCATGGCCCTGGAGGAACACTGGCTCGGCAGGAGGCTGTTTGGGCTGAACAAAAGGCAAATCCGCAGTAGAGTGGGGAGGGAGCAGAGGTTGGGCAGGTCACATCCATGCTCTGACCTTTCAGTCCTCTTTTCTTCAGAGGAACCAGCCTGGCCAGCGGCTGCTGCACCTTGCAGGACTCTTGCCAATAGCCCCAGCAGAAATGTTCCAAAATGTATTTCCTCCAGCCTTTCCCCAGTGCAAGAACTGTTAGAGAACGAGGCATCTTCTCTGGTTAGCAGCAACCCCCCTGGGATCCCTGCTATCCTCTTGCTGCACAGGGTTCCAGAACAAAAGGGAAAGAGGAAAAAAAAAAAAGGAAAAATCCCCTGTCAGGCTGCTCCCGTGCAGCTGGAGGAGGCCTGGAGTGCTGAGCTGGCAGGGGGAAGACGCCGGTACTCCACACTCCTGACGTGCACATCCTGACGTGCACTCCAAAGCGATGACACCATCCCTGCCAGGGCACTGCCAAACCCTTCAGAGCGTCTGGCCCAGTGGCAGGATTTTACAAGGCTCCACTGCAGAAAGTCTCCCCCTCAGAAACTGTCTGCTCTCACTACACACAGCGTCCCAAGGAGAAAAGCAAACGGGATCCTGGCTGGGCCACAATGATGACTTTTGAAGCCAATGTTAAGCCCCACGGCATATGGGGAGATGCAGCTGCAGCCCAGCACAGCTCCATGAGGCACCAGTGCATGGGAGGGCAGCAGCTGGTATGCATGTGTGTCCCATGGGACCAGAGTGTCCATTCTCTGCAGGACTGGATCAGAGTGGCTGCAGCGTGTGAGCGAACACAGAGAAGCCCAGGCTGCCTGTGCCCAAAGCATCCCAAAAACACGTGGGATGACCTGGCAGAGCTACACTGGCCATCACAGTGGTAAGCAGGCCAGGGCTGCTGCGATCCTCTTGAGCCAGTAGCAGGCTGTAGATGGTGATTTAGCAGAGTCCAGCCCCACTAAGATCAAGCTTTGTCATCTAACACAGATCTGCCCCATGACCCCAAGATGTGGTCATCTCTTATTCACCATCTTTCAGCCCTGACCCTGTAACATCACTGCTCATGCACTCCTCTGCCAGTCCTCCCCCATCACCAGACCCTGGGTCCTCATCATGCAGCTCTACGAACACAGCTCAGGCCCAAGCTGAACACAAACCCCCACTTCCTCAGCTGCCTCATCCCAACCACCTTATCACTCAAAATCCCACAGCTTGTTCCCATTCTGGGCTTTCTCCCTATTTTGGGACTCTAGTTTTGGAAGGCCAAGGAATACTGAAATAAATGACAGTGTTGAGGAGGGAGTATCATCCGAGTAAATCAATGGTTTGTGCTGCATTTTGGCACCATGGCCCTGAGTACAGCAGGATATTCCATCATGGAGGAGCTGCCAAGATCTTCACATCCTGGCTTTTCTCCTGACTTTACAGCTTGTTACTGAGGTTCCCAGACTCCACCACATGCAGTGGTAATGCTTGGAAATTTAGCATTGCCACAATTGCATCTGAAAGCAGCGACGTTGCTTAGCCAAGGCATATCAACATTCTCAAGGGGAAAAAATATCAACCCTTGGCAGCTGCTGGATCACTATTTGGGTAAGAAGTATCAAAACAGTGTATATCTGTGATGCAAATCCAAAATGTTTTTCACTGAGATGGGCAGAAGGAAGTATCACATTTGTCCTTTGCATCTCCACCGTGTGAGACAAGGGAATAGCAGTGATGCAGAGCAAGAGAGCAGAACTCCCATGCTAAGAGACCCTGACCAGAAATCACTGAACGAGATGAGCCTGAAAGGGAGCTCAGGCACATTTTTGAGTCTCCTGTGCAATACATGCTTTCAGACTTTCCCTTGGAGCTCAAAAAGGCATCACGCGCCCTCCTTCCTTTCCCCCTGCAGCCCAGACTTTAGTGCTGTGCCATCACAACTGAAGTTATTATCTTGCAGCGTGACATCAATGCAGCAGCAGGATCTGAGGTTTCAATGACTTGCCAGCTCTCACTGGAAAAGGGAACAGATTCTAAAGCTGTGACTATTTAGGTGTACTAGCTGATTACAAAGACAGCCAGACATGTGTGAGGTGAGGGAAAGACTGGATCATGCCCATTCCAGACCTCTGGAAGCACCAGTGAAAGAATCTGCTGTTTTGGTTGCAGAGACCCTTAAGAAAGGAGGGAGGTTCTTTCTCTGCAACCACAACAGCAAATCCAGTGCCTGAGTTGAAAAGTTTGGCCAGGAGACAGGATTCAGGCAGCGACGAGCCTGCTAGGCTGACATCAGCATTACTCAGGCTTTAGAAAACAGTCTGAAGGAAAGAAAACAAATAGAAGATGTGGGTGCAACTGAAAAATAAATAAACGTGGCACTTGCCAAGCACAGCTCATACCCAGGCAACCTCGCCTGTGAATAAATTAAGCCACTTCTGTAGATCAAGCTCATGTGTCAGATCTTCACCCAGATAAACACAGTACATGAGATAAGACACACCACAGGAAACAAGTACTTCAGTGGAAGATGAAGTTTAAAAGGAGAACTGTAAAGGACAGGAGCAACTAGAAAGCAGGTGGCACTTAAATGAGAAATACTGGACAGAGGGCAGATTTCTAGTAAAATATCTCCCAGATCAGCTTTGGGATTAATACTTTGGGAAGGACTTGACATAAAAATAGAAAGATACTGATGACAGACAAAGCATAGAGAAAGGTTGCCATGGCAGGGAGAGACTGAAACACCAACAGGGAAAGTTCGTCCTGGACCAGGGGAGTGGAAATTTAACAGGATTTAATTTCACAATGTTGGAATTCAGCTGTGTCTTCTACTTTGCTGCTGGAAGTGGCAGGAGGTCCTAGATGCATTAGTTCTGGGCTATCAGCTGCCAGTGTGACAGTCATAAAAAAAAGGCAAATGAAGTCCTGAAACATATCAGGTGAGGTATTTGCCACAGCAGCAAAAAAAGCATGAATACTATTATCCATAGCATTGGTGACCCTCACCTGCTGTGCACTGCCAGCTCTGCTCTCCTGGGACAAAGGTAGATCCAAAGCTGCTGAAAAGGTGCCAGGTGATCCCAGGACTTGCTGCCCCACAGGAGGCTGCAAGGGCTGGATGTGTGTATGAGCTGAGCTGGGACGTGATTATACCCTGGGAACAGGCCAGCAGAGAGTAATGGGAGGTGTTTCACATGCAGGACATCTTCATGCCCACTTATGCAAGTGCCAGATAGGAATAGGTTTGGAAAATTCAGATCAGAGGGACCCAGTGGCTGAGACAAAACAAGGAGGCATCTCAATTCATTTTGGGCTGGAGGATGAAGATTTCAGGCATTTTCCAGGCTGGACCCCAGGGCCATGAGGAGCCAAAAACTCCACTTGTGGTCTCCAATACAAAACACTGGAGAGGGTTAAAACCTGGAGGAGATTCAGTGGTGTCCAGCCAAGGGAAGTGAAGAGACAGCACATGTGCTTACACATGAGCAGGCACCCCAGAGGCCCTGAGGAGCTAATCCTGACCCCACTGCTGCCTCCCGCTGCTGTCTCACAGCCCCAGCTTCACTTCCTGTTGTGTCTGTGCAAAATCTAAAAAAACAGAAAAAATAATTGTGGTGCCTGAAATGATCAGTGTTAATTACAGACTGCCACTGCCAACGGGTGAGTGGGATAGGTGCCTCTTTGTTCTGTAGGAAGACTCAGTTCTCAGGACAGACCCTCTTGGAAGGGGATGTTCTCTCTCAGATCAAAAAAACGCTCCAAACTCAGAGGAGGTGCTATTATTGATGAATTCTGAATGGAACATAGGAAAAGATATTGGTGATAGGAACTGTCTGCCTAGAACACATGGCATGTGTGCAGCTGAACTGCATTCATGGGAGAAGGAAGAGTTTACAGTGGGAAACAAATTACTATATTACCCCTTTCTATCAGAAGGGGAAACAACACCCAGAGGTCTATGAAGTAAAGGATTTAGCACTTGCATTAAGTCAGTCACTAGAAGAGCCAGAAATTAGGACCTGAATCTCTTTGTGGGCACAGCAATGAGCTTCTCCAGACCTTGCTGACTCCTCTCCAGCACCCGTCTCAGGCGATGAGTGAGTGCTTCAGCCACAGCAGTGATGGCTCACTCATCCCTGACTGCAGAAACTCAGTTTTGCTTCATGAAGAGTCTCCTCACTATTAAAATAATGCACCCAAGAGACACAGAGAAGGATCCTGCCATCTAATTTATGAGAGGATATTGTGACTGTTAGTCGAAGCCAAACCCAAGCTGCAGCCACTGGCTGCTGAATCTGTCCAATTTTCGATTTTAACATCCAAGTTGAACAAAAAAAAAAAAAAAGAGAAGGAAAAAGAAAATAGAGCTTGGCAGCAGCAGTGATAGATCCAGACAGTTCCTTCAGTCTGAGCTCAGTTTTCCCTCCTGCTTTGATAGCAAAGCCTGGGACATGCAGTTGGACACAACAACTGGATGAGGATGGTCCAGGGCACAGCAGCCAAGAAATCCCACATGGAACCACAGTCCTGGGCCGTGGCCAATGGTCCACGTGAAAAGTCCTGCTTGGAAAGAATCAGAGCTATTGGGTCAAACAGCGCCATCTCAAGAAAGCAGTCTAATTCTAGGAAGGTCTGGTTTTTATGCTTGGGCTCCTAATGGTGGAGAACATATTTCCTTAATTTCTACCTAAGCACAAGGTCTGATTGTTGTTTGTTGGTTTTGTTGTTGTTTTTTTTAAAGATAGCTACTTTTTAAAACAAGGGTGATGTGGGAATCCAAACACCAAGAATTCCATAGAGAACTCCAGATACACTGGCTTAATGCTGGGGAAAGCAGTGACCTCTCTTTGTGTAAAAGATGAACAAATAAGTGACTATTTGGTTTCTCACATGCTACACTTGGCTGTGAAGAACTGTGGTAATTTTGTCATTCACAGAGCTAAGGGAGAACCTCCAAGAATTAAAACCAAAGCTCATTCCTATTTTAATTCTTACTCAGAGGTTTCGATTTGGAAATGGAAATTTTTGGCTCCAAAATCAAATCAAATTTTTGGCTTCAAAGAGGCAATCAAGTACCCTTAGATTCTCGTGACTGCTGATTCTTACTGCATTTAGAAAGTCAAGGATATAGACAAAAGAGGCTGAATTAAAATGCTTAAGAAAGGAAAAGAAATCTAACAGAGCCACATGATTGATTTGCTTAAATGCATCCTTCGGCTTTGTGAATTCAGACAAAAACACCTCCACCAGAGAGCTGCAAGTGTAAGGAGGTGTAAGTGCAAAGGCTCATCCAGATATTTGCACCCAGAATGCTCAGAGGTAGTGGGCAGCATCCATGCCCCATTCTGGCAGGCAAATTGGCAGCAGAGCACAAACACAAGTAAGAATTTTGGGGAGAGAGAACATGTTATGGGGAACAGCAATATTCAGAGAAGCACAAGCAATGGCAAGAAGGAACCAGTCCTGTGGAGAACAACCAGAAGAGATGTTTTCTGGTCTTTTCCTCCTGCCTCTCCCAAGCAAAGTACTGCTCCCCAAGAAGAGGAAAGCTCAGATATCAACCTGTGACAGCTCCCACCTTGCACAGCTTCCACATGGCAGTGAACAGATCCCTTTGGAGCAATCGCTGTGCTTGACCTCTTTTGTTCATCCTGGGGCTGTGCCAGCAAGTGGTGAGCAGGAGGAGTGATGGAGGGGAGCTGGCATCAAATCACAAACTACGTAATTCTAACATTTACAATACAAACACGCATTTCTTGTTCCAGACCAACATTCTCTGCAACTCAGGAAATGCCCCTGTGGCCCTTCCCACCTTTGCTCCTCTTGTCATGGTGTTTTTCTCTCCAGTTATGGCTTGTTCAGTGTGTTCTGCCTCATGACAATGTCCTATTGCAGAAGCTCAGCACAAGCACAACACACCTGTTCCCATCAGCAAGTGAGCAGTGAGTGGCTCTCCTGTGCAGGTTATGTGGACACAGGTAACAGGCTGCCACCTAACACAGCCCTGTGTGGTGTGGTGTGGTCACAGGCAGACCCACCGCTGGCTGCCTCCAGTATTTTCCTGGCCGATGAACAAGCCAGCAATGTATAATCCAGGCTATTCCTGACAGCCCGCCCTCGGCTCTGCAGGCCAAGCCTCAGTGAGGGCTGGCTGCTCTGCATGACTCTCTGCTGAGGTAGAGGCGGCACAGAGTCTGTTGGAGATGTCTGTCTCGGCTCACTTGTTAGGGAAAGGGAATAATTCTCCATTCTCCCTCAAACCTTTCCCCTGCCAGCTCCTCCTGTTGCCTTACAGCAGACTGACAACCTGGAGCATCCTGGGGAGCAGCAGGGACCTTCGCCTCACTTGCTCCAGAATGTTTTCAGACATTAGAGCAGAGCAAGGGGCAGGACACCGCTGAGCTGACTAGCTATGAATAGCTGAAAGAACTGCACAGGAGCCCATGGATTCACACCAGGACCAGTTAAGGCCCTGATCCTGTACAACTCTCCCTGGAGGAACGGGCAGTGGGAGCTCCAGGACCTACAAGGGGAACCCAAGGTCTGTAGCTGGTTATACCCCTGCAAGTGTCCTGGAGCGGGTCCTTCCCAGACAACCTGGCCAGGGTAATGTAGCTTATCAGAAGGGTAGGACTGTCACATTTGGGATTCTGCTTCCTTGAGCAGATCAGCAGGTAGACACATCCCTGTGCCCTGCAAAACTACCCATCACATGATTTAGTGGCATTCCTCCATGTCACCAGCTGAGCCACAACCCTCAGGCACTGGCATGGCACCAGGAAGCTCAGCTGTCCCTCTAAAATCACTAGATAAGTGTCTTTCACCAACACTGCCTCCAAACTCTCAGGATAAGAAACTGCCTCAGGTAGGTCGTGTTTGGGTCATACAACTGTATTTTCAAGCATAGCCACCACCTCGATGTTGTCGGCCTGATTATAACCCATGGCAAAGTCCCATCTCCAGCCAGATGTCACCTCTCACAAGGACAGCCCCTAGAAGCACAAACAACCAAAATATGTCTGTTCTCACAGGGTTGGGGAGCAAAACATACATATAAGCCTGAAGCTCATCTGCTTGTCCCTCAGAGGGCTTAATGAAGGGTATTTAATTTTTCTTACCACTACAAGACTGCTGCTACGAGTTTGTATAAGGCACTTCCCAAATGGCACCCACATGACAGAGTGGGCTGGAAAACACAGATCTGATCACTTTGGGGCTGAGCAACAGATCACTGGATGTTTTGGTTCAGGTGGTCCAGCACACCCTTGTTTAAAGGCCCTGCTGAATCAGCCAAATGGAGGATTGTGCCCAGAGAGACCCTGGTACCATCAGCCCAGCCTGAGGGGACTGCTCCCCATGGGAAGGCAGAAGGCCCCCTTTGGTGATTCACATGGTCCTGACTTAACATGTTTCATTCAGCAGAAACTAAACTGAGCGACTTGAACTTGGCTGGATCAGACAGAATCGAGTCCCAGCAGCATGGGGATGCTTGAAAGCTTAGCTCAGGCTTTTTTTCCAGCGCTGCACATTTTCTCCCATCCAGCCCTAGACCTTTTGAAACAGCCAAATCAAGTAATTAACCCCTTCGTTCCCTGCCTCCCCTCACCTCCCAGCACTTAGAAACTGTGGAGAACTAAACAGAGATGTGCTGGGAGGAGGTTACCCACAAAGCTAAGGGAAAAACCACAAGCAAAGCAGCTCGGGGCAAACCTGAGTGGGGCAAGACAGGACGTGCACATGAGGAGGTTTACACAGAGAACCAGCCCACGTACAACAGGCACAATGAGCTGCAGCAGGGAAAGACAAATCATCTCTCCCATCAGCTTGGATGGGTGAACCTGCACATGTTTGCATATGGGAGAAGGTGGTTTTGCAGCACCACAGGCACTTGGGGTCACTTAGAAGTGATGTTTTAGCCACCATAATAAAGTACCATCTCAGAGTAAGGTGAGGGAGGGGTGCAGAAGAGGGATGAAGGCTGCACAATGGTCCATCATCTTCCTCTTCTCCAGTACCTGGCTAAAACATATCTCATTGCTGGGGAGCCAATGGAGGGGTCCTACCAGCCTCTATCATGCAGACCTTCCTTCCCTGAAAATCTCTCCCTTTTCCCCAAATGACTCCTGTTTTTCTGGGAAGCTACTTAAGGCAAACTCCAAGCAGCCACAGATGGCTCCAGAAGGGTGACAGGGCACCCCACCCCCTGAACCTATTTTCACCCCATGTCTCTGCTGACAAAGCACCCCCAATAACTCCTTCCCAGCCATGTTCCTCAGAAGAGGCTCCATGGGCAGTGAGGTGACACAGCTCACTTCCGAGGAGGCACAGCTGTACAAACCTCTTAGCCAAGAAGCAAAGGGGGATTTTCCAAACTCTTTCCATCAAATGTATATGCTAAATAGCTACTATCCCCTGGGACAAACCCTTCTGCAGCATTTTCTGCCCCAAGCCACACAGTTCCTACACACACAGAGATGTGGAAGTATTTGGGATCCCCAGAGCTCACCATTACAAGATGTGCATGGGCAAGATGTCCAAGATTACTTCTTCTGGGAAGCAGGTGAAAGGAGGTGTCATGTCCTAAAAATAATACCTTTGTTTTCAGCAATCACCCCCTTGCAGCTTCTTCAGAGTCCCAGGGCTGTGTGGCACAACTGGGCAGTAACGGCAGCCAGGCTCCCTGGCACTGATGACATTCTTCCTCTAGCCAAGAAACACACTCCAAAAGGGGACAATGAGTCACTGTTTTACATGGGATAACTCGACAGACTGCACTGCCTTTACAGGAAAAGTCATTCACTCCTCCAGGGATGTGCCCTGCTGGCTGGAAGGCAGCAGTCCATGGGCAAGAGAGGCACAAGGGGAGCGCTGCCTCCAGGAAATGTCAATGCAGGGTGTGGATGAAGGTCCTAAGCTATTCTCTATGGAAAGTCATGGATGGGAAGAGCCACGCAGAGGGGTGAGTACATGTCCTGCTCTAGTTCCAGCCAGACAGGGAACAGTCAGGGCTGCCAGAAGCAGCAGTGGCTGTGGTGAATGTCTGGGGGTGTAAACACATGGCCCCAGGCAACTGAAGCAGGACCAAAAATCAGAGCATTCCTGCCTCCACCTGTGCATAAGATCCCTGACATCTGTGCACAGTAATCCACTGCCTGCATCCCTGTACCTGGGGCTCATGGGGCTGGAGTGCCTCTGGCATGCTGCATAGGGGGATGGAGAAGCAGCAGAGCTGTATCACTGCTCTGCCTGATATTGGGGCACTTATCCCACTCACACAGTGCAAATTACTTGCAGCACAGAGCCCTCACACAGAAATCTGAGGGTAGACAGGTGTATGGAGAGCCCAGGAGCCCCGGGCATATTAAATGCTCTCACACGGTTTCCAGCCCAAAAAAGGCAGATGGATGTTCCCTGCTTCCTTGATGTGGGGTTGCAGCGTCCCTTGTTCACGACTGTCACCTACCCATAACCATTTCTATGCTCAATGGCTCACCAGATGCAATAAAACTGCAGATGGTAGACATGAGGCACTGGCCTCCAGCATAAAGTGCCACTGGCACCAAGTGCCACCAGACTTCAGGTTTCTCCATCTGGATCCAGCTCAACATAACCACATTGACTTTCATTGGAAAATGCCTCAGCCCAGCCTCTCAAGTGCTGTGGCAACCTTTGTAGGGCAGGCAATGCCCGTGTGCCAAGAACAGCGACAGACGCCTCCTGACCAGCTGGTGTGACAGGCAGTAGCCTCACAGCTGACCTGACCTCTTTCCCAGACACAGTCTGGCACTGTCCTCCTTGTCACCAACTTTTCAGTATCTTCTCTTTTAGCTTGAGCATGTTCTGACCAAGATCCTTGCCAAGAATCACATCCGAAGTGAGCCTTGTGACAGGTTACACATGAGGCTGGCATTGCCACTACTACAGAAACATGACAATTGGACCTATTTCACATCACCACTCCCTCCTCCCCTGAAAGGATCCAGAAAACATTTCTCCAAGGGGCAACTTCTCCATTCTCACCCCTCAGGGTGTGCCGTGCCTTTGGCACAGTTCATGGTTGGAAACAGGACGCTGGGTGAGATCAATCCCTGCTGCACCACAGCCTGCGTGTCCTATTCAGCACCACGTGGGATGTGGGATGGGAGAGAGGCAGCAGTCCAATGTTCAGAGCTCTTTGGATATTTCTCCAAACCACTGAAAAAGAGGGATCTCTGCTGAAAGTGCTCAAAAGAAACATAGCACGCATTGCTGACAATATAAGCTCCACTGTGCACTTCTATTAATGCTCTTACAGGTTTAGCAGGAACTGGAAGGCATGGAGCTGACTTTTCACCATCTGAGGTGTGCAAACACTCCCAGATGAGCAAAACCAGTGTGACCCTGCATCCCCCACCAGTGCCCTTCAGAGGGGCACTTCCCAGCAGGCTGCTGGAGCACTTGCCTGGCAAAAGAGACAATGGAGTCATTCGTGTGTGCTTTGCTCCACGTGCCTGGCCAACAAACCCATCCCACAGAGCTTCATATTTGCAGTGCACACTCAGCATTCTGCAGTTAACAGGGGCTGAGAGACAATTCAGAGCTGATGATTTGCAGCCAACTCTGTTTCCATGTGCTGTACACCACGGCTCAGACAGCAGTCACAGAGGTGGCTGGGAGGTTTGAGGGGGTGTCATCAGATGGATGTTTTTTTAAGCTGCTACAGAAAGAACATTAAACTCCTGACATGAGATGGGGTCTGAACATCCTGCACAAGTTTAGATTTCTACTGCATGTCACACACACTGGGCAGGAAAATAATTATCTTTCTAACTTTATTTTTTTGCCTTTTTTTTTTTCCCCTTAACATGAGGCTGCTCAGCCTTTAACTGCCTGGAAGAGATTTCTGAAACCTGAAATCCCTGGTCTGTCCATGCTTCAGCCAGATGACTACTGTTTAGGGAGTGCTGGCTGTATGCAAGCCAATGCAGGGACTGGCAGCCGCTGGTTCAAGAAGTGACTGTGATTCAGAGATCTGGCTTCTGGACATGATTTAAAATCACTTGAGCATTACTCTTGATGTTCAAGATCCTGGGAGGTTTACTTAGGAAGAAGTTATTGCCATTTCCATTAGGAAGATATTAAAATTACATAAGGAAACTCCTTGTTTTCTATAAAGCCTCAGTAAAGCTCTTTCCTCTCTTGACTCCCACTTTCTCACACAGCTTACTTTGCCTTTACATTTCTAAAGATAATTTTTCTTCATTTTTCGTCAGTGATACCTCTTGGACCATCACAGTGTCACCAGCCATACCCAGGCACAGGGGCTGGCACAGCTGGCCCTTGGCTCTGTGGCTCCCTCCTCCACAGAGGTGGGGATGGCTCAGGCTCTGTTTTCCAAGGAAGGTCTTCTTATTCCCATTTAGTCAACTTGAGTCAAGGATCAGCCAGGGAAACTCTAATCAAGTGATGGAAAATGGTGACAGTTCTAGGATTAGCTCGCAATAAATCATGCAGAAAGGGAAAGAAAGAATCCAGCTGCTTCCAGGAAGCTGCCAAATACCCCAGTATCATCTGTGGGGATCATATTAGGAACAGAGCCAACAGCAGCTGGTCTGGACACTCCATCCCATTCAGTGGTTCTTCCTAAACCCTCACGTCTTCTCGGCAGCAGGAGGCTCTAGTCACCTGCTATCAGCCTGAGGCAGATGCCAGGAAGGTTTAATAAAAGGATCACAGGCATTAGAGGTGGAGGGATGTATTTTGCTGGGGCAATGTCCCTAGCTCTCTGCTGTCACAGGACTGCAATTAAGATCTTTATAGGAAACCAAAAATTAATAATATCTAGCAAGAATATGGCCCCTGTGAGCAAATAAAGTACCTGTGCATAAGTACTATACAATCTTCTGTTTCCAAATGGTTAAATCCTCATATAAGCCAAGCTAGAAGCTTTCCAAGAGCAATTTCTCTTCCCCATTATGCCTGTCGCTCTCCTGGCCCCAGTTGGCTGCTTGCATTTATAATGCAAGCCTGGGCTGCCAGCAGTTCCATTCCTTGTCAATAAACTCCTCCTCTGCAGCCTGCTACCCACAGGAACTGCAGAAGAAGGGCTTGCACTGGCAGTGCCAAGGCAGGGGTCCTTGCCGGGGTGCACAGGGGCTGATTTTCCATGGGCAAGGCTGCACCAGAGACCCACCTCTCCCTGCACACACACACGAGGTGGTTGTGTCCATACCCCCTCAGGCTCTCATCACTGGGCAGGCTCAGGCAATCCACAGCTGCTCACACAGCACCATGGACCTACCAAGCCAAGAGACCATCTGCACCAGCCTGCTGCCTTCTGCTCGGCTGCTGAGGCCACGGCAGGCCAGGGTGCAGGGGACCAGGCTGGACTTGCTTAAAACCTGCCCGCAGGGTCTGGTCTGGGCAGATGCTGTTTGTGCCCTCTGCACACAGGCTACCTGCACACATACAACAAAGAGAAGCCTTGCTGAGTAGGTTTCAAGCCATCTTGTCAGCTCTGTGCATCTGGGATTGATGAAAGCCTCAACAAGCAGATCTTGGAAAAAATGCACACTCAGCAAACTCTTCCCAACACAGCACCTTGCACACAGCCATCCCTCCCTGGCTTTGCTTCATGGTTCTCACCTCTCTGCTCCGTGCAGAGGCAGTTGAGGGTCTATGTCCTGCCTTTCTAAATGAAGCAGGTGAGGCTCATTGTCACAAGATACAGAGCAAGAGGCTTTACAATGTGTCGAAGAGATGCATGAGCTTGCAGAGGAGGACAGCAGCTAATTACAGCCCAATGGAGATTAGGGAGAACCACCTCCAGCACATGAAGTCCCAACACACAGCCCCTTGTGCCTACTTCTGCTGCATTTAGCCATTGCCTGAGGCCACCAAAGAGTCCTTCTCCCCAGCCAGCATGTTCAACAGAGGTGACAAACATCTCCAGTGTCATCAAAGCAGTGAGACACAACAGATTCAACACCACTGGCAGCAGCTCATCAGAGTGGCTGCTGGATTTAATTCCCTCTTGCCAGTCCAGCCTTGAGGGCGGCTGTTAACAGCAGGTGCTCTGAAGACATCTTTCCTTTTTACAGGGAACGAGCAAGCTCTGATGGAGACCTCAGGAAGAAGAGAACCATGAGGCTTGCAGCCACACCACCCAGCAGCATTGGTAGGTGCAAAACTCCATGAGTGTCAAGTCAGCCTTGTTTCAGCCTCACAGTGCCTGTGTCTGCTGATCCCATCAAGCTACAGGGAAATCAATCTCCCCGATACTGCCAGAAGTAAACTTGGAAAAGACCCAGCTGTGAATATGCTACCCCTGCACCCTTGCCAAAAGGAAGGGCCTGGCTCTGTGCAGGGCTGAACTTGCTGCCTCTTCCTGCCATGGGGAAATCTGGCTGTGCAGAGATGCTCCCTGTGGCCAGACAAGGTAGGCAGAGCCACACACTTGTACAAATGGGGATGGGGAGTTGCTGAGAAGCTTCTAACTTCCAGTTAATTGCTGATTTCCCAGGTCCCTGCCTTGAGGAAAGCCCTCTGGAACAGGGCAGCCAGCCCCAGAGACACCCACGCCCAGTGGCTCCAAACAAACATCACCTTTGAACATCATGTCAATATTACCCACCTTCCTGCAAGGTCAGTGAAGCAACATCTGGCCAGAGAGCAGGCTTGGATCGGGTTCTACATCAACAGTGAGGCTGCAAATTCACAGGGAGAGAGAGCACTTCAAGGGACGCCTCAAACCTGCTGCTGCTGCTCCCTCCCTGGAAGAGCTGGGAAAGCAGCCAGGAGATGGAGGGCTATAAATCAAGTGGCATTTACATGGAGAAGGAAAAGCTGTGAGCACTGTTGTGACAGGAGGCCAGGACTCATGGCCTTGGTGTCCCTCCATACGACAGGTGACAAAGCTGATGGGAAGGGACCCATGGGCCATGACATGCCCTGTGCACTGATGTGAATATCCAAAACATTCAATGGCACATCTCCACACACAAGTACCATGGGTAGAGATGCCAGCACCTGCCCATCTGCCATACCCAGGCTAGAGGCATGCTGATCTGTCACTCAAGCCACTGCAGAGACAGCAACACCTTCAGAGGCTCTTCTGGGGAGAAAGCAGCTTCAAGTCCCATTGGATAATGCTCTGAGGGAGTCTATGAAAATTAGGTCCAATTATGAAAAAGCTGGATCTCACCAGAATCAGGTATTTCTTCACCACAGCAGGTCTCGGCACCTGTGCTCAGCACAGTTTGTGTACAGGGCCACATAACAGACTCATCTGAGCACGACACCAGGCACAGATCTGGGGCAGTGTGGTTTGCAGCATCTCCCAGCTGCAGAAACAGCTTCACAATGTGACACATCGTCAGGCAGAGCAGGGAACACTGAATGCCTTTGTCATGCACTGCCCCAGTGTATCACGGATCATTGATAAGGTGGAGGGAGAGCCGGACATGCTCACAGAAAGGGAGGCAAACAGCCAGGCTGGGCTGTCTACAGGGCTGGGAATGGCTGGTGCTTGGAGAGCTCAGCTGCAGGTGAGGAAGCTCTCGCTGCTGTGCAGGGAAGGACCTGAGAAAGCAGGGGACAGCACATGCAACTGGGACAGAAAAAGTCGCACCCTCAAAACCAGGGTCTCGACCATTTTCAATGCAGAATGGTGATTACCATCTTGACACAGAGCTGCCAAAGGATGTGGGTTATGTGGTCAGGCCTTCCTGCATCGGTAGACAGTGATAAGACACCTCAGCTGCAGATGTAGCTGCCAAACCTGAGGGTGACAGAGCTGCTGCAGTCCTAACTAGCGAGGAGAAACCCTGCTTTCTTCTCCCAGGAAAGACCAACTCCCAGCTCTTCCCAGCCAAATTCCCATCAGTCTGCCTGCCCATAAATTTACAACTGTTTATCTAATCAAAGCTCATCCAGATATTAAGAGCTCAGGGGCACTATAGGGAAAACAGGAGGAGGCAGGGCAGCCAGCCTGTTTCTCCAACAGGCTGCAGGAATTCACCATTGGCTGATTCAAGGCTGGGCAACTCCGTGCCCTGAAGCTAAACATGTTCAGTGCCATCTCAGCAAGCTGAAGGGAATAGATTGGTGCAAGGATCTCTAAGGAAAGGATCACCAGACCTAGAAACAAAATTCAGGCAGATCTTTGCCTCTGAGACTTCAAATGTGGGAGCAGGAAAAGGTTACAAGGCAGGGACCTTCAGAAAGCAAATTGACCCCAGGCATCTCAGTAAGGGCTGCTGCAAAGGGTCTGGGAGAAGATGAAACCTGCTCAATACCATTCAAAAGAAATGCTAGTGGAGAACTCAGCTTCCTTCCCACTTCCCCTCTCCCTGTCCACCAGCAGACAGCATAAAGATGTTCCCACATCCACAGGTCCTGCCAGGCTGGCAGGTCAGCAGGACAGCACCAGCTCTTGCTCTTCACCAGCTTTTCATACTAGAAGTCCATACTTTGGGCAGCTGCCCAGGTCAAGTCACAGCAATGCCTGGGGCTGATGCTGAGACCAATTTGCCAACTGCAGGGGAGTGTGTATGCACGGGGCAGGGCATGTGTTTGCTTTTTGCAATCACTGTCCAGTCTGTGGGGCTCAGACTGAAAGCACACTCAGGGCACTACTGTACTCTGACAGATTCAGCCCAGTGAGAGGGGAGCAGAGATTTTAGGGCTGTTAAATTGTGTGGTGACAGTTGAGGATGTTAGCCACTGCAGGTTCCTCTGGCTACTGGGTCTCCTTGGCTTGCTCACCTCCTTGCAGAGGAGAATTGGCACTGCTGGAACCAACCGTGCTGCCTCCTACCAAGTCTGTAAATGTCCCATTGCCTGGCTGGTGCTGCTGCAGCCCCCTCTTGCAGACCAGCCAGCACACCACATCTCCTGACAGCATGAGCCTTGCAGTGGCAGGGTTGGGTATTGTTTCTGCACAGGATCCAAGTCATACAGAGCCATTTCTCAAACTGTGTCCTTTGGCTCCCCTTTCCTTCCCTGCTCTCATGCACACTGCATGCACCCTCAGAGCATCATGCTCTCCTTCCAACACAATAAAAGAAGCATCATCTCTGCTCCTCAGCCCATTAAAACTATAAGAGAAACAAAATCAAACCACGTGTCCTAGTGCTACCTCCTACAATGGGTGACCTCCTGTGAAGGACATGGTGGAAGAGTTTATCCAAGCAGTGGCCACACAGGTCCTGGGGATACGGAGCAACTCTTTGCCCATGGAGGGCTTTGACGTAGACTGAAATTTTGGCTTCCCAGTGGAAGCCACAGACGATTGGGAAACAGAGAACAGAGCAAGTGTAGACTGCAGAAGAGACAGTTGGGGGTTGAACCCTATGTATCAGAGCTCTGCAAGTGACTTTACTGGGTAATTTACTGGAATGACATGGAGTGCAGACCTGCAACAGAGAAAAACTGAGATAGCCAGAAGAAAGCAAAACAGCCAGACATGAATCAAGGATCCCAGCATCTGGAGATGAGTATGAGGGATGGGGGACAACCCCATAGAGCAGCAGTATGTGTAAGGTGCATTTAGCAATACCTCCCACCATCCAGCCCTACTGGAAGGATTTTACTGCCAAGGGGGCAGTTGTACCTGAAGAAAGGAAAAATTAAAAGATCCATGTGAATCAGTGGAGAAACTGCAGAGGGCTTGTGGTTGAATATAGATCTGTCCCACAGCTGCAGATCCAGACAGGAAACAGAGGCAGGGTGTCCCAGTTTACAACACCGCAAGCTCTGCAGGTACAGGTAAATGTATGGGAGAGAACAGACTGGTCTGAACTGAGCAGCATAGGCTGTGAGTATGGGGTTCAACTCTCCACTGACACCAGTCACTCCCATCCAAGAATAATTTCACTGAGGGAAAAAAGTACCCCCAGCTCTTACGGTAGCTCCATTTGCCCCTGTTTTCAGCATCAGTGCAAGCTGTGCCATGCAGGCAAGACCAAGGCATGGCAATGTTAAACCCAGGCCTTTCAGGCCACTGGAGCTACTTGGTGAGATGTTTCCCCCTTCTCAGACTGCAAATAGTCCCTAACTGCTTTTTAACAAGGAAAGTTTTGGGCTTTTGCCCAGCTGCGCCTCAAAGCCTCAATGTGAAACATCCCCTCTTGGCCCCACAGAGGTATTTGGGGAGTTAAGATCTTCTTTGGGTACTCAGCTCCAAGGGGGAGTTCTGGGAATTAAGTACCTAATGCCTTTGTAGTTTCTTGGCTTCTGATACGGAGTCCTGGGAAAGACAGCTGTGTTTGCACTGGAATTAAGATGGAGGGTTTGTCATGCTCTCCATTAAGATGCTTGCAGGAAGCAAGAACCAAGAAAGAAAACCCGGCATGTAATAAACCTCAGCAGCCCCAGGAGTGCCCTGGTCACTGCATGAGCACTCCCAGCCTCAGGCCTGACTGACCATCACCGCCACCAACATAGACAAAAGTCCTACTGTTGATATTTTTGTGGAGTTCTTATTGCAGTATAAATAGTAGTGTTGGAGTTTTGTGAGTGGGGACAAAACACAGGTGCGATGTGCTGCCAGAGAGAAACAGCCAGGCTGGGATGCCAGAGGTCTGTGGGACCAGCAGAGACACGAATCTCTCCTGCAGGGACAGAGTTAACTCCAGGCGTGCTAAGTCCACTCCTTCCCCCTCCAAAACCTCTCTCACGTATCAGAGATTCTCAGGAAACCGTAGAAAGCCAAGAAGGACTAGAGAAAGCATTCCTCATGAAAAGCCTGGCCCTCGGGAGCAGATGGGCTTCATTATTGCCCTGTTCTCAGCATCGGACTGGGCAGATTTTTCTATCATGATGGGTCACAGCTACAGTATTTCATGTCTTCTTCAAACATAGCACATCTGAGGGCTTCTAGCCTGTGTTGCCTGATGTCTTGGCTGACAAACATTGCTGTACTGTGAGCCCTGGATTCTCAAAGGGCAGCAGCTGCATCCTGGGCATCACAGCACTGTGACTGGGAATCTTAGCTGGGCAAAACTACCCCACGACAAAACCAAATAAAATAAAAGAAAAATCCACACCATTTAAGGGTGTCTTAGACTTGTCATCCCTGCCTGTGCTTGCACCCTTAGCCAGGGTGAAGGCAGCGTAGCCTTCCTTATCTGGAAGGCTGAGGACATGTGTCAGCCAGCTGGAAGCATGACCCAGTCTCAGAGAGCGTTTGCTGGCCGAACCTCGCTCACGTCCCAAGGCAGCATCTGAATTTCAGCCTGAAAACACCTTTAAACAATGGGGAGGAACTGAGGACTAAAATAGGCTCTTTCCTGTTCTGAAAAAAACCTCCCTGTTTTTTGCAAGGGTCTGCTAATATTTAAGTGTGTATTTATCTCCATTCAGGCCAGGTCTAGGTGCATTTGTAGGTTCAGGGACTAGGGCTCTGCAGGACCTCAGTCAAATCACTTATCAACTCTATAATCTCTATCAGTCTATAATCTCTACAATAATTTGTATCCCCCTGAAGGGACAAATCTTTAGGCACAAGGATGGAGCTGACTGAGATTTCACAAGAGCAACCACAGATTTGGATGCATAGCTCAGAAAACTTGAAAGACAAGATTTGGAACAATGAGAAGTGAGAGTTTCACCAGGACCTGCTGGTGCTGAGAGATGTTAGACTGGGCAACTGAAATCACTGGAAAATTGGCAGAATGGTGGCAGCAAGTGTCTTCCATTACTCACTTTGGCACATCAGAGGGCTAAGAATGTCACAATGATGAGACAGTTTCCTGAGGCCTGTGACACCTGCTACATGTGTTGGTGTGGCTTCTGGCATTGCTGCTGCTCTTCCTGTAACACCTCAATCCTTCTCTCTTGGGCTGGTGAAGTGGTATCTCCACTCCAGGTGAGGCTGGAGAAGGCTTTGCTCTATCAGTGCCCAGAGGAAGTCAACTGACTGATGCAGGGGCAGATAAGGATGAAGAGAGGGATCTTACTGCTTTCTCACTCTGAAACCTTTCTGGACCAGTATCACAACCTTGGCACTACTACAGCCTGGTATCTCTTGTTGTGAAAGGGTCACACCAAAGGCTGAGTATGTCTCACCTGCAAAGCCCCATGAAGTTCAACAGCTCGTGCTGACAGCAGGTTGTCAAACAACATGGGGACTGCAGAAGCCAACATTAAACGAGTGCTGCTAAAAAGACCTAAGAAACAACAGCTGGATGCTGCAGACGGGCAGAACCTGAGCAAAAATAAAGGAGTACTTTGAGATTGAGGGCTTTTCTTTCTTTCTTATTGGAGAAAACCTTCCAGCTCTCTGGAAGTCAGTACAATTTTCCTACTCATAGTTTCCCCAAAGACCTACCATTGGGGTGGCCCCACAGCAGTGGTCTGCAGAAACCTCAGATGCAGACAAACACAGGGCTTTAGCACCTGCCACTTACCTCCCTCTACCTCCTTCAGCTGTTCCCCCTTCCCTCTACTCCACATCTGTACTAGCAGAGTCATCCCAGCTCCCCCACTGTCTCTAAAATCTGTGTGGTGCCCCTGAGAACAGCAGCAATCAAAACTCTGATGTAGACAGGGATTGGCAGCCTCCAGTATCTCCTTCTGTGCCAGCCTAGATGTGCTGCCTCCAGAGTGAAATGGAACAGCGTTCTGGGAGCCCCATTGCTTATTCTCAGCTCTGTGCAGATAGTGTACAGTGTGCAGAAGTCAGCACAGCTAATGGTGCACTATTCCTGAAGGAAACAGCAGATCAGCTCAGAAGACAGATGACAATCATGCCAACGCAAGGCAGGATCTCCTGAATTGCTGTGGGGTGACACCAAAACAGCCAAGGCCTCCTGATGGCCCTCATCATTCCCTGAATCAAGCTGAGATGTCATGAGGTTTACCGAGGAGCTGAGCATACCTGTCCCTAACACCAGCTCAGATGCAGGAAGGCTGGAGATGCTCCAAGGTGACTGCTCCAGCCAAACCCTGGAACTACACACTGTGGCAGTGTTTGGAAACTCCTGTGGCCTGTGTGCTCTTCAACACCTTCCAGCAATGCAGACATCCTGCCCTTGGCCATGTGTCTGTGAGCCTGGAGTGAGACAGCCAAAGGTCAACAGGACAGACAGGTCACCACCAACTTGAACCGAGCAAGGGACAGTCCACAGGCACAGCTGCACCCCAGGGCCAGGAGAGACCTGGGACTACAGCCCCTGTGCCAGCCCACTGGTGCAGCCACTGGCAAGGAAAGTCAACAAAAAACAATCAGCGCCACAAAGCCAGAGCACACTCAAACACACAAGCCCACACATGGCTGCTCTCCCCGTGGAGCACCGAGACTTGTTCCACCTCTCCTGAGTGCCAGCGAGGTTGGCAAACACACCGAGGCCATTTCTGCCTCCAGGAGGTACAACGGGGAATTCTGCCACTGAACTTCACTGAATTCTGCCACTGACTTCTGCCACAAATTCAGCCCAGCACCAAAATAACCAACAGCAGCATTTAGAAGCAGAGTTATTTCAGCACAGCCTGGCATGTGGGTGTTCCTGAGGCAGAACAAGAAAGTCTTATTTCAGCACAGCCATGGAGCTCAGTGCAAACCACTCCGGTGCACAACTGCCAGGATGGAGTTATAAGTGGGCAATGCAAATGGAAGAGTTAATTCCTGCTCCCCACGCTGAGTGAGCCATTAGCACTACCAAACTTAAAGGTTTCTGGTTACATTATCTTTCTTCCCATATTGTATTCCTTGTCCTGGTCATAGGATGGTTCAGTCTATGTCCTGTTAGCAAGGATTAATTCAGCATATTACATGTAATGGGCTGTGGGTGGCCCAGGAAAGCAACCTGCTCAATCCTGCTAATGATGGAGAAAGGATCTGACTGCTCCTGGGGGAAACTCATAGCATTGTTGCTTTTTTCTAGCATATTTCTTCATTATTATATAGAAACCAAATGACACCAGACAACTAGAACTCCAAATAACCTCAAAGCAACCACCACTTTAAAGATGACACTTTTGTTTGCAAATTGTTTACCTATTATTGTGACTTGTAGCTTCTAAAATTCAAATAATTGGCCTCAGTTTGCTTTCCTTTGGGATAAAAAAAATGAAGCAACCTTTAGCTTGCTTCTTTCCTCTATATGGTAATGACCTTTCCTCTGCTAGTGTGAGTTTTTCACTGAACTGAAGAGGAAAGGAAAAACTGTAAACTGAGAAATAATAAGGGAAAGTAATGGCACAAAAATGGAGGCTGGACCCAGGGAGAAAACTATGTGGCTAGAAAATAAGCAGATTTTAGAGAACGTGAATATCACTTTAACTCACCCCTTTGGTGAACCTTAAGGGGTAAATCTGCAGATAGTGTTCACCACCCTCACAAATGAGCTCCCACTGAGTGACAAACATTACTTGGTTCCAGTAGCTGGGGATCCCTACCCCAGACCTATCACCATCTATAGAAGGTTCAAAAGTCACACTTGCCCCATATGAAGGAACAGATTTGCAGGTAGTTGCAATTCCTAAAGTCTCAGCTGTCCAGCACTTCTCAAGGGAGCGCTCCAGACCCAAAATCCCTCAAACCCCTTGTGAGATGCCATCACCATTACTGTCACCTGGTTTTCTCTGACCTTTCACAGACTTTCCTTTCACAGAATATGCTGAATTGGAAGGGACCCACAAGGATCATCAAGTCCAACCCTTCACCCTGCACAGGACCATCCCCAAGATTCACACCATGTGCCTGAGAGCATCATCCAAACACTACTTGAACTGTCAGGTTTGGTGCTGTGACCACTGCCCTGGGGAGCCTGTTCCAGTGGCCAACCACCCTCTGGGTGAAGAACCTTTTTCTAATATCCAACCTAAGCCTCCCTTGACACAACTTCAGGCCATTCTCTCAGGTCCTGTCACTGGTCACCACAGAGAAGAGATCAGCGTCTGCCCCTCCTCTTCCCCTCACGAGGAAGTTGTAACTGCAGTGAGGTCTCCTCTCAGTCTCCTCACATGGCTTCCCCTCAAGGCCCTTCACCATGTTCATTGCCCTCCTTTGGACACTCTCTAATAGCTTAATATCTTCCTTACATTGTGGTGCACAAAACTGCCACAATGTTCAAGGTGAGGCTGCCCCAGTGCACAGCAGAGCAGGACAATCCCCTCCCTCGCCCGGCTGGTGATGCTTTGCCTGATGCCCCCCAGGACATGTTTGGCCCTCCTGGTTGCCAGGGCACTGCTGACTCACGTTCAACTTGCCTCACGGGAACTCTGTGAAACAGTGTTGAGATCAGGCAAAGGATTAAAATCAACTCAGCACAGAAAGTTCTGCTGACTTAGACCTTCTGCAGAAGTCTCTTTTTGAAAAACAGTCCTGAAAAGAGCCGCATTTTTTCCAGTCAGATGCTAGAAAGAGTATCCAGTGTAAAACACAGTCATCTCTCCATTAGGAGCCTTGAAGATTAAAGCTGATTCAGCGCTGCACTTTTTACTGAGCAGTCCCAATACAAAATTAGGATGCATAAATTATTTCTTTTAAAAAATGTTACTAAGGAATACAATACTGATTGTAGTCTTCCGGGATTTCTGAATTCATTTGACAAACTTCACATGCTCATCTAGAAATAACAAATGCTTGCTGAAACCCAACTCCTTTTCAATCTTACTCAGCCAACAAGTTATGCCTTTTTTATTTTTAGGGAAAAAAACACATTAAAGTGATGAAGTAGCCCCTATAAGAGGAAAATCGCATTTCATTTAGTCCACGCTGATAAAATTCCATTAACGTTTCAGTCAAATCAGTCTTCTGAATTTTAAGATGTAACTTTAAAGGCCCCATTGATGGATTGCTGCTGTACTCAGGAAACATTAGTACATTGTTAAAACGGCAGGAATTACCCAACAACGTCTCTTAGGAAAGAGGAGCTAATTTCCCCAAAAGAGCAGAAATCGGGCAGGGAAATAAATTACCCCTCCAGTACAAAACTGTTTATATTTTAGTTCTGAATTGTTTCCCAGTGTGGAAGAAATTTTTAAGAGCGGACGCGAGAGAAGTCCCTTGAGCCATTCAAACCGATTCCCCAGGAATTTTAGTGACCGCGGGTGTAAGTGGGCACTTTCGGGACAGAGGAGCTCCCCTTTCCCGTCCCAACCCCGGCACAGCCTCGGCAGGGCTACACGAAGCTGAGCAGTTTCATGCCCCGCAGGGGCACCGAACGGGACATCCACCCGAAAGAAGGCGGCTTTAGAAATGACACACGAGTTTCGCTGCGGAACAGCATCGCCGGGACGGCACCGCCGGTCACGCACTACGGGCGAGCGCCGCGGCGAAGTTCAGTGGTCTCAGCCGAGGGATGTGCAACCCCCGGCGAGTTCACCCGAACTTCAACCCGCCGGCGGACCGGCCCGCTCTCGCCGACACCCGAGGGGTTCCAGGAGCAAGGCGCTGCCCGCCGTGCGGGGCTCCCCGGCCCCGCTCCGCCCGCACCCTCCCCTGCCCCCGCCACCGCTCCTGCCGGGAGTCCTGCCGAGAGCGCGGCGCCCCCGGACCCACCTGGGCTCAGGCTGCTCTGGAAGTAGAAGAGGACGACCAGGAACGAGCCGAAGCCGGCGGCCAGCACCAGCCGCAGCACCAAGCTCCGTCGCCGCATCCTCGGCCGCAGCCGGGCGGCGCAGCGCCCGCGGCCAGGGCCCGCCGAGCCCCGCCGAGCCCCGCCGAGCCCCGCCGCCCCGGGCGCCGCTCCCGCCCCGCCCCGCTCCGCGCCCGGGGCCCCGGTACGCTCCCGCCGCCGGCAGGAAGTGACACGGGGCGGCTCAGCCGCGGGAAGGGGAACTTCGCCCCCCGAGTGCCCCGCTGGGCTCGCCCCGTCCAGCCCCGCCGCGGGGGCGGGGGCCGGGGGTGCGGGGCTGGGGGGGGTTTCCTCGCCCGGTGCCGCGTCCGCTCCCTGCCAGCGCTCGGGAGTGCGCACTTCCCTGCCGAGCTCCCGTCACGGCTTTAAAACTCCCCGAGGGGAAGGGAAGAGTCGCTGATGTGCTGGCAGGCTCGGGAGTTTCCTGGTGACTTTTCTCAGCACGGTCAGTGCTTCGTAAGCATGGCAAAGTTTCGTGGCCTTAAAACACACCTCTTCTTCTTCTTCATTTTTAGTATTTTTTTTGGCTACCCTCGGCCCTGCAGAGTTTTACTGAAAGCAATAATGGTTCTGACTAATTCTACCTCAAGCAATAAATTTCTATAGAAGGAGGACAAAATTGTCTACTGCTCTCGGCATGTTTTTGGAAAGCAGAAGCACAAAGTTCTCTTACTGCATCCCCTATCCCCCAGGCTCTGTAATCACAGGCAGAACCAGCCCTGAGCTTATGTTGCCCCAGTTTTGAAATAGCAATGCTCTTCACTCAGCTCTGTAAAACACTCAAGATCTACTCAAAGGCCACCTGCCAAATTAGAGAGCCAGGCTGAGAGCTGGATTCCCACTGACAACACTCATTCCTGCTTCTCTTCAGCCCCCAAACACTTAACTTTAAGAAAAAGAGGACAGCTCAAGGAGGAGCCCCTGGGAATGATAAAGAAAGCCTGGGTGCATGCACATGCTGGGCTTCATTCTGCCCTCATTTAGAGCAGAGTAAACCAGGAGGAGAAATTCATTGCAGTGAAGGAGGCTGAAATGAAGTAAAAACACGCACAGCATCTTGCAGGCCAAGTTGAGCTATGACCATGGAATTACAGAGGTCTTTAAAGTCCCTGTTGGATGGTCTAGAGAGAGGCAATAAAAATGAGACCACAACTGAGACTGTAATATCCCTCCTTGCAAGAGCACACCAGTGTGTGCAGTAACCAAGCTGGAAAGATAACCTCAGCATCAGAGCCTCTGCCTGTTTGATATGTGCAGGGAGGGACTGTGACCTCTGTCACAGGCAAGTGAGACAGATAGTGCTAGGGGAGAGCTGCTGGCTGGGAAGGACTCTGCAGTTGCAGCTTGCTCTCTGTTGCAAGGGGTGCAGTAATTTTGACCCCTTGGTGAGTTGCAAAGATCTGGACTCTGCCTCACCTGTAAAGATGGGCTGAGAAACCCCAGGGCCAAAGAGACTACCTGAATCCAAGTGGGGAGGAGAGCTGGTGAGTGTGAACAAATTTGGTCACTTTACAGGTGTTACCCTCGTAACAGCACTACGAAATGAAAACTCCCTTTATTTTTGTTTCTGAAGAAGCTTCTGGTAACCTCAGAGGGGAATAAAGACTTATGGGTTTTGTCAGTATTAGAAGAGACCAGAGTGGTTCTGTGGGTGTCCTCAAAGCATGTCTGGGGCTGCTGTCCTTGGGGACAGAGTGAGGTTCACAGCCTGAAGGCGTATCCAGCCTGTGCAGTGGGAATTTCCTCCCAGTAGCTTTTCAGGAGGTGGATGTTTTACTCAAGACTGCTGGTGAATTTTTCATTATCTGTATCTCACAGTACTGAAACACCAGGAAACCTAGCCCAAGGCTCTTAGGGGAGCTAATGAAAATAATCATCCCTTTGGCCCTGCCTCCCCGGGTTCACCAGGGGAAATAAAAAACATAGAGTTGACCAACCTTCACCCATAGTTGGAAATTCCCTTTAAAGAAAATACAGTAAAACGTCCCAGTTGAAACTCAGACACTGACCTGTTGAGTCCTGCTGCCTGCTGTCTGTATTTCATCCCCGGGGGCAGGGCCGGGGCCATCTGTGTTCACATCAGATATGCGGGGCTGGTCCTCCAGCAGTCCGAGGTGAACGTGCTGCTCAGGTCCGCAGGGCTAGAAGGGGAAGCTCGCCATGAGGATTTCATGGGATTCCTATGTGGACTCAGCTGCAAATGCACCCTTTTTAGAAGGACAAACACATTTTCCAACAAATCCCTTTTAGAAGGACAAACACATTTGCAAGGGGGAAGAGGTGCCTTATGGTAAGGACTGACTGGTGGCAATGGCACCAGCTGCTGGGGGGTCAGGCCTTTGTTGTTGCCTATTTCTACGTGTCTGATAAAGCTCCCTGGTCACACATGCTGCTGCCTCATACCATCCCCCTCCCCCTGCAGCCCCACCATACAGAAAAGAAAGAGCAACTCTAGCCCATTAAGACAGACAACAGTGGCTGGCCCTTACCTGAGAAGAAAGGTGATCCCAGATGTGTAGAAGGGCAGAAGATTAAGGTCTCAGAGTCTCAAATTATTATCCCAAGCTATCTCTAAAGGAATCATCAGATTCAGTCTGCACTGGAGAAGCTCCTCTCTCCCTCCCCGGCACCACTGGTGGCTGGAGAACAACAGATGCACAAAGCACACATGAAAATACAACTTCTCGGCAGCACACGTGAAATGGCAAGCACTGATCCTGGCTCTGTTAATCTGCCACTTTACCAGGTTAATTGGAAGAATCAAGAAATGAGTATTTGCTATGGAATGGCAATGGCTCCTTCCCTGACAGGCTGTGAACACCCCATGGAAGGGCCACCCTGCTCCCGATCTGCACTGCCTCGCACCATGCGGTTCAGACCACGGCTGGAGCTACTTATGACTGCAAAGGCAACACTGATAACCAAAAGTAACGGTCAAAAAGTACTAGTAACATGGTGCAGAAGAAAATTACTTGTTACTGCTGAGGCCTGAACTGCAGCTGACTTGTAGGTGAAGAGGGAATGCTGTTTGCCTGCAGAAAGATGCTGTGCCTTTGATACAGTGCGTGTTTGATTCCCTCCCTGCTCATTAGTAGTGCTCGTTATTGTCTTCTCAGCAGGTTTCTCCCACATGCCTTGCTTTTTCCCAGGACCTTGGTGCCACTGAGTGAGATTAACCCCAAGCTTTGGTCTGATGACCATGTTGAATAGAAATTAAGCAGCGTCCAGCTTCAGCTGAAAACCGAGGAATCTATTGAACTCCTCCCCGAGTTCTGGTTGACCAGTAACGGTGAAAAAGAGCCTTTCTAGGGGATATTTTAATTTTGCACCCAGTTATTTAATTCTGGAGCCTGGATGCCACAGAGGCAGTTAACCCTGGCCTCATGCCGGTGAGACTCCCATCTGCTGGTGGCCCAGCACCGGTGCACTGACTGCTGCCACAGCCCGGGGGTTCACCGAGGGAGAAAAGGCTTGGACAGGGACGTAGGGAATGACATTGATGCAGTACAGGCTTCTCTCAGACACCAGCAGCTGGGGAGCTGCTCCCAGAGATGACTATGGGTATGTTTCCTAAGAACTGTGTTAGACATCGTCCGACCTCCGGGATTTCCATGGCCCCCAGTGTATCTTGATACTCAAGGCTTTGTTTTATATTTTATGGCATCACTGTAATGTGCTGACTGAGAGGGACCTTGCAAAGCCCCAACCCATTCCCTACTTGAGTAGATGTGTGTGCAGCTGGTTCTGGAAAATTCCCTGCGAGGGACACCTAAGATCTTGCCAAGCAATCCCTTCCAGATCTACAAACCCATAAGAAATTTTCCTACCACCTTATCTGGAACATCCCTGTCAAAACTGGGACCCATGACATTTTGTTCTGAAAGGCAAGCAGGGTGCCAGGTTCTGTCACCTTTTTTTATTAACCAGGAAAGGTCACTGCTGCTGATAGCACTGAGGTGGAATACTTGCTTTCTCAAGCAGTGCATTGATTTCCTATAATTTCCTGTAGTCCTTTGCACCTGCAAAATGCAACTTTTCAAATATTATTTCATAAAAACATGAGTGTTTATGCTCACTTTGCACTGACACCTAACAGCCATAGCTAACAGCAGCAGAGAATCATGCTGGGGTGGACCTTTTTACCACTAAGTGCTGGAGTAAATATTTCCAAGGTCAGTATATAAAAGAAACAGGTTGGATAAAAGGTAGAAATAACATTAAATACCTCTGGAGAAGTAAATGGAAAATTAATAATAACATATAATAAAACACGATGCTTGATAGACTTTTAAAGTCTATGGCCAGATTTTGACACTTGTTCATACAAAGTAACATTGTTGCCTTGAGAAATCTCCCTGGGTTTAGGGGTACAGGGCAGAGAAAAAGCAGCCAAAGGCATTTCACACCCTGGGGAATCCCACTGATTTGTAGGTTTGACAGTGTATGTCGCCTAAAGTTAAGCAGGTTCATATGCCTTGTCAGACAAAAAAATACGAAGGGTTAGAGTAGTGCAAATAGCATCTGATCCAGAGTAGTCAATATTGTAACCTGGCTAATTCCATAGCTTGCCAGCCTTGCTATTCCCACTTCCCACTCTCCTCCTCTTGAAAAAAACCCACCCCAATGACTTCCCAGGAATCCTTTTGCAATTATCCCCTGATATCCTTGAAAATTTCCCTAGAGACCAAGGAACTAAAAACTGGGCTGTCTCTTCTCGTTTTGAAATGCTGGCCTCTGTCAAAATAGATTTCAAGGGATCATTCCTTTAACTTTCTTGCTGCCACAATTTAAAAATAAAATAAAAAATAAAGCAGCAGCTGTTTTCTTTTAAAAGCACCAGTGGTGATGGGAGCAAACCAAATTACAGGCTCTGAGGACTATTCTCTGCCTGCATCTACTGGAAATTTCATTGGCAAGATGGAAACTCCCATCAACCTTTTTATTCAGTGGTGGCAACTAGGGACTTTGTTGCCTTTTGTACCAGGCATTTATATTTCACTGGTTTATATACTGTTCCCAGTTGGGAGCTCGTTTTCTGCTGATGTCTGATTTAGATGCTCGCATGAGGAAGGGATGTGATTTACAGGTACACACTGGAAAGCCAATTGACCTTGATCTGAGCACAGCGTTGGGAGCTGCAGTTACTTCGGCAGCAAGAGCAGCAAACCTGTCAAGCCTCCCGCTAGGAGCAGGGTCGGTGTTCGCTTCCTGCTCTGCTGTTTCTTGCACGTTCACAGCAGAAAGCCACTGCCTTTGTCCCTGCTGCCCAAAGCAACTGGTCGGTTCTGCCTGCCACCCCTGTGAGAGCTTCTCAGCACAACTCAGAGGGAGGAGATGGAGTGAAGCAATTTTCCTGCTGTGTGACACAGACCTCCTGCGAGCAAGGCTTTGCACAGAGCAGGGACTTGTACGCTCAGTGCTCGTTTGTACAGCCTGATTATGGTGGCTGGGAAAGAAGACTTAGAGCACTTCAAGCACAAATAGGTCTTGAAGGAAAAACATGCATTTCAAGTCTACTCCGGAAGTGGGAATTTTTCCCTCTCCTTCCTTAAGCTGTTGCCTCCTCCAAGGAAGAACTGTATCTGCAATATCATGAGGGCTCTGAAGGGAAGGATAAAGGCTGTTGAAACAGGATCCATAGGATTTTACCTGGCTCACAAACACCTAACTCAGAACAGGTACATTGTCAGACTTTTCACAGGACCTAAATTACCTTCTCTTGCAGATTTCTCAGTATTAGTGGCCACTGAATATTTAATATTTATTAAAAATATTTTCTGTCTTAGTCTTACCTTACGCTGCAAATCCCAATAAATAACACCAAATCCTGTGGGGAAAAAAATATACAAATACTCCTATAGTTATATACCCAAATCCCTCTGGGCAGGATGGACACTCAAGGGCCCAAGCCTGTAATATTTGAACTGATGGAAAAGCCTGACTGCATCCTATGTCTTGCTGCATCACCTCACAGTGGAACACAGCAGTACTTAAATCCCTGGGGGACTAAGAAAGCTGCCCTACTGCCTGAGTTTGGGATTAAAAAACAAGCACAACTTGTCTTCCTCAAAGAAAAGGGACCCTTCTCATGATGGCCAGATCCACGCCAGGACTCTTTGAGGATGTGGTGCTTACCCTGGTAGGAATGACTGGGTTCAGACTGGTGAATAGAGGTGCTACATGTGTGCCAGCATGTTTTGACTGGTCAATCTGGTGGCTCTACTACTGGAGAGCATCCATGCAGAAGACAGCCAGGCAGCCTGTCTTCTAGGAGCTGCTGTTGGCTTATAGGAGAGCAGAGCATGCACACAAATCTATTTGTCCTGAGTATTGTAGCATAGCAAACAAAATACTGGTGGTATTGAAGCCAAGTAACGGGCAGGAGAGGGACTGCCAGATTTTATTACACAGAAATGCATCTTCTAAACCCAGTAAGAGCCACATGAGCACCTCCCCAAGCTTACACTATGCCATCAGTCTAATATCACAGTGCCTTCCAACTGTGCACCAGAAGTGACTAACAACTGTCCAAAGTTTTGAAACTCCTCCATAAACTGAAACTCTTCCAAACCAGGAAAAACATTTTGTTTTCCTACCATCTACATCTGGAGGGAACACAGCCGGGAGCCTGCATTACTGGGTAGTCCTAAACCTCACAGTAACTCATCATGACCTTCTCAGGGTGTTTGGAAGTTCAGTGCTTGCAACCCTGTTAAGTTTCTGTCTGCATTCAGGTCCTATTGGACCTCCCCAGCAGTGGCAGGTGAGATGGGCACAACATCTGCACCACACGCTGATTTTGCTACCACAGTTCCAGCATGTCAGAACAAGAAATTCTCTCCTTGGAGCCCAGGCACAGTTTGTATTCAAAAGATTCCCAAACTGGGGAAACAGGGGCTTGGAGATGCCATTGGGGTACCTCCCCATATTCCAGGACAATTTGAGCACTCTGCTCTTTAAAGCATTTGGCTGAAGCTGGAGATAAGGAAGCAGGAGGCAGTGCTTGCCCATGCAGGCACAGTGCCTTTGCTGATGGATTTGCAAGCCGAGGATTCTTAGTTTGAAGCCTGTAATGAAAAGGCCAGATCTTTGGCTGCTATAAGCATTTGCTCAGAGATTGTATTCATTTTTATCCCAGTTGAGGAACCACATTCAGGAAGTCTAATACATATGTTTGATAGAAATAAATTTGTTAACAGTGTGCTTTTGTATCTTCACAGAAGGTATAAACCAGATTATTCTAAGCTGGGCTTTATTTGCTTGGAAGCCTGTGACTCAATAACAGAGACAAGCCTGGTATCTTAGGAGCAGAGCAGGTAGTGAAGGCTACTCAGAAATCTCTCTGAAAAGAATTGTTTCCTGGACTTCTGTCTATTTACATTGACTTGTTCATGACCAGAATCCCAGGACCAAATAATCTGGTTTTGTCATCTTCTACATCCATCCATCCAGGAGCCAAGATATTAGCACAAGAGAGACCCTGGTTTTAGTACCTCATCTGCAAAGTCCCCTTTCTTAACACAGCAGCATCAAACATGAGATTGTGATCTGAGGTATTTCATTCTCCAACTCTCCAGGTTTGAGCAAAGGCAAGTTTGTCCCTGAGAGTGGGGTGAGGGACTGTACTATGGGGATAAGTGCTTGTGGCCAAGCAGAGCATCTTCTCAGCCTGGAGGGGCATTACATGCTGGAGAGAGCTCTCTTCCCTGCACGTTCGTGCTGCTGTGATGCACACAGACATCTGAAGTGGCTCCAAATGCAAAAGGAAGGGAAAAAACCCTACTCTGTAAATGACAACATAAATTGCCAGCAGTGGTTAGAGCAGTACTGTAAAAGTCTCTTAAACGAGAGAATGAACATTCTGAGAAATTTCTTTCTCCTTAAAGCCTTGTGTTGTAGTCAGGGACAGAAGTCCCATTTGTTCCTGTCCCTCTCGCCTCAGAGAAACTTGGGAAGGTCTGTCCCTTCTCCCCTCAGCACCCCATGTCCTGACAGCATAACCAGATCATCCAGAAATAGTGACATTGCTGAAACTTTCTACAGTGATGCAGCCTGGCCCAGGGGAAAGAGGAAAATGAAAAAAGACAACTGTATAAAATGACATTTTCAAAGAAAACATGTGGCTTAGGTGCTGCCCTCATTGACCATGTCCAGATGAATTTTTGGGTTCCTAAATCTCTTTAGAACAGCTGAAACATTGCCTTGTGAATAAAACAGAGTTTCTTGTTTACTGAAGGAGGTATGATTAAAATAATCATCACCATCTAAATACCATTTGTGAGACTGTACCCTGCACATACTGCCACAAAGTCAAACCCAGGTTTGTTACTGCAATTTTAGGCATAAAGAAGTAATTGCATATGCCTGGACATGACAGGGCTGGTCAAACCCAATTCAAAGAGCTTCTATTTCATGAAAACCCTGGCTGAAAAGGCATATAAATATTCTTAGTCCAGCACTCGTTCATGACACTCTGTGTTTTCACTATTCTAGGAATCCTGAGATACTATTTTTATTTAGACTAAAAATAATAAAAGCTTTTCTCCAATCCTCTGGGTGCCCTAATTTAATTATATCTGCATTAGGAAACTCCAGCACTGCTAAACTCAGACACCCACTGTCCCATGTCTAGGAGGCATATCAAGGAGGTGTGGTGTCTTCCTCCACCAGAAACTCTATCCAGAGATGTCTTTTGCAAAAAGTTTGGTCCTGGAAAGGTACCAAATCAGCTTAGTATGGAGTGGAGAAAGCTCATTCCAAATCTCTGAGCCACTGCAGAGAAAGCCAAGACAGCTGGCTTCTTTCTTTCATAAAGAAATCTTTCAAACAAGGACTTCACTCCAGTGCCCAAGATAGACAGAAGGGAACAGGGCATTGGATTTGCAGCTGGAGTTCTTATTACTGCCACAATTAGTTAGGGAAAACCAGCCCAAGTAGCCCTGCAGTCAGCAGCCCAAACCACTTAGATCAAAGGTTTGCAGGTAATACCTTAGACTCTTCTTGCAGATGTTGGCCCTGGAGTGATGATTCATGAGTTTCTGCATCATATGCTCCCAGGAACTTTAACCTGTGAGTCCCAGTCTCAGTTTTCAAATGTTCTTAGTTGCAGCCCAGTGAGAATATGGCTGTCCCCTACTATGAGAGACCCTGGAGGGGGTACCAACATGACCTACAAGGTGACCTTCACTTTAGGCACAAATAGTCTGCTCAGGGCATGGCCAGACTTCCTCTCAGAGCACTTGGCTTGTAAGGCTTGTACTGCTGAAAATGTTCAAGAACAGCCTGACTGCTACCAAATCTATATATTGATGGCAGCTGACTTGTGTACTTTTTAAGAGGTTGTTGTATTTCCAGCTGTTTACAATGAGACAGGCTCTACTCTTTTCCATAGAGGTATTTCATTCTCCAACTCCACAAATCCACAGAAACACCCATGAACCTGACCTTCTCTGAAGTTTACCATCAGGAAGGGAGGGAGAGAAAAAACTGATTTGTTTCTACAGATGTTTTCAGCAATAGTGTGATTTCAGCAAAGCCAGAGAGAATTCCAATGCCTCTCTCAGCCGAGGAAGAAAGCACAGTCATATGCCTTGCCCAAACCCTCTTTCTAATGAACAGTGGAGCCAGTGTCACTGGAAAAAAAAATTAAAATGAAGCAAGCAGGGTGTTGTTTTTTTTTTTTTTTGGTTGTTATTTCTGTGGTTACAGCTAAAAGCAGCAGTAACAGGTTACAGCAGAAACTGAATATGCTACTGTGCAGAGGTTCAATTCAGTGGACTGGGCAGCCTTAAATTGCTTTTTAAACTTCATAAATGAAACAAAACACGATTATCTCTTTCGGTGGGGGCATGTTCAGAAAACACCAGCTGGACACAGTACAAGATAGCTCAGGCATATGTTGTGAAGTTTAAAACCTGAAGCAATTAGAACTGCACTGAAGCTCACTCTGTTTTACTTCCATTTGGCATCCCAGAGCTAATGGAGCGGAGGAGCTTGAACAAAGTGCTACAGTCAGCCTCTCTGTGGCTTATGCCCTGAAATGCCCCTGGCCAACAATATCATACTGCAGTCCTCCAGTCCTTCAGAGGGATCTTCCAAATGTGGCATGGGGGACTAAAGCCACCCCCAGCCTCCTGGTTTTAACAAAGAAAGACTAGAAATACCTAATAATTAGTGAGGAAATAAAAAACTGCTGCTCATATTGCAGGGGTGGCAGAAAAGAACATGCTCTGAATGAAATATAAATCTGTGCTGGACTGCAACATGGCTCTCTTCCAAGCTTGCATGGAGTGTGCAGGTTGAAGCTCCCTGTTCAGAGCTCCCCTTTGCACCATGAAGCTGGTGAGAGCTGGGGCTGCTGCTGTGCCTCAGCTTTCTGCTAAAGGGGGGTCAAATCCCTCTGGGCTGAAAGCACTGAGTTCATGTCACTTTTTAATGATGTCCACAGACCATGTGGAAAAGCTTCGTGCTGCCCAGCAAAGCAGCTGAAACTGAGCTGTAAGACAATCAGTGAGAGGGGATCATGGTTATACATTATCTAGAAATATGGCTGGCCCAGCATATAAACTCTGGCTCCATGCAAGGAAAAGATTAGGAATTGGGGAGAAAACGTAATAAAGGTCTGTTATTCTGACAGTTAATTCTCATCCACACTGCAGTGCAGTATATATGGCTTTACTGTAGTCCTGTACCTTTTATTCCCAGTCCTCTGTGTGTGCGTCTGTGTGTGTGTGTCTAAGCAGCTGTGTGGTGTTTAACTGCCTGCCAGGTTAAACCATGACTATTGTCCTCTCCTATTCTGCTCCCCTAGCTGTATTTTCTCTGCTAGTTGTTTTGTAGCCAGCCAAACTATTCCTGCAGAGTCCAGCAGAGATTCACGGTGTTAAACCAGCCAAGTATGCAGTCAAGCCGAATGCTGGCTTTCCAGAGCCTCCTCTGAAGATATCTAAAGCTTGACAAAGTGGGCATGACTCCATGGGTCTCGTGAGCTACTGCCTGACTACACAGGAATTTATAGTTATGTGGTTGCTACAGCTTTAGCTGAAGAAGTGACATGCTTAACTAGTTTTCCAATGAAATCTTAATTGGACTATGCAGAAGCCAAGAAAAGAAAACCATTTTCAGCTGGAGTCTCCCAAATGTGTTCTGCAATCAGTCAGGACAGAAGAGAGAAACCCAATCCTAAGTCACAGTCTTTGTGACCAAGGTTAGGAATGGCAGTGAATGACACAAAGTAAAATCTTCTCATCTTGAATGCAGCATCTCAAACACCTGTCCTGCATTCAGAGAAGTCTGATCTGTGATTTCATGTTGATGTTTGTGAGTGTGACAATGAAACTTGAAAAATTGCTATGAGGAAACTGTAAAGGAAAAGGTATCAATCAACAGCAGCATGAAACCACTTCATGTTCTTCCTTAATGTGTTAAATAATGGCTGAATAGAGTAAAAATATGTAACAGCTGAATGAAATATTAGACTGTACAGAAACAAATGGCAGTGCTAAAATTATCAGCTTTTCATGCATGGAGAAGTAATGCTAGTTCTGTATGGACTTAGCCATCACAACTTTCCATCCAGTCCAGCTTTTGAAACAATTAATCTCATGGAAGCCAGAGCAGGAAATCCTGCTGGGGAACCAAATGTTTTAAAAACAGTACTTTGATGAAAGATCCAAGAGCAGTGAAAGCAAATACACCTGACTTTCTGGGCTGCAGTCAGCAAAAGCCCCCCTTAGCTGCAGTGACAGATGTGAGTATCTCTGTTCTCCTGAACCAAGTCTCTCTTGCCAACTTTAAATCACATTAAGTGATATTCAGTAAATATCATATTAGCTAAGTAGGGGAGAAAAAAAGTTTTCTTTTACTAGTTTCAGATATCTGGTTTTCTCCTTATCAAAAAAAGCCTTCCACCCACCTGCCCTCAAGAATATTGGCTGTAAAATCAATCATCAATCTGAAGAAACCTGAAGAAACTCATCTAGCACAAGCATGTCCCAGGACATTGGTGTCCATACCCTCTCCAGATACAGGTGCCATTTCTAACAGTACAGGACTTGGTACTAAATCAGCATCTGAATAACCCCAGTTCCCAGGATGCCAACAGACACCTGAACAGAGGCAGGTGCCAGAATGGTTCTCTGAGACAAGAGTGAACTTGTCCAGGGAAGATACTGAGAAAGCAGGAAAGGCAATGTCATCTCCCAATTATGGTGGCTGGTTCCAGAGGGGTTGTACAACTGAGTAATGTTCAGAATGTCCAGACTCATGCAATCAACTAAAATCAGCCCATTTGATGACTTCAGAGGGGGCAAAAAGGTACATCCTGGGACAGATTTTCAAGGATCAGCTTTGCCACACAGAGGGGAAATAGATGTGAAACCCCCAGTGTATTCAATTAAGAGAGATAGAAAGGGGACACAGCAAACTATTCAGCTTGGATGGTGGAGTTGAGGACAGAAGCAGGGAAAGCAAGTTATGCAGGAGACAGACTGGAACAGGAGGCAATGAAATGGGCTGTGATTTTACCATTTGTTTCATACAGGCTCTCAGGGCAGCCCTGCCTGACACCAGAAAGCACATCCAAGACACGACAAGCTTCAAGTTCAACATATGTGGGTGGTAGAATTTCTTTCACAAAAGGGATAAAAACCTCCACCATAACCCAGAAAGTAGTAAGAACAAGATTCAATAATACATCTCCTTAATCTTGGTCAAAGAACAGCTGAAACATTTTCCTAGAATCTAAAGCAAATTAATCAGCATGAAGCAGACACTCTGTTTACAAAGTTTCAACCCAAATAGTTGCAATTTGGCAAACCTATAAGCAGCTGAAATGAATTATTGTTTCTGGAATTGCTGGTCCATTCTAGCAATAGGTGGTATACCTGCATCACTTGCCATATGCACAAAATCCAGTATTGTGATGACAAAGACAGAAATGAAGGCTGATGATGTTAATCACTAAAACCTAAAGCATTGTAAAGAAATCAGGGGAAGCAGGTTTTTCCTTGGAGGTAAGAGGTGGTAATTTCACCCTCTCTTTCAGGGGAAACACTGGTTGCTGAATTTAAATTTTCACAGATCAAAAAAAAAAAGCCCTCCAGGTGGTTTCTAATCCATACAGTTAACCAAGTCTGTGAATTTTGAGACCCCCTCAGATAGGCAGCATCTTATTTTCGGAGCCTTTTTGAAAAACCTAATAAAGATTAAATGAGCAGCATTTTTATTATCCATTCCAACACAGGGGCCAGGAGTGGAAACAACAGGGGACACCATTGGGTCAGTAGGCAGTGAATGCACCAGCCTAAAACTTGGATTGACAGTTACATAAAAAGAGATTAGTATGATGACAGCATCCTGGGTTTTGAATTTAAATTCTTCAACCAGCTTCTAGGGGAGTATTATAACTATTACCCAAGCAAGGCAGGTGAATTGTCAAAGTAATTTCAAACAAAAAGAACCCCAAAAACTCACTGAGATGGATGTTTGCTGGGTGATACCCTTTGGGATCAGACTTTATTAAAGCACATCAGAAAGATGTGCAAAAGAAAGTCCTCCCAACTATCTTGTCAAGCAGTCCCCAAAGCCACACCCAGTGACAAGCTCTGTTCCCAGTTGACCATATTGCACAAATCCTGAGTAAAACCCATGGGAATCAACTGAGAATGCAGAGCTCTGCTCACACACTCTGCAGAACTTCCTGAAGCTGGCACAGGCAGGAGAAAAGCCCACTGGCCATGAGGTGTCAGCATTTTCCCCCAAAATTTCTGCTTCAGGAAGGGGATGCTCAATTCTTCATGGCAAGCTGCAACATGGTTTTAGTGATGCCACTATAAAAATACTTGATTCAGAAGAGACTGCATTGCCAGACTGGTTAATGCAATGAGGAACATGACATATTCATAGCTCGTTATGGCAAAAAGCATGCAGCCAAGTGTACAGTGAATCTTGAAAGCTTTGTAGAAGCCCCATAAATGTTTCTGTGTGCTAATGTGGTGAGAAGTATGCCCTACCAGTAGCCACTGGTAGGCTCTTTAACCAATTATACCTTCACCACCATTTTAAACCACCTGTTTGGCTCTTTTAACAAGGACTTCCAATCCACACTACCCTCTTCCAAACATCAAGAGTATATCTCCAGATCAACTGAACATGGACAAAGTAGAAAGTAAACAGAGCCATTACCAGAAAGGAATGAGACAGACTTCTCCCAGAGGCATGTTCTTACAATCGTCGCATCAAGATGAACTGACTTGGCTGTGATGGAAGAACAAGCCAGTGGCAGAGGGAAACAGGTGACTTGATTCCTGGTAGTTTGCTCCAAAAAGTTAATCCTTCCTGATGTCCATCTAGAGAAGCTTCTCTGACAGACATCCAGGTTTGTTATCCTGGTAGTTTCCCTCTCCCACCTCTGGGAACGCAGGTGGTGCAGAGAGCCATGGGCTTAGTGCTGAGGGTCAGTCTCTGAGGGAGAGCAGGTATCACTTTTTGAGGCTGTTAAGTGTTGTCAGGTGATCCCTGCCTGTCCTGCACCCTGTTAAGGCACCAGCAGCAACATGCTGCAGGAAGACAAATGATTTCAAACACATGCTACAAAAAGCCCCTCCATGTTACAATAGAGGATCTCTCCAAAATAATACTGACATGGAAAGCCCCGTGCCACAAGCTGGAATGCTGCCATCAAAAGCAGCTGGCTCTTGGCTTGAACACCCAACTCATGTGAGAATCAGGAACCTGGAGGGGTTTTCTGGCTGTTTTGATGACCTTTAACTACTAATCCAGTGTGGGTTTTTTTGTTCCTTTCAAGTGTTTTACTTACACATTCAGAGTGTAAGTTCACTTGCAGTTCACTTCCAGAGTAAAGGGTAAATCTGTCACTTTGCTCCAACTTGCCCTGGGAAAAGTTATGTTATCAGTGCAGCCAAACATGAACATGGGGGCATAGCCTGGGTTTTTATCATTTCAGCAAGTTCTGTCTTGTGCACACCCACAAGAGGGGGGATGTTCCTCCGGAGGTCATTAATCCATGGGTTACAGAGCTTGTGACTGCCAGCCACGTTGGGTGGACTGCCTTGGCTCTTGCAGAGCCCTTCCCATTGGGTTTTGACCACGCTGAACATTTACACAATCTAAGTATTTCTAGTATTTATTTCCAAATGCTCTCTTGGATCTTTGGAAGTGTGCACTGTCCTTGTTTGGGTCATCTCACTGGTGCTACTGCAGAGGAATTGTTGGCTCCTTGGCAGACACAAAGTACTCAGATCCTCCATTCCAGCTTGAGCAACCCTTTTGGGCAGCCCATAGTTTCTCAAACATATCTGTTATTCAAGCTTGCTTAACACAAAAGCAGCCATCTCTTGGCTTGTACTGAACACCCATCCCCTCTGAGTATCATGGACCTGAGGGGGTTTTCTGGCTGTTCTGCTCACCTGCAAAGGAGCCTGGAGGCAATGAGGAGTCCTCCTGCAGCACAGTGCATAGATGGGAAAGGATGCAGGACTGCCTGGAGCAGCCAAGCAGGCTGCAGTTGCTCTCCCCACGATGTTTTCAGAAGACAGGATGTTTTGCTCTGAAGGAAAAGGACAGAGAGTTGCAGAGAAATCAGGTATCTGGTTGAACTTACACAGATGCACAGGCTGTGTATGTTACTCTTACATCTTGAGATGTAAGAGTAACACTGATCTCCATGTCTCTGAGGGGAAGGGAAAACATTCAGCCTTCTACTAAATTCTCCTTATTTGCAGATTTATTTTATTTATTGAGGGTCTCTCACAGCTCAGGAATATACAGAAGTGTTCATTTAATTTACTGTCAAGTGCCACACTGCGGTATGTAGTGTTTCATGCACAGGCAGGATTAAAAGGTTTCACTGAACTGAAAAGCTGAGTTGCATTTCATCACCTACAAAGGGGCCAAACTCAAGAGAATGGGAGGAAAATAATTTTCTGTAGGTTGAAAGGAGACGGAAGTTAATGATCCCTCATGGTTAACTTACAGCCCCTTATTCATTGCGGGTGTTAATGTTAAGTCAGCTTCACTGCTGCCAACTTATCTCCTTCAAGACACCTTTAACTACTGATCCAATGTTTTTTGTTCCTCTCAAGTTCTTTGACTTACACATTCAGAGTGTAAGTTCATTTCCAGTTCACTTCCAGAGTAAAGGGTAAACCTGTCACTTTGCTCCAATTTGCCCCGGGAAAAGTTATATTATCACTGCAGGCAAACATGAGCATGGGGGCATAGCCCGGGTTTTTACCATTGTGCACACCCACAGTTCAATCCAAACAAGCTCTCACAGGGGTTTAGTTCTCCATTGCAGCACACAGGCTAGTCTGCTTGGATTGTATTTGGACATTGAAATGAAGTGTGGCTGAGAAACTGGCTCAATTTCAGCAAATGAGGCATTTCTGCCTGGGGAGCTCACCTGCACCATGAGAAATGAAGCATCTTGCAGAGGTGCAGGAGCTTTTTACCTGCAATGGGAACACTCTAACCCCAAAAGCTACACTTTCCCAAGGATGCCCACTGCAGCAGGCGGCCAACCCCAGTGCAGGTCAAGCCCAGGCTATTCAACTGGAGTGTTTATATCCAAACCTGCTCAGAGTGCTGCTAAGGACAGAGGGAATAATGCCATTTCCAGTCCAAAGGCAGCCTCTATCTGCAGAGAAGTTCTGCTGCTCTTTCAAGAGCAGCCAAGAGCAGAGTGTGCTCTGCAAACCCCCATCCGCCCACAAACAGCAGGAGCCTCTTCCCCCGACTGCCTGAGTGCATCCGGGGGGACCGAGCCCCCAGCAGCTGTGCTGATGCCACACTGAGCTGCCAGATCTGCTCAGATCCACAAAGGCACCATGTGCTCCCAAAAACATCCCCTGCACGTGCCTGTAATTTTGTCTAAATTCACCTTTGAACCTCGTGGGTTTTGCAGGCTCCCCCTCTCACCCCTCCACAGTGCAGAGCAGACAACCCCCTCTTCACTGCATTTGAGGGAAGGACTAGATAAATAAAAGCTGTAATAGAGAGGAGCACACTTCCCTCGCTGTGCATGGGGAGCATCAGCTGGAAAGAAGCCAAGTGACTACTGAGCCCTGGAAGAACAAAACAGCAACTGGTTTTTCTGAAGAAATACAAATTGAGGCTGAAAGAGATGTGAATTAAACAAAAATCCAAAGAGGAGCAACACAGCTACTGCAAAGCACCCAGCCCTCAGGAGGAAGAATGTTTATCCCCAGCAGTGCTGCTCTGCCGGGAGCCTCTCCAGCCACTCCCTCATCAGTGCCACGGATATAGTGAATTCCCATGAATGTCTTCTGTGACTTGTGCCAGCCCATCGATCGCAGCCAGCTGAGAGGAACCACATCTGAGGATGTAGGGCTGAAATCAGTCAACAGTAAATCATCCATGGGGGGGGGACATTCCTCTGGAGGTCATTAATCCATGGGTTACAAAGCCTGTCATTGCCAGACACATTGGGTGGACTGGTCTGGCTCTTATGCAGTGCATCCTGTTGGCTTTTGACCTGACTGTGCATTTACATAACATAAATATTTCTAGAATTTATTTCCCAATGCTCTCTTGGATCTTTGAATGTGTGCACTGTCCATGTTTGGGTCATCTTCTCGTTGCTGCCGCTGCAGAGGAAGTGTTGATTCCTTGGTAGAAAACAATGTGGTAACCCAGATCCTCCATTCCAGCTTGAGCAATCCCTGTGGGCACCCCACACTTTCCCAAGTGTATCCATTACTCCAGCTGACCTTATGCTGTATGCTAGTATTTTGCTTTTTGTCTTTCTCCCCACTCTCTGTAGTTGTTACAAGCGGTCACTGATGGCCTTTGGGCTGTGATTGACGGTGATTGACAGCGTAAGACTGCAAGACCTTTCTGTTCTAACCCCTATAAGTGGGGGAATAGTACAGCTTTGAAGTAAAAAAGGTTGTTCTTTTTTTCTTTTTCTTCTTGAGAACATCAAATCTTCTGGATCAGACAGGCCTTGCTCAGGGCAGTGTTCCTAGAAAAAAAGACTGGTTTAGCTTTAACCTCAAACTGCACCCTGAGCAGTAACAGGCCGTGGGTGCAGATGGATATAAATTCCTCCAGCTAAGTTTTGAGCTGTCCAGATGCAGGCAGGCTCCAGGCCAAACTCTGTTGTGCTGCATGAGTGTGGCGCTGAGCCCGGCACGGCGGGTCAGAGCCCTCCACACTCAATACCTTTTTTTTTTTCTTTTAATTTGAATCTCTTGCAATTTCCCTCACAAACACTTGGCTGCCAAGTGAATTGTGATTTACAGTGAACTACTTGCAACACCATCCATTCAGGGGAAACCACTCCAAAAAAAAAAATTTGCGGGGTTGCTTGAAGCACGCGCCGCGTGACCCCAGCTGTGGAGGAGGCGGCTCACTCCTTTGTCACCGTGCCTGGGATGCCAGGGATGAACGAGGCAGCTGAGAAACTCCAAACGCTGTGTGAAGCCGGGTTTCATTAAAATAAAATACACCAAGCGCATTGCGTGTATTGATTTGTAATTCTCACCAGTGGTTGCTTTCATAAAGTAATTGCAGATGCTCGCTCTTGTCGCCTGCAAAGAGAGCAGTCAAAATCTTTGTCTTGCTTAACAGCCTCTGCATCAAAGACCTCGTGAGAGGCTTGGACACTTTAAAAGGATCGGCAATTATCTGTGGTGCTGGCTTTGCATTTACTTTCCTTGCATATTCATGCCAGTGATATTTTAGCATGCGCATAACAGGAGGAAGCAAAGACTGACAGTGGGGGATCCAGCTGAAGTGAAGCAGATGTCTTTTAAATTCAGAACACATACAGCACAGTAACACTGAGTGATCGAACACAAACTAGAAGTGAAATCAGAAAAAACAGATTTTAATACTTGAAACTGAGCACTGTAGAAAGAACAAAGAGTCTGAGTGGTGCAAAACACACTTATATTAAAAAATTCTTCACTCTGAGAACCCTACTGCATTGCCAAGGACAGGTAAGGAATTTCAATAAACTTAGTTTTATGTTGACTGTGTCCCTTTAATTATTACTTTTTGGCACAGCACACAGGACACCTCCAGGCCAAAACACAAGTGATGTTGAAAGTACAACTGTTCCTTCCCTTTGGGAATGAAGGTTTTCTGACTGTTATATAAACATATTTGGATCTATTTTTTAGAGATTCCTCCCATTAGCAATTATATTATTAGCAGTGAGTCAGAGAGCTTTTTGCTGATGTTTTAAAATACTTAACTTAAGGTCAGAACCTACTAAACTTCACCAAGCAAGCAGACCTGGTGTGAAACAGCCTTATTCTCTCCGGTGGGATTGCTCTAATGAGCAAGGGTTGGTAGCATGTGATCTTAGATTGTGAACTATATAGAGCCACTTCCTTTTAATTGCAAGGCACTGGGCACATCCAGGCAAGAGCAAAACGTAAGGATAAAAGAGCAAGTTAGAGGAACAGGAGATAATTATAAAATGAAAAAGAACCAAGGGTGGAGGGTTTCTCTTTTTCCTGGTTAATCTGGGAAACTTATTCAACTGAGGCAGCAACCAGTGGTCATTAGAGGAGTGCTGTGACACACAGGCAGTAAAAAAAGCTCAAATCCAGGCTTTCACAATAATCACAGACCTGAAGGCAGACATGCAGTTTCTCTCGGAACAGCCTTCTTCTAAAAGCAGACCTGAAATGTAACCCACATGCCTGAGGCTATCTTTGGTGCAGAAGCCCTTCTGGATAAACCAATGTGATGAGTTCCTTGGCAGTGGAGCAGAGTTACTTATAGTTTTGATTTGGCTTTTGCACAGCACAGATGAGGCTGCGGGGAGAGGCCGGCAGGCTGGGGAGGCTCAGCTGCTTTGTTTTGCTGTTACTCACTTAGGATTTTATGAAATTTTGATCCATACAGATTAGACAACTGCCTCCCCTCCCACAGCTTAATTTCACTTGGGTTTCGGAGAAAGCTGAAAAAATGGAAATAAAGCTAAGCTTAAAGCATAGCTTCTGTTTTGGGCATGTGTCCACTGGCTTAAATCACATAAAAGGGTCGACTTCCCCTAGTTTGGAGAACATTTCAAAATACAGCTCACACTTTTCTCAAAAACCTTTTGATTTCCCAGGCCATTTGAATGGCCACGGGCTGGCTGCTGGTTGTGAGGCAGAACCACACGGGGTTTACACAGTTTTGCTTTTTGCTGGGGTATGTTTCTAGCAGAGCTTTTTCCTGCCAAAACCACAAAGGATGAGGCAAAGAGGAAAAATCTCCAAGGCTGTCAGTGAAACGACTCTTGAATAAGGTGACATAAGCCTCGCACACAGAAGATTAAGCCTAATCTCTGAAAAGGGACAGCAGAAAGGCTGGTAGGCTTCAAAATGAGCTACAACAGCTGTGTTTTGGTTGGCCAACAACTGCTCCTGCATTGGCTGCGGCTGGCTCAGCTCATGTGAACAAGTCAGATTATTAAAATACAGCGTTCAGCAATCCCATCCTCGGAGCACTTGACAGTGCTGCCTTCTCCTTTGTGTGTCACTGCTTTGGATGTGGTAACAAAGCAAAGCAGAGCGATAATGTGACGTGACAACAGAGTCTGTCCATGGTTCAAAGCAAAAGATACCATTTACTGGCTTAAAGCTTGTCTTTTTGTTTCGAAAGTACCTTCTACTTAGGGAAATGCATGCCCTTCTCTTTGTCTAGTTTAACTGCTGGGTTTAATTGGCCTTATTTTAGAGCATAATAGATAAATCAGCAAGACATGGCAGAATTCAGAATAAATCAAGCTAAAAAGCTTTTCATGACTTACTAGTCACCACAGAAGGAGAGAAACTGCCCATTTTCCACAGTAATAAGCTATGCTACCAACCTGAGGAGTAGTTTAAAATAATTAACAATACCAAAAAAGAAAGGGTGTGTATATGAGTGGTTCAGCAGAGCCACTCCACCCAGTACAATGGGAAAAAATTAACTGGGTGGACCTGCATTCCCGTGGCAGCTCAAAATGTCTTCTCTTTATATTTATGTGCCTGGAGATACACATTTCTTGCACATGATCACAAGCATTTAGGCAAAATAAGATCTTGAAAAGCAAAGCAAGATAAAACAACACACTCAAGGGAAAAAATGGAAATAATTTGTACAGCAAGATAAAGAGCAACTCACTGTGTTTTCAGGAGTGCTGCTTTCCTCCTTTACAGTAATTATATCATTTATTAGGCTATGTTTCCTGTATGATATTTGGAGTTATTGTGGGAGGATGTCATAACATCCAGGTTTATTAGATAACTTTGGGAACCTTGCTGCGGGAGACTAAAAGAGAAAAGAATGAAAGAGATAAATTGTCTAAGAAAGATCAAGTGCTCTGTTTGAATGCAAAAGGCACCACACACTTAATGGAAATGGGAAATAACTGTGCAGTGCCCTTTTTCCTGCAGATGTAGGATGTCTGGTATTCAGCTCTAACCTAGTATCTAGGACATCTCCCATACTGACAATAATCAGGAAAAAAAGGGATGCAAGTCCTGCCAGTTCCTGCTGGGAAGGAAGGAGATCAAAGGAGAAATGCATGTGCAGAAAGGCTGGGAGATCTGGAACAGGAGAAGACTGGAAGGAACTCGGGGGGGGGACGGGACAAAAAAGCTCGTGCTATACACCAAAAAAAGCCCACAATGCCCTTAAGCTGTTCTTTTCATGGAGGAATTGCTCAAAAGGAGTTTCCTTCCCATTGAAGGATTTCTGTATGACTCTACTCTGGGGCCTGGACATTTGAGGCTGATCAACAACCTTGCTGTTGATGGCAGCCTGGGGACCACAGAGCTCTGTGCCACCACTTTGGTACAGGAGCTTGAGGCTAAGGTCAGCCAAAAGAGTTGGCTGGGCTCTGACACAGGTTCAGACAATGTATTGTACCTTATTAGAGTTGTGTTAGTCCAGGTCTGGTCACCATCACCTCTTTTTTGATAATTTTGGTTCCTCAGGAAAGTCTGAGAATGAAAGGCAACACCATTCATTTCACCTTGATGACAAAGATACTGAATTAATACCTATTTTAAAAAAGAAAAGCCAACTGAAGTGTAGTTATTGTTTGGAAAACAAAAAGCATTATATCAGTTGTACAGAAAGAAATATTCAAAGTATTCAATTTTTTTTTTGGAGTCAAATCAACTTGATTTCCTCTCCCTCAATAGGATGTCCCTTTGGTATTTGATGTATTTTCTGTTTTTTGAAATGCCAATTTTGTTGTTATTGTTAGTGAAAAAGATGTTAAGAATCTTCCCAGAGTGCACTCATGAATAAGTGTTGAATTCATTCATTTCCTTAAATCCATCATCTTGGCTGTGTAATGTTACTTGGGGCAACAACTAGGTTGTGTGGGGCTCACTCCAGGTCTCTGCTCAACTGGTACCCCTGTGCAGAGCTGAAAACATCACTGAAAACATCCACTGAATGTGGACACTGTTGACATTAGCTCCTAGCTGGGGAAAGGTTTAAGCTCCACATGAGAGGTCTGTGAATAGATGTCAAACTCTTCTGTCAAGGTGGGTTTTTCCATGGCAGCATCATGTCCTGCCCCAAAAAGCACCACAGGCAGAGCAAAAGAGAATAGCATCAAGCTCTGCTCTGCAGCAGCATTTTAAAGCTGAAGGCAATTCAGCTTTGTTCATCTGGAGAGAAGAAATTGTTCTTCGGTTTTTGAGTGCTGGGTTTGTTCTGCACTGCTGCTAAGCTGAGGATTTTGCCTTTTTTTCAAACTTTGTCATCTGAGGAAATCCATATCTAGAGTAAAACAAGCAAATTCATCTTACAAGGGAGCAGTCACTAAGGAGGCTCTGTCTTAATGCAGAATTTGATTTTTTCCTTTTCTTCCATCTCCATTCACTGTCTGCATACAGCTACTCAGGCTTGCCATCTTCAGTGTCCCTGATTAACACTTTCTGCTGGAGTAATGCCATCTGCCTTATTGCTGTGTTGTCTCCAACATCTGAGCTGCAGAGCAGTGGTGTTACTCCAGTAGTGCAGTTGTATAATCACAAACTCTTTCACTGTGGTATGGAATGGTGGCTCTCTCTAAAACTGCAAGTGTAATTTGCTCTAAGGTATTTTGATTTTCAGATGGAGAATTGCACATGTGGATCTGAAGTCTTTTGGAGCAATATTTCCATAGTAAAAATGAGACTGGTGGTGACAGTTTTCATTATGGTAAAGGAGATGAATTCTTAAAACTTCTTTTGGCAAAATTAAACCCTTCTGCTTGGCCCAAAAAAATATAATTTCTCTGACTCAAATGTAGATCTGATATTTTGCTATTCAATTAAATATCTCTGCCCTCTTAGAGAGATTGCAGTTGTTACTCAATTTCCTAAACGTGGCACTCTGAGAGAGGGAGGGACTTGTTCACTGCTTTTTTCCCTGAGGCTGTATCTAGGATCTGCAAAAATTAACCTATAAGTGAGTCTTATGGTGCAGCTGCCTTGTATTTGCTGCACCATCGCCCCTGTAAATACAATTTTTTCATAAAAACAAGCCTATTAACATCCATCAATTCAGTCACTTCCATGACCTTGGCAGGTCAGTGTCCTTGATAACAACTTTCCTGTTTGTTTTAAGCTGGTTTCTCACATGCTCCTATAAGTGACCCCAAATAGCAGAACATGGGAACACATACATGCTAATCACTCAAAAAGCCCACAAAGTTTCATTTTAGGTCAATTTGCCTCAACAGCATCCTTTGAAGAGACCTTACTTTGGTGCGTGGGTAGGATGCACTGGACTCTGACCATAAGTGTTTTTCTGATTCACTTCCTTCACTATCCACTCCAGGTCACATTTCCCCAGGGAGATTTCCCACAGTCAGGAGGTGATTCCATATGTAGCAACCTACATAGCATCATCTGACCTTACCATGCACAATGTTTAAACAGTGTTGAGCAACTGACTGTGTCAGGGATGCCAGAGCTTGGAGCAGTGTGGAGTTCCAGGGGAGACACCTCAAACTGGAGATACAGAAGGGATGAGGGATTAGTTACAAAATCAAGAGTGATTTGGAAACTTTACCCGTTTCTGTAAGTACTGATTCAGTGAAGCACTTTTTTTCTGCACTCCAGTTGTAGCCAGCAGCATATACAGAATAAGGATTGAAATATTTTGAAGTGCTGTCACAGTGTGAATGATTTTCTTTAGAGCATAAAATCAGATTGCAAAGTTATTTTCTGTCTGCAGTGACACAAGAAGAATTTGAATGTAATCATCTCTGGCCCTGGGCATACAGAAGAGCAGAACTGGCCATAACTAGATTCTCTTTCATTCAATCCTTCTAAGAAATATAAAATCCAAAATAAACTCTGAATCTGGCTAGATGTCTCTTAAGAGGAACAGGATTTCTGCATAACTGAAACAGCATGGCTTTGATAATTTAAAAACGCATGATTTAATCATTTCATTATGCATACCTTTTCTCAGCAGGTGCCACAGCCTAAAACAGACAGAGACAAGCATTAGATAAAACAACATGCTTTCTAGCTGAAGAGATTGGAATCAAAGAGCTTAATCTTGCAAGGTGCTGATATCCTCAGTGCCTTTAGACTTGGCTGCAAACAGCAGGTGTGCCATGCACAGCTGAATTGAGCCTCAGCAGAGTCCTTCGCTCAGAAGAAACATCCTGCGGGATTACTTTGATGTTTCCCTTCCTTAGTGCATATCTGCCCATGTCCCACTCTCCTCCCCTTTATCTGCACATGAATGGTGTGAGGAAGAGTTCTGCCAGTGTCCTCACATGCACTGTCAATTCAGGCTGCTCAGACCGCCCCCACCTCCCCACCACGCATCCATCCAACATCTGTCCAGGCTGTGAAATCATCGTGGAAGAGACATGGATCTCAGATCTGCCTCCCCAAGTACCAAAGAGAAAAGAGATTGATTGTGCCAAGTAAAGTATCAGCACAAAGGCAGGTTTTAGCTCTTTAGAGCATCACCCATTCCAGACAGAAAGCCACTACCCCCAGCACAGCCAAGGACAAGTCCCTCGGATCCCCCAAAGGACATGAGACAGACCAGCCAAACCTGTCTGAAATCTCTGCAGGGGACACCCGGGGTATCCCCACCTAACAGTCTGCACTAAATTGCTTCAAACTCTGTGGTTGAAGCCCCCCCACAGGAAAGAGCAGGGACTACAAACTCAGCATCTTCACCACGACTCGGCAGGTAAGAGAACCAGAGCACGCAGCCCTCTCTCTGCTAGAAAGGAGGCTGAGAACACCGACCAGTTTCCTGCAGACCTAAACTGGATTAATCCAGTGACCCAAGGAGGCAAAGCTCAGTCCCAGGTCCTAAAATGTGGTCTCATGGCCAATTAAATGCTGTTCAAAGGGCAACAGAGCATCAGAGAGCGCTTTGATCTCAGAGATGCCAGCCAGATGTGTAATATCTACTCAGGTGTTTGCCAGGGATCAGTTTACAGTCCTTGCACATTAGACAGACAGGTTTCTTCCTGGGTTTGCTAACAGAAGCAACAGTTCTCACAAATCACAGAGAACAGAAATAATCCCTACCTTTTTAAACATCAAAAACTGTAAAGCTTCACAGCTGCACAGTTCTGAAATTGAATTGAATGACTTGACTTGCCAAAACCAGAGATCAGAGTTCTAGGTCTTTCATGCCCCAGCTGAAAGCATCAATAGCACTCAAAGAAGAGCACAGTGCTGCCTTTCAAACACCAAATGTGGCTTTAGAAGCATTATTTGGTCTTTACCTTCAAACACGGTAACCTCAATTCAAAATGAATGTGAAGTAAAGAAAACTGACTTTCAACACGAACATTTTATTATTTAAAGACTGCTTTTCTTTTTTTCTGCAGTTACATCTAAAACTAGCCAAGGAATCTGAATTTTGATTAGGTTTTAAATTTAAAATAAAAAGCATTTGAGTTCATCTTTAAGTGTCTGGGCAGTAATGTGAGTGTTTTCTCTGCAAGCAATGCAACAGTTCAAAAGCAATATCCGTGCAAGCACAAATCACACAGGGATCCAGGGAAAAAGGCTTTTGGGATGAAGCATTCAATTCCTAGAAATTACTTTTTCCACTGATCCATAAGAATCCCATGTCTGTTGACTTCTCCTCATGCTGTAGGACCTTATTGCTCAACCGGAATATCTTCCTGCTTAGCTACAAATCCCTTGGCTTCATATATTGTCCCAGCACCTGAAATACCTGAACAGCTCAATGTAAATCATGTATTTATCCTCCTAACATCCCTTTGAGTTCTGGCACTGTTACTACCTACCTTTTACAACAGCTAAAGGCAAGGTAGAGGGAATCTAAATACCTGGTCAACAACAGCTTTTTACTCATTGGTCACTGCATTATTCAATCAGGTTATTATAGAGAAACAAACTGTTATTAACTGCTGAATAACATTAAAACATACCAGCATTAAAACCAGAACTATTCTTCTTGAAAACACACAGAAGGAGATCAGTTATCGTTTTACTCACCACAATATCTCCCTTGTCAGGACGAGCTGGAGAGCTCAGCCACTCTTAGGGGGGCATGTCCGATCCCTCATCATCTGGGGAAAACACCTGTGGGGACTCTGGCAGCAAAGACTAGATTCATACATATATATACATATATAAAAATCATACCTATATTTTTTATGATTTTATATATATAAATTCTCTCTCTCTATATAAACATGTATCTAGGTGTGTATGTGAAATGTAAAAATGTAAAATCCATAATTATCTTCAAAGCATAGCATCCTGAACCCCCTGGAAACCTATTGTTTGTGACAAATACTTTCTCTTTTTTGCCTTTTTATCACATCCCTCAACTGCAAAACCCAGAACCACTTTGTGTCACGGCAGAGAAGAGAAAAGAAAAGAAGTGGGAAAACCAAAGCCAAAGCAATTAAAAGTTTTAGATCCGCCTCTGCTAATGTTACCAGCACTTTCTCAGTGATCACTGGTGACTGGGGTGTGTATTGCATTTAGTGCTCATCCAAAAACCAGTGCTGATAATACAAAAAGACAGGACCTACTTAAAATGCTGAGTGGGGAATCTGCAGAAGGGCCTGAGCTGGTTATGCTGGCTCTGAACCAGAAACATCCCAAGCCACCAAGCTGTGAGCTTCTTGAACCAAAGCCTTGTAAGTTTTGCTGATGTCTGGTGCTTGTGTTCGTAATGCCCCAGGTAAGAAGCTACCTCCAAGCTTCTCTGCACCTGTGCAGTGTTTGAAAAGCACAATCCAAATTTTGCATCTTGAGACCACACAGACAGTGAACAATTTAAAAATAAACAAAGAGAATTCCAACCCACCCCCCCCAACCTGCTGCTTATTTTACATTCTCAAGTCTCTCTGAATCTGTAAAAATATTAGGAACCAGCCAGGCTACAGATGCATCAGGAAATTACCTCATCTCTTCTAAGAACACACATTAAAATGAAAAAAGAGATGAAGATCAGGGGACCTGATGCCCTTCAGGAACTACTGCTGGAAGCTTCACCTCTAGATGATGAGGGGGGAGGTGGTTAATCCAAGGCAGACTGAGGAAGATAACATTTCTGTACTCGTACAACATTAGTTCAGACAGGAGTCTATTAACAGTGTCTGATGGAAGCAATTGTATTATTTATTAAACTGACAAGATCAATTGGCTGCTTTGTACCCATATAAAGAGAACCATTGTACTTTCATGTCCTTTTAAATACAGAGAATAAAGCACTCCCCAGGGTGCTTTCATGGGCTGCCTTCGATTAAGAGTTCTGAGAACATCTGATATTGTCAGAGATGGCTCGCCAGATCCCCAACTGGATTCACAGTCCTCACAAAGAAGGAAGATGGTAGCAATTATAATCATCAGTGCTCTGAGAAGGAAGGACCTTACCTGACTTAGAGGAGTGCTTTTACTCAGTCTTCCCAAAGATTAGGCTCTCAAACCTGAGGGAGACTGACCCGCTTTGATAGCACCGGCAGCAGTGTCAGGACTGGTGTCGTGGCACGAATAACTGAGCACAGGATGTTAATCCCCTTCTTCACCTGAAAAATGGGATGAGGGAAGGAAGATGGCAGTTTCTAGGGCATGAGTAATTTTTACTAGGGCCTCTCACTAAATGACATATATTGAGGGGCTGGAGTGAGTCCAGAGAAGGGCAACGGAGCTGGGGAAGGGGCTGGAGCACAAGTCCTAGGAGGGATGGCTGAGGGAGCTGGAGATGTTCAGCCTGGAGAAAAGGAGGCTCAGGGAGGAACTTATGGCTCTACAACCATCTGAAAGGAGGCTGTAACAAGGTGGAGGTTGGTCTTTTCATCTGGGGAAATGCCCAAGTCCATTGTTATTTAGTACATGTTACTAACCAGGTGTGTTAACACACATTTTTACCTGCAGAGTATTTTGAGGAGTACATCCAGAGGTTGCAATTTTATAAACTACAAAATAAGCAATTTCAGTCCATTTAGAGTGGATAAATATGCTAACCTAGTGGTACACTTGATAAATTAATAGCAGTGCTGTCTCAGAGCAGCTATTTCTGGGCAGTTATGGAATTTTCCAAACATCTGAATGCACCTTTTACTGCGTGCTCCTAAACAGAGATGTGCACTGACTGCACCAAAGCTGGCACCAGCTTATGGAAGGAAAAATTCCTCATGGGTACCAATGCAGTGTTGTTCTGAGTTTTATTGAATCACACTTCTGTGTTTATCAACCTAGAACTAAAGCCTCCTACAAGCTGCCAAGTATTATTGTGACACATACATCCTGTATGTGATGAAGCTCAGACTGAATCTCTCACAGCTTGTCCAGAGACTGGGAATGTCTCTGCTCACAGTTACAGCAAAAAAAACTTGTAGCAACTCTGTTAGAGGACTTCCATGGTTTTTACCTAAATTTACCTAAGTGTAAATGAGTATGTTTTGCCTTATATTCAAACCCAGCTTTTATATTGTATTTTGCCCAGTCTTTGCCGTGAACATAGAAAATATATCTATTTTAACATGAAATCTGTACAGCCCAGTGTTCTCAGTTAATACTGCTCCGAGCAGTTTCAGAAAGAGTGGAAAACAGAGCTACATGAAATTTCCTTGCTGTTCTATTTTTCCCTATTTCTTACCTCTGCCACCTGGATGTGCCAACCTTTGCCAGCAGTGCCAAGAGACCTCGTGGCCAATCAGCCTCAGTTTTGGGAGTGATCCTAAAATCTCTCATTTTCTGCTATTTTACTCATGCAATTTTAATCTTCAGTCTGCTGCTTCTTTATCTCTGCTGAACCTTACAAACCTTAAGCTGGTGTTCAGCATCGGGCCTGTGCACCGTCACCGACACAAACCAGCAAAGCCCGTGCCCCACCTCCCGGCTGCTGGACAGCACTGCGGGGATGAGGCTGCCAAAGCTCCCGGGGGGAAATCGGTACCCTCAGCTATGGCGTGTCAACTGCTGCGGCTTCCCGGTTGGGGAAGTAAGCAGTGGCTAAATAAAATATGCATTTAAAATTATAAATATGTAAACATAAAATTATAAATAAATATAAATATACACAGCAGCATCCTCTGCACCCACTGAGGAGATCTGTATTGCAGGACAATGGTTGTTGTTACCAAATTTAACAAATCTGCAGCCCTATTTATTTTTACATTCTTTATAACCTGGTTTCCAAGGTACCACAGTGTGACGCTGTGGTCAGCCAGTGTCACAAGTGGAGAGGAAGCTCAAACCCTCCTGATGTGGAGCACCTGATCCTCTCAGGATCAGGTGACATCAGGAAAGAGCTCTGTAGGGAAACTATCAGACAGTGGAAGGAGGTGGCAAGGAATTACCAATAGAAATGAAAGGAAGGAAGAGCAAGGTAAATATTTGTGGTGGGGAAAGAGGACAAGGAGCACAAATGGTGCAATACACGGATAAACATTCAAACTTGGCCATCACACAACACCAGTCAGTGCCCACTTTCCCAGTTCTACAACCTCCCTAGATTTTAGGACAGTCAGTCAGTGTAGACAGGCTCTGTAGTGAGTAATTACAAAAGTTTTCTCGTTCATGTTTAAAATACCTACCAAGAGATGATGCATTAATTTTCTTACAAATTTCAATGAGAAAATGAATTCTTAACTCTACTAATTTGTGTGTAAATTTGAAAAGAATTGCTGACCTTGCCTGCAGAAATAGCTAAATGTGCTCACAAGACAGTCTTGATGTCTCTAACCATCCTGTGATCCTAGCCTGCACACACAGAAAAATAAACATATTTCAAGGATATAACTTGTGTGAGCACACAGCATAATTTATCCTGCTATGGATCGTTAAAGTCTCAGCACAGTGACAAATGTGTCATTCCCTGTAAGTTATACTGAGTGGGTAAAAATTGTGGAAAATACCTATTTAAGGACAGAATAGTCCATCTGGATCACAGGAACCTTCTTCTTCTCACAAGCATTTCTCAGGAGTTCCCTCTTTCCTGTAGGACAATTTTAGGAAATCTGTAGGACAATTTTAGGAAATCTGTAGGGCTTACTTTTTAGATTAAAAAAAAAATAACACAATGAGACCCAAAAACCATACACATACATGTTATTTTTTTTTTCAAGAACTATAACATCAAAACTTTCAAAGTCTTTTCCTATGTGACTTCATTCCAAGAGACATATTCAAAGAAAGGAGCACTTAAAGGTGAGTTTATCTATTTTATCATCTTTCATGAGTTTTCTTTCTTTATCCAGATGCAGAGTAAGAGCATGAGGGGTTTTTCACATCCCACACAAAAGCATCAGAGGCAATCAGAGAACACTTCTGTGGAAAACACCTACAGTTACAAGACTGAGTACCTGCATCACTAAGGAAACTCTTACTTGTTTTGGCATTTGTGTCTTTCTGGGACCAACATTTCCTGGTTTAGTAAACTTCCTGGATATAATCTTCTAAGCCATAATTAAAAGACAAGTTTAAGCATATGTTGGATAACGAAGTGATATTGTGAGCAAAGCAACATCCGGCTTAACAGACAGGAATACTCTAGAGTACACTTTTATAGAATCATATCTAAATTACTAGTTATTATAAGTGAGACCAAACAGAACCTAAGAAATCTTTACATCTTGTGGGTTCTCAAAAGTCCATATCTATTGCGACTTTTTATACTTGCTTGTTGCCAAGCCAAATGTATGAATGTAGTAAATACCAAAACCAAACTTTTTCTTGCAATCTTAATTTGTCTTCCAGGACCCTGTGATCCTTTCCTGATCCAGTGTTTCCCCCACAGGATCATTTCTTGCTCATGGCACTAAATCTGACTTAGAGTATTCATTGACTGGTCTAAGCTCCAGTTCTCATCAGGTCATTCAAATTTACCTCTGAATACAGAGAGTTTAAATTCCTTATCTCTCCCTCTGCTGTCCCTGGTAACACCCTGTCTCAGCTACTGCCTTTATAACTCTTGGAGGAACTTATTAAAAGCACAAACTACTGACAATGTCCTGCCAACTCCAGCCCTTTCAGTGATTGAGAATATTTTTTTTCCCCACTTGAAGATCTTTCTGTCTTAGAAGCCTTTTCTTTTTCATTCTTTTTTCAGAGCTTCAGGATTGGTAAGAACTTACTGCACAACTCATCTCTTGTGCTTAATTGTGTGCACATTAATACGTGTGCTCAGGAGAACTGAGCAAGCCTGAGTTCAGCTCTTGAGCAGGGGGGGTATTGCATTTGTAAAGCATTTTGAATACAACTCTGATTTTCCTCCTCTGCCAATAAACATCCCTGCGAGATCAGGTTTTTGGGAGCAAGGTGCATAGGATTTGGACAATGTTCACGCTGTGTCTTCAATCAAGTACTTTGATATCAGCAGAAAAATGCTTTCCCTTCCTCAAGAATCTCACAAACACTAACTAAGCCATATAGTACCTTGTACAAGCTTACATGGGAAAGATGAGAGATGGACAAGCAGAGAACTTAACCTTGTGTAAAGCCAAATCAGCTGCAGGCACATGAAGAGAATTCAACCTCCCCAAACCTAAACCATTGCAGTTACAGAAGCATTTTTCTTCTGAATTCATAGACCAAAGAAAACATATTCACAGCAATAATGTGGACAGGGTTATCATCCTTAAATACCTACTTTTATTTTTTGATGAACTCTTGCCTTGTCCCAGTAGAAGGTCTCAAAAAAAAATCTGGTTTGGCTCTTTCTCCGCTTCTAACTTCTTGTTCCTCGCTTCATGTATTCTGAAGCTGTCTTTAACAGGGGATTAGTTTTCAGTGTCAGTAACCCCGAAAAAAGACACATAAGACAAGCCATTAGCAGAAAGAGAAGCCTGGTTTACCGTTGTTTCCTAAACCAACAGCCTGTGACATGCCAAGGCCAGAAAGCATTGATTATAAACATCTCAGGTTCCCATAGTGAGCCTGGTTTTCAGTAACCTCTGGTAGTGTAACACTCCTTACCAACAGCTCCTTTGTATGGGGAAAGCAGAACAAGCAAACTAAACAAAACCACAAAAAAGCCTTCGAGGCAGCACCAGCATAATCCCACTTATTCATAGCTCAGCTGAAGTGCTGCCTATAAAACCCTCTGCAGTGATTTATTCTGTTCTCATTTCAATATTGCCAAGAGCCCTGCCTTCCTGCCACAAATCTGCCTCCCTTTGCTTACAGAATAACCCATACAAATACAGAAATGTTTACAGTAATAAATTCTGTGCTGGATTTAGGTGCATATATTAAACTTGATGTGTACATCTAAGCTACCTCCTGCAAACGCACAAGCTGAGATCGTTCTACCAGTAGATGTCACCAGGAGCAGAGAAATGCCCGTTGAAGCCATGGAGAATCCCAGCTATCCCACCTGTGTGTCAAAAGACACCCAGCTCCCACAAGAGGTTTGGGAGGGAACCCGAAGGGGGATGTTGCCAAAGCAAATATGATTCATCAGCACTGCTGCTCTCTGACCCAGTGGGTGCAGGTCTGGGGGAAGACACGCATGACACACTGCTGCCCTTTGTACAGCCATGCAAAGTGGTTTCACACAAACCTGTTCCTCAGGCTGTGTCTCCAAACATACCCTGACCGAGGAAGAATGCAGGGAGATTCCAAACTCAGGAGTTTCCCAATCCCTGTCACCTCCAAGCTTTGGCCCCAGTGATTATACAAATTCTCTGTCACAATCATTCCTCCTGATAAGGAAAAGGTAATCCCTGAGTTGATTTTACACTTTGCTGCTGTGGGCTGAGTCTAGAAACGTCATGATGAGGGTTTCTGATGAAGAATTGATCAGTCTGTGTAGTGGAAATGTGGAATTTTGGGTTGTTTAAAAATCAACATTCCTATAAGAAAGATGCTTATTAAAAAAAAAAACCAAACCCAAATGCCTTTGAAACCCATCCCCACCTGCACTCAGAAGCACAAGAATCCAGCCCACACACCTTTACATGTATGATGCACTTACCAGAAAATGGCTCACGGGAGCAAAAGACTCACTGGAAAAAAATAGTTTTTGCATCAGTGAGCAAAATTCAAATATGGAGTTTAGGTGAGACATAAATGGTACACAGGAGAGACCATCAGCTGTACTAAATAGTCTAAGGAATATGTTGTGTTATGCCTTTTTACATCAGAGCAAGCAAAAAAAAAATTATTTCAGATTAAAAATGCAAAAGTAAATCTCAAGGCTTTCAAGCCCCCTACCTTCCAGGACACATGCATATTTCATCTTGAGTACTGCTTTCACCTACAGCATCCTTCTGAAAAAGTATTCTGAATCTTTTATTTTGCTATACCTTGGTTTTTGTATCTGGTACTGTAAAAATACATGTAAAGATTTTCTCCCATAATTCTTAGAAAAAAAATTAGAGGCTGAGTGAAGGACCCATGATGAGTAAGTGAAACCTCAAAACTGTATTAGACCAAAAGATATTTTCTTTCATGAAAATGTCTCTTCATTATCATTCATTCATCAAAATTTAAGTTTCAATGAAAAACTTCAAATACAAATTACTTTTAAAAATAAAAGGCCTATGGAAAATACAGAAAGAAGCAGAGAACTTTTGCAAAAAACCCACAGATTAAGTTTTGTGTGTTTAGTGAGCGGAATGTAGAGGGAGCAGAGTATCAGGGAGACATCTGGAAGGAGAAAGGGGAAGAATAAATCCATGCCACTGTGCCTAGTCTTTCCAAGGAAATTCTTTTTGGAAACCCAACCTGCATCACACAAAGAAACCCCCCACTCAAAACCCAGTTTGTTTGCACAGTCTAATTTGACAGATGTGTTTTGTGCATATTTGTAATACAAAAGGTTTACTTTTCAATGGGCATCAATCTCTGCTTTGGAAGCAACTCTTTACTAAAGCAGGATAGGAAATCTCCCAGTCATTGGCCAGAGCAGTAGCTGTTCTTGCAAAACTTGTGCCCTGACTCTGGATTTCACAACAGGTTCCTTTCTTCCTTCCTTCTGCTGCCTACAACACAACTCCAGATATCACCACAAAGGATTGTTCAGAAGTATTTTTGGCACATGGTGGCAGGCTTAGCTGCTGGGATCAGTTCTTCTTCACTCTGAACTGATTCTTATGTTTCTGAATGCAGCAGCTCATTCAGAATTCAATTCCTTGTATTTCACAGCAGCACAAGTTCAACTAAATTTTTTACAGGTTCAAAAATCAATCAGGCAAACCCAAGACAGAAAAATCCATAAGATGTCCCAGTCAAAGCTCAAGTAGCTGCAGTACTACAGTGCACTGGATGCTGTGAAGATGTACTGGAGGGCTTTCATGGGATATTTTCCCTATTCTTTTCACTTCCTCTTCATTGGCCTCTATAGGAGACTGTACAGACCTCTGGTCTGGCTTAGTATGGCTGTTCAAATCCTACATTCTCATTAAGAAACCTTCCAGATGGGAGTTAATGGCAGCGACCCCAGGAACAGCAACTTTTACTCTCTTTTGGTGTTTTAAGATGGGTTTTTGAAGATGGATGAGTGTGGTAAGGATATAAAAAGAGTAATATTTTATGAACATAATAAAACTGGACATTATTAAGTTTAAAAGCACATTTACCTGCACATGAATATGCTTGCAGAGTTTCAAATCAAGATTCCCCACTAGGAACCCCATCCCATTCCAGCTTTATTTTTCCTCCAAATGATGCTGTAATTTTCTTTTTTCAGCAGCTCATTCAATGCAGAAGTGAAAGGAGTGTGATTTATTCTTGGTTCTCCACACTAAATAGCCCGGTGCTATTGTGTATGGACAGTGAGCACTTCAGAGGATGATAAGAAGTAAAACCAATTTTTTTTTAAATAAAAGTGACCCAATAAAACATTTAAATATATATGATAGTTAAAAGGATTTCTTTCCAACTCAGGTTTGGATCTAAATGTAGCTTCTTTGACTTTTACATTTAACTAATCTTGCATATTCATTTATTTGGGCACTTATTCCAATTCACAAGCACTGTATAACTCTGTGAAATGGCCAGCATTATTGGATTCAAAAAGCTAGGTTTGGATCTTGTGGAAATTCAGATCATCCCAATTTTCTACAAAGAATACATTTTGATCAAGTCCTGCTCACTGATGCAGCAAAGCAGTATATTTTGAATATGATGAAAACAGACAAAACAGCAGCTGAGGAAAAGGGAAGATCTACTAGGTTAAGAATTTTTTACACATTCCCTTTTTCTAGTAGTTACCAATATCCAAGAAACATCTGTACATGCTAGTGGGAAACTTAGAGCTTTAGCTGCACAGCAGGATATAAAGATATTTTTTAAAAGCTTCTAAGATACTTTCAAAAGCAGTCAGGAAACAAGCACAGGAATGTTATCAAGAAGGCTCTCAGCCAGCAAATTCTCCTAAATGGCCCAGAGCTTTATTGAACAGTTTGCACTGGAAGATCAAGGAATCGAGACCATCTATAAAACAATCTTAATGCTAATTTAGTAATTGCCTGTGAATACAACTCATCCCAGACTAGATGAGGCTCAGGAGACCCAAGACCCATCAGCTCCCCAAAATAGGTCATGAATGGAGCTTTAAGTGATGCAGACCCCCTGTATGGATTCCTCTCTGGGGAATAATTTTTTGCCACGTTGTTACAGGAAGAATCCATCACCTGGTAATTTTATTCCATTTGTGTGGCAGTGAGCAACTTCAGCAAGCAACAACTAAATTAACCTTAGAAAAGCAAAGCCAATCTCAGTTGAGATGAGGCAGCATTTTACTATGGGGACTCAAAGACATACACAGACAGCTGAGCCTACTGCCAACACCAATATGTGCCATCTTGAGCCAGCACAAAACTCAAATATCACAGGTTGAGCTCTGACTCTTTGGAAATACTAAACTTGAGCTGAACTTTTACCATTTCCACCATTAGGTGTGGACATTGTAACACTTAAGAATCCTGTGTAACATCTCCCAGAATGCTGCATTCTGGTTCAAAGCCAGAAATATGTAAATAGAATATTCTACCACCTTACTCAGTGACCTTGTCCCAGAAATGCTCCAGTCTCCTCATTTGCTACCACAGAATTTTCAGAGCTCTGCTGTTTTTTTTTGATCTGCTCCTCTCTAGCTTTCTATCTATTGCCAAGAATTTTCTCTTCATCCATAGGTTCAAAGCACAAAGCTGAAAACACAGAAATTAATCACTTTGAAACTTCTCTGTGTGGATGAGCACAGCCTGTCTCATGTGAGGATGGGCAGCCTGTGGTTCATTTCAGCACCATGGGCAGATTAATTTGCTGAGCCATGACCAGAGAAACTGGGAGGCTGCTCTCCACAAACAGCCCAGAGCACTTGCCAGGGGCACAGTGTGCTCCCTAGTGCTAGTGGTGTATCTCCAGCTGCAGCACAATCTCATATGTGCAAGCAAGGGGCAGGAAGAAAGAATGTGCTCCATGTAAATTTAGCCAGAATGTTCTTGGATCTCAGTGCTTTAGGTGGCTGGCAAAGCTGACATAATCTACTTGATGTGGAGACTCACTCCCAGCCTCCTGACAGACATTTTTAGAACTGTACCTGCTGACTAGGGACAAAAAAACGTTAGGAGTCCAAAATCACCTGCCATTTGCATGGGCTGAACACCTTCTGTCCATGAAGCAATAGGCTTGAAGGCCAGAGGACAACTTGTCATTTACATGGCACAGCCATGGCACAGCTAGGCACAAAGTGCCTAACAGTACCCCAAAATACTCACTGTGAAGGACTTGAAAGCAGAGAAGACCACTTTACTCAATTTTGTGAACGGCCTTCTAATGTATTACTATAAAATATCAAATGTATTTTTAAAATGTAGACTTTAACCCCTTTAAGATCCACACCTTCTTATCTACCCAACTGCATGGCTGTGAATCTGCAAACATGCTGCTGCCAGCCAGGGAGGCAAGAGACACACATCATCTGTACAGAGCAGGCAGGACCTTGTTTTGGGAGTATTCCCAAATACCCCCAAATCTGTGACGTAGCATTATTTCTCTACAAACCCTCAACATACTGGAGATTGGATCAAGGTTAAACAAATCAACATGTTGGAACATATTTTGGAGGTAGGAGAGGAAGGAAAATAAGCAATGTTCAAGGAGTTGCCTTCCATCCCCTTTCCAGATAAAGTTGGAACGCTGATTGGCCCAGCCCATGTAATTGTGTCTAAACCACCACAGGCACACTCCCTTCACACATTTCTGGGAAAAACAAAAAACCAAACAGAAACCCAAACCTCCCAAAACAGTAAGGGAAACCCAGGGATTTACTAAACAGTAAGCACCAGACCATTACTCTGATTTTAAATAAACTATTCAGAAGAACCAAGTCAGTTAGTTTTAAATGCAAAAGAACCCACCAAAAAGACCTCAATAAGGATCAAATATTTGCGGATGAACCTTGTATGTAACATAGCTCTGACCATGGAAAATTGCATCTAATCAGATATGTTGGCTAAACTGCACGTGGGTGGAATTTCAGTGGGTTGTAAGCAACTACAGTGCAGAAATCAGATTAAGCCTGGGAGAAACTGCAGTGTGTGATTATCATGTGATAATTACTCAACATTTTGACAGAGCCTAAGACTGGGCTCAGCCCAGCCCTTGACAATGAGGAGGCAGCATAAACATCAGGGCATGAAACTCTGTCACTTCTGTTAATCCACAGCGTTTCCTCTGTGGGAACTCCATGAGCTTCTGATGAAACCCCAGGGCTGCTAATTCACGAGAGCCCCTGGGGTTCAGAAACAAGGTCCAGACCCCTGGAGAAGGCAATGTTAAGTCAGCTGCAGTACAAATCTGTGTTGATAACCTTTTGGAACTGGGTCACCACCAATTGTTCACATATGTGGAGTTCTTAGAGAAACCCATCTGGTCCTGGCATCCATCTGATCTGCTCTTCATGCTGTTACCACAGCAACTGATACTTAAACGAAAAATCTCTTAGCAAGCTGGATCTACAGACAGCCCAACCAAATCACAAGGTAGCAAAAGTGGATGTTTGAGGCAGGTCGGGGAGGCATTTAGATGTGTACTTACCAAAAGGGTTTTCAGCCTTGTTTTCCATTTGTGCTTTTATGTCTGACAGAATAAGCATCAGCACACCAAAGTTGCTTTACCAACAAGTCACTCTAGGTCAGTCACAGCAATGTCTTTCCATTTGGCCTGTGCTGTGCAGTCTAAATAGATCTTAAAAATTTTGATTTCTGCATTGTTTCCGTGTCACACACAAATTAAACATTTTTTTTTTGCTGTAAACATTATGCTGAGAGAAGTAATAGTAGCCACATGCCTTTTCAGAAATAAAAGGCGCTTCACAAAACTATAAAATCTAACTAGATCTTCCCAGTGGCATTTAGATTTGTTCTGTTGAATTTGATCTAAATGTCTTTAATACTTTAGGGGATACAGACCTAACACGTAAGTTCTTTGCAGGATAATTTCATGTTTGGCAATACAGGTTCTAAGAGTCATTTTACTTTGAGAGAGGAAAAGTCTGTGTTTATAGCAGAGGATATTACACAAGTTGAAGTAACCATTCTTAATATTCTCCCAGCTAACTAGCTGAGCTAGCTCTGAAATATGCTTTATTTCTGTCTCTGGTGTAACAGAAACATAAGAACTAAGTTTAAGCACTCGATCTTTGTTCTGAATGGCAGGACAGAGGAAGGAGGGTTTTGCCCCAGTACCTGAGCCAGATGTAGGCAAAGCAACACCCACAGAGGTGCCCTGTGTAATACAAAGGGAAGGAGGAGCTGGTGACTGGGGACAGGAGAGGTGACACTGGAGTTGGCACTAGGTTTCACAATCCACATCTTTAGTCTTTCAAATCAATACTGAACCTTGTCAGTGGAAGGTAAATGGAGGAAAGTAACACAATTTAAGTGGTTTTTTTCTTGTTCTTTGAACGAGTGTTTGAATTTTTTTTCTTCTTACTCAAAATCTACAAGTGAGTAGGACTATTTCATGTGTAAAACATTCTGTGTCAGAGGTATTATTTCTTTCAAAGACCAAGAAGGAGAAAGAAACTCAAGGACACTATTGAGAGAAGTGAGAAGCATAAAAGACAACTGAGTCTGAAATGGAGAAACACATTTCCATAAAGCTTCACTATTGTGTAATATTTTGCTCACTAATTTCTTACAATCAAAAGAATTGAAAAAAACTTCACATACAACCCCCCAAATATTATTTTGTCACTCCAACTTCCTTTTTTAAAAAATGCCAAATTAATTGTATGTTATTTACTCATGAGTCAAATTTCTTTCATTTGCTTATTTAAAATTGACAACAGAAGTCATGTTATGTAGATTTCTCTTTGACAAAAAGTCAGAGGGACTTCTGTCTTTATGTTTCCAGTCGTAAATGTCAGGCTGACACCCTTCCTCTCACTCAGTTCTTTTCTGCTCCATCATTGGTTGCCAAATTTGAAAAGAGGAAGAAAATTGGAGTAACCACCGTGATTTACTCAATCAGCAGCAGAACAGTGACCCATAAAATTTTCTGGCATAAACTTTCCTGTGAACACATTTACATGTTTATTAGCTAAACTTTGCCGTCTGCAACCACTCTTGTGAAAAACTAACAAATCATTAGTACAAGAAACAGTAGAAAACACTTTTTTAAAGGTCAGAAAACCGAAAATTAACCGAAAATCTTTACTGCTGGAAATGTTTGAGAATTGGCTCATCCTTCTTAAAGCCCAAAGAGCCCTAAGATACAAATTCTGTCAGAAGACTAGTCTGGGTTTTCTCAGAGACACAGAATATTCTGAGTTGGAAGAGACCCACAAGGATGGTGGAGTCCAGATCTTAAGTGAATGGCCCATATGGGGATTGAAGCCACAACGTTGGTGTTATTAACACCATGCACTAACCAACTGAGCCAGCCTCAGGGGCTTCAGAATTTGGACTAAATTTTGAAAATCCCAACATGCAAACCTAGTGTGGATCTTCTCTGTCAAATGGAAATACTTCAAGTATGAGAAACAACCGGTCAGGAAGATATGGTGTACACACTATGAAAATTCTGAGATGTTTTGGATGAAACAACTCTATAAATGCAATTAAACTTTTTGTTGACCTCAGTCAGGTAAAAGCTGTTGAAGTAACTAGGGAAGAAACAAAGTAGTTAAGGAAGAAGACTCCAAACCTTACTTTGACACTCTACTTCTAGTGATTAATTTAATAATACTTATACAATAGTATTGAAAATCTGATTTGGAAAAGCAATATTCCGTGTCATACCATGACTGCCCCTCTTCCTCAGCAGTAAATCATAACCCACCACTTTCAATTTGTGAGGGCAGAGGACAATTATTCATATCCAATATTCTGTTAACAAGTGTTTGTTCTTGTCCTTCTCCAGTGACTTCACAGAGTTTTCTTTAATTGACAGCACAGATGCTTACAGTTCCTGTCTCCAGTCCAAGCAATTGTTTTAAATGCTCCTGAGTTATTTAACTGATGGTGTTGACAGGAAGCTGGACATTTCTGCTCTGATGAGGGTTTTGTTTTAAGGTGTCTCAGTCCATCTTACCTTCTATCTCTTTGTATCTTACATGCCTAAAAACGCTGCTAATGGCCATGCACACAAGACTCCCCATTTCAGTATCATATTTGCATTTTGCAGGAAGACTCCCAGGAATTTTTGAGGTTGCCCCAGATTAGAGAGAAACCAAATCCACCAAATGACAATCAATTTTAGCAGAGGCAGGATCACAGTCTCAACTTCTCCCTGCGTGTTCCCACTAAGGTCATAGTGCCTTCATGTTCTCCCAAAGTCAGCTATTAATTAAACAAAGAAAAAACCCCAGATGCTGCCAGCAATTTACTGGACATTTGTATTCCAGACAAGATCCTGTTAACAATCCTGGTGGATGCCACAGTCTTACTTCACATATTGATCGCATGGAGCAAGTACAAGGCATGTAAACTTCTGGTCTGTGTTAATTTGTACTATAACTCTTGGCACAGTATTAGCTGCCAATGGTCTGAGACCCTCATGTTTTAAATCAATTACCTAGAGTGGTAATAGTCTGTTATCAGCAAGGGGGATTTAATAAACAAACACTTGATAAATCAAGGCAGAGACAAACACAGACATACACGTATAAATTTGTTTACATGAACTTACAAAAATGAGACTACTGGAATGATAATGTTTCAGTACATCAGAATAACATTACCAGTTCTCATAACTTGGCATGATAGATACACCTCTGTCCACTTTTTGATCTTTATAGCTTTGCTTCTGGAGAGACAATTCAGTAATACAATTCATAAGGAGGTTAGGCTGGAAAGCCCAGATTATTCATATTGTCTTAGTAGAGTCAGTGAAATAAAATGATGAATTATGTTGTTATACCATCAGCTGAACAGCTTATATACTGTACCTCTCTTCCTACAAAATTGAAATCTAGTGTTTTAACAATGGACTTTACTCTTCCACTCACCTGTGAATGAGCACTACTGGAGCAGCACTGAGACCAGTTCTGCCTTCTCACCAGGTAAATCTGTTTCCTCCTCTGTGAAATCACTGCTGCTTTACATCATTATGAATTAGGTCAGAAACAAACCCAGTGACTGCTCATTCCAGCTAGTGAAACATATGAAGAGTGGCTGCAATGACACATCCATAATAATGCTTCTCATCTGCAGTCAATTAAATTTAGACTGCGCAGAACTACAAGAAGCACACAGTGGAAAATTTTGGCAGGGTGAATGGCAAGCTGTAGCAGATCTAACAAACCTGAAGACTTTTAAATTCATCTTTCCTCTGAACTTTAATCAAAGGCTATAAAAAAAATCCAGATGAATACAATAAAAATTTAAACAGTGAATATCATTAAAGCAGACACTTTCCGTTATCTCATGGTGACTTGCAGAAAAATCCTGTCAACGTCAGACTCTCATCCCTGGTGTTACAATCATAACTCACCTTCCTGGAACAAACAGCCTGGGAATGTCTGCATTTTCTGAACGTGTGTACCCAAGGCAGATATGAGAGGAGACCAAACACGTTTTTATAAATTACAAAAGAGAATAATTATTTCTACCGAAGGGGATAGGAGCTTTTGGAATGTGCTTTTGGACATAGGAGTGTCTTTTGAGAACTATTGAATATATCTTCAAATGAAAGCTATAAATTAAGTGTAATTATTTCTGACAGCTTGCATGAGAAAAATAAAGCATTTATCCTGTCATTGACATTCTCTATCTCAGTGCACTCTCAGGACTTTGGAATCATTCTTGTGACATATTCACAGTGCCCTTAGCACAGACTCCCTTTGTTTTCTTTTCCTCCACCACAATTTTTTTTTTAAAGCACTTAATTTTCCTTCAAAAATTTGTGACTAGAATATTTGTCAAAAATCAAGCAGTCAAAGGACAGCTTCCCCAGCAAACCCCCTCCCACAGTTTCAATTCCCCCCTTCAGTCCCTGCCCAGCACCAATCATGCCCACATTGTCCTCCCACACCCGAACCCTAGACCTTTATATCTCTTCCCTGCCTGTATCTATGTATCTTTTATTTCCTTTATCCACATGCTCTGCCTCAGAATTCCTCAGAATTCGTCTATTGCCCTCTTTGTGCTTGCCAGTCCATCCTTTGCTTCTGATTTTGCCTTCATTAGGTGTAGACCCCACCCCTTTGCCTTTCATTCATTGCTTCTGATTTTGCCTTCATTAGGTGCAGACCCCACCCCTTTGCCTTTCATTCAATCAGCCCTAGAAGGCAGATCCTTTCTGTAAAGGCCACAAGTGATTCCACTGCAAGATCTGCCTTGCTAATTATATATTTAACATATATTTATCTGTTCCTGCAGCAGGTTCCAGAGAGCAGGGGCTTTTCTTCTGTGCCTTGCTCTGAGCTTGTCATTTAAAACACTGCCACTATCAGCCACTTCACAATGACATAGGCAGCACTACTTTGCTGCAATTAGGAGGGAAACATGCCAGCAGAGGATGGGGTTTAAACTCTCCTTGACAAAGAAAAGTACATGGAAAGAATTGGCTAGGGCTCTGTTTACAGAACCCAACGGGGTATCTAGAAACTCCAGTTCAAACACGGATTGTCTGTACAAGTGACAGGGCACATAATGGATGGTTTGGTTTGGCAAACAATCAGAGACAAGGAAATGTGCTTGTGTAGGCTGCAAAACTGTGCTCCACATAAAGCAAAGTGCACTACCTGAATTTAGAGACAGGTTGTTTTTTGAGAGATGGTGCTTTTTTTGATTTCTTGAAAGTATTTTCAAATATTACCTCTGACAGATAGTGCCATATATTACCATATTCTGCTTCAAAAAATAAATAAAAAAAATACTAAGGATGACATTAAAGGCTGACAACACAATATCTTTACTAACCTGCTTTCCTGCAGTGTTGTTACTATGAGATGTCTGTCAGATAGCATAAAATCTAAGGCAACCTGTTTTTAATACAGTAAATATATTTTTCAGGAGCAGGTTTTCACAGAACTGCCATCCTCTCTTACCCAGCCATGACCACGAACCAGCTTGTCCCAGCAGACAAAGAAGACAAAGCCCCAGTAGGAAAGAAGCAAGGAGGACAGAGGGTGATGGAGTTGTTCAAAGTAAAGGAATTCCTGTGGTGTTCCTGGTCAGTGGAATAATTTTCTGGGTTGTCATATTTGAAATAAATAGAAAGTGAAGCACAAAATCTGTGCCTAGAAAAGGCCAGAAACATTTTTTCCAGACCAATAGTTCTTTCCTGGAAGGGAAGCCACATAGCCTGCAGACCAAAACAGGGTAAAAATACTCTGATTAGGGAAAACCAGCTACATTTAGGGCTTTTAGGTTGGACTAATTGTTAGATAGAAAAAAAAAAAAAAAGCTGATATTTTGCCTTGTTTCTGACAGAACTTCAGAGGCTTTAATCAGCGTTTGCCCCCCAGGGCTGCTACAAACAGGTTTCATGCAGTATTTCTGGTGGAGTAGGATGTGCAAGGTGCTCCGGAATTTTCAGCAGGCATCAGCAAATGCATTTTAAGTTTGCATTTGAGAAACTAAATATAAAAAGCCTGTTTTTTGGATCACCAGCAGATTCTGTTGATAACAAAATAATTTACTCAGTGTGTTGCTTTGGGTTTAGGTGATATAATACTGCACATTAGAGAAGCTCTGTTTACCATCTCTCCTTTGTATAGGTCTGCTTACATTTATTGCACTGAATTTCCAAGTATATCCTATAAGTAGCAGAACAGGTGCACAGGAGACTCCAATGGGGCTAATAATGCAGCAGAAAATTCAATGCTATTATCTCAGATCTTTGTCAATGTTTTGAGAGAAGATAGCTTATTAAGAGATCAAATCCTACATCTTTAGGAGAGGGTAATCTGACCTGAATGAAGACAGCTAAATTCAAACTTTTTAAACAAGAAGTTTACCTTTACATGAAGTTTCAGAGGTGGATCTGCATAGGGTTTATGTAAGTTTCTGTCTAATAGACAAGCTGATGAAAGAGCATATACACCTTGTAATTCTTTCAGGAAAGTATTAAATCAATAATTTTTTATATGGGCTTATTTCAGATGAACAAACTTAGAATGTATTCAGTTTTGTTTACCTTAAGCAACACCATTTGTATAGGTTGACTTTCAGCTAATGTCTTAATTATTTCCTCAGCACAAGCTGAAGCCATTTTGTTTTACATGAAGATTGGTTAATTGGTTAATTAAAACAAACAAACAAACTTCTAATATTTTTAAGTGTCATTCTGGTGTTTTAAAGAAAGTCTCACCATCTCATTGATTGCTTTCAGATCAATTTTATGTGATGGCACAAGAGGCCAGTTGCCATTATCTCTGCATGGATTGAAACTCATCAACACTGCAGAACATTTTGTAAAATAAGTATCAATGATAACACTAGAGATTGAAATCATGCATTGATCAGCACTGGACCTAATTCAGCAAAAACCCCGATGAAATATCTGAATAATTCTTAAAGCTGGGAGCCATGCTCCAGGGAGACTCTTGGTAGTTTATTTCCTGTAAGTTGTATCTAGCTGGATGGAAAAGATGCATTAATGTACAAGGAATTACCACTGCCAGTATTGGTGAGAAAATAATGAAAATGTGATTGGCATAAATCATTCAGAAATCTTATTACACAATTCTGATCCATATATTAGATTGTCTGGCATTCCAGAGCTGAGAAGTACTAAGGTCAGACTTACTCTAGAGTACTGTATTTCTTTACACATTTTATTGTAAATAAAAAGTGGAATTCTAATCCCTCGGGAAATTCCAACATTCTGACATTTATTTTCAGTGCAAATAAAAAACATACTGAGTTTGAATCACTGAAACTCTTACATGCAATAGTATAGGAATATCAAAATAATGTAAATATCATAGAAGTTGAAATTAAAGAAATAAAATGCCAATATAAAATATTTCAACATTGCCAGAAAGAAATAAGGTACTATTATTCATTTTGATATTTTCTCATCAAATTTAATCTAAATCAATGTATTCACTTAAGATGATCCATTTCTGATGAAATTGCATTATCTGAGTAGAAGATTGGGTTTTTTTTTCAGCTGACTCTCATTGTTAAAGATTGATCAGACTGTAAAAGTGTTGGGAAAAAAAAAACCATTAAGAATTCAGCTTTTGCAAACTTATTATATTGAAGTAATTTTGATTAAAGTTTCACAATCCCCAAGAAGGAAAAGCAAATAGTCACAGTAATTGTCAATCATATTCAAAGGACTTACAGGTGGCTCTGAAGCGACTTCATAAGAGATAACTAACTGAATTGCTAACACGAATATGACCATTTGAGCACAAGTTCCATCTTTTTCTCTGCAGGTCCTGTGCTTATCCACCCTCAGCAGCAGCCCATGCTTTGGTCTCTTCTTCTCCAGTGTAATCCTGCATATGAGCATTTAGAGCTGCTCTGCTGCACCAACCTGCCAGTGTCCAATTTACTATCCTGTCAAGGGGGAGATGTGTCTGTGTGTCTGATTTTCTTTCTACCATTTCAAATTCAGCTCCTGCTCCTTGTTTCTGTGGCCTCACCTTACTCCCCTCATTCTGTTCTCATTGTGACTTTTTCATTCACATTTCTTTTTAAACATTGCCCACCTCCTCTAGCTTTTCTGCTTTCTTACAAAATCCTCTAATTTGTGTTGTCACAGACCAGAAAAGTTCTTCCCTCGCCCCGAGAATAATCTCCTAACTCACTGACCTGTGTCTCATCCTGCATTAAGCTTAAACATTTCAAGGCTCTTTGAGGAAAAAATCCGCATTTATATAAATAGTAAGACTTCAGTAGCATTCAGAAAACAAAGAATGAACGAGCAGAAACATTTTTTCCACACGGAAAGCAACTTAATTCTGTGCTAAGCTAATTGAGTAAACTCATGAAAATAAGGGATGCCTTCTGTTCAGACATTGCTATATTTTATCTACAGTGTGTACAGTTTTTGTACATACATTGTACATCCACTCACCAGGTGCAAATGGAGATCAGACCACAAGTGTTTCAGTGTCCTCGGATGGTTGTTACAGTGGCTTTGTAACTAATCCAGCAAAATGAGAGGAAACGTAGTTTGAAACACATTATCCTGGAATTGCTAATAAAACAATAAGGGGGACAAATAAAACAAATGAGTGTAATGTACTCACTGTTAACTAACTTGGTGCTATTGTGCATGGAGAAAATCATCTTGGAAATGCAGTTGGACCTATTCATACATATTGAACCTTTCCTCATCTCATGCACCACTAAACTTCTTGCAGATGCTTAAGTGACTTGAGCAAAGTACTAAAGAGAGCAAAAACATCAGTGAGGTATTTAGTTAGATGTTAGTTTCCACTCAGAAGCACCACATTTGGCCCTCTAATTCAGCAGCTCTGTGAATGATCCAGTACACTTTCCAAACCAGAATTTGTGAGTTTAAACCACTGCAGGCTTATGTGAAAGTATTTCTTACTATGCAGTCAGCATTTCTCTGATGTATCAGTTTCAAAACTTCTCTCTCAAGGAAGTTTTCTCCTCTCCCTAAGTCTGTGTAATTACTCAAGGGTGGCTCTGCCTTGTTCCACCCTAAATTCCTGATGGTATTTCTATACCATAATTGTGGACATTTATCACCGTCAGTTCTCTAGGCAGTCTTATGACTTGGACAGCAGAAGTATCTGGTGTTTAGCATTTGCTTTGTAGACTTCCCAAGTGCTAAACAACCTTTCATTACCTGCCTTTGGCAGCCGTCCAGAAAACTTCAGCTTTTCAAGCCCGTATGAGGATGGGAATATCAATAAAGTAGTATTCCCAGAATCCTGGATCTACATTTACTTCTGCTGTAATTCCTGTTTTTTCAGACAGGTAAGAGCCCCAGAAAGCTGCTGGTGCAATTTCACCACCTTTATACTGGGTATCTTGCAGTGCTGCATCCCTTCAACCCTATTGTGAATACACTAAAGGAGCCAGAGAGCTGTGGTGACTGAGGTGTTGAATCCAGGTGAAGAAGGTGGGCTTAGAGGGTCAAGGTATCAGCTCAGGCCTTTGCACAATGTCAGTGTTCCAATTAGAGTGAGCTTGAACCTGCCTAGAAGAGGTTAAACAGGAACATCCATTGCTTACTTCATCCAAACACACAGCTGTCAACCTGGAGACCCTTATATCAGGGCTGCTGATCATCTGGTGAGCTGGAGACGTGAAGCAAGATCTTCCAAGGAGTCCTTCAGGTCAGTTTTAGAGGATGAGGTTGCCTAACAACATAAAGCTTTCCGTTTTGCAGAAATCAAGTAATCTAAGTGTATTTTTTTGTGGTTGTTCCAGGGTAAAGTAGTTGAATGGGAAAAGGGATTCTTGTGCTTCAGTCACTAGGGAAGGCCACAGTCTGTACATTTCCAGAGACACAAGATAAATCACAAATGGCAGGATTCGGTGATCTATCATTATGTTAGGGATTTTTCCCCACAAAAATCACCACCCAGTCTACTGGCTGTTGTATCAGGGCAGGAATGGTCTCAGCAGACAAACTACAAGCCCTGGCACAATCAGTGCTCAAAAAACAAACCAAACAGGTAAACAAAAACACAACAACACACAAGCAAGCACAGAAGAATGACAGAGGGCTGGGAAAATAATTGAAATGCTTTTTGGCTTAATGTGTTTTTCTGATTTCACACTGCTGTCTTCTCATGCTATACATGAAGTGTTGTTACATATTATTACTGTTAACAGCAATATATAACAGCAAGAACACCTCAGTCTAGTAAATTGACCGTGACTAAATGAATTCTTAATTATAGACGATTTTAAAGTATCAAAGCACAAGTATTTTTCTCCTGGTACAAACAGCACACAAAATGCAACTCATTCATTTATTCATTTAAAGGATTTTAAATTTTAAAGGGGAGGATTCTCATCCATTTAAACTCTAATTACTCCAAAGATACTTGCATGTCCCTTTAACAAGGAAAGCTGATGAGGGCAGTGCCTGGAAAGAGTGAAAGGCCAAAATTCCCAATTGTTTGGGATAAGGGAAACACAGATTCAAGCACCCACACTGAATGAGAAAAAGCAAAAATGTGAACTTGCACTACGCCCCCTAGATTAAATCTTGACCACTGGGACAATTTCTTTCTCAGGACAAAATAATAAAAAAAATCATCCCGGTCTTTGGGATCTTTTCTAACACAAATTTCAGCTGGTATGCTCCTAGGAAACATTGAAGTTTTGACAATTCCACATCTCTTCCTGACTGCTAATTTAGTGGTGAAATGTTCATCTTGCTCTAGTTAAAATCTCCTTAGTTCTACCTCAGTGCTGTAATTTCACGCTCTGCCACAATCTTCACTATAACTTTTAGGTAGTCATTTCTTTTCCTGCATACCTATAGCGTTGCACGATGCTGTGATTTTACCTCTCCATAAACTTTTCCAGGAAATGGAGTGTCTATAATTGTGACTATAACTCATACCTTCATCTTCACATCTCAGGTTGTAACTGCAATAAAGCTCAGGACAAGAAAGCTGCCTGGAGAGATCAACCCTGTTCACTCGAGTTCTTGGATTGAGTGTTACAAAAAGCTTTTCATATGCAACGATCCCTCAGGTTGCACAATGTGACTCCCAGTAACTTTAGCATCCCAATAGGGACACACCCATTCATCCAGAGCCATGTATAAGTCAGCAGAATAATAATGTTCCCCACATTCAGCTCATCATAAAGACGTAGTAAACTTCTGTGAACTCCAGCTGTGCACGTAACCAAGCCTGCGAGAACGGCACGTGAGAGCGTGTTCAGCCACTGAATCATAACAAACTGCTGGCTTTCAACAGCTACACAGTGCTACAAAATTACTGCATTATTCATTTAAAGCCATAGTGCAACTTCTTCTTATTGATTCCGAGTTTAATGCCTGCTCCAGCAAAGGGAAGGGTCAGATAACAATTACGAAGGGCTCCACAGAGCCCCCACAAAGCTACATTAGGTAACACAATGAGTCATTCCGTGTACTTGCCCCTTAATCTCTGCCTGGGGCCACCACTAGTCTCCCACTAGCACTGGCAACTAAATAGGTATTATTACACCTCTGGCTGTATGAGTGTTGTGTGTATGAGTACATGTGTATAAGAAGGAAGGAGGATTGTTTTTTTCCTGTTGCTACATAGGCAGTTCTCCCACCATTTTCTGGGAGAAAATATTCAAATCAATGCTGTGTCTGAAGATTAGATTTACAGGCAGAGGCTTGCACAGTATGTTTTGAAATAAACCACTACTAAAAAGCAATGACAAGCAATCATATAGATCTGTACTTGCAATCCACTTCTACTCACTCATCTTAGTGAAAACAGATGATTTAGTAACATGTTCTTATGGACAGCATTGCAACTCATAGAGAATCCAGTCTGTATTTTGTAATTTCTCACATTCCATCAATACAACTCTTAAGCAGCTTTCAGAGGTAGAACCAAACTCCACTGCCCTCTGATGCACCTTCACACACCCTCTGAGACTTCAGGTGTTGCAGAATTCTTACTGAGGGCAGAGTACGAATTGCAGTGAGAACTGCTGTGACAAGAGTACAGTGTGGAGTTTGTCTAGCAGGATTTTCCCTTAGTGCCCCAAAGCACTGTCAGCTATACTGGTCAGATTCAACAAGCCATGACTGTGTGGCTGATTTTTATTAACAAATCTAGCAGACATAGTAGTTACTGAGAAGTAAACACACGGCTCACTAACTGTACATCGTAACAGAGCCACATGTTAATAAAACTTCATTAATTTACTAGAAAAGTTCGAAAAACAAAACAACCTCTAAGATGCTAATCTAAACCTGCTTTCACTCACTTTCTGCCGCTTTACTCCTAAGGCAAAGCTATCAGTTTTCACCATGGATTTCTTCTATTTGAGAAGCTGTGTTATTTTTTCCTCCTTACCTTTCCCTGGATTCACATTACATTTTAACATCTTAACCACAGAATAATAGGAGCCCACTAAAATTCGCGAAGGACACATAGGCCATCAGACTCCATATGATTCACCCTCTCCTGCCTATCTTTCGTTAAGATCATCACAGAATCACAGAATGATTTTAGTTGGAAGGAACCTTAAAGATCAGCTAGTTCCAGCCTACCTGCCATGGGACACCTTCCACTAGACCACGTTGCCCAGAGCCCCCTGTTGAGTGTGGCCTTGAATGCTTTCAAGGAAGAGACATCCACAACTTCTCTGGGCAATATGTGTCAGTGCCTCACCACTCTCAAAGATTTTCTTTATAATATCTAATCTAAACCTACTCTCTTTCAGTTTAAAGCCTTTATCCCTTAGTCAAGAATTCCACATTCAGAAAGGATTGGGGGTAGCCACCTAAGCAGGTTTCAATATGGTATTTGACCTGAGACAACACACTTGCATTTTGTTAGGGATTTTTTCAGATTTTTAAATACAAGTGAGAAGATTAACATTATAAAATCTAGCAAAGAGAAGAAGAATGGAGTCAGGCTTCCTGATTCCTAATGTTTATCTTAAAAGCCATCTGATTATCCCATTCTATTCTGAGCTGATAACTATATGAGTATTCTACAACAAAGTAGAAAATGGAAGTAATAGAAAAGAATAGAAAACAGAAATAATTCTACCTAGAGAAATAATTTTGCATAAAGAAATTCACTGTCCATATTACTGTGAGATGCAGTCATGAGAGTGTTTTCCCTGCAAATACATTGGTCCAATGTCTGCTCTGAATCAGTGGAAAAGACTTTTTACTCTGATTCCACCACCCACAGATCTGCACCAGAACCATGAGAACAGAATCATCAAAACCAGAGAGAGCAGATCAACCTGCCCTGGTTTGCTTTGGCAATTCTGGTCCTGGGAAGGAGTTGGAGGTTTCTTTACCTCTGATGGTTAATTAAAAGACGTTTGTGCACTTATTGAATGACTTTGGTTCCTTGGGAATGAAAGATGCAGGTAGACATGTCAGATAATCCATAACACATTAGCTTCCTCTCCACAGCACTCCTGAATATGCTTGCAGAGGATCAGAGTAACAGCTTTTTGAAACAAAAATTGGTCTGTGAAAGACAGCCTAGTTCTCAGTGCTCCACTTCTTTATCTATAGGTTTGGTACTCTAAAAACAGGGGAGACACCATGCATGGATGCAGGTACAAGCACCAGAGCAGGTCACTTCACCATCCCCAGCCCTCCTGCCTGCTTAAACTGTTTGCACTCTGGCTGTCCAGGGCGCCAGTCACCAGCGACAAACACCAATGGGGGACTAATCCAAGCTAATCCTCGGCATTATGGATGAATGACACCTATTAACTGTTATGCTGATGCTTTAACTGAAATTTTGCAACTCATTGAGCACACCAGCAGAAGTAATGCTTTCCTGGCCAGAACGAGAGCAGTAATGCAGCAGCTTTGCAGTTGGAAAGGGACATGAGACTTATTATGACAGAAGGAGACAGCAGAAACAGTGGTCCACCCTGTGAGTGTTGTAACAAATTGGTCCACATTTTGTATTTAAAATGTATCCCTTTTTTTATATTTTTCCTGTTTGACATACACAGGAGATAACAGAATTGTTGGTCTGGACCACTTGGTGATTCCCTAGGAACACATTAGAATAGCCTTTGGTAATCAGCTCCACTGCAAAGCCAGTGAAAGTATCTAAGAGTCACTATTATATTACACAGCAAACACAATTTAGCAAGATTAGAATTATTTAATTAGACAGTAAAACAGAATCTATTTGGAAATGCTACCTGTTTTAAAATTCAATGATTATCTGAATTGATATTTTCTTTGTTACTTAGGAGAGACAAGGGGGATGAAAAATAAGTATTGCTTTTGCCTTTTTTTTTTGTTTGTTTGTTTTTCAGTGAAACTCAAGCTCTCTTTTTTTCTTCCTTATTACTTCACCATTGGAGAAATTATAACTTTACTGTTGAGATAAAATAAAAATAAAATTAATAAGTTTGCTAGATTATTTGTAGCAGATAAGACCACTGGATGCCTGTGGGTACGGCTCATGTAAATACAGCTCTCTGATTACAGTATCCCCACAGATATTTTTTGGTTTTCCTCATCTAATGTGCCTTCACATAACCCCAATCTCTCTTTACAATACAAAGGGAGTGTGCACTTAGAGTGATGCTTCTAAGTCCCACAGCAACCTATGTAAATAAACAATTACACAATCCTCTTTGCATACACGATGCTACCTGTAGACTGGTTGCTTCAGGAGACAACACACATATACTTTCACTGAAAATAAAACCCTATTTGTAATATGAGCTTTCTAAGTGCTGGATTTAAACTTGAAGCGTATTCAGAATGCAACTAAAATCCCATTAAAATGGAAATGAATTTTCTGACTCATTCTTTTATCAAAACTTTCTCCTCAGTTTCCCTCATCGTTGGTGGGGTTACAATTCAATGTTTGTAGCTCTGTATTTAGTCCAGCAGAATAAGCAGTATTAACAGGGTGAAAGCTTATACTAATGCATAAAATCCTTGGTATTTTTAATAGTATTAGGAAGGGAAATGTAAGGCTACAACAGCACAGCTTCCCTTATAATCATATCGCAGCTTTTACAGAATAACAACTTCTATAATGTGAGGTTCATAAAAAGGGATGTTGAAGTATTTGGTTAATTTGAGACTCTCAACACATCAATTGCTATAAAACAGGTTCAGGTAACAAGTTCTTACACAGAAAACAAGCAGCAACAGTAGCAGAGAACCAATAATTCTTACTTATTGAGGCACTCATTCACCCTCTTTGTCTTTGTACTTACTTGGTCCGGGTAAGATGAAGTGTTTCTTTCATGTCTAATCTATACTTTACAGGTTATCACCAAATAGCATGGAAATTGCAATCCTTTCTCTGGTTCTGCCACATGCTCAAACCTCTCCCTTTTTTCTCCTTAGCAACATTTTCTAATCTCTTTCCCACAATGCAGGTGTAAATATGAACAACACCAGAAGCAGGGGCATTTCAAGGCTTACCATAGGTCAAACAAGATCATTTTCAGGGTAGTTTTGCCTACCTTAAATGAAGAAAATGCACTAAACGAGCTTCTGAAGTCTCTTTCTGTTTTGTTTTCTGTAGCTTCTCTGGTGTTTTTCCCTAGAGAAGGAAGAAGAGTAATATTGACATTGCAATCACAAGTCACTGAAAGCTGTAAGGTACCAGTATAGGAATATCTCTTATCTACATTCATATATACACACCTCTACACCCTCATCTTATCTGGTTTGAGCTAGAAAACTACATTTCTAGTTTTCCCCCTGTCAAGAAAGTAAAGGAGAGGGACAGGATAGGACTCATCTGCAGCTGAGGGCAGAATTTGGAACAAGTAGCATTTTGAACAAGGTGCATATGAAAGGGCAAAAGTAAAACCAGGACCTTGCTGTGTAGGGTCTGATGTCCCACAGAGGTGAATTGTTCCACTGGGGTGTTTGTACAGCAGGTTGATGGTTGGTTGGAGTAAGGACACAGACAGAGATATCACATATTGCCTGGGTGCAGAGGGAGCACTTTAAACTTAGCCATGGAAAAAGAAGAAATGGATAACAAGGGAAAATTATAATGCAGAACTAAAGTTTCATTAAAGGAAAAGGATTACCTAACTCAGTGCTAATGAGCTTCCATTCTACTAGTCCTCTACTGAAGGCCTTCCTTTTTCCAAGGGAAGTCACACAGTTCTGCTCTGTGCTGAAAGCTGGTCCCCACTGACACACTTCAATGGGTAGCAGGATATGCTTTATACATTTTTAAGCACTAGAAAGTATCAGAAGCTTTCAAATATTGATAGAAGTGTTGCAGATGATGAAAGACCAAATGTATGTGGAGATGGCCAGCTCCAGCCTTGTTGGAAGACATGTTTCTACCCATAAGCATTAAGAACTTACTTTGTTAGTTGGGACCTTTCCCAGAAATTTCATTTCTTTGACAAAGCTATTACTCATTCAAAACTTCAGAGCTTTACTCAACCGCACCCGTGTGAGGATCCTTTCTGGAATACAATGTTTCAGGGTTTTGCAAGTGCCATTAAATCCACAAACCTCCTGTCAGCTCCCAGCACTATTGCTCAGCTGGATTTTTCCACCTGCATTTTGTGGACTGGATGAAACCATTCAAATGCTTGGAGGCTGCAACAAGAACAGCACAGCAGCTTCTCCTTTGTCAGGTATCAGCTTTCTTTCACCGTGGAGGGCTGGAGCACAGGCAGAGAAGAGAAAAATCATGAAATAACTGTCAAAGGCATCCAACATCAATTACAATAGACTGCAGGTTAAATTGCACATGACACTTTTTCAAAGCAAATCACCTTCTCCTATAAAGAAGTTTTATGTCGTTTTTAAATTCTAATGATTTGCTGAGAACTCAATATCAGGAAAAAAGAAAAAAATCAATTATTTTCTACAGATGGCCAGTGGTCTCAGATGCAGCTGTGGTACAGAGGGGATGATCACAATGACATGGCTTTTCCCCTCCTGTTAGTAGAGATTATACTGCATTAGATGGTATTAAGAGGGTGGAGAGAACTAGAATGCTTCTAAGACAGTGATGTATTGTAGAGATGGATGAGCTAATTTTAGACCATTTAAACTCAAAAATTGGCAGCAGTTTTTCTGAGAGCTCAGTTAAAGCTAATTTACCTCAAATCATGTACTGAACTCATGCTGCAGATCACAAAAATGTAAAACTATCATGTACTTAGAGGATAAAGAAAATACTGTGCTAGTTCCTGCAGGTTACATAAAAATGCTTTTAGAAGCTGTAATGCCAAGAGGACATGACTTGCATTTTTATACTTGTGAATGCTCTTCCACAGTAATTAAAAATGACATACCCTATTAAATCACTTAGTACATACCTTAAAGCATATGATGCAGAGGTTTCTTGAAAAAGCCAATTACACAGTGTAGTTCTGTACAAGGCCAATGCTTCAGAGCAATTTTCAGATTTTATGAGTTACATATGCTTCATAAAGGGACATTTTTTTTTTACTGGCAAGAAGATACATTGCAAATAACACTACCTCTACTTCCTTTTTTTTCTTGCTGCTTTGAATTAAAAATCCATTGCACATTTTAGCTTCAGCACAAATAGTCACAAATTAATAGAGAGTTCTTTTAATGGAAGAGGCTCCTCTTCAAGCTGAACTTTTGTGTAAATAAAGCAGTAGTAATGATTAAATGATGGAGAGGAGTTTTGGTATTGCTTGTCTATTCCCACTGACATTACTGCTAGAATCCATGAGTAGGCAAAGCCTTGAGTCTTTGCCATGTAGCAGGATACTGTATTAATATTGCACGACTGCAGAGTCTGTGTATGTCATAGGAAACATTTAGATTTTTTTCCATCATCTCTGTTTAGCCAAACACAGTTTTGCTCCGCTGACTCTAAATGAAAACAAATCCTAAAATAAATTTTTCTTCTACATAAAGATAGTTTTCTTTCCCAAATTTGAAACAGTGGCAGTTTTACTGAAAACTTCAGTTTCGTCTGGACAAGGTAGGATTTTTCCCTTCTGTTTGAGAAATGAAAGATAACTCTCAGAGCAGAGGGCACTGTCAGCACAGGCCCCAAAGTTACAAAAGCACAGTGTTAGGAGAAAGGATCAAGTATGGTAAGATCCTTCTTGAAAGGCAGTGGACTTTGCTGGCAGCACAGCACCAAACACTGAGGTGGGGTCAGAGTCTAATAAAAACCCATTTGCAAATTATAAGCAGAAATAATGACAGGATGATCTTTATCTTGTGAGCTGAGGACACAGAAGGGGCATGTCCCAACATCAGCACCAAACCTGACTGTAGGAGTTGAACAGGGAATCTGATGCTGCTGGTTTTAACCTCTTACTGAACAGGGAGTACATGGCACCTCAAAAAAATCCTCCTTTAATGCTGAAACTCACAGGTTCATTATATAAATATTTTTTCTTCTAGAATCACTTCCTGTCACTCAAAATTGAACCAAATGTTTCACCTTCCAATACCTGAAAAATCTCTGTGTCCACTGATGTAACCACATTGCTCCACTGAAGAATTCAAAGATAAACAAAAATGAAACATTTGAGTAGAAAAGGAGATTTGTGACAGCCTAATTATATCCATGACGCATGCAAACAGCCCTTTTTACTCCAGTATTCTGTTGTTTTTAATAAAAAACTATGAGATCACACAAGATTAAGTCCCAAGGAAGATAAAGAATACTTCCAAACAATTATTCTCCTGAAAACACTAGTAGAAAACAGACAGGATAAGGTAAAAATTAATTTTTGTGATGACAAAAAAATATTAGAAGCTGAAGTTGGCTCTTAGCCAGAGGGCTTTTTAAACCTCTAAAGAAGCTTTAAAAACTCTCAAGACCCTTTTTCTTGATAAAGTTCATTACAAAATTATATAGTGACATTTTTCCAGTGTTTATCATTGGCTTTGACAGCGACAACCAGATGTTCCTGCTTATTAGCAAATGCAAAGTCTGGCCCAGCCTAAGAATAAGTTTATCATGAACACTTCCCTCATAATTTTAAGGGAGAGTTTCTTGGGAGATTATAGACAATTAAAAAAAATTACACCTTTTTTATAAGCAGTTGAGAAGATAATTGAAAAATACAAACATATCTGAGTTAGGGCACACTAAGTTCAGTTTGTTGAATGGGAAAGTGCTTTTGCTGCCTGAGCTTAGTGACTTGCTATTGTCCCAGAAAATGAGTCCTGGATGTCCTTTTGAAACAGCACTTTTGCAAGGTCAAATGTTAATACACAAAGGAGAAGGAAGAATGGGACTTAGCAGCTGGAGCTGAAGGATCAGTTCTAGCAACATCCATATTCATTTGAAGTCAACATCATACATCATTTTGGTTTCAAGTATTTATAGACTCACAGGGACTCTGTTTCTGAAAATTAGGGGAGAGGCAAATGGACTGGGGATCATTGATTCCAATACCTGCCCCTCTTGAAAAGCTGACTACAGCTGAAGTGGTGATCTGGCACATGCCAGCAGACACTGCCATGGTTTCGTTTAGAATTAAACCAGATCAATCTAAAAAATGATAACTCAGTAAAATAGTGTCAACTGTTGCCTCAAAAATGTCAGGTAGATGACAGAGTGCAAACCATGGACTCATAGTGCATATCCTTTCCATTTCAGGGTCCTTGGAAGAAGAGAGGAGTATAACAATTAGGCACAGAAAAGGATGGTACTGGGATGGGCAGAAACAAGTTGGAATGGTGTATTCCCTATGCTTTCATAGCAGATGTGACATTCAATAAAATCCAGTAAGCTTCCACATGCTGACAGCAAACTATGCTCATACACCAGATGTTTGTGTGTGGAAATTGTATTTTACTTAAAAATAACATTGGTGAGATCAGATCTGTGCAAACTACAAGGAAACACGTAAAAACATGTTTAAAAGGCCTTAGTTGATACTCTTTTTGTGGTGGCAATAGAATTTGCTTCTGTTTCCATCAATAATTTATCCATCTTCTCACACTGCAGTAAAGGACTGGGAGCACTGCTCCATGCTGAAAATGTCACATGAAAAATAGCTGTAGAGCAAAAAGTGCCCGAGAGTTATTACTTGGCATTAAAAATCAAATACCCTAATTATCAAGTGACCAATCCACAACTCTCCAAAAGCCATAAAACTATTTTAAACACTCATTCTGTGCTTCAGATATTAATATCTCAGGAGTTTCCCAAGGCAAGTCGTCAAATTCCTTGAATACTACACTGTGGGATAGAAAAGGGTTATCCCATCCCTGGTTAATCTGAAATGAGAACTGGCTACTGTATTTTAGGAAAGCCAGACATCACAGAAAATTTAAGATTTATGAAAACACAGTTTCCTGCCCTTTTACTGATTTTCAGCTCTCCCAAATTCTGCATAAACAGCCCAAGGTATTTCTCTGAGGATGTGAGTCACTTGGTACAGACAATTTCATCATGACCCTTATGCACTTTCACTGCTTTCTCTGCCACCTGACTGTGGATGAGAAAAACAACCCTTTACCTCATCTCTTACATTTTCATTATTTTTTCATCATGATGGACTAAGTTTGACTGAAGTTTAAAGAACAGAGAAATATTAGATAAGTCAGCTAACATTAACATCACTTTTTACCACAGAAGTAATTCCAGTTTCTTTCTCTTTCTTCAGCTTATTGGCCTCTTCTTTGGCACAAAAACAAATATGCAAAGACTTTAGGAAAAAAACAGAAATAGAACAGACAGCAGCAAGAGTGGTTCATAGTATTTGTCTCTAAATAGCTATTACTGGTTCTAAAAAAAACCCAAAACCCAAGAGAAGGCTTTAATCAGAAAGGCTGCTATTTTCCTCATTTTCCTGCTGCCTAAATGCTGGATGCTACAGTCCTATATACAGGATTCACAGACTTCCCTCCATCTGTGGATTAATCTTACCTTCAGAGCACACAATACAGAAAAGGAAACACTCCTCCCCTCACTGCCAATCCTGGGTAACTTTAAGAGATTTTACTTCAAGCAAGTGATCTTGATGCAAAATGTACATCCTAATTTTGATGAGGTTACAGATCTCACTTGTTGAAAACCATTTCCTTTTCACCTAAGAACCCAAAAGATCATAATTCACAAGTAAACACATTTCAAATAAGCTTGTGGTCTTTCTGAGCCCAGAAGATCATATAAGCACTTTACCTACTGTTTTCCTTATCATAGAAAATAGTCTGTTTCCTTTGCTTTAACAAACCTGTCTCATTTTTATAGCAATTCATTCACAAAGCAGTAAAATATGAAGAATTTGTTCTACTTTTGTTTTAATTCAGGAGACAGGAGTTTTCCCATTGTGGTATCTTCAGGGAGATAAGATATACCTGACAAATTACAGAAACCTTCCCAGAAACACAACTGAGAAATAAATAAACTCATTCTTTTACTAGGAGGAGGCTAATTCTGTATACCATCAAGATTTTCAGTCCTTTTTCCCCGTCCCTGTTTGGGACCATGGCATGTATTAATCCAGACATTATTGTTTTAACAGCAGCCACAGAAAAAAGCCCTCGTAAGACAGAAGTTTGCTTTTGTGTTTTGGTCTTGTACAGAAGATTCATTTCAGTACCTGCAAATGATTTGACAAGGCATAGCTTGGAAATTGGGAAGACAGTGAACACCTCTGTCTTGCTTTGTGGGAGACTAACGGCCAAAAAACCCGGTACCCTATGTTACAATCCAGCATTTAGAAATTAGTTAGAATAATTTATGCATTCTGGTTGTTGTTTTTTCTCTGAGATGCCCTGTGGTCTTCATAAATCAGAAGCATCGATTACTTATTCTACATTAATTCTACAAAGCTTTCAATATGAGGGCTGTGAATGTTCCTTCAGGATATTTTTCTGCTGTTCAGATACAAGCTGTGGACTCTCCAAGCAGACTAATTCTACTCTCTGCACTGACTGCTGAATCTCTGAAGAGAAAGATCTTGGAAGGAAAGACTCTTAATGGCTACTTGAGCTCACATAAAAAACAAGAAAAGCAAAGAAGCAACTGAAGCTGAAGAAGGGCTCCACACAATATTTTATCTTTGCTTTGGCTACTGGCATCTTAATTTTAACATAACACAAATCAAAGATGAAGAGTATTAAACTATTGCTCAGTTTCCTTTGCGGTGGGTAAGAACTCCTCAAATTAAAGGTTACAATCTTTCATGTTGTAATAATTAATGAATACATTTAAAGTACCATCATTCTAGAAAAGGATGACTTAGGAAACCACAAGAATAAAAACCTCCAACGTTTTAGTGTAAGAATTACCTTGATATTTTCATATTTCACTTGGAAAATCATTACGTTTTTAAATGCATGTTACTATTTTTAGGGCTAGCTGGAAAAACTGTTTTGATCTTACAGGTATCAATCACCTACTTACAGCACAGAAGCAATGAAAAAGCAGCAAGGTGAGCACTCCATATCATAGCCCACCAGAGCAAGTGGTGATGCCATGTAAGACCTGGAAAAAAGCCACAATGTTGGCCAAAGTCAGAGACGAATGTGGTCCATCTCTAGTGCATACTGTCTTGCCTGCTTCCTGATACAAATCACAAGGTTCTGGAATAAAGTTGCATTTAGAGCAATTCTTTGCCTTATGCTGTCCCCTCCCTGCTTCCATTTCCTTGAGTTATTAAATCTTAAAAAAACCCACAAAACCCCAAAACAACCAAACAAAAACCAACCAAACAAAAAAAACCAAGTAAGTAATATTGCAGATTTTTATAAGGGGATGTAGTGTGAGTAGCTAATCCCATTTGTTTATGTTAGGTTTAGAGATGATAAAATGTGTTTTTTCATCTTGCATTTTGTTATACATAAATATCACTTTAAAAAAAAGTATTAGGGATAACAAGAAGTGTGCTGAAACCATTTTTTTTTTTTTAAGAACAGAAGAAAACAAGCATGTAAGGAAAATGTGTCCAAACTCTACTCAGGAACTCATTCTACCTTTAGAATTTTCTGAATTTTGAAATGTATTGTTTTCTCAGTATCTGACAAATACAGCTGTCTTTCCTACTGAGCTGGAAGAAAGTAACTTAGGGCTCAACAGTCTTCTGCAGTATTTAGGGGCAACCTATGCTTGCTATCATATGCCACTAGGATGAATTGCAAAGGTAGTTTAAACCTGGATTACAGGTACAGAATCTTGGAATACGGGAGCAATGCACGGATGGTGTGATGCTAAATAACAGCCCTGCCATACCCTTGATATTTTGTGGACAGCAGCAGGACCACAGGAAAAGTGCCAAGCCTTAAAATCCCATCTCAAAAGCATTGACTGCCTACTTGTACTTGATATTATAAAGGGGAGATGAAGGCAAAAGTGTAAACCTAAGTGTCTGTGGGAATGACACACATCGGGGAAGTTTGTGGAGGACTGTTTTCCCCGGAACAAACCCACACCGTAGCAGTTGATGAGAAAGGAGCAGTGGAAATAAAGAGTTATGACTTGACCACAGCCCTCTATTCCCCACCTCCCTGTCCCCTGGGGAGGAGGTAGAAGAGTTGGGAGTGAAGTTGAGCTGTGGGAGAAGGTGGGTTTAGTTTTTATCCCTCACTATCCTACTCCAGTACTGATTAACAATAAGTTAAACTTTTTTCCCCCAAGTCGAGTCTGTTTTGCCTGTGACAGTAACTGATGAGTGATCTCTCTGTCCTTATCTCCAGCCCTAAGCTTTTTCATTGTGTTTTCTTCCCCTCTCCTGCTGAGGCAGAGTGAGAGAGCAGCTTGGTGGGTACCTGATGCCATCCAAGGCTAACCCACCTCACCTTGCTAAAAGAATTTGAGTAGGGAAGTCCAGGAATTCGGTTTCTCACAGGGCCCCCAACAAGACCCAACACAACTGCAGGCCATCAGCTAGAAACAGATCTGCATCAAATAGATCCTGTCAGTGACATTGCTCTTAACACATCTCATTTTATAACTTCAAAATGCTGTGCAAACAGCAACTAATCCTCTCACTCATGCAATATAAGCTTATCCTCAGAGACTTTAAGCAACCAACTCAGTCACACCACAGATGTAACACAAAGCAGAGCTCTAACCTTTGCTGTCACTGCCCAGATAACAAACCCAAGTACAAGGCACAAACACATTTTAAAAGTCTGCATTTCCTGCTGATTGAGGTCAGGATCAGCGAGGTGAACTTCAGCCCCTGCAGAGTGCAAACTAAATTAAATGTGAACATCTCAACAGCAGAATCTTAGGCTTCCTAATTTAGAAACTCAACTCCTTTACTAAGAGCGAGAGGCAAACAGGAGCCTGAAGGGAAGGGGCTGTTTAATGATGGTTCATCCAACGTGGGAGGCAGTTGGCCTGCTTCCCAAGCTTTTTTCCTCCACCTTCCTGGCCCAGCAGAGACCTTCAGTGTTAGGGAGATGCCAATCTGGCAGTCAAGGAGTACCTTTCATCACCTTTGAGAGGAGTAATCCTTCTAAAGCTTGCCCCACTGGTGGGAGGAGGGAGGGGATTGGCAAAGGTCACTAAAATTAACATTCAAGAGCAATAAAAATGCAATGGGGAGATCAGGACTGTAATTGAAAGCCTGGAAGTGCCAGAGGAAGGGGAAAAGAATTAATTTGTAGGGGTGTTTGCTCCAGGGAAAGAATGGGGCCTCTTATTTTGGGGAAAGAGAGTAGGAAGGTCTCATATTCCACTGGGATATGACAATAATCTTGTCAAGGGGGACAGATGGGTAGAGGAACAGAATGAATCAAGTTGAGGGAAGTTCTGGCTGCAAAGGGATAGAATAGTGCACAGTGAAGTCTTTGCTTCCCAGTCTGCTTGTTGGTATCACTACCCAGGAAAGTCAGGATGGAAGAAGCAGACACATCACCTGACAACAAACCTGGCTTATACAGTCCCAGCACAGGGTTTTAACCACAAGGTGGTAGAGGCTCCATGATGATTTTTCTTCCTGCTTGAGGTGAGGGAGGAAAAGAGAGGTGGGTGAAAAATCCCAGATGAAACCAGTCCTTCCCACCCCCAATAATTCTTTCCTGTTCTTTCCTCCTTCCCCTAGCAGTGCACCATGCCAGCCCATGACTTCTACTCCATCACCATCTGCAACAGTTCAGACACCAGTGCTCTAAATTGCCCTCCACCCACACACCACACAAGCCCCAAGTCAGAGCATGTCCAAGGGAAGATTATGTAAGGAAAAGTCCGTGCCAGGTTTCCAAGAGTCACATTTTTACAAGGCAAGAAGGTAGTGAACCAAGCCAGCATGCACCCACAACCAGCAGCCTCTGCTAAAAGCAAACAGCAACAACAGGCCAAGTGCTGCTTAAAGGGAATTTCTTGTCAACACACTCCCAGGTTCACAAACCTCAGTTCTCAGTCCACTTAGTTACAACTTATGTGTACCTGCAGTTGGCAGGCACAGAGCAGCAGCAGAGAGGTCAAATGGATCAGCAGGGAACTCAGCAGGGTGTAGTGGGAAAGGGGGACAAAGTTAATTCCTTATAGGTCATGGTACATATAGAACCCCCCAACTCTCGTATTTCACCAAAAAAAAAAAAAAAAAAAAGAGACTACAGTAATTAATTTTTTTCAAGTTAACTAAAGAAACAACACTTCTGTCCTTTCAGCAGACGAAACAAAGCTGTCAAATGGTCATAAACCTCGTTTATTACAAATGAAATCTTCCAAAAACTCTTAAGACTTTTTCTATTTAGAAGTCAGAATTTTCTATTTAGAATCTAAAATCTATTTAAATTTTCACCACAACATTCAGACTGCATGCATTGTAAGAGTGGCAAATTGTTTAAAGAAAAGCTAGTAAAAAGTACTATAGCTCAAAAAACCTCCAAACTTGGCTATGTCTTCTTGAACCTCTAGATAAGATAGTCATTCTTTTCTTCCCTATCCAGATACATCTGCTGCAGACACTTACACAGCTGGTTTTGGTAATTTGATAAGTTCTCCCTTTGCAGACCAAGCACCACAAAGCACCCAACAGGACAGTCATGTTTGCTGGTCCAAGAGAAACCACCAGTAGCCAGCAGACCAGTGACATTGGCTCTGCAAAATAAACAAATGGTATTTTCTATAGTGCCTTGCAGTTAGTAAGCAGACAATCAGTACTGCCTCCCAAACATCTTGTCATTCTAACACTTCTGGGCCAGCACAGCTCCTGTTTTTGCCATGCAAAGAAATTATCTTAAAGGATGGTTGCTATTTTTAGGGGCAACACTGGAAACTGTGCAACTCAGCTCCAACTTGTGAGCTCACACACCTTAATGGAGGTGAAGATATTCCATCACACACTGACTGTGTATTGACAATTAAAAAGGAATTCTAAACCTGTCTCTTCATTTACTTGAATTACAACCTGGAGGATAAATTATATAACGTTGCAAACTCACAAAAACGTGGTTTGCTTCATTAGATCCACTATTTTTAGTTAAAACACTTGATCCTTCCTTCCTCTGCTGTTCTCACTGCTTCTAAGGCACATCCAGGAATTTTTCCTTTGCCAATATTTGGGGGAGGCTTGACAAGCACAAGATTTAAACAAGTAGGAACTCCAGTTTAGAGCTAACCACCCCCTTCTATTTTTCAATTTTCTTCCACTATGAGATGTGTTGAAAAAAGGTAAACACTTCAAGACTTTGTCAAAGCAGCTCTGAGGGGATTTGTGAGAATCTGAAGCTTTCAACAGTTCAGTTACACAGGAAAAATCTTTCATGTCTAATTCTGGAATTTCAATGCTTATTACAGAATATTCAACTTCCCCTTTTGTCTCTGACTTGCCCCCACAGCTTTTGCACAGGCCAACAGGCTGCTTGTGTTACTCAAGGCAAATTACAGTGCTCAAAATATAATTAAAACTCATGCTATGTGGAAAGCCATCTACTAATTTGATGATTAAGTGTTTTCCATGTTTACAATAACTATAATCATAACCACTCCTGGACCTGGAATGGATAAATTTCACCAGTAAGTTAAAAAAACCCCACACAGCTTTGCTGTTTACCCACTGTTTCAAGAGTTTCAGTCCAGATACAGAGTGCCATAATTATCAGTGATCTAGAAAAAAACAGGTGAGAGCAGGTTCAGTCACAACTGAGCATTTTCAGATGAAGTTGATAAAAGGTTCCTGGTATTACAGCATGAATAAACACCAGAGTATTTTCAGGACATCCTTCAGAATTTGGTGAACATCTAAGACAACAGAAATGTAAACACACCATTTTGCCTTTAATGCCACTGCTGGAGTGTCTTTACTACCCAAGCTCAGGGTATTTATTTGGTTGTTACAGGTTCTGCTTCTCAGATTGTGTCTTCTTCTCCAACACCTACTCTCCAGCTTAAAATTTTGGCTTTGAACTGTCTTGTTGTCACAAGACATTTTATTTTACACAAGTGACATGTTCACTTCCTCTTGCTATTAGCAACTTATTGTATATTTTAACTGGAGAGTTTAAAGCTTAAAAGACTAATTGCACAAAGTTCTCAATGCCATCACTCTAAGTATCACCTAGAGCTGACAGATTGGGCAAGCTTGACATAAGGAACATCTGCAATTAGTACACTGTTACAGATATGTAAGTGGTAATTATTGATCAATTAACATGAACCTGCAAATCAAATCTGAATTTGAAATAAAACTCAATTAGTGCTTACTAATAGTAAATTCAGGACTTATCATTCATCGACTTGGCTTCCTCCTTCACTCCCTTCCAGCAGGGTCACACCAGGTATACTTTGCCACTCTGGGTCAGTTTCTGCTGATATAAAGCCTTCTGAACACTTCACTGTTCACTAAGTTTCATTCCAGCCATTTAGATTTCACAAAGTCTCCATCATATTACCTGCTCCCAGCTGTCCACCCTCATCCACACTCACCTCCCCTGACTTTTTACAACAGCTCAGATGAGTCTTTGGTTCATCCACTGCAACTCAGTTTTACACTACTGTTGCACCTACTTTACTCCAAACTATAACACCAAATGTACTGAGGCAAACTTTCAGACACACAACATTTTGGCAGTACCACTCTAAGGGTCACTGCTGCAGAAGTGACAGCAAGATGTGGCTCTAGCCAATGAGACCAGAACAAGTAACTCCCCAGAACTCTGCAGCAAAGCAACACCAGCAGCTCAGTGTGTTCATAGTCAAATGAAAGTATTTTTCAGTACTACAGCCCCCCCCCCCAGCAAAACCTAAAGTATCCAAGAGTTATTACATTTGAACACCAGCAAGAGTTGTTGCTCACACTCTAACTAGATTCTACTGAGCATCTCTGAGTTGTGTTGTAGTTAAATGATATAACATAGGTATTTAGGATCTTATGGAATATACAGAAGTGGTATAAAATTGTTCTCTTAGTCTGAGAGAATTCTGTATAACAAAAATAGAAGCATGTTGGATTTCTTGAGCAAGTCCCCAGGTGTGACAAGACAACTTGTTTCTCCATTTAAAAGATTACAGTATGCACAACTCTAGAGGTTTTGGTACTGCATGGGATAAACAACATAATTGAAGCACAATAAAATCTCGGGCAACATAAACCATGAGGTCAGACACCACAGTGTGTTGTATTCATTGTTTATTGAACTTCAAATTCCATGGTACATCACAGATTAAATAGTTAAAAACTGTTTACTATCATACAATGTTCAGAAATAGTCTTTCAAAACATCCCTTTGGACAAAACTAAGAGTCAAATTCAAGCACAATTCCCCCAGAACAGTATGCCAGGGGTGGAAGAAAGCTTCAGAGTACTGACTGTACACAACACTACACAAAGCACACCAGGCCATTGTTCTGTGCTGCCACACATGATTCAGAAAGCAGTTCTAGACAGTGCTTAACTACCATCACGGGCAGGCACCTACTGTATTAGTAGGGCAGAGTCTGCTTCCCAAAGACTTTAGTACTCCACTTAAGAGCACAGACTTACAGTTGTGGGTTCTGTAAGGTTTTAAGTTACAGAGCTGAAACCAGATTTGGGCAAATTGACAAGGTCTTGCACTTATGCTCTTCAGCCCTGACACACAAGATGCCTACAACTCAAATTTTTATTTTAAAGACATGTCCTCACCTGAGGTCAAACAACTATGAATGGGAACAACAGCAATGTCTCATGCTACTTTGAAGTTTTAGACTGGTTGAGGTGGGAGACTAGTGCTTGAACTGCACTGTTCAACACTGCATTCTATTTGTGCCATCTTGTCTCAACTGAACATACAACTAAGTATAACAAAATTCATCAAAAAGATAAATCTGTCAACTGTAAACTGTTGGCAAGAATCATTCAATTATATATTTGTCTTCTATTTCAAGCATTTGTACAAGACACTGGAACCTAGAAGCATCAGCTTTAAATTGTGCAATTTAAGAATTTCCTTCAGGAGGAGTTCAGTCACGTGACTAGAGGAAGGATCTCCCAACCTTGCATGGAGCCATCAGTCGTAGCTCACCTCACAAGAAGGTTCCGAGCTAGAACGTCAAAAAAGCACCACAGTGCTAATTCCAAGCAAAGCCAGGATTTACAGTCCAAGATTTTCTTGCTGTATTACTGTTTCCACGTGCAACACAACTTACTGAGGAAGGCTCTCCAAGGCACCACTCCCAGCTGCAGTACTCACAGTGGTACTGATGCAAATGTTTACTTTGCTGCAAAGCAGTTGGATGTATTAGAGCTTCCCCAGAACCGAGTGTGAACAACATGGAAACATGTAAAACAGCAGGTTTAACCTCAGCAGCCCTTCTGAGTGATGTCTTGTCCCGAGGCCTTTGTAATATCCATTGTAGTGAACACCTGTAACAGATCAAAAGAACTGCTTATTTACTGTTGTCTGCATTATCATCCACATGGCTACTGGTCTCCTCTTGTAAAGTAACAATGCTACATTTCTTTGAACTATTAAAACAGAAAACAGGTTGTAGAGCACAATTAACATGTTTCCTATCATGTGTCAGTATCTTATGGTTAGGAGCTAAACAAATACTAAATAAACCTCAAAACACAATGTTGTTGTTTTTCCTTGCATCTAAATGGTCTTCAAAAGCAGTTTTTAAATCAAGCTGTGCCTTGACCTTTCCTTACCTCTGCACAAGTGGGATGGATACCAATTGTTTCATCAAGCAGTTCTTTGGTGAGACCACATTTTATTGCAGCAGCAAAACCTTGGGTCACTTCACCAGCATTGGGCCCAAGAACATGAAGTCCTATCACACGATTCTTTACAACACATGAGAGAAGAACAGGAGTTAGTACAAGGCAAAGTGCAACAAAAGCTCTAGTATGTAACTCCCTCTACACTGGAAATGTATGTTATGGAAGCAGGTCAATAGCAGAGCCTTTAACAAAAAATTAACTACTTAAATGAAGTAGATCTGCAGTTCTTTCCAGTCCAGTGTAGCACAATGAAATAAGTTTTAAAATGATTACTCAGCACTTAATCAAAGATGTTGTGTAAAACTGAATACATTCTAGTTTTATCATTTTTATGATTTTATAGATATACAGTATCTTTAGTACATTCAGATTTAATATTATTTATCGATGTTGAAATTGGGTCAGATTTTATACTGTTTATATTGGAGAGCTTTCACTGGCTGTTCCCTCCCTCCCAAAGCAGTTAACAAGAGAAAAAAAGAAAACATAGCATTGAACTTTGTCTTTAGCCAGATCTAGACTGATGGCAGTAGGCAACAAGCTAAAAATGGGTGTGGTTTGTTTCAATTTGTTTCCTGAATTGTTTATCAAGAAGCATACAAGCTGTGGTTTAAAACATTTTCCCAGGATGTTCCTACACCTTCAGGTCTGGCCATGATTTGCAAGAGAGGATACAAATTCCTCACAATGAGTAACTTTAATACACTATTTACCTTACATTCTCCTCCAGCATCCTAGGAAAAAAACCTTTAATATAAAATCTAAATAAAGTCCCTCCTTCCATTGCGTTATTTTAATTAGGATTCTTTCCAATGACACTCCAATAAATCAGAACTTTGAGCCTTTTTGCAGTCTTTGAGAAAGTGTTAGGTGGACTAATTAGAAAAAAGAATGAGGCTTACTTCCTCTTAGTTTAAAAGCCATGCTGTTTCATATCATTCCTTCTTTGTCTGTTCTCCCAGATAGCTTTGGGAAAAAGTATCAGACAGTATTGGTACTTTTGCCACAACAAGAACCTGTTAATCACTGAAAATTCCTGTATCTCATCAGTTTTCAAGGACCAACCACATATTTTCCAGGTTTCTATGAAACATGCAAAACTGCACTTCTCAAGGGACAAAAACCACAAGGTCCAGAAATCTAAAGCAAGACACCAGGTGGCACAGTTACTCAAAACTCACTTGGAAGAAAAACTCTGGCAAATTTCTTCACAAATCTATCAAATAACAATTCAGGGTGAAGTTTTGTAATGTACAAAGCCACCATTTGCTCAAACAGTTGCTAAACAAAGAAAAAAATATGCAAAACCCTAAACAAAACCATCAGCTCCCTCCAAATTGATCAGCCCTTTTAAAACAATTACTTATGTTAACAGATTGGGTAGAGCTGGCCTCAGGCAGGCCAAATAAAAGATCTTAGTCTTTTGGCCTGTCTAAAAAGATTTCAAGAATACACTCAGCATATCCATTCCAGCCCACTACTTACATTGTCCTGTTTATTGCAGATAACCTTTGCATAACAGGTATTGTTATCTCTGCCTGGTACTGTCCATTCAAGTGGCCAGAACAAACTGTGATAAACCTGGGAGAATGACAAGAAAAAGAGCATTAGAATTTCACAAATTAATTCAGTCAGACATAATTCTAATTTTTAGTATCTTTATAAATAGGTGGTTTGACATTAAGCCCACTAAATGTTTATTACATAAACTAGACAAGACAGTAAGTTCTGTTTCATCCAGCCCACAGAGGCCATCCTCCAAAAGTCAGCAGAAGACTTGACCCAAACCATGTACCTCTGTTTAAATACTTGATTAAAACAGCAACAGATACACAGGATTTAAGATCGTACTTCCAGAAAGAGAAGTGTGAAGTTAATAACCAGTTACTGTAAGTTTAAACCTATTCTGCAGAATAGTTAACAGCAGGAGTTAAATAATGCCAAGTGATTTCAAAGACATAAAGAGTTAAACACAAGACATGTAAGCAGCTTTAATGAAACCCCCCAGGGAAGTGCAGAAGCCAGAAACTACTGTAGAACATGGAAGTTATGCCCAACACTCCTACAGTCATATGATAAGGTCAGGAAAAAATTGATTACCAATTCAAGCATAGAAAACCAGCAGAAAACAGCCAGTTCACCTCAGGAGTTTGGTATACTTCGGCAGAAAGTCTTTAATTCATGACAACAAGTAACAGTTTTGCAACCCAGGTTTGGCCTCCTGAGGTCAAATACTTCTCAGCTGCCTGCAAACAGCTACGTGCAATTCTAATGGTATTAAGTCCAGTCCTGGGTTTCTGTGAATTCAGTATCTTATTAGCCAGATGAAAACACTGCCAAAACAGTTCTACCTATCTTGCTAACCTTCTAATCTTGTTTTAACACTATGCCTTGGGAGTAAAGCAGCAAGGCCCAAGAAAAACCACTCTCAAGCTACAAGTTAAATGATTCTTGAATGCTCTTACCTCCAAGTTTTCCTTTCCAAATTCTTCTATGGCTCTTTCTTCAGGAAACCCACAGCTGCCATACTCTAAAGGAGTAAACACTGTCGTTGGTACGTTGATATAGTCACACTAAAAATAAAAAACCATATTTAGACTATACAAGTTCTATACATTTCATAACAGAAAAAGTTGTATTAGCACTTTTTTTCTTTTTTACAAAACACTTGCAGAGCCCACAGACAAGTGGACAAATCAACTCATGCAATTTTGAGGCAAAAAGCATAGAAATAAGTTGAAGATGTATGCTTACAGCTTTACCTTTCTGGAACTACCCCCATACAGCCTGCGGGCCAGCAGTCTCCCTGCCTGAATGGCAACCGGGGTAAGTTCAAGCTTTCCATCCAAGATATCCCCAATAGCATAAACATAAGGCACATTGGTTTGTTCTTCATCATTTACAGGTACTTTCCCATTCCTTTAAAACAAACAGAAGAGAACAGAATTCAGTATTACAACCCTCCTCAGAGCTTGGCAAAAAAACAGAGGGGAGGAGCTCTGCCACAAAGGTGTTATTCCAACTGCTGAGAACATTTTATTGAATATGCTTATGCCTTTTTTCACTTCAAAAAAGGTTTTAAAGTTTCACATAAATGCCAGGTATAAGACCATTAAAAAAAAGATAAAAATCCATCAGTACCAGTAGGTATTGTTAAAGAGTTAAAAAATCCTTGCATTCAGTGGTTTAAGGGAGTTGAGCAATACTCACTTCTCATTGATTTTGACACCAATCGTGTCTAAACCAATATTTCTGGTACATGCGTCACGACCAATGGCTATCAAAACCTAAAAACAAAACCCAAAATTAAATACAATAACTTCATGCAAGAGAAGCATAACATAACACTTCCTTTGGTCTTCTACTGAAAAAACTGAAGCATATGAATGAAGTGACTTTTTCAAAATTTTTTTCAGAAGCCACCAACAGTTTAGTCTTCCCCATGTGCAATTTGTTTCAGAGATGCAACAAACAGCAAAACAGTACTTTCAGAACAAAACCAGAAGCAACTGTTCATAGGAACTAAATTCCAGGCACAAAGTTTCTTTCACCCATTCTGCAGACAGGGTTCAAGTGAAGATGAATATTGAATTTTCACATATTTTTTCTACACCGGTAATTTAGATTTTTCAAGCAGAATTTCCCTTTAGAAGTTGTTCAAGAAAAACAGTATTTTTGTACATTTTCACACGTATCTATATTCAGTTATTTCAAAGTCAGAAATGCTTACAGTGTTATATTCTCCTTCAAAGATTTCCGCTCCCTCAGTAGACTTTGCCGTCACTTTCAGCCTTCCTGGCATGCCTTGCTCCAGCTGTTCAACCTGTGCAAATTATTGTAAGCTTAGAACGACCCACAGAGCAGAGATCATTTACAGTCACTTCAAGCCTTGACCTACTAATCTATCACTCAACGGCTTAGCCTTGTAAAACATTTATTTCTGCAGAGAGCCAAAGCCTTCCCAGACAACACCTGCATGTTACGTGCGCTGTTCAAAGTAACCTTGTGTGGAGAGAGGAAACCTAAAGAGAGCACTTGCCTGAACAGGTACAAACTTCCTGATGAACTTCACGCCGTGTGTTTCCATGTGAGCACCCACTTTTTCGGCCATTTCTTGGTCAAAGCCCCGCAGAAGGATGGAACGCACCATCACCGTCACATCCAGACCCAGACCAGCAAGAAATCCTGCACACTCCAGAGCCACGTAGGAAGCACCCACAACTAGAGTTTTGCCAGGACAGTAAGGCAGGGAGAAGAGGTCATCGCTGAAAAGAAAAGTGCAAGTTACAAGGTTCTTCCAACACAAGCTTGTTTGTCTTTGCAAACACTAGAGCAGACAAAGTTCAGTCTATTATACCTTTTTAATCTCACCTTGTAATACAGAATTCTTTATCTCCAGGGATACCCGGATATCTAGGCCTTTCTCCTGTTGCCAGGACAAAAGTCTCTGCTGTGTGATAGGTTACTTGTCCTTTTCTATTAGTTGCCTGTTGATAAAGATGCAGTTAAGACAGTCTTTTTCACAAGTTTTAAAATAAAAACTATGTTTAAGAATGAAGAACAAGCGGTTTGAAACAAGATCTAATGCATTTAGAGATGCCGCACAGGTCATTGAAGAACAACAGGTTTAAACAACAGACTTTTATCAGGCTTTTCTCACATTAGAGCACATAAAACCAGTTACTTTTTGAATCCTGTCCATTTCAACTACTCATTTATATTGAACTATTTGTAACAACTTCACTGTCAGGTTATAAAAAGCCATAACAAATTAAGACCCTCTCTGCCCCTCCCAGTAAAAGGCCAACATAATGCTAATGACAGAATAATATCAATTAGTTCTTAGGCTAATGCAGAAATTAAAAAATTAAACTAGTTGAATGATTTCAGAGAGCCTAAGATCCAACCTTAAGTGAATTCAAACTAATTTAACCTCTAGAGACCCTTGGTCTTTCTCTCCCAAAATCTGACCTTCATTCTTGCTCTTTAGTTATTTTCCAACCCAGACAAAGGGAAACTTCCCCCCCATTGAGTCAACAGATAATTCAGGTTGGAAAAGACCACAGAAGGTCATCTAGTCCAACCTCCTGCTGGAAATCTTTCTTTTCTACTTCATTTATTGACTAAGGACACTTAAGTAGATGACCTGCATGCCTGGACACTACAACAGTTGGTACATGAGGTACATTGAACACACTACTATCTTTCACTGCTGGTCTCTGGGTTTGAAACACTTGCAGTTCAGCCTTGATATTGAAAACAGACAATTACACCCACTGAACACTACAGTTGCCTTCAATATGCACTTTTCTAGGTTAACCTTGCTACAGTACAGCAAGATTGCCAGCACATGCTTTGTCTTGCAAAACTGACAGTTTAATTTGTATGCTGATACAGCATAAGGTTCCAGCAGTGCCGTTACGCAAGTGCTTAATCTGAATTTAATTTCAGTAGTTTTTATGCTTTAGTATGAAGGTTTTCCAAGTTGCAAAATCATACAGTTATTCTTTTTTTCCCCCTCCTCAGTCAGGCTGCTGAACTCAGTCATGAAGTTAGAGACTGAGACCACCTTACTCTATTCTTGCAAGACACAGGTTTAAAGATATCCACATTACTCTTATGTAACAGTTACTAGGTTTGCAAACACTGTGGAATGTACTAAAGTACAATAATTATTTAAATCAATAATTTATTTCACAAATGAGTTTTTAACTTCAGTTGACCTAAGCTGGTAATGTTAAAATGAAGCCTTTTCTGTGCTGGATTTCAAAAGGCAGTTTTAGAACACAAGTTTTTCCTCCCAATTAAGTCTTTTAAATGCAGTGCATACCTTAATTTTGTGTGGTTCAACGAATTCTCCGTAAGAATTGAGGTATGTCACAGACTTTTCTCTCAAGGACACTCGATAGCCCCAGTTTAAAGAACCAATGTAGTTCTGAATTGCTTCTACCATGATCTCCCAGTTGTGTTTAACTGAAATAAGACATTAATTTCATATTTAAAGAAATAAAAGTGCAGTGAACCCTTAAAAAAACCCTTATTCGCTATATATCATGCTAAGAAAACATCATTATCAGTAATGAGGATAATTATTAAGGTCTTGTTCTACTATGTTAATATTTACTTGACTTGCTACTATCTGAAATAAGCGCATTCTAGAAGTTCTTTCATTTATTTCAGATAATATAGGGAGCAAAACACAATTAACTTTCAACCCTAAAGGTTTTTATGACTCAAGAACGAGGATGCCTTCTGATTCACCTAAGAAAACTACTGAATTCTGCTTCTAATTTACTGAGTCCAAAGTACAAGAACGGTCTTGAGCTCAGCATTTCATCTGTACAGTCTCAGGCTGCCCTCCCTGTTCTCACTAACCTTGTTCTTCATACTGCCACCCGTATTTCCTTGAATCTTGGAGTGCCTGGCCCAGAAGTGCTGCTTGATGCATTAGCTTCTTAGGAATGCAACCTACATTTACACACGTGCCACCAAGTCCTAAAATGGAAAGAACCACGTTATTGTTTCCAAAAACAGGACATTTATGATTTTCCTATTATGTGCTTTATATAATCACCCATACATCAGTTGGTGAAGTTTGCTAGAGTCACACAAGTAACATGAAATTTCTGTTGCAAGAGACATTTTAAAATACAATGAGCACACTAAGCTTATAAATTTGGATTCAGTTTAAGAAGTGACCAGACTCACTGAACCAAGATGGGTACAGTATATCTTAAACACAGACCCAGGTTACTTATTCCACAATGCTTAAGATTTTGGTCAAGTTGGCAAGTAAGCAAGGCAGAAAGCCCAGAGTTCCTAGAGTTTACTATCAGTTATTATGAGGAATTTGAAACATGCATGTGTTTGACATAGTAGCTACAAAAGCACATTCATTCCTCAACTCAATAAAATTTCACCAATGAAGTTCCTCACTCATTCTAAACTTCAAATATCACTAATAAGGTCAGACAGCAGGTGTCTTTAATTATGGAAAGGTGAGACGTATATAGGCATGTAGTCACTGTTCCAAAGGCAGTTGTCCACAAAATAGAACCAGTGAACACACACCACCCAGACACTATTTGAAAGTGATCAAAACTAGAACATTTGACAAAGAACAGAGTCAGCAATGCACAAAACAGCAAGAACTATCCAGAAAGGCAGCAGGCATGTCAGGAAAACAACTCCTTTTGTTATCTGGGTACCAGAATTACAGGAATTTAGCCTCAATTTCTAAGAGCACAAATCCATAATATATAACATCTCAGTATGTATCACTGGTACTTGAGCATCATAAAATACACGATAACAGAAGCTTACCCCACGTGGTTCCAAGAGGTGTTGGAACAACATAATCCAATACCATTACTTTCTTTCCCAAGGCAGCGGCTTCCTACAAAAGATGGAAATGACCAGTCAGTGTTACTCAACCAAGAAGGCCTGTCCAGTCATTTATGTTCATGATACACTCAGCACTAATAGAAGGCTTCTTTACTATCTTTACTAGTTAGTCTCATTATCATATATCATATCATATCTTTTATCTCCTTCACTAGAGAAAAACTGAAATTCCTCAGAAACTATTACTTTCTTCCAAACTTTGAATGTCTGCTTATATGTTCAATGCTGCATCCACATCATCCTATGCTGTTAAAACCCATGACCTGAAAAAGGTAAGAGATGGACTTATGAGCCTGTGATACTCTTCTACCTCACCCAAAGAAATATTTATGCTGTTAGCTCTCTTTTCCCTTAAGAGGGCGGGACTGACTGGGCATGTTCATGGATGACAAGAAGTGACAGCTGAAGGCACTTCATTTCAGGTGATTGATGATTCTGTATCCTAAAGTGTTAAAAGTCTTCAAGAGTAGCCTTTAAGTTTTCCAGATTACTGTCTGGAAGTGTTAAAGTGCCTGTGTACTACACATGAAAATGTACTTAAAAAACATATGGTTCCACCCTCAGTCAGAAAACTAAAACCTGCTATTAGGATTAAGAACTGAATAGACATTGGCTAGAAACTGGTCCACACAGACCATTATCTCCTGAGTGAGCACCACTACTGGTTCATTAATTAACAAGCTGAACAGTAATACTCATCCAAATATACACTGTTTTATAGTAATATAATTGACAGATTAGCTTTTGAAGAAGTTTTACATACAACCTGCTCTTCAATGAAATTTTCATGACATACCTTGGAACATGCAAGTCCACCTGAGCCACCACCAATGATAATGAGGTCATATTCATAGGGTTCTGTATCTTTGCTATCCCCAAGAAGTTTCTGCAGTGATCCATCCTGATAAGCCTGAGAGGAAAAAAAAAAATCAAATTAGCACGCACATTTTTGAGCAAACAGTAGCTGAGTCACATTAATTCCTCTGAGCTAGAACACCCAGTCTAATAGATCACACAAAATTTAACTATGATCAAACAGCAAATTCACTCAGTCTTGTCTACTTCTATCTGATTTTTAAAGTTAAGTTACCTGGAATGTTGCATCACAGCCACCTATGTGAGTTCCATTGACAAATACATTAGGCACTGTCCTCTGATTAGTTAACTCTGCCAACACTTGCTGAATACTGGCCCCATCATCTAAGAATAAAAGGAACGGGTACATTATGAACAATTTTCAGGAAGAGAGCTTTTAAAACAATCTGAAGTATTAAAGGTTTGGACTGTGATACACCATAGGCCTGCCAAGAAAACAATTCTGTTATAAACATCACATTTGCAGGTTTCCTGAACATAAGCAAGTCTTCAGAAACTACTTGTCAAAAGAGCATGCTTACATACAGAGGTTATATTGGTGTTTCAAGCCATAATTCTACAGAATGAGTTTAGTCCTTGTATTTCCTGGATTCTTATTGATCTCTTCCTGACAGTGTCACACTTAGTACTACACAAAAATTCTTTTCCAGCTATCACAGGAGATCACACAGACAGCTTTTCTTTCCCGAGAGCTGTCTGGTTTTGGAGTGTGTTCTGTATTCATGCACATAATTTTGCCCAGCAGCTCTGAATTATGAGAATATGCAGAAGGGAAGTATGAACATGCTTTTTTACTTACCCTAAAGCTACCTTCAGACTTTTTCTACCCACCACAATGTCTGAAACTTTCCAGTTTTAAAATGATCATTGCTTGACCTGACTTGTCATCTGAATCATTAGTACCTACACACAGGCTCAATTTGGATCTCTTGGCAGTAAATGTGAGAATGAGCATTTACAGTAATCGCTTTGACTAAAATCTTTTTATTCCAAGACCCCATCTATTTTGTATCAGTCATCTGAGCAATTGCAAGGGAAATACATTATTAATTATGAGGAATTCCAGGGTAAAAAAAATAAAAAAGGGTTGTGCATTGTACTTTGCATATCTTGGGCTATAATTACTTCACAGTACCACAAATTGAATAAAAAGTAAAAACTATGAAGAAATGAATAAACATGTACATTTCTCCCAAACATTGAGACAAAAACACTTCAAAAAGGCATTAGAACTTTAGAGAAAAAAAAAATTGGAAACTTAAGTTTTGTACAGAAAAAAAATTGATAATACATATTCAACAGCTTACAAACAGTGCAACTAAGAGTTTACTAAGAATCATGCAAGAAACTACTTGTTCCTAAAACTACATTCAAATCTACATGCACCCTGTACATATATGCATAAGGCACTGCACATATCCTAAAACTAAAGTAGCTTGGACTTTAAAAAAACCCCACCTCAAACTAGCAGCAGCCAAGGTACTAGAATTTACCCTTTCTTGCAGTGACTCAGCAACTTTCCCAATGAAGGTCACCCAAATACCACGTCAAACATTAACAACTCATCCAAAGCCACAACAGAAACAGAAGTAGGAAATAATACCACAAGCTTTTTCCCAAAAGACAGAGCTCCTTGTAGAGAAATCAGATCTCACATCCTCTATCAATTGCTCATTTTTACAGTTAAAAAAATTTCAGTTCTACTAAAAACACATCCTTTTTTAAAATCCACACTGAAGACTAATTACTTCTATCTCTGCACATATATTAAAATATATTTTAATTGTTTTTATACATCCTTTGGTTAGTTCAAGACAGCTTAAGGAATCATGCACAGTCATCCATTTTTAGTTACATTAAACAGCACGTGCTGGATTTTCTTTCTCCTACTCACCAGTCACATCAAGCTCCAAAGCATAGTACTCCACACGCATGGAGTGGAAGAGTTCCTTCACCTGCAACACAAACAGACACGAGGCCAGTGCAAAGCTTTCTCAACATCTGACACTCAGCTCAGGGTAGAACTGACTGTTGGACATACACAGGGAACCTCTAAGTCTCAGTCACTATGCTCTGAGGGCTGGGCTCTAGGTAGCTTTGCTAAAGTTTGGCACTACTTTATGTTTTGCACTTAAAGCCAGGCTATTTAACCTTCTGAGAAAAGTTTCGTTACATAAGGAAAAGTTTCTACACACAGTTTCCTTAGCTGCAGACTCCTGCATCCCTGACATACCAAAAGCCATCGAAGTGGCTGCCATGAGGAAAAACAAAGAGATAAAGCAGCAGCAAGATTCTTTGGTAGTATTACAGAAAAAAAGAAAGCAGAAGAAGGGAGTAGAGGATAACATGCAAAACAAAACATTCTCAAGAAAATAAAAAAAATCTGGTATTACAAAAAGCTGCAGAAGATTGTAATACTTCCCAAGTGTACTCAACTGGGTGTTTTTCTAACCTCAGTTCTGGATGGACAGAATGTACCATTACCAGATTCAAACCAGGTAGCCTTTTAGAAACAAGATTTTTACAGTAGCATTATTTATTAAACTCTCAGTATTCAAATTGTGAATTGTCTTTCCAGAAGGACAATGCCATCTCCCAGGCAACTACCAGCAAGACAAGACGGCATGGTCTTAAGCTGTGCCAGGGGAGGCTTAGGTTAGATATTAGGAAGAAATTCTTTACAGAAAGGGCAATCAGGCATTGGAATGGGCTGCCCAGGGAAGTGGTGGATTCTCCATCCCTGGAGGTTTTTAGATGAGACTGGATGTGGCATCAGTGCCATGGGCTGGTAACCATGGCAGTAGTGGATCAAGGGTTGGACTTGATGATCTTGGAGGTCCCTTCCAATCCAGCTGATTCTATGATTCTATTCCATACCTCACAGCACAGGATGCATTACATACAGCAGTATTTACTCCTTTGAAATATAATTTGCAGACATGCCTGTGCAAATAAATATTGTAAGACTACGCATTAAAAAAATAAATCTGCTTTAATCATAATTATTTGAATGTGAAAACAGCTCTAGCAAGAATCACTAAATGCCTGTATGATGGATCCACTTGCCAGCATGGAGTCTGAACATTTTACAACCAGCTTTCTGATGAACCTCAAATTTACTGACAGTGCTTCATTAAGAGTATGCTGAGTCACAAGATTATTAGATTAAGTTTAAAGATGTCAAGCACATGATGAATAAAAATGTTTTTAATGTTGCTGTGATCCATGCTGTTACTATGCTGAAGACTGAGTATTCCAGTGCTTTCTGACAAAGTTTCAGCTTTATACAAACAGGAAGATTTTGTATTCGGTACCAACCACATAGTGAGCTTCTTACCCTATCATGTATCAACCACAACATACAAAAATAAGCTCTGTTTGTACAATTGATTGTATTGGTTCTACAGTTACAGAATAATTGAAGTTGTAAGGGACCTTTGCAGGTCATCTGTGCCAACTCCCTGCTCAAAGCAGAGCCAAAATGCAAACGCTGATCACGTTGCTTAGGCACTGTCCCCTCATTCTGAACATCCACAAGGACAGAGACACCAGAACATCTCTGGGCTGGTTCAGTGTTTGACCATCCTCACAGTAAAGAACTTCGATCTCACTGGAGTATCTCCCACTGCAACTTATGTCTATTGGTCCTTATCCTTTCACTTCTCAACTCTGAGAAGAGTCTGGTCATCTTAACAGTTGAGGACAGTAACTAAAATTCCTCCTCAGCCTTCTTAAGGTTCAACAAACTGAGCTCTTCCTTCACACATCCAGTGTGTGAGACACTTAGTCCTCTACCCACCTAGGTGACCTAAAAACTTTGGTCCTAAGCTCCCCATTACCTTCAGGCTTGCTTCCTGGAATGATTATGGCTACAGGCTGAACGAAAAGAAAACAGCAGTGTAACTGCTCCAGACCTCCACTCTGCATCTGCCGTTATTAAGCCCAAGCTGAATGCCATGAAAGATCTAAAAAGCAGAACTTAAAGAGATTACTACTAGGATGTGGTAAGTTAAGAATCTGGAGGGAAGTCACAAAATTAGCTACTTGGCTGCTAGTCTAGTTTGCAGCAAAGTAGCAGAGTAACAGGCAAGATTTCATTAGTTTGTTTGTTTGTTTTTTTTTTAAAAAAAAACTTTACCAAAACATTGAAACAGCAGCTGGCAGGAGGGAGGACAGGACAGAACATTAGTATAACAAGAAAGGATTACACTCAAGAAAGGACAGATTTAAGGCATTTAGGCCACCTTTATTCTCTGAAGATATGTAGTAAAGAGAACAAAAATCAGAAGTCCGCATCCTGATTAGAAGTAGCTATTGCACTTTATACTTATGAACAGATTATAGTTGTGCTAATGAAACTGAAAGAAAGAACAGTAACAAGCATGAGCAGTTACAAAATCTTCAATGCACGCAAGAGATAATAGATTACTTCAGTTTGGAAAAGGAAATGATTAGGAGCAGAAAGATAAACATACACTAATCATGAGTAATATCTAGATAAGGTGAAGAGGAAATGATTTCTCAGAAATACTCACTGGAGCACTCAGCAACAACTGCTTTTTCCAGAAAACAATTTTGAAATGAAAAGTAAACCTCCCTATGGAACATAACCAGAGAACCTGACACTGTACAAGCCAAAATTAAAAGGAAATCAAAGAAGTTATTAGATCAACTAATGAAAAAAAAAAATCCACTGAAAACTTTTAACTCAATAAAACTAATAGAAACTCAGGTGAAGAAATTCTGGTCTCACACAGTGCTGGAAACTCCAGCAGCATACTGGCAGATTTTCTTCCATACAGCCCTACCCTAAAACTGTAATTTCTTTAAGTGTCTGGAATGAGATACTAGGTTGCATGGTCACTCATATAACAATTTATTTCCCTTCTCACCAATGCAAAGGCCTCACCTACCTACTAAACTCCAGTTTTCACAAGAAGTGATAGACTAGAAACACTTCCAAATATTATTTAGCAGTAGATAATTTCTCTGAAACTGAGAAATTGGCCTAACTTTAGAAAACTGTTCCTGGAGATGCTGTCACTAGGGTAGCTAAGCAGGTTTGAAACAAGTTTCATACCATAAAAGTAGTAATGGTATGTCCTAAGTCTGCTGTTCCATGTATTAGCTAACATTTCATAATAGCTACAGCTGAATTGACCAGAACTCCCTAGGACTGAGAACATCATCTGTAAGAGCATAAAATATAACTGAAATAAACAGCAACTTCTATGCAATCACAGTTGTTGCTCCTCAAATTTCAACATATCACAGTGTTCAGACTTGCCATTTTTTCATGCTAGAAAAACCTATGTTTTCTTCATGCATTTCTATCTTGCTTAGTATCTTCTCTGGGTGCTAAGAAATTAAAAAACAGCCAAGTTGTTATGACAAACACGTAATTCTACCACCACTGTCTTGTTAAACCAATTGAACAATAAATTGCATTTGCAGAAGAACAACTGCACAATTGCCAAGTCATGTTACTAGCTAAACTGAATACAATCAACTATTTAATTCACTTACAGAATTTATTTGCAGTGCTGTTTCTGAAGAAAAGAACAAATCTTAATTTTCTTCCAGCACAGCTACCTCCATTTGAAATAAAGAATTCTTTCCATCCCCCAAATTAGGTCCTTTTTAGAGCATGAGTGTTCTCTGCACTTGTGCTAATCATCTTCAGTTTTTCAATTAATCCTACCAAAAGCACATTGCTAACAGCTATCCACAGTAAAAGACAGACACAATGCACACTATTCATATCTGTCTTTAAGAACTCAGAACTATGTGATTACAGGCTAAGTACCCAAGCTGTAACTACACTTTCAAATTATATCCACTTCATTAATTCTACAGACTAGATCAGCTAGCAAGAATGCTGCATTACCCATTGTTTTCCCATTCCTTTCACTAATTTCTAACTCTTCAGTGGGAGTTGTTAATACCCATAGTGTGGAAGATATTTCTCTGTTTTATCACTTGATGTCTCATGTGAGGCTTCATTCTCTCAAACTTTCTTCTTCTAATTTTCTGTCTGCAATCTATACCTCTGCTACAAGTTTTCTTCATTATATTACCTTTCTCTTCCACTCCAAACAGAAACATAAGCCAAGGAAATCTGCCTACCAGTCAGCTCCTCTTCCCCCCGCCCCATTTGTCACCTGTTCCTTCACAAAAATTCATAACAGGTCTTTCAACTCTACCTCCTAGAAAGGGCCATGAGAGAGGGCCCTCCTACTCCCAATATTCATTCTTCCCCTTTGCAAGACAATAAAAATAATATTCCTCATATCTGACTGCTTCCCTGAAGCAAATAATCCTGCCTAATGAAGAAGGTCTGAACAAATGCAGGAAAAAACAATCTGGAATTTAATTACTACAATTAAGTCTTTTTTCCCCTCAAGCTCATTGCCTTAGCCTAGACCTACTGCAACACCAGGAACAGATGAAGGAAAAAGGTCCAAGGCTTAAAAAGTTACTGTGCCATTGCATGATCTCAAAACCACTGGACTGAGTGCCATGAGCATCAAGACTTGCAATCATAATCAGTAAAAGCAAACAGGGCAATACAGACAGGAATGACTAAGTATTTCTAAATGGGCAGCACTGAAGTCCTCAAGAAGATTTCTCCGCAACAAAAGGTAACATTTCTGTCAACTGGAATAGACTGGAGCAAGACTCCAACATTTCATTTAACAAAACTTCCAGTGAGTAAATTGTTAAGTAAATTTTAGAAGGATTTGAGCTGCCTAATATGCTGTACTATCTGCCAAAACATAGTTAGAGAGGAGGCATTGGTTTTGTCTATCCTCTCATACACAGAAGCTTCCTTTCCCAAAACCTCAATTAAGTTTTAAGCGAGATACAATATACTCATATAAGTTTTTTACAAGAGGGTCATAACATTTCCTCCCCCACAAGAGCTCCCGGAACTAAACCCAACCTACACGTGGGAGTGAGGCTTCAGAGTATTTTCCTGGTTGTCAGTTCCGTTGAGGAACACCAGGACTCGATCCCACAGTTCCAATTATGTTTTCCCACCACGGTCACATGAAATATGGCAATGTGGGATTTAACTAAAATTTCATAACATGCCCTTTGCAAACATCTAAGAATCCCAATGCCTACAAACACCCACATTCTGTATGGTCTATGGCCAGTGTGTTGGTATTGTAAAATTCTAATGAAGGCCCTGGGTTTATTTAATTAGTCTGGCTCAGCAGTTATAACCACCCTGTGATACTGATGAGCAACCAGGGCTAAAAAGATATTTTTCTCTAAACGTCACAATTAACCAAGAGTGCCTTTTTTTTTTTTTAAACACACATCATAGCGAGCATTTAGAACTTAAACTTGCTATACAGTCAACCTTCTCCCTGAAATTTAGAAAGAGCAGAAAACAACCCTTTCCTGGGACGCAGCTTTGTCCAAGCTGAACGCCAACGGGGTACCCAAATTTCCAGGGAGAAAGGAAGGCATCCAGCACCCTGAGCTTCGAGAAGCAGCTACAGAAGCTGATCAGAACTCTCCACACATCCACCTACCCGCGTGGCAAAGGGAGAAGAACTACCAAGGACGCCAGTCGGGATCTTTGCCTCGTTTCACGCCTGGTAAGCGGTTTCCAAGGGCTGGCACGTGGTGCTCCAGAGGAACGGGCACAGCGCTACCCTCTGCACGCTCCAAACCCCATCCCCACACAGCCTGAGCTCAGCCCCGCTCCCCTGCGCCCTTCTCCGCCCGGGGCGCTCCCGGAGCAGGTGTGTCCCCATGTACCCCAGAAGGAAGGAGGGCCCGCGGGGGGACCGCGCCGAGCCCGCTCCCGCCGCCGCCTCACCTTGTTGCAGTACGGGCAGTAGCTCTTGCTGAAGATCATGACGCGGTGGGAGGCGATGAGGGTCCGCACGCGGAGCTTCAGCCCGTCCCAGTCGGGGAGCGGGGTCTGTCCCGGCGGCGGGGCCATGGCGGGCCGGCTCAGGCGGGCGGGCAGCGGCGCCTTCCCCGCGCCGGCCGCGCTGACCCTCGGCCGCGCCCCGCCCCTTCCGCGCCGGGCGGGGGGACGAGCCGGGCCGGCCCACCCGCAGGGAGCGGGGGTGAGCAACACGCCGAGAAGGGCTTTCCGCCCTGCATTTCAGACACGTTCCCTATGAGTCGTTGTAAAGTAATAAAAGTACTTTCGTGTCAGAAGGAGAAGCGTTACTGTTCACCTAAAGGCGTTCTAGAGAGTGTTAAACTTGCGCTGTTTAACCCGCCCTCCCCTCTGCAACGAATGGAATGAGCCAGAAGGAGGGAGGCGGGACCGCGCATGAGCGGGGCGGGCGCGCGGCCCGGGCGGTGTGAGGACGGCGCTGGGCTGGGCCCGGGCCAGTGCCGGGCGGGGCGGCCGCAGGTCCGGGCATTTTACTGTGTCTCCGGGGCTGTGGAGAAGGGACAGTGCCAGCAGGGAGCGGCTGGAACGGACAGCCTGGAGCTGGGGCTGGCGCGGGGGTCATTCTTTCCCCACTCACGGACCGTCCGGCCCGGATCGCCCCATGCCCCGGTCTAGAACAATCGGCGATGGCCCCAGGGCCCCTGGGCTTGTCCTCCCTCGGTGCCCTCTGAGTTAGGGCGAAGTCTGGGAGATAAAAGCTGCTTTCTAGAAGGGGGGAGGAGCCTCCCTCCCCTGCCTTCACCTGCCCCTTGGGTGTCCTCTACACAGATAATAAATGGATTATGTAATAAAATGGATTGTGGCTTGAGAACACAAGTCAGTAGAAACCAGTTCCCTCTTCTTACACATTCCGAAGTTAAAGGAAGGGGATGCTGAAGCATCTGGTACTGCTTATTGCAGACTGTTTTCTTCCCAAGAATCCTAGTAATTGTCAGGACCGAAAGCTGGAAGGGGATGTTTCCTGGCCAGAACAATGGAAAGATCCTGTATCAGGGCACAGGAGGAATCCTGTCTGGTTACTGCTCTCCTTCGGCAGGGTTTTGGCTGGGGAGTGCTGGGAAGGGTGCCGAGATCCCAAGAACTCGGTCATCTCCCTGCAGAGCGACCCCGTGTTTGCCGATTGCTGCAACAGCTTAGTGTGAGCGATCATAAGGGGTTGTCCTGGTGCAACATCCAAGAACTTCACTCGTGGTATTAAATCAAACCTTGCAACCTCCTGCGTGACAAGAATTATTTTCCATAGGTGAGGAAATCACAGAGACAAATGATTTCATAAGGTTCAGTAGAAGTTTTTAACAAAGCACGTAATGGAGTCCAGTGCTCCCTCCCACGCCTGCCACAGACCAGTCCTACTGCTATTTACTAATGCTAAAAATAACTACATATAAAAGCTGTAATGCCACCAGTGATAAAAATGGGCCTGGTGGGTGACAATTAACTTGCTTAATTCATTTTTGATCATGCATATGTATGGTGTTCACTGCCCAATGAGCCTGAAAAATTGTATATTGCATTTATTTGAATGTTGGCCATGAAAGAGTTCTAGACTAAGAGTGTTTCTACACTCCTCACAGAGCAAAATAAGCCCAAGTTTTGCAGCCTTTTATTTCAGTATCAGCATGTAGGAAAGTGTATACAGTACCTGCAGCTACTAAGACTTGACATAACATGCAGGGGCCAGACCTACTCACTGTACTTTGTTCATTGTCCAGCCAAAACTGCTTCTTTGGTTCCTAGCTTTGGCTAATTATTCTCTCTCCTTCTCAGACTCTGTGTGAGAAACATGACTACCCTTAGTATTCTTACAGGAATTAATATCACAAGCTCAAAGGTTTGTACCACTGTCTAAAGGTTGGTAGGTTTTCATATTCAACTTGGTCTGCTTTCTCCAATATAAACATCCATCGGCTCCAGAAAGGTCAGAGGAAGGAATAAATATTCAAAATATCTTTTTCTTTTGGCACACTCAACACTGATGGCAATGTGCCATGTTCCATGAGGAATAAATATCCAAGGCAAATTATGCCACTTGAAAGTTTATTTTCCCCCCTGTGCGCTCTCTGCTGTTGGTTATTATCATCACTCTTACCTTAGAGCAAGAATGGGGTAATGGTTTTAAACTAAAAGAGGGTAGATTCAGACTAGATATAAGGAAGAAACTTTTTACAATGAGTGTCGTGGAACAGGTTACCCAGAGAAGTGGTAGATGCCCCATCCCTGGAAACATTCCAGCTCAGGCTGGATGGGCCTCTGATTGACCTGATCTAGTTGAAGATGTTTCTGCTCATTGCAGGGGAGTTGGAGTAGATGAGCTTTAAATGTCCCTTCCAACCCAAATCATTCTGTAGTTATATGATTCTGTGAAGAATGGATGGGGGGACAATGTCAACTTGCAACACAGATGGGTGATACGGAAGCACTGTGATGGCAGTGTATTGCTTAGCTTTGCTTTCAGTCACTGTAGATGGCTGAGAGAAAAGGAAAGGATTGACCTCTGGAGAAAGAAGAGAGAAAATGACTGCTTGGTTCTAGAGATGAAGGGATTGCCACATTAGTGTCCTACCTGTGCACTCCAAGAGCTTATAATGGCCCTGATTATTGATGACAGACTAGGCCCTGAATCTGTCTTCTGTTCTGTGAGTGTTTTTCTCCCACAGAATACAGATCATACTCAGCTCTCAGGATCTTGCTCTTCAAGTGTGCTGGGAATCGATGTAAGGGGTTAACTAGAGCTGTTTGGGCAACCATTCCACTCACTAGGAGACTATGTCAAAATACTTGAAACAGCAGAAATGCTACAAACATTTATGAACGAAGTGGTTTGCAAGAAGAGATTTTGAGGGAGGGGCAAGTGGCATGTGGAAAGAAACAGGAAATTTTTTCAAGCATAGAACTGTGAAAGACTTGTTTAATAAAGGTTTAAGCATGCTTGCTTGAACTGTGTCTCCCTGCAGGCCAGTCAGCAGCTGTACAAAGCTTCCCACCTTCCACATAAAAGGCCTTGATCTGCTTTCTCTAATATAAACTCTCTCATTAAGGCAGTCCTCTCCTAGGCATTACTCAGCTTAGTCTGAGGATTAGTAAAAACCAAGCCACATAAAATAATTCTTAATGATGTAGCATAGTGTGCTATGGGAAAGCATTGAGGTAGAAATGGGTAGGGGAGGTTTATGAATAGAATAGAATAGAATAGAATAGAATAGAATAGAATAGAATAGAATAGAATAGAATATGCAACATTTCCTCAGCTGTTACACAGGACTAGAGGGCTCTTGGCATTGCAGAGGTCTGATCCCATACTTTACGCACTGTTCTGAGAAACATGGAGTAAAACAATCTCTCCATAAAAAAAGGCTCCAAAAGATAAGTTGATGCAGAAAGCAGATATTGGAAGCATTTCTAAATGAAGTTGTTTGCAAGAAGATATTTGGAGGAAAGAAGAAATGGCTGGTAGAAAAGAACCAGGAAAGTGTTTTAAGCACAAGAGTGTGAAAATCTTTAGCCATCCTTTTGCCTAAAATTGATTTGTCACTTGGGCTTGCTCCCATTCCTCAGGTGCATTCAAATAGCCACGAGCCCTGATGCTACTGAAGGGAGTCAATGTAACAGTGAAGAATACTCAGAGAGTTTCCTCCAGCCATATCCCTTTGTTCCCTGACACAGTCTACATGTCACAGGACAGGAAAAGAAAGAGTATGACCTATCTCCATTTCTGTATTCCATTGAGGATCTATGAAGGGTATTCTCTAAGGTTGCTGCATCTAGAATGCATAACATAGCTAAGAAGGAGTAGAGAATATGTCTTAAAGATCAAGAAAGTGACAAAAGGCCTAAACCGTGGCCTCAATCTTTCTCACATTATTCCAGTGCCTTCACTGATCTTCTGGGAACTTAATCTATCTGCACCAGGAGGGGAATAAAGGTACTGCATTTTCAAACTCCATTTCTTGTTTTGGAGAAGGAGCTCCAGATCTCCCCAAAGCCACAGGTATTTCATAGGTAAAAGGAAGAAGAGAGGCTGGTTATTTCTTCAGAAAGAAAATAACAACTGACTCTTCTTGAATTACCATAGAAATTGGTCATAAACCAGGAGACAGCCAAAGTCCTTAGCCATGAGCATGGTTATGCCCTTTGTCAACACTGACAATGGAGACTTAGTGGAGCCTGAGCCATGCTGGAGGCTGATTTGTTAGCCAGTCATTCAGGTGACATGTGGATGGCCTGCAGCTCAGAGTTCATAGACTAGTGTTCATGGCAAATGATATCAAAAGTCTTCTGGTACAATCATAAACTTTGGCACCATTAAGTGTATTACCATCAGCTCATTGGAGTGTGGATGGTGCGCATAATAGAGTGTGAAATAACCCTGGGCTCCACTTCTGAGAGAGGGAGAGCCTTTCAGGTCACACGAGACTTTGGCCAGCGAGTGAGGGAGAAGAGCTCAGGGAGAAACCTAAAGGAAGAGGTAAATAAGCTCTTCAGCTGAGTGGCAGCACTCTCCAAGAAGGGCTGGGCAGAGCAATAACTTCTGTTAGCAGTGGTATAACTAAAATACAGCGAGCATACACACAGAAGAGGAAATCATATCTTTGTTGTAAAGATTCAACATCCCATCCAGAATAGCTTGTCTGGACAGTAGTGGAGCATTAGAATGAGGCCTGGATGTTAGCTAATAGTGAGAAGTCAATGGGGGGAGCTCAAGACCCACCAGGAATAATTTTCCTTCAAGATCTTGAATAAACAGTGAGAAGTCATTGTGCTCCTTTTTGAAAGGCATCAGAAACAAAGGAGTTAAAATGAAATAATCAAAGTGGAAGAGTTAGGACCTGCATCTGTTAATGATGTACACATGCATTTTTTGCATGCAAAACTCACGTCTGTGAAGTTGTAAAAGACAGAATGGGTGCTTGAAGTTCACTTTCCTGGCTTTGCAAACCATCTGCTAGTTTGTGTCTGCAAGTGAGAGATGACTGTATATCTGCTTTTCTGCAGACACGATGTTGATAGTCCTCTGTTTCAGAACTTGGCTCTGGTACGCTGCCGAATGTGTCTCATCAAATCTTACCTGTCACACTTTCAGTCTAAAATGTATGGGTACTGTCACTTGAACAGTGGTTTAATTTTTATTAGTATCATTGTTGTAAAGTTCTGAGGTGAACATGAGATTTTCTCAACGCACCATAATTAGATTGCCAACATTTAGGCTCAGGGAACATCTCCTCCCGTGGGTGTAGGGCACAGGGTTTATTGATAACATTACATGTATTTTACAATAAATAATAGTATAGAGAGTGCTGGGGCTTCTTCTTCAGGTGCTGTAGTGCAAGGGAAAGCAATGAGGCTGTCAGGTTCCAAGGATTTGTGCAGACCAGGTCTTCCTTTGCCCAGACCAAACATTAATGAAGTGAGAGAGACTCAGGCTGGATTTAAACCTTAGGAATAATGGCCTCCACAGTTCAGTTGTGTTAAGTGCTGCAAGCCGGAAGCTTTTCTAGAGCTAACAGAAAAAGTGCTGGTGCTCAGCTGCTTTACGGGATGAGCCCTTTATTTGTCTGCTTTAATGAACGGTGTGGTGTCCATCTGCCGTGCACTGAAGTCACCTCTCCATGCTAGGTTTCTTATGAAGGCTTTTTAAAAGAAAAAGAAAGGAAAAGAAAAAAAATGCAGACATAAAGGATAAAAAAGTCCTTAATCTTTCAGAAATATGGGAACTTGGCTGCATTTCTAAGCAAAACCAGTTCCTTTAAGTAGTCATATGTGGCACATTTCCCAGGAGAGTGTTTTAATGAAGGTTGGGTTGTTCCTTTTTTTTTAAATTCTAGCTAATTTTAGCAAGACCACTCTTTTGCACTTCCAATGTAAGGGTCTTGTCCAGGGTCTACTCCCCTTTGCAGTCCTCTCTTCCAGTGAAATTCTTAATGTCTTGATCTGTCCACCATGACTGTGCCATTCTCAATTTGAAAGAGATGGTCAGAAGTATCACAGGTTTATATTTCAGAACAGAGAATATTCAAATGTTTCCTACAGTTTCTTTAGCTAGACCAATTTATTTTATCCTGCAGCTGCAGGGGAATGCTCAGCAGGGAGGTCAGATAATAAATTCAAAAGTACATTGCCTTTTGTAATAGATTTATTATCAAGTGTGTCTCTTAAAGTCTATTTACATGGTTTTCCCTTTAGGTAATTAAATACTGTGCTAAACAGGGATTCTCCTAATTTTTCACCCTTGGGGTAGCTGCATCAGAGAGAGATCTTTCTGTGGATCCAGATTCCCACCCAGCTCTCAGTTTTTTATTCCATTCTGAGGACAGGCAGGCTGGACATCTTTGAATCCTTGGAGTTGAGAACTCTTCCCTTTGTGCCTTTTGGTTCAGCCACACTGTGCTGTCTTCTGATCAGAGTAGTGTTACTGACTGATTATGTCAAAAGAAGCCGCCCTTTTAGGATTTCCACTGCTTCAGTGGAATTAGCTGATTTTAAATAGTAGCTGATGCAGACAAGGATAAGCTGTTGGCTGAATTTCTGGATCTATTTAAGGTTTTGCATCTGCCAAGTAGGGTGGCTCCTTAAGTATAAACAGGCCCACCCAAGGAGCTCACAATGATTCCTGCTCCTGGGTGGTGATCTCAGGGAGCAATCTTCCTTGTGGTTATCTGGTGCTTCCAGATCTGGCTGGAACCCAGGCAGATGCAGGAATGCACAAGAGAAGGTATTGGGGAAAGGAGAAGACTTAACAGACTGGCATTTTCTAAAAGTTCAGAGAAGGCTGAAACTCAAGTTTCAGGGACGGTTCAAATAAACCTGTATTTGTGCTTAAATAGATTGAGTGGCCTTGCTAAATAGCAGCATAACTCAGACACAAACCCAGACTGCTGTCAAATATCATGATTTTAAAGCAAGTCCCTCAACTTTTGTGTTTTGCTAAAAACAGTGATGGGGAAAGAAACTCTACCATCTTTTTAAGCTTTTGTTGCAAACAATGGTTTGGAAACATGATTCTGACAATCTCAAATATCAGGCCGACTGTGTGACAAACTCAGCATTTCTTAATGGTGCAGTTTTAGAGCCAGCTGATTTTTGTAGGCTTTGGTGGCAAGTCAGTTCTTTAGAGATTGTCATCTCATTGATATTGTCAACTCTTGAGACAGTTTTCAGGTGGACCCTATTTATCTATCAGGTTAAACCAGAAACCAGAAGGAAATGCTCCTGAACACTGGGGTTTGGGTCTGAATATAGTCTTTTGGAATATCTGAAATGGTTTTATTCTTCATCCACAGCACTAGCAAGGTGCTGCTTTAAAATCCTAATGCCTGTGTACTCCCTGGAGTCCCTGTGGCTTACATTGCCAAGACAATATTCACAGTATGTCTAGCTAATTTTAAATTATTGACTTTATAATTACTGAATCTGTGAAAGAAAGCCTTAGTACCATTCAGTGAAGGCCTAAAATCCAAATCAAAACAAATGCAGTTATTGATTTTAATTAACTGAGCCCAAAGTGATAGTAGCTCAAGGTAAGAATTGCTGAAGTGCTGTCGTTGGCCTTGAGGTTTCCCAAGGACGCCTTGTGTTTGTCCTCTTCTTCAGTAATCCACAAAGATCCCTGTCCCCTGGAATGTCAACTGCTAGCACTGCTTTCAAAGTCAAGGGTAGGATGACAGAAATTACTTCTTCCCAGCCCATCCTTCTCTGCTGGGGGGTGTTGCTTGCAGCCAGCTCCATCTGCTGTGGATTACCCGGCATCAGGACCGTGCAGGTAGCCTGGTCTTTGGTCTTGCCAATCTTGCATGTCCTTGGTGTGTTCACATAGTTCTTATAAGTGTTTTGAGGATGTGGTGGACGTGGTGGGAGGAACAAAGCAACAAGACTATAGCAACTAGTTATTTAGTTTAAATAACTGGGTTTGGAGCTCTGCTTGGAGAGTAGGGACAGGCAGGCTAAGGTGAGGAGCTGCTAGCACTTCTGCACTCCCCACCTGATTTTTCAATTGCTTTTGCTCTCCCTTGTATGGAATCCATTTTGTTATTTTGACTGTTCTCTGGCTAAAGTGTTTTATGTAGTACCTTGGATGTTACTCAGCCACTGATAAGTACTAACAAACCATCTGCTTATCTCAATTTAAGCCAGGAGATAGGCTGTAAAGCACGGCCAGGTTAGGGGCTTTTTTGTTTCGTTCTTTTTTTCTCCTTTTAATATGTCAGAGAAAACTGCAGCAGAGGGCACTGTGTGGTTAGGTTTCAGGGGAACACTTACTGAATTGCACTGGGTGTCTGGGAGCAGCCTCCTCCTGAATGCCTGTACAATTAAATAACAGAATATTAAAAGCACTTCCTCTGAACAAGAGGGGTTTAGGGTTTAGAAAGTAGACTTTTTTATATTTAAGGACTTGCCTGTTTTAATTTTTAGAGTACCTGGGAAGTGCTAGCATCAGGATCTTTTTCTATTACGTACAGGATTTGAAAGACAGCCTCATTAAAGGAGCAGCACAGAACACAGATGACATCGAGTAGGCAGGCTACCTATAATAATGTCATGTTTTGTCATTTATAATAGATAGTTCTTCCAAACCTTTGGGATTCCCCAGCACTTGGCAAATTAAATATTTGAACATTGTTAAAGGGAAGCTTGTTCAAAGAGACCGGGCAGCTGTGAAGTGGGACACGGATGCCATTGCAGCAAGAGGTGCAGTGATGAAATTCCATTTGAGGGACATCCCTGTTCTCACGAAGCATGTCATGGGACATTTTTAAGTGTCTCTTCAATAAATATGACCTTGTTTAAGTAATGATTGGAGAGAACTGGATACAGTAAATAACATGCAGTGTTTTCCCAGCACTGAGCATTGCCTCAGGGCTCATCCTCCAGCAAGTTCTGTGCAACCCCCCTCACCTTTGGCTGACAGTAGGGAGGTGGGTCTGACATGTCTGGAAATTAAATCCATGGTTTAAAGAGGCTGTCTTTGTTCAGACTGGAGCCTGGCAGTACAAAGCCATTTTCCCATGCCATCCTTTGCTGTCAAGAAAATGTTGAAGATAATGTTAATTATTTCTAGATGCTTCAGGTCAGTAGTGAGGGTTTCTCTGGCAGATAGGGACACTGCTGTGATAAATACTGTACTTCCACGAGCTTCCTCTGGAGCAAGGCTTTGGTCCCAGAGACTATACCCATTCAAAGTGAAGCATAAACTCACGGAAGAGGTCAACTAGATTGTTCTTGTGCTTGAAGTTAAGCATGTGCTTAGATACATAGTAATAGGTTATATTTTATTTAATTCATGAACCTGGATTTCTGGAAGAGGGGAAAAGACCAAGGAGAAGGATGGACTGCTCTGACACCATCCTGTGAAGAGACTGTCAATGTGGTAGGACATGCAGATAGAGCCCTAGAGAATGGGACTTGACCTCATGGGAGCAGAGAGTGCAGTCTGTGTGGTTTTGGGTCAAAATCAGGATGTCCTATTTGAGTGTTAAGCTCATGACCTTTCCTACGTGTTATTAAGGAGAGTTGGAAGTGGAGAAGCTGCTATAAAAATGAACTGCATTAAACCCTCCAAAAATTAGAAGAGGAATAAAAAGAATGAGCAGAAAGCCTTCCTCTCTCTCCATCACATAAATGATGTTCTTATCCTAGTAATGGTGACAGGAGGTGGTCAGGTGGCATTATTTAGCTGAATGGCCTGCATTTCCGTGTGTGCTCAGATAAAGTTCAAAATGACCTTTAAAAAAATCCATTTTTAAAGATTCTTTTTACTTCAGAAAGGTCCAACTTTAGTAGCTTAAATTTAATTTTGTTCTTGAGGGAACTGGCTGTGGGGAGGGAAAGCAACGCCAGAGACACTCACAGTAAACTAATAGCAGGTAAAATGTCATTTTAAAAAAGTGAGTGGAAAGCATGTGTCATTGCAGAGAGGAAATTAATGAATTCTTTCCCCCTAATTCCTTTCCTCAGGTTTCACTTCTGATGTCTTTTCTGACTCCCACTACCTCTGCTTATGTTAACACAAACTTATTAGCTGGCTCGCTGAACCCAAGGTCACAAGAATAGGGACTCTGTAGAGGTCAGCTGCACATGCAGGCATAGTCATGGGAATACAAGTGTCTCCAGCTCTAGAAACACACAGCTCACAGGACTGTCTCCACTGCTCCTCAGTAAGCACAGACTACCTCTTTTCCTGTAAATCTCCAGGAACAGAAGGATAAATCGAGTGCAAGCACTTTCACAGCTGTACCCTGTAAGGAACAACAGTGACATGTTGTACATGGCCAGGGACTTCATCACTTCTTAAGAAGCAGTAGTTACTCTCCTTAGTTCCCACACTAAGGAAACTGGTCTTCACGTTAGTAGTGATGCCAGGCCATGAAGAGATTGCTGGGACTGCTGTCCTGACTGCTGTCAGGACTGACTGGATAAGGTGTTCTGGCACTGGCCATTTACACAGGAGTGAAGCCACCTGTCTGATCTTGAGGTGGCCTTTGCTTTCATGGAAATTTGATTTTGAACTCCTTTAAGTGTTTGCTGCTCTTATGTAGAACACACATAGAAATTGTACCAATTTTCTCCAGTGTGAACTACAAAATGCACCACTACAGCAACTGGTAAGTAAGCAAGGAAAGGAGTGGACAAATGTGCGTTGCAACTAACAGAAAAAATTTACCATCTAAGTCATTGGAATGAGTAAAAAAATCCTCTAGACTTATTGCTGTCCATAGAAAAACATCTTTTTTTCATCTCATACTTCTTCTTGCTGCCTGGATGCTGGGGACAGCTCAATACCTTCATTCTCTGAAACTGAGGTTTCTCAAAAAATATATCCCCTGGATGGTAGCATGTCAGGCCTCATTTTCCCACAACTTATGGACATCCTGGTCTGAGAATTTCTAATGTCAAGAAAAGAACCATTGCAGAGCTTCCCAGGACACTTATTTTCTTGTTTCTAAAGTACCCAACTGCCTGTTGAAGTGAAGCTGGATTTAGCTGTGCTGATAGCACTGTTTTGGCTTGTCCTTTAGTTAAGCTGCTGACAAGCTAATTCACACTGCTTCATTTTCCCTGGAGATCCCAGCCCTCTCTTGGGCTTGTTTGGAAGTATAAAAGAGGTTGGGCTGGGGATGGACAGTCAAGACTGCCCAAGTGTAAAAACAACATGGACTGGCCAATATGGGAGAGTCATGCAAGACTGGCTGGGTCAGTTGCTGCCTTGGGATAGAAGGATAAGAAGCTCACTGTGGACTGATGACTACATGGTGCATTGGCTGAATTTTTGCACATAGCCCTCTCTCTGCCTGGATCTCACTGCAGGACAGTGCTGATGGCTTGGCTATATTGGCAAGGCAGCAGCCTGGCCCCTGCTCCCAGCCCCGGTGTGTCTCAGAGATAATGTCCAACAGGAGATCCAATTAGAAGCTTGGCTGGCTAACCAGAAACAGCAACTGGAAGCTGAAGTTGGTGTGCCTGCTGTGGATAAAATAGAAAACTCTACCTGCAAATCCATCTAAAGACTGCTATTGGAAATTACTGTGTCTTGATTCTTTATTGCTAAGGAATAGCCTAACTGCTTCCAAGCCTTTGATGGAATGACTCATTCACAGGAGTCCAGTAACTTCGTTTTTTCTCTTCCTGCCACCAAACACAGTAGATCTCCCTCTAATAGCAGTTTGTGTTGGAGCTAATTCTCTGTTGAGCCGTTATTATGGCAAACAAAAAATTCAGATATAATCCCATTGGCCTCTCCCTGCAGGAAGGACTTGGCCCACGATGTACTGCCTTCCTGGGAACACCTGCAAGCTCAACTTTTTCTTTGGCATTATGTAGCTGAGAGTCTGGGCTGTCTGGATGACCCCAGGCAGATAGTCAAAGATGACTTTAAAGGCTGGATAATGTATTTCACAACTGTATAATCCTGCAGTAGCCTGGGGCTTTAGAGTTGTTTTGTACTGTTTTTGATGTAGGGCTTATTTTAGGTTTTATGAAGAGATGTTTCTTTCTTAACTAACACCGCAGTAGCTCATGAGCTGCTCTGCATTTGCTTTAGGCTCTCTGCATACAAACCAGTGCTTTTGGGGGGCCTGTGTTCAGACATGTGCATGGGTGGAGACATGCTGCCCCATGGATAAATGCATCCCTGCACATACATGCAGTTCCTGTACTGACAGTGCCACATGGAAAAAGATCTTTATCTTCCAATGTCAAATTTATATGTATGTGCAAACACCTGCTCGTAGATGCAGAAGGATAACTGCCTGTTCACATGCACAGAGGAAGGTCTGTACAGAGATGTGCAGAAACAAAGTCATGCATGCACTTCAGTTAAGAGGCATCTTTTTGTAATGTTTGTTCATGTAATTGTTGTGCACATATTATTGCCTGCATTGTGGCTCTACTTAGATCCCTCACAAGTGACAGTTTAACCTTAGCCTGAGAATACATGAACTAGTGATGAAATCTAGAGAAAAAATGTGGGGCCATAACATAAGAGAACATTGTAGGAGTCCATTTTGACCTATTTCCCCCACCCTTTCCCCCTCCCCCCCCCCCTTCTAGTCTAGTCATAAAAAGTGCTCCTGCTGTTTTTCTCCTTACAAACTTTAATAAGTAATCAGGTGTGATCAATGCCAGTTTCTACTCTCCTGCTCCTCCGCTTGCTGTTCTAGTGCAGAGCAATTGTGTAAGAATGACCTCCCGGGGATCCTGCATTATTTTATTCTCAGCTGATCTGAAACTTCAGCCATTTTCCTTCCAACACTGTCCCTGGCCTGTCTGGGAGAAGAAGGATGCTGCGAGTGCAAGCGCTGGTATGTGATCTGGATCTGAAGCCTGAGGCAGCCTCTCTGGTGCTGTGGGAGCAGCAGGGCAGGCATGGCTCAGGTTCAGGCAGGGAGATGAGAGGGAGGCTCAAAGGGGGCATTTAAATGTTCTTCTCTTTTTGCATCTATTTCAAGCCATGATAAAAAGGCACCATATGTTTTCCTGACATCAGGGCTCACAAGGGAAGTGGTATGAAATAAGGAGTTAGGAAGGTAAAGCTCTCTTCACTCATCTTGAGCACAGGAGTTACACCAGTGCAGTGTGAGAGAGAGCACAAGAGTGGCTGTACCAGCTCATATCAAATAACCATGTAACCCAGACCTCTGGTATTTTCCAGTAATGGAGGAGGATGGTGGAGCCTGGCAAAAGAAAATAAGAAAGAGGTAAATGGATAACGTGGCCTCTTCTGCTGTTCCCTCCCAGCAACTGACAGGAGCAGTTCAAGGGACAATCTTGGAGCCTGACATATGTGCTACTGAAGGAATTTTGCAGACAATCTGGGTATGCTGCCCCAGGGTGAAGCTAGAACACAACAAAGAGGTCTCAGGGCAGAGGCACACAGCAGCCCTAGAGGAGCCAAAGCAGCAGTTCAGACTATGATCCTCCTTGAGCTGCAAACAGAGATGCAAATAGTCTGCAGTGAATTATGCCAGTTGCTCAGGAAAACTATGCCAGAAAGCTCGGGAGGAATTAGCCCAGCTGCACCATCCTTGTTCCTTCTGCATTTAGAGAAATGAAACTCAGAGATTGTACACCTATGCTCAAGGTGCCAGTGTTTACCCTCTTTTCTTTCTAGCTGAGAAAGATAAAAGAAGAGAGGGTTTGTATGCAATCAAAAAGCACCAGAACTCTGGCAACTCTGACAACAGTGTCAACTCTCCCCCTGCCAAATCAAAGGAGTTTGGGTTAAAGTCTTGGTGTCAGGGTTCTGTGAGATTTATAGGATCACAAGATATGTAAGGTTAACAGAAAGTTAAAGCCCCAAGCATCAGAATGCCTGTGTTTTCAGCACATCTGTGTTTTCAGTTTGGATTAAGTGCTATGGCACCCTTTGATACAGGAGTCACCTTACAGCCTGCCTGTAGCTGTAACCAACAGAGGCTGCTTCTTTTTGCTCCCTCTTCCCTTTTGTGCACAGCCCATTGCATCACTGGAGTAGGATGAGGATAGGGGAGCCCTCTGACCCCAGTGTGCAGCCTCTGTGCATCTGGGAGAATAAAATCTACTTCTCCCCTCAAGCAATTATAAGTGATAACTATTTTGCTGTTCAAGGATCACGATTTCAACACTCGAGGGGTTAATGCACCAGGGAGGCAGCTGATGCTTTCATGCCTATGCGGTATCAAACAGCACAGTTTCCAGGAAGATGAATATCCGTAACCAAGTAGCACAGCAGAGCCCAAAGCCTGTTCAAAAGAATTCTTTTTGATGATCTGGTTTTATTACTTTCAATGAACTGGAGTCTCCAAGGTACCAGTGAATAAGGGATGCTGTAAAGCGGCATCTTGTATACATGTTTCAAGCTGCGTCTGCTGGTGTCGAAAAGGATGAAAGAGAAACTGCTTAGCAATGACCCAAGGGCCCAAACCCAGCTCGAGCTTCCATAGGGCATTTGCTGAGACAAAAAGAAGATCTTAACCATTTGCACTGGGACATGACAACTGGGACACAGCCTACATCATTCACTTTCCCCACGGGAAAACTAGGCCATTTCCAGGACAGAGCATGTGGCATGTGTTATATGTTTCATAAAAGCTCTTTGCCAACTGGAAATAAAAAAGACGAAATGTCAAATCAGGAACGGGTAGATGTGAGTTATGGGGCTTTGTGCTATCTGGAGAATCTAGGGGATTTAATATTACCCTGTGTGAGACACAGCACTGGTCAGAAACCCTGTAGGGATGTACAGCACTTAACTTCACTGTTCTTGGTATGTCTGTGCATAATATGTGGGTTTGGGTATGAAACAGAGCTTGGACTATGAGTACATGGACCCACCTGGGAATGTGGTTCAACATAACCCCCATCAGACATGTGAAGGGAGGCAAAAAAGAGTGAAACCTGATCAAAATCAGCAGAAGGAGAACCAAGCTATGGTTTCTTCTTTAGCCACTATCTTGCCATTTCTGTAACAGCACTAAGGAGAAGTTTTATAGCTGTAGACTGGAGCTCAGCTTCTGAATGGACAGACACTGAACTGTACAGAAACCCAGACTGTTTAAATGTAAAGGAGGTCAGCCAGTGCCCATTCTTCCTAAGCTCTGCATACACCATTATAACAATATTAGCCCATGCATTGCCTCTCAGTGCTTTCACTTTGGAATTCAAATCATGTGTGTGTTTTATAAAAGGCTCTCTAGTGTGAGCCTCAGAAATACATATGCACTCTCCAACTGTGTGGGTTTTCTCTTTCCTGCCTGGTGCACAAATTACTCATTGTAACATGATAAATGAATGGAGCTGTGTAACCCTCTTTATAGTTTTCTGGTTTTATAGTGCTTTGCCACCATATGTTATAAATTCATGAAGCAGTTGTAGCGTGTAACAGGTTTTTCTGTTTGTTTATTTAGTTATTTGCTAATTCTTACAGCTGTATATAGATGTATGGATGTGTGTAAATATATATATATATGTTTGTCTGGTGGACTGAAGCCTAGGAGAAAAGATCAGCTGCATCTGGAGAGCACTTGAGAAGCAGAAAACAAGAAGGATAAAAGTATTGCCTTGATATCTGGTGAGAAGTGAGGAGATTGAATAGAAAGTCACTTCACAGGGAAAATTCACATTTCATGGTCTGCAATATTTTGGGGCAATTTCTGCTAAAGTCAGCTATATTGTACAGTCAAGAAAATATAGAATATAAAATTGCATTGTGAAAAGCCTGGGGAATCTTCATGTGATCTGTAGCTTGCAGGCAGAGAACAGAAGTCATGAGCCAAGGAATGAGGAGAAGCAGAGATTTTAATAAACTTCTGGGATTTCAGATGGGCATTGTTATGAGATCCCATAGGCTGCTTCTCCTGAGGAATGGAAGCTGGGGGAAGGAGCTAAAAGGAGTGGCTGATGGGGAGAGCATCTGGATTCCCAGGTATAGATGTGAAATCTTCTTCTGCTTCAATCTGCAGTGCAATAGGCTTCCCTCAAGCACCCATGTGGCTCAGTGAACTTCTGTGTGGTGCAGTTACAGGAGGAGCAAACCTAGCTGGCCCTTCAGGGGGGTTATGGTGGGAAGGAGCTGTTTGTGAATGGGGCTTTCTTCTTGCCTATTATTCTGTTCCTCTTCCTTCTCTCAAGTGACTTCTCTGCAAGTATTAGGCCTATCTGTTTGATTCATCTGTTGTGAATAGGGAACTATATTCACCAAGTATCAGACAGGTTGTTTTAATTTCCCTGTGTTTCCTGGTGGGAAATCAAACTGGTATCTTAGTGGAAATCCCTAGATATTAAGACTACTTGCAGTCTGATGGAAGGAGTACATATAACTGCCTATATATCTCTATCTGTGTGAGCATGCATTATTTTCACGTGCACAAACATAGCTACATGCAGACGGGTATATATGTGTGATCATGTGTATTTATTCTGTGCCTGGCCAGTTTCAGTATCTTTTTTAGCAATTCCATTAGCATTCCCATGTGTCTCACTGTTTAATGGAATTGGGCAGGCCGTGTTTACACTTTATTTAAGAAACACTGTAAAAACAAGAGGATCTTAATCATCGCTAGCCGCGGTAGCTGCAAATTAAATATCTGAGCTTTTGGAAGCTCATTCATCATAAATATCCTACATGTCTCTAGGAGGGGGACTTAAGGAATCATTGCTAGTTCTACCAGAGGAAGATTATTATGAGAACATATATAGAGTAAGTAAACTGGAATAACACCTATAATTATGGATCTAGTACTTCTAATAAAAATAATTCCTAGTTTTCTGGTGTCTTATTTTACTTATATCATATATCTTTCTCATTTAGAAAACAGCTTTAATGCAGGACCCACCCTCTAAAGCCATAAGTCCAACTCAGGAAGGCAGGAGGGAATCAGGGAGACTATACAATGGGGGATCAAACAGAATGGAGGATAGAGGTTGGCATAAAATAACAACAATAATTTGCAATATCCTTTCTCTGGCCTTACCAGATTAACCTTGGGACCCTTTTGTCTCGTAGAAATTACAATGTAGTTGATGATTCAGAGAAAGAAGACTAGCTTAATTAGCAGTTTCATTAAGCCAATTTGCTAATACCTCAGAGTGAAGGAAAATTCTTTCTTTGCTGTCCTAGAAGGGTAAATTATGATGAGTATTTTCCCATTAGGCTGTTTTGTTTACCTACTGATGTTACATTTGCGCATACATTCTGGAATAAAGCTAAACGTAAACTCTGGATCCAATATTACTGAATTTTGTCGGATGGAAAATTTATACACTGGCTTGGAGTACAAACTTGGCTTCACCATTGTGCTGACAGGCTGAAGTGACCTCTCTGTAGGTCTAATACAAACCATACTTCATCAGAATTGTATGATTTCCATCCCTTGATATTACAACAGACATACCAGGTCCTCAGCCCCTACTGGAAGTCAGGCCACTTCATAAGGCTCCTAAGCAAGGCTTTTGAGGGCCTGCTTTTGAAATGAAGGCAGAATTTCTTATTTGCCTGCATAAGGATTTAGTTGGAAAAAATATTCAAAGTAAGCTGCAGACAAACAAGCTGTGGATATTACCTGCATCAGGATGATGCAAGTGTGCATAAACTAAATGCAACACACAGCTAAACTTTACCTCCACAGAGGCTGAGGTTTACATGCTGTTCTGTAGTGTGGAGTCAGGAAATGGACAGCAACAGTTGGGAATTTAAAAAAGAAACAGTCAAGACTGCTTTAGCCATCTGGAGAAGCAACCTTTATATTATGCAAATGCTTTTCAAGTTTTTTGAGTTTTTTTTTGGTAGGCAGTTTGGGAAGATATGAAGAAACTAGTTCCTAAAGTTAACATAGCAGCTCATCAGCCTGCACTTTACCCAGAATAAAAGCAAATCACTTTTTTGATCTAGAAAGGGTCACCATCTCCCAGATATTTTTGTTCAGAGATATTATCCACCAGCAGTGATACAGCACCTGGTCTGTACCAGTGGAAGCTGGCATTGATGTCCAGTGTGAGTGTGTCCATGTCAATGCATCTGAGTACTGGAAGAGGGGAAAGAGAAAGGAACTCACTCTAAAAAGAAGCTTAGAGAAAAAGAAGATTAAAAGAATTGGACTGTCTCATTCCTTTCTCCACTAATCGATTGAGAAAGATTAAACAATTCATTGAATCACTGCCAATCCGATGAAGCATTTACCAGCACAGCCCAAAGAGACCTTTAGAAAAACAATGGAGATTCCTCAGCACTGATAGGACTTGAAAAGTTCAGAGCTATTCTGAAAAGTGGTTTTGAAGGCAAGATCTGAGTTGTGCTTTTGCCTGAGGAATGGTGGTGTGCACACCTTGTCCTTCATCACCAGTAAAACGAATGATTGCGGAGCTGCAGGATTTCACAACAGCCTTCTGCTTGGGATGTAATCTGGTGGGGAGACCTGCAGTTGTTCCATGACTGGTGAGATCATGGCTGTGATGTTGGCCTGTACTCTGGTGTACAGCAGAGGCTGATCCGGAACCAGTCCCATTGGGGTGGTTGTGTTGGATCTCTGAGCTGTGCTAAGGAATTTAGCCAGACAGAATCTCTTCATGCAGTATCTCTAGGCTTGTTTACATCCAGGCTTCATGGGCCATCTCACCAGCCTGCTTGGCTCTGTCTCCATTTATTCACTGAAGGAAAGCAGGACTTTGGCCTCCCACATCTGCTCGAAAGGTATTAACACTCCCTGTCTCAAGAGAGACCTTCTTCTGAAGACATCACATGGCACTGCTCCTCCTCTTTGCTTTGTTCCCCATTTTGCTTCAGTTAGATCAGAATTTCAAGGTAAAATCTTGCAAGCAAGAACAAAATAGAAATGGACATAGCTTGTGATATCTGCAGATTTTAGATCTACATGCACCAATTGTAATTAATCTAGCCTAAGGTCCTGTTTGAGCCAGAGAATTTAACTCAGTAATTCCTGAGGAATTCCTTTGATTGCTTTGATGTTATTTGACTTCCCCTTTGGCGAGTCATGGTCTCCTGTAAGATTCAATCTCACAATTACCTGAACTCCCACTGTTAAGTACGGAATAGTCCTGACTCCCATGGAGTCTGTTGAAATCAGCCCCGGGCAAGATCAAGCCACAAGTCTATTCTCCCTCCTCCCCTCCTCCTCCCTTGCACATCCAGTTTTGTTACTTGTTATATTGTCAAGTCCTGCCTTTAAGAGTCACTGGGTACTGCATTTGTACTGCTCTCTACCCAATTCCAACACCTCCGAGGTGAGCCTGTGTTAAAATGGCAGATCCTGTGTCATGAAATGTCTTATGCCAAGGACACTGAGTGCCATCATCAGAGGAAATGAAGCTGATGTTGGTAGTACAAGCAAATTAAGCCAGAGACCCACATCCCAAGCTGCCATGTAAATCCATACTCTGACATCTGCAGGCACATGCCCTTGGTTCAGGATCTCAGCTATGTCAGAGGAGGTAGCTGCCAGGCTTTGACTTCTGGGTCTGATTTACAAGGAAAATTTGCACCGCAGTGGCATAACCTTTTCATTGCCTCTGCTCTGAGCAGAAAAATGAATTGTTTCAGACAACTCAGGACATGTTTCCAGGACCACAAATGATAAACTGAGACACAAGTGGCCATCAGGAGAACCACAGTTTCTGCCTGTGGACCTCCTCTTAAAACCTCCCTAACGGCAAGAGAAAATGGTGTTGCTTCAGCTTTCAGGTTTGTGTAGTCAACAGAAGGAATCAAGCTGGGCTAGAAGAGTGATGTGGGTCTTAAGAAATCTTGCCTTCCCATCAAGGCTGCTCAAGTGACTCCAAGTATGGCTATTGGCACTTGCAGCTCAATAGTCAAACTGATACAAAACACGTGGACCTTTGAGTCTTGTAGGGCATAGCCATGAAGTGGGTTTATTGTGCCCTTCCGCTCTGCCACAGAGGGACATTGTCAGGATCTGGCCACATCCATCTCTGTATCCATGTGTCCATATGACGGTTTCTCAAACTTCCTCCTTCCTTCTCTGTGCCAGGGTAGAGTAGCTTCTATCCTAATAAAGATTAGGAAGGCAAACAGCATCATGCTGTACCAGGCAGCATTAGACCTTGTTCCTGCCCCTGGAGAGATCAGTGCTATTTGTCTTGCTCTGAATCTCTGTCTTAATATCTGCAGTTTCTTGTTTCAAATGATTAGTGATCTGATGACTGGCATTAACAGTGATTAACAGAACTCTGCTGAGAAAGAAGCACTGACTGTGTATACACCATCTGAACTGGGGCAGTCAGTAAGTAGACTCAAGAGAGATTTATTCTGCATCACTCCCAGCCCTAGAAGAATGATGCTAAACTCTATCCCTGCTTTATGAAGCCTCTTATGGCACCCCACTGCTAGATTCAACAAACCATTTTGCATATATTTACTGTCTTCCTAGCCCATAAAAGCTGGCTCTCCTTTATTAACTACAGTTTACTGCCACTCTCAGCAGAAGCAAATAATGGAAAGGAAACTGTACTCATTCTGAAGAACCCAATATGCTTCCAGATGTTGTTCACATTGGCAGTGTCTTGTCAAGCTGTAATTGCATGTATTGTGATTATAAAATGGTTAATAAACGCATGTCTGCCAGATAGTATCACTTCCTCCACCCAATATTACCACTGCAATGCATGAATCCTTTGGAGGCTCCTATTGTTTGTATATCCCTGACTCCCATAAAGCCTAAGTGCTAGTAAGTGCTGAGCACACAACACTGGTCCTCCCCTCCTTCTAGGAGTACCTGGAGGAGAAGCTGGGAATACTTCCTAGGAGTCTGGCTAGAGTAGAGAAGAAGGAGTGAGCATCAGAGCAGGTTTGTCATGCCAATGCCATGACTGCCACTGTGGCTATTCGTGTTACTCTTTTCACCTTGGACTGTAGAAGGCTGGTCTGTAATGCCCTTTCCTCCAGTAAAAGTGCTCACACTAAAGTATTTCAGGCTTTACTTCTCTGTAGATCCAAATAGTGCAGGTCATAATGATGTACTCAACATCCTGGGTAATTGACTGTACAAAGAATACCAGGAAGATGATTTGCTTCATGCTTTGCTGGCCACTTAACCTCATACATAGTCTTCCTCTTATTTAGGGGTGGTAGGTGAGGGCTACAAATATTTGTGACTACACCTTTCCATAGCAGCCAAAATTATTTTGTATGGCTGATACAGGATGCAATTCTGAAGACTTGCAAGTGGCATGTCTCCCACAGCCTGCTGGAGGAGACCACAGGAAAGAGGGTCCTCATGAAAAATCGTGGCTGGGAGGTAGAACAGAGCCAGCCTATCAAGAGTCCCACACAAGATAAAATGGCCTCACTGAGCTCTTGCATTACAAATCAGAAGTAAGGACTCGGTTCGATCCCTTATGCTGAATAAAACAACAATATTTGCAGCCACTTAATATTGTTGTGATGGGTCATGGGAGGTGGCTTTCAGTGGTCTCATTGCCCCAAAGAATTACAGAGGAGTCTTCTGTTTCCCTGAACAGACTTCTAAGCCTGATGAGGTTTGCTGATTGCTCTTTTCCCAAACAGCCTTGAGGGCACAAATGTGGACCATGTCTGTCCCTTTGGTTGGAAGTGTGTGTGTTGCTCTGCTTGAAAGGACAGCATACAGTTGTTGGCAGCACTCTGAGTAAATCCAGCTGCACTGTTTAGCAGTTTAATTATAATCTCTGTGTCTTCTAGGCACAGAGCTCTTTACAAGCATTAATTCATTTTCAGAGGTAATCTGGTGAGGTAGCTAAAAATTCTGTCCGTTTTCTAAATGTGGTGTAGGGAGAGGGGGATGGAAAAGGACATGAAGACACAGGGGGATAAAAAGCACAAGTTTCATTCTTGCATGTGACCATTTATGACTCTAAATGTATAGGTGTAATTTTTTAGCTAAATTGCAACCCTAGTGCAGGTGTAGGCTTGGTAGGGATCCCCCACCTCACTATGCTCCACTACTGCAATTTTTTGGCCAACTTCAGAATCCAGTTGTGTGGGCATTTTCACACATGAAACTGCACAATTGGAAAAATCATGACCCAGACAGCCTGACACAGTTATCAAAAGCTGTTAGCAGAGCTGGGACCAGAGTCTGTGTATCTCACCTCTTACCAGCCTGTCTTTGCACCTCTCCTTCCTGTTCTGGGTGAAGGCTCCTGAGGATGGTTCCACCACGGTGTTGCGTGACTTGTCTTGGTGCCAGTGGCTTTAATGCAGGTTTGAAACGAGTTTGGCACCTCAGAGGAGAAAATCAAAGCAGATCTTTGCACTGCACCTACTGTACCATGTGTGTGGTCACTCTGGTGATAAGTTCTGACAGCATAATTTTACTAAAGTTCATTCCTGACTAACAATATAGATATGGGTATAGGGGGAAAATCACATACTGTTAGCAGTGACAAGGTAACCTTTATCAGGGTACAGTCCTATTAATTGATGCAAAATTCCTACTATAGGGAGGTTCATTGGCTCACAGTTGGCTCTGCCTCCACTTGCTTTTGTTCCAGTTTAACTTTGACATTATAATTAATTTTCTCTCGTTGCCTTCCCTTGAGGCCATTGTCTCTGTCAGTCCACAAAGCATCTCTCAGCAATATTTCAGGAAAAGCTCATAGACTAGATATACCTATCTAGCTCTGGCTTCCAAAATCTGGGCTTGTTTCCTCTCCTCCTGTGCTCTTGGCCTCAAGAAACAAAATGGGTTTTATGATTTAGTGTCTGATTTCTGTGCTGAGGCAAGAATGATGCAATCACTACCATTTGTTTTTGTGGTAGCATCGTTTGTACAAACGCATCCCTGATGATTCATAGGCAATTGCAGTTGGTAGGTACCAGGATGTATGCACTGAATGGGTTTTTAGTAATGTATTCACTAGAAATTAAACTGAAACTTAGAAGCTCATTTTCCAGATGCCACTGATGCAACTGTCAGACAGGAACAACTCCCAGTGCCTGCTTGCCTGAGCCAGAATTGAACTGGAGATTTGCAAGTAAAAAGCTTTGGCTTACATTTTAATTCACCAGTAGCAATTTTTTTGGCATTCAGCTTGACCAAAAGTGCTGAAAATCTACTCTCCCTAAATCAAGTCACCTTAACTTTTCTCAGATTGGATACCCATAAGCAGAGACACTGAAAACCACTAGCAGGTTGAGGAAATGCTTATTTTTGTTTCCAGCTATGAAACACTTGAGGTTTCTGTATGTCCTACTTTTATGTATACAGTGAAGCTTGCTGGTCCTAATGGAAAGCCTGTCATCCTAAGCACCTTACAGGCATACAATGGGAAAAGCAGTCTATGCCCTCAACAAGACACAGCCCAGAGCACACTTACACAGTCCAGGGATAGAGGTGAAAGCATAGAGAGATAAAAGGTAAAGTCTTCTAAACCAGCCATCTGCATTTAGGAGCCCAGTGTCCCAACTGAGGAGTCCTGCTGAAAGTCAGTGGCATTCAAGATGTTTTGAAAGTTTGATGAATTTGCTCAAAGTCACCCAGGACATATGGAGGAGGAGTAGGATTTGTGTACAGAACTCAGAAGTCCTTAGCCAAAACTTAAACCACACTCTTCCTGCTCCACAACTGTCGCTATCCACACAAGCTCACTATGAAGAGAAGTTGGTGAACCTGCTCAGGCAACGTATCTTCTTTTTTCTTTTATTTTTTTATTTTTTTTTCTGTCTGCAGAGAAGATAATATTAATTACTCTGCATTCTGGAAAGCAATAAATAAATAAATAGATGGAAATCCAGAGGAAAAAAAAAATCTGTGAATTAGAAACTGATGATTTATGAGGCACCACCTGAGGAAAATTCTCCATCTCTTTTATGCTTGGTTATTTCAGTGCTGCATTCTCAGGCTGAGAGAATGAATCCTAATATGCAGATGAGGCTGTGATAATGATTTTGTGCTGCCTGGATTACAGAAGTGTATTTTTGATGCAGATGTATTTAAAACATCTTAGCAGGGCTCTGAGTTCCCTGCATAATTCGATGAGCAATAAGTAAGACACAGGTATGCCATGCAAGCAGCAAAATGTTAAAAGGTTATAGAAGTGTATTACATCCAGTCATGTGAGAGAGCAAATTAACAGCGCTGTTCTTCCAAAGAGACACAAGCTGTAGAGGGGAGATCATCAAGCTGATCTCACTGGGAGAGTTTAAAAAAAAATAAAAAGAAAAAAAGGGACACTTGCTTCTTTTATGGATTTGCCAGCTCTTGCTGGTGGGCTGCAGGGACTCAGCTGTTCTTGCAGCTGAGTTTGAGTTTACTTTCAATTTTTGGTTATATATTTATTTAAATAACTTGGGAAAAATATGTTTATTCATGCAGTGGCATTCTCTGTGCTTCTTTGAGGTATCAGTAAAAGAGTCTTGGCACCAAAATCAGTCACTTTGGAATATTTTCCCATTAGTTTCCTCTGTCAGTAAAATGGGAAGCACGACTCTCCAGCGTACAATCCCTACTGACATTCAATCAAAACATCTGACCTAACATTTTAGTACTGACACCCAAATTACAGGGCATTTTCTGAATAGCTAACCATTCCTTTTTTTTTTCTTTTTCTCCCCTTCTCTACCTCTTTTGCTCTCTCCTCCCTGTCCCCTTTCTTCCTTTAATGCAATGTGTGATTGTTCCTTGTCAGGCTGGAGCACGTTCCCATCCCGCTAAGTGTCAGCGTGCTGCTATCAGCTTGCAGCAAATTGTGCTTTCCCTGAGCAGTGGCTGATGGAATGAATGGCAGCCCGGAGATAGTCCTGTCCTTCACAAAGCAGAAAGGCCGAGAGTTCCCACAATTGCTTTTCCCTGCAAACGCATTATGGTAGCAGGTCAAGGGAGTCAGATAGTTGGAGGGGAGAGAGAAGAGAATTAAAAATAGGAGCCTAGAAAACTTGGCAATATCCTGGTTATAATCAGATGGAAGCAAAAGAATAAGGGCATAAAAAAAAATCACCCAGAAAAAACCTCTTCCTCTCTCTCCAAAGTATTTGTGTCACCTGAACCTAAAGCGGTTTTTCAAGGCTGAGGTTCAAGGCTTTAAGCTGAGGATGAAGCCAGAGCTTCATCTTCTCCCATCATCATGGACAGAAAGGTGATGTTCTGTGGCAACTCTTGCATCCTTATGTGCTTGTCATTGAATTTCTCTGCACTCACATCCAACATGTGCTCTGTGCAGAGGGTTCCTCCTGAAAGGTTTGCCTTAGCCCCTGATGGTTTAGGAGTTCACAGGCAGTGAGCTCTGCCCCAGCACTTTCCCTATGGGGAACCTGGAGATAAACCTTGTTAAATATCTTGATTTTGTTGCTGTTGTAGTTTTAAAGCCACATTTCCTAGGTAACATGTCCTAAACTATATTTCAGCCTCATGTAATGCTGAGATCCATGATGTGACAGCTGTGAACACCTGTGTTTTGTAATTGTCACCCTATTGCCAGGTCACCAAGTTCCACAGGACTAGGGCTCTGTGCAGTTCTTCCCCATCCAAAAGTATCAGCTCCCATCACTCTTGTCATTTTAGGAAGAAATTCTTTTCTGTGAGAGTGGTGAGTCACTGGCACAGGTTTCCCAGAGAAGCCGTGGCTACCCTATCCCTGGGAGTGTTCAAGTCCAGGTTGGAGGGGGCTTGGAGAAACCTGACCTAGTGGAAGGTGTCCCTGCCCATGGCAGAAGGTTGAAAACAGATGATCTTTAATGTCCCTTCCAAACTAAGCCATTCTATGACTCTGTGATCACATTCTGTCATGCAGCTGATAGCTGTTGTGGGCTGATGCACAACAGAGCACCCCTGGCTCTCTGCAGCAGGGTGCTATAACACCACCTCCCATTACACCATTGACAACTGCAGGTAGAGAAACCCAAATCATTCTAAAAATAGGACCTAGACCTGGATTTCATGCAGCCTGCCATATTAAAGCAGATTAAAGGTGGGCAGTAATTGCATTATATGCTGCATTACACAGAGCTGTTGCTGAAATCTGAACATAGACCCCAATTTTCCTTCCAGATGTCTGTCTTGGCTGCTGCACAGAGAGACAGAGGCAAGTCGCATTTTGGATGAGTATCCTATCACCTGCCCCACTGAACATGAAAAAGCTGTGAGACTCTGTTCAGGAACTGCTGGAGTAACACCTGTTTCACCCTCACTGATCCCATGCCAGGGTGGGGCAGAGCTGCCCATTATTGCCCTGTTCTGCACAGTAAATGTGTCAGGGTTTGTCTCTGTCCACTGGCTGCTCCCAGCTGCTCCTTTGGTGCTCTGGGTACCACAGTTTGGCCCTGGGCTCTGTCACTGCCCCAGTGTTTCGTGGAAGAGACAGGGACACCTCTACAGCAGCAAAGAGCACAACCTGAGAGCATTGCTGGACATTGCTCCAGGGAGTGCCTGGCCGCTCTTAAACCCTGCCAAGGATGCTACAAGGCTTTTCTGAAGAGCTCTGAAGCAATAAGCACTTTTTTGCCCTCCCGCCACCTCAAACAGTAACAGCAGCTGTTACCAAGCCAACAGTAAAGCAAATGAAGCTCTTGTGCTGGGGCTGGGAGATGCTGCTAATGATATTCGCTTGCTGCAGTTCAAAAGTGCTGGCAGAGTGATCACGGAGCAGTTTGGCATCCTGGACATGGAAGCATTGGATGTTTATGCAGGGGTGAGTGTCCCCTGTCTATTCACAAATTCCTCTCCTTTTTTCACTGGAGGCTTTATGAGGAGAGCCTAAAGATAAGAATAAAATAAGAAAAAGAAATACTTTCCAGGGGCCCCATCCAGCTCCATCTCTGTTGCCATGCGTGGGAGTTGCACCGGGCTATGAGGAAACAGACTGTTTCTCTCTACTGCCTGGGTTGGTGGCATATGGCTCTCCAAATGTGTTTAGTTTAAAGGTTTGAGCTTGTATCCAGCTTCTAACTTCCAGCAGGTCCCCATCACGGTGCTTCATCTGCCTGCCAGTGTGATGGGCCAAACGCAGTTCCTGTCTACTTTAATTACGTGTTCCAGTAGCACGAGCAATATTGCAAAGCTGGGCCCAGAGTTATCCATATCTCCCAAAACTTACATGCTGGCATGGAAATATGGTGGGATTATTGCCCTGCTGGGTTCCAGGTTTGCTTCAGTGAATCAGTCCTTGTTCTGCTGCTCCTCCTGGGAGCCAAGTGTTACCAAGACACAGCCTGTAAGTGTCCAGAGAGGGAGGTTTTTGTGCACCTCAGCCTTCCCAATGCAAATAAGAGGCAATGAAAGAGAGCTAAAAGGACACTTTTCCAGCGACAGTCATATCCCTGGCTATACTTTTCCCTCACTTGACTATGGGATCCTTGGGGCACAGATGTCTCTGTTTGTCCCACACCTACCATATTTTGATCCCTATAGAATAACATTAATTCTTTCAATTACTTTCTTATCCCAAGCCATGATCTTCCACTCCCAAACATAAAAGTAGCCTTAGTAAGGCTACCTTAGCAAATGCTCCTTCAGGAAACATCTGTCTGCTAAAGGGCTCTTTCAGCAGAAATATATAGTTGGGAACTAATGGCCAGAAGTTGAAGCCAGATAAATTCAAAGGAGACATAGGGAAATAAAGTTCACATTTTAAGCAGTGAGGTTGATTAAGCACTAGTCCAAAGAAAGTGGTAGATTCCTTAAATTCACCTGGCCTTAAAACAAGCCTGGAAGCACTTTCTGGAAGATCTGTTCTAGCAGACACAGGTTGTTACACTCACACAGGGTTATTGGGTAAAATGTAATGGCCTGAAATAAACAGGAGGTCATCCAAGCTGTGATAATGTCCTTCTCTGGCCCTAAGCTCTATGATTCAATGAATAGCATGCATATAAAAATACATTCTCTAAAGCAAGCTACTTAAATACCTGCCTAACGCTAAGTGTGGAAGTATTCCAGCTCTCTTCTGTGGGACTTGCCCACTAAATCACGTCCTGCAGGCTTGATCTGATACACCTTGAAGTCAGCAGGGATCTTATCCCTGACCACTTCAGGCTGCAGATCAGGCTGTCAGAAAGGCATAAATAGGTTAGTACAGCTCCTGGAAGTGCATTTCATGCTGAAAGCACTTTGCACTTGTATGAGTTCTGTCTGAAAGATCTCAAAGCACTTTGCAAACATTAATTCGCTACTTAATTAAACTTAAAACACAAAGCAGATGAGCTTTGTGTCTTTCTTCAAGCACCATTTATCAAAGGAACAGGTTGCTCTTGTCATGTTGATAACAGCGAGTAAGTTTCCCGCTTGCATTGTGTTTCTAAATCTAGTTTAAGTTGTTTTCCTTCAATATGAATAATTTTTTGAACCATTTTTGAAAGAAAAATGCAATCCAAGCACACTTACTTATTTTGTTGGTGGTGCTGGAAATTAGAGTACAAATGCTTTATCTGCATTACAAATACTATTACAAAGTGCTGTGGTGCTTTAATCTATCTTCTGGAATTTTTTTGTATTATTATTCATGCTTGAAGTGCTTCATCTTAATGCTCACAGTAGTTACCATAGGCACACACAGTGGCACCAAGCCCACTAGAGGGTTTTCTGTGTTTTGTTTTCTTTTTCCTGATGCTCTTATTACTTGGATGACATTAAAGTATAAACAAGCCAACAGATGTGCCCACAACCTGGTAGCTCTCTCGGTGGAAGGAAATACTTGATTGCAGGAAGAGGGGTTTTGTGTGTGTGTTAATATTGGGACAGTGTCCTAAGTGCTATTTGAAGATGGTTTTATCAGAAAGTAGATTGGAAAATGTTGCCTAAAATCACATGGGAGACAGTATATAACTGCAGGGAAAGACCTGATGGTGCTGGATTTATATTTGGGTTGGCTTGACTAATGTTCCAGCCCCTATTCTGAAGCACAGATATGCCTGTCTCCCTCCGGCTGTTAAAAGCCAAAGGATGATGAATCTGAGGCTGCAGCATGAAGGGAATTACTGGAGCTTCAGTTCCTTCAAAATGCACCATCTGCTTAACAGCCAGGGCAAGTCTAAGACAGACCTCTCATTTCCAAGGCTGAACCCTCATATTAAGTCCTTCCCACAGAGAGAGGGAAACCTGACAGGTGTAGTATGTTTTTATTTAAGGAAAGTGGTACTCTGTGAAGAATAACATCCTAGGTGGATATCCCATCTCCTCTGCTCATTACTTGCTAAAATTCAGCATAGGCTCAACTGGAGACCTGGTGCCCCCAGGGGCAGAGTTGCTGGAGGAGCGACCACACCAAACAAGCTGCACCCATGACAAAGCAGAAAGGTTTTCCTGTATTGCTGCATTTTGGGGATGAAAGGTCACCTGCTGTCAAGCAGTGGTTCCATTCAAGCAGCAGCAACTAAGGCACTTTGCAGCAGGTGGAGGTCTGGCCCACAGCAACCAATTCTATTCCATGTCTGCTCAGAAAGGCTCAGTCGTTTCCTGGATCATTTGATAGTTGGGTGCATTGTGACTCACAAATATTCATATAAAAGTTCTCCAAGCCAGCTTCTTTTATCTGATTTCCCTCTCCTCTCCCTTTAAAAAGCAAAATCTCATCAATCAAGCTATTATGAGGAAATGTTAGCATTTTAAGTGCATTTGCTATGTGTGGACAGAGTCAGCACACACATCCAGCACATAAAAATTTGATAATCCACATTTCAAAAAGAGATATCAAAAAGCATAATTTAATATGTTCTCATTGAAAAAATAATGAACTGCACATTCCTTAGTGCTGTACATTCAACAATCCTAATTACTGAAGCTATTTACATCAGGAGATGATTTTCACAACCTGAAGGGTTAGAAGGAAACGATGCGGGTGGGCTGTTTTATTTTCAGTTGCATTTTGATTTTCAGTGAAAGCCAAGTCTTCTGATTCCTGGGAATCTGATGCACCATCCTCCAGGACCACCAGTGAACTACAGATCAAGCCATAAAAATGGCATCGATCACCATAATGTCTCTCAAGATGGAGAATGACTGAATTGGGTTATTGCATTGGGAAATGCCTGGCAGAACGGAAGTCTCTGGGATTCCTTGTCTGGTTGTGTTTATATGTGGTTTCTGGAACCTACAACCTGGCAGCTCGTTTCTCCATGGTTTCCTACCTGTGGAAGGAGGAGTGGAGTTGTGATAGTTTGGGGAACACCCCACAGAGTTCACGTGGGTCTGTGGACATTCATCCCATAGGAACTTGCCTGGGACAACCTGCAACAGGGCTTTGCCTTTGGTATGTGTTTTAGGATAGGTAAGAGCAAAGAGATATGAAATTATTCCATAACCTGTATTCTAGGCTGACCTACTCCATTACTGAGATGTTGGGCTGGGGAAATGGAACGTTCAGCCCATAAGTATTTGTGATTCTCCCATCTTGCCTCCGTTAAAGAAAGGCGGTAGAACTTTCGCGTTGGAGTTGGTGGACAAACACTTCCTAATAGGAGGGCATGTACCTCTGAGGGAATCTGCTGAGATGTATGCAAATATATGCAAATATATGTAAATTTGCAATCTACTTCCCTCCCCCCGCTTCTTTTGCAGAAGATATTAGCAGGTATGCAAAGATCTAAAATTATCCAATTGAGAGGAATGCTGTGAGACCAACAGGAGGGGCAGGTACCCCAAGGTTGGGGATTCAATAGAATGGATGTACACTCAACTCTCTCCTCCCACCCATCCCTAATAAAGAGATTAATCATTTCTCCTTCCTACTGCAGGAAAACCTAAAATCATAAACACCTAATTGTGCTGGGGGCAGCGAATTCATGTGAAAATTGTTGGCCTGCTGCTGAAATAGACGGAGTTGGCAAATCTGAAGGCAGAGTTCCGTTCACTGGCTTTTTTTCCCCCTGTAATTTGGAAATTCAGTGACAGAAGGATGATTTTCAAGCTAACTCCTCTCTGGATTGCTGAAACACAGGCACCCAGAATTTGACATTTTGAATGAAACAATACTTGGTCCAGACAAGTAATATAGCAACTCTGTGATTGCAGTGTGGGGTTCTTCCTCCTGTAACTGATATTTTTCTTCTCTGCTCTCAACAGCAGACCAGAATGTTCTGCACCCTTGGAATGAAGCAGCAGTGGATTGGATGATTCCCTCTATGTATTGGGAATAAGACATCTTCATTACTTTGTGTCATCATGTAAAAATTAAAAAAACCCCACCAATCCAAATATGCAGTTATCCATAAAAAGAAACATTTGCAGGGGTGGGGCTTGGGTCTGAGCTGAATAAATCTCTACCTAAACCTTGAATGCATCCAGATCTGGCTGTTAGTGAGCCAGGGAGCACTTTGGATTAATAGTCCTGCATCTCCATCGTGCTGTTTTCACTCTGTGTGCCTAAACAGCTCTGAGTATCTGGATCTGGATTAGATGAGTGGTCCTCTGCTGCCCTTTGCATTGGCTTAGGGAAGTACAAGGTTATTGTCCAGCCTTTGCTCAAACCATTCAACTCTCCACAGTTTTCTGAGCACAACTGGCAATTTCACAAGAAAAGATATCCTTAGAATCATAGAATCGCTTAGGTTACAAAAGACTTCTCAGATCATCAAGTCCAGCTGTTACCCCAGCAGTGCTGAGTCCACCAACCAGAGCTATGGAACGATCCTGAGATCACATCAGTTAGTGCCGAACTCTGCAGTGCCAGGCAAAAACACGGGCTGGAGAGAAGCAGGTTAAAAGGAATTTGCCACATGGGGACAGAAAACCCCTGGTTCCACTCCAAGCCTCCGGTATGACTGAAGCTGGGGGAGGCTCAGAGAACCATTTGCCTTTTGAGTCAAAGGGTAGCCCCCCTTCCTCCTCCCCGCAGGAAGAATCGCCGCTTTGCAGATCACGAGAGGAGAGGAATCCCCTGGCGGGGGTCTGAAATCCTCCCACTCCCACCCCTTGCTCTTTCAGAGCCCTGACGATTCGGGAGGATCCCGGGGAGAGGTGGCCACAGGGTGTCACTCGCACCCCACGAGCGAAGCATCCACCGCCCTCCCCGATCTGTTCTCGGGGCAGGGTGGGGGTGAAAGAGGGTGGGAATGGCTCCAAGAGTTACACTCCGGAACAAGAAAATATAAACCTTGTTGCTGCTGGTCGGGAATCACCGTCCTTTTCCCCCATCACTTTTGCAGCTGCAGTTTCCAACCTGCTCGTTCCTTCTCCATCCTCTGCAGCCAGAGAAAGTCTCCCAGGGAATGAATTATCATGGTCTAGCACAGACACAAGTGGGTCTAGAGAGGGATGTGTGGGAGTATGAAGGAGAGTGGGATCAAATAAATAGAGATTTGCAATAACCTGCACTATTAATGTTTGCACATTTCAAACTGTCTTTAGGCTTTGTTTCCAAATTTCTTTTAATGGGGGGTTAGTGCCAACAGGTTTATTTTTTTAAAAAATTTATTTTTCTTGGACTCACAAGATTTTTCTCTTTTGGACCAGGTTCTTGGAACATTTGGTTTTAAGAACAATTCTTATTAAGATCTATCTAGCAGTTTATCTGGCACAGACATTTTCTGCATATACAATTGCACTGTCAAGTGTCTAAGATTTTTCAGCTCGAAAGCCTTACATTTGGAGTTGGCAGCTTGGGGCATATGAGCCAGGTGGCCTCAGGAAAGCTGATTCAGCACGTGGCTTCCGCCACAGCCTGCAGGACTTGGCCAGCAGCAGGATTTGTGTCCTGCTGAGGCAACTATAATTTCCAACAAGCTTTGCTTCTTGACCTGGGAAAAGGGATTGGACAAGGAATGGAGGCACTGAGCTTTCCCCTTCTCCATGCTTTGGCTGCATGAATCACATCTTGCCTGCCTCAGGCATAATCCCTCCTGCTGGGTGTGTAATTTGCCCATTTGTGTCAATTTACAGGTTAAAAAGAAGGGTCCCAGTCCTGCTGCTGATGGGTCTCCAGACAGCTTGGATAGAACTCTCCACCTGGATATTCACAGTGTTTGGGGATATGGGTGAAGTACACTTTTTTCTTGGCATGCAGATCACCAGGGTTCGTTGTAAGAATGCTTGGCCTAGTTACCTCTTGCTCCTCATTTTCTCCTGTGAGTTCTCTAAGCATAAAGAGCTTCTTTTTTGTCTCAAAAGACTCAGCATAATCCACTGAAAAGAAAAAAAGGCGATGGAGTTGACTGCTCCCTCTCCCCCTCTAATATCCTAGCTGGCTCATCAGCAAATCTGTAGTGTATTTTTTTTCCTGGTTGTATGAAAACCTCTGTTGAGGAAAAAAAATAAAATATATAGAGAGATATTTGAAAAAGAGGATAATATTTGCTATTTAAAAGTAATAGCTGTCCAGCAATTCAAATGTATTCAGAGATAAAATCTTTGAACTAATCTTCTCCGAGGTTTCTCTTCACAACCCTTCATGAATAGCTGCAAGAAACTTAGTCTGTGCAAAACACTGAGGAAATGGCACAAATAATTTCTAAGTACACTGCCCACTCCACAGCTGTAACACTATGATCTGTTGGCTACTTTGGCATCTAGAGGAAGCCAACAGATGCCTATGCCTTTTGTATAAATCTATTCTGTAATGTGCCTGCTTAAGCTGCTCTGAATGATTTATATGCCCTCACCAGGGGCAGAGGTGCCATTTAGTTTTGTTTGCCTGGAGGGAGTCCCACGTGTGCATCCAGCACAGGACAAAGCACTGGGATATCTTCAACCTTGGGAGCAAAGAACCCTATCCTGAGTCATGCCCTTTGTGCCCCTTTCTGTTGCTTCTCTAGGTCCTCCTGACCCATTGAAGTGGGAAATCAGATCTGTTTGGAGCATATGGAGTCATTCCACATCACTAAGTTAGCCTGGAAATGGGAGTTGGCAGTGACTGTTATCTATTACCACTCGACAGAGGGTTGGCTGCCTGTCAGATTTGTCTCTAGAGTCTCCTTCCACAGGCATGTGTGTCCCCATTGCAAAATTCACCATCCCAAATGACATCAACTGTGCCTTCTCTGCGGGAGCTGAATTAGCCCTAGAGACTCCGTCATCCGTCAAAAGCTGGAGCCAAGTCATGCTAGGAAAACAGCGGGACAAGGAAATTGTGCTTTCTGAGTCCCACTTGTTTTATGGATAGGTCAAGACCTCCAATCACCGGGGTCATCAATCCAATTATAGAGCGTACTTAATGAAACACTGTGAACGCTCATTATCAGCAAGAGTGCTGCAATGTGTGCAACAACCCAGACACAGAGGCAACCCAGTGATGCTGACCTGTTCAAAGGACTTCTCCATGGACATGGTTTCTGTGGCTGCTCCTGCAGCTTCCCAGCCACTATCAGTAAATTAGAGGAAACAAGTATTTGTGAGTTTAATTGTGCCTGCAGTTAATGCAGAGAAGAGGGAAGCTGTGGGATATTGCAAGGCTACTTCTTTTAGGTCAGTTTGTGAGATTAATTTCAGTGACCTTCACCTGGTCACTGAAACTTCAGATATTCTTCTAATGCCTGGCTCTTACTTCTCAGATCGAGTTTCAGCTGTCACTGAAGCTGGTTTCTCCTTCAGCACAGATGTCTTTGTGGACATCCTGCTGATCTCCTCCATCCTAGACTGAGGGACTCCAGCTTTCAGTTGACAGAGACCATCGATCTAAAAGTGTCCACAGAGTCTTTCAGACTTCCAGCCCAACCATCCTGGCTGTCCTGAAGCATAGTTTGCCTCAGAGAGCCCTATAACACTACAGCTTCTCGAGTGAGCACCTGCTTTTGAAAGACTTCATCTCCCCTCGATATTTCTAAATGTGATGCTCTGCCCCGCAAAGCAAACAGCTAGAAACCAAAATGGAAACAAGGGAAAATATGACACCCTCTGTTAATAAATGCAAAGCGATGGAAAACAATTTTGCCAACTAGGCAACTCAAATTAGACTTCTCTCTCAGAGGAATATGGTCGATTTGTAGCTCTTATTACAGTGTAATGCTATTTCCCTAAAAGTTTGTGTGTGCATTTTAATGAATTCATAAAACCCGGACTGTAAAAGCCCCATGGGGGAAACCTGGCAGCTCTTTAATTCAGCATTAAAGCTCAACTGATGTCAATTGAATTGATTTCTGCGCATAGAAATTGCGTTCGTTGAATGAAAACTTTAGCCCTTGCCATTCCCACTTTTAGAGCTCACTGTAATACAATTGGCTCCTTGAGTCAGGTTCAATTACATGTTGGAAGTTTATAATCTGGTGGGCTGAATGGAGGCTGTGAAATCAAGAGAGAAAACCTAGCTAACCTGATTAAACCTTATTCCATGGCCATCCTGGGGCAGCGAATCCTTGCTGTAGCACAGGGGGGCAGGTCCTCTCTGGGTAAGCAAGGAGTCCTGATTGCAGCCCAAGACACCACTCTGGCAATAACCACAGCGACCTCAGTGTCTCTAATGGGAGTTCAGAGCTCTGACCTAATTTCGAATTTCTCCTCTTTTAGCCTAGTGAGAGGTTTGAATCAAAAAAGGAATTGTGAGGGGAAGGATTCAGTGGTTTCTCTGGGTTTGGATTGTCTTCTAGTGTTAGACACATCTGTGTTAGGGTATGACCCTATGAAGAGTAATTTGCAGATGTGTTTCATGTGGGTTTTACATCCCTTGATTTTTGCCATTAGCCTGAGGAAACTCTAGTAATTCCCCAAATTTTGACCTAAACAGAGTCAAAGCCAGGAAAGTTTTACTTATTGGAAAGTTTTAGTTGTTTCCACAAACTCCACCTCAGTCTGCAGGAGTAGTTGCTGACTTCTGCAGGTATTTCAGCAAATGCAATCTGCAACAGATCCCATATTTTGGATTTTATTTCTAGAATTGCTCCCCGTTCTCTTATGAACATAGTGAAAATCTGATGAAAGCGGCCTTCATTCTCACTGTTCTGTTGAGGGTCAAATTAATGTTAGCTGTTCTCTTTACTTTTCCAGTGTTTTGAGTACTTCTAATGCTCTTTCACTGCTCCCAGAGCCAACAGCATATAAAGAAAAAAATTGCACCATCTTCCCACTATTAAAAACCAATCAAATGGGCTTTTTTTCTATTTCAGGGTTTGGTAGAGGATGGAGTTGTTCAAACCTGAGCCAGCATCACTGTAATTTATATGGCATGGAGCCACCTTCTAAAATCCCCTTCAGTTTGTTTTGGTCATATGCAAAGAATTATTCCCTAGTAACAACAGAGAGTGTTGGTATGGTGTATTCCAGCCAACAGCCACAAGGTTTATTACAGCCACAGATCCTCACACACCCATCTGAGACAAGTGTTATAATCCTGTGGATTATGGAGAGAGTGAGCAATAGAGATGTTCAGCAACTTGGGAGGAGTTGCCTTATTTTCTGACTTCCAGCCCTGTGCTGTGGTCTCCACCCCAGTTCCTCCATGAGAGACATGCCTCAGTCCCAGAGCCCAAAATTTTGGATAAAACAGCTTTCCTTATTCTGACATCTCAACGTGCTGTTTAAACATATGTCCCCACTGGCAGCCCCTTATCCAGCCCAGAGCTGCCTGTGGTCACTGCAATAATGTCAAACTAGAGAAACTTTAATCCTTTAGTGAAAGATAATTGCAGGTCTCTGCTTTTATTTGGTCTGATGATCTATGGGAAAAACCTCATCCCCTTCATGGCTGCTGAAGGCAGGTCAAGGGCAAGATGCTTCACTCCATCTGGGTTTAAAAGAGCTTCTTGAGTGGTGTTTGCTCTCTGTGGTGCCCAAGGAAGGCTCTGGGAGTGCTGAGCTATGTGCCAAACAACAAGGTAGTTGGGCAGGGTCAAAACACTCAGCACAGTGGGAGTCTCCATTGGTACTGGGCATGATGGGATCTTCTTCCATCATCCACAAACTGGTCTTCTATTTGCAGTTCATGGTCTTTTCAAATCCCTACTTGGAAAAAAAAATACTCCAAACCTGTCTTCTTTAGTGGTGCCATAAGAACCGAGCTAATGGCAGAGGAACACACGCTTTTATTTGAGCATTTCAGTATACACTGTGTCTTTCACAGTAGGACAAAGACTGCCAAACACATGGAGGGTGCCCAAGAAATGGTCACAGGTGATTCACAAATAGTGTAAATGATACAGAACAAAAAAAAAAAAAATTACTCTAGGGGCTCTGAAAAGCAACCAATAATTTTGGACACAGCATCACAGAAGGGTATAATATCCCAGGGTCCTGAGCAGCCTCTCTGGAAATACAACAGACTAATGCAGTAGGAAACTTTTCCTGAAGTTCTGTTTCTATTTTCCTTTACCTATTTTTAGCTTCCTCAGTGTAGTGCCATGTCCTATAGATACACCAAGCATCACATAGCAGGATTGCCCTTCCCTAATATTGACTTTTTTTGTACATGCTTTCTTGCACCACAAAAACTATAGAGCCTGGTAGATCTCTGCAGGACTGAATAAACAAGGAGAGTATTTGGTGTGATGGTTATCAGGCATACAGAGGATTCATTTCTCTGTTGTCCCTGTTTAAGTGGGAACACACATTGATAATCAATGTCTCTGAGCTCCTCTGACCTTTTTCTCCCAAAAGACATAGCTGCCTTTATAAGTTTTTGGAGAGAGAGTAGCAGCAAAGCAAAAAAAGAGACTGCTTCAAAATGAATCCCCCTTTTTCCAAACCAAATACCAGGGAAAAATCATTTTCAGTGTAGCCCATGTGCTTATCATTTTACAGCCACAACATACTTTGCTTTGTTGGCTTTGCCAAGCAATGTGGCTGAGATGCAAATTGTGAGAAAGAAAGGAACAGCAGAAGGACTTTTTTCCCCTTTTCCCTTCATTCAAATTTTTTTTGCTGTATCATCAACTTTAGGCATCCAGCAAAAATAGCCGTGAAATATGGAAATGTCTTGTTCATAGCACAGTGATTTTTAAAGGCTTCTGCTGTGCAAATGCAGCTGAGATAGGCTTCTATAGTCTCTTGTCATCTTCCACTGTAACAGCGCTTCCTCACTATTTCACTGAATAAGCAGATACAACGGGAAACTATTCACCAAACTAAAACAACATCAAAAGCCCATTAAAGTTCTGATTTATACTCTCCAAAAGGCATGGAAATTCTCAGAAAAATAACAGGCACCCAGAATCTGTTTGCAGCTAGCCATCACCCTTAACATTATCCAACTGCGCTTGCATATTGGATGGCTGGCACTTGGCTGCAAGTTTCTTCAATGCTGGTGCGTTTACACCAAACTCTCCACAGCCTTTTCTGTGCTGCTCCCTCTCAAACACCCTTAAGCATTCCCCTGTTCCCCCTTTCTTTTCATGTCTTAGCAGTACACGGACAGAGCAGGAGGCTCAGACCATCCCCTGGAAGAGCACAAATATCCTCGGTGTGCAGTGTCAGAAGGGGCTCTGTGCAGGCAGCATCAGTTACTCTCTCTGTATTGCTCAGCCCTTTGCAGAGAGATGAGACCATTCTTTGCAACTCATTCGCTGCTTGTTCTGTCAAGTTAATGCTGGTTCTGGCAGGTTCTGTGGCCAAGGACTCACCACATAATCTCTCCCCTTTACCACAGTCCCAACTTTGCTGAGACTCTCATGTATCACTTCAAAGTACCTTTTGCCCCTTCAAAGAGAATGAGAGACTAATGGCAAAGCAATGCATGCATCTGCAGGTGAATTAATACCAAGCAAGGTGTGGCTATAAATTAATTAAACCTCATTAAGCCCCTAGTAGATGTGACCATTCTCAATTCAAGTGGCAGTATCAGGTGATGCTAAACCAGCTGAAGACTCTTTTAATGTTTAATGAGAAAATCTAAATAAATAGTTAGAGCAGCATTTTAGTTTTCCTGGAGGAACTTTCTCTGCTGGTACAGTCCTGTAGCTGGTTCTCTAAATTTTCACAGCTTTGATGCTCCTCTGCCCCTAGAATCGGCACACCTGATGCTCTCAGCTAGTTGGGTGAGCTAAAGTGGCACAAAAGCATTTCTTTTGATTTTTGTTTCTGGTGACTTGTTTTTCTTGACTAATTCACTGAACACACAAGGACACGCTCACGAACCCAGAAAGGGCAGGACTGTGGCAGGCTGTGCTGCCAAGGAGCAGCACCCTGTTCTCCCCAGGTGGTCAGTTGGGCAGGGAGCAGGGCAGTTTCAGGTCAGCCTCTACTTGAAGAGCTGTTCCTGGGTTCTGGCTGAGCCTAATGGGCCTCTGGGTGCTTTACAGATTCTATCAATGCACTTAACCAACTCGAACTAAAAATCAAGAAACTATATTATTAAAGCTAACCTGCTACTGATCATTGTAGACTACCAAATGCAACTGTCAAATCGAAGTCAAATCAGAAAGCAAATCTCAGTATGAGACTGAAGCTATATTAGGCAAATCATCAACTATGCAGCAGAAATAACTTGTCCTTATAAACCCCTGAAAGAAAGAGAAACTGCTTCTACATGGGGTTTAGGAATGTGAAACTTGACTTTATGCCTGACTGTGTCCACTGTTATTCCCCTGCCCCTTGGTAGAGCTGAAAATATGTGGGCTTTGAATCCGAGCACCTTTAAATATGAACCGAGGACAGATAACAATGACCAAACAAGCTTTATTTCCATCTGCTATCCCAAAGCAGAAAGAAAGCTGTATTTTTGATTCCAGCAGGACCGCAAGAAAAGCTTGCATGATTTCAGGATCTCCCGCTTGGAACAAGAAATGAGAAGCCTGGGAGGTAGTTAGCTGTGTCTCCATTCCTCTTGTGCATCCTCTGTACTACAATTTGACATCTCCAAATATCCTTGCTGTCTGCAGAGACAGCAGGCTATTTTGTGCTTCATTCACTGTAGGCTGTCAAAAAGGAAAAATCCCTGCCCTGCAGGCTCCGTCCTGGAGGATTTTATTTTGCAAGTCCAGTATCTGTCTCCTCTCTGCAGATCTCCTACAAGGTCCAGTGTCTTTCTCCTCTTCTTCTACCTATCGCTGTTCACCCTACTGGCAGGGGATTTCTTGCTGCCCGTATCCCCATCTCACAAGGACAGAAGAACCTCATATACTCAGCTCTTTTAATGGGCCTGCATCCATCATCACTCATCCCAGCAGAAAATGCTTGGAAAGGGCGTTAGTGTTATCACAGCCTTTGTTGTACTGACCTGCCTCCATAAAGCATAGGAAAGGTGGGACAGGAAAGGGAAGGGAAAACTGCTCTGAGGACGGCCCGTCCCTTTGCTAGTGCTTGTTCTGTGTGGAATCCTGTACTGCATGTGGAGTGCATTAGTACTGTAAATCCTCATAAATGTCTGATAAAGAATCAACCTGTCAAAGAAATGAAAGGCTCCATATGCTAGATATAGAAATGTAATCTGAAATCCTTCTAAAGAGAAGCTGGTAAACAGTGGAAATTCAGCGTCAGAAGAGATAGGGCTCAGATCACCTTGCTCCCTTAAATCTGATCTCTGTGAGAATCCTAGTAAGAAAGGTCACAGGGCACGGAGACGTCCTGTCTCTGGGGTGAGAGTGTGTTGGTGACACAGACGTACCGTCCTGCTGACTGTGGTGCTGGCTCTAGGTGGGCATTGGAAAACTCCACCTTGCAGCTGCAGGATACAATTAACTGGGTTAAAATTAGTTTGCAAAGTGTCCAGTGACCTTTACACTGCAGGGAGACCCTCGTCCCATGTCTGTGGACACAGCCCTTGTGTGCAGTGTTTGATACAACATTACTAAGATGTGTGAACACACGGAAGAAGACTGGGACAGGAGGGTTGGAGCTGCACCTTTTCCACTCATACCACATCTCTCAGGCAATGATTTGCATCCTCTGCAATCGAGGATAAAGTGAGCTGCTTGCTATTAAGACATTTGGCAGCTGGTGTCACAAAAGATGAGGCCTAATTTGCAGCTTGGTCCTTGTCCAACTCCACTGAACTCTGCTGGATCAGCTGCTCGCTGTGATGAGCGTTCCTGTGTTCTGCCTGGGAGATCTCTCATCTCAGGGACACACTCACAGCCCTGGTTTGATCCTGCCTGGTGAACAGTTAGGGCAGTTCTGCTGCTGGAACAGGAGAGAAAGCAAACGAACACAGAAGGGGGCCCAAATTAAAAGTATGCCTGGGATATGAATGAGTGAGAATTGGGATGTCATAACTCAGGGTGGAAAGCAAAGGACCTGAGAACAAACATTCGTGATGAGAAGCGTAACTCTTAGTAGTTGATTTCTTTTAAAAATTATTATACATGCAATGCATAAGGGCCATTATGGACAAATGTTTCAGCTGAATTTACTTTTGCTTTTAGTATGTGCTGTGTTTGGACCCCTCTGGAGTTATCTCCTACTTCCTCCCTTGGCTGATGTGCCTTGTGAGTCCAGTCAGCTGCCCTTCTGCTTCTCTTTCATTGTTGTATATGCCCTTTGGAGATTCAGTTTCTCCTCTCTCTTCCTGCCTGTCTCCTTGCTTTAGTCCCTCTGCCTTCCCAGGCACATCCTGGTATCAGCACCGTATATCCCAAGCAAATGATGGCATCAACCTGCAGGGCTGAAGGAAATCCTGTGTTATTCATCTGTCCTCACCCTGCTAATGCAGGGTCAGCTTTACTAATGCCTTTCCTAGAAATGTCTGGCAGAATTTAAAAGTTTCCCACAACAGAGACTTTGCAGGAATTGAAAGCTGTCTGCTCCAAATACCTGCAGGTTTATGGAAATTGGTGTCCACTGGGCACAACCAAATATGACTGGACATCTTTGGATCATGTCTTTCATCTGCTTCTCCAGGCCTTGCATCTCTCTGATAGGATATTTTCGGTTTAGCAGAATAGTTCCTCACATAGCAGTCCTCTGTGACATCTGGGGCAGTGCTGCAGACTTCATGCCCTCACAGGTTCTGAGGAGGACAAAAATCCCATTTCCTAGTGGATTTTGAAATTGTGCCAGATGCTCAGTCAGAGCAAATCCGGGAGATGTCAGAGTTATTTGCAGTAGAAATTAAGAAAAAAAAAAGTAATGCCCTTTCAGGTAGTTCTAACCAGTCTACTTTTAACAAACAGGGATGTCATGCCTCAATTTGCCTTGATTTTTTGTCATATTTATAGCATATAGTATAATGAAAAAAATAAATGGAAAGTAATTTCAAAATGAAAACCAAAAATGTTTCACTTTCAAAATGCTGAAACAGGGCATTTCAACCATTTGAAAATGATGCTTTAAATCTCTTTTTTTTTTCCCAAGCTAAGAAATGCATTGAAAACAATCCTCATCTGCAGAACTTTTCAGTTTCAACAAATGGACATTTTTCTCTGAAATTTTCTTTAAAAAAATCCAAGGATCTTAAACATTAATTTGTTGTTAGGCCTCAGAGCACTTCTGAGATGTAGTTAAGTGTTATGATTCTCATTTTGCAGAAAGAGAATCTGACTCATAAAGAAACGTAAAACGCAATTGAGTTCCCACTTACTTCAGTGGAAGAATTGATGTGCCCAAGGTCAGAGAGAAAGTCAATAGCAGAGCTGGAGGAAAATACCCAGGAGTTTTGAAACCAGTGCCTTTTCTGCAACCCCCAGACAGCCCTCCCTTGCAAAGTGTTCAAAGCCCAAGGTCAGCAATGCCTACTCTACTAAAATCTGTCCTCAAGCTCGAAGGCAAAGTGGAAACTGCCCCAAACTTGGAGAGAGCCTGAGATCTTCCTTCTCAAAGGTGTTTGCAGCCATAATTCAGCTACTGTGGGTTGGATCCCACTTGGTTTCTAACTTCCACAGGAGGTGGACCGAGGCCTTTTTAACTCTTGTGGTTTAACTTGTGGTTATTGGTTTCTGCACCAGACCAGCTCCACTTCTCTGCTCATGCTTCGGGAATAAAGAAAAGAACAAAGCTGTCAGAAGGTAGTCACATTTTATTGCAATACTTAATAACTCCTGTCTGAATTAACTTTAAAATTTATAGAGCTAAAGTATAGAATGTACCTGGGATTGGAAAACAATATATTAGTGTGCACTGCTGTTGCACAAAGGTTTTAAGAGATTCCCTGTCCCTACATGAGCATTTGCCTTACAGACATGGCTATTAAATCTCTTCCCATCCTGGATTGATGCACTCTGTGTGTGGTGAGAGAAATCCACCCACCCTCCCTGTGCCCCCCCCTTCCTTTACAGGGACACCCATCCCAGAAACCAGTCCATGCTGGTTTCTCTGCCAGCAGGAGATTCTGTTGCAGCTTTCCCTTCCAAAGGAGGCAGATAGGCTTGCAGAAACCAGTGCCATGTCCTGCAGAGGTGGGCTTTGAGAGAAAGAGAGACAGAGGGGGAGGAAGAGATTTCTGTTTGCCCTGCCTCTGTGTGATTATGTGTGTGTCTCCCTGACTTTTACACTCCTGCACTATCTCCTCTCCACCCAGTGCTGTGCAGACAGCACTCAGGTGGCAGCTCAGCCCTTCTGCACATACCTGTGCTCCAGCACTTAAATCGGTCACGGGTTACTGCAGCAAAGACACGTTTTGTGCTCTCCCTCCCCCCACCCACATCATTTGGATTCACATAATCAAGCTACTTGCAGCTGAAATTACTCATAGAAAAATAATTTAAAATTGGTTCATTAATGCTCATTTGTGCAGAATTCTTAAATATGATAAGAACATGAGAGCAAAAGAGAATGGATCTGAATGAGAGTAGGAAGATGTTGAAAGCAACTTTACTGTAATTGTAAAATCTTGTGTCTAAATATGTTTAGACAATGTGAAAAGTCAATTTAAGAAGCTAGGATACATACAACCACAGCAAGGGAGGAGATATCTGAGAGAATGCAGACATTCTGTGCTTAAGCTTTTTTGTTTCCCTCGATGGTACAGGATACTGATTTGGTGAAAAACTGAAGTATCACGACAGTCAGAAGCTGCAGTTTGCAGCTGGAGAAATGGGATGAGAATGGTGCTTTTCATAAATGAGCTCATCATCCACACACCCATCTCTATTTGGCACAGGAGAAGGCGAAATAACAGGGGGTCACTGCTCAAATTGTGCTGAATTACACAAGCTGAGAATCTTTGTATCATGTAAGATCAAGGATCTTTGCTGTTGCATGTCAGCAAAGGATCTGGCCCTGGAAATACATCAGCAGAGAGGTATTAACCACTGTGGCTGTTGAGAGATGAGCTGCTATAGCAAGAGTCCATCCAGTCCAGGTGCTCTCTTATTCTACATCAAAATTAACCAACAATCCTCTGAGGGCAGAATACTGCCCCTGATGGTAGCCATATTCTCCTCAGAAAAGAATTAAACTACTGAAACACATCCAATTGTACAGTATCTTAACAAAGAGGTGCTCTGGCAATTACTTCCTGAGTTAGTCACTGATCAACTTACACCATGAAGCATGAGGATTGATAGCTCCTGTAATTTTATTTAATAAAGATCAATTTAAATAGTCTGTCTTAAAAACAAAAGGAAGGTTAATGAAGGTAGAGTCTTAAATTATATAGATCACAGCTCTGATTTTCATGCTAACAGAAAACAGATCAATGGCAACTGTGCAGTATAATTGGAAATGTAAGAAAACTGAAAACAGCCATACTGTGGAAAAGGTAATAAATACTCTGGTAGACTGGAACAGGGGCTATCAGGAGAGGCTAATACTGAACAGAAAAAGATGAACAAAAGTCTTGCCAGAGAAGAGGTAGGAGAGGTCAGACTGCAATTCAATCAATGGGCAGCATGGGTGCTTCTGTATTACTTTGCCAAGTCTTATCAGGAGTTGTAGTGCACCAGAGTCTAGATCAGACCTGATTTGCCATTAGAGTAGTGAACCTCTGAAAATAAGCACACATAGATCTTCTCAGGACATCAGAGTTAGGCTGGGGGAACTCTCTCACTCCTGACATAATTGTGTTCCCAGGACCAAAATCCCCAGTGCTGCAGCAAGGACTTGGAAGGAGAGGCAGAGCAGCACCTGCAGGAGCGAGGAGCTGCACAGGACTGTGTTCCCAGCTGCACCAAGGTGTCTCAGGCTGGCACTGGGGGAGGCAAGTTAACATCACACCACGTTGACGTGCTGCTGTGTTAATGCCACGGCGTTAAGGGGGCAAGTGTACAATGCGTAGATGTGAGGAGGGTTTGGCCAACCTGCTGCTGTGCTTTGGCACACCATCACCTGGCTGCTAGGTAAATATTCCTGCATGCAGCTAATGAGGTGGCTCATTAGCAGTCTGCACAGCCATAGATCAGACTTGCACACTTAGGCACAGGAATGTTTGGTCTGGGCTAGGTTTCTCCCTCTTGAAGGATGTGCCCATAACAGTTTATGCCATCCTGCCCTGAAAAGTGGAGGATCAGTGCTGGCTAATTACTAATCAAATGAGCCTTCTGTCTGATAAGCTGGGCACTGCTTATTTTTCTGGCTTGTGGAGAAATCTTGTACTGAATTGGACTATAACATTCATTACAATTGGTCTTTGGAGAGCTTGGAGAAGTCCTTTAAAGTCTCATCAAAACAATCTAAGATACAGAGATGGTTGTCCCATCTTTGTATTAGGAGACACCTGAAGAAATACATTCAGAAAATGAAAAGTTATCTTTATCAAGGGGATCACTGGAGTGCCAGGTACTAGGGTGTTTCTAGCTTTCTTTTTTTTGGTGGTGGAGAGATAAATCAGCATGGACAAACTTCAAAAGGTTAATGGCTTAGAAGAGCACAGCATGTGGTATGGCTATCTCCCTGGCCTCAAGGCAGGAAATAGCATGGGATCAAACCCTCTTATTAGTATTTCAGCACAGAGAGCCCACACCTGACTGTGTGAAAATAAAGCACACTCTAATGCTCAATCACATATTTTCTGATCACAGCAATCAGTCATAAATCAAGTTTAGACACAGTATTTGAGTTCTTATTTTATCTGGAGTAAATTCTCAAGAGTTCCTCTGTTCCACCCGTACAACAACCTTGTTCTCTAGTCCTTTCCAGTGAACACCAGGGTTAGGTTCCCACTGAAGATGGGTACTTATGTGAGGGACTTTCTTCAATCTCCTTACTGTCTATGAAGTTGTGTGACATGAAAAACTCAGTTCCTACCACTCCACAGTGCCTGAGTATCTTTTGCATGCTGGCCATCCACAATGTCCTCCATTGCCCTGCATGAGAGGTAGCCAAAGCTTGAAATAAAATTAAATGTGTGCTAGTTACATCACTCTACTGCAGCTGCAGAAATATGCTTCATCTTTTTTGCTGGTTATGGATGTTGATAAAGAATGCAGATGTTTCCAAAGTACTGAGACAAGCTCAAAACACAGCTGCCTTTGGATCTTGACTCTGCGATCACTTGCTGTTCAAGGACTGTCCAGACTTAAATTTTGGGATGTAAACTTCCTCAGAACATCTTGCTCTTTTATTTCAAGGAAAAAGAAATTCACATCTGAGGTGAGAGAGATTTTGTCTTTCTCCTCCCTGTTTGTTCTCATCAAATCTTATTAAGTGCTTCTCTGCCTCCTATTTTAATTTTAAAACTCGCAATCCCCCAAATTGTATGCAAGCAGCCTAGAAATGCCTCCCCAGCCTGGCTGCCCTTTTAGTCAGGGGAGAGAAATGAGCACCTGCAGAGTATAGTCAACACCCAGAGCTAAAGAAAACCAGTGGAAATGACAGAAAGTGGGGGAATTATCTTCCGCTTGCTTCAGCCAGTAGCAAAGGGCTCTGCATTGTATCACCTTCACTTAGAATACTCCTGTTCTTATCTGCTGTTTTTCCATCACTAGGCAGCTGGTTAAGTTTTTCAGGAAACAAAACTTAAGCATGTAATCACAGGAGGACTTTGCCTTGTTCTACTCTTTATCTAAAAGTTAGTTATCTGTAGCTAATCTTGACACGATCACACTCTTTCAGTCAATAGAGAACACTTCAAAGTGCTATTCCTTTCTAAGAGAGTACCCAAGAAGGATGATATGAATAACCTTAAACAAAAAAAATAAATGCACATTGGCAGGTACATATTTATATATTCCTGTAGATATGAGGGATTATGCCACCTATCCTGACAGAACCATAGAGTCTAAGAGATCTATTTGAGCTTGGTAGGCTGGACTCTTCTCATACCTGCATAAATCAATGGGAATAAGTGCATTAAAGTGAAAAGAGTTATTCCAGTGCTAAACAGTGCAAAAGCAGTGTGAGCCAGCTTGCTCTAATATATCTCTGCTGTTCAGGCATTATATATTCTTATATACAAGAGTACTAATGGTTTTAATCCTTCCTGACTTCCAGCACTGCACACTTCAGCAGTCCTGAGGAGTGAGGAGGAGTGAGGGCTAGGGAATTCAGGATTTGGGCTGCTAGCCAGAAGCATGTCCCACTCCTTAGCCAGTGTGTGCCTCTGTTTATTCTGGTGTGCTGCTAGCACTTGTGCCCTCTCACAGTACCTGAAAAAGTTCCTATTATTTCTCCTCAGTGTTTATTCTTTCCCAATACCAGCAGATGGTCAAGTGTCACTCTCTAGCCCTCTCCTTTCTATTACTATATGTTTAGGATTGTTGGCTCAACTTCTACAGAATGTCTTGGAAACTTTCTTCATTTAACTTTCTCAGCTTGTCACCTGGTTTGGTCCCTTCAGAGCCATAAAAGGAAATGATTGCTTGAGGGGCAGAGCTACATATATCATCCAGAGTGTATCATGATTAGCTGAATGTAGTGAAAAAAAATGTATCTGTGTGGAGGAGGGCTGTCTTTCAACACATCCATTTGCCAGGAAAAAAAATATGGCAGTTGGGCTTCTGAAAAAAAAAAAAAAAAAAAGAAGGAGGAGGAGGAAAAGAAGCTAATTAGCTGTGTAAGTCAGCTCTGAAAAAGTAAATAGAGAAATAAAGCAGTTAACACTCACATGCACTTTAAATCCCGAGGCTGCTTTCTTGCTCTTACATGTATGTGTTTAATAATGCACAAGTTCCTCACTTGCTGTGTTCTTGTGCTACACTCCAAACTCAGTGGGTGTCAGCACTCAAGTCTGAGGGGGGAGCAGAAGGACACAACATCTCACCTGAGACTGTGTAGTCGCCCCAGAAAACTTCTCAGGAATAACCCTGAAGCACGTTAGAAAAGCCCAGTGGAACAGAAAACACAAAGCTTTCAAATCAGGGCATCTATGTCACTCTCTAATCCACATCCCCCTCCCCAGACTGACAAATATTTGATTGCCTAACGAATTTGCAGGGATAGTCCCTCCTGAAACAGGTTTCTCCATTACCTGTCCGTCTATTAATAATCAGCTGGCCTGGGAGATCATTTGCTGTTTGCAATGCGGTGATAAGTGCATATTCTGGACAAACAGAGCTTGTTAAGAAAGACTTTTAGGTCTTCTCACTGGCCTCGTTGCTAGGAAACTGGAAAAGCTACTGGAAAGCTGCTTTAGTGTGGTGGAGTATATTGCTGGCAATCAGTGTCACTTGCCCTCAGTGATAGCCTGCAGCTTTTAAAAATACTGAAACATACCCCAGTGCCATCACATTAGCACAGAGATGTTGGGAAGACATGAAGTTAATTAAGTGGACCATGTTTGCATGTTTGGAGCTCAGGAGTCCGGTGTAAATACCACCATTTAAAAGGCATTGGAGGAACGTTTAAGACAAAATAGGTTATATGAGTTGTTGGCCTGGCTCATTAAAAGTCAAGGCTGATCAAGGTGTGAGTTTGCAGCAGGTGGTAGAAATCTCTTGTGCATTTTTGCAATACTGGCACAGTCCCTCAATGTCATATTAGGAGTCACCATATTCCTCATTTATTCATCTCTGGGTCGTTCCTATAGGATGTATATATACCTTAATCTTATTACTGCATATCTTCTTAAGCCAAATAAATCCCCAGAGTAATTCCAATTGTCAGGAGACACAGTCTCGTGTGGTACTAGGGGTATGTAAGAACATGGGGGTGAAAGCTTTGATGTGCCTTTGAGAGGGCGTTACAGGAAACTGTGAGCAGATTAAGCAGCATCCCCAATGGGCTGAACAGCCACGAGCCCTCAGGAACAGCCTGAAGGATGTGTACAGCCATGGATCACATGCTCCTGAGCCCAACACTGCTCCTGGGGAAGGAGCTGCTACAGCAGAGGTGGTAAAGCCTTTGACACCCTCTGAAACAGCAGCTATCAGTTGAGGTTTTGTGTGAGAGCTCTTTTTGTCCTCTGGAGCAATCTGCTTTCCTGCAAAGCAAGCAGAGGTACTTTTCGTTGTAACTTTTCCATCTCTTTGGAAACCTTTCTTGCCTGGAATTTAGGTAATGGATATTTTTTTCTTGCTGGGCCTTTTTTTAGTACCTGAAACTCTCCTGGACCTTCTCTTCACAGAAATTGTCAGGTGGCTCTGAAATGCTGCTCCTTTGTTTGCTAACCAAGAGAGCACAACTGAAAATAAAAGCCCACAGTTTCCACATGGAATAGAGCATTGTATGGGATCAGTTACAGTGCATCAAATCCTTAACAAATAACACTTTTTTAGAGATTCAGATGCTTTATTATGGGGACTTGCATGACCAAAGGATTTCTCTCCTGTGCAAAGGCCATAATTTGTGATTTAACCAGACAGGGATTTTCAGCCATTCTTATTTTGGGGATCCTGAGTACTTTTCAAGCAGAGAAATGTTCAAGGCCAGGCTGGATGGAGCTCTGGGCAACCTGGTCTAGTGAAATATGTCCCTGGCCATGTCATGGGTTCGAAGTAGATCATCTTTGAGGTCCCTTCCAACCCAAATCATTCTATGACTATGATTCTACTCTATAAAAGCCATCCAAAACTGATGGCAAGCTTTCTGATGGTAGTAAACATACCATATCCATCAACAGATAAAACTTCATCTGGAATCTTTCCCTGCTGGCATGGTGTGAAGACATTGCACCCACCAAGGTTGCCTGCATTCCCTCCATGGCTTCTGCCAGAAAACTTGGAGTCCAGTGTCACGAGCTCTCCTCCCTTGAATGAAATTAAGGTTTTATTGCTTGTTCTGAAGAAATGAAAACAAAACACAGGTGCCACGCAGTAAAAGGAGATATGAAAAGGGAAAGTGAGGGATTCAAGGGTGTCATAAATGTGTTTACAGTTGTGCTGTCTGCTCTCAGGACTGGGTATCAACAAAGGCATAGCGCAAAGAGAGGCAGGAGGGAGATTAAGATCATACCAAATAAATGAAGGGGTACCAGCATCACCACTAAAGGGTCCTTGCCAGTGGCTAAGCAGAGCAGGGAATGTAAATGCAGGTGGTTTGTATACTCACAATCAAGCTCATGTAAGTGTAACAGATCTCCCTGTCATCTTCCAAGCAACAACATCGTTTCTCTAGCAAAAAGTTTCTCTTTCAAGGTCAAAGTTATCCTGAAAGAAGTTGTGTATGAAGACTTGCGTGAAGGGAAACTGCTGGAGCACTGCAGATGTCCTTTAGGGCACTTCAGGGCATTAAGTGCCCCCCCAAGCATAGCTCCTACTCCCAACGCTCTGTCATTGAAGAGGCCAGTGCTTCCTTAGGCCCTGTGCTGATATTGTGGAAGGAGAAGATCAGATGTGTAATTTTATCAGAGGTCTCACCTCACCTGTATAAACATCCTACATGAAATTTTTATTCATGACTGTGTTGCCCATGTACCTCCAGCCATCCTCCTGGTGTTTAACAGGGTGTGTCTGAACTGAAATAAAACTGTCAGTATTCACTCTGCTCCCTTAACTCTGCCTTTTAGTGGTCAGGCTTTTTTTTCCTTACCATGGAATCTGGGAACTCAATGGTCATTAATAGACACTGTCAATACAATGTGGTCCAGCAGCAAGCTGACTGCTGTCCAAAGGCTGGTATCCAAAATACTTGAGTCTTATCTTGTTTCAGGGATATTTTTCAAAAGACTTGATCCTAAAGAGATTTTGCACCGCCAGGAGGGGAAGGATGGGAACAGAGACTGTAAAAGCAACAAAAAGGTGATGCTCACCACATACTTTTCTGCTGGAAACAGTGGCTTCAAAATCTGTCCTCTTTCCACCTCCAGAACTCCAAACTATGGAAAATCAAGGCTTGTCCAGGCGAGAGGTACCTTGTGGGGACTGATCTGCCTTTGTACTTGTACAGTTCCTTCTCCCAGTTGCTGCCAAGCAGGAGAAAGCTGGTGGTCACACAGCAGAGCTGGCACCATCACAGCTCACGTTTCCCCACACGCCCTGTCCTGCTCAGCAGTTCTTCCATGAACTTATCTGAGCAGCTCTCCGTGCTTTGTGCTGCGAAGATCAAAGTCTAGGTGTCCAGAATAAAAAGCTCACAGTTACCATGAGGCCTGTCTCTCAACATGCTGGGAATAGAAATGTGGCAATCAGGCTTGGGAATGAAATCATATTGGACATGCTGGCTTAATCTCTAAAATATGAAATTGTAAGGAAAGAATTACAGCTAAAAAGCATTTTACATTTTAGAAAGCTGCTCTGACCTATGCTGGATCAGGAAAGAGAAGGAGAGGAGGGGGAAAAAAAAGCCTGTGGGATGCAAAAGATTACAGCCAGTTGGGTTACAAAAAAAGATCCATCATCAAATAAATAGACTCCTGCTCCTGTACTATGATGTATGTTTCTGTTTGAAAAGGAAAGGTTTGAGATGGCTTATTTCAATTCTCAGCATCAGATTATTTGGTATTTGCAAATATCTGGATGTTATTTGCAAATCTTCCCAAAGCTTCATGTATTTTAGCTCAACTCATACATTTATTTCACAATCATGTTTAGGTGGGATACAGTGCTGAGTTAGCTGCTCTCCCAATACACCTTTATTTAGCCATCAGAGAGCAGAAACAACAGCCCATAGATATCCAGCTGCAAAAGATGAATTACAAGCAGAAAAAATGAAGAAACATGCAATCTGTGTGTTCCTTGTTGAAAAACATCTGCAATTTTATGAATATTTTCTAATGCACAACCAAGAACAGATTCTCACTCTCCTATGCTGTGGGTTGCAAAGTAACGCTAAAAGTTTTGGAAGTTTTGTGTTTTTCCCGTGAAGAAAGGAATGGTGTGATAACAACAGTGATGTTGAAAGATGCCAAACTTGGTGGCACACCTTGCATTCCTTCATTAGCACAAAATCAGGGCAGATTGCTGTAGTAATGTCTGAACTGCAGCTTCACTATATAGTAAAATTATCAAACCAGGAGATTAAAGACCTCCTTTACCTGCTTTCTCTTCATTTTTCAGTGATGTGTCAAGCAGTAAAAATACGTAAATGTTAGTGCTTCTTGACTTTCAAATATTCCGCTCACTCATTATTTTTTCAGGGCTGTAGGTGTTTATGGATGTCACATCCAGAAAGATTTTTCCTGAAATACTTATAAACTATGTAAACACTGTCACACAGCAGACTACGGAATAATGTCTCCTTACTGTGAGCCTAATCCTGGCCTGGAAGGGATGGACTGACCCATTAGGTAGGGGGCACCTGAGAGCAGCACAGGGGAAGGATTGGGGTTTGTACGTTCAGCTTCTCAGTTCTTCGTGAATTCTGGTCTCTGATCGCAGGATGATTTACCCATCCCATCCCCATCGTATCCCTTTGCTGAAGCAAACACAGAGCAGCCTGGGGGACCTTCTTTCCAGCTGTGTCCATGCCGGCCATCACATCAGCACAGCTTCTCTCCCCTTCCCACTTAAAAGCCTCCTTGGCCAGCTGGGAAGGCACCTGCCTTCGGAGTCCGCGGCCTCAGCCTGGCCGATTACCCGTGAAAACTGCACCATTAGGTCCCTCACTGAGAGGAGGCTGTATTAGAGACACTCAGCCAGGCTCAGCAGGAAGTGGAGTTTATTAACAAGAAGCAAGAAGCTCCGTGTGTAAGAATATCTCTGCTCTTGCAGTACCTGGAGGGAACATTATCACTTATCAGCCTAATATTTCACCACAGTCTTTCTTTCACAGGCTCTTGCTTACTTCTCCTGGCACAATACCCTAGACACACTAACAAACAATTGGCAAAATATGCCAAAAAATATTTATCATTTGGATGAATTTTCAGGATTTTTCTGACCAGCCTGGAAAAGAAAACAAAGGTAAACAGTAAGTGAAACAGGGTCAGGCTAAAACCTGGGTATTAGGTCAAAAAAGGAACAAATCTCTGCAGGATTCCAGGGGGAGACTGTATTTTATTGGTGCTTATATGTACAAAGGGAAAGGTTAATAGAAGGTCTGAGCAGAAAGGTTCATAGAAAATTGTCATCTGTTTGTGTTTTGTTTTTGAAGTAATAGTTTGCAGGAGCCAAGGGAGGAGGTAAAACAGTAAAGGCCAGAGGTAAATTGAAGGTGGAACCGTTTGGAAGAACTTTGACAAAACCGCTTAAAATTGGGAAATGCAGATTTGTCAAGACTGAAATGCATTCCTGAATCATGCTCATTTTTGCCCAAATTTTGTTTTGGAGGAAAGAAAAGGGGAAGGGATCAATGCTAACACTGAAAATTGTTTTTCAGAGAAGGGGATGAATGCTAACATTGGGAATAACAGATTTTTATTTTTCTTCTCCAAATAAATTTCTATTTAGATCAATTTTTCTAATTGAAATAATAGGTTGTCCATAAAATAACAATGAATATCAAAACAAAGAGTGCTGATCTAGAAAGTTTAAATTAATCCTAAATGAATCCCTGGGATATGTTTTCTTTTGCAAAGAATGATGCAGTTTTCCATGCTTGGTTTTAAGCCAAACTGGAAACAAAACTAAAAGAAGATGATGCTGGGCAAAGCACAATTTCCATCATTTGTCCAGGGATGGTCTCTGTGTGGAGCAAGACAGGAGGAGGCAGCTGCTGGGCCTGAGCTCCCTTTTAGTTTGGTCTCAAGAGCAAACGACTCTCATGTTAAAGGACTTGTTTTTGTTTGATTTATGCTTTGTTTAACATAAAGTCTGTTGTACTGATCAGACCAGAGGTCCTCATAACACAGTATCCAGTCCCAACAGTGGCTAACAGAATGGATTTTTCCAGGGAAGGGAGATAAAAACCAATTCCTGGATAGAATGATTTTTCCTGTTTTGTCAACACAGCCCTGGCAATGAGCTCTTTAGGAATTTCAAGGTCAGGTTGGACAGGGCTATGAACAACATGGTCTAGTGGAAGGTGTCCCTGCCCATGGCAGAGGGATTGGAATTAGATGATTTTTCAGGTACCTTCCAACCCAAACCATTCAATGTTTCTCTGATTCTTTGATTCTTGTGTAATTGTTTTGCACATTATTTAAAAATTGGGAAAATGGAAAGCTAATGGAAAAGCCATTGGCTAATGTAAAAGTTCTGGGGGGCTCTGAGGACTTCAGTGCTGAGGAGGAGCAGTTTGGGCAGTCTGAGCTGATGTATCTGCAGACTGTTCCCAAACTCAACACTAGACCCATCAGGCTGAATATGCAGGTGGGAGAAATAGTGAGCTGCAGCAGCATCTCTTCCCTCACAGGTGCAGAGGCAGAGGAGAGCAGTGAGGCTGAGTCACAGCCCAGAAGGCTGTTGCCATCTCCAAGCCTGGCAGATCACACTTCCCTCCCAGGCCTCAACTGGGAGGAACATGACAGAAACAATTTCTGATGGAATAGAATTCAGGTGATCCTTAGTGCTCAGTACATCCTCTGTCCTAGAGAGGGAGGGGTTATCAAGCAGATTTCATTGTGGGCTGGCGAAACTAATGCTCCCATTTTCCTCTTTGGTTTGTGTTTGATACTTAACCTGCCTTAAATCTAAAGTCAAACTTTAAACTCTTCTTGCCATACACAATTTCCTCCTGTCACCAGTGTATTAAGCCTAGAATTGCAGTGAGGTGCTCAAGAAAATGTTTTCCTCAGTCAGTCAGCATTTCCCTAGGGTCTGCAAGTAGGGTTGTTTGTAGTCTTGTTTGACAAAGGTATGTACATGGGACAAGATAACAATTAAATTAGAAAAAAGCCTTAAGAAGATTTGCTTTCAGTGAACTTAAGGATGTGACTTGCCAATTCATCATGATGGTGTTTCCTATGAATGGAAGCTCTATACTGTATTTCTAGGATGTCTTACACAATTTCCCAGGATGTTGTATCACATCAGCAGAAATTCAACATTATGCAGCTCTAAAGCAGCAGAATTTGACATTTCCTTTCAGCTTTAAAGAAAGCAACACTGGTTCTTCTGATCCTGATACTTGCCAATAAATCAGTAAAAGCAGGCTTAGCCAAACTATGGATACAATAGTTTGCTTCTGGCTATGTTACTAGCTGAGCTTTTCAGTATATTTCACATGGAAAAAGGATGCTCTTCAATTAGTTGGCAAACTGCATCAGGAGGAATGGTGAAATGCTGAGCATAGATATCGATCTGATCATTATCAGGAGTGCAGGTAGCTGGAAAACCTGTGAGAAATAACGACAGGTTTGTGATTGAGTTTGAAAGGAGAACACCTTTGAACATGAGAACATAACCACTTTGGTCTTGGAAACATGGACAGAATTACCATGGAGAGATTAGACAGTCTCAATAGGTGGGTAGGTGGGTAGGTAGACAGAAAGGAATAGAAAGAAATCTGAACAGAGGCAAGAGAGAAATTTGGTTAGTGAAATAAAAAGTAGGTGTAAATGCCATTTCAGGGCTTTCCTCTGTTAGAACTCAGTGCATTTTAAAAAAAAAATAAATTAGGGTTTTCTCTACAAGAATAACTGCTAAGGCAGGACAAGAAAAACGGTAGCTCAAAAGGGCAGTGCTGGAATTAGGAGCAGGATCAGGATGTGCTGGCTGTGTTGCTCAGCCCCACAGTGCTCTATGAGATGGTGTCGAGCACATTTAGGAGACAGGAGCGCTCCACAGCAAAACAGGCAAAATATTTCTTTGTGAAACTGCTCTCTGAAAGCCCAGCACAGTAACTCATCTGGAGGGAGAGCAGTGGGGAACCGCCACCGCAGGCTCACTGAGGAAAGATAAGTTGTTGTGCTCGAAGACAGATCATCCCCCAGCTGTCCATTGCACTTTCTACCTGAACTGCTGCTGTCTATGGAGAATGTCAAGTCCTTGGGGCCTCGTCTCCCTGCATCTCCCACATGAGAGTGAGGGCTTGGCAAACACCTTCCCAATAAATTATTGTTATTGCAAGGAAGGGAACAGGCAGGGAAAAGACTTTTCAGTGATCCTAGCTTTCTGCCTCCAGAAAGTACATGTCGTGGGAGAATTTCAAAATGCTTCCAGGAGCCGAGGAGGCAGATGCACGTTGGAAACCTTTGAAGGAGATGAATAGCAGGAAGCATCTCTAAAAGACCCACAACGGCATTACTGCAGAAAAACCAGCTGCAAAATGAGGTAATGACTCTTCAATACTCTCCAATATGCTGGCACAAGTCCTCTGTGTTTCATTTCACTATCTATCAATGTAGCATTAGAAGATCTTAAAGTGTTTACAAGTGGATGCAGGGTTAGTCCACTGGCCCTGTGGGGATGCTGATCCCTCTTTCCAGAGGAGACACAGCAAGGTAAAGGTCATCCTTCTCCATGCACTCAATAACAAAGGAACCAAATCCCACTGTGGTTCTTTTTCCCCAGGAGTCCCTTCCTGGCTACTTACTCTGAAATTGCCTCCCGCCGCATATCTCCTTCTCCTCAGATATTAAAAAATAATTAAAGATAAAAAATAAGAACAGAGAAAGGCTGGGGGAGGAAGACAGATGAAGGGAAAACCCCGTGTCTCTGTGTCCCTCAAGAGCTGAACAGCATGTACAAAATCACTGCCGCTCGGTGCACAGATGATATCCTGGTTTGTGCAGGACCTGAGCTGGCTCTCCCAGAGCAGCACAGCCAGACAGGGCCATCACGCCCTGCTCCTTCCCCGCCCCACTGCACGAGGGTGCAATCTGCTGACATCCAGGGCAGGATAGGGCCCGCTGGAAAGGAGACTTCATCAGGAAAAAGCTTAAGAGGGGGATTGACTTGAGCAAGTGCCTCTTCTATATGTGAAAGGGAGCTTTCTGCATGCAGGCAGCAGCAGAATAGATGGAGACCTGTCAAAAAGTGATGCATAGGCAGCTAAGTGAAGCTCAAGCATTCATAAAGAAACAATGTTATCAAAGATGAATAGCTTGAAAACTGCTTTTAGGAACATTTACACAGGGTTTCACCTCCTGGCAACACAGAAACGTCAATGCTGCTCAGGCGAGCTGACTCATAGCAGAGCAGGAGAGCTCTACAGAAGCTCCCGCTCTCCTTTTTTCTTCCGCACCAAGGTCTGTGCAGAGGTGTGTGTGCTGAAGGGTGGGGGGTGCTGCACTGAGAAATCACCCTAAATTGGCTCAGAGAGGAGTTGTTTTCAGACTCCTTGCCATGCTTTATTAGTGTGGAAATTCAATAATCTCATTAATTACAGAAAAATAATGTAAGGTGGATCTGCTGGGCTCCTGAACAATTTGAGCTCTCCTTCTGTGGGTAATTGCCAATGACATGTCTGAGAGAAATATCACAATGATACATAACAAAGGGCAGCGCAGCTTTACAGCATAGATCTTGTTGCTATGGGAACTTGTCTTTGCTCCTATCCCAGAGCTAGATGATTTATGTATGTGCAAGAGTTCCTTTATTTTAGGGCTTTTGCAAAAGAGAAAAAACCCTATCAGATCTCTATCCACATCTATCCGTCTGGTTATCTATCCAGTTATCTAATAATTCTTTCTTTATTATAATTACCTGTCTATTATAATCTTTATCCATGGCCTCATTCTTCTGAATATTCCACTCACTATCTGCTTTTGGAGACCAAGATACAAGACAAGCTGATGGAATCAAAAATGTGGACATTAGTTACTCTTTGTGTGTGCTGCACGGACACGACTGCCGCTCAGAAGCGGAGGTGAAGCAGTCAAGCCGTGTGTCACGAGCCCCTACTGTCCCAGAGATGCTCTCCATGCCCACATGCAGCAGAGTGACAAAAGCATCTCCCTTGTTTCTGGAGCATAAAGGGAATGGTGGAGCACGAAAAACCCTCAGATCTCACTCCTTTTGAATGGTCAGAGAGCACAGGGGTCGCCTACAGCTGTGCTGGGTATTGAAGGTGGAGCTCTAGGTGGAAATGCTGAAAGTTCTGGAATAATTCCCCAAAAGATTGAAGTTGGAACATAACTCCTATTAACAGACATCTTTGGCCTGTTCATCCTGGGTGGCAAGGTGATTGGCTAAAAGGTGGAAACACGGTATCTTAATTCAGAAACAGGCGGCTTTGGCTACAGTTGCTTGCTGTCTTTGCGTTTCATGATTTGTTAGGCATTTCCTAATAACCTCTCGGGTCCAGATGTACCTGAAGTTAATAGGATATCTTTTTTTCTGTTAGGGTCACTGGCTGCTCCAGTAGGAACATATAAATTATCCGTGTATTAGTAAGAAACTACTAAAAGCTTCACACTCAAAAATTAATATTTTGCAGTCATGGGAGACCCATCAAAGAAGACATTCAATTTTGGTGTGCACAGAAATTTAGATGATTTTGAGGCACAAATCTGGTCCCGGCAGCTTCTACCTCTAATTATTTCATTCCACATTGTCTTCAGTTATATAAAACTCCTTTAAACATGTATTTACATGTTTACATGTATTTTTGTAGAGCATTTAGTGTAAAAATTTACAGGTTCAAAACATGATACAGGAAACCTGGCCAGCAGCTATGTTAAGGTCCAGGTTCATCTTCAAATTAATCGAAACAAGAACCTGAGAAGCCACCTGACACTTGTGTTAAGTCCCAGCAGTATGTAAAATGCAAGCTTGCTCTGATTTTGCCACATGCTGTAGAATTACTCAAGGCTATTATTTTACTGGAAGACTGAACATGATGCCCATGACTTTGTTCACTCAATGGCTGGAAACAATCTTCTTCTATAATGTATCAGAAAGTCAGGGCTTTAAATTTGCAAGGAAAAAAATAATCACGCGAACCACTTGATCTTGAAAAGAAAGAAAGTGAAATTCCATATTTATGAGTGTTCTCTTTTAGCCTGGAAATTCACTGATCAGTGAAACCTCACTTTGAAAGTTCAGGGAGCTGATTACACTCCTGATCTAATCAGTTGCTTGCTGCATGGAAGCCTCCTCCACCCAGACCTCCCGCTTGACTTTCCTTCCCCCCAGCCCCACCGTGGCTGTTCAAAGTGCTGAATCACAAAATGGAAACTGCCTATGAGGTTGCCAATGATAAGACAAGCCTCGTGGCATTTGAAGCACTCTTGCTCTGTAATTTCTCGGGCCCTCATCCTGTGGATGGCACACTTGCAGAAATCACTTTCCTAATTCATGAAGAAGATAAAAGTTAATCCCTCGGCACTGCTGATCGACTCTTCATAACAGGGCTCCTGCTTCCACCACAAGCCTGTAGCCAAGAGCAACAGCTCCCTCCTCTCCAGCTCCCTCCCTCATCCCGAGTTTCAATTCCTTAAAGCTAATCAATATCCTTATTAATGTTCCAAAATCAATTATCCTAATAAAGCCTGGAAGCAACTGAAGGGTTGCTATTCAGCACTCACCTTTTATTATCCCAACTGTTTATTTCCCCATTGATAGAACTGTCTAACTTTATGACAGATTATGGGTGAAACTGCAGTACTCAACACACTTGTCAGCCCTAGAGATATGTTGTGTTATTATTACTATTTCGAGAGCCTTTTGCTTACATTTCCTGGTTGTATGGATACTTTAGAAAGAGTCCCTGGCTTCGCTCTGCTGGAATATGATAGGGAGTGCTGCAGCTTCATGCTGCACATCAAATGGATCATAATCTGTTATATCTATTCAATTATAATATTGCCCCAGGCCACGGCACTTTGTTTATGCAGCAGGCAGAGCTCTGTGATCTGCAGTAAGGGTGCAAGACACGTGTGGGGTAGATCACCTAGTGGTAATCCACGGCAAATCAGGTGAAGGCACATTGAGAGGCATAATCCCAAAAGCATCAGGGGAGAATGGCATTTCTCCTTCAAGGGAATCCCTCTTTTCCATACAAAAGTTGTGTCAAGAGCCTGGAAGAAAGACCACAATTCCCTGCAGAACTGCAGCATCATAGGCACGTTCCTGCAGGAGAGCTCAGGAGCAGGGGGCACGGGCAAGCATTGTGGGAGGGAAGTAGTTGCAAATGCTGCTCTGTGTTCTGAGCACTGAATTCAATCCCTTGCTGCTGAGCATGGCTACATGTATATTTTAAGGAAATTCAACCGCATGTTTTTTCTTGCTTCCTGGGCTTATTGATCGACCATTTAAGAGCACAGAGTAGAAGAGAGTCCAGGTCAGGTTATCCTCCAAGATTGTTCCAGCAAGGAGCTGAGGCAGGAAGTAAAATGAAAGTCTACAAATGAAATTAGCCCCTTCTAAAGTGCCTTCCTTCACCTTGCATGCAGTGTCCATCCTAGCCAGCAGCCTGTTCTGCTCACTGGCTCCCGGGGAGCCTCTGACAAGAAGAGCCAGGGCTGGGAGCACCGGCAATGTGGTCTTTCTTTGTGCAGCCTCTCCCTAGACTGGAATATATCTATTCCCTGCCTCCATCTTTAGACTATTAGCTCTGAAACTCCCAGGAAAAATCCTTTCACTACCTTCAGAGGAAACTGTCTGAAATGCTTCCTTCTGACAATCCTGGAACAATTTTTATACCCTGTACAGTAAATCTTTTATCCAAAGGATGGCAAGTGAATGGGGAGATCAACCCAGGAAGGACTGATAGCAAGGGAGACAGAGGCCTTTCTTTCTTACTGAGGCCAGTAAAGAAAATGTATCCCTTACTTCTTTTCAGTTAACCAGTATTAGATAAGACCATCCACACCAGTCATCAAACTGGTAGACAGGCCCTATTTCAGGGAGATTATCACTTTATTATGAAGTGAGCATTCAGCAGTTGTCTTAATTTTACAGAATTCATTTCACATTATCAAGATTTCTCTCTATCTTATTTGATTTAATGTTTGTTAAGAGTGATTTGTCTCTCTCTAATGCTTAAGACCAGTGCAGTCCAATCAAGCAAATTGTCTGTAATTTAAAGAGTTCCTGAGGGATTCATAACAGCCATAGGACCTTTTGGGTTTTCTTCCAAAAAAAAAGAAAAAAAAATCAGAAAATACATCCTGTGCTAATGATTTCTCTCATCCTAGTCTTCTTTTATCCCAGCCTTTCCTGCCAATATGCCCGTATAGCACAATTCCAGATAAATCAGAAATGCAGTGAAAAGTGGCATGAAAGCAGCGTCACAAAAAGAAAAAAACTTGATTGAAGTTGTAAGCTAGCGAGAGAAATGTGAGCCCATCCGAATCTGAATTAATTAAAGATTTTATTAGCATCTGATGGCGCCCCAGGGAAAAGTATTTTTTTTTCCCCTAATCCTCTCTCTGTTTTAAAGGCAAAATACCAAGCAAAAGCATACAAGGGTCATGCCAAAAAAAAAATTTGTTCTGAGAGTGACACAGCTATCCTCTGGCTGTGCCAAATTACCAGTGATGGTGTAAACAGGGCCAAACCAGTTGGCTATTTTTCTGTAGCAAGGAACTGGCAGCCTATGCTGATTGGGAGCTCAGCTGAGTAAGAAAATGAAATGCATTTTCGAATTATGCTGTTCCTTTTTTAGTTTTTGCAGTGGAAGGGAGCTCTGAAAAGTCTGCATAAGTAAATAGCCCCATGCTTGGGTCATATAGATCTCCTGTCCCTCCAAGTCTCATCACGTTTAGCTCACTAAGATAGCCAAGAGGACGAGTCCTTTGCTCTGTCCTCTCCTTAGGTACATTGCCTCAGTTGCATGGGGCTGAGGGTTCTACAGAAACAAACTCAGTTATGGAAAAGAGGGTCTGAGGAGCACTTGAGACAGAGGAATTTGAAAATCAGCAGCCCCAAACAGCAGCGTGCATTGCTGGCTCCACCTGACCACATCAGAAGCAGAAACTCTGCCAGGCTGATATGGTGTTTGCCATTGAGCCGTGAAATCCAAACTCCACTCCCTGGACATATTCTGCTGAATTAACTCAGAAGGGACGAAGCGGACAATCTGCCCTTCTGCCCACCTTTCCTTTCCCTCCTCATCCCACTCAGAGCTTGGCATTTTCCCTCCAGGCAGAGAAGAGATCCCTCAGACTCCAAAGGCTACGTGCAAGACGTAGACAACCTACTCACACATCAGTAATGCTGCTGTTTGCAAGTGCAGTGATGCATTAAGGATAATGACTAAAGCAGATGGGGTATTTTAAGAAAACCAACCTATTCATAATTTATTTTTTTCAAATAAGCACGTTGGCTCTGTGTTGCAGCACTTAGCTGAGTCATTACATGTTGTGTTCAAAGGTGAAAGCCCGTAGATGTGTCACCAGAGATCTTGCTTAAAATTCTAGCACAGTCATGAGCAATCAGGAGGAGCCAGAGACCTGAGACAGTAGAAAACACTGCCTAAGATACAGCCTGGTACAAGTCATAGCTTGACTGAGTCATTTCTTGTGAGACTGACTGAGCTTGCAAAGCCTCGGTGAGAGATTTGGCAGTGGGGCGTGTTGGGGAGAACCAAAAAGTGAGTGGATCCTATGCAGGGTGTGAAACAGCAGGTGAAGATGCTCTTTGGGACAAGGGACTTTCTGGAAAAGGCAGTTTTGGGAGCTGCAAGCAGAGAAACTGCTTAATGCTGACCACATTCTGGGAACCACGTTTCCAACTATGCATCACTTGACTCCATTATCAAAATCTCCAAAAGAAACAGTTTACTAGAGACGTATTATTGGCTGACTTCTTTGGCCAAAGCACAGCAATAATCTAACCAAGCCATGCCAGCCATTGCCAGTCCCCTGAATTCACTGATTTTAAGCTCTAACAATGATTCATCCAGAAATTTAGACTTTGACCTTCCTGCTTTAGACACACTCCAGCAGCAGAAAAGCAGGGGACTATGGTTCAGAAAGCCCTCCTTTAAAACATTTCCCTCAAAATCCCACTTCTTCACTCTGTTTGAGAGCCTTGACCCTTCTCGTCTGTCATGACCAATCCTGGCTTGGTGCAAGGCGCCCAGCACCCCACGAGAGGGCTGCTGATAGCAAGTCCCTGTGAGGACGTGAAATGTTTTTCCCAGTCTGGCCCCAGTGGATAGGACTTGTGGCAGACACAAAAGGGAGGATTAAGCAGGCTGATCTCTTTGAAATGAGTAATCCTTATAAAAAACACATTTCTCTTCCTCTAGTCCAGGAGTAAAGCTGGACCAAAACATCCTCTCCACTGGTACAAGAGGTAGAGACCTGGGAATTTCCATGCTGTGTTGAATGAGCTGAAGGGTCATATTTCAAAATATAGATTTTTTGAACAAGCCTTTGTGAAGAGAATGGAAGGAAAGCAGGATCCCTGTAGAGCCTTGTCTTCAGCCAAAGTAATCATCCATTCATGAAGTCCACAGCCCAGGCCTTAAAACCACTGTATTAAACTGCAGAGGATAAAGCCAACATGATAAAATTTGCTTTTGTGTCAAGGGATCCTGTGAGATTATGTAGGTGGGAGCAAAGGGTGGAAGAATAAGGAAGAGTATTGAAGTTAATTATTTTTATTATCATCTGCAAAGCACACTTCTGGCTTAAACACTGTGATCTGTTCAGCACCAATACTGTTGAAATATCATTTTCATTCTTGTTTTTATTATTACTGTTTTTTCCACTTTCCATCTTACTTGATTCCTGATTGTTCCCCACTTCAGTAGCCAGGCTTGTTATTCTATTATCTTCCTCAAGAGGCTTTTATGTAGAATCTGTAGGAGGAGATGGAGGCTTCAAGGGGGAACTCCTGCAACAAACCCTTTCCCATTATTTCTTTTCTCCATTTCATGCACTTATTTATTTTACATAATACACACGATATAAAGAGAAGCAGAACCAAATAATAAAGAAAGAAGGGCCAGAAAAGTTAGTTGTAGTTCAAGAAGCCTTAAAGTAAATGCCAAGAAATGAGTCTTGATTTTTTTTAGAATGCAAGAAGCCAGGATACTAAATTACTTGTCATGCTTTTGCTGGACATTTTGATTGCTTCAGCTTCAGCAGGTCTGTGGACTGCATAGAGAAATAGTTTGCAAACAGCAGAGGCATATCCTAGTATTTGTTTCAGCAGACCCTGGGTGAGGTGACCTTTGGTAGAGGTACCTCTCTTCATGCCAGGATGGCTGGACACATCTCAGCATTTATTTGGGGGTACTAGACAGCCACAGAAACCAGCTCCTGTGCTGGCTGGGAGAAGGTATCCCTGGGGGACAGAGAAGGGTTATCCCCATTTTACAGGTTAAAAGCTAAAACAAAAATAGTTTATTTGTTTAATTTGAGGCAAAGCAAGAAACCAGTGGCAGGGCTGGGGAGCACTCTCAGATCCCAGCCCCAGACAGATGGACAAACCAGCAGCAACACTATCCATTCACTCTGAGCTTTCAACAATGGAGAAGCACAAAGTGAATTTACTTCTGCATATGAGCAGATGCTGGAGGGGAGATTTGTTTTCCTGTTCTTTTTTTGCAGTCTCTGTCTATCTCTGCTGGAGGCTGAGTAAATGAGATAAAATGCTGAACCAAAGCTGCAACACCCACTGATGCAAATTTTTTTTGGCCATCACTCGTGGCCAGCTTCATTTGCTGCAAAGAATGGAGTGTCTGGTATTCAGACACTAGAAAATCAAGAGATTGCTTCAGAGCCTGATAATTTCCCACAGCCCAGATTACATGTAACAAGGGAGTAGCCAACCGATAAGTGATTTCTAAACTTTGAACACAGACAGCCTTTCCAGAAGTACAGTCTGTCTTCACCCAGGGCTTGGTGACCTGGTGACCCTCAGTTGTCCTGAAAAGCAAAACTCCTTCTTGCAGAACTAGCAACAAGGCCATCCCTGTGGGATACTGCAAGTCACTCACTTTTATATTCTCAGCTTTGTATTAAATTGCAACACAGACCCATTGGCAGACAAATTAGCCAAGTCAACATTTGAAGGATTCTCACTGCTAATGATCTCTGGTCCATGAAGGCAAACCTAAAGACTTCAGGCTATACAAAACCATTGCAGATGAGAAACCCAGCTGTTGATACAGCTGGCATCAATAAGCATTTCTAATGTAAAGTCCAAAAAGATCTGTGTATAAAGTGCACTGCTGCTGAGAGATCATGTAAAAGTCAAGGGCTGTGCTGTTTACCTCAGTTTGGTACTGAAATCTCTCTCAGTCCTCCTCTCTGTACAGACAGCCCAGCCTACTGGGACTGAAGAGTCTGCAAATGCACACTTGTTAACAACAAGATTCCCTCCAGCAGGGATAACGCTGTGGGATTACAGGCACATGGAGGGTAGCAGCCACATGGAGGAATAGATGATGATGGTAAAAGCAGACCTACCACAGGCAGGAAGGCAGGAGCAGATCCAGGACAGTAACTTAAGGATATGTGAATCTTCATGTATATGGTAAGGAAAAAAAAAAGGGTGTGAGCTTTCTCAGAAGTCGAGTCTCAAACATTTTCAGAGCAACGAGTGCAGTAAATGAGGAGGTAACCTGTAAGTGCATTCCTCCCCAGCTGAGCCCAGGGCTCCACCACTGTCACCAGGCATCTTCAGGGAAGGGGGATCTGAGGACCCTGCAAGTGCTGCAGCTTCATGGCATGGCTGAGATGCTAAAGAACCCTACTGGGAAATGCCTTGCAAAAATAAACTTGACCAGACGGGACTGAGTTATAGACCCAAGAAGTGGAGTGAGGGAAACTAAGACAGAAATCAGCTCCTTTGGGTAGAAACCAAGAAAAGCCAGAGATGTGCCAATCCAAAGGGTGAGACAAGGGCATAGCTAAAATCCAAGTAAGGGAGATAGTTGGAATCCAAGAAACTAGCTTGTAAAGTCATGTGGTGGCTGTACCAAATTGAAGAGAGGAAAGGATCAGTGAAACAAGGCTGGAGGAGGCAGACCTTGGATGCTGGATTACAGGGTAATTAGAATGCCTGGGCCAAAATAGTTTTAGGCGCACAAGTCTAAAGCAACACTGTGCCAAAAACTCCTTTAGCAGAGGAGGTGCTGAGGTGGATGCTGGAAAGCCTTTCTCCTCTGAGCTGGTGCGATTGTGTGCTTGATCCTGTTTGACCTGCTCCCACCTGGGACTGGTGAGGCTGTGATACACTGTAAGACTGAATCAGGCCCAGCAACATTTACTTGCTCAGTACAGAGAAGGGATTTTTGAGGATTGATTAGCAAATATTTGCACAGAACTTTAAACATGCCAAGGGCTTGGTTTAACTAGGCTTTACACAGTAATCTGCAGGTGAAAAAAAAGAGGCAGAATATGTTGGCAAACAGAGTCTTAGCTTGCTGGATTACAGAGCTGAACCTGTCCACCTATCCAGTTTTGTAGGAAGAGTTTATAATGAAGCTGAAATGTCTCTTCAAGACCTCACCCTCCGGGTCACAAAGCAGGCTTACTACACCTTTGGTAACAACCAAAGCTTTTTAGGGGCTGCAGGAGCTAGGACACAGTGAATCTGGTTCAGAAGTGATGTTGGAGGAGCTGCACCGGGACAATTTGGTCTCTGTAAAGTTTTAGTCTCTGCTAACCCCACACAAGCTGTTGCAAACTGATGCACAGGCACTGTCCCATGCACATATGGATGGGAGAGAGCTGTAATTGCTCATGGTAGTATGGTATTTAGAAAGATATGTGAAAAGAGCCATAAGAAAGTTCCAGGATTGTTCACCACACTTGTACTGACCAGACTGGACCTTCTCAGCTCTCACTGAAAGTCTCCTTTGTCCTGCCTTTTCCCTCTCCCCCTTCAAGAGCCTCCTTCAACGTTAATCTTTAGATACCCTCCTCACTGCTTTCCTCCTGGGGGAAAAACCTTCTTGAGGGATGATAAGGAGCCTACCCTTGCTCAGCCACCACAGGAATGCCTGGGGAAAGGCTTATTGCCTGCCCCCTCCATCAGTCTGCCTTTCTGGAGACCTCCTTCAGCTATTACCTGACAGCTCTGAGTTACACCTCATCCACCTGCTCCTCAACAATCAAACCAGGGATGGAGGGTGCTGAACAGGATGGGAATCCCTCAGGCAGCAATTGTTCGAGCTAATGGTATGGAATTAATTACCCTTCACCGTCCATAAAAACGAGGAACCTCTTAGTGCCCACTGGTTAATTGGGAAAGTGGGCTAGGTTTGATGCTAAACAGTAATGCCTGTATCTTAAAACAGAGGCAGGGGTGATCTTCCAGGATGATCCATGCTTCTCCCTTGCCCCCATGCACTGGTCCACTACATGTCCATGACATGTCTCCATACTGATGTTGCAGCTCCAGCCGTGGCAAGCAGACAGTGCTGGGGCTGAGCGCTGCAATACTGGGCTTTTAAAGGCTTCTTGGCTTGTCTTTTTCCACGGCAAAGCCAAGTACCTGCCCCAGAGGCCCTGCCATCTGACTCCATACTGACAAACCTTCATGAAACAACCTGAACTTCAAAGTTTAGTGGGAGCCAAATTACTTCCCCAGCGCTTCCCAGTGGGACTAGTCTAGTTAAGAGGAGAAACATCAGCACTGTTATCAGAGGGCATGGAGCGTATCTCATGGGACCCCTTAGCAGGGGAAGAGAGAGGGAAATGTGGGCATTTCTGTCTACAGGAGGATATGCTGAATATCCACTTCATCCCCCTGTCATCAGAGGGAAGAAGGGGTAAGGGAGAGAGAAACAAAGCTGGTAATTATCTTCCTTGGGTATCCCAAGATGATTGCAGTTCAAAGTGTTTGGTCAAGACCTTGGTATGTGCTTTCTCACTGCACTTGGCAGCGCAAAAGAGGACAAATGAGTGAGAAAGCAAGAAAACTGGAGAATTTATCTTTGTTAATTAAGTGTCTGGTGCTTAGAGGAGCAATTTTTCCAGCTGCCTCTGGATGGAAGAGGCACTTCTGAGCATTAGGAGAGAATCCTGTAGGTAGCATCTTAATAAAGCCAACACACTGCATCAAGGAAAACGAACAAGGAGGAGAGGAAAATGAAAAGACAAAATTAAGCTTAGTGTCTCACTTGCAAGGTTATAAACTAGGCTAGAAACCCCAGTACAGCTGGTTGGGCTAGGGTTCCATTTCCATGGGAGACAGCTGGCAAGAGATGTCTGGCCAGGCAATGAAACCAGCTTCCTTAGAAATCAGAGGAAAGCTATTCTGCCTTTCCCCTACCCCTGCAAAAAAACCCCAAATCTGACTGTGCTCCTGGATTTGCTCTTGAAGGTAGATGTTCTCAGTGCAGTGTAAGGGGATCATCCTGCATTTCCTCTCTGTGGTGACAGCACTGTGCTCTGCCCACCACTGTGAATACAGTGTGGCAGGAGAGAACCTCCCCACAGCACTGCTCTCGCTGCGTGTCAGGTTCCTGGGAGCTGAAGGCTGGGAGATGATGTTGCCTGTTGATCCCTTATGGAAAGCCATGTGCCATCACAGGTTGAGTCCTGGCTGCTCTGCACTGAATCACATCAGTCTTTTGAGACTCTTGCTGAGAGGTAGTAGAAGGCACAGTGCCCAGGGACAGCAATAGCCATCACCACTCCTCCACTGGCACAAGGAAGCTTTGCATTAGGTTTTTAGAGGCAGGAGCACAAGGGCACTGACCTGCCTGACTCCCACCTGTGAAAATCCGTGGAAATTCAGGACATTATTACCCTCATGAGGCACTGCCCTGACCACCTGTGCCAGTTCGTAGCCTCCGTTGCCCCATGGTGCATTGGAAAGGGGTACAGCTCCCTGCTCCTCTTCAGTCTGGCTCATTATGTGCTACCATGGGGCAGGATTAAAAATACCAATGTACCCATGGAGACATTGTTACTCTCTTCCTCTCAGACCTGACCTTGGTAGGAAATCTGAGTGCTGAGCTGGTTTAGAATTCTCTCCTATGCTGCCTGCCAGAGAGCAGGAGCTGATGTCAAGTAAACAGAGAGGATGTCTGTAAATTGGGGAACTCTGAGAAATGTTTTAATACAGAATAACAGAAATTGCCTTCTCCTTCATAAACCATCCTAAGATGTGTAGCTCACAATGTGTGATAGAGACAGGTACAAATGCCTCCGTGCACTCCAGTTTATAAGTGGCTCTGTAACAGGTGTTATCATTTTGTCTGCTCAGTATTTTAACATCATTCATTTGTGCCATTGCAACGTGGCACAACAACGCATCTCAGAATAATTTACTGTGAAGAAGCAATTGCTATGAATCACATCACATTGTCATTATGAATAAAGTACATCCACATGCTGTGCCTTCAAGGAAAGTGTGGAAGAGACTTGCTCACCATTCTGCTTCTCACAGACCTGCATTTACTTTTCTCCTTTCATTTCAGTCGTTCTCAATCTGCCCCTGCACAAATAATCACATCCCAAGGCTCAAAGAGGTTTTTTTCCTCTCCCTTTAATTCTTTTTTTTCTTTGTTTACCAGTTGCAGAGTCTGTCTGACCATGACTTGTGGTCTTTCTGGAACAAAGAGTACAGCTGCTGGTGCTTGTAGATGGATGCTTTTGTGATTGACTTAAACAGAATCACAGAAAAAGTCAGGTTGGATGGGATTTCTGGAGGTTACCTATACCACCTCTGCTCAAAGCAGAGCTAACCTGTTTGCTACCAACTTTCTAGTACATCAGCCTGGAAAATTGAATCCTACAGGGACTTAGGAAAGATGAGAAGTGGAAGGAAAGTCAGAAGAGCCCTTCACACTTGGAAACATGAAGGCCAAGGTACTGTCTCTAGGTATGGGTATGCTGATCCTGTCTCTGCTTGGTTCACAGCAATATAGAACATGTATTTACTGATTAATTAGTTAATTAATTAATAGTATCCCAAACCAAGAAATGCTGCTCTCACCCAGAGTAGAAATATGATCTTGAGACTGCCAGAGCCTCAACTTTCAAGCCACTGCCATCTCTTTCTTCAGAGTGCACTGTGGTTTCTCAGTGCTCGACTTTTAATCAGAAAACAAATGTTTTATCCCAGTTCCATTTCTGAAACATGTCCCCATACTTTGAATTTTCTCTGTCAGAACTGGAGAAAAAAAAAAAAACCAAGACAGAAAGCAAAAGACAATTTTAAAACCTCAGAAGCTGACATAAAACAAAATTGCTATTTTCTCCTCCACTTTCACTTTCTTAAGTCATTGTTCTGAGAGATCATCCTGATATTTTTTATTTCTCTCCCCTCTTCCTATTTCATTTTCAGTCTACTCTCTCTCTCTCTCTCTCTGACAATTCTACCTGGCTGCTATCCAACAGGCCTGTCCAGTTTCTCCTTGTACAAGCATACAACACAAAAGAATACAAAGAAGACTGGAAATGCAATTATAAAACTGTCTCTTCCGCCCAGGCACAGATTTTTTAGACAGCAACCTCCCTTTCAGCACAGTTGGAAGGAAAAAAAATGTAACTAGAGCCCTTCTGAGCAATGTCATTATTTATTCTGGATGAAATGTCCTGCAGGAAACTTTAATTAGACCACATGTATGATAAACTAACAGAACAGGCTGAAGGAAAAAATTTAAACAAATAAAAAGGGTAATGGTGCAATTACCTATATTCCTTAAAGCCGTAACTCTTGGAGGTGAGCCCAGTTTATTCAGAGTTCAGGAGCTGAAAATGGGACACTCATGCTGAGGTTGAAAGTGATGCACACACACATACACACACATAAAGTTGTCACTGAAACAGCTTTTCACTGGATATTTGGGCTTTTGAACTAAAAGAAAATCTTGTAAAATACCTCATTACGAACAAGAACTGTCTGTGAAAGCAAAATTCTGGGTTATTCAGTTAGCACAAGAAAAGATTTAAAGTTATGTGGGAGGAAATCTCCCTGTCAGAACTGCTGTGAGACAGAAATGCATGTCTTTGTGCGTGTGCAAGTTTGTGTATGTATATGTGTGTGTGTGTATGTGCATGTTGATACATCTACAGGCATACGTGTATTTGTACAATGGACTATTTATTTTACGAAAAAACTTTTTCAACTGTCAGCTAAATTGCCTAATTGCAGAAAAGTAGGCAAAAAGATTTGTCATAAGATCAGCACTGTCTGAAAATACCGTATCAGCAATTAAAAGAAATAGCCAACCCGCCAACTGCTGAGCAGCAATCTATAACCCATACTGCAACATTCTGCTGATGCCTTGTGCATCCTTCTCCAATACTCATAATAAAAAAAATATAATTTCAGACCTCAGGTGAATATCCCTCAAGTGTTCCCTTCTTAAATTGTAATATTTTTAAGCAAATAAATGGCAAAAATATAGAAAACCTAGAAGAAAGATGAAAACTCAGGGGGGGCTACAAGGAGGGCTGGAATATGCTGGACCTAGTTATTGATGGAGAGAAGACTGTGGAGTGCAGTTTCAATTATATACAGTTTTCCTACATTCCCTGGGAGAAAAATGGGTCTTTTCATTTTCATTTCACCTGCACTGCAAACAGAAGGCAGGTGGAGGACCAAAACTCATCTTCAGGTATTCAGCTGCCAAGAAATCCAGCAAGAAAAAGAGAGTTCAGTCTCATGGTCCCTGCTCTCTTGGAGATCTGTTGTGGTGAGTTTGCCTTCCAGGCATCCTTCTAGCTAGTTATCTTTCAGATGGAAAGAGCCAGGGCAATTGCCAGTGCATTTGAAGTCATTGTTTGGAAACTGAAGGCTTTTGACATCTCCATTGAAGCTACAACCGAGCAAATACAGTCTAATGCCAAAGATGGTTGAGGCAATTGTATTTATAGAGACTGAAGTACAAGCTATTACTACGCACAAACTTCCACCATCGCTAATGTGACAGTTTTCCATGAGTCACCTCTGGTTTTGATTGCTTTTCAGGCACTTAGGGAGCAGCAGGTAAAAAACATAGCTGTTATTTCTTTCTTACTTGGCTCCTGAACTTTAAATGGTGTATGAACCCAGTGGTGTCCAAAGCATGTGGAGGGATTCAGATTTTAAGTGCTCTCAATGAACGGAGTTATCTGCACTTTGGATTCTGACTTCTGACCATCTGTCATATTTAATGTACTAATACAAATATGACAGCCCCTTCACATCCCATATGCTCAGCCTTTTCTGTGAGCATCTTGTTGGAAACATGTAATTTTGGGGATCCTATTTTGGCCTATACAGCTCTGGGATTTCTCTCTCTTTCCATACAAGAACAGAAGACAAAGTCCTCGTCACTTCCAGATGCCTTGGAATAGCTTTGTGCACTTAACAGCAGTGCCTTAGAGACACCTGAGCACCTACACCTCTGCAGCCTGACATTCCTCTGTGTGCTGTAGAGGAAGCTCTGGCTTCATTTAACCAAGAGGCAAAAGTAGAGTAGAAGGACTCTTGGGAAGAAGGGCTTTGGGTTGCTTCAAATGTCCTGCAGTCCTTACTCAGCACAGCATCTGAGCCTGTGCTTAAGGATAAACCCATGCTCCCAGCTTCCTTGCCTTACCCAAGATTTAATCCTATTGGTTTAAACATATGCTTATGAACTCTGCTGAATTCAGTCCTTGAACTCACAAGCCTGTTTCAGTGGAGAAAAGGCAAAGGTTATCAGTGCTTTAATAGAAGAGAGATAGGGCTTCCAGCTTTCATGCAAATATCCCAATTCAAAAAGGGAATTCAAACAGAAGTTCAGAAAGGATCTGCTCTGTCAGCAGCATTGGCTCAAGCTACTGTGATTTTCAAAGTATAACATGAATGTGGTATATTAAAACATAGTTAACATACACGCACATTCATTAGATGTATATGCAATGTGCCTTCCTACTACATGTTGATTCCTGTCTATGATAAGCATATGCACTGATGGAAGGTGGAAGAACCTGAAGGGAACCTCATTTATCAACCACAAACATCTGGAGGAATCGGAAGCTGAAATCAAAGGATAATAATATTTATGTTTTTAAATGGACCTGTCATGTGCATTAAATCACAGGTTGCATCAATATTGCTGCCATTGCCCCATGGCCCATCTCATCTCACATTCCCAGACATCTTCAGGGAGGGAAAGGAGAGAGGATACAGCATGAATGAAGGGTGTTGCTATGACCTGATGTGTGCATGACCTGATGAGGCAACAGGAGCTGAAGTTCACTGCGTTTTGCACCCTCTGCAGAGACACCGCATTCACTGATGTGGAGACATGCTCTGCCAGGCAGACCACCCAAATCCCAGCTATCCTCTCCCTCCTGGGATGAGTCTTGTCTGAGCCAGGCTTTACAGAACCGTTGTGTCAATACAAGCAGTTAGGTCAGCCTGTGTTCCATCATCCCTCCTACACGCAGCGGTCAGAGGCACAGCAGAACAGGTACCATTCTGCAGTGATACAATATTCCATGCTAATCCACCTTGAAAACACCTGAAAGGACTTAACTACGTGTACTATACGAGCACCCCACTGAGGCAGTGGGAATAGGAACAGACCTGTAATTACCAAGTAAAGACAATGAAATCACACGTGCTCCCGCCACCTGCGGTTCTAAATGAGGAGAAGTGTTAGTTACACTGCTGTATTTCTATAGCATCACAGGAGAAAAAACAGGGGGTGTAAGGAGTTACCAGACTTGTGATAAGCAGAATGAAAGTGCATTCTCAATATACCCCAATTTACCGCTCTGCAAGGAGGGACACAGAGGGAAGCACAATTAAACTTTTGTGCTTCCCTTTAATTTGGGGAATGAAGAACACGCCTGAAAGAACAATTTTGTGTTGTTTCACAGATCCCAGCCATTTTCCACCCCCAAATGGAAAGATGCATCATGAGGAGAGGAAAGACACACACCACAGTGGCTGGAAACTTTTGCCATGACATTGCAGAAGATCTGAATCTGGGTGGCTTGTGCTGAATTTTAATCATTAGGTGCCTGCTTTGCCCTGTGGAAAGGATGAGTTCACAGGACTGATAGGAGAGCTTCTGTTTGAAAGAGATCTACAGAAAATGTCCCTTTCTTCTAACACGGACTTAAGAAATCCAAAGAATATGAATATGAAAGTTGAATGGTGAAAGAAACATATTCCCAGAAGTAGGTTCCTCCATGAAGGCTCTCCTGAGGGGAAGACTGGTGTTTTTTCATGTCTTTTAATGCTCTATTTTGAGCACTTTCAGAAGAGTATTCGTTCTCAAAGTTTTTTCTTTGTTCACCTCTTTGATTACTATTGGTTTGGTGCTATGTGGTTGGGAGCCCTTTTGTGGCAGAAAAATCTTTCCAAAGAGGATGTTGCTGCAGTATTTCCTTTGGATGCTCAAAGTTTGCATTCAGAAACATCACACAGACTTTTCACTGGGGACTCAGACTGAGGCACAGCTAATTCAAAAGCTGTCAAATATGCATTTTCTTATGAGCAAGAGTGTGAGGCAAAATCACAGTCCACATTATCTTACCCCTTCCATCGATAGGGCTGTTGGTTTGAAGCACCTTCTTTCTTCAGATGGAGCAGGTTAGAGAAGATTCTTTATAGGTGTATTCTTAAATAGATTTCTGAACGGAAACTTCTGTGGATTTAAAACTGATTTTCTGACACTAAAAATTGTGCTTTGGCCTCATTCTAAGGCAAGAGAGTTAATCTGTTCTGGACAGACAGGCCCTTTGGAAATCATTCACTTAAAAGGAGAAGGGAAAAAGCACCCTGAAAGCCATTTTCTTTATTCACAGAAAACAGAATGTCATGGAGAAAATGATGAGCGAGTGTGTGTGTAATCATATATTTATTTATCTGAATCCCACACTGCAAATTTTGTAGGTACAAAAGATGATGAGAAAGATAAGGTACTGAAGTGATTGTTTAAACTGAAATTGAGTCTCACCCACCGCAGAGTTTGAATTAAACAAAAATAACCCAAAGCAGCGATGTAATAACCTTAAGTGAGCCACCTTTTAAGCAGCTTATACATAATGGAATTCTCCCAGCTTTTTACAAATGTTCCACATACGTTCAGATAATCATTGAACTGATGGGCTTTCCTTGCAGACGGCTGGAAATAAACACTGATCTCAAAAGGTGAGCGTGGCTTCTTTCTTTCCACCATACATCCAGAGTCTATAGGTTCTTCTTTATCGGAGCATCTAAGTGCTTTCAGTAGACCAGAGCATCCTGGTTTATAGATATATAAATATGTTTTATAGCCACTATAGGCATTTCTACGCTACAATACACTAATGGTTCACACAAGCAAGGTACTGTGGCTATAACAGTGATCAGTGCTGGATGTTTCAGTGGGTAGAAAGGCTCTACTGTCTTTCTGAACTAGGTAACCTATAAATTTTTTAACATTACCAGTGCTGACTCTTATTTTCTTCTGGTGAGTGCCACTGTAGAGATAATATGCAAAAAAAATAATAATTCTTAATTGTTAACTACCATTTTTATTTTCAAAGACATGGAGTAGAAGTAAATAGCAACCTAGGGAAAAAAAATTGGAAGATAGGGAGAAAGGATGTAGCAAGGAAATGGGTATGAGACAGAAGTATAAATTCTATTACAGATGGGTCTGAAAACAGGACTCCAGGCAAATCTGGTCTGTGCGGACACCAAGGACATCTGGATCTGAATATAGTAAGGTGGACTCTAATTATCATCTCATTAGCCTATGTTATATCAGTTATATCTGTTATATGTTATATCAGCCTATGTTATATCAGTTATAACAGAACTATCTTGATCACCTAGCCCTAAAAAAAACAGCAGTAGCAACCCATTTTCTTTAGGCGGTCTGTCATCTGAGAGGCAAAGGAAACACCTGGATCTAGATGGCAGCACTGGGGATGTTACTGAGAAGAGATTTAGACCAGGTGGGCAGCAGCAGGACAGGGCTTAGAAATGTGCTCGTCCATGATATGTTATTAAACGTTTTCCAAGCAGCACTGAGCTGCTCCTTCAGCTGAACTCATTGCATCCTCAGTTTTGAATCTCATGTGCTGTGCAGCGCAGCAGCCAGCAAGTGACAGAAGGCAAACGTGCTGCCTGTGCTGATGCAGCCTCTTTCTATCAAAGAGAAAAGTGCTGGGACTTGAAAGAGACTTCCCGTGACTGAATAACACAGTGTCACTTCCTCTAATGAATGCCGACGCAGTGAGCGTGATGGGTAATTAGTGACTTTGATACCTGTGGGGAGCAGGTCATGATTTTGCTGTCAGGAGCTTCAATGCAGGAGACACATCATTACTCCATTCAGTGCTGATTATTACTGTACCTGCTCAGTGCAACCTCATATTGCTTTTGGGGTGGAAAACAAAAATGCTGCATAGAAGTAGAAGAGTTTCTCTCTTTAACCCCCTCTCCCTTTCCTTTACTTTTGTTTTGTTGGGGAAAAGGGGAGCACCTCTGTGTTTTTACACAAAATTGTTTCTCTTATAAGAAGATGAAATTGAGGGAAGGAAGGAACCTGAGAAGTATCCACTGAAAACAATTCTTTAAACCAGCAAAGCACATTCACAATGTGCCTAGATCAGTAGAGATCAATAGAAGATGATGTTACTGTGGTGTCTGTATATGCATTTGCCCATCTTACATGTCCAAGATAGGAACAAGTTCCTGTTAAGTAGCAGAGGAATTCAGCAGAACTCCCTGGTTCTCTTAATAAAATAGTGAAGGAGTCAGAAAGATAGAGGAAAAGAAAAAAAAAATGTTAGAAGAGGGCTAGGTTACATCCTCTGGAAAGATGAGGTAGTTCCACTGGCCCCAGTTCAGAAATACACTTAAACATGCAGGCTGCAGCTCTCTGCTGAGCCGTGATGGACCACTGAGTGTCCTCTTGCCTCCTGGTGTCTGGGAAATACTGGCAATGCTCCACTGGAGATGGACAGTGCACCTGTAGTTGGGGATGCAGGACACATACTGGGCTGCACTGGGATCTGTGGCACTTGTCAGGGTGGGGTAGTCAATTAAGGCGCCGAGGCTGAGAGCAGAGTTAGTTACACACCTAGTACAGTGCTTAATTCAGAAACTGGCACTCAATCACTTCCTTCATTTTAAGTACAGTAGATATGGTATAAGCCCAATCTTTTGCAAAAATGGAATGAGAGGGTGAAGGAAGAGATTAACTGAGAACTATTTGTGCATTTGCCATGGCTCACGCATGCTCGCTTGGTTAAATAGCTTTTCCCAGTGTGGAAATGCACTGGGTGATTTATTTCCCTTTCATAAATAAAAGATTTGGGATGGAAGATTGGTTATTTTCTTTTATACAAACTATGACATCCTAGTGGTTGAAGTGAAGATCTGAGTTCAGCTTCCTGTGGACAGGTTTAACTTGCTCTGATACCTGCTCTGTGGGAAGCTGCTGTTGACATCAGTGTTTCTGCAGCCCCTGACCTGGAGGTTTTGGATGCTTCCATATTATTGGTGATTATTTTACTCTCACAAGTCCCAGAAAATGAAAAGATAAGATGGATTAAGTTAGTTACCTGTCCAAACATTAGAGTAAGTATGAGGTGTAGCTGGGAATGACTTCACAGTCTCCATAGTCCCAGCAAAGTGCTGGTCCCACCAGGCTCTGTCACCCTTCTCCATGCAGGAGCACACTGTGGGCTTATCATCGCACTTCATCCTTCTCAGCTACACAAAAAAGCAGCAGAAACTATTTCCCCGGGAGCAGTACAGAGCAAGCAAGGTGAGCATCATCCCAGACCACCAGGTCCTCACCTGGGTATCCTCACCTGGGGACCACACACCAGCCTTTCTCATCAGTTTCTTTTCATTTAAAGCACTCTGGTAGAGTTGACCTTCTACTGTGTAAACTGACTACAGTTTCCAGGTTTGAAAGCTATTCTCTTATAAGAGGTACATTTCTTGTCTGAAAGAAGTTCTCTATCCCAGAGATAGTTACACTTTCGTTTGGCTCTTTCTCCAGTGCATCCTTCAGTTATTGCTTATTTATAATATGACATCAGAGACATTAAACTTTTCCAATAATGATCCTGATAATTACAGCCATCTCATTCAGTCTTAACCAGCTGGTGATTATATCCTGATTTGGGATCAATGGGAAGTTAAAAGAATATACTTATTAAACTTAATAAGGATAAGTTACTAGTTAATGATGTGAAAATTATGTCACCAATAACTGTGTAATTACATTCTTATTAATGCATTGAAACATCTTGCCATTTAATTGGCATTTAACAAGCTCATTATAGCAAGATAATTAGATAGCCATTAATTGGTAAAACACTGATTGACATGTAGTATGCTAATAGATGTCTAGTGTGGTATAGTTGTCTAGCTATATGGTAATTTAATGCTTTCATGCTCCTATCAATTAGGTCGTTTAAAATATACAAATGTAATGTATTATAAAGTGATTGTATATTTATTGGCAAAGTCATCATGACTGAATCAGAGTCAATGTATTATTTGCATACATGTTTATCTTACATTTCAATACAACCTCTGCTGGCATTTGGAGGAACTGCAATAAACAACTGAGTTCCTTGGACATCCTTTAATCACCACCTTACCAAATGAAGCAGAAGTGTTCATTCGTGACCAAATGTGGCTTTTGAAGCACATCAGAGCGAGTTCCCCGACCAAAAGAAAGGCCTTGCTGGATAATCCTCAGCCTTGGTAGACATAAACCAGTACTGGTCACCAAGGATGGCATCATCAGCCTGCCCAAGGGTGTAGCTACGTGTCCAGTCCAACCCAGCAAGGAGCTGGTACCCCATGGGGAACTGTCACCTCCCACCTTTGAGTGACTCCCAGACCATGACTCTCTGTCAGTGGTGTTGGCCACACAAAGATTTTAGTATGCTGCTTGTACAACCAGGAAAGTTGATGCTTCTCTTCTAAGAGTTATGGTGCCTGAAATTCTTGTCATCTGTACAATGACAAAGCCTAAACTCTCCTATTCTGAAGTCCTGACTAAATGTTTTTACCAAGGAGGCTTGAGCAGTGTACTAAGATCTGCCTTGAGCTGTAATTCTGTTGATGGCTAGTAAGCAATGTACAAACATAAAGACATTATCTTAATTATCCTTCCCTGTGTCACCCCTGTGACAGTTTGGGTTTTTGTGACACTCAGAAGATGATCTGGAATTATGTGCTGTCCACTTGATGTTAGAGCTTGCTCATGTCTATGTAATACATATCTCTCTTTTTTCTAAGAAAGTTGTCAGATGCATTGAAACAGGACAGCTAGTTTAAGGATGCAATATTATTATTATATGCATTACAGTAGCAGCTAAAGGTCCAGCAAAAATCAGTTTCCCTTCATGCTGGGCAATGTATAAACACAGAAACAGAGACGCTATTCAGAAGACCCTACTGTCAAAATGGACTGGACAGCCAAAGGGCTAGTGGTGGAAAGTCAATGTCAGGAGGGAGGAGAGGACAGGAATTAATATTGCAATCTATGCTAACACATCAAGACAAAAAGGTTGTGAAATGGTGCTCTGAGATGTCCAAAACTCAGCCTCAATTCTCTGCATCACTCAAAAACACTGCCCTGAGTAGCCTGTTTCTGCGGCATGTCTCACATCCCCAGGTCATCCAGCACGTCCAGCCTTTGCATCTCTATTAGCACCCTGGCACAGCCTGCATTGCCAACAGCTCCTCTGCAGCATGGAGGTGTGGAGATACTCAGGCTCATAGAGAGGAACTTCCTGGGACTGACTTGTCTGTTCTCAGGGCAACAAGTGGGTTCACTGTGCAGAACAGGAGATCTCGATTAAGCATAGAATTCTACCAGAAATAACAAATTAACTTATAGTACATTTCCCCAGCTACCACAGGATTGGTCCCAGTGGTGTATTTAGTGGAAATGATAATGTGAGCCTGACTGCAATGATGACGTGAATATTGTGAATGTTGATATCCCCATTAGCTTGGGGTGTGAGGGGGGAGTTTCACTCAGAATTTTGCAAACAGTATGTGACTACTGTGACATTTAGAAGAATCCTTTTAATTCTTCTTCCATTATTTTTAATTTCAGAGACTAGGAGAATAACAAGAATGACTGGTTCACTAAAAATAACCGCTGTGTGACCATGGAGATACAAGCTTTCCTTGAGGAAACAGTCAGCACTGCAGGGTATAAACAGGGTATTTTGTTTAGCTGTGGCATCATTCATATAAATATACGTAGAGCAAAAAGGCTTGGAAAACATGGTGCATTTTTATTAGTGTGAAGTTTTAGCAGGGCAGTAAAGAGGATATTTTTTTTCTTCCAGCCATTATGGTAAGCAAAGAGATTTAATGCATTGAGAAGCAAAGAGGACAGGTTGCTCTGAAAAACTTAGGAGTGCTAAGGCAGTGGGTCAGCCGAGGTGCATGATGTGAAGCAGTGAGGATGGAAGAGCAGTTGCAGTGCACAGGCATAGGATGTGGCTGGGGAGTTGAGCATTTGTGGGTGTTGAGAGAACTTTGTTTGGGTGCATGAAGAGGACGGATTGAAACTGTGGATTGGAACAGAGGAACATGTACAGATTTTAGATGGTGGCCCAGGGAAGATGACTGGCTTGGGAAGGGATGTAGCAATATGGAGGTGGGCTACCAGAGCTTGGCCCACAAGGTGTGAGTGGCCCAGAAGGGGCTTTGGCTGTCAGTGGAGCAAGGCAGGGAATGATGGGCTTGGGGGTGCAGCTGTGGCATGATGGAATAAGCCCTCTCACCATTCTTTTGTGCCCATCTCCAGCAAGGGTAAATCCCCATGCCATCACTGATGGCAAGTCAGCAAGAGAGCATTTAGCTAAATGCAAACTTGATCTGTAGCAAAAAAACCCGTGTCTGTAAGTATAGGTCAAATAAGCCCAAGGGACAAACTTTCCTACAATTCAGGTAACTTGGAGAAGTGCCCTTGAATGCAGTGGGGACACGCAGCGATGAGCAGAACAGGTTGCTCACCCCCGGGCACAGTGATTCCTGTGTTTTCTCCAGTGCTACTTTTTATTTTGAATTAGCAGCCAAGAGCAGGTAGGCAGCTCTTGAAATCATTTACTTACAAGCCTTGATACCCATCTGGGATCAGGATAGAAATCAGATTAAGCTTGTTTGTGTGCTAAATGTTTGGGAAAAAATTACTTGTTCTAATAAGAGACAAGGGCTGGAAAGAGCTCCCCAAAGTGGACAGTTCTTGTGCAATGGGAACCTGAGTCAACTCTGATCACACCAGGCTCTTCCCTCATCACTGTGCTGCCTTCCCACCCTTCCAACTTGCCCTTTACCTCCCACCACACAAAAAAGACGAGATTAAAGGAAAAAAAAAAGTACTCCTAGAAAAATGCCAGGGTTTTAAATTAAATTTAAAACAGTTTAATTGCCTAATTGCTCAGCTATTTTGTGCAGTTTATTAACAGAAGCAATTCTTCGGCAGTCATGCCAACATAGCAGAAAATTGGCATTTGAGCCAGGGGGAATTAAAGAGGCAGAGTGCGGAACTAAAACAAAAAGAATGCCTCGAACCTAGTGGAACAGACATTTGAGGCTTTCATCTCATTTTTATCTCTCTCCCTAATCTGCTGTAGAAAGATCAAGGCTTGGTTTTGCTTTTTAATGTGGGAATGACAGTTGCTCATCACCACTGTCTTTGCATTTCGAAAAGTACTGGATTTCCAAAGAAATGAATGTCTGAGGAAACAGCACATTTACAAAGAAAATAAAATGCAATTCTTGCCAATAATATTGGCATCTTTTAAAAGAGTTAATTCGAGGGCATTTTTCATAATAAACCTCACTGTTAAATATGCGTGTGTGTATTCAAACAAAACTAGCAAATCATCCATATAAATGAATGTATGCACTGACTGAATAGAAGAGATTAATATTCAGTTATAATATACTACACTCATCATATGCTCTTTCCTTACCATACAGAGAGAAAAAAAGAAAAAAGAGGAAAGGAGAAGGGAGTCATGATGCAAAATAAATAATCCAATATTTGTTGCCTGAAAAATAGAAATTCTAGTTGACTGTGGATGATGCCATTGCTATAATCTTTAGAGCTTCATCCAAGTACCCATCTGTGGAGCTGTTGGTATGTTCTTCCTCATGTCTCCTCTCTTTTTAGGGTAGGCAACCACTTGGGAAGCTCTTGTCAGGTGTTATATAGCAGAGATATTAAGAGGGGAACCTCAGACAAACCGCTGGGACTACAGTGTAAGTTTATTTCCTATGAGTATTCTCCCCCACTGTTTTGGGGAGGGTTTCTATATCTGTGATGAATTTATTGTGTCATTAGTCACCCTGCCTCAAATTGAGAATCCTGTGCACAGCTGAGATGGTATCCAGGACACTTTTGTTATTGGTGTTAGTCAGGGTCAGAATTACACCCCAGCATATTTAAGGCAGACCTGTTGGCCATGGTGTGGATAACTGGCATATGCTACTGCAGGAGTTGTGTCCATGAACTGAATTCTGTGCTGGTGTCTGGTAAATTGGGGCCACTTAAGAGATGACACATCACAGGTGAAAATGAGCCAGAGCAGAGCCCTTCATTTCTGTGTTTGAAATGCCTTTCCAGATGCCCCTTTACATTTACAGGACGGTCTGCTCGAAATAGCAGCTAAATCCTTCCAGCTGTATGAGTGCATCACAGTAAACACATCCTGTGCAATTTGGCAGGTTTCCTGGAGAAATCCAGAGCAGCCTCCCTGTGTACCCACCTCGAAGGGGTCCAAGGTTGGGGGTGGTGGTGAGCACAGCCCTGCCCCACAGGGCTGGCATGGAGGGGGAGAGAAGAAGCCCCTGTGGTGCAGCATCACGCAGGAGCTCCTATTAAGAGCTCTCTGTCTGCCCCCACATAACACACACAGGCACCAGCAGCTGGCAAATGATCAATGTGTGACTACCTGGGACTAAAAAAAGGGCAGCACTTGCTAGATTTACAGTGAGCAGTGTGCCCAAACAAACTGTCTCTTCCACGAGATAATCCTGATGCCTACAGTGCTGATGCAGAGTGAGAAAAAGATGCCAGCCAACCTCACTGGGGCTGAAGGCTCTCAGAGAGCTGACAGAATGATAACAACTTTATCCAGAGTACTCAATACCCTGCTTCTACCTTAATTTCATGGCTCAGACATCTCAGGTTTTTTCCTGTGCATAGAAAGGAGGCAACACAGTTACACCACAGTGTGGATGAAGCCAGCTGTACTAATTATTCAGTCAGAGAAGTCAAACTTCTTCCTGCTCGAATTTTTGCAAACAACCCCACCTCAGTTTTAGCTCAGACAAAATATCTTTGATATATTTTGACACATGACATTTTAATTTATTTCTCTATCTGAAAAACTGGCATTTTCCATGAGAAGCAGGTATTTCCTGTGAATAGACTTATTTAGGTGCTAACTGTTTCTGAAAGCCAGTTTCAAGGGAAAATGTTCACACAGGCTCCATTATTTCATTGTGTGGAGAACAGGTAAATTTGCCTTTGCTTCTGGTGAGCTTTTGTGACACTATCTCTCAAACATGCTCTGCTTGTTTCAGCCCTTGGCTGTAATTGTACAGGAGAGCAATGAAGGTGACAGTCAAATCTCCAAATTCTTGAGGTAGAAAATCGGAAACCACCAAGAGCAGTAGCCCTGGTGACATCCAAAACAAAATCCCACCCACAAGAGGGTGGGATTTTAACCTAGAGATGAAAAGGAAGTTCCCAGTCTTGTCATCCATTCACTGCAGGCGTGAAAGGATGAGGTGAAGCACTTGGTTCTTCCAGTAACAGACAACTACAATTTCTTCTGGCTTTTTTGCCTTCTGTCTAGAAAAATAGTGAATGGAGCATTCAGCTTCCTATCTGTTCGAAGCTTCTGACACTAGGTGATGACCACACATTTATTTTCTCTCAACCTCTGTTAATCTCACTGTACTGAGATGGTTTATCTCAAGCTTTGCCTTTGTCACTAAGAAAAAGTGCATTTTCCCACGGGAAAACACATGTGCTTGAGCCAGGAAGCATCTGATGAGGGCAGAGAGATAAAACTGCAGCCAGGACATAGAAAGTAAAGCAGCACAGGGTTGTTCTTGTGAGCTGCAGGACATCACAGCAGCACCAGGCAGTGATAACAAGCACAGAAAGGCATCCCAAGACCAAAGAGCTACCTAATCCAGCTGTCACCCAAGCTCTGTGTGCCACGACATGTGGCATCTGCTGCTATCCTTCCCCTTCTGCCAGACACTCTGGGGATGCAACTAAGGCAGAAACCTCCGGCTCTCCAGAGTCCCCAGAACAGGTACTGCAGGAGACAGATCACGGATGCTCAGTGTGCTCTGGAATTGCTGCTCCTGCCTCAGTAGCACATGAAAGAGTGCCTTGATGCACCTGAGAAGAAAGAGTTTACATCACAGTGAGCCGTGACCTACTTTTAAACTCTCTCTCCCGCACGGCGCGGTGCAGATACTGAGCATGGTGCTCAGACCCGGCTGCTGACGTGCACTCCTGCAACTTACACCCAAAGGAGAGCACTCCTCAAACATGGCAGCAGCCCGGTCAGTGCTCCAGGGAGTTCCCAGCTATTAAATCTAGATCTCACATAGCCTGCAATCAGCCCCAAAGGAGTCTGCTTCACAATGAATTTCCACTGATTTTGACCCCTCATTTCCTTTAACTCTCTTAAAGATCCCAGCTTCCAGCTCCTGGAGGCCGCAGCTGCTGGAGGATTCACACAGCAGCCTGAGACTCCTCATGGCCTGAGATTTCCAGCTGAACCAGTGCCATTTGCTTCCCGTGTTGCAGTCCTTCTGCCAAGTGCATGTCCTAATTTTGTGTCCTCTAGGCCTGGAACCATTCATCTTGCAAGTGCCCCACGGCAAGAAAAGTCCACCTCTCTTCTGTGCTCCTTCTGTGATCTCGCTTTTTGCATTCAAATGCGTGTTTGACAGGAGTCAAACTCCTCTGTGCCTCATGCCCCAGATGAGTGACCTAGAAAAGGGACCGCAGGTAACCCCTCAGACCCATCCTTTTATGTGCCATGCCAAAGCTCAGGGTATGGATCACTCGTGTGCTGTTTAAAGATCAGTGGAAAGAAATATTTTGGCTCACTGGCAATATTAAAGAATACATATAGAACAGGTGTGGGAGATACATCCCAATCCTCTTCCTTCTCATAGCAACTTTCGTGAAAAGAAAAGGTGACAGGCCAAGTAATATTTCACCTTGTTTTTTTCAGCTTTATTTAATACTTCAAAACTAGTAAAAAGAGTATATAAAACATATAAACCCCAGAATTTTTCTTTTTCTGTTATTTTTTTTGTATCAGTGTTTTGAGGAAGAAGGAATTACTTTTATTTATTATTTAATTTCCCTCCACCCATTTGCAAAGTGTTTCACTTGACCTGATGTGCCCTTCTGTGCTGAAAACCACTATGCTGGTCTGAAAAATGTTGCTGGATTTCCTCAGCTGAGTGCAGGGGTAACGGCACCGAGCAGGCACACACCTGGGAGAAGTTGCAGCAAGATGTGTGGTGCCTGGCAAAGCCCAGGGAGAAGCCAGCCCTTCTCCATCAGTGGAAGAGGAGCAGCAGGAGGGGACAGCTCTGGGGGAGAAGGTCCATTGAATTGTGTTAGGTGCAGAGATAGGAGCACGCTTTGCTTATTGTGCTGGAGCACATTCAGAGGGTGTGTGGCATCATGGTGGGATGTGACAACGAGCAACATCATCAGAGTCCTCCAGAGTCTGGAAAATGTTGGTTGGAAGATGAAGCTGAAGGTCCTCTGTCTGCTCGCTTTTGTTGTGCTTCTGTCTGTGAGCTTGTCTGAAGGGCACTATCTCACATGGCAGGGATGGAATACCCTCCAAGGATGGTCTGGGAACACCCTCCCACCCCACCACCCAGTGAGAGGGAACAGATAGGAGATGGTGGGGGTTGATGCTTTGCAAACAGAAGTACAAAGAAGTGAGGTGTAATCTCCACCACAGATCTGTCTGAATCTCTTGTAAGGATAAAGGGGTAGTCCATGAAGCAGGGAAGATCAAAGTGCTGGTATTTAGGTATGGATTGTAACTGTGAAAAAGGTTTGGCCCCCAGGCAAATCCAGAATGAAGCTCTCATTTCAGGTTTAATGGTAACAAATTCCCACCAGCAGATCTGCTGAGGTGCCCACCAGCCTGGAAAACACATGATCTGGTCCTGGAAAGCCAAGTCTTTTATGTGTGGTTTCCAAGTGAAGGATTAACACTTTGGAGAAAAAAAAAAAATTGGATCTAAGCATACAAATCCTCACCACCCACAGTCATATTAATATAGCTTATAAATCAGATGGAGGTTATGCTCAGGTCATGTCTCTGTTTTCCAACGTATCCTTAGGATGCAGAACTGGGAAAATAACAGCTTCTGTAAACTTCACTGAAATTAACTGGAAAAATCAGATATGAATGCATGGCTAAATCCTCATCTTCCAAAAGTGATGAAACCTCAAATCCTACCTGTATCCTGGGAGAAAATTTCAATATTGAGACAATTTCCTAAACTTTAATGTTCATTTCATGTTTTTAAATAAAAATAATGGATAGCTAATAAGACAACCTCGTAATTAAACATACTTAGTTCCTATTGAAAAGGAAATAGATTATGACTCTGTGTGCAGGCAATGTATCATTTTTTCTAAAAAAACCCCAAACCCAAATGATAATTTTTTTTTTTAACAGAAATGCTTTCTTTGGCTAATCCACGTCTTTACTCTGCTCTGCCCAAATTGTTTTTCTGAGAGGAATAGCATATGATACAGATCTGGTAGGATGTTTTATTTTGGACCAAGTAATTGCATTAATTGGTACAGCCAATGATCAATGTTAATTAAAAAAAGACTACAAAGGCATACCATTTCAAAGCTTTCCAAGAAAATATCTGAGTAGTGAAGCCATTTTAGGCACATAGTTAACCCTTCCATCTGCAGCTCTGTCAAATAAATCCTCTCCCATGCTTGCCTACGCACGATGGCCCTATTAATTTTGACTGGTACTCTCACAGGACCAGAGAAGGGAAAGAAGTGCAGTAGACACCCATCATTCTCTCTCTGCCTTCCTCATCTGAAATGATGGAGAGTGGATCCTGAGAGAAAGATTTGTTATAACCCAGTGGATGTTTACACATGTTACTACAGAGACACAGTGAACTGGAAGACCATTCTAGGAGGACGTGCAGGATGAGTCCTTCCTCTTGCTGGACTCACCGGCCAAATTCCCCTCGTGCCCTGTTCCCTGCAGGTATCACATCATTAGGGCTCATTAGGGCTTTCTGTGATGGTCTGTGACACAAAACTTAAGGCAATCAGAGTATTGAAAGTGAAACACTGAGGGCCAGACTGGGACAGATTTCTGCCATCACTTTGAAGTTAGCAGATTGGCAGATTAGTAGTGATCTGTGCTACAGCTCTGATGGCCTCGAGAAAGATGTGCTTCCTGTCTTGAAACACTGAGAAACTGGAAACATTATGGTTTGAACAGCTGTTTAACATGGACTCTTTTGAATCAGTCATTTCCTACTGCCCAAATAATCTTTCTTGCTAGGAAAACCTACTGACTAACATTGTTGGAAGTGAGTGTGTGCAGTGGGAAGCCAGGGATGCATCCATCTTCTGACAGTAGGAGCTGCTGTAGCATTGTACATGTCCCTGCAGACACCCAGATTAATGGTTTGACCTGGTTCCAAATGCTAAAAAGTGTTTGTGGCAGAGGCTTTGTCACAAAAGGCTGCCAGAATATTCTGCCAGACAGCAATAAACTCAATTTACATTATAACTTAACACTTCTTTACCCCTCGTTCTTCTGCCAAGTATGACAACATAACGTTCAGGAGCCTGCAGCACAGTATAGGAAAAAAGCCTTCTAACGTTTTCAAGCAGAAAATTCCTGTGAAAGACCAACTAACTAACTCACTCAGGGAGCTGCTGGAAACTTCTGGAAAGCACTGGTAATAATGTCCTTTCCCCAGAAACTGCCTCCTGTTTAGCTCCAGATATGTACAAAAGACACTGAGCAAAATCATCATGCTGTGTTCCTGCACAATTTCTATTGTATCAAGGGCCACAAAGGTCCTGGCTGGTCTCATCTGACACAGCTATGGAATAGCAGCTCTGTGGCTGCCATTGGACCCAGCATCTTTATGCATTGACCTTCCATTGCTGGGGCCTCACCAAGGAAGATTCTTTTGCCCTGGTGCTGCCATGCTTCTTTGCTCGAGAAGAGGCTCTGCCTTTTGCAGTTGAGCTACAGTAGCTTTTGCTCTTGCCTGTGCTGCAGACAGCTGCTCCAGCACACCACAGAAACTTCCTGCCTGCCACAGCCTTCCGATTCCCTCTCACCTTCCCTTTGCCAAGACTTTTTCCTCCTCACTGTCACCAGGGACTGGGGATTTAAGGTTATGTGAAAGTCGCAGTGTTTAAAAAGTGCAAAGGGAATTTGTTTCAGTAAGTAATCTGTGAAGTTTCCTCTTCACTGGTGCAGGTACACACTCATGTTAAGTGCCAGAAAGCATTACAAACTATTTTGTTGCTTGTGTTGCTTTCTGTGTTTAGATCTGAATTAACCAGCACTTTGGAGTATTTTTGAAGTTGAGATTATTTTGCTTGAATCCTGAAGAGCAAAGCCAACAGTTCCCATTAAGGAAGCACAACAGATGTCCAGAGGGCACAATGAAGAGTGGTTCATGGAACCAGTTCAATTGCTGCTGGATTTCTGCTGTCTTTACCAGTTGCTCTGCTACAGTGACCTCCAAACTCTGCTAAGGGCATTAAAAACACCAGAGCCAACTGTACTCAAAAAATATTTAACATGAAGGGGAACAGGTTCAAATGGAATGAAAAGCAGAGCATCAGCAAATTGCAGCAAAGCACAAAATCTGCCTGTGTTTCCAGAATAATGAATGTATTGATTACATCAGCTGTGTGTATCCACACAGTAGCCAGCCATTTTCAATACTTTCAGTGCATACAGCCACATTTTGTCTCCAGCAGCAGACTAATGCTGTAATCACTGCATTAAACCCTTCATATTTTCTAATAAAAGAGATACCTCTCTGTAGAGTACTGACGGAGCTCCTCTTTTCCTTTTAGCACAAATAAATTCATCTGTACAGGTAAATCCATGCACATGGATTCTTATATGACCTCTTACTCCAATTCTTAGTCTCCTCTGTCCCAATTTTGACAGCTGATAACAAAGACCTATCTATTTGCCTCCCCCTTCAGACACAACAGAGTTGTATCTCTGAAAAAGGCCTGATGACTGTTGTACCGTTCTATCTTTGAAGGAAGAATTCTTCGTTAATATGGTTTTCTGGAAAATAGGCTTTTTGTTTATGGCCTGCTCAGAGGACAGGCAGAAATGACACACAAATCTCTGGTTGCGGGCATTGACATTCACAGTGGTTTGCAGTTGCCACTCCTAAATTCACAAGCAGTTTGGAATGAAAGCTATGCTCTGCAATCAGGCTTTTATTTTATGATAAGCAGGTACAGAAAAGAGTGTGGTTTCCCAAAGAGAAAATGGTGGGCACAAGCTTTCTGAGCTGGAAATGAAAATATAAAGCATTCCCATGTGTGTCATCTGGAACAACACCCATCAGTTTAACTCCAACAGGAAAATACAATGGTCTCCTGGGCATCTGGAACTGTCTCAAACAATCCACCCTTCCACTAGTGCTGGTGATTTGCTTTCTTTTTTCAGCACGCAGATGCACTTTTATCAAGCACCAAGGCTCAGTAACAGAACAAAGCTACTCCCTCCTCAACTCCTGCCTCCAAATCAGTCACTGTGTCCCATCACCATGAGCTAATCCTATCAAAAGTATCTTTGGTGAGCCAGGGGGAAGAGGTTAGTGGTCCAGCTCAGCTCCTGCCAGGGAACAGTTTATAACAACAAATAATGAATGCGTGCCTGAGGCCGGGCTTGCATTGACCTTCCTGTTGGCAACCCCATCAAATAGACCAGCCCAGAAGACTGAACTCCTTTCTTGCCCTTGGAGCCTCGTGGTCCAGAAGAGTGGCCCTGGTTGTGTGGTCCAGAAGAGTGGCCCTGGTTGTGTGGTCCACGCTGAACCCGTGTGGTTTGGGGGGTTTCACTTTTAGCAGCTCGTCAGGCAGGCTGCTTTTCACTAGCACAAGAACTGCCTCTTAAAGGAATCTACAAGGCAAATGCCTTTTGTCTCCCTTTTTCTCATAACAAAGGCAACGCAAATTACTAGGAACACTGAAATGAAAATGGAGAATGAAAATAATTAAACCCCTCTCCTAGCAGCCGTGCTGGGCCTGGCTTTCTGCTCTGGCATTATGCAGTTAGAGTCAGCAGGAACAGAGCTGGCTGTAAGGAGGACTCTCTGGGTTATCTTAAATACTTCTAATGTAGTTAGTCTTTTTTTGTTGTTTCTTCAATGTGCCAGCAAATGGCCACATGTATCTGTCCTGTCAGCTCAGCGCACTCTACACAGTCAGCTGCACTCTGGAGTTTCACATCTCTTGTCGACCCAAAATTAGCCATAGAAATAAACTTCATAAAGCAAGGAGTATGTGCTCATCGCAGAAAGACAAATATATACATTTGGTGGGCCCAGACACTCATTTCTTGCTGCTGGAGAGATGTTTAGATGTGAAAACATGAAGCTTAATGGTTCCGGGATACACCTGGAAGGGAAAAATCCCTACATATATTTTCTTTGCATCTTCTTTTTAATGAGTGGATGTAGCAACCCTGAAAGAGCCAGATATTAGTGCAGATTGGAGATAAAAATCCTGAAAGCAGATATTTTGCTGGATTCCCCTCAGAGCTCTGACAAGGTTCTTCATTCCTGACCTGAGCACAGAGGTTTAACTCTGTCTATAGTCTCTTGTACCTGCTTTCTACAGCTTTGACATCAGCTCTGGAGCACCCTGTCAAAGAACAGCAGGATGCTGTAGTCCACCAATCCACATCTCACTATGATGGCACCCCCTCTCTTCACCTTCTAACAGATAGAGGGTGAGACACTTGTCTTGCAACCCTCTTTGCTATTGTAGTTCTGCTTGGGCATGGACAGCTTCTCCCAGGCCAGGATTGTTGAAGATATGGTACATATGACAGGAGAAGATGAGTGAAATCTCTCAGTTGGATACGAGTAAAGCCAGATAGGAATCCTGGTCTTCCAAGATGAAAGTTGCTCGCATGTGACCACCCCAGAAAACACTATTGTGGGAGGATTTTGCAAGCACTTGGCACTGATTCCACTCTGCTCCCCTTAAGTTTGTGGGATTGCAGTCCTTGTAGGAGCAGAGCTTTACCCTTTTGAAGTGTTTCAATATTTTTGACTGATGAATTTGCACATTATATATGTGAAGCCATATGTGACTCTGTCGGAACCGCTCCAGTTTCCTATCCCTTGCAATGTGTTGTGCTGCTTTAAGCACACAGAAGCATACGTCTCCTATCACTCATATTGACAGGCCATCAGTTTGGTTGGACCATTTCTCGACCACTGGAGACTGGAGTAGCATTGCTCAAGACAATGAATTACTCTGATTTGTACCAGGTCCAGCTTTTCCCTAAAATGATTATTATGTCCAAAACAGTGCCACACTGGGGTGAAAACAATACTAAATTTTTAGTCAGAATATCAGAGGTCCCTTTTCAATTCAATACAGGAAACTTTTAGACCTGCCTGCTGTGTTCAGCTTGGATATTGCAGGGACTTCTTTCCATGAACAGGAAGCCTAGAGACTGAGAGCAATGGTCTCTCTGAATTGTAAGTCTGTCTTTGGTGCCAGACTAGGAGCCCTGGTCAGCCACAGGAGTCCTAGGCGAGGTGCTCTTCACAAAACACTGTGCAGATATGCAGTAGAAAGAGAATCCCTGTCCAGAGTTGTTACAGTCAACATGCTCATCATCCTACTCACAAAGGTAAGTTTGGCTCTGCACCCAGCTGTCAGAACAAGCCACAAATTCAGATACCAGAGGGAAAGTGCAGGATAACCCAACAGAAGACAGAGTAGAACAGAAACCTAGAAAGCTAGTTATGTCCATTAACAGTTTTCTTTTTTCTCCCCTGTGAATAAAGGCATAGGGAATAACAATGGGGCTCTGTGCTTGTTAGCAACAAAACACTACCAGCAAGTTTGCTCCAAAACTCCTATCCTCTGTCATGCAGTATCCAAAAGAAAAAGGCAAAGAAATTCAAAGGCAGGAGGGAGTCTAGGTTCAACTTGTTGAGCAGAGTTTGATACCTTTGAGTCTTATTAATATTTATGTAGGTTGGGAGAATAGAAACTCTGCGCAACAAGTATGGAATACATGTAGTAAAAACTCCACACACACACACATCTTCCCCTGTACAAGTTAGTGGCACTTGATACTTCACAGTTCTTAGCAAATCATTGTGTCTCAGTCAGAGTTACACCTCATTTCCCCCTCCCCATAAATATATTACGATCACATAATGTTTTAATAACTTCACAGGAAAATTGAAAATGAGGCAAAGATGACAACTTCTTATGGATATAAATTTCAACAGCCTGGGTTTTTTTATGAAGTCATTAAATGCTTCAAACTGAACAAAAGGTAGGCTCATAGCTTTGTTTAGCAGAGAATTGGAAATGCAAAGAAGTCTATAACTCTGGAAAAATAAACCCAACTTTGTTGACTAATTTTGCTTCCATTAGGCTCCACAATTCAACAGGCAATGATATGTTTTTAAGAGGATCAGTAGACATCTTGATGAATTCCCAGCCTGACCATTGACAGTGATTTCATGACATCTCTTTCATTCACAACTACTTTAAGCAAATATACTCTTTACCGTGATAGATGGGGAAGGAATGAATTACAGCATATATACAAGAATGTTATGAAGAAATAAAGCTGCTATTTCAGCTTAGCTTCTTAATATGAATTTTTTTGGTCTTAAAATTAGGAACTAAATTTTTATGTGGGCTGTATTTTAACCTTTTTTGTCTTATTTGCTGGATCCCAGTTCTTTGTTCAAACCACCTTTCAACCTGCTGACAACAGCTCTGAACTTTGGTAAATAATGGCTGAACATGGCATCAGGTCTGAAAACCAAGGGTTAACCTTCAGTTAGAACAGCCCGAATCAACCCCACCTCAGCAGGCAGGTTCATTGCATTGGCAACCTTAACTATAGCCCTCTATGTTGGCTCATCTCCCACAACAACCACTCATCCTCTACAGGATGGGCTCAAAGTGCTTTTGGAGCTGTTCACAAGGAAGCAGGTGGCATCTATGGGCTGTGAAGCTTTCCCAGAGCAGTGTGAAAGTCCGTATCACAAGAGAAGGAATCAGAAGAAGCAGTTGACAGGCTGGTGAAGGTGCTCAGTGTGTGGAATAACAGAAGATGCTCTGCTGGTAGCTAGAAAATCCATATTCTGACTCTTCATGGAAATAATTGCTAGCCACCTGAATAAAAAAAAAAAGATTTTCTGTGAGGCAGAATGGCATCATCAAAGTGCTAATTCTTTCTAAGACTGATTTATTTTCTGCAGAGCTAATAGATTAACAAAACAAAACACAAACAGTGGGTGTGATATGCTTGAAAGTCACCAACCCAATGAAGATTTGCATGGTGTGATAAGAGGGGAAAAAGCCACTGCTTTCCAATTCAACTCATTTGAACTTGTGCCAGGTGCCACAAGGGAATTGTGAAGATTTGATGCATGCATAATCTGTATGGATACATGTGTACATAGGTTACTGTGGGAAACACAACACATGCAGGGATGCTGCATTGAATACAGGTCAAAGTACAAAAGAGTGGGGAAAAAAAACAATGGTGGAAGCTGGATAATACAAAGCTGGGAATAATGAGAAAGCCTTTGTGTTTGCATGTGTGTCTGCACATTCTGGATGTCTGCTTGCAGGGGGTGTTATGAAAACAAGCTTCATATTACAAGCTTTTTATTACTTCCATTGAAGTATGAAAATAGGCCTGGACTTAGGAAAGAACTCACTTTCCCTTGAAAAGCCCTAGGAGGCAATACCAGAAACATGGAAGAGTGAAGAGCATGTCTGGGACAGCATGAGCAAAATATCTAGGTCCCAAATCAGTCTCTCTGCTTTCACTGCAGATGGGACCCTCAAAACCCTCCAGCCCCTCCTGAAGCCCTTTTCCTTTCTTCTTTCTTACCCTCCAGAGTGGTAGAGTCACACAAGGGAGGACAACAGTTTATTTCAATCAAATGCTCCCTGAAGTTTTATGTCAAGGGCTCAAGACCCAAGTCTGAGTAGTTTGTTAAGTGGCTTCTTGAACAGAAAGAATCTTGGTCTTAGACACAGCACTATGTGACAAAGACGCATCCTAAGTCAATAGGAACAATTTCTCTCACACTTTGGGGAAATGTGGAGGATATTTAGCAAGGAACACGGGTGAGGAGAGACTTGAAGAAGCCCTCCTGTTGGCAGAAGGCAGGCTGGGTAGGATAACACAACTCTTCTACCTGTCAAAATACTGGCACTCAAAAAATTATATCTTGTCCTTGTTCCCGTTCTGCAACACCTCATCACCTTCCAGCCAGAGACAGCAGGAACTCCAGGCTGTCTGGGGAAATGGACCTTTTTATGGATGAGCCATCATGACTCCCCAGTGTCCCAGACCTCCCATCACTGTCCAGGAGGCCCAGCCTCCCCTGGAGCACCTCTGGGGAGCTCAGCACAACACCCAGACCAGCAGCTGAGCTTCTTGACACAGTAGTGAGCAGGATGGAGCTGATCACTGTATTGTACAAAGGAGTCACTGCTGAAATATCTGCCATGTTCAGACATTTAAAGCAGCTCTTTCTCAGGCTATTTATGGACAGGTCATGGCCTTCTATCCACACACCCTTAACTGCTTTTGAACCCCTCTGGAATTTGTCTGTGAGATGGATACTGAGTCTTTCAGGCCAGAGATGTACTGTGGGCTGTAAGACCATGTAAATTGTTCCAGAAGCAAAGGCAATGTCATGTTTTCTCCTCAAATGCAATGTCATATGTTCTCCTCATATGCAATGAGTAGGGGTCTGCCATGGAAAAAAGGTGAGCACCTGCACATGGACACATTGAACAGGCCAACTCCATCTTCAGAATCCCAGGCTTGGAAATTACAGGCTGGCTAGGGCAAAATTATCCCTCATGTAGAAAAGCAGATGAACTCTCAGAAAAAAAAAATCCCTTATTAATCAATAGCTGATCTCTTTAAGCAAATAATTTCCAAATTTAGGAGCTGTGCTAGCACAGGGAGACCCAGTAGGGATTACAGCAGCAGTTTTACAGCACAGAGGGTCACCAACATCAACTTAATTTACTGAGCCTTTAGAAGGAGAAGGGTGAAATTGGACTGTGGTACAAATCATGTTACTACTGTACTTTAGTTTGCCAGACACAAATATTCTTCCAGCTAGGTAGCCTAGTGCTATAAGTTAACATATGTCAGACTGCCATAGACCCGCAATTTAAAGTTTCCATTTTGCTCGGTGGGAATTAATTGTTAGGTTCTGGCTTCTTCTGTTTTCTTTTTAATGTCAAACACTCATCCAGCGAGAGCTGCAAATAATACCCTCCTAAGGGTAAATTGTGAGCTCATTGCTCCTTTAAGTCACATTGAGTGAGAATTCTCCCTGGCTGTGCTCTGTGAATCAAAGACAGAGCATATGCAATCATCTGAAGCAGCAGCTGCATTTCCCAGAAACCTTTGGGAAACCTGACACAATTACTGATCAATACCCTCTCCAGTTAATTGATGAGCTATGGAGCTGAAAGAGAAAAAAAAAGAAAAAAAAAAGAAAAGAAAGAGGCTATCAATAAATAATCTTAGTTAGGAAACTGAGGTCTGAGGAGAGATGCTTGAAGTTCAAGGGAGGATGCCCACGCCTGGGAAGAAAAATGAGAGCTAAGGAGAAGAGGGGCATTTGCAGATTGATGTGTCTTTTGAAGATAATGGTCGTGGGAGAAACTGAGTAAGGTTTGATGATGAACCCTAGGAAGAATGAAACCATTGCATCCTGAAGACAAACTTCTGCTCCTCTTGCTACTGAATTGGTTCCTGAGACTCTCATTCTGACCCTCTCCTTATTCCCACTCTGACTTCCTCAGTCCCCACCCACACTAAACAAGGTCTCCCTTCAATTATTCAAGATTGAAAAATATTTTCTGTGTATGGCTCTGAACTGGACTCGTTTTAGGAACCCAGCTGGTGCAGTAAATCCAACTCCAATAAGGACAGAGTCCTCCAGTGTGGCAGGACTAAGCACTGAAGAGGAGACAGTCCCAGCAAGACAATAGCAGAAAAGTCAAAGATCATGACTGATGTTTATGAGCAGAGTTTCAGAGCTGGCAGTGAGGGACAAAGGATGGGAAAGCCAGGAGCCTGCCTTTCATTCCTGAGTGCAATGAGATGGCAGTTTTGTGCTTTAGTGAGTGTGTGAACTTTGAAGAGGAGGTCTTCACTTTTATGAGCTGGAAATTCACTCACACATGTAAAAGTAGAAATGAGATATATTTATAAAAAGGGACCTCTGATTCCGTTAAGATGCTCAGAGTCTCTCAAGGAGCTGGCAATAAATTTCTATGAGCATTATGTATAGTGGAGAGAAAACTACCTCTGTGAACTGCAGCTCAGTGCTGCCCTTGAACACGTTACTGATTCACACTCTTGCAACACAAATGCTTTGCAGATTGACACACAGAGTTTTTTTCTCTATTGAACCAGTTCCAGACCCCGTTCACCATGCCCAGCTAATGAAGACACAATAGAACAGAGTAAGCAAGTTCACCAAGAGGCCACAGGGCGAAGCCAAGGAAGATTCTGGCCGCTGTCATCTGGCAGTGACAGCTGTGGCCACACTGGCTGCTGCTTTTCAGCCTCACTCTGCCTAGACACCTGCAGACACACCAGTCATCATGCACGAAAAAACAGGAAAAAGAATCAGGTACAATTCAGGTAGATGTTGCCTTATGGCACTCAAGACTTTACAACTCATCAAAATTCAGCATACAGCCTCTTTATTTAGGTCTTTCAGAACTGCAGCAAATGAGTTACCAAAGGTGTTTTCTTGCTTTAGTAGAGAAAGCTGAAACAAGTAATATGTGAACACCTGACTCACCCTAGGCATCATCCATGTGCCCAGGAAAGTGCTACAATTTGCTGTGCACAGGCAGAAGTCTTCAAAGTCAGAACACAGGACATGTGGTACCCATTTATTCTGTGCCCTCAGCAGGAAATACTCTGAGTGGAAGGCAGTTTTGTCTCCTGTAAGTATCCCACGGCGGGGCCTCTGGGAAAAAGTGATGGGGGGGGTGTCTCAGGGCCATGTTTCCAAACCTGCTGAGGCTGAGCCAAATGTAACTCTCAGGGCAGACCCAGCTTAATCCAGCACTTTCCCAAACACCCATGGTGAAAACCTCCAGATAGAACAAGGATCCAGCTATAGAAAAGCGGGAAGGAGGTGAACTTGAATGTCTTCTAGTGGGGTAGTAAATTGTCAAAGAAAGCATCAGGAAAGTTGTGGTAGAAGCTAAGGGCAGAGTTGTGCATTGCTGCCTTGTCACATACCTCTTTTGTGGCCTTGTGTGACCAGCTCAGGGGCTGAGTGCCCCATTTAATGCGCTGCACTTTGTCTACCACTTCTAAAGAAAGCCAGAGCTCATCAGAACAGAGAGTACTGTTCTAAGGATTTAGATCACACCTCTCTGTGGGTACATCCCTCTGCAATTAGGGCTGTGATTGGAGCTTTGCAGAAATACCCACCCTGAAATTAACCTCTCTGCTCATGTTTGGATATGAAACACTATTGACACTGACTGGAGCTCCTGGGTAGATACCTCAGGCATCAACTATGCAGGGCAGTTTGATCTGCTGCAGGTTTTCAGCTATCAGCTGTCAAGCTTTCACTGTTAGATGACACTAGAGCAGTACAGCCTTGTGGCTGAATTTACAGCCCTGAATATATTGGCATTACTTCAGGATTTTGCAATACTAGCATTAAGCAACCTGATGCCTTTAAGTCACTGGATCAGCAGGTGGTGCAGAGCCCCATTTGGGGCAAGCCACAGAGAACTCTCTCCAATGCTGGACTAGTGTGGGAATGGATGTAGCACTGCTCTAGCTCTGGGAGGAGGGAGAGTGGCTGCCAAAGACAACATCATCAGGACCAGGAACATGACATTAGTATTACAAATATCGTCTCTGTCATGTCCTAATGTTGGTATCATTGACTACCATGTTGGTCAGGAGTCACCCTGCCTGTCTGTCACCCACTGCTAATGATGGTAGATGCAGAATGGGACAAGATCACCCTGTAGAAACACTGAGCCCAGAGTTCACCTCATCCCAGCTATAGAGAGCCTTCAAGCCCATAAATTAGGCCAGGCATCTCTGTCTCTCAGAGCCTGAAACTCAGGCTTCCTCCCTGAATATCTGCTGGAGCACTGCTCCCCACTCTGCCATGCATTTGTCCTGTCACTGTGGCTTTGAGTCACTTCAGTGCATATACCACTATTTCACCCCTCAGAAAACAGGGCAATCTTTGTCCTGACTTGTGTCTTATCGGTATCTGGAGGCTTCATAACTGACAGCCAGGATAAAGGTGTTGAGAGGGTCTCTGAGCTGTTGTTTTTATTGAACACATGGGAAAGAATGTTTTATCAGCTGTCACCTGTGCTAAAAACAACACCTTCTTGTCTTTTGGCTAAGGAGCTGATGTGCTTTTGTGGGTAATCCTGACCTTGTAAAGAGCCATTTCTGAGCCACTGGTTCAGCTGCATCTGTCTGTGGGTTGAGGGCAGGAATCGTGCAGCGCTTTAGCTTGTTAAGCCCTGAATGCTGCATCTGCAGTGAGGGATTGTGAATCCCCCCCATCAGCTCTGAGTTTAAGGAGAAGCCCCAGTAGAAGTTCCATAGTTTCTAAAGGAAGGAAAATATGTGTGTGCATGTGTGTGCACGCGTGTGTACACGAGTAGAAACAGGGAAGGGGGAACAAGGGCACCCCTTTGAAACTCCTTCTTGTTCTTCCCTTTGATGTTCTGGCTCACACATACAACTTCTTTGCTTTGATAAATCCATGCCTCACAGGCAAGATTTCAAAGGGAATTTTCAAGCACCTTCCCTCCCCTCTCCTGATGAGCTTGAGCTGAGAAGGGGGGAAGCCAGGTGGAAGTGGAGGAGTCGGGACATCAGCTGCAGAAGTGAAGATGTGATAACCATCGGTGGCACCAAAATCGCTCCTGGCACAGGCACGGTGGGAGGATGGGTTCTCACCTTGCTTCTGGCCTCCAGGGTGATGAAAGGTGCTGCACCTTTGCTGCAGGGTTGCCAGATATGCAGATGAGCACTCTCATGAGTGGGAGTGTGAGGTCATCAAATATTATTCCCACCGCTCTGGGAGTTTGTTGTGGGTTCTGGCTTGTCAGTTCAGAAAACAAAAATCTGCTGTGATTTCTATAGACTGACCTTATCATTTGGAGCCTGTAAATGAGGCTGTTGTCTCTTGTCTTGGGAGTAGTGCAGTTTAGCAGAGACCAGGAAAGGATCCCTCTGCCCCTCCATATGGGGAGAAGGAGGCTTCCCTCAATCCTCAGTCGAAAAATGAGATGCTGTCTGGAGTCAGAATAGGATTTGGAGCTTACAATTAAGAAAGAGTCTAATGCAGGAGCCAGCAGCCTCCCAGGAGGAATCTGGTTTAAGAGTTTTGATGGGGGAAAAAAGGACACATGCAGGAAGAGACTGTAACCTCTAAAACATTTGCAGGGTGAAAATTCATTCCTACCATTGTCACGATGAATTTCATCCTCACCTCCAAAGAAGAAAGGCTTGTTTGGCCCTTCTGTTCTAAAAGCCCCAGCTGAAGTGAAAGTGTGTCTGCCTGTGATTCCATGCTGCTGTCCCCCCCAGCCACATGGACCATCCTTTCCTGAGCAATGCAGGGGTCTGCACCCATTCAGGAGTGCTGAAATACACCTCCACGCTCATGGCGGGTCCTAGAGAAGAGTCAAGGGTAAGAGGAACCTCAGAAACCTACCTTTAACACACATGCTAGTAATCATCCGTGTGTGGGCACGATAAAATCATCAATCATGAAAACTCATAAGAATGGATTTCCTTTTACTCTGGGAATGTTACCAACTTTGTCCAGTCCTTCTCAAGAGCGATGCAGATACAAAATTTAGCACACCTTTTCCACAAAGAACACCTTTTCTGCCAGAATGTGCAGCAGAGGTTAACTTAATACACACAGCAGCTCCAAAACCTACTGTTTTTTCACAGGAAACTCAGAATGGATGGACGACCAAATGGACAGATCACGGGGATTCAGAGAAACTGTGAGAAAAAATTTTATAAAGTTCCTCTTACTTTACTCAAAACTCTCAGTTCTATGATTTCTCATGTTCACATTTTCCCTGAAATTATACATTTTGATGACAGTCCATAAAAAAAATAATTTTTTCCCCCAAGAAAGTCCCAACAATGTGATTTTGTTAGTTGGGGATTTTTTTATGGAATAGTAAATTACCTTCAAAAAATGATTTGAATTTTTATTTTGGAGGGAAATGGAGTAATTTTATCATGGCAAAGCTGAGATTAATTTGGAAATCACTGTCAAATGTAGAACAACCCCTTTTTTTTTTTCATGTGAAACATTGTTTTCCCAATCTTCCCACAAATCTCTTATATTTTCCTCTGCACAGTTTTTTAGCCACACTTTCCCCAACCTACTTCCATACAGATGAGCAAAATAGTTCCTACAATACTGTTCTCATGCATCTATCTAACCTCAGACTTCTGTAAGGGATAAAAAAAAAAAAAAGAAAAAAGACACAATTATTTTATTTCTAATGGAGTAATAACCTATCTATTTCATTTCATTTGAGGGACTTGGATTTATTTTCAGAGACAGTGCAATATTTGGCTGAATTAACAGGTTTTGCCTGTTTTATAGTGAAAGAAGAAAATCCTTCCTATTTCACCTTTTATGTAGTATTATAAATCAGCTTAGGTTCATAACGAACTCAATGATTTTCTGCTCTAATATACCCATAGAGCAGCATAAAGGGCTTTAGCATGAACTGGAAAATAGAAGTAGTCATTATATACCACGTATTGCCAGCAAGTAACATGACATCAATGTGTTCTTGTAGCAGCAACATATGGTTTCCCAAAAAAACCATCTTTAAATACACATCGATTTTTCTGAGATGGGAAACTCAGAATGAAAAACCTCTAGGAGATGGGGTGGTGGACCTCAATTCAAATATTATGATCTGCTGAATTGAATCTGAATTTTAGATTGATCTCACAAGCAGCAGATTCTTGCCTGAACTTCTGTAGTGATTTGAAAATGTTCAAGAGCTTTGCATATTCCTACAGAGATATGCAGCCAAATTACCTCTGTCAGGATGAGGTAGTTTCTCCTCTGACTACAGTGCCACAAGGCATCCTAAGAGCCCTGGTATCATAGATTGTACTGGGAGAAGGAGTTCAAAAGCCAGAAAATACCTGAAATAAGCCAAAATGAAACACGCTGGTATTTCTTAATTGAAATTAGTGACCTTTTCATTTTGCCAAAGTTGTCTATTTTGCACCAACCCGCTCATAACCAAATGTTGTAATGTCAGAAATTCACACGGGGTTGCAGCCTGCATTTCCCATTAGCTCTAGCAACAAGCTATTTATGTAGGGCTTGTCATTGTTCTGTTCAACTCTCTCCTAAACTTTAATTAATCTGTCCTTTCAACACCCCTGCAGCCCTGTAAAGTGAGGATACAGCTGGTATTCCTTTTTGCATGATTAAACGCCTTGCCCAGGGTCACCCCAGGAGTATGAGACAGAGCCAGGAACACAGCCTAGCTATTCTTAATCTCAAAGGGCTATCCTTCTTCAAATCTCAGCCTTTGACAAATCTTGGCAGAGGTTCAGTCAAGTCTCATCCTAAATTCCTTCAACAGTCAGTTCACATTCACTAAGAGCTGAGCTCCAGGGGCACAAAATACTCAGCCAGCCTGGCTTCTACGTGTTTCCTGGCCAATTCGGCTGAGGGGTGCCATATCTGAATCAAGCCAAGCCTTTGAATTTTTTGAAATTCATCCACTGCTCATCCTTCCTGCTCACACCTCCAGACAAAGGGAAGCAACTGCTCTTCTGGTACAACTGGAAGGAAAAGGAACTTCTCTTTCTGCATGTATTCAATCTTATTTAGTTCCCTTTCTGTCTTACAAAATTTATAGTATATATGTAAGCTATAAAAAGCAATAAGATGCAATTTATGCAAGTAGCATGCTAGCGCACCATAAGTTCCTGTCCCTTCAATGAATTAGACTGGGATAAATTTTTATGTCCGGGTTTCATGCTGACATATCTTTAGGTACTGGCCAATATAGCAGATGCCAACTGGAGGGTACCTAATGTATCAGCCTTGCAAATCAAGGTCAACTACCCATATAAAGACCTGGCTGAAATATTGCCAAATGGCAATGTCACTGTTCTACTTTGCCCAAGGGAAAGTGCAGCCATGGCCATTTGTTCCCTTCTGGCACTCTTTGGTGCAACACATCTGTTGCTTCAGCTGCTATCAGAGCCTTTGGCAACTCCCTGCCCCTATCTGGTCCTTGCCAGCCTGCTTTGCATGGTGATTTGCATACCACATCCTTTCTGTTTGAAACTATGGCTAATGAAACAGGTGGCTGTCATTATTAACAGCACTCACTAACTAAACCCACTCCAGCACCACTGCTTCTTGAGATGTGCCAGTGCTATTTCTTCCTTACACTGCATTGTGGTGGGCACAACCTGCTGATTCCACCCCTTTTCCAACAATGTTGCCATTCCTTCAAAGGGAATGCACAGGCTGCTGTCAACCCATCCAGGATCCTCTTCCCACAGCAGAATACCCTTTCAGCCCAGCAATTCTTAATCCAGACTCTGCCATTCATGGGGAAGGGGAAGAATGGGTGGACAGATGGAGAGAGCTGGAAAGGCTGGACAATGACAGTGCCTCAGCCACGGGAGGTCTGCTACAGCAAGACCTCCTCTATGGCACAACTGCTGGAGCAGAGCTGGAGATTCTGGGAGAGCTGACCTGTGGGGTTGATGGCCTGGGCAAGCTGGCTCCATCCCTTTCTGCTTTTCCATTCCATACAGAGCTTCTCATCTCTGGTCACCAGTGAATAGGACTGGCCTTGGGAGTTTCAGTCTGAGCAGAGTGTTAGGAAACTGTGAGAGGAGCAATGATTCCAGAGCATGCTCGTTCCTACAGAGCATGGCACAGAGTGAGCTTCCCTGGGAGCAATTCATTCATCAAGAGATCAAATGCAAGGACCACATGGTACTGCAGGTCAGTGCCACCAGGCAGCTCTGACAGGCATCTTTATCCTCCACCACCAAACCCCACCAACTGGACCACCAGCCTCACTCAAAGGCTTCTTGCCACCAGGTCCCCAAAAAGTCAAACTTCCTTTTGTGTTTTAGTAAGTTATATTCTGGTCCACTCAAGAGCAAACCTTTGAGAAGGCATTTCAGAGTCCTCTTTGAGGAGATCAACTAACTACTGGAATCAAGGTTGATTTTGAAAAAGCAAGAGGAAATTATTGGTGTATATTTTAGCATAAAGCGTTGCATAGATATGTGTTCTTTTTGTCCTGCTCTACAATAGAATTTCACTGTCCTCAGTGAAAACATCTCTGTATTAATGAAATATATTAAATATTGCTATAATAAACAGCCATCACTATGTTTCTTGGGGCTCCCCCAGTCACGGCTCACTGTACAAAATTAGTAGAACAGTAAAATAAGATTATAGCTTTATAATAAAAGACCACATTCTGTATGGTAATTTACCCCTTCAGGAGACATCTTCTCAAATTCATTAGATTACAACACTGATTTTCTACAGTTCTTTGAGGAACACAATGTTGAATATGATATGCTGCTCTTGAGTTCTCTAGAAAGGGCTCATCATTCACATATCCATCAGTGAGGTTTACATAAACATGGATATGAAACTCAACAAGCTTTATCTTCCCCAAAGACCTCTCCTGGGTCAGAGGACTAAAACAGAGATAACTCAGTCTTCTTCTCTCTTTGCACCTAAACATCTTGCTACAGAAGACAACTTGGGTAAGTATTTTAGGATCTGCTGTAAACAAAGATCATTGGCTATGGAAACATCCTGCATTATCTCTCGTTCAACAGTGTTGTAAATTTGTACTTTGAGTGACCTCAGTAATTTACTTGAGTAGCCTTTTCCTGTGGTCTAAATTCACATTTGACCTCTTCTTTGATAGCTGGTGTGGAAGTGTTATGGTAACAAGAGCTTTCACTTGAAGGAAAAATCCAAGAAAGGTCTTCTCAAGCAATTTGTCCCTGCAAAACACAAACAGTGTTTTCATGACTATAATTTTCTTTGCTCAAAGTCTTATGAAGCCTCAGATCCTTGAAATTCTCTCTCTTTCTTTTCTTTTTTTTTTTTTTTTTGTATGCAAGGGAAATGCAAACCATTCTAAAATATATAAAGCAAAACTGGAAGAACTTCAGAAGTCCAAATATTTTGCTTTTCTCCTTTATTTACATTCCATTGGCTTGTTTGGTTTTTTTTTAAAAAAAGTTCTTTGCATTCTTATGTTGGAATAATATTATCTGAGAAACCACATAGTCATGCCTTTTCACAAACACAACACAGTTAAGGAATAAGTAGTAATTTAAAAATGCTCTTAAAATAATCTTGCATGGCAAATCCCTTTGTTTATGAAGATTAAAGAACACATGACAAATTTTTGAGCTCAGTGTCTTGGTGATATTAAAGACATATCAATGGACTCACTATAAGTCATCCTTACTGTTGAATACACCCGAGAAAAAAAGATTCTTTGTATAAACTTGGACAAATCCTGTGCCACCTGGACATAACTCGCTTTCCTATTGACAAGTCAAAGCCATGTAGAGTTGAAGGACCTACCCGTAGACAAATGATGATTTCCAGCACACTTCCTATCAGATTTTATAAGGTTCATACAAGAAAACCAAGTAGTTCTGGGTCCTCAGTTAAGTTTCTGTATCTCAGGTGGAAATGTTCAAGACTGGGCTGGATGGGGCTTTGTGCAACCTGGTCTAGTAAAAGGTGTCCCTGCTCATGGCAGTGGGGAGGAACTGGATGGCCTTCAAGGTTCCTTCCAACCAAAACCATTCTATGATTCCATGGTAGTTCTGCACTAAGGATGATGCTTGTCTCTCATCTTAAACTATGAAAACCAAGAGCAAGTAACCTGAAAGAAAAGAATTCTGAAGAAAAGGAAGAGGAGGAAGCACTTGAGAAAGCTAAACAAATTACCTGAGGCTCATCACACTACTGATGCTCACTGGAGCTGATGTATTCCTGCTGGGTGAGAGCCAGCCAGAGCTGCAGAGAGAGATTCTTCTCTGTGAAGAGAGATTCTTCTATTCCCTATATAAAATGCATCCCATTGTCCACTCATGCTTCATAGATGAAAAAGGTTAAGAAATACTTTTAGCAAGGAGCAGCACATCACTGTCAATGTCTGTGGCTATGCCTCTTGCCATTTGCCAGGGACTAGTGAAATCAGGAAGCTCTTGGCCACTGACAAATGATTTCACCCAGTAAACAGTGTTGGTATTAAGCTTTTAAAGGCTAGTAAATCTTCTGCTCTATTAAACCCAAACCCACAAAACCCATTAATTGGTGTCTTTCTTACAGTGAAGCGCTGGTTCTAATTTGACATATATTTTATACATCACTCTACTCCTTGATTCATAGAAATGATCCTAGTTTGCCTCGCCTGGCTGGTTGAGGCCACTTTCCAAATGCCTGTCCATAATCTTAGATGAAAAATTATAGCCCTGGAAAGGTGATGTGTTGGAGGAGTGGGAGGTGCACAAACACACATGCAGATGCAAGGTAACAATCTGCTGAATTAAAATCACAGAAAGAGGAAATGATGAACCACCTCATTAACTCAACTTGTCACTCCAATGGCCCCTCTCCATGTAAATAAATAGGGGATGGAGGGGGGAAAAAGAGCATTATTAAAGCACAGCTAAAACAAGAAAGTACTTGGGTCATCACCCACTCGAAGCAACATCATTAATGACATAGCTGTAATCTCATGATGATTTGGTCACCTCAGCCTGACCATGGCATTCCTAATGCGTGATCAGATCCTGTGAGAGCCTCAGCACTACTAGGAAAGGTCTCAGCACACCCAGTTCCTCTGACTGTATTGATCGTTCAAGGAATTCATCCAGATGATGCTTAACAGAAAAGACTCCACACTAATCTCTGAGCATTTCCCTTTTCTAAAGCTTGAAGCTATATATGTTCTGCATTGGACATTTTTTTTTCCTCTTTAAGATTCTCTCCAAATACTGAATGAGCTTTGCAAAAGAGACTTTTCTACCTGTTTTTAATCAGCTAGTTAAATACACAAACAAGCTGAAATTCCGGGGTGTTCCAAAAGCAAAGGCAGCTGTTCAATACCAGCAGCTCAAAATGATGAATACCACACTTACTTCTGTCTGAAATGCAGAAAGCAGCTTCACACTTTAATAAAGCCCCTAGGAAAACTAGAATGAAAAATCTAGCCACATTGCTAAGCCAAAAACAATTTAATGGGTTTGGAAATGATGTCTGATTTCATGTTAAACAAGGTCCTCAGTAAATCACCACGAAACACTCCTCTAGTGAAAGGGCCAGCTCTTTGTGGAGAGGCATATTAAGGCTACCAGCTCATGGGATTCACTTCTTATGGGAGAAACTGTACAAACCCAAGGGGCCTTGCTTAAGTCCAGACTTGCTGATCCTACTCTCTATCCCTAATTAAACCCTAACATTTTTTTTGGTTACAGGGTACAGCTTTTTTCTTATTCCACTTCTGTTGTACATTTTAAAGCAATGATCAACTTTTGAGGCACCTGTATACCAGTGGATATGCTCTCATGATCTCATCTTGATGTCTCTTAGGGACCACAGTGCAGGATCTGAGGTGCACGAGGAGTAGGAAAGAGAACAGTTGTGAAAGTGGCATTTCCTATCCATATTTCTTTCTGTGTCACAAGAACACACCTCTATCCCCTGTAGCATTTAATCATATGTCTTTAACTTTCCTCCCAGCACACAGGGGGAGGGGAAAAGTCCCTGGTTAAACTCAGAATGCCATTTTGTGGCAATTTATGAACAAACAAGCTTCCCATCAAACCAATCCTTAGAAATGTCACTCCAGGCTGGCACTAAGCAGAGATTAAACGATGGATTGTCAACCTTCCTTTTTTTATTTGATGTTTTGAATTTCACCGTTCCTCTCTTTCATTAAAAATGAACTAGAGGAAAAAAAAAAAGCAGAATAAAATAGAATCCTTTTACATCTAAAAGTCAAGATAATTATCTCTTATATCCAACCCACTCCACCAAGACTCTGAATGAAGCCATCATTAAAATCTGTGTCCATCTGGTGACTTTTCCACAGCTAATTAGGTGAAGAAGCCAGTTAACTGATATGTTCTGCTGAAAGTTCTTTCTCTCTCTGTCTCTCTCTTTTTAAAAACTTCTAGACATGACCCATGTACAACCTGGATGCTGCTTGTTCATCCCTCAGGTTCTAGGAGAACATGAGAAGAGATAGGGTGGGAGATGGGTGCTGGGTGAGATGCTCACCAAGGCCCTTTCATGGCATCAGTGCTGGGAAAAAAAGGAAGAAGCGAATGCAAGAGGCAGCAGGTTTGACTCCTGCTGTGCAGGAAGCCCTTTTGGGAGCTGCTCGGATGTTTTGCTGGCAATGTTTCAGTGCATTTCTGCGTGGGGCTTCTTTTAATACTGTGATTTTCTCCCTGTGGTTTGTCAGGCACTCAGCCAGCCTACTAAAGACTCTTTACCAGATACCCATCTGCTGCATTTATTAGAGCTTGTCACCCTAACACCTAGGGGCTGAAAGGTATTGATTCCTCCTGTGTCCAGATGGATGGTTCACAGGATATCCCCTCCTCCTCCTGACCCTATACCAGATCTTACTGTTGGCACTTTGAGGACTGTCAATTTTCAGGATGGCCCCAAATTCACAAGAAGGTTCCTGTAGGAACCCTCCAAAACTGAATGTGGTCCACACTTGCCCATATAAATGTGAATGAAAAAGAAGGCAAGGTGCACTGACTGCATTACAGCTTTGGTGCTGAAGGCAGCATCAACCTTTGAGTGTTGAAACCTTCTCTAGGATCACAGGAAAAATATTCAGCCACCCTTACACCTTATGAGAGACTGGATTTCATGTCAAGGACAGTGAGCAAGTATCTGAGTTTGGCAGCTGAGGGCATAAATCCCTTAGTGATCCTGCCATCAAGAACCCTGGATTTCTGGCGAGTTATACACATGGCACATTGCACAGGGTCAAGGACAGATGACTGATGGACTTTCAGATCTCTCTGTCCAGTCTCTAGCTCACTCATCCAACCCAGTTTTCCTTTTGCAGGTGTAGTTGGCAGAAGCCTTTTTCCACAAAGATCCCTCCAGGGCTCATAGCCCCATAGCTCAAAGCAGGATACACTGCACTCTGGTTTGGGAGTCAGGCATGAGAGTAATTGCTGGCAGTGCCATCTCCTGTGTGTGTGTAACGCCTGTTCCATGACTACATGCACATCCCTCGTGGGAGTGGGAAAGGCCCCTGGGATTTTTGACAGCTTTTCTAGTATGCTACATGGTCCCTCTCTGCTGAACAGTCAGGCCCCACTGCTTTGTGGCTCAGCAGTCTCTGTTTAGCTGTGCTAATATATAAACCCCTGAGAGTACAAACCCTGCCTTCCTCACTCCCTCTCTCTGGAAAATGTCTGCCTCAGTTTGGCACAATTACATTAATATAGTTATAATTCTAGAGGGATTGTAACAAGTGAGTAATACAATAATTTCCCAATCTTCTCTCAAAGAGATGTAACAGACCACGAAGACTCAAGGGAAGCAGGACACACTGACCCAAAAGGTCTTGAATGATTCTAATTTCTTTGACTGAGTTCATGAGAAAATTAGTGGAATGATTTTCATTTTCATTTACTTCCAAACTTTGGGTCCAAATGTTAAGAGAGCCCAGAAGGGTTAATGTTCACCAGACTTCATCTCTAGTCAGTGACTCCCTACTGCTCCTAGATTTACATCGTGCAATTGCCATTACAGCTAGAGATGAGAAAACTTGATAAAGTGAGTCCTGTATGGACAATGGACTGAAATAGAGCCTGGGGAAGTATTGTAGCAAGGGAGGGATCACAAGCCAAAAATATAACACAAGAAAAGGACTTTTTAGATACAATCATATCTTACTACATCGTCATCTAAACTACTATACATCCTGTTTTGTGCTCCACCATTCACGAGCAGCATAGGAAAAGCTGTACAATTCAAACACACAAAGAGAATGAACAAAGACCACTTCCTTTAATGTTACTGCAGTTTTCAGGAACACTGGGTTTCTTCAAGGCTATGCAAGGAAGGTGCTGAGCCAATTAAGATATTTTTCATATCTTTTCATAAGTTCACTGTATTGGAGTTAACTCTGCCTTGTACATCTTCATCAACAATGCAACATCCCTTATACCAATTTAATTTTACATTGCCAGCAAGATAAAGGCAATTTATAAGTTTCAATGAGTGCAGACTGGCTGGGTTCCAATCCAATCCAGGGAGTGTAACGTTTGCTGGGGAATTGCTCAAGACCTTAATGTCTGGCATATGGTGAGCTGCTTTCATTTCTGACCTGTGCAATTAAGGTCAGCGGCGAAAATTACATTAAAACAGTTCTTTATTAATCATGTTCTATCTAGGGCAGATGATGACAACCTCTAAGCACAGAGATCCAGCAACCACAATGCAAAATACTGTGAATCTCAAAAGCCACTCATTAACACAGCTTTGCAGAAGATTTTCTTTGCCCATGGCTTTGGAACAATAAAGGTTAGTGGTCACATCTTGGGGAGGGGGAAAAACATGCCACCAGTGCTAGATGGTGATATTCATTTAAAGTGTGGTGGATTTTGGAAGGACCTGGAAGGGAAATCCATGGGGATCTTTTATGCCTCTCTATTGATGAGCAGGTTCTCCGAGCAGGCACTGGTTTCTGAAATGGCTCTGGGTAATTTCTCAAACACAGGACTGCCCTAAACACCAACTGATCTCCCTTTTGACATGCTGTGAAAATGGTCTCTGGAAGCTTGTGGTTAGCAAAACTCATTTTCCTGAAACTCAGCTCTCCACTTTCCCCAGAGAGATGCAAATAAAAGTAAATTCACAGTACGCCATAAATTTTCATGATATAGTGGGGAGAAGGAAGCCACTCCTTCTTGCTCCAAAGGAGCAACACAGTCTTCTTCTGGACCTAATCCAAAGCCCACTCAGACATTGGCTGAATCCATTTTTGCTTAGATTTTCTCCTATTCTGTCATGACACGTGCCCTGACCTTGCAACATGAACACCTGCAGCAGCGGCCTGTGGAACTACTGATCCATTTGAGCCCAAGTGACCAACAAGACATACTGAGACTCTTCAAATCAACACATGCTTCACCCTCTCACAGATGAGGCTGATTGTTTCAGATTTTTGCTATACAACTGACGCAGTGATGTTGTGACCCACAGCGTCATGAGTTCATACCCAGGGTCTGGAAGAGAAAGAGTGACCCAAAGGAGAAACAACCTGAAAGGCCATGTCATTGAGCAGTGCCCCACTGGTGATCCTGACTTACAAAAGGGAGACAGTGTCAGTCAGAAGAAACAGAGATGCTGGGTCTGAAACATGAACTAGCACAAAAAAAACCCCTCAACACATTGAAAATTAAATGAAAAATAGAGGAATCCAGACAAAGGCAAGGATGAATTCATAATTTCTATCAAGAGAAATGTGTAAATGAGGGAAAGACTATCTGAGCCCACATATCTTTATTCCAGCATTCACAAGCATCTGCATTAGGTGCTAAGAATAGCAATACTATCTCATCTCTCTTCTCTTTGTTATACATTACTAATGCTAAAAGAAAGAGGAAAAAGAATGAAAACAAGGTGTTCCTGTAGCTATTGTTCATTAAAACATGAAAAGATCCCATTTAAAAAGAAAACAATAGCCAAAAAGTTCTGTCTTACAATCAAATATGTTCACAATCTCAATTAATAAAATGAACAGCAAAGCAGGATTTCACCAAAGCTGGCCAGCCATCAGGAAGCCATTCTGGTAAGTTTCTCCCTGAAAATACCAACAGCCTGTTTTGGTTTTGTGGTTTTGCTTTTGTTTGGGTTTTTTTTTCCCTACATGCATCCTCGCCTGGCTCACTGTTATTAGCCCCATAACTTCTGCTTCGAATAAATGTCTTTGCTTTTCCTCTCTTCCTTTGACCACCTCTCAGGATTATTTTCACTCTGTTTTTTTGTTTGCTTGTTTTTTTCTTTAACTAATTCCTTTTTAAATGTTAGCTGCATGCTACCCTGCCCTTTCACCTCGCTGGTGTAACCGCTTTCTCTTTCCATCTACCTGATATGTGCAGCTCAGGACTTCTGTTATCCCCATGATAGGTTTATTTACCACACTTTAATGATTCTTCTATCCATGCTCCATGACTCAAAGGCTGGTTCTCAGGAAAGAGGGCAAGAGGTTGCTGTGTAGCAATTTTTGTTTATTCTAATCTCAGTAAAGCACTTGAGATGGAGAGGGGGGGAAGAAGAAACCTGTGTCATCTTTTTTTTTTTCTCCTTTTTTTTTTTCTTTTAATGGAAAAAATATACCTGTACCCTGGGCTTCTCAGGACATGAGCCTTCCTAGCTGGAAACATCTCACCGGTTGAGAGAAAAAGAAATATGCAGCTACAAGATGTATTTTACCCCAATTTTATGACTTGAGTGAGCAACAATATGTGACACATAGATCAAGATAAGTAGCTGTTCAGGCTCACATTGCAGTGACCATCCTGGTGTGATGTATTCCAGGCACAGATAAGTTCACAAGCCAATGTTTTATGCCCTTGGTCCTAAGACCATTCACATCAGACATGTACAGTACCAATTCCATCTCAGGGACTGAATCTGGTCTGGAAAAAGGGCTGCCTTTTTCTGTAACCATCTGGAGAGGGCAATGCAAAGTTTTTGGAGGTTTTAGGCTGACTGCAGGATCAGATGTAGCACCAGGTCCTTCAGAAAGCCAGCTGATGCACTGTTAGCCCATCAGTTTTGAGCAAACCTGAACTATCACTAACCACCAAATCAGTGCTTTGCATCGTCCAGCCACAGTGTACCTGGTCCAGTGCTGGAAGCTTTAAATGGATTTACTGTGTCATCAGACTGGAGGTGTAAGTTTGTGGGTGTGGTAGGAAGTGGTTGCATGTCATCAGTTCTATGCCAAAGTGACCTGTGTCTAACTAGAGAATGTTTTATAGATATCATCAGTAGTGGTGTAGTTTGTGTTGAGGACAAACAACAAACATCTGTCACAAATCTTATCAGAGGATAGCTTCTGTTGGTCAGTGCACAAATAAAAATCATAACAGGAGTAAAGTCTGCAGAGAGGAAAGGCAATTGGCAAAACATCTGTAGCTTTCAAGGGCCTGGGAACTTTTCATCCGTACAAGTTGAAAAGCCCTTCATTTCACCTTCTAATAACTTACAAGCTGATTAAAAATATATATCTATGTATTACCTCACCCCTAACCTTCCCCCAAACCAAATCTTTAATCAGCTACACCTCTAATGCAGAATCAGCAGCAGCAGCAATGAAGAATGACCCTGTAGCAGCAGCCCCAGTCAGGCAGGGATTTATTTTTCTTTTTCTCCATATTCTTTTTTTTTTCCCCTCTGCAACTCAAATTGTGCCTTTGAAACATCTTTAAGCACTGGAGCTTTGTCCTTTTCATTTCCTCTTCTTGTTCATGTATTTTCCAGATAAAGTCCCTGGAAAAATTGTTTTCATTGTTATTAGCAAGTCAGATGTTTCTGCTCTTTCCTAAGGTATATGTTATCCTCCTGGGCTACGCTGCTTTGAGTCTGGACAGTACTTGGCACATGTACTCCCTGTTTGAAAATTAAATCTCAAGGCACCACTGCAATGCAAGGAATGCTCAGAGTAGGAATTATCATCCTTTTTAAGAGCCCTTCTTATTCTAAAATATCCCCAATGCGTAATGTCTCAAACTCAGCTCTAAAATTCAGGGTGACCCAAAGACTTTCAATAGAAGAGCTGAAGGCAGAACTGAAGTCTGCTGCTGGGTAAGTTCTATTCCCCTTCGCTGGAAAACCACATTCATTAGACAACTGATTTTTATGTGTTTTGCTGTAGTGTGAAAAGTGTTGGCTCCTAGAAATGTCAGCTCTGTGTTGTGGCATTGGTGAGGATACGGACAGGATCTTCAGCCCAGCTACACCAACCCACCTCAAACATAACATGCAGCATCTTCTGCCAGTCCAGCCTCACCTACCCCCAAAACTTTTGTCAAAGAGCCTCATCCCTGAAACTGCCTGTTATTCCAAGACATCACAAGGGACTGGAGATAAAGAACAAGCTTCTTTCACCAGTAAAAAAAAAATAAAAAAATCTTGAGCCTTGAAGGCAGCTTCCAGAGGAGAAAGCTGGTATACTAATGTCTTTCTATCCTGGAACAGATCTCAGTAAAAACCAACAAGCCTTACAGTACAAGTTTCAGTATATTCTGTACAATTCTGCTCAGCATTAGTTATAAATCTTATCAAGGGATAGGCTGTTTGTTCTCACACAAATAAAATAACAAATGGAGTGAAGATCGCAGAGAGCTGACAATCACCGGAGGCAATGCAACACTCAAGGCCCTTGGAATCAGAGGAACTTTTCAGCTCAAGAAGCTTAACAGCTCTTCATTTCTCTCTCCAGGAACTTATGAGCCCATTAAAAATATATATCTCTGTATTCCCTTCACCCGGAAGCCTTCCTCTTCCAGCCAGCTGCGCCATTTAATGCAAGCTCAGCTGCAATGAAGAATGGTCCTGTAGAAGAACCCCAGGGGAAAAGCTTTTTCTTCCTTTCCTTCTTTTCTTCCTTTTTGCAGACACAGTTGTGCATCTGAAATCTCTCCAAGCAGCTGGCACCTTGTCTTTTCTTTTTTTAATTTCCTCCTTTTTTGTATTTCTAGGCAAGGTAGCTGGAAGAGAGGCTTTCATCTTCATTAGGGCCATACGTTTCTGCAGGTTCATTAGGCTCTTTTTTTTGTTGTTGCTATTGGTGTGCAGTTGTCTGCAACAAGAAAAATAGCCTCAAACATCATTAGTCTGCTAAAGAAAATTTCAGCGCTCCTTCCTGGGGCTTTGGGAATTTGTGCTGTGTTGGAACTTCAGCAAAATCAAGAATCTGACATCAGGCTTCTTCCTTTATTCTTTCTCATGCGCCTTGTGACAGACATCGCTCCTCAGGGCCCAATCTTGCCTTTACATAAACTGTGCTGTAGTCTTAAATATAAGCCAGGGCAAAGCAAGACCCTGATGTTTTTCCAAGGCAGCAACACACCTGCAATGATCGCTCCCTGAGGCGTGAGCTGACCCATTCATCATGAGGGGTGTTGACTCTACACATAAAAATGACAGCTTAAATGGTATTTAATGATATTAGCTATTTCCCAGCTGATCATTTTAGCAGATTCATTCAGCCATGTGCAAGCTGGCAAAGCTTGGGGCGAAAGGCCACACCTGGCCATTCAGAAACAGCCCCCTTGGTAGCTGAGTGCAGGTGAAATCCAGGCCCATTTGTTGCAGAGCTTTTTGTCTCACGTCAGCTATCAGGAGGGCTTCAGGACCCCACTCTGCTGACCCAGAGGCTAATTCACAGATACAATGTGTGCAAGTTCCTTCTAATGCTTTTTGGCTTGCAATCCTTTCCTCAGCATCTGTCTTGCTTATGTTTGAGGCCAGTATTTTTTCCTAATTTATAGACTAAATAAATTAATCCATGACCTCCCAACAGACATCATGCTGTGCCCTGCTCAACACCAGGATTATTTCTACTTGAGTGAATTAAACAGCCTGTAAACCCCAAAAGAGCATTTAGATTTTAGAGCCTGAATGTTGGTCCTCCAGAAATACTGGACAGTGCATGAGATAAAAGACAGGATCTTTCGTACCAGAGGACTAAATACTCTGCTGTCAAGGATGACTCTGTCTTAATCAAACTCCTAATCAACTGATCATATGTCAGTCAATCCCCAAAGTCAAATTTGTGTACATACCTTATTCATCTAAATACTCTATCCACTTTACCCATCCCAACTCACATTGGGTGGGTAAAGACCCTTCCCAATAATTCTGGCTGTATGTCCACCTATACTGACAACTGTTCTAACTTCATTGGCCTGTTTTCAGCAGGACCTACGAGCCCCAAGGTTATCCTGCTTCTGACACCTCTCTCCATGGAAGAACTCATCAAATTCCCTGCAATAAACAACAGTTCATTCTCTGCTCTCCTGACTATGTTTCATATATCTTCTGCAAATGACCAGTCAGATGACAAGTTGCTGCCCTCATAAACTTCTTAAAGTGCCTTCTAGAGACATGGTGGGTTCTGCAATGTGCCATTGATCTCCACATTCATGGTATAAAGGAATAATCTTATCCAGGTAACGAGAAATTGGAAGGGAGGAGGTATTGTAAGAATATTTCATCAAAAAAAAAAAAAAAGTCCTCAGATGTAATTGCTCAAACTAGACAGGAAAACTGATTGAACACAATAACTGTGATAAGGCTCTGTACTTCATGGCAGAGGCAGCACTGTTGGCTGAGCTTTATCTGGTGTTATGGCATATGGGTTACACAGAGAATGGTTTGCAGCCCTAGGAAAGAGTCTGCAGCCTAGATAGGCTTCACATAAACTTTGTGGCTACCAATTGTACCTTCTTGAAAGTAATAAGTGATTTTGAGAGATGTAGAATATCTGAGGTTGCTGTAGCCAACTATTTTCTACTTAAGGGACTACATTTTTTTCTTCTTCTTTAACAGTTTTTACTCTGTTGATTGGTGTTGTGAATACAAAATTTATGGCATCTTGAGTAAAACCAGGGGATTCAGGGAGAGTAAAATAAAATGTAATTTGACATCAAAATAACTCACAGAGAAGCCACTTCACTGACCATAAGATTAATTGTCATATTTAATGCATTATAAACCTCTACTTGTTAATTTATATCAAATCACCCAAGATTTCCAGGCTGTTGCATCAGGCAGTTACTGCTGCCAGGGTAGCTTGCTCTAACATTTAGGTCCAGCTTGGCTATAATCCATTAGGATCTTACTGCTCAGTTACAAAAGGATCATTAAAAAATTATTTCATCCCATGACATTGATAATAAATCAGTTCTTCAAGACCAAGATTTCTTCAAAGACTGACTGTGTTTCAGCATATCTGTTTCAAACTTTGTAATTTTGTTTTGGAAACCTTGAAACCTTGTTTTTGTACACCTAGACTCCCGTAACCCATCCCCAGTTCAATCACCTGTGCAGATGAAGACACTGCCTTCCCCCCAAATCCATGGCTCTCCTTGTGCCACAAACCATTGGCCAAGCCATTAAGAGGTTTATGCCTATTTGCCCACCCAGTTCTTAAGAATGATTCCTAAATATTTATTATTTTCCAGTGTTTAAGACAAGAGACATGGTGAGCTGAATCTTTGGTCTGTCTTGTCACAGTCATCCTTGGAGCATCTTGTAAGTCCTCCTTATAAGTCATCCTTGTACGTCAGTCTGCCTACCTATAACAGGGATGAAAGGCAGGTTTGGTAACAGTTGTGTAAAGTCAACATCCATGACATAGGGGTGAGGACCAGAGACCTGTTTTTCACACAAAAGGAATCCGATAACTCCTTCAGGATCCTCTGGATGCACTTTCCATGCTGTTTGCTGCGCTGTATGGTAAACACGTTTTCCTTCAGACAAGGGCAGATCACAACAGGCAAAGGAAACCTCTGTTTCGAGCAAATTTAAAGACTACCCATGCATGCTTTAGAGGCATAAATTAATCCCCCCCCCTCTCCCCACATACCAATCAAACAGCAGTGTCGTAAACGTGGAGACATCAGAGTGCAATACCCCTCTCTGACACTCTCTGCACACCATACACACACACACAGTGTTTGTCTCCGGGTCAGTGGGAAAGTTAATTAGAAGAACGGAGTTTCTTGTGATGGAAGATGCCACTCTGTTATGATTCTGAGTCCTCTCTCTGCTTCTGATGAATTACAAATGACAGCGAGGGAAGTGAAGGACACCGGCAGTGACAGTTTGTCAGCCACACTCACTCTGCATACATTTTTTTTGGGTCGGTAACTTTTTCCTTCTCTGTTCATTTACACCACTTGCTACGACTTCCCTCCTCCCTTCTGCCTCCTCTTCCTTTCCTTCCCTTTGCCAGCAGTGACTGGAAGGTGAAAGAGAGGGCAGCCCCTTTGAGCAGACCTTGTGAGCCACAAAGGAAGGGATTCGGACAGGGCAGCGCAGGAGCCCCCTGGATGGGGTTTTCAGATGTGATAACCATGATGCTGAGCAAACAACATCTGATGGAGCAGGTGCAGGGCTGTGCGCTCAGTTGTCACTTGCCTCCAGACAGACAGGCAGAAAAGGAACCCAGCAGTGAAATGTTTCTTATCAAGAGGTGCTGCTTCTTTCCTCCAGCCTATCTCCCCATCAATCAAGAAACCAGCAAGTAGACTGGAACAGGGCTTACTCATTCCTGGTTCTTTAATTCATCTTTGTATTTTCACAAGTTGTTCATCTACCGCTACAAAGTTCTTGCTTTTCTTAAGTATATTTTTTATGAGAGGTGGCTGCTATCATCCTGGTACATTCTGGGTTGGGCAGCAACACAGTGCACAGTGTGATTACTTCCATCACAGTGTATTTTTCCTATCAAAATATATGTCTAATAAATACTTGTTTCTTCCCCTTCTTAAAAAAAAAAAAAAAAAAAAGGAGAGAAAGAAAAAGAAAAAAATAATTTTAGTGGATTTTGCAACTTGAAACAATTTTTTGGAAAGCCTTGACACCTTTCTTTGAAGCTGGAAACACATTTCAATGAATTCAGGAAGAAGAAAATTTTGTTTTTATTTTCTTGCAAAGGATTGCAAGATAGATCAGTTTGGGAAGAAATAACTTGTGGGCTGTGGAAGTTTTCTCAGGGCAGCAAATGCTCTCTGAGTGATTGCAATGTGCTTCTGTTCTTCCAAGTGCTTCTCCTTCACAAAAGCGGACAAAATACGCAGGGGCCTAAGTCTTGATCTAGAAACCAGAATAGGGATTTGAGCATTTATTTCAAAGGATGGAAAATTAAACAAATAGTAATAGAGAAGAGTATGTGTTCATGAATCAGATTATGATCATGCCTGAGTGGAGACAATTGGTTGTTAACTCCACTCCTATTAAAGTTCATATTCTGAAAGGCTACACAGCTGCTAAATAAAAGCTGAAATAGATTTCTGTGCTAACTTCAAGGTCATGTTTCTGCAGCATTATAGAATACATTAAAATGCTCAATTTATGCTCTGTAACTCACAAAAAAATATAGATGTAGCTTATATTAAATAAACCTTTGCCAGGATCTCTACTTCTCTCACTTTTTCTCCTTTGACCTCTATATTTAATAGAAAAATGTATTTCAATATGAGAAGCTTTTCTTTATTATATTTGCTCTTTCCTCAGTGGAAGGCATCATTGGCCCTAGGGCTAAAAAATAGAGAGTTTCCTCTTGTCCACAAAATCCACTGACCTCAATCCAGCTATTTGTTGTCCCAGGTCAAGAGAACAATGGTAAGAGCCCTGATTTCCTTTGCCTATGAGCAGGCATGTGCCATGTTGTGCACAAATAATATGGTTCCTTTACCTCCAGCCTAACCCACCCTGATGAGGGGAACTCTCACCATGCAGGGGCTGTAATATTGAACAGCAGAATTCCCAGTCTACTTATTCAAGCACCATCCAAAAAATCACGATCAGGCACTGGAGTGTAAATGAAGACAACAGATGCAGTTCTTTGTTATTCCTGCCTGATGCTGCAGAAATTAAAGGGAAATGCCCCATAATTCATAAAGATGTGCTAGAATCCTTTAGGGAATGCTTCCACTAAGGAGAGTGCAGAACCCTGCTAAAAATGACCATATGGCTCTTAGACTGGATTGGGATTATGTCTGACCAGTTTGGAGCACTCATGGAGATTGGCCATCTCGGATCCTGCCAGGGAAGATACAGTTTCAAAACTATATTGAGTAGAATGTCTGCTGAGTCTGTGTTTCTTTCATAGTATATCCATCAAAGTCCTTGTAACTGAGTGCTTCCCTGCACTCATTCCATGGGAGCAAAGAACAGGGTTTGACCTTTGAGGTAGGCTCAGACCGGAGTCTCAGGCTCAGCCACCCTGAGTTTGGGAAAGCTGAGGATCAGCTTCAGATCTCTCTGGATTCAACCAGAAACATCTCATGCCTTGTGAGGCATCTGACATTTAAGCTTGTCAGCATATTAGTCCTCTGCCATAGATGATGCTGTGGTGCGGATCCAGAACGATGGACCAAAGCTCCTTCCCAGAGCACTGAGCACTGAGCATGGAGAACAACAATCCAGAACCATTGGGCCCTGCCTGGGAAGAGTTTCTGTGAGCTGAAAAACCAAAACAACCATTATTTTACCACCCTTCTATTACGTCCTCTACGTAGCACAGACCAGGTCCCAACCATTTATTTTTCTGCTTCCCGCCAGACAGAATTTTGAAGGATATGTAGGCTTTTCTGCTAACAAACCAGCTCTTGCTCTTTCTGCCACATCTATTGTGCTAGTGACTTTTGTGGCTCTTGCAGACCTGACAGTGCAGCAGAGAAGCTTTTGTTCACCTCCCTGCTGCATCCCTTGGGCTACCTGGCAGCACCACGTCCCACGGGTTTTGCCCTGAGCTGCTCTGCCAAATGGTTTCACATTTTGAAGTAGGAGAGGAAGCTGTTTCCTGCAAACAGATTATGAATTTAAATATTTCCCTGAGCTCCTGTTCGCAGGATTTCTAATGCACTGGGCATCAGCTTAGCCTTCTGATGAATCAAAGTCATTTTGCAAAAATGGCACCTTAGTGTTGCATATATATTGCCCCTCTACAGCTTCCCTGGTATATTTATTCAGTTTACTGGTCAAAACTAGTTTCATGCTACACTAAGCCCAGCAGGGTCAACACCTAGCCTATGAAAATCAAGCTGTCTCTTTTCTCTCTGCTTCATACATCATCATCAACCAAAGCTGGATATTAGAAAGCAGGTTTTGATCATGGAATTATTATTGTTGCTGTTGCGTGGGAAGAAAGACAAAGAGAGGAACGTGTGAGTTTGCAATGGTTTGGCCCTGCAGATCTGGGAAAAAAAGGAAGTGCAGTGTGGCTTGTCATATCCAGTGAGAACACCACATGGAGAACGTCTGTGGGTGTCTGTGGTGAGGCTGCACATGTGGCTGTGGCTTAGTATGGACATACAGAAACACATCAGCACAGAGAATCTGGAAGAGCTGCAGCAGGCAAAGGCCTGACTGCATGGAACATGGATAGGAGAGGAAAGCAGGTAAAGAGTAATTTAGACTTCAAACTGAAAGAGAATATGTTTAGATTGGATATTAGGAAGAAATTATTCACTTTGAGGGTGGTGAGGCACTGGAACAGGTTGCACAGAGAAGTTGTGGAAGTCCCATACCTGAAAGTGTCCAAGGCCAGGTTGGATAGGACTTTGAGCAATCTGTCCTAGTGGAAGATATCCCTGCCTGTGGCAGGTGATTGGAACTAGATGATTTTTAAGGCCTCTTCCAACCCAAACCATTCTGTGACTGCGATAGGCTGCTCCTGCTCAGAGCTGTCAGACGCTGAGTTTGCTCTGTGACCAGTGCAGAAAATCAGGAGTTGTATCCGGCTATCAAACTAAAAACACACAATCCATGCCTATGTTAATTCAAAGAAGTTATGCCTTTTAAATTGAAAAGCCTTTTCTCCAGTGATTTTCCTCTGACTCTGCCTAATTGTCTCCACTGACAGCTCTAGGGTGGTAGATATGGCAGTGAGCATCAGGACTGTGCTTTGAAAATGGCCAAAAGTGCACAGCTTTTCTCAGGGATCAGGGTGGCCAAGGGCCAAGGACATCTTCTGGCAGTACATGCAGAAGTGGGTGCAGGATCAGGGGTGTGTGAACAAGCTGAGACCAGGGACACGTACAGACCCCCAGGCAGATCCAGGCACTACTAACTGCATGCAGGTGTAACTGAGACAGCCCCTCTTTGACTGACAAACCCAGCAAATCTGAGCTTTCCAGCTTGAGATAAAAAAAAAAAAAAAACAACCCTGAACGATCCCATGCCGTGCTAAGCAGGAGCTGAAACATCTCTCATCAGCTGCAAAGCAGCAACAAGGGGAGGCTTGTAGCACACACACACAAACACTTATTAAAGTTTTGAAACCATAATTAAAAGCCTGTGTTTCCACTGCGCGGCGTGCGCTGTGCCGCGGCCCCGGAGCTGTGCGAGCTCCCCCCGCCGCTCCCCCTGCCCCGCTGCTCAGCAGCTCCACGACGCCTCATCTCCAGTTGTCAGTTTTACACATCACCGTGTTTAACATGCAACCAGCGCTCCTCACCTGCCTTTCACTGGAACTCAGCGTGGCCCCCCTGCTATTGATTAATTTGCGCTAATTAAAACCAGCAGTGTTTCTGCAGAAAAGAAAGATGTGTAAGTGTCAATAAATTATGGGAAATTTCACAGATTAAAGATTGCCAACTTCTGCTTGAAAATAACTAAACAAATGTTAATGGCTCTTTCCAAAGAGCCTAAATTCACTGACAGGGATGCACGAACGGGCTCCAGCGCTCTTCTTCGATTTCAGTGACTTACAGTGATTCTCTGTTGGGGTTACTAGCTGAAAGACTTCATTTTTTCAACATAGGTGTTTCTGTTTTCCAAGATAATTTATGCATTGCCACTTGCTCTTCCTTGCCAGTGATTCAAACCAAGGTTTTTTAGTGCTAACAACATGGCAACCCTACTAAAATCCCAAGCAAATAAACAGAGGAATTGTGGTGAGCCACCAAGCCAGTAGTGCTTGTTAGCAGCTGCTGGTACTAAACCTGCTGGAAAGCAGGTGCAATGAAGGAAACTTTGCAAATCTGGAACAAACAGCTGGGGACAAGCCCAGCTTTTATGGCATGAAGCTGGATTCACCTGAGGCAGGGGTAATTCAGAGCTGGGTCAGATTTCTATTGCCCCAAAGCTGAGGCACACATAGAGGGAGCAGGGAACAGCACTGTAACAATTCTCTTGCACATTCCTTTCTGTGCTCTGATCCCTGTCTGGACTCCATTGCTCCCAGTTTTCAATACAACACTTTTCCTTGGTGCCAGGGAAGCCAGCAGATTACAAAGGCAACTTCAGGACATGCTGGTTAACAGGAGGGGCCTCCCAGTCTCTACAGCTCACCAGGGACTGATTATCCTCAGGGTTTACAGATTCACAGTGGCTAAAATCCAAACGCACCAAGGTTTTGCAGCTTGCTGGCAGTTGAGGATACAGACAGCATCAGAACAGGCTTTCCAGCAGGGACAGTGTACATACTGATTTTCAAGTGGGAGGAGTGAATTCCCTGGGAACAAGAAGGGTTATGAGACCTGATGTGATGCCAGCAAGGCTGAGGATGTGGGGCCTCAGCAGTGAGATGAGTGTGTTCATTACAGGGTTAGGTTTAATGGCTCCCTCTTGCCCTTGATCTTTGGAGCTGTACGAGGGAACAGAGGGGAGGAAGAGCTTAAATGTCAGCTTTGCACTGAGGTGAGTGAATTCCCCAGCACTGGTATTGGCTGGCCAGGATGAGGTTCTGTCCTGGTGGGAGCATCTCATCAAATGCGCTGAGAAATCAGGAAGGTCCTGCCATTGGCTTGGTGGGATCAATTAACTTTGGCATTGTCACTGCCTCCAATTAATTCTGTGGCTGCAGGCTGGGCCCTGCTGGGTTTTGGTGGGGAAGGACTGACAGGGTGTTAAAGGCTGGTGTGAGAGAGCTGTGTGGCAGCACAGGGGTAGGAGTAGATCAGGGGCTCAGCTCCACATGTAGAAGGGGAAAGGCAACTGGAAGTAGATGGAAATGTGATGCAAACATAACAGTGCAAAGTCATGCACTTGGCTGCTACATAATTAAGAATTTTTGCAGCTGAGCTAGGGAGTAAAAGGGGGATCCATGTCCTTTGAAAGTCTGTGTGCTTAAAGACTCATATTTATTAGTCAGTCACAACAGAAGAAATGTCATCAGAACAAGTGTTTTCATGAGAAAAAGGGAAGGACTGATGCCATTGTACAAGACAGTATCAATCTGCAGCATCAGTGTTTGGGATATTTTATGCAGGTTGTGGTTACTCACCATCAAGACAAAATATAGTTTAATCTGAGGACACCAAAAAGAGATGTCTGTTAGCCTTGCAGGATGGGTTTCAGCCTCTGATATGCAGACTCATGGGGTCAGGAAGTCTACATGTCTTAAAGATGTCACAAAAATCATTATTTGATCCCAGGACTGGGTTGCCACATGGACCAAGGACAGAGATAGGACTGACTTGTCCATAGGTAGTGCACAGTATCAGTGCTTTGGTCTGTGGCTCACACTGCATTTCACTCCTACTGAGGAACAAACATTTGGTTTGATACATGCTTTAGGCTGTAATACATTAGTCTCTAAAAATCCATCTCTGTCACTGTCACCCATAATGACCAGTATCTCAAGAAGTAAAGGAGTTTATAAAATTGAGGTACAGCGTTAGCTGACATGTGAAACTTAGCCTACTGTTGCAGGAAAGATAAGAAAACAAAATTGACAGTTCTGGAAACACTCAAAGGGTGATAATCTACAGGTATTTTATACCACCTGCTGCCTGGTCTGGTTAAAAACTCCAGAAGCTGCACTCAAGAATCCAGTTTTTGAAAACTGTGGACTCCTCGTGACCAATCCAGTATCAAAGTGCAGGAGGGTGAACAGTTCTGTACTGATATACCCAGGAATCAGGGATGGGATTAACTTCATATTCCTATTCAGAGAACTGATCCACTCGTCATAGGTTTATTTTACAGGCTAGAAAGAATAATAGGTTTTTTAAGTGTAGTTCATCTCATTCTATTACAGACATTAGGCTGACTGCCTGTGCCTATCCTTGGCTATAATTGGAGCCTGGAGTGCCTAGCTCAAATGGAAATATCTGCCTCGAAGAAATGAGATGAATCCATAAGGAATTCTTTGCATAAGGAAACTGAGGGTCATATTTTTGCTTTCCTCTCCAAGAGAGACAATCCTTTTAGGATGTTTCTATTCTGAGTTGCTCAGCATTTTTCTAGATGGGTGTCTATGTTTTCCTCTGCAGTGTTTCAGGATTCTCTTTCCAAGTACATGATCACTAATCCTGTCTGGCTGCCTGCTGTGGGCTAGCAGGCATCCTCTGGGCTGGCATGGGTGCTAGGTTCTTTTGTCATTCTCCCAGCTCTTGGGAAATAAGATGTGAACTCTCTTGTAGAGAGGGAGACAGGCATGGCCCATGGAGGGGTAATGGTCATTCAATCCAGTAAGCAGAAATGCTGGGCAAAGGCCCCAACTTCTGATCTCTAGACTGTGATGTCTGTCCAGATCATGCAATGGCAGGCTTGTAGCTGAACTGGGAGGGAGAACAAAAGTCTTTGGCAATAAAGTCCTTGGGGAAACTCACAGGAAAGAAACTACAATGTCACAGTCATTGAGTTTTGGGTGAGGCATTAAATGGTCATTTGAAGTGGGCATGAAACTTCATGTTCAAAACAAAGCACATGGAAAACACACCCCTGAGAGACATTTCAGTTTAAATGGATTATTTCAGGAGGCAATGTGAACAAGGTATTTTTCAACCCCTCCCCAAGTCACTAAGTCAAAATCTTGCCCTTCATCCCAAAGTGTAAGTGGTCATATTTACCTAAACTCTGAAAGACAGCCAGGTACTAGCAGAGCAGAAATTCAGGAGGATGAAGAGAGACTGAAGTGTATCCCTCAGGTGGAATACCAAGAACTGGAACTGCAGGGGTTGACACTGGTCAGATGGGAAGCGCACAGGAAAGTAGCATGAACTTGCACAGAACCTACCATACAACAAAATTAGTCCCCCGGGAGTCCTACACCCACTCATAAAGATTTTAGGCAAAAGAGAGAGCTGTTTCGGCATAAGACCCAGCTCTATTATTCATGGGCTGTTGGTTTCCCTTTATTACCAGCTCCTCTGGATTCATATCAGGAAGCCTGGAAGCTCTATATCCCTAATGAAAAGCAAAAGATATTCATTACTAAATCTGAAATATTCAGATGCAATTGGTTGCTAGCAGATTTCAAGGTCTGTTTCAGTTATCCCCATGCAGCAAAACAAAATACAGTGATGAAGCAGCTCTGGCAGAGGATGGTGACACATGTGATTGTACCAAAACCTCCACTGCATATGTTTTTTACTGTCTCCAAGGCTGCTGATTCACCTAAAGAGGCCCTCAGAGGCTGAAAGTGGCTTCTTAATCTACTCTCTCCTCCTGAGTTTTGGTGGAAGCTCAGTAGAAAATACTGTGTATACAAGTGAGACATTTTGACATCTTTGTCATTAGCCAAGCACTGAAGAGATAATGGAAGGATAGTAACTTCTACTATTGACTCAAGGAATTTACTTTTATTTTTTAAATGCCAGAGATGTCTGTATTTAGGACCTGATGTACAAGAACAGAGTTGCTCTGTCCTTGGCCTTCACTTTCACTTCTCCCTTCCATGCTCAGCACAATGACAGGATCGGGCTCTGCTGCTTTTTTCAGTGTTTTATGGCTGGAGACTTGAAGTTCTCTTCTCCATGGAGTCAGAGATGCCCCAGGACCATCAGACATTCTCTTTATGACAGGAAAAACCTTCCCTTTCACTAAGTGATCACTTTGAAACACATCTTCCCTGGACCTCTGCAACAGCAGCTCTCAAACTATCTTGTGAAACTCATGTTTCCTGCCAGGCTGTGGGTGATCTGCAGTAATTCATACTAAAGTTGGGTACTTACAAGATATTCCACTACCATGCCTTTAAGAACAACTATATTACTGCAGTAAAACATGGCTGAGTATCAAGCCACTCATGCTGAACAGATAGCTCAGGTTCAGGGAAGATAAAACGCAATGTAAATAAAACTGATTATTTACAATGTCTAACTGCACAACACAGTGGCAGGTGAAGAATGCAAGAAAAAACTACTTTATCCAGTAATACAAGGATCAGATCTAGACAGTCTCTTCCCTTCTCCATGTATTTTTCTCAGACAGAACTACTGATTGGCTGGACCTGCTGCAAGGACCTGGTGGTGTGGTTTCTCCAAAAGTGGGACTTCTGGGGAAAACATGATGACAATACAATCCAGACAGGCAAATCTAGAGAGCACCAACAGACAGTTTCAATATTTCCCTGTCTCTGCACACTGGGTTCTTTGTTCATGAAATGTCTCTTATTTTAAACTAAACTAGTGCCTATTATCTTGTCTCCAGACATCTCAGAACAATGTTTTTCAACAAAGCTGTAATCAAGAGTGTTGTACCTCTCCAGGCCTCATAGCTCTCTCTATTGTTGGAAAACTGGGGGTTGCTTTTTAAGTTGCAGACTGAAAGAAGCTGGGGATATATTTCCACTTATCCCAACAGGAACATTTAAGCCAGGGCTGCAGCAGGAGAAATGTTTGGAGGCTTCTTAAATTTTCAAGACACCTTCCATTTATTCAACATGACATTTATTTTCATGGTAAATCAGGAAAGTGACTTTGTCTTGTAAATATGCAGATGAAACCTTTGTGGGTTGAGAGAGAAGGAGGGAGGCATGAAAGATGACCGCCTTGGGTCCACTAAGGAGACTCAAGCAAGTGCTGACGAGATGCTGAGCTGACCAGAAATTGGATGACCACATCAGGATGGCATTGGGCCAGAGCTAACACACCGTGCTGACAAGCTGGGTTTATTTAGCTGCTTGGGCTCCATGCCATGGTACTGCAGTGAGTGCTGATCAGCCTCGAGAGTGGGCAGAACAAACCTGGGTTAGTGGGGATGAGTCCACCTGCATCCCCTTTCCCCTTCCCACCACTCACTCAGTCTGAAGGGAGTGGAGAAATGTCTCCCCATGTTCTCAGTGCTTGCCAGTGGACTTGAAAACTGTCCATCTTTCCATTTGTGCTTTGCAGAACAGTTTGAGCTTAATGCATAACCAAATATAAGCACTTTCTTCAAGCAGGAATATGAGCCATCTTCCCCATCTCCTCAGCATCCAGTGCAACTCTCCAGTAGTCAGTACTCAATAGCTGCAGAGCAGTATGTGAGGTTTAGAGGCTGGGTGCCCCTCACCACTCAAAAAGGAAACACATCCCGGCTGCCCCTGTGTGAATCTCCAGGCTTGCATTGGAAAGGGTACCTGGGCAGCTCAGCAAAGATTTGACCAGAACTCATGGTGACTAAAGCTGGTTGAGCAATGTGCAACTCCCTGTAAAAATAGTTTTAAAAAGTACAAAACCAATTGCTTTTTTTTCTTCAATTCAGTATTTTAAAGGAAATTCAAACTCTGGAATACCATATCCACAAGCAGAGATTTTTCATATTAATAACGTCCCTGTGGTATCTCATACAAGTCAGATTTCAACCACTTCAGGCTCTCACTGTCTTTGTAGGTGAGATCTCCTACTCTCATTCCTTCTCAGAGGGATTCCTCCCTCAGAGAAGGGAGGCAGTGCCTCCAGGACCTCTGCCATGCCCACCATGGAGGAAGCAGCAGATTTAGGGCACTCGGTCCATGGTGGGGAATGAGAATGAGAATTGCTCTGACAAAATCCCCTGTGTGGCAGCATTTCCAAATCAAAGTATTTTAACAGAGACACAAACACACACACACTGGGGATCATATTTTTTTTTTTTTTTTGGCTGAAGTATTTAGGGTTTCAGTCAAAATGTTTTCAGTTTTTAATATTTGTTTTTCTGAGGAATAATTGAAGTTTTTGCTGCAAAGCAGATACTTCACACAATAAACATGTCTTTCTTGAAAAAAAAAAGACAGATTAGAGGCAAAATTTTCAACCATCTGTCTGGCTGAAGGACTACTGAAGAGGGAATACCAAGGCTTTATGTAGATATTTTGCAACTCTTTGAGACTCATTAAAAACTAGAAGCTTTGACTTATGTGAAAAAAGGTGAAGGACAAAGAAGAGAAAGCAAAGCAACAGGGTCAAGCGAAACACCACGGTCAGAGTAGTTCTGAAATAACAATGAATAATTTCAGTAGCCATTTTCTATCTTTCTAGTATGTTTTTCCTCATGCAGCAGTGGGGGATTGCTGACTCTCCTTGAAAAGAGAAAGGGCTACATTGCCACTTCAGTGTGTGGAAAAGTACTTTTCTCCATCAAGACTTTTATTAAAATCAACAGGACTGTTTGTGCAGAGTGGTGCTTTTCAAAAGCCAGGATCAGCATCTACACCTGGCCCAAGCAGCTCAGTAGAAATTCCCTGTGCTATCAAGCCATGAGCTGGTTCAGGTGCACATGCTCCAGAGAGGAACAGCAGCAACTGGTGGTTTTTCCCCATGGCTGACAGCCAAAGTGTTGATTATCATCACGAAAAGCAAAGGATCAGCTCATCAGGGGCTTGTTTCTCTGCACAGCTAAGGAGCTTAGTGCAACAGAGGTTAGCTTGATTCCAGGCAAAATAGCCAAACCTGCTGGCACCAGGGGCTCGACCTCACCTCTCCTCCTGGGTCTCATCCCCTCTTTTAGCACAAACCCTTAGCTCTGGACCCAGAGGTGGTGGGTGAAATATTGGCGGACCCTCCTCCACCCTCTCCATCAGGCAGCTTTATGCGGTTTAGCCCTTCCAAAAAAAATAGAAAGGGGAGGGGGAATCACTAAACATTTTCTATTTCAAAACAGATTTCATCTTCCATAGAAAGTAATACTGCCTCCAGCCATGTGTAACTTATTTTTTATCCAACGGAGTATATGGGCTTATAACTAGATCCTGATAGGAACCCAGGTTTAAAACATTATTCACAGCAGGTTATTTGATCTTTATTTGCTGAATGCACTCAGCTGAATCCCTATCTCCAAACAATATGAGAAATAAAATGCCGGGCATGCTTCATTGGCCAGCCAGCTCATCTTGATTTGCAGAGACGACTACATCCCCCTCAGCAGTTTTAGAGATGTACCATATTCCAGGCCCTAAGATGCAGTTTTCCCTTCCTCTTCCTCCACCTGAATGCTTATCTTTCCTTGCTTTTCTCCTTCCCCCAATTAGTTGCTTTAAAAAACACTTCAGACCAGCCCTTTCCTCTCCCTTCACCATGACTTTTGGGAAATTGTGCTTCCCAGAGTACATTTTTGGGGATACTTATTCAAAACCACTTGCCATATGTTCTTGTGCAGAAGGTCAGTGCTGATAACCTGCTCAGCGAGCCACAGGCCTTTGTGATGAGACTGGCCACCTGAGGAAAGGTGGGTTGGAGGAGGCTGTGAGACCCTGCTAAAATTACTGATATTCATTTTATTAATGTAACTCTGTGACACATCTCAGTGCTGACCTTGTCTCTGCTGCACCAACTGTGCTGCAGCTTCAAGCTGTGTCACAGTTAAAGGTGGACTCAGATCTCAGGTGACCACTGGGACTGCTTCTTTCAAGAAAACCCCTATTGGCTACAAACTGGATTAATTACCAAGCAGGGTGGATAAGGCTTTGCTGTCCTAAAAGGGAAGCCAGAGCAGCTTGGGGAGAGAGGCCAAGCTGCACACAAGGAGGTCAGGTTCTTCATTCCCTTTGACTTTTGATGAGATATGCCTTTGAAAATCCTCTCTCAGATATCCTAAAATAAAAGTCTTCAGTTGCCAGGCCAGAGCTCAAGCACAAAGTATACTTCAGAAACTTCATCATGGAGGATTCTTCTGTGGCAGGGTTTTGGGAATGGTGAGCGAGTCCTCGGTGGACATCCCTGTGGCAGGATGGTGTCACTAAACTGGCCAGCCTTCTGCAAAACTATTGCAGGCACAGCAGGACAGGGCCACTTCTCACCTGAATATCTGTAGGTCTTGCATTCCCCTCCCTGGGACGTGTTTCAAAGCCTATTTGCCCATCACAGCTACCTCTTCCTGCTTCCCTTTCAAGACATGTCAGGAGGCCATCCCGCTGCCAGGCTGTGTGTAGGTTATGCTCATTTTCCCTGGGTAAGGGTAGAGCAGTGTCACTGACCCAGCTGAATGTTTCTTCACAGAAACACGAATTAAAACCACCCCCTATTGTCAGTAACCAGCTCACTGTGCAGTGTGGAGGATTTGTCCCTGTCCTCGTTCCTGTACAGCCTGGGAGTGTCACCGAGCCTGGACAGATGTGGCAGCAACCAGGACAGTTCAACATTGGCTCTGTGGTCTGAGGGCAAGCACTCATGTTCTGTGTGCTTCACTGGAGAAGGATGGGAACATCTGAGCCAAGAATTAAATGTCTCACTTTTCTTTCCTAGTAATTAACCCTGGAAAACAGAAAAAACAAACACAAACCAAACAGTCAGAGAGGCAGCTTTGCATGGCTGGATTAGAGTCACAGTTGGCCTATCCCCTTGGGAACACTGCTCTGCTATTAATAAAAAGATAAACAAGCCCTTTTATTCATTTATTTTCCCTTCTCTCCCCAAGCCCTTTGATTTCTCTTCTTCTGCTTCAGGGAGCCCTACTCCCTTCCGTCAGCTCGCACAGGGAGTGTTTGCAGAGAGAGTGTTTGCGAGGGGCTGCTCTAGGAAAGAGAAAAATGAAGGGTAAAGGGAGTGTGGGGAAGAAGAAAGTGGGTGAAAATTATTCTAACCATTTCTAGCAATCACATCACCTCGCAGGACTCGCAGAAACAATGCCCCTCATTTATTCCTCTTGCGCTGATGCAGCTGCAGGTCTCATTCCCATGGGCTTCCTCCAGCTCCCCAGGGTCACCCCATCCTTGCAGGTACCTGTCTGTCCCTCTCCACCCCTGGGGGCAGCTGTCTGGAGCCCCTCACTGAGACAGAGACAGCCTGCTGGTTTCACTGGGTCCATGTGGGAATAGGGGCTGTCAGGCAGAGAGTGTGTGCGAGGGGGGAGTTACCCACCGAGGAAAAGCTAATTGCTCGCTTTCAGGCAAGGGGATGTTTGTATCTCAGCCATCAGCAGAGTGCAACGGATCTCAGCAGTTCAAAAAAGCACAGAGAGGAAAGGCACATCAGGTTATTTGCTTGAGAAGGGATTTTTGCCAATGTTGTGGGCAGAAATGGGTATGGATTAAACTGTGGTAATTCTGTGGTAATTCTTTATACAAATTAGGCATTCAGCTGAGTCTGAATTTTAAACAGTTGCCTTAAAAAAATTTAAATACCTGAAAAATATTTCATAAAGCTCCTGAATAAATGATGAAAACTATTTGCCAGGCTTCTTCACTTGATCCTTAGAATGGGAAAAAGGCAGATTAAATGGGACAGCAAACACAGAGCTAGTGTTGGGCTACTTACACACCTGGGCACTACTTGTGCATATATTTAAGGGATCATCTCGTCAGCGCTTCCAGCCATGGTATGAGAAAAATTTGCTTGCTGAAGGGACAGGAATGATTTGAAGAAGTCCAGAGCTTGTTGTGTTACTGTTTATTGCTCCAGAAACATATAAACTTTGAGTGACAAGCATCAGTCATTAACACGGAGGTACTCGTGATACAAATTGTCCCTGTGCTCTCCATTTCCCCTTGGAGAGCTTGCAGAAAAGGAGGGACAGGAGATGCCTCAGTGCTGCTATGAGATCACTCAAGTTGGTCATGCCCCCTTGCCAAGCCTGAGTACCAGCCTGATGTGCTTTTTGCTGGTAAGGGCAGAGTTGCAGGGCAGTGTGGAACGGAGAAATGGGAAACTGAACTGCCAGGTCACTGCAGGGGCACCTGAGTCAAAGCAAGGAATATCCCAGCATCTCTACCCAGGCACAAGGCCAGGCACTGCTTCCTCGGGGACCTTTGTCTCCTGGACCATCCCTCTAGTCTTTCCATCACTGTGCTGAATTTTCTTTAAAAGTTTTGTAAATAAAAAGCCCTTTCTGCCTTTTTTTTCTCTGCAAGCATGGAGCAGGAAAGTGAGAGCAGAGGCTGACACTGCAGTCAGGGCATTAATGGCCACATTAGCTGGAAAGGGGCAGCCAAAGCAGGATGTGTAAAACCCCACCCAGGCTGCCCTTTAATTTGCTGTTACATGGAGTGGAAGATTTGAAAGCGTATTTCTGGGTAATTAATTCAAAGAGTGATTCTAATGGCTAATGCTGTCAGTTTTGACTGCAAGGGAGGTCTGGGGCTGGAGCAGGCAGTGAAGGGAAAGGAAAATGCTTGGAGGTCAGAAGCAGATGTTAAAATATTTTGACAGCCCACATCCAAGAGGCTAACTTAATGAAAGCCTTTGGCCAGCACCTTCCACGGGGTCTGAAACTGAATCCATTTATTTTTCTCCAGTATAGCATGCATGCCTTGGACCGTGGCTTGTCCATAAATCACCATTCTCCATTTGGTCAGCAACACCATCAATCATTCTCAGTGCCCACCAGCCTGTTCTCTGTGCCACTGCAGAAACACCAGTAAGAGGGATTTGTTGTCTCTTGAATTTAACTCCTGAATTTGCAGTGGCACATAGGGTAAGCTCTGCCTTTATCTCTACTGATTATTAAAGCCAGTGAAGTGACAGTCCTGCACCTATGTACGGAAATACACCTTCTCCATGGTGCTGGGAAATGCAATTAGGAAGCTCTATTCATGGTGTTGTTATCTCTGGCTGCTTGGAAGGATTTAATCAAACCACTGCAGCTTGCTGATGAGGATGCCCACCGCCTGTGAGTTTGGTTCCTCCTGCACTGCATATCCCTGTGGCATTTGCTAAACTCCTCCAGCCTAAGCCAGCGGGCTTGGAGTCGAATACAGCATTTGCAAAGGATTTGCTGGGGACCATTCTGCTGAGGTTTTTCAAAAGACTTGGTTAGGAAGCTGGAAAGGCACAGCTCCTGGCAGTCATGTTCACTGGCTTTCACTGCTTTTTTTTTTTTTTTTTTCACTTTGGAGAGCACTTGGAGTAAAGACACAGGGAATGAAAACTTGTGAATGCGGAAAATAATTAGGAGGATATTTAATTTAAATTTTGAAACAAAGGTTGGATCAAATCTACTCCTTTTGACATCCTTTTCCTGTTTTCAGAGATTAATTCAGTTCCTGCTGTGTATCAGCTCATCACTTCAGGATCTACCATTGCTACTTGTAACAGAGTGTGTTGATAAATTGGTACATCTGTCATGTCCTGTCCTAAACTTTTGTGTGGGACTGTAATGGATGGAAAAACCTTTTTCAGCCCATACCTGGGATGGCTGCACTTCAAGATAGGTGAAAGGATGCCCTGTGCCTCCACTGCTTGCAGATACAGTCACAGAGGTTGATTAGACCAAAGCTGGCAGATTTCCACCCCAATTCACTGCATTCCTTTAGTTCAGCTCTCTAAGAAGCATAAAAGACAGACATCTGTATGCAGACAAGGACATCTACAGAATTACAGGTGTCAATATGTATGGTACAGACCAACACAGAATTTACAGCAAAGTCTCACCATCCTGGGGCTCCCAGAGTTTATTTTGAATAGCAGGCTTGTGGGTGGTGGCAGAAGACAACATCTTTCTTTTCATGTGCGCTCGGGAACTGATGTGTCACAGAAACACAAGTATGGCACTAGAGATGTGCAAATCCATCTACCAAGCAGATGCACACTTGGTTTGTATGCAGACACTGTCACTCCAGAGATTAATTAGGCAAGTGCTTTCCCCGCTGGCTGATCAGCTGTATTTGGACATGCACATGGACTTACTGCAGGGCTAAATTAAGGAAAAGTCTTTTGAGTCCAAAAATGTCTAGGACTTCTGGTCATGTCAATATTCTTTATTTATTTCAGTTCTGTAAAGCTTCTTATCTGACAATGAAGAAGGCTACACACCCGCAGTCAGTCTATCTGAACACATTTTTCATTAGTGGTGCTCCAGGATGGCGAATGAGCAGAAGTATCTACATATATATGCAATTAAACCATTGCTTACACAATATCCACCTCCAGGCACCCCAGGACAATCAATAAGTAAGATTCCTGGATCAGCAGCAGCCATCAGACCCTCTTTGCCAGCAGTAAATAGGTTTTCACCTCCTGCCCCAAGCGAGGGATGCGGGAGACAGAAGGCAGGTGCAGCCCTCGCATTCCCCTCTGAGCACCTGCCAAAATTCCCTTTCTCCCCTCCTATGGGCAGGGAGGGCACTGTCGGGGTGGGCGGTTTGTTCTGCCTCGCTGGTTGCTGTGGGCTGTTCTTCCTTCACGCTCTGCTGCCGCTGAGCTCTGAGTAGCAGTTGCCTCCAGCAGCCCTTGCCAGACCCCTTGGTATTTTGGACACCGAGTGCTGCATGAGCAATAAGACCGTGGTGCTTGGGAGAGAGTGGGAACAGCTCTGGTCTCTCCTGGCCTGTGCCTTCTTTCACCGGTTAGAAAGAGGAGAGATTTCTTTTTGGCACTTTATTGTGAAGAAACATGGGCAACTGGGAAGGGTTTTCCCCTCTGTGTTCTCTCTTATCCACTTCTGTGAAGCCACAGAAAACGTCCCTTGCTAAATGAGGGTGTAAAAGCACATGACAGGTTTTGCAAGTGTCCATTAAGCACATAAGGTACACCCAGGACTTCTGTGTTAACTCACATCCAAGCTTTCCATGGCAATGGTGTCAATGCAGATACCGTCAAGCAGAAGCAGCTGGGATCAGCAGCAGGCCAGCAGTCTGGTTTTACTGATCAGGGGTAGCAAGATGAGGAAGGCAACTTTGATTCATTGCAGCCCCCAAGTACCTCTGGGGCTTTGCCTTGTACTGCAAGTCTCCCAGATTCCCTTGTTCCTATGAGATTTCTTTCATCTTGGGTAGCAATCTCACAGCATCAGCTCCTGAATGATGTGAGTCGTGTTACAGCTGAGGGCTGGGGAACAGATCCTGTCATGGGGAGCAGGAGTCAAAGACCAGACAAGAAATTAGAGGTGCAGACAGTTACTCTCAGAGCACCAGAATTACCCAAGTAGCCGGTGTGGGGGGTCATGTGTGTATAGAGTCTGGTATTTAATTCTTGTACCGTACTAAATAATTAGTGTAAGGGCAAGAGCACTTAGTAATAGAGTTTTAGAATAATTTTTACGTGTTGTTTCCTCACTAATTTTTCATTTGAATATTTCTACAGCTTTTTTAATATTTCATCAGAGACCACTGGTGTATTTATGCTCCTTTTTCCCTTGGAGAAACTGAGGCACATTGTGATGACGTGACTTGGGGGGGTGATCTGAAAAAGGGCCAGAATCCCAATCTTCCCAATCCTGAAACCCCAAAACTGGGGAGTTCCTAGCTGCTTGTGGGCAGGCAGGAGAGGAAGGGTAGGTAACAGCAAAAAAATGCAGCATGGCTATTAGCTCCAATGCCTCCAGAAATAACCCTTTATCCTGGTGTCTGGCAGAGCAGCCCTCCTCACTCATTAATGTGCTTGCTTAAAACCATTGCCCTTAAACTTCCACCAGTGCTGAAGCTAATGTACTGCCCTTTGCCACCTTGAGTGAGATTGTGCTGTAGAAAACTGTGCTGGGCTGATTCCTGTCAAGACTGTATAATCAGAGATGGGAAAAACTTGGGAAGTGGCTCTTAGGAGGTACCTCCTGGGCTGAGAGCAACACCTTTTCATGTTTGAAAAATACAGTGGTTTTCTACTAAGAAAGGAGAAAGTTATGTCTGCAAAACTTCTACAGCTTGAAAATTACTTCAGGCTTTCTGTGAAATCCCCACACTTTCACTGATGAGAGGATAAAATAGCAGATATCTGCTCAGAATGAACCAGGGGAGGAGGGAGACAAAGCCATCTCCATCTCTACAGCACAGAGATACTTTAGAAAGAGCCAGTTTTATCAGCTTGAGGGTGGATAAAATGCTGGTGTTGCCCCAGATCCAAAGAGCAGCTCCTAACCTATGATTAGAATTACTAATCTCACTTTCTCATACAGACTCTTCACCCTAGTAAGGATGGGTTTGTCAGCCACTGTTTGTCAGACCAGCTCTGAACCAGATCTAAGCAGATGCAGCTGAGCTGCCTATTGCCCTCTCCTGAGACTTGCCCAGATCTCGGAGCAACGCTGGCAGACCTTGGGAAAGTGTGTGGTGGTTTCATCTGGTGTGAAGAGGAGCAGTGTGGTGACTTTGGAGCAGACAAAGGGGAATGCTGGCCCAATGAGTCCAGCAACTGGAAAAAAGCCCAGAGATCCCCTTTAAAGCTGAAATTCAAAGGCACCTTGTCTTTAAAAGGGTCTGATCTTAACCCTATGCCACAAAACCACTGAATCCCAAACATGTCACTGTTCAGCTGTGGTACCAGTGAGGTTGCTTGAGCAACGTTCACTTTTTGGTACGGTGAGGAGTGCACAGGACTGATCATGGGGAGCCACATCTACATGGGGGAGTCATGCTGCAGGCCATGTGCTAGGACTGGTCACTGGGGAATGGATGAACAGGCTGCAGAGCAGGAATGAGGTTCCTGGAACAGCTTCACCAGGGACTGAGAAATGGGAAAACGGTGGAGCACAGGTTGGTTTTGTGCCATGCTGGCAAAGCTCTCTGGAGTGCTGGGAATGGAGAGGCAGAGAATGATTTTGGCCAGGCTTCAGCATCCCCTAGAAGTGGTATGCATGTGTGAGGGCTGGATAACTGAGGCTTTGGCAGGTGGAGGGATAAAAAGTGGCTTTTATTTTATGTTGCAAAACCTAAAATTTCATGAGGGGAAAAATATGCATGAGTCAAATTAAAGCAGAACACTTGCAGGAGTGAGAATTTAAATCCCTGGAAAAAAAAATCATTCCAGGGTTAATTTGAAATGCCACATTTGTTCTGAAACAGGTAGTTTAGAATGTTTGACCCTTATTTCCTTAAAATCCCTTTTGAAGATTAATTTCGAAATAGAAAATGCCATTTTGAAACAATGAAGTTTCCCTTAAAAATAACTTCAAAATGAAAGATGGCAACACTTCCAAATATTTATTTCCCTTTGAAGGGGTTGAAATGCAGTGTGTCATACTTCCCTACAGCTTTGTCCTGCTCTTTTTATTAAACCTAAATCATTTTACCACTGTAACCTGAGCAGTTTTAGCTCCCTTGAAGTTTTGCTTTTTGGGATGAATTTACAAGTTACTGAAATAATATCTTTTCAGTTTTACTTTAGACTGAAGTAAATTAGCAGAGCTGTTTTGGAGAAGGAAATACTCAGTTTTGTTCCTGCTGTTAGAACTGTTGATGGACAAAACATCACTTTCTCAAGACATGGGCTCATCTGAAAGTGCATAGAAGAGAAGACCTGAAAACAGAGCTAAGGAATAATAATAAAAAAAATTAACTGCAAAAAAAGGCTACTTACATTTATGGGATTTTTTAAAATAGTATTTAGATGGAAAGCTGATTCCCCATTTTTGTCCATGCTAGTATTTTTTCTCAGGCTATCTCAAATTTCAGGAGTTAAGAGGAGAAAAAAAATCTTGCATTGCACCAGATATGCCAAAGAAATGCAATACAATCTGATTTCACTTCTTTCTCTCATGCTTGAATGTGCTCATTTTTGCTTACAAAAGGAAAGACACAAAAGAATTGTAAGAAAAGGAATCAGATGGTGCCGCCCGATACTGTTTCACAGTTAAAACGTGAAAACAAGACCAGCTTCTTCTGCCGACACTCAGGTCTCAAAAAAGGGTTATTATTCTTTTTAAAGGGAATTCTCTTAAAGGGAAATCGCTCCAAATTTAATCAAAAGCACCATTTATTATAACTGAGCAGAGCAGTTGCCACCCGCTGCCAAGAGCCCTGCCGATGCAAGCAAAGCTGCAGAGGCAGTGTGCCTTTTGCCCAGCTCTTTAGCAGCACCAGCTCCCAGATTCCCTCTCTGGGTCTCCTACTGTGCTACAGCCTTTGCAGACAGACTCTAAGGAGAGGCCTATTTTGTTGGGGTCTCATTGTTTAGCTATCCCCTCCTTGGATGATGCATGACCTTGAAAAATTTCTCCGTTGCTATTCCCTCCTTTGCCTTCCAGAATTTAGCAACATTCTACTTTGCTGAGGTCAGGGTGAAGGCCAAGAAAAGCTGTGGTCATCATCTAGTCTGAATGCTTTGTGCCTTTCTAACCTACTGGCAAAATAACATCTTAGCACAAGTGGAAGGAGACACACTTGGGAACGATTGTTATTTTTAAGTTCTGTCTTGGCAAACAGCCACTTGCAGCACTCAGTGTTTGCCACATCGGAAAAATCTACATCAGCTCCCTGCAACCAAACTAACACCAGCCTTGCCGTCTGGTTCAGCTAATGGGGACCTGCCATTACAGGCTCTCCTGCAGTTTCTCTCATGGTTAAGTCTCATCCTTCTGGCTTTAATCCTCAAATCCCAAGCAGAAGATGAAACAAAGGAGAACTTGCTGCAGAATGTGTCCGGGCACAGCTGGCAGGTCCCACACCCAGGCCGATGGGGCAGCTGCTCCTTCACTTGGCAGAGCCAGCTGCGGGGCGTGGGACACCATGGCACATCACTACCTGACACAGCTCCCCTGAAGCCAAGTGCCAAATTGTAGCATCATCCCAGCTGCCATTGAGAGGAAGCTGGTTTACTCTTTTGCTATATATCAGCTTCCCAGTTTGCAGCTTTCAATGGGCTTCAGCAAAATCAGGGTCTGACTTGCCTCATAAGCCTTGCACTCTCAGCTAAAAGGGAGCCCATCCCTCACATTCATGCATCAAGCAAAGGCACAATATCCTAATGGATCCAGAAAACTTGAAGCCTAGACTTTGCTCATCTCTGTTGATGTGGTTTATAAACCTGGGTGAGTTACAGAGCTTATCTGAGAAACAGAAAGCATTTGAATGGTTACTTCTAGCCACTTCCATAAGCTCTCAGATGAAAACCTGTCGATGAAAACATCTCGATGAATGGGGCTTTATGCAGCTTGTGGTTATCTGAATAATCCTTAATACCAGCTCCCTCTTCCTGCCTGATTTCTGCTGTGGTTAAGAAGCCTAAAGTAGTAAGATTAAGAAGCCTAAAGTAGCAAGAAATGTGCCCTAAAGCAGTCAACTAAGGATCCTAACTTAATGGGAACATCTGCAAAGGACTGAGAGCTGGAAAATTAGCTTTGCAATACTGGCTGCTGCATCTCGAGGCATAAAGGGATTGCTCCCAGACAGGAGGCAGCAAGTGGGAGCAAAACCAGCATATCCTACTGCCCCAGCTTGTAGGGCAAAACCCCAGCACAGCTTCAGCCAGGGAGATTAGCACTATCCTGAAGTTGCTCTAACACATGCTGGGAAACAGGCCTTGCTTTCCCATCCCAGCAGACCTGTGAAAGACAGCAAAGTACCCCAGAGCCAGATGTCTCCACTGTAAACACAGCCTGCCCAGAAGAAAGGCTACTCTAGAACAAGCTCCAGGAGGACCACCACTCTTCCTTTCCACAAGGAATAACAGCAAGATAAACCCCCAACCCAGCACCCTGCCCTCCAGCAGGGCCTGAAAGCTCGTTGAACACAGCTGGGGGCATCCCACCAGCCCTTAGCCCTTCCTCCTCTGCTCTTCTCTCACAAAGTCAGAAAAACAGTATGAAGCAAAAGACACCCAAGTGAAATTCCTTGAACTTTTTTGATGTAAAATGCCTACAGGAGCAGTAGCTTGCCATGGTGAAGTAGGATATTCTGAAAATCCAGATCAGAGGAAAATCCTGTCCTGAAGTTCAGGAGGGCAAGAGTTACACCAGAAATTCTAAAACCCATTTCTTTGCCCAGATGATGCCTTGAACATAAACTGTCAAAGTCATTACTCAGACTTTATTATCAGGGCTATGTTTTCTTTATTCTTTTAATATTCCATATGCTGGTCATATAATACATTTCTTTGTATTTCTCTTCCCTTTTATTCTCTTTGTTTGTTCCATTCATGACTTATCACCTTCTAGTGGCAATTTAATTATCGGATCTATATTATTAGTATCTTTTTTTTTTTAGAATATAATAAAAAAGTTCAGTACAAAACACTGCAAGTAATTCAATTTCCATCAGTGAGGAAGGAAGTTGGATGCATTCAATGAAAGGGAGGAGAGTACCTGGCTATAACATTTTTAATAAAAATATAATAGCACTTTGTACTTTTTAGCATCTTCTATTTGGAGAACTTTGTGGCTTCATAATCCTTAATATTGCTTAACTTTTCCATTGCACTTTTCATCTATAGCTTTCACAGCACTTTCTGAAGGTGAATCAGTATTAGCCTCTCTATTTTGCACCAAGGGAAAAAATGTGAAAGCCAATACAATCCAGCCGGCCAGGGTTACAATTGAGACGAGATCCTAGGCCTCCTGGAGCCCCTGACTGAAGCCCTTACCATTGGACTGTGCTGTCCTTCAACATGAAGTGCTGCTCATCTCTTTCCATGAGTGATGAACAGCCCCATCTCCTTCCCAGATCTCCTTCAGTTGCCCACAAAAGCTGAGGGTCCCTTAGTCTTGTGTCTGCTTTTGTGCATTCTGCCTTGTCCAATCCAAATTACACTGTGTATTTCTCCAGGCAGAGCCTGATCTCTCTCTGGGGTGGGAGAGCTTCAGAAGCGCTTGGTGCAACGGGAAACAAAAGCACCTCAACCGCAACAGTCCCGTAAAGACTCACTGAAATGTCTCATTTTGCTCCTTAATCACCTGGGACAGATCCCTGGTTTTAAATCCTGTCTGAAAAGTCAGTTTCTCTAGAATCAAAGAATCCCAGATTTGATTGACCAGATCTCCAGTGACTTGAAGGAGGTGACTAGGGGACAATAGTTCTTGTCTAGTACAAGACACTAAGCCATTAAGTTGCATATTTGACATAAAAACAGTGAAACAATTCTTCTTTTCATGTGGAGCTGAGCTTCAGGACAGAGGGTACCGTGGATGCTGGAAGTTTACAAGGGTGCAAAAGATTGTCTGGAGAAATCCAGAGCAGCAAAATCCCCCAAGAGCTGCTAAGAACAGAGGTGCCACCTTGGGCTCAGAAACTCCCAGAACAACAATCAATCTGGTGCAGTGTTTGAAGGAGGGTAATTATGTGGCTTCTCTCCTGTTTCCTTGGCATCAGCTACTGACCAGAACCAGAGGTGAGGTGCTGGGCTCACATTGCACTTCTCAGCAAGTGTCATGCCAGGTAACCTGGAGAGAATAGAGCTGTTTGATAGTCCAGATGTGCCACGCTTTGCACCACACCTGTGTGACATGGAGCTTACTTCTCAGGACACTCTATTTGGAGAAACCCTCTATGCAAGGTAAGATCTACCTTTTGCAGGCAGATTCCTGTGCCTACGTAGTGGCTCCCTGACTTTTCCATGGGTGTGAGGATCCTCTGGATAGGGCCTATGGAACCATACCCTGAGCAGGATCAATTTATTTTGTAATGCATTCTTTTCAATTTCCTTTCTTCCTAGTAAAACTCAAAACTGCTCTTTAAGAATTAATGTCTCCAAATAATGTTTATGGTACTTCAAACTGGCTTTTTTGCCACCTCTAACTTCTTCCTTAAATAGGTAAGTTCTTGCTTTTCCTACTCATAAAGACAGTTCTGCTCCTGAGGCTCCAAATGCAACAGTCAAAATGACAGAAGATATTATTTTCTGATCCGTAAAGTGTTTAGAGAAAGAGTTTTCCTTATTTTGCTTCTTCTTTAAATATCAGTCAGTTTTCTTTTTCTGTAGATCAAAGCTTTCATGGCCTGTTTTTTTTGTTTGTTTGTGCATCTGTTTCTTAGGGTCAAAAATTATTTACAACACAATAGAGAAAAAGAAATCACCTTTTCTTTCCCTTTTGCTTTTTAAATTAAACCACTAAAAACATTTTTGGTTCCAAAATTATCACCCAAACTCAAAACACTCACAAAAATGATGTGGGAAGAAAGACAGAAAAAAACCAAATAGAAACACATCCATGGGACTAGCATGTGTGTAGCAGACTTTTTTTTTTAATACTAGGGAATTATTGTATCTGCGAGCCAAAACAACAGCACTCCCTCATGCCAACTCCAGCTGTTCCTCCCTTGTAAAATTTATGAGCTGTTTTCAAGAGCTTGATTAGATCTTGTGATGGAACTTCAGTGTAGCCACGAAGATATTTTTAATTGCTTCAATGTTGTCAGGTTTCCCTGTGACACAAAGTGTGCTTTTAGCTGGCTGATAAGAAAGCAAACTCCTTGAGACCCCAGCCTGCTGGCTCACCGAGCTGAAGTGAAAAGTCCAGCCAGACTTCAGATCTACTCCAAATCCTTGCTGGGAACACCAGCAAACAGGCTGACAAAGGCAGGCTGAAATAGTTTTAAGCAAACAAGTACATTAGTGGGAGATTTCGGTATCTTATGTTCTCCACAGAGCTCTAAGTGGTGCCTTGCAATGTAGGCAACTGCAGAGTCAGTTCTCGTGTCCTGTGAGGGATTCTGCTGAGCCTGAGGCAGGGTACAGCAGCCTGGCACCAGTCCAGAACTTCTGGCCTCACTATCTTTTGGTTGTGATGTAAAAGTGACATCCTGAGCATGTTTTGCTGGTAGAAGTCTTCTAGCAAGTATTGTGAAAGCAAGAATTTTATGTCACCTAATCAGCATTCAGATTTCATAATTATAATTCTATGTCTGTTTCTTCCCTTAGGAAAGACTCAATTATTTAAAAAATCCTAGAAAAGACCATGGCTTTTCTACAGACAGAACATGCAGCAACACCGTCAATTCTGGATAGGCTGTCCAAAGCAACTGGAGTTAAAGCTAGATATTGCCAGGTTCAGCTAGCTGGAGCCTATTAGCTCAAGTACTCCACCCTCAATACATGCTTGAAGCCACCAGAAACAGAAAGAAGTACAGATGACATGAATTATGCAGCCACTAACTAACAAGGCCTGTGTCATTTCTGAGCTTGTGGTTTTATATATTTTCATGCCACAGAGATCTCAAACCTCTAAGCATCTCAAGACTTGTAAGACAAAAGCCTTAAAATGTCTGCCAAGGACTCACAATAAAGGACATAAAAACTTAAAGAGAAAATTGGAAAAGCAGTGGGATTATTAATTGCTACCTTTTAAGCAAAGCTGTTCGTACTATTAAGACCTTTTGTGGCTTGACATTTGTAGACTTGGTAAATTAGAGCCATAAAAGAAATTGGCCTCTCTAGACACAGGCAAAATCAGGTGTAATACCAAGGGTTACTAGTTAGATCATGGTCCTTCAGCATATTGAAGATTAAAAACCTTGAGGGTTGTGCTTCCATCCCCACTTTGGCTTATCAGGAGACATCCCCCCATGAGGCACAGGCTGTCCTGGAGCAAGTGATGCTGTTAGTTACCAGGTCAAAGGACTCACGTGGCAAGTAGGAAAATCATGACTTTATCCTCCCTTCTCCTTTTAGATGATTCACATTTGTAGGAGTGCAAGGAGCAATCAGCCCCTCTTTCTTGCCTGTCAAACCATAAAGCGTCTAATACAAATCACTGTTAATATTTCACTCGAGTTCAGTAGACTTTGGAGCCAGCCCCAGGCTCAGACTTAGCATGTCTTTTTGGAAGCTCAGTATCTGATTATTATTAAGATGTGAGAGGCTCCTGTGAAGCAGAAGCCTTAGGATTCCTGTCGAAATGAGACTTGAAGCAGCGAAAGGAAGGAAAACTGAATCTGCTGGGCGGCATCCTGCCCTACACTCAGGAAACTCAGCACTGCTTCAGGAACAGAGGGCAGATATGGAAGGGATGTGCTCAGGTGACTGGAGATATTTCAGCATGATATCACATAGCCTGCAGTTCCCAGTGCAAGCAGCACACAGGAACTTGCTTTTTTCTGGGATCTCAGTTAGGGGTAAGCTCTGATGCTGTGCTTTGCATTTGTTCTGAACTGTGGTGGTGGTGGAGCATCCTCTGATCTGCCTTGTTATTTAGACAACATAAGGCATAAGAGAGTCAATGGCATCAGGTTGTGGAAGTTGTTTTTACACTTTCTTACACTATGTGTAACTTGGATTGACCTACAAAATTACCTGAAGGAGTGGAAACTAATAAGAAACTCTTAAGCCACTTCTTTTTTCAGTCTCCATCCTCTCCCACCACGGAAAGGAACTGGCAAGCCATATGTTGTCTCAGACATCAGAATACCTCATGCTGGTTGAGGGTACATGGTGTTTCCTGTACCCTTCCTAATGACTGGAGCTCTCCCAGTTCTCACTGATGCTTGGAGTTGTTCCTCATTGCCACTCAGGGTGTCATCTCTGTGGTTTCCCACTGTTGCTGGCAGGACGTAAAGTCCAATAGCTTGAGACCAAATGTTAGCACATCTTGTAAAAATGTAGTATTTTTGAGAATGAATAAGAACACCAGATTATGGATTGTGTGTGTGTTTGCAAGACTTTGTTTTTTAATAGCTTTTATTGATATAACTTGATATAACTGAAAATTCAGTCTGGACTGCTGATTAGAACTTTGACCACTGCACTAGTAGGGTCTGTCCATAGCTGCTTGGTCTTTTGCTATCAGTCTTGACTCTGCCCAAAGGTGGGGTGAGCTGTTTTGGAGTCTCCAATGAGTGGTGGCATGTGAACTCAACACAACATGGATCCTTCCTAAACTAGATAATTACAGTATCATGGTGATTGGAAACAATGACCCTTGTCCTTATATAAACCCACAGAAAAATCCATCAGTATCCTCAGAAAAGACTGGGATAGACACATGGAGAATCTGCTTAAGCCTAATGCAGTCACATTAGTGGGATGCCAAAATGTAACCTGCATGCCATGATCATTTTAACCCCAAGAGGATCACGAATCCTGTGTGTGCTCAGCCAAAGAGGCAGAGCTCTCCCACTGGCGCCCTTTGAGTTACACAGGTGGATGGCAAAGCAAGGAGCAGAGAGCCAGTGCTGTCTTTCCTCTGAAAGAAGGATTAACAAAGAGTCTGTCAGTAGGAGCCTGGGAGTGAGAGATCCCCATAATGGCAAAGCAGTGAATAGCATGTGTTTAAAGAGCCCATAATCCTATATTTACACAACAGTCCTTAATGGCTCATTCAGAGCCATTGCAAAGAACCAAGTAAATAGTGTGGTTAGAAAGTCTGTTACTTTATATTTACTCACTAGACCGTCTGCTGTGGGAGCTGTGAATGTCATGGAGAGCTAAAAGGAGCATTCTTTTGATTTTTTTTTATTATTTTTTTTTGGCTATGAAAAGCTAACTAATAATGATGCTGAAAACCACTTTCAATAGCAACTATACCTTCACTTTGCACCAGTGGAGAACAACCATTAGCACACTTTGTCAAGGAAAGGGATGCATTTATCATCACCTGGAGGCTTTTCATAGAGGCTGGATGTACTCTAAAAGATATGCTCTTTCTCAACAAGACGTTATTGAACTCAATAGCACTCACCTGTGTGGCGGGAAAAATTCATTCCTGTCACTGCAAGAACTACTGGGAAGGCATAAAATGGTCTATTTTACACATATTTTATACAAATAGTCTCTTCTGGCTTTAAAATATGCTACATTTGAGACTGGACACTAAATTTATTCTCTCAAATGTTTATTCATGTAAACAATCAAATCTTCATTAAAGTCAAAATTATGCACACAAATCAGAGTGAAGCAGACAGCTGATTAGCATGTGAAATGAAGGTGACATTAAATATTTAGAGATTTGCATAGCAAATAATTATAAATCCAAAGTTAGTGGCGAGTTATGAAATAGACTGTAAAGATCTGACAAAGTCCACTCAAATAAGAAAAATTCACAGAAGCAGCCTAGTATTTTAGATCCCTGAATCATTATTCAATATCCTTTCTGAACCTTAATTAACTGATCCTCAAAATTCTCATGAGGCAACAGCAAGCACTGGAATGGAGCAAATAATTAATAAGTAATCATTTATGCAATGAATTTTTCTTGTTGTTTGTGATTGTCTACAGAGATCATTAAATCTATTTATTATACACAATGACTCACACAATTTTGTCAATAATACTTTGTTTGCAAATAGTTTAAAATTTGAAACTAGAAGGAAGAAGGCAGGAATCCTGCATGCTTATTACTGTTTCCTGAATAATTACTAAAGCCATGAGATCAGCAAGGGATGACTGTGAATTAGGAACCTAATATTTAATAATTGAATGTGTAATTTTAAATTTCTCTTCAGTAAAAAAATTAGAACCTACTATCTAAAGAAAAAGGTCTTTTTTTTCCTTATGTTATAGGAAGTGACAAAACGTAGTTCAGATGCTGATGTGTGGTTAAACATGTGCCCAGAGTTGGTGACATATAGGGTGGCTGCATCCATGCAGGAGAAGGGGATGAGGCTGGAAGCACACACTTTCCTGAGCCTTTACATGTCTGGGGATCTAAACCTTAAATCCACTACTGCTACATCAATGCCACCTTGTTCAAACAGATCTGATGAAACTTCACACTGATGTAATCTGCTGTTTCCTTCCTCCAAGCACTCGTGCTACTGAGGTCTGAGAAATAAATTGTGCCATGAGAATAAAGGGAAATAGATCAAGCATATGTCAAATTGACATTTCCAATCAGAATGGAATAAGTTTTTGAGAGCCAAAAATATAATGTGGAAAATCCAGTTTAAGTAATAAAATTATTGATGACTGGGGAGATGGAGGCACGGGCCAGCAGTGAGGAGCCAGCAATTACAAACCAGGATTTTCCTGTGGAGAGATCCAAATTTTGTCAGACTTCATCCAGTTCAGGGAGAGCAAGGCTATGCCTTCCTCTGTACAACAAAACCTCAGCAGTATTGCTGGTGTTCTCCCAGGGTACTCTTCACAGAGAGCAAGCACTTTCCTACTGCAAAAGTGCATTTCTGCATTGACTTTTGTAACACATTAACACAGGAGCTGGGCTGTAAGTACATACAGGGTCTGTGATATTGGATATTGCATTTGGATAGCATCCCTCTCCTCCTCTTTGCTGTAGCACTCAGTCCTGTTTTTCCCACTGCACCTCTGTAGCTCCAAACTCTAAGGGATAATTTCAGTCTGGATGTGTGATCTTTTCTCAGGACTGCGAGCGGGGCTGTGTGTATTTGTGTAAAGGACTCCTATCTCTAATTTGAGCCTTGCCACTCTTAAAGGATTCTTCTCATTTTAACAGAGGGAATGTGATTAGAACAGTTGTTTCTGAAGCTTTTTATTTTTCTTTTTTAGTATATCCTATTCCTTCTGCTGCTTTGTCTTTTGCTTCTGAGCTGACATCAAAGGTCTCATCTTTAAGTGCAGGCAAAATGCCTCCATCAGTCCAGACCAGGCTTGGGGGCAAGTGGGCACCCATGTGCAAGGATGTACACGAGCAAATCCTGGAGTGAATCCTCCAATCCCATGGGTCCTGGTGGCTTCATCTCATTTCCCTGTGTTTTTCAGTCCTGTCAAGATACTGGCTCTGTTACATCTGGGGTTTTTCACCCTGTTGCTTTAACTAATTAAATGTTTTAAGATGCCACGATGAAAGTTATATAGACACAAGCAATTTTTATGAACTGGTAGCATTAATTTAAACTTGATTCCAGCAGAGCATGCCATGATGTTTCAGGCTATTAGCCCATCACTAATACAGACTATAGAATAGTTAATACCAGTCCATTCAAATCCAAGACATATTTTGATTTGCTGAATAGCTTTAATTCTCCCAAAGCTGATCAAATAATAATAACAACTGTAACAATAACAATAAAGGCAATTCCAGTGTGATTGGCTAATCTGATGGTTTTGCTCCCAGTTTATTTTTAATTTCTGGCAGCAGTGATATTGGAAATTAAAAAGCTCTCTTGACACTCGAGTGACTCGAATCTCAGACCAGATGAAATGAGGTGACTGAAGCAGCTCTGGGCCTTTTATTCTCTCCCATCATTATCACAGCTAATAAGAAGAAACTGTGAGGCTGCCCAGCAGTGAAGGCTGAGGACTTTCCTCCCCCCACACTCCCTCTTTTTTCCTTTTTGTGCCATCCAAGATAAAGTACTAATTATCAGGACAGCTCAAGCTCATTTGTAGGAGGAAGGGAATTGAATGCTGCTTCAGTGAAAAGACTTAGCTCCTATGTGCCCTTGGGCAGGAATCGAGGTACTTTGGTGATTTAAGCATCCAAATTAAAACACCTTGAAGTGACAGGCAAGACATCCCAATGGACTTGCTCCTAGGACCTCTGCTCTAGCTCTTGTTGCAAGGTGCAATGGGAAAAAAACCTATTTCACCCAGATCACCACGTATGGACAGGTCTTTCAGATGAGACACAAAAACTTGGGCCTTTCTTTGTTTTGGGCAGCCAAAATGGAAAGCTCTGAAGTGTAGGTTTACCCTTGGACACAGGGAGGTGTGGACTGCAAATTCACACAGTATTTGGTAACAAATGACTTGTGTGGAGGAGCAATTGGATTGAAAGTCTGGGGATGAACAAGACTTCAGCCTGGTTCAGTCTGGAAAGAGCACACTGTTATTCACACGTGGTGTGAGGGCACTCTCACTGCTGTTAGGGCACAGGAAGCACAGAGCAGTGCAGGCTCCTCCGCCTGAGTCACTCTTTATGGGCGTTTGTCCCACCCCTTTTAAAAGACCCCCAATGATGGGGATTCTGCAAACTGTCTGGCATTCTCTTCCCTATCTAAAACACCTACACTGACAGTGGTAGGAACACCAGAAAGAGGACTGTGATTTTGCAGCAGGCTCAGCATTAAGTAAAGATTACCCCCACATCACTAATGCACTAACTCTGGAGCTGCTGAGGGAGTCCACAGTGGGAATTTAGAATGGGGGTTTGTGAGAGGGGCCTCAAACTCCTTTCTGGCACAAGGAGGATGCCAGCACCTTCTCTGCTCCATGGGTCCATGTCCTGCCATGCTCTGTATAATCAGGCAGCATCCACTAAGTGAATAAAAGGAGTGTTTGGGCCACAAGTCTGTCAAACCCAGGAAATAATTAATTTGAAATAAAATACAGCGTTTTCATTGCAGGTGTTAAAGTGCTTTATCATCAGGAATCTGTGTCTGCCATGTCCCAGATAAATTCTGGGAGAGGAGCAGAGCACTGTGCTCACAGGCTGCCCCATCATCTGTTTTGTTAATGGCTCCATCGCTTGCCCACCTGGAGAAGATGATGCTCACCATGCATCAGGAGGACAGCTGAACGTGACTTACAGGCTTGGATGCCAGAGGAGAACCATTCCCACTTCCTAACAGAGTCCCAGGAGAGAAAACACTCAGCTCTTCCACTTCCACCTGTGAGTGAAAAAAGCAACATGGAACTTTGTTGATTGCTCACAATAATTGTCACTGGCAAGGGCAAGAATAGGACAAGTGGGGAGTAATACTTTTGCAGTACACTCTCCCATCGAGATGCTCAGGACTCCCCAGGACAGTGGCACTTCTTAGCTTTTCTAGTCTTCTAGGCATTTAATACTTCCTTTTCCACTAAATGTCACCGAGGAAGCTTCACCTTCACAATCCTGCAAGTGTTTTGGAGTCGTGGTACACACTGGGTGACATGTGATGTCTTTTATCCAACGCAGGACTAAAATACCAGATGAGAAGCGTGTTTTCCTTGCCAGGGCTGTCCAGGAGCCCTTTCACATCTGAGGGGTTGGGGTTTGGGGCGAAGGATGGCTGCCATGCCTGGCAGAGGACAAGCTGGTAAATGAATTTCAGACTAATGGAGGTGGGTGTTAAATATTTGCTGTACTTGAGCAGGACGGCCTTTGTCACTAATTACCAGGAGATGTTAAAGGAGATGGGATCTATTTAAACCTCATTGTTTGCCATTAAAGCACAGACTCTCTTACTTCTTTTCTGGTCTAAGCAGCTAATACATTTCAAGCAATAGCAGAAGGGCTTGGTGGATTAATTACTGTCCTTGGAAATAAAAAGTGATTTAATTTAGTGCATGTAAATGTTAGGGAAGGGACAGAAACAAGCAGCCACTGGCTTGTGAGCCAGATCAGAGTTTGGCTCCACATACAAAGAGATTCTTCAGACTCAGCTCTGGCCTGAGGGAGAGAAGAGGCCGTGGGATGTGCCAGGCAGGGGAATCTCAGGCATCCCTTGCTGGTGGCCTTCCTGGTAGCCCCAAGTTCTCCCTGCAGCACCTGCCATCCACCCTCAGGATTTCCACTCCAGCACCGGGGGAAACATCAGGTCCTTCAGTCTTAAAGAAAAGCCTGGTGACTGCAGAGACATCTCTACCCATTTCTCACTACCTCGATCCTTTCAATACCGTGTGAATTGTATGGCCCTTGGCAGTTGAGTAGATGGGTGAATAGACAATACTAGCTGTACTATTAACTACAACTCAGTAACTATAAGGATTCCTTGGCCCTTTCCCTGCTGCTAAAAGTACAACACAGAAAGGCATAAAACACTGCAGAGGATTTCTTCCCAGCTTTAATGTCTGTGGTGCCATTCAGCCTGGCACCCGGAGTAACACAGGGCACCCATCTGCATCAAACCCCATCTGGAAGTGCCTTGTGGCTGCCGACTCAACGAGCCCCTTGCCCAGAGAATCGTGGAGGCTCAGGGAATACAGACAGGCTGTCAGCCTTCACTGTTCCATGCTGGTCTCTTTAGGTTCCACAAGGAAATATTGTGCAGTGACACCCTTATTGGCCCTGGATGAATCAGATTAATTATTCCAATGAGAAACCTCCCCTAGCAAGTAATTTTCCTGCTCAGTGCACTTTGTAAATATGAACTGCCTCTTCCAAAATCTTCCTGTGAATGAACAGAAAATCTTTTTTTTTCCAGAAAGGAAACTGAGGCATTGGGAAAGGTAAATGACATGTCCAGAGCACAGGAAAATGTGTATAAATGAAACAAGAACAGTTTTATCAACATGCTTATGAGAATGGGAAAATTATAATTACAGTAGATGATGTGGCAGATTTTTCCAATGTAGTGTGTGAAAGAGCAATTTTAAAACACTCTCTATCTGAAATTCTCGAGTGTTTTCCAGCAGAGGAGGGAAGCCCTGAACAGCACATCTAACTGTCTGCACACCAAACCTGTTTTTCTCAGTTGCGTCTTGCAGATCCATTAGAAATAGTCCATGAACTCCCATAGATCCCTGCTGCAGAGATTAGGAAACACTGTAGATAGAACATTTCCATCATAGCGGGAAAGAAGATGTTAGAAAAATTGGTTTTAATCCAATGCAGAACAGGAAAACATCTGATTTCCTAGCTGTCCACCAAGCAGAATGCCCAGCCAACTTTTTTTTTTAATTTAAATTTTATATTACAATAGAAAAAGGAAACACTGTGCCAAAAAATAAAGACATATTTCTATTAGTGCTAAGAAGTAACTACTCCTGGGATTTTAATGAAGGGATGCAAAAAAGAACGGCAGAATTTCCAGCAGCACATCTATGGAAACAGGTTTTATTGGCATAAGTTACTAGTCTACTTTATCTTTATGCATTTCTATATGAAAGTTAAACCATGCATATATGAAATTTACAGGGGAAAAAAATAAATAAAAACCTCTACATATGTTACAAGCACGAAAAATTTCAACACTTGAAAATTTGCCGAACAGAAATTTTTCTTTCACCTCAATTTAGATTTTGCCTGGAAGAAGACGCTGACATTTCATGGACCCCAAGAAATTTTGGTTTTGACTGAATGCTGTTTTTCAATAGAAAACAATATTGGTGTAGAGGTTCTAAGCAGCTCCAATCTCGAATCAACATTTGCAGCCCATAATTAGAGACAGGAAGCCTACAATGGCTTAAATAACTTCCTAGAAGTTAAACGATAGAAGGCTTGGAGAAGGCATCACAAAGCCTGATGTGACCGTGTTTGCCTACAAGAAGCACAAACAGGTTAAGAGAAAGCATCAGGTCAGGGATTTTGAAGGGTCAGCTCAGCGGTGCCAGCATCCCATCAGGATTTGATATTCAACCAGACTCAAACTGCGGAAAACAGACGGTGTGAAGGTCAAGGCAGTCAGGATCAGCAGGATGAGATCAGCATGAGTAAACCATCCTCTTGCAAGCAACCTTACCCCAGGACAAGCCTGCCCTGCCCCTGAGGATATTTCACAATGTCAGGGCAAGAGGTGATATCAGGATTGTGAGCATTCACGGGGGATCACCTGGGAGGGAATGGGGCGGGAGGAAGGGGCAGTCCAGCACTCACACAGATCAGTGGAGAGGTAAAGTCCTGGGCTGTAATCCTGGTGGCAAAGATGTAACTGAAAAGTGGATTGAGTTGCTAAAGGTACCACTGTTGTGTATTGCAAAACAAAAGGAAAGATTGGGGAAACACATCTCCCAGTTTTATGTTCTCATAGAATCATAGGATCATTTAGGCTGGAAAAGACCTTTAAGGTCAGTGAGTCTAACCATTAACCCAGCACTGCCCAGTCCACCGCCAACCCATGTCCCTCAGTGCCACATCTACACAGTTTTTAAATTCCTCCAGAGACTGTGACTCCACCACTTCCCTGGGCAGCTTATTCCAGTGTTTGACAACCTTTTTGTGAACAAATTTTTCCTGATATCCAATCTAAATCGCCTCTCCCATCACTATTATTTCTCCTTTCCAAGGACTTTTATCTTGCCCCTTACTCCTAAAATAAACACAGGAAACTTTGTATCAGTCTGGTGTCTGCTATTTTACCCGGATTAAGGAGGCATAGCTGTGGGCTTCACCCCTGGGAGCCTTCTGTTTGCAGGAGAGCTGGGAGAACTTTTTTCCCAAGGCAGAACTGAAATGAGGATCTTCTCCCGGATGAGCCACAAAGCAGCTTACTCCAGACGAGCCAGGAGGAGCTGAGTGGAAGTGTCTCCCAGCTGGAAGTCTCTCTTAGCATCTATTACAGCAGCAGGGTTATCTTTGCTGCTGAAAGGAGATGTTACTGTGAGCTATGACAAACTCATTGAGTTTTACAACAACACTGGAAAACTAACTGCAATGAACTTAGAAAGGATGCTTGGGGAATGCTAAGCCAGTCCCTTCTTGCCTTTAGCTTTGCACCACTCATTAGACCTTGCTCTAAGGCATGAAGCAGGAGATGGAATTGAGCACATGTGCTCACACCAGCACATGCACATTTTTTATTTTTATAGGCTTGCTCACAAGGGTATGGCCATTCAGGGGTACTTTATTTTAGTGAAGAATTTGGAATACTGAGTTGACTGGAATTGAAAGATGGAACAAGATGCTCCACTAGCATTTTCCTGAAGTCATCAGAGAACAATATCAACAGGCACATGTAATCCTCAGCATTTTGCAGCAAATCAGCCCACTAATGAGAAAAAACACACGTGACCAAAGGAGTGATTGCAGCTCAGGTTTCTTGGCTTTGAAACTGCCTTTCGAGCTACATGAAGAAAGAGTTGTAGCTAGCAGAAACACTACTTCACCAACACTCTCCCAAAGCTCTGAGACAGAGGCGAGACCTTTACTTGACAAATAGTCACTAGAGGGGTATCACCACTCGTTTAATTAAGGGGTAAATTTATGCTGGCAGACTTCGGAGGAGGCCTGGCAAGGACACTGCTTATGCTCCAGAGAGATATTCAGGTACCTACACACAGGCATTGTAGACAGCACATAGTGGCAGAGATGCCTGGCAATGGTGGGTGGAAGTGATATTGGGAACCCATGGCAGCTGGAGGCAAGGTGGGATTGCTGAAGGTCTTTTAAATGTCACTGTGTTTCACAGCCTACCCTGCTCACCATATAACTCAAAAATGCTGAGGGGAGCTCTGTGCTCACAGCAGGCAGTGCTGTAGGTTGATGGAATGCACTAGCAAGGACAGGTTCTGCTCCTGACACACCCTCTTCAAGAGGTCTCCCGAGAGGGGAAGGCAGGCCAAGGTCTAGCCTGCAGCTTGTATCATCCAGAAAACAAACAAACAAAAATAAAAATAATAAAAGCAAATCCACAGTGGCAAGGTGAACAGCAGGAGCTGGAGCACCTGCATTGCTGGAAATCTTGCAATAGCTGCAACTGCCCCGGAAATTTATTTCATTCCTTTCACAGTTACTTTTTAAGAGGGAAATTGAGGACCTTATTGTTATTTATTATGATCACAGCTAGATCTTCAGAGATTTCCTTAATTAGCATCATTAGACACACAGCTTAATCTTAAAATCCTGGGCTTGTCAGCATGTCAAATTAAAACTTTGGTTTTTTTGCTCTCTTCTATATGCTGGGTTGGAGAGTGTGTGAAGGAAAACTGGGGGTCTCCTGACAGTTTCAGAGAGTGTGGGAATCTGTCTTTAATCTTTGATGACTAGAGCAGCATATGCAGAGTGGATGAGTGAGAAGAGTCAGTTCTGTGACAGAGAGGGAAACCAAGGGTCATTGCATTTAAAAGCAGACGTATCCTTTTTCACACCAGATGAGCTGAGCATACAGGCTGCTGGCTCCCCCCCAGCAAGAGATTTCTCAAGCCCTCCAGGAATAATGGGGGGAAAAAAACTGCTCCAGCTAATGAACACTGAATTCCAGCAGAAAGAAACCCTACAGAAGTATCTGTGACATCCACATTAATAGCAAAGGAGTTAGTTGTGATTGATGCTATTCCAGTGAACACTAAAGGAATTAATAATGATTAGGGCCATTATTTTAAAGCATTACCCCCAAAAAAAACCCAAAGGGAAAACAATTAGATGTCTTCAGTGGTTATCTTTCACAGTATACTTACTGCAGTGATCAGACACGATATTATGCCTATTAATCAACAAAATGATGGAAAAGGATGTAACTCGTGTATATCCATGAGACAGTCCTTAGCAGCACATACCTTATTTGCTAGTCTGCTTATGAGTCTGCTGCTGGCACAGATAGATACATTGAGGTTTTTTTTGTTTTCATAGCAGTAGAAGGTGCCTCATGAGCTTGGAAACAGGTGGAAGAGTTGTTCATTAAAATGAAGAAAACAAATAAAACCACCCACACTTAGGGATTTTGCATTCATAGATCATATGACCCTGTTTATCTCCACTGAGTGTGAGGGAGGGCAACCAAAAGCAGATCTTTCTACTTAATGTTTTGGGGTTTTTTACCTTGTGTGCTCCCAGCCCAGTAAGATCAGTTCTTTATCAGCAGTGAAAGGTTGTGATGAGCCTTATCACTATATTGCAGGTGAGGAAACTGAGGCTCTGAAACGTCATGAGGTTTTCCTGAGGTCACACACTAATCAGTGCAGAGCCAGAGGGAAATCCTGATTTTTGGCACTCTGCATTAACCACTGAGTTAATAATCTCTCTTTTGTTCATCTGTGGTGCGTTGATTCACTTCTATCATCAATGGGTCATGACCCAACATCATTGCTCATATGTGTCATGGTCTTGCAATGCAAAATGAGCTTTTAGTAATTCATCTGAGCCTAATGGGTGGGTTCAAACACAGATACCAGCTGGGAGAGAGCTACAGGGTGCAATCCCTCTCCCATGCTCCCCACCCCGTGCAGAAGAATCTTGCAGTGACAGCAGGCCAGCCTCAGCTGGAAGGGAAGCAGAGCATTCCTGTGCCCAGCAGCACCAGCAGGTACAGGCTCATGCCCAGCTCAAGCCTGGCTGAAGTTAATAGTTCATATGGTTTATATTCCTTCAGTGGGCTGTCTGGCTAGGTCAGGTTGGAAGGAAAGACGATGGAAAAGTGGGATTGACCAGTAATTGGATGTATCTGCATTTTCCCAGGCAGGGACAGATGACATTTTGCTATAACTAAAACCACACCATGCCAGAAGATAAATAATCACATCAGCATCTCTATTCTCTTTCAGGAGGTAGTTACAGTCACCATACCCATATCATAGCTGAAGATAGGAGAGAAGGCAAACTTGAGCACAAGTCAATAACAAAACAGCATCAACCCTCAGGACCATTTTCTTTTCCAAGTTAAATTTCAGCTGTAATTAAACTCTTCCAGACCACATAGGCTTGGCTTCCATTTTCCTTTTGAAAAGTGATATGAATTTTCCAGCCAATTCTCTGTACCCCTCAGTCACAACTCTGATGATTAACATCCCCAGGCTGGGCTGAGAATTCCAGTAGGAGCCTGTAATCAAATTCCTCATTGATTCCCATGATACAGGATCAGAAGCACAATGATGAAGCAATCCTAATTTTGCAGCCAGAGCCAAATGACAATTAGATCCTCAGCGGGTGTAAGCCAAGCTGGCATTGTTATCCCTAGAAGAGATAAAGCTGATATACACCCAGGTGAAGATCTGCCTTGCCAGCCTTTCCTGTCCTGTAACTGAGCTCCTGCTCAGGCCCAATGGCACATATGGAGGTGAGCAAAAGTGTTTTTCCATTACATGGGTGTCTGTGTGCCTGGAGTAAATGGGAAATTATCCACTTTTCTCTGTCCCTATCAGTGGCACTGAGCATAGTCCTTGCTTTAAAGGTCCTTTTAGGCTCCCTGGAAGCACTAAAGTTCAGCAGTGGAAATAATCTGTCCATACCAGCCCTTGTTTCCAGCCTGGCCACCCACCTGCCCTGGAGCAAGTTGGGGGATAGAGTGGGTCCAGTCCCTGCACCCTTCTTCCTTTAGGGAACACTCTCTTGGATAATGGCAGGAACTCAGGCTCTTCACAGCTTCCAGAGCACCATAGCACAGCTCTGCAATGCAGGACATCCCCTCTGCCTCCCCCAGCTGCTCATCAGTTGTCACTTAGCCCTTTCTTTCCATATCTGGGCTTAGCGTTGCTTTCAGAGACAAAAATCCTTGTGATTCCACTACCACAGAAATCAAAGCAGGGAAGAAAAATAAAAGCTTAAAAATCTGTCTTCAGAAAAGAAACGGTAGCTGCATCAGGCTTTGCAGAACCACCCACCCATCTCAAGCAGACGGTGCCCATCCTCACCGAGCACCTCCACGGTGGTGGGTGCCTGGCTCTGGAGTGTCACTCCAGGAGGGGCTATCCTGCATCCATGCTGGAACAACCCACGTTACAAACTGCAGGAGCAAAACAGAATATATTTGGGGAATTAATTGTATGGAAAATTATCCGGGCTATTAAAAGCCACACAAACACGTTGAATATCATGCATTTTAAGCATACACAGAAAAACATCATTTTGAAGGGGATTATTGTTTAAATAGGCAATAGGGGTTCTACCAGATAAGCTTCCCGCTCCTGTCTCCTCTTATTGTCTGGAGTACATTATCTCCACCATAATATTCTCAGTTCTCTCCAGGAGTATTGTCAGAGTGAAATGTTATTTTAAAAGTATATGTTTATGTTTCAATAGACTTTATAACAGCAAACACATCCACCCAAGACACGGTAAGTGAGAGGGAAAAAAAGGAGGAGGAAAATCAAGAGACAGAGGTTGCAGCTTCCCCAGTATTGAGCATAACAGGAATAAATGTTACCAAGCTGAAGGTACCCTGGATGGCTTTTTCCTTCCTGCTGAACACAGGGGGTCCTGGCATCCAGAGAAGGATTAGCTAGTGTGCGTTTGTCCCTGGGACAAGGAGCCAGCAGCACATGCCACTTGGACAATGACAGGTCTGCACAGGACCCCAGCTCTCTGTAGGGTTCATTGTCCCACCAGCTCAATAGTCAGTCCATTGCATTTTCAAGCCTGATTTTAAAAGGTGGAAAACTAGGTTGGACGGAGCTCCAAGCAGCCTGGTCCAGTGAAAGATGTCCCACCCACAGCAGGGGGGTTGAAATGACATGATCTTTAAGGTCCCTTCTAACCCAAACCTTTCTATGATTCTATGGAAACAGCTCAATGCAACATTGAACCACCACAGGCTCCAAGCAATCTGCTGTGAATCAGGAGAAAAGCTTGAGTGACCCTGATCCAGCATCTTGCACTTGCCCAGAGGCCTGGATGCATCCTGTTGGGACGCCTCTGTGCATGTCTGAGCCCACAAATAGATGGACCTGGCTGGGCTGTAGTATTTATACATGGGAGGAGGCAAAAACTACCCCCGAGTCTGTAATTCACTTTTGAAGCTGTCAGACATCATTACAACATATTTCTGAAAGATATACCGTATAGAGTGAATTTCTAACAAGCTTCCATGTGATTTTAATCTCTTGAGTGAGAGAAACCTGATAAAGATATAGATCCATTCTCACATCTTGGCATAAAATCATATCTTATTGGTTTAGATCATTCTGTGTTTTATTTTTTTATAGTACTAGTGTTTTCTAGTTCCAGCAGAAAATACAAACACTCAAGAGATCTCATTTTTCTGCTAAATGGATTTTCATTCCACATGAGTTATCTCTCTCTAGATATAAACATACACACACAGATATACCACGTACACCCCCTCACGTTAAATGCCAAAGACACCATTAAATGTAACGTTAAAATAAAAAATCCCCAGACTCACGCTCAAAAATCGCCTCTTTTAAACATTCACAATTTAAAAGATACTTAAATAGACATTCTTCAAACTTGAGTCAATTTTAGCCTCTCTAGTGAAAGCCCATAAAACAGGCCCAGAGTAGTAATTTTCGGGGGGGGAGCTATTCTGGGAATAGTGCATATGTAGCATCTCCATTGTTACATAGGGTTCTATACCCATGCTCACCTACCTTAAATAGGTCAGCTGAACAGAACCAAATTCTCAGTAACCATAAGAAAATATTACAGGAAGGAATTAATCTGAAAAGGGAGAATTACTTGCTTTCTCACTGAGAAAAGAGAATCTACAAAGGACAGTCTGAATACTGAATTTATGGCAAGCTTTTTCTTACAGACTCAGAGCCAAAAATCTGCTGTCAGTTACATTAGTATAAATCTGGAGCAGCTCCACTATCATCATTAGAGTTACAGGCCAATTATGTAATGAAAAGAAGTATTTCAGGCTTGCCAAAAATCTTAAATGTAGGTCCTGCTTCAGGCCATGCTGAAAGCCTAGATAAGTGGCCTAAATTTCAGCACACCCTTCACCAGCATTTCCTGTCACTTACCTATTATTATTACACCTATCAACAGTGTATGTATAGATTTATACTGTGAAATCAAGCATTATTTGACCTCTAATTCTGGGAATAAAGAGGAAGTCAAGCCACTGACTTTCCATGTCTTTGATGTTAAACTCTGCAGACAAAATACTATTCAGAAGAGCCTGATAGATGGCTGGATAAAATATCCAGAGAGATCTTAATGCATTCATTTGCCCTTCCTTTAAGATGTGGCTGTCAAAGGAGATTGTATCACCAACAGTGCTGGCGAGATTCAGGTTGACCTGGGATGTTTTAGGTGGAACAGTCCAGAGGAAGATTTTCTCTGACTTTGAGAAACTGCACTGTGCTACTGACCTCGTTCTTCTCACTTCCCCATGGCATCCCAAGAGGAGGTATTGGGGTAGCAGCCACTGCTCAGTTTATAGCGGATTGGGCATTTTCACTTTCTGGTTTAGCTAAAAAGCCCAATCTTGGACTTAATACACATTCCCCTTTAGAAGTCTTGTATAACCCTTACCAACTCTTCCTCTCTCCCTGTCTTACAAATTCCCAGTACCAAAGATGGTGACCTTCCATTAAAAAAAAAAAAAAAAGGAGAAGAAAAGGTAATTTTGCTGAACTTGAATTTACCCAAGAAAAATATCCTCCAATCATTTCTGCCAAAATCTGATCCCCTGCAGAGCTGCCACACTGGCACATACATGTTCACACATGCATACAGTGCACACAGGTTGGCAGATATCCATGCAGGATTCACAAAAAGCTGGTATTTAACTCCAGCTGCAGCTGCAGAGCAGGAACACTGATCAATTCTTGTTCACAGCATTGTTGAAAGGTAGAGTTCACAGAGTGCCTGGTGTGATCTCTTCCCGCATCTTCCTGAAGATGCAGAGTATGTAGAAATGTGAAGGAAAAAAAAGGCAGGTTATTCCCGGGGGTGTAATTGGGCAGCAGTGCCTGGATTGGAGCCAGAAGATCAGAGGAAGAGAGGAGAGCACTGAGTAATGAACTGCATGCTTTTAATTTCACTTAAGAACTCAAAGCAGGAAAACCTGAGCTGTATCCATGGGGATTGCAATCAATAGTCAAGCAGATAACAAAGAACTGGTGCTTGGGATAGAAAACTGCCTGGGCCCATTAGTTTATTGTTCGGCCTTTCTTTGGGGATTCGCTCTTTCTTGCCTGCATTTTTGGCTCCAGTTCTGAATCCTGCAAACACTAGGGAGCAGCAGCTTCCTTTGAAAGCCTTCTGGCTGCACGATGGGGCTGGTGCTGTCAACTTTTGCCGTGTGCCAGCCCTTAAAATAAGGAGAGAGAAGCGGGGGGAAAGGGAGGGGGGGCTGGTGGGAAAGCGTTCTTGATGATAATTTGATTGCATGCATTAATGATCAAAGTGTTGCAGACTAATTACCAACACTTACCTCTCAAATATTAAGTTATCATTTATTTCCCCCCCAACTCCAGCTTTAGCTTTGCATCCACCCCCTACATTCAGGGTGATTCCTTGCACCCTGACACCTTGACCTGTTTCCTGTCACACTGACACCCCAACAACCTGATGAGCTCCAACCCACGCATTCAGGGAGCATCCCCTTCTCAGCACCACCATGTGCTTCCTTTGGTGGATATTCTCCCATTCCAGGGGGCTTGGGGAGCCAGGTAAGCCTGACAGAGGGAAGCAGAACAGGTTTGACCATGATCTAGAGGGGTTCTTGGAAAATCAGGCACCTCCTCTTCCTCTCTTATCCAAAGGCTGATCCCTCAGGGTGGGTAACTCAGTGCAAGGTGCCTGTGTCAGATTGGTCCAACTGGGTATCTGCCAAGTCAGAAATGCAAATAATGACAGTCTCAAACAATGTGCTTTTCAATGCTGCTTCCAGCATCCATTTTAACTAGACAAATGCCAGCCTGCTGCCATCTGGTAACAAGAGGTACTAAAAGCCTCAGTGAGGAGCAGACGAATGTGGGGGATATTACCAGTGGTGAACAGGTTGCGGAAGAGGAGATTTCTTTTTAACCTGGCCTTTTTATATTCAAAAATGAACACAAAGGACTTTGGTAATGATGGGGACTGAGGAAATACCCATTCAAATACCCTTTCTACTCCTACCCACTGTGGCAGCAGAAGAAGCATCCTTGCTGCTTTCAGTGCCTCCTCTATGTGTGGAAAGAGCAGGCAGGAGCAAATGCTGGGTTGAATTTTATTTCATGTTTTTAATTAGATTATCTTTAATTGACTAACACCTTCCCCTGAGCCATCTTGCTCTGCTCAGAGACAAAATACCACAGAATTGGCCCATTTTCCAAGAGCACTGTGGTATTTCCTCTCTTCACACAGCTAAATAACCTCCACGCAGCCTTGGCTACCTGCTTGCAACTACTAGAAATAACCAAAAAAACAAGGACCAGATTCACAACCAGTGGCAATCAGCTTAACATGAGTGCAGTCAGAAGAGTTACATTCCTTGTGCACACTGCTAAAGAACACTCTTAATGCTTCCAAGGGACTATTCCTGGGGATCTTTGGGGTTTTTTCAGCCCGCTCCTTTCACGTGATGAAACTAAAGTTATTGCTAAATAGAGCTGCTAGTTCTGATGTGGTGCTCGAGAAAAAAAGTGAGCCCCTTCACTTGGAGCACAGTTGTGTCCATGGAGGTTTCCACACACACAGCTCTGTGCTCTGCACCTCAGCAAAGGCACAACCAGCCGAAAGCACCGGGCACACGGTGAGGCGGCTTTATTGGAGCACACACACAGCAGATGAGATGTCACTCTGTTTACTTACACGTACTGTGCACAAACTGCCCATTATTGGCATTGCAAAGTTCCTGGCTGCGGGAGGCACAGCAGCATCTTTCAAAGGGCTGTAATGAAAGTGGGTCAGACGTTTTCCCTTCCTGGGGCAATCCTTTAGCATAAGCAGGGATTTAAGTGAGCACAATTCCCATTATCTGAGATTGTTATACTCTTTCTCACAAAGAAAGGGCTTCGTAATTTGACCAAATCTGTCAAATGCACACACAGTGATGAAAATGGCCTGTTAGATGATAGGGGGTTGCCCTTTCAGTGCTGAGGAAGGGCTCAGCCCTGCTGGGAGAGGATGATTCCAATCCTGAACAGACAAACTGTGCTTGATCTTAGAGGAAACATTTGCAGGGGAATCTTTTCATGTGAGTATGCAGCTATGGTGCTTATTTTGTCACAGGGTGACAACAGCCCTGTGTCTCCTTTGCAGCCAAGAAGGTGGTTTCAGGTATGACTTAACTGTTCCTGAGCTTCACAGCAGAGCCAAGGGTGAACAAGGTTGGCCTAAAGAAGACCCTCCACCCATCTAGAAATTGTCCGTGTGGTGCATCTCCCACGCAGGGAGTAGAGTGACAGGTCCAGTGCCTGCATGCAGGAGTTGCACATCAAGGGAAGTCTGGACCCTGTCCAGGACACTGTCAGTGTATCATTGGACATTCAGAAACATGGTACAAAATCACCCAAAGCAGGAAGAGAGTAACTCGAAGTAGGAAAATGTCTGCCAGATCCAAGTCTCTTTAGCCCCTGAAAAGTTGAGCTGCAAGCTGTTTTAAAGATGCATCAAAGACCCCTCTGAGTGGCCAGTCTGAGATGAATTCCCCATCTGAGGCACTAACATTTGGTGTCAGCTCTGCTTTCACTACAAACATTCGAATAAGAAGCAGAAAATGGGAATAGAACAGGCAAAAAAAAAATCCACTCTCCATAGTAGCCTTAAAATTTACTTCCATGGTTCTCCTTGGGAGAGAGAGCATTTCGAAAGCCTTTGCTGGGCTGACCTTACCTCATGATGGTCTTCCTCTTTGGAGGATGTAAGATCAATAGAGGAAAAGGGAATTTAATAGGAAGGAAATGAGGAAGATAAAGAGAAATCCTATATTGCACAGGAAGTAAAGACAAGGCTGAAACACAAAACTTCAAAGACCCATCATCATCATTAAGATGAGTATGAGTGAGAGTGTTGCCTCCTTTTGGGTCTGTTTTCATCGAAAGATAAAACATTGCAAATACCTTATGATTCTTATATTACTAATTTTCTGGGAACTTGTTGGTGGTGTTTCTCAGGTAGCAAGGCAGTCCTTGGGAAAAAACCTCTCCCAGGGATGCTGAGGTAGACCCAAAGGAGAAAGTCCTCTCTTTTTATTTTCTGTTTTGCTGTTTCTTTTAGAACAGCTGAAGAAATTATACAAATTGACTCTCAAGTGCCACATACTAATGAGCATTTGAGAGCTTCCATGACTTCGGACTCCAGGGTGGAAGCAAACCAGCACATAAGCAAAAAAAAGAAACATGAAACTGTCCCTCTCCATGGGATTAGAGCACAGCAGTAGTCAGAGAGGCAACTTTCTAGTGGTGACCTCCAACAGATCCAATATTTTTTCCACTTCCATGGGTCTCTGCTCACCACTCAGAAAAATGATCTTTCTAAATGCCAACTCATCCAACTCTACCCTGATCGGAGGAGAATTCAGTCTGGCTCTTGCCTCCGTACTGGCAATAACGATTCTTCAAATGGAAATTAGCCGACAGATTTGATGATGATGCACGAGCCAGAAGAGAATACAGCTCAGTCTGCCATAGCTCTGCAATCTCCTCAGGGAAAACAGGAGTAAAAATCCATTTGTGTTTGCAAACAAGATATGTCTTGAATGTTCACTGGGGACCTCTTGAGCAAGAAGGTGCCAATTTTACTGTCGTTTTTTCTAGACATCACACAAAACGTGCAGACCAAGTGCATGAGGTATTTTCTTCTCCAATAAAGACCTTTTGCCCTTGTGTCCTGTACTGAAAGTGTTTCAATTCCTAGAGGAATTTTTGTCCTTCCTAATATGATTACTAATCTGGGGATCTCTCAGGCAGAGAAGGAGAAAGGGAGTCCACAGTCTGTGTATTTTCCTTGTCTTTCCTTCAAGGCTGCAGATAAGCACAACTGTTTGTCAGCTGCATGGCTGTAGGTCATTGGTCTTCATCAAATCTACTGGGACTACATGTAGGTCAACAAGGTTTCTCAACAAGACAGCAAGGAAGACTCAAGCCTCTGGAAACCCTACCTTCCAGTCCAGCCGGTGAAATTCAGGACTTAGGCAGCTCCAAGAAGGTACTCCCAGCTACTTGGAGCAAAGTTAGCTCCACTTGAAAATACCTCCAATGCATATTTTACCTAGAATTTACCCAGAAACTGGGTTTTACTGACAAATCGAAGAATTCCTGACAGTGGCCTTTTCCCCATGCCACAAGCTTGTAATTCTGAAAATGTACCTAGTGGCTAGGACAGACATTTAAGATTAGAGGCAGAAAGCTATTAGCACTCTCAGTTTCTAATTAAGGAGTAAAAATCTATAGCAAATTAGCCATCTAAATAGGAGATAGTACCGTATAAATACCTTTGTAGAACTTGGGCTAAATCCTTTTGCTCCCACCATAAATTATTTTTACCCTGCATTCCACGTTTATCTCCACAAGTGGGTCTAATGCGAAAAAGCTTCATCAAATTTAAACAATGAGTATAATTTCAGACAGAAAATTAATGGGAAGCCTGATTGAAGACTGTGGGCACTAACTCAAAGGAAAATTTAGCCTGAATATCTGAAGACACTACATAACAGGTCTGTGAGACTGGAGATGTGTCACTCCACAGAAAAAAAGGAAAAAAGAAATTTAAACCTAGATCGGAGAAAACATCATGGCACTGAGGGAGAAGCCTGTGGCGAGAGAGGAGGGCAAGATGAGTAAATAAACCTTTTTGTCCTAAATTTTTGTCCTCGATGAAGGGAGAAAGCCTCCCTGAGTTTACAGTGACAAAGAGAATGTTGCTGCAATCTCTTTTCATTTAAATTAGCAGGTCATCCTGGGAGACGCATGGAGGAGGAGGAGGGAGAGGAGGGGACCTGCTTCAAATGACTAAAAGAAAAACAAGGACATCTCAAAGGATGAAGCGAATTGCTCAGAAAATGGAGTTCACTTATATATGCCAGCTTAGCATAAAAAGGCACTAAAACACAAAAGTCCCTGAACAAAATACAGTGAATACAGCAAGTTGGAGACATGGTCACAGGGAGTTTGTATCCAGGTGCTGGCTTAGTAATTGGGTCAGTGTCTGCAGATTCATGAGTACAGGTGTCCCACAGGGAAGCAACAGAGCATGCTCATAACCTACCCTGTATCTCCTGAATCCATCATCCATCCCCAGATAGCTTAATTCATTTAGAAGGAAAAAAAAAAAATAATCATTTGTTTCCAAACCCCAAATGAGGCAACAAATTTGACAGTGAAAGAGAGAGAGAGAGGGTGGTTGTATGTCCTTGATAGGCTCTTTGCTTTCCCCTGGTAAGCCATGAAAGGTAGATTAAAAAAAAGAAACTGTTGTTTCAGACTTGCATCCCTAAATTTTTCCCTTGTCATATCTGTTCTGCTCTGTTCTCCAAGGGTTCCTGCGGGCTGTCTGCTGCTCTCTGAAAGAGCAGCCTTTACAAAGGCTGAAAGCAGTGTGCATTTTGCCTCCTGCCAGCATCCTGTTCACAGAGCCATCTTGCTGGCAGCATGCGGGCAGCAAATCTGAATGTGCCCCGTGGCATGATAATAAGCCAGGGTGATTGGAGGAGGAGGGCTCTGGGGTGCCTGCAGGCTCACGTGGGGGTAGGTGAACACACCTCTCTTCAGAACAACCCAAGAGAAAGACTCCACAACCCTGTTATTCTCTTCCCCCTCTTCCACTGGTACCTTGCATAACAGGATTAGCACCTGTCATAGATTCCTCTCTCCAAGGAGAGAAATCCCTGTACAACCAGGACTTTTATTAGAGGACCTTTTTATAGTGTTCAAGTACATTCATGGTAATAGGGCGGGAGGTGGGTAGAAGAAGGGACCCATCTGGCACTTGGAGAGGGACTCAGGAAGCTTTGCAGGGGTCTTAATTGCTGTGGGATTTGCTGGCAGCTGCAAACTGAACTCTAATACAGAGAAGCTTCCTCCTGTGGTTAAAGAGATCAAAAAGGACAGGTGTAGAAAAAGAAGTCTGTAATATTGCTGAGCCTCTGGGTAGTGTGAAGACCTGTAGGAAGACCTTGCAGCCTACACCGGTCACTGTGGTAGTCTAAATTAGAAGAGGAACATATCCAGCCAAATTAGTAGCTCAGAAGTGCAAGGCACAGTTGATACTTCTAACCATGCTGGATGTGAGCAGTCTTTTCCCCAAAATATCGGCCCAGGCTAATGCAGTTGTCTCACTTTATTTGCACGCACACTGAAATCACACAGAGAAGCCTAAGGATTATAAAACAATGACTATTGTAAATGTAAGATCATGAAAGATGTCTACTATTTTTCCTCAAAGCAATTTTGCCATTACAGAGGGAGAAGAAAACAAATCAAGCAAATTATATTTGTTATAAAATGATCAATTTCTTTATCTGATTCATTTGGCCAGTTTCCATGCTTGTCGGGTGTGACTGCCTATACAATTCTCCATTGTTTCTAATGACCTGTTCAGACTGGGGTTAATTGACCCACTCAGACATCTTTCATTAGCTTCTTATTTTAATAAAAAGCACTTGTGAAATTTATAAAGGCTAAGATGAATCAAAATAAAAAATACAGTTAAAGAAGGTTCTTATTTAGCTGTTTCCCTCTTTGGTTGTCTCTAGGTAATGGCTACAAGCAAGCAAAAGGTGGTAAGGAAAGATATAGTGCAACAGAAGGATTCCTAATTGCTCCTTCTGGTTACAAAGAAAAGGCTCAGGCAATAGCTGCACCTTCATCAGAAGGGCATTAATTCAAAGCCCATTGTGTTTATGGCTATCTTACATCAAGTCTTGAGATCATTTTAAACCCATTGTAAATACATGAAAAAAGTGTAATTAACAGTCCCTTATGAAGGTAATTCCTTGATGACCTGAAGCCATAGGTGGAGCATTGGAAAACATAGGGGAGGTGTTCAATATTTAACTCTCTTGCAAGCTGGGAGAACAACATTTAAATTAGTAATAAACTCACTGGCACCTTCAAGCAAGGCCAGTGGCTGTAAAGGCAAAAGTCCCATCAATTTTGCTTGAAATACCTGCCAGAGAAACTCAGCATTCAATAGAAATTCCTCCTGAAGTTCACTGAAACTTTTCACTCCACAAAATTCCACTGCAGGGAGAGGATTTGTTATTTGTGTAACTTGCCTGTGTCTATAATACTGGTCATATGCACACACTCTGTTAGTTCAGTAAGGACCGTTTGGAATTTCACCTAGAGAGCAACCTGGGAATCCAGAAAGGCTCTGCAGGTTCTGAAGAGCTGATGAAGGAGCCATTCCCTTTGACCTCTGCACCCAGCCCTGCTCACCTTGCCAGGTGCCTGGACCTAGCAGCAACTGTAGACAGAGGTGGTGTCTGTCTTAAAAGAACATCAGATTGAGGGTGAGGTAAAAAGATATCTAAGAAAGACAGACCAAACCCAAGCCTTTCAAGGACAGCACCACAAGGGTAGCTTGGCACATACAAGTAACTGATGGGAAGGGCCAGCATCTAGGCTTGATAGACACATATTTAAAACTTCTTATACATTCCACCTCCTTTTCTTCTCGTCCAATGGTTCATTCCTATGCTAAAACAAACTCTGAATGGGCAAGGATGGCAAAATTAGAATGCACTGTAGGAGTGAGAGACCAAGAACCAGGTAGTGGCACCTCGGAGACAGAGAGAAACTTTCAAGGTTTTCTGGGAGGGATCTGCTCAGAAAGACCCTGGGGAAGTCTGCAGCCAGCCCTGTAATTGCAACAGTCTTATTAATAAAGCAGGAGCACTGTAGAAGACAAATGATCCAGAAGAAGCTCAGGGATTAAGGAGAAATCTTTGCAGAATTTTTCAGATACCATCAGATGTGTTTTAATATCAGCCCATGCTTACTGGAAAAGAGTGAACAAATATTCTGCTGTAAAACAATTCTTCCCATTTTGCCATATTTTTCTACTTAGCCTCTAGTATTTTGGGTAATTTTTCATCTTTCAAGCACAATTAAAGGGACTGGGGGGCACTCCTCTTTTTTCTCCACAGGTTTCAGGTTGAATTAGCTCAGTTTTCAATTCAGTTTCTTTGTTTTAATAAGATTGCAGGCATATGTTTAAGGGTTTTATACTAACATAATTATGTATATAGATCAATAGAAATACACATTAACAAGTAGGTACACAAGTTCACATTATAAAGGATACATGTTTTTCATATGGAAATCATTACATACAGCTTAGCAATTTGGTGATTGACACAACATTATTATAACTAAATCAGAAAGTGTCTTTTTCTGTAGCACCTGCCTTGCTGTTTGTTGCAGAGAACACTGATGGGAGTTGTGGGACTATCCCTTTCCCTTTTATTTTGCATTAATTCTCTGACAGGAGAGGAGGCCCCATGGAGAACAAGAGAAGTCAAATCTTAAATCTGGAGATGGGTTTGAAATGTCTTGTTGCCTGGGCACGTGTGTACCAAGGCATACCAGGCTGCACAGCCTTTACTTCTTCCTTGCATTAAGAGAGTGCACATACCGGTAGAAATCAGAGGACAACAGGACATTCCCCTAAAGGGGGGGACACTGCAGCTCCCACTGAACTATGGCTGGAATGCTGGCAGGTACAACCTGTGACTCACATCCACCTGGGGACAGCAGTGCTCATTTTAGCACTGGCATTAGGGGGTCCCTTGCAGCCTGCTCTCTTTGCTCACTGAAACTCCTCAGCCCTATCTGTTTCTAGCCAGGAGGATGGATGGCCATTTTGGCAAGGTTATCATTCTCTGTGGTACCCTGAAGCCCAGGATACATTTAGACACTCTAATAATACTGATAATGATAATAATAAATAAAGCTGGAATCTTGGGAGGACATTTATTTTAATGATTCCAGCTCTGCCTGCTACATTCAGGGGTAATATCAGCTATCTGTCTACGTCTTCTTTAATCTGACCAACTAATTTGAGGTAATATTTATCACATAAGGGCTCTGGGTATTTGCAAATACCTTTTCTGTCCATTCATAAGTCTCAAAACTCGTATTTCCCAAAGCAAAAGATTCCCATGGCTAACTAGCCCAGGCTTGAGGCATTTTCAGTTTTGAGCTCTATCCTGCAAATGCTGAGCACTTCTCCATGGTGCTGGGCTTCTTCACCACTCCCAGCCTCCAAGGAGAATGCAGAGATGAATAAAGGAGTTGATCTGGGATACAGTGATACATAACCAAATAATCTCCCATCCTTCATCTCTTTGTGATTCAGGGTTGTATTGAGCCAGAGATGCAATGTCTTCCTAGTTAACAACACAGGTGGAGGACTCATCCATGAACATGATTGCTTCTTCCCCAAACCTACACAAACTATAAGTATTCAGAATTTCCCATGGGAAGGACTTCCATAGCTTATCCACACGCTGGGCTGAGAACAACACCCCTGTGCTCACTCTGTGTCTGTTGAGCACTCACCTCACTTGGTGGTCCCGTGTTCCTGCCTTGGAAGAAATGAGGAGGGCGTGGTCCCCGTAGTTTGCAGAGTTCACTGGGAAAAGATCTCAATCTGGCAGGAGAAGCCTGCACCTCCTGGGAAACCCACTGAGCCCTCATGCATCTTGCAGCAGCCTGAGACGTGTCAAGGGAAATTACTGGGCAGCATCTCAACTGCACCAGATCCCTTAAGAAGGGTCTTGGTGAGCAGTTCAGAAAAAAGCATCTTTCAGAGGGCTGAGCCCCCCTTTGTTGCCTGACAAGTTGTGCTCTCACACTCTTTTTCTCTCGCCTTGTCATCCAGTGCGATGACTCATGCAAATGAAGAGCAGCTGAACTTAAATAAGAAAAGTCCTTAGGGACTGTCAAAGGGCACAGAACTTCAAGAGAGAGGGAAAAATGTATTTGCATAGTCATCATGACAGTCACCAGAGCAACAAACAATTAGATTCCTCCCTGCTGATGAATTAACAACGCTTCAGCTGCAGTATCAGCTCTGTAGTCTCTATCCAGGAGAGTGAGGCCTTCAGGTGTTTAACTAGGACTTGCAAAAATCCTCAAAAAGAGGAGAACTTAACTTTAGAGCGAGTCTGTCCTTCCTCAGGATGTCCCTGGAGAGATAACTCCTTGACTCATACGCTCGACTAATGAGTGTCAGTGCTACTCTATGCAAAAATTCCTCAAGGTGAATTTATCAGATAGGAATATACACAGATATGAAGCCACACAGAGGAAATCTTTGTTTCCTACAGAAGAAAAAGAAAAAAGGTGTATGTGTCTGTGTATGGGAAGGCTCCCTTCCTTATCCTTCATTCCCCCATCTTCCTTACAAGCTTGAATTCCTTGAATAAAAAGGGGCACTGTTGAAACGGTGTCTCTAGGTCAACAAATGGAGGCTTGTTTATCAACATGTAGCTAAGGCACTACTGAAACACCATCTTAATTAGTAGTATGACCTTGTTAAATATGGCATCTAACTGCACATGCAAATTCCTGCTTATTTCTCAGTTGTGTTTGCTCTCTATTCCCAGTAGAAACAAGTGTTTACTCATCACCTAAGCTGCATGGAGTGCAAAGGCAAGGGATCCTGTTATCCTCCTGATGGCACAACCTCTGTTGATGGCACAAGGCATGAAAAAAGCAGAGGGTGCTTTTCTCCAGTTCCAAGCAGAGTTTCCAGTGACCACTCCTGGGGACATCATCTGCCAGCCCAGGGCTTGACTCTCTTAGTTCTGCCAGTGACTGGAATGAGGCTGAGGATGGAATCCCTGATGGGGGTTTCTTTGCTGTTGTTCGTGGTACCCCCAGTCTTAGAGCAGCAGGTCTCCCCCTGCATCTGAGCAGGGGCCATGAATGGGAGTGAGAAATATGAGATTCCTTCTCTAGGACCCCATGAGTCTTCTGCAGTCCCAAACTGAACCCTAATGCACAATACTCTCTCCAGAAAGTATCTCTTCCCAGAGAACCTGCTGCTCTGGGAACCTTCTATGGATATACAATATTCTACCGTTTGAAGGAGTAAGTGGCAGAATTCAAAAAGCAAAACAAAACAGAGAAATCCTTTCTGTCTCCTGTCATTTTTGCTACTTCATTGCTTTATAACAAATGCACATTCCCAGCTGGCCTGAGGGTCCCTCTTTCCTGCCTGGGCAGAGGTGCTATTCATTCACGGTTCACAGGGGAGAGAAGGAATCACACACTTTCCTTTCACAGTCATGTAGTCCAGAATCAAGAACTCTCCACAAGACATTATCTAATCAAAACCAGACACTCCCTGAGGGTATCATATACATTTAGGAAACAGGAGCAGTCAGCCCTTCATGACCAAACTTCTCAATGAAGGAGAGAATGCTCCTTTTTCCACCATGCCCCCCAAGTTTGCTTGAAAAATAGAACAATAATCTCATCTACTCCTCCCTAGTTTCACACCCCCAAGTCCCCCCACAAAAGTGAACAGAGAAATAGCACAGACAATGCTCAGGGATACTCCTATCTCTAATTCCCTGCTCAAGACAAAGGGACTCTTAATATAACAAATATATTTCTTCCTGATTTCCCCGTGGTGGGGCTGAGGGAAGACATCCACAAACAACGCAGAAGTGCTACTAGCAAAATGAGAGAGACAAAGAGGGAGCAGGATTCCTGGGCTTTGTTTCTGGTCCTCCCACAGCTCACTGTAGGGAGTGTAGATAAGTCATGCTTAACCTCCCTCCAACACAGTTTATCTAGTGCCATCTGGGTTTATTTTTCTGAAGTCTCAAAAAACTCATGCTCACATTCACTTTGTTAGTGTCCATGTGCAAGATCACACATGCAACAAAAGCTACCACCTGGCTGTCTCCAGGAATGCACATGACAAAAGAAGACCCCGGGGATTGCTTCTGGCCTCAGTAAGTGGGCTGAGAGAGGCCTGGAGGTCCCAAGGAGTGAGGGAATAGCCACAGTGTAACTCCTGAGAAAGGGAGGCACCCAACTTTGCTGAAGGTTTGACATTAATATGGGGTTCTTGAGTGGAAAAAGATACTCTTTTTCAGTTTTTACTCGTCCCAGGTGTCATCTTCCAACACCTGAATGGTAGAGAATGGTTTCCTGAGGGGTAATGCTGGTAGGACAGCTGGAGTTCACAACTTCCAGCTATAACTCAGCTCCCAGTGCTAAAATTTAGGGGCAGAGGCAGTCTTCTTTTTTTTACCTGTCCTATGCCTGAGACTGTGTAGGCCTGAAATCCTGGTTCCAGCTTCTGAGTACACCCACAGGACACATGTCAAGAGAAGTAGCCACTTTGCAAGGAGCAAAGCCAGAGTCAGACTGTGAGAAGGGAGAGCCACTGAGAATAGGGAGTTAAAACTAATGTGTTATTTCCAAGACTGTTTTTCCTGCTAAAGCAAAGGTACTTAAGGATGGGCCTTAATTTCTTCAGTGTAAAGTGCCATGAAGTGGAGCACATCAGCCCTGCCTCCCTGCTCTCCTGCTCCTCAGTGGGAACCCAGGACTCTCACCCTTCCCTCTCCATTAATCGTGGCACATGCTTCTTTGGGAAGCAAGGAAGGGGACAGCTAAAAATGGAAAAGAAAGCACTGAAAGAGATGATTACATGTGGGAGAAAAAGAGAAAGCCCACTTTTCTCCTCACAAAGGGAAGCTGCTGGCTGATTGCTTTAGGCAATACATGAGGTTGCTTTGTAACACAGAGTTTTCTATCCAGGGTCCTCTTTTAACTGCTGCAATAGAAGAGGAGGGAAAAAGGAAGAATGGAAGTGGATTCAAGTCCTCTTCACAGAGAAATGCCCAGCCTACCTTATAAGGCTTTTATCCACTCTTGTAAAAAATAACTAGACATGGTTGAGGCTTACAGAGCTCACAGTTCTCATTGCTACCAACTACCAAGCCCAGATGGCAATCCTGCTTGCCTCAGAAGTCAGCCAACCACCTCTCACTCCTCCTCTTTCTCTCAGGGACTGGTTTTTCCATAACCTTCTTTGCACAATGCCATTGGGTCAGGTCAGACCTACGTGTCTGGCTGGTATCTCCCCACACTGTGAGAAAACAGTAATATTTGTAATGCTACCGTCAACTCATCTAGCTAAAAAAAGGGCTGGAGGTGAAAAGACAAGAGCAGGAGTGTAGGAAGCAGTAGTAAAGATGATAAAGATGTAGTAAGCTATGGTGATGGACAAAGCTTTTTCAAAACTGTAAAATCCCCAATGACTTCTCATGACAATGTTAGTCATGCACTCAACTAGTCCATGTGCTAAACTTGGCACGTGGGAAGCAGTTGTTCATGCCAGCTCTCCATCAAGACACTTTGTGTCTCTCCAAAACCATGTCCCTTCCAAACCTCTCCTTTCTCAGCTCCCACCGAATCCTGTATTCTCACTGGCCACACATACATTTTCAGTAAAGATTTTAGCTGTTGGAAGTGGAAAAGGCAGAAGAGTGTTGTTGTTCTCTTGTGCATGAACTTCTCTGTGTTGCCTCCTTTGGAAACCAATCCAGGGTTTCCAAATCCCACAGCATGATTTCCAATGCACAATGATTTGTCAGTGTCCCGGTTGTCTTACCCATGAACTCTCTTTATATCCTGCTATTTATTTTGGGGAAGGAGATTTTCTTTTTGAATGATGTGAAAGCATTTGCCTGACATGATGGGAATTTATTAGTTGTGACTCCCAGCTCCTCCCCCAGGGCCCATGAAAGCAGTGCATGGCAGGGCATGAGGAGGGGAGAGCAGTGTCTGCAGACGGAACAGAATGGACACAGCTTCCTGCTGACAGGAGATATTTATGTATTTGCCAACATTTTAGTTTAAGAATAAGGAGAGTTACTGAGGTGTGGGGGGGATTAGGGCAGAAAGAGCAAATTCAAACACAGCCATCAATCTCCTGCCTGCCTGGGGTGACGAGTGGAGGATGGACCTCTGTTAGCCATCATTGCAAGCAACCATTACATAAGGATGCAGATGATGGACAATTTTCACAGGCTTCTGCTTTTCTTTTTCCCAAGGTATCCTGCCCTCAAGACCTTTGCATGAAAAAATGACTCAAAGTAGACAAGACCTGCCTATGCCAACACATTGTCAAAGTGGAGCAGGAACATGGAGGGATGTGTGGTGTTTTCCTGTGCAGCAGCTGCACGGGAACCCTCCAGTTCAGGCTCAGTGGTACTGCTACTGCTTGGTATCTGCAGGGACTTAGCACCAGAGCTGGTGGGCATGTTTGTCAGCTGCATCACAGGCAATGACTGTCAGCCTGTGTGATTGTTAACTGGCAGCCTTTCGCAGCCAGGGTGTTCAGTCCCATTAAGGAAGTCCTAGGTTGCTTCCCTCCCACTGCTACCCTTTTGCCTGTTCTTTCTCCCTTGCTTTTCTCTTTGTCTCCCAGTGGTTTCTTTCTTCCCAAGTGTTGCTGCAGATAAGGGCTGAAATTTCTGCCTTTACATTCCACACTGAAGGTCTCACCCAGCTGCATGGGGACAATACTGGGAGCACTTCAGGCTTTTATGGGCTTGGAGAACATCCTTGTTGACTCATGAATTGCTATTTATGTGTTCTGATTTGGAATCCAGCAGCCCCCCAGGTGCACAATGTGTTCCTCCACCCCCAGGTTTCTCCCTGGGTTTTGTGGGCAGCAGTTTGGGACCCCACACAAATGCAGCAACTTCACAGAACCTCTGAGACATAGAGATTGTAGCACAGAAGGATCAGCCAGCATTCCTGGGAGCTCAGCATGGAAGATGGAGAGGGCTATAAAGGGGAAATCATCCTGTCAAGAAAGCATGAAACAGAACAAAAAGTGTTGATTTCGGCTTTTTCTGGGGGGCTTGCTTGCTTATTCTGTTTTTCATTTCTTTCAGTAATAAATCATTAAGCATTTGTGTGTATGTGTTCACAAATTGTTTCTGAATAATCATTTGGCTTGTACCATTTTGTGCTTTAATTGTAAAGGATGAGCATTTTATGGAAGCATATTTCAGCTTATGGGCTACCCTGAGGATACAGCCGTCTTGTAATTCACGGTGTGTTACTGGTCAATGAAGTCTCATGATATTTATTTTATCTGCAGAAACAAAACTTCATTTTCCAAAAGCTGAACACGTCCCAGCACAAGAGAGGATTCTGGGTACTCGCATTTAGATGCAAGTACCACTCTGCTGCATCCTTCATGCCAGCATTCTCAAGGAGGTGGATGAAAGAGGCACGGACATGGGTCAGTCAACCCACTGTTGCAAATTCAAAACATCCCCGCCCACCATGTGTTGTATTTGCCTGACAAAAGCTCCAGTCAGTTCTCGAAGTTGCACGTGTTCTCCTTAGGGATCTGCAATCCAGTTGCATTCATCCTAACACACGTGGCCTTGACGTGCTGGCATGGCAGAAGAATAAAACTTTTGGACTGCAGGATTTGTGCTGTGAGCTCCCATTGAGAGGCTGAGGAGAGGATGCTTCCTGTGACAAACAGTGCCCAGATAAAAAGGAGCAGCTCTAGACACTATATGTCTTATTAATTTCCCAGTTTTCACTGGGGCCATGCATTCTGGAGGAGTGATGGACTGCCGGTTCTGCGGCTACGCTGCCCCTTCCATCCTCCCCTCCCACCCCTCTGTTCAAAACCGACCAGCTGTGCACCAAAGACACAAATAACAGCTCGAGTGAGAATCAGTGGCAGAGAGACCGGGGAGGAGGGTGGCTGTGTGGCACGTGGGGACTCGAGGCGTGCAGTTGGCACAGGAGATCTGAAGCACGCCAGCTGTCAGGACCCACCCCGGCAATCTGCTGGTGCACACAGCACCACAGACATGGGCTTTACAAAGGGAGGAATAAAACCCACAGCAGCAGCAAAAATTGTTTACCCAAAGTTCATGAGTTTGTTATTAATGATTTCTCCAGGACCCGTGTGCCAGCGCAGTTAGGAAGGCCCACCCTTTATTTGCTGCAAGCAAGAGCGAATATGGCACATCACAAACAGCAGCACATCACAAACAGCTTCTGAGCACCACAGAAGTTGCCTGCCCCCACTGCCCTCCCAAGCAGGGGTATGGACAGAGTGTACACAGGGACTAGACACCTGCATATCTTGGAGCCCCTTGAAGCCTTTTTGATCTTCCCCCAGATCCCCAGTTGATATACAAACCCATAGACTGTGTGTTTTCTCAGCATAGGTACAGCCCGTGGACAAAAAGCAGTTTCAGGTGACTGCAGCTATGGGGCACAGCAAAGGACTGTCCCACAGAGCATGTGCTGCTGCTGTACTGAAGTGTACAGTTTGATGGTAGTTATGGTCAACCCATGCTTGTGGGTACAAGAGTGGGCAAGGTAGAGGTTAATTCCCTGACAAGGCACACTCCAACCGGACTGTGGGGCATCTGCAGCAGACACGCTCAGATAACCTGGCACTGATGGACTTCTTCAGTGTATTTATCCTCTAACTCCTCATTAGATAAGGAACATTATAGATGATGAATTGAAGAGGAGAGTCTAAGCAGGGAAAGAGTTGTACACTGTAAGATTTAACTGAGGGGCTGGTCTCCCAAGGAGCCCAGTCCAGCTACTGCTCTGACACTGGTCCTGGGCTGAATCTCATCTTTACCATGGAGCAGGTCTTCTCAGGGTAAAAATCTTACATTCAACACATGCAGCAAAGCTATTCAGCGAGTGGCATGCCAATATTTTTTCCACAAATAAAAAAAAAAGCCTTTTTTGGAGTAATCTTTCCTTGGCTGAGACTGTCACCCAGGAGTTGTCCTTATCATCATGTTTGTAGTTCCTGCCTGCCAAACAGGAACTGGATTTTAATCAACAATTTGTTTCCCTTCAGGGCACCAAGCAGCCCTGCTTAGTCTTTGGGATGTGACCAACACTCCCCTGCCCTTCATTCATACAAATGAGCAGTGCTGTTTCTTAGTAGTGATTTCTAAGCAGTTGTGAGGCTAAAACTGGCCCTTTACACAATTTCCTCTGAGGAGACAGGAGAAAGGAGGGAAAAACAATGCCAGTATTAGGAAAGGCAAGGACTGAAGTCATGTATCTCTGTGTCAGCTGCTGGGACACTGGATGTTTGAATTATCATAACTCGCTGAAGAATATGTGGGGGGAAAGTGGAAGTAATGACTTTTCATTTGGGAGCTGATCTCTCTTGCTCCTGCTTTTCTTTAGGTCCATTCCAGTTGGGGCACATTTCCCTGAAAGTAGTTCTGGACTAATCTAGGAATAACACCACAGGACATATCACAGGGGGTTACATCTATGCAGGTCACAACAAAATGCAAACCAAGATCTTGCACAGAACAGCTCCTATGTAAAGCAATTCCCTCTAAAATGCCCATCTCCCAGGAACAAAAGTTGAGCTGATTGTTGCTCTTGTTCTGAGGGACATAAAGATGATTTTGATTCTTTTCTGCAGCATCTTTCACAGCTGAAGGTTGGATTCCTTGTAGGGGACCTTTTCCTTTCTCCCATCCCAGCAACTGGCCTAAGATTCTATTTTTTGAACACACACACACACACATGCGTATATTTGAGGGATGTAGATAATATTTCTACTTCTTGCAAAGACATGACCACCTTTGCTCCCATGGATTGTTCATGTGTAAAAGGACTGGAGCCCTCACCATGGCAGTGTGCTAATTCTCAGTCTTACTTCCAGCTTCCTGTATTTAATCTGAACTTTTCTGTGTAACACTAATGTTATGGAAAATCAGTTGTAATAGACGAGGACCATTATTGTTCTTCAGGTCAACCAATCAATGCAGTAATTTCCCTCCACTTTAATGCTATTATTTGGCTGTAATCATTTCCAGTTGAGTTTGCATGAGAATGAAGTTGAAACTGCTCCTGCTCACATTTATCTGGAAAATTTTCAAGACTCTGCTCTAGAAAATCAAGACTTTGTTCCAATGAGCTTTAATTAAGGGTGATCATGATTCTTCTACTCTCTGAGGATTTCTTATCTTTCAGAGTTGTCACCAAAGACACTCAAGGGATGCTTTAACTCACTGTATATTTCTGTCTGAGAGAGAGCTCACTATGGCCTTGGACTGCAGCCTGAACACATTTTTTGTTGGCTTTTTAGCAGCAAAGCTAAACCAGAAAAAAACCCTAACCCTCACTTTTATAGACAGTCAGGTCGGCCCTCAGTGATTAAGGAAACCAGAGCACTGCCTGGAAAGCAAGGCTCAAAACACTGGCAGTTTTCTTCCATAAATCCTGTCCCTTAAACAACACATCCATATATAATAGTTTAAATAAAGCAGGACCAGATGCAGCCCAGAAAGGAAAGTAGCTAAAAAGGATGCCATTATTTAGGACTTTCCATAGTACAGCTAGGATGGCATATATATTGGTGAAGGGGTCTACAGCCCTTTAATTTTCCTGACAAGTTTATGCACAGTTATCCCTTTGGAGGCTGCTTCTGATGCCTCTTCTGCACTGTATGATATTGCAAAAGTCATGCAGGACATCAACACAGATCCCAGTCTTTTTTGTTTAGGATGTGTCTTTCCCTAACATGTTGTTGTGTGGTCTGGCAGAAGGGAAAGGGATCTTATGTACAACATATCCAGGGTTCTTCAGTCAGCAGGGGCTGATTCAGGCCATGCAGCAGATGAGATTCCATTGTCCAGTGTTTCTCTGGGTGTCAAACTGGCTGACAGAGGAAAAGGAGAAACTTTGACCCAGTTTCTTAAAATCTTCACAGAGACGTGCTCTAACAGCATCCAAAAGCAGCAGCACTTCATAAAGGCCATTGTTTGCTGAGATAGACTTGGCCTGGCATCCTCATGCCTGTTAGAAAGCGGCTTCTGCATTGTAAGGCCGGTGTCCAAAAGCAGAGGGACTGGTGGAGCAGAAAATCTGAGGCACACTCGGAAAAGCATGGAGTTGACTTTGCTAACCAGGTTTCCCTTGTGCTTAGCAACAGCTCCAGTGGGCCCCTGGGAGTTTTCAGTAGTCGGGAGCCTTGTTCCTTGGCAGAAACATAATGTTGGCTGTTTAGCATGCTGCTGAACCTGTAATCTACAGCCAAGCAATAGCAAACACTGTAGCCAAGTGAACAGCAGGCTTGGAAGGGGGTTGTTTTCGAGGGCTGATTTCCTTTGCCATTTGCAAAAGGGCATCCTGCAGCCAGGCCATATGATTCAGGACTCTGCCTCACCGTGGATGTGCTGCTTCAGTGCCCTGCTTGTGGAAAAAACAGCACCACTCATGACATATTCAGGTGACATCAGGTGACTGTTCTGTAGGTGGGTAAGAGGCTCATTAAAATCAAAGAATGTTCAACCTCAGAGCATGTACAGCTAAGGTAGATGCTGCAAATGCTTTTCCCCCAAGGTGCTGACCAAAGCACAGCTCACTCATACACCCAGCATCTTCTGCAGCACTATTTTGTTCTTCTCACATCATTCTTACTAAACCTCCATCCTGTTTGAAGCAGCTTTCCTTTTTCATGGAGCCACTTGTGGTTGTGTCCCACTTCAAGAGCACGTGTAGGTATCTCAGTGCATCCAAACCCCTCACAATCATGATCTGCAATATCCCTCGCTGCTTCTGTCCTGAGTAGTTTTGAAGCAATGGATACCAATCACAATAAATTGCTCCAAATAGCTCAGCAGTTTGCTGGTATGGAGAAATGATGAGCAGGACAACTGTAGATTCATTTTCACTTGTACTCTCAGCCAGAATTGGTATGGACTAATGACTATGGCAAGCTGAGCAAGTTCATTTTTGCCTGTGACCTCTGCCAGGATTTTAATGCAAGGTCTAGTACAGTAAATGATTACCAAAGGACTGCCTGTGTGTGTCTGTCAAACCACATCAGTGCACCCATTTCTGGAGAAGTGTGATGTATACTTGCAGTGTAATCCAAACTTGGGGGAAACATTTCATTTTCCTCTTGTCAAAAGCATGTTGTTTATTTGCATATAGTGAAAACAGGCATATCCTCTGCTTGTGGAGCAGCGTTCCCCTCCTCCCTTCTCCCTACAGTGAAAGGTGAAATTTCTCACTCAGCACCATGCTCTGTTCCATTATATCCATATCTCTGTGTGTTCCCACACCCCTTTCCCTTCCTGTCGTTTCTAGCAGGCAACTGGGATCATTTGTACTAAGCTTTGTTGACAGAGGTATGACAAAAATAAAATTGACTACATCATAATGCATTCCAAACAAAAACCTGGGCTTCCTTTTTAACTTGTTAAACAAAAAGCCAAACACTTTTGGGAAATTCTAGGCTGTGTCTCAATTGTCCTTTTTTCAGTTCCAGTTCCAAATGAGAGATTTCGTAATGAGTTATTTTAAGATAGAGAGAGTCAACTCTTCTGATAAAAGAAGCCATGTTCCAAGTGTCCAGATAGTACAGGCCTGCAAGACAGGCACCATAAACATTGAAAAGCCAAGGAAAAGAGAGATTGATACGTGGTTCATGTCCAGGAGATGACAACACATCCGTAATGCTCCTTGTTGTGGAGAGGGGTCTAAGCTGGACTGAGCTTCACAGACTTCCTGGGCAACCTGGTGACATTGGTACCACCAGACCTTACTGGGCCACTGCCTTATGGAGGTGTCACTGAGGTTACCACAGGTTCTGCCTCTGTACTAGCAATTGTGGACCGTGTTAGGGGTTCTGGGACAACCCTGCCATCCATGTCCCCTTCACTTCTCCTAAAAGAGGTAAGAGAGGTCTGCAGAGGGGAAGAGCCAACTCTTGCACTGCCAAAATCATCCTGGGGTTTAGACAGCACCACGTCCCATCCCAATCTGCCATATTAAGTTTGGCTCAGCACCATTTAGCTGGGTTGGAGTCTGAATCATCAGGCATGAGCCCCACACCAAAGCAAATACATGACAGGCAAAAGAAAACACAGAATGCCTTGATCTAGGCACGGTAAATTCTCACTTTCTTGAACTTGTGTCCTCACGCGTTTCCTCCTCAACCCTCCCTCTATCTGTATGCCAGACTGGTCACTATCCCTGGAGTAAACTCCATCTGACAGCTAACTTGCAGGCTGACAGCATCACAGGTGACTACAGGAGACCCGCGGATCACCCTTTTGCCCTTGTTAACATCTGTATTATGAGCAGCACTAATGGCAACATGACAAGCTGGAAATAGATGGATGTAAACAAACTCCCAGCAACAGTCACAGGAGAATTATTTGCATCATTATCTCTTTCTTCATTACCTGCAAAGGATCAGAACATTTATATTTTTGACATGTGCTGCTGGTCAGTTTAGCAGATGCAGGTTTAATTCTTATCCTTTGTTAAAGAGGGGGAAAAGAGACACAGAGGGATTGGAAAGGCTTTGCCCTTGTTTATAGGAAGGCTCTAAAAGGTTGAAGGAAAGCTGAAGATCATACCCAGCAGTGGTACCAGTCTAGTTAATAATCTGTGGGCACAAGAAGCAGAAGCTCTCAAGATAGAAATCAATCTTCCTCAAAAAGAAAGGACTTGCAGAAAACAGGTATTGGGGCAGCAAATGTTACAGAAGATCACATGTGAAGTTCAGTGGGTGGACAGAAGAGCCAATGGCACAACTAAACGTGGGCTTCCTGTCAGTGTCCCAAGGTATTGAAGGCAGAGGGAGTTATAGTGCCTAGGTGGGACATGGTTAGGGAATATTTGTTCTTCCAGGGTGAGCAAGGGACTTTTTAATTGGTGTCCAGACCAACTCTTGGAGAGATCCATGGAGGAACATGCAGCCAGGAACTTCTCTGTGCACAAGCTAGGCAAAATGCCAGAGCTGCATGAACTTAAAAGAAGAATGGGACATATCTCTTTTTTTAAAAATTAGCCAGATATTTGAATTATCCCCATGTAAACTGAGTTGCCACCATCTTTGGTGCCTGTGTCACCTGGAGGCCTTGAAACTAGAGGTGAATGAAGAATGTTCTCAGCACCCTCACTAGCTGGAAGGATATTATGCTGCTTGTAAGGATGGAATGTGGGGTGAGGAAACCTGAGCAGTACATGAACATGGGCTACCTGCATGGTGGAGCTGTTGGCCAATTCACTGGAGGAAGGAGTTAGCTTGCAGGGCAGTAACCTGATATCAAACTCTACAGGACCAGAAGCGAAGGGAATATTGATTAAATCTGCAACTAGGTCTCCTTCAAACACACAAGAGTGTTAAACTGAAAGTCTGGAAGTAGAGCCATTTATGAAGAGAAAGTGCACAAGTAAGGTGAGGTTCCTTACTCTCTCCTCTATAGCACATTTCAGCATGAGAATAGTTCACCTTTTGCATCCCATTCAGTCCTTGGCCTCTGCAGGCTTTCAGCTGTGCTGCCAGGCAGTGTGGATGCTGTTGGCTTTGATGAAATGGGCAGCTCCATGCTGGAAGCCAGACAAAGGCCAGCAGTTCATTAGACACAGGCCAAAGAGTATCTGTAAAGGGACATATGCTGGAGTTTTGCTTGGCCCTTAAGCAATATCCTCTGCTGATGGATGTAATAAGATACACAGAGGGTAAAAGCTCCACAGTCCAACCAAATTCTTGTCCTCTTAAGCCATACCATTTCTAGTACCACAAGGCCCTTATTTCTGCATATAAGAAGCTGTAGACTGTTAGTCCTGTAGCATATATTAGCTGAATCTCCTGCAGTTTTCTTGATCCTAAAGTCATCTCTTGATTTTTAAGGTGACATGTCTAATGCAGGTGGTGCTATCTTCCACCAGGATCCTAACTGATGACTCCAGAGATCTCTCCAGAAACAAAAAACCTGATTAGAAACAAACTTGTCCAAGTCTGTCACCAGTAAGAAAATCCCATGGAACCAGGCCCAGCAGGGAATTAATACAACATGCCATGTGATACCATTACATATTTTTATGAAGTCAAGTCATCTGGTTGGGGTTTTTGTCAGACATTTCCCTATAATAGATCTCATCCCTTCATATGTTTTTCTTATTTAAAAAGAAAAAAATCACCAAACCTCAAAATCCAAAGTACTAAGGTTACGCACAGGAAGGAGCTGGAGAGTTTCACAGGGAAAACTCAATATGAGCCATTCTGTGCTTTTCCAAAGGACCCCCAGGATTTTCTTCATTTAGATTTATGAAAGGACAGCATATTGATTATGTAACTGCCATCTGAAGTTTAATAATATATAGAAGAAGTAAATGGAGTTGCTGGGGAATTTAACTCGCCTATAAATAGAGAGTGGCATCCCCATTAATTCATTAAAGGTATATGGGAAGTGTAACATATTCCAATTAACATTTCATAAGATGGTTGTAGCATGTTAGTTATGAACCAACATTTGTCATTTTCTTTTTAGAGCAATTAAATGATATCCAATTCCCTTGGCAAGCTGAGCTGTCTCCTTTGATTGCTTTCAAAGTTTCTAGAGAGGACATACACAAAAGGTAAAGAGGTACCTATTTTGCTGGTTTTTTTCTTTCTTCTTCTTTTTTCTTTTTCTTTTTTTTTCTCTTTCTTTTTCTTTTTCTTTTTCTTTTTCTTTTTTTTTCTTTTTCTTTTTCTTTTTTTTTCTTTTTCTTTTTCTTTTTCTTTTTCTTTTTCTTTTTCTTTTTCTTTTTCTTTTTCTTTTTCTTTTTCTTTTTCTTTTTCTTTTTCTTTTTCTTTTTCTTTTTCTTTTTCTTTTTCTTTTTCTTTTTCTTTTTCTTTTTCTTCCCCCCTCTCACTCTTTCTCTCTGCAAACCAGAAAGGATTCTGCACCCTGAACAGGCTCATTCACCCATCGTTCAGTTAAATAACCACTAGCTAGATATATCTTGCTAAGCACAACAACTGGCCTGGTACCAGATGAGCTCGATATTTATTTAACAAACAGTGCTGTCTTCGTAGATCTAAATTAGAGCCTTATTTGAAATACTTAAATTGTACCCATTACTGTTTGCCCTTAGTGAAAATCCAAGTTCTGGTTACATCCCTGCTCACTAGGATTAGAACTGTCACAATATTTATTTAACAGGAGGAGGCATGCTAAGCCATGCTGCAAACATTGCTGTGCCAATATGAAGAGGAACTTACTGCTTTTTACAGTGTTTCTTTCTCTGTGCTCTCTCTCCATCCCTCTTCTTTCTGCTGTTCTCCTGCCCCACTGGCCCCTCCATATGCCCTCTCACACAGATGTCATTTCTAAGGCCCACAAAGTGATTCTGGTGGAAAAACATGTTTGAGAAAGGTCTGTGAAACCTGGGACTGGTGCTGATGGAGGGAAGGAGGGCAGTGCCTGGCCTGTCCCCTCCTCTCCTGGTGTCCTTTGTGCCTCAAACTACACTTGGGGACAATGGAGACAGAGTCCTGGCTTCTTGGTTCTTCATTCTCCTGTATTAATACACCCTTGGTGAAGCTCATGCTGCACCACAAACCTCCTCCAGCTGGGAGACAAGTACCCCTTAGTCATTAGTTCAGATCACTTCCCACAGTAGCAAGGCCAGGTGTGCTTTGGGGTTTTCTCAGTCTCATTGTGAGAATGTAAACTGTGAGAGGGAGAGTTACTGTTCTTTCACTGGGTGATGCAAATTCCTGTTCCCCACAAGGAATGGATAAGCAAATACCCTCTATAAAAGTGCTAGGATAGCCTAGAAATTTCCCCTTCTTTTTGGGACATGAAACACAGATCCCTCTCTCTGGTCTGCAAAGCCTGTTGAACTTCTGGAGCTTGGCAAAGAGAGAGATGTGTTCCTATCTCCAGCCCTCTAGAAAGACTGCAGTACAAGGGAAGGAAAAGCAGAAGTGAAAAGTAGGAAGAAGACTGTGCTAAGCACTATGCATATATTTTATGCTGATAATTACGAAAGAACAAAATTTCCATCTCAGGAAGTTAATATTTTTAGCCTGATTTCCTTGGCAATCATTCTGTCTGTCAGTTCTGCTACAATAACTTTTGAATCAGTTGGCCAGTTTCAATCACACTTGATAGACAACTGGAATTCTGAGTGGTACAAAGTTCCTGCAGGATTGACAGTGTTGGTGGCCATGCTAAGCATAGAGACCACAGCCCAGCACTGAAGGGAGCACTCCATAAGGGCTGCACAGAAGCCCTCTGAGTGAGGGAGGACCACCCTGTATGATGGCAGCATCTGGAACTGTCACAGGTATGGGTGCTGCATAGAAATGTTTCTGAACCCCAGATGAACTCTGGGTCTCCAGAAGGAGAAGGGAGGAGAGGGTAGGGCAGGGGAATGAGAGGGAGAGGGTTTGCCAGATGTCCTTTGGGACAGGCACGTTGTGCAAAACAAAAAAGAACTCCAGAGAACACCCTAGGCTCTTGAAGAAGGGTTGAAAAAGCAGGGGAAAGTATGGTAAATCCTACAGCATCACAAAAATCAAGGATGGAGGAAACAAAATGAGAAAAGTAAATCCAACTGTTTTCAGCTAACCCATCTCAGTCTCTGGGTGAGGAACACTCCTTTCAAGGGCTGAATTCCAGAGCCAACAGACTTGTAACAGTCAATTATTCTTACAGCTACAGATGGGAAAACCTGATAAAATGAGTCCTGTATGGGCAGAGGATTGAAATAGAGCTTGGGCAGGGACTGCAGCCAGAGAGAGATTAGTGGCCATAAATACATCAAAAGCAACGGACTTTAAGACACATACATAGCTCAGCATAGCACCACCATTTATAAACTGCCATGTGTCACAATTCATACCTCACCATTCATGGACATGCTGAAAAGGCTGAACAACCCTGGTCTGGAGCCTTCATGAAGAAAGACCCCTTTCCGTTAATGTTACTGCAGCTTTCAGAAACACCGGTGTTTGGTTTTTGTGGTTGTTTGTTTTTTTTTTCCCAGGGCCAAAAAAAAAAAAAAGCAGCTGTGCCTATTAAGATGTTTCTCATACGGTGTGCTAAGTCTGTGTCAGAGTTAACTCTGAGTCTGCATCTTCATCAACAATGCGACATCACTTACACCAATTTGATTTTACCTTGTCTGGGAGATGAAAGCAATTTATAAGTTTCAAAGAGCACTACCTGGCTGGGATCCAAACCCAGGAGTGTAGTGCTGAAAAGAGAATTGCTGGAGACTTTTATGTCTGGCATATGGTGTGCTAGTTTCCTTTCTAATCTGGGTAATGAAGGTCAGTACGAAGTGCTGAGTTGGTTGTGTTGGCCAAGACGTTTGATGACCTGTTCACACAGGTGGGGATTTCAAACCCAGACCAACATGAACTACTAGCAAAGGGAAATCTAATCACTCACTTCACTGTCAACTTTGAAATACGTATTTTCCTCTATGGCATTCCTCCTCATTTCTGACTACATTTTTCTGAAGAAGACAAAAGTCACGACTGGACTGCAGCAGTGGAAGATTTCTACAAGCTCTGCCACATGGGGCTATTTGGTAGCGCACCTGGTGGATCCTACTAGCATCTGTGACTAATTGAGAAGATAAATCCATTTTGCTGTAGTGGTTTAGATTTCCAAAAGTCCTTCAGTCTATTCCAGCTGAGCTGATTAGAGTCCAGCTCACTGGGAGTCATTACTGTCAATCCCACCAGCTGGCCTGAATTTTGCAAGGAGAAAAAAGCAAGAAAAATGCATTAAAAATGAATAAATCTATATTTCATGACTTATGCAAACTGGTTTTCCCCAAAGGGGGTCCTATTCCTAACATTGTCACATCTTTTTGATGTTCCTGTATGGTTTGGCTTGCTAGTGGATCTTCTTCAAAAAGAGAAGAAGTATTTCAGGAGTTAAGTGTCAGTATCAATGAAATTAAGAGTGTTTTGGATATAGATGAGATAAGGGCATATACAGCCTCTGGATATAGACATATGTAGAGGTAATGAATTCAATATCTAATGTAAGATCTAAATTCTTGCATTCAGCCAAGTTATATTTATCACAGACTCTGCTTAGAGTACAGTCATAGCTGGAGCACAATTGAAAGTGTAGTTCATTTCAGTTACCTCAGACTACTTACCAGTCATATTTGCTGTAGATTTTGCTCATCTGACAGTTCCAGGATTTTTCAGCATCTCTGCCACTTGTTTTGCAAATGGGAGGAAAGGGTCACCATCTTTGGAGACGATCATGCTGGCCTGGGAGCCTGTGTTTGGAGAAACCCCCACATCTTCCCCTCATCTCAGATAGTTCATGTTAGCCCAACAGAGGGACCTGTCACCAGCCTCATTGCAGGGAGATGAGCCTCCATCAAGCCCATAGAAAGGGTCAGAATTTTTTGTCACTCAATTTTCCTTTTTTCTTGTTCCCTTTTCCCTCCAGTAGTTTATTCAAGCCCAGAGAAAGAGCTCCGTCCCTAGCTCATGTAGCACTCTGATGTATGCAAATCCTCCTTGTGCTCCCATGGCCCTTTTTTTTCCCCCTTCTTTCCTTTTAATTCGAGATTTGAAAATAAAATGCGAGCTGGCTGCACAGAGATCTCTCATGTGTGCAACTTCCAATTGTGGCAAATTGGAACTGTCGATGCAAGCAGCTCAGATTTATTTATATATTTAAGAGGAAGGAGGGAGGAGAGGGAAAGGGAGGGGGAGATGCTCATGGTGGAATGGAAAAAGAAAAATAACAGATCCAAGCAAAAAGGGATTTGAATCTCAAATACTGCTCCCTGGCCCATATTATCCAAATCCCTCCAGCCTTGTCCATGACTGCCTCTTGCCTAGTTAAAAACAACAGGCAAAAGATCAAAAACATTTTTTTCCCCCCACAACACTAAGAGTTGTTGAGTTTTGCAGATGCCATTAGGCAACCGAAGCCTAACACCGAGACTGATGCAATTAATACTTGGTGCTTCAAAACATTAACATAGCTATTTATATAAATTAGTAACCTTAAGCCCAGGCGGTAGCATTATTACAGCATTACTAATTAAATCACAATAAGCTTAGTTTGCAGTACTATTAATTATGAAGCTGACATAGTGATATTGGAGATCTGATTGGCCTACTGTCAGTCATTACCCGATCAGTAATGAACCAGACAGGCAATGAAAATCAAAGCTGATGCTTCAGCAGTGCTGCTCCCTGTTCCCAGGAAGAAGGGCCACCATTCCAGCAGAGAAAGCATCAACATCCTCCATCAAAGCAGCCATACAGCGTGCACAGCATTCAGCTCTATAGGGAGGCACGTGGGGGAGGCTTTCTCCTGCCACCTCTACAGTTTTCCCAAGAGCAAAAGTTACTATTTTCTGTGGATACCAAAGAGGTTTCTTTTGTGAGAGGAAGTGAACAAGGCTTTGTCACCTCTAGTGGAGACTCTGATTGGGATTAGAGAATACCCTTTAGGGATTTTTTTTATGGCTAGGTAGAGTTAGTGTAGAGAAGGACATTGATATGATTAGTCTGTTGTGGATGCCTCTTTGATAATTTATAAAGGGCTTTTCATGAAGAGCTAGCCAAATGTCTTTTTTTGATGGAAAAGGCAGTGAGACAAAGCCACCATTTCAGGAAAGTGTTCTGTTACAGGCAAATGATTCTGTGACCATGGGTAGGAGGAAAGGAGTGGCTGTAAACATAAACCCAGAAGTGAGAATGGGGAGCAGAGGCTGCAGGGCTCCTTCCGTAGGTCCTGACTTTTTGAGGCTTGTGTTCCTGCTATTGCATAGGTCAGCAGATGGCACTGCTACATTTAGACTTACGGGTTTTTTTTCTTCTTAATGCACAAATGTGTCTCTGGTTCTATGAGAAATGCTGCATTGCTGTACTACCTTCTCAGTGCTGTTTGACTGCTGGAAGTCCAGTGCTCCCCTGGCTGCTTACAGCTCCCTGGCCACAAGCCACTGTTAGAAATTGGTTGATGGTGGCACAGGTTGGAAGGGGGTACTCTCTGCAGGTTGGATTTAGACAAGTTTGTTCTAGGGCTGTAGAAAGACTGTTATGCTTAGATTATATCCAGTTTCTACAGTGTAGGTTGCTTTTTCAGAATTGCCGCTCAATAAAGGTGTGCTGTAACAGTGGCAGAATCTTCAGCATTTCAGGATGTTGAGATGATGCCTAGGAATGGCTATGCTGGTTCAATTCCCCCTGGACCAACATCTGGTCTCTAGCAGTGGGAATAAGGAGTTGCTTAAAGAATAATAAGCGTGACATGTCCCCTTAATAGTGCCCCAGCCATTTTCATCCCAGGATTATCCTGAGCCATATGGGATCTCTCTGTTGTGTCCCTACCCAGTGTCTCCTGAAGCCCACCTTGCTGATAACACACACAACATCCCTTAACAAGGAGCTTCACTATCAAACAACCTGTTGCATGAAAAATACACCCTTTTTTTGTTTGCTTCGAGCCTGCCTCCTGCTATCTCCCTTTGAGGGTATTGAGGGTATTCAGTGTTCGGCAGAGTGACTGATCCCTCCTACCCTCTTCATGCCCCTGACAGGTTTGTAGCCCCTTATCATTCCCCATCAGTTGCTGAAGAAGCCAGAACACATGGAGGAGAGAGGGGTGAGAAGCAAAGACAAGCTCAGACAGCAAGACAAGCAGGGACCATGAGATGGTCTCAGCTCTCTACAGCCATGCCTTCAGGTATGTTCTGCCCTATCCCAACAATGATGTGGTGGACAGGGAGGCAGAACAGGCAGGGGATGGGCCTGGGCAAGACGGGGCTCTTCACTTTAATCCATATGGAAGGATAAAAAGCCACTTTGCTGCATGGGTTGCCAGGCTAGCCTACAGCATGGCCCAGAGCCAGAGCTGCTCGGAACGTGAGGAGGTGCCTGAAGACGTTGGCAGGCATTTTAAGGAGGTAAAGACTGAGAGCAAAGAAGAACAGGAATACCAGGGGAAAGACTTAAGCACATTTAGACTTAATTTGGATAGGAAGGTGAGAAGACCCTGGAGGGATTCCTGCTGTGGCAATCCCCAAAAAGGGGCCAGAATCCAAAAGTAGCAGCTGCTTATCTAAGGCTGAGCTGGGAGCCTTCGGAGTCCAAGGAAGTAGGTAAGTAGCTATCAGTGAGCATGGAGAGCCCTTGAGGGGCAGGAACACTGCAAAGCAGCAAAGACAGAGCATTTGGAAGGAAGCCTCAGTCTCTCAATAAAATTTGTGTTCTTTCCACTTTATGGTCAAGGAGTTGCTTTCACCCCAGAGAGCAGGGAGAGCCAGCTGCTCTCCAAGAGCTAGTGCAGGTGGTTAGGGAGATTCAGGCGGCTGCAGACACAAAATACAGAGCTTTTCAGCAAGCCTACTGCAGTACTGTGCTGTGGTATGTGGGTTCACAGTACCCAGTCTGGCAGTAGTGTCCTTATGGCTAACACAAAATGGTAATTGAGCCCATCTCCTACATGTTGTGGAGAACCAAGGGATAAGACTAGCTGATCCTCTGACTCCCAGGGGGGATTACTCTGGAAGAAGCTATTCAAGGATCTTTGCTGTGCACTTCTGGCAAGGTGAGTGGAGCCTGGGTGCTACCGTAAGCTGCATGGATGTCTCCTCAAGGGCAGTGGGCTGCAGCACCCCAGGGAGATGCTGCTGTGCTCAGAAATCTTGAAAGTGGAAGCAAGGATTTAGAGGAGGAGAGAGAGGTCTTGTGAAGAGCGTGAGAAAACACATTTCCAGACATCAGAGGGGTGAATATGAAGGATAGTTTGGTCCAACCCTGGGCAAAGGCAGCCTGCTGGGTGCGTGGGAAGAATCTTTCTCACAAGACTGCGTTTCATCAGCTCTACTGTGTCACTGACACGTGCCCAGGGAGAACCCACAGCCCCACAGAGCAAAGAGCCAGCACTGCCTTGAAGCTTCTGCAGCTCTCTTAGGAACATCAAACACCATGACAGGCATGAAGTGCCAACAGCAAAGAGACACCCCTCAGCCCCTTGGATGGAGACAAAGTGCTCTGCATACCTAAGCACATCCAAAGCTCCCCGATTTCTTTGAAGATCCTTGCTCACCCTCTTGCACTACCTTCCTGTTTTAATTTGCAGATGATAGGAGCAGGAAGGAGTGCAGGAGACAAAGAATTTTGTCAGGCTGCGCTGAAAGCAGCAGCAGCCACTGTAGCAGCAGGCAGAGCCCGATCAGAAATGACCTCACCGAGCTGCTCGTCTTCTTTGTGTGTTTTCATCCCTGGCAAAAGCCCTGGCAAGCCAAAGCGTTCTCTGAATGGGCAAGAGCATCCAGCCCACAGGAGGAACCGTCACTGCAGCTACTCTTCGTGTTCTCATTAGAACTGGGAGATGAGGCTGAGCAGAGGAGTGGGGTCTGTTTTTAAGCACCGTGGGCAGATCTTAGAAAACACAAGGTGGTCGTAAAAACATGCACTATGTTTTCATAAATTATTAGAGTTACGAATCAGGCTGGTGCAGAAAGGAAGGCAGGAGCTCTGATATTAAATGAAAGGCTGCAAAGAGAAGCATTGCCTAGCAGAAGTAGTCTTAGGGTACCTGGAAGGCACTGCTGCTTTTAATCCTTGCAACGATTTTTCAAGAAACAAGCTGTTGCTTTGCTTTGTTTTGTTTTCACTCGAGATGGGATTCAAATGCAATGCTAGAATATGGATTTCACCCAGCCTGGCATTTTGGGCAATCTCTTCTGGAAACTCTACAGGAATTGAAGACTGCATCCTAATTTGGATCTCATTGCTCATATATGAACTCAGAGCGGGTTTGGAAGGAGGTTTGGTTTGGTTCCAGCCCCTACACGCAGGGAAGCATGGAGGTTGGCAAATGCAGTCCATAAAAACCTACAAAGACACCAGCTCAATACAGATTTAAGCTCATCTTGGACCCTGAGACATTGAAAATAGTGTGTAAAACAACTCTAGTCTGACAGAAGAAAGAAATGTCAAAAGCAAATTGGAACTGGAATCCAGTCCTCTAGAAAGCGGATGAAAAGAGAATTTGGAGGACAAAGAGCTGAATATTTGAGTCTTATCACAGCAAGCAGTGACTGTGCTCATGCCATGGGAACAGGGACTGAGCTCTGTGCTCTTCCAGTCCTGACCTCCAACTCATCCAGAACAGGGGATTGTTTAGGGCACACAATGCTGGTTTCTGCCTTGCCCATATACCTTTGTGAACTAAGCTCCCTGGGGAACTGGGGGGACTCCTGCATCCCACAGTTTAAATAATTCCAATGTGAGAACACCAATCCCCAGCAAAGACCTATGCCCAGACAAGCTGTGATGCCCTAAAGCACAGTCTGTGATCAAAAGATTGCTGAAATAGTACTGGATATGAGACAGGCACTGGCAAGGCAGCAGCCAGCTTTTGACAAAACCATGGATAAGCTGACATTGACTAAAGTTTCCCAAACGTCCACCCAAACTTCAAGCTTCAACTAACTCAAAATGCTGATTCCAAGGCATCTGGTTATGGCATGTATTCCTCCTCACTGCCCTGTCTTCATGCAGCTTGTTCTGCATTTTCTGCTCTTCTATATCTTTCAGCTGGGCTTGCAACAGCAATAATGTCTTGTTAATAGGAGGTCTTCTTGTCCAGAAGGATTAACACTTGAAGAAGTGTTCAGACCTGAAGGAACCTGGATGGCATAAATGGGTCAAAGCTCAGGAAAAATATGACATCACCTTAGAAGTAAAACTTGGGAGTGGAGGATGAGATGAGAGCAAGGAGGGACAACAAGTTAGGAAGCGAGTGGATAAAACAGAATGGGCTTCACTGGCTGATGCAGAAAGAATGACACACATCTTTGGTCAGTAACAAAAGCAGGTTAGTGAAAAAGAGACAAGGAAAACCAGCATCAGGTTTGAGATCTTCTTCCACCAAATTGTAAAACTCCCGTGAGTATAGCATTAACTGACATATGATGCTAAACTGTCATTCCAGCCACTGGATGCCTTTATCATTCTTTTAGTTCCCTCTGGTAGTCTACTGTCCCTTTAGCCATCCTACTGTCTCACCCCAGCAGCTCTGTGCCACCTGCCCCAACCTCCAGCTGCCTCCGAGCAAATCAATCCATGCAGTCACCCAGAGGCAAGAGGCAGAAAAGGAAGAGCAAGGGAAGAGAGATTCTTTTGGCCTTTTTTCAAAGCAGGACAAGTGCTTACTGTTAATATGCAGAATGCCTGTATATCTCAATTATACACCTCCCACAGGGGCCTATTACAGCTACCCTGGGCAGCCAACATGTGTCAGCAGAGCAAATATCGAAGGCTATCCCAATGTACTCCAAAAATAAAAAGCAGAGAAAGCAGGACACGAGCCTGTCGACAGCTGCTTCTTTTCTCCCCTGCCCCTTCCCCATGTGGTTTTCAGGTCTAGCTGCCAGGCCTATGCCTTAGCATTTTAACATGTGCATGAAATTGCAATCCCCACAGTCTCCCCCTACGTGGTGGAAATTGGGACATTAGCATTGCCCCTTCCCAGCTTATACAAGTTCACTTTACAATTCAGTGTTGGTTTTTTTAAATGGTAGAGATTGGAAAGGAAGAAAAATGTTTTCCCAGTACAAGAATGATTTTTGGAATACTGATTCCACCCTGACACATGTTATTGCTGCAGCCTGGGTACCTGAAAGGCAATAAAAAAATTAAATACATCCTTAAAAACAAGTAAACCTTACCCTCAACAGAGATTTGAGCCCTGAAAGAGTCGAAAAATCCACACAGTCTAAAGGATTCTGCACTTTTGTTATTAAGTTCCACTTAGAGATGCTCAGAAACAGCCACGGTGGAGAGAAACACAGAGATGGAAGTGGGTCAATTTGGCAAAGTGGGTCCTGGAATTGATGACCCACTTCACTCTTACTATCTCCTTTTAACTCCCACATCTTTCCCTGTCTATTGCTATCTCACCTCATAGACCCTTGTGTGGTACCACCAAGGACACCCACTGAAGTTTCTGGTAAAAGCAAAAGCTCTAGCAGGGTTTCACACCTATGCAAAACTGAAGAGAAGTATCTTGAATGAACAAACCTTGCATGGGGAAAAAGGGAAAGCCAATTCTAGTAAATCCTTGACTGTGTATTTGCTGGGAGCTGCCCAGTAGAGCTCACAGCTTCTGCTGTTTTTTGGCTGGCACTGTCCTCGCACAGCACTGCCAAGATGATGCCACTGGAGCCCTGCTGAAACCTAAACGTAGAGCCACAGCTGACATCCTTCCTGTGGCGAGAGGGATAATGTGAAAGGGTTTCTGTGGCAGAGAAGCCAGGCAATTGTGTGTCTCTTCTGTTTTCAACTTGATTTTCTGTGATTGAGCAAGGGAGAAAAAACATTCAGAATTACTGCAAATAAGTGCAAAACATTTTGAAATCCCCAAAGACAGTCCTGGTTACAGAGCAGCCTGTTGGCTTTATGGGGCTCTGAAATAGCTCCTGTCTTCGCAGATGTTTTCCTGACATATTATCCTCTGTATATTACTACACCTTCTCCAAACCATCTTGCTTATCCTTTCACTGTTTGCTGTCATATCTTTCCATTATCTGAGAACATTGTATTGTTACCATTAGACTGATGCTTATCCACACTTTGCTTTCCTTTTTTATCTTACCTAGCCTGACTGCGTTTCCTACCATGCAGGAAAGTGTTTGTTGGTCTGAAGAAATTCTTTCTGGCTATTATAATTTTAACTTTTAGGTTGCTGGTTCGGTTGGATAGAAAGTGTCTAGTTTGTCACTTGCCACACATGGAGCTCAGGCAGGGAGAAGAGGTGAGCTTCACTTTAGGATAAAGCCCAAGGGTCAGATTTGGGATGCTTAGTAGCTAGCACTTCTGAGATGGTTTCATATCTCCCTCCCCTTGTAATTCCTAAATCAAAGCATTGAACTCTTTTGGAAATCTGATTTATTCAAAGTATCTGATGGAGGGGCAGGGAAATAAAAAGAAAAATTTAATGTGACAGTCTTAAAGAAGAAGAAACCAGGCAGTTTTACTCTGCCATATTGCTGCAGAAGGTACCCTTCACCTAATCTGAAACAGGAATGCAACAGGCTAGTTAGACTTGGCACTGAATGCTTACTGAACACCACAAAAGAAGCTGTATCATTCACAGCTCCTAGAGGGATATGAAGGTATTCCCAGAAGTGTATGACCATGAGATGTCATGTCCTGTTGCCCAGCTTGGCTGCCACCAAAATGGTTCATCTCCAACATCTGTGTATATAAGCACTAACACCCCGTTATGTGATGGGCACAGCCACCATTATGTCTTCAGCCTTGTGTCAGCCATGGGCAACTCAGCTTCAGAAAATGGTTTCCAGCCTGAAGATGTTACAAGAGTCTTTCATGAGACTGCTGACAGTGCTTACATTACCCCAAACCTCATTATTTCCTCCATCAATTTCTCTTTTCTTGTATAAATTAGAGTGAATTACAGTATTCATTTGGAATAATGTATGGCCACAAATGGATTCACATCAGTCAGAAAGGATACGTTTATTCATGAACACTTGAGTGTTTATTTCAAGAATATTAGTGGGGATAAATGAGCTTCAGAGATACTGGTGCTGTTAAGTAGCTGGGAATATTCCTCCTGAAAGTGTACTTCAAGATTTTTTGAGCAGTTCCTATTTATGACTCACACAATGGATTAGATGAGCACTTTCACATTCCTCCAGAAATTTTTTTCAATAAAGGGGATTCTTTCCTTTTAGCATATCCCTCCCATCATCCCAGTAGTACAAACGAGGCTGTGCAACATGGATGACCACCTGTACAGCGTGAGTAGTAAATCAGAAATAGATCTTACTCATTGCAAGTAAGAGCCATTCATAGATGCAGCAACATTTGAATTTGGCTGCACTGCCTATAGTTTGAACAGTTGTGAAACTGCAAGTAATCAACACTTTAATAAAACTCATAATCTGCTTGCAGATAGTCTGGCAAAGAGAAAACTGTTAAAGGAGTTAAATCATTTGCAGAAATCATTTTCAGTGGATAATTTGACCAATTCCAACCTGATGGTATTTATGTGCAAAAGCTCTGAAAATCTTTTATGAATGGCCTGCAGAAAAGGACTGCAGGTTTCTTATTGCTATGGATCAGAGCTGCTTTTGATGTTCATAGAGACAAAATCTGTAGAAGACACCTGTCCAAAGATAAAATCTGTTTGTGCAGACCACAGTGCTTTTTCAGTTTTGTGAAACCTCCTGGGTTTGCAGTGCTGCAGCAATGCTTTGCACAGGATCTCCGTGTTTCAAGCATGCACCTAAAGTTTGGGTATGTTATGCGAGTGTATCAATTTATTGCTGTACTGAGTTAGATTCTGCCTGAAATCTGTAGAGTTATATGAGGCTACACACAGCAGAGACTCTTCTTCAAAATACTTAGCTAATAGTTTACAGGGTGACTCAATAATTTAAGAGGATTAGTAGCTGGAAATGAAGCCTTGCAGCTATGCATAGCTTATTTAGTTCCACTCCAGATTTACAATTATCAGATGGTTGTTTGGTGGCTTAGGTGAACTGAATTACCACCTCCAGACTCCTCTGTGGGAAACTGCTGTGTACTTATCACAGACATCACATCACCATCACAAAAGGCTTGGCAATGTAGCAGCTGAAAAAATACTTCAAGGACTGACAGCTCGAGCACTGATCTCTCTGCTCAGGCTACACATGCAAAAGGCACATGTGAGACAATTCTGTGGCGGGGCCCCCAATGTGAGGACCCTGATAGGGTCCCACAGGCCACCTCAAATACCCTTCAGTGTTGACAGATGGCAGTTACTGCCGATTTGGAAAGGATTTAGGGAGCTGAATGGAAAAAGGTATTCATCCCATTTGAATTGCTGGGGCAATTGAGCCTCCCACTGTGGTATTTCCAACCTCACTTTCAACCTTTGTTCCGTGCATTAGAATTATTAGAATGCCCCATTTCAGTGAGTAAATTTTATTAACATGCATTACTATCACCTTGACCTTTAATACTCCTCCACTTGCCATCACAGAGCTGCTTCCAGGTGGGATGGCAGGGATGGATGGAAAGAGCAGGCAGCTCATCACAGCATCGCCTCTGAGAAAAATCAGCAACTCCTGCAGCAGGAGCAAAACATTTACTGTCCCAGAACTTATTCCCAAATTGGAGCTGCCACCTAGACAGGGAGCTGGGAGGAAGCCGTGGACCTTTGTGATGAAAGCAAGCAGGATCAGGAAGAATGGAAGAAAAATTGATCCGGTGTTTTTTTCTTAGGAAAATAAAAGTCTGCATTTGGGCAAGCAGCCAAGCTGGGGTTGAATATGTGAGGAGTGGTGTTACTCTGATCTGAGTAGATCAGAGAGGTCATTCTCTCTTCTCGGGGAACAGAGCTGAAATCTTGGAAGAAATTGTTTTAGCAATTGGAAATTGATCCTCAAGGGCATTGGTAAAGAGTGTCCAGGACTGGCCTAAACAGGGGACAGCTTTGGGCAGTAACACTCATGATACCACCTGGTGAGGTGGTCTGGGACAGCAAATGACATGCAGAGAGGGTTAGAGAGTAAACAGAGGGCAGCAGCACAAAGATGACAACAGCAGGACACATCAGATGACCCCAAAGTAGCATCCCAGGAGCTGTGTAGATATCCCCGCTGGGATTCTCTATTTTTATTTCTTCTGCTGAAGAGACACTGAATCTTTCGATTTTCCTTTCCCCTGAAGAAGAAGAAAAATAAAAGGAAATGGCTTCTTTTGAGGCATTTACACCCACTGACTGTAGCAAACTTGTATTAAAAAGATAAGAAAAGGAAAATTCAATAAAGTGAAAATAAAAATCCATTAAAATTCCATGGGCTTTTACACATGGATCTTATTTGCAGTAGGTGAACAGCTAGAGCCAAAGACTATAATCCTGTGGCACACACAGGTCTATTACAAGAGGACACTGGTCCAACCCCAGCATTGGCTTGGTAAATAACACCTGGTTTTAGGACAGAGATGCTCCCTTCTGCTGATGCTGACTTCACAGGACAGTGTTCTGCCAGTGCTACCTGGAGAAATGGGTCCTTGCTATTTTTTGGATGCTGACTTTAAAGCCTCCTCACAATTCAGCTTATCTCCCCCAGCATCTGTGCTGTTTACTCCAGAGTGGTGGTAACTGCCTGGGCCCCAGCACAGGCAATCGGGGATCCTTCAGCCCTGATCCTTTCCCAGCTCCATCCTACCAGTGCCTGCAAACACAGAACTGATCAATAAGGGGGTTTTGGCAAAACAGGTTGACCTTAGATGATGTCAAAGAACAAGAGCTGATGCAATTGCAAGCTGCTAGGTGTAGTCAGTTTGTTTCCACAGCCATTCAGCCAAGGCTGAAGCGATGTGCCCCATGCACAGCTCCACTGGGGCTCACCAATAAAAATGGGTACCAATAAAAATGCAATCCCTTCTTCTCCTCTCCCAGGTGTCAAGTTGTCCATATTCAAGGTCTCCCTCCATGCAGATTCAGGGGTTGGGGTCACCCTGGCATAGGAGGAACATCCTTATTTGAGACTGACATATTTTTGGACACTGAGGTGATCATCTCATTGCTCCCTGCTCATCCCTGGGTTTCTGTACATCTGAGCCTGCACAGCCTTCACCGGGTTTTCCAAGGATATTTTTTTGCCACAGGGCCTGGGCTGTGGGGACCACCTGCCCAAACAAAGCTCCTAACCCGGTTGCAAATTGGACCTGGCCCTACCTTCCTTCTTTTCATCACCTTAGGATGCCTCTGGGTGTTCTTTACCTGCCTCCTTTTCTCATTCACTGCTCCCCAGAGGACAATAAGCACTTTAGAAACCACTTTAGGTATTCTCCACAAGGATAAAACAAGGAAACCCAGCGACAACAACCTAATCAGCAAACAGCTGAGCCAGGGATAAATTCGCATGGAAAGTCTGTGTTTGTTTATTACTAATGGGTAACAGAGATGATAACCTTTTAATCCAAAACCATAATGAAATATGCATATTTGTTAATGTGCAACTATAAAATGCAAATCTTGCAAACACAATGGAGAAGGGCAAAGAAAGTACTCAGCACCAATACTAATTTATTCCTTTGGCTTCAGACATTTATTCAAATTGAGTTGTGTATGTAATATAAAGTCGAATGAATATGTAATTGTAATGTATATGTATAAACATTTTCATCTAAAATATGCAAACTGTTTATCATAATAGGAAGTAATACATATTTTGCCGAATAAAAGGTTACCTATTAAAATACTTTTAAACTCTTCCCACCCCAAGCTTTTGTGTTCTCTGTAAAAGCTCTATTTACATAGAGACAATTTCTGATTTTCTCTTTTGAGCCACGCTACCAAAATTCAAAAGATTTAAAGTATTAACAAAGTAGAATCAGAAAGATTTTTACATGAAGTTTTTCTTTCTCACTCTCCTCTTTTCCAAGCAACACAGAAATTGCTCTCCTAAATACCACTTTAAAACAATGGCTAAAAAGCTGAGCAATTTTCTCCTTCTATTTCCAGCCCCCAAAGAAACAGCTTTCTCCCGTTGCTGTCAGAGTAACTATATATTCATCTGCATATTCATGCAGTTACAACTAAGCTTTGTTGCTAGTCCTGGTCATCTCTGCTTTTGTAAATCCTCTCTCTGGCAGCTTGACAGCCTGAGACCTAGAACCAGCTTCACATGCTGTATGAGAAGATCTGTGTTATCTTGTGAATATCATGATTTGGGAAGAAACAAGGAAAATAAAGATTCAAGACAAATCCTCTCTTCCTGAACTCACCTGAAATCAAATCTCTTCCTGCAATGGAAAATTTCAGGTAGCTTTCCTTCTTTTTTTTGGTGAGACCATTGTGCTCATGATTTCTGGGCTACTCTGAGGAGTATTTCTGTCTGAAATCTAGCATGGCTAAATTGTCTGAAATTTGAATGCACTAACAGGAAGTCAACAGCAATATTTCCATTGACTTTACTGAGCAGTGGACCAATGGAGTCAGGGCAGAGCACAAAGGGTTTCATAATCACCCTCCAGCTTTTGCTTTTTCTGCCCCTCCTGACTCTGCTATTCACTTTCCCACTGCTGCCATAACTATATGCTGCTTTTATGCAGTCCTGCCTGGTGCACTCAGCATTTTCTTCTCTTGTCTTCTAAATAAAACACTTCCCACCTCTTTGTGTTTTCTGACTCTCCTGAGGACCAGAGCCATGTACCAACAACGAGAAGAGGAAATCCCATTGCTATTTATAGTCTCAAATTCTATGAATTCAGGAGTTTTGGACAAGCACATAAAGTGCTGGTGGGTTACTAAAACTGAGTAATTTCCCATTCTCTTTTACACATACTCCCAAAAACAGAAGGAAAGATAATTTTGATGTAGGGCTACAACAGAGTCCCATGAAATCAGTACAAGGAGTGCACAAATTTGCTCTTTCCCCACTGCCCTGAGCTAGACTAATGCAGCCTCACAGCAACACACCCTACAGGTCCAGTGATTCAGCCACCCCTGGCCTGAAGGTCCAGCTCTCTGTCCTGCCAGGAGTCGCTGTTCTTCTTGCTAATGCCATTGATCCCTGCAGGGTGGTTGAAAATGTCCTTGCTGAAACCTCTCCAGACTCCAAGAAGGACCTGTCAGCAGCCCCCAGGACTGCCAAATTCATCTGCAGTCAGAGCCATCGCACATTTCCAGACTTGGAGAGCAGCTACTAAAGGTCTTTAGAAAAGGAAAGTGGGTCCTTTTTCTCCGCAGCGTTTATTTGCTCAAATCATTTATAAGGAAAGCAGCCAGAAAACACCATGCTTAACCTGTTTCTCCCCACTTGGACCATCCACAGAGACGATGCTGCACAGATAGCTAGCGTAGGAGAAGAGGTCTATTTGCGTTTGAAGAAGAAGGGTGAAAGGGCAAGGGAGAAAAGCCAGCAGGCCAAATGAGAAGCACTCCTCTAGAAGTCTTCCATCATTTAAGACTCATAAATCATGATGCAGATTAATGAGAAATTAATGCAGTGCAGAAATTACTGGGGGTGAGGAGCTGTCGGTCAGCAGCAGGAGTGACTGTGCGTGAGACAAAGCAGTGAAAATCTCTAGAAAGAGAGAGGGCTCAGCAGCCTGGACTGGTTCTTTAATGAGGAAAGACAGGGAGGTCAGCATGGGAACAAGATAGTGTGCGGTTGCATCGGGGAGACAAGGGGCACTATTTAAAAATCCTGTCAAAAGACTCTTCGGCCTGATTTGTATTAGAGTCTTATTCATATCTTCTAATGAAAAATCCTCCTGCATCAAATCATAATATATAAGCCTTAAAAGAGAGAGAGAGTGTGTGTGTGTGCACAAGAGTAGGGGGGAGGAAATCAAAGGAGTAAAGGTTAATTTCACTATGTGCCTCCTCTGTTTAGGGAAAAAAATAACATAGACAAGGAAAATAGCCCACTTTACCTCCTGTCTTTTCTCCTCGATCCTCCAGTGACATTATTTTAAGCATTTAACTTTCTGATAGCAGTTAGGCTGGTCACATTTTCTCTCCATTTAGTGGCAGGTTTTGAGCGCATCATTTAGTACTGCAATGGAAGTGATGGAGCATGGGTATGATAGATGACTCACTTCCCTGGTGCTTGGGCTTTTGGGGTTAACAAGTATCTTACTATGTTACTGGTTCAAGCACTTTATGTCTCTCTGCAAAGCAGGGCATGCAAAGGTAGAGAGAGGGTAAAAACTGACCTTCCTTCTTATTATTTCATATCTAAGGGAGATGAGTACTGTCATCTTCTAAGACAAATTTTCTCTCCTACTCCATAAAAAGTGTTCTCACTGTGAGTCCAAGACAAGAAAGTGTAAATTGAGTCCCGATGTCCCAGCCCATCCATGTAAATTTGCCACGGCTGTGACAGAAACTCATGGGAGTTATTTTGGAGAACATGGCTGTTCCACAGCAGGTAGGGAGTCTTTATGCAAATACTGCAGTATTACCTTCATTTATGGCTCCTGTTGATCCCACTGCCCGCAGGATGCCTGTAACCATAGCAATGGGCTCAGATCAGAGGGTTCTCTATTCTGCATAGACTAGACAGTGGCAGCTGATGGTATCAGCAGAAAGAAGTATCCAGACAGGACCACTGTGGATGATGAGTGGATAATGGGAGAGCACACCCATAGCCCAGGCAGATGGTAATCCATAACAATGGTGGTAAGTCAGGTAGACAGCAGTGCTCAGACACCATGGGGATGGGCATCAGAAGGGAACAGAAAGAGAATAGAGGATAAATGAGGATGAATGTTCAGCTGACTCCAATGTGAATACATCCAGACATCACCATATACCATATCTAATAGAACTATATAGCCCCAATTTAACTTCTGCTTAGTCCATGTAGGTTTTTCAGCTCTGGAAGAGGGCTGGAGGAAAGATGGGTTGTGGTCCCATCAGTTGAAGCATTTTAGGAGCACACTGAGGAGAACACAATCCATTGCATTTGTAAGCAGTATACCTGGGCTGGAGGTGGTGTCTTTATGTGAGCATCTGGGGACAAACCAGACATCAAAGTATGCAGGTTTTGTTATAGGCATTTCCTAAAGCAATGTGACATCCCTATTGATAAATAGGTGCTAACATCTCTTGTATACTCCAGCTCTTATATACTCCTATTTTGCATTCAGAGATGTGGGAACCCCACAGGCAGAATGGAGTTTCTTTGAGCTTAGGTGCACCACAAGCCCCTTAGACACCAGACAAGCTATGCATTCGTGTAGATATCCCCTATGACAGCTTCTTCAGCTTTTAAGAGATGTAGTCTTTAATATTGCACCATTGGGTGGAACATCTTTTTTTAAAATCTACTCACATGCACACATGCACAAAGGATAAAATACAAGTGGGGGAAAAAGAATCACAAAAAGGACTCTATTTATCAAAAAAACAATGGCTCAGCAGTGGTGGTGAAATAGAGATATTGTTACTTAGTGATAATAAGGGAAAAAAGCCATTGTCAAAATGATAAGGCCATTTCTGTTGTCTCCCCGAGAGATAATATCTCTGCTACCACTAGTGCCTGAGTATTGTTAGGATATTTCATGGCAAGTGTTAGACAGAATAAGTTATTCACCAAGCCCACAGCTAACTCTGAAGCCTCCAACTTCACCTCCCCCCATATCCCTGTTTACACAACAGCCTCTTCTTTAATACCTTTGCAGCAGTGGTTTCCACTCCCCATGGCTTTTCATCTGCTTCTGTTTAAATATAACACTGCTCCCAAGTCAGTTGACAAGGTAGCTTTCACTGATAAGCAGCCCAACTTTGTCTTGCAATAGGTCATCAGAAAGCCAGACTATCACATCTTGAAGAATGTAGGAAACGCTGGTATATGTGCCAGTGAAATGAGCTGGGGCAAAGAAAGGAAAAAAAATGGAAAAAAAGTAATAACATTGTAACAGGAATACAGAGATCAAGCTGAAAATCTCTGGCAGACACCCTGACGTTCTTGTAGAGTCTACAGATAAAATTACCCGTCCGCTCAGAGGCAGAGGTTGTCCTCCCATAGGGACTTGGTACAAAGGCATCTTCAGTGGAATATTCATTCTCTCATTGCAGTGGGAGGAGAGCCAGCCCCACAGCAGCTCCAGCCCCACAGCAGCTCCAGCCCCACAGCAGCTCCAGCCTCATGGAAGCTCCAGCCCCAAGCATGACCTGGGCAGCAGAGGGGTGGTCAGAACTGCCCAGTCTCTGCAGCAGTAAACAGAAAAGGAGTGAAGAGAGGGAGAAGATCTCATACAGAGGACAAATATTCCTTTTTTGCTAAACATAATTTCCTTTTCTGTATAGATCATCAACATCATCACCAGCTGATGCAAACCACAGGGTCCCTGTTGCCCACAGCAGTGGTTCTGTAGAGACTTTTTTCTCTTTCAAAACATCAGGAAAAAGCAATCATAAGTGCATGGCCCATGTCCAGTGGGTTTAGCCCTATTTTCTAGCAGAGGCATGGCAGGACAATGTAAAGAGGGTTTAAACCACCACCAAGGAGCCTCTCAGAACAGAGGTTGAATGCTGCCTATGCTGGTCATGGAAAGTTCTGCAGGTCTGGGAGTCGCTGCTTGGAAAACATGGCTTTCTTAGAGCTCATGCAGGAGGGAGAGCAAGCAAACCTAGCCAGGAAAGAATATCCAGGCTAATAAATCTAAAAACAGGCTCATCCCCCCTGGGTAACAAGAAGCGTGTTTGTGTACTGGGTCACACATCAATGTCCACACACTTTGGGGCCAGAAGCCTGTTTTTTACCCGTGTTCTGGGAGCCAGCATGCTATCAGGGGCTGAAGGAATGAGACAGGGAAAATACAGTATCCCAGGCAAGAGACACACAGTTCCTTGTCTCATATGCCATTCCTAAAATGTGGGATGGCATAGTGTCCTGGAGACTTCCTTCCAATTCTAGCAAAAGGTCTGTTTTCCAGAATTGTCCTGGCCTCTGAAGATGCATGATATTATGTCTAATTTTTAAGCCAGTCAATAAGGAAAAGTTCATATCTTGGAAGAGAAAATTGCTCAAATTGTCATCTTTTTATGGTCAATATTCAGTAATTAATAATAATTAAAAAAGCAGCAATTCAAACACAGAGCCATCTTCCTCACTTTTCTCTCCCTTGTTTGAAGGTAAGGAAACTGAGTTCCTGGCAGACTTTTATGAGTCTTACCTTAAAAAGCCTTTGTTGAATGTGGACTTTTGCCCTGTCCTCTGCAAAAACATGATCAGCCCCAAGCAAGTAAAATGCAGATATTAGCAGGGTTGCCGGTGTGCAGCCAGCTCTGGGGTTGGGACATGGCAGTTCATCACACAGTGGCTCCAGAGTGAGGACTGTGCCTGCCTGCCTGGGCAGAGCCATGATAAATGTTTACAAATTATTTTCTCAAGTGTCTTCACCCCCTTCTTTGGAGGCAGTTAGAGTAATGCTGCCAAAAATAAATGAATAAACAAAAAGATCAGCATCCCACAAGCTCCCCGTGGAAGGTGATGTGAGAAGCTTCAGCAGCAAAGACTGTTGAGGAAACAGGTTGGGGAGGATTTGGGTTTTTTTTTCTTTTTTTTTTTTAAATAAATATTTGAGGCACACCATGGGAGTTGAGCAGCAGCGTGGTAAGTATGTCAAACATAGAGAATCCCCAGATTATCTGCTCTGAAAGTATTAGCTGGCTACAGAAAACAGCTATCTTGAACCTGTGGAATTAGGAAGGGTGCAAAAATATTGAAAAGTAATAAATATGGTGTGAAACATCATCAGGAATAAAACAATCTCTAACAAGCCATCTGAATAAACATGGTGAGAAAAATTAGTATTGCTACTGCTGTCTGTCTGTCTCCCTTCTCTCTCCTCCTTTCCTGCACCCTTACCTGCCTTTGAAATCAAGCTGGTAGAGTTCTGTGCAGTTAATCAGGATGGGGGGTAGCTGCTCTCTTCAAACAATTTCTAAAATGCCTCACTGAAGTCATTCATCTCCTCTTTGCCTACAGTTTGCATCTTTCTGAGGCCTTTAAAAAACAGGGTGTAACGTGGAGCTTAACAGTTGACAAATGCTGATTTTAAGTGAGGTTGTACATTCGTAGATTGATCCTGGAATGATCAAAGATAAATAATCTCCCCAGTGCTCCTTTGTAAAAACTAATGAAACTTGGGGGAGAGGAGGGAGACAGTGCAAAGAAGGGTTCTGGTTTCCAGAATTTTTTTGATCACTTCGTTGCAATTACTGAAACAATTTTTCCCACCCATCCCCCTCTTCCTGGCACCCTCATTCCCCTCATCTCCAGTAAATAGATTCAGATAATTACACCCACTGCATATAACCTGGTAATAACAGCTCCCCTTAGTGTAGTACTCTGGTTTGGCTGTCTATGCCCACCCCACATGTACTTTATGGGCAAGTGCACACTGGGGGATGAGTGTGGGTGGCCTCTAGGAATGGAAAAGTTTCATTTGCCCTCCATAAAAAACTCCCGTGCCAGCCCAGGCTTCCTTTCCTTCTCCCAGTGCCACGAACAGGAGCGAGCTCTGCTACAGCTCAGGCACTGGTGGGGCCTGGAACTCTGCTTCTCCCAGACTGGAAAGGGGAAAAGTCCTGACCCAGCCTTTGCTCCCCATTTGTCATTTTCAGGAATCTCAATGGAGCTCAAAGTGGGCTGATACTGTTTTCACAGAAAACTGTGTGGTACTTACTTGGCGCAATCCCTGGAAATTAAATAAAACTACAAAATTAATGATGCTATTAATGCCATGCCTGGGATGAATAAAATGTCTAAAAGGAGTCTTTGGTTAGCTTTTTAGCCTGCAGCCCTTCCTGACATCTTTGGGTTACCTATCCTGCTCACACAGTGCTATAATGAGTATCATTTCCAGATCAGCCATAAGGGGCACTGAAGTATATCTTCTGAAAGTTCATGCTACTCTCTTAGCTTTGCTAATTCATTAAGCAGGAGGCAGAGAGAAATATTGCTTGGAGAACAATCACAAAAGATTACAAACCCGTGAGTTTAAAGTCTTTCTTCTCCCGACTTCTAACAAATTTTCAATGTTCACAGGCTGTGCATACCCAGACAGATTCCATGTCCATACATTCCACTGAAAAGCTTTAACTCTGCCTTTCACATGAGGAAGAGACTCAGAAGGAAACATGCAACCAGGCCACTTTTAATTGGCTGCAGGGTCTGTTCTCCATGAGCATCTGAACAAACACCGGGACCAAATCCGGGCAACAGCATAGCACACTGATTTTCACTGTGGACTCCTCCCAACTCCTGGAAACAAACTGCAGTGCCAGCATTTGCAGAGCTTCACACATGAGCAACCATCACATTCAAATCTACTTGGTAAAATAAGGAATTCTCAATGGCACCTCTCCCGCCAAAGAAGAAGCAGAAGCGACCCCAAGTCTTTGATCCCGTAGTTTCTGATGGATGTTTAGACTCTACAAATATGTCTGGCACTGTGGTCTCTGCTGGATTTGATAGACTTTATCCAAACTTCAGAAATCATCCCTGAATATTGATAGGGAGGTTTTAGTGGAAGCATTCAGCTAAAAATAAGCCAGCAGAAGTAAGGGAAAGAAGGGAAAGAAAATATTAGAAAGGGTCATGGCTGGATTTGCTGAACAAATGAGCTCTCTGGTGACTGTAAGATCTCATCATACTCCTCTCAATTTTGTTGTAGGAGGCAGCATAAGACAATGAGTGACCTTCAAGTACAGTGTGGAAGTATGCAGGCTGACTCTTAACAAGAAAACCCCCCTAAAAGTGTATAATCAGATTTCCCCACAGGAGATGTTTTTCTATGCTGCTGTTTAATCTCTCCTATCATATAGCTGTGTGTACTTTTAAAATAGATCGATCATGCATTAAAAAAAAAGGGAGAGGGGGGAGGATATTATGGTTTGTGCCTGTAACATCAAATCAGCTGGAGTGGAGGAGGGGACTGATCAGAGGCAGACTCAGCAGGCCTATCAGTCCCTTGAGCTGTGTGGTACAGACAATGGATGCAGTGCAGGTATGGATATCCAGGCAGGCAGTACATGCAGATCCACCTGCTGAACATCTCACCAGCTGCATGCAGCCAGCCCTCCCCATCTCTTCACATCCTATTAATTTTGTGCTTACTGTAACCATAAATTGAGGCCACAGGGACTGGAGGCTGCTCGGGAACAAGAGATGAGGCAATCCCCTTCCCAAAGCTTTTACCACAGGACAAATGATTGTGGGAAGGTGAGTATCAGCCCTGGCTTGGAGGGAGAGGCTTCACCCTCAGACTGGAAAGGTGGGTTATAAGAAACTGCTCAGCCAGTTCCCATTCATTTCTGAATGGGATTTCACAGCTCAGTTTTAAAATAGTTTCAGATCTTCAAGGTAGAGCAGGGGAATCATTCCCACTAAAGAGACGTGCAGAAGAGCTGAGACTTGAAGCTGAATTTACCCAAATTCACTCCAGATCCTTAACCACAAGGCCAAAATCAGAGATCATTTTCTCCAAGGTTGAGAATGACCAATCCCTTTAAGCAGTTACAACATCAGGTCCCAACACTGAGCCCCTCTGCCTCAACATGAAGCCTTTTACCTGTGTCCCTTAGAGTTTAACTTTCATCCTGACTTATAAGCAGGGAAGAGGAGCTGATGGGAGGAGCATTTGGGCTGGATCTCTCTCAGATCTGTTTTATCAACTTGCTTCCACCCTGCCATAAACACAATATGTCCCTGAACAAGTAAAAATTAAATCCCAGATTGGCTAGTGTAGGATCAGACACAGACGCAGTCTAACTTTCCCCACTGTGGTTTGCACTTTTTTTCTTGTTGTTTCCCCGCAAATAGATCACTGGGCTTTTTGATTTATACTTTACCATCTGAAATGCATAAAAGATGTAGTGCTTTTGCTCCTCCATGAATCTTCTGCAATTTTGTTCAAAATTTTACTGAAGGTGACATGACAAATTACTGCCCAAGCCAATTTTGCCAGAGGAGGGCATCATTAAAAAAACAGAAGACTAGGGACACAAGAAAAGAGTAAAAGGGGGGGGGAGGGGGAAACAATGAGCTCTTGACCCCTTTGAATATGTCACACTACAAAGGCAGCGCTACCAGGATGAGACTGGCAGACTAACTACCCACATGGCAGATTCTCGTTTCAAGAGAAAGGGAGAATTCAAGAGCTTATTTGACCCATTCAGTAGGACTGCTCTACTTCTGGTTATCAATTTTGGAGGGAGCAGAGAAGCACAAAGAGGCAGGGTAGTTCATAGCATCACTCGCAGCTAAACCTCTATAGCCTTCCCATGTCTCTGTCACTGTAACTGTGCCCCAGTCCCCTCCTCTGGCAGCCCCTTCTTGTTCCCTCACCTGACTCTAACCCCAAAGTTCATGGGTAGGTAAGAGAACATTGGATTATGGCAGATACTTCACTGTTTGCACTGTATAAAGAAGTCTTTTGTCTTTGGTGCAGCTCAGAACAGTCAGGTAGCAGCAGGTAATTTGATAGAAAGAGCAAAATAACCATATAACAAGTTCATTTTATTTTCCCAGTGAAAAGCACCATAGTAAGCAGTATTATTATGAGTCATGTCTCCATGCGTTACTTCTCCCACGTCTTTCAAAGGTGTTGGAAGGGGAGCTTGTTTCTGTAGTGAATAGTGTTCCTGGTGTTTGCTTCTGTATCTTGTTTCAACACTTTCCTGCAGACGGAAAACTTGTATCCCTGTTGCAGTCCTGGGGACATTTTTCTTAGTAAACAACGATTTTCACCGCAAATGTCAAGGTATCAGCTGGGATCAAATTCTGAAATACTTGTGAAAATATCTGATTTCACACATGGCTGCTAGCTAAGTAAATATTAGCTAGGTTACGCACAGTCCTGGATAACACTGGATCTGGTATGTTTGGTCTCAGTTGGTCCTACAGGAATTTTACCCTATTTATTTTCTTTCCTAGATCCACAGCCATTCTGAAGTGCCTGATGTCATGTTAATTTAGTGTTTCAATTTCTCACCTAGAATCAACTCATTTCAGGGATGACTTTCTACTTTACCTTTCACTTCCTGAGAAAACCTGGCGCAAATGGTACTTTTGCACACAGATTATGTATTACAACAATTAGAAGATCCTGAGTATTATTTCTGTTTACACTTGGCTTACAGGGAAAAGAAAATGCAAAAGAACACAAGTTTTATCACAAGCAAAATCTAGTGATCCTTTAAAATCACTGCACCAGGCTTAGCAGATGCACCCTGCCTAGACGCACCTGGAGTGCTGCTGAATTTACAATACACAGTATGTTTCATTTTAAAAGTCTTCTATTTTAGGTTCACTGACTGCAGGACGCAGCTGCTATGCTAGCAAACGTAGCAAGTGTGCCTTAATGGACACGGTGTGGAATGCACCCAACCTGTGTCCAGGTAAAAGCCAGCTTGGCTCACAGCCAGACTTCCAAGTAACATGGTGCTAAATTGCAGCATTTACCCAGCTGCTGCTTCCGTAGAGGCTTCCTGTGGAAAGCCCTGTAAGGTGGGTTGCATCCCAATTCCATCTGGAATTCACGTGATCCAAAGATATTCCCACTAAGAGCTCCTTGGACCATTCTAGCACACTGATAATTGTCAGAGGGTTTTAACTGGAAGGGGCTTCCTGAACTATCGAGCCCCAGACCCCTGTTACCACAAGGATCGGGACATTCAGCACGGCTGTATCTTCTGAAAGGTGTGGTGCCACAACATGGTGGATCTAATAATGAGAACATCCTAATTGCCATCCTAAATGTATCTGTAGGGTACTTAATACCCTTTTTCCTATTTGAAAGACATTTTTAGCACCTGTATTTTTCTTTACTCAAGCCTGTTGATCCCCTATTCTGGCCTCCATCTCTCAGACCTCTTTTTTTAAACTTTGCTAGACTCCTCCTGAAAGAACAGTGCAGCCCAGTAAACAGAGTGAAATGAGAAGTCTGGGACTAATGGGGAGAGATTTTATCTTTCTTTCTTTCACAGCCAGAGAGAGACAGGCCCTGGAGAGCGAGGGCTGAGGCTGGTAATGAGCATGGAGAGTCTGCATCAGATTCCTTTGTTCCTCTGCCACCTACATATTCCAGGACCATGGGCTGCCCTGCTCCCCAGGAGATAAGCATTTCTGCTGGCTGGAGGAGAGAGCGAGAGCCTTTGTGAGCAAGCAGGGACATCAGATCACCATGGCTGTCTGATGGCTGCTGCCCTGAGGAGGACATTTTAGATGCAGGGAAAAGTTGTGCGCCTCAAGGCAGTGCACAGAGCGTGGGGAGTGCTGGGACAGAAGCTGAGTGAGGCACCCGCTCAATTAGTACCAGTTTGAGCAGGAGCCATCTGTGCTACTGCAAATCATTGTCAGCAAAGGCCAAGTCCAGCTGCATGTGTCCAAACAGCTGAAGGAAACAGCAGCAATCACAGACCTGTGCAGGGCAGCAGAGCCTGGTGAAAAAGCAGAAAGGACAAATGGGGTCCTCTTGAAACCTGGCCTGAGATGAACTTCTGGATGGCACTTGGGCTGGTGTTGTCCCCCTGCATCTGCCTCTAACAGCTGGTCTCCCCACCCACCTTCATTTGACTGAGTCCTTCCCCACCCCAGTTTCCACCTCCCTCTGTTTCTAGATGTCTCACAGCTGAACATAGCATGCAGTCCATGCCCTCCCTCTCCATCATTCCAAACACCTCCCGCTCTTGAATTCCTTTTTTTTTCCTGTGAACAGCATTTGGGGACACAGATTGACTGAAAGCTGTGATGCAGTGTAAGCAATACCATAAATAGACTTCAAATGACCCAACAGGAGCTTAGTACCCCCTGAAGGATCAAAAGCACTTTTCTCACTTCTTCCTGCGGAATGAAAGAAGCCACCTGTTCTTGCATGCCTGCAGCAAGCACTGCCTGATAGGGTCCTCTGCAACAACCTCCCCATTCCCTTCTTCTGAAGCTTCCCTTCTACCCACCTTCAAACCCTTGAGGCATGTGCCATGTCCATATTTTCTCTGCTAACCTGGTGATGGACAGCATCTCTCTCAACATCTTGGATGTGCATTCACTTCCCTTCTCTGCTGTGTCACTGGAGGGGGCTGTAGTCTTCCAGGGTTGCTCTGTTTTAGTGGAAGTAATACTCTCATCTTCCAAACTGCTCCTACCTCGGTTTATCTATTCTACACACATGCTGCTCTCTAATAACAGTAGTGCAAGACCAGTAGTAGATTTTGTCATTTTTCAGGAGGTAGCTGATAAATTAGATTGGATGTTCAGTCCCATCATGCAACAACTGACCTGTAGGACCACTGATGCCAGCGATTTCACCCTGGCCTCACAGCCACAGTCATCATTTAACCTTGAGAGTTTTTACACCTTCCTCATCATTACTGTGTAGCAATTCCTAAGCAGAGTAAGGTGTCATGTTAAAAGGGGAATAAAACCGGGTGTTTGGCATTTTTGGTAACCCTGACCTTGATTGAACTCAGAAAAAATGCACTTTCCATTGCTCAGTTTCACACGTGTGGAAACTGGGCTTCAAGAAAGGACAATCCTTTCAGTGCTTCTAACCCCTTCTTTGTCATTAAAATAAGAGATGATTACCAAGTCATCCACTTCTTTCATCTTTTGTTCCTCTCCTGAAAAGAGGCATGAATTACAAAGTGCCTGGGGGAAAAGGCTGTCCAGTAAGGCTCCTTTTCTTTAGGTTTATACCTGAAGCATCTAAAGGAAGCTCAACAGTATGGCTGGGACCCATCAAGCCTGCCAGAAAAGAAAAGCAATTGGCAGACACCACTGCACAGTCCAGATGATCCTGTATTCCTGGGCTCAAATTCATGCCCTGCTTCAGAAGTTCAAGGGTATTGAGATCAGATGTTTCGATTGACCTCATTATATATAGAGGGACCATCTGCAACAGCTCAGATCTGGCTCCAAGCTTCCTCCAAGCCCAGGTTTGGGATTTTGACTTGAACCGCTGCCTAACTCATTCAAAATCTGCCAGGGCAGAATGAAAGCTTGGTGTGAGATACCAAGAACCCTTTCTTGGATCCAAGCAGAGCTCAGCTCCTACTCCAAACTCCTAATTCTGACCTGCCTTTCAGGTATGCCCACCATCCTATGGCTCCCTGGCAAACAGCAGCCTCTCCTTTCCTATTTCACAGCTACCTGCCACATTAAGATATCTCTGAATGCCTATTAATAGAGTATATAAATGTGAGTAGTGATTCATATATGGACTGTCTCTACTTGCAAAGGTATGTGGCAAGGGATCCCTTCCAAACCAAATGTGGGAGATCAACGGATTCAACACACTCCCAGATTCCCTGTAGGTCTCACAGAGGCAAAACATTTCACAAACAGCAAGCAGCCATGACAAGAGACCTTTTCTCTTTCCTTTATTCCTAAAAAAAGAATTGCATCTTTGAGATCCCATTGACAGCCATTCTCCCTTAACAATCTGCTTGACTCAACACAGGCCATGCTCTTGAGACTTGTTAAGGGACGGGTGGGAAAGACATCTCTGCACTGTTCTCTTCTTTCCTTCTTTCTTTAATCAAAGAAAGAAAACAGGGAAAGAAAATAAAAAGAAAAAAAAAAAGAGAGGAGGAGGAGGGGAACCAAAAGCCCCCTCCTCCCTACTCCTTGGCTTTCTCCTCTATCTTCCTGGCTGTCAGTTGCTCTGACATTCTTTGCACGTAAGTGTTTTGCTTCAAAAGTTAGAAGAGAGGGAGAAAGAGAAACTGCATTGCACAGTCCCTGTTGATAAGGTTCAAAGCAGACAGAGATGCCTCAGAAGCACATGTGGTCTCTCCCTCTCTCCCTGTTACAAGAGAAAAAAGAAGAGCTAAATTCCATGGCAGACTTTTCTTTCTCCTGCTGCTGTTATCTTTCCTTGCACACAGGCTGGAGGTAGGGGGAAGATAGAAAATGTCCTGTTTACCTTGCAATTTCTTTCCACCCCCAGCCCCCTTTGAAATGTCATCTCTAAGCTGCTTTTTCACTCCCAATTTTTAATGGCATTTGTAAAAAGAAAGAAAAAATCTGGACATGTTTATCAACCAAGCTGTTGTTTACACAGACATACACACACACAACCTATTGTTTTAAAATTTCCCAGAAGCTAGGATGAGCTCAGCTGAAGTTACTGAAGGAAAAGCTCTGTCAAAAGTCTTCCTTGCTGTTAATATTTCCCCAATCTTGTTATTATCCGACTTTCCCCTTCCTCTACCGCTTCATAAATCCCTCATTTTCCCTCCCTGCTTAGCATTGGAGTAGTGAGGAAACACCACTAAGTTATCACCACATCACTCATTTGGGGAATGCAGCCAAGAATGCTTTGGCCTAACAAAACCATCACAGCCATCTGTCTGTCTGTTGTTCTGGAGGAGAAACAAGCACATGCATTTACTAAAAAGAAAGAAACCCAAGAGCCATGAAAGTCAGAAGCTAGCCAGCAGAACCAGCAGTCACAGAGAATATTAAGATAGACTTTCAGTCACTTCACTGGGAGAGCTGAGTGCTCTGGGGTCTCTTTGTCCCCCACTACCCTGTGAACAGTCCTTGCTGTGGGTGAACATTTCACTGCACCTTATTCAGTCCTTGTGCCAGAGAACATCCTGTCTTCTCCATTGCCCTGTCCTCCTCATCACATGCAGCACACCACATTTCCCTGTTCACGGACACATGTGGTGCCCAGGAATTTCTCTGTGAATTACAGTCATCACAAAACAGAGTACATAAGTCATTTGCCCACGAGGGAAAGATACAGAGGAAAAAGAGAGACTGGTCTGTGCTGGGGATGGCTCTCTGCAGCCTGTGGTGACAATTCTGCATTGCAGTGAGGGCATTTCACAGCCAGTGGAGCAATACTCCAAAGCAGCAGGATACCTGCCTGGAATGTGAATCTGAAATAATTTTGTAGCTACCTCCATCACCTCCCTTTTTAGTTCATAGACACAGGAGTGCAGATGCAAAGTTCAGACTGGTAATGGAGCAGTTTGGGAACACCTATATAAGTCATAATTCAGGATCTAGTTCCCCAAGGGCCCATTTCAGACTCTGTTGTTGTAAAAGGAGCATTTGGGGCAGAAAACAACTTACTGCAGAATAATAAAAGCTGGAGATTTGGACTTTATCATCTGTTCTGAAGAACGTGAGTTCACTTACCAAACAGAGAAGTAGCAATAAACTTCCTAGTAGGTAAAAGCAAACCCATGCTGGTTACCACTGTATATGCACAGCTAGCCTAACCTAGCCTATCTTGCCTGTTGGTATGAGACCAGCCTGTTCTGCAAGTCACTTGCTCTTGATGCCAAAAAACCGAAGTTCTTACCCATCACGTCTGAGACAGACATTTTGAAGTTAAGCATCTAGCCTGTTTTCAATTTTGCCTTCAAATACCAGAAGTGATTGCACTACATTATGGACTAATCGCCTGTCAAATTTAATTTCTTAAGCTGAGGCTGCTTTAGAGTCAAGTGAATGAAAAGTAAAAAATACCCTGTCCAAACCCACTAAATTACTATTTTTATGCTTGTATAGTTACCTAGAAATTGGAGCTTTTTCCTAACCTTTTTGTTTAACTATATGGCAAACACATTACTGTCAGACTAGGGCATTATATGCAAAATTTGATCTTCCAATAAGTCTTCATATTTAAACTGTAATGAACTGAATTTCATTAAAATAGCACTAGGTCCAGCAAGGAGCAAAGTCCTTTTCTGTACTTATTACTGAAGATCAAACACAGACCTTCATCTTCTCCTGGAGGCAGTGTCTGTAATATCTGTCGGAACAAGGCTTCTCACTTCATATATATTGTGGTCCACCTGAAGATCTCACAAACATAAAAGTTTATTAATGGTCTTCAATCCTAGGAAGGGACCTCACTGGTTTGTCTGTGTGTTGTCCACCAGAGGATGATAACTGTCATTGACATAGAGAAAACTGGGGCCTCTATGTGGATTTTGCTGCAATCTCAAACCCAGGCTCTCATCCCCCACCACTTTGGAGGGTAGACCTCAAGTTTTGACAGGGGGTTCTTAGAAGGGTGTGGTCTGATGCAAATTCATACCCGATCAGAAAAATCTCAGAGAAGTCTCAGTGTGCAAACCTTTAGTGGGAATATCTTGTAGTTCAGCTGCTAAAGTGGCTGAAATTTGGGGTTAAGCATGGCTTAGTGCCTTGGCCCTTAGACTGTTAAAGAGAGGACAAGGATGGGGAAAAAAGAAAGCAGAGCCCTTGAGGAGCTGGGTGGCAGAAGAGGAACCTAAAGCTATCCAAGGAAACTTTGAAACAGGAGAACAATAACAGCAGAGGCTTCCAATAAAGATGATAACCCTTCTGCTGTCAATAACTAGGATATCTTTAGGATAGGGAATCTGTGCAGGGAATCTAAAATTTACAGCTCTCCCAATTGGCCAGGTAGGTATCAATGCTTTTTTTTTTTTTTTAATGTTTTTTATAAAGCTACTTAGGAAAACACCATGCAAAGCTAGCAGATTACTTGAAAACATCACTATCTAAAAGAAAGTCATTTTGGAAAAATGCCGAAAAGAGAGGCAAACAAAAATTAAGATTGTCTGTGAACCAGTAGAACATGTTTAAGTAACTATAATCATTCTCGATGAATTATCAGAGAGACTGAGTCCAGTTCTGATCTGCTAGTGTTTTTCATCTGTAGTTCCCAACATGCTTTATAGCCTCCCTCTACCTCTTTTCTTATAGGAAAGCAGAAGAGAAATTTGCTATGGCTGAGTGCCTCGGGTCACACAGCCAGACAGTGACTGGCAGAGATACCAAGCCTGCTACCTCCCAGAAGCAGTCTAATTTATTGATTTTCCTCATGTGGGTGTAGACTGTTGCTAATAAGAAGAAAGAACAGTGAACAAAAATGATTCCCAGCTCCCACCACCTACCAGAAATGTCCACCCAATTTTGTCAATGGCTGCTCTTCCCCAAAGTCTCTTGCATTTCCACCTTGCATACCCTGCTTTGCTCAACCCTCTCTCCTTCACCAGTGATTTCACTGCCCTACATTGTGCTGAGGATCATATCAACCCTTTCTGTAGCCAGAGGTGGAAATATTTTTTGGAGAAAAGGGTGGGTGTTTCTGAAATGATAAGAAAACTTGTGAAATATGTAGTTATTTGTGGAAACTATCATCAGTAAACAAGTTACCAGCCAACAGCCTAATTTCTAGCTAAGACATGTCGACATGGCCTTAAAGAAAGGCTTGAGGAAATTTTACCAAGCTTCCTCAAACTTTTTAAGCGATAACACAGTGGTTTTACAGCACACATGTAAAGCCATGCACAGTGAGATAAAAGAAAAGTTTTGCTCTCATGTTGGCATAGCAGAGAAAATGGCCAGGAATTCTGCTGAAGTCTATGCTGAACCCACACTTTTCCTGGGTTCATGTTGCTTTCATGTGTAGCTCACCGGCACAGGGGAAATAAAGGAGGGGAGCAGCACTAGCCCCTCCTCCAATGCTCTGAAAACTCCTTTCTCAGAGTCTGCAAAAAAGCTTTTAAAGGGGCTGGAGCAAGTTTGGCTGTTGTCCCTGGAAAAGTGAGGAATGGTGCCCCTCCATTCACCCATTTGTTCAGGTCTCCCACCTTTGTGGGAGCCAGTATGGTTTTCATGTGAAGGAATTGGTGATGGTTCCCAGGGCTTTGAGCAGCTTAGTGTGGCAGGTTTTGAGATGGAAGGGTTGCAATAGTAAGGACAGTGGGTGATGGTGAAACACAGCACATCCACAAAAAAAAATTGACTGTTCTCCTCCACCTACTCTCCCCCTTTTCTATTCCAATACATACAAGCACTAATGTTAACAGAGCTGACTTCAGAAAAGCAGCAATCACAGCAAGCATGAAGGTCTGGGTATTAGTCTGGAAATAAGGTGAATAAATAATCTTGTGAGAATTCTTGCCTGCTATCTCTCCAGCCACAACCCCTTGCCTCTCTAGGGAATTAGTGCTCCTCTTACAGGTGGGTTACATCACTGAATTTCTTTTCCCTCTCTGTCCCACATCCATCCCACTTTCTGTGGCTCTGCACTGCTCTCCATGAGCCTGATCTCCAGGGCAGATCCCAGACACCTCTTGAATTCATATCCCTGGCCAGCCTGATGCTCCTCTCATCCCTGCACCACACTGTTCTCAGGAAGGAAACCTGGGTCATAGGTTGTGTAGGTGCCACAGTTTCTTCTGGTAGGTCTCCAGGATGGACAGTCAGCCTTGTAGGTCTCACTGCAAGAGACACCTGTCCCTCCTGATGTGGACACAGGCAGTGTCTATTTTCTCTTGGCTGGATGCCTCTGCAGGCTTAGAGCCAGAGAGTGGGAAACATGAGATAGTGGGAGCAAGGGTGGATTATGTGCTGGCTGAATCCAGCCCATTTAATGTGTCCACAGAAACTCTTTATTTTTTCAAAAGAAATGCAGAAAACAAGGGATGATTCTTCATTGTTCTGCACGTTACTGGCAATAGAAATGGAAAATATTCCGGGCCAAGCCAAGAGCTGCTCAACACTTTTGGGAATAAGGAGATGTAAAAGTTGTCTGCCAGCTGCCTTATCCCTTCTTCCTGCCTGTTAGTCACAGATTGGGTTTTATTGTGCAACCAACAACTGGATGCCTCACCTGCACCTCCTGCTCATAGCCATGCACTGCAGTCCTTGCCTCTGCACAACACTCACCCTCCTGTGAGCTGCCCTGGGGAACTAAACAAGCAGAGAGACATTTACTTCTTCTGTAGGGTTGCTTCTATTGCATTATGCTTGAAAATATCCCCCCATAAATCGATAGGCTGCAGGGAGGTCTCTGATCTGTGTGTGTGATAAGATATGGTTACCACAGGGCACAGACCATCCTGCTTCCCTCTTAAGAGTCCCCACGGCTCCTCTGAGAGGTCCATCCTGTTGAAGTAGCCAAGGGTCAGATTGGAAGGCAGAAAATGAAACAACCTTTAAGCCAGTGGCTTAAAAGGGTTCAAGCTTCCACATACAGAACTACTGAGGTTGGAAAAGACTTCCAGGATCATCGAGTCCAACCTTTGACCAAGTATTCGGATACTGGAAATACCTGTAATCAGAGAGGAATTGCTCTGGAGAAATAAAAACTTGGAGGGTGAACTGGTGACAACGGTCCCATCCTCAACAAGGATAAATCCTCTGAACCTGCTTATTCACCTCTGCAGGAAAACTGATTCTTGAAAAGGGGAGGGGATACTCTTTATATGAACGTAGGCATCCTGCTTGAGAGTTACAGAAACACCCATTAGCTTCACAGCCTGGCTTGTTTGTGTCTTCCTTTGAGGGGAGAGAGCCCCAAGGAAGCATCTTTATTTAGAGGGCTCCAGTGAGACATTCTGTACTGAGCAGAGAGGAGCAACGAGCCAGGAACCAGGGAACCAGCTTCCCTACTCCTGCTAGTACTGTAGTTAGGTGTGGCTGAGTGTTGTGGGGGAAAGAGAAAGGCCATTTGAGAAAGGATTGGGAAGAATTGCCACAAATACATTGCAATGAATAATCTCCTGCTAGATTGTGGATGACTGATGGGTGGGGAGACTCCGACATTCAAGTTGATACCTAATAGGTCTTTCCCACCTCTGATTTCTATGATGTGTTGTACACAAAGCAACAAGCAGCAGCTAAAATCGATGCACAGCCAGAGCCAAGTGGAGAGGTTTTAATCAATCTGAGAAGCCGTTTATTGTGAGGATCCAACAAAGCAACAGAGATTATCATTACAACACGTGAAACAGGGACATGGAAAGCAAAAAGGAAGCATTGAGCTCCTATTTTGTGGGGACTGAAAACTGCCTATTGCCTCTGTCTTGGACTTAATGGTGGCATAACAAGAATGAATAACTTTGACAGGGGTGTGGAGAGAGAGGATGATTAAGTCCCAGCTACTCATCAATGCTGGCCTTAGAACAGGAATAGCTTTTGACTACTTATGCTTGGGAAGAAGAAAAGAGCTTAGCCCCTAAGGTAAATGATGTTTTCCACTAACACATCTGGGTGAAACATTGAGGAGCTGTGAACACACTGGTTTGTGACTGCAGGGATAGCCTGTATAAAGGCAGATCCTTGGGATACTAGAAAACAGTAAATAAACACCCTGCATATCCATCTCATTTGCAAGTGAGAACTGGCCATTCCTCTTTCCCTCAGCAGGGTTTTAAGATAATGGAGGTTCAAGATGTGAGTATTTGGGAGCAAACAATTGTTGCACGTGGTGCAGAGGTGGGTGCCATGCTCTCTGAATGCCCCTGCCTGCGGAGGAAAGCCATCTCTCACTCCAGAAAGGGGATCCTGTCTTTGTTTCTTGGTCCACACTACATGCCCAGGTCTAAGCACTTCTAGCAGACTTAAAGTTAAAATTGGATCCAATTTTTAAGAGTCTGGGCCATTTTTCTTCTGAACCTAAAACAATAGTGGCCCCTGGACTCAGGCAAGAGCAATTGCTGTGTTGTGTTGGTTGTGACTGAAGTAGCCCTGATGTTTAACAGCACGTAACTGTAGTTCATAAATGATGGCCTCATAAAGTACAGTGGTGCATCTCAATATGATTACCAAGTAGACAGTAATTAAACTTCAGCAATTTCAGGAACACAATAATTATCATTACACAATATTTGGAGGGGTTGCAGAGGTAACGGAAGGAACTACATAATCTAATAGACCTTTGCAAGACCTTTTCCATTTTCATCTTCTTTGAAACTGAGCAGAACCATCACTTCAAACAATAAGGAAAAATGCACATTGTCGCAGATATTCATAGCTGCCCAGAAGAAGATGGGAGGAAAGTGCAGACTTGGCTCAGTTCTCTATCCCACCGGGACATGCCCATGGTTTCTGCACCCTCCGTGGCTCCTAATTCCTCCAGACATTTCACTCTCTCTTGTTAGGACACCAAAGTTCTGCCTGCTTGCTGTCATACCCAGCCCAAGATCAGAGCCTTTTCATCCCTGTACAACTCAACAGCCACAGCAGTTGTGGCCAACCTGGCTTTCAGTTGACAAAAGTCAAAGCAGGTTCAGAGCTTCCTCACCACTCCGGTCCCCCTTTCCAGAACTCTGCTGTCCCAACACAGCCTCTTCAGCTGCTCCTGAAGCTGCCTTGCTAGAGCTGGCAATTACCATATTATTGGTATTCAAGAGATCTTATTTAAAAGCTCATGTGGACACAGCTGTGGGGCAGAGCCATCTCTCAGTGACCATTCTCTGGTCTGCCTTACTGCAGAACAGGATCTTAATGCCCTGTACACAAAATGGTTGAGAAAGCCACAACTAAATCCCTGTTCATGAAATACCAGACAACACAGTGCAACAAGAGCCATTTTTCTGCTGCTCTTCAGCCATGTCTTTATTTACGTCAGCATGTATGCATTTTGCATCTCCATTTTCATTCCAAAACTTTCTGTGCTGTGGCCGAGAGAAATAAACAGGCAGAACAAGCACCCAGGAGCCGCAGAGAGGTGAAAACCCAAACAAAGCAATGTATTCATTAATCTCTATTTAATGTATCTTTTCCCCCTTCCCTCCACATAAGAGGAGATGACGGGGGCTGGCAAGGGGGAGGGATGATCCCAGCAGAACAGCCTAACTATAAAAATATGAGTGCAGTTGCTAAAAGCCCAATCTATTTTCAAATGATGTGCTCTAATGGAATGTTGCTGTACATCTTTTGATGAGACAGGAGTCTATTTAAAAAGACAGGCGCTTTCGAATGTGCTTTTAAACCCCGTCTGTCAATTAGAACAACATCAAGGGTTCAGTGGCTGGGAAAAAAGATGACAGTAATGAAAAGCTGGGAGGGCAGTAGAAGAAAAGAAAGATAAAGACAAAAAAAAAGTGGGGGGAAAAAAGAAGACAGGAGGAAAAGAAAGAAAGCGCTGCTGCAAAAAAAAAAAAAAAGATAGAAAAGGGAAGTGAAAGTATGGCAGAGTAAAGATTTATAAAGAATAAGGAAAAATAAAGATTCATGGAACAAGATTGCACCCTTTTACCCCCAAAATTATATATTCATTCATAGCCAAGAAGGATGCTGAGTGCAGAGAAAGCAGAAAATGCAATGCTTCTTAAAATCTGATCCCCTGCATTACTCAGCACCTCTAAATAAGGGAGAAGAAAATGGTGCTCAACCTTTCCCTGGGTGGATCCCACACTGGGAGCTCTTCCTGCAGCTCTGCCACAGACATACACAAACGTAGGAAGATAATGTAATCTTTGAGAGGCCTCAAGGTGAGGGTGACTGTAGGAAAAAAGCCCATGAGGAAATTTATAACCGGTATTAAGTGCAGGACAGAGAAAGAAATAAATAAGTCACTGGGCCACAAAGTGAACATGAGAGGGAAAAAAACATAGGGCTGGGTCATCCCCAAGGGAATGGTAGCTTACCTGTGCACAGGAGGTGTCAGGCAAAGTGAGGGTGCAGGTGAGCAGTGTTATTAGAGGTGGGTAAAGTGCAGAGACCAGGAACATGACATCTCTGGGTGTGAGAGTATCACTACTACCATGCTAAGGACACTTTTTGAATCAGTTTGATCATGCAATTTCATTCATCAAAACAAGAAAAGAAAAAAAATCCCATCATTTAGTACCATTTTCTCCCTCCTTTTTGGTTCACTTTCAATTCAACACACTGACCTCTGCCACTTGAACTAATGACAGAGATTGATAGCAGTAATACCTGCTGCAGTCTGCCTGGGTAAGGGCTGTGGGGAGATGGCACAAACACACTGCCTTTAACCCCTAACTGCTGGCAGCTGTCCCAGCATATGCTCCCTGTGCTGTCACCACATCATGATACAATGGAGTCTGTCTTGCCCAGACTCTTCCAGGGCCCTGACCAGCCTTCACAGCTCAGTCCTCCTTATTGAGCCAGGTGCCTTTGAGCTGAAATGTCTTCACACTGCCTGGTGAGTCCATGCACTGTCCTCTCTGGGTGTGTGCAGCAGCAAACCTGAAGGCACAATAGTAAAAATCATATGTTGTTTTGGTTTGGTCTTCCAAGCCAGTGCCTAAGCTCATCCTGATGCCAGACTCAGAGGTCTAAATACTCCCATAAATGTCAGTTATAGTGTTTCTGTGCCTCAGTCCTCTGTTTTGCAGACAACCCTGCCACACAGGGTCTAAGGATGCTCACCCCTAGCAGTGGAGGTACCACACAGTAGGTACCTGAGGCAATTGTTGTCTACAGGAGAAGAGGTTTTGTCAGAACAAGTTGTGTTTCACACGTTTTGCACTGTAAAGAACAGATGCACTTGCCAAGAAACCGTCCTGAGCTCTCACTCACATGGTTGGGATTTAGAGACTTTTGTTTAGTTGGTTTCTAGGACTACACATTGTTTATGGCCTCTGTTACAGTGAGCCTTAAAAAGTCACAACATTTAACATACCCAGCTCCTTGAGAAACTAAATAAATCCTTTTCATCAGTCCCCTCTGCTGCTTGTGGAGCTGGTCATAAAAGCCAGGGCACTATTTCTCCAGGTTTAATTGCAGGCACTCACTCAGGTTACAGCAGACCACGATCGCAGCGCAGGAAGCCACGGGCAGGGTTAATACTACAGCTGGATGCCTTGCAGGAGCCCACAGGCATCCTGGTCTGTGCTGGCACTTGCTGTGCTGGGCACTGTACAAAGATACAACCAAAGGGCAGAGATAAGTTAAACCAGCGTGACGAGGAATCCTCTCTCCAGATTAGACCCGAGTGGATATACACACTTTAATGAGTAAAACTGGAGGTTTTCAGTGTCTGTTCTCACACAGTGTTTGAAGAAAGGGACGTGCAGTCTCTCTCTCATGTGCTCTCCCTCTGTGACAGTGTAATTAGGCAGTGTAATCTGCAGGGAGAGAGGTAAGAAAAGCAGTGAGCTACTTTGAAATACTTCATGTTTTTGCATCATCTGCTGGTGTATGGTAACTTGTTGCCTTTGCTGGTAATTTTCTTATATATCTCCATCCTATTTCTGGACAAAACAGTGCTTGTTCAGCCAAGAAAACACTTTACAAGTATCAGCCATGCAAAGGTGTTAATTGGTGATAAATACTGGGGCTGGGGTTTTCCAAGTCAGACAAGGGAATCAAGAGCCCCAAAAGCTCTTTTACATAGCTCCCTCAGGCATTACTCCATATATATAACAAAAATGCTACAGGGAAACAATTAATGGCAGAGATGGCTGCTGCAGGAAGTTCACGGTCACAAAAATATGATCCTCTTATCAGACCTTGGCACCCACAGGCATTATTTTGAGTTCACTGAATGCTGCCTTGTCAGCCCTTATTTTCCAAGGTAGATGTTACAAATTGGGAAAAATGAGTTCCCTTGCACAGAGGCCAGTCTATATTTACTGTCTCTGCAGCAGAAGGGCCAATGTTCCCATCCCTTGAGGACCAGGCTCTCCCTGTCTGTGTAAGGGGAGGCAGGGGACACCACCAGTGCTGGGAGTGCAGAGGACTTGCTGTGGGGCACAGGATCACACCAACGCTCCAGTTTGTGCTCAGCTCTGGTGGCACCATGAGGGGAATCATGTCTAGAGGGGCAATGCTTTGGGGCTGGGGGGGTTAGGGTGGGTTGGAGTCCCTCTCTGCCTGAGCTTGCCAGGCCTGCTTTCCTTCCCACAGAGACACCCAAATTCCCCATGCCCTTGCATCCTTCCTGCGCAGTTGAGATAATATCCTCTCCTGTTTGGAGAATAAATGCATTACAGAGTGTGAGGTGCTTGGTTACTGTGGAAAAGAGGTCTGTGTAAGCACCTCTACCAAGTGGGTGTGTTTAAGCAGTCACCACTCAGATCTTCAGTCATCATTACCCAGAGAAACCAGCTGTTCTCCTGCTATTTATGATCTCCCCCTTAAATCTACCCTCCCTATGACTCAACCCACAGGCTTTAAAGTGTGCAGTGTATTGACATTTATATAGTACATTTCATACACTTCCTCTCAAAGCTTTTTACAAAGCCATGAATTACATACCTGTCACCCACTGAATTCATTCATCCAAAAAAGAAGCAGTCATTACGCACTCAGCAATAAGCTTCATAACACTTCCCACCATTGAGTTTGTATATGTGTGCACCAAAGAGATAAAGTTACTTTAATGCCATCTCTGCTATTAATGCAACAGAGAGCAAGGGAGGGGAAGGACAAGGAGAGGGGGAGTGAATGATGGGTGGGAGGGTCTGGGTCTGTCTCCATACCTAGATGTTGAGATGCAGCATATATTAACTGCTTAAGAGGCTGCAGCTGCAGGAAGTGAGTGGCAAGGTGCCTCCATCCCAGTCTATAGGGGAGATATTAAAACAATAGAATACTTTGCACTGGTCCTTTCATTCTTGATCCCAAAGTGCTTTTTAGACATTAATAAGTTCTCACTAAAGGAAAAAAAAAAAAATAAAAAGGACAACACCACCACAACTTTGAAGCAGTTCTCATTTTGGAGATGGAAGCACTGACAGGTTTACAAACTTTCACCAGGCTGCAAAAACAACTAGTGGCAGAAATAAACCCTGCCGTCTTGATTCCCATCTTATTGGTCCACCTCACAGACTCACCTCCTTTTCATCTACTCCTATCAACTCGCTTCTTTTTAATCAGTATTCCAGCGGGATGGCTTTCACTGCTGAGGAAAGGCTGCCTTAACTTTTGTCTTAATGAGCCAAGCATATGCACAGCATCTAATTAATATCTCTGGACTTGATTGCAGGCAGGAAAAAAAAAAAAACTTCCTCCAGATTCCAGTGATTTTAGGATGTATTTTCCACCAAGCCCATCTGTGTTGAGAGGGACAGGCAGGGACCTGTTCAAAGCCAAAAAGACTGAACTCAATCTCCTGCATCCTCCTCAAGTCCTGAATTTCCCTTGAAAAGAGTAAACCCTGTGATGTGCTACTCTTGAGCAGACTTTTACGCAAACATTAACCCTAATTCCTCCTCCCCATATTGTGCTGCAATGACATTAATAGTTGCAGGATTCAACATATTCAGATTTGATAGTCAAAAGCCTATCCTCAGTGAAAAAGGGCTACACCTGCCCAGAACAGGTGAAGAAGTTGGGGAGGGGACACAGCATAAATCAGGATTTAAGAGATTTATTTAGTTGATGGACTGAAATTGAACTGTCGTAAAGTGACAGCTCCTGGTCTCACTTGAACTCTGCAATTTCGGAAGAATTCACAGGCAGGGCTGAATGAGAGAAGTCAGTAAACTGGGGAAAGCAGCTAAATGGGGTTTTTTCTTCATTTTGCTTCTCCTAATCTGGCTATTGTAAGAGGAGGTCCCTCTTCAACCCCCAGGTATAGCAAGTGCATGAAATGTGTTGCTCTAGAAGAAGAAAGAGCAGAAAATAAAGTGTGGGAAATGAAATGCTCTCTTGCTGAAGGCTGCCACCATCCTCATCTTTCCTATCCAAAGGGAAGTCAAGAGGAAAAGGGTCTCTTTTTTTTCCTAATGTTACCATCAGGCGGTATTTCAGACTGATTTTCAACAGATTAATTTCATTGTAGAAGCATGGGAAGAGATTCAGCTTTAAAAAAAAATCAATCTTGAAAAATCCTTAAAAATCACCATCATGCACCACCAGCTCATGATTTCCGATCCAAGAACCATTTTCTGGACTCTTCTGTCAGTAGTTGGGAAGGATGAGCCTGTGTCAACAATGGATGCACATAAAAACTGTGTCTTTGCCTGACTCCTTATCAAGCCTCTTACCAATTCCTGCAGTCACCAACAAAGCAAGTCATCCAGATTACCAAATGACCATGAAAATTTCTGGTCAGGAATGAAGGAACCAAAGTAGCAGTTCTGGTTTGCATTTTCTGTGTGTCTTCTTGCTCAGTACACGACCTGACAAGCACTCTCCCAGCTCTGGCAGCTTTCAGGGGACACCACCACTCAGCCTATATCAAAGCACCTGTGATGAGTGGCTAGACAGACAATTCAGTAGACGGTTAGACACACAGACAGAAAATTCCCAGATCCTTATTTTCACCTCACTCAGTATATCATTGCCTGGAGTGTGGTGTCATCACTCATTTCTAAGGGGTTTCTGCTCCCTATGCCAGGTAGATGAAGCAAGTGCAGTTCATTTGAGGTCTGGCTGTGGTAGACACAAATTCTGTACAGATACAGTGATGACAACCCCTCATAGGGAAATATCCTGCCTCACTGGGATGACTCAAGCTGAGAGTTTGCAAATCCATTTGTAAACAGTGTGTGGTTTAGCAATGACAGCCTCTTTCTACACTTAAGCCATTTATTTATTGGCATTAATGTAACTTAAACGCACCTCCCTACGCTCCTTTCCTCTAAGCTCTGGCCACAGCACTGACCCTCATGTAACATTCAAAAGCAATAGCACCCTGTCTGGAGAAAGAGCTTCCCTCTGTTTGCATTGGCTAAAAAACCCAAACACGGAATTGTTTTTGCCTCTGTTTTCACAAAATCACACTTCTCAATGGGGTTTAAATATGTTCTCTCAATTGGAGGTACGTTCAAAAATCCTTCTACAAATGGTAGAATAGAATATAAAACAACAAAAAGGGCATTGCTTTATGTCTAGCTAGATTGTAGTTATTATGAAAAAAGATATTTTACATTTCTTTAGTAAATTCCACAGTAAAGCATTTAGCAGCCTACTGCTGAGATTTTAAAAGCAATATGTTGGATTATATGCCTAAACCCCACTAATTTAAACGAAAAATAGAGATAGGCATTTACATTTCCTACATATTCCATCTCTCCCTCCCCAGCACACACCCTGCCAGACTCTTGTGTGCACACAGAAACCCCTTTGGCCGCGTGGTGGTTTCTGTGGTGGAACTGCTGAGCTGATTATTTGGAAAGACCAACTCTTTCTCAACTGGCAGTCAAGAGGAACTTTGTCAAATTGGAAATGAAGGAAAAAATTGAAAAGAAAAATAATTTTTATTCACAGGGTGTGGGCAGAAGACCTACCAGCCATGTCCTAGAATGTCCCGACCCGTTGGGGTAAAGGGAATAGGGTCGGGCACTGCAAAAAGGGGCTCTCACACGGTGGAAGGTCAGTGAAGCAGTATCACTTTATTCAGGGAACTCCAGGACTTAAATAGGGTAGGCTGAAGGGGAGGAACTTGGGCTAGGGAGGAGCATGGGACTGACAACTGGGGAAACATGGTGATTGGACAACTAGGCAAGGAGGGGAGGAGTTTGGATATCTCCGGGGAAAGGACCAATGAAAGCTACCTCTGCACTGCCCCAAACTCTAACCAATGGCAGGCAGAGGAGCGGGAAAACAGGGAAAAGGCGGGAAAACTGAGGGAAGAAGAAGGGGACAACATGGTGGACAATTTTAAAAACAACAACAGGGGGTACATAACATAGCATAACATTACAACCATAAACTGGGGAATAACTGGGGTACAACTGTCATGTCCAGAAAGTGTCATAATCAGTATTAAAGGTCAAATCCGGTATATTAAAAGTCCATTCAGGGATTATAAATTCGTCTCCAGGCTTCGTATCGCTCCCATTCCTCTTTGTCTCCTCCAACACTAGAAAGGACACCACAATTTCTTGGACAGTCAAGATTCTGAAGGCGTTCATTTTTGCATCCCATCAGAGGTAACTCATAGAGAGAAAGATTCCCCATCTCCTGCCTGGCCCCCTCATCTCAGACTCATGACCGGAATTTCAGCTGTTACATCTGTGGATGGTGGCACTGGGGCATTTCTCAAAGCCTGTTTCACATTTCAGACCAGGCTAATCCTACCTGGAAGTACACTGTGTACTGAGTGTGCTACAAAGGAGAAAGCTGTTGCATGAGGCACAGTGTGTTGCAGATGAGGGCAGAGGGGGATGAAAATTGTAGGAAATTTAAACCTAGTTCCAGTTCACAGTGATGTCAAACCACAGGAAATGAAAGCAGAAAGTGGAGATTTATGAAAAAAGTGGCAGGAGTCATTACTATGTGTGCAGTATTGATTGAAGAAGATCGTGTTGCCCCCAAATCGAAATGGCTTTTACGTGTTTGGGCCCATCCTGACAAAAACACTTTCTTCTCTGTTGACGAGGCCATGTTGCCATGGAGATGCAGGACTGGATGCTTGGCAAAAGCACGTTTCGATAAGGCAGGTCTAATGGATATATTTTCACAACATTCACAGTTCCTTCCTGCTCATTTTCTCCTGAGCAGACTTGTCCACTTCTTCCATTTTACCACTTGATGAAAAAATATCTTTTTAATCTTTTAATTTAGCTTAGATTTCCCTCCCTCCAGCACCAGAGCTTGCCAATTAAACTACTTATCTGAGATGCTCCACACCAAGGCCAAGTGCTTGCTTTTCATTATCAGGTTGGGTGACTGATTTTCACCCTCCCTCCTCCATGTCTGAACCTTTTTGCTGCTTGCTCTATGTTATAGATGTTGCAATACAAGATGTGAGCTTCTATTTCATGCTAGGGGAAGAAGCCATAAGTTCATCTTTTCTTGAAGGCAGCCCTTCTGAAGCCTTTAGGACCACAAAGCGATGTTGTGGTGGCTGGTACATGTCCTGGAGCATATGTTAATGTTATCTGGGACAAAACTGTGGATACTAGTACAGCATTCCCTAGAAGAGAGGCAGAGTTTAGTTAAATGTTTTTAATTTTGAGTGTCTTTTTTTTTTCTCTTTACCATAAGCAAATGCAAGTTTCTTTTAAACCAATTTGAATAAAAGAGCAATATCTGTGTTTATGCAGGTGCAAAATACAAACATTCCTACCCACAGATAAGTTATTTCACATCCAGTTCCATTTGAACATCTTTTCCTGGTTCTTTCATTTAGAGTACATTTGGACCGTCTTCTGGAATCTGAGTTTCTTTAGAAGGAATAGCCAATGGGCATATTGACTAGAAGAGATGTTCACAGAAAGATCCTGTGAATGGAATGGAAAGAACAGTTTGAAGGAATACTTTCTATCAGTGAACTGAAGAAATATATATTCATGCCACAAAATGCATTTATGCCGTGTGGCCTCTGTGACCAATTAAAATTAGTCAATTCCTTTTGGTTTGGGGATACTCTTAATGAACTTCTCCCAAAGAAAAGAGCACACCAAGAAGTATTTGCATCAGCAAACAATTTCAAACAACCAATTAGCCAGAGGAATCAACACTGCAAGCATAGAAAATTCACAAACAGAAAAAGAGACAAAATTCATCCAATAAATTATTCATCATGAATTATTCGTCCAGTTTCCTTTAGATCTGGTTTAAGTTATTACTAATTAGTTACGGATACCTTTACCAACTAGGTCAGACTTGGTTGGGAAGTGGAGGAAAACCATTATCTCCAGCAGTGATTAGAAGGCAGCTCCCAGGAGCTGGTAACTCAAAGCTTGCGTCACCAGGTGACTCTTACGAGCTCTCTTGTTCCAGCTGACAATAACACAGCCTGATTTTCAATGGTGACACTCATCAAAGAGCATATTCATCTTTTCCCCCCCGAGTCAGGGCCGAGGCACTGTGGTGGGTCAATATTTTGGAGGCATCATTGTTCAGCACATTCAGAGGGTGCCCAAAGGACTGCAGACACCAGGGCTGTCACTCAGACGTGTAACAAAGATTGGGATGTTTCTTTGTCCTTTTGTACATGCCAGTGGTCTTGGAAAAAGAAAAGAAGAAATGAGATTTAGTATCACAGGATTCCTTGTTTCTTTGGTTTTGCCTCTGCCTGGGCTGTGTGTCGTATAATAGGGCTTTGGCCCAGGACGTGGGCTGTGAGATGTGAGGCAAATAGAGTAAGGGAATAATCATCCAATAAGCAAATTCATTTCATCTCCTCATGCTCCAATTTTGCCATCCACAAGACACTGTTAATAATACTTCCCCTGTTCTAAGATCTTTGGATGCAAAAACCCAGCATTAACTCTTTATAAAGGCTAATCCTCTTTGTCTGCTTTAACCACAGAAGCATGCAAAGCTCAGTGTTAGATGTGCTTCTGCAGTGCAGAGGAGCTATAATTGGGAGCTTGGAAAGGTACAGGGGAGAAGGGGTAAAGACAGCCAGAAGCAGGGAACAGCTTCATTAGGAGGAGACACCAAGTAGATCCTGTGGATCCTGAGGAAGGAATGTGATGAGGTCTATGGGACCACGAGTAGTGGGAAGGCAGTGGAGCAGGAGCACTTTTTGACCATGTTGCATAATAATGATTTGTTATCAGATTTAAAACACAGTCCTTTCCACACCAGTCGCTCTGGGATTGTGCCCAAGAGCTTGTTAGCACCACAGATGGAACTGGTTTTTAGCAGTATCCCTGACTGATCTACTGACTTCAAGGAGAATCAACAGACTCCTTCACCACCCCTCAGATAACTGTCAATTTTTGCAAGGGTTTGAAGACCTGTGCACCATTCTGTCCTAAGCACCAGAAGTTTGTAGCCACATATATATGCCTCTAAATGCCCTGGGTGGGAAGATATGACCAAAACAGGGAGGTATCCTATTAACAGGACAGCTGCATCTGCATACAGCTACATACAGCCAGCAGATGAATGCATGGCTTGTTCTGGTTACCTTGCTCATCTGATTACAGGATGGGAGATCAGAAAGGAGGTGGTCTGAGTACACTGATGCCTTCATTGTAGATTTTCTCTGTGGAGTTTTCACATGGTCACGCTTCATTGATAAAATGAGTCCCAGGAAGGTTTATTCATTTTACTGCTTATTGTTTTCTCTAACAGGTGCAATCACTATAATTAGGTCTGTACAACGGCATTTTCTTGTTACTCAAATTCCTTCTGTCTCTCAGATGCTCCTGGCTATAGCACTACAGTAGCTTAGAGAATAAGTGAAAATGAGTTGTTTTCTTTCCCTCCTTTTTCTTCATTCATCCATATTAAGCCAAGAAAAACATAGCCTCCATCTCACACAGATCATTTTCTCCTTGTCTTCCTTAGGCTCAACCACAGACGCTGCCAAATGCCCACTGATACCAGCATCTCCCTTGAAAACACAGCACAGGCCAACATGAGGGACAGATGCAAGAATCAGAGCAGAGTGTAGCTAGCATAAGATGGGGAGGAAAACCAAGGTTGTCCCTGGAGAGCTGCCCTTTGCCCCCAGTTTTGGATGGAGGGTAGCCAGGCATTGACTCTCCTAGCAATGTTAGGGCCAAGAGAAGCACAGTAGTGGGAGTACCACTCACGGGTCCTGCAGGAGTAGTGTCAGGGAAAGATCAAAATCCAACAGTTTAATGGGTGTTCACTACATCCTTTCCTGCTTTAAAGGCTGTAATTCTTTCCTTCCAATTTAATGCACACAAATATATAACCCATCAGGCAAGTGGTGTAAAATCAGGCAAGGCCTGGTTCAGATATTCAGGGATGTCTTGATGCATCCAGTTTAACCAGCAAAAAACTGTCTTTCAAAACCCCATCACGCTAACGCCTTCCCTATCAGCATACAGTAAACTTGCCTAGGGAAAACACATCTCTGTTGGCATTGTACAGAAATGGATATTTTCCCTGTCATTTTCTTTCCTCATCATATGACGTGCCAAAAATATAAATTCAAGTAGTGCTTTGGAGTGAGGTCTTTCTGGGAATGACGGGGTTGCATTTTGGCAGAGGCCTCAAGGCCCGATCAGTTTGAGGCTACAAGAAGCAACATCGCACTGAGAAAATGAGGCTCTCAGGATAACAACTGGGGGGATGTGTGCTGCTTTCAGTCAATCAAGCCTAAACTCAGTCACGGAGTAATCAAGTTCAATTCAACCGACTTCTGCATTATTATTGTTATTATTTATCACTTGAATTACTGGAGCACCTTGAGGAGGCAACTGGAATGAGAGCAGAGAGAGCTGCTGCTGTACAAAGATATAATGAGAGTGTGGCAGTCGGGGTGAGCACACAGGCTGCAGAGAAGAGGCCAGCAACAAGCAGAGGAGAAATGGGGTTGCAATTAGGCATTTCAATGTTAGTCTGCTGGCTCCGTGGAGAAGATCCTGCCCACTGATTTCAGGTAGGCTCAAGGCTCAGTGTCTGGCATGCTCAAGGCTCCCTCCACAGCTGGTGGTGACAGAGGTGGCAGTGCAAAGCTGAAGTCTGATATAGGTCCTCTGCGGAGCTGCAAGGAGCAGCATGGAGACACAATTCTCTTATAGGTTCAGGCTATAATGCTGCACCAGCCCTTCAGGGCCTTCTTTTTTCCCATTCTTACTCAGATGTGAGCTTTCTCATCTCACTGAAGTCATTGGCCACTGCTTGCTTCATCCAGCCCTTCACTCAGCACCCAGTGCTCTCAACAGAAAAGCTGACGAATCTATTGGCATGTCAGCTGGGATCTGTCCAAACGAGACAGGAGTCAAGTCCCTTCCCTCTGCCTTGCTGCTGAGCTCACACCAACTGTCATCTGTAAGTAATATGCTAGACATGTTTCTTTTTCAGTTTAAAAAAAAAAAAAAGTAATTTATTTTCTAATTACAAAAGAATATAGGATAAAAAAAAAATGAAAGAAAGAAAATTATGACTACCAGATGGCAAATCACCATTTAGCAGGAGCAGGCAAAGAGAGGACTCAGTCAATCACAGGGTAAGTGATAAGACACCAGAGGGAACTACCAAAAAGAAAGGCAGCTCATTATACAAAGCACTAAATTATTCTTGGTGGGACTTCTCCTCCTTCTTTTCCCCTTTCTATTTTTTATTCTGAGCCATAAAGCAAGTAATTCCACTGAGACCCTCTTTTAAATGATTAACATTTCCATTTTAACTTTTGTTTTTGATTGTGTCCCTGCCATTAATCTTTCTGTCTTTTTCTGTGCCCTGCTGTTCACCTCATCTTCCAACTTTCTAATTCCCTCGGCCCGTCTCTCGCACCCACAGAAGCGGCCGTAAGCCTTGCTGCTGCTGGGAGCCTTGGATAGATCAGACCAGGGTCAGGGGGATATCCCAACACAGTATCACCCAAGAATCCAGCAGCACCATGGCCCATCAGCAGCCACCATCCCTCTAAAGAGACATCTAGCCCAGGTTGCCTCTCTACACTTATTTGCATGGATGCCTGGGGGCAATTTAGAAATCCCTGGTAAAGAGATATACCTGGCCATCAATCCCTGCTTGACTCAGATGATATCTCAAGCTGATAATATCCATGGCTGGATGAGAGCTCTTTCTGGCTTTATTCCTTTCAACTGAGCAGCTAATTTTTCAGTGGGATGAAAAGTTTTGGGCAGCACAGCGTTTTCAGGCAACATCACAACAACATCTCCCTTTGCTATTTGAGGAGGCAGGATACAAACCACAGCTCCCTTTCCCCAGAAAAGGCACTGAAAAAAAGGTGGTAGGTCAAAACAGACTGTTGTCCATTTTTTCACATTTCTGGGTAAATGGGAAAATAGAAGGAGCTGATTCACTGATGGCACTTACTGTGCCATGGGTCCCAAAAGAGCTGTGGGTTGCTGGGCTGTGTTCCTGTCCTGCCTCTGGTCCTGCTCTGTACTGGGACATTTCCAAAATCTCATCCTCCTCCAGTTTCCCTCTGTTGCTGGAAAGGTAAATATTATTTCCTTCTTTTGCAAATCCCCTGTAAAACACTGCTAATGTGGAGCAAGAGCTCAAGTTTTTACAGCTGCCTCCTGGCACTGACAAAGCCTGATCCCCTCGGCAGGAGTGAGCCAAGCCATGGGCATTGTAGCCCATAAATTCCCTCTCACTTTCAGTTTCCTTGCCCTGTTGGCACTTAAAGCTTGTTTATGTGTTTTAGGAGCATTAGGCAAAATACTGATAGCCAGACATTTTGATGCTCATAGTTCTCTGGCCCTGGTGACAGAATGCAGTGTGACTTGCTAATGAACTGGGCTGAAGCGAATGCATTGGTGGCACTAATTGAAACAAAAAGGAGAGAAACCTCAAGCACTCTCCAAACAGCTTCTCCTCTGCCTTTTACCCCCGCCTGCCCCTTTCACCACCACCGAGCATGACAGCCCGTGCTTGCAGGAACCAAAGGCTGGGGGCTCAGCTGGGGGATATCTCCCTCCTTGGCTATAAAAGCAGTGTGGCAGGGCCACCAGAGAGAACCCAGGGAAAAGTGGGGAGGGAACCCCAGGGTCTGGTGTGCAAGGCCTCCCATAGCACTACAGGCTGCCTCAGTCCATGAGGAGACGAGTTGTTGAATGATGCATTTCTGTCTTTTAAAAAAACATACGGGCAAAAGGGAGATGTTTTAGTCAATACACAAAGTAGTCTTTAGCAAAAATGGGAGAACTTTAGCTCTGAGCTGCAGGGGGGCACCTTGTAGCTGTGGCGGCTTGGGAAGGAATATGGGTACTCACTTGTCAATAAAAACCAAATCTTGCACTTGAAGCAAAAACAAATTAAAATTAATTAATCAGTGGAAAACACTTCATTTGAACTGGGAAAAGCAGATTCAACCAGCAAGTCTAGGTGGACAAACAAGATAATCAAATCAATACCCACACTTTTCCCACTGCCTGGCAGCCACACGCTACTAAGTGAGAGCAGGCATGTGAATCTGCCTCGATTCTATCAGCTATCAGATGCTTCTGTAATTAACTGGAATTCAGACCTGCTGGGGGAGTTATTACCCTGTCCCTGGGTGGATGTTGTCTGTGCAAGGGGGGCAGCTCACTCCTGCTGCTGGTGTCTCCTGAATCTCATCTTGCTTCTGCGCAAACCTTGTTCCTTCCCTCCAAACCAGAGCTGCTTGTGAAATGTGAATTGTAGGAGGGTGGTAGATACTGGAGGGATCGACCCAGTTCACGGCTGTACCAGCTAATCAGTGCCATTGTCAACAGAAATAGCTGTAAACGAGTAGGGCCAGGTGTAGGGCTTAGTTAATAATGCTGTAATTGAGAGTAGATTACTGGGCCCTGATACAGGAGCAGGGCTGGGGAAAGATTTTGCTTCTCCTTTTGTTTTTAGCTGTTTATAAAATGCTGCTTAGATTTTGCAGATGGCAGTTATCTTGTTCATGTGCCAGAATTATGTGTACCCTCAGTGGGGACAGCCCCCAGAGCTGGAGGTGGGGGGAGGGTTGTGGTCTCTGTGGGTGCTTCCATAAGCAGAATACCTACAGAAAATGCATAATATATCCAGAAAGAGAGCAGTGCCCCACTCTCTATCTACCTGGCCCCAGCAGCACATTGTGTTCTGTGTGCTGAAAGCAATGCTGATGTCAGTAAAAGACAACTTGTGAAATTTGGACAACTTGTGAAAAGCTGGTACCAGAAGCTGGGAGTTTCTGTGTCGCTTAGTAGAGATGGCCCAAGACCGCTTCAGCTGAAGAGAGGCAAACCTTTATTATCTTTAGGTACAATGAGAATCTACAACTAGATGAGAAGAAAGACTCATAAATTTTTATTTAATAGTGGTCCAAATTAATTTCAGTGGAATTCATTGTGCTTTTTTGTTCCCACGAACATTCAAGGGAATGAGTTTCTAGGTGAGGTGATAACCAAAAAAAGACAACATTTTAGAAAAGTGTAGAGAATATTTGCTAAACCTCCCCAGGTTTTTCACTTTGAAATTTCAGTAGTAGTCAGAGCAGATCATGAAGAGTTAGTGTCATCCTGCTGGAGCCAAGTGACACCTACATACTCAAGCCAAATGAGTGTACACTGCAAGTAGCACCAAACAAGTGGCTTGGAAATTCACTGAAAAAGAATTTTTTTAACAAAAGAAAAAAAAAGACAAATTACAAAACAGGAACAGTTCTCACTAGACCCACATTTCATTGTTAATGAATGCTTAGCTCATCTCTCCTCTACCCTCCATGCCTTTTTTCTGTTCCTTTTCTTAATTTTGCCTTTTATTAGTTACATTTCAAGCTTTTTGTTTAGGCAACAGAAACATGTATTTCACCTGCAGCACTTTCTTATTCCTGAGATGAATTTGGATCTGGTTTAGAGGCTGGAAAAAAAATCATTACTCTGAGATTCAGGGTCTGTTTGCTATTCCAAAAGCTTGTGGAAGAAGAGAAGTTGAGTCCCAATGATCAAGATTGCACATGCGTGCATGTGTGTGTGTGTTTGCATTAACACCTTAATGTGCATCTCCGTGATTCTGTTCCTTCCTCGCCCCCCTTCCTCCACCTAAGGTCTAATTAAAGCAAGAATGCACAAGGCTGCCTTTTGCTCTGTTTCATCTCCTGATATTTTTATGTTAAACCCACCAAGGAAATCTCCTGAAGTCTTTGAAGTCTTGGGGTGTGTGAATAAAGATGTCACAATGGTAGACACAGGGCTTCTTAATGAGGACAGAAGGTTTGATGTCAGAACACTTCGGTGCCCAAAGGAAAGAGATGCTCTCCATCAGGCCCTCCCTTTTTCTCTTTCCCTCTCTTTTTTTTTGTATTCTTGCTGCAAGGGCCTATCTTTATTTTTTTCCTCTTCTTCTATATTTTTTATTCTCTCCTCAGCTCTCAAGGAGGAAGGGGATAAATAAGAGGAAATGCAGGGGAAATGCACAGTTTTACAAATCCTGTTGTTGCCCACGCCACTGTTTCTTTATCTCATTAAATCTCAGTATGATCTGAGGTATCAGCCCCTACTGAGGTATCAGATTCCTACTGCTTCCTTTCCAGTCTGGCCCTAGGTAACAGATCCTCTCTCTGCCTCTCTCTCCCTCACTCAAAGTTCTGACTCAGGAAAGGAAAGTTTAGCTTTATCAAGAGGAGAAATAAATTTAATATAACTGAGGGGAACATCTGATCATTAGAGTACAAAATTCATTTTCACAACCCTGGTCAGTGACAACAGTTCCAAATACTCCTTGGAACCTCAATATGTTTGAGTTTGATCTATGTCTACTTTGAATTCACTGGCTGGACCTTTATCTCTATTGCTTTCCCCAGTTGCATCTGAGAAGTCAGCTTGCAAAATCATGGGCAAATAGAAACCAAAGAATCTTATCTCATCCTATAATTCTCCACCCCATGTAACCAGCAGAACCACTGGATGCTATTAAGGCAGGGCTGAACATCCTCTTCGGCAGGTCATTTTTGTGGTGGAGAAAGCTTCCACATTTCATGGGAAGTTAAGACATCTCCCACAGATAAGAAGTGCCTGTTGGAGCCAGGTGTTCCATCCCCTTTGATGTGTTTCTTTCCTCTGAGGGAGCTGTGTGGTTGTCTGGTTGCTAACCTCCCAGGCAGGATCTGGTTCATACCGTGTCCTGTCACTACTAAGCAAAGTCCCACTTTCAAATCTTAGATCCCTCCTTTGTACACTGTCCCTAGATCTGGCCAGAGCACCCCAACCAAAGCATTTATCTCCCATTATAATGGGTTTCATGATGAGCTCCCCCTATCTCCTTCCCTCCTATGGACCACTGGACATTCCCTTTACTCTTCTCATCATTTCTCTTCATGGTCTTATCCCTCATCTTCACAATCTCTGATCACCTTCCATACTGCTCAGCACACTCCAATGCAGAAGTCTAGCAGATGCAATGCAATCCCTCAAGGCAAAGGTAATATCAGTGCCAGGTGATGTTGTTTTAGTGTGTTTATGTATGTACAGGCTCCTGCTCTCATGCCCAGACCAGTGAGCCCCTGAACGAAAACCTGAAGCCTTGAAGCCTCAGTGGATCTGAAGTTCCTGTCTTCATGAGAGAGGATGGGGAGTACTTTCTGATTTGTAGTAGAGAAAAGAAAGTTTGGGGCAATGCTGTAAATCCAACCCACTGGCTGCAGAAGCCAGTTTAGGTCCTAAGGATCCTATCTGTGTTCTTTCTTATTAAGCTCAAGTATAGCCGGATTTCTCGCTGCAAACCTCTGAATTTCAAGCTCAGCATGAGTCAGCCCCAAAGTGCTGAAATATTTAAGGGCTTTTTTCACTCAGGAGTCAGATTTATTGACACCAAACAAGTTGTATCATTTTTCATCTAAGAAAACCCTGATATTTGGAGTTGGTAGTGATGATGATGATTGTTCGAAATTAAGCCCTTTGCATTGACTGACCACATCTGCTCAGTTCCATCCTTCTCAAATAAGACACAATCTTCCCTGCCCATCAGGATTCCTCCTCAAAGCCTGTTGTCTTCTTGCCCCCTCAGGTGACGTTAATACTTTCTAATAGGGTCGTGGGAGTACATTCACCTCAGTTTGTACTTCCATTTAATTGTCTAGACCTGTGGACCTGCATTCCCCTGCTGAGAGATGGTTGGAGGAGATAGGTGAGCTGTGAGATCCCATCCTGCATGCAAAGGGACCTGGCACAGCAGTGGGGCTGAAGGTCCCAGGTTGCAAAATACCTATGCAGGCACAGGCTGTGTGGTCTCTTAAGAAAGGGAAAGTGAGTTCTTTTGCCTTGCAATTTTGTTCAGAAGTGAAGATGTGTAGTCAGCCCCTCAAAGAAAAATCACAGCGATCTTCTTTTTTCTCTTCTTCCAAGATCATGTGATTCATTTTAATGGTATATATTGCACAAAGAGGTAGAGGTTTGTGCTGAAAAATGTAGGAGCGTGATCTGAGCTCTGACCCTTGTGTTTACTGCTGAAACCTGCTGCAGCAATCAAAGGTGCCCACTGTTCCACCGCCAGAAGATTCGACCCCTGAGGCTGAGATTTGGGTAAGGTGTTTCTGTCTGCACTGTGATTCTCTCCATTCCCCAGACAGTGATTTATCAACAGACTCCTGCTCTGACAGCAGAAGTTAACACAGAGGCAGCGAGTGCTTATCCCAGGCAGAGGGGCAGGGAGACAGCTGGGTTGGTAGCCTGTTACAGAGAGTTCTGCCAGAGGCTCCCTGTCAAAATGAAGCCCCTCTTTGCCTGTCGAGCTCAACACTTGTTGTTATGATCTGGCCTTAGACCAGAGCTCTGACTTTGCTGTGCTGGAGACTGTGCAAATTCAGCAGAGTATCAAGTTATTTGCTCGGGGGCTGGCAATTTTTAAGTAAGTGCTAACAAATTTGATGTGTGTATGCTAAGAGCTCAGGTTGCTGTGTAGTTTTATCTGTTTATCATCCCCTTGGCAGGCTATGAGCACCACAAAAGCCTGATCTGTAAACCCAGAAATATCTCAGGGAAGCACAGGGCCAAATCCTAGTTTCCCAAAGATGACCAAACCTGGCCTCTGGACCTGATCATCCTTCACATCAGAGAGCACTTTTAAGCCACAAAGATACCGAGCACTGTTATAATTAATGCATTGCTTCCACTGTCAGACAGAGGATTAAGTCCTGCTCAGGTTTAAGGTCACCTCCTTTCCCAGCCTGCGTGAAGCCATCTGGTTTTTGTGCCACTGACCTTTGTCAGTCCACATTAATTCACAGAGGCTGGCAAAAGTGCTCAAAACTTGCTTTCTGCAGAGCCATGAGTCACTACTGGGAGCTAGATGGGTAATGAAAAAGCTGTTCAGTTTTGTTTTGATTTCCAGATCTTCATGAATAAATCCCTGCTCAGGTCCACTCAGATTGTTGCCTATAAAATGCCCTGCCTATTACTTTGATCCAGTTTGCCTGAATCTCTAATCTCCACAGCTCCATAAGCCAGCACGCTACCACAGCCCCAGTTACCAGCTGCAATTTGGGGGTTTGTGTCATCGACCCTCTCCACTCCAGCATAACAGCTTCCTTTGCTTTTTCCATGTGCTTCTAAACACTTTGGTATCTTTTCCCAAAGTCACCTTGTTTGCAAGCAACCCCTGACCTGTCTTATCATAAGCCCGTGGGGTCCAGTGACTTCAGTCCACCCCATCTAAACCAAAACTTTTCAGTGATAAGACGTGCCTGGCTTGCACAGCCTGACCTACAGCCAGACCTGTCAGCGTCTGCAGGAGCACGTCTGCTGATACAATGCACCAACAGCTCATGAAAATGATTGATTGATTGATTGATGCTAATTGGACAGTATGGTGGACTGAGCCTGGCTGAATGCCAGGTGCCCACCAAAGTTGCTCTGTCACTTTATTCCTCAGCTCAACAGGGGAGAGAAAATATAATGAAAGGTTCATGGGTCAGGGTAAGGACAGGGAGAGATCACTCTCCAGCTACTGTCATGGGCAAAACAATCCCAGCTTGGGGAAATTAATTTAATTTATTACCAATCAAATCAGAGAAGGATAATGAGAAATAAAACCAAATCTTAAAATACCTTTCATCCGCCCCTCCCTTCTTCCTGGGCTCAATTTCACTCCCTCTTGGAGCTGACTGGCATTGGCTACACTGGTCATGGGGGAAACTTCCAGCAGCTTCTCAATTCTGTATTCCTCCTCCCTCCCCCACTACAAAAACCTGGCCACATAAACCCAATACACAGAGGCTTCTGAATGCATCCCTCAGTCACCTAAGCCTCTGGGAGGAAAGCTATACACCTGGCATGAGTAGGAGAGAATTCAGAGTGCAGGCAGAGGGAATGTCCCACTGCCCATGCCGTGGCCCCATGCTGCATGTTGAGCCAGGAGCTGAGCAGGGAGGGAGTACATGCATTACACACCACTTAGCCTTTCTCTCTACTGGAGCCCTGGGTCACCACAGTAGCACAAATGCTATTAAACTGCTCCAATCTGATTTGCTGAACTTCAAGGGGTCCTTTGGTATTCACAAAAGGAAAGAAAAAAACAAAACACAGTTTCTTCTATTCATTCTGGAAAGTATTTTCTTTCCCGCTTTGTTGGTTGGGTGATTGTTTGGTTTATACTGTTATTTTTAAAGGTCTGTCAGGCAGCCACAGAGGAAAAAGGTTTCCATGTGACCAGTCGTGTGCCATGCAGAAAGAATAGCAAAGAGTTGTACTAAGCAGTCTGCCAGCTCTCCATAGAGAAGTTAGCCATTTAAACTGGCCTCTCCATCCTTGTGAATACAATCCCTAGTGATGGGGGACACTTTTCACATTAAAGGCTCTCTGCCAGTGGAACTTCAGTTTGGGAAATCCCATTTGGCACGCTCATTCCTTAGGAGCCTCTAGCTGTGCTTTCCCCCCTCCTCTGAAGTGTTACGCTGGCGAGAAATGGGAAAGACTTTTCCCTTGCCCTGGTCTGCAGAGCCACATCGTTGCAACACATTAGTTTGGGTGAAGGGAGAAAGCTGTCAGAGATACAGATGGGTGGGCAGAAGTCAGGGTCCCCTGGGTGGTGGCCAGTGACCTCTGTTATTGGAACAGACGTAAATGGAAGGAGCCTTGATTGCATCATTTATAATTAATCAACAAAATTGACATGAAAATAAATAATGGGAAAGGTTCTAAAGGAGATGGGGAAAACCAAGTTAATCAGGGCTGACTGTGCTGCTGTCTCCCTTATCCTTTGTCCCTCTGTTACCAGATAGCTCTAAGCAAGATAGTCTAGGGCCAAAGGTTGCAATATCCCACATTCTTTCTCCTATCCTTTCTTACCTTTGTCTCAGTAGGGAGAGCTGCTGGACTAGTACTTGGGGATTTTGACCTACCAATATCTTCCTAAACTGAATGATCGTGTGCAAAGAGCTGAGGTCTCATATCAAAGAATCTCGTTATGCCCAGTACACATATCAGGAGATGGAGTATAAAGGTGATTAAAGCACGTAAAAGTCCTTCCCTGCCTCTAATGCTTTTCTGTGCATTTCTGATGCTAGGATTGCACATGTAACCTTTGCCATCTGCAACATGGACACGTAGCTCAGACTGTACATGAACAGACATTCAGAGCTCAGAACAAAACACGCCTGCTGTGCTTCCTAAGAGAGTGGGGATGCACTGACACTTAGATCTCTGGTCTTCCCAGGATCTATGAAAACAGGTGAAGGAGAAATATGTACCAGGCCTTGAAGAATATGGAGCAAACCACAGCTGTGCCCCATATATACACAGAGTGTAGCCGAAGCCAGTTGCATCCTCTCTATGAGTGAATGGTTTCAAAACAGCTGTAGACTTGGTAGTGGGGAGGATGTGTCTTTGGGCAGTATTTCAAGGTTGTCCAAGGTCCTTTGGCATTGTGACCAGATGAACATCAATGTGCCAAACTCTTTCAGCAAGAGCTTCTCATAAATGGCGATGCTGGGATTGGGCGAGCTGGCAAAAAATGTGTTCAGCAAAATTCAGCATCCCTTTTTTCCTACAGAAATTACTGCCATTTGAAGTATCCACAGTGGCACTGCAAGCCAGACCAGCTGTGCCTGGGCAATTAAGTCAAAGTTCAGATGAGGTTTGTTCACAGAATTGGGGTGGGAGGTGTGAGTCAAATGTGGTTGTCACCACAATTTGAAAAAAAAGTGCAGCTCTGTAGAATTTTTACCAACATCCCCTTGGAAGTCCCCTATGTGTAACACAAGGAGGTTCAAGTGGTTTTCCCCTCTGGTGTGATGTCAAAGCAAGCATCATGCTGACACTGGCATCTGTGTAAGAATTAGAATAAGAACCTTGCAAAGACAAACCAAGTCACTTCCGTCAGCTCCAGCAAGCATCACAGTGAACTTGCTTGATATCGGAGAGGACACCATGGCCATAAAACACCTGTTTAGCTTTGGTTTGGATTGCATTATTACTTGTGCCCTAAGTTACTTGCCTGGAAATATTCTTCAAAAATAAATACACTGCCTATCATTTCCAGTACTTCTGTTTGCTTCGACACAGCATGACCAGTTTCCCATTCCTTGTTTTGGCTCTGTTTTGCAGACCTCATGCCAGAGGCTGACCCAGCTGAAATCTCTGTTTCCACTTCTTCAGAGTGAATCACAAGCCTTCAGCTTTTTACTGTTACGTTTTCTTCAGGATCAGAATGCTTTCAATATCCTTGTTTTTTTTTTTCCTAAAACCTTGTAAGTTCAGAAGTGACAGGCAGTGACCCATGAAGTTCAAAGCAGCAATACTTCTTGGAGGATGTTTCACTTGTGGGTGTCAGTAATTCCCCTGATGTGCAGAACAAGACTGTCTTCCATATAGCAAATATGCACATTCCTGAGCTTGATTACGTCTGTGTCAATGTGCTTAAAATACCATTGGCTGCATTGAGAGTGCAGGATGTGGGCCAGATGCTGCACATGGCACCTGATAGTTCCTGCTTCCAGCACAGTGAATAAACTTTGATTCAAACCTCTGCCCTCTCTCTTTCTCCTCTTCTCTTCTTGCAGCCTGTGTGGATGAAACTGGGAAGTTTTATGTTAATCATTTTGCTTGCTTTCCTCTAACCCTTCTGCAGCTTCTGGAAGTCTGGTTCAGGCTCACTACCGGGTACCATTATTCCCCTAAAATCTAAAAGTGGGCTGATCATGTCAGCATGTCTCTAGCTTGGCCTTTTCTCCTTCTGAAAATGAAATAAGCAATATTCCAAATTCCTCCTTCTCTGGTGAGAAGAGCTTCTGATGCCTGGCCTGGGGTTAATCATAGGGTTAACCAAGTCATGAAAATATATTCTGGGAAAATGCAGAAGATTTCTCGCTTGGTTGGACCGAGCAATCTTTCTTTTTTAAATTCAGTGTCACGAGGCAGCCAAACAGATCTCTCTTTCACTGTGGCTCTCCTCTGCTGTGGGTCAGCAGTATGATGTTCTTCTCCTTCCTTGCAACTTCAGGGCAGGGGAGAAAGCTGTAATTTGCTCTGGCCCTTTCAGAAAGTCAGCTCAGGTCAGTTTTCCCTCTGCTCCAGCCCTGTGTTAGGGGAAGCCAACCAGCAAACCCTGAAGCACTGCTGTGGCTTGTCAGCCCAGATTGCGTGTGCCTTCTCAGAGGGGCAAAAGAGAGTTTCTTTCTGCACCATCCCCATTTCAGTGGTGATTGGTATAGTATTGGAGCAGCAGCTGCCTCTCTGCAGCCAGAGCTGTCTTGGCAGTTTCTGGCCCAGTAGGCAGCAAATGACACCTTCACTGCGCCCCTGTGCCCCAGAGGGAGTCACTGAGGCTTGAGATGGGCCATATACAAGTGTCATTGACACCTCTAGTCTGAGATGCTTATCTCTTTTTCTGAGGGAGAGTCCCTTTGAGAAGACTGATTACCCTGTAAAACATAGTTTTAGACTATATTTGACAGAGGTGTCTCCATCTGCCTCCAAAGTCCATTTACCAGCTTCCTGATCTCCCCCTCTTGCCAGGCTGTTCTGATTTTTTCTGCCCTAATCTGCTTCTCCTTATTCCTTCCCTTCCATGTCTTCTCTCATTCTCAGTAACCAGCAGTGCTCATTCATGCCTAGATGGGCAGTCTGCAAGGCTTTCTGCAGGTTTTAGGAATGACTTTTGAAGTTGTTATTTATTCCTCAAGTCAGTTCACGTCGCATTCGGGAGGGCAGCATTGCTTGTTGCCTTTCACAGCCAGTATCTACATTTTTCTTAAAGCCTGTGTACAGCAAGGGAGCCTTGATGGGTGTGTGCACAGCACTCTGGTAAATTAGCTGCTGCCTGCATGTTACTGACAACCTCTGGTTACTGCTCACAATTGCTCTCCACTTCTGCAGTGCTAATGGGGGAGCAGCCACACTGAACGTTCTGACTCCAATTCCATCATGGGCCCTTCTTTACACTTTCAGGAGTCGCAAAATGTGCCAGGCGAAGGGAAGTTCAGGAATGTCCTAAGGAGTGGGTTTCTGGTGTGGGTGAGCAACATCCAGCATTGCACCACTAGTTGTCCTAGCCAAGAAGCTTGTAGGAACTCTAGCAGGAGCTATTTATCCACCTCCAAGGAGGGAGGAGGAGAAGAAATCCTGTAACTTACAGCTATATTTGGGCCAATATCTATAAGCACCACTCTTGGAGGATTGGTGAGCCCCAGGCTTTAAGCAAAGGGTATGTAGAAGAGAAGAAAAAGCAAGAGGAGTAGTAATAACACTCTAAATTATGAGGTTTTGCATCCTGTTGCCCTATTGATCCAGGGGTCTGGTGGCCTCTGCTGAGCTCCTGGTGCATGGCACAACTAACCCAGCCACCCTGTAGTGTTTCTGCATGCTGGGGCAGGTCTAGAAATGCTACAGAGAGTTGCTACTTCCCCAAATGACTTCTTTTTAAATGGCCTTGTAATATGGTAGGAATTGATCCTTTATATCACTTCTTTTAAATTGCCTTCTGCTCATCAGCTGTTCTTTAAGAGATGAACAGACCCATCTTCACATCCCATCCTGACCTGGCTCTGAGATGCTGCCAAGCAGCTGCTGCTCTGCACAGCAGAGAGGGCTCTTTTCTCAGGGAGTGGGGGTGATATCTGTAGACTTAAGGTTTCAAAGTGCTTCCTAAACTTCTAGGATAAAAGCCACTAGAGAAATGTAAAATATTAGCTGTATTTTAAGAAAGCGTGTGGGTGTGTAGACACAATTAATTTTCCTTTTTATATGTCTACGTGGAATATCTCCATCTCTGAGGAAGATGCCTGGATCTATAGAGCGTTGGCATCCCAGAGGAGAGCGCTACTCTGTTCATGTTAACACAAAATGCCATCGAAATTAACAGTGCAAGAACACTGTTGTGGTCAGGCTGTGTCAGCCCAATAAATTATTGTCTGTGAGAGGCGGCAGGCTCAGAATCACTGCATCCTTCCCGGGCTGGAACAGCTCTTGTTAAATGCACAAGGTAGCAGTCGTAAGGGATTTTTGTCATGTTAGTCCCCCAAGATCAGAGAGGAGCTGATGCGACTTGGAAATCACTGCGTAGGATTAAACAGCAGAGGGTATGCGTGCTCGCACACACAGGCAGAGTGTCTGCTCTCATGCTATGCATTGTTATTGACACACTGCACCTTAATGGCCATAATGTCAATGGCCACTCTGGGACCTCTACTCGTGGATTATTAATGCATTAGACCACAGTTTTTACAGGTTATTGTGTCAAGAGCAGAGGGGAGTGGATGCCTACAGTATATGGGCAGAACAAGGATATTTTTTACTCAGGGCTGTGGTATACACTCTGAGAGCTGCACCTTAGAAATCGTGCTTACTGCCCTCTCATATCTGCCTTCAGCTTTCACTGCAGCTCAAAGGATAGCATGGAAAAAATGACACCATCAGAGAGGAAAAGGGACGGTCTGGGGAAAGGAAGAGATCTCGTGCCTGTAGCCAGGCAATCACACATTGCTATCCCAGGCTGTGGGCAGATGATTTCCTGGCACTAGCCACTGATACCCTGAAACATGAAGATTAATAGGCTCTTTATTTTATTGTTAGCAGCTGCAAGTGCTGCTTTTATTTATATAAATGTGTACTGCTCTCCTCATCGTGGGCTCAGCCCAGGACAAATCCTCCCATGGGACTTTGGAGAGAGAAACTTTCTCACACTGCCTCTGTGCCTGAGAGCAAATGTCACACTGCAGGCTGGAACATGAGTGTGGGGGGTGTCCCCAAAGCCTTTGAAGGTGATGGAAACTGCAGGTGCCCAGTGTTGATCAAGGGCTAGATCCTATCATTTTCAAGGGCCTTTTTAAACACGTCACAATTTGCAGTCGAAAGTGATGCAGATGTAACAAGACACTGGCTGATCTTTCATGGGTAAATAGGATATATATGTTTGCCAAAGCCCCGTTTGACAAGACATCATGGTTAAAACTGTAGACAAAGTGAAAAGGGCAGTATAACATGTTCAGGCACCCTGAATGAAGCCTTGACTACTGTGCTGGTGGAGTAGGGGAAGACGGGGGATCCTGAGAGCAGGGGATTCTGAGTGTGGCAGAAGCAAGGAGAACACACATGACATTGTAGTGTTGGAAACGTCCCACCTGTCGTTTTAGCAGTGCAGTAGCTTCCAGGTCAAGCAACTCAGAGCAGTGAGAGAAGGGCTCTTAACAAGAGCTCTGAGTTCATTTCTAGCAGAAATTGCTGTATTTCTTATAATCACCACTGCTGCATTATGTGGAGAACTGGAGAGCTTATCCTCACAGCCAAACTAGCTATTGGGCAATACAAACAATAATCATCCAGTTATAGAAACAAAACCCTTGTCACAGGCCCTCCTTTTGGGCATTAGCTGTAATATATGGGTTGCAATGGCATGAAGCAAGAAAAGAGGGGCATGGAGGGCCTGAACCCATGGCAACACTTGTTCTCCAAAAAACTAAAAGGCAAGAGATGACAGTGACCCAGGAGGGAAGTTTCTCATTTGGAAACTGCCATCACTGCACTTAAGGCCCATGTCTTTCATTTTCTCAACTTCTCATTCTCTCAACTTGGTTTCTGAAGGAGGCCAAGAAATCCCCTGATTTTCCTGACAATGCTGAGTACAGCTTGACTTTTCACCATGTCATATCTGGGCCATGGAAAGGCCCCTGCTTTTATTGTGTGACAACGCAGAAATTACTAAGTAATTACAGGATTATGCAGCACCCTGTAAATTAAATGTTACCTCTTTACCTTCTACAGAACAAAAAATAACCATGTAATTACCTAGTGAATTAAGCTGTTAAGGTCTCATGGTAATTATACATGGAGTCAAAAGCTCTGAGTTCTTCTCGTAGTTACAAGTAAAGAATTATCTTTCATTTTTAAACATATGTTGCAGTTGGATCCCAAAGCCTGCACATTTCCATTTTAATAACACCATGGCCTGCCCAAATGAGAAGAGGCATATGTCTCCCATCTGAGTGTGCAAATAGAGCGAACAAAAATATATAAAATAGATTGGACATATGCAAAACTGACCCAGGTTCATACCAGAAAAGTGGAATACCAACAGAGGTAAAACATGATTAGTCGGATGATAACGTTTAAAATTATGTTTAGTTTCTGAGCATTGGAATTTGTTTTCGTAGGAAACAAGTCAGTGTGATCCTACTTATCATATACAAGTGACTATATTTTCAAAACAGACAGTCAAACCACCCATCAGGAACCTCTGTGCCCTAAAGGGAGGCTCAGGACTTGCCATGTGTAGGTGGTTTTTGCCATGTATCAGCAAGGAGGGGATTACTGGGCTGTCAGGAGAGCTCCACGAAACCAAACATATTCATGGTGTGAGCTTGGTGGACAGTCCTGGCCCAGGTGAGGTGGTTTTGCTGTTGTTTGTCAGCAATAATAGAACAGAGCTCTTGGGTGTACTGGCCAGGGATCCAGACTCTCCACAGATACTCAGGGAGAGACATTGCACCAAAGAGCTGCAAAAGGAGATGGGTTAGAGATGAACAAGTGTTTGCTGCCTTTAGCAGAGTTCCTTCCTTCAGGAACATGTCTCTGCTTAAAAACTGCCACCAGATGCCTGGGGCACTGCGGAGGTTGCTGAATATGGAAAAAGCTGTAGTGTGACCAGACACCATCCAACCTCTCTGACCAGCCAGAGGGAATGGGCAGGCAAGTGTAAGAAGGGGCCATTGGACCAGTGATTGCAGATCCTAAAATACATGGCCAGATTTTTATTGAGTATGAGGATTTGTAGCACACAGGAATTGCCACTTCTGTCTCTATATCCTCTACTCTGGTCTGAGCTGGCTAAAAATGCCCTCCTGTTATTTTAAGATTTGCCTTTTTTTTTTTTTAACAGTTCTGCATAATTTTTCTTGTTTAATTTTTAACTAGACAAAATCAGACCAAGGTGCTCCAGGTTTTCTTCTCCTTTCTTCATTTTTTTGTTTCCAGTTTTTCAGGAACACATTTCGAAAAAATCCCAATTAACTTTAATCATTAAATAATAACAAGCTTTGATGTCCTTTCAGTTTTAAGCTAAGCATTTTCATAGGTCCCAAAACCGGATACTTTGGTTTCATAATTTTAGACCCCTAAATCTGAGAAGTGTGATGCTATAATAAGCCTAATGTTGTTAAGGTTAGGTGCAATACATTCACCTCCACCTTTCAAAGAGGCATTATGTGCATTTACAAGCTAATTTTATAATTTCTTTTGAAATATGCAGCATGTTATATAAGTACTCACTCTGGTAATCCTGGAAGAAAATACAGAACCAGGATAGGCAGGTGGGTTTTTCTGTTAAGGGAGCTTAACACTGACATTTTAACTATTGAAATTGTTTCTGCTTTTTCTATGACAGATCTAACTATTTGACCTACAAGTCATTCCCAGTCGAAACAGTAATTGCTTCAGGTACAAAATTAATTGAAGTAACTAACTTCAAATATTTTTATTTCGCACATTTTTGTTGTTTTGGTCTCAATATGATCAGCAATTCTCTGTAGCACTGTGTTTTGTAGAGTTCAAATCCTGCAGTAATGCTGCATGATGAATGCAGTAATCTACATTTACTTCAAAGAGTCATTTCTATCCCCTGGTAGGCAGGTAGTCTTTGCTGTAGAGATGCAGAGGTGTCTTGGTGCAAACAGGATTTTTTACATGTGTCTGTTGCATGATTTTTTCCCCCTTATGTCCATCACTTGTACCACTTTGTAGTTGCTATCTGGCGAATATTAAAAAGCACCCACTGGGATTGGATCAGAAAAGGGGGGGGGAAAATTCCTGCTCCATCTCATTCCTAGTCTCTTGCTTAACACGCCTTCATCGTGACACAGATTACTGTGAGCATTGTGCTCCCCCAGTTCCTCTGCCTTAATAGCCTTATGTCTCATTCGAAGAGAGATCAAAGACAGAGAAGTACCAAAGGGCTTACATTCAATTAACAGGAGAGGGGTAGGCTTTATACGTGCTCAGCAGAAGCTCTGATTGCAACAAACTGCTGACTGGGTATCACCTACCATCGCTATCAGTGTGTGTAACTCCAGCCCTTTCCCTGCCACACTGGAAGGTGGTCTGGAAAGGCAAATGGCAGTTTTGTGCTCTTCCTGGCTGTGTCAGGATGGAGAAAGCTAGAGAAGCCCATGTCCCTTCACAGGGATGCTCAGGAGGAAGAGGAGGAGGGGGGCTCTACCTCCCACTCTGTTCTTTTTTTTTCTCAGAGCTGCAGACTGGAATCTCTGTCAGACCTCGACCCATGTATTGGACAACTTGAATTTTTAATGAGTGATTTCCCACTGCTCTCTTACACAGATCTCAGAGTTAGAGGATTAGCCTGCGGCAGTCAGAGCTCCTAGGGCAAAAGCTGAGACTTTTGACCCTTTTTGTATATTTAGAGTGTATCACAATGAAATGAAGCCCCTCTCATTGTTTAGAATAAACTCTCTGCTTTTTCTCTTCTCCAGGTATTTGTGACATTAGGAAAAACTGAAAAGCTGTGTGTCTGAGAGCTAACTTGTGATTAGGAGGCATCTGGGACCAGCCATGGAAGACCCAGTACTGGGAAGACAAGAGACTTGATTCACTATGGCAGTCTGGGTTTACAATTTTTCCAGTTCTCCTAATGAAAGGCGGAGGGAGAGCTGCAAAACTAGGAACTGGATCATAAACCTGGGGGGAAAAAAGTACAGCATAAAAAAGATAGGGCATGGATCACAAGGAGTTTACTTTTTGAGCACTGCTGAAGTGAGAAAACATGTCCCATCCTCTACACACCCAGTGCTCACTGCTGTTAACTGTGGTTATGTTGAAACCTCACATTTCCCGGGGTTATGCGTATGAAGTTTGAAGAAGACATGAGCTTTGCATTACTGCTGGAATTTATTTTAGTACTATTTTTTAGAGCTATGAGACAGCGTGGATCCCTATTTGTATTAAAACTCTCCCTCCACTGAGCTGATTGCTGAGATAACTTGCAGCCGGAGCTGTCTGAACTTATGTGACCTGGTTCCATCTGTGTGCAGCCCTGTTTTGCGTTCTCTTCGATTTACTTCTAATGCAAACCTTGCAGAGCAGGATGTTCCTGCCACACACACACACAAAATCTGTTCCTAGGGATTCAGTACCTGCTCTTGCCAGGAATATTCTCAACTATTTTAACCTTTTAGAAGTTTCTGTGTTACTGTGGGAGATGACCACTCCACACGCTGCTCACAGGTTAACAGTGCTATAAAAGAGCGCAGCTGGCCAGTGGAATCAGAAAACACCGAAAAGGTCAAAGCATGCAAGAACTGCAGTGATTTCCCTCTAAATGAGAGTAGCCTGTGACCTTCACTTAACCCTTACTTTAAATGCTTGCAAATTAAGTTGGGCAACTTACCCCGAGCTTTAAAAATCTAAACATATCAAAAGATGAAACTACATCAAACAGCTTTGCACCAGTGTCAGACGGTGTTCTCTGACACACATATACCAGATAGACATTTCTGTCTGTGAGCCTTACTTACCCACTGAGATGTATTCAAATAAAGCCCCATTAACTTTTCCAGTGCTGAATGACATGCATGCATTTGTACCATAATGCAACCCTTCCCTTGAACAAAGGCATATCTGACCAATGATCTTTTCTACAAGGTGTTTTTTAATCTTCTTGGCTTATACAGGACTTAGAAATATCATATATGGTGTTTGCATAGCAGTCAAAGTAAGGATTTGAAATCAGCCATGCCAGAACTTCCTTTGACTTCAGCAGGGCAATATCCAGTCTCCTGGGCTCTAGAGACCAAATGTCCACCACTGATTAAGTACAATGACAAAAGAGAAGAGCCCTGCAGCACGGCATCCTGTGGCACTCCTTGTCTCAGAGCTTCTCAACCTCCTCCATACGCTGACACCAGAACCAGAGATGGGCATCAGTGGTTTTCAGGGAGACCTGTGCATGGGGTTCTCTGTGGGGTCCCAGCTTCTGAGTGATCACCTGTGCCCAGGATAAGCAGAGCCAGTGGCACCTGCCTGTGGCAAAGTGATGGGATCCCCCAGCTAAACCATCAATATTCCTTAGTCAAAGGGAGGAGCCCTGAACAAGACATGGATTTGTACAACACTGTCAGCTCTTCTTACTGGCTTTCTTTAATGTGGCCTTTATTTCTTTTATTCCCTGCTCTACCCATCTGACCCTTTCTTATTGCACAATAACAAACATGAAAGCAAAACCATTTACTGAGCTGTAAGCCCAAGAATTTCTTTTTTCCCACCCACATAAATCTATATCCCAATAACAGGAGCTGAAGAGACACCTTCACAGAATTAACCCACAAAACAAGTTCTTGACTCTAGTAACAACCCAAGTCTTCACAAAATTAGCTGACATTGAGATGGGCAGTAATGGTGGGGAAATTATATGTCCTGTGAGCAGCTCAGATTTGTTCAATGTCATGGTCAAGCAATGACTGCTTAGTGTCTGAATTACTGGCCAAGAGAATACTCTACTTTCTGAATTCCCATGGAGATGGCCTGATTTCCATAGCAACTGGATTCTCTCTCTTGCCTTTCCCTTTAACAGGTAGAAACACACTTGAATCCTGAAAACACTAGATTGTTCTGAGTATTATTGTATTCTTGGACACTAGTACACTTTCTGGACAATATGTTAAAATAAGGGCTCCTTAATGATATTTTTTGTATCCTCCTTTAGAACTGGTGGTGACATTATCTTCCATCTGCTCTTAAGATCTGCTGTGATGTGAGCATGAAGTTTTCTCTTTTGCTTTCTTTCTTCTCTGATTCTTTACCATTGTTACAATTTTCTATTGGATAACCTGCAATGCAGAGTGATGACTATTGAAGAAAGCTCTTGGGGGAAAGAAAGCATTTGTAATACCAACTAAAGCAACATCCAAAATGTATGGAATATATTTCTAGAGAGGTTGGTTCAATCTCTGCCCCAAAGATGGATTAAAAATTCATGCTATTATTCAGTATGTCAGATAGGAGATCATGTCAGCAGTAAGTATATGCGTTATTTGTCACCCATTTGTGGAGGCTTTTAATGGTTTCAGGTTTTGATTCTGTATGCTAACTTAAAGCATCCCCTTTAAGTCTGCCCTTCCTCAAGTACATCTCCATTGCTTCTCCTTTCTACACTGGAGCTGAATGAGTACAAGAAATAAAACCAATCCAGAAGAAGTTGGCTTAACTGTGGAGTTTCTTACAGCCATTGTGAATGAAGTAAAAGTGGACAGACCCTGTAAACCATCTCCCCAAGGACCAGCTGAGGACACATACAAAACAAGAAGCCATGGAAACTGGCTTTTGAACAGTAGAAACATAACATGAGTCTGATTCCTTAAGGAAAGGAGTTCCATGGACATCATGAGCCATGTCTGGGAATTAAAGGGTCTGAAAGTGGAGGGCTTGTACCTTAAATTGGGTTTGTGAAGGACTGGAGAGTTGGTGTGCTCTGGAAAGCATCAGATTTATGGCAGCCTGGACTGCCTCAACGAATGGTAGAAAAGCTTCTGCATGGCAATGGATGATGACACAGGCAAAGGAGGGGCAGCAGGAGGTGATGGATGCTGATCCTGTGTCTGCTAGGATGGACAGGTGGTGAAAGGTACTCCTGGCAAGTGAAACCATTTGGGAATCCAGGAAGAACAGCCAAGTCCATGAGTTGCAGAGAAAGTGAGCAGTGCTGTTACAGACATGGTTTCCCTTTATCCACAAATCACATGAACGTGTTGCCTGCACTGAGGATGAATTTCACCAATATCCCTTTCAGGCAGCAGTCTGGCCCTTGCCCCAAACCTTCCAGTACCATCTCTCCCTGAGCACACATTGCCCTCCTTCCCCTAAACTGGCAATTAAGTAGTCAGTTGTGGTAGTCCGAGATGCCACGAGAGTATCCTGAGGTCCTGACAGCACTTGGCCAATTCACTGACCTCTGTCATGTTCTGAACCATGAGAGGTTACACCCGAAATCAGCCTAAAAAATCGGCCGATTTTCCTGTGACCCCCAGTCTGACCTTACATCTGAGTTTACATTTTTAAATCTCACCACGAGCTGCCGGCTGACATCCTCCATCTCCCTGCAGCTCCTGCGCAGCTGTTCGGTGGCCGTGGTCTCCTCTTCCTTTTGCGGCACCACTTGCCCACAGATCCTTGCCCACCACCCAGATGTGCAACCCAGGTGTTTCCCAGTCTCTCCACCACGATAGCATCCCTCTCCCCTCCTCTTCCCTCCCCTCTCCCCCCCTCCTTGCTCTCCTCTCGCCCTCCCCAGCTATGCTGAAAGCCGTGGAGGAAAGCATAGCAAATTGAAATAAATGAGAGCAGAGGAAGAAAGGGGGAGGTTGGAGGGGGAGGCAAGGAGTGAGCTCCCAGGGCTCTGTCACTTGGGCTGCCTCGGGGGCCATAGGGAGAGAAGGGGAGGGTGACAGCAGGGCCAGAGCTGGAGCAAAGCCTGGTCCTTGGCGGTGGTAGGAGCTTTATCGCCAGTGACCTTCAGAGCACTTAGTGCTGATGAGGAACATTCAGATGATCACATTAGGGTTGTTGTGGGGACTGGAAGGGCATGTGTGTGTGTGGGAGTAAGGGGAGAGCTATGTGTGGTGGGAGGGCAGCAGCCCATCAGCAGGAAGGGGATTGCAAAGATGAAGGTGCAGGGCTTGGTACTGGCACCACAGCACCCATGACTGCCCCTGAGCACCCCAGGAGCAACTAAAGGAAACCTGTCCTTTGGGCTTTTTGGAAGATACCCATAGAGGGCACTGATTTGTCAACAAATCTTAGAGAAAAGATGTGTTTGGGTAAGAAAGACAGAGAGGAAGGGCCCAGGTATCCTCCTGTGTCTCCTATAGGCTTGTTACTTCTGAGTTAATGATGGACTGCTTCTTTTTTTACTTCCCCCGTCTCTCTTGAAAATGCAAACATAGTTGGGAGGTGGGAGAGGTGGCTTCCTCTTCCCATTTGCTAGAGGAGCAGATGGCCCCACAGACAATTTCTCCTTGCTTCCCTTGTCTGTAAAAGATACATAGCCTAGCTCTGAGAATACCATTTCTTGGCAAAGATGTCCCTGAGAAACAGCGGGGAAATTCCCGCTACTATACTTTCATCCTCTTGTTTTAATTTCTTTAATTCTCCTGATAATGACAAGGTGCACAGCTGCAGCTGTGTTTACTTACTCAGAAGACATATGTGTTACTTGGCTGATGCTGCCAATGGCCTGACCCCAGGGAAAACCCTGGGGAATGGCTGCAGACACGTGTTCTTCACAGCAGCTCTCTGGAGCTCTGCCCTCCACCTGAGGGACAGCATCCACCTCTGTTGGGGCTGGCAAAGCAAACCTTTGAGGTCAGATCATTGGTGGAAACCCAGGGTCACTGTGGGGCTGCGGTGTGTGTGCACAGAGGTGTGGTGGAGAGGACAAAAAGCCCTTGCTGCCCTCCTTTTCCCAGTGGCCCTGCTTCCCCTGCTCCCAGCTATTCCCACTCCTCCTTGAGCGAGACCAGTAGGGAGGAAGCCCATTAGCAGCAGCTCTGCTGCAGTGTCTCTTTAAAGGAAGTGTCAGGAATAAAGATTTACCTGCAGGTTTAGGAAGACAATTATTGTACGTTAATTAAATATGAAATGACACTTAAGAGCATATCCATTGCCTTAACAGCGACTCTCTGTAATAATAATAATACTTAGCACTTACATAGCTCTCTCCATCTATACAGTGCTTCACAAACATTAACTAATGAATCCTCACAACCTCCGTGTGAAGTTAAAGAGGCTGTTGGCATGATGGGGAGGGGGAAGAGGAGATGTATCAGGGGAATAACCTCTTCTTGGCCTACTGCTGCTACTTTTTAGGCTGCTGTGGTCTTCATTCTCCCTCTTTTCTGGCAACCTTCCCCTAACTGTGCCTACTCCTGCTCCATGCAGTGGGCAAGTCAGCAGTAAAATGAGTGGGTACCTGTGGGCACCACTGGAGCAGGCGCTGATGTTCTCCTGTCCCAGAGCTGGCCTTAGAGCCCCCATGACAAGTCCATAGCACACAAAACTGCTTCCTGTCCCATCCCCTTTTCCTCAGGGCTCAGCAGGGGAGCTAAGAGTGGGTTTGCCTGAAGCTGTGATGTTTTAAATGTGACTGTGAGAAACAAGGTTTTGGCTTGGATGTAAACATCTGTAAAATGCAGAAGTCCACAGCTGAAATCTCCTGGATTTTTGCAAATCACTTCTGCTGAAGCCATGCCTTTCCATCCAGTCTTACTGGGGAAGCCAAGAAGCTTTTCCTGAGCCTAATTCACTTCCCCAGAATGGGATTTTTGAGCTGAAAGCCCAGGTCTCCTGGCCAGCTCTGTAGGAGTTGACTGTCTCCTGGTAGATGTGATCACTTCACACTCTCTGAGCTCCCTCATGATGACCCATCCTTTGAGACCACTGCTTGACCCAGAGGGAAGGACAGATGCTACACTAAGTCTGTGTTTCCTAATGTATTTACATTTTCTTTACTACACATGCCTGTGACTGTGCAACATCTTTGCTGGAAAAGTCAGAAGAGAGATAAGAAACAAGCTTCATTCTCTCTACAAAAGCGAGAAATGGATCTGACTCTCCAGAAATCCCAGCACCACTCTGTCCTCCATTAACAGCAGGCATGACTCCCATGGCAGACCTGGCTCTGCCTCTGATCTGGCTTTTAGGCAGGAAAGTCCAATTTTGCCTGTTTTTCCAGGATTTTTGGAAGTACTGAAAAGGCACTAGGTTCATGTCCATCCCCTGCTCCACACCTGGGCTGTCTCACCCTGACTGGCAGCCCATGGGAAGGGGGAAAGACAGGAAAAATGACCAGGGCTGTAAGGAAGGAGGAAGCTGATTATCCATCCCTTTTCAGGGAGTGGTTTTCTGCACAATCTGCTTCCAGGCTATTTTTTTTCCCAAGCTCATTCCTCTTAAAAAGGTAATAAATATTCAAAACATACTTGCTTATATTACTGACTATACTCTAACAGCTTCAGCACCTACAAAGCTTATGCCTGTGTGTATCCACTAAGCAGTTGTCAAACTGCATTGCTTGTAACATTTAGGGTTGGCTTGGAAGAAGGTCTCAAGGCTACACTCTACAAAACAGTCTGTATTGGCCAAGGGGGAAAATAAGGCAACGTGACCTAGAAAATCTTGTCATCTTTAAAGCTCCCTGATTCTGCTGTTCTTTATTTATTATTGTAAGCCCACCAGATCCATTTCTGAGCCATCAAGGGTTGTTTTTGTCTTCCAGAAAGGTCTCAAGCAAGCCTCTGAGTTTGAACACACTAATATTTTCAGATAGTTCTGTCAGCACTGGTGATTTCAGCTGTTTTCCAGGCTAACTCACTGGTAGGATTCTTGGGGTTGCATTTAGATATGAAAATGTCACATGGTACTCTCTGTGCAATATCAAAGGTTACCTCCAATGTTAAACAGAATCCAGATCTTTCTGCACAGATCACAGTTATCCTGGCTTTTTGCATTGTAGAGCCCTTGATAAGCCAGTGGGGAAAAAATATTTAGTGTGTGAGGGCTCACCTGTCCAGCCCTAAATGCACAGGAAGCCAACCTCAAGTAATTTATTCATGCCTCAGTCCTTCCTGTCTCAAAAACTGTCTTCTCCTGCTTTTGACTTGGTTTTGCAAACACAGCTCCTCACCTTGAGGCTTTTGGAAATTCAAGTGACACCAGCAATTCTGACATCTTCCTTCAGCCACAGGCAGGTGACAGGTCAGGTGTGTTGGAGCTCAGGTCTCCAGCAGCAGGACCACTTTGTTCCTTGCTCATGAGTGGCTTCCATGTACGGAATGACTCTGTGGGACTCCTGCCATGTGCACAGAGAACTGGTGTGTACCTGTTTATTTGCACCTGTACAGCACAGGTAGCAAAGTGCACTGGATCCAATTCACCCAGGACTCATTCTTCAATCCCCAGGAGATTTCCCTGGGGAAAGCAGTCTTTCTCTCACCACCATCCTCACACCCATGCGGTCTGGAGCTGGGATCTTTCTCCTACTCCACAAGTTAACAAATTGGCCGTTCCCTGAGAGAGGATAATTTCTTCTTAATGGTAGCCATCTCTCAGCACGTACTTTGGCTGCCAGCTTTTGAAGGTAATTGCATTGTTATTTAGGAAAGTCAAAGGTGCATTCTTCCAGAGAGGCTCTGGCTGCGAGCAGGCTTGCAAAGGGCTGACCGGGAATGGCTTTGTGTGCTCCTGTTACAGCAAGGTGTCACTGCAGGCAGCCAGGAGACAGGGATGGATGCACATCTCCCTCCCCACTTCCCACTCTTTTCCTCCCCAGAGAAAAATCTGTAAGAAGCCGTTTGCTGAAAAATAAAGATGGGCATTCCAGTGCTGAAAATATACAACACAAAACGTTCCTTTTTCTGATAAGAAAGTGATGTCACAAATGACCTTATTAAAAAAAGGTAAAATGCTTGTTTACTTAAAGCACTTGTTCAAAGAGAGCAAGGGGAAATGTGGCTTTAGGTTATTTTTCTTTCTCCTTTCTCTTTCCTCCTAAATGAGATTGAAATACAGTTTCACATTTGCAAGGCCCAGTGCCCTTTCTGCCAAGAAATCCATTGACAGTCCAATCAACAGACATGTTCTGGTTACAGGAATCAGGCATCAGTCAAATGCTTGAAAGCCGGATCCAGCAAATGCAGCAGATAATAGTATTGAAAACAGCCAGTGGGGGAGATGAGAAAGTAATTGGAGTGTAGGTAAGAGCTGGTGTAAGCAGGATGGATCGGCATATTGCTGACACACGGAAGGGAGGAGGCAGAGGGGGGAAGCTAATGAGAGGGGTAATTCTAATGATAGAAGTAGTTCAATGTGTCAGGCTTTTGTTTTTTGAAGGCTGAGAGGATTTGTTTGTGCAGAGGCAACTCAGCCCATGGGATTTATACGCCACCTACACCCCGAGTTCTTCCAGAGCTGGTTCAGCCCTGGTATTTTGCAGGTAGATTCATAGTAAAAGGCTAAGGGGTATCAGTGGGGAGGACTGTGGGGCTGGACTGGCCCTGGAAGTGCTGGAGCAGATGGGGGGGGGTTGCAGGGGGATCAAAGTGGGGTGAAAAGACTCAGCAGCACAGGGTGAAAGGCCTTTGTGGCAGCCTGGGGCAGGCAAGTCTACAAACTGAGGGGGACTCATTACCATGAGCAAAGCAGCACTGGTCTCTGCGTGTTCAGAGGCTGCATCACTGAACACAGTCATTTCAATCTCGGCAAGCCCTAAAATCTGCTGATTTCGTCCCAAATGTAAAAATCTAAAGAAGACAGGAGTGAAAATGAACAGAATAGAATTTGATTGTATGGACTATATATCCTAATTTATTCCAGAGCCCTTGCTAGTAAAATACTCAGATTCTGATTAGAGTGGTGAGAGAAGAGAATTACTCACTTCCTATGGGTAACATGACGAGCAAATTACCTGAATTTCTTGTAAATCTGTAACTCTCTTTTGGGACACAGCACTATGGAAATGGCAGAGAGGGGCTGCTGATCTCATACACTGTGGTATGTCCTCCCTCATACTGAGGCTTGGGTGGATTCACCCTTCGTACATCACCCTGCCCTACCTGGGTTATTTTTGGTATTTTGATTTTCCTTTTTAGATTCACCTTCTCTGTCCCACTGCCCCAAGCACCTGGTTCTGTTTCCTTACCTGGCCCAGGAGGGGCTATTTTCAGGAGGTGCTCCCTTATGGGCTGTGCTGCACTGAAGGTGAAGTGGAGAAGGGGGCAGTGGGGTTGGTAGGAGAAGAATTGTGCTGTAAAGACAGCACAAAATATTCCAAAGTAATTCAGATCCAGCTTGAGCAAGTGATAAATGAGAGCAGCATGGCAGTGACAGGTCAATCAAATATTTATAGAACTTCATCCATTAGCATTGCAGCAGCAGAAAGAAAGCAATGAAGTCTGGGTGCTCCAAGACCTGCAAGGGGTACACATGCTGATCAGTTTTCCTGAAATCTTCAGGCATGTGTGGATCTTTTGTCTTGTCCTGGAGGGGGCCAAGATAGCTAAGGTGGTGGAAGAACTAAAAAGAGGTTGGGGTTGTGCAGCACTGTGTTTTAGAATCAATTTCTCTGATCTCCTTGGCTGGATTAATGTATGTACATACTCGTGAGGAGATACTTGTACCAAAATGATGGGAAAGCTGAGTGATGTGTGAGGTATATACATAGGTGTGTACACACTGGGAAAGGGCATCAGGTTTTGCAATTCTCTGGAAAAGCAGTTGCTACAATCAGTGAAATGCCAGAAAAGGTTAAACCACAACAGACAAGAAACCTTAAGGAGGGAACAGAGTGGAATTGGAAAGCCTATTTTTAGGATCACATGACATGATTAGATTAATATTTTAGGAGGCAGTTATCATATGCTAAGAAACTGAAGGATTATTAGGAGCATCCTAATGTGCCTGTTTTCAGGGTTTTGATGAGGGAATCCCATCCAAATTTCTCCCTCCTCACCTCTGATCAATTCCATGAGCCAGGGACATGGAGAAGTGACACATGGGTGCACTGGAAGATGCAAAGGGCCGTGGAAAAATCATTCATTTGATTTCAGCAGTTAACTGGAAATGGCACAGTGCAGCCTGTGCTGAGGCAGGTGACAGGAGCACACTGCACACAGGGGCAGACAGAGCAATGTTTAGCTGGGACCATCTCCATGGTGCTCCCAGACACCCCCAAAGCAATCAGACAGCAGGCTGTGAGAAGAACTACCCTGGTCTCTAAGGGGTTAAATAAATGCTTGTTTTTAAGCACAGGAAGGATTGCACTGAAGTGCCTCTTTGACCTGCTGATGAGGTCTATGTGACTGGGATCTATGACATCCTGGTCACACAAATGTGCATCCTGCATCCCTTCTCAGGGTTCACAGGGCCATTCTCATTTCTTCTGGCAATTTGGGCTTCATTAAATGTGGTCTACATATAAGTGCCAGTGCTTAACCAGGTGCTGGATTTCTATAATACCCCATCTGACGCTTTTCACTAAGAGCTGAATTCCTGTGAATACAGGAGGAATCTGGGCAGGGGAACAAGCTCTTTCTTCTTCATTCACTGTTCTCATGACAAAGTTTCATTCATCTGGCCTGGGAGCAGTAGGGACACCGTGTGTCAGAAGCAACCAGTCAGCCAGGGGGATGAGGCAGGGCCCAGCACTCACCAGCAGCCCATTTGCTGAGAATTGATGATCCAAAGTTGCATGGGGAATTTGTATGAATGGAAGAAAAGACAGCCAGTAATTGGGATCGGTGGGTGAAGTGTCAGCAAACAGAAGAAAGGGATACTTTGGTGACAGTGATAAATGCTAGCAGCTTTGGGTCTCATCTGGAGGAACGAATTGGAGCGAAGACTTTGTAAGAGAAGGAAGGAATAAAAAGACAGGGTCTGATGGATGTTACAGAGGAAAAAAGCTCAGAAAACAAAAATTCAGCAGAGTGTTTTTAGGTGGATGATCAGAGGCAAGTCACCAGGGTCATTCCCCAAGGCTAAGGGGGTCATAATTTTTTACACCCTCAGGAGTAAGCCAGCCTTGTGCTTGGTGGTACATGGAGTCACCAAGTACCAGTCCCTAGAGAGTGGGGTCCCCCTGCTCTGGGCACCATACATGCAACTGCAAAGCCCCCAGGAGGAGCCATGGTGCTCTCCTGGCTGAGTAGCATGGATGTGAAAGGTCTGTGCCTTTGCTGGGGTGCAGAAGCTCCGGGGTCACTGCTGGGCATCGGGGCCAGAGGGACAGGACATCCCTGGAAGCTGGGGCTTTCCTCAGGCACTGGCACGCTGACCACTCAGGGCTAGTTTATTTTTCTCAGCCAGCCCAGCAGGTTTGTTTCAGGAAGGAATTTGCCTGCAAACCAAGTATGTGCAATAACAAGTTGCCATTTCCAGAGTCATTTCTCTGACCCTCACCAGCATTTCAAAACACATCTCAAATGCAATTGGCACCTCTACACTGCCAATTTTAGAAACGTTTTGCTTTGGAGGAAGGACTGGAGCACAGAGGTGATTATCCCTCCCCTCCTGGCAGCTTCAGGAGTCTACGACTTGCAGGGAATGTCAGAGATGAACAGCATGTAAAAGAGCTCCAGTAAATGCTCTTTCCCAGAGCACTGGGACGTGCGTCTGTCCTCCTCCTTTAGACTGCAGAGCTTCTTTGCCTCTTACAAGAGAAAAGATCCTGGCTGAGGTAGCTCAGACATCCATCTAACATGCCCTGAGACAGTAGCACCAGCAACAGAGGGACTGATTCTGCTGTCAGCAGCGCAGGCAGGGAGTCAGTGGAGTCAATGGGAGTCGATGTTTACTTGTTACACTGCCTCACATGGACACTGATAAATGTTATGAATTTTAAAAATTGAGATTCACATTAGTTTCCTTTAACTCATTTTAGATTTTCTGCTGAGCTTTATTAAGTGGCTTTTAAAAGCAGTTTAGTCTCTACAGCACTCACCACAACAGCCCTGCCTCCCAGGCTGTCTCACACCAGGAACAAAACAAAGCCCTGGGTGCTTGCAGGGAAGCAGGAGGGCACTGGGGATGGAGCAGCTGAGTCCACTGGGGTGGGAGCACCGTGGCAGAGCAGGGAGATGGTGCAAGGAAGTGTCAGCTGTGCAAAGGTGGCAGATCCTTTCAGAGGGTTTGTTCATGAGGCATCATGCAAAGCTGAAGATCCAGAGATATTTCTGGTCCCCTCAAATATAGGCAGAGGAATATTAATGCAAGGGTTGAGTTTTCTCTTTCCTGCAGGACCACACAGATAGGTATGTCTAGGCATTTTCAGGTAACAGATCTCCTGCACTTTAGTGTAAATCAGGATTAGCTCCAGTGTGTTGAAGTCAACATCCTCCTGATTTTTAAGGCCTGATCCAGCTTTTCCTGAAGTCAGTGAGAAGAACTGTTCTTAGATCAGTCTCTAAATGCCTTGTTTTAATATCCATAAGCTGCAGTAAAAAAATCCACATCTCCCCTGTTCCATCCTAAACTCTGCCTGCCACCTGCCATTTAATTTTTCATGACACAATTATCATTTTTAATAATGCCACTGCATTTTCTTGGCTAAAGAGCCTCTGGAGACCCTGTCTGAAATAAAAGCTTCCCCATCTCCTTTTTTCCATGCCTGCAGGTGTTTCTGTATCATAGCAAGCCTTTCCTAAACGTCTCTTCAAAGACACTCACAGTTTCATCTCCTCTAATCTTGATGCACTTTTGACATCACTAAATAATTATGCAGTTACACAGTAAACTGGTGGTGGGAGATATGCAAGCAGCAAATCTCTGTTCTGGTATCTAAAAACAGTAATCCTGCCTCAGCTCTCATTGATTGACTGGAAACAGAAGCAGAGGGAGAACAGGCTCAGTATGGACAGAAGAGTAATACTGATTTATGAGAGACAAACCTCTGAGATGTGATTTACTTCCCTGGGATTGTTTTCTGAGAGATGTCACCACACATCTGCAGGACTGGGACCAGGAGAGATAAAAGCCTGAGTTGCTATAAGCAACCAAAGGGGACCAAGTGCTCTGGACTGGGGATGTGCTCCAGGGACATAACTCTCTTCCCCTATCAGCAATTCACTGTTTTACTATTGATTATAACAGGAAGGGAAAAATGGAAAACCCATGTAATTCCCTGTCCTTGGGGTTGTGGCCTGGGGGAAGTTGATTCTGTCTAATCTAATAAGGATGTGGTGCAGCCTGGATTACCTAGGCTCTCCTCTTATCCTTTGGGAGTCATGTCTAAATGAACAGTATGGAAATTAAAAGCCCCCTAAAAGAAAGAAAGAAAAAAAAACACAACCAAAAAAACCCTCAGCTGATTTTCCTGCTTTCTTTTGAATGGCAACTGACTTTCCATCAGTGGTCTCATGACACTTTGGAGGGAGATTACACAGCAGGAATGTGAAAGGATTGAAATTCTGCATTTACACTGTGGCTGGCTCAGCTCTGGGGAAGGGGTAAGGCAGGATGTGGTACAGGGGTGACATCAGTGGGGATCAGCAGGGCAGGCTGAGAGCAGGTTTGCAGCAGGCAGATGCCCTGTCCATCCTGGAGCCATGCAATGGCCAATACAGCACAGTAAAAGAATCTTCCCAACCCATTGTGTGCACCTGCTGTTCCTGGTGCAGCTGTCACACAGGAACGTGACAGCTCTGTGACATTCATTGCTTTAAGCTAAACCAAGCCTGGCATCTTAGCAAGGAGCAGAATTGGCCAAAGCTGGAGGGTGTCCCCAGAGCCAGACTGGATACAAGTATGCCAGCCTTCACCCTGCTTTCCACCTTACACTGCACAGCAGGTTTCCTCAGATCCCCATGTCTCTTGGGACAGGAGAAGTATGTGGGTTGCAAATGTGGGCTGACATGTCAGGCAGCAGTGGCAGGTGGGAAATGGATATATTGCATCCCAAGATGATGCATCTTCCCATTCAAATCAGCTCACTAGCACAGATAGTCCTACATCTGCAGATAACACTATTTAGATGGCAGATTTTATTCAGGTGGCATCTGAAACTTATTTTTTATTGAATTTAATTTTAATTAATTGTGCTGCCAAGGGTGAGCTGAAATAGCGTCTGATTTTAATTTTTTGCTCCCCAGAGTGGATGTCCTTAAACTCCTTCCTATAATGATATGGTTGTAGCTTGCAAAAAGGCAGTCTGGATTTATTATTCTGCCTCTTCCCTTGTCCCTTCTAATCCTAGAGAGAACATTGCAATGACTGCTGGTTAGAAAATTAGTTAAGTGAACTGTATACTGTATTCTCTTTCTGTATCACTTCTTATTAGAGAAAAAAGATAATATAGTTCCCTCTCTCCCCTCCACTCATCCTGCATTTTATCCAGAGCTCACGTAAGGAGCATTTCAACAGACTCCTGCAGCCTGTTTGCAAAATGACACACATCTCAAAGCCCTTAGGACAACTCTTGACTTTGGTGCAAAGTGCAGCAAGTAGTATCATATACATGGAAGAAGATGGTGGTGAGATCTGCTATTGATGCACAGGTAGGAAGAAACAAGCCTGTGGGGGTCGTTTCTGCACTACACAAGCAGCTGCCTGTCACCTGGCTCACCTTTGAGCGCTGCCTCGGCAACAGTCAGTATTTCAGGTGTTTGAAACACAGAGCTGCCCTTTCCCTTTGGGTCCAAACGACCAAACTGCCCCAGCTGTACATGCTGAAATTGGTGGGTCCTGAAGCAGAGCAGTGCTGCAGCAGTGACCTCACCCATGTAGATACCTCGTGTATTCAAGAAAACCCCAAGGAAAAGATACTTTTCACCAGCTGCAGTCTGGCAACAGGAGGTTGCCCACTCCATGCGGGATATTTGGGATCAAAAACATGGAAAGACTGCAAATGGGGGCACATACAAAATAGCTGAACTCTTTAGCAAAGTACGGGCAAGACATCCTACAGCCTGGTTAAAAATATTGTCAAAATTAAACTGAATTTGTAGCAGGTAGAAAGCCAGAAATATCCTTGTAAAACATTATTGCTAGACAGTTAATAGTGGATTTTGCTTGTCCATATGGACTAGTAAAGGAAGGAATTTTCCCAAACTGAGTCAATTTATTGCATGGGGCCATTTTGAAAGAATATCTGACAAAGGAATAGATGAGCCTGTTATGAGAATAAACTCCCAGAGAACTGAAAGGACAGCCCTAAGGAAGGCCAACCTGATGAGAATGAAGAGCTATTAAATGAAGATACTCTTTGTACTCCAAATCCAAATATATCTCATGCAAGAGCAGAGCTTTCTAAAACAAATCCCTGTAATAGATGAAGGATTTAGGCACAGCCAGGTTGTCTGTTTAATGAATTCCCTGCATTTACCCCACCAAGGGAGGAAGACCCAAACACTGCTGTTCAGAACCTTTTTCATGTGGATTAGAGCAGCCAAAAATGACAGAAGACTAATTTTGCCTTGTTTTCGTCCTTCACAGCTCATCTGTCCTACTTTTTACTTTTAAATGAATGAGTAATTAAAAAAAATCCCTCCAATATTTATGGATGCTCTGGTTCTTTTAGGCTCTGACTGTATGTGAGCCAGAAGCCTAATTACATATTTTAGGCACATATGTAATTCTTTGAATGTGTCAGGAAAACCTTGACTTGGAGGCAAGAAAGATGGCTCAAAATGAAGTTATATGCCCTTTCCTGTACCAGATCATGTCCTATCCTGAAGGGACCTTTTTGTCCAGAGATCCAGCCCCCTTCTGCTTCACTCCTGTGTTAAGCCTGGCCTGTTGACAGGAGCTTTATGAACTGGTGGAAAGAGAAGGCTCAGTGGATTATCTGATACAGCAGGGGAAAAAAGAAAGGTACAGATCATCCAAGAGGATGTCATTTGGACTGCACGGGGTGTCAGCCACCTTTTAGAGGGTAACAAGCTGAAATCCCAATTTTCAGTCATTTCTTTCTTTGATTTTATTTTGAAAGTGGATAGTGAAGCACTGCACATGGAGCATTTCACAGCCGACCTCTGCTCACAGTAAATACCCAGCCTGATGGCTAACCCCAAGCAGTTTGTAAGGAACAAGAGTCAGAGGCAATTTTTTAGATTTTATTTAATGAACTGATCCTTCTGGCAGTTGAAGAGAATCCCTTTTATCTTAAAACGAAATTGAAGCCCTCTGTGGGCTCTGTCTCCAGAAGCAGCCACAAGACGATGCCGGGTGCTTGTGCCCAGCCCTGCTCCTGGAGCTGCCTCTCTGGCCAGGCTCTGCAAAGGATGCTCCAAAGAGAGAGATGTGGCCTGACAGCCACAGCAAATGCTGAAGTCCCAAATGAAAGCCTCCATGAGTACCCAGTATTGTGCAGCCCAGACTTCCACAGCACTTTCTGTTACAGAGAGATGTCTTAGAGCTCATCACCCTGCGACCGTGTGAGACTGACATCCCACCACAATTTGCTTCCCCAGGAGCTCCAGGAAGGAATGATGGCTTCACTACTCGATGAATATCAAATTCCTGCTCTCCAGGAACCACACCTCATTCAGTGACCTCCTGGAAGGGTACAAGCTAATCTGGAAGGGTTAGGTTTCCCTTAGCTCCTCTGTCTTAAAAACATTCTTGGGTCCCTCTGAAAGATCCCTTTGTCTTAACTGGCTTTAAATGCCTGACTTTGGTACCCAAGTCTCACCCCAAAATTCAACAATGAATAAATGAATCTCCCCTTAGGATTCACCAAAGCAAAATGCATTGGGGAACCTACTGGGCTAAGTCCAAATCCAGCTCAGATTTGCCTTAGGAGCAAATCTAAGCTGTCAGTCTTCCTCCTTGACCTTGTTTCTTTTCCCTCGGCACTTAAAAATCCTCTTTTCCAGACTAAATAGCACAAGATATGCTGGGACTGGGTGTTAGCAGCCATCCAAGTGAAGAGTTACTTTAAATCCAGACTGAGTTTTTGACTTCTCCTCCTGTTCTCCTGAGCCACCAGCTATGGAAATTTTTCATCTCTGATAAAGCAGATTAGCTGCTGGAAATGTCAGAGAGAGGCTACAGATGGCTGCACTGTGGGGAAATATTTCTTTGCTAGCCCGGGAAGCTGCTGAACACTGGACCCCAGGAGAGATGCTCCACAGTCCATTGCATAAAGTGACTTGGCCTGTGACGCTGTTAATGCAGAAACACCCCAATGTGCTCTGTTCAGTGAGGTTCACCAAGAGCAGCAAGTCAAACCTACAGACAGCTCAGTGGAGGGGAGGCGGGGCGGGTTCTTTTCTTTTTCCTACTTCCATTTCTTTCTTCTTTAATTTTGGTAATGGATCAGAGTCAAATGAACAACATCTGGCAATTAGCACATCCCTTGCCTGGCTCCGATCTGCCACTAAGTTCTGAGTGTTTGCCTTTATTTTTAAATCGGTGGCTGTCAGAGAGAATTAAATGGTGCCTAAAGAAGCACACAGACGTTATAATTAAAGGCACGCCAACCTTGACAGGTAGCTGTGAGTGGAGTTCAGAATTTTAACTTTTCGTGGGAAAAGGGGCCATTGGCATGCGCATGTGCTCTTAAACTCCATGTGTTTCCCCCATCTGATCTATCCCCAGGTGCTTTTTATACACCCATACTTGCAATTAATTGTCTCTTTGTCTGCTCCATTTCAGCAGCCATCCAACCCAGTACTGCAAGAAGAAGCGTGCTTTAAAGCTAGGAATAAAACTGGAATCCATTAGCTGTGATTGCATATGCTTCTGTGGGACTTTGCTGTTAACAAGGATAGAAATGATATAATGGAAAACAGAACAGGGAGCATAAACCTGCTGGTGCATGGAGCATCCTGAAACTGTGTAGTCTGTAATCCAAGTGTCTTCTACCTAGGAATGAAATGCCTGGTGCTCTGGGCACTTTCCTGCCAGGCCATATTATTATAAACATGGTCTTCCCCAAACTCATTCTGCTCCTTCTGATTAAAACAGGGTCAAATCTTCCTCCTTCCAGTATTGACCCATATGAACTACAAGCTCAGCTGACTCTTTTAGGGAATAAAGGGAACATGGAAACTGAGTTCATCTGCTACCTGCTCAGCTTTGATCTCAGTGCTGAATGGAGGATAAACATCATGTTAAAAGGATCTAACCTGGCCTCACACCCATCTATCAAGGATTTCAGGCTCTGAGGCTGCCAGTCCAGCATTTTTCTGGTCACTGGCTTAGGGCTGTAATTGAAGGTCACATGAGGTGGCAGGATGTGGTCTGCTCTGAGCCTTAGGGCTGGTGATAGTTCTGCAGAGGTGGGCAGAGCTGTATTGCTGATGGGAAGGGCTGTGCTGCCATGGAGTCTCTGTGCTATCACACAGCTGCAAGTTGGGATATTATACCAGGCAGCACCAGGTTGGAGAGTGTACCCTCCCCATATCTTGCCTTCTAAATCTGCACCTGCCACAACCTTTAGTCTCTCAGCGGTTTTACCTGCTGTCGCAGGTTTAAGTTGGACAGCATTAATAATAACAACCACCAAATTTAACAGCTACATCATCCCATCTGGCATGGCTTCAATAACATGCTGACAATTCAGCTCTTAAGTTAGTTCTCAAGCAAAATTTTAAACAAACTCACTGATCTTTGCATTGCCTTCACGGCACTTGCTTTGCTGGCTCAGCTTCCTGTGATCTGTCTATACCATCAGCATTGAACTACCTCATGAATGTGCTTCCAGATGCCCATCCAGCTAGGGTGGGTTTTCTATCCACTCTGGAAACCTAAGGTGAATTTTGTGCAACTTCAGTTAGCATCCTAGGGAAGAAAAAAACAGAAAGAAGGATTTAGGATGGAGAGGAGGAGTAACACAGTCCTGGTAAAGCCAGGGTAATCAGTGGGACTATGTTAGATAATAACCTCTCTTCCCATCTTTTTGCTGCAAAATGGCTGTAGTTGGAAAATCACTGAAAGAAATTAAATTCGGGGTGAAAACCACCTGATGGAGGAATGGAACTTCTCTGTCCCATGTCTTGTAGTTTATTCCCACCCCGTCTTTCTCACTCAACTCTCGATATCTATCTCTTTCTTTTCACCCCCTCTTTCCCTGCTCTCATCCCCAGTCCCTCTCCCTGTCTCTGATGGATGGAACCATTAGTGGAATCACTGTAAATAATGTGTAAAGTTGGAAGTTACAACAAGGTATCTCATTAAAGCCGCTTCACTCATCTTACTTCCCAATTAATGTTTAAGGCTTCGCTGGAATGCGGTGACAATATGTCACAGCATATCATTGTGGCAGGCGACAGGAAGTTAATAACCCACTGGCCCTTAAAGAAGCCTTTAATGTCAGCTGCAGAGGAGTAAATAACATTGGTTTCTTCTCCCCCACCTATCCCCCCTTCTTTTTCCGCTTTTAATTTGCTGCAGGAATGAAAGAGTTTTGTGCTGAAATAACATCATTATCTCATAAAGCCATCTTCTGCAAAGGCAGAGCACAAAAGGTGTTGCTCAAGGGACCCTGGGATTTTCAGCACTGTAGCAAAGTTGCTCCAACTCCCTACCCTGAAAATTTGGGAACTTGTGGAGTGTTTGCCTTCACCACCCTTTCTACCTCCATTCAGGGCCTCTTTCCTCCTTTAATAAAAGAAATTCCCTCATCCACCTTTTCTTAGTATTAATTTCTATCCTCTTCCCACACCTGCAAGCCCCTAAACACAACTTCACAGCATCAGTGTAGTCAAAAGTTTCCTTTCATGTGTAACAGTTTTATCTACTATTATTGAAACTTTCTTCCTTTGACGGTGCTTCTTTCCAGGGGACAAATCATCTTTGCCTTTCATTCCTCTAAGTGCCTGTTCACTTTGAGCACAATCGCTGCTCTTTACCCTCCTGTTGCTGCATGATGGGGCTCAAGCCCTCCTGGGCATCAACCACCACAGGCTCCAGACCGGGAGTGGCCCCAAGAGGCTCCATTGGAGTCAAGGAAATGGTTTTGGTTCATCCCAGAGCTTCCAAAACTGGAACTGAGCTTCTGATTTCTGAAGAAGTGGTATGGCATCAGTGTCACTAACCTGTTCCCCTCTGGAGATGTAAAGATCCATTAATCACACTGTGATACAACATAAATGACCTGTTATTGAAAACCTGTTTTGTAGATATATCTTTCCCAGGAGAAGGAAGAACAAAAACCATACATGTATAGTTTTTATTTTAAAACAAAAAACTACAAGAAAAGTGTCTAAGGCTTGGGGAATGAATCCCACAAACTCTCTGCTCAGCCCCACCACAGACCCAATACACCACAGCAGACAAATCATGCATGGATTTCTCACGGTCTCGATTTCCTCGTGTACAGTGTGTCTAAAAATGTTTGCTCTCCACACCTGGGTTATTGCTTTAGTGTTTGGAAAGGTCTTTCAAATTTCAGGCTAAACAGTCAAGTGTTGTGACTATATAAATACTTATTTTAGTTATTGTACAGGGACATTACAAATATGTCCCTAGACTTCTGTTCTAATAATGGGAAAATTCAGGATGAATATCAAGAGGAGATTCTCAGCAATGAGATTAACTGTTATTGCAAAAAAGTCCCAAATGAAAAGTGAATGTTGGTTTCTTTCAAAATTTAAAACTTCACTAGTTCCAAAATTTTGGAAGGCATTGTTCTCTTCCAAGAGAATATGGATGGCCAATTGATCTGTATTGCATCTTCATGTCAGCATGAATGGACCATAAAACATACTGTGCAGCACAGATGATGGAGAGAGCTCAGGAGATAATCACAAGTACAAGAGGCCCATGAATCCCAAAAAGGTGCAGGCAGTAGCGGGATGATTATGGGGTTGAGTCTTAAAGCAGCCAAAGTTCAGTCCATGCAATCCTGGAGACAGACTTCAGTTCCTCAGATGGGAAGCCACAAACTAAATGGAAGAAGAGATCAGTGGCCCATGGGAGTACCCAGTTAAGTGGGAACTAAGAGATCCTGTCTTGTGGGGAGCATGGGCAGGGTAAGGTCTGCCACAAGCCAAGGGTCCAGCATGGCATTTAAAGCCATTTAAAGGATCTAGACCTTTGTCCCTCCACCTCGTGTGGGCCACCCATAAAGGTGACTCCTTCAACCACCTGGTTCTGCCTTCTCACACTGCAGGCAGTTCAACAAATTGAAAGTTCCCACAGTGCTTTGAGATCCTCAACAAAAGGCACTGCAGAAATGTGCCTGGTTCCTAGCTCAAATACATTATTGATTTGCTCATTTGCCAGGGGCCACTTGTCAAAAGTATAACAGCATTAGTAGCACTTGACGTAATAGGGGAATGGAGAGGTCTGTGATTAAGTTTAGACAGCCTTGTTTGACTTAGTTAATTGGTTAAATATATTCAGTTACATGTGATGCTTCAGAATTTCGGTTCGAATAAAGTATAATATTAATTTTAATTAAAGCTCAACAGACTTGGCCAAATATTTCTATTTTCTGAATATTTTTCTTAATCATATAATTCATATTCTACTAAAACAGGGATTGTCGTAGCAACTAAGGCTTGGAACACTTTGTCTGACCACAAGAACTTGAAAGAAGAATAGATAGGCTAACACTGAGGAGAAGGGAATTCATTAAAATCTTTCTAACCTGAAGAAAAAAATGAGGTAGGACAAGGAAAAATTCCCCTCCGCCTCAAGATATGATTAACTTACATCTTTCCATATTTCTGCTGTTTCTTAAAAATCTAAGATTGTCATGAAAATCACATCTGCAAGAAGCTGCACCTCCTCCTAAGTCTGCCCAGGAACCTTCACATTGGCTGCCATCCTGAGGCAACTCCTGATCATCAGTCGCTGTTTCCTTTCTTAAGATCTGCATCCATCACATCAGGGCAAATAACATCCTGTGAGTTGTCTTAGCCAAGGGTCCCAAAAAGTGGCAACTCTTACTATTGATCCCTGAACGATTCCAAAGACAGAACTCTTTTAGTTTCCTAACCAAGGACACTCCGGTAGGACTCCTCCTTTATTTCAGCATTCTTCTGAGGAGGGAATATTTGTGCCAGGGACATGCTCACACAAAAGTCAGATTTGCAAAGAGATGCTCAAACTGGCCAAGAAACTTTCTTTAGCTCTTGCCTGGAGAGGCTTCAGTCTGGCTTGCCAAGCTGCTGTCATCTTTGGGCTATAAAAATCTCCATCTAAAGCACCTCTGTAGTTGTATGAGGAATGTGCAAGCCCCAGTAACACTGTCAGATTGGTATAACTGGAGCGGACTCACCTGGCCTCTAGATATCTAGCAAGATATCCAGCAGGTGTTCAGAAGGAGGAGGTGGCTCACTCCAATGAACCCCACTGACGTAATAATTACAAGAGTCTGTATTGCCTTCTTAATGACAGCAATCGAAAGTGCAAATACAGCCGCAGCACATTAAAAATAGCCCACTGCTCCCATGAAGCAGCAGCTGCATCTGAGGGCTTCTCCCAATGCAGAGCTCTCAGGATCACCCTCCCCCAGCTTTCCTGCCAACTCCCCACCCCTCTGCTTTACATTTCAATTATTTTCCCTTCTCTCTCCTTAAATGCAGACTCAAAGATCTGAAAGAAGAAAGATGGAAGGTAACTCTTGTGCTGCCTACTGACCATAGTTTGGATTTCTTTATGTTACCTACACAGGCAGTCAATTAAAAAAATGTGATATTTTTCTTTTGCAGTGTTGGGATCCAGCTCTGCAAGCCTTTAATTATCTGTATAGGTTGAGCCAAGACTGGGAGAGGGTGGAAACAACATCTATTCTTTCAGCTGATCTGTCCCTGAGAGCTTTTAGCTCAGGTATTTTGAGCCTAGTGATAAAAAGCTTTCTGAATATTTGCAGGTTTTTCCTAGTGCTTTCTGCTGCAAGATCATTAAGGTTCTGATCTCCCAAATTCCACAGGATCTAAATGGCCAAGTACATCCATAAGCATTTTGTTGAACAAGGGCCCCAGCTTGGCCAAATGGTCACTCCTTATATAAAAGCTAAATTCATAAATCTGCTTTAGTGCATCTGTATGTGGTAAATGATGATCCTGACGGGGCTAAAAAACCTCAGCACCAACTTCTGCTTGTTCAGCTCTGGTTGTGTTTAATGACACACCCTACTCTGACTTTTTATCACTGCTAATTGTACACCTGCCCCTTGGAAACACACAGCGGGGGGCTCCTGCAGCAGAAGGTGCAGTGGCCTGTTTCTTCCCAGAGCTCCAGCTGGAGTGCTCCGAGTCTAAATAAAATGGCTCATTGCCAGCTTTGGGGTGAATTGCTCTCCTTACTCAGATCTTCTTCTAACCCACACTGGACACACCCCCAGAAGGGCAGGTGAACAGGCAGCCTCCAACATCAAACAGGGGAGACAAAATTCTGTGCATTGTGTTACGGATTCATGGAAAGCCGGTGCCTGGGAAGTGCAAGGGTTATCTGAATAATGCTGTCAGTGGCGTTTAACAAGTACAGCAGTGGGATAATGCTGCTGTTTAACAAGTATGGCAGTGGGACAATGCATATAAGGCCACAAGCAGGTTGGGGCCCACTGTGCAGCAGCCCAAAGGAGGAAGCCTGATATCTCGCTCTTGTTCAAGGTGTCAGAGAAACCAGAGTTATGTTCTCAGGGGAGTCAGTCATGGGGCTGGAACAGAGCGAGATATAATTATGGAATAATGCGTGTTCTTTTCCCACCACTCCCCCCTTTCTAAATTAGCTGTCATGTCACTAAAAACGTTTCTGTGTTCCACAATCAGTCCACTTAACTGTAACAAAGCAGCACAGATCTATCAAACTCACAATGAGCTCCACTAATGACCGCTGAAATTACCAAATCAGTCCTGCTTCCCAACACCCTGCCCTTCCCTCCACACCCCTCGTCAATCTTCTCTCTGCTTGTGGCCCTGCCCAAGGGGAAAGGATGATGTCGAGGTCCACATCCACATCACTTTGCCACACAAAGCTGTTCTTCTGGGTGCAAAGTGTGAGGGATTATGCCTTTTTGCACTGGGAAGGAGTTGCTGGATGTTGGGGAGGGCTCTAGGAAGGCACTGGAGGCACTGGAGGGAGAGTAGCAGAGATATAGCCAGCAAGAAAATACCAGCAGAGAGCATTGTTCCTGGTCCTTGATTATGCATTTAACTGCATTGCTAAGCACATCTTTCTTTTTTTTTCCCTTTCTTCTTTTTTTTTTTCTTGGTACCCACTCCTCGGAAGTGCAATCTTGCTGCTATTCAGATACAATGTGGCTTCTATTCTCTCTCCCTGTTTTAATTATGTGTCCGCCACTGCTCCTTCTCCAAGCTGGCGGGCTCTGAGATTCATAATTTCAGCCTGACACCATAGTAACCACTTAGTTTGATTCAAGACTCTAATGTCATCACTGGCTGGTCTTGAATAGAGAAGGGAGAGAGGGTGTAATTTGAAGGCAGCATCACACAGAAATTGCAATTATTTCTCCCTTTCGGAGGGAAATGTAAACAAAAGGTCATCACTGGTCAGTGCTCTTCATTTCCATCCTTGAACATTGACAAGCTGACTTTTTTGTTTATTATTTATTTCCTCACCCACCTACATGCCTCCACACTGACACCAGGAGCAGCAGCCAGTCCTAGTTATCTAATCTGTGCAGGGACATGATTACACCCCTGGGAGAACTCCTCTGGTGTTTGGAAATGGCCCCAGGTGGCTTTGGAAATCATTCTGGGTTCCCATGAAGAGACTGGAAGGGACTGTTCCTGCTGGGGCATGCAGCTGCTACAGACCTCCACAGCCAGGTGCTGCAGCAGACAATACATACCAGTGATAGACATCCCTGGCTTCTGATGTCCTTGCAAGGAAGGGATTTGATTCAGATTTTCTTCTTGTTCTTTTCTGCCTTCTCCCATGCTGATCCCATATAGAATTTCTTACACTATCCCCCTTAAATTAAATATGTGAGTGTCTCCTCTGGAGATCAGACTCCATGATTCCAGGAATGACCCAAGAGCCCCTGAGAGCCATCCTATCCTCTGCAAGCTCAAAGGGCTGGTCACACAGGCTCATACTGAAAGAGTTGCTGGGCACTAGTGCCACAGTTCAAGGTATTAGACCATGGTCTATGGTTTGCCCCATCTCTGGACATAACCTTTCTCTGATCCTACTGGGAATGGCAGAGACACATAAGACGAATATCAGAAAGACAGATGAATGTGTACACACAGCAAAATGCAATTCACTCGGCAGCATTCGCTGCAAATCCTGCTGCACTAAATGAAGCTCTCCTGCCTTCCCCCAATGATTCAGTGATAGAAAGGAGTTAAGTGAAAATAAATGCTCATATCAAATCACAGGTATTGATTTTCTGAGCTAGTAAATGAAGGCGCTTTATCTCCGATGGGAGATTGAATGTCTGTGTGCCACGCTTTGCTCCATTTTCATAAAAAGGAAGGCATGGTGGAATTATTTTACCTGGCTTTTCATAAAGTGTTGAGGGAGTGGATTCTCATGTCCATGACAAGGGGTATCAATCAGGAAAAACGTCATCACAATGACGGAGCCATTGAGGATTGACAATGGAATAGGGAGCCTGGAAGGATGCTCCTGGGCATTGCTTTGTCCTTCAGCAAACTTGGCAGTGTCTTTCAAGGGTCTCTGTAGTCCCCTTCCCTCTTCAGGTGATGGGACAGCAGTTCTCTGCAGCTTTTGCTTTGCTTTGCTAGAAGGCAATCTTACACCTAAATCATTTAATTCTACTGGTTGGTTTAAGAGGAGAACAAGGGTTTCACTGTTACTTATGCCCTTTTTGAGCTCTAATGAGTTCTGAACAGGATGTGATATTAAAATTATAGGTACATTACATTTAATAATCTGCAGAAAGCCTTAAAGGGAGCTGTCCATGGCCTTGAGGAGTCGTTCAGAAGATCAAAGCTGACTGATGCAAAGTAATTCATGTAGACAGGAAGAAGTCACACTCACAAAGGTCCTGGGAAACAACCTTTTTCTGACCATCTTCACCTACACAGGCATGACTAGAAGTGAAAGAGCTAAATTTCTGTATCTGAGATCTACAGATCTGCGTTCAAACCTTCCGTCTTATCTGGCAGTTACCCATCTTATCAGGCAGATCTCTGGCACTAGCAATCCATCTCTGCAGCCCTCCACCCATTTCACTGTGCAGCCAGCTCTGATGTATTTTGCTGCTGATATTTTTCAAAGTGAAAGAGATCAAATATATAAAAATAGATACAAAGAAACAAGCCACTAAAAAGCAGACCCCCTGCTTTAGCAGCAGAACATGGATTCTTCTGGTATAAAACCATGCTGCTAAAAAAAAAAAACCCTGCATTTTCACTCCCAGCCTTTCGTGACCCTGCTCACCAAGACAAATCAGAGAGGGTCCAGTTTAATCCAACGACAGGGAGAAATTAAATGGCAGCTGGATTTCAGCCAAGAGTGACTTTTGCATGGGTGAGGTATAATTAGGAAAGACACTCATGTTAGCCTGACTTGGAGCCTGGTTGCCTTTTATATCCCCATACTATTTAATGGAAAACCAAGCCTTGAATCACAGTTTCCAGGGGCACAACCACCGATCTTAAACTTTGAGGCTTCTCTGTGTCAACTTGAGGAGGTTTGGGATGGTATTCAGGGTTTAAGAGAGGGCTGATATGGCCCCAGGCTATTCCTCTGTTCACCACTAGCCTTAAAATTTTTACTGAACTCTGAGGGAATAGGACCAAAACCAAGTCCATTCGTTTGGTGGAGAAAAGCTCATTTGTCCCATTGTGGATTTCTACGGAGCAAGGAGAGAAAATTAACTCTTGATTATTACTGGTTGAATATGAGAAGTGGGAAGTGGCAGTATGTGTCTGAAGAAGTGACAACGTTCACTTTTTTGGGAAGAAAACCTACAATATATGGGAAGCCGATCAGACACTGCCCCTGTCAGCCCTTCTTCCACCAGGTACTGAACATGGCCCTGCAGGGCAATGCTGTCTTGATGTCAGCAAAGACCACAGTGGTCTTTGCTGTGCAGTTGCAAAGCAGCACTGTGATAATAAAAGAAGTAGTTTTGTGACAGTGTCCTTTGAAATTTACTTTATTACATCTCAGTTATTGTACAGGCCTTCTCAAGGTGATATGTGAACATCTTCCAGGAGCTCAGATCTGCTCAGGGAGGTGGGCACTTGAAATAAATAAATGGAACAAGGCACTCTTTTATAGATCTCGACTGAAGCACTCGAGTTACTTTTCTCAGAGCCATGGGGCAAATAGGTGAGATTTCCTTTTTATTCCCAGTGGGAGGGTTGAACATAAAGTGTTATCATTCTGTTTTGTTAGGACTTCAATTTTCATGATGACAATCATTTTATACCACCAAGATTTTTTTAGCCTCTGTTTGCAACTGGTTGTGGGGTTTGTTTGGGTTTTTGTTTGTTGTGGGGGGAATTGTTTTTGTTGGGGTTTTTTTCTTGTATTGGAGGAAGAGGACAAGTTACTTTTTATTATTATCACCTCCCCCCATACATGTCTGAGGCATCTTTTTCAATAATCTTCTTACTGCAACAAGCAGAAACGCCGCCCTGTACAACCTTCCACAGACTGCGAACATCAATCCTCTCTTATTAAGCTGAAGCTAAAACGCTCATAGACAAACTGCTAAAAAGAAGAAAGCATCCACGCTGTGGTGGGAAAGGTAAAATGCAGTAATTGTCCAAACCTTTCAAGAAAGAACATCTCAGTAGGGAGCGGAGGACCTTTTTCTTTTCTGTGGCAAATTGCCAGAAGACTCCAGGAAACCTCACTTCACCAATATATATTTATTTCTAGGCACAAAATCACCTATATTTCCCTTGATTCCTGTGAATTTGTTCCAAAGACAGAGAGGAGAAGGTGATATCTTTTCCTGCCCAGTTTCCTGTACATGCTATCCCTATCTCGCATTGCTGCTCTCTTTTGAGTGCTTTCTGAATCTGATTTATTTGCAGTCTCACAAAGAAAAAAGGGCACTTCCTGTCATGTCTACACAGCAACAAGAGAGAGAACAGGAGCATGCGTAGACATATAGGGTGAATTAATCTGATTAAATTCAGGCTTCTAAGTTTAAGCTAGTCACCCAAAGCTCCTTTCTTACAGTAGGCAGACATCTCATCAATATACAGTCAATGGAGCCAGAGGTGTAATTCATCTCATTCCAAAGTAGATGCCTAAAGTAGGTCACATGAATCACACCCTTAAGAGCTTTTTTTTCTCCCCATTGACTAGAGAAGGATCCTAGTGTGACCAATTCACTTGTAGATACTGAAACCATGGCTGAGTGGCTTCTATCCATTGCACAGTGCCACTCCATGCCCTCAAATGCTTGTGTGAGCTGCTCTTCTTCCCCAGCATCTCTGATGCTGAGGTTTTGCTGTTGTCCTTACTCACTCCAGCAAAGTAGGGCAGGTCCAACTATGGAGACAGAGATGAAGGCACAGGTCTCACTGAGGGACCCTGAGGCAGCCTAGGAGAGCACTGCAGGCAGGGTAGAGCAATATGGAAAAGACAGTGCCCTGACAGTATTTTTATCCTGGTCTTGGATACAGTGCACCAGAATATAGGAGCTCAATGCTTTTTCTCTGCTATGGAAGGTAATTCACTGTCTCTGTGACTCCATTTCCCTCCTGTGGCACTGAAATAATTGTCTCTTCCCTTTCTCAGGTTTATGTCTTGGACCTTGGACTACTTATCATCTTGCTAGGTGACAGGGGATGAAGATGTAAACCCATGGCCCAGTGAGCTGTTGATCTCTGGACTTGACACACAACTTCAGTCCAAATAGCAATAAGCATAAGAACCTGAAGGCTGGGGAAACAATTGAGAGCTTGGTTGGGAATGTGAAATGTGTTGACTTGCTCTTTTTGTTGGAGAAAAAGCCTTTTTCCTTTCTCTGCCAGGAGATTCTTTAAATGACCTTTAGATTAAAAAAAAATAAGCAAAAAACAGACAAACAAAAAAAACCCAAACCAAACAAAATCAAACCAACAAAACAACAAAAAAAAAACCAAAAAAAAAAAAAAAAAAAAAAAAAAAAACAAAAAAAAAAAAAAAAAAAAACAAACACGAAAAAAATGAGAGGAGAGGAGAGGAATACAACCAAACTTAAGCAAGACACCATGAAAACAGAGTTGTGAAATGTACACCAGTCTGCTCAGGTCTAACCAGAAGCCCCCCAAAGCAGGATCCAAGTTATTTGAGAGATTTTGATACCTAGTGAAGAGAACTTTTTAAAGAAAAGGAAAGAAACCTGTTGCAGGCTGAACAAGTCAGTGCTTCACACAGCTGTTTTCATGTATCCAGAATGACAGTCCATACATTATTTAAATCATCCAATTTATTGAACAGCTCAAACAGGTTCTCTCTGCAGCAGCCAGAGTTGACAAGGGCTCATAGAAAACTTTGCAAAAGATTCTGCTTTCAGCCAGCTCTGCTCCAGCCATGGGAAGTTTCACTCCCTTTCCTGGATCATTTGCATGAATAAAGGTCTTTGGTCCTGTCACCTCTTTCCTGCCTCAGAGCAGAACCTCTGGTGTTAGCAACAGAGTCACCTGTGTTGCTTCAGAGAGAGGTGTTGTAGAGCTCCATGGCCCCAGGCCAGCACCTTCATATGCAACGATGACTCTACTGGCAACATCACAGCACAGATACAACAGAGAGTGCAGGAAAAAATGAGCCTTTAATAACACCCATTCTGAGATCTGTTGGAACTGGAATAGCAGACATTAGCTGGAAGACAAGTGCTCATATCCATGGGTTTGAAGAGAGAATTGTGTTTAAAATCCTTTGCAACACCCATACAGTGAACTACCGGTCCTTGGGTATCAAGAATAAGCATATACCATAAAAGAAGTTAGATGTCCACTTGTTTCCAGATAAAACCCACACAAGTAGGCCTCTTAGAAGCTGTGAAACTGGGGAGTAAACTAAACTTTCTCACCCTCCAAATAATCTTGGAGTTTTGTTTTTCAGCCTGTGCTTGAATGAAAATTTGCATCTTTAGCTGAGGTATCCTAACAAGCTCTTCTTTTTTCCTTAGTAACAATCCTTTGCCTCTCCAGGATTTTCTCACATCTAGGTCACAAAGTGATGCGTTTATATTGGAAATGTGTGTAAGCAGATCTTCCCTAACTAGTGGGGGATTGGAGAGAAACAACTGAACAAGCACATGCTCGTACATGCACAGACACACTCAATGGACCTAGCAGAGCTAGTTATGAATCTAATAAACTGGCAAGCACTGCGAGCCTTATGCTGCCCATAAATAATTCACTGCCAGGATGCTTGTAGGAACAGCACCTTCTGCGTAGTCCATGGGAAATTCTAACAGGTACCAAGCCCTGCTGACTTCAGTTATTAATCCTGTTTATTGCTGCAGTGCCAAAGGGCCAACACAGAATGAGCCCCCTTTGGGCTAAGCACTGTATAAACAGAGACTCTTGAGTTTAAAAGGACTTGGGGAGGAGAAATCTCTGGTATAACTGTTAGCCCAGCCCCAGGACTGCCAAGATGCAAAATTTCTTTCCTCTCCGAGAAACAGCAGTAGCTTTTAGGCAAAATTCTCTGTTTTGTGTTAAAATAGACCCAAGTTGCTGAGTCTGGACTCTGATAAGGACATAAATGTCTCAAGCTCTAAAGGATTTGTACGAGTTTTACTTATTAGAGTGGTCTCTTTGCAACATATTTCACCCCACTGGGTGGAAGTGGCAGAGGAGGATGATTTTGCCCCTTCTTCTAGGAATGTGTTGTTTCACAAGAGCAATTTATGCACCAAAAGTTGAGTGCCATCCTCTGCCTTTTCACCTCAAGCTTCACCCAGAGGCTGGAACTCAGCCCTGCCACACCAGCCCAGGGCTCCTCCACCCCAGTGGAGCCAATACAGCTGCCCCTGGGGCAGCTCAATGTCCCACACAGGACACTGGTTTGTGGGGAGGGGTCCAGACCAGAGCAGTGCTGGATGTGATGTGCAGAGTGGGGAAGAGGCTGTGGCTGTAAGAAGGTGTTCTCCATCATGGTCCCAGACCAGAACAAGCCAAAAACCAGGGAGAGGGGAATCTCCATTGTTGGGAGCTTCCAAATTCGGAAAGGGCAAACTCAGCAGAATTCTCCTTCTCTTTGTCCCCTTTTCTGCATAAGCTCTTCTGGTTGGTGTGAGGAAGAGCTGAGGTGGCAAAACCAACGATTTCTGTTAGGATTGAATGAACATGACATGTATAATGTCATTGAGGGGCAGAGGCAGGGCTCTGAAGTGCAGAGAAAGGGATGTCCTGAGGGAGCACCAGGGTATCTGAAGACAGGGATCTGGGACATGCTAGATAGTACCAGGAATATCTTGAAGGGACAGGAGGCAAAAGGTGCTTGGAGGCAGTCCAAGAGCACCCAGGTGCCCCGGGTTGAGCCAGTCTCATGCCCCCCAGGGACACCCTGCCCCTCCCTGCCTGGACAGTGGTGGGTCACTAGCCCCCATTGCTAGGGGCAGGTTCTGTGTCAACAGTCCCTGAGTAAGCCCTGTTGTTAGGGGCAGGTGGCAGGGGGCCCTTTGTGACACCCCCACTGCAGCACGTGTGGTCAGTGAGGTGGTGGCCCACAGTGTCCAGCAGAACAGTGACAGGACAAGATGGGAAAACTGAGCTGGCAAGAGCCGCCATCACAGCCCACCCCATATCTTGCCCCACGACAATGAGGCGTTTGTAGAAGCTTCCCCGGTCTCCACCCACAGGATGGCAGAGAGACCCCCCAGCCCCTCCAGGGCGGCCCAAGAGGAGGATGGAGCTCCCCAGGAGAGCAGCTCTCCAGCAGAGCCCCATGATGTGACTGCAGAGCAGCCCCTGCAACTGGGTGTGTGAGGGGCCCTGCTGTGCTGGGCAGGGCTGGGCACCCCGTGTGATACCAGGATCCTGTTTCCCTGGCACGCTGGCACTGGGGGACCTGAGAGGCACCCTCCAGCTGGGCCAGGGGAGGAAGCACAGGGCTGGGTGGCAGATAGATGTCCTTCCCTCTGCTCTTGCCTATCACCAGACCCTCTGCAGCTCTCCCTGCTCTCCCCTCCTTTAGATGCCAGCTGGCTGCCAATGTACAGAGTGAAGAAGAAAGCCCTAGACTTTCTCCAGGAATTTGCCAGGAGCCCCTACCAGGTAACTGTGGTCAGTTCAACAGCTGCCGTGCCCGTCCAGGTGTGCTGGCTGGGCAGACCTGCTGTTCCCACAAGGCACTGCACCCCAGGACTCCCTGTGGAGACCTCTGGCTGCGGGTTCCCCTCTCACACTGCTCAGTTGTCTCTCTGTCCCCGGGCTGTCAGGGTGAGGATGACAAAAGGATGTTCCTGGAGAACATCATCTATGTGTGCAGAAGTGCCTTGGACACTGGTTTGTTAGAGGGCCTGGAAATCTTCTTCCAAAATATCAATCTGGTAGAGAAGATCAAGGTGAGGGGACACCTGGCACGCTGGAGAAGGGGGCAAGGGCAGCATTTGGGCAGGGCAAGGGGCTGGTGGCAATGGGTGCTGGTGGTACTGGGTGCTGACAGCACTGGGTGCTGGCAGCTGCCAAGTCTCATCCTAGTTGAGATCTGCAGATGGTGCTGGAAGAGGAGCCCAAGAAGCATCTGCGCTCACCTGTGAGGGAGCTCGCCATGCGGGCCATCACTGTTTTGAGGTACCTGCCCATCCCTTCCAGCCACTCCTGCCTCCTAACCTCCATGTCCACCTGCCCATCCCTCCCAGGGACCCAGCACTCTGTGGCCTCACGGTGCTGGTCCCAGCACCAAGATCCAACCAGCCCTACTCTCTCTGCAGCTCCGTGGGCACAGTGCTAGAGGGCAAAAGGAGAAGCCTCCTCGAAGCCTGTATCTCCAGTGTCTTCTGGCTTCCTTCAAACAAGGGCATGAGGCAAAGAAACAGATACTACTCAACAGTAAGTGCTGGGTAATCTGTGGGAGCACCCAGTCTCTCGGGGTTGCTCCCTGGCCACCCTGTGCTGCCCCATGATCAAGGCAGGGCAGGGTCTCGACTTTGCTTTTCCGCCTGGGTCCCTCTGTCCCTTTCCTGGGGCCCAGCCACATCCAGTGCCACCAGGTGCTGTGCCTGCAGCAGACTGCCTGTCCCCAGGTCTCTCCCAGGAAACTTGGACATCCTCCCCTGGCACTGGGCATTCCGATCAGTCTCCTGGGGTGGAAGGGACAGCAGAATCACCACCACTGCTCTCTGTCTTCCTTACAGACCTTGGATGCCATGGATGTCATGCTGGAGATGATGGTGTTCAACTCTCCTCCACCCAGAGTCGTTGAGGAGCTGCAGCAAATCTTGGAGGTCTGGCCTGTGAAAAGAGAGGGGGTCACAGGGCTGTTCCTCACCCTAGGGAGGAGGGTTTGCCCACTCCTGGATGGGTGGTCCCCAGCCCAGTTCTGTGCAGGTAAAATGTGCCCACCTCCCCTACAGAACAAGGGGCTGGCACCAGGTTCTTCTCTAGCACAGTGGCTGCAGAGGGTGGCAACTGCCTGGCCACAAGGTTGTCCTGGGGCCTTTGTCCCTGGCCTGAGAGGGAATCCAGGGGAGGAGCGTCCCAAGACTTTGCTGGAGGTCAGAGGAAGCCTTGAGGGACAGCCCAAGTCTTGCCCAGGAGTGGAGCCACACTGATGCTGGTAGAATTGTTGTCTGCTCCCGGGGCTCACCAGCAGCTTCTCTTTTCCCAGGTGCTGCTGGACCTGATCGACTCTGAGAACACAGATGTGCAGATGAGGGCTGTGGAGAGGATTGGGAATCTGAGCTATGCACTGTCCACACAGAAGGTAAGGCCCAAGAGTCCTCCAGCCAAGCCGTGCCCCTCTCCCTGCTGCTCTCCCTGCAGGGCTGCTGCCCAGCTGGCTGCTCCAGGAGACCTGCAGGGTCCTGCACAGCCTGGACTCACCTGGATCCAGCCCTGGGCACACCTTGGGTTCAGGGCTCTGGCACCAGATGCCTGCCCTCAGCCCTTCTCTTGTTCTGCCTCCCTCACCCAGCACTGGCCTGATGACTTCAGAACAAAACAGATCCCCATCCTGGGACAGCTGCTAGGTCGTCTTCTCTGCTTCCAGTTTTCTGAGGGAAAGACAAAACATTCAGCTTCAAGAGCTTTTTATTACCTCTGTCAATTCATCTTTGATAAAAACAGTAAGAACCATTGTGGTGGCCTTCAGCCCTCCACATACACACACATTCCCAGTAGCTCTGCTGCTCTTCCTGACTGCCTTTGCCCCTCCAGCTGCTTCCCCAGAGCATCCCAGCTCTCAGTTGATGCAGCAGCCAAGTGCTCTCCTCATGTCCAGGATCTGTTCTCTGCTGCCCTCCCTCTCCACTCATTTCCCAACTCTGAAACCGGCTGAGCTGGGGACCCCCCAAGCCAAAGCTGCCCTTGATCACCGTGACTGTTGATGCCCCCCTGAAACCACTTTGCTCACTTCTGTCCTGCCCCCTTGCAGTAGATCTTGGGACAGTTCCGGAATCAAAAGCTGCTCTGGCTGATCTACTCTCCTGTGCTTCCCCCACCCTTTAGGGAGGATATCATACCCTGAAGAGTACTATAGAAAATACCTGCGTCTACCTGTCACCTTCTTGCAGTGGTGCAACAACATCAGAGCCCAGATCAAGGTAATGAGCTCCCCTCCAGCTGGGACTCTTCTCTGGGGCATCAGCAGGGGCCTTGTGTGAGCAAAGGGACCCTGAATCAGTGGGGCTGTCCCTGGCAAGAGCATTCCTGCTGTCCCTAAGCAAGGGACACTCCAGTGTCCTAGAACAGCTCCAGCCCTCCTGGTCACCACGTTTTCTGGAAGGCCAGCACGCCATGCCTGTGAACGCTCCTCATCCTCCCCCATGCAGCAACTGCAGGCACTGCTGACAGCTTTCCTGCAGGCACTGTCACCAGCACTGCTGGGCACCTCTGGCCAGGGCTGCTCACACTGCCCAGCCAAGCAGCTCCATCAGGGCCCTTGGTGTGACAGGCCTTCACTCGCCTCCTTCTTGCCCCAGGCCTTGGAATGTTATCTCACACCTTCTGAGAGGACATACATCATGCTTGCAGCCATCGAGGCGATGCAGGACTCCAGCACCTCTGGCCATCACGCAGCAAGACACTTCTTGCAGCTGGCCATGAGATCTCCTGATTTCTGGCTGGCAGATGTAAGTGGCCTGTGGCTGGATTGCCCTGCCCAGCCTTGTCCCTCCTGCCTCCCTCCATCCCAAACTCAGGTGTCTTGTGCCCCTGAATTCACCTGAAGGCAGAAGAGAGGGCTAGGAAGAGCAGCTGAAGACATGGCTGCAGCACCACCCATACCTATGTCCTCTCCAGGTGCCAAGCATTGTGAGGGGCATCCAGGAGTGCCTGGAGCACACCAGCCTGGCAACTGATGTGGAGAGCCTGGACACCTTGCTTGCAGTGCTGGCTCACAAATCCCCCAGGGAACTGGTGAGCAGCATGTTGACTTCCACAGCACCATATGACAGGTACCAGCCCCAACACCCCAAGGGACGGGGAGGAGAGGGACCCCAAGACTCCAGCCTGGCCACGCTCACCTGGGCACAGTGCCATGGCTGAGGCAGCCCTGCTGACACAGCGCTCTGTGCTTGGCAGCACCGCCCTGGCCGTGTGGGACCAGATGTATTCTCAGCTCAACATCACGTCCAAGTTCTGGGTGGAGCTGCAGGGAAGGGTTCACTCACCGGAAGAGCAGGACGGCGAGCTCTTCAGCCCCACTGTGTTGTATGCCATCAGAGTTTATAAGGTGGTAAGTCACCTGTCCTGGCTCACCTTGGGGACAGGAGACGCTTGTCACCCACTCCTCCATGCCAGCTCTTGCTCTCCAGTCGCTCCTCAGATGCTGCTGGTGGTCAGAGGCCACGAGGAGCCTGCAAAAACCCTCTGAGGGTACAGGGACAGGGCTGGCCCCAGGACAGGCACCTGGCCCCAGTGCCCTCACCCCAAGCTGCCCACAGGGAACAGGAGCCCCACATCTCTGCCCATCTCTCACCACCACCTCTGTTTCAGACACTGAACCCCACCAACACTGAAATCGCTGACCTCCTCAGGGACAGTCAGAAGTGTCCAAAGCCGGAATTTCTCACACTTGCACTCACAGGTCTCAGCAATGCCTTGGAGAGTCCTGAGATGGTGAGTAAGGTGTTGAGTTGAGCCCCACAGGCCAGAGCAGTGGCCTGGCCTTGGCTGGGCATCAGGAGCTGGGTGACAGCTTCCCACACCCTCCCTGCTGTGGATAGGGCTGCTGGGTGTCCTGGGGAGCTTTCCAGTACTGTAGGATTGCCAACCCATTGTCCTGGTCAGAAAAGTAGGGTAACTGAGCCAGGGACAGGAAGTTTTTGCTCTCCTTCCCCCACTCCCCTCCCTCCTCTGCTCTCTCATACTTGGTTGCTGCCCAGTGGGCTTTGACAGCTTCACAAGAGGAAACTCTGTGCTTCATTCAGGCAAGAAGACTTCGGTTCCTGCTGCCGGACATTGTGGAGCTCCTGCAGCACACCAACAAAGTCATCAGGCTAAAGGCCCTGAGGGTGCTGCACATCATGGTGCAGCACATAGGGAGGAATGGTGCCAGCAGAATGGCCGTGCGGCTCTTGCAGCAGCTCCTGCCACTCTTTGATGATGTAAGGAGCTGAAGCCTGTGGATGAATGCTCAGCCATCACCTTCTCCCCTCCTCCATCCCTTCAGGGATGTCTTCTGCCTCTGGGAAACCTGAGACTCCTGTGCTGGAGTCCTTGCTCAGCATATCCTGTCCTCCATCCCAGGAGTGCACTGAGGTGCGAGAGTACTCCATCTTCCTCTTCAAACAACTGGTGGAAGCTGCAGTGTGCTGGGACGTGTGGAGGATGAAACGAAAAGCACGGAAGGGAGTGATGCCACTGCTCCTCCACATGACTGAGATGTCCGAGAGCGTGGCCCAGGTGAGGGGCTCAAAGCTGGACAGTGGTGACCCCACAGGGGTGGTCTGAGCATTGTGGGCTAAGGCTGCTGACCCACACCTGCCCTACCTTGCCCAGCGGGTTTCAGCAGAAGCAGCCCATGGCCAGGATATGTCCCAGCTCCAAAGGGCAGGATGAGCCCAGAGTTCAGAGCTCTGCTCACTTAGACCTGAGGCAGCCCCAGCTGCAGAATGCCCATAGGGATGCCCTGGGGTCTCTGGGACTGCAGTCTGGCCAAGAGGAGGGGGACGACAGGTCTCCTTCCCCAGCCATAGGGCCATCTCCCATTCTTTGCCGCTCATCAGGTCTCCAGGGAAGCCCTCCTTTCCGTGGCTGAGATCCTGGGGTGGGAAGAGCTCAAGCAGCCAATTGAAACAAAGCACCCATTGGATATTGCAGAGCGCTTGGTGAGGACAACCCCAAATTCAATCCCAGCCTGGAGCTGGCCCCAAGAGCTCCTCTCTGGGGCCCTCCCCTCTCCCCAGGGAGACCCCCACCTTTTCTGTGTCCTGGCAGATGCACAGAGGGGTCTCAGGCCCGCCAAGCCCCCTCTGCCTGAGTCTCCCTCTGGGCTCTGTCTGGAAGATGGGAATGTCCTAGGTGGGGATGGGATGGCTGGGAAGAGGGGACTGGTCTGGCCAGCTGAGGAGGGCACATGCCAGCCTTGTGCCTTTGTCCTCTCTCCAGTTGGAGAGAAACATTAACAGGGTAGAAGAGTACCTGGAACAGAGCTGGCCATACCTGCAGTGCCCTCAGACCACCGTGAGAGAGACAGCCCGCCGGTTCACTCGTGAGCCCCAGCCCCTGGGTCCCTCTTTGGGCAGCCTGGCCCCTGACCTCCCCAGCCCTGGGGCCACCCGGGCAGAGCCTTGGCCTTCCTCTGCCCCCCTTGTCCACGCAGGTTGGCTTGGTGGCCGCCTTGCTCAGTACCACCCCCTGGGCTACTGGTGGTCCCTGGAGGGTCCGTTGTGAGGGGGACAGGGCAGGGCCAGGGGGAGCAGGGGCTGACAGATCTCTGTTCCCAGTGATGGCCAGGTGGTACCTGAGGGACCTGAACGACGACGATAACCTCAGCAGTGAGTGGGGAGAATGGGCTGGGGCGAGGGGGGGAGGCAGGGGGATCTCTGCAGACAGGGGGCTTCATCTCAGTGCCCTCTTTCAGTCATGACTGCTAAGTCCTCGGACGCAACCCATGAGTCCCAGTCCCTGGCAGCTCGGGTCAACCGGATGCTGAGAGCTCTCCGGCTGCAGCGAAGACTCAGAGCAACCTGCCGAGTGCTGTGCTGCGGGTGCTCATGCTGGTGCTGAGTCAGACACAGGGGTCACTTTCCTTGAGGACACAGGGAATAGAATTTAACAAAACTTGCGACGAATTTAATAAAATCGGTGTAAGTCTGTGTTGAATAAAGCTGGGCCAGCAGTGCCCAGGGCATGCTGTGCAGCCTGTGTCCTCCCCAGCCTCTCCCCTAGGCTCCCCTCAGCCCCTGGCCGCTTGGACAACTGACCCCTTGCTGAGCTCCTGATGAGCTGGGGGGTCTGACCCCAGTTTTGGGGTTCACCTCGGGGGTGTCCTTCACAACCTATATCTGTCTCCAAACGCTGTTCCCATGTCCCCATGTGTGGCTTCACACTGTTTCTCAGTAAACAATTACTATTTCATTAAATTTGCATTAAGCAACAGCCATGGGTAGGAAATCCCAGCTAGTTCTCCAGCATTGGCTACTACTGTCACTCCTCCAAACGACTGCTAATAGTGTCACTTGGAGTTACATTCAGTGCTGCTGTCCTGTCCATGGCCTATGAAATGTATTAAATGTATTAAATTGAGGCTAACATCCGGAACTGGAGACCTGTATAGGATCAGGTTTGGGGTGCAGGTTACTGATGTATCATGATGTCTGCATTATCTTCAGTAAGGATCTGATTCTCTTTGGACCACAATAGGATCACCTATGGGGTGGTGGTCAGGTTTGTGGATTCTCTCCATTCCAGGAAAATAAAAACAGGCTTGGTTTGGGGGAAGGAGGTTCGTCCAGGACGGAGGAGGCATTTGAGATAGACATGGTTCCTTTCCTTGTGCTCAGCCACCCACCCCTGAGGCTCACCAGGTTAGTGCTCTCCTCTCTCTAATCATGAACGCAGAAGGTCTTTGGGCTGCTGCCAGAACAGTTCCCCAAGAACTGTTTTAGTCTGCTCCTATTATTTACAGAAGTTTCTGCCACAGAATTGCCTCCCCCAAAACCTCCTACCTGCCATTTGGCATTAACCTTAAATGATCTCTACCCAGGGCAAACCGAGAAGCTCAGGCTGGAAGGCAGCAGGATGCAGGTAGAAGGCAGAATCAATGACTTTAAGAGAAAAACTACAATCACACCCCATGCTGTCACAAAAAAAGCCATGTCCCAGCTAACAGAGGAGAGAATCACACTTTTTTTTCCACCAGCCAATGACTTAAATTGATCTAATGTAGGAAGTCATCCTGACTAATCCTAATTTTATAGGGTCTAATGGCCATCACTAAGCTGTGATCACACTTTACCCAGTGTGTGAAAGAGACACAGGTCGAGTTAGGCTGGATGCAAAGGCAAGTGAAAGATTATCTACTTTACAGCTGTTGAAAATGAGGCAGGAAAGGGAGCTGGAGGAGAAAAAACCTACTCTGATGGAGTAAGGTGGTTCCTTAGCACATCACAAACTGCATGAACGGATCCTAAGCAACTATAGAGATCTCTGCTCTGTATTAGTTTTAAAGATTACTCTCCTTGTAATCTGTCTTTTAGGACCTAAATGGCCCGTGACAAAAGACCTATGATTAAGTGCTTCTTTGCTTTGTTACACTTCTGGGTGAAACTGGTGTTCCTGAAAATAAAATAACTGAAAAAAGGTGAAAAGGAGAGAGGACTGATTGCAGACAGTGCTGGAGGCTCTTCAGTGTTTGGTCCAAATTTGCTGGAATTTTAGTCACAACTCCTTTTGGGTCAAATGCAACATTTTACTCAGCCAGAAATAAAGCATTTAATTTTAGGTTTTGGGAAACTTATTGTAGTTTTATGAAGCATCCATATAAAAAAACCACTTGGGTTACTTTTTTTTCTACTTTGAGGAAAACTTTTACACTATTTTAAAACAGAATCCATTCACCAAAACAGACAAAGCTGCAAAATTATTTGGCTAAACCATGTCTGCAATTCAATAAAATCCTTATAAGCGAGTCCATCCTGCTTTAGTATCAAAGGAAAGTAAGTTTCTCATTTAAGTTTCTTTTTCCAGTGGGATTTTACAAGCTTAGAAGATACTTTTTTTTTTCTAATTTCCTTTAAAAATTATCCAAGAATTAGCTTTATAAGGACCACGGTGGCTGCAGGGGGAACAAGCAAATTAAACTTACTAAAACCAAAACCAACAAACACAGCGACATTTCCCCAACGCTTTCCCTATGCTTGGGGAAAGATAAAATTGAACAAGACAGTGCACAGGGAGACCATCTCCTCTCCCTTTAGCGATCCAAGCAGTCGATGTGCTATCAGTGAGGACATGCTTTCCAGCCATTACAGCTTGTACCGATGCACAGCCGCTTAGCAATACAGGGCACACACAACTTCAGCTCGAAGCTCTGCTTTTTTGCTTTCCCCGAGGACGGGTGAAACGCTGCATTACACAAGTGTAGTACAAGCAAGCGGCACCTCTGCTGAGCGACGTGGATGATGCTCGCGGGGCACACGCACGGCTGGAAGGCGAAGTCCTGAAGCGACGAAGGGATGAAGGATGGGGAGGGGAACTCCTCCTTCCTCCACGGTGGCCATTGTGCTCTGGTAGAGAGGAGAGGTAATTTTTCACTTGTGGTATCTAAACTGCATACAAAATAGCATTGCTACAGGGTGTTTGAACATCTCTCAGAACTCCCCTTTTTTAGCGGGCTTGTTGGCACATTGGCAGCGGAGGGGAAGGAGCAAAGGGAGTTCAGTTCCAGAGACCACGTCTGCAGTGCCAGGCACAAACACTTGAGCCAGTAAGGGAGTAAATGCCCCCATGGTTTGTCAGGAGCAAGAATCAGGGTGAAATCCTCAGCTTGGTGAGCAAGGCAATGATTGTCACATACAGCAGAATGAATTAGTCTTTCTAACTCTCCCACTGAAAATGATTCCACAACTCCCAGGTCACCAAGCAGAGGGAACCTGGAATGCAGACCGCTGCTGGTACAACTGCACATGAGGTACTCCAGAAAAGAAGTCTTTTGCCACCTGGGAGAATTGGTTCTCCTTCATCTCAGAGGGAATTTTTCACAAGTCTTGGATCCATTAGCACTCCAAATATGTATCTGTTTTTCAAGGGTCCACCCAGTTCTCATCCAGGGAACTGAACATAAATTTTGGTTAATGAAGCGTTCAAGGTCTGGATCACTTGTTTTTTCCAACTGGTTCCTGGATTAAGCAGCCAGACTGGGAAGCCAGAAGCATCCCAGTGAGCAACTGGCCAAGACCCTGTGCCTGTAAACCTGATGGGTTGAATTCTGCTCTTCTTTGCCCTTCTACATATACACCCTTAAAAGACCAGGAAAATCACTTCATTCTGTTAATTCAGGAGTAGCAGGCAAAAGCAGAGGAATATCTGAAAAACCTCTGTGTTTTTCAAGCTTACCCACTGCTGTTCCAAGGGAGAAAAGAAATTAATTTCCTCTCAGCCCCAGAGACCTGGAGATCCAACAATGTCCATATAGATGTCAGAACAACTCTCTCCTTCATATCTCCATGAGATCTCTAACAGCTGCTTCATTATTCCTTAGAACAAAAGGGCAGTTGGTGTTCCAGATGTTTTAGTTTGCAACTGAATGATTTGTTTCTTGTCTTGTCTTTTGCAATTCTGTTCCCTAATTTGCAAGAGCAAGTTGCATGAACACAACCTTTCACCTTTCACCTCTGGCCCATCTCTCATTAGATGTATAACAACTTTCAAAGTAGATATCCCATGGACAGAAGCAGGAGATAGCTGAAGGTTTTGCTTCTGAGGGACAGGCTCTGTGGGTAATTCCTGAATGGGGGAGATTATAGAGCAGTAGGAAACCTGAAGGTTTAGAGATTCAGCTTCTTTCATATCAGCCCTTGAACAAACAGTGAAAGATAGCCATGATTTGCCCAAGGAAGAAGGCAACTAGATAAAGCAGGATGCATGTGTGTTTGATAAACTCATTCCTCACACCCTCTGTGGTTGTTACAAAAGGTGGATATAAGCTTGGTGTTCCCACCAAAAAGAAGTATTTCCAAAGCCCACAGCCAGAAAGGTGTGGTAAAAAGGTGGGAAGCAAGAAGGTGGGAGGAATTGAGTTATCCAAATTGAACCTGCAGAGCCACATCTCATGCACTGCCCCCTCCAAGGTGTCCAAGTCCTGCTTGCCCTGGGAGGCTGTACCATGAACCTATGGATGCAGGCATCACCAGAGCCCTGGGCTGGAGCCTTGCAGCCCCTGGATCCGGGCTCCCGCTGCAGTAAACGCTTGGGAAGGGCTGACTCCTCCCTCCTTCAAATACACAAATATCTTTGACCACACCTCTGGGGAGAGAGGAAATTGTCAGCCGAGTAAATTGCTTTTTGGATTGCTTTTTGTCCCTTTGTGAGAGCTTCACTTTAGAAGCTATCATGGGAAGGGGTGGCATGATCAGGTGAAAACCTCACATCCAAGAGGCTGCTGTAGGGGTGCAATATATTAATAAACTAATTCCTTGCAGCTGAGGCAGGAGCACAGAGCAGTCACTGCTTCTTTGGAAGCCTATGGATTTCTAATGGAGCAGTGTGGAGAAAAAGACTTATTTTATACCTAAATAATAAAAATAATAAAGGGAGACAAATAAATAAATAAGTAAATTCTGCTTGATAAATGCATTATTAGCTGTAGTAGGAGCAATTACAAGAAGAATAGGAAGTGACAGCTGCAGGTCCCAGATAGCCAAGGCACAAAAGGGGAGTTTTAGACAAATGTCCTTCAAATAATGGATGTTTCTCATTTAGTTTGGGGAGGGAGGTGGTAGATATGGGAAGCATTAAGAAGCTGTGCCACGCATAGGGAGCAGAGATGCTGCAGGAATAATTTAGCTTTTTTTTTTTCCTTTCCTGGTACATCTGACTTCATATTTGCTTAAAGCAATGTGAGTTTCTCTGTCCTCACCCTCCCTGCTCAGAGCTATTCCCATAAAGAAGATGAAAAGAGGATCCTGAGATTAGCTTCTTTATAAGCACATCTGTTGCAGGACTGAAAGCTCAGATTAATAAGAGAGTGAGGTGACCTCTGAGAATGGTATCACAGGCTCTGGGAGTGTCCATGTTGAGGGGGCAATGGAAACTTGATGGCAGTAGCCCAGCAGAGACAATCCAGAGACTGCTATCAGGAAGCCCCCTCCCCTGGATGCCTCAGGGACTTGCAGAAGTAAGGTCTGCCCATGAGTATCTCACTGTCCTCGACAGTTTGCTTTGCCCAGTCAGCCTCCCCAGTATTTTATATCCTCTCTCCCCTTAGCACAGCCCAAGTCCATGGCCTAGAGCAATACCCTTCAACACAGCAGCCCTACAGCCCTGGTAGAGGCTAGGGGGCATCTCTTCCAACATGACACCTTCTATACTTGTGAGCCCTGTGTAGCCTGACCTTAAATCCCTGCATCCCCTCTACTGGCTAATGCTTGGCTAGGACCTGGAGATGAAGCCGCTTGATGGGGCCATAGGGGATCATTCTGCTCCAGACTTTGTGTCAAATATTCAAGCTACTGTTGCTGGGAGCTCATTATAATATCTTGCCTCGGTGCTTTTCTCACTAAGGATGAACAGTGGGAAAAGTGAAGCAAATCACCTCAATTTTTTTTCTACTGACCAGTTCTATCCGTGCCCCTAAGACTTGTATTTGGAGCCATACTTGTTGCCCTTTTCCTGTGAGGCACACACCTTGTGCTGATTTAACCCGTGGCACTTTTCCAGTCACGCAGTAATGAAAGCTTTTGGCCTTTTCAGGAGCATGGGAAAGCATAGGTGATGGAAGGTGGAGGGAGAATGTATCCCCTGTAAAGCAGTGCGTTCCATAATAACAGTGTGAGAACCAGCTGCAATTTGCTGGGGATGATGACACTGAGGTCAGACAAGCTGTATTGTAATTTACATCCAGGAAAATGTAGCCAGACATGATCAGACAATGAAGGATCACTCTTGCAGTTATTATGAACAAAGACCATGCAGCAGGAAATCATAGAGGCCTCTCTACAAGACCCCTCTGCCTTCAGTTTAGCTCCATCCCAGCCTAATTGCACACCCTGGTTTGCATTTCTATTGTCTCCTGGCTCTCCCATGTCCCCTTCTCCCCATGTGTCATTCAGAGCCATTAGCATAGATTGCACAAACCTACTAGGGGTTCCCCCAGGGCACATATAAACTTGCCTCACAAAATATGATCAGTCCAGCCTGAGGCAACACCCAGGAGGGAAGATTTCAGCCTGAGTGGTTAGAATTTGGAAAAGGTGTAACAGAAAGTTGAGTCTAATAATAGGAAATGTTAGGCAGCCCTAAGAGAAAGCACATTACGAGGCCTGTGCTCTGCATATAACTATCATCTCCAAGTTAATTGCTCATCAGTTCAGTACATAAACAAAGACTGATGCTGTGACTGTGCAAGTTGCAGGGCTCATTCCACAGTGAGCCTCTTGCTTCTAAAAAAAGTCTCTCCCTGTTCACTGTCCCCTGCCTGCCCATGACAGAAGAATGTCTGGGAGAACAGCTTCCTACAAAACCAGGTGGTCCTCCTGGACCTAAGGAACTGGGGGTCTGTCACCCTGCAATGACTGGGCTCTCTCCTGCCAACAAATGTGTCCAGCTGGAGCAGTGTTACTGCAGCATCTCCTCATCTCAAATGCAATCCTTTTTCCAGCCCCAGGAAGGCTTACAGGCACATCTTTGGTAATTGCAGCTCCTGGCTGGTGTTTTGAAACCCAGCCAATTTTGCTTTTGTGAAAACAGGCACCTACAGGCACTGGGACAGAAGCACTGGCTCTGCAGAGTTATTAGAGCAAAGTCTGAGGCTGGGAACAGGGTGTAACCTGTGGTTAGGGTGTGCCCAGGAGACCAGAGGCAAACCCAGCAGAGTCTCTGCTGAGGTGTAGGAATATGTGTAGGTCTGAAGCTGGAGGTCTGATGAAATCCGAGGGAAAAAAACTTAGCAGGTGGGATGGGTAAGTGTTGTAGGACAATAAAACAGGATTTTGAGGGTGTCAAAGAAATGACAGGTTAGCCACAGACTTGTTTATTCATTTCTTGCAGGGATCTAGATTCATTCCACCCAAAGACGGGTAGGATAACTTCATAACACACAATCCTCTGAAGGTGTCATCTGGAAATACATTAGTGCAAACAGCTGAGAGCTCAGATAAAATTTATAGACCACTGAAAAGAGGAGAGAGGAATCCCACGCATGATATCATGATTTGTTTTGCAGGATTTTGTTTCTCCATTCCTTTTGCCATTCCTGCGTGCAAGGGACTCTTGAAATGTTAGCACAGTTCCTGCGCTGGTTCCTCATTGCCTTCCCCTCTGAGCCTGGAGAGGGAAGGGGAGAGAAGGGGGAAGCAATATTATTTGATTTTTGCTTTGTGAGAGATGGACACTGGGTCTGCAGTTTTTCACATCCACAAGTAAGTGAAGCATCACCTCTTGGACATGCCTTACTGTCTAAGGACTGGTTGTTACTATGGTGGCAGCTGAGCCTCCTACATGGTTGTGACACAGCTGGAAATGAGATCACTTATCCCTCAGGTAGTGCCAAAATTTAGCCTATTCCCACTCTTGTGCACAGTTAATGGGAAAGGGCAACTCAGTCCCGGGGCTCAGTGCAGCCTTGCAGGGATAGCAGCATGAAGGACGGATTGCAGGGAGATGCCCAGTGACCAGAATTAATCCCTACATCACCCACAACTTTATCAATCTCTGGACCTCGATCCAGAGATCCAAACCATGGTATCCATGGTCCATGGGTATCCTTGGGTACCATGGGATCTCACAGGGCAATATTTCAAGAGCTATTTTCTCCTTTACCCACAAATACAAATTTTTCCTGTGTTGGGTGTCAAGACAATAACCCCATCTGGGAGGCTGGAAAAGCTGTCTCCATCACACCGAGAAGTCTGAACAGCCATCCTAGAGAGCACTAATATCCCTTCTGCAACTGTTTCTGCTTGGTCTCTGGGGCTGTCCAGAATATCTCTGCTGGTTAGAAGGGTATATACAGGATGTTTACTCCTCAGAGGCAGTAAGGTCAACACCTTGCAACTAGTCTGATGGGTCTTTAAATCTGCACCAAGCCTGTGGCCACCACATGAGGACTGAATTTGCATGACTTGCTGAGCATTGCATTACCATCCTGGTCTGTCTCTGCTGGAACAGAGCTCCTTGGCACTTGGCTTGGCAGCATTTTCGGAAGTAGCCTTAAGGGTTGTCCATGACAAAAGCCCAAAATCTGGTATTTCTGCTTGCATGAACAACTGGTCTCACCTGGAATCATTCAGCAGGAGGTGTAATGAAGTGTTGGTCTCTGGCAGCAAATAAGTCTAGACAGATCACCAGTCTGTTTCTAAATGGCAGAATAAATGGCCAGAGGTGAAAACTGTCTGCTCTCAGGAGTCCACTGTTTGCAATAGTCTCATTGCCTAGGAGGGGAGTGTAAGTTATCCCATGGCAAAAGATATTCTAATTTGTCTTTGGCTCAGCCTGCGAGTCTGTAATCAGTGCTGCTAATCTTTAATAAAAGGGGTTCACAGGGGCCTTTGTTTTTAATGACATGGTGGGTGATAGCTCTTTCTTGTTATAATCCCCTTTCAGAGAGCATCTGATGGGGAAAATGTCTCCCTTGACAGTTTGTTTAAATTTTCATTTGCCAAAACACTGAATAAACTTCTTGTTTGTCTAATGGAACTAGAAGGAATTGTGACACTTTTATTGTTTGTTTACTTCCTCACTGGGGCACGAGCTAAATTGAAGATGTCATCACACAGCAATGAGAATCAAGCTTCTTAATTTAACTGACTGGTTTGCAAACATGGGTCTCCAAAGCACCGCTGAGCCACACAGGCTTTACAGTGACCACGGACTGAAACACATCAGTGAACTACAAGCAGGAGAAGCAATGCAATGGGGAGGTAATCCCAGAAAAGCTGCTTCTTTTACAAGGTATCTCACAGAAGCACCAGTCAGACAGCATCTGTAAAACCAGAAATGGGAAGACAAAGAGAGCAATACATTTTCCTACAAATCCTACATAATTAGCAGCTGCTGCTGGACTAATGCTAGCTCTAATTCTGAATGGGTGGAGGGGGGGTCTGGATTTCTTACCTGAATTCCCTCTATTATTCACTCTTTTTATGCCCTTAAAGCCAGGGGTAGAATTACTTTCCCTTTACACTGCACTAAGCAAGGAGAGAAGGCAGCGCTCAGGATGCAGACAGAGGAGCAGTCCCCCACGGATCGGTGAGATTTTCAGACAGATCAAATGTTGAGCTTCAGGTAATTGGCAGAGATCCTTTAATGTCTGAGTTTAACACTCACCTACTAGAAGAGAACGCAATTAGGCAATGAGATTTGGAAGAGTCTGAAGTGCCAGGTATAATAATTCAGCTGTAGTGCGCTGTTCAGCGGAAAGCTGAAGGCTGAGAGCTGTCAATTACACCAGGGGTGAATTAATACAACCAAATTCATGCACTGAAGCGTCTTATTATTGCTATGATCACATTTTATTATGAAGCAGTTTGGGTGAGGTTATTTTTTTTAATTTATTTATCTATGTTAATTTTGTACAGAGGCAAATAAGTTATGAGCTGGGAATTGTATTAATTTCACTGCTTGGAAATATTTTAATAGCCGATTAGGTTGTTTGCTAGTTGATGCTTTTTTTTCTTTCTCTTCTTTCTGTTCATTAGAAAATTAGTATTTTTCACAAGAAACACCACAGGGTAGCAAACCATAACCTGTACTTGTTCTCCTCCCACACAAAATTTACTGGTCACCCCCTAAACTCAGCTTCCTGATCATACATTTTCTTGCCTCCCCCATGTGCATTTTAAGGGCTTACCTCTCCAGGGCAAACAGAAGTCGATTTTACAGTCTGAAGGGAAGTCTCCTCCATCCCCCCAAGGCAAAATACTGTGTTTCACTCTTACAGAAAGCACAGGGGGGGCCAGCAATCAGAATCCTCAATTGAGGAAAATCATTATAAAACCATAGAATGGCTAGAATTGGAAGGGACCTTAAACATCATCTGGTTAAAAACCCATCTCCACGGGCAGGGTCACCTTCCACTGGACCAGGTTGCTCACAGTCCCATCCAGCCTGGCCTTGAACACTTCCAGGGATGAGGAATCATAATTCAGCCACATCCATCAAATAAGGTCACATCCTGAGGACATGACTGCACTGCTCTTTACAGACCAGACCAGGCAGGCTGGATGAAGACCAGGCAGTTTAGGGAAGATGCTAAAGTGCCTTCTGGTTCTAGGTCATGGTATCAAACCCCCACTCAGGTATCTCACCCAGCTTAAAGTCACTGTGCTTGGTGCACATTTGGGATTGGTAGGAAGCTGTCTTTTCACAGGATATGGCATGGAGGACACCAGCTGAAGTCAAGAACCGTACAGATAGATTGGACACACCACAGGAGACTGCAGGCAGGAGGCTGATGCCTGTGCACTTGTTCTTACAGTGAACAATGCTCCTGGGCCCTCCAGCCAGCACCTTTTAACTGCCCAGATTCAATCTCCCTGGAGGAAGAGAGGAAAAAAGCAGAGTTGGGTGAAGAAGAAATAAATTCTGCAACCTCTCCTGTTTCCTTACAAAACTATGTGAAGTAGGAACAATAATATTGAAAGCCCTGAGGTGATACTGAGAGAAATTTTGCCCATTCTATTCAAAGAAACAGAAATGTCTGAATATTTGCCACTTTTACAACTTAGACATCTCAGATAGTTTAGAGATGTTAATTAGTTTTTCACCTTGAGAGGACAGTGCTCCAGGATTCTCCTCCTCCACATGTATGGCACAGGTGATGTGGGTTTTGTGGTCTCACCCTTCTGCTGGGTGGTCTGTGGTGGAGCAGGAGTATCTGCAGATGCCAGCCACAGCCCCTGCCTCTGGCAGGTCATCAGTCCCCGGGCTGGCTCAGCCCTTCCAGGCACCTGCTCTGAATGGGAAGAGCCTTTAAGTGCCCCAAAGTGAGGGGAAAGGCCACCTCATCGCCTCGGCTGCAGATATATCAGCACAGGCTCAAGAACCCCAGCTGCTAGAAGCTCAGAAATTTAGAGGAATCCTACGGTAACATTTTTCTTTGGCTTAATTACTGAAATAGACAAATGTGAAATTGGCCCATCATGAAGATAAATAGCAATAAAAAAATGCAGTTGAGAAAAGTGTTCCTGCTAAATTATAATTAACCACCCACCAGCAGCTACCTGACAGAGGTGAGAGGGGAGGCTGTGAGGAGCCCCTCGGATCGGCCGTCAGCTCTTCCTGTGATGCTCCTCATTGCTGCACCTCCGGGGCACTTAATGCCCCATTTTGCTTTCAGTGCAATTATAAAAGGCCACTTACATTTGCTACCCCCCTCTTTGTCTCCCCACCCCAAGATCTCTAATAGTCCAAATTATCAGCAAATTGCCTATTTGATAAGGGCAAGCCATTTTGCATTGAGAACTGAACTATTTCCCACTTCTGGGGGATAATATTAGGCAAATAACAAGCATCATTCTTTTGACATGTACAATTATTTGGCAAGTGTATGTTTGAATAGCCTGCTCCTTTGTGTGACAGGGTCCGTTCGCCATTAGCATACTTGACAGATGAATATGCTGGGTCCTTGTGGAAAACCTGGCAGTAACCATGGTGATTGGGAGACAATGTTTTGAGTGAGGGATGTATTATCAATTTCAACTGGAAGTGGGTAAAAAAAAAAAATATACACTAACGAGCTGTTCTGCAATCCAAGAGAAATACATTGTTCCCAGGTAATTAAACCAATCTTGGTATTAGTTTTAAACTCGCATAAATTAGAGGCAGAGGTGTCTACCTATTTTGCTGTTTTACTGGTTCCCCAGGGGAGGTTTTTCTCCTTGAATTTTAATTAAATTTCCTTTTGAAGGGACTGAAATGTGGTTTTCTACATGCTACAAAGTTTTGGGGGCCCCAGGGCAAAGTGGAACACCAGGACACACCCTGTCCCTGGGTGTGTCGTGGAGGGGAGGTTGGTAGCCAGACTTAGCAGCTCACACCATCTTTGGGGTTACTTTGGCTTTACTCTGAGTTTTCCACTAAAAGCTGTGGAGGGAGATGTTGCCCTCCTGTCACTGGTCAAAGCAAGAAGCTCAGCAGCAGCTGCAGAGATCTTTTCTGACTTGCTGAATGAAAGCCAAAATGCAGAGTCTTGTTCCCACCTTGTGAATGTGATTTCATCCCAGGATAGCTCTGATATTTGTACTGGGTCCCAGCTCCTCCTGTGCACTCAGATTTCCCAGTGGAAGTTCTAGAGACTCAGGCAGACACTTGTGGTTACCTGGTGCATCAAAGAGAGAGCTGTTGGATGCGGCACCAAACCATCACAGGGAGGAGAGGTATCCTTATGCCTGCATTTGATCAGAGAGGCTGCACTTGTGCCTCTCCCCTTTGGGAAAGAGACTGAATAACCCACAGCGTAGCAATGCTTTGCACCGAATCTTGCCCGTTTAAGTCTGTACAGTATAGGTGAAAAATATCTCCATTTTGTCCTGGTAGTTACTTTGTACCAGCTTTGCTTGGGAATAGACTGGCACAACACCCAGGCAAAGAGGATCAAGACCAGCTTTTCCTTCAAGATATGTTAATAAAAAAACCATCAAACTGAAACCATTGCCTAGTCCCCCTCTGAACCCACTAAATGCTGTCACGTGTAACCCCACTTTACTGAAAAAAAAGGCAAATTATAGAAACAAGGTTATTATTAGCACTTTGATTAGGAACATATTCTCTACAGTCCTTCATTAGAAGGAATGTCCCTGCCTTTTTAGACACAAATTTGCCATCATTTCCCACACACCTGGTGCTCTCTCCCGTTTATTATTGTAAAATATCGACTTGGAAAATGCTGAGTCAGGTGCCTGAGGTCAGAGAAGTCAAGTTTTACTGGAGTACTGAAGTCTTCTGCCTTTCAGGACTTTTTTTTTTTTCCTTGCCTTTTCCTTGTTACTGAGTCTATTTTGGGCAAACGTATTTTATTTTTTTGTCTCCCCCACCCCCAGCTTCTGTCCCCATTACTCTCCCTCTTTTGGACTTTGGCAGGTTGAGAGCTACAATTAGAGCCAGTGTTTATGGTGCTGGCCATATGGCTCGCAGTGCAAAACACCAGCTGCATGGGAATCTCGGAATGAGCCCTCCTCAAGGTCACTGTGCACACGGAAGGGTGTGCCCGCCCAGGTGGGACACACAAGCCTTCGATGTTTGATCACACACGTACCCACTGAGTGCCCCTGCTGCACACTAATGCCAGAGCAGCTGCAGAGCCCTGATCCTGTCACAAAGGCAGGCACTTTGCACAGCACTGGAGCTGGGAAGGTCGGGGGGCTTCTGCTTCCTCTTCGGGAGGCCAGCTGCAAATTCCTGCAAGATTGCAGCACTGCAGAGCAGCTTCTTTCATTCTGGCACGTGTGTGGCTCCCAAAGGTTCCAGCCAGCTTGGCTTTTTGGAGCTGCAAGTGCCTCTGGGCTCTGGGGTTTTTTTCATGGGGAAGAACATGCCTTAAATGCAAGGTCTAGGCCAGCACTGGGGCTGAAGTTTCCCTTTTATCAGAGGGTCTTTTACAGGGCATTTGGCTCCCTGGAAGAGCAGAGAGACTGTGTACCACTGGTGGAGAGCCACACAAGACAGTGGCTGTTGGGGTAGAAAGCACTTCACCTCTCCTGAATCAGATTTCTGCTCATTTTGTTGCTGCACTGACCCTCTCCTTCCCACCCCAAAGGTAACTGAATGCGTGGCAAACACTGCAGATTTTTGTGTGATCCATAGTCTCAGCTGTGCCAGTGACAAAAACATGGCAAAAAATTCCATTTCTGTAATCACAAATGGGTTACATCACGTCTAAGAAGCAGAACTTTGTCCCAGATTGTGCAAATTATGTCCTTTAGGGGAGAAGAGTGTTTAGATCACTTACTTTTGGTAGAAATAGCCCTATAAAAAGCAACCTGAGCACCTTCTGCACCCAGCTGCTTTTCAAGAAACCTTGTGCTAAACTGACCAAGCTGGGATTTCCTCTGGGTCTCTCGTGACATCAGCACTTATGCTTTTAAAGATGTCACATTCATAAAAGAGCAAGAATGTGACCTGACTGAGGCAGGCATTTCCCAGGCTGTTTATCACCCTCCGATAAATGAATGAGAGCATTTGATGCTTACAGGCTCTAACTAGACCAGAAGGGCACTGGGACTGCGCCAACTGCCCTGCTCTTCTCAGAGAGCATAAAACTACGTGTCCCAGGGACTAACACACGGGCCAATGAGCAGCTTGTCAGCCTGAAGGAAGCCAGGGAGCTTTACGTATCACCTGCCTCTGAAATGCATCCATTGCTGGGTGGAGAGTGCCCCTGTTTAACAATATGTGGCAACACCATGCAGCAGTTCAGCACAGGGAGGGAGGAAGGCTGACACAGCTACCTCAAACTGCCAGGAGAAATTAGCCCAACACTAGACTTTCCACAGGGAACGACCTCCCAGCCCCTGACAGTGTGACTGTTGTGGCTGACTTAGGACCCAAAGCTCTAATTCTCACCTAAAAACCTTAGCAAGCAAGATCTAAACCTGTATGGGAAGGGATGGGAGAGGTTTCCCAGCTAAGCGTTTAATTCCCAATGCTGTTATCTGTAGTAACGTTCAGCCTTTATATGGTGCCCACAAAAAATAACAGATAAGAAAAGAAGATTGAATATAGGAAATTTCTCAAAACATTAAGGAGTTTCATCAGTAGGTCTTCAGAATTCTAAAAGAGAAGAAAAGTGCCTTAAACTAGAATAGTTAAAGTATGTAATAGAAATCTTAAGTGAGAGAACACGAAGAATTAAAATACCTTAGTATTTCCCCATTACCTTGTGAAATCCCAATGCCCAGTCACAAAAAGCAGGCACTGGGTGGCAGTGGAAGAGAAAGGCAGAGGGGATGATGGGGCAGAAGTTTTTTTCTGGGATCAAGTGTGTTCCCTCCCATATAGACAGAATGCTTAAAGCATGGACATCTTCCTGTGAGTTTTTCACAGTGCCTAATTTAGGTTTTACACTGTGCATTGCTTTGCACATGGCTGCAAAGAGCAATTGAAAACATCTTAATGAGGTACTTGGGCTCCTTACATAGTCCATGAAGAGAGCTGGTGACTGACAAACAGCTGAGGAAGCCTGGGAGCGATCAGAGCAGCTCTGCTCTGTAGAAAACACAAAGCACAGCACAGTATGAACTTTCTCCCTTCAGGCAGGAAATAATTGCCTGCCTTCCCAAACCAGGGCACTTCTGTGCCTACATGTCACTGGATAAAGTTTTCGGCTGAGTAAAGCACAAAATAGGAATTAGCCATCTTCAAGGTTTATCAGTGTGGGATGGAGGGCTTCTGGGTTGAAATTTGGGATGCAAATACCCCCTTGCACTTTGCTGAACCAGCTTCACCATGCAAGGCCCTGAGGAACTGCTTGTTAGAGAGAAAATCCAAACCTGGTGGTGAATTCTGGCTTCCGCAGCCAGAGTTGGTTGAGACCTCATTGTTACCTGCACACCTGTGGATGGAAATGGATAAACTGGGTGGTGAGGGGAAGAAATGACCAACCTAATTCTCCTGTGAGACCCACACCTGGCTGATGTGCTGACCTGGACTGTCTCCAGCAGTGGAGATATCATTTTGGGCTTCCTGGTGTTCCCTGCCATGAGGCAGGGCCCACTGGTGAGGTGCCCAGCCAGTCGTACCCCTCATGTAGGATTTTCTGGGCTGTAGCAGCCAACTAATTCCAGGGAGATCCAGAATGAGCATTACTGCTCTACATAGGCCTAAAGACACATTAAAACATAATGAAGTGTCTTAATCACCCTTTACAAGCTAAATTTATCACAGGGAACCCTGTAAAATAAAAGTGAAAGAGCAATTCCACAATGATGCTTACCCAAGAAGGACTGAGAGATATTATTTGTTGTTAATGACTGGCAAATTCATTGCCATCTTATCCACAGGAATGAAATTTGTGGGGATGTGGAGCAAGGGCCCTGGGGTGCACATTCTGTAATCAGCTCACGGCACCTGTTAAAACTGTCTGGGAGCTTGGTTACACTGATGCTCTAATGCCCAGGCGCAGGCATGTCTGCTTCTAAATCCTCTGCTAACCTGGGGCTCAACAGCTTTGTGGCCCCTCCAGATCCAATTGACTCCATCAGCAGGATTTTCCTTCACAGAGCCCAGGGGGAGAGAGCAATGATTTCTGCAGCTTCTTCAATGAAACCAAGATATCTCAGCCTAAGTGGTATCTTCCCCTGCATAATTAAATATTTGGCAGTGGATAAATATTCAGGGTAAATACCGCAGGTTCTCAGTGTCTGCTGGGCACCTGCAAAGTTGCTCTAGCTATCCATGTGCATCCTCGCCGGACCATGCAAAGCTCAAGGAACTTCTGGCCTTTCCTTTCCCCATCTCCCTGTGGCTCTTTTGAAGCTCCCAGCCCTCCAAACCTGCACCGTTCACTGCAGCCAAAGGGCAGTGCAGGCAGACATCCCTCATGATCACTCTCTCCTGCAGGTCGGCTGCTTGTGAAAAGCCCAATCCAGCCTTCAGTGCTGCCCTGAAGAGCGAGGGTTTGATGAACATGCTGAGAGGCCAGATGGACCACATCCCACCGGGCTTCATTACAGACCTTTGCTCTGTTCAGCACAAGTGGTCAACAATCTCTGTCCTCTAGATGTGCCCTGATGTGCTCTTTTCCTGTAGCCTTAATGACAGCGACGCTGTGTGTTGTGAATGCACAAAAATCCATAGACGTGGCAGAAAGGCTCTTCACTTGGATCCGCTTGAAATCTCCAAGGACCTTGGGGCCAGGGGAGCACTCAGCTGCCTCTCCAGCTGAGCAGAAGCCCTTACCTCTGACTGCCACCAGGGGTATATCCACAGGGCAAACCAATGCAACCTCCTCTAAACACAGGGGGAGTGAATTTAAATAATTGGCTTTCCAGCACAGATTCACCAGACATCTCATACTCCCCTGCTCCCATCTCATGCATGTCCTTTCTCTGTGTACTTTCTGTGTCTGTGACCACAAGTTTATGTTGATGTGCTCTAATGTACCAGAACTCTGCTGTTTGCCTGCTCCAGCCCAGGCCAGTGCAAAGCTGAATTTTTCTTCATAGGACTAATTTCTGAGCAAAGCAGCAGGGACAGGATGCACTCTTGAAGGATAAATGTTTTAGGACTGTTCCCATGGACATATAGGAAGCCTCAAAGCATAGCTGGAGAGATCCAGCTAGCTGCTTTACCACCGATTCACTGCATGAGTGTGGATAAATAAATCACCTCACCTCTTTCTGCCCCCCATATAAAAAGAACTGATGGTGCCTTTCCTTTGTTAAGCACTGTGAGATCTCAGGGTAAGACCCACTCAGAGTTTTATTAATTCTTCTTTTGGGCTCTTGTTATTAAGGTGATCTGTGTGGTCATGCACCTTTGAAAATACCAGCAGGAAATAGAAAAGGAGAGTTCCCCAGCATCCAGGGATCAGACAGTCCCATCGATTGCAAACACATAGCCTCATTTAAACGAGTGGGTGCTGTGCACACACAGCAGCTGGGACTGTCTGCTCCCAGCACGGCTCAGCTAGATGTCCTGAGTAACCTCCTGGACACACTTCCAATCAAACTGATGGAGCAGGAAAAAAATCCTTCTTTATACATTTGCAGCTCTGCCATCATCAGAAGCCAGTGGCGTTGCATGACCTTCCTGCCAGCAGACGATGGCTGAGCTGTGTATTTTCCTTGAGGGTCTCATATATCGTCCTCTTCTGAAATGTGGCTGAGGCAGGTAACTGTTTGTTAGCTGTGTGCTGGAGGATTGTACAAATACAGCATCTTCTTGTCCTTGAAGAGCCTATAAATAAATGGGCTCTTACCATGACTGCAGGCTGCAGCATTAGTCAACACTCAAGCAGTTCATTTGTAAATTTGTACACAATAGAATCCAAGACACTTGAAAAAGCAGCAGAATGTACCTTTTCTGTGTGCAGCTGGATTTTGTGCTTAAGCAAACTGCCAGACTAAGAGGCAGAGAGACCAAAGGTTCATATTTATCCACAGTAACACAGCTCAGGCAGCCGTGGTGCTTGTGCTCCCTCCCTTGTCACCACAGCAGTTCTCCCAGAGCCTTCTAGGGTGGTGAAGGATCCCAGCCATCCCTTTCCCCCAAAGAGATAGTCACTATAGTGACTATATTGCATAGTGACTATCCATTCCTGGGACATGTTTTTTCTATTTGGCCTTGCAACCTGAGAAATGACAGGACCAGTTCTCCTCCCATCATCTATTCCGTCCCTATTTTCCTCCTTTGGTTGGAATTGAAAAAAACATTACAGTCTGTCCTGGCCAGGTTTGGGTACTCAGCACACCTGAAAAGCAGGCCAAAAGCAGTGCCCAGGAGCTGGATGTCAAAACACAGTATTTCTCTGCTAGTCACCAGTTGGTCTTTTTTAATAATGTTATAGTAATGGTTATAGTAATTTTTTTTTAGCTCTTATTAGCCTGGATGACTTAATTTATTCCTCATTGACTGTGCGCACTCTATCACTTCCATAATTTATATTGTTTATGGTCTTGCCACTTTAATTATTTAATTTTGCAAAGTATTTTGGAGCCTTGTTTGTCCAGTGCAATGTACCATGTCACCCTGGCATGTCTTGTACTGCTGTGATTTCTGGCAGTCCTGCTGTACAGGAAAGCAAGTGGCAAAACAAAAGGAGGCCTCAGCCTTGTCATATATATGAAATGAGCCCAGATGATGGGTCTTGTTTCTTGAGCTATGGTCTCTCACCTCAGTTGCATTGTGTGGGATCCTGTGTTATTAGTGAGGCCCAAGGACAGGCTCTACACAAAAGCCTCTGAAGGAAGAATTAAAAACCATCACACACTTAGTGAGGCTAAATGAGTATTCAAATTGGCTAATAAAAAAGTAATAAGGAATGCCTGCAGCCCTGAGCCACCTAAAGAAAATCAACAAATGTCAGCCACAATGCAAACACTTTCCCTGGTCGGTGGTGGGGATTTCAAAACAAGGCAGGGAGGGCTTGTGGGGATGACAGAGGAAAATAACATGGGAATTGCAGCTGCTGAAGGAAGTGTGAGGGAAAATCATGGGAGAATTTCTCACTGAAGGCAAAGACCGAGCCACTCTGCAGATCTCCCAGCTGAAACGGGGCACATAGACTACTGTTTCATCCTGTCAGGAGGAAAACCTCACCTGGGTATTGTATGCTCTTCTTGAGAGCTGAACAGTGGACCAACAGGCTTCTTCCATTAGCTCAAAAAACCTTTGAGCTCAAGCAGTGTCTCCCAAGGATGTCTTCAGGTTTGGGTTCAAGTTCTTCCAAGCTATCCCCAGGCTGCTGGAGGGATGTTCTTTCACCAGGTGTGGTTTCATGAAGTATAAGCAGCTTCCACTGCTTCACAGCAGTCCCATAGCACAGTCCAGTTTGGGGTGCTTATCCCTGGGCTCACCTCTCATAAAGATCAGGGCCTACATGAGGCTCCCCACCTTCAGATGAGCAGAATTCACATCTGGTGCTTCCTACTTCCTCTCATCAATGGTAGGCGCTTAAATTCCATGTCCTGTGCTGGGATAGATAAAGTTGGTGAGATTTGTGCTATTCAAGGGGAAACACCACAGTGCACAGCATAGGAATAGGCTGCCAAGCCACCATGTCCCTCAGTCATCCCACAGGGATGAAGGAGAGGAGGAGGTGATGGTGGAGATGTGTCTCTCAGGAGTGTGTGAAGAGAACTATATTAGAGATTGTGAAATGCTCAGGTACCCTGGAGACTGTAGAAGTATCAATGACAAGACAGTGAGAATAATTAACTCGACAGCTGTGGGTACTGATCAGGAGCATTTTTAACAATATCCTGTCATGTTTGGGTCTATTACTACAGTCCAATGAGGTGTGATGCCATTTTTCCTGGTGATGGCTTTCTTTCCAGGAAGCATTGAGGTGCTCTTACATTTCAGTAGGTACCTTGAGGGTCCTTGGCATGTTCTGCCCCTAATTTAAAACTCAAAGCACCTTTTAAAAAATGACAAGGCAGACAACTTGAGTCTAACAGACATGTGGGAATAAAGTCTGGCTCTGCAGGGCCATGGTGTTAGAGCATAAATGAGCTCAGAAGCAGGCCAAGCAAGATTTAAAATGCATACTTAAATGGGTAACAGGATTTCCTGGCCTTCCAGGCTCAAAATCTTTCCCTCAGCAGGCTCTCTTATGTTATTTATCTCTTCTGCTCCAGAACAGTGGCTTAGCAGAGCAGCCAAACTTCAAAATATGAAGGAACAAAGATGGAAAAGATGCACCAAGTGTCATTCTCAGACACTTGGTGAGTGTACCCCAAGTTCAAGCTGGGGTGACAGTCTGCAGGTCAGAACTTGTGTCTTCACAACAGGCTTCTCTAAAACCCTCCAGAGCGATACCTTCTCCCTGAGACAAGTGCAAGGGCCAGCAGAGGAGGGAAAAGTAACATTGACTTTCATACCACAGCTAGAAATGACAGGAGTGTGAAATAAGAAAATCCTGGAAGAGAGCCAGGGAATGTGTTTTCCAGAAGCATATAATCTGTAATTGGGCTAATTCTGATGTATTTGTGTCTCCAATTCTTTGTTTCCCTGGTGCCTGTATAACTCTTGATTGGAACATTTGACGTCGCTTTTGTGAGTTCCTAAATCCAATCCTCTCTGATGATGTACATGAATGTGCATCTGATGGATGTTTTCCAGCACCTTTTTGTTGCTTCAATTAAGGGATAATGAACAAGAATTGTTCCTATTTGTAAAACATCTCCTGCTATTTCCCGCTTCCCAATTGGCTGGACAATATGTCTTAATTAAACACAAAGCCTTGCAACTTCTTTCAGGGGAGAGAGACAAGGACTGGGAAAACAGGAAGAAAAGGAGGGGGAAGGGAGAGGTGAAGGCCTTCTGTACTTTCAGTGACTTGCTTGCAGAGGCATTTTTGATTTGTTGTACTAATGGTCACACCTTGCAGTTTTCTCTGAGTCTGCTACTGGGGGAATGGATAAGGACATCAGAGCAATCTCCACTCAAATCCATAACTTTATAGAATACCAAAATCGATGCCTCAGGGAATAAGAAATGAGATGTAGAGCCTTTCATTTTTAGTTATCAGACAAAAATCTAGTTCATCTCCCAAGATGCAAAGGGAAATAGCCATCACCTGGATACCTGCTAGGTCCTGTGTAACATAAGCTTATAGATAGCACATAAAAAAGGTAAAATAAAATAAAATAAAATAAAATAAAATAAAATAAAATAAAATAAAATAAAATAAAATAAAATAAAATAAAACCAGAAGACATTGCACTGTATCTGTCTCAGCAGAGAACTGCAGGAAAGATGAGGTCACAAATTTTTAGCAAACTCATCACTTTGGGTTGATATATACCAGGGTGGGGGGTGAAGCTCCCTTTGTACTGCCCCTGCTGCTGTGTGAAGGGAGAGCAGGCATGTCATGCCATCTTTCACCAACACACAGTTCACTTGATTATATGATTCTAAATCAAATCTATCCGGATCTGAGCACAAGCATAAAACATGCAATTTCATGTTTTAGCCCAATTAAAGGTATTACAGAGTGTCATCTATTCTGCCCATGAAAAAGCAGCGTTAGCCTGATCTTTTGCCTCTGAGATCTCATCCGTCACCCAGTCAAACATGTCTGTTTTGTCATCTTTGGATAAAACCCACAATGGGTTACTGTGTCAGCCCTAGGTCTGTTAGATCGGCTGCTCCTCCTGCCTCGCCTTCTCTTTCCAGTGAGTGCAGGGTGTGACATTTGTGGGGAGGATCGGATTACACGCTGCGGTGCCATCGCTGACTAATCGGATTCCATCTGCCCTTCCTACTCACTGTCTCTGCCAAACTTTCCCATCCGCAGAGGACGAGGGGCAACCGCAGGAAACCCTCACCCCGCATGGGGATCCTGGCCCCTGGTTTAAGTGGAGCCATATGTTTAATGCATAACACACAACGCTGGCAAAGGAGGGAGGTGATAGAAGTCTTTGGAGCCTGTGTTACACATGCAAATATCGCCCGTGAAAGGCAAGTCTGTCTCCTTTGACACTGCTTGTAATCCTGATGTCATCCTCTTCACTCCCTCTCACACACACACACTGTTTATTTTGTCACGGTGCATCTGAACACAAGACTAAAACCCTGTGGGGCAGCAGAATTTTGCACATTTTCTGAAGCCAAGTCTTCATCCCCACAGAATATGTATGTTTAAATATAGAAAAGGGGAGGCATGACAGAGAGATGAGGGAATTGTGTCTGCTCTTTGTCATCGTAACATAACTGTAGTGGCATCTGTGAGCCTAGAGCAGCTCCAGCTGAAATAACTGGCCAACCCTTCCTGTCTGCTGGGATATCCCAAGCAAACCCATGCCCTGAGCTCTGCTGTTTCTTTGTATTTGCTCCAAGAAAGCTAGAAGCAAATATTGGATCTGTGCAGTGAAAATATTCCATTTGCTCTAGCGTATCTAACTCATCTGCTGCTGAGAATGAGAAGACACCGATAGATGTTAAACTCCATGACTTTTTGTGGATACAAGAAAGTGCATTAACCTATCTGGATCCTGGCATCATCTTTTGGTTCACAAAATGAAGAGCAGCAGCATAAACATCTCCCATTGCTCTGCCTCAAAGTCCAGATCTGTGAGCACCTCCCCAGATAAGGAAGAAGAGCTGAATTTCCACAATCCCCTCAAACCCAAGCTTCTCTGAAGCTGCCAGTGAAAGGATGAACTACTTTGTTCTCTCTGTTGATATCATGTAAAATGTGCTTAGGTTCTCTGGAGATGGAGGCTCCTGTAACAAGGAGATAAGCTGAAGGTAGTGTCGGCTCTGGTGATAGGGACAGGGATGTTTGAGTGCTGGACACAATGCTGAGGCTCTCAGGAAGTCATCAAATGGGCTGATAAGGATATTCCCCATCCAGGCAGAGCAGAGACCCAGTGGTCAGACCTCTATCTTTCCCCTCACATGGGCTCCCTCCTCTCCTTTGTGATAAAAAGCCTTGTGCTTAGACCAAGGGAAATAAAAAGTGCCACATATCCCTGGGGCTCTCCTTCCTCTGGAGGGGACTGTGCCAACTTGGCATTCTTTCCCCTCTTCTCCTCCTTTCCTTCTGAACACCCAGTCTTTTCCTGGTTCCTCCTCTCCCATCCCTGTTCCTCCTGCCTGTGCTTTGCCCCAAGAATCAGCAAAGCCAGGGACATCCTATGTGGGAGCATTGCTGCTCTGTGCACAGGAGATGCCTTAAGGTTTTTTTCTTTTTTCCACTGCAACTTAAAAAAAAAATAATTCTGCTAGCCACTCAATAATTAATGCTTATGAGCACTGATTCAGCATGTCAGGAAGAGAATTTTGCACTCTTATTGTAGTCTTTTGTAATTGAATCTTATGCTGTTATATTAGTGTGGCCCCAGGTGAGTATGCAATAGCTGAGGGGGAAAAAAGGTAAGATAAAGGAATTACAATAGAGCCAAGCTAATGTGAGAACAAGGCAATGTCTTCTGTGCCTCAAGGTGTTAAGTTAATCTCTGATAAGTTATTAACTTATTAATGGGCTGAGAAGGGATGAACTACTTTTCATCCAAAGTCCCAAGTGCTCCTCTTTTTCTTCCACATGCTTCTCCTTGTCAACTAATTCTCCTTCGGTGCTACTCTCCCACTGCCCTGCCTCCCTTCCTCCCCATATCCTGTTTCAGCCGTAATGAAATCTGCTCAGAGGAGCTCCTCTGTGGAGTGATCACATCGTGCTCAATGCCCAGGATGGGGGGACTGCAGGAGAGATTCAGGGACAGAAGTCTGAGAGGATGAAAGCTAAAGAAGTCATTTCAGAAGTTTCTAATTAATCCTCCCTCATCTTGTTGACTAATCACTGATGTGGAAAAGCAAAAAGAGTGGTATTCACATTAAATAAAAGGACTCAGAGTTATGCACCTCCATCCCAGCTCCTAACCCAGGACTGGGTTCACAGTGAGTGTTTCTGCACTCATGACCTGGTGTATGATGCATTATCTGAGGTCAAGGCCTTTGATTCCAGTTTCTCCAAAACCAGAGCAGGAGTTTAAAACTGATGAAATAGGGTGAAATTCCATAAAGCTTGAGGAAAAGCTTCTGTTGAGGAAAGGGGGGGACAGGCCCTGGCTCATTCTTGTGAGATGTGATTTCTCCTCATAGCTGGATTCCCTTTGCCACTGAACTGTCTCAGTCATTCCCTCTTTTAAAGCCACTGTTGTGCTGAAGGGGGGCTTTTCCTCACCATCCCCATTGCAGAGTTCCAGAGCACTGATCAGAAACCACAGCTTGTACCCTCCTCCAAGTCTCTTCTGCCAAGGAGGGGCATCTCCCAGTGGTGCAATGAGGTTGTATTAAGCTGGTGATCACAAGGTTTAAAGCTCCCCTTTAGAGTGATTCAAAAAGGTCCAGGGTTTCTTGCCGGAGCCATTCCTTTCACCTGGCCAAAAATAGAAAGGGAAATAGTTAAAGGGTTCTGGGGGATAAATAGCCATCCCCCTTGGCCCAGAGGAGCAGGCTACAGAGGGTTGGCATGTCAACACCACAGACTTCTGACATCTTGACTGGACCAGAGACTTCCCTGCAACAGCCCACCAGAGTATGACACTGTTTCTCCAGTGTTAGAAACAAACTGTGCTTTCAAACTTCCCTTCCAAGCTCAGACACTGGTGCTGAGGTTGCAGGAAGCAGATAAAAAGGATACTGTTCATTGTAATCTGCAGAAGACGATTAATCTGATAATTCTTCCACATGAAAAATCAATGACCTTTTGGCTGGGGAAAGGCACAGGCCATTGCATGCCTTAGCACAAAGCAGGAGGGGAATAAAAAATAACCAGCAACCAACACCCAAGGGGTCTTCTTTGAATTGGCTGAGGCTTCAGCCCAAATCTTTTTGTTTGCTCAGAGACAGGTTGGCATCTCTGTCTGTGCTGCTGCTGCTGCTGCTCCTGCACGGGGTAGAGAGCTCACCAGAGCATGAAAGAGATTGTGATAAAGATACACTGACTGCCAGCCTCCTGCCTTTGGAAGCAGGCTCCACTTCATATCCAATGACATCTCAAACACCAGCACCAGAGAGGGGGAGGGAGGCAGCTGCTCTTTTTTTGCCCTTTCTGATTTTGATATTATGATTATTATTTGCAATTATTCATTGCTAGGGCAGCTTCTAGGGTATATAAATAGAGGCAAAAGAAGTCCCCTTTCCCCTTTCACTGCTTCAGTGCATGCCACTCTTTCATGCTGCACCCAAGCTGATTGAATTGTTTGGTAGATAAAAGCCTTTGTTGAAGATTCCCCTGCATTCCCACTTTGTGAGCTATTCCCATGCCAGTTCTGCTTTCCAGCAATATCAGCTGTGCATATAAATGTTCAGACTCATCTGGATGAATCCTCTTCTGCCAGCCAGCTGTTTGAAAGCATTCCCTGACACCACATGCCATTTGCTCTGTGGAGGTTGGCTGGCACTGGGACGCTGCTGTCCTGCCAGGATGTGATGTGCTTGTCACCACGATGGGAAAGGGGTAAAACTCTCTCTCCAGGGCTTGCCCACAGTGGGCTAGTTCATCCAAAGGCTCTTGTAGCCTTTGCCAGATGACAGTAGCTTCAAGATGGTTTTCTGTCAGCTGAAGTTCATAATTCATGCCAGCCTCACGGGAGGGGACCATAGGAACCATTACCAAAATACTTCTTGTGTCACGAAAGCAGTTATACTCAGAAAAGCAAGATGTCTTTTGGGCATCCAGCCAGGAAAAAAACAATGACCTACAGATAACCAGGTTAAATCTGCACTGTCCCAGATGCCTCATGAAACCATTGGTATGTCGTTTCACTGGGGTTTAGTTGTCCCTCTGTACATTGGGGGGAGGAATAACAGCATTGTACCACCTCACAAGGACACTGCCAGGATGAATACCCCAGTGACTAAGGTCCTCCAGTGACTAAGGTCCTCACAGCCTCCATCATCAAAGGCCACTGAATGCTCAAGAGAAACAGTTTTGCTCCAACAAGGCAGTATAAGAATAGCCAGGAAAATAAGGTTTTCACGTGCCAAAGAGTAAATTCAGGGAAGGACAAGGGAGACAGTGCATATCCTACCAACCCCAGTAATCCAAATTGTCATTCCCATTCATGTTTATGAAATTTCAAGATCTGCAAGCATTTTGACAAAGACCTAATGCTTGGCCAAATACCCGGGAATCAAAAAGAAATTGTGAAAAACCTCATGGTTATGACCACACCAAAAATACAGGGAAGCAATCCCAGACCACAGGCAATACCTCATTGTCAGATGGAGATAATCATCCAAGCAGACTCCCAAGTGGTGAACTCCAGTGACAAATGGGAGGCAGACCTCCTCATAGACATGGGAACGCAGGCATTCTGTGTGTTTTCTGCATAAAACCATAAATCATCCACAGCATTAAAATGGCTGGAGTGCAGATAAAGGGTCTCTGTGAAGCTGAGCAGGAATCTGAGGCCTCCTTTAAAATGCAGAATTTGGCATCAAGTAGTTAGTGCTTAGCTGATCCACGTGAAGACACTTGCCCAAACTTTCATCTACAAGCAAACCTGATCACACAGCTTTTGGTTAGAAGCTTGATCACGTCTGGCTGGTTCCTCCCAAGAAACCATCTCCTGAAGATGCTAAGCTGGTGTGATGAATGGAGCCTAGCACAGGGGAGTAGTTCAAACACAGGTTTGATTTTCCTTGCTTATCAATACCTGTTGCTAGGCAGGGGAAATGTCACTTATCCCCTCCATGCCACCTGCGTTTGATCATGCACAAAACAAAGAGTATGACTAATTTGTAACTCCCCCGAAGAGAGAAGTGGAAGTCACTGCACTTGTACTGTTTCCCATGTCCCTTAACCTGCACTTATATCGCCTTTTGTGCCCCCAGAATTATTGCCCTCTGATACAGCATTATCCCATGTTGACTTGTTGTCATATTCATGGCAGCATTACATTCCCTGGGGAAAAAAGGCCCCTGGCAGTACTGCTTTGAGAGACCCTTTATTATATTGATGCCAACAGAGATTGCCTCTTTGATAAATGAGCATGTACCTATGAATAAATACAGGAGTACCTTTTATATGTATTGTATATCTGCAGTGACAGCGTGGAGGTTTGTGCAGGCGTGTGCTTTTAATATGCATGGAGGACACAAGGAAGGAGAAATTGGCAACCGTGGGTTGCTGCCTATATATTCCAGTGACAAGCGGAGGATCCCAGACTGTCATCTAGACAAGATGTTTCCATTGCATCCCTCTTTTGAAGCAGCTGAGAGATACTCACTCTGCACGCCGATTGCGTAGGATACTGTTTGGTTGCAACAGGATCTCTCTCTGTGAACTTGCAAGCTCAGCAATGCTGGCCTGTCTTCCAGTCTCTCTTGAGGCAAGAAAGTGAAGGGAGATGAAGCTATACATGTATTCCCAAACTGGCACAATGAAGCAATTGCATATGAAAAGTATTGTCCTCCTGGGAGGTCTTCCTGGAGGTACTGAGTGCAGGATTGTCGCTGGAATGCTTTGGCACAACAGTGATTGGGAAGAAACAGATCCGAAATGGTTCAAGGAGCAACACAAGACTCCAGAGCCCATTTTGGTTACCCAAAACTCCCAATGAACGGCACCACTTCTTCTACAACCCTGGGCCTGAGAGCCCACACCGACCCACATTCCAGGCAGAAGTCTCTATGTGCTCCCCTGGGTAGAGAGCAGAGCAGGAGAAGACCACCAGACAGAAGTGATGCCCAGCAAGAAGTCAATGCAAGGATAGAGAACATCACTTCACTGAGGAGCTCAAGTGGTAAAGCTTTCCCCTGAGTGCTCAGCTGAGGCATACCAGGGAGCTGACCAAATTAGACTTCATCCTCTAAGCCAGCTCTGTAAGAGGGGAATTGGGAGGGAAGGGAGAGAGCACCTTAGCCATTCTTATACCTCCCCAAAATGAGCTCACTGTCCCTAGAGGAGGGAATAGCAGCCTGCCCCTTGCCAGTCATCTCCCTACCTGGCACCTTGCCTCTTCCTGGGAAGCAAAGGAGACACATTTCCCAGTTCCTGCTGACCCTGCCTGAGCAGCTCCTTGCTTTATTCTCTGAAAAGTTAAGAAGTTGTCTTGAATACCATAACGTCAAGGTGCTGGTTACCAAGGGAACAGGCCAGGAGAAGGTTGAACTTTTCTGGGTATTTTTTTCTGCTTTATCTTGGCTGAAAGTTTTTCCAGATGAATTAGATGGGTGTCTTTCCATCCTGGAGAAATAAAGCCACCATCTGCTTACAAAAAGACTAGTAAGAGCCAAAAGGGGTAGCTCAGATTTCCCACAACTGCACACTACATTCTGAGGGAGTTACCCTCAAAATCACCTGTAATGGGAAAACCCAGCAGTTGTGATTCCAATCCAGGGACATAACTAGGAGAGCCCTGCAGTGATGAGTTTAAAACTGGAGTTGCTTGGAGGTCACAGTAGAAATATAGAGTAAAAATATCTCCAGAGCATAAAATAGAAAACTGAACTAGCAACTTGCCTGAAGTAAATCAGCAAGGCCCTCGGAGCACTTGCATTTCCATGGAGCTATGTCGCTCTCACCAAGACAAAATTCAGCTCTCCAGGAAAGATGATGAAGCTGAGGTCTAAACATAAGGCCTCCCACACCACATCATCATCCAACCATGAAGTTGCAGGGATGTGGAATGACTTCTGCTGTAATAAGATGTCACAGTTGTGAAATTAAAATTAGTTAGCTAACCAAAAGCAGAGCCTGAGGCTGGGCTTCACCTGCCAGTTACTCAGCATGATTCCTCCTGGCCACAGAGGACTGGACCTCTGCTCTTTTAGGAGGCTGGTTATCCAGTGACCAGGTTCATTTTTCACATTGCACATGGCAACTATTGTGCTACAGCTACTGGTCATATCTTTGATTTGCAGTGCTGCTGTTACCCTCAACAGCCTGCCTGAGTTAAGTGAGATACAGGAACCAAGCTATGGCCATTTTAAGCTCATGGTGTTGAATACCAGCTACCGCCAGTTTTTCTCCTCTAAGAGCCCTGCCAAGCAGCCTTGCCTTCTGCACTTCAGTTTGGATCTCTGTCAAAGTCTTTCACCAGGAAAAACACTTTTGCTAATGAAAACCTATAGCTTTGCTGGCCCCAGTTGTGAGTGCTGCTAATGGAGGGTCTCAGGAGACCCCATTTTTGTACAGCAGAGCCACTTGACATTAGTCAATATTAGTTGCCCTTCCAGTCCCTGACAGGGATAGGCAAAAAAACTCTTCCTACTGCAAGGAAAGAGCTGGCTCTTCTAAACAACTAAATGTCAAGGCAGGTCAGCCAGGGTGTAATCAGCTCTCATGGCATAGCCTTGAGCTGCAAAGCTTTGTACCAGTGGCCAAGCAGACTACTGCTGGGAATGAAACTCTTTACCAGCTCAAAAAGGAAATCAAAACTCTCACCTCCAGCTTGGCCTACACGAAAGAAAACCCAGCTAATCAGGCTGATCAATCAATGACATGATTTTGAAAGAACAGGTTTTGATTTGCAGACAAATATCTGTTCCCAGCACTGAGGTGCATGTGGTTTTTGCCGAAACAAATGTTCTAGTGCTGAGTTGCTGGGACTGAGGGCTTTTCTCTACCCTTTCCCAAAGAAAATGTCAGAGCAAGTGGCCTTCATAATCTGTTCATGTGCAGCCTTCACACTCCACGTGTGTGTGTGTGGCACAGGGAGCTGAGCAGTGGGAGCTGCCAGTGCAGGGGGCCCTGAGCATAGCTCTCACCAGCACACATTCATCAGGCACTGGACAGGCACATTTTCAGCTGATTTATTGATATTTAATATTTAAATACCAGTTGATCATTTAGCCCCGGTGAGTAGCTGTTCAATAAGAGCTGAGAGGAGCCATCTCCTTATCAGCCCACCCAGCCTCCTTCATCACTTAATGCCAAGTGCAGAGACCTTTCCTTGCTCCCTGGGCTTGCTGGGGGGCTGTGCCACACTCAGCTCAGCTCCTCCAGCCCTTGCTGCCCTTCCCACCCATCCACCCTGCTTTGCCCATGTCAGAGGCCTCTTAGGATTCACAGTATCAGGACCCAGCAAAGAGATTCATTTGAGAGATCTCCTAAATGGGACTGACAAAGCTCTGTTCCCCTCCCATCATCCTGTGGGGCAAACAACCTCTCCCCAGCTAGTGTCCGTATCTGTTTCTCAGTGTCATTTTTTGCTGTGCAGCTCTTTAGCCTTATGCATCTGACTTAAAACTGCCCTTTCTTAGCAAGCAAGGATCCTGCCTGGCATCTAACAAACTGCATCAGTGACCTTGCAATAATAATTTGCTATCCTGACACATGCATCTGGAGCACAGGGGACCTTGTCCGCTTAAAAATCACCACCACACTTCGGGGACTCTGCATCCAGCAGTACCTGAGATGACTGAAACAGGAAGAGCTTTTGAAAACCGATTTGCTCTCCTCTCTTTCTGCCTCTTTGTTTGCATTTTCCATTTCTCTCAGCGTGGGGGATGAGGCTCGGTGTTCAACTCATGTTTATCAGTGCTTGGCTCTCCGATTGTCACTTTACAGCCCTGTCTGCGGGCCCTGCAGGTGGCACTTGCTTCCCCCTAAAGAAATAGCACCCCCACCATTTTTCTTCCAACTCCTGTCCAAAAAATAAATAGTACAAGAATGTTTCTGATGGTGTCAGGCTTCATAATAGTTCATTCATTTCAACCCTAAATTTGGGACTGAATTTGAGCTGGCAGTAGCTCTTTAATATACAGGACCTGTCTTATTACATCTCCGTCTAATGCATATTTGGGAGCTTTCCCTGAAAGCTCTTGTATAAAGGAGTATTATGACATCAGGAAGTCTAAAAGTACCTGAACTGCAGATGTGATAAATTCAGCAGGATGATACGTGCCTGGAATTTGTACTTGCCTTTTTCCATTGGCAAATGGCCGCCTGGGCTCCATCCCCCGGGATAGCTGTAGAGAACAGCCAGTTTGATGAGCCTAACCAGCCATTGGATGTCACTTTGGCTCCACACTAATTCAAGGGAAACAGCATTTATCTGGCAGCCAGGCAGCCAGCTCTTCAGCAGCTGAGAGTTTAATTATCAAAGGTTCAGGCGAATCTTGCTCTTGCTATCTCCAACCAGCTGCTGCAGAAAAAGAGACCTTCTGGCCCCATCCAGAAGTTTGCGAAGCTCTTGCAAGTTCCCTTTTGCTGCTAAAATGAGTCCCAGCCCATTTGCCCTTTCCTGTGAAAGCTCTGGGCTTGGTGCCACCAGAAAAAGGAGAGAGTGAAAATCATACAGTGGGGAAGGGCTCCAGGTGAACGGGGCTGAGCAAGCAGCAGTCAGGAACGGGAGCACTGGGCAGACTCCAGCTGGTGCCTTGATCCAGCCGTGGGGGCTCACTCTGATAGATGGATATGGGCACAGCTTCTTCAAACTGCAGGATGTTGTTCTTTCACAGCCTCATTCTGCAGGAGCAGTGTGGAGCCACTGTCTGGCTTGCATTCAGTCCAGACAAACTGTGTTTCTGCTGGTGCATCTCAGCCTGAGCGGTCGCAAAGCAAAAAGCAAGGGCTACACCTGCCCCATCCCACCCTTTGGCAATCCAGAGGGAAGGGAGGGGATAGAATGGTGCAGAGAAAGCAAGATGAAGGCAAAACAAGAAAAGAACAGTCTCTGCAAAGACAGGTGTTTGCACAGCATTTCTGCAGGAGTAAAGGCCAGAAGGTGCATCAGGAAAATAGGGGGGCAAAAGGTGGCCTCAAATGAAGCTACCTTTTCCCTCAAGAGACCAACATGTAAGGAATGTAGAAGAGGTGCTGGGATCATGAGGGATGTCCTGCTCCACTCTTCACTCACCTTGTCCCAGTGACATGGTTCCCCCACATCTGGGTTCAGCTATCCCTGGAATCCTCCCCCAGCCTTGCTATCAACCACACCACAAAACCAAAAGCTGTTGGTACTCTCCCAGGTTCTGCTCAATATCCAGCTCTAAGTGAGACACTCAAGACCAGAATGCAGTGCCATTTCCAATAGATCCTTTGCACTTCTGTGGCAGGGATGTCCCTGCCCTTTCAGTCCTGCAGTGGCTGGTTAATAATGGGACCACTTAAGTGCCTATCAGGAGAGTTTGTAACTAATGTGCTAGTGATGCACCTGCTTTTCCTTATTCTCAGGCTCTCTGCAGACACAATCAGACACAATTGGCCATTCTCAAGGCACATTTATCTTTTCAATATGAAGGCAAGAGACTCAATTATCTTTTTCAAAAGTAAGCTAAGATTCTGGCGAGCAAATTAGTTATCCTCCCCATTCTTCTTCAAAATGCCATCAGGAACCATCATAAGCAAATACTATCAATCACCATCTGTTTTGCCCAGTCTGCCTGAGCTATCAGTAAGGATCCACATAGGGAAATACATTGTCTCCACTCCCCATCCGAGAAAAGTCTCTCCAAAGATTGGGAATAATTTTTGTAGTTGAGACTCCAGGCTAGATGCAATAGAACTAGAGACTCGGGGAACGTGTGAACCTGAAGGAGATGGAAGGAGCAGGAAGCCATAAATATCTATTACTCCTTGGATACATAGGGCCCTCCCTGCCCCTTTCCCACCAACACAAATTTGGAAGCCACCCAGCCAACTGCTTCAGGTGGAAGAGAAACACACTCTGGTGGCAAGTGCCTGCTAGAAATTTGATCTTGGGCTCCCCCTTGTAGTCCAGAAGCACTGGCTCTAGGGGCAAGTTGCCTTGGGTGTCTCATTTTTCCATCCTGCATGAACAAAAGTGTTTATTTAACACCATCTCTCCAGGGTTTCCCCAGCTCCCTGGTCTCCAGACCTGTCAGTTTACTTACAGCATCACCAACTGCAAACTGATTAGTCCAGTCCCCCTTCTCTTCTCCCCCATGGTTAACACTTTTATTAACAGCAAGGGAGTGATAATGGGGAAAGATGATCAAAGCTGCTGGTATTAACGCAGGGGATTAGCAGTATTTATATTCCTGATCAGTGCAGTCTCAGTGTGGAGAGGGAGCAGCCACAAATCAGCCTTTTCCGACTGAGAGTTGCAGCAGTGCCACTACCTAAATAGCTGCTGGCTAATGAGTCCTTTGCAGCTGGCTGAGGGAACAGCTCGCTCACTTGGCTACCTCCCTCGCAACATAATGTGGCCAGGCTTTCATCCACAGCGACATGCAGGTACCTGATCTTGGATTTCAAACTGCTCTTGAGGTCTTGGGGAAAAGAAAGGTCCACTGTTGAGCTCAAGCCAGCTGGTGCTGAGCAAGCAACTGAACTGCTGTGGTCAGTTCACAGTGGGATTGCATCATTATCACAGGGAGGAAAAACACAACTTACATCCTGGTCTGGGACTTTGTGGGAAGTTTAGTGAGCACCACACTGGGGGAGGGAGGGAAGCCAAAAAAAAAAAAAAAGAAGAATCTATGCCAGGTTTCACATGGAGGGCAGGAGACTGAAGTGTTCTGCAATCAACCGAGGAGAACACATGTGGTGTTGTATATTGATTCCACTGATACTTCAGTGGACACTCAGTGGCAGGCAGGGATGCAGGGACAGTCAAGGTTGATGGCCACCACCAGCAAATCAGGGTGAAGAGGTTTCACCTGGAAGGGACTGAAGATCAATGCAATGGGCAAAGAGCAAACAGAGGATACTGGGATCAGGGGGACAGGTGAGAAACACCTTTGGGGATACAGAATACACTTCTTATGGAAGAATGAGGACACAAGGAAGCTGTCCACTCCTCTACTGCCTCCCCTGAAGAGACTTTCAGGGGTTCCATGACCCTCATCCTCAGAATGCCCACAGAAAGGCCCCATTGCAGCACCCCCTTCCAACCACAGAGCAATATATGAACACTCAAAAATGACCTGAGGAACCAAGACAACTCCTTTCCAAACCATCCAGTCTGTGTAAGCTGCTCACACTTCAATATTAAGCCACAGACATTCATCTAAGACCAGGGGATTCTTAAAAATAAATCTTTAAAAAGGGCAGGAGAACAGAAGTCTTGCCCACCAGGTTTGGGCAGATTTTGTTGTCAGCCTAGCAAGAAAAGTGCAGCCTGGGTTTGATTTATAGGTTTGAACACTTCCATCTGGGCCACAAGGTGCTTCCTTAGGAGAACTAGCTGGAGACTGAATGGGAGCTCTTCTTAATTATTACCATTAGGAAATAAGGATCTTAAAAATACTATTTGGTTGCATAGAATTTAGGGTCATTAATACCTTCGTGACCTTCTAGAGTTATCTTTGACTATCTGTACAAGCATTTCTTCCCCCCAGCCCTAGCCTGTTGTTCATCACTTTCTGTCTCTCCTCTATGCAGTGCAATAATGTCATAAGGGTTTATTTATATCATCATAATTGGTTGCTGTGGAGACAATCATTATGTCACAAGTATAGGCCAGGGAGTTCTGGCTGAAGAACAAATTACAAATGGGCCATGGAGGTGAGCCCTGATGTTTTAGTGCACACTCCCATCCTCCTGCTCACAGCAGGGACCATCTGCATCAATACACAAGCCCAACTCCACTTGCAGATGTTGGTCCCACATGTGGCCATGTATAAACACAACCAGGCTTGCTCTGGCAAAATCTCAGAGCAGTTTTTATCCACATAACAGGCAGTGACAACTGAGGGGAGAGGAGACACAGTCATGAACTACAGGAGAAAGTTGGAGTCCATTAGGGCAAGGCAGAGGCCAACAGGGATGCTCCTAAGCCTCTCCCACTCCACCCATTCCTGAGCCACTCCACACACACAAGCCCAGCAAAAATGAATCTGAAGGGGTAGCAAAAGCCCGGTGTGACCCATGGCGACTAATGAACACTTCACATAAGCCCATTACTGTTACTCACTCATCAAAGCTGTTGTGGATTATCCCACTGTCTCAACCTTGTAGCACAGCTCAACCAAGATCAAATTTTCTGGAGAAAACCCTTTTTTTCCCCACAGGCTGCCTCCAAGGTCATGACACCTAGTACGGTGTAACAACAGACTGTCATATAAGATGATGTGGACTTCTCACACACTCCATCTCCAGGATGTGTTTGTCAGCAGGTCATGGTCTGCTTGGTCTTGTGTATAATCAGAAGGAGCAAGGAAGAGATGAAGGCAAGTGTTTTCTCTGTGTGTCTGCATCCATCCAAGGTCAGCAAAACCGCTCACAGAGTGCCCTCCTCGCCAGATCTGATTGAAGGTGAATGTAGAAAAGCTGATTGGCATTAGTGGGCTCTGGATAAATGGAGCTGTTCACCTCAGGATCGTGAGTTCAGAGGAAGGTCAGTTCACTGTTGACCACTATTCATTAGCCTCTGGCAGCGATTCAACCTCGGTGAAATAAGGAGCCAGTCTTGGCTTGGGTCCCAGTGGAATGAGAGTCCGTGTCACTGCAGTTGCTGTCCTTGCTGGACTCTTGGCTGGCCCCACAGGGAAATAACAAAGCAGTTCAGAGAGCCCATCCTCACAGCTTAGCACCTTCCCGGGGGATCACCCTGGAGGAACGCGCGGGAGTTTCTGCTGTCTCAGTGTTGGTAGGTGCAGATGGAACTGCTGAGCTCCAGCTCCGGCTGGTGGGTGAAGACCAGATGCTGCCACCAAAGAATTACAGCAGGGAAAAGCTCGAACTGAAATGGAGGAGGTGGGAGAAAGGTTGAAATCTCCTGTGGAAGAAGTCAAGAGAAAGGTAAATAGAATGACTGCAGAGCAACTCGCATGTGAGGACAGGAGGTGGAAAGCGAGGTTAGAGATTCATGTGAGGACCCTGCTCTGCTCCATTGCTGTTGCACACCTTTAGTATTGAGGGGGAAGGAGAAAAGCCTTTTCCCACCCTCCTATCCCCCTTTGCCCCATGCCCAAAGCCTATGCAGGATCTGCAGCAGCAGAGCAGCCCTATAGCCCACTCCTGTGGGTTCCTACAGTGCTGGGCCACGTGAGACTCTGAGAAAAGAGGGAAAGACCAGCCACATGAACCATCCAGGTGGCCTGTGGGACTTAAATTGAGCATTCTGGTACATACTAAAATAAATGCAATAAACCAGGTCAGTATCCCTTGCGTGAAATTCACTTATTGTTTTAAATCATCATTATCACCATCATAATTAAAATCAAGCAACAGCTTAAAGAAACTAATGAATATTTTTATACGTGAACTTATCAGGGGAAGGGGAAAAAAAAACCATAAAGTGAAAATGTGCCTGTATTGCTAATAAATATTATTGGAGGGACTCCCAGCTTTTCACATTACCACAGTGTGATATGACAGCCTATAATGGATTACTCAACTGCCCGAAGCCATTGTAGGAATAAATCCCTTTTAATATTCATGTGAGGTCTTTGAGAAAATAGATGTAAGCAGTTAATACTTTTCTATAGACAAAACAATGCAGTTTATCAAAACAAAACGTGTGCTTGAAAACAAAAATCACAAAGCTCCTGGACTCATTCTTTTTTTTGCAAATCAGAAAAAACAGGACCCAAAAAAAAGACTATATGGGGAGTGATGGTGCACAGAAAGCAACATGGGACGGGACAGGATATTAGCAAGGGTCAGTAGAAAGGGGGAAAAGGCATAAGAAAATTAGCATTTTGTGAATCCTGCATAAGCAGAGCACCAAATCAAGGTGCTGTGCGAGGAAGGTGTTGGTTGACAGTGGGCTTCTGGTTGCCCTGTAAATCTCTCATTGGGAGGCAGTATATGGGTGGCAGAGGAAGATCAGGCACTTCCCAGGAAGGAGACACAGTGCTCTATGAGGTGTAAGGATGCCGCTAGGTCATGCCAGGGCTTAGCCATGTTTATAGGACAGTAAAGGATACAGTAAAATTGTTGAACAGCAAAACCTGCCCAGGGCCAGCTGAGAGCTGCTCCCTCACAGCCCTTTGCTCCATCTTCCCGTTTTTCCTTTTGCAGCTGATCTATAAAACTTACCTGTTTTTTAATCTCTGGCTTGTTTGGGGTTTTCTTTCTCCCTTTACACTGCAGAACAAAAGCAGCAGCAGTGTAGAGGAGCATTTGTGAGTTTTTGTGTGGTCAGGAGTGAGAGAACTGGAGCATAACCCCTCCTGCCCCAGCTGTTTGTGCTTGGAGGGAAAACCAGACAGCAAAACCCTCTCAGGGATTGGAGGGAATGGCTGCAGCCCCTCAGGATGAGGGGGCAAAAATGAGAGACTTGATCTTACAGAATTGGATGCAGCTGAGATGTGAACCCAACTTTTATTTGGCTGCTATGGTCTGTGGCTATAAATGGCTGTAGATGCATGTGAAACTGTGAGGGAGAGAGAGGTAGAAGCTCTTCAGTTCCCCTCCTGCTGTGAGATCTAGGCAGCAAAGACAAGTTTAAACTGAAGCATCAAGAATAAATAAGGCCCCCCTGGGACTCGTGGCTTTGATATCTGAGGCTGCCTAGTGGGTGAAAGAGTTGACTCACAGATGCTTTCTGCTCACCCATGTTCTGAGAGAGCCTTTGCTCCTGGTATAACCACAGCAAAAGCAGCTCGGGGTGTGTCTTAGATTGGGGTAGGCAATGTCCAGACTGAAGGAGACACCACGTTCTTGAACCAAATTCAGCTCAAAATGTAGCCCAATAGAGCAACACTGCTCTGAACACTGCAGGCCTTGGTAAAAGCTGTGAGTCTGCAAAGACCCAAAGGGTGCTTAATTTGACCTTCTTGCCAAATGCCACTGGCTTTCATGGACCTACTTGAAGGAATTCAGGATGGCACATGTTGAACTAACTGCAGCACCCTGAGATGCTCCCATGCTTCAAAATGTTTGGGGAAGGGACAATATTCTTTAAGATATCCAGTTTTACAACAGTAATTCCAATCATCAAGACAGGAAAAAAAGATCCATGAACTTACCATGTTAGCATCTCAGACCTATCCATTCAACTTGCTCAGATTTTATTCTCATGTTCATTTTTCATGGAACAGTGGCGTTCCCCATCTGGACAGAGTTTCAGCTAGGTAACCATTTATGTTGCCAGCAGTGTTGGAAAGATTCTGTAATTAGAAATATTCCAGGAATGCTTGTAGAGACAACATTTTTCCTACATCCCTTTATTAATTTATTTGTAACAGTAATCTTGTCACTGTAAACACCAGGAATATCCCTTTAAATGCCAGGTAGTCTTATAGGCTATATTGGGTGACATGAAAGTGGGCCAGTTTTATAGGTCATATTTTTCTTTGAAATGGAATAGGTCCAGGAGACAATTGGGAACCAGAATGGGGAGAATTCCTCCCACCCACCTCTTTCCAGCAGAGCAGAGGTGTGTCTTGCTACGAAAGGGAAAGAAAAAGTTTCATCTTCTAATTGTTGTATTGAGTAGCTCATTGACTGCACTTTCTGTTCAATACCTTTTTTACCACTCAGATTGTCTAATCAAAGGCTTTTTCCTTCCTTAGTTTAGCTTTGCAGCCTCTAGCATTGATCCAAAATCAGAAACGAATGAGAGAAACAGGCTCTGGGAAAAGAGAACACAATTAACACTCGAGAAGCTTCATTTTTTGGGGTGCCTTTAAACATCTTGCACCTCTCAGTCTATTCTCCCATTCTTTTATTTTCCCTTTTGTGTTCAGGAGGTTTCTTTAAGGAAAGCCTTTATCGGCAGCTCAGGGAGAAGATTAAAGCACCCGTCACCGAGAAACAGGTTACTTTTTGTGTCCAAGTTCTTAATCCACTTTATTAAAATGTTCCAAATCTTCCTTCAAGAGGAGAGATCAGAAGGACATTTCCCTGTCACCCCTGGCATGCCTTCCTTCCGGATACTTGTGCTTCATTAGAAGCTGAAAAAAAAAAAACAAAGTCAAGGCAAGGAAAAGAAGAAAGAACAAGACTGCAGTGACTGGTTAATATGGGATGTGGAGCTTTCTACTTCATGGTCACTGGTACTGCTCTGGCCCCAGGCTGGAAGCAATTGAAAGCTTTTCCCATCTGAAAGACACTTGTGTGAACTGACTCAGAGATCCTGACTATTTTACCTTTGAGGTTCAAAGAGGAGAGCTTTTCAGTGAACACAGCCGAACACCCATCCAACCTGATGCCCCATTGCTGACAGTAGCAAGAAAAGAGCATGGAAAGGGTGAGGTTATTGAGTCTGCTTTGCTGTGTACTCCATCTGCCCCCCCAGATCTCAGGCCTGGTATTGCCAACCTGAAATAATGGCTCTCTGTGGTTAATAAACCATCACGTATTTTCCATGTCATTGTCTAATCTTTTTTTCTGCATGTTCATAACCTTTCTCTGCACTATCATGGGCCTTCCAGAGGAAGGCTGAAGGACAGCAACACAAGCTGCTGTCTGGATGCCTGATCTCTAGGAGTGCCCAGTGAGCCATTTTCTGTGAGGTTTAGCTTGAAGGCTTTCATACTAAGACCCCTGGAAACAAAGCATGTGATTCCTCTGGGCAGCCTCGGCAGATGTCTTGGGGGAAACAAGCCTTGATCCAAACCCTGGATCTGCCACCAACTCCTCCCCTCGAGATGCTTCATCCTAAACCTCCATTCCCCTCAGGATTCTCACATTGGATTTTCATAATCTGTCTGCCCTGATCCAGGGATATGGCCACAACGCAGTGCATGCAATCGGTAAAACACACCATCTCCAATAGTGGAAAACTAACATAAGGATAGGACAGAAACTGCTCCAAGTAGCCACAATGGAGGTCTAATGAGGTAGATACTGAGATGGCTTTTCCATGTACCCTCTCTTAGATTTAAAAGGCCACTTCCTTTGCATAAGTAGCTGCTGTTTTGTAAAGCAAGTGTATATGATGCAGACACTCCTCATGCTTCCTCAGGGTACAATTATTTTCTTATCTGTCTTGTACTGCTGTTTCTCTTCAGCTGAAGTAAGTTCTCCAGTATGAGACTGTGGGGTTAATCTTTTGAGCAGAGAAAGTGCAAAAGGGGTGGAAAAAAGCGTGGCAGCCTAAGAGAGCAAAGAGCAAGGAGGTGACATCTTGGCAGGCAGAGACAAAGCGTGAGGTGTCCCTGAAAGACGACAGTCACATTCCCCCCAGTGCTGACTCATAAAATGTCAGGTTCATTAAAGGTGAAATACACACAAACTACAGCTTGAGCAGTTTCATACTCAGCAAAGCACCTATGCAATTGGCTTTTCCCCTGCATCTTGACTCTTCTAAGTCACGAGTATCAAAGTAATTTGATAATAAAATATGTCATACTGTTAATAAAACCAAAGTTGAAGGCTACATTTTATTTATTATTCAAATTACAGTAGCTCTTTGAAGCTTTGGCTCCAATGCAGCCCTGGTTAGGACTTGAGAGGCAAGTTCCTTCTGCTCCCACCCCAGCAACTGCCACATCACAGGGGGAGGTTTCCAGAGGGCTGCAGAGGTGTGGGACCCTGTTGATTCACCTGCATTCCTGACTGCCTTCAACATGCCTTTGCAGAATCTCCCCTTCAGCCAAGATGACTGGCTAACCCTGCAGGAGAGGGAGCCCAGATTGCTTGCAACAGGCTCCAGCCACTCAGTGTCACTGCTGTGCCTTAGTCACAAATCATCGCTTTTCTGCTTTTATAGCAGGCACAGTGCTGTGTTTTGTACCCACTGACACTCCTGTTCCAGGTGTGGCACAGTACAGCAGTCTAGCCTGCAGCTATCATGGTGTCCCATGTTTATCTAGTCCCTCCTGATGGCCTCCACAGCATATTTGCTCTATTTTCAAAGTCTGTTTTCGAGCCGCTTTGAATTCCCTTTGTGCTCAGAGATCTGCCTCGCTCCTCGAGCTCCGCGCACCCTCGCCGGCAAGGTTTTAAAAGCAAGGCCGTAGCTGGAAGTTGTCATTGATACGTGATGCAGAACAAAATCCAGCTCGCTCGAATGCAGCTAGATTGGCTCAGCAGGGCTGACAATGGATGCACTGGGTCTTATCAGTGGAGAGAGCAGATACAACACGGGAGCAGCAGGCAGGGAGCAGATAGTAGCTCTGCGAGAGCGGACGGACGGGCTGGCGATAGTGCAGGGCAGGGAGAGGTATTATTTTTTTCCCCTGGCCATTTTTGAGGCTTTTGTTTTAAAGCTGGCACCTTTCTGACCACAGCCAAGGCATTAATAGGGAAAAGGAGCAAAAGTGACGGACAACCCGACAGAGCAGTGCTGTGATGAAAGGTCTCAGCGGGGCGCGTTTGTCCAAATGAGCCACTGCCTCCCTGTGCGATTTATTCCTTGCTCCAAATGCATTTGTTGGAGTTAACGACAAGTTGGTGGCATTTCTGCAATTAATCCTATCAAAGGGAGGTGATTTTACACGGAGCTGGTCCCGTATTTCCTACCCTGTGTTTTTGTTTATGAGGAGAGGGGCTGCCAGCTGTCTCCCAAGTCAGGGCACTAGAGTTCATGGAAAGTAACAGTGGGTTATTAACCAAGTGTCTTCTCCTGACATCTGAAAGCAGCACAGCTAAAAAATACAACCTCAGATTGTCCTAACAAGCAATCTCCAAACTGTAAATATGCAACAGTGAGAGAAAGTATTTCTTCACCAGTGAAACACTTTAATGAGTGGATGGCTCAGCAAATCTTTTATGCAGCTGCTTTCCTTGCTGCAGATACTGAGATTTATGGTAGGAAGGGAGGGGAGTAACAAACAACCAGGGAAGTGCAGTCCCTGTATGCTTGGATTCCACCTCATGCTCCTGTTTGGCTGATCTGATCCCTCTGCAACTCTCCTTGGATAAACCATTAACAATCCCATTCACTAGGGTCTTGGAACCAGGAACGGAAGTAGCTCCCAGTGCCAGAAATCATGACTTGGCTAAGCAAGAAGGAACAATCCATCCTTCCAATGAGGGTACTGATGACATATACCCAAAGTCTTTAAGTACCGAGTGCTCTTTGAATACTGATGGCCTCTTTTGGAGGGAGAGAAGCAAAGGAGAGAGAGAGATTATATAGTTTTTCAATTCTGAGAATCTTTTCCATATTCCTTTCCAATGGATGGGTTTCTAAGCTCTTTATCCTTCTGTCTAATTAATGACATTCCTAATGAATACTAGTCCCAAAACCAAAATCACAATACCTGGAGGAATGGGATCTAAAAGAAACAGTCTTCCTTCCTGCCGGTGGCGGACTAAGAGGCAAAAGAATAACCCCAACATGCATTTTTAGAAGGTCCTTCCTAATGATTGCAATCTCCAACAGCAAAGCTTTTTTGCAAAACAGGATCCATAGAAATGAAATTAGTGGCGGGGGGGAGGGAACACAACTACAAAAACAAACTGTACAATCCAGTACATTCTAAACTGATTCACAAGCCCTCTGAGCTGGTCCTTGAGCCACTCTTCCTGTCATGAAGAAATTTTCACTGCTCCTGGACCTGAGCTCCCAGCTGGAGGAGAAAGCTTACACCCTGACTGACCCTTTGGCAGCAATGTATCATCTGAGGAATCTGCTGTATCAGTGACAGTGTGGAGCACTTTTTGCTCTGACACCGCATCTCATTTTGATCAATTTAATAGTCATAAATCCGGTAACAGTCATCTTCTGATTTGAAAAGAAAAAAAAAAGTCTCTAAAAACTGTTATTTTTACAGCACCTTGATGTTGCAAACTGAGCCATTCAGTCTGTTAGTTGCTGGGAAAAGGCTTATCCAAGATCATCTCCAAAAGCACTTTCTCATTGATACTTGTTCGTGAAGGCTCTGAAGAGAGACCAGTCAGACATGGAGACTTGAAGAAAGCTCCTGAAGGAATGTGAAGGTCTTGCTGTTGAGGACACACAGATGAACACATCAGCAGAATACATAAGATGCTTTGCACTTTTCTTATTTATCCAAAAAGCTATTTTTGTTTATTAAAACCTAGTTACTAGCTGCATCTTGCCAATAACCTGGAGTGCTTGCTTGGTTAATTTAAGCAAGCAGAGCTTTGACAAAGTAATTTTACCATCCTCAGGGATCTGCCAGCTTATGCCGGTCTTCACTATTTCAGATGAAATTGAGTTAATTTTCACTGAAATTGCTTCTTAGAATACAAACACATTCCCCATCATTGCAAGCTTATGCCTCTGCAGCTCTATTATTCTTTAATTTACACACCCCAGCAGCAAGGGATTAATGCCTGAGACATACAAAAGGCTACAGTGTGGAGAGGAGAAGGGAAGGGGAGATAGAGAGTGAGCTCTGCAGGGAATAGGTAATGGTGTTTCAGTTTTATAGTCAAAACATTTAAAATTTGGCATTAGTACGGAGTCAACTCTTGTCCTTTTGCTCTGGAAACACATCGTCCAAAGTCTCAAGGCAGAAAACATCTCAGATGCTCAGCCAGGCCAGGGGCGATGGCAGGTCCCTGCAAGATTGCCAGGCTGAGAGGGCAATCCCTGGGATATTATAAACAGCTCCTCATCAGGAACTGATTGCAGGCAGTCAAGGCAATGCAGAGCAAAACTGCACAGGAAGGCCAGGCTTTGCCTTTCCATCTTCCACAACGCTCTTGCTTCAAACAGGAGTTCCCCCACCCACACCCCCTCACCCCCCACCGTGAAAATGCTGCTGCCAAGGCTCTGGGGATGCCTTCAAATGCTCAGAAATTAAAATCACGGATTCTCATAACCATCCAGACAAAAAACATATCTAGTGCCAAAGCACCTGCAAATGGTTGGAAAAGGGGGATTCCACTATCTAGCTTTTCCAGAGAGAACTGTCAGAAATGCCAAGTTCAGCAGTCCCTGTAAAGTCTCCAGTGAGATTTTAAAGTAGCTCCGTTTTAAGCTAGTCCTGGCTGATGATTGATCAGAATAGCAATTATGCTTCGTTTTAATGTTATCACTTCAATTTTGCTTCCTTAATTAAATAGCTAACCATTTATTCTTTTAATATATACACCTCTGAGGTATATACAGGTTATTGGATAAAATCTGGCAATCCTGTATCATGTATTGGTATACACACAGCAATGCCATAATGGGATGTTTAAATTCCTTATCTTCCTTTGAAGGGCTGCTCTTCCTTCCCCTTCCCCAGCTACCACCAGTGCTGCATCAGTGCCACAGCGCATCCCAAGATCCCACTCCACTGTCCACACATCCTACTTCCACACAAACATGTTAATGCTTTCTCCTTCCCACTCTCTGCTCAGAAGCAGCTCTCTGTCAGCCTGCGCTAGTATTCTGCCTTCAAATCCTTTCCTGTTTCCTCCTTCACTGTGACACCTATCAAATCTGGAACCACAAGGAAGTCGCTGTTGTGGTGGGCTGCTGCATCTTACACTAATTTGTCTCGTTGTCTAACATCCAGCTCTTCTTCCTGGTTTTTTATTAGGTGGCAAGTTCTTTGGGTTAAAGGCAATCTTGTGCCTTTGGCTTGAGCACCCTGCCATCACGGGTGTATGCTGTGAAGTCTACAAACACAGCAGCAAAAAAAGGAAAGCTCTTGAGCTCCAAGTCAGGGCAACTGCATGAAATATGTTCTTGTATTTGGAATCTGTATCACATGATACACAAGAGATCAGACAAGGAGAGTCGCTTCCAGGCAAGAACTCTTTGCATCTTCAGCCTGAGAGATAATCAAATGGGATATTTTTTTTCCTATAGAATCTAACAGACCTCCCAGCATCCTTGGCACACCAGTTTGCTTTTCAGGGCTCCCCAGGGAACATTTTACCCTTCTGCCAATGACCCAGATGTTTGGCTTTGAGGCCAGAGGAAGAAATACTGCTTTTTTTCTCCAGTTTGAAGACAACACTGAGCAACACTTCATACCACCAGAATGATGACACTTAACTCTGCCTAACACTAACACACTAAGCTTCCTTTATCTGATAACATTCCCTTCTCATTAAGTGTGGATAGGGTAGCAGTGGGGAAGGAAGTCCTCAATGTAACTCATGTTGAAGAAAATGAAAGGAACTCTGGTTCCTTCCAGAAATAACCTCATCATTTTGCAGGGCTAGCACCAGCTCTGCTGCACAGCTGGGAAATCCCATCCTCCAGAGTAAGTCCTTGTTGAATCCAGGAGCAGGTCATGGTAAGAAAGGAGATGTTTTTGCTTTGCACTAAAGAAAAACTCCTGAGGAATCAGAGCAAGATCAAATCTGAGAACAAGAGAAATGCCCTCCCCATTTGCAGAAGAGAGAAGAGAGGAAAAAGTAGGAGAAAAACATTGAGGAACAAACAATTCCACTGAGGTGAGAGGTAAGTACTGAGAACCTTCACTTTAAGGCATGTGCAGTTGGGGTCCAGCATGTATCTGCTGGCAGAAATTCCCTCTGTTGGATCTGTATGACTGGCTCTTGAAAATAGCTGAAAAATAGCCCAAAAAGGTACATTAAACCAGTGGTCTAGTAAGGAAGGATAGCACCAGCAGCACACCAACAACAAGGATGATTTGAATCAGTGGCTCAGGCAGGTGTACTTTTTCCACCCTCTGACATCCAGGAGCAACTTCTGCCATTTTCCCAGCAAAGTTATTTCAGAAATCAACTCCTTTCAGCTCAGCTGACTTTTAGCTTCATGCATTTTTATACACTCTCTGCAAGAATGAGAAGGATATTTACATTTTTTAATAAGCCTGACAGTTTGAAAGTAATTGGGGATTTATAATGGGTTTGTTTAGGTCTTTTTTCCACTTGAATTCCAACTGTTAGTCTTAGGCCTAACAAGCAATATTATCTCTATGGTGATGAGGGAACCTCAACAGGAGGCCCTGAAGCCAAAGAGGAAAGCACTGGCATGCTTTGTTTTGTCATGTTATTTTTTTTTCCTTTGAACCCTCTTTTTAAAGTAAAAACAGCATAGCAAAATTTGAAGCAAGAGCAAAATTCCTCCAGCCATCCAGTGCTCATAACTCTGGCTTCTTCCACTGGTTCTCCCAGGAGCACACAAGCCAGTTTCTGATTGCTGTGAAGGTGTTTTTTCCTCCAAGGCAAAAATTTGCATTTGTTTGTTCTCTTACAGCTCTAAAATGACCCTGATTTTTCTTTTGGAGGAGTCAGATGTTTGGTGGTCAGTATGGAATTAACCTGCAAAAGTCAAGGTCTGGGGTCAGATTCCTGCAGCTGAATCTCAGGGACTCAGTTCTGCATATTCCTGAAACGAAAAGACTGTTGCTTTGGGTGGAAGAGATAAAGGAGTGAAAGCCAAGAAGGGATATGACCCACTTGTGATAATGGGGTTTGCAGTGCGGACTGCTTCAAAACCAGAGACTCTTGTGGGTTTCTTTGGCTTCCTTGACACTGCTGAGACTGCAGTGCTGATTTGTCCCAGGCTCCTCTAGACAGGGGCTGCTGACATTTCACAGGTGACAAGCTCTGAGCCTAACTTTTAAATTGTATCCTGGCTTCTTTGCAACTCAGTTCCACACCTAAAGAGAAGAAACAGCAGTCCCTGTCTTCTGCAATAGTAAGGATATAAATTCAACAGAGAACAGAAGAGCTTAGTGTTTAAGTAAGAATTGTCCACCAAAACCCACAAAAGACAGTGATAATGAGAAAAAAAAAACAGGACTACACTGATCCTGCTCAGCAAACATCAGCACATGCCTTCATTTCAGCGTGAGCGAGCACAGAGCACTGGTGCCACGGGACATTCCTGACTTTGTCAAGGGCAGAGCCTCTCAGTGCACATCTACTCCTTGTGCCTCAGACCTCCATGGTATGCAGGGCACAACAACTAATCATTTCCTGTGCCCCACAGTGCTGTTCTTTTCTGAGAACAGCTAAAGCTGTGGCAAGAATGACCTTCATAAGCAAAGCAGAGCAGAGATGTTGCTGTTTGCCATTGTTCTTTCTTGCTCCTCACTGTGTGCTTTGGGTTGACACTCCTGCACACCATACAGCCAAGGGGCAGCTTGCTCCAGCAGGCCTCAGGCATGGGACTGTGCAGCCTTATTTCCTTCCCCTGTCAAGCAAAGAGGGGCAAAAAGGGCAATGCCCATTCCTAGTGTTTCCCAGCTACAATAATCCCAGGAGGGGCTTCTCCAGCCCCCTTGCAGCAGAGAGCTGTAGGAGCCATTCCTTGCCCTGGCATCCATGTAGGTGCTTCCTGGTCCTTGCTGTACCTTCCCAGCACGTGCATCCTGCACATGCAATGATGCACAGGTCTCATCTCCCTCTGGGAGGGCAGCAGACAGCGAGGGGGCTGTGGGCAGGCTGGTGGGACACACAGAGGAAGGCGTGGAAAAAGAGTTAAAGGCAGGGAGAGGAGATAAAGAGAGATGGGATGGGAATGGGAGAAAGGCAGCGGGAAAGAGAGGGGAAAGTGGGAAATGAATTGAAATTAGTTCAAAAATTCCAGGCAGATGAGCTTGAGCATTCAGCAGCTGAGATGAGGGGCTTCATTAGTACAGACCGACTGAAGATAGAGACATTAAGGAAGGAAATGTGTGACTCACAGGGGAAAATGGGAAAAACAACACACACCATAGCAGCTGCTCCGTTTACTTCAATTAAAGAACAGCTCAAAGGGTATGTTAAGGGGAAAGGAGGGGGAAGCAAACAGAGGCACAAACAACAGAAAAAAAGCCACCCAGATGAAGCAACTGTTACCCTCAAGTACCTAAATGAACTGACTCAGGCATTTGAACATGGAGCCAGCATTCCTCAACCTGTGCCTCCAAACAGGTCAAGCTGCCCAAGTAACCTGGAGCTGGGGCAGTGAGTGCTCACAAAAATACTGTCCCAGCTATCAGGTAAGGAAGGGGAAGCTTCCCTTAGCATAGCACTGTGACATCTAAGGAATAGGCAGGCAGGGCATCCTGCTGCACCTAAACCACCAGCTACAGCACATCTGAGCAAGGAAGGGAGGGCGGCAGCGGTGGGTGTGTCAATCACAACCACAACACACAGCAGAGCTGTGGTGGCCAGAGGGAAGAAAACTGCACTTGGCTCCAGGGTGGTGGGGAGCACTGTGGCAGCCTCTCTGTCCTCTAAGTGCCACTCACAACCATCCCAGCTCACCTGCCCCCGGCTTTGCTGTCAGTATCAGCCAGAGCCAGGCAGCCTCTCACAGTTACCTCATAGTCACCATACCTGGCTGGGATGGGAACACTTTCCTCATCTCCTTCCGTGGTGTATAAGGATGCAAAGAGCTTACTGAGATTTGTTTTGCTGCTTTTTCAGAAAAAAAAAAAAAAAAGATTGCAGGTAATTCTGTCTGGAGACTGAATAACTATCTGTAGTTATTTCAGCCACATTGGTGTGAACATCCTAGCACTGAGCAAAGAGGAGAATGAGCAAGGTGACACCTGTCTCTTCCTTCCTCCACTATATGCCAACATTAATTTCTCAGACCTCATGAGCACTGAGAAATGTTATCCTAAAAAGTTCCTGGATTGCAGTGAATCCTGTTTTCAGCTTTCAGGTGATAAATATCGGAAGTGAAAAACAGAATGTACCTGTAAGAGAAAAAGTGAGACACGGGAGAAGGAAGGGACAAAAGAAACTTTCACTTCTCTAAGTTTTTCCTCCTTGCACCTTCCGCCAGGACAAAAATGTGTTAAGGATTTATAGGGAAGAAATTTTTCTGTTTAGAGCCAACTGACTGCCATAGAACTCCATTTTCTTTACCAGTTTCCTCACATAGGAGGTTTATCACTCTGCTCCAGCTGTGACACCAGCCTGCAAGGGTTAGTTGCTTTGCTTGGTTGACTGAAGCCTCAAATCTGGAGGCTACTGGGTCAATCCCAACTCATGGCCTTCCCAGATGATCAAGACAGACAACTTCACAATGTCAGAAAAGGTCTACTTTCATTTTTGGTTGGGGAAAATCTTTGCTCAGTTTTTATGCTTTTCTCCATATCTTTGTGGATGCTTCCCAATTCCCAGATACACCAAATCCATGACCCTTGGCGGACTCATTCCCTATATGAGCATGGCAGTGGATTTCATGACAAAGTCCCATGGTCTCAGGATAATTACCTGCCCAAAGTCTCAGATGGAGAGCCTAGATACAAGCAAACTCCCAAACTCCTGACATTTATCACTCTAAAGAGCAGCCAGTGGAAAAGCACCTCCTATCAGATAAGAAGTGTCAGTCAAGATTTCAGTGTAGTTCAGCTGCAGCTTGTAAAAGACACATCACAGTATATCTGCAGGAAGGAGTGTGGCGAATGTTAAATCTCCACAGTGTGGGAATTAACACAATGGATCCCATCTCCATACGTGATATGGGAAATTCATGATTCTCTTACACAAAGTTTAATGCCAAAAAGTTGCCACAGAGAACCACCAAGGACACAAGGGCTTCTTCTTCAAAGCTTCTGAGATAGGCAGCATTAAAGGCATTTTCTTTGAGCTGGCTGTGTGTTAAGCTTCCTCTCTGTCCCTTCATCTCTCCCCAGTCAAGCTGTGTCTCAGTCAGCACCCAGTTGTTAAATTCTGGATGGATTAAAGGGCAGGAAAAAGTGCTTTTTTTAGGAAAGTGATGTTTATCCATCACTCATATTACGTGAGTGTTAAACTTCAGATCTCCTGCTCCTCTAATGATCGTTGCGTGGTGGTGCATTCAGAGTCTTTGCTCTGCACGGTAGTGGGGTTGTTTGATCTAAAGGCTTCTCTTTGCCCAAGATTAAATCTGAATTTGAATCATCCTTTGGGGTCTAATTGCTTAGGATTTTGGCAGCAGTGTAGCAGGGCCACAGATTGTATTGGCAGGAAGAAGAGGACAGGAATTCCTCAAATAACAGAGCCCAGGAGATTTCAATAACATTTTGGGCGGGGAAGAAAATGAAATTCAAAGACATAAAAAAACAGATTGCCTTGTGCAGTGCTAAAAATGAAAGAAAAAGGGAAGGATAATCTCTCTAATTAAATTCCTAGAATTCCTGCAGCCTTCCAACTATTGCCAACTTAAAAGAAGCCTTGACCATTTTCAGACCCTCTCTGATAAAGCCGTGGGTGGACAGGGATCAGACTGACATTAAATTACTCAAAACTGTAAAGTTTTGACAGTGCATTAGGCATAATTACACCTGTCACAGACTACATACTCCTGGAAAATTTCTGTTGCAGAGCTAATGGCAGAGGGACTCTTGCAAAACTTTCCACACTATTTTCTGGATGCCTCCAGCCTTCAGAAACTGTCTGACAGGATGATGACGTCTTGCTGTGCAACAAGAGGCTCTGTTTCAATGACAGGTGTTGTCTGACCAAACAGTTTGAAGCACCTTTGCTTTTCTTCATCTGGAAAATTCCACCCTTTGCATTTTGGGAGTGTTACCACTTAAAGAGATACAAGAAATATCAAGTTATAAAATAACCATTTGCCAGTTAACTCCTCTGGTCTGTCACCTCCAGTAAAGGGGAGACACTTCAACACAGCAAGGAAATGCATGATGACACTGGGCTGCCTGGTAGGACAAACACCTTGTTCTCTCCCTTCTTAAATAACTTGAAAGAAAAAAAAAGCCAAAGGTGTTTCCCTCCCACAGCCCACCCAGAAAAGGTATCCCTATACAGGGCCAAGCACAGCACTGATGGTAGCCAAGAAATACATGCAATAGCTGCAATATCCCTCCCTGGTTCAACTTCTTACCAGCCCAGCAGTGCAAAGATGATGTGAATGTCCTCCCAGAACAGCAGTTTTCCTCCCCACAAAAGAAAACTCTCCCAGACTAAGGCTAAGTAGGAAGGAAAAGTCTGTATCAGAGCAGGACAGAAACCACAGGGCTTGCTACAGCCTTTCCTCAGCCCTTATCCTAGTCCATCCCAGTGCCTGCCCTGCCCAGGTGGATCTGGAAAACTGCCTTAGAGATCCTAGACAAAGACAATCTATGCCATGTGGGCATGAGTCAGAGCTGACACAGGTATGTCAGCGCTGCCTCAGAGCCTCTTAACCACACTCAGACGAGGCTTTTTTCCTTTCCCAGTGGCACTTCTTTCATCGCCACACCACCACACGCTTCCAGCTCCAACTCTGTGTGCCCTGGGGAGCAGGAAGGTCGGCATTCAGTGCCAAAGGATGAAATGTTGAAATCCTCATCCAGTTGAGATTAAATTAAGGCAGAAGGGATGAAGCATGCCAAATGCAGTGAGGCTGAGATAAAAGCTCATTGTCTTCACTGAAAGCTGGGTTTGAATAAGAAGTTCAGGATTTGGCAGACTCTGTGTAAAGCATTGCAGAATGACTGCTATGTGCATGCAGCTAGTTTTCATGCATAATATATATAGGAGCATACCATATGTTTAAAGCATCAGACAATCAGGCCAATCTTGGATGATATTATAAAGCTTTCCTACAGTGTTGCATTTGTTCTAAACAGATGCATTTCTCCTTGTCCCCCTCGTCCCCCCAAGCTTCTCAGCCTGCCAACACTCATTTATAAGGAAACCAGGTGTCCATCTTTAAAAAAAGAAATAAATCAGTATCCAAAGGAATCTGTCCAGGAAAAAAGTAAGTGCCCATCTCTGCTATTTTTGTTTCAAACAGGAAATATGTTGATAAACAAACTAACAAACGGACAAACAAGAATCAAAATAAGAAAAAGGAAGACATGAAAACCCATAGGAATTAGGTTCTGAATTCTACAAAGCCAAATGCTAATCATGCCAGTCCCCAAATGTACAGAACAGATGAATTCAAGAACAGAAAGTGTGCCAATGATAGCAGATATGCTCTGGATGAAACATGTCCTGCATCAGTTATGAGAAGGGCTGGATGCTCTTGTCTTTAAAGTGTATGGTTTGATTTTATATTAATTCATCATCAGTATCACAGGTCTCAGGGGCTCATCTCTGCTCATTATAGGTGGTTTGCATATGTGGTTGGAAAAGAATCACCATCCAATTTGCCTCGTTGCTGCTCTCTGCTGTCGCCGTGTTACCCTGTGAGGGAGCTGTTGGCAGACCCCTCCACACTTCAGGATCTCTGCTGGGCCCTGGCTCAGGCCCAGCAAATGCTGGGTGTCCCGCCAGCACGAGCAGCTCTGACAACTGGGAGACAGCCCAGCATCTCCCAGCATGCTGGGTGTTGGCAGTGCAGGGAAGGGATGTGAGAAAATCTGAGGCCAACCCGCCTCGTGCAAATCACCCTCAAGTGAGTAAGAGCAGCTCTGTCCTCCTGCAATGCTTCAAGAAACGTTCCCTCCATCAGTCCCTAGGGGAACAGCAAAACCACCTTGCAGGCAAAAGCCAACAGGCTCAGCAGCAGAGCAGCTGGGAAACCCTTGCAGCTGGCTCCCTATCCTTCACATGGAGTTCCCTCCACTCGTGTGAACTCTTAAGGCCATGTTTTATATCCTAATTAAACTGAAAGAAAAGGAATTGGATAACAGTCTAAAAGATTTGCAAGCTACATCTATTTCACAAAATGACTCATGTTCCCACTAGTGTAGCTCATCAGGTCCAGCACATGCTCTAATGTGTGGGACTAATAGATTTGTAACAGTGATAGCTAATATGAGTCTGTTCCGGTTACATACTTATCGTGGGTCCTCACAGGCTTTCCATCAGAGCTGCTGAATGAAAGCACTTTTTATTAAAGAAAGAGGAAAAAAGAAACCCTCTTTGCCCATAAATCGCTCAGCACATTAGCCCCCAAAACAATTCACGGAGGCAAGGTCATATTTCCCTTACATTAATTTAGATCTTTGGAAAGTTCAATGAGATGAGAAGACAAGACAAAACACAAGAGGCTGTGTCTTCAGCTGCCATGAATCAGCGTGGTTTCCCTTCAGCTGAGAATCCAACCATACATCTAGAGACAGCTATAGGAAATATATAAAAATTTCTTTACAGTCTTGGGGTCTGGTAATGATAATCCATATGTTGCGTTATTACTTCAGAAGGAAGGGAGAGCCTACAAGGACAGATGACATTTGTCAGGTGAGAGCAGCTTTTACAGCCCCATGGGAAAAGCTCTTTTGATTTCAGCAGGCTGGGGTTTGCCCTGTGGTGTTGGGGGTCACCACATTTAAGAGGAAGGGAAAATATTTTGTTGCTTTGTTTTGTTCCCAGTCAGTATTTCAGTGGAAGAAAACCTGATGCCAGTCACAGGCTGGAGTAGGATGTGACAAATCAAGTCAGAAAGGGACCCAGCTTAAGTGAAGTATTGTCATGATGATGATGATGCTCTGCCTCTCAGGTATCTTCCATCCACTGCTCCAAACAGTAAAGAAAGCAAGGAAAGCTGCCAGCTCTGAGCCCTGTTCTGTGTGCTGTCCCTTTGATACCACACGTGTCTCCATCATGTTTACACCCTTCAGATAATTTTAGGCTTTTTTTTTCCACATGCAGAAGTACACGTTGTCATCCCATAGCCTTGTTTAGTGCCTTAAGATTTCCTACGTAAATCATTTTTTCCAAGCATCTGATCATTTAGTGATCAGAAGGCAGAAGGATGGTCTGCTTGCTCTTCTTTTAGCTTCCTTCTAGGTCCCGTTATCTGGTCACCTTGTGGTGGCCAGGACCAAGAATGTGATTGGTTTGAGGACAGATCAGAATCACACAGGGAAGAGCTATTTCATTCCTGTAGCACAATTTGCCTCCGTGGAAGCAGACAATTGAATTTGCAGTAATATACTGTTTCAGACTGATCTCCAATTTATCATCCACAGGCACCTCAAGGAACCCCGTGCATTACTTGGAACTGGTGGAAAATAAGTTGTCAAAACTGTTAATTTCTGATATAGTCGGAGGGGAAGGGTGTCCCCTGAAAGCACCTTATGGTTTAGGATGAATTAGTTTTGGTAGAGGGGACTTGATTTTTTTAAATTAATTTTATAATGAAAATAAATCTTCTCCCTAGGGAAATAAAGTTTTAATCTTCTTCACTTTGAGACATTCCAAATCTCTTTTTTTTTGTGAGTTGTCTTAACTCTTTTGGATAGTGTTCTTGCACATACACATATTTGGCAGGTTTACCAGCAAGCAAATATCACATTACAGTAACGGATTTGTGGGCATGATCTGGTCCAACTAGACAGACAACTAAGCACTATAAAGAGTTCTGTCAAATAATTATTCTCAACAAATTTCATTCTCCATAGTGGTCGTGTTATCCAGACCAAATCCTTGGTCCTTCCTTAAAAATTCATTAGAACATCCTCCTCAGACACCTTTAAACAAACTACCCCAGAAAATGAAATAGAAATGCATTCAACCCAGTAGTCTGGGAAGAAAAGGCTGTTGCAGGCCAAATCCAATTATACACCGTTTGTAACTTCATTCCAGAAAACCTTTGGGGCCAAACAGGGCCATGTTAGTCATTATGGGGCATTTCTTCGCAAAAAATCTCCCCTTGCCGTAGCCATTCTTCCCCGTCCCACCCTTGCAATGACCTCCAACAAATGCCAGATTCCAGCTGGTTGTTGACATGAAGGTGAGAAGTTGGGTGGTTGGGAGTGACACGACAACTACCCAAGGCTTGATGGGGTCTCCCCCATTTGCCCACCTCTGACTCCCGGCACTTCCCAGCACAAGGGGCAGCTCCCAAGGCAGCAGCCTCACAACCAGGACCAAGCTCTAGGTCAGGACTTCACTCTTCATCAGGTATTGTGCCCGTCACTGTACATGACAGGTCTTGCTGCTGCAAAATGTAATCCTGCCTCTTCACAGGCTCCGTGGGTTATGGAGAGTGGTGGGTAACCATAGAAACAATGTTGTAAAACAGCGCGGGACTTGCCATGTAACAAAGTGCTACCACCCTGCAACGCCTGGGCAGAGACCTCCAGGAGGAGTCCTCACATATGTGCTTGTAGGGGTTTGAGTAGGGATGCCCTGTGTGGAAAGTCAAGCACAAGCTGGGAGACAAAGTTAGCATGGGAAGGCTGGTCCCAACTGTTGGTGTAACTTAAAGTCCTTAAATTAAAGCCCAGAAACCCATTACATTTACACCCTTTTTCATTCAGCTTCTGAAAGGAGCAGGTGATGCTGAGCTCTGCTCTGTGTCCCCATACAGCTTTGAGGCTGTGTTTACTGAAATCTCTTATTGAGCAAGTCTGGTCAGAATTTTCTGAGGGAAATTCTATCTCTTCTTGGCTTGTTCCAAAGCTTACTCACGTATGGAGAACACTCTTCTAATTATACAGAAGTACTTAAATATGAGATATCCTACAGTAAGCTGCAGAAACAGGTTCACAGATCAACATCATAAAAACACTTGTATTCTGTCAAACAGAAGTTGAATATCTGTGGTGCTCAGATATGCCACACCAAGGAGTTTTCAGTTTTAACACTGAGTTTCCTGGTTTTCTTCCAAGACATTCCCATAAATCTCAGTATACTGTGGGGACTGTAGAAGGGACAACTCTAAAGGCCACGGCTTTAGGAGTAGAGAAAAAGCAGAAGTTCTTCCCCTACCTCCATTACTTGTTTGCACTGGGGACAAGACACCATTTGGACCTGAGATTTCAGCCCAGCGTTAATTCTTCTCTTGCCATATCTAAACCTCCAGCTGTAGAAAAGAGTGATGCACATGCAGCACAGTCCCACGCTGACACTGGCTTCTGTCTGTGAATTCTGCTACACACGACATGATAATAAATCATACACAGAACACACTGATCGATTCTGCCTGAGCAGTATGTTGGTCTCCAGGGCCAACAAACCAGCACTTAAATAAAGTTTCCTTTCTCAGTGTGTTATACTGCAATAAAAAAAAGTTCTTCTGCATCCCAGGCAGGTCATTTAGCCTCCTGTGCAAGGAGAATGACAAAAAGATATACATGTAGGCATTAGGAAATGCACCCAACCTGATGTTCTCAAAGTAAGCCCTCCAACAGCTCTAAGTTTCCCCTGTAGTTCTCCTAATAATTAATGAAAAAATAGAGTCCTCTGGGAAAATTGTCACCAAGTAATTAATAAAAAATGAAAACGGGAGAGCAAGAAGAAAGAGCAGGGATGTTGCAGAAAACCTGCAAATTGAAAGAGGTGGACTTACAGTTGTGATATACTTCCCAGTCTCAGAGGGAACTTAACACATGCTCCACCTTCCTCAACGACTATCTCAGGACTCTCCACTTCTTCCATTCACACTTCTGAAACAAAAGACATTGTGATGGAAATGTTCACGCCCTGCCACACTTCTCAATGGCCCTGCATGCACAGACCTGCTGAACAGATGGGGAATGGCTGTCAAGGACAAATCTCCAGAGTCCAGCAGGATCTATTACCAGGTGATCACTTGAAAATAAAGGTCACTGTTTCTTTTCTACCTGCGGGTTCAATCTGCTTATAATTTTGATGTGGACAGTGCATTCAAACCCAGGAAAGAGGTCCTTTCTCTGTCAAAGCAGTGATGAAATGTCTTTTTGCCTTGGCATCTCCGAAACGCTTCCCCAAACAGCAAACACTCAAGTACATTTATCTCACAGCTCATAAAGCAGATTGGAGTTTAAAAAAAACCTAAACTTTCAAGATCAAAATTGATTTCCTATTGGGAAATGGGGTTGAGAAACTATTGCCAAAAATGCCCATCTCCCAGCTCTGTCTCCACCTGCAGTTTGCCAATATGAGTGCCTAAGCCATCATAGATGCTGGGGAATCCTGAGAGGAAAGAGGATGAAGATGGATGGTCTTATGATTAAGCCAGAAGACAGGGATTCAAGGGATCTGGCATCACATATAGACCTCCTGCACTGACTTTGGGCAAGTCAATTAACCTCTCTGTGCCTCTGCTTGCCATCTGGAAAATGGAGATAAGAGACTTCCCTACTGCACTGGAGTGTTCGAAGGAGACTTGTGTGTTTGACAGATGCTCTCATCCGATGCCAACAGGAGTCATGGGATTTCATTGACAGGAGAGTGATGGAGTGGAGAAGACCCACTGCCATTTGGGGTTATGTAGCTGTGTGAAAATTCAATAGGTATCTGTTCTGCTTCCCTTGCCACCTCCTTCACACCTGTCTGTCTTACAAGGCACAAACGCTCTCTTGACCAAGCACTGGCTCCAATACCAGCTGTGGGAACCCACAAGTCTCACAGGGTGACCCCACAGGACTGAAGAGTATCAGTGAGGATTTTTGCTGTTAAAAAAAGTAGTGGGAGTCTCAGAAAAAAAAGCCATGGAGAGGCTAGCCCTTACTCCTGAAAATGTGGAAATGCCTGAAATGAAAGGCCCAACTGCTCTGGGTGCCACTGTCCTTATACCCACAGGGCATCCGGATAAATCTCCACTCCTGGAGGGGCATCCTGCCCATTGCAGCAGTGCCAGAGGTGTCACAGCTAGCCTGACCAGCTGATCTCTCCCACCGTACTGGAGGGGCTCACTAATCCCTCCCAAACCCTTACAGCTCTGTAAACAAGGGAACATAATTTACCATTATGTTTTTTGATTTCTGGTTGTTTGTTTTTTTTTAAGACACCAGAAAAGAAAAGCATTCCTGTGCTTTCATAGGCAGCACTGTATTTCCCCTTCAGTTTCACAAGACAATTTAAAACATGTAATCCTGACCCCTGGCAGAACCTGCCTGACCCTTCTCTGCAAGGCTCAGGGGGAGGATTTCTTTTCCCCTCCTGTTGGGCTTGTGGGTTTTTTGGTTTTTTTCTTGTATTAAAATCCCATAGTGTTATTAAAAGGAATTGTTCAATTCCTTTAATTGGCTCAGAAGATAAATTCTTCTCTCAGCCCAGGGGGTCATGGCCATCAGCAGCTATTTATTAGCTGCATTGATTGAGAAGAACAGCCTTTAAATGGAAATAAATTGAATTCTATGGCAAAGAGGATTCCATACAGGCTATTAATGTAAGACAGGGAGCTTAACAGTTTTATTTCATATTTATTTGTTCCCCTCCTCAGCTCCTAGCTATCCTTACACTCTCAGCTACTTCCCATGTCTCCCACCAATCATCCTCTCTTCACCACAGGGATTTCCTTACCTACATGGGTGAGAGCAAGCACAAGGGTGATTGTGATGATGGAGACTTGGATGAGTTCAGGGAGGCTTCAAATCAGGTCTCTGTGAGTCAGCGATGAAGGAGGGGTGATGAGTAGCAAGACAAGACATCCACATGCATGCACAATAGAAATGAGAGAGGGAGCACAGCTCTCCTACACTCTCTGGGGAATTTTTATTATATTTTTGCCTTCTCCACTGCTCAGAAATTGTCTTTTCCACCCCCTTGTCGGCTCCAGAATACATTTCATGGTGCTCACCTTCATTCCAGTGTTTAATTGCTTGAGATTGTTACTTGTAGGCTGCTAATTTATTAAAACCAGATCTCTCCTATTACTCGGGAGCCCAGAAGAATCATTGCCTTCTATTAAAGGCAGTGGTGCGTGCCTGCTTGTCTTTTTTCTCTGGTCACCTCTGTAATTGCAGCCCACTGCTAAGATGTGAAACTCCCCCCTACCAGCTAAGCATTCTCCACCAGGCAGGTTTGGATGAGGAACACATGCAGGAGACAAACTCTCTCAAGGAGTAAAGAGATATAACTGCTCTGATGTCCACAGAGAGTGTGAGATTGCATTGGGAACACACAAAGCCTCTAAGCTGCTCAGATCACATATCCCCAGATCAGACAAAAAGTGAAGTCAGGGACTCTTGACACAGATGGTCACTGGAAGCATCATGCATACCAAACCTTGCCAAAATATGATGATGGAGAGCATGGTGCTAATAACACCAAGGTTGTGGATTTGATCCCTGTATGGGCCATTAACTTAAGAGTTGGACTTGATGATCCTTGTGGGTCCCTTCCAACTCAGAATATTCTGTGATATTCTGTGATGAAATGTACTGTGCTCACCCAGGTAAGCACAGAAAGATCTTCCTTGGTTGTTACAGGCCAGTTTTTGAGTCAAACACATCTCTCAAAGCCAGACACTTGCACCATATACTGGTGCCACAAGCACAGATGAGACTCACATACCAGGAGATAGATATAGACAGATAGATATGCACATAAACACGTGTGTGTCTCCATAGACCAGGTGGCTGATACAGGCCCAAAGCTCCCTACTTCTTCTCAACCATCACCTCTCCAACAGGCCTGTCCAGCTCCGAAGGGCTGCCCAGCTGCCTTCATATGTGCTGACTCTGCCCTGCCTTTGAAGGGTTTCCTTGGCAGCCCCATGCATACACCTGATCCTACAGAACTGATCCATAGCACCTGACATGAAGAAGTAGCATCCCCTAAAGCAGTGCCTGAGCCTGGCTTTGAAACTCCTAAGGAAAGGAAATCAACAGACTGTTGGAAGATGGAAAATCACTGCATACTTGAGATACTGCTGAGCAGCAGAGGGGGAGTTGTCTGTCCCTCTCAGACTGTTTTCTGAGATCCTGCCATCACAAGAGGCAGAGACCCCTCAATACATTACAGGGTCAACAACCCCCACAGCCTCCTTGTGTCATGACACAGCTCATGTGTTTTAGACACACAGTGTCTCCCTCAAATTCGAGTGCCTATGATTTGCATCCTCACCTAGATTTGGCACTTAGTTCCACTGATGTACAAGTGCAAACCCAAACACAGATTAAACCGTCAGCAAATGCTGGGGCAGGGCACTGGACCCAGGCCAGCTGGGGGATGCCTTGTGGGGCTTCCAGCCTGCTGTCAGGAGAGCTCAGGATTCTGAATCCTCCTGTGGTCTAAAGGCCACTGATGCTCCACAATATATCCAGACAGTCCATTTTTCACAAAGCATGAGTGTCTGGGGCAGAGCTCACAGCACCTGCAGACAGGTGCAGGTAGAGGCAGAGGTACCAGCTCTTGTTACCCACCAGCCAGCAATTACAACAGCAGCATTACAAGAGTAAAACAATAACATTTTGTTTATCTCCTAAACAGTTAGCTCATTTTAGCACTCTGCCTCCAAGTGCTAGATAATAGCAGGATACAAGGCAGGTGGTAGCTTTCTGTACCCAAAACAGTATGGGTGCATCTGTGACTGTAAAGTGGAGAGTTGCTTCTCCAGATTCCCAGTCATGGAAGTGTGGCTGGAGGTGGTAGTATAAGCTGTAGGTTAGACTGGACATAGGGATTTCTCAGGGAAACAGAGCTGAGGCAAGTTATAATGCTCTAGTGCCTGTGGACTGACTTTGACCTACATCCTTTGAAGCTCTGGTTCCCTGCTCCTGAAACAGCCTGTGTTATTCTAGGACTGCTTTGTTTTTACCTGAGTACTTGATTTATTTTAAGTTCAAATGTCCCAGGATCTAATCTGAGATCTGCAAGCAGGAGCACACAGCCAAAGACAGACTTACAAAGAACCAAAAATATCCCATTTCATTTAAATTAAACAAGGTCGTTATTGTGTTTTAATATGGGAATTGATTATTATAAGTATGTGTATTGAGCTTAACAGCTTAGATTTGTATCTATTTCATCACTGTTAATCTTTGATAAATATGTTTTTAATAATCTCTGGGTATTTATTGAACATAAAACTGTCATGTGAAATTGAGAGTAAGATTGCTAAAGATCCTTATTATACACTACTTGAACACAAATTCATTATTAAAAACCTTTCACTGGGGCTTACTTTTAACCACAACGTAACTGATGTGCATACTGCATAGTTAATCTATAACAAATATATACGCAATAAACTATTGATATTTAACCTGCAGTAACCATTAATAACCATTAATAACCATTAATAAATGTGATATGTGGAAATGGCTATCAGATAAGCTGCCCTTTTTAGCTCTGACAAACACTTGGAGGATGTGGGGTGAAACAGAGGAAAGCTGTGGCCTGGTAGAAGGCAGTTCACTTATCAGTCCCCACAGCCTTCACCTACCCTGGCCACTGGACTCATTGCTATTTCAATCCCCAAATCTCCAGCCCCACGTTCTTACAGGGATCTGCCATTTGATCTCAGTCCTGACTCAAATTAACATTTGGCCCCAGCCATCCATATGACTCCAGCAGGCTGTGCCATACAAAGGCTGGTCATTGAGCTCCTCATGCCCTCAAATGATGCTCTGTCTGCCCAATAGTTTTGCAACATGGAACAGCACCCTCAAGGGATCTGGAACAGACCAGAACCCATACCCCTGGGACAGTAAAAACACAAGCTTTGTGAGAATATGGATCAACAGAGAAGTTCAAATGAGATTTGAGCTTTAAACTCATCAGGGCCCCCAAATGCCTTTGACACATGAACTAAACGGTAGTTTGACTCCAAGTCACCAGAGGCAAAAGACTTGACCCTCAGTGCTGCTGAGACCCTCTGGGATACTCTCAAAGGTGTGTTTGTTGTTCTCTGCATCACTTAATGACTGAGGTTAGTTGCAACAAACCAGGTCTAGTGGATGTGCACAAAATTTTCCTCAAGACACTAATCAAATAGGAGAGGCAGAGTAATTCCTCCTATGTCCTCTCCTCTGGGTCATGCCCCATTTGTTGTATGGCCACTCATACAGGCTCTGTAAGACCTTCCTGCAGGCCACCGTCTGATTCCCATGTATCAGAGAGAGCCAAAGATCCTAACGTGCAACTTTTAATTGAGCTGTATCATCTGCCACAAACATGAAATTAATGGTCCTACATCATAATCATAAATTCATACATAACCCCATGCCCCAGCAAATAACTCTTTGCAGTGATACTACAATGGTAAGCTGATTTGCAAGAAGCGCATGCTACCCAGGAATCCTAATTAACCAAATTAACACCATCACTTCAAATCATGTCCCAGCAGTAGGACATTTCCGATTGGCCTCGGGCTGGAGTGAAGCAGCCAAATGAAAACCTGACAGCATCTCTGTGAGTCCAGCAGCCTAACCCTCTACTGAGGGAAATGTCTGGTGCCCATCCATGCACACAAGGAAGGGAACAAAGATCTCATGAGCATTTGTAGGCATGAACCCAAGATAGACTATGGCATAAGTGACACTGTGAAACAGAGGATCAGCTCTCAGCTCCTCATGTATTTCCCAAATCTAACCAGCAGAATCAGGAACCCCTTCCTACCATGCTGGCTTCCTCCAGGGAGTTGTGACACTGCCAATCCCCTCGGAGAGTGCCAAATGTTGTTTTGGGTGAGCCAAGAAATGGGTCTGGGGTCACGGAGCAGAGCTGGTAATAGGAACAAACCACAGACCCCAAGCCCATCCCCCTGAACCCACTTGTTTGCACTGGTTTCCACTTGTGACTTGCCCGAGCTGTTTAGCATTCAACACCTTTTTTTTTTCCCCCTTCTGGGTAGTCAGGTTTTTCTATTTCTGCCACAGGAAAAACAAGTTGCTATTTTGGGAGCATGTGGGATTCAAGCCCACGACGGTCTCAGCACTCCCTGCATGAAAGATGAGATCCACAGCCTGTGTGCCAGGGGGACTGGCTCATGTCTCTGCACACATCCAGCCTGGATGGTAGGGTGGCCCAGTCCCACCAGGGCCCTCATGCTGGGCATTGAATGGCCTCGTTCCCAGGGACAGGACCCAGAGCTCCCACCCCTGTTCTCAGCTGATGTTTCAAAAGCTGGGGTGGGAATTTTGGACCAGGAGGAAAAGGAGGTTCCTACCAGAAGTGGGGTTCGAACCCACGCGGGCGTGTGCCCATTGGATCTTAAGTCCAACGCCTTCACCACTCGGCCATCCTGGTGGGCTGTGGGCTCTCCCTGGGCCCACCACCTCCTCCCCTGAGGACACACATCTCACCAAGCCCCCGAGGTTCCACCTCCAAGATACTTCCCAAGCCCAGCAACACCATTCCCTCCTCACTGCTTTCTTTAATGTCCCCAGTAACTGGTGGGACATCTCACTGGGAGACAGCAGGTCTCATGGCCATGGAGGGTGATACAACCCTATGTGCCACTCTAGATCCTTGTGCAAAGACCATAGCTACTGGTGGTGACACTGACAGGGACTCTGGTGCAGGAGAGACATCTCCAGAGCGTCTCAGTCTGGCACTGCTGGGTCCTCAGGGGAAGGCAGCAGCTCTGGCAGCCTGGCAACTCTCAACCAGACACAGCACATGTTTAAAGCCCTGGCCTTGCACCCCAGGTCTCACCCTCACCCCCTCCTGTCCATATATGGGACTCTACTAGGGCATTTAGCTGGGAAAGACAGTGCTGCAGGAGGGTTTTTATTTTTCCTTTGGGGTGAGGCACAGCTTTTTTCCCCTCATCTCAGGAAAAGAAAAAACCCCAAACACCTCTATTGAATCTCATGGGATTCAAACCCACAACCCCCAAGTACACATGTGCAGGAGGCCTTTAGCTCTTAAGCCACAGGAATCTGATAATTTCTGCCTCTGATTTCAGCCACCCTCACTCTTGCCAGGTCAGCACCTTTACACAGGGAAATCCTGCCAGATCCTTTCACCAGAGAATTCTGTCTGCTGTAGATACACTCGGCCAGGCTGTCCTGGTCCTGCCTTGCCTCAAGATGAGAGCAATTCCCTCCTTACTTCTCCAGGAGCTGCTCATGACTGTACCCTGGGGGAGCTGAGCTGTTTGGAGGGCTTCTGATTGGATGATGGAGAGGTGAGAGACACTGGCCAGAAAAAGGGACGTTTCCAGGTCTCAAAATAGAGTGACATAGAGCTCCTCGATCTAGAGGGGTCACTCTGGCCTCCAGAGATAATTCACAGGTATTAGGAAGCAAGGAAGGACCCCATGCATCCCACCAGAAGATGCTGCAGGTCCTCAGCTCAGCAGAGGGCTGGGTCAACCTGTTCACATGCTGCCAGGAGGAAAGCTTGGCTCCTTAGGTGCCAAGAGGGGACAGCAACTTTCCCTGCTCCCCTTTTATCCTTTTCATTACAGCCACAGCAATCTGCTGTGCAGGTCTGTGTGTGCAGAATCACGGCACAGCATCCCTGGATGCCTCCAGCTGCAGCACCCACATTAATATCAAATGAAGTCATGCTCACAGAGGGTGTTGAGCTCGCCAGCTCCCGAGGAATCTGCTCCTAATGAGCAACTTCAAAGCATTAATGAGCTTGCAAAGCTCTCCTCTTCGTTTACAGAGCTGAATCTCACACGCTTGGCATTAAGACAGGGGTCACCCATCAGCAGAAGAGAATGCATGTGCATGTCGGCGAATATAATATATTTGTCATCCTCTAAGAACCAAAGATTAATCATGCCCTGCCCAAAAGGAAGTTTTTATGCCACATCTGCTCTTCACAGAATGGAGAGAAGGGACCTGCCCACAAGGACATCCATGACCCACACTGTTCAGATCCCCACAGTGCCCGTGGAGCCCAGCTTTGAAGTTAACAACCCACCTTAACCCTTTGGGTCCAGGCTGGGAAATGCTACTTGAATTGGCAGCCCGAGAGATGACTGAAGTGGTGGAATTTTGTTCCAGTGAGGGTTTAACACATGCATGGGGGGAGTGGTATGGACATGTGAGAGAGCAGGTTTGACTGATGCTTCCTGGTCTGTGGCATCCTTCCAGCACAGGCAAGGAAAGAAGATGCTGGCCCAGAACAGCAAGGGCTGCACAATGTGTCTGCTGTTCTCCCTAGGGACCACTCTCTCCCAGCCACAACCCCCTCCAAGCTTCCAAGCCTCCCTGAGCTCACCATAAATCAGCCTCCAGTGCCACGTGAGGAGCTGTGCTGATCCATCCTGCTGAGCTGGGAGGGGACCACATAAACAAACTGTGCAAAGGGACCAGTGGCCAGCCTGAGCACAAACCTGCTGGCTGGCATTTGTGCTGCTGCAGGGAGGCTTGGACAAGGCATGGGACAATGAAATACAGGCTTGTCCTTACACCACTGCTGCTAAACCTTCAGACAATCTCCGTGTGTGGTCTACAGAGGCACTGGTGTGGGAGCAGCTCAGCTTCCCTTACCTGGTTCAAACTTACCATGACACATATCCAATGGGGTCACTGGCAAAACCTGTCCGTATTTAAAAACACGGCCTCAAACAGATGCTTTCCCAGGGTCTGCCATGGCTGTGCATTATCCATGAGGTTGGTTGGCATCACCTGCAAACCTGCACAGAGCACTGGCTGGGTCTGGAGTCAGCCTTGCCTGTGGGGGGTTGTAATATCAGCTGAATTACATGTACTCTCTCGGATGTCTCTTATGCAATCCCAAGCCAGGCTGGCTGTACCTTGCTTGCAGTATCCCCATGAAATGTCAGCTTGAAGATGACATGGCTACAGGCTTTCAGAACACATGTTCTGCAAGAGAAAGACAATAATGTCATGAAGTCAGAAAGCTGTCATCCTTTGCTTCAGAAACACATTGGCAATGTTAACTGGAAAGCAGTTTCTTGCCTTTTCTCAATCCGAAAGAGATCTTCTGGCACTTGGTGTCTATTCAGCAGGTCTGTGTTTAATTTAAATAGCCACTGGAGGCAATTCCATCCCACACATTACTACTGCAGTTGGAGAGTGGCTGATTGGTAATTAAGAGAAACCAGAAAATCTAAAACCTTGAAGTTATGAGCAGGTAGAGTAAAAATGACACTTTAAGGGATTTCAGGCCAAAGCTGCTCCATATTTCTGATGAGGGGGCAAAAACAATCTCTACATCATCGCTTTAGAAAGCAGTTGGAAAAGAGGAAGAGTAGGACAGGATTCTCCTCCATGCTCCTCTTATGCCCTTTCTCTGCTATGAGAGCAGTTCAGCATGTGGGTTGTGCTCCCACAGGAGCACCAAGAACCAAAAGTCTGGCAGTCCTATCAGGGTCATCTCAGGTTAAGCACGAGATGACAGCTTGGCTCCACCTTGTGCAATAGGCTTGGGGGGAAACTTCATGCTGCTTATAGCAACAAGGCTCCTGTGTTGTGTTCATGTAGAAATTAATGAGGAAGCCCTTAGGACTTTGTTAGACTTTAAATACACTATTAATGTCCCTCATGTGACTGTAAACTACCACATTTTAAGAGTAGCTGGAGTTCATTGACAAAAAGAAGAGCTGAACAGGGTAGCATTACTACTTAGCTGGTCCTCAATAGGTTTAAAAATAAACAGGCAAGCAAACATAGAAGATCACTCTTGCTTCCTGTCTTTCCTCCTTCCTGAGAGGCAGTTCGGGAAACCAAGCCAGCCTCACTGTGTATTCAGAGGCTTTTCTTCACAGAATGGCTAGAAAATACATGTTGTATTTTGAGGGGTGAAAGCTTATACTCTGCAGAATTTGACATGATGCCCTGCTGCTTGTTGGCTCAAGTCAACCCCTGTGGAACTACAAACCTTATGGTGCTCTGTAGCTCAAGAAGAGAGGTTTTCCACAAAGCTTGCAAATACTGGTGTTTGGCCAGAAAACCAAAGATCACTTACTGTGGGCACACAGACTCGATTAAAAACCAATGGAGTTGTGCAATTACAGGAGGTTATTTATCCCAGAGGGAAAATGGGTTCTCTTTGTTGAGTAAGTTCTTTCACAAAAACTAACAAAACCCCCATCAAACTGAAAGCAATGCAGTTACCAGAGCTAAAGTAGTAAGTCATAGAAAATAACAGATTTGCCTACTTGCTCCTGCTCAGGAATGGTGTTCCAGATGTTTACAATTTTTCATAAGCTATTGCTAGTCTAAATTATTCTCCCAGTTATTTTCCACAAATGCTTCTTGGACAATAGACGGTTTCTCAAAAAATTAATCTTGAAGGTTCAAAGTGTCCAGGCCTTATATCGTTGTTTCTGCTTTGATTCTGAATGGGCTCATAAGGAGATGTCAGGAGTGAATTATGTTGGTTCAGCATTTCAAAGTAACCAACTATCCACATTCAATTATTCTTAAAGATGTTCTGGACAGGATGCACATGTAGTTCAGCAAGACTTTACCTTTGTTCTGTCTGAATTAGATTTTGTGAAAGATACCATCATAGGCTCATCTCTCCCTGTTCCTGTTCCATGCATCTTCCAAACAGCACCAGCACAGAGAAAATGAGTCACAGCTGTGCAGAACAGAAAGCTCAAGAACACATCAAGGATTGCAGTGCTGTGGTACTGATGCCTCAGATGTTGAGTACCCAAACCATGAAGTCATAAAGGGACCTGATGTAAATGAGATATTCACTGCATATTCATCTGTTCTTGCCTAATTCAGTCTGCCAGTTTTTCTACAGTCATTGCAGAGAGAGCAACTTGGCCAATCGTGATTTGAGGCACATGATCTCTTCCAGCCCCACTCTCCATACCTGCATTTCAGCATGTATTCCTCACCAAGCATGTGTAAACCAGGCTCTATTAAGGTCCCAAAATCACAGCATAAAAACTTATGTGTTACTTAGTTTTGGCTGCCCTTTCACATGACATCAGTTAGCTGTGGTAAACAACAACTTAATGGAAAACCCCATCCTATATAGGGTCATAACTTAGGAAATACTTCAACAACTCTCTGACGAATCAACCCAGAGGGGAAAATGAGGTGACTGAGTTACACATGGACAAATATCAACAGAAGAGGCTTGCATTTGTCAAAAAATTCTCCTGCAATTAGTTACATAGCCTGGACAAAAGTGTTGGAATGAATGGGAAAAACCTTTTGCCCTCCACCTGCAGCATCAGCGGTGCCCACTACTGCTCGTTATCTCAGCAGGGAAGTGTGAAGGCGACATATCACATCCCAGATGTCAAGGTGCATCTGCATGAATTCCTAAAATGACATGTGTTCTTTAGCCCAGAGCTTGGCTCCAGGCTAAGAGCTAAATTTGATGTTCTCTGCGGCTAAAATTTCTTCAAAAACCATTCCAGGTTAATTAGGGAAGGGAAATTTTGGCTGCAGTCTGTTCAAGAAGATTGGCTTGGGAAATGGTATGGGAGTCGCGGTTTTTGCAAGAGCAAAGAGAAAAAGAACAGACTCATTTATAAAAGCACTGCACCTAAGAACTTCAGAAAAGAGTACAGAACTTCACTGAAATACAATAAAAGGGACTGCCTAAAAGCAGAACATCTCCTTTGGCTCCATGTACCCTCTCCCAGAGGCACCACATCATTCCTGCTGCTCACAAAGCAGCTTCTGTCTCCTTTTAATAGTTTTATTTCTGAGCTTCTCATATTTAATTCTCTCTTTTTCCTTACGTAAGGTGCTTGAAAAGGCTGCAGTGTCAAACAATAATTACATCAGAGAAAATTTAGAATCCACAGCGTTAAAACAAGTCTGCTCTTGACAAGTGAATGAACGTAGGAAGTGAGGGGATACAGTTTTATCGAGAGCATCCAACTTGAAGTGTAACAGCATCTCTTGTGGGCTGGGGGCACCCGCCTTCAGATTTGGGCAGGCTCAGCTTGGAGCACATCAGTACGTGCTTGCATTAGCATGGTCTGAAATGCAGATGCATGTTCAGGCAGTGCTATTAGCACACACATATCTGTCCTCGTGAGCAACCCTGAGGTACGCTTAAAATGCAGCCATCCTCTTAACACCCCTGGGTGGGGTAAAGTGTGTGTACCTATAGCTGTAGCTTCACCTCAGCTAAGGATCAAGCATTCCTGGTGCCAGGATGCACCACCGTGACCACCATTAGTCTGCTTACATCAGAATTGAAAGAACAAACAGACTTGTCCTTTCCTCTGCCTGTTTCTGAGGGTATGGGTACCTACCTCAAGCAGGATTCCAATACCTTTATAACTTATTCCTCACCATTTGTGCTAAAGTAACTGCACATGTATCTACTGTGCTAAAATAAATTGTTTTCAAGTTAGAATTCAAACTGACACAACACTAAATCATAGACCATGCCCAAGTATTGCCAGTGTTGATATTTTCAAGCACCTGGGCTGCATTTTCACATAAATAATCAGATGAGGGTGAATTTGATGCTCCAGCCATGGAGAGGGTGATGACTGAGGCTGCTGTGAGTGACCAAAAATTTATGAAAAGACCAGGAAAATATTTTCCTCTCTAGAGAAGAGCACCAACTGCCTTACAGTGGACTCCAAGTAGAAATAAAAAAATGTTGACAGGTATCAGTGAGACTATCTGTCATGAAATGTCTAAAATGAGGTTGTGGTAAAGAGTAGGTGTAGAGAGTGAGCTCACACATAGTACATATAAGAAGTTTCCTAGGGATAACAAGTTTATGGAATATATATATTTTTCCCCATATGGGTTCCCAGCTGGACTTCTTCACCGTCTTGGAAGAGACCAACTTGCTAAAAACATCAATAATGTCAAAATCCAGGATCCTCCTAATTAGATGTGACCTTTGAAGGGAACTGCTGAAGGCTGAGAGCTCACCTGATTCTGTGGGCTTACCGTTGCCTGCTGGGGGGGCACCAGGACCATGTGCTGTTGCCTTTTATCCCGTGTTTGTGCTACCAAAGTGAAGGAAAAGAGGCTTATAGAGGAGAAGGATGGGGATGAAGAAGGCCAAACCTGTGAAGTCTCTGCTGGTTATTCCAAAGCTTCAACTCCAGGATCAGTCCTCTGTCTGGCATTTGAGGTGCTTCATTTTGCTTTTCCTGATTTGCTTCATTCCCATCAGCTTGGCTCCTGTCCTTCCTGTCCTTTGCTTCTCCCACTGAGCAGAGACCTTTGAGGGGCAAGGACATCTCAAGGTGCAAAGGGGCATTAGAATACTGTACAACACAAGCAAGCTGTCCCAAACTGCATGGCTGGTGTGTTCCTGGGAAACTGGAAAAGAAACTTCTTAAGTTAAAAGAGTGGGGGGGGGAAAGTGCTAATTTGTGCTAGTTCTCTGCAACTGGGATTTTTTTTACACTCAGTTTTCAGAAGAGCTACAGTGAAATGAATACTAAGCCCCTCTGAAGTCCTGTGGACATCAAGCACTTCTCTCTCAAGGCTTCTTTCAAAACTTCTGATCATAAAACAACAGACGGACAAACTCTAACATATTTCATTCTTCATTTGCTTTCTTTTGGTTGGATTTTTTTGTGTCTTTGTTGTTTTTTTTTTTAAAGTAAGATATAGTCTTTCTTCTGGGATTTACAGCCTGAGTTTGTAACAATTAGGCAAAGTAAACCATGTGGAGATTTTTTATGATCTGCTTTAAATGTAGAGTTTTGGAAAGCAGACAATGAAATTATCATTATTTTGCTGCGCAGCTGTGCTAAAGTGCAAGAGAAGGAGTGAAAAGACATTAGTATTTGTTTATTTGGCTTTCAATTGCTATGACAAAGCAAATAACAGCTTTGGTCTTGGTCCACAATTGAGTTAATTGGTAACACCTCAAATTGTATGTCCTAAAAACCTCCTAATTAGCAGCTAAGCACCGGATAAACTAGGTAGCATGTGTTCATTTGTGCTCCAACAGGACCTGCAACAGTTAACAGACAGTTAACTGTAGATCCAAAAGCATCTGATTTAATGTGTACATATGCAAGAAGTGATGCATGTATGTGTGTGCATATTCTTTCTTGTTCTCTGTCCACGATGGGGCTGGGGTCCATAATGCATTCCCTAGACAACTGGGACCCAATCTGAAAACTACTAGAGAGTATTTTCCAGGAGACTTTTGCTGCCTCTGGCAATCTCTGGGTCAGGACCCACTGGGAAATGTTTGCTATTGCCTCCAGGGTTTAATTTCGGAGAGCTCCCAAGGAGATTCCCTCTCTTTGTTCTTGCATTTACCATTCAAGCCCCTCATGCTGAGGGAAAGTACTCAGAGCACCACAGGCAGAAATGGTCCAGACATGAACAGCGAAGGTGCTGGGAAAGAAAACACAGATGTGCAAATATCTGTTCTGTAAAAAAAGAGGTTTCTGGGGACAGTGCTAGAAATCATCCACCTGGGCCAGCAATTCAGACATCCAAAGAGCACACTGTAAAACATGGGCAGCAGAGGTATTGCAATGAGACCGCAGTGTACGCAGTAATGAGGAAAGGCAGTCAGATTCCTTTAGCACATGCCTACAATATAGGTCCAGAATCAGGGGTCAATCTCTTGCCTGCCTGACAGTCTGCTAAAATGAGTTTGTGTGTCTCAGTCCTTCTCCAGTTTGCTAAAGACCTGCAGCACAAGTCAGTGGCAGGACAGCTGGTTGATGCTGGTGACCAACATCATCGCCACCAAAGGGGAAGATTGGTAACTCACAAAGGCAGCAGCTGTGTTTCGCTCCTAAGTAGCATCTGGGACACCTAAAGCTGATGGATAAAAGCAGGAGGACATAAGACTAACACTCAAAAATTCAGAAAGGACTGCTGAGTGCAGAAACAGAAGACAAGCCAGTGGCAGAGCATGCTCCTGAAATGCAACATTAGTCCTCCTGTGGAGATGGATGAGGGAGAAGTTTTGCAGCAGCTGTCCACACTGTCTTCTTTCTCCTTTCTTTGTCTAAAACTTTAACATAGACAGAAAAACCATCTCCTTCTGTCTGCCTCTTGAGGGACAACACACAAACATTTTGGCAATCTCAGTCCAGCTACCATGAGCTGGATGTGAGAAGCGAGGAGATGGTGACACACTGCCCAGTCTCTCAGTAGTGACTAACTCCAGCTCAGGGATGGGAACACATTAGTCTTGTACCCAGACTGATAGAGAGGGACAGGACACGCCCTACCAGGGGAAAAGCTTTGTTAGATGCTCTCTTCCATGGCAGGTGAAACACATCTTGTGCCATAAGGCCAGCAAGTGTTCAACAAAAGCCCTTCTTTGGGTAGTCTCTGCTCTGCTGTTTGCATGGCTGTTCGAGGCAGACTGCTGTCGCTTATTAACTAAATAAACAAGCAGCAAAACTTGAGCAAAATGGAAACACACACACAGCTTGTCTGCAAATAGAGACAAATGCCTCCATCGCATGGTTGCACCCAGCTGTCTGGCTGTTACCTGCTTAAATAGCTCTAATTTTGCATTAAGGTCAGTGCAGTCATAGCCTCTCCTCCCAGGTGGAAAACCTGGCTAATGAAACGCTCAGGTTTGTATTGAGTCCACTTCGATTCACCATCCAAGCATTTTGAGGAGCTGAGGTGGATGACCTGGTCCTTTTTTGGCAGGGATGAGTCCCCAGCCCGGGCTAAGCAGGCACAGCATCAAGTGGGAGCAAGCAGAGGCTCCTCCACTGCAGTTGGCTCCTGAAACGACAGGGTACCTCCAATTTTCAGCCAGGGTGTTCTCTTGCCTAATCCCACACTGAAGGGAGTGCAGAGAGCAGAGATCCTGTTTCCACACCAGCCCTGCCCAGGTCTGTGCTCCTTTTTCCTGGTTTCCCCAGGCTGCCTCTCCTTCTAGCGAAGGGTATTTATTCAGCTTACACATCCCTTCCCTCTACCATTCGTGTAAGCCTCTCGCTCTCTTCTGAGAATATAGATCTGCTGAGGGAACTGTCTTTATATATAGTCTGAGGGGTTTGACATTGAGTTTCATTTATTACTCTTCAATTTCTTTTAGCTTCTCCTTTCCAAAGATTGGAGCTCCTGACCAAGCTTTGATGCAGTCCACAAGGGTGACAAACAGCTAGACTATGACTGCTTGTGCATAGGCAGCTATTTGTCCTGATTCATATCCTCCATGTTACTAAGGGCCAAATAAAAAAAAACAAACCATCCCTTGTCTTGCATGCCTTCAAAGTAACTGCTCTGAGGATAATTTAAGGTATCCAGACATTGATTCACTAAACATTGTTGGCCTGCTTATATGTGGGCAGGCAAAGTCACCCATTATTGGTGATTTAATAGCTGGTAGGTGCCTCTTTGATCTTCTCTAATGCTGTGCACTTGATATCCTCCTCCCATGAGGCGGCAGGGACAACAGCCCTATCAAGATTTTCACATTATTGCGATTTATGATTCATGTCCATGGGATCGCCTCCACTGAAGATACTGCATCTTACTGGATTCAGGGGAATCTTCCAGAGCCCTACAATATATGCAAAACCAGAAGTTATCTTGGATTGAGAAATTATGATACCAGCACCTCTAAATTGCTTTTAGCGACTTTCTGTGCTGCCTCCGGCTCAGAAGTGCTTAGTTTGCTGACAGAAATCATAGACTTGTACACATTGGAGATGGAAAAGCCCTGCTAGCTTCAGCTAGTCCATTTCTCCTACCAGGGAGGGAATATTCCCAGCAATCTGTTTTCCCCGCTACTTTGTCTTGTCTATTTTTAAACATCCCATGTAGCAAAAATACATTTAGATTGTCAGGATTTCAGAGCCAAGTTAGCTGTGGAAGTACCAGCTGTAGCCTAACCTGCTTTGTCTGGTGGCAGCAGCTAAATTGCTCTCTACTACCTTTGAAGTCGATGGTAAAAGTCTTATTGGCTTCTGTGGGAGCATTCTCAGGCCTTTGGTGTGGATGACTGGAGCACAGAGCTATGGAGCACTGATAAGCCATTCTTACACTATTGCTTTCCAGGCCGTAACTGCATTTTAATAGGCAAGAAATTGTCTCAGCAGCAGTCAGAGTGCAATAACAGCAAAGCCACGTGGAGCTCGCAACAGGCTGGGTCTGCACAGAAGTGACTCCTGCCATGACCATACCAAGTCATATCCATGAGCCCAAGCAGGTTTGGTGGGAATGCATGATCCAAGGGGAACAGTCAGGGGCAGCCCTTTTTGTACCTCCCTGAACTCCAAAATCTACAAGAGGTCAATTCAGTTTCTAGATAGCTCCAGTGTGTTTTCCCTTTGCAACAGTCTTTAACATCATGAATGAAGGGGGCTGGGTTCATTAGGATCCCCGTTTACCTATCTATCATACCTTGAAAACAATATAGCATAGGTATGGCACTGCCCTACTATTTTAGCCAAAGAACACAAAAATAGACCAGCTGTTGAATTGCAGAAGTTAAGAAGTTACCATAAAAAACTTGACTCACCTTCTCCAGGATAAAACTGCCGACAGCTCCCCCACGAGATGGAGTACTCAGCAGTGGACATGACACAGCGACACAGCCCCGGTGCAGCCTTTGCTTTCTCTTTTAATTTCAGGAACAATGGCAGGTAATGGGAGCCAGGGTTGGATTTAATTTAACTGTTGTTGTGCTCTGCTGGGACAACTTCCTCTGCCTCCACATTTCCTGTCTGGAAGTTCTCCCAAAAGGATGAATTAACCAATATATGACCTGTATGGGAAATGCGCTTTATTGAAGCAATTCTTCTAGGGTGGAGCTGAGCAGCTGTTTAACAGCACATAGCTGCACTATGTGAGGGATGGTAAAAACATACAAAATTAACTGCATTCAGGTAAAACTGGGCTATAAGGAGGCAGAGAAAATTATATCTTACTGTAATTTTTGTCTGTATGCAGAGGGTAGCGTCCTTGTGTGACAAACTGTGACAACATGGGGTACCACAGCACAACAGTCAGCAAAGGAGAAGGGGACCTTCTTGTGCCATAAACATGGATTGATTAATACCACTATGGCAGGCCTACCACCCTGGCAAGGGAAACCCACATGCTAAACCTATTTAGGCACAGACCCCTATCCAAAACCTGCTTCTTTTGACACAATGAAAGCAGCAAGTGACACAGCCTGTGGGGACAGCTGTGCCTGAGATCAAGTACAGTTCAGTCCTCTTTTTTGTGTAAGGCTACAGCAATCGATAGAAGCTGTAAGTGTCAGAGAAACAGTCCTACATTAACTTCATGGCAAGAAATGTCCGCATCAGATTCAGCTGTTGGGCTGAACATAGAGAGCTGTTTACAGCTGTGAGCCAGCACTGCACCGTGAATCACAGTCCCACTGGTGATGGTTCCTGTCCCAGGACATGAAGGAGCATCTCTGGGTGGCAGCATGAGGCCATACAGCCCAGACAGCATCAACATGAGAGATGGAAATGTCCAGCATCTCTGTCCAGACGCCTCAGTAAAACTCCCGCTTCCCATTCACATTTCTTCCTCTCCGCCATAGCAGGTTAGCAGTGCAATGAAGTTATTGCAAATTTACACCAGGGCTGGAGAGATGAGAAACTGAACAGAAGCTTTAAAAGACACTTTTTTTTTTTTTAAAGCCAGACATAAACCCCAGCCAGATTTACCATGAGTTTCCTGTGCATGCACATGAGTTATACACGTGGTAAGTGTCCCGTCATCATGAATTCTGCCGATGTGCTCTCTTTAAAGGCACTGATCATAGGGAATTCATTTGGTCTCCATATAACTGTCACCTGTATTACCAGAGCGATTTCATTCTAATTTAGCATTACTTAATGGTGAAGATAAAGTTAAGTGTTAGCCATGTGGGTCTTTTCTTGGCTTCTCTCTCTCTTTGACACAGCAAGAGTGTGACTGCAGGGTGTTTTATGACCAATAATTCAAAAGAGCAGGGAAAAGAAGGAGCAGCAAATATCAACTGCTTGTCAATCATCCACAGTCTTTCAGCTCAAATGGTTATACCTGGACCTCTGACCTTTTCTTCTGCCTTCTCTGATCCCCCTGTTTGTTTGGAGTTCTTAGGTACTGCAACCATCAAAAATGTATTTTTTAAAGGTTCAGGTTTAGAAAAACTGCCGTGGTTACCCACAGTGATAGGAAGCTGTGGCATGGAAAGCCATACCTAATGGCTGCAGTATAGCAGCCAAATTACAACCAGCCCTACAAGCTGGCTGAACACATGAAAATGCTGTGGGGAAATGGAGTGCTTTTATAGCATCAGTTATACAGCAACAAGTGATTTGTCTTCCCAAGCCCCTGTGCCCCCCTCTTTTCCCCCAGCTCGGAAAGGTAATCATTCTGTATATATCATGAGCTTGTTTAAACTGGAGATGAAAAGCTACAAAAGTACAACTTAATTGAACCCTGTATTGTGTTATTACAAATGCTGCCGACCTCACTTGCAGTCCATTATCAGAGGGTTCTGCTGAATGCTTTAATTAAAGACAATAAGGCTAATAAAAAGGCATCATTTTCCTGTCTTCAGCACTGCTGGAGAGTTGGAGCTGATGAGATTATTTCCTGCTAATGCTCTTCTGTTGTTGTTGTTGTTAAATCTTTTTCTCCCCATGGTTTGCAAATACTGTCTGAGTCTGAGTTGTACAAGAATCATTAAGAACAAGAAAAAATCAGGTTTGCCTGTAAAACACTCACTAATATTTGACAAGGAAAGCTCCTCATCCAGATGATTCCTGGTCCCTTACCCCACCTATTGCTGCCTTTTGCTGTAGGATCCAGTCCCAGTGAAGGCAAAAGCTTCCCCATACAGTCACAGGCACAGGTACACATATGAACTGACGGGAGGATGTGCTCTGCCGGCGGCACCCATCCCCAGCCCTCCTGTTGGCAGGGAGGACAGCGTGATGACAGTGCCACTTGCCAGAGGGCAGGATCTAGCCTAGAGTGAGTAATGCAGCACCTCACCATAATTAACATGCTGCTTACTAACAGCCCATATGTGCCATCTCTGCTTTCATACTGATAGTATTAGCGATACCAAGCCAGCAGTGTTTCCAAAGCCAGTTTGGACACTCACTGGGCCACTTTGTCTCTCCAGCTTTGGTCCAACAGAGCAGAAGAGGAGGACAGCACAGGAAAGCATCAGTGAGGATCACCACAAGGAAGGGAAGGTTTGTGGGGGGGGGAAACCAAAATGCTGTGGGGGTGGGCTTTTCACAAGGGAGATGGGAAAGTTTTGTGGTAGGACAGCTCTGCTCACCTTGCTGCAGGGGAATGTGCTGAGGGGTAAGGGAAGCAGGGTGGTCACTACCTCTGGATGCATAGGGAGGACACTGCAGTCCCTGTCTGCATTCCTCAGCCTTCAAGGACATCTGCATGGGCTTGACCTCATCCACCCTATGGACTCCTTGGTCTTTAGCAAACAGCACAAACACAGCAGGGGTGCAAAAAGGGCAATGGGAAATCCCCATGTGGATCCAAGCCCCCTTGCATGGATGCATTTACTGAACAGGCACATCCACCCACCAGCAAACAGGCTGATCCCAGCAATTCTTCATGCACTGGACACAAAACAGTTAAAATTTCACTAACAATCCAGGCCATATTTGAACAAGACACCTAATGGCAATTGGCATTGTAGCCCTGCTGTGAATAAGCCAAACCATCCAGTCCTACTGTGATTAAAAACTCCTTCTTGGATGAGGGAACAAGCAGCCAGACGCTAAGTAACTGAACTTTGCCCCTGCAAGGAGGAGAGCAAAGAACTAACCGCTGAGCCAGCCCAGTTTGCCAAGACTTTTATAGGGAAGGAACTTTTACAATTAAATACAGCAAAAGGTTTCTTCCACTGTGAGCCTCTGAACACAGGTTGAAAGAAGCAGAGTCGAACGTGGAAGCCAAGTTAAGGAAGAAAAAAAAAAAGTCTTGATCTGAAGGTTGCAGGCTCAAAGTAGCTCGAAACCCCATCAAGTGACTGAATGAGAACAGCGAGAGGCGGGCAAAGACCACAACTCCTCCCTGGGTAAAGGATGAAGCTGTAATGTGGAGAAGACTGACCTAGTTACATATTTCTTTTTCACTCCCCCTCTCTCTCACTGCAGTTGCCAGGCTGGCATGTTGCAAAGTAAATGTAAATGAAGTTTCTGCCATCTAAACCAAGACAATGGGAAACCAGGAGCTCTGTAATAGATGGGGACATCTCAAGCAGCACCGTCTCAGCCTTCTTCAGAGGAAAGGCACTTGTCTGTGCCACATTCACTCCATCCAAGGCAGCTCCATCATGTCCTTTCCATCCATCTTTATGTGTCAAGAGCTGCCTGTCATTTTTGGCACAGTAGGGAAATGGCCCACAACCTGGTGACATCTGCAGCTTCATCCTCCTGAGCACAGGAGGCACGTGCTAATTAAACAAACTCTCTCCATCTTCTTCCTTTCCTTTGGGCTGGAGGGTCCTGCAGCCCCCACTGCTGGGGAGGTGCTGCACAAAGCAGACCTGCCCTCGACTACTAAAAAGCCAGCAAGTACAGGGATGACATGGTGCTATCAGGTATGGAGATGCCATATACAAGTACTGCTGATTCCCTTCATTCTGATAGAGTTGGGAATAGGGAGGAGAGGGGACAGTATCTTTCAACTGCTGAGTGCCTTGACACAGCTAGGAGCCCTCTGGCAGCCTTAACCTTCATTCACGGATGCACCACTACTGGATACAGTGCTATTGGAGAGGGGCAGCAAGCACGACTTTATGGCCACTCTGAGGCCCTGTTTCTCTCTGCATTTGGGTACAGTATCCTTGCAAAGCCAGCTCCCAAACCACCCCTGGATTTTCCCTATATATGGGAGAGTTTCTCTGGCTATGGTACACAGTGGCATGCAGGTCATAAATCAGGCTGAGTTGGCACAACTCACACCATGCTCCCACAGTAGGCGCTTGAGGTGAGCAGGCTGCCAGGGATTCCAGGTGGGATTGTGGGATTTGGTCCCTTTTGTACCCCAAGGATGCCCAAGGATACCCATGCACGCTGAATTAGTGAGTGTCTGGAGGCCAGGAAGTTTGGAGAAGCACCCAAGATCTGTATCTCCTCACCCCAGATCTCCGAAGTATCTGCTGTGCCTGAAGACTTACAAGCCTGACAACCTTAAACCATAACCCACCAAGCTGAGATGGGGTGCAGGGAAAGCTTTGCTCTTGCTGAGCAATTAGATAAAGGAGCAGTTTCCAGGAGAGGCAAGAGATACTACCAAGGGAAGCATTTCCAAAAGATGAGCAAACCCTTTGGGGAAGACAGTATTTTGGAAGAATCGATGCTAAATGTAGGAGCTTTAATGACTTGTGGGGAGTCTCTAGTCTATAACTTCTAACTAGAAATGAGAGGAAAAGAACATTGAAACCTTCTGAACTTTCCACCTTTCAAAACTACTGACAGGGCTTTTTTTTGCTCGGGAGTATTTTTGATATGTGCATGTCTCATTTTCAATGAAAAATGCCTTGATGGGGAAAATTGGGGGTGACTGTGAGGAGATTCATGCTCCTGGTCACAGGTACCCCCTCCCATCTGAAACAGGGATCTCCACAAAAGGAGTGGCCCAGATGCTGAGGCAGAAGCTAAGCAAATATGAAGCCAGACAGAGTTCATTTGGTAAACAGTTGCTGTGACTCCCCCCCTTTTCAGCATCACACACTCACTTAAAGCCCTGCCCCTTCCTCATCATCCTTTTCAGAACAGGGTAAAAGAAGAGGGTTGCCTGTATGTGTGGGTTTGTCTCTGTGGACTAGCTGGGGTGATTCTAGGTCCTGTGGACAACCTGGTAGAGCATTTTCTCCAATACACCAAGTAAACATTGCTGTCCTGGACATATTTTTCCATGCCTCAGTAGTTCTGAGGATTCAACACTAAAAGAGGATTTACCCAAAGTGAAGCCCCATCCCACCCTCTCTCCCTTCCCTTGCATGTGTTACACGACCCAAAACACACACAGGCGCGGTGTCACACCTTCCCTACAGCAAGGCCAGTGCTCAGGCTTTGCCAGCAGAGGCTGCTGTGACACACAAGGGGGGCAGTGCCCTGAAGGAGGAAGAAGAGGCTGCCAGAGCCTCCGTCCCACTGCCCCATTCAACTTCCAAGGGATGATGGGAGGGCATTACCCATACAGCTGGGGTTGGCACAGTGGGCTGTCACTCTCATCAAACAGGCAGGTAATTAGGGAGCAATTCTTCAAGCAGAGCTGCCTGTGCTATTCAAAAGCTGCCACAAGCTTGCTCTGAACAAGGCACGCCGTGGCCCACCAGGGCAGGAACAAACCTACCCACTCCCCTCACCACTGCCCCAAATGAAAACTTCATTTCAGCAACCATTCCAGAGAGGTCAGTGGTCAGTCACCACTTCCTAGCCTTCCCAATCCACAATTTACTCTACAAGAATCTTGAACAGAGAGAGGGTAGGTCATTGTAGATGTGTTCAGAGGAAGAGATAAACCTGTTCCATGTATTAGTAACCTCCACAATCATCACTGCTGGAAACTGGGTGTTTATGAGAACTAGCTCCTTTGTAGGAGCTGCATAAACACAGTGTGGGGTGAATACCAGCTTCAATAGGTGAAACCAAAAGATCTGGACCAAGGAAAACATTATGATGCATAAGCTTGTCTCAGAAAGTTTCACCTGGTAAAACAAAGACACAACCCATCCTGAAACCTGCAAACCAACCCTTCCAGCCTCTGTGACCCTCCCTCCCTTCATCCCTCACCAGTGACCCACAGGGTCTCCAATTCATGAGCAGTTTCCATCCTCCTGTAACTCCATTAACTGGCAAATTTACTGTGCACTACATGTATTTTACCCATGTCTGCAAGACCCAGATTTTCTGTCCTCCCCATTCCCTCTTCTCAGCCCTCTCTGCTCCCCTGCCCCCCACATCTGCCTTTCTGCTCAGAAGTCCCTAACGCACACATCTATTTCATCTGCAACATCTGTACAGCTTGACTGGTTTCCTCGGTACTTTTAATATGTACAAACTCAACAAATAATGCAAATGAGCCACCACTTAATTATTTTCTCAACTTGTCACACGAGGAGCAATTTGGAGCGAGGACCGGCGGTGGTGAGAGGCCGCGCTCTCCCTCCCGAAGGCAGGCGTATGGCAGTGCTGCTGCTCCCCCTGCCTCCCACCGACCCACCCTCCAGCTTTCCAGCAAAGACTCACTTCACAAAATTTAATTACTCTGCTAACATGTCCCATATGCTCTGTGGCAGGCAGGGAAGGCTTTAATTACATCTGCTCCAGACATCCTGGAGAGCACTGATTCCCCATCTCCCGGGGACCCAACACAGCACCCATGGGGATGTGGGGGCTGCCAGAACCAAAATGGTGGCTCAGCATCAGGCCTTGGGTATCAAAAAACCCTCTATTTCCTCCTTCTGCCCCTGCACACACACACATCCACAGCTAAGGGTAGGGCTGCAGCAAGAGAGGGCTCTACTCTCTGGAGGAAAGCAAATCACGCCTCTTTACAAAATGCTGACCATCACCGTTAATGAGCTGATTAACAATCACTAATGATTAGAAAGCCCTTCCACACCACTGCTCATTTGTATGGCACTTGAGAGACATCATCTCTCATTTGGGAAGTGGAGGACAAAACCTATCCCCAGCTGGCCTTGCTCTTCCATACATCCTCCCAGCAAATCAGTGCTGACCAGTTAGGTTTTCCCCTCCTTTTCCCACCCAATTTTACTTTTCATTTTCACAGCTGCCTCTGCAATTGCTACCTTCATAGCCAAAGGGTGTTGCTGAGGTGGCAGGTAGTCAAAACCATTTTGGGGTACAATACATCAGGTGGTAGACAAGGAGCAGGCGGGAATTTGTTTGACATTGACGTTGTTATGCAAAGATGCTCAGAGTTCCGGAGGCTCTTTATGCAACTGGATGGCATTTTCTGGAGACAGAAATCCTGCTTTAGGGGAGGAAGGGCTGAAGGCAGGGGAAATTCTTTCATTCAGGATCGTGTCTAAGTGTGAGAGCAGAATATCTATTGTTGTCCCTACAGTTTTAATGTGGTTTGTGGCTTATGTGATCCAGCCTGTAATCTGTTCCACATCTTATACTGCCTTGAATTTGATCAAGCCACATCTGAATTGTGATAGACTGCTCTGCTGACTGCCTTGTGGTAAACCATCTCCCACCAGCTATGGCTAGTGTTTTGAACAAGGGCCAGTCATTATTGTTTGCAAACTCTTCAGGCAGAGGGGCAATTTCCAAGGACATTGTGGGTAGGAGATATTCCATAGAGAATGCCTTTGAAGAGCATTTTCCAAAGTGTGGGGTATGAGTGTGCATGTACACACAGTTTGTTTGGTAAACTCCCTGTGCTTCCTCCATCAAAGATTCAGCTTTCCTGCTCAGGAGTGGGAGCAGGAAAAGCACTGTTTTCCCAGGGATTGAGGACTGTGCCAGGGTCGTCCATGGGCTATGAATTTCTAAGCCCCATTGCAGCTATCTGCAGCATCCATCAACTTTCCTGCTGCCTTAGGGCATTCCTGAGCCAACCTGGATGTATTTGGCAGTCCAGCCCTGGGCCACACTGCAGACACAGTTTGGCAGTCGTGGAGAGGTGCTGGCAGTGCTGTGCTGAGCAGTGGGAGAAGAGCATCCCACACCAGGCTGGAAGGCTTTTCCTCAGAGCTGTATTCTTTACCTTCTGGCATGAACTGCTCTGCTTGGAGGAGAATGCATTGTCCATGTTTTCCAAGTGTTTTTGTTCCTATGGAGACATGGCAAGCTGCATGGGAGCTTGCTTTTCCCCTGCACTAAATGAAGTCTTGCCCCACGAGCAAACTCTGGAGAGCAAGGTTCATGGCTTGTGGCATCATCTCCCATCCTCCCTGTCCCATTCCACTCTGGAGCTGCTACACAGAGCATGAAATGAGCACATGTTTGAGCTTCACATCACTGATTTCTCCTGCGAGAGGGAAATAATCTACAAAGCACTAGGCAGAAGGGTGGCACAATGCATTTTCTTTCGACAGATGCTCATCCCAATGCCCTTCATTCTCCACCTGAGGTCTCAGTGAGGTCTAATACATGCAATACTCCCCCAGAAGAGCATCAGTCTACTCCCTCCCTTTCTGAAGAGTAACTACAATGCATCAAGGTGTCCAGGTTCCATGCCAAGGAACGGACATGTGGTTGGTCCAGCTCCACTCCAGGGTTTGTATAGAAGCCAGTTCCTTTTCCAGGACTATCATTATTTCTTTTTAGCCTAGAGCCTAAAATTACCAACCAAGATGAGGGAAGGGAAGGAAAAGAAAAAAAGAGAAGAAAAGAGAAGAGAAGAGAAGAGAAGAGAAGAGAAGAGAAGAGAAGAGAAGAGAAGAGAAGAGAAGAGAAGAGAAGAGAAGAGAAGAGAAGAGAAGAGAAGAGAAGAGAAGAGAAGAGAAGAGAAGAGAAGAGAAGAGAAGAGAAGAGAAGAGAAGAGAGAGAAGAGACGAGACGAGACGAGACGAGACGAGACGAGACGAGACGAGACGAGACGAGACGAGACGAGACGAGACGAGACGAGACGAGACGAGAGACGAGAAGAGAAGAGAAGAGAAGAGAAAGAGAAGAGAAGAGAAGAGAAGAGAAGAGAAGAGAAGAGAAGAGAAGAGAAGAGAAGAGAAGAGAAGAGAAAGAAAGAAAAGAAAAGAAAAGAAAAGAAAAGAAAAGAAAAGAAAAGAAAAGAAAAGAAAAGAAAAGAAAAGAAAAGAAAAGAAAAGAAAAGAAAAGAAAAGAAAAGAAAAGAAAAGAAAAGAAAAGAAAAGAAAAGAAAAGAAAAGAAAAGAAAAGAAAAGAAAAGAAAAGAAAAGAAAAGAAAAGAAAAGAAAAGAAGAAAAGAAAAGAAAAGAAAAGAAAAGAAAAGAAAAGAAAAAAAAGAAAAGAAAAGAAAAAAGAAAAGAAGAAAGAAAGAAAAAGGAAGCAGACAGAGAGTGAAGTCAGCATTTGGGACACTGCAGCTAGAAAAGGTCAGGCTGCACTTTGAATGGCTTATCCCCCTGTTTAGGTTCATGGTAATGGGAGATCCTGCCCTTCTCTCTTTTATGCATTTTAGTGGTGGCTCTGTCCTTTGAGTGAATCAAATTGATTTAGTCCAGTCCCCTAGTTCAATTTCTAGGGTTTTTCAGCCAGGACTCCCTAATCTGTGAACAGGATTTCACTGTAGCTGGGCACTGCTGATCCTTCAATTTATGGCTTGGCATTAAACTGGGTTCCAGTGATGCAGGGCCACTTAGATTATGTGTCTGAAAGATCAGGCAACTGTATCTTGAGCAGTTGGAAGACAGAGGTATTCTGGTGGAATTGAGTCTCCCTCCCTGAAAAATAATCCTGTGACGCCCTGCCTCTGTGATCCAAAGGGCTGTGGTTTTGAGGGCAGGATGAAATCTCATTCAGGAGGAAAAAGAAATAAATTATCATGGAAAGATGGTTTGCAATTAAAAGAAGCATTTCTGCTGAAGTGCCCATTCCTCACTTGCACACAATGGAATTAACTGAGCAGCTGGAGTTGTTTCAGACACGAAGTCTGTTTTTCCATTTTGGAGGGCAGGAACTTCTGCAAAAATTCCCACAGGTTTGGGGGTTTTTTTTCCCATTCCTGGGGGAGAGGCACACAATACAAAACCACCTAATTATAGAAACACTGTGTGGAAATAGAAATCTCAAATCCAATATTATGTCATGGCCTTAAATCAGGGCTTATCACTTCCAGGCATAAAGGGATGCTGCAGCCATCACTTAGACATACTGAACTTCTCCTGGTTGGTGCTGGAAGCAGGGTGGGCAGGTCTGAGCTGCGATAAAGGAATTTGTCCCCTTCCTGTCTGAGAGCAGAGCATGTCTCCTGAGCATTCATTTTAAGGGCAATCAGGACTGCACAAGCTCAGCCTTTGGCAGGAAATGACCTGACAGTCCTTCCATAGAGCGTTTTATCTGTGACCTCAGAGCACTGTGTAAAACACACCAGCCAAATATGGGTTGTAAACTTTTCAGTCCTAAATATCTGAGATAATCTGGGGGCTGCACAGCAGCTTGCCAGAGGAATATCTTCTGCAATATGTAACAGTATGTGTGAGATGTATGCCCTAAGGTACAGCAAGAAAACACGTGGAGATGCTCAGGAGTGTAGTCAGCCGGGACGTTCTGCCTAGGAGCATGCACTCTGATAGCTGCTGCCATTTGGGCATGGCTACTAAGCTGAGCCTACTTCCAGAAGGTGTCCAGGGACATCCTGGAGGCAATCCAAGACAAAACCTGGAAACAACTTCACAAAGGATCAGCCTGGGCAATGAGGCTACTTCCTACGCAGCCCAGCAGAGCTGCCCACCCACACCAGCCTGCCTTGCCCTAGAGCTGACCCACAGCACAGCTGAGCCCGGGCAACATCCCCTCCTCATGGGTAGTTTCCTAGGCCCTGTATTGTTTCAGGGAAACACGTATTTGGCAGCTCATGTTTTCCGACACATCAGCCAGCAAGGATGGAAATAGCATTTTTTTCCAAAGAGTCTTTCTCCACTATGTCATGAGGTAAATATCCAGGGTGTGTTTCCTCATCCTTAATATGAAAGGCTACTGCATACAGAGATGGTAGGAGGGTTTAGCAACAGACCTCAAGGGTCCTCTATGCTGGGATGAGAGAGGCAAACCAGCCACAGGGTCATTGCACACCCTCTACCCAGTGTGCAAAGAGCCCAGAACTCACCTGAGAGCCAGGGTCAGCTCAGGCAGAGCTGCACAAACATGAGGAAACACACATACCCACCCCTGCACCTCACTGCTCTGCCTATAAAATCAAGGGAGGGCTTCAGGAAGGAGGGCTCTGTGCTGCACAAAGCCCCTCGCAGCACGGGAGGTGAGCACACCCAGAGCCCCCAGCCCCCTTGGCAGCGGAGCAGGGGGCAGGTTGTGCCTCGTGCCCCTTTCTCATGCCCTGTCAACCAGACACCACTGCACTGGCTTCTGGAGGGCAATCAATAAGCAAAGAGACAGGCACTGCTGTTAAATTATCCCACCGGCCTCCTGGTGATCTAATAGACTCTCCAGTAAGGTCTTATTAAATTCCAAGTCAAACTGCATCCAGTTACAGTAATTACTGAATATTTAAGAAACAGCAATTGGCTATTTAGAGCCCACTAACATCTAATGGAGAATTTCATGCTCTTTAATTACTATGCAATACCTATCCTTTTGGTGACACCCTCCAACCTGGATTTATGTGTTAATTTGCATCTGTTCTTTTATATTCCAGCATTTTAGAAAAGCAGAGAGATTAAAAATAATAATAAAAAAAAAAAAAAGGAGAGCATTTCTCCTGTTGAGGGTTGGGACTGCAGGTAGAGAAAAGGCTAATAGGAGCAGGTGCTGTGCCAGATTTCCCCATCCCTATGCGGAAAGTCCAAATGCTGCAGTCCATCACTGCAACTGCCCACATCATGACAGCTCCAAAACCAGCCCCATCCCTCTGCATGATCAGCCCTGACCTCCACAAACCCCATCACTCCCACCCTCGGGCTTGAAAACTTGGGAAAAAAAAAAAAAAAAAGCTAAGCCAAGCAAATCATGCCTTCACTGACCAATGTGCATCCTCAGGAACTAGGGCAACACCTGCCTGGAGCTCATTTCCCTGCACGCAGCGAGAGCCGCAGCCAAATCCGAATCCGGGGCCCCTGTGCTAGCCGAGAGCTGTAACCCCAGCTGTGCTCTCCAACTCACTCCCTGTCTTATTAGCACTAAACAGCATCCTTATTTAACACACTTCAATTTAGAGTGGAATGGATATTTCTTACTTCAGAAAGTCTCACCTGCCTCTCAAATGGCTCTTGGCATGCTGCCCGTTCTCACTCGCGCTTTGCCTTTAACAAGGCAAAGCCTCATTCCTCTCGAATGGAGAAGAGCTGGCAGGGCTTGATTGAAAGTTTGGAGTCCTTCTCCCTCCCCATCCACTTAGATGCCACAAGAGCCCCCAGATCTGTATAGCTTTCTTACTGCCAGGAAAGTAAAGCTTTTGCCAACACATCTCCCAGGTTCCTCATCACGGAAACTGAAGCTAAAACATCTAACAGAGGCACCGACAAAGACTGGCACAAAAGAGAAAGAGGGGGAAGATGAGCACTGTTTGCAGAGCTTGTCTGGCCTCCTGCTACCCCTGCGCCCATCTTTTCTTCCTTCACTGCTATATCCTCAGAACATTCAAGCCCAAGGCAGAAATATCTAACAAGTCTTTATTTTTTTTTTTCCCTTCCCATCCCCAACCACACTCCTTCTACAGGTAGCTTGAAATGCAGAGATCCAAGAGAAAGGAGCATCGCTCGCTGCTCCCACTTTCCTAACAAGACCTCATTATGGTGCAGGGAAAACTTGACCCCGTCAGAAGTGTCAAGCTGAGGCACCGTGTTTATTTCTCACACCGTCCCCTTCACCTGTAACTTGGCGGGTGCTGCGGGGAGGTTATTCTTTCTTCCTTTGATTGTCACAGGGAGTAAGCTTTTCTTTTTTTAACAAAGCTATTTTAAAACAGATGCTTAACTATCTGTGCTATTTTAAATGATGCATAGGGGAAAAAAAGCCCACAGCAGAGCCGCAGCTCAGCAAAATGACTGCACAAGACAAAGCCTTGTGTGCTCCTACCTGTGTGCAGAGGGATCTTGGCAAAAGAGATCCGCAGGTGACTGTTTTGAAGAAAACGACCCTGTTTGGACCAGAAGATGGTCATTCAGTAGGGAACAATCACAAACCTGCTAGAGGCTTCCTCAGTTTGCTTTTGCAGCCCAGTAAATACCCATACTTGTCTCCAAACACTGTGAACTACATACCTGCCAGGTGAGGAGCGGGATGGAGGAAGGCTCCTGGCTGCTGCATACTGTGAGAACCATGTTTCTGGCCATCCTCTGTGCTGGTGGTCACACTGTAAGAATTAGAATTAGAAACACACAGTGCAGGACATCAAAAAAACAGATTTCCATCTCCACCCCCAACAGAAGAAGGGTAGGAGCCACCAGATATCAACAGTTCCAAGGATTCAGCTTGGATTTGCACTGCAATCCGAAGGCAGAGGAGTTTACTTGATGTGTATTTATTATTTTGGTACACAGCAGATTATAAATCTCTGAAGTTACAAAACCACATAGTCAGTGTTTATCTGCAGTGTTTGATTATTACAAAGTTGTTCATGCTCAGAAAATATGTTTTCTGATAATCAGCTGGCATTTACTTTATAGACATCTGTGTTATTAAACACACAGAGAGAGGGGATTTAGGGATTGTGATAGCAAATGGCCCTTGTTTAGTATATAAAACATCATGTGCATTTTTCTAGCTGCTTCATCATGATGTGTTACTATGGGTCAACCTCCACCCAGCCCAGAGAGATGCTGCATCTCCCAAAACTCCTTCCCCTCAAGCAGACAAGGCCATACTGCCTGCATGGTAAAGGCATCCCATACCTCCAGCTGCATCAATGCTGCTGTCTGGCACTGAATTATTTAGCTTCCCCTCACTGTGAATGGAAATGATCTGCAGTTTAAATAGAATGAAGAGAAGTTTGCATCAAAGGCACCTTAACTCAGTCAAACACACATTGGAGACTTCCTTGCCTGTGATTGTCAGGGGTAATAACCACAGCTCTGATCAAACAAAAGGCCCTTCAGACCCACTTAGTCCCTGGAATCGACAGGTTCACATTTCCTCTTCCAGCTGTCGGGGAAGAAAGTATTTAAAGAAGTTGAGTCAGAGGGAGTTGAGGACATTGGGCTGTGGCTGTGGAATGTGAACAACTTTCCCGTAGATTGGAGGCTGATGTAGTGCTGGCAGCCCTGGGCTTTCTCAACGCCCAAACGCTTTGTCGTGCAGGCTGGCAACACCCTCCATTTTCCTCCTGACCTGGCAGGAGAAGAGGGTCAGTGTTTAGCAGCACTCATGTTGGCTAATTCATATGGAAGTGTAGAGCTATTACACTGTCAGCTGTCACTGGCACATCAGACAAGGGCTTTGTCATTTCCTAAACCTCTTCTGCCCAAAACCCACCATCTCTGACCACTCCTCTCCTACACACCTGAGCCCCCCAGCAGCTCTGCACTTTACCCATCACCAAGTCCTCCCACTTGCCTCCCCATCCAGGGCTTCTTTCCCCACCTCCTCTGCGCTATCAACACCAGGACCACTGCAGATATCAGACCTTCTCAGATGGCAGTGCCTCTGTCCAGGTCAGAAGGTGATGGGGAGTGCTGATTGAGTGTCCTCACTGGTATGACGGGGAAGATAGCATGGAGCTGGAGGCAAATCTGGGATCTCCTAGTGGTCATTGCAGAGACTTGGCTGCGAAAAGCCTTTTGTGGTAACAGAAATGTTGTGGCACTCAGTGGAAACTCTGAGGTTAAACTGAAATCTGTCAGCATTCAGAGAATGAGGGATTCTGCTGTCTACCCCGTCCCTGCTTCATTGCCCCCCAACCCTGTTCTCCCCACAGGAAAAATCCTCACCTTCCATGGTACCCTGTGAACTGCCCCCAGTTTGAGATGCCACCCTCGGGGGATGGCGTTGGAGGGAAGTAGAGGGATGTTCTGATATCACACAGCCAAACTCTGCCAGCACCAGCACCACACCACAGCTCAGGCTCTCCCCTCTTCACTGGCCCTGCCACTCCCCACCCCCAGTTGCTAGCATTAAAAGGATTACGGAACAAAAAGATGAGAGAGAAGGGATTACAGGGAATTATCAGCCTTGATCCCCTCCTAATTAATTACTGGTCAGACATATGAAAGGATGGCTCCAGAACACCCCACAACAGTGAAGAAGAAATGACATGTACAGCTAGGAAAGGCTTTGGCAAATGCCAACACTTATTTGCTGATGCAGTTCTCTTCCCAGAAAGGACTGCTTTAGAGAATGATACCTGGACGTGCTGCTGCTATCATCTGTACAATTTGTGTTCCTCTTCACACTCACCTTTTTTCTCTTTCTAATGCTTGCACCCTCTTGGATGATTTGCAGCCAAGTCAGCTCTGCCCTAAACCCCAGGGCTGGCTCCACAGGCCACCCTTCTCTCTCAGCAGGCTGGGAAAGTTGATGCTTACCTGGCTGACTGAAGGATGCCTGGTTCTCTTGCACGAGGCTGGGGTGACTAATCAAAAGGTATTTTTCTTAAAATTCTTATGGATTGAGGCAATCATCACAACAATCAGAGCAATCCCACAATGAGGGGAAAGAGGAGGCATGTCATTTCAGCTCTGCTCTCTAGAGAAAGAGATAAGGGGACATCTATTTTTCTGTGTTTCCTCGCCTGAAAGGAAAGGCTGTTCTCATCCCTCACAAACCACTGTTTACTGGGAACTGGCCAACTTCTATGCAATTTTTTAATTCTCAGGGTTATACCCCAAGTAAATAAGAATTAAACTAATGGCTAGTCTCTGCATATTGTGTTTTGCACCTTCTTCAGTACCCAGCCCCCGTAGTGACAAAGACACACTCTGTAATGATAGATTGGTTTTACCAGTCACAGTCATTTTTCCTGAGACCAGAGCTTGATCTAGTCCCGTTGCTTTGCTGTTCCTACCTCCTTCCCTGACAGACCAGCTCTTCACCACACAGCCCAGCAGCCCTGAACTGGTCACTGCTCTGCCTGTAGGCTCAAAGAAGGTGTATGGTCACAGCAGGCATCAAAGTTGAGGGTACTTGCAGGATGTGACTGAAGATCATCTCTTTTAGTGTCACACCTTTCCCATTCAGCTTCCCTCACTGCAGGATCATTCCCAACAGTCATAGCCAGAGTACTACATCAGGTTTCCTTTCATGAGCCACAAAGTCTTTAAGATGAGAATTCAGACAAGGCTTTTGACCTGGATCCCCCAGGTCTGTCCATGTTGCCTGGTTTTTTTTCTCTCAACACTGTACCACCTTCAAATCAATAAAACAAAGAAAGGCAAGGCAAGCTGCCACTAAACACCACCTGCTTAAAAAAGATCAGCTAAAATTATTTGCTGCTGCTCAACAAATTTCTGCCTGCTTAGTCCCCTGGTTGCTGTGCTGTAGGTGACCAAGATGGAGCAGGGTACAGAAACAGAGAGACCAGCCAGTATCCCCTTCCTCGCTGCGTGGGGCACTCGGCTCTGCTGCAGCTGCAATGTGCACCATATGTTCACGTAAGCGATGAAGCAGGGGTGACCACAGCCCTTTCCTTGCTTCAGGAGCTGAGAAACCCCAGTGAGGCAGCCTAGAGACCATCTTTCTGCATCCAGCTGAGAGTTTATCAAAGGGCATCCTTCCAGTTGCTGGGACAGGCAGGCAGCTTCCACACGTGAGTTCTGCTCTTGCCTGGGGGACAGAGGCTCTGCTCTGCTCTGCACAGGAAAGGTTAAGAGAAAGCAGGAGCTAGCAAAATTTCTGAGAAATACCAGCGTGCTGATTTTGACAAATGCACAAATTGGAGCTGATATGGAATGCAGATGTATGTAAACACTCATGAAATTATCCCATCCCTCCTGCATAATGTCTCCTCGCAGCCGCAAATGCTCTGAGCACTCTGGCAAGGCCAAGTCAGTTAGACCCATGCAAATCAGGGAAAAGACACTGTAAAGGCTCCAGGTAAGAGAGTGGGAAAAGAATGAGTGAAGAAGACGCCTTATCATTAAGTTAAAGATGGTTCTGCCTGGCAACAGGACACCCTAGCTGTGGCTTCCTGGAGCCACTGGTCCTAGAAGCCCCTCTGGCAGAGGCTGAGCTGAGCATCCTGCTGCCTCCTGAGTTTTTAAGGGACAGAGGTCACACAGAATCAGGAGATACTACTGGGTTTCTGTAATAGGTAAGGGCGAAAAGGGGGAAGCAGAAGAGAAGGCAACTATGTGCACTGAAGCACCTCTACCCTTCACATGCACACTCAGAGGTGCCTTTTACTAGAGGAGGGTTTACAGGAAAGACAGTGGGAGTTTTAGACCTTCTCTGCACCTTACCACCACTGGGTATTTGCCACTTCTGATCGTGTCACAGGTGTCCTTTGCTGTATACACAGAAGATAGGGGCCACTGTCCTTATTGAACCTCGTCCTTATGGAGCTTTGCAGACTCCAGCTCCTAGCTCCTGGATGCCCTTCCCGCCTCAAAGACCTTCAGCTCTGGCAGTGTTGATGTTTTGCACATCTTTGGATCACAAGCCCACAGATATCAGTGGGAGTTTCACAAGCTGATTCCCTCCTTTCCCTGCAAACACCTTTAATCCTCAATCTCTAACCACTTTACACGGGACAGGATGGTAAGTGCCAGGTTAAAGACATTGAGCCATTTGCCCGAGATCACACTATGAGTCCTGGAAACAGAAACCAGGAGTCCTGACTCTCACATCCTTGGCCTAACCACTCCATCCATGCCCTCCATGGTTGTTGCCATGGAGATTATTTTAATGCCACCCATTCCTTACCAGGACATCACTAAAATAGTCCAGCGTAAGGATACATAAGCCCTCAAGAAAATACACCCTTTCCTGTTCCTGCTTCCATGATGAGCTGCAGCAGGGCTGGGGCAGAGGTGAACAGCTTTCAAGGCTTTCTCCACATAAGAACCCCTTTTTAATATCAAGTTCACATATTTTCTATTTACTTACTGCCAGCTGCACCTTCCCTGATCCAAGCTGTAAACCCCAGCAGAGGCTAATCTCCCCATCCACACATAGCACCTGCAAAGCCTCAACTCCACTTTTCATAATGGTCTGTATGAACAGATCTCTTTCATTAATCCCCCACCTTGCCCTGGGCTCCTGGTGAGTTTCTCAGTACCAGCCATCTCCCCTGTTCCAGCACTTCAAGCTGGATTTTGAGATGAGAGAAGCCTCTTGAACACAGGATTTCCTGATTAAAATGGGTAGGGTGAGGGACACATAAAAAATGAAGAGCAGAGCAGAAGTCCCATATTCTTCCAGGGAACTTGAAAAATTTCAGCTCTTGTGAATAAAGGAATAGAAATGAAATGGGTAAGTCCTGAACTGCCAAAGATATCTTGCTCCCCTACCCCTCAATGGGAGCATTGGGAATCACCAACCACCCCGCTGAGGATCCAAAAATCCTTCTCCAAGAACAAGTAAAACTGTAGGCTTCAGGGAAAGGTAAACAAGCACCCACACACATGAATAAAGCACGGTAATAAATGTTTTAATAATTAGCAGTGATACAGATGCAGCTGAGCAAACAGCCCTGGATCCAAAAAAACAAACAAGCCCTCCGCTTTCTGTTCTAGCTCCAGTGACAATTGCTTGCACACCTTCATCACAGGGGATCCCAAAGCTCTTAGTAAATAGAGACAGGGATATGCATGGAATGGAAGCTGGGAGAGGTGATGGAGTGGTGCAAATCTCCTGCATGGATGCCCAAGAGCCACCTTTGGGTCCAGCACAATCACGGCCCACCGGTGCCACGATGTGGGTGCACGGTCACATAGAGAACCTCCAGCAAATCCTTCTGCTCTCCGGGAACCCCACTACTAAAATGTTAAGTGAAAAGAAAAAAGGGTTCAAGGAAAACTGGGCATGTTTCCCTGCTCTGCTGAGCAGCCCCAGCCCCCAACATCCGTGCTTGTACGGCTGCTCCAAAGCTGCTCTTGGTTCAGTGGGACAGCACTGAACAGCACTTGGCATCTGTGCTGGTCTGGGGCCCACCTAGGACATGACTAACACTTGGTCAGGAGCAAATCTACAGGACTTTACTTTCAGTTATTTTTCCTTCAGTTATACAAGAGGGAAATCATATTTCGAGAGGGATCAATAAGAAAGAGCAGGGCTGGAGGAAGGAAGACTTGTACAGAAACACACACGCACACACAAACCCCTCTCTTCTGAACTCCAACTGCAAAAAAAACCCAACCCTTTGAACTTTCTCTTTGAGTCTTGAGCTCTTCTAGCTTTTTTTTAATTCTTTTTTTTTTTATTTCCCCCTCCAGACTCAAGGACGCATTTCTAACCTCAGAAAGAAAATCCTCCTTTTGTAACAGTCATTAATTGGCTTTGGGGAATCTGGGCCACCAGATATGCCCCTAATCCTATACACACTTCCAGTCCCATGTTCAGACCTGGGTTGCCCAGCACTTCTCTCTGCAAGAGAATTGTTAGGGGAATTAGCTGCTTCCTTCAGCTGCTGCAGCTGTCTGGCTTGATATATTTTTTAAATATGGAGGGAAAAAAAAAGGGAAAAGGCAATCGGCAGATCATGTTTGTTGGGGAGACACTGATGTGAATTTTTTTCACTCTAAATGGTGCATTTCTCTATTATCAAAACACACAAAGCAACGTCAATCACCCTGTCCTAGTACAAAAGGGAAAAGCTTGCCAAAAGGTTGGCAGCAATCTGCACACCCATGTGGGTGGCAGGGTGTTTTGAGAGTGAGTGCCAGTTTGATAGGAGCTGTTTTGATTGGGAGGGTGTTCAAAGGGCGTTTGTCATGATTTAAAGCATTAAACCTTGGAAGTGGGACATAAAGGTTGACATGGAAGTGTCAGAAGAACACGTCCATGTGCGTGTTCTCAAAGGTCCGAGGAGCCAAACACAGCTCACGATTGCAAATTCCCAGCTGCCCTTAAAAAATCTTCAGCTCAAACCTCTTCCAACGTGAGGGGATTTACTAAGCAGTCACCAACTGCAATCCGCTGTTTCCCCAGGTGGTCCTACCTCCAGAGACTGCTTGCACATGCAGGGCATCTCCAAGCAGCTGGTGGGTGATCTTGCTCTGCAGCTTGGGGAAAGTGATTCCTGCAGAAGGTAATTCAGGCAGGGGCCAAACTTAGGTGCCTTAAACCTCTTCCCAGAGATCCCATGCTCATATCCTAACCGTTAAATGCCAGTAAGAACCAAAATGAAATTAAAACTGAGCCGAATTACTGCCTTGAACAAAAATAAGCCTATTCACCAATCCAAACACATATGAGCACCCCCACTAGAAGGAAAAAAAAACCTCATACACTCTTTATTAAATTATTCTGACTTTTTCTTATTACTGTCTCTCCTGGTTCAGGCTGAGGCATTGAAAAGCCATGAGGTACATTGATCTTGTGCTATTTCCCATTTAATATTGGAGCACTTGAAGCTCATGGAAAAGGTCATTCTGATCACATCTCTACCTGAGGAGATTTGGATTGTACAAATGAACACCCAGACACTCAAGTCTATCCACACTTGGCTATCCCTTTTGGGTCAAATCCTGCCAGGCTACATTGAGCATCCTGTTGGTGTTTATTGAAGGAAGCAAAATGTCCTTCAAAAGGAGAAAAAGCCAGCACAGGATGGAGTCAAGAGGCTCTCCAGCTGGAATGTTATCCTGGAAACTGCCATAAACTGTAGAGGTGAACTCCAAATGAAAGATCACACAGCAGGGACCTGGAGGTAAGCAGATGGCTTTGAGAACTGGGAGTCTCGCACCAGCTACAAGCGAGTAATTACCAGCAAGTCGCAGCTGGGCTGGACGACATGAGCAGGTGAAAATGTGACTATGTTAGGGTGTGATCACACTGCCAGCATCCTCTGACACTTCTCCTCTTCCCTAGCTGGCCCTAATGCTACCAAATGCAAGGATTATTTCCTTTAGAGAAATCAGAGACATTTCTCCTTAGGAGGCCTCTAGAAAAGGGTGGGAAGGAAGTTGACAAGATGCTCTGAAGTGGTGGATGAGTGTAGCTATCACTGCAAGAGGTGAGGAGCGCATCCAGACAAATGCAGAGCTTGCCAAAGTGGCTGTCAAGAGCTAGTGAGGCACAAGCTGAGGCTGGGAGGGAGCTTTCTTAAGCCAGAACTTGAGAGGGTGCCTGGGGCCAAAATGTGGTAGTGACACTGCCACTAGGCTTGGCCATGGGGACTGGAAAAACTGACTTCCTCACTGCCTGTTGTCCATGTGGGTCTGCTCTTGAATGCATACAGATAGGCTGGTCTGAAGTCTTGGAATTTGCCCTCCTCATGAGTTACTGGCTGTAAGCCCCAGGTGGGAGGGAACAGCTAGCACCAAATTTCTTATCCAAAATGGTGGGCTGGGCTGTAAAAGCCAAACCAACTTCAGCAGTCAGCCTGCTTCACGTGCTTGGCTTTTTTTTCCAGCTGTTTTGTCCAATATGTTTAAAGAGTGTAGACATATTGACAGAGTCTCAGGAAGGACTGTGCATTTGTTTTTGTGCATCTCTAGAAATGAGAAGCAAAGAGAAGGATGATGCTGAAATGTCTCCTCCAGTCCTTGAAAGTCACTGTCAAGTAAGTTTACAACTCCCTTCATATCCATCAGTGTGAAACTCCTCGACAACAAGGTGATCTCTGCCTCTGCTGAAGCCTGGGAGCTCCTGTCATTTGCTCATTGCTGGCCCTGGCAGCAGGAAGAGGTGCTGAGCCCCCCACTGCTGAGCCTCCCAGTGCTGAACCACCTGCAAGCCTCCCAAAAATTTTTACCTAGCCTACCAGAAAATACTGCAAACATCATTCAAGGTAAATCAGAGCCCAGAGCTCCCTCAGACACCCTCCCCTCTGCATTAGTTTTCCAGCAATGCTGCAGAGGTCTCCCACAAAGGACCACCTGATGCTTTCAGACAAAGGAGAGAAAAAACATCTCATCAATGAAGGCAAACACTCTTCCTCCCCACTGCCTCACCTCTTCCCCCTCCTTGCCCCCATCATGCTGTCTCTTTTTTTTTTCCTTTGGCACACCAGCAATTTCTGTCAGAGTTGGGCAAAGGCAAGCAGCTCTATCACAGCCGATGTGCTGGGATGTCAGATCCTCTGCTTTTCCCCTTTTTTTCTCACCGGCACTCAGAGCCAGCCCCTTGGATCGACTGGTGGATGACATGCCTGGCTGGGCTGAGGCACTCGGATCGACGCTTCCCCAGGGTGCTGCTCCTGATGGAGTTTGCAGCAGGAGCTAAAAGCTGCATACAGATAACTCTTCCATGTCCTCACTTCCTTCTCCTTCCTGCCTTTCAGCAATTCAAAGAGAAGAGGGTGAAGAAAATGGCACTTGGATTAAATAAACTAACAACCAGCGCGCAGAGCTTTTAGCTGTAAGTGAGCCAAGTGTCCTGTAACATTAAATAAATGCAAGATTAACCTTCAAGGCTTCCACACTAAATTATTTATCTTGAGAGGCGAAGAGGTCAGGATTGAAACAAAGGGTAAATATTTGACGAGTGCTGCGTGTGCTGGCTGTGTGGCTGTTTGCCGACTGTGCCGGTGCTGCCTGTGCTTCCCCACCATGGGGACAGCCCATGGACTAGCTGGGCTGCTCCCTAGCCTGTAATCACCCCAGGATTTGGCTGCGAGGGCAGCAGAAGGGACAGATTTGCACCATCATCTGTGGCATCCTGCCTGGCAGAAGTTGTGAGGTTGGGGAAGAGCTGGAGTGACCTGACAGAGGCTGATAAGTTGTTGTGATTTCACCAAGCATCCCAGGCTCTGCAATTAGCAGTTGCATCTGCCTTCTATAGTGGAGTATTATTAACTGCATGATTTACATCCAACCATTTCTGTAGCCACTGTAGGCAGGAAATTACCTGATAACAAAATACCCTGCTGTTCATGCTAAGTGACAGACTCAGAAATATTAGTCTTTTTAATCAAAGCACTAACAACACCAAACAGACGAAAATATTTTGCCATTCCCTAGCTGATCTCCCCTGTAAAGATCCTTAAGCATTCATCTGTCAAAGATATGCCAATTATTTTCCTTTCAGTAAAAAAATTAAAATCTAGCCACTATTAAGAAAGCATACAGCATCTGTTTAACAGTAAATTGCAACTTTATAGTGCATTTTAGGGTGAGAAATGCAAAAGACAGTTATGGCCAGGACCACTGTAATTAGTCAGGATGCACAACACCTTAAATTACCATCTCTGTGCTTTCCAAAAGTGCCAGGCTTCAGAAGGAGATGCAGGCAGGATCTCAGTGTTACCTCACCTGAAAAAACCTCCCCTAACACATTTTTTCCATAGAAAGAGCATCACCAACTCACTAATCATTAACTTTGCTTGCAGTGCCCATTTCCTCACTCACATTCCTGTCCCAGCACAGCACAGACAGACCAGTGCAGACACCATGGACCTCACAAGGTCACAGCACGCTGTGACACTGCCCAGCCCCTGCCACAGGTTTGGTGTTAGATACAAAAAGTGGAGGGGAAAGTTAGAAGCTGAAAACTATCAAATAAAAACATTTCAGCTATTTGTCAATACACCAAATTCAGAGCATCATATTCAAAACATGTGCAGGAGCAAGTGAGGCCAGGCTGCCCTCTGCCCCAGGCTGGTACTCAGCAGGATACACAAAATTTCTCTGGCAGCTGCTCAGTCTGTCCCATCTGTGTACAGTGCATTAAACCCCTCACAAGGTGTAAGGTCAGGCATGGATTTTCTTTGAGTGAAGGGAATCACTGGAGTAGGCTCATACCTTCCTTCACAGTAGGGTGTGTGCTTTAGACTATTGGACCACCTGCTTATTTCCAGGTAGCAAAGCCCTGCTATTTCATAAATCAAAGACAGTGGCACTGCTCTTGATCACTCAATATCTCCAAGGAGTGCTTTAGCCAGTGTGGTTCAGCCTCTGGCAGAGGGTGCAGGTGTGCCACATGCACTCCCTCCCGCTCCTCTCCACCTTGCACCAAAGGCTCCCCCACCACACAGCCTCAAGAGCTGCTTGCCAAAAAACCCTTCGCTCCCAGCATTCCCACAAGATGCAGTCAGGACCAGTGAGGATCATAGAATCATAGACTAGTTAGAAAGAAACCTTAAAAAACATCCCGTTCCACATCCCTCCCATGGACAGAGACACCTTCCACTAGTCCAGATTGCTTAAAGCCTCATCCAACTGAGCCTTGAACACTTTCAGGGATAGGGCATCCACAGCCTCTCTGGGCAACCTGTACCAGTACCTCACCACCCTCCCAGCCATGATTTTCTCCCTAACACCTAATCTACACTTATCCTCTTTCACTTTGAAGCCGTCACCCCTTGTCCTGTCACTTCCAGAAGACAGTACAAGGACAGCTGGAGATGAGATGCACAAAGAGATGAGCCACCCACCACTCCTGTCATGGTGCTGTGCTCTGCCTTCACTCATCAGCTGACAAAGGCTTTCCCCCTGCTGCCAAAGAGCATGAGTTTTAGGGCAGGATAAGTGAGGTGAGCAAGCTGTGAAACCCAAGTGACACTGAGGTACATTGCTTTCTACCGATTATGAGCACAACAATAGGTAAAGAAGCCATAGCAACAAAAACTTGACCTGCTCCACTCCAGAGACTTAGCTGAAGCCCATTCTAGCTTTAATGTAGTCTCTCAACACCTACTGCTATTAATGGTTCCCACATAATAAGAGGGATTACAGATCTATTATGGATCTGTCACCTCCTAAAGAATATGCCATTAATCATGATCATTTATTTGCAAATTGGTTTATAATTTTGTAAATCTTTTGCAAATTACTTTAAATAGCAGAGTAGGGGATAAAGGACTTTCAAAGCAGACTTCCATGCTATTTCCTTCCTGGGCTAATGACCCACTTTGAGCAAAGCACTTCTTGTGCATGTGTGCATATGTATATAGGTACTTATGTATGGGAACAAACTGGATGAGCACAACTGGACACGTCAGTGACAGCAGTGAGCAGAGAACACATAGGAAGGTGTATCTGCCTCTGCACAGGTGTGTCAGACAGTCCATGTGGGCGAAGGTGCCTTTTTACAGGCTGCTTTTCACGTGGGCAGATTTTAGAGAGGAAGAGCAACCGAGTATTTGTGTGCACACCTGGGACACACTGCAGTGTACAGCTCTGTGTGCATTTCCCTGGCCTTTCACCAAGATGGTTTGCACAAGATTTGGAGGTTGGGCCCAAGATTCATGCCATCCTCACCCCAGTTGTGCAAAACCTTGGTGCTACACCTCAAACCAGCAGCTAATTTGCTCCAACCAGCTGACAGCCAAAAGCCCCTCCAGCTGCTCGGAGAGTCCTGTAGAGAAGAGCACAGAACAAGAACAGATGCAAATCCTTCCCTCATTCCACAGCTCAGTCCAGAGCTGGGTAACCACAGATAAACGCCTTAACCCACCACTCTCCCTGTCTCACTCCCACCTCCCCTAAGACACTGCCCTTCTTTCTGGCTTTCCCTTATACTCACTCTGAAATCCCCTTACCTGCCTAAGACTCCCTTCCACTCCCCTCATCTCCAGCCTTTTGCATCTATCCCTGCTCCCCGCCCCTGTGGATTAAGTCGACTTTGCCTGGATTACAGCTGCCAATCAAGTTCAAGTGCATTTTTAATAGTTTAATTTGTGGCACAAGGTTTCAAATAAAATCATCAAGTGCAGTCGATTAAACTCATTAAGTCCTTACGGACTCGTCTGTGTACTGTGCTGTTATCAGATTCAGAGACATGAGAATTAATTAGGCCGCTGTTATCCTTTGTCTGGATTAGTGTGCCAGGCCCAGCGGCCGGGTGTTTTCCTGTGAAAGCACAAGGTCCATAATCTCCTTACGAGCACAACCGGGGAGACAGCAGCCTAAGAGATTTCTTCAGCATTCCTCAAAGATCAAACAACAAGAAACACACTGTTCTTTGATTTGCTTTTTCCCCTCCCTGATTTTCTTTCTTTCTCTTTTTTTCTTTTCCCTCCAAAGTGCACAGCACAGCTCATGACTAAAGGCAGTTCGGTGGGAAGAGAGCAGGTAAGTAGCAATGGGCTGGAAACACTCCTCATACTAGTCTCCTCTTCCAGAGTACATCAGGGATGTCCTGAAAGGCTGCTTCGGTCTGAAAGGGACTTGTCTTCAGCCTTGCCAGGCATAGGGTGGGCAGATAGGCCAAGATGAAGATAAATGGGATAAATGTAGATGCCCTGCACCTGACTGCACTTCCCCTTGCAGTATTCTCCCCTACCCATGGAGCAGCATCCCACTACACAAATACCAACACTAAACAATACAGGGAGCTGAACAACTGGACTTCTGCAGCCCAAAGGAGGCTCATGAATTCCCTTACTTCCCCAGCAATGTCCACTCACAGAACTGGGTAAGTGAGGTTTACATATACACAGATCCCAGAGAAGAATTTAAGTACCACAGGGAGATAAGCACCTCTGACTTTCTAATGTTATAAGAAACTTACTGAGATCAGGGAATCTGAAAATCTGTCCCCTCATAGTTATGCTGCATCTCATTTATTGAAGTCAGCTATTACAAAGGGGGGCAGGAGGTGTGAGATCCACAGCAAGCGATGACAAGCAGGTGCCCATGTGCAATGGCCAAGAGTTGCTGCCTCAGTCTGACTTTGATAGTGAAGCCAGTTGGTCTTTGAAAAAGCAGTTGTTTCCTAGAGCAACATATGTGCAGAAGGGCCTTAAAAGGCATATTGCCAAAGATAGGTTTATCCAAGATGCTTTTCTGGTGAACACAAATCCTTTCCAATGGGTCAGCTGCCGGCAAACACACTGCAACAAATTTATGAGAACATAACCATGCTGTAAAGAGATGAACTTAAGGGACAAAGAAAAGTAATCCATATTAAGGCTGGCAAGGGCTTTGTGCCTGCTAACAGTCCTGCTGAATTGCATTTGAGGGGAGCTGAACTACAGCAATTTCTAAACTAAATCACTTGGGCCTGCCAGTACTTTCATGAGTTTATTACAGAAATTTACTCACAAGGGTCAGTGACCCCTCAGTCGATGACTCCCCCAGGTGACTTGCTGAGCCACGTTAAGCTACGAGCATTTGCTCACATTCCCTCTGATGTTCTCTTTCTCTCCTCCTCCTCTTCCACTTCCCATTTCATTCGCCTCCACTGAATCCCTTCTTTTTTTCTCTCTATTGTCAAATCAAGGGAGTAAGGCACAATGTGACAAGACAGTGTTGGCGGAACAATAAGGGATGTAGATGTGAAGGAGCAACAGAGAGGCAAAAGGGCTGCGGAGGGATGCTGAGAAGCCTGAATGTGATGGAGGGGAAAGGGAGCTGTGAGGAGCTGCAGGGATGGCAGCAGGTAGTTATACTTTTGGGAAAGATGAGGATTTTCATACCTGCTTCCCTGTACAGATAATATGAAGATAAGGACGAGGGTGAGAGCAAAGATGCAGCCTCCGAGGTGCAGAAGGTCTCCAGAATCATTTTGGTTACTAAGGTGCAGAGAAAACACTGGGAGCTGCAGGGCATAAGAAAGGAGGAAGAGGCATTAGGATTTGGTACAGAGGAGGAGGACTAAGAGGCAGAGTATTGGTATGGACAAGAGGGACAAAGCAGAAGGTATGATGATACTGCATGAAATAAAAACAAGGGCTGTATTTTTTAATGGAAAGGAGCACGCTCCCTCCAAAGGTGGGCATCCAAGAGTGTCAGGTGAATTCTGCTCCCCTTTCCTAAAAGAGAATATAGACCATCATGCATTTCCTGAGCCCAGAACATCTGCACTTAGATAAGATGAATCCTACAGAAACCTTGTCTCACCATAGCCAAGCTGATGCAGTGTTGGACCACTTTTCTGTGATTGGGCAAGTTCTCCAGGCAAGCATAAATCTAACCCTCATCATTCCCCCAGCAGAAAAGCAAGCAAAAGAAATTCTCCAGGAAATACTTAACAAGCGTACCCTGGAGTATCAACTGCCAAATGTTTAAAGGTGACACAGTCCACAACAGGATTTCTGCTGCTGCCCCAGTCTGGCCAACCTCTTCCTGCTTCTGCCCAGACACCTCTCTGAAGCAGCCCTTGGCATTTCTTTTGGCCAGCACAGTTGTCTACAAATAATTAAACACAAGTGAAAACATACAGAGCAGCCTGGCATCCTTTTTCCTTCCCGGCTCCAAAACATTCTCCTTGCAGCATCTCCTTCTTACTCATTTGTTTTTTCTTTCTTCTCCCCTCATCCACGCATAAGAAATTGATAAATGTCTCTTTAAGGACATGTCTGCCGCCTTGCCGTGCACCCTTATAAATCAGATAAATATCTCAAGGATCCTTATCCTGGGAAAATTGAGATAATTGTGCTAAATTGAAGAGCCTCTTTTTTTTTTTTTCTCATCCCCTCCCATCCTTCTTCTCTTTTCAGCTGGAGTCTCTTGTGGTAACAGGTGTGCTGAACTGCTAATTCCTGCACAAGAATTACCCCCTCACTCTGAAGGGATGGCCCTTAATAGCCAACTCCAGGCTAGCTCCTGAAGGGAGCTTTAACCAAGATATCAGTCAAGAAGCTTTTCACAGCTCAATCCAGGTCTCTCTTGCAACAGTTCACCCCTGCTGGTGCACCTCTGACTCTCACCTGCTCAGGAGGCATCTCCTGAAGTGTGAATGGTGGGTTGTGCCTGTAAGGGGAAAAGCAGGATGGGCTTCAACACTCCACTTCTGCCATGGACTGGAGATGTAGCTGGAAACAGGAACAAAAAACTAAAATGGAGAGATGGAGATGAATAAAATTCAGATGAAAAAAGATATAGCATTAAGAAACAGCAGAAAAACTAACATGGTAGTCAAGTCAAGTCAAACCAAGTCAAGAAGGCCCTCAGTGATCTGATCCAAGCTGTCCTGCTCCAAGCAGGTTCTGAGGTCTTTTCCAACCCATTCCTTTTGGTCCCATGGCAGGACAGAGGAACACTAACACTATTTGGGAGAAGGCATGAACCCCAAAACAATCCCTGCTTCTCTGTGTAATCACCACGTACTTCTTCCCCACCTACAGAAGTAAGAACACCTCCCACCCCAGCACCAGTTACACTGAGGTGTTATTCCTCCCTTCCACCATAGTGTCAGAGCCACCAGGAGAGCAGGGGACAGGGCAGCAGGTGAGGAGATCAAGGGACAAGTTGTGACCCAGTTGTTTTTCTCCCAGGTGAAGAAAACTAAAAACCAGAAGCCTACCAACAGTGTTTTACTTTTGGTGCTCTACAGCCAAACACACAAGTAAATTGGGACTGTCAGAGGGACTGAAGGTGAGTGATGTTGCAACCCGAAGAGGATGATTACTTCTCTAAGAGATTTCCAAGCAGCACCTAGGGTCTCCAGGGGTGCCAATAAAAAGGATTTTTAGGTGACTTTGTGTAAGACAGGGAAATAAACACAAAAGGTGCTCAGAGATGGCTGCACTCAGAAAACTTGGGAGGTGGCAAGCAGCGGATGGTGACACAATGATGCTCAGTATGCTTCTCATAACCACAGGCCTCCTCCAAGTGCAGATTAGACCTTCCAGTCCAGCCAGCTTGTCTAAAGTCTGCATTGGCTGGGAGAAAGCAGAACAGCCTGGCTCCAAGCCCCACGAGATAATTGCTGAGCTTGGGCAAGCAGTCTTGAGGCTGCAGGTGGATTAAGAGAGAGGAGGACAACAGCTGTTTCTACTTCACTCAAGTCTTCCATGCTAGGCCACCCTTCCTTCATCCCCAGCAGAGCCATGGCTCTCTGCAAACTCATCAGAGCCCATTCTGTTGAAAATGCTCTCACGTACACCAATAATAACCCAAGAGCCCAGGCAGGGCTGAAACAAGATGAGTGTGGTGGCTGAATAAATTGGTTCAGAGTTGTGACTCCAGCCAAAGCTTTGCCAGCACATCTCCAGGGGAAAGAGTTTTAAACCAGAGTCGATTTAGATTTGATATAAAGAAGAAGTCTTTACAACAAGGATAGTAAAACACTGGCACAAGTTGCCCAGAGAGGTGGTAGCTGTCCCATCCCTAGAAATATTCAAGGTCATGTTGAACAGTAATCTGATCTAGTTGATGATGTCCCTGGTCATTGCAGAGCATTGGACTAGACAGCCTTTAAAGGTGCCTTCCAACCCAAATTATTTAATGATTCCGTGATCTCTACCCATTCCAGGTTTGGGGTGGAAACAAAAAAAATTTTGGGTAGGTAAAGAACAGCTTCTCTGAAAGTCCATTGATGAAGAGAGGATGGAAGGAAGTCTCATGAATCAACTCCCTCTTTTCAGTTGCATCCCAAATTTTCTCATCCTTCTCTGACAAAACACCAGAGACAGCCACCACAGGGTACCATGTCCAATGCCCAGAACACATGCAGTAGGAGGTCACTTCACTGTTTGCTCCATGTCATCCGCCTAGACCCAATATGAGCTTAAAAGTAGCATTGCCAATCAGAAAAGTGGGGTTGATTCTCTGTGGCTCCCTTGCTCTGGCTCTGCTAAGAGGTTAAATATAGCTTTCAGTGCTTATGGGACAGGAGGACAGGTTAAATACAGCTTTCAGTGCTTATGGGACAGGAGGACAGGTTAAATACAGCTTTAAGTGCTTATGGGACAGGAGGACCCCTGCCCAGCCTTCAAACTGCAGAGTCACTCCTGGCATCTACAGGCTCCATGCAATATCTCCATTCCTCTCAGGAAGAATAGACTTGATGGTGTTTTGACTCCTTTCTCAGAGGCTCCCACATGGCACTTTACAATCCAGCTTTGCTCTTAAATACACATCCTGGGCTGCATCCCAGAGATGTGTGTCAGGCATGAAGCGCTGTCAGTCAGCCCCAGTCACAACACATCAGGGCTTAGGAGAAGTCTGACTGATCGAGGAGAGGGGGGAGGGAGCACAGGAACAAGAAGAAAAGGCTGAACAGAAAAAAAAAAAAAAAAAAAGAGAAGAAAGACAAATCAAGCAGGAACTATTTCATACAGCAAAGGATGTTTTTCATCTGTGATACAGCAGCGGTGTCAGGCACTGAAAAGGACAAAGATGTTCAGATACAGAGTCGCAGAGAGGAGGGCAGAGGAAGCTCCTGGGAGGGCTCCTGGGCTGAAGTCTGGTGTCTCTCATCCGCCTGGCTTCGGGTATCAGGGACTGAAATACGCTGCCACATCAGCAGCATGGCAATTAATGTAAAGTGGGCTGCTGGGACAAAGCTACCAGATAAAGTGTGTGCCTGGCTAAATGCCACTTCAGGGCTGGCTCTGATATCAGCAACTTCAGCCAAGAATGACCAAATGGCCATGGCACTGTGACTACCCCTCCTGTACCATGAAGGAGTTCAAGGGGCCCAGAGAATGGTCACTGAAGGAATGGCTTGGGGCAGTTCTCATGCCACCACCCAGATGTTTTCCTGCATAGAAAGGTACCTGCAATCCAGTCAAGAAAGGCAAAGACAAAAATAGGAACAACTGAGGAATGAACTAAAGCTGTGCTCATTGAAGAAAAAGGTGAATAAATTTAGGCAAGGATTCAGAGAAATGCCTGTGAAAGGACACTGCAGTGGAGAGGGAGGAGCTCTCTCCTATTCTAGGAGATGAAGGACTTGGAGAGGAGACCTGGAACACTGCATAGAAGTTTGAAATTAGTCAAGTATGCTCATATTATGAAGTTCAGTCTCTTCCACTAGGCATGAAATGAGTAAATATTCATTGGGCTGAAGAAGAAGAGAGGAGGAGGGTAACATGACTCCATAGCATAATTTATATAAGTATTCACTGGAGTCTGAACAGGAACCCACATCACTCTGACTCCCAGGTGAGTGCCAGAGCTGGCTGAAATTTCTGCTTCTTTTCACTTCCTCACTGCAACCCAGGGTTTAAATACTATTTAATTACTCCTTCCAAAGTGGAAAAGTTCAGGTAGCAGGATGGAGTGGACTCTTCTGCCACCTCAAAACCAGAATTTCGTGAGAAGTAGGAGGGTCTTTCCAGGTAGGTTTAACTCTTTTTCAAAGGGAGAATAGATTACATGGGGGAGGGCTCTAGCCAATACACTATTTTGTAAGAATGGTCAAAGCTTCTCCATTCCTGCAGACCCTGATCTCTGAGCCATACCCGGAAGATGCTTCACAGGTTGAGCTTTGCCAAAGAGAGAGATATGCCCGGAATAACCTGGTGTTCCTCAGGTGTAAGATAAGCACTGACCTATTCAGCCTGCTGAAAACAGAGGTGGGTCTGGCAGAGAGCAGAAACAGATCCTCAGGAAGGATGGGAAACACAGGAATATGGCAGTGATGCCGCAAAGCAGCTGAGCAGGGGATCTGAGGATTCAAACTAGGCCCCTAAACTGCTTCATATTTGGGGTACAGCATACCTGTCAAATGGGTTTGCTTCTCTACAAATGTATGAGAGGACAACACACTTGTGCTCACCCACATCATGAAGCTGATACAAGGGAATGAACCACATGAGGAACCTGCTACACAGCCAAACCATTCCCATGCAAACCCCAGTGTGTCATATCAATCTTTTGCCTACAAGGAGACACCATTGCCTTTGTAGCTCAGGGCACAACCAATGAACAATGTCAAATTGTTCATCACTAAGGGATAGAGTCCCTTGCATGGGGACTGTCTACGCCTCTGGCTTTACAGGTAGAGTTTAGCCAGCTCAGATACTGTTGCATTGGATTTTTCTTTTAGCTGCATGACAGATAAGGGGAATTAAGTGGATGGTGTATACTCTGACTTCCCAAGACATTTGCTAATCTCTGAGGAGGAATCTTATTAGAGAAATGGAGGAGGTCATTAGGGGTAGGAATGGGAAGCTCTAGAAATTACACATCACCTAGAAAAATGACCAGAAGAAATGGAAATCTCTGTGAAAGCTGGCTCATGGGGAAAGGTGAGTCCATCACTCCTGCTTCCTTATATTCACCATCTTCACAGTCACCCCTGGCTGGATGCCAGGTGCTCACCAAAGCTGCTCTATCACTCCCTTTCTCATCTGGACAGGGGAGAGAAAATACAATGAAATGTGTTGTGGTAAGGACAGGGAGAGATCACTATCCAGATACTGTCATGGGAAAAACAGACCAACTTGGGGAAATTAGTTTAATTTATTACTAATCAAATCAGAGTAGGATAATGAAAAATAAAAACAAATCCTAAAACAGCCTCCCCCCAGCCCTCTCTTTTTCCCAGGCTTGACTTTACTCACGAATTCTCTACCTCCTTCCCCTCCACGGTGCAGGGGGATAGCGAGTGGGGATTTGTGGTCAGTTCATCACATGTTGTCTCTGCTGCTTCTTCCTCTTCAGGGGGAGGAGTCCTCACACTCCTACCCTGCTCAAGCACCCTCCCACGAGGTGCAGTCCTTCAGACCCAGGCTGCTCCAGTGTGGGGACCCTGCAGGGTCACCAGTCCTGACACCAAACCTGCTCCAGCATGGGCTTCCAACAGGGTCATAGTCTCCTTCGGCCATCCACCTGCTCTGACATGGGGTCCTACAGTGGATGCCGTGGATGCTCCACTGTGGATCTCCATGGGCTGCAGGGACACAGCTGCCTCACCACGGTCTTCACCACAGGTTACAGGGGAATCTCTGCTCTGATGCCTGGAGCACCTCCTCCCCCTCCTTCACTGATCTTTCTGTCTGCACACAAACCCAGTACAACTGGTGGTTTTCCTCTGACACGACCCAATCTCAGCTCCTTGGCCTAGGGCTACAGCACTTTCTGCATCTGTCCCATGGCAGATGGAAGAGGTAGCAATAAAATGAAGAGTATGGAGGGACATCCAGATGGGAGAGCAAAGAGAGTATTGTGAGACCCAAATTCTTTAACCCTTGGGATCCTACAATCAAGCACTTAACCCCACCTTGGGAGAGAGCTCATGAGTCAGATAACTGGGCCCCATAGTTCAGGAGCCAGCAGTCTTGCAAGTCACTTTTCTGATCCAACAAAGGAAGAACAAATGGCTATAGAACGGAGGATACAGTGAGCCTTGCCTTTAACTGGCTCATCTGAATCATAACTAGAAAGTGCTGCAAAATAATCTCTGCAAATCCAAGAGGAGACCAAGGAGAGGGAAGATCCCAAGCACCCCCACCACTCCCCCTAGCCTGCCCTCACCCTGTAAAGAGATCAGTCCTACAGCACTTGCTGGCAAACCCCAGCCCGGCTCTGGCTGGGTTAATGTGACAATCCATTTCTGACAGCGTGTCAATACAAAGCAATTTAGGAGTGCATGAAAAATCGACCCGAGGTAACAGGCAATTTCTCCGCTCTGCTGGTTAGGCGGAAGTAGGGACCAATGAGGGCAGCATCTCCGAGCACACTCACCTCGGCAGCTCCCGGTCTGCCCGCACGTGCTGTCATGTTAGCAGCTCCCCCCAGAAAGGAGGATGGAGCAAGGCAGGAGCAGGACACAAAGGAGAGTTGAGGGTGGCATCCCATTCTTTCTTCCCGTAAAGATTTTGTTAATTGGGAGGCATTCAAATATGTAAAGTAACAAACTGGCTGAAAAAGAGTAAACAGACTTAAACATGCAGATGATTATAAGGCAGTACCCTGGCCTTGGGGCCATATGACCTGCCCTATGGGGAACTGGCTGAACGTCACCAGGTTAGAGAGGGACAAGCAAGTGGTCCAGACAACCCAAAAACCTGATGCCAAGAAGTCATCTCCTCTTTTAAGCCAAGCTCAGAGCATGCCTGACTGGGACCCGAGGCACTATCCAACACCGTGCTGCTGCCCTTCAACCACCTACACAAGGAGCACATTTCACACTGGTGCATCTCCCCGTGCATGGACTAAGACAGGCCATGGGAATTAACAGGGAGTGGCAGAGGGTGCAGGGACAGGAAGATAAAGGTGTTGGCATCACTGAAGGCTGGTCAGCCCTCCTTCCCTCTCTGTCACCAGCACAGATTGAAGGGAGGGCACTCATTTGCCTCTTGCCCACATGGTAGCCACCAGCAGCCATCTCAGAGCACTGCTTCCACGCCGTGAAAGCACACTGGCACAAACACCGAGGCTGGCTTAGAAAAGCAGAGGACGAGCCCAATCCAAGCAAATCTGTTTGCAAATTTGGAGTGCAGCAACGTGCTGGCAGTGCTCATCCAGCATGATGGGCTAACGGACACTCCCACCACACTAAAAGCATCGCTGTCTGTCATTATTAAAGCCAAAAACACAACAGACGGAGTCTACGCCTCCAAGTCCAGGCTTTTGCTCCCTCACAACCCAGGATGTCGCACTCTGAAGAGTAGATTCAGGTCCCTCACTCATCTAGAGAGGCCAGAAGTGCTGCCTCCTCTGAAGGAGTCAGGAGAAATTACACTTGCTGCCTGTTTTTTAGATCAACCTCAAACCAGGCTGAACTTCCCATCCATGCCACACACTAACCACACAGCAACTCTGGAGGGTGCCAAGCATGGAAATGCAGAAGTCAAAAAAAATGAAGAATGGGTTGAGAGAGGAAATATAACATTGCTGTAACTCTGCCAGAATAACATGCTGGGTTCAACCTACCCTTGGACATATTTTTATCCAGGACAGCATGGGATACAGCCAGGGAGGTAGGGTTTAGGGTTGGATCCTTTTTGTGTGGTTGCATTAAGAGTAAGATTCTCATTTTAGTTTGATTTAATAAGCTAGTTTAAGCGTGTTAACAAAATTAAAAGCTATTATTAAAGGCAGATGTACTGGTGTATGAATAACTAAGCACCAGCTTTGACTTTAGATGATCCACAGCTTCAGCGTATGCTTCTAATAACCAGCTGTCACTTACCAGTGATGTGGTAACTCTCTTATTAAATCCTAAATGGGCATATGGACATTACATTTAAAGCAGTATTTTCCCCACCTCACTTCTATCTTTTCCCACACACAACTGAGCCAACTCACAAATTTCCTGCATCATTTTTTCCCTTCCTTAATGGGATGCATGTTGAGATCAGAAGGGCCAAATGATGACCTGTCTTTTTGGTTTTACATCCCATTGGAAAAATCCATATGACTCTGTGTGTGTCAAGAGTCATAACACATCCCAGATGCCTCAACACTAATTGCCTTTTTCTACTAGAAGCCACTAAGCTCCCATGAGAAGCCATTCAACCACAAGCCCTGTTTGTCCAGAGCTGCCATATTCCTGAACAGCTTTGCAGTAATAGGCTGCTGAGCTCAGCTCTTCGAGGAGCCACCAACAACAACCCAGCACAAAGACCTCCTTCATCACAAACTGCATGTTCAGAAGATACCAGAAGCTTTGGCACCATGGGGCTTGCAAGAAGTAGAATCTGTTTCTGTGATGGGAGTATGGGCAAGGGGTTAAGAGAGAAAAAGCAGTCTGGTTTGCAAGGTCTCAGTAGGACTACAGTAGAAGTGCCACCAAACTGAAACTACTTAAAATCAGGAAAACACTTCCACCTTCCACTGTTTTTCACAACTTTTTAGCTGAGGTAAATACACTCAGAAAGGTACAGTAGGAGTACTCAGGAGGCAGTACCTGTACCTTCCAGCACTGTTATCTCCAGCCAGGAGCAGAGGGGACAGAGGGGTCTTGCCTCCTCTGCCAGGTCACCCCTGACAGACTGATGTTGTATTATCTGAGTGGGAATTGCATGAAGGGTCAGTTCTGCGCTGCCCCGCATGGGGTCCAACACTGGCTCATGCAGACCACTTCCCACTGGCTCCATCCTTCCTTGAAGTGGATCTATATTCCTTAATAACATTTGAATGTTTGGCAGGGTTGGCTGGAAGGCAGGGGGGAGAGAAGTGCAGGCAGAGAAATGGAGAGCCCAGGTGCTGCAAAGTATTAACATTGCATTAGCTTAGGTCTGTCTCTGAAGACTTGGAAGCAATGATGCTTACAGGTCTGTTCCTCTGTTCCCTGCTTCCCCAACCTTCCAGCTCCCTGTGGTAATTCAGAACATGAAATATGGAGAACGGGAACAGGGAACCATGCTCCTCACCTGGGTGCTCACGGTGCAGAGACCCTCCTCACCTACCCCAGCATGGTGGGATTTCCATCACTCTCCTGAGAGCTGCTGTGTGAGGTGCCTGAAGTGTCCAGGACACTCCTGTAACTCCAGGTCAGTGCTCTTTCAAGGTACCTGCTGTGCCAGGCTCCCTCCCCCCAACCACACCTCTACAGGATTCCAGCTGGGAGCTGCCTCTGCCCGGGTGTCAACCACTTGCACCAGGCAGAAGGTGATGCCAGCAGGCCACCTGCCACACTGGAAAGCTTTGTCTTGATCCTTCCTCCGTGAGAAAGAGCTGGCACCGTCCTTTGACTCCCTTTTTCTAAACATCAGCAGAGGAAGCCAGGGCTTGTTACACACTACATAAGAGCATCTATGAATATGTTGCTATGAGGTCTGAAATAAACAGAAACAGACCCTTCTCTGCACCCCACAGAGATGGACAGCTGGACTGCCTGCCCCAGGCAATTGGTCACTGCTGCACTGGGAAGCAGAGGAGAGCACCAGGGCACTTGCTCTCCCCTAGGCACCTGCTATCAGCCGTAAGCACAGGATATTTGTGATCTAAAATCTCCCATCCTTATGTCTGAAGGTCCTGTACACTGTGCTATCAATCATCCACAGAAATATTAAAGTGCTGGAGAGCTGACCATGTCATGTACTATGTTCATTCGCTTGAGGATCAAGTGTCTCAGTGAGAGCAGGAGCAGAGTCCAAATGCAGAGCCTCCCCCATCCCTGATCTCATTACAGCCCTGCTGCTTGCACAAACCCCTTTTCCCTCCAGGTCTCGCTTCCCACAGAACTGACCACAGCTCATAAATTAATAAATGCATGTATTTTTAAAATCAGGTTTGTGGCAAGCAGACGTTGAAGATGAAGTGAAGGGGAGAAAAGGGGGAGAAAACAAAAACCAATACATACAAACAGTTCAAACACTGCGAAATGTTTAACAACATGTAAGTCCTTCGAAGCCACAAACCCCTCGGTCCCTATCCCTGGCTGGATCCACTAATAGGTTTGCTGCCAGTGACAGTGTGGAAGGCAGTGGTGCACGAGGACCCAGAACCCTCTGTTCCATCTCCAATTATGTGCCAAGTTAAAAACTCAGGGAACAAAAAAACAACCAACCTAATCCACAGTCATTCTTTAACCTTGTGCAGCTTGTTAAAAGCAAGAGGACAAGATAATCCACCCAGATGGGCAAGTTGGAGGCTGCTCATTCCCTCTCCAGAAGAAATCAGCTCATGTTTTCACCTGAGGATCCCAAGAGGCTCAAGAGACCAGAAAACACTGACGATATGCTACAGAAAGGGAAGGGGGGGAGAGGTAATTAGGGAGAAGGTTCAGAGAAAAACATATTTCTGCACTGCTGCTGAGGCTGAGCAGGAGCTGTACATGGAGCAGGAGCTTCTGGCTCCCCACTCCTGGTCATCAGAGGACCACACTGGAGAGGCAGAGCCGGGGCCAGGGCTGTTAGAGGCATGGGCAACTCCAGTGATTCAGCATCAACATCCCAAGCTACAAAAAAGGCTGAAGAAGTGAAGAGACTGTCTCACAAGCTATGCAGCCAAAGAGGTCTAGGCTGGACATGTCATACAGAGGGAAAGATCTGGACAGGGTGGACCTTGACGTAGAGCACTCACTCAGCACTTGGGTTCACATCCCTCACTCTGTCAGACTCTTTTAGGCAAAGGATGGAAGTGTTTCAGAGGGCCAAACATACCCAGTGGGACAGAACAACAGTGCATGGCATAAGCCCAGGTGCTGGAGAGGTGACAAAAGTCAGGAGGAGCAACAAACCTGGTGGAGCAAAGCTATCAATGGCTCTGCTTCCCTCAGGAAAGGTGGAAAAGAGAAGATGGCAAGTCAGCAACACCTTCACTAATGTGATAGATGAAGACTCATGACAGGATGGAAGATCATTTTGGGCCACTTGCACAAAAGAAATAAAAGTAGCTCCATTAGGCGGGTGCTCAAAGTCCTCCCTGGAGCAGAAGAGATAGGTTTGGATGGACATTGAGAGATTTCTGTTAACATTATTAATAAAAAGAGAGAAACTATGAAAAATGCACATTCTAGGAGACTAACTTCCAAAATAAAACCCAAAACTGCAACAGTAAAAGCTCACACATCCTAGCTGCAACAGTTACAGACCCGAACACCAACAGTAGATGCATCACTAAGACATGATAGTAGGTTAGCCTCAATATTGGTGAAAGATAAGAACCCTGTGGAAGAGATGGAACTGGAAAATAACCTTGGAAAAAGTGATTTATTTAAAACTCATGCCTCATTTTGATTTATTCTAAACAGAACAGACAGATAAACAACAGCAGAGTGCTGCCTAAAGGTTTCTGGTTTCAAAAGGGCAAACCCAACCTTGGCTATAAAAGGGAGGTTCAAATGGCTTTGAACTAAAGGCAAAACTCTCTGGGGACTGCACCCCAAACAGAGCAAAATATTGAAAAAGCAGCTCCTAACTTGCTGGAATGAGTAGAGTAACATGGATAAAAGGAATAAGAAGAGAGCACAGAAAGGGAAATGATTAATCAGCAAAGAACAGGATTTTAGGGGTTGAAAATAAAAGGGATGGAGTGAGAAATGCCAGAAGTCAAACTGAGTTAGACACGGGGAAGGATATTAAATAGTGAAAGGTTCTGTGGTCATACAAACACAGAGGTAATAAAGACAGAACAAGCAGTGCTGTAATTCAGTCTGGGGGAAGAGAGTTCACAGAAAACCTAGGTGAGGTCCCAACACTAAACAAATTCTCCTCAGCAGCTCTAGACAGCGACAATAATTATAAACATAGGAACTTAGCTGGGTGACCAGTATGGAAAATATACTTACCACAGCTGAGATCGAAGCAAAGATCCAAGATCTTCCTGTGATCACATCACAAGGCCAGTTATCTCACAGCCCAAATTCCTGGAGGAACTATTCCATGAAACAGCAGGAGTGGGAGCAAGGGCTTCAATAAATCCACCAGTAAGGAGGTGAGGGAACATAAAATGCAGCACCTGTAAGTAAGAAGGATGAAAAAGCAACCTGAGCAGCTGTCACCCACGGCCGTGCGCAGGGGATGAAGCAAAGACTGCAAGGGCTGTGAAACGTGGGGGGTGCTGGACTATCCCATTTGGGGTTGGTTTTGTTTTTGTCTCGCTTTTTGTGTTACCAACTGATCTTTTAGATAAAGAAAAATACACGTTTTTGTGAATTATTTAATGCAGGGCCATGATGGGAAGCGATTTGTTATGATAAAGATGATGAGGCTTATCCCAGGAACTGTAGAAGAAGACTAGGATTTGGTGAGGGGACGGCTGTGGACAAGGAGCAAAGGGTACAGCTCACCTGATGGGATGTGGCAGTGGAGTTCCCCGCTGAGTGGTCTCAGGACTTGCCCTGGTCAACAATTTCCCTAATGAATTCATCTTAATTAAACTAGCCTGTGAGAAGCAGGAGAAAACCAGGGAAGACAATATGGATATTAGACTGGAAGAACAGGTGGAGGATGGCTCAATCCCAGAAGGAAACCATGTTATTTTCAAGAATTTCTACTGCAAATGGGGAATTCATAAGTTGAAAGTAACTGAATAGTCATAGGAGTCAATTACAGGCTGATTAGTGAGATAAAGTCACCAAGCAGGTAAAATTGATCCTGAGGTATATGCAGGGAAGGATCTCAGCAGAGGAGGACATCTCACAATTCATGAGTTAGACTGGTCAGCCACTCTCAAGTGCAGGAATACATGCAAAACAAAAGGTTGTCAGGATAACCAGAGGATGGGAAATGACCCAAGAAGAGGGGACACGTAAATATTTTATTTATTGGGCTGAAGGAGATGTGATTTGTGTCTCCATCCCAACTGTAGTTAGTAAACATGGGAAAAAGCAATGGTAGGAGAAGGATGACAGGGGTACTAAAAATACATAAACTAGCTAGAAATGTATCTAAACTCAAAATTATGCCTCACCAGAGAGGGGAGGCAGCTGGGGCAAACAATGAAAAAAAAAGGAGGAAATATTTTTAAGATGGTGACTCCTAGGAGTATGAAAGGGATTTTATGAGGTGGTTCCCAGCTGGGAATTTGGCCAAGGTACTGGGGTTAACACACCCGCTACTCCAAAAAGTACCAAGGGATTTTCAGCAGCCAGAAATTGCCAAGACCTTGGTTTTAAATCTCTGCTGCTGTAATGCAACTATTTATTCAGTGCAGTTCCACTTGAGCAACTATGTGAAATGCTGCTCTGAGACTCTCAAAAGTCTCTCGGGGAGCAGGCAAAAAAATACATATATTCTGTCTGGAGCTGATTCTCTTTCCACACTTCTCTCCCTCTCATCCTTCTTCACCACTAACAGGATTTGCATCAGAGCAGCCCAGCCCTCAGAGCCATGCAGCTCCTGGCCTCTCTCCCTGAGCTTGTCACACCATGGAGACGTCACCTTTGGACATCTGAGCATGAGAAGAAGGGTCCCAGGCAGCCAGGGGGGACTTCAGCCACACAGCACACACCTCAGTGCCCCTCCTGACTAGCAGGGAAAGAGTTCAGGCATTGCAGGGCATTGTACAGTTTAGACATGTCCAAACAATTCCAGCCAAGAGCAGATGCTTTCAGAGTTGCTCGGGACTTTCTTAATAACATGAGCTTACCTGGAATGAAAGAAAACTGAGCCACCTCCACCCTAAGCCAAATGAGAAGGTACCAGAAGGCTCCACGGTTCTCAGGCAGCAAATAGCTCATCTTAACAGGCATCGCATCCTTATATATGTGCAATGGGACCAGCCACTTTTGTCCAATGCCTGGGTATATCTTTTATGAGCTCAGTGTAGTGTTTTCTTGCAACAGCCATCAGACTCTGGAAAAAGAGACTGCTCGTCCAGGGTTCCCTGTTTTGGGGAGAATTATTTCCTTTTTATATATCCTTGCCTCTTCTTTTACTGCATGTTATTTGTGCTCAGTGATACAGGTGAAAGCCTCCACACCCAAGCCTGGATGTGAATCAAGGAGCATTGCAAGTCCTGCCCTGCTGGCAGCAACCAGCATCCACAACACAGCATGCAAATGCCAAAGCACCATGAAAGGGCGAACCTGAGCGGATTTAATCCTCCTCCAGCTGCTCGGCTCCTTGCCGTTCATCTCTTGCTGCTCAGTTAGGCAAGAAGGGCTGAGCCAAGAAGGAAGCCCAGGTGCTGGGAGTGGGGCAGGAGGCAGAAGGGTCTTTGCAGTGGGCAGTGTGGCTCTTCTGCCGACAGGCATTTGCGTGCCACCAGGCAGTGAGGTGGACAGAAGCAGCAGAAGTGGCTGATCCATAGAGGCTTAGCAATGAAACCTCCCACTATTCTGAACCCATAACTTGGCACAACAGCAGGCAGGTCAGTCCCCAGCACTGACTTCATAGGTTGCCAAGAAGATGAGGTACAGTTGACACTTACCTGCCCTGCCTGTTGTCCAAAGGAGGCAACTTTCCACCTTCCTCAGCTTCGTCAGGCTCTCAGGAGCCTAAATCACAGCAGAGAGGGGCCAAGCAATTTGCATGGGATGCTGGGAGAGACACGTCCAGCAGTGCTGCATCCTGCCCCATAGCCAGCCCTCCCCTTGCACTTAACACCAACTGCACAAACCTGGCTGCCATTGCCACGCTGCACACCCCGCACGCTGCCTGCACCCCTCACCATCCCCAGCCCTGCACCGCCCCTGCGGGAGAGGGGACAGGCTGCCCAGTCCACACTGGTCCCCACGGGACTCTCGCCCTCCTTGCTGCCCCCCGCCCAGGCATCCCCTCCCCTTCCCCTGCCCTTCTCCGCTTGTTACATGAAGGGCGCGTTTGACCTCAATCTGTCTGCTTGGATTAGAGTCCGGAGCCGTTCCCCTCCGCCGAGCGCAGAGCCTCGTCAGGGCTGCGAGGCCACATCTGCCACGGCTGGTTATTCAAGAGGGGCTCAGCGAGGGCCGCCGCCGTCACAGGGCAGCGGGGAGGTGGAGGTGAGAAGGAGCAGCGCTGGCTGCACCGTGTCACAGCCAGCGCTCCCGGCGGCAGGGGGGGAGAGGCACCATCCCACTAAGCTCAGCTTGCCCTGAGAGGTGGAGGCCAAGCAGAAAGGGTTAAGTGGTGAAGGAGGAGTGGGGACTTATTATTATAATGGAATCGAGGTGGCTGCATGGGCTGAGCTCCAGCTGCAGGAATATGGGTCCTTTGGGTTTGCAGCATTGTTTCTTCAGAGTACTCCAGAGACACTCACAAATAAAAGTAAATAAAAGTAAGTATGCAAAATGCAGCAAGGCACAGTCTTTGGCCCAGGTAAGTGACTCAGCATGGCTCAACATGGCTGCACACTACACCCTGTTCCCAAAACCAGTGTTGTTGCCCATGACATCCCAAAAAAGTGACTAGGCAAGAGACAAATTCCTGCAGGAAGCCCCTTTAACCTTCACTGCACCCTATCCCATGCCACCAGCACCTTCTACTCAGTCTGGAGGCCAGCACCACACCAAAGATAAATACAAAGGAAAGACCAGAGAGAAACGGGAAGGTACAGGAAGGACCAGAGGGAGGGAGGGAAGAAGGTGCCTTCCATCCCTGGGTGGACACAAAGGACAGAGGCACTTGCATTAGAAGCTGACTGGCCAATCTGGGAAGAAGCAGAAGGGTGACAGCTACTGTGACGCCACTCACATGCGCACTGCCCAGCACACTGGTCAAGAGGGGAGGGCAGAAAGGCCTGGAGGTTGAGGATGACAGGCCAAGTCTGACAGCTCTCTGTGCTGTCACCATCTATTGCATTGTGTTCCTGAAGGACAATGGGGAGAGCACAGCACCCAGAGCCCTGACAAGTGGGCTATCAGACAGCCTGGTACAGCCGAGAACTGTCCCCAGCTGCACAAGCCTCTCCACATCAATCCTTTCTCCTCTCTTTCTTTTAGGAACATCATTAGACGTATTTCCACCTGGTCAGAGGACAGATTTGCACCCAAGCCATCACAGCCATTTCTGACTTCATCAAAACCAGACCTTCAGGAGGGACCATCAGGCCCAGCACCACAGTGAACAACGCCCTGGGGATGAGAAGTTTCACTGCGAGGTGAAAGTTGAAGTCCATAGTACTGCACCAGTGTGTCCTGCACCACAATGGCCATTGTACTCCACCAGTGTGTCCTGCACTACCAGAGCTTGTTAACACAGAGCTGGAACTGAACAGCAGCCTTGGCCCCCTGACCAAGCCCATAACTAGTAGATATGGGCTTACTCTGCAGACCAGTGTCAGCTGAGAAATATAGATTTAGCTTCTGAAATGTCTCAAAGTCTCAGGTGCTTGAGTCAAACATTTCCAGCCCAGTCCTCCATGGTGAGAAGGAGAGGTGCCAGTGCTGGGGGAGAAGCTCTGCTAAGTCCCAGCTCTTTTTTCCATGTTACAAATGTGCAAGCTGTGGCTAAGATGCACATTTCTCGCAGGAGGTATATTTCAGCACTTCCCCATCATTTTATCCCTCTCTGTCTCACCCAGTTTGGAGTCATTCCCCCTCAGACACATTGCTAATAGTCCCTAAGTGGGAATCCAAGGGGAAGCCCTAGCTGGAGACACAGTGGGTCCAACAGGGTTAGGGCAAGCAACACTCCACCCACTCCCTGCTCACCTCCAAGGGGAGAAGCCACCCCCTGCTCCAGAGTTACAGCTCTGCAGGCAGAAAGCCCAGAGCAACCACAGAGGGACACAAGCCACCCCAAGACGGCACAGCTCCACTGCTGCCCAGCCTATCTGCTCTGTTCCCACAGCCACAGAAACTCAGCCAGCAGCTGGGGTGCGTGGTGACACGATGAGGACGTGACAGAGGCCTGGCTGCAGCTTCTTGCTGGAGGATAACCCTGCCACCATGCCCTGGGGCATCAGCAGAGAGGAGGCTGACACACTGACATGTCCCTACAGCTGCCCCAACGGGCTGGCCTGGCTGTGCTTTCATTCCTCTGCTCCCTCAGCCCTGCCTAGCCCACAACCCACGACTCAAAAGCTTCCTCTTATTCTCAGTTTAGTGACACAGAAAAACAGCCGTCAGGATGGGGGGAAGGGGTCAGATGCCAGCGTGGAGAAATCCTCGGAGTCAGACACACAAACAAACCCAAATCACCGCTTCTCATGGATGTCACAATAAGTAGTACGAACTGTAGCTGCAGGAAAAAAATCCAATAGACACCAATTAAATGCATGACTTGACTGCCTCTGCCATGGCAGCCAGTGGTGGCTTGCTGGTGGCAGCAAAGTATCCCTGGTCATTGCTGACACTGCCGAGCCGCTGCCTCTCCCAGGGGATGCCAAGGACAGTCAGTCTCACCGGTGTGACACATCCCTGTGTACCAGCTGGCTTATTGCCAAGTACACCATAAAGTCACCCATGTCCTGCCTTAAAAACAGGGGACCGTCACATTGCCATGACCCCAGATCTCCCTGGAGTATTAACAGTGAGTGAATCCAATGGAAAAAAAAAAAATCTTGTTTAAACTGCCCAAAATCTAGGTTGGCACAGACAGGGGCATGTCTGCTATTGCTAAGCAGGACACTACAACCAGGGCCAGCCCAGCACAGGTCCTGCCACGTCCCTTGACATGACAGAGAACAGATCATCTCATGCCAGAAATAACCAGAGCAGCTGCTAGGTAGCAATGTGGGACAGCCAAGAGAAAACCCACAGCCCATCCGTGAGCCACAGTTTTTCCTTGCCTACCCACAGTGATGCTGCCATCTGCTTTAGACATCCCAAAGACAACTCTGGGTGTGATAGCCACAACAGCACAATACTGTGCCAGGCAGCCTGGCCACAGCATTCCCAGCAGCAGGCACTTCCAAACCCAGCCTTCCTGGTGCTGGCAATCAGGTACCGGGTATTGCGCCATGGCTACTCCAGGCATCTGCATCACACTGCAGCAGGTGCTCTTCCCGGGGGGCTCTGGGCCCCAGTATTCCCCATAGCCCTCTAAGGTGCACCCCTGGACAGGAGAATTTAGCACATCACAACCACGTCTGCAAGAAACACACGTCCCTCCTCTATTTAATCGGCAGCCACTAGAGGGTAATCCAGTCCTCCAAGTTAGATCAGCTCTTGCTTTGATACGCTGGGCAGCAGGCAAGTGCCTGAACCTCAGCAATTAATTACGTGCCTTTCAACAGCTCTTGCCTAAATTAGCATCCATGCCCCCACGGCCAGCCAGAGAGCCCTTCTGGCTACTCCTGAGCTGCACAGTCCGGAGAAGGCACCCTGAGCCAATGCCATGTGCTGGGGTGCAGTTGTGACTCTGTTTCTTCCAGTTGGCTGATGCTGCTCCTCCAAGCTGATTAGGAAGAGTACAAGATAGTTACACAAATAGTGAAATAACATTTTTAAAACCCACCATAACCCTGAAATCTTCATTAATTATGAATTTTGCATGGCAACCGTTACTAAGAGAGTCTCCTCTGAAACTGATGTTCAAAGAACTTTACATCAAATCTTCAAACAGTTGAGAAGGTTCAAGCTACAAAGTCGAAACATCTGTTGCTTTCCATGCATTTTTCAATGGGGAGATCAGAGAGGAGGAAAAAAGTGTACAAAATAATCCTGGTTCTGCTTTATTATTTAAATACAATGACAGTCTATTATATACACTCTGTGCAGAGAGAGAGAAAGCAAAAATGAAGGCAGAGTGTTTTACAGTTCTACCTACTGGAGCCAAAAATATAATATGCTTCCATTTGCTTTAAATTTAGCCCTTCTGGGAAGTTCTGTATTAACAGCCCTGGGGAATGAAGTCTAAAACAGGAAAAGAAGGGCAACTTCTCCAGCAGAAACAATGAGCTGACAGTCTCATCCCTCCTCCAAGTGCCACGCAAAGCCTGGTTGTGGTGAGAAAGTTTAGAGTCAAGACTGTGGGGTGCACCTCCCAGCTACATCTAATGCCACCTCCCTGCTACATCTAATGCCACCTCCCTTTATTGCAGGCAGCGGGGAACAAGCAGAAAATGTTGTCTTCTGTGCCTGTGGGAAGCACCGAGTTGGCAGGACCATCTCCTAAAAACTGCCTTCAAAACACACTCTCTGCACTCAGCTTTTTGCCCTAAGGGCAGGTAGAAATCTGGAAACTGGTGCCTCTTCACACCTGATCAGTTCCATTTAGTGAGGTCTTCGCTAGACTCAGCTAAGGCATTTTTCAAACTTTTCAAGTGAGAAAAAATAGCGTCATTTTAGCCCAAACCAAACATTTCAAGCAATAAAACAATAACCAACATTTCCAATATTTTCCAAGGCTTTGCAAAATATTTGGTGTCATGCAGAATCGATATCACTTTCACTGTAACGTTGACATTTTTTTGTTGAACTGTGAGAGGAAATTTCTAACAACATTTGGATTGAAGACCTCAATTCAACACACAGCACAGCAACCTCTCACCATGGTACCCTCAGAAGTGTGACCCAGAGGTTTGCAAGTTTCCTGAACTTGTGGTGTTTCTACTGCTTTCCCTGGAGCCTCAAGCATTGCTGCATCATAAGACCAACACCTGAGGAGAGACCCTTTTTTTGAATGGGTAAACTGACTTCAGCTTTCAGACCATGAGCTTTTGGGGACTGCTGTCCCTCTGGGAGCTAATGCTGGAAGAAACCTGGTCTGCCAGGTAAGTTCATCTAATACCAAGAACCAAGACCAGTTGTCAAACTTTAGATGAAGAGCTAGACATCAAAGACACCTGTAACATGAGGCTGGAAATGGTTTCTTGGCTCATTGCACCAAGTCCCTGCTCTCACAGGCACCATGATATATTACCCCTTAATAAACATAAAGCTGAAATCTTTGGTTCAAATTCCCCAAATAGCAAGATGGAATGGGGCATGAGTGAGAAACTGAGTGGCTCCTAAAAGCCTTGTGAACCAGAGATTCACATCTGAGCTCTCCTTCTGCCTCAAACCCACCAAAACTTTCCTCAAGGTACAGTATTCTACTACTGAGGTGAAGGTGGGAGCTTACCCCACACTTCACCTCTTCCAGCAGGAAGGTGTCAAACCCCTTCAAAGAGGCTTTTTCTGCCCCCAGAACCTCCTTTCAGCCTCCATTCATTTGGAGGCAGCTGAGAAACTCAGCTGCTGCTGGCTCAGCACAGGCAGGGATGAATTATCAAATGCTGCTCCTGAAGGCATGTAAGATGTCCTAGTGGCAGTCACACTGAACTCCTGGCCATCCTCTTGCTTTCAGTGTAATTTGTCATTTCAATTTGGGCTCCAACAGTTCAACAGCCCTTGAGGCTTGGTTGGGTCAGAAAGATCAGAACAAGAGGAGGAATATGGAATTAACATTTTCAGAGTGCTCTGTCCCAGCAGCTTTCCCATCTCATCCAGACCCACCTGGGGCCCCAAGCAGCTCCTGGCCTGTGAATCCCATCTGGTTTTGGTGACTCCTGCCCGTGTGGCCAGTCAGCAGCGGTCAGAAGCGAAAGCTGAAGCCAGTGCAGAAATTCTCTCCTCCCCAGGCAGTGCATTTCAATTACCACAGTGCGGGCTTCCAAGTGGATTTATCAAACTGGGCCTATAAAGCAAATTGAATAATCTCATGCTTCAGACCAATAAAATTTAAGTATTATACTTGAAAGTACTTTGACAAAGTAATAAAGATGGAGAGTGAGGGAAAGGAGTTGAGGAGAGCAACCATCTCCTTGTTTGTATGTTGTAACCAAGTTAAATCAATCCCTAGCTCCAAGGTGCCCCTCCATCACGGGAACCACGGGGGCACATCCAGCTGTGAGACTGCACAATCTGGGTGGAAAGCTGATAAACTCTAAGCTATAAGGATGCTTGTTCACCCATTTTGCCCAAGACTGTTTCCCTTGCTGCTGAAACTTCAGACATCTCTTAAAACAAAATGGGGGGGGGGGCAGGGGAAAGTTGGAGATAACTGAGACCCTGGAATTAGACACCCCTCCAAAAACAGCATCTGTGAGCAATCTGGTCTTCAGCTCTCTGCTGAGCAGGACCAGTAGAAAAGGGATTAAATTGGAACAAGGAAGATTTAAGTTGGTCAGAAGGAAAAACATACTGAGTGCAAGCATGGGAAAGCCCTGTTGTACATTGCTTTTGGAGACTACAAACCTGAAATTGTTCTAGAAAAAGCAGTTAGAGGAATACCACACCACAGTTTAGAACAGGAAGAACACAGATGCATTGGGCAGGTCCAGCATGAGGTCTTTCATGGTATTAAATCACTTGAAAACTGGGATACCAGGCAACATGAAACACAGCAACAGCCCTAGTTCTTTGGTAGTTCTGCTCCACCCATTTCTGCAGACACTCCAAATCTCCTCCCTTTTGCCTCTGTCTCTGACTGTAACACTAACCCTCAACTAGAGCAGACTCCTCCCAGATATCCTTATAATAAAAATGAGCACAGATTCCTCCCCCCAGTGATGTCCTGTCCTTCTCCCTAAATCAGTGAGATCCTTCATTGAAAGGGACTTCGCAAATCTTGGCCGCTGTAACAACATAATTCTGGGATTAGCTGTGAACATTTGCTCTCTTTAGCATAAAAAGACATCCTTACCCCACCAGTACCATTTTCATCATTTGGTATCCAATGGTAGGAACAGCATTCCAGGTTTTGCCTTCCTGAACCCCAGTTCAGTCCCTGCCCTCCATCAGTCCCTTGAAAATCATGCTAGCTCTGGAAACAAACCACCTGCAGTGATCATCCAGACAGGATCTGTAACCCCAAATGAGCAGCAAACTACAGAAAGGGCTGAAATTCTTGGCTCTGCCTTCATCCCACCTCTCCAACCCTTACATGATCCAGGAGCATCACTCCAAGAAATGTAGCCATAAATCATTCTCTCCTCCCAAATATGAATGCATGGGACACCACCTCTCCACCTCATGGATTTCTAGCTGCTAAGTCTGGAGTTGCATGCTCACATACCCAAACTGATAACACATGTTGGGACAGCCCAGGGCATGTGCAGCCCTTCCTCTCTAGCGAGCCCCGCTTTGGCCTGAAGCCTCATCCCTTCACACGACACCAGCTGAGGGCCACCTTTCCACTCAGGTGGGACATGTGCCCAACCTTCCACTTCACAGCACATGCTGTTTCCCCTGCTAAATCAGCACTTGGAGCTGGGAGATACGACAGAGCAGTGTGGTAAAATCATCCAGCCAGCCCTTCAGAAAATGAAAAATAACAATGAAACCCCCTCTGGCCATTGGCTGGAGCTCAAGCAGACATCAGACCCCTCTTCCTTGCTTATTATTTACTCTCCACTCGCTATCTTTGTTCTGCCCCAGTGATCCCACTGTTCACACGTCCCTGCTCCGCCTTTAACCCCGTTTTGGTTTAGGGTCTGATTAACTCTTGATGCTGAAGGTTTTCGCCATCAAAAGGCTTTGTTGCCATGGTAACTTCTGGGGGGGATTATTCTAACTAGCGGGTCCAGCTAGCACAGGGTCAGCAGGATGGAGGAACACCCAGGGATGCTCAAGTTCCGCTCTGCAGTGGTACCTGTGCCTCCTCCCCACCACCAATTACTGCAGATGAGAGCCGAAATCCCGCTGCCCTCTTTAACTCTCTCTCTGCATTAGCACCAGCTCATGGACTTTTTTTCCCTTTTTTTTTTTTGCACCATGTGTCACTAATTTTACTCATTTTCTGAGTTTGTCTAGAATAGTAAAAGATTTGATTAGAGTGTTCCTGGTTTTAATTGTAATTAGGACAGTCATTGTACGAGCTATAAAAGGAAATTGGGCTACCGCTGAGTGGAAGAGCCCCTGAGAGAAAAGGAGCTGCGAAGGGAGAATTTCGTTCATAAAAAAAAGGTAAAAAAACCAGTTTGGTGAAGAAATAAAACTCCAGCTCAGGATAGTGTGACATCCAAAGTGGCCCAGGCATCTGGGACCATAAGCAAAGTATGTTTCCTGGGGATTTCAGCATGGGTTGTGAGCGGTTTCTTCCCTGCTGCAACCTTCTGTACGACCTTGGGTGAAGCAGCTCTGCCCTCAGTTTCCCCCACTGGGACTCATCTGAGTGGTCTGTGAGCTAATGGTTTATTTTACAATGTGCATTGTGATCCCTTGTGATATGGGAGAGGTAAGCATTGAAATAACCCACCCAGTCCCCATGCCTTACCAGAGGACACCTTGCTGGAGGCACCACGGCTGCCGAGGGACAGCACCTGCAGCCAGGGGACAGCAAGATGCCACCCAGGTCCCAAGGATGGACACCAGACACTTCTGCTTTTTTCCAGCAGAGGGAGGGGAAGGCCAATTGAAGCCCACAGTGTTGCTGCTGGGAAGAACACCTAGAAACAGCATGTGCAACGTCAGAGCAGTCACCACCTGAAAAGACCCTGGAGAAGTGCGAATCCCCCAGATATAGATAGCATCACCTCAGGGTTTGCCAGCCCGGGGTGACCTTGTTGGCCACCTATGCCAGAAACCTGGTGTTGAACCACCAAATCCTCGGGGATCAGAGGGACAGGCAAGATGCCTGCAGCAGTGTTTCTCAACTGACTTCACTGTATAGAAAAATTGCTCTTGACAGTCATGGCCAAGATTCCCGATGGTCATGGTCTCCAGACTGGTCACCATGCCACACCACCATCCCGTCCAAAGGATGACTCTCTGCAAAGGGGCAGCTGGCAGTGCCCAGAACCATGTCACCTGCCCACCGTCCCCTCTGCAGAGGGGCAGCCTGCATCGCCTGAGCTGTCAGTCTGGTGCTGTAAAATTCGAGATAAATCAATTTTCCCCCTTCCCCCTGCTCTAATTCCACCAGGGGAGATGGTCTTTTTCCTGAAGCAATAATTTGCCTCAGTTAAAAAAAAAACCCACAGTGGAGCTCTGACTGCTCATGGCACATTAATGTGTATCAGCCATCGCCTGCCACCTCCTAATGATCCCACCTCCGATCCGAGCCCAAAACTGTGGGCTTTTTACCACTACATTTAAAGCGAAGAACAAACATAAACCAGTCGCCTCGCAGTGTGGCTGAGATTTTCATTAGTCCAGGCGGGGAGAGGAAGGGGGTGTTGCTGTGCTCGGCCCTTACTGCTTTCAAAATTGATGGATTTTCTTTTTATTTTTTTTCCTCTTCCCAGCAGCTCAGAAGAAACTTAATCATCACCTCCGAGGAAGAAGAAACCCCCCGTCGTATCCTTCAACTCGCAGGGCCACGTGATGCTGCTCTGGCCTTACCTATGTGATGTCTGAACACAGCACATGGCCTGGCACTTGGAGCCTGTTTTAGTTCTATAGATTGGTTTTAATTTATGTTATACTATATCACATTACATTACACTGTATTACATTGTAATGCCTTATTATACTATACATAGTTATCAATTTCATATACGTATTTGGATAATAGACTGTAAAGCATATATTATATTTTTTATATATGTATTTATCTCATGTGAGAGACAAAGCCTCTCTCCCATGGAAGGTGGCTGCTTGAGGGCCCCCCACGTCCCCTGAAGATGTGGCAGGACCCTTTCCTGCAAGACTGTAGAGCTCAAGGGGCAGTGAGGTACCAACTAGCCCAGCTGCTCTCTCCATTTTTGGGTCCCTGGGCTGTGGGCTGGCAGCATCACGGGAAGGACTGGCACTGCCTGGGCTGATGCTGCGGGGGAGGAAGGGAAGGAGCAGGTTGGCCAGTGCCAGACCTTGGGGCCAGAGGGCAAGGGGGATGTTCCTGCCAATGTTTTGTGTAAGCCTGAAGAAGAGGATGAGTCTAACATCATTTTTAGTGGCTCAGCCTCTAGGGCTCTGACCACACGAGTGGTGACAACAGAAGGAATACACAATGGGAGACATTGGCGGCGGCAGGTCAAAGAGGTGTTAAACCCCCAAGCCAAAACCTTTTGTCCTTCTGTAGGAAAGCTCACCAAGGGCAGGAGGTGACTGACACCCACACCACCAGCACATGGTTGTCCATGACTGTGTGCTTGGGGACATGAGCATGCCACGTCCCTGTACTGCTAACCATGAGTCCCCATGTCCTGCACCCACCACGCCCCAAGGTGACACTTGGCACTGAGCACCACAGTTCTGCAGGAGTAGCACTACCATCTGCATGTCCTGGCCTTCACTGCACGTCTAAGAGAAACAAGGGATTGTGCAGAGAGGCCCAAAGGCAGGAGAGCATCTCCCAGGGCAGGAGGACAAAGAGGTGCACAGGAAAAGTACAAAACCACGGTGATGGTGCAGGGATAGAGGTTTTTGTAGAAAGAGTGAGGATGAGACCTTCAGACCCCACATGAGTGCCCTGGGATGTGCCACTCACCTGGAGCCCGAGTTTGGGTGAGGCAAGGGGGCTTCCAAAACCTCCAGGTCAGCCAGGGAGGCCACAGGGAGAGGGCTGCCTTCACCACCAAGCCCCAGCCAGCTCCAGACATGTGGTGGCTTCTGCAGATTTGCTGGATTACCGCCGTCTCAGGCGGCAGTGGTGTATGTTATTGCTGGAAGGTTCACATTTTATCATTTAATCAAATAAAGTGCATTTGTGGATTACACAATCATTTCCAGGCCTTGATAATCTTTTTCTGCTTAGCTCTGCACTAGGACTGAGGAGGCAAACAAAGACATTTGTAGCTGTCGTTGAAGGCCCTGGCTTCCTGCCAGGAGCTTTTACTCCTTGGAAAAACTGGTGCAATTTGTATTGAAGAACATCCTGGCAATGGTGAAATACTAGATATTTATTTATTTGGTCAACCAGGAGGTTTTTAAGTATTTGTTCCCAGCTAAAATAACAGAACAAATATTAAGATAAAAATCCTGTCTGCAAATGGCAAAGTGCCAAAGTCCAGCAAAAGGGTTTATGCGGATGAAAGCATGTCCCAGAGGGGTGACAGGGTCATCCCTTTCCCTCTCTGCACCTTGACATGGCACATTGGTACCCTCCAGCAAGAAATTTCAACTCCAAGTTGGGGAAGATCCATGGTCATTGTCCCCAGGGAAAGCAGAGAACCCCAAAATATCCCCAGAGGAAGAGAGTGATTAAGGTTGGCTCTGTTTCCTGCACCAGGTAGGAGCTGCTGCAGGCTGGAGTGTGGGGTCCCCTCCAACATATCCAACAAGGATGTGCCACCACTGAAACCCAGTTCAACTCTTCAGGGAGAAACCCTCTAATCCCCATGCCTTGAAAAGGCCCAAAAATAAAAGAAAGTCCCAATATATGTTGGACTGAGAACTTATTTAAATGCAGTTCCTGTACCCACCATGATGCTCACCTGCCTGACACTCAGCTGCCACCCACTCCCACATGGCCATGAGGATCACAAAACTGGGGGAGATGAGGGTCTTTTTCCCATTGCCCTCAGTTAAATCCTCCCAGAAACCTGATCAAAATTCAGTTCAACTGTTATTTTCTTAAACATTTGAAAGATTGGTAAAAGAAAACTTTGATCTTGCTTTTCTATCTTCAAAAATAATCTTTGTTTTAATGACACTATGGCTAAAATAGTGGATGTTTAATATTTGCTGATGATGTTCTCACTGGAGAGGAGGAAAACTGCAAGAGAAAACAGGAAAAACATTTAGTTTATACATATACTAAATGCAGAGAAAACATGTATTCAGCACCCACGGTACAACCAGCCACGCAAGCCCACTCCTTCAGGAGATTGGCCCCAAGTCAGGAAGAAGCTAACAAAAGAAGAAAAAACAAAAAAGCATCTAAATTTGTGCAATTTTGGTCTGTGTGCTGCACAGAGCCCTGGCCCCAACCCCACACCCTGGGGATGCACTCCCAAACTCACCTCCTCCTGCCTGGGAATGTCCCCCCACACGTGCTGTAGCCACCCAGCATCACTGGTCACCCCCGTGAGAATGGTGCTATGGGGCTGGCTGCTGCCCTGGGCTTCCTCTCCCACTGCTTTGTTTTGGGGCCCTGCTCAGCCTAGAGTGCAGTTTAGGGGTACCCAGAGTTACAGGGTGACAGTTTTAAAGACAAAGATCAGGAGCTAGAAAAGATGAGGAGATGGAAAAGAAGACGCCCTGCAGCTTCCAGAGCCCGCAGAGACACGACAGCATCACCTCACCACCAATGACTTCTTCCCAAGCACTTGTGCTGTCACCCCATTATGACCCTGTGGAAGGAAGGACCAAGATGTGTCCAAGAGGCAGAAGGGAAGCTGTCCCAGCCCCAGTCGGCTCCTGTGGACCCCAGCGAGCAGTAGAATAGTCGGGCAGGTATTTGCCTCTTGCAGCATAGAGGGTTCAGCTCCTCTGCTTCTGATCAGCAGCTCTGAACACTTTGAAAGGCAAAGAGTGAAATCAAACAGTTTAAAACAATTTAATGTGAGCAACCCAGGAAAGGGGCTGATGGAGAAGCCCACTCCAATCCCACACACATCAACCACCCAAATCCCCCTGTGAGCATCCAGAGCAGCCCCCACAGCTGCTTTTGGAGGTGTAACAACCACAGTTTGGGGTCCCCACACCCACACATACACCCAGCAGCCCAAGGTGATGCTGGTCCATCCTGATGCCATTTTGCATCATGCCCTCCTGGCACAGCCACAGATTTGTCCACTGCTCCCAGGAACCCAAAGGTGCTTGGTCTTCCCACCCACATCACCCCCAAAAACACAGCACAACACCAGCTTTAGCAAAAATGTTTAATCTCTCCTTGATGCGTGTGTTTATTTACAAGTACTAAATCTGAAGAACATTAAAATAGGAAATAGCAGGATATTTACACGATCAAAGGGCGCTTGACCAGCTGCGCTGGCCTGTTGCTTCAAGTCTGAAACAATCACAGAAAGGGAATCAGGACTCCGGTGTTTGATTTTTTTTTATTCCCCACTTAATTTTTTTAAACTACTAGAATTCTCTGCCTCTCACTGGGTCCGTCTTAGGTTCCCCCCTGCTTTCTTAAAGGACAGCTTGTTGTGCGCTTTGGTCAGGAGCGGGTGAGCCCGGGGGAGTCCCGCCACCTGTCCCCTTGCTCCCTGTCCCCAGGCTGGGGCCAGCCCCGGGGATGACACCGGGCTCCTGCTGAGGGGAACACTTCCTGGCTGCACTTTTTTTAAACCCAAACTGAAGAGAAAAGGCAATGTGAGCAGGAAGGGACCCCCTTGCTGCAGCGGTGGGGGATCAGCCTGCAGGGTCCAGCTGCCTCTGACAGCGGTGGGCAGAGCAGGAGCACCCAGAAACACAGGCTCAGGGCAGGGGATGCTTCTTTGTCTCACCCCCTTTTGGGGCATGGGCAAGACCACTGGCAAGAGGAGTCCTGCAAATGCTTCCCAGCTTCTCCCCACCTTTCCCCGTTATGAGGCAAGGTTTGATGGGGTCGGCCAGCCCGGCTCTGCCCCTCGCCAGGCTGGGGGCGAAGGAGGACGGGCAGGCTGCCTGGCACAATTAAGGACGCTGGGCATCACACAAAAGGCAAAGGTAGCACCAAGAAGTGCCAGAGGCTGCGGGCAGCACTGCAATGCCCCCTCGCCGACCACCACCCTCCCTGTAAGAGGCAGCAAGGGGAACCTGCAGGGGTGGGGAGGTGCTGTGAGATCCTTGGTGGACCAAACCGCAGACACCCCAAAGCTTTCCAGGAGGAAATCAAGGGGAATCGATCCCTGGGACCACACTACGGGTACCCAGCATCACCAGGGAGCTGGAAGAGCCAGGTCACAGCACTAGGGGAGCCCAGAAAGCACAGCCACACCATGGCACTGTTAGCATGACCTCTCCAGAAGCTTCTCCACTGCCCAAATCTTACTCAGACCCACAACGGCCAAAAAACTTGCCTGTCCCTCTAGCCTGGCCAAGGGAGCACCCACAACATTGCTGCTGGGAAAGCAACAGGCTAATAGACCCTCCACAATTAACAGTGCTTCCAGCCCTCTTTGTCGAAAAGGAAATTTTCAGGGAGATGCTCTTAAGAAACACATCTCCATCCCCTACAATCACCAACAGGGAGGTCCCACCATTCCCTGTCAATCACCACAAAACCCATGAGTTTGGTTCCTTCAGCAGCAATCAAAGCTCCCCAGGATGCCCTTACCACTGCAACAGGTAGGACCCATGCCAGTCCTGGACAGATACCTCAAGGCAACCACTTCCCTTCCACCAGATCACCACGGCCACCGATGCACAGCTGCCATTCTCCAGGTGATTTCCAGGACCTTCACCAAAGCCACCCAGGCAGCAACGCCAAGAGGAAGAAGTTTTGGGCCAATCTTGCACCAAAGGGAGACACAGCCACCCTTCTGCCCCATCGCGGCAGCAGCAAACACTAGAAAAGACCCCCCCGAGGAGCCCCCAGAGGGTCCTGTCCCACCAGAGCACTCAGGGAGATGCTGGCAGCCAGCAGTGGCCCTGGCACAGGGTGGGTGGGCACACAGCTGTCCTCTAAGGCTCTCCAAGTAACACATTTGAGATGTGTTTTTGCTGCTTCTTTTTTTTTCTTTTGGACAAGGAAGTGACAAATTAATTTCAAACAAAAAAAAATAGATAACAGGTCTAAACAAACCTCTAATATTCAACACTTGCAGTTTTTTTGTTTTATGGGTTTTTTTCTTCTGTTTCTTAAAAAGATCAACTCAGACTAAAATCTAGCACAGTCATGCAACAGCCCACAGCTCTCAGAAATCCAGCGACAGCTCATGGTTCGTAGGTTTGGGAACAATTATTAAATCCTTTTCAAACATAGTTTTGCTGTTGTGGTTGGGTTTTTTCGTCATTGTTTTTTTTTCTTTTTCTTTTTTTTAATCGGTATCTTCTCTCCTTTCCCTCCTTATTAAAACAAAACAAAACCAAACAAAATTACAACGTAATGAGAGATGTGCAGGCTTCAAACAATTGTTCTGCATGGTGAGAAAGGCATGGAAGTTCCTTCCAGACCATTTGGTATCCTTTTTTTATCTTTTTTTTTTGCAGTTGTCATTTGTTTTGTTTTAACTGGCTGTGTAAATTCATCTTGTATTTATATCGGTTCGATTCTCCTTCAGTTAACTATACAGCACCCCACTGGGGCACGAGAATTAGATTGTAACCACATATATATATATACACACTTTTATTATTTTTTTTTTAATTAAAAACTTCATTATTTCTCCCTCTCCCCCCCTTAACTCGTGATTTAAGGGAATGGACAGAAATCAGCTGGGCTTCTTTCCACTTGGATTTTGACAGCCACCCGCTCCTGGCAGAGTGTGGCCCCGTGTGCTGTGGCCTGGGCAGCGACGGGAGCTCTCAGTACAGAAAAGGAAAGGGTTCTGCTCATTTTTTTGGAAGTTTTTGGTCTCCTGCTGCCTTTCCAGGCAGCATTCAGCACCTTTTCATCTCTGGAAAGCACAAACCCGCGAGGAACTGACATTTCGAAGGGGGCAGCTGAGGGAGAGACCTCGGGTCTCCAGTGAAGCCCCTGTTGGGGTACAGGCAGCAGGGGGAAGATGGGGTGACAGCAAGGAGAGAAAGGGGGAGAAAGAAGGAAAAGACAGAGAAAGAAAGGTCAGTCTTGGGTGGAAGGTCCTGCACACATTTGGGCTTCCCAGGTGGAAGAGTGGGCAACAGCCTCATGGCAATCATCCCAGTCCCTCCATGGGCTGGTAACCCAGTGGGGTTTGCCGGGGGGATCCCGGTCAGGAGGTGCAGAGGATCTGCCTCCCCTTTCCCCGAGGATCTGGTCTCTTCCCCTACATCAGCACAAAGACGTGATGGGGGAAAAATAAACATAAAGGGGCTTTGTTAAGGCTGCTCCAGTGCCAGGGAATCCATCCCAAAAAGCCAGGTTGGCTCTCCACCAACCTTCCTGACAGCAGGAGCCCCTGCAACTATCCTCTACCCTGCAATCATCCCAGGACAGGCAGGGGCAGGCAGCACTGCCCAGACCACCCCATGGCCACCGAACTAGAAAAACAAGGACAAGCTCAACAAAACACTGACCATCCCTCAGCAATCCCTCAGGCAAAAAAAAAAAAAAAGAGCCTTGGGATCTCCCTTCCTCTCTGATTGTGACCTCCAGAACCACTCAGCAGCATTTAAATAACAGCATCTATTCAGCTAACATAACTCCCACCTTTTTTTTTCTTCAATTTTTTTTTTCGCACTAAACAACATTCAAATAAAACATGGCACAGAACATATTTTAGAAATATCAAAGCTCAGGGATTTCTCCCTTTCCTGCCCACCCCTACTGCCCCCACCCCCAAATCTCCCCAGCATCAGTCCTTGAGCTTATCTTTTAAAACCATTTTTGTTAGTTCATTGCAAAAAATTTAGAATATTCCCCCCCCCATTTTTTGTTATAATTTTTTCCTTTAAATTAAAAATTTTGTTTCTCTTGTGTAAATTGTGCAAATATAGCAGTTAACACTAGTGGCAGAAGGCCAGAGAGAGAGAGAGACAGAAGGGGGAAGAGACAGAAAAAGAGAGAGGAGGAGGAGGAGAGGGGGTGGACAGCTGGGGGGAAGGAAGGGAGAGCAAGTCAAGTACAGTAAAAATAGGAGCCCACCCACCCTCCCTTCACCAAAGTAACAACAACATCCAAACGCCATCCTAGAAAGCCCCGCGGTCCTGACCCTCCTTCCTTGTGGGCTCAGGGGCTCTGCCCAGGCAAGGGATGCCCAGCAGGTCCATGGGGCAGGCGACCCCCCTTCTCCTCTTCCCGGCATCGCCTCTCTGCAAGGTCCCTGCTTCATCCCGGTTGGACTGGGGGGGTTTGTTTGTGGGTCAGGGAGTTCTATCGACGTTGCTGCTGCCGTCGGGATTTGTTTGTAGTTCTTTCCGCTAAAGCGCGAGGTTTCCTTGTTTGTTCGTGGGAAGCGTGCGGAGGCTCCCGCGGGTCCGGCCATCCCAGCCCCAAAGTCTTGTGCCCGCGGCTGCCGCTGGCCGGCCCTCCCTCCTGCCGCCTCCGCCGCCCGGGACGCTGGCACCGCCGCCGCCTTCTCAGCTGCTTAAGGCCATTGTGTCGATCGCCTGCTCCAGCTTACTCCTCAGCCGCTGCCTCCGGGCCTGCTCGTCCTTCTCCAATGCAGCTAAAATCTAGGGAGAGAGGGGAAAAGAGAGGGTGAGCAGATGCCCACCTACCCAAAGCGGCTCCTTGTTGCCCGCTGGCTCTTTGACAGCGTCAGAGCATGGGGATGTGACCCCACGGGAAGCAGTGCACATTTGTTCTTGTCCCCTGTGGAGCCAGGAAGGGCCAAAGGAGGTGTGAAGTGGAGGACATGGCTTTGAGTGGTGCCACCCCACAGACCCAGGCCACTGGGGCCCCCAAGGGGCTGCAGTAACACCAGGGACCTGCCTGACAATAACAAGAAGGCAATTTGCATGTGGGGAAGTGAAGAAAACATTGGAGGGTGAACCCCAAACCCAAGCAAACACCATGTCTGTGACTTAACAGTCCTTTAATGCCTTAGGGAAGCAGCGGTTGTGTTTGAGAGACCACAGTCAAGCCATGAAGTAGTTCCATGAGCACAAAAAGACAAAATCCACACAGTTTCAGCTACCCAAAGTGGTAAAACCCTGCTCATCTCTTCCCCAAGGCGGACAACTGGGGGGCACTGGGGTGATGGAGGGGGACATCAGATGGATGCACCGGCAAAGCCTGGGAGCCCTCAGTCCTGTTCAAGGGGTGCACCCACACACACTTGAGCATGACGTTCCTCCCTTGAAATCCTCTTTCCCTAAACAAGCTGTTGGCCATGATGATAGATCACAGGGTGGAGGGATGGTCCCCTGCCCTGGGCTGGATGTGGCTGTGCCCCCAGGGCTGGGGAAGGACTGGCAGCAGCAGAAGGGTGGAGGACAAGGCTCAGAGTGGGGAGAAGGGAGTAATGAAGTGTAAAACGAAGGGGCAGTTGCCCTCCCAGCAGCCAGAAGTCTCGTCTCACTAACATCATGCCAGCAGAGCAGAAAAGCTGATTTAAAAAAACAAACCTGACAGAAATCTCATCTCCTTGGGTGAGCTAGTTGAGAGAGCAAATTTTTTGCAATTAAATATCAAGGCATCCATCAAAGGGGACTTGATTAACCATTTCATTGGCTGCATAATTGGAAACAAACTGTTGTATAATTAATAGACTTACTAGGAGGCAGGCAAAGTCCATCAGGAGCCCTACAGGTAACTTCTTAATGGGGAATCAGCTCCTTTTGATTAAGAGCTGCTGCAGCGCTGGCAAGTTGTGAAGCAGTGGGCAGGGCATGCTGAGCAGCACCCACCACACTGCCACAACCAGCCTCTGGCCACCAGCAGACTGGTTCTGCCCCAGGCTTACTGGGGCAGGACCAGGCTGGTCCCTGTCTCCTGAGGCAATAAGAGATGCCAGAAGAGGAATCTCTTCCCAAAAGAAAAGGGAAAGCTGCATCTCAGCACCGGCATCAGCTCCCGCGGAGGGAAAATTCACTAGCAAGAGCCGAGCACATGTGATTTACCACCACTAGCAGCAACAACCCAGGGCAGCAGCTGGACTGGCAAGAACTCATAGATTCTGCCACAAACCTGCTACTGGGGACACTCCTCCCCATCAATCTCCATAGAAGCTCTCAGCCCTCACACTACACACTGAGCAAAATACCTACAATGACAGTCACGCAGAAACCAAAACCCCACATGCCTGAAAGTTGCCCGAGCTGGAACCAAATGAGATTGGTCTGAGAAGTGGAAGAGGAGCCTATTCCCCCTGCCTGCCTCCTCTGCCTCTCCCAAAAAGAGGGCTGTGTATCCTGGGATGCTGAGGCGTCAAAAGATTCCCAAACTGTCCACTCATTTATCTGCTCATCTTATCTCAGCCTTACGGAAAAAATGCAGTCAAAGAAAACCTGTGCCGAGCGTAGAGAGACCCAGGTTTGTCACCTGCTGTAAGGAGCCAGGACCACTGATTACCAAGATGCAAGTACCCAAATGAAAATTAATTATGATTTTCATTCACAGCCAATGACAGCATATTATTGCACTGAACAACAGGAAAAATTATTCTCTCCCATTTTGCATCAAAGAGGGTGCAATCGGGCTGCATATAATTGTGCTTAATGAATGAAAACAAACAAAGGGAACAGCTGCGATTTATTAATCCCATTACAAATAATAAAAGAAGTTCCTGAGAGCTGTGAACACACTTGTGATGCTTGGAGAGCAGGCAACAGCAAGACACTCAACAGATGTCAGATTGCCATTAGTGCGCAAGAAGAGGACCCGAACCCCTAAAGAGCAGCTTATTAATACCACGTGGTCCCCTCACACAGACCCTTCCCTGCTCTCACCCAGGGCTTGGGGGACTTTCAACCTGGAGGAAGCAAGCACTCAATGATGGCTGAGGAATGATGGCTGTCCCACAGCAGATTTTTATGGATGACTCATCACACAGAGGTACGGAGGCCACCTGGATGTGCCATCAGAAGTAGTTTAAGGAGCAGCATAAAGGTCCCACCAGTGTGGTCATCAGTACATGGTCACCATCTCCATGGTGACAACCACACAGCACCTTCCCAAGCACCAGGGTTTCTTCCCATCCCTGTAGGAAAGCCAGGACCTCCTCCTCCCTCCTGTAGAGCACCTGGCTCCACAGGCCTTTGGCCCATGATCTCAGTGCTGACCTTAAACCCAGAGGCCAGGTCTGCTACAACCTGCCTGTGGACTCCCTAAATTCACACCTCAAAGAGGCTCTGGGAGAAGCCTCTCAGGACTCTTGCATGGTAAAACAGGGACCCCGGTTCCTTTCCTGTCTTTCTCCAAGTGGGGAAATGTTCTGGTACTCTGTCACTTAAATAAGCCACCATTCAAACATAGTCATCAAACCCCTTTATTGGGACAATAAAACCTGTACTATCATGCTATATGTATAAATCCACATTTAACTGTAGTTACATATTTTATTGCTTTAATAAGATGTGGGGTGTAGATCTGAACAATGCTTTAAGGAATTAATTTGTATAAATTACAACAGAGGGGTTTTAAACCATCCTTACTGACATTCACAAAACAAGCACTGACGAGACCACCATGTCCTCTAGCTTCCCTGGGGAGTGGAGCTAAACATCACTTTTACAGTTCCACAGTGTTGATACCTCCCTCCATGGTGCCAGATTGGTGGCAGTGGATAGGGGAGGCATGCTGAGATAATGCCACGAAGTCTGCAGCCTCGTGGAGCTCGTGTGCCAAATGTGTAGAAAAGTAGGTGTTTCCCACATTACTCACTGCAGAAAATGTGGAGAATGAAGCGCTGTCTACCCCAGCACCTGCCTTCATGACTCCCAAACCTTTTCTTTTCCACCAGCTCAAGCACAAATATGGACTACGTTATTATCCTGCATTTCATGGTGTGTTTTTCTATAAGAAAAAGCAGGGGACTGCAGACACAAGGACGAAGTTGCAGCCCAGGCCTGACTCCGCATCGCCACATCTTACCTCGTCCTTGTACTTGGTGATGTAGGAATAGATCTCGTGCAGCGCGCTCATGCTGTTGAACTGGCTGAGGTGTAACCGCGACTGCTCCGCCAGGTACGCACTCATGTCCTGGTCACTGATCGCTGGCATTTTAGCTATATCTGCATAATATCTGCAAGGCAGGAACAGAAGAGTGGGTCAGAGATAGGGATGGGCAAAAGAGGACGTGTCTCTGCCGCAATGCTTGCTGAGAACAGCCACTGCAGAGGCAAGTGAAGAGCATCTTGCCTCCAAGTGGTGACACACCACGATCACCCATTATAACACCGTTGCTCAACGAGGTCTCTGAGCGCTCCATGGAGCAGTCAGCATCATTAGAACATGCTCCTGATGGAACAGCGCCCAGCCCAGTCAAGCCCAACTCCTCTTACCATGCTGGGAAGCCCAGAGATGCTGCTCTGAAGGATTTCCCAACCTCTCCTAAACTACACATTTTTCCTCCTTCCCATCCCATTGGCACGTTTAGCCACCAAAGTGCATACACCAGGACTCTCCACACCTGCAGCAACACTCAAGGCTTTGTTACCACTCTCCTAAGGTCACTGTGTTGCTAACAATGCCCCTTTGCTTTCCATTAAATATTAGGGGTGTGAACACAAGACAAGGTCACATCCCGCCCTTGCAGCAATACATGCATGGTGGTAGTGGAAAAATATCCAACAGGATGTTCATCACAACCCAAAGAGATCAAAGCTGCAGCAACCCATTGTAGAAGGAGGGTTACACCAAGCACATGCACCAGTGGACTGGCTGCTGAGGTCCTTTTGGAAACCAGGGTTGTGTCCTCAGGCCTCATTTAAAAAGAAACCCTACCCACAGCAAACAAGCCCCGGCTGCTCCCACCACCTGGAAATACAGAGTGCCAGTCTCTCCCAGGTTTGCTGTACTCCTCACGATTCCTCACTCAGTGAAGTTTCTGATACAGTGATTAGCATCATTAGTGTCATCAGCTGAATGCTGAGATGGAACATGGCTGAAGCACTTGGATAGGAGCAGATGGCAGCAAGACCACTTGAGGAGATGAATATGAGGATTCACTCCACCCCACAGAACTGAACTCAGCTAGTGATAACTACTTGGGCAGTTTTTACAAAGAGGCTCATTCACACCCAGAAAATGATGCAAAAGAAGTTTTAGACACCGCCAGGAGAGCAGTGATCTGAGGTGAGGACCTCTGACAAAACTAGGCATCTGCTACACCCCTAGAGAGATCACCCCAGAACAGCGTCTCCTAGAGCAGCAGTTTTATATTCTGGGTTTTATCATGACATGCAGGATGGGAGGAAACCATCATTTTTCAATACAAGTGTGCATGGCTTGTGTGGACCAAGATTCCAGTCATACCTACCATTTCCAGAGGACACCTAATGTGCCATGACTCCAGCAGCAAGATCCCTTGGGTTTCCCCAGGTTCCCTACCTCCTAAGCCCTCTACTGTGCTGTTCCTGCCTCAGACTGGCAGGATGCCCTGTTTTCAGCTGGTGCCTGAACCATGGCAGCAGACAGACCTGTAGGTGGGACTATCAGTCCCACTCAGCCACCCTCGCACCACTCCCCCGTCCCACCTCTGCAAAGCTTTGTGAAGACAACCATGCCAAAAGCCAGAAATGCTGATTATGCCATAATTCCCTGTAGAGGAGCAGTAGAAGATGTAGTCACCCCCTGCACAGGACATCTCTGCCCCCTGCTCAGCTGCCTCTGGGACCATTCCAAAGGTAAGTGATGGCAGGAACATCTGTCACCAATGAGATCTCCCACTTCCTCCCCAGGGACGCAGCATGCCTAGACCAATGTTTAACTCTGGAATGGTTTTATACCTTTTTTCCTCCAGGTACACATAAAGAGCTGAATATTTTTGTCATAGAGATAGCAAGGTCAGAGAAATTCACCTTATGAAGCTTGTGATGTTCCTACGGGACCCCACCCCAAAGACCCATCCAGCCCCATGCAAAGAACTTCCTCCTATTACAATGCAGCTCAACTCTCATCTCAGCCATCGTATTTCAGGGACATCATCTCTTCTGATCCAAGCCCTATCTTCCTCAAGGGAAGAAGCCTGTCTTTGTAACTGCCTGCAAAGCAGCAGGCATGCCAATGGCATGACAAAAATATCTGTGTACAAGCAAGTATCCAAACAATGATTTAGGCTACAAAGTCCCATCCTTACAAACTAGAGAATATGATGTTTATTGCTGCCTGGACAGCTTTCATTTGGTTCATTCTGTATTCAGTCAAAATGCTGAAAAAAGGAAGGGTACTCAGTTAAGGGAAAAAAAAAAAAAGGCACCATCTTTAACCCAGCACATCACCACAAGGAAAAAGTTGCATCAGCATCCTGCAATCTGCCATTTTTTAAGTTTTATGAAGTTCCACTTCACAACATTTTAACAGTAGCTCTATTTGGAGGGCTTTGGAGGACATCTAGGTTTCTCTCCCAAAAGGATAAAGCTAAACACAGCGTTATGCCTGAGTGCATCAATTTGCAATCAGTAGCATTCAAACCCTGCACCTTTAACATTGCATTAATTCAGCGGGACAGGGGGATGTCTCTCATCAGCTCAACAGGGAAGGTGGAGGGTGTCAAAAGGAGTCAGGGAACCTGCTCCTCTCCCTGCTCCTCAGCACAGAGACAGCAGCCTGAGCACTGCCTCAGAGCATGTACTCTCATCAGGATCCCAGGTGACATGTACTGACAGATGAGAGAAGGGAAATGATAATTTTCAAGCATTTCAGCAAAACCTGCAGGTATTGTAATGGTATGAAAAAGGCACTTCTCTAGTCCAAGGCTGACTTTTCATTGCTCTTCGAAAGCAACCAAGGGAGGTGTTGGTAATTCCCTAGCACAGACCAAGTTTTTACAACAAAAAACATTAGACAACCTAAAAGTGGAGGTTGCTTTTAGCAACCCTTAAGCAAGTCATAAACAGCTCTGTCAAACAGGCATTGCAAACTCATTTCAGGAGACAATCATGAGAAAGCATCAACAACGGGATCACCTTCCACAAGTACAGTCCTTCTTCAGACAGTTGCCAAGAGAAGCCCTCCCAACAACACAAGTCCCTACATTCACGAACATCCATTGTAATTCCCCCAGGTGAAGCAAGGAGTTGTTGCCAACTCTACTCACCTTTCTACCCAGCTCTTGTAGTTGGGGATGTCCTTGGCATACAGTAGTTTGTTGGAGGGAGAGTCTTTTCCTAGCTTGTGCTCAGAAGTTGAGCAGGAGTCCATGAATGTCTGAGCCACCACGGATAGGCAGGCATCAGTAATACTGTTCTTGTGAATGTCGAACACAAACTGGGGGTTCTTAATCACATTCACCCAAAAACGTAGAGGTAGACTGAGGGATGAAGGAAACAGGAGTCAGCACCTGAATCAAGCCCTGCAGGGCAGCTGGCACATACATGCAACTCCAGTCGTGGAGAACGAGCTCCCCATGACCCAGAACTGGGTAGGTTGCTTTTCCCAGCACTCCAGGGATGCAAACATCCTGGGTAAATGGCCATTCCCCTCTGCCCAACCCCACAAGGCCATAGTTCTCCATGAAAAGGTTCCTCAGCACTGCCAACATCTCCGAAGGCAAACCAGGGCAGTGCAGATCTGTGGTTTCTCCAAGGATTCACTCACACTGAAGAGACCTTGCTGAGCCCATGGGTTTAACCAAGCCCAGTCCCCTTCTCTCACATCAATAATCCCTTCGAAGGCACTGTGTGGCATTTCACACATCTCCCATGTCGGAGGAGGGAGTTAACTGGACTCCTCAAGGGACTCATTAGCACATTTAACACCAGAGGAGAATTTAGGCAGCCTTAGAAGCTGGAAATAAAGCTCTCAGCTGTAAAGGCAAGAGTGGGTCTTCTGGCGAGCCACTGACTGGATGTTTCCTGCATACTGACACACATGCCACCCTCCACGGCACTGTTTCCCAATTCTGCTGTCCCTCTCCTCTCCCAGGAGCATCTCAGAGCCTCCCCCATCAGAAAGCCTCTCTGCTCTGTCATCCCCCAGCACCTACACTCAGCAAATGCTTTTATCTAAGACAAAACACACTTCGTTCCCCAGGACTTTCCTAATGAGGGTACTGGGTGCATGTACATATTTCATTTGTGAAGGGAATGGCCTGGAGAAATTAGCTCCACACGTCGAATTAGCGCCCAGAGATAAGCACGGGCATTAGTATGCAGGAGCCTTCGTGCCCAGCCCCTGAAGAGCGGGGCTTTTTTTTTTCCTCCCTTGTCTTTCACTCCTTCTTTTAATATAGGAAGCCGAGTTATAAATCAGTTCCAAGCACTTCCGCGCTCTCACATCTCCATTTAAAAATGTTTCTTTTCCTGCCCTGCTAATTGCAAACAGTTACCGAACTACACAAAAGCAATTTGGCTGCAATTTAACAAATGCCAGACACGGGAACTTAGGTACCCATCTCCAATCATGGCAAGATCAGAGAGATAAAATCAGTGAGGCAGCAGAAATGAAAAATGCCAAGGGGGGCTGCAGAGCCAACGCCTGCTGGAGCCCTGGCCCCAGCACAGCACCCACGGAGGGCTCCTCAGCTGCTCCGCCCTTCTTTTCAGCCAGTGATTAGCAGAGCCGAGGGGCTGGCTCTGAGGGCAAGGCTAGGGAGGATGTGTACTCGGCTTTGTGCTGACTTTGTTAAGGCACGCTCGGCTGAGTGACAGGAAGGAGTGTGGAAACACCTTCAGGACAGTGGTGATGAGAACTGGGACTGGCATCCCCAGAGGAGCCCGGAGGATGGAGAAGGCCAAGGTGAGATGGAAACAGAGCTGCTGTGGTCCTCAGCAACTGCAGCCATCAGGGGGAGCGTGGTCCCTGGGAATTGGGGATGGAAGGGCTGAGGGAGCATTGCATTCCTGGGATTTTTTCTGATGAAGGAAGGCATGCAAAGGATTTACCCACACCCGAAATACAGATATACGGGCCTTTCTTGTCCTGGATCATTTCCAGGTACGTATTTCCACTCCCCAAGGGAGGGATTGGACACTGTGATATTGTTAGGTTCCCTCCCCATCCCACTGTGTCTCTCCATTACCAGTTACTCTTCCAGGTGTGCCTGACATCATAATCATTGATCTGATGCTTATCAGCCTGTTCATCCAGGAAATCAAACATGTATTTGATGGCGAGGGGCAGCGCGCTCCCACGGTGAGCTGTGCTGAAGATGGTCTCAAACAGGTCATCCACGAATTTCTGCAAAGTGCCCTGAAGAGGCGAAAGAGAGAAAGGCTGCTCAGCAACACCCAGCACCAACAGAGAGGTGTGTCTTTAAGTAATGGCGACCTCTAAACCAATTTCACTTCTATTCCTACACCTGGAATAGCAGCACAATACAGTCTGTGTAACCCTACTGGTTCTCAGTGATTTATACTGGAAAATAAACACTGCAATGATGAGGTGTCTCCTTCACTGTATTATCTGTAATGCTAAAAGCATACAAATAAAAACACAATACAGAGCAAAAACCAAGTGAATGTGGTCTTTTTTGGGTCCCATTAGGATACCCAAGAACTGACAACAGAAATCACCAAAAAAGCCCTCGTCCCATGAGGCAGGGAACCAAGTCGCTGAGCCCAGTCTCTGCAGTCCTGAGCCAGTATCTTCAGCACAGCCCTCTGATCCTCTCTAGGAACATTTCAGACACATGGTACCTACTCAGCACTGGAAAAGGTTTGTATGTACTGAATCAAGGGGAACCTGCTGTGAGGCCAAATGCCCAGGTAATTACCCTTCCCACATTTCTGCACCAATTCTGCACTTTTTCCCAAACACCAAAGAAGATGAAGTACCTGTCCCAAGGCATCTCTGCTTTGCAGACCAGCAGCTGCTCACAGATACAAAAACACCAAAGGGTGCAAAAAGCAAATAGGAATATCCACTCAAGGGATATTCACCGAAGGTTTTGACACACAAAACCATCATCTCCAGCTCAGGAAAGAGACTAACAGAGCAGCTCCTCCCGTGCGGGAGCAGGCAGCTAATAAAAAAGCAGTGCTTACCACTTTTGGACAATGCAAATCACTACCCTTCCCCACCCAGATTGCAAAAGCCAGGCAGCAACTCTGTGCCTCTGGACCATACCTTGGTTGCTAACAGACGGGTCAGGTAGATTTCTGAGACCATCTTGCTGCCCCGGTCGCCCTCCCGCTGGTCCATGTGGTCATGGTTTTTCACCAGGTGCCAGAGCTTGGTGCCGCTCTCCAGGTCAGGGGTGATCATGGGGGTCCGTGAGCGCAAGCTGTCGGGGCTGCTGGCTGTCCTCAGCATGCTCTCTGCAAGCACCAAGCAGAGGAGGATGCTCATACCCTGCCCACCTCTGCCTTGCCACCAGTCCCATTACTCCCCTTCCCTCCACAGAAGCTTTGGGATCCAGCCTCTGCAGCCACCATGGATTGGGAGCTCTGCTGGGACCATCCTCACAGCCTGCTGGGCCACATGCAAGCCTGTCTGATATACAGGGGCCAGAAACACTGTGGAAGGAATTTTTTAGAGTCCTGTCTTGCTCCCAGCACAGAAGTGGCAGGACCACAAATGCCTCCTGCGTCAGTTTGAGCTGACCGCACTATTCCCTTCCAAACCAAGGCTGAAGTACACCTGCCAGCATATTCACTGCAGTCGTCAACTCTGCTCTTTTAAGTGCTAAGTGCCTCTGTGCCTATTTTAATTAGATTTCAGGGGAATAAAAGGGAAGGGATCTCTTAACAGCAGCAATCTCACACGTGTCTTTCTCCCCTGAGTCCGAAACACTGCAAAGAGAGATGGCTCTGGGCACATCCTCTCCCTCTCTAACACCTGAATAAATAGGATGGTGCAGGAGAGCTGGGAGTTTGGAGGACTTTGTTCACATGAGTCACAGTTACAGTCACTTGCCCTGTGCCTTGGTCTGCACGCCCAGCCCAGTGCCAGCTCCCCTGCCAGCCCAGCGGAGGATGCCCCTGTGCGCTCACCGTATCTGCTGAGGGACTTGGTGAAGGTGGAGGAGTTGGAGATGTTGTATGCTGAGTTCTGCTTGGGCACCAGGGCTACCGAGGAGCCATCTGTCACCTGCAGGCAGAGATGGTGTGAGCAGGCTGCTACACTGGAGAGGCATGGGGGGAACAGTCCTGGCACAGGGAGAAACCGGCCCCGGTGGGATGAAGCTATACTGCCACCCATCCCAGGGACATCATCTACAGCAAAGGGGACTGACATACCTCTGCGACAGCTCAGGGGAAGGGGTAGAACAGGAACACACCAGATACTTGGCATGAAAATGGTAAAGTAAGGTCAGAGCTGGAAACAGCCTCTATGAGCCCTGGAGATGCCCCATTTAAAAGGACCATAAATATGGGGCCCAGGCAGGAAAGTGACTGCAGACCTCCTGGCCATGCCCCTGGAGAGCTGAGCCCAGGCCTTGACCAAGCTGAGGAGGGGGAAAAGATGCTCAAGCTCAAAGGAGCTGATGACTGCTCAAAGCTCTCCACCACGACAGCCTTTACCTGGTAGTGGGCCAGGGTGTTCAGCCTCTTCCAGTCATTGTCGATCTTTGTGGTGACATCTTCGTCCTGCAGTATGATCCGGGCCATCCTGCCCTGCCGCCACTCTGTCCCCATGAGGAGAAGGGCTCGTGGTTAGCGGGTGACAGGAGCACAAAGCCAAGGAGAGGGTAGGAGCACAGTCTGGGAGCCCTCCCAGCCTCTTTTGAACCCCAGGACTGGTGACTATCAATGTGTTGAGCAAATTCAAGTACTCAAGGAAAAGAGCCTGGTGACTGTTTCCTTTGCTTTTCTCCATTGTCCTATCCCTCCATTAGGAACAAGATTATTGACACTGTTTTCAACTACTGCTGGCCTCCTTGGGCTTCAGACACCTCAAGTCTGCAATCCAGACCACAGCCAGAACCAAGGAGGCTCCTCTCCCCATTCCCTCTACTGGCAGGACCCACACCCTCATACCAGGGCTCCACAAACACAGTCAGTGCCACCAGCACAGCAAAAGTGGACTGAACAAGCACAAATATGCTCCTGTAGGAGACAGATTTTCCTGCCTTGAATAGTTTTTGTGGGACTTCTGCTCTTAGTCACATCCCTGCTCCCCACAGGGCAGTGGCTTGGCTTCTCTCTTACCCAGGTCCATGTCTCCAGCTTTGGGTCGCTGGGAATAGGGCACACCCTTGTAGACAGCATCCAGCAGCTTCTCCTTCACCTGTGTGATGGTGTCACAGTTCAGCACCTTGACAGGGATCTCCGGGGCGTTCTCGTTCTCGGGATTCACGCAGTTGAGGGTCTGCACAGGAGGGGAGGTCAGAAAGGCTTGAGTGAGAGGCTGTGATGCACTGGCTGCAAAGGCAGATCCGAGGACGCGAGGCTAGAGCTGTCTAAAGGTCATGTCTTCTCACCTCCTGTGCTGCTGTGGAGCTGCAGCCACGTGGCACATTCCTGCTCTCCCTTTCTCCTTTCCCCACCTCTCCCTGCCACCCTCAAATCTCCAGCTATTCCCAGAAAGAGAGCACCGTGTCAGTGGAGGAATGCTGGGTCAGCAAACCTCATCTCAATGCACCAAAACCTGTCCAGACTGAGCAATGCCCAGGCACACTCCACTCCCCTCCCGACCCACCCCAGTGAAGAACCAGCTGCAGGCTCAGCCAAGGGAAGGGCCTGGCTTATCATTTAGCTGGACTGAGGAGAGGGTTCATAAGGAGGAGAATCCTCTCCATCTCTGGCATTATTCTCAAGGCTCTAGCTTTGATCCCTGCCCAACATGAGCCATGGACTGCTCCAAGCAGCACATGCTCAACAGCATCTCTCACCCATATCTGTCACAGTCATGGGATTTGCTTGGAGAGATATGGAGCAGGATCCAGTTCATGTTTGACTTTCTCAGGCCCATGGCAAGAGTAAACCTTGCCAAGCAAAGGTCCTGTTTCTAACCCTGGCAGAGATGGGCACCACTCGGACAGAAAAAGAAGCCCCCCAGGGATGCTGGAAAGAAGAAGGGACAAACCACTCTCTGAAAAGTACTTTGGGTGCCTTCAAGATCTTGTTAAATAGCTGGACCTGGCAGTCCTGGCAAGCACCAGTAACAGTGAGGCTTCTGGTTGCACTAACCAGCATTTTGTAGTCAATCTGCTGCCGGATAAGCTTGTCCTCACTGAGGGAGTAGCGAGCCTCTCCTGTGATGGCATCAATGGGTCCCTTCTCCATCTGCTGCTTGATGGCACAGTAGAGCATGAAGAGTGGTTCCCCAGCACACTCCTGCAGGACAGAGGATGAAGGAGAGGGAGAGAGAGGGGTGAGAATGTGCCAGGCATCAGCTTTGCCTTTCAAGAACCATCACCGTGTCAGGAGCCTGCTGTGGCCCTGCAACATCAAACCTCATATGTGGCTTCACAAAGAGACTCCAGCTCAAGACTACAGGAAAGGTGGCCCACAGTAAAATTCATCTTGTGGAGGGAACTCATTCTCTCCTTCCAAGCCCACTGAAGGTGCTGCCTTGTCTATCAACGCCTAGGTTCGCTTTCCCAGAGTTTCCAGACACTCCTCTGTGAACTCTGCTCCTTCTACAGGCCAAAGATGAGCTAAAAAAAGGTTAAATTCAGGGCTCATGAAGAGATCTGGGAACTCTGTATATGGGATACGACCTGTCTGTTGACCTGCTCCAGCCAAGAGAAGCACCTGAGGACTGGAAAGGGTATGCTGCATGGGACAGCCTGGGGGCTCTTGCCCAGGTAGCACGATGCAGTTCTGACATCTGCCAGGAGCTCTGTCTCACATGAGAGGTCAAAGGAGGTTTCTTCAAATGACAGCTGGGCACAGGCAGCCAAATACACTGGGAAGGAAAAGCAAGGGAGTAACCCATTGACAACCCTACCCTGAGATTCCCAGCGATGGAGGGGACCAGGCAATGAGGTCTCCTGTAGTTAAATCATTTGCCACCTACATCCCCTCACTGCAAGCCCCTGTAGTCAGAGCTAGCTTTAGCCACCAGACAGAGGCACATCAGCATTAATCTGCAAGGAAGGGAACGGGAAACTGGACCAGACACTTTCCCCCAGAGATGCTGGATTCAGGAACAGGAAAGGACATGCCAAGGTTGGAGGCACCAACCAGCCTGGAGCAATGTGTTGGTATAGGGGGACTGGGAGTGGACACCCCTTTCTCACCCAGGGCCCAAACATTTCCCCTGAGCTGCATCGCAGTGAGCCCTTCCAGATACAGGAATTAGCCCTAAGGGAGAATAAAAGGTATGATGGGAACGGAGGGGATGGGGAGAAGTCCCAGCAGATTTTACCCCACCAGCCCTCGTCCCTCCCTCCTGGCCACCTCACAAATAAATTGTACTTTGGTGCAAAGTGCGGCTGCTCTCCCTGTCACCATATGCTGTTAGCATCTCGTTAGCATCTGCGGTAATTAAAGAGACAGCTGCTAACGAGCAGGAACAGGCATACATCATCCCCAGACCTTCCGACAACACGCCTGTCTTTGAAATTATGTTTCATTTGCAAACTTGGCTTCATTAAGTCAGCCTGGAAAAGTGAGAGACCCAAGTGGGTGCTTGGCTGCGCATCACTGGCTGCCCGACGAGGCAAGGTTGGCCACAGAGTGGTGAGCCCCCAGGGGTCCCACGGCACCCCAGGCCTACCCCTCCAGAAGACCTGAGTTGCTTCTTTTGGTTTCTTGTAAAAACTCGTGAAACTTCCAAGTCTGTGGAAGTGGTGTGGATGGAGGACAGCCTGGAGCAAGACTCCTGCTTTCATCTGGCATGGCTGCTCCCATCTCAGTGAACAGCCTTCCCCCCTCCAGCAAGGCATGGGTGCTGTCCCACCAACTGCAGCTCTGCACCCACCTCTGGGAATCCACACCAAGACAGGTGGGCTCAGTCCTTCCCCCAGTGGCATCCCAGTTGCTCTCCAGACACCACAGCATCACCTCCTCAGCATCACCTCCTCTGTTCCTCAAATGCCAGCTGGGCTGAGAGGAAATTTGGCTGCATGGATTAGAGCTAGCCCTACAGCCTCCTTGGAAGGATGGAGGCATCAGCGGTTCATTTGATGGGTACACCACTCCTCCAGCATCATGTAGGCTTTTGCAGGCCCCTGTGTGCCCCAGGATTCTGGTCTTCTTCTGACCTGTCAGACACCTTAATGTCAACCAAAACGGCCCCTCTGCCCTGTCCCCCTGACTCTGAGCATCCTCCACATTGCAGCTCAGCTGACCCTCCTGTTCTGAGTGTGGGTCCTACCCTCAAAATGCAGCACCTCACTCCCAGCCTCACTGGCCCCACCAGATCCTGAAGATCAGGGCCAAGATGCTCTGTGGGTCACAGTGTGCTGAGACACCACAGGTGAGGGTGGTTTAGGGATCATCCCTGACGGAGACCAACAAAATGAACAGGGACCAAAGAAACCAGTGCCGGGCAGTTGACCCAAGATGAACTCCTTCAGGTGAAATACAGCAAGGGGACCACTGAGATGGGGCCAGGTGGCCCCTCATGTTGGCAGAAGGGAGCCTGTCCCCTAAATGTGGCTGTGCTCACACTGCCTGTGCTCAAACAGCCCTTATGCAGTTTGCTCACTGCTGGGGGCCTGACTGAGAAGGGCTTTGGGAGGGCTCTCTCTGAGAGCCGAGCTGGAGGAGGGCAGCTGCAGACACCCCATGCATGCCCGGGTTGGTATGTTGGGAGCAGGCTGAGGCAAGCCAGCTAACTCCCAAACTGTCTTACTGACTAGATCTAGCTCATCAGGCACCTAATATTGTGCATTTTTCAGCACTTGTCTCAATTTATCCGTCTCCCTTTCCCTGAGGTGTCTCATTAAGAGTCTGATAAATGCTCCTCCTGAAATTGCCAGCCCTCACTGGCTCCCTAAGCTGCTGGCCCTGGGCATGGGAGGGTGTCCTGTCCCTGTCCCTCACCCCAGCATATCTCAGCCATGTGATGCCGAATGCCCGGCCCTGCTCCGGGCAGGTTTGCTGAGAGCCGATCTGGCAGCTGGGCACGGGGCCGCCTGCCTCATTTACACGCACAATTACTGCAGTTTGGGGCAGTTTCCCTGCTGGCAAACTGTCTGCTGTGATACTCTCCATCTACTCCACAGGCTTCTCCTGCTTTTGATGCCACCTGTGATCCTCACTGCCAGGACACAGGCAGAAATAGCCCCGTGGGTCTCCTCTGACCCAGGAGAGGCCACGAGCACATCCTCAAGCCTCTTCCAGTCTAACTCAAGTGACTCAAGCAATGGAGTTTCAACCACTTCCCAGGGAAAGGAATCCCAGCACAACAAATTTCACAGCCAGCAAGTTTATTCAGGTCCTCTGTGTATGTTTCTTCTGTAATGGTGCATCTAGATCAGACATCTCTCCTGCTGCTACCACTCAGAGACTGGAGGCATTTTCCCATGCGAAAGTCATGGTCTAGCCAAGGACTTTATAAAAACCACTGCTCTGGTATCATCCCCACATCTCTCACCTGCTGCTCCTAATCCTCAACCTGCACTGGTGATGCACCCAGAAGCTTCTCTGAAAGGGAACAAGGCTATACAAGGACAGATGCAGGACAGTGGTGGTACATGAGCTGATCCAAAGCAGTTTCTGAACAAGGTGAGCATACCCCTGCCACCTGCCCACATGGCTCAGCCCAGTCAGGACAGGCCAAGGGAGTCAGGTCACACATGTGAATGCAACGTCCCCAAATGCCGCTGTTGGCCTTCATAGGCTATGCACCACACTTTGCTTGGCCAAAGCACAACCCTGCCCACTTCAGGGAGCCTTGAGGGAGTTTATCCACAAGGAGAGCTACTCCTGCCTGTTCCACCAAGTCCACAAAGCCCAAAGAGCCACCTGCCGGTGCCCTGTCCAATCCCACTGGGCACTGCTGCTGCAGGGGCCCTGCTGGGCAAAGCCCTGGCACAAAGAGGTGGAAGGAGGTTTGACACCTCCCCATGACCAGCACAGCTTCTCTCCTCTCTCACCTCTGGCAAGCCATCTCCACTGCACGCTAGCGAGATTTTTATAGATACAGGCTATCCCTCGACAGAGGCAAAATGCCAAGTGCATGTAAGTGATATTATAAATCACCTCTCGTTGACGATCACTTGAGTTCTGCTCATACTACTGCTCGCTCTCATCTCTTGGCTGGAAATGGTTCAAACTCTCTTTATCTTAATGAGGGATGAAATCCCACAAAAACTGCTGCGTGCCACCCAGCCTTGCTGCACTGACACCAGGCAGGATCCCAAGAAACAGCTCTGCTGACTGACAGACCCGCATCAGGACTGCAGGTGCTGTTCACCCTGACGGAGCCATCCCAAAGCGGTAGCAGGACTGAGGCAGGGGTGCATGGCCTGGAGATGCTTCTGTGTAACCTACATGGCCACTGGTGCAGCTCCAGCAGGTGGAAGCACTGGTGCTGTTGGAATAAATGTTCTCAATACGGGTAGATGAACAAGCGCTAAAACCAGAGCTCACACTTTGATATCTTCTTCTGCTACCCTGATGAAACTTGGAAAAAGGTGAATTCAAGCTAACACAGCGGAGAGCTGTGTCCCTGGCTGTCAACAGGTCCCTCAAGCATTCATCCCCAGTGAGGCACCTTTTGCAGGGGAAGCAGCAGTGGTAGAGATGCCTGCAGGAAACAGTTCCCCTACCATGGAACCTCAGTGTTGGAGAGATGAAGAAGCAGTGGCAGTGCTACATGAAGAGTGCAACTCACCAAACTGCCACTCAAACAGGCAGAAATAGCCTCCAATCACAGTCATGCCTACAGAAAGACCAGCTCCCAAGGCTTTTTCTGCCTGAGTTACACAAGCAGAGGCAAGAAGAGAGGAATGGGGACCACTCCAAGACTCAGCTGAGTTGCTTCATATTTATCTTTCCTCAGGGCACCATTGTTAAGATCTCAAACCCACTATGCATTAAGCAATCCCAATATGGATTTCATTTCTCAAACTCAGCTATTTCCCAAAAAGGAGACCCAGAATTACTAATCACATCTCAGAAAACCAGGATGGGAACAGAGGTCTGGGAAGCAATCTCTGCTCCAGGAGGGAGTGGCAACGCTCAGGAGCATCATAGTCCAGGCTTTAGGTAGCATGCTGCCTGTCCTGGCAAGGCAGAAACCACCTCCCTCTCCACACAGGGTTGCCATCCCTTCCCAAACTCACCTTCAGAAACTTGTACAGCAGAAACGTGAACCAATTCGTCAGCATCTTCTCTGCCACTGATTCCGTTCTGTAGGGAAAGTAGAGAGCAAAACCATCAGCAGAGAATATTAAAGGTCTCTGATCTCACCCATTGCCACTTCACCCTTAGACTGTGGCTAAATTATTTTTGGCTTTAAAAAGTCTCACGTGGAAAGGCAGGATCCTCAAAGTAGGGGGAACAAGCAGACAGCACAAGCTCTAGTGGAAAGCCTGCCCATCCACAGGGCTGAGCCACAGTAGCCCCCAAAGAGGGAGAAGCAATTGGTCTCCAGTATATTTGGAGAACTGGAGAGCTCAACCTTATCCCATGGGGACTTTCACCCAGGGGATGAGCAGCTTTCTGTTTCCCCCTGGTACCTTCTACTTCAATGAACTTTGTTTCTTCTATCACATTCCACTGGAACCAGGCAGCTCCCTCCACAGGAGGACTGTATGACACACCTGAGCCAGGTACAATGTCACCAAACCTACTTCAAGCTCCCCAGTTAAAGTACACCCTGAAGGAAGAGCTGAGGTTGCAAAGCAAAGCCAGATCCTGACCCACATTCCCATGACAGGAGCACCTCCTCCCACAAAACCATGTGCTCGATCTAGCTGGAAGCCCCTCTCCCCACCTGGGACCAGCTGCTGCCTTCTGCTCCTGTAATGCACTCAACACTGCCATTGCCCTGATGCAGGCCACCACTACAGGTGACAAGGGACTTCCCTGCGACCTCTCTCATACCCCTTGATCTCTAAAGCTTCAAAGCCGGGGGCCCACAGTAGAGTAAGAGGATAATAACCACCACCAGACCACAGTACAAGGTCTTGGTTAAAGCCACCACTGGATTTAGGTCCAGAGTCTTTGACCCCAATACATTTTTAGTAAAACTTATCTCTAGTACTAATTCAGCCATAAACAAGGGGATTAAAGGAGGAAGGAGTAAGAGCAGTGGTTGGAAGCTTAACCTGTTTTCCATGTACCTTTGGAACACAAAGACTGTGCCAGGCTTGAGATTTAACCTTTCCCTGGGAGTGGGGAGTGATATAGGAGTTTGCAGGTATACAGTGCTGCAACCACCTGCTCCAAAAGGAATTTAAAAATGGAGCCATGTCTCTCAGCTTTCGGAGACACAGTTGAAGGAAACAGCCAAAACTGCCTTAAGAAAACCTATATATTGCCCCTAGTTTCCTAAAGCATGGTTCCAATCCAGATGCCATCATGCTCCAAAGCAGCATGGCAGGGAAGGTCCAGGGGGACCTGTGTCTGTTTGGGACCATGCACAAGAGGGAGATCCTGCAGGATGGGTGTGAAACATAGGATGTGGGTCCCTCAGGGTGCTGGTACTGCAGCCAGGATGTGCCACACCAGCAGAGAGAGGGACAGCCTGGCATGGAGGGAGGTGAGGGTGACACCGCAGCCAGGTGAACTGTGCAGCCCTACAGGTGGAGCTTAACACACAACACCTTATCTCTCTGCCTCAAGATTAAAATTCCCCTTAACACATCTATTATTTTTATCATGGCTTTGGCTTTCACTCCTTTTAAAGTAAAAATGCCAGCCAGTCCCTCGACCCTTTCTGGTTAGGCTTCTTCAGCTTATCCATGCATTAATCATCAGATCAGCCACTTGCAAACGCAGACGCTCCTGAAAGCACAGGCAATACTAATAACCTCAGGGATGTGGCTGCATTCCTCTTGCACCAGGGAAACAAATACAAACGAGTTGACTCAAGAAACAAAACCCAGAAGAAACGCAAATGTCAGAGCCACCAGAAGGAGTCCCACTGCCCAATGCCATGCACTGCCCCAGGGCAATGCCATGCCCAACAGATGGGCCAGGAGCAGATGGCTGGGCTAGGAAATCCACTTTCCCAGAGTTTATTCAAGCTGACTCAGGGTCATATGGCCCCTTCTAAGGTTTTCTCTTGTGCTAATGGGGTTTAGCCCTTTTTGCCCCCCCCCGCCCCTGGAACAGCACAGCCTTCCTTAAATCATTTGGGGACAGCATTACCCAAGCCTCCAGGGAAGGGAAGACTTCCTGCCCCCAACAGGAAAAATTAATCCATCATGGGGAACAAAAAAAAGGAGAAGGAAAGGGACATGGGGAGAAAGCCAAGGGAGGAGTGGACTGAAGCAATTCAGCAGACATTCTCCCCAGCCCTGGACCAGGTCCTTTGCTGACAAGCCTGTAATGCTCATCTGAAGTGCCACCACTCGAGCTCTGGCGGATGTTTGTCTTTATCCGCAATAGAGCCAGATGCCACAGCAAGGGGGGGATTATCCAACAACAAAATAAATAACAGCTCTCCCCAGTTAGATCAATGTTAATCCAGTTGCCCTGGGCGGTAAGCACACTCTCACACCCAACAGCAGGGCTAATCAACTGGATGGAGAAGCCCAGCCCTTGGCACCGCTTACTCCACGCCATGGCTTCAGGAAGAACAGTGGCTCTGTTAAATATCACTCAGGGAGGCACAAGCAAGGCACTGGCCAGGGGGCCTCATCCCTGTCCTAACTGCAATGGGCCCTCGAGTGCTGGGGCTGGGGACCAACAGTCTTTGGGCTGCCAGCTCTCACTGCACTGGCGCAGGCTGGGCTCTGCCCCTGTTCTACTGCTACGGATCAGCCGCTGCTGTGCTGGCCTCCTCATACTGCCTTTTATTTATATTTTATTGATTTACTTCAGGAGCTGGAAATGCGTTTAATATTTCAGTGAAACCTGGTGTTGTGGAGGGACAATCAGAAGGGAAGAGCCTAAGGATGCACTCAGGGAACAGGGATGGGGAACACCGGCTGGCTCCTCCAAGACCCACCCGACTCCCAGTCAGCCATAGGTCTGCACCACACACCCCTCTGACACTCTGCTAATGAGATGCTTTGAAACATTAAGGGCACCCTTGTAACATGATAAATGCAGCAGAGAAAGAAAGCAATGTGTCTAAAAGACTGGCAACATGGATGTAACCGGGACCAGCTCACACCTGGGTCTTCTCCAGGTGTTTCCCCATGGTCAAGCACACAAAACTTCACAGGCTTTGTCCAGTCTGGCCATGCCATGAACATCAGCTGATGTTTGGAAGATGCTCTGGTTTCCTTGAGCCTTCCTGGTGACATGTCAGCCCTGTGCTGCTCGGCCATCCCTGCATCTCCGCTGGAGGCTGGTGGCACTGGGCTGGAGGAGGTAGAGATGGGGAGGCACAGCATGGTGTGTGAAGGGAGAAGATGGCACAGAGGGCCTCGAGCTGAACCAGTAGAGCTTATTAATAGTTTTTGTTCAGGACTTGGTGTATCTTTCAATATTCATCAGTCTGTGATGAAGGAGAGCTCAGAGCTATCGTTAAATATTGATGGGCCAGGCAGACTCACAGCAGGGCTTGGCAGGCTGCCTCCTGCTCGCACTCCCACCAGCCCCGTTGAGACTCCCAGCTTCCAAAAATCCACTTGGCTTTCCCGGGAAAACCCCCATGTGACTGGCAAGGTGGACAAGCCCTGAGGAGACAGCAGGGAAAGGAGGACTCCTGCCTGCTGCCAGCCCACAGAGGCACCCATGCAGCTGCCAGGCAAGGCAAGAGACTCCACAAGCCAAGGGGTGGGGAGGACCACCTGATCACCTGGAGAAGGGAAGGCAGACGGGGGCATCCTTACATGCCACAGTGCCTGGCACCAGCGTGTACCCTCCCTGCACCAGCCTGTGCAGCTGGCAGCTGCCGAGTACCTTGGTCACTCCTTCCCAGGCAACATAAGCCCACATGGGCCAAACTAGAGTGAGAACATCCCATGGGTGTTCTGAGTTGGCTGGGGGCAGGTGGTCCCACATCCCTCACACACTTGCACGCAAACAGGCAAGGAAATGCTTGACCACACACCCAGTGCTCACATTGCCACAGCCAACACCAAAGCCATCACTGACAGCACCCCCAAAGGACACCAGCTCGTGTCACCACACTCAGAAGAGCCTGGGCACTGTCCCACAGCTCCAAACTCTCGGCTGGTTACTCACCTCCGCAAGAGCAGCTTGGGGTGGTTCTTACTCTCCAGGTTCTTCTCGATAAGGTCAGAGAGGAGCTGCTTCAGCACACCTGTGGCATACTCCATCTCGCCCTGCAGCGCCGTCATGATGAGGGAGGCCACATTGCCGCGGTCCCGCATGGAGAAGCTCCGCTGGGCCTCCAGAGTGCGGATGAAGGTCAACAAGAAGTGCTTCTTGTTCAGGAGTTGACCAAAGAGGGTCAAGGACTTCTCCACATTTGCCTGGACCTGAAAGGATAGAGCAAAGCTGAGAGACAGGCATGACCAGGAGGGTGACAAACAGGTGACTGGGCTGAACAATACCCTGGATTCACCCTCATCCCACAAGAAGAAATGATGAAAAAGGGTCAAGAAGTAGATGGATTTCCTCCCTCCATACTATCAAGCTTCCTCTTTGGTGATCAGTCTCAGTTCCCTCCAGAGTGTTATCTAGTTTGTAATACCCCAGCACCAGGTTAACAGTCTCAGGGCATCGCTGTATAGAGATGTCTATATATACACACCCTTCTATACAAAGACTCTCTCCCACTTGTGTGCAGGCACGTAAATGCACTTCCCTCCCATACACACTCTTTCTCTCCCAAGCACACACACAAATTATAATTTTCAATTTCAGCTAACAAGCAGCCCAATTCCCACCCAAGTCACTGCAACATGCACTTGGGGTATTGCACAGAAAGCAAATAAAGCCACAGCCCTGAGCTCCGCCAGCAGCAAACCTGCCTGGTTTGGAGGAGATGGATTTCAGACAGGGAAGCAAACAGCAGAAACCTGGCAATGTCCCACTCCAGACACAGTCTGAAACAGTCCCTTTCTCATGAGATGTTTGAAGGTGTATTTCTGGCCATACTTGGCCATGTAGGACCCAACAGGGATTGGGCTGGGATGCTTTCATCTCCATGCTGCCATTGGCAGCCCAGGTCTGGTCAGCCCTGACCACACTTCTTACCAGAAATGAACATTTCTACAACACTCTGCTTTCCTGTTAGAAGAGATTTCCTCTGAACAAAAGCCTTGCTGTGGTTAAAACTATTCCCCAATCTTGTCTTCCTGAATGGGAGAATAAGCGTAAAATTTCATTTCATGTAGGTATTTGGAGAGAAAACAACACTTTTCATTTCAAAACACCAACTCAAAATGAAGAACAGGGTTTTGACACATCAAATCATTTAACTTCAGTCAAAACTTTGGATTGGCACTTTTCAGTTCAGTGAAATTCCTCACAGTTGTAATTTTGCTCTTCAAAATACTCTTTTCCACTGGACAAAAACTCTGTTTTCCACCACGTCCTTGCCAACTCTCTGATATGGGTCCCCAGGTGGGACTGTCACCCTCACTACCCAGGTGAGAGGGGACACCTGCCTTAGAGCAACTCAGAAGAGCAATGGGGAGTGACAAACCCTCTCTGCCCCCATCCTTGAGGCTCCTCTAGTGGGCACCACATGGCTCAATTTCTCCTAATGCAGGCCTGAGAATGATGTCCTGCTAGGAATGGAAATACTTTAAGTTATATTTTCCTGGAGTCCCTCCCTCCAGACACACAGGGACCTCGATGCAATGATGCTGGTAACTCAGAAGACGCCTGAGATTAAGCAGCATGAGCTGCTCCCTGTGGGGACACAGAGATGCCAGTTGATTCCCCAGCATGGCAAGACCCCAGAGCTGGTTGGAGTGCACTGGCTGCACTGCAGACCTACCAGACCCACCAGTGAAACTGGGGCAGCAGGAGTTATGCTGGATTCCCACCCCTGTGCATTGCTGGTGCTTTTGCAGTCAAGATCAGTCAAAGTAGACCATAGGCTGTAAAGCAGCAGGATTTCAATAAGACAGGAAGCAGGTCCTGCCCAACAGTGACCATCCCACGAGAGGACATGAAAACCTCATCAAGAGCAGCACAGCAATGTCTGAGGCCCCTGCCCCATCGCCTCCCTAAGCCCCTGTGTTTAACTTGCTGATCATTAGCAGAAATAAATGAACAATACTGAATTAAATATTTAATCAGGCTTAAATTCTCACAAAGCAACAAGCTTCCCCCCAAACCCTGCAGAGGAAGGGAGCTGGTACCGACAAAACCCGGTGCTCACTGCGGATTAGTGTGTGCATGAGCAAGCACTGTTTCCTTCCCGTCACTTGCAATAGCTAATGTTACACTCTGAGTAAAGAGACAAATAAAAGCAAACCTGATTAAATTATATGAAGCTTACACAACTGTAGTTGCTCTATTTAATCTCTTTTGGGGATTTTTTTTTTCTCCTTTGCAACTTTAACCCCTTGCTTCCCAGGCCAGGCTGAGCTAGTGGACTCTCTCAAGCAGGATGTTTTGAATTAGGAGCTGGAAGTGGACAAACTCCCACCCAGCCTGTCACAGCCAATGCAAAATTCATCCTCTGATACCCTTTTTGATACCCTTTCCACCCTTCCTCTTTAGGGAAAATCTTATGGAGCAAGAGCAGAGGTGAGAGGAGAACCAGGCATCTGCACAGACAGGAAGGGCTGTGCCCCAGGGAGGCCTACGATCACGCCTGCTTAGGCTCTGAGCATCCGGAAACCTGAGCTGCAAGGGGAAATCCATGGAAACAGGGTCCCCACCATGCTCTAGAGCTGGGATTAGGGACCAGGGAAAGAGAGCAGGCAGAGGGCCAGGGCCCGTGCTCTAGCCATGCTGGCGTACAACGCCAGCACGTGCACTTGGAGTTGGTAAGAGCTTGTTGTGTTGTAATTAGTGACCGTGCATCTTGCACCAGGGCCAATTACTTCTCCTAAATACATTGTGAAGCCCACGTCGACATTAATTACTGTGCTGGGTCAGCAGTGAGGGGAAGTGGAGGTCACCCCCTCCTTTCTCTAATCAAGAGCGGCCTCAGCAGCCCAGCACATGAGAAGCCAATTGCTGTGCAATTGCATGCACTAAATTATACAGAGGTGGGGAGGACGGGAGAGGAGAAGGAGCTGGTTTGGGGAGCAGGGGAAGGATGCCAAGGATGGGTTCTGCGTGGGGAAATGGAGCCAAGCAAGCAGGCGATGTCAGACAAGCCTGCTAAAAACGAGTGACCGGTCAGGCATCAAACAAACCCAATTGAATAAAGCAAGTGCTGTAGAAAATGACAGCAGCAATGATATTAATATAAATATTGATATTAATGTCAGAGAGCACAGTAACCATTTGGCAGCCAGTCCACATCCGTGTTGGCTGCCACGTGGCGAGATGCTCTTTGCTGCACCACACCGGGCCAGCATCCAACCAAAGCATCTCTCCAGCCCTGTGCCTGGGGCACAGGGACTCATGCAGTGGCACATCCCCAGTGTGAAACACTACAGAGACAGACAGACAGACCCACACCTCCATCTCCTTCAGCACAGGGTGGTCTTCTATCCCTGGGAAGAGAACCCGCATGGCGTAGGTACGGTAATCCAGAAAGGGGATGCCAGCCCCGTCCAGGTCGTTAGTGAGCTCGTTGATGTCAGTCTGCAGCTCAGCAAAGGCTGCGGTGGGAAAAGCAGAATTAAATGACACATCTTGGAGACCCAGCACACAGCACTGGCACTCAGCCCACCACTGCACACCCAGCACCCCATGGGTGGACCCCCTCAAGGCGTGAATATGCTCAGCATCCCTCCTCCTGGCAGGCTGTGATTGCTGTCCCTGTCTCACAGATGGAGAAACTGAGCTGCAGAGTGTAGGGATGACATTCCCAGAATAAATCAAGTGGCAGATTTGGGAACAGAATTGCCAGGTCCCAGGGGGCTCAAATCCCCCCTGCTTAGCACTTGCAGCCTCCCAGGGATGCTGGGGGCAGCGGGAAACAGCAAGACTTGAACAAAACCAGAGCTTCTGAGGGAAAACGTTAGCCTAAACCACAAGAATGTCCTCATTTCTTTTTGACCTAAATACGACTTGAGAGAAGAACTTGAACACACCCACCCCAGCACCTCCCAATCTGAGCAGAGTCAGCTGTGACTCCCAGGGGAACATGATCCAGGGGGGTCCTGAACCTTTAATTGCACCTACAGGGAAAAGCTGACGGGAGAGGAGTCTTGGAGATGCACCAGGGAAGGGGGTTGTGGTGGGGGGAGAAAACCCTCAGAAAAATCAAATTAACAGCACTTTAAAGGGAGCTGAAAGCCAGGCAGAGGACTGCAGGCTCGTCAGCCTGATGAGAAAAAACAAACCGTCAGCTTGAAAGGCGTGCTATCTTATCTGTAACTAGCGGGACTAGAAAAGAGAAAAGGCAGGGAAGAGATTGTGCCTTTTAATTAAAAGCAGATCCTTTTATCTGCCAGCTGTGGAAGACAAGACACCATCCCCTCCACCAGCTCCCTCCCCTCTCCCTGTCACCAGTGCCATCCGCAGGCATGCGGAGGGATGGGGATTTGGGGGAGCAAAGGGGTTGTCTTTTTTTCCCCTTTTTATTATCTTGTTTTCGGTGCCTGCTCCATTCGCAGCGCTGGCTGTGGCTGTGGCTGGCAGGGTCAGGGCCTCTGGAGCCAGCTCAGGGGGATAATGGGCAATTAGGTTTTATCAGCAGGATCATACAAGGAATTCTGTCCAATTTCACAGCATCCGTCTGTCACATAATGAGAGACTGACTGCCCACTCACAGGAAGCCTTCGGTACCCTCCTTGCTGTCTTTTATCCGATTTGGAGAAATTGAGAAGAATATCTTAACTGGAAAAAATCCCCAAATCCCACCCAAAATGAGTTCGCTTCCACTGACAAAGCAGCTTTGCCCATTCCCATTCCCTCTCCGGAAGGCAGCAGGGGAAGGTTGGGAGCACACTGAGCCTCGGAGCAGTAAGAAACCCTAGAAGACCCCCACACTGATGGCATAGGGATCCCTCACCCTCTTTGCACTCCAGGGCCACCCGAGACTCCAGGTTGTCCATCTGCAGCTGGAGGCGCTTCAGGGTCCGGTCAGCATCCCGGGACTTGCGCTTGTAGGCGATGAGGACGATGATGATGATGAGGAGGAGCAGCCCGCCCCCACCGCCGATCCCGATGATGGCGGGCAGGGTGAGCAGGCTGTCCGAGTAGATCTGCAGTGTCCCCGGGGAGAACTCGAACCCTCCAGCCTTGATCTGCACCATGGTGGGGGAAAAAATGGACCTGGTGTCAGGGGATATGCACCCAGGGCAGCCCTCCCTGCTGGTGCCCACCATGCTGGAAACTGGGGCATGACTCCCAGCCCATGGCACAAAGGATGTGGCAAAATGAAGGGATGGCAAGGGCTGGTCTGGAGCAGTGCAACGTGCTTTAATGGCATGCAGGACACGCTGCCAGCGCACACGGAGCAGGCAGAGAGTTTGATGTCTCATTCAGACAACATTACAGCAACAGATGGGATGTAAAGCAAGTTCCCCCATGGATGGGGAGCCTGGTGGGGATCGTGCTGGGTCCCTTTCAACAAGGCAGAGTCCTGGAGCATGAACACCGCTGTGCTACAACCCCACAAACAAAGCAGCCGGCCTTACAGCGTGTGCCAGCACTGGGGGGAAGAGGTGGGAACCCCCCTGCCTTGCACCCAGCAGGGAAGGTAGGTTGTTGGCAGGGCTAGCCAGGACAAAAGAACACCCAGCTGAGCATGCTGGGGAGGGGGCAAAGTATTTTGTCCTACCAAACATGTAATCAGAAAAAGGGATGCACAGGGAGCAGAAAGATGGCTCCTGAAGATGCTCCTGCACATGCACAGACTATCCAGTCCTTATCCAAGGACAAACACATAGCAGGGCCAGTGCCAGGATAAAGACTGAACCTCTGTGACACGTTGGACCCAAGGAGCAAAGGCACTGGTGTCAGCACTTACCGTGACTTTGTGCTGGCCAGTGAGGTTGGGGGACTCGCAGAGGAGCTGGGTCTCAGAGACAGTCAGGGTGCAGGGAGTGTCTCCAATCAGCACCGTGTAGTTGAGGCGGGAGTTACCAGCAGCCGGCGGGAGCAGGTTCCTGCCCTTTGAGGGAACAAGGAATGACATTGTCAGTTCTCATGCAAAGAGGAATGTTTAAAAAAAACTCAACATAAGGCAAATGCATGCTCTCACAGTGCGGGACTTAGCCCCAGGAGAGACAAAACGCCACTTCCACCAAGGGACATATCCCTTCCTCTGCCCCCTCTGCCTTACCTTGAGGATGAGGGGAGAGCTGGGCTTCAGCTCCAGCATCCCTGTGGGGCTGAGTGGCTCAAAGACAGGGTCTGGGTAGTAGACAAAATTGGTGGTGTTGATGATCAGCAGGGCCTGGACGTTATCCATGACGAAGCCAATCTCATCCGGGCGGTCACCGAGCTCCGGAGGGCTCCGCACAGGGTTGTCAATGGAGGGTGCGTAGCACACCATGGTGGTGTCATTGTAGACCGTGCAGTTCTGCAGGAGGCACAGACCGAGGTCACACCCAGCTCCCAGCAGAGAGGTCAGGATCAAACCCCACAGGGATCTCCTGAAAGCAACATCTCTGGACACAGGGTTTAGATTTGGAATCTCCTGTTCTGTTCTATCAACGGGCATCACATCCCACCCCAGGGCAGAGACAGACTCCTGTCTGCAATGGATGTGCAAGGGATAGCAGGCAAGAGGTCGCTGGGGACAGGCTTTTTCTGTCAATATCCTGCAGATATCCCACAAACCTCCCATCAGTTTTGAACACTCAGATCTAACCCTCTCCTGACAGCACCTGGCTGGAGGCTTTGCAGAGAGATCAGTCCCCCTCTTTGGGCAGCAGCCCCTGGACCTCAGCCTTTCCCCACCATCACACCTCATGGGCAAGGATGCACTTTCTGCCCTGTGTTGCATAGGGATGGCATCCCTCCTCCTTGTGCACTGCCCCCAACCAGCATCACTTACGTTCTCCCTTTCAGAGCTGCAGTACTTGGCCCGGATCCTGGGCTCTTTGATGGTGGCCAGGTTGGTGCCAGTCACGGTCAGCAATGTCCCACCACTAGAGATGTGGAGACCATGGGTTAGTAAAGGCAGCTGACGCTGGGTCCCCAGTTCTAGGAAGAAAGCACCCATTCTCTCCAGCCAGATGCCCATCTGTCCCAGCCTGGATAAACCACAATGTCCCAGGAATTTCTTATCCCACCCACACATCACCATGGCTAACAGGATCTGGCACACATCACTGCCAAATCATCTAGGCTGACCCAGAGGCCAAACAGAGATATAAAACTTGATAATTAACACTAATATCCCACTCTGTGTCCAGGTTTGAGATCTGAAGACAGCTCCCAAGCTAAAGGCAACTAAGCATCCACAATGGGAAGGCATCCCAAGGAGGTTGAGTTCCTCTCTGCCATCCCTTTCTCCACCACACATGCAGTGGGTGACAGGACAGGCTGAACCCTGCCAGTTCTTCTCAATGGCTTGGTGTTAAAAGCCCTGTGGTCCCAGAGAGCTCGACCGTGCCCCTGGGGAGCTTGCTCCTCATCAACAGCCTAGGGAAGGTTTCCCTTGGCACCAGCTCTTAATGGATTCCTTTGCCTCCTCTCCAGCCAATTCAAACCTTTTAGAAAAATATGTAAACATTTCAAAAAATCCCCCAATGGGAAATATTTTAATTTTATTTGCCGCCGCCAAATGTCAAGCTGAAATTAAGCAGATCCAAAGCACTGTCTGCTCTTGCCCCCTGCCAGGCTCAGCACTGCAGGCCAGGAGTTAGCAGGGCCCTGGTGCCAAGCCATTGCTCACACTCCTCTCGCCATGTCTTTGGACCGCAGCCTGCCAGTTATCACTGCACCACGGAGATGTACCCATTAGGATCAGGGAATCCGTGTGGAAAACAGTCCCCTACGCATCTCTCAAGCTCCTCACGACTCACCTGTTGATGCTCCATTCGGGATCAATCTTTTGGATGGTGGGGTCCTCCGTGTAGTTGTACTTCACCTCTGGGTTGCTCAGCTCTGCCCGGTTGATGTTGATGAGGATGGGAGAGCCACCGGGGGTGTGCCCAGGGGGAGTCCTGCACCGGATCTCACGGGCACTTCTCCTGGAGCAAAAACACACAAGCTGTCAGTGCCTGGGCAGGAGGGAGGCGAGGGCAGCCAGGGGACCAGTGCTGCCTGGGAGCCCCCTGCCCCAGCCCCTCTCCCCTTCTGAAACAGCTGGGGGGTGAAGAAAGAAAGGAAAAGTGAAAAAAAACCCCAAGAAATGAAACAAAAGGCACCTGAGAAAGGCTGAGCAGCTCCTGAGCATTCCCATCCTGTGGCTGCTGCAAACAGCAGCGATTAGGGCTGATAACCAGTAATTACCACAGGAAAATATTTAAAGAGCCGCTCCATTATCATCCCTAATCTAAAAATTATCCACTTCATGCCTCAGGGCTTTGTGCTTTTAGAGAAAAATCCCTGTTCTTAGGGCTCTTCCTGCAGCCTCTGACACACAGAGGTTTCAAGAGGAGACACCTCTGGCCACCCAGGGGGTTTGGCTCCCAGGATCCCTCCTGGCTTCCCAGCACAGGCTTCTGGCTGCTGCTCTCTCAGGGGGTCCCGCTGCCTTCGAAGGTGCCTGTAGCCCATCCTCCACCATCCTCTGTGCCCCTCACCCTGAAAAAGCACAGGGCCGTCCCCCGATGGTCACAGAGACATTGCTGCCAGCATTGAGGTGGCTGCCTTCGATGGCGATCCAGGTGCCGCCGGAGAGAGGACCCCGGGCTGGGACCACACGGGAGAAAGTGGGTGTCTGTCAAAGGAAAAGAGCATCCCTGAAGTCAGACAGGCTGGGAACTAAAACCCGCATCCCCAAACAGCCTCGACTGGGTGACAGGACCACAGACAAGAGGGACCTGTGTGCTGGGCACAGTACTAAGGGCTGGCAGTGCCAGCAGGACAGTGGGGAGGCAGAGCAGTGGCAGACTCAGAGAAATTCAACCAGCATGACTCAATGTCTGACCAGGGCAGCCCCACCTGCCCCCCAGGAAAACGATGGTAAATTTTCCAATTCACACAGAAAACCACCCAAAACCACCGCCATCACCTCCCCCCTGGGGTGCCAGACCTGTCCCCTGGCACAGGGCTTACCACAAAGGTGAAGCTCTTGGGGGATGTGGCCCGGTAGTTGGGCAGGCAGTCACGGATGCACACTTCCACCCGTGCCTCATGCACCTTGCTCGAGCTGGCATCTCCAATTTCACACACAATCCTAAAGGATGAGGGGAAGAAGCTCTCAGTGTCCTGGCACCAAAGCAAAGGTTTCAGGTGCCAGCAGATTCATGAGAAATCAAGGTGGTGGCAGTTGGCACTTCCAGCCATGGAGGGAGCTTCCCCAAAGCCTCTGGGCTCCTCCCAGAGCAACCACAACCAGCAGGTACTTTTCTCCCAGTTCAGTCCAGCCAGCTCCAGGCCTTTTGCAGCATTTAGCACCAGCACCCCTGTCCCTGACCTACCAAGGTGATCTGGAGCACGCCTGCCCCTCACCAGGCACTTACTGCTCAGCGCTGATGTACTCGCTCTCGATGGGGACGCACATCACTTTGCCCACTCGAACGCCCCAGCGAACATCTTCAAACTTCAGGCCCAGATTCTCGCCAGTGATGGTCAGACGGGTCCCTCCTTGCCTGGGGCCAGTCTCAGGGAATAACTAGGAGAGAGTATGGCCTGTCACAAGGGTGAAGAGCCGCAGGGACACCTCACTCAGATAGGCTGCAGTCCAGGCAGCCGCAGGATGTGTGTTACTCCCCTACGAGCAGCAAGGAGCAGATGGGTGATGATAAATGCCAGCGTGTCTGTAAGTTGCCCACAGAGCAGGAAATACCTCCCCAGTGACAGCTGCATCCACAAATCCCCCCAGGAACAAGCCATGAGATACCAGATGTGTCTAAGCAGAGGGCTGGGATTTGGACACCCCACTGCAGACAGAGCTGTCTCGCAGGTGACAAGGACAGGGATGGGAACGAGACAGGGCAGCATCAGCCATGGCTCCAGCTGAGCCAGCAAGGAAGCACCTGGGTGTGCCTGGCTTTTTGCCAGGTCCCAGGTAGCCAGGGATGAGGTTCCCACGTCCAAGATGACCTCAAAGGAGAAAGCATCTTGACCAGGTTCCTGCAGGGGGGAAATGGCAGGTAGGGGGGGAAAAGGGTTTCTCTTTGCCAGTAAACCCTGTGCTAAGACTGGCTGTCTGGGAAGGGACGGGACCCCAGCGCTGCGCCTCATTTACCAGGATGATGCCCAATAAAGCAGACAGGTGTGGCCTGACAGACGGTGGCAGGATGACAGATGAACAGAGGTGTGGACCCATTGCTGCCTCCAACCAGGCAATTACAGGCAGTTTTACATCAGCCATCACTGGCCCCGAGGTCCAGTGCCCACCTGCAGCACTAACTGGGATTAATGGCAGGGCTGCACGCCCCAGGTGGGTCTGGGGACAGGGCTGGACCCCAGTGACACCAAAACAGAGCAGGGCAAAAAGCAGCTGCAGGTAGCAGGACAGGGAGAGAGGAATGTGGCCTGGGTCAGTCCAGGAAGAAAGCACATCTTAGCCCAGGGAAAGAGACTGTTGCATGTGATGCCCTTCTCTGCTCGTGCTCCTGCAGCGCTGGCCAAGAGCCCCTCTAGCACCAGAAGGCACCTCTGCCTGCACCAAGCCCAGTTCCTGGACAGGCTCAGGCCACAACCAAGCACATGCAAGCTCTTTGCATTCCTGGCAAATCTGGGCAGCTGCAACCCTGGGGCCTGAGCCAGCTGGAGCCTCCTCGTCTTTTGCCTCCTCCTACTACTTGTGCAGGGCTCACTCCCGGACATCACCTCCGCGGGAGGAAAGGCGGATGAGCTGGGGGTGGGAAATGCGCAGCAGCAGACACAGTCCACGTACCAGCCCTGATGGACCACATGGAGCCAGGGGCTGTTTCTGCACAGACCCACTGCAGCCATCGCTGCTAGGGTTAACCTCTGCCCTCTGGATTCACACTGGGCTGGTCACCTTCAGCACACACAAACTTGAACAGGGGCAGTCAGTCCCCCTGCACACAAGGCATCCCATGGGACATGTCCCAGAACAGCAGAGCTGGGCCTGGTGCCTGGGCCCTGACTCCCGCCAAGGCAACTACAGCTTACCATTTACACAGCAACAAAACCCTCCGGGGCTGTGGGGAACCACTGTTTGCCCAAACCCTCTTCAGCCCCTGCCCAAGTACGGGATTGGAGCTCGTTCTGGCAGCTGCAGCCGGCATCAGGTTGGGTCTTCCCCTTAAATCAAGCTCCGCCAGGGTGGCTGGCAAGCAGCGGCTGTTTGTTTGGTGTTCCTAAATGAGTGTTAAAAGCTGCTCCGGCATGTTCGATTCCTCCTCCGCAGCAGCAAAGCTGACAAGGGCCATGCGTTCGGGGAGGAATGAGCCCAGGAATGAAATGACATCGTTGGTCGCCCAGCACAGGGAGGTCACAGCTAAACAAGGTGTGCAGGACAAGGGAGCTGAGAAGGAGAGCAGGGGCTGCTGGAGCCTCCCCTTTTCCCCCTTCAACCTCTGGACCCCTGGCCCCAACAAACACTGCTGCTTTTCTCCTAATTGGTTTCACAGGGTCCTTTTACATCAACAAGCGAACGGCTCCAGTGGGTACAAGCAGCTGGCTTGCTCTCAGCTCTGGCGGCCACAGCAGGGCCAGGAGGTGCTGAGGCCAAGAGATTCCCCCTTCCCAAGGGAAAGGATATCACTCTGAGGGTCACAGAGAGCACCAGGCAAGACACCGCAGAGGTTTGGAAGGAGCTTGTCCCCACCACTGAGCAATGGGTAAGTGATTCTTTACTCCAAGGGTGAAGAATCACGGCCACCTCCCAGCCAGCCCCAGCACCCATGAAGACACCAGCGCTCCAGTGGGCTGGGCAAGAAGGAGGCTCCAGCTCCTCATGAAATTACTGTAGGAGACTCTTTTTCCCCATCAGCCCATGCTGCCCTCTCTGCACCAGGCTTCTCTCTGGACCATTTCCAAGGCTGCCCACAGCCCAAATGTGGGACTGGGGCAGTGGGAAGCAGCAGGCTACAGGCAGGGTGCTGGAGGAGCATCACAGCAACAGCTACACATCCACAGGACTGCCAACCCCCATGGCACTAACGCAGAGTGGCATTAAGGTCAAGCCCACCTGCTAACAGTTCTGTTCCTGCTGCACCTACAGTTACTGCAAAATTTCATAACGATGCAGGGCAGGAGAGCTGCTACCAACCCTGGACACCATCAGCTGCTGGGAAGCTGCTGTGAGTAGCATGTGTGTGAATGCCTGCAGCCCAGTCACATGAACACAAAAGAGGACAGGGCACAGCCTAAAAAGAGGCCACCCTGGTCATGACCTGGCCACTGCAGTCTCCACCCCCATCATCCCTAGGGATCCAGACTTGAGAAGTTCAGCCTGAGCATGGTGAGAAGCCACTGGGAACAGGGAGCCCTGCAGCTCCACACAAAACAGCAGACCTCCTTGTAGGGATGTGGACTCTGAGGCTTAATCCCACTTCCCCAGGAATGGATCCCTTCTCCTGCCAGCACTCCACCAGCCCCGAACAGCTCTCTGCAGGCAGTACTTCTCGCAGGCAGGGCTCTTTGCAGGCAGGGACATGCCTGTTGGGCTGTTCCCCCCTTCCCCACATGGCTGCCACCCAGCACACTGCAGTGCCCATGCTGTGCAAGAGGCAGGCAGCACGCACAGAGAAAAGCCAAGACTCTCATTTCCAGCTTCCATCAGATAAGGCACTGAAACTCAAACAGATCAGATCCTGTGCTAAGTCTCCAGTAATTAATACCACTGAGGTCCAGCCAGCCATGGGTAAGCAGAAGGTATCCAGCCAAAATACCCACCAGTCCCTCCTTGTGAACCTTGATCTTGGCCCAAAAGGCATGTGAACATGAATATAAACAATCTTATTAAGCAAAGGTCAAAAAAGCTTTCAGGGAAAGGGGATGATGATGAACTACTGATCCCAGAAAACACAGCAACATGAGCACCCTGGAGCTGCATCTTTCCTGGATCCTCCAGTCATGTGCAGGAATGATGGGAATCTCGGAAATGGGCCAGAAAGCCCAGGGCATGGGGGTGGGGGAGAGTGGATTTTAGCCTTGGAAATTAAATTGGCAACAAAAAACATTCAAGTACTACACAAACATCGAGTAGATTTGGCTGCTGTGAGGCACCACCAGAGAGCCCCATCCCCATCTCCATGCCCATCTTCCATGTCCCATTCTGGACTATCTCCACTTATCTGTCCCCACGTACCTTGGTGATCTTGGGGTCAGTGCAGCGGCTGTTGCCGCTGCTGGCGTGCATCCAGCTGCTCTCGTAGGCCAGGCAGTGCTGCCGCAGGGAGCAGCGTCTCTCCGACACGCACCAGCCGCACTCGAAGCGCGGGTCAGCCTTGAGGCACAGCCCGCAGCTCTCCCGCAGGGCTGAGCACTTGTACAGGTGGGCTGTAACAGCAGGAGGAGTGCAGGGGTCAGCATGGGCCCCAGAGCCCACGGGCAAAAGGTTTTAGGGAAAAGGGTACCTGCTCTTGCCCCCTCCCACCAACTCACAGGGCAACAAGACGCACCAGCACCTTGGACTCAACACCAAAGTAGAGCTTTGAGCTCTCTCCCAAAGCTTCTTGGAGAAAAGCCTCTTGTTTAGAAACCTTGTCAACATTGTTCCCTTCTACAAGGCACTGGTGCAAACTGGAGAAGGAGCAGGGGAGAGAGGTGAGCTGGAGGTTGGGGCAGCTCCAGATGGCTTTCCCACCCTGATCCCATCCCTCACTCACCCTGGATGTTCTGAGGGTTGTCAATGACGAAGTTCCCGTTCCAGACCACAGACAAGTTGACGGGCAGGTCGCTGATGTCATTCCCTTCATAGAAATACTGCAGAAGGAGACAGAAGGAGGTAGAACCCATTAATCATTGAGGTAAAATGTCCCAGTGAGAGGCATGGAGAAACATACAATCCCATTACATGGATGTCTCCCATCAGCCCAGAGGAGAGGGATGAGGGCCTCGTTGGGACTTGCTGTCTAGGAACAAGCAGGTCTGACAGCCACTGGTCAAAGCATCAGACACGGCACATGAAACCAGTGGACTGGACTGGCAAAAAAGGTAAAGCAGCAAAACAGAGGGTTTCTAAATAGACTCCAACCCCATTAAGTCAAAGGTCTGAAGCTGCTGCTGCTAGGAAAAGAGGAAACAGATGGTGACTACGCAGCACAGACACATCTCTCCTCACCAGGCACCTGAGCCCTCCCCCATGTCCTCCCCACTCCAGGGATGCTCAGTTGGATGTTTGAGATTATGGTCATCACTAATGAAGCCTGGGCACATCACAGGAGTGGATTCAGTCACCTCCAACAGCCAGTGGGAGGATGTCCCTTGTGGACCCCTCCAGCCCCATCACCCATAACACAATTATACAAAGCTGTGGCCACATGGCTGTGGATAGGACAGAGCCAAGGACCATCCTGATGTCACACCAGCCCTCAGAAAGGTCTCAGAAGAGAGCAGCCCTCTCCTCCACACTACAACTCTAGTTGCCCTGCTCCCAGCCCCACACTGTACTCAGACATCAGACGCACTCCATTTCAGGGCTGGCACCACCACCCTGATCCCCTGAGCTCCCATGTAGGGAGGTGATGCCAGGGAATCCTGTCCCCCAGCTCTAGGGTACCCCAAACTCAGGCCCCAGCCCCTGCTGCTGTTCAGACATATCCACCTCCATTGTTCCTTCCAGCTTGGCCAGTGTCTCCTCCCAACCCAGATCCCTCTCCCCTGCCTCAACACCTGAGTCCCACTCCCAGCAGCCCCATCAATATTCCCTGCAAAGCCCCTGCACACAGACAGAGAGGTTTAATCGATATGGAGGCAGGAAGGCAGTTGGAACCATCCCTGACAGCTAATGACCTCCTTCGGCAAGAGATTCCCCACTCCTCGCCTGAGAAAATGACAGGCGTGTCAGGAGAGATTAAATGAATGATTCATGGGTTGCTGGAGTTTGTTAGGGAGCAGCGGACGCGCTGGCAGAGGTTCACCCAGCCACAGGCAGGACACAGCCCTGCCACCACCTCCAGCCAGTCCCAGAGTCACCTTTTGCAGCCCTGGTGCTGTACAGGAGGAGGTGGCCTCAGAATCGCCTCCAGCAGTGCCCCAGCTGCTGCCCCACAAAGACCCAGCACCACTCCACTCCACAGGAGACAGGGACGTAGCCCATGAAGGAAGTCAGCATGCCCAGGTGGTTCAGGAAAGCAAGGGACACTTGGGTCCTTCTCACCTGACCATCAAAGCTGGTCCCTTCTGTGCTGAGTCTCTCCCAGCCAGGCAGCATCACCAGTCCAGCATCAGACACGGCACCAAAATGGGACACATGCCCAATGTGAGACATGGTTATGGCAACATACCACCCTCAGCCCTACATGGTGCAAATGAGAGGCCAGGTTTGGTCTCCTGTTATAGTTTTTGGCTAGTGAATCCTTTGTCCAGGAGCCACACCTCCAACTGCAAATGCAACAGCTCCACCAACATCTCCCCTCTACAGGCAGAGCCCAATCAGCCCCACCATGCAGCCTCTCAGACATGGCACCTCTTGCCATGCTTGCTCAGAGGACCTTCATCACATCCCCACCACCCACCATCTACCAACAGAGCCTCTCAGCAACATTCCCATCACCAGACCTGCAAAGATGGAGCCAGAACCGGGCTAGGAGTACAGATCTGTTCACCTTCCTCTATCCTACCCCCACCCAAGGATATCCTCAACAGGACCTCGACGAGGAGCCAGCCAGACCCAGAGCAGTGAGCAGAGACCATTCCCTGGCAGCAGGAGGGAGCATGTGCTGGGGAGGGCGGTGCTGGAGCAGAATTTAGCTGTGACGAGCCACGTGGCAGCGTAAGTGAAATTGGCATTTTCAATTTGTACTCTGACATGTCTCATTTGGGGCCCTGGCATCTCGGGAAGGCATCCAGCCTGCAGCTGTCCAAAACACTTATTTGCATCTCTCTGCCCCGGCTGCTTTTGGAAATTAGTTCTTCTGGGAGGTGGGTTGGAGGAAGAAGAATAGGGGGAGAGGGAGGGAGAACATTAACTCTTCGTGCACCGGTCCTGAGATGGCAACAGAGCAATTGCACGAGAGACTGTCTCCCTCTGGAAAAGGACAAGTGCTGAGGATGCTGAATTTGCTGTGGAACGGAGGTGGAGTGGACAGCGTGAGCAGCGGGAGCACAGGACTGTGAAGGGAAGTGGTAGAGCAGGAGTTGTTGCCCCAGCTGGTGTTCATGGCGTGGGATCACCAAGAGAACGTGGATATCAATGAAAAATGTGTCCTTGGCATCTGCAAGTCTGTCAGCAGCCTCTCACCTGCCCTGTGGAGACAGCAGTGAGTCTGTGACCTGGATGCTGCTACTGGTCCCTGCAGGATGCCAGAGCTGGAGTCATGACTGGCTGCTCAGGGACAGGAGCTGCGGCCACAGAGGCTCTGGGCTCAGCCTTCTGGGACGCAGAGATCCATCAGATCTAATCCGCCAGATCCATCAGATCCCTCTCTAATTCCCAAAGCTTCTCCTGCTTTGAAGGATGTTTCTGAAAGGCCTCCTTGCAGCTGCCCTTGCCGTAGTGCAGGCAGGAAGGTGCCCTCTCCACCCACAGGCACAGCCACACTCAGGGAGATGGCAGCATCCAAGCAAAGCAGCAGCCTCCTTCCTGACCTGAAAGCAGGTGGGGATCAGGCAAGGGTTGCTTATCAATCTGTCCATCCTTTGGGATCCAGACAAGAGCCCACAGATAGCCAGGAGGTCCCAGCATGCTGGCTCCTCCCTGCTTCAAGCTAACACAGTGCTAAACATCCATTAAATACTTAACTGTTATTAACTTCCCAGTTAATCAATCCCGGTGGCTGGCAGCAGCCTGGGATAAGCAGCAGGATGAGTGTGAGTGTGGGGATGCACCTACCCAGGCAGTTCTGTTATCAGACCAGATTTTGCTCTACAGAGGTGCCCAAGACCACTTGGCTCTGCCAAAGGATGATTTGGTTTGGCAGTTGCTACAAGGACAAGTTGTGGGAAAGGGATGTTTGAGAGCAAAAAACGACAGGCACAGCCCTGAGAGCAAACCAACGGCACCCAGAAGAGAAGTGCTCTCATGCAGCACAGTCCACAGAAGGAGATGGGAGAAAAGATGTCATCAAGTGAGTCAGCAACTGAAATAGGAGCTGCCTGGCTCCTTACCTAACCCAGCCAGCCTCTCCATCCCTCTCTGGGAGAGCTTACAAGGCAAATATGGAAGACATGACAGAGGATGCTTCAGCCCCACCAACCTGGATACCAGCCTTCCTAGCAAGGTCTCCCTCTGTAGAGATGCAGTTCAGGCAAGAGAACTCACCGCTAAGCCTTTCTCAAGGCTTCTCACCCAAAAATTACCTCAGGCATCTTCCCAAGTAGCAACCAACAACCTCATAAGCTTCTCACATCCGCCCCGTCCCCATGCAGGGGATGCCACCAGCCTTGCACATTGCAAGGGCTGTGGGTGTCACCTGCCCTGAAGGTCCCACTTTCAGTTCTAGCAAGCCCACTGCTTTCCCACCCACCAGCTAGCAGTAACAGGCACCAACAGTTGCCCAGCTTCCCTTGGGATGAGGGATTCAGCACTTGGAGAAGGTGCCTCCAGGGAGCCACACAGGGGACAGAGCTGCTGATCTGGGGGCAGATCACACTGAGATGCACTTCAGGATGCTCCTGCAAGTGCTGTACCAACTAGCCAAAGCACTAGCCCTTCCCAGGCCAGGGGAAGCAGGGTGACCCCCCCAGCCCTCAGATCCCTTGCCACAGGGCATCCATCCCACTCCAGCCGCAATCTGCACAGCCCAGCCCGGGGGAAGGCAGCGGAGGGGCTGCTCCTCTGCAAGGAAACCCACACATCCAAATTTCCCGTGCAACAACCCTTACTCCCACATGCACCATCCCCCTGGGCTGCATTTCTGGAGGAGAGCTTGGGCTGCAGCTGTGTCCTATTTTTCTGTAGTTGATGACCTCAACTCCTTCCCTGCACTATGGGGACGGCAGTAATGTACATCGCGTCTCGCCAGGGCTCAACTGCAATTCATCATTATTTTATCTGCTGGAATTTAATTGGATCCTATCAAACTCTCCTGATACTCCCTTTTCACTTTAAACACTGCTGCAGGAAAGATAAATGTAGGCACCGCTAGGACGGAGAGCACGGCTTTGTCGGCGAACGGAGCTGGGGCTGCGAGTTCCAATCCTGTTTCCCTCTCCATGGCTGGTTAATTAGAGATACATATACCGGAGGTGTGCAGTGCTCAGAACAGGGCATGTGTGTATGATTTATGTTCCTCTATAAATACACCCTTGGCCGAGTATACCGTCATCCACACAACGGTGCAACTTGACAGTAACACTCAGCCTCTGATTCTGGATCTCCTCTTGCTCTTTTCACATGGATCTCCTCCTTTCCTCCCCCATCACACACAAGCTTCCTCACCTGGATTCCTCCTTCCTGAAATCCAGCAGGGTGTGAGAACCTGAGACCCTGGGAATATGTCAGAGCAACACTCAGGCTCCACAGCAACAAAAAAAATACTCAGAAAACATAAATTTACCAGGTCTTAACTCCCTCCCCAGCATTCATACCTGGGGCTGGGCTTCAGCACCCACGCTGGTTCCCACTTGTGTGCCCACCTCATCAGCCCAGCTTGCTCTGCACCCACACTTCATCACTGGAACAAACAACTCCAGGAGAACATCCTGACCCGATTCTGGCTGGTGAGCAGCAACCTCCACAGCCACAGCAGAAATAGGTGGGTAGGGTGGGCTCTCCGTTCCCAGGGGTATGGGCAAGAAAGGAGCCAAAAGGGAGCCAGGGAGGTGACACAGCTGCTTCTCGCCACGTGAGGCTTTGGTTAAAAGGAAAGGGAAAATACTGAGGCATGAGGTTTAATTTAAAGTACTGAGACAACAAGCTCATGGAAAGGAGATCAGGGGTTCTTCCTATTTATATATTTAAAGGAAAAGAGCAAATCGGGGGGTATTTCAGCCTTATGAGGAACGTTATGGAAAGAAAAAGCCAAACCCTTGGCAGCAAGAAACACCTGTAGCTATTTTGCCAAGGCCAGGACTAAATCAGATCAAGTCCAATGTTACAAGCAGTAGTGCAGATTCAGGATTGTGGCACTTTTCAACAGCAAAATTGTTTCATTTCTGCAGCAATCAGGAGGATCAGCCCTGCTGAGGGATGGTAGATGAGAAAGAACAGTCAAAGGCAGGGATGTTTGGGAAATGAAATTCAGTGGCATTACCTGCACGTGTTAAGACAGGTGACCATTTTTCCATCCTCTGCTGCAAAAAACAAGCCTGGAGAAGTCTGCTTCCAGAAGATTAAAAGTAACCAATTAGCAAAAAAATAGTTTATTGGCAAAAACCTTCATTTTCTTAGACAGGCTTGTCTTTCCTCTTTGCATCTTGACAATATATGTGGCAAACCTTTAGGATTGCTTTCCTTTTGAAGAGCAGAAAGAGGCCAAAGTGAGGAGGCAGAAAAGGTTCCTTTGGCTTGATTTTTGCCCTGCGATGCTGGGGGACACCAGAACTGGTCTCCCCTGAGTTTGCCAAAGATCTATTGGGTGTTCCAAACAATGTTTATAGTTGACACTCAAACTCTAATGAATGGACTGCTGCATATTTAACAGATGTCCTTTCTTCAAACTGCAAACAAGTCATTGGAGTTTGACAAGCACTAAAACTAAACAACAAAGAGTTTTAAGGGGCTTGACTTATTATCCCTACCATTCACCAGTGACTCAGGAAAGCATCCCTAATTCCACAGAGTAATTAACCTCTTGTTTAAATCTCACTAAACTCCTGGAAACAATGTGTGCTTAAATGCCTTTCAGAGGAGAGGACATCCATTCTTCACTTTCTGGCTGGGAAGATGTCTTTTTTTTCCTATTTCTCCACTTGCCAGTGTCCTCCACACCAGGCATGACCCAAAATCCTAACCCAAAGGATGAACTGCAATGGAAGAAGCCAGCAGGTCATGGGTGGGTGACAGCACAGGAGCCTGAAGCGCTTTCAACCAGCCAGATGGGCTGTAAAAGGCGCGAAGGAGACAAACACCACAGAAGTGTGAATCTGAGTCCCCCACACCATAACGCAGCCTGGCTCGATGCCCTCAAATGTTAAAGCAGGCGAGCAGACCCTGAAAGCAAGGTGGCTTCTTTCACACCAAAACTCTCCTCTTGCGTCTGTGAAGACACCCTGCGCCTGAACACCACGTCTCCTGCCCAGGACTGCAGCCCCACAGAGCTGCTGCCACTCCGACACACCTCACAACACCTCACACATGCTCTTCTGGCAATTTGTGCTGTTTTCAGGGCACCCCTGACAATTTTCAGGTCAAACATCCACCACTGTCAGCCCAGGATAAGGTGCTGGTTACCTCAGCTCTGCGTGAGGACCACAGGGTGGGCAGGCACACCTCAAGCTGTCCCATCCCTTTGGAGAAGAGTTACAGAGGCCGTATATAGCTCATGACACCAGTCCTGGCAGCCATGGCACCCCTTGGGAAACCCACCACAGGCAGTGGGTTTTGCTTCTCTCTCTCCCTCATGTCTGGCAAATTGAGATTTACTGGGGAAAAATGAGCTCAAATCACTCAGAGCCCCTTGCCAAGCTCCATGTCTGTTATGTAAAGGCTCCTCTCTGGTGCAGGCACCTCTGCCCACAGGAGCCATCAGGCTGTTGCTGCCAGCACTGTACAGCCATAGCACTTCCCTATAGGGAGCATCCTGCAGCACACACGTCCCAAACTGCCTTGGAATTAACTGAGCCAAACCACACACTCCATAATTGGGCAGAAGGGACCTGCCAGCTCCAGACAGAGGAGACCTGGCAGAAGGTTGGGCTGGCCAAGGGGCTCTGGCCAGGCAGGGGCTCACGAGCTGTCCCTGCAAAGGTGGGGACCAGCAAATCACTGCAAGAAATGGAGGTCTGTGAGCCAACATCCACTTCCCCCATGTGCACAAGGCATCTGAGGTTTTGGATCCTTGGTGCTGATGCAGCTCTGTGCCCAGCTGACGGTTCCTGCAGGCTGGGCTCTCTCCTGGGAACAGAGACACCACACTTCTTCCACACTCTGGAACAGGGCATTGGTTCCTCCAGCCTGTTTCCAGACACAGGCGCTCCAGCAGCGGGGCCAGGCACGGACACATCACAGAATAGCCCTCAGACAGCAAAGAAAGTTCACAAAGCAGCCTTCTGCTGGGACAAGAGTGGTTCAGCTGACCCCCAAGAAGCCTCCCACATGCCTGCAATGGAGACAGAGCAGCCAAGCTTGGCTACCAGCAGCAACGAGACCCTGGTGAAGGGACTTCCACCACTGTGGTGTCTCTTTGCACACACATCCATCATATTCCCTTTGAAGTACTAAGAACAAGCCGTGCAGGTGACAAGCAAAGACTGGGGCTGGGAGCAGACCTGCATGACAAAGCCCCAGTGAGGGTCACAACACCACAGAGCAACAGCCCTGACAGGTCCATCTGCCTTCTTTTCTTCCCTGAATGCAGCAGCAAGAAGACAAATCTTTGCTTAAGCCACCTGGTTAATGGCTTCTCACAGCACAGCCCTGCAGATTCCGCTCTGGTCCTGCTGCTCCCTGGGGCCTGGGCCTTGTCCTGCTGCCTGCACCCACCTTCAGGCCAAGCACAGAGCCACCAACATTTCCAGCCAGCAGCTCAGGACCGGGAGCATTTCTGCTCTTCACAAACTGCCTATTACCAAGAAAGAGCCCCAGCAGCACGGCATCCCCCTGGCACTGCCAGCACGGCATCCCTCAGCACTGCCAGCATGGCATCCCTCAGCACTGCCAGCATGGCATCCCTCGGCACTGCTGGCCAGGGCAGGAGGCAATAACTCAGGATGCTTCTCCTGCCCAAAGGCTCCACAGCCCTGGGATCACCGGCAGAGGGAGGGAGCCAGTGCTCATCTTCAATGGCCTCTAAATGTCACTCGTGCCACCAAAGGGAGCAGGGATCGGCGCTGGTGTTAGGCTATAAATGAGCTTTCACAGTATGGGAGATGAAAAACAAATTTTAAAAGGATTAAATGGGAGAGAGAAGGGAGGGGGCAGCTCCATGTGGATGAGGGCAGGTCTGTGCAGAGCCCAGCAGGCAGCCAAGGAGCTGAGCAATGCTGGCTCCCAGTGGGGGCTATTAACACCCAGGGTGGTTTGCTTGTGGGCCTGGTGCACAGCAAGAGGTACACACACAGCTCACCCAGGGCTGCAAAACACCCTCCCACTTAGGGATAAAGCACCCAGAGAGGGCAGAGCAGGCAGAGATGCCTGCAGGAGAGAGCTGAAGTGACAGGGCTGCAGGGAGCAAGGACACAGAGACAGGGAGTGATGCAGAGAGCATGGGCAGGCAGGCAGGCAGATGGGAATGAGGCAGCTGCTGGTCAGAATCAGGGATGGAGTCAAGGATAGACAGGAGCTGCAGGGGAGGAGGGGAAGCACTTGCAGGGCTGGCCAGCACAGCTGCATGTAAGGGGCTCCTTGTGTGCAGCAGGACACAGAGGAGTTAGATCGATCCCACCTGTAAAGTGGGATGGCTTGGTGTCAGGGGGAAGCAAGAGCAGGCAGAGAGAAGGAGGAGGCAAGGCTCTGGCACATCTGGGCCAGCTGGCTCCAGTCCAGACAACTTTCTTCAGCTTTGCAAAGCCAATTTTCTTGGAAGTGCTCCTAAAACCTGGTGGCCCCAGCATTGATCCTATCCAGAAAAACCCCAAGCAACCTCCCCGTGCACCTGGGTGAAGTGGCAGAGAGCCTACCTCAACACCACAGCACCAGAACCCCCCGTTACCTGCCCATGGGAGAGCAAACCTGGCCATGCAACGAGCCGGGGTGGTCCCGGGGCAGGCGGGAAGGAGCAGCCCCACAGACAAGGCCCACGCCAAGGCAAAGCACGCACTCACCGAGGTGTTCTGGCACTGGATGCTGGTGCTGTTGAAGCGCAGGGCAGTGACACGAGTGGTGCTGCCAGGGATGTGGAAGATGCACTCGTAGTTGCGCTGGCCAGACTGCGGCTGGGGCAGGTTTTTGGCTGTCAGGGTGATGGGTTTCACCACACCCACAGGGATGTAGATCTGGGTGGAAGGTAGGATCTGTGGGCAGTCCTGCAAAGGAAACAAGAGGCAGTTGATGAGATGGGAACACTGTGCAGCCTCCCCCCAGCATCCTGTGACCCTCTCCTTGGCTGGCAGGCTGGGCACATGCTTGAGTAAACACTCATGTGCCAGGACCCAAACCAGCATCTCATGGCTGCTCTGCCCACAGCTCTGGAGACAGAAGAGCACAGAGGAATCTGGTGGCAGGGCAGTAGTGTTTTCCACAGCATCAGTTGATTTAGGTGGGAGGTAGGGAGAGGAATCATCTATGGAACCTGTAACCTGGCACCACAACAGCAACACATGTCTGGGCTGACTGGTAATGAGATGGACTTTATTGTGTCATTGCAGTCAGTACGTCTCAGACTTAATGCCCACCGGGCTATGCACTGTCAAGCTACACTCTTGGTCTTCCTCTTTCCCTTACAGCCTCCATCCCCCTTCCTTCACAAGTGGACAGAAAAGCTTGAAGCAGACAGGACCAGCTCAAAGCAATGCCACCCCAACCAGCCCATCTGCAGGCTGCCCAGTAAACAGTGCCTCTGGCCAGGGAAAGCTGGTGAGTCCAAGCTGGAGAGAGCAAGGCACCACCCTGCCAGCCCCCTGCACTCCCTGGGGAAGGAGACACTGGGAGGGCAAAGCACTCTACTTGTAATAGCCACAGGCTCCCACCTGCTCCAGGGGAGCTGGTGACTCCAGTGTGCAAAGCACAGGGGAGCAGGAGAGAGCAAAAATAAATGAGCTCAGGCAGCAAAACAGCTCTGCAGCCCCCGTGGGTGACACTTCTGCAACAACAGCCTGATGCAATCCCGCACTGGCTTTGCCGAGCTGGGCAGAGGTCTCGCACCTACAGCAGATACTCCTGGGAGTGTTGGCTTGAAATAACATCAAGAAGGAATAACATGTGCTGAAACAAGCTGCTTTGAAAACAGACACAGGGTGGACACAGCCACCCCGCTGCTCCCGCAAGGCTGCTGATGGCCACAGCACAGCTGCAAGGGCAGCTCTCACCCCAAGGCCACCAGCAGCCACGTGTGACCAAGGCTGCCCAGCTGCCTCCTGCCACCCTGCAGCAAGCCAGGCCAGACCTTGTACAGCACCAGGCTTTATCTCAGCCAGTATGATTAATTAACTTTCAAACGATGCAGAGAAACAAGAACAAAATTGTTTCATTTAGCAAATATTAACAGAAAAACCCAACTAGTTTTACTCTCTGGTTTCCTGTTCTTCACAGGACTGTATTCCCCAAAAGCACAATTTTTAAAGGGAAGAAATTATTTACCCCCAAAACATACTAAACAAAATGAAAGCAGAGAGGAACAGTGATGTCAGCTCCAACCCAGAGATAGCAACGGGTCTGGGACAGTCTGGGGACCCTCAGTGCTGCTCTGCCACCTCTCTGCTCCATGTCATGGCTGCCCCTCTGCAAAGGAGGGCTTCAGTTGCCCCCCCTTTCAAAATCAGCTCAAGACTCATAGCAGGAAGACACCTCATGCCCGTTGCCATTTCCATGGAGTGGCCTCACCGCTGCAAGACAGTTGTTCCCCACCAGCTCCCAGCTCAGAAGTGCTGTTGGAGGGAGCAGCCCCCACCTGCTTGATCCCCCTCCATGCTGCAGTGGGACCCCTCGAGTGGCACACGCCTTCCCTGCAGTGCACGCACACACTCAGCAAGGATTAGCTCCTGGCTCATTCTCACACACCCCCACCTAATTTTTCAGTAATTATTGCCGCCAACCCAGCTGGGGTGGTGAGTAAGTGGTGGGTAAGTCCATGCCCCCCCTGCTGGGCTCACCACGGCTGTTTGTAGGGCTGGTGCCCAAGGAGCAGAGTAGGCACGTGTGTCCCTCTCCCCACGCAGGCAGGTGGGCTCGTTCTGCTGACTCGTGGTTTGAGCTGAATCCCCCCGTGATGTCACATGCTCCACATCTGCCAGCAGAAGTGTCTCATCCAGCAAAAATGTCATCCCGCGCCCAAACAGGAAGCACCTGGTGCTGGTGGGCGCCCACGGTGCCCAGAGGGGTGGGGGCACAGGGACAACTCATTTCCCCTACAAGTCCAACCACTGACACAACTTATTCCAGCATTGCCCAGTACTTCCATCCCTTGGGAACACTCTGCACAGCCCACAGAGCTCTGCATCCTGCCAAAAACAGCCCCTCCTAGCCCAGTCCCAGGAGCAGGGAGCTATGAAGGGATGGGATGAGCTTCTCAAAAAGCAAGACCCCAACACACAAAAACTCCCAAACATTGCACAACTTGGATTTTCTCCATTAAAACCATTTTTCTAGCTGGATAAGAACATGATATGGGTGTCCAGGTTCGTCTGGAGAGGTAAGAGTTTTAGAGTCACACTGCAAAGGCTGTGGTTTGGGTTTCTCTGGCAGGTCTCAGCTCCAGCTGCAAGGCTGTCCCATCAGCAAAGATGAGATGAAGGCAGTCTGGGACTGGGCCTGCCCCTGGCTTTGAGGTTCCCTCACAAAGTCCTCAGCCATTCCCACTGGTGGGGAATGAAGAATAAACACAAGCTGAACCTGCTTAAGTTGAACTGACACACTTGGTTCCTGCAGTCCAGGAGCCTTTCACCCTCCACAGCAGCTCTGCATCAGCAGGGGCTGTCACAGGAGAGCTGCTTTTTGGAATGGGACACTCCAGTGTCCATCACTGACCATCCTATGGTCACCACCATGCACCCCCAGTTGGAAAAAGGGAACAGCAGCCTGTGCTGCTTCATCACCCCTTCCCCAGCACTGCAAGCCCCACAGCAAAGCCAAAGAGGAGGGCAATCTCCAGAGCCCAGGCTTTAAAGCCACCACAGCCAGAGGGCAGGGACATCCTTCCTGCTATCATCATTCCCAGGCACATTTACATGAGTGGTGGCTCCTACCCACAACCCATTCCAGCTGTGCCACCCCCCTAAATCCCCACAAACATCCCCGGCATGTCCAGGACAGAGTGCCATGGGTCACTCTGTGTTTTCCTACAAAACAGCCACTTTCCTACCCAGGAAACCGTGGTGAACCACCCGTGGGAAGTAGCAGAGACAGAGATGAGCTCTGTTGTTACCCTCTGTTCCTCTATCTCCTGAGCAGTGCCCACCACACTCCAGCCAATGCAGACAGACCAAATCCTGCTTAAAATAACCCTTCTGCAGAGAGGATGGGGCTGGATGTCTACCATTAACTTGTCCAGTGGTGCCATGGGCTGGCACTGAGCCCCCCCACCCACCACACCACCCTGCTGGGGACCGGGATGGCCAGGGATGGGGACGAGATGTCTCACCTCAGCCCGGTCACAGAGCCCACAGCAGCGGCTGGTCTGAGGGTATCTCACCATCCCTGCTGGGAATTGCTGAGGCCACACCAACGTGCAAACAGGCTGAGCCAGGCACTCCAAACCTCAAGCCAGGCACTGCTCCAGGTCCCAGTGTGGCCAAAAGGTCTGCTGGAGGACACCCTGCTCAGGAGTGACACAAGTTTCTGAGCAGCTGGTCTGTGGGAGAGCTGTGAATGTCCCAAAGACAACAGAGCTGTGGGTACAGCTAGAGGCTTTTGGGTTTGCCTGGCAGAGAAGGGCAGAGACCAGCAGCCACCTCAATGAGGTGAATGGGCAGACGAGAGTCACTGTGCTCCAGTGGTCTGGACACCACGTGTTGTGTTTGCAGAAGCAATGCCAGGGCTGCCTGGAAGTGTGACCTCAGAGCAGGCTTCTGGATGCCTGGGATGGGCAGATCCTCACTAGATTTCTTCAGGGCATAAACTAGGAGAAAGCAGCTTTTTCCAATCTTGTCATGCTAGTGAATCCCCCCTCAGGCAGCAGGACCCTTCCCACTGGGCCCACACACAGGCAATGGAAAACCCAGGTAAGTTCAACCAGAGCCTCCTTCCAGAATAAGGACAGAGGAGAAACTCTCCTTCCCATAACTCTCCCTTCAGGACCCAAATCAGGATTTACTGTAGAGCCAGCAGTGGCTTGCTAGACCTCCAAACCCAATCCAAGCAGCCAGCGATGCTCCCACAGGCTGGGGACACCAGAACGTCCTGCAAGCACACTGCCAGTGACAGGTTTCCCCAGTGGGTGGCATGGATGCTGCACAGGATGAACCCCCACAAAAGAACATGCTCTTTAGCAAAGCAGTTGAGACGAAGAAGGTGTGAGGTGCAGCAAAACGGTTTGTTTTACAGACTTCAACCTTCACTCTCCAAAAACAAGTCGTTCTGCAATGACAGTTCAAGCTTGCTCCCTTCACAAACATCAAAGGAAAATGCTTTGGCGTCTCTGCCTTTGTTTTTTCTTTCATTCACCCTAAAGTGCTCCCGGCTGCACCCAACTTCCCAAGCTGCCTCTCCTCAGCCACACAGCTTCTCTCTACCAGCACATAGTCCCAGCAGCATTTCCCATTTCCCCCTCACTGCTTCTCAGGCAATTCCCAGCACCCCAGGCGAGGCAGTAGGAATGGTTTCCAAAGTGGTCTGTCCTGTGGCCCCCCAAGGAGCCACAACAAGACCGGGACAGGAGAGGGGAGCAGTCTGATGTTGCCTTACCTCGGAGAACTTGACACGTCCCTCCAGGAAAGAGCAGTCGGCAGCGTTGTGAGTGCAGATGTGGCGGTACTTGCACCAGTGGCAGGGGAAGGAGCCGTTCACACAGGACAGGCAGCTGCAGAGAGAGAGAAGTGGGCAGTGTCAGGGCAGCATCGAGGCAGAGTCCACAGGGGCACTTCTTGGGATGCTTCAGCAGGACCCCGTATCCCTGGGTGGAAAGGACCCTTGATCCATGGGGCAAGGGTCGTGCACCAGCAGGTTGGGAAGGGAGGTGCCACACACTCTGAATCCCCAGGTTTTGCCCATGGTAAGGGGGGGAAACAGCCTTTCTGACACCACAGGGTTTGTGTCCCAGCCGGAGTGGCCAGACTCCCTCCTCCGTTTGGCAGACTGACCCTGCCCACCCCACTCTCGCAGGGGCCAAGCTCCAGACTTTGGGAGCTTTATTTGGGTTCACTGAAAGGCGATTTTAGCAACAGGCAGCAGAACAAGGGCTCTGCACTGCAGGGGAACAGGGGAGAAAGGGCCAGATTAATGCACGCTCATTGAGAGGAGAATTATAACTAGCGAAAGGTTGGGTCAGATTAACATTTCGGGACTGTAGGGCCTTTCAGCTGCTCACAATAGGTTGTGTGTGACCCCCTCCCTCAGCCCCCTCATCCCCAGCCCTCCACAGCCGTGCACGCGTGTGTCTATGCGCTCCCACCCCCTCCCTCCAGCCCCAGACGCTTCCGTCTCTCTCCCCAGCCTCCTCTCCAAGCTCTTTGTGCAGGCTCTTGCTCCTTTCTCCCTGTTTCTTCTGGGGGATGCCCTCGTGGACCCAGGGATGTCAGGACGCCCATGCTCTGCTCTACATTCCTCTTACCAAAGAAACCAGCCCAGGCACCCGATGCCTCTCCCCAGCGCAGGAGGGGACACAAAGAGTCCCTTCCTTGTGGAACCATTCACAGGAGCAGCAACCCAACATCCCCTCGCTATCCTCTCCAAATGCACACCCTCTCAGCACACAAGGCATCCCTGTTGGCAGGCACAGGGGATCCTGTGGACCCCCACAGCTGGATGGTGGCTTTCGGGGTTCTCACCCCTGTGAGGAGGGAAGGGGCTGAGCTGTCCTGGGGGAGGGGGGGGATTGCAGCAACATCCCACATTTAGTGCACAAGCCTTCACAGGGCAGGTCTGCATCAGGCATGTCCATGCAGCCCAAGCTGCTCTCCCGAGGAGGAGACAGGAGAGCTGCTGAGGCATAAGCTAAAAGGCAGTAAAAATAATCAGCCTGGCTTTAAAAAAGAAAAAAAAAAAAAGAAAAGGGAAAAAAGCAGCAGTACTAGTTTTCTCCTTAGAAGGCTGATACCTGCGCTCACTGATCCAAGCATCAAAAGGATCAGGCCCAAAGCAATTATATTTAAACAAAGACAGGCTCTTTCTCTGAACACAGCTCTGGCAGGAGGCAGGCAGCCCTGCCCAGCCCAATCCTGCTCTTAAATCACAGCTACCTCTCTGCCTCTACCCCTGGGAAATGACAGGAAAACACAGCATCACCCTGTGAGGCGGCAGAAAGACAATCTTCTTGGACAAGAGATCTTTGGTGGCAGAGCCTGGCACACTGAATCCCTCACCCTCCAGCAGACTTGTCACTTTGGAGGTGTGGGGACAGCACATGAGGGAGCCACAGGGTGAGGGCAGCCCAAAGTGCAAACACACACCCAAGGCTTCCAGCTCGCCCTGGGGTTTCACACACCATTACATATACAGCAAGAGCTTCCCAAATCCATGTGCACACACTAAGGAAATATTTAATTAAGCTGCTTGCAAAGGGGGTTGGAAGTCATTTCCATGTTTCGCTCACATTTTCACTTCCAAATGAACAGCCCTTTTAGCTTTACCCACAAATATGCTAATTGAGATGCTCCTTATGCAAATATATGCAATTTTATTTCAGCTGCAGAGATTCAACTTAAAAGCAGAGCCACAGCCCCCTATCTCTGGTTGCTTTGATGGAGGGAGGTGCAGAGAATGGGGGTGTGGGGAACACAAACAAAGCCGAAGGACAGCTCCTGTCTTCCTGCTAAGGGCTCAAGCACAACCAGTGGACAGGCAAATCCAGGATGTGAAGGAGCAGGACAGGGAACGCACAGGTTAATCCTCATGGGAGTAGTGCAGCCACAAAGAGGTCATGTATGAGAGAAGCATGGTACAAGCAGTCACAAGCCACATGCTGGGGCATAACTACCAAGCCTAATTGCCTCCCCCTCCCCCCACAGCAAAAGGAGAGATTTTCCAGTCACCAGCTCTTCTGGGGTCTACAAAAAACATCATAGTCCCCTTTCCACCACCTCACAAGCCGTCTCAAAGCTGGGTGAAGCTCCCGATGCAGCCCTGCCCCAGGGAGCTCAGCCCCAACAGCTGCAGTTCCACTTTGCAGTTCTTCAGGGCCAAAGCCAAATCTTGGCTAGTTCAGGACTCTTCTCACCTGAGAGTCTCCTTTGCCATTTAACTACTACAGGTCCCAGCTGGCCTTCTGGTCTCTGCTTGCCAAGGGATCTCAGGTTATCCTCCATATACAGCCCGAGGTGCATGGCTCCCCCTTCCTACTTCAGCCCACCCAGTTGCTTCTAACTTAACTGAGCCATTCCTAAAGCCGCATCCCCTTAGATGGTTTTCACACTCTCCCTTCTGCTGAGGTTCTCCATTAGCCATAAGGACATCAAATGCCACCATGAGAGCACTCACCACACACATCTTGATCCGCAGCATCCCTGCTGCGTTTAGAGCCTGTCTGGGTCAGCTCCCACCCCCAGCCAAAGACTGGACAAAGTGGTGAGTAAGTCAGCACACAGGTGTGCCAGTAACACGGTGGAACCCTGTTTCCAGCTTGCCTCATTCCTGCATGGCTATTTGACCACCCCAGCTCCCTGAAAACCCAGGGCAGGAGCTGAGGCAGGGACCCCCAGCTGCTGGTCAGGCTGGCAGTGTGGTTGGGGCTGTATCCTCAGTGTCCATATCCCCGGTGTGTCCGTGTGCCACTGCTGTCTGTTCCCGGCACAGGAGCAGGTTGCTCGGCAGCGCGATGCCATCTGTGCCGTCTCTCTCCTTCCCACGGTCAGGCACTCTTCCCTCATCACTTCTTGCCTAAGAGGTTTTCATCACTCCTGATAATTAGAGGGAGGCTCTCCTTCATGTGTTGAAGTGCTCCCCTCCTTGAAGCGTGCCAGGAGAGCAAGAAGCCCAGCCAGGAAGAAAACTGATGGTGGGGGTTCAGCACAGACATGGACCCACAGCTTGCTCCCCATGTGCCTCCTCCCCAGCCCGGCCAGGTGCCAGGTGGAGATGAAGCCCAGGTAAGGCAGGGAGAAGGAGGTCAGACCCACCAGCAATGCCCCCCTTGCCTCCTGATGTCCTCGTGCAAGAGGAGTGGCACCAGACTCAGAGCAGCATTTCAGGATCACTCTGTGCCAAGTGCCTCATCCCAAAACAAGTCCAGGCTCACTGCTGGCCTGCAACCTCCCCCTGCCAAAGCAGGCATCCCTGCAGGCATCAGGGCAGCTCTGCCCACCTCTGAGTGCATCAGGGACAAAGCCAGAGCATCACCATGCCTCCATGCTTGCCCACAACTCACTACACAGCTGGGTCAACACCTCCCAACACTGCTCCCTCCACTTCCCTAACTGATCCCAAACTTGGTTAGGCCTGCTAGGGAACACCCGACACAGCTGCAGAAAAGCAGAGGTGCAGAGAGAGCAGAATGACAGCAAAGAAGCCTCTCCAGGGCCACAAGCACTGCTACAGGTTGAGTCCAGACCCAGGGGTGGCCTCGAGGACCGACTCCTTGCTGGGTGTGCGGGCAGCTCTGCAGAAGCCACCTCTGGCCACCACAGAGAGGTCACAGCTGCCTGTCTCTGTGCCTGACCTGAAGCAAAGCTGTAGCTGATGGGAAGCACGGGGAGCCAGAAGTGCTGGGTCCAGGCTCTTCATTTAGTCTCCTTCCTGCTCTCCCAGCCCCAGGCGTGCCACATGCCCGAAGGAGCCTAGAGCTCTTCACCACACTGAACAGTGAGGGCAGAAAACAAAAACAGCATCCACAGGAGTGAGATAGGCCTGAGCAGCAAACATGAGAGGGACAGGAGGTGCAAGCATTGCACACACATACATACACACAGAGATTGAGGCTATTTCCATGGAGCAGCGCATTCCTGAAGGAAGAATGGGGAGCAAAGGGCAGGGAGGAGGGACAGGGGCAAGTTGAACGGCACCAAGAGCAGAGCAGGGGAGGCCCATTAAAAAAAGGGAAGTATAAACACCGTGTTGATGAAAACAGCATCTGTGCAGGCACAGCACAGCCGCCTGTGAGCCCCCTGACTGCTGCTCAGACCTCCTCTTGGCAGGAAGATGCTTCCTTAGTGAATACTCAGCTCCGGCATAGCCTGCATCTGGAGCAGCAGCTGTCAGGGCTGAGGGGCTGAACTGCAGTGCTTTGGGCTTCATATCCATCTCTCTGCCCCAGGAAGAGGGGAAATCCTGAAGAGCTGTGGGACCAGACTGTCAGTGTCCCCCCCAGCCCCTACACGGACCTACAGGCAGCTTTCTGACAGGTACCCAGACCCAAAGCCAGGACAGGCATGGGGTGGAAGGTCAGCTCTTGCCTCCTTCCATCTCTGCCCATCTCAATCAATTTCTGTCCTTTTGACACAAGTCCAATGCTATTCCATTGCTGCTGGGTTTTGCCAAAGTCCTTACTCACAGGGTAATAGCTGGACATGCTGACCCACCACAGGATGGTCCGGGTCATCCACCATCATGCTGAAGGATGCAGAATCATGCTCTGGGTTTAAAGGTAATTCCCTTGAAACATCCTCAGCTTCCTCCCCTCACTGAAACACAACATCAGGTTGTACCAGCCCTCCTCATTCACAAGAAACATGACATAAACCAGGTTATCCCAAGCTGTCTCTGGGGCCATCCTACAGATTTTCCACCTGCCCCGGCCCAGGAATACACAGGGATCTGTTACCACCATGCAGCTCAGCCATGCAAACCCAGATACACTCACTCAACTGCTTGCAGCCATCTGTCCATGCCTTTGAAAGGAAAGCATCTGTAAGCATCTGGAAACGAGCAGCACTGGGCCAGCAGAGAAGCAGCCAGGCCATGTGCGGGCAGACGGAAAGGCTGCAGCGAGGAGCCCAGTGGCACGAGGACTGGCATCATCCCACGGGTGCCAGCGGGTGCCTTGGCCACCAGAGCAGCCCAGCCCCACCTTACTGGCACAGCCCCGCTGCTCCCAGCCCTTGGGACACACATTAAAATCCCATTTACTTAATGGAGGCTTATTGGGAAAGCCTGACCTGTGGGATAGAGCCACAGTAGTGTAACTTGGGCCTGGAGGAGTTAAAGCCATTTGGCATGTCTGCCCCTGCTCCATTCTTGCAGAAATTCATCACCTCACAGACAATGGGACCCGACTGTCACAGCTCCCACTGCAGCAAGGCACAACCACAGGGCTGGTAGCACCATGACAACCTCCCAGATTGGAGACACCAACACAGGTTTCCAGGATGCTCAGATCCCCTCTCAGCTGATCCCCTCAGTCAGACCTGCTGACCTGTGATTTTTCTCCTTTCCTGGTGCCACCACCTGGATTTTTGCTTCCACGTTGCAATGGCTGGACATGCTGGCAGGGAGTCGAGTCTGGTGATGCACTGGGCATGCTGGTGCTTGAAAAAACAGCAGCACTGCAAAACCTGCCCACAAAATTGAAGGAAGTACCAAAGGCTCTCATCTTCTTCCCCATCCAACTCCACTTGCCAGCTCCCTTCCCACAGCCGCACTCTCCGAAAAGCCAAACCACAACAGGATTTATGAAACAGTTTCCAGAGAAGAAATCCAGCAAGGAAACATGGAAATAGTGAGAAGAAATACATCTTAGTATTCCCTGGAATTGCTCACTGGCTTTCAGTGAGGATTCCCCGCTCACCCAGCCCACCAGCAAGAGCGGGCACTGCCAGAGGCAGGCAGGGAGCCTGGTGTTACATCTTTATCTTGAAAGGGAACTCATTTCCCCACAAATGCTTTGAAGAGGGAGTTTAACACTGACAAAGACAACCTCAACATCTGCCCGAGCAGGCGCTGGACTGGCTGATTCATTAAGACAATCAAAGGTGCTGAGTGGCCTTTAAATGCCTACTCCTGATCTGTGTCCCATCAGAAACCCCCCAGGGAATCCATCCTGGTCCCTGCCATGGCATTTTTCATCATGCCTTCCACTGCAGGAACCAGAGCCTGTCTCCAGGAGATGCAGGGGAGCCTGCATGGGCAGCCCTGCTCTCCTGCCATGGGCTGGCAGCAACCCTCAGCCACCCACGTCCCCCTTTGCAAGGGCCCCATTTCTCTGCATTGAACTCTTAGTTTCTACTCCCCCATTCAGTTCATTTCCCACAGCTCAGCCAGAAGCATCCCCTGCTTTAGGAGGGGATGCACAAACCTTTAGGAGCAAGATGCCCAAAAGATGCCACTGCCTGGTAACACCTGCCTGAGCCCCACGGGAGCCCTGAGTCTGCTGGGGTGTGGTACACAAAGTTGGGATCCCCAGAAGCTTCCAAGGTGACTCTGCTGGAAAGGAATGGAGCCCCAGAGAGGGTACAAGTCTCAGACCAGGGCTCCCAGAGACTCTGCACAAAGTACCCCATGAATCAGTGGTGCCAGTCTGTGAAGGGCACAGTCCCACACAGGTGACACTATTTAGCCCTGCTATAGCAGACAGGACAGCTATGGAGCTCTAACTGGAAGGCACCCCCCTCAGCCCAGATCATCACAGCCAAACATACAGGCAGCACAACCCACTCTGGACCCTCCTTTACCGCAGGAGAAGGGATCAGAAGCATTTTCCCTTCTGCAACCCCTCCCTGGACCAGGTGGGTTCAAGGAGTCCTTGGAAATGCATGGGAAGAACAGTTTTGCAAGGTGATGGGAAACGAGAGCCAGGATGCTCACACAGCAGCAGGACCAGCCCCACAGCCTGCAAAAGGGTTTCAGCAGCGCGTTTTGCTGATGCCTTTCCAGATGTCTGCTGAAAATAAGAAGGGTCAGACTCTCTCCAGCGCACACGGTGGAGCTGCGTTGGCTTCCCTGGAGCTACCCCAGCTGACATCAGCAAAGAACTGCCTTATAATCCTCCCATCTCTCCACAACCATCTGAAAAATCTCACCTAAACATTTCACCCTCAGCTGAGAAATGATTTGACATGCAGAACTCTGGCTTCCAACCTAAGCAAAACTGCCCAAATACAAAAAGAAAACGTAATGCACAGTGATCAGAGATCTCCACAGGAAAGACATTAGCCTCATGGAAAACCATATTGTTCCTAATACAGAATTTATCAGGCTGATGTATAGATTTTCCTCCACAAAATATGAAACCTGGATCTGAAAGGCTATTAACTCCAGAGAGATCCATTAAAGACGCCTGTCTGCAAATGGTATTTAAAAGTATTGCATCATCCCAGGAGGTATTGTCATGCTCTTTGGCTATGATTCGACTGCAGGTCACATAGTTAAAACTACCTCCAAACTAAAACTCTTGACATAAAAAAAAATAATAATAATGTTCACCAGCCTAGAACATGGACTTTTCTATCAGCTCCAACTGGAGCCCATAAATATTAATGCATCCATAATTAGCCTTTTTAAATAATGCATCCAAAATTAAACATCAACGCAGTAATAAATCAGTCAGGGCTCTTTGTTGTAGGTTTGTTTGGGGGGGGGGGATAGGGGTTTTTTCCCCCTCTGTGTCAGGCACATAAAATAAAATGCCAATTCCCTCTCCACCTCTTCCCACCGGAGTGCTGATTGGACCAAATCTGATGCCATTTGTACTTAAAAGTCATCTTTCTTTCATTTAGAAAAATAAAAGTCATATCTAGTTTTTGATTTGCAAAATAATGACATGCAGCCTGAGCCAAAGCTGAGCTAATGTTATTGAAACCACAGGACGTGAAGGGAGACAAAGCTCATCTCGGAGTCAAGGTGAGGCAGAAAGTCAAGTTTGCAAACTCTCTCCTCCCTCGCCAGCACAGGGCTCCCAGGAGCAAAGAGCAAAGAGCGGGAGGGCAAGAATCCCTGTGATGCAGGAGCTTTGCAGGGGCCCTCCTCTGACACATCCCTCCCAGAGCTCACTCCGGATGACCAACCAGGGTGCCTGCATCTCACCTGCTTTTCCCTGATCAAGGTGGAACTCCAAACAGGCTTTGGAGGAGCAAATTCCAGCAGAGTCCCTGAGCCAGACTTAACACTTTGCAAAAAGACTTCCAAAAGGCATTTGCTTATCTATAATTACTGATCAGCTGGAGTGTCACCATCCATGGGAGGTTCCTGGCAGAGTAATGAAATCACTTGCATTCTTGAGCTCCAAATTCTTTGCCCAAACACACCCCAGCATCAACTCCAGTCCCACAGCTCAGCTCAAGCACAGTGCTGGCAATTCCTCACCAGGAGTTGAGGTTTGAGAGTTTAGACACCCTGCTTAGACAGTACATCAATAGTCCACACCTCCTCTATTTTATCAAACACATATCTCAAGCTGTCTAAAAACCCTTACAGGAGTAGATTTCACAGCAGCCTGACAAGAAAGAAAATTCACAATTACTTCCAGTCAGGAAATTCTTGGGTAAATGCCCCAGGACATGCAGCATGTTCCATCCCATGTTGCTGTAACTTTCCAGCTCCCTCTCCAGCAAGCCTGGGAAGCAGGTACCGAGGCAGGAAAATACAGGCTTTTCTTTTTGCATTGCCAAGTCCCTCCTATTAACTGTTTCCAGGAATAACAAGACCCTTGGCATTTTCAGTCACATGGATTGATTGCTACAGTCTGCAATGCAGTAAACTTCCTTTTTCTTCCAAAATTTTGCCAAACCCAAAGTCCTGTTTCGATGTGAGGTTCTGCCCTGATGCTACACGTTCCCACACACCCAAACCAGCTGTGGGTACTCTGGTCACCATCCCAGTTTACACAGGCAAAAGGAGGAGGTTTCTCACTGTAAACACCACTGTACTCAACTGCCCTTTCCTATTGCAACATTAGCACCTGGAAAGCTGAGAACTCTCTCCCAGTCTCACACCATCCCAACAATCTGTTCCCAGAGCCCTCCCACAAAGTCCAGGCCACTTACGATTGATGAACACTGCAGTTGTAGAAAACAAAATCCACAGAGGCAAATTTCTTCCCCGTCTCTTTGGATTTCAGGTAGAGCTTCACCACTCGCTTGTCCCCTTTGAGAGACCCAGGCAGAAAAAGGCATCAGAAAGGATACACTCCATGGCCCAGCCTTCAGCTCAAGGCTTGTGATGTGCTGGAGAGAGCTGGGCATCCCCACTTCATGCAGTTAACTAACAAAATGACCCAAATGTGGCAATAAAAAGAGAGCGTTCACCCACCCCCACTCAGACACCAAACAGGCCAGGAGAGCCCAAGTACAGCTCTGAGCCCCTACAGCTGAACATAACCTGCTGGCATGGAGACTGGTGCCTTGGGTTGTACTGGTGGTACTGAAGGGGGGTTTAACAGTCCTGGGGTCAGGAGAATTTCCCAGAGCCCATGGCCACCTACAAACACATCTGCCCAGGAATGGTCCACAGGTGGAAATAGGGCCAGGGTGCCCAGGAGTGGTCAACAAGTAGAATCATAAAATGGTTTGGATTAGAAGGGACCTTAAGAATCACCTAGTTCCAACTCCCCTGCCGTAGGCTGTGCCCAAGTAGCTGTGTCCATGGCTTGGAGGAGACCAACGACCAGCCACAGGCAGCACCTACACCCTCCTACACCCTGAGAACCCAGCTCAGGCCCAGATCTCAAGACTGAGATTGCTGTCACCAGAGGACTGTGCTCTCCCACATCTGCCTGTGGGGCAGCACATGGGACAAGGTTTGTCTCAGGCTTTTTCCCACCCCAGGGCACAAGCTCACCGCGGCCCCTGGTGATGGGGATGACGTCCTTGGCAGAGGGAGAGCTGCAGTAGATCTTCCCATCCTCAATGCGGCTCTCAGATTCAGTGAAGTCTTCAAAGGAACAGTTGACTCCTGCCGAGAGGTCTGGGACGTTCCAGGCCTGCAGGACCAGCTGGGGAGGAGTGGCAAGAGCATCAACACAGAAAATTTGCAAAAAAACTCCTCTTTGTGTAAGTCCAGCAAACAGAAAAGACATGGGGTGCAATCCCTACTCTGCCACCACACGTGGCGGGGAGACCTGCTCTGGGCTTTTGCAAGACAGCCCCATCCATGTATCTCCCTGCTCAAGAAAGGAGCATGGATTTAAATGGGTTAAGAGATGGAATGACTCACAGCCTCCATCCTCGGCCCTTGCCATACCACAAGCCATTACACCTCACCTCTCTACAGAAACCAAGAGCAGTGTCAAGGCTGAAGTGTGTTTCACAGAAAGGCACCCACTCTGGGAGAGTCGAGGAGGGGAGGAATCCACCTCTTCCTTCACAAAGTCATCCCCAGGGTCAGCAGTTCTCACTTTACAAAACGCTTGCCTTATTTCTGATTTGAATTTTTCACAGCTTCTAGCCATTAGTTCTTGTTATGCTTTTCCTTGATAGATTAAAAAGCCCTTTAGTCCCTGATATTTGCTCCTTGTAAAGGCACTTATACTCTGTAATCAAGTCACCTCTTAATCTTCTTTTTGATAAGCTAAGCAGATTGAGCTCTGGAAGTCTCTCACTGCAAGGCATTTTCTCCAGCCTTCAACTCATTTACATGATGTTTACGGGAGGTTTTCAGTCTCTCCCGTTGAAAGCTGGACTCCAGCCCAAGCACAGCATCCCTATGTCAACCACCCCAGACCTCCATACAGCATCCTGCCATCAGCAGGAAGATAATTACCCCAGGGGTGAAAACACTGCCCAGCTCCCGGCTCTACCCAAGGAGCACCGAGAGCCGCACAGTGATGGCACAGCCCCAGCACCGCTTTCCAGAACATCTGGAAAGGGCTCAGCCCCGGCACCACTTTCCAGAACATCTGGAAAGGGCTCAGCCCCAGCACCACTTTCCAGGACATCTTCAGCCATGTTTAACTTTAGACTTGGCAATATCAAACCCCAGCTTCTCTGCTAAACCAGCCACACTCAAACCCAACCGCTCTGAAGGAACTCTCACTCGTTCCACCTTCCAGTGCCATCATTCCAGAAGGTCCCATCTGCAGCTATATCGCATTTATTCTCCACATTACTAAAGAACATTTACCCCTGCAGAAGTGATTTCCAAACTGTTTCCATCCAGTGACAATTCCCCTCTGATGAGGAGTTTTTGAGATCTGTCACGGAGCCAGTTCTTAATCCACTTAACACGTGCTTTATCAATATTGTATAATGCTAATTTTTAATCAGAACGTTGTGTTGTACTGAGTCAAATGCCTTGTAGGAGCCTAAAGACATGACATCCCTGCAGTCCCTCTTCTAATTCAAGTCATAAATTCATCAAAGAGTAAAATGTGGTTTGTCAGACATAAAACCATGTTGACTGGCATAAATTATATTCCCATCCTTAAATCTTTTTCAGGTGTATCCTGAACCTGCTCTTTTTCTTTAGTTTTTCTAAATCTAAAGTCCAACTAAACAGTCTCTGACCATTTCGCCCTTTCTGCATCTGAGAAAAAAAATAAGCACCTTTTATGTTTCTGGGGCTTTTCTCAATATTCAATTATTTATTACAAAGTCATATTATTACAAATATCCACAGGCCATAGAACTCCTTGGCCAACTTTTTTAGGATTCCTGAGTGCTGGATACCCAGACCTGGCAGTTTATTGCTAGTATATGCTGTTTCTTGTTCTCTTCATGGTGCTAATGGCCTGGAAAACACTTCAGCAAAGTCCATCATCCTTTCTGTCTGCACAGAGAAAGAGCAGCAACTTGTGCATCAAAGCCTCATCCCAAAATATCTACCTCAGGCGAGGGTCAGAGACAGGCTATTGAACTAGACAGATCGCTGGCCACGAATGGCATTTCTGATGGTTGTGCTTGTATTATGCAGAAATATTTATTGCTCAGTTGTGTCTTTTCTGAATAATCATCAACTGGTTTATTATCTCCATCAATACGGAACCAATGGCCAGCCCTCACCAATGCCCTGCACTTCGCTATGTTTTATTTGTCTCAGACCTCTCTTCCCCTTTCTCCCTCCTTGTCACATAGTCATTAGTTATTTTTAATTGTCGTCTCCCCAGCCCGATGCCTCCAGAGGGCCAGGAGGTGTCTGGGGGGCGTAATCTGAGGGGAGCAGAGGTGTCTTACCGGGACCTCTGACATGGTGACCGAGATGTTCTTGGGCTGCACGGTGAGCTGGACGCACTGCCGCAGGTCGGAGGCGAAGCGCTGGGGCTCGTCCGCCCGCTCGCACCGGTCCTTGCGTGAGCATCTGCAGGGGCATGAAAGCAAAACGGTGAGGAGCAGAATCCCCCAGGGGGTCCTGCATGGCTTTGGGCTGACACCACAGCACACAGACTGTTCGACACAGAGATGATGTCAAGGTAGGGATCTTGGGTGCCCGAGGCCCATATTGGAGCTCTGCTCTCCCATGGGACTTCTGGGGGTGTTTTATATTCAGTTTTTCTCACTGGCACAAGGATGTCGAACCCAGGAGCCCATAGGCAGGATTAGTAGGCCCTGTCAGCAGCTTCACCATGCATGGATGCTCATAAGCACAGCCTGGGCACTGCGGGAGGGGATGACAGGTCCCTTGGACCACTCCACCCCTCCACATTTTGGGGACAAAGCTTGGGGGGGATGTCCCCAAAGAGACCATCAGTGGGGACGGACACATTTTACCAACTGTAGGTTGCTGGCATGGCCCCAGGGACAATCCTGTGGTACTTACATGTTGTGGAGGACGCACCAGCCACAGTGGGGGTCCCGGGAGCCCAGGCACAGCTCGCAGCTCTCATACTGCTCACAGCTCTCCACTGGCACACGCGTCACCTGCAGGGGACAGGCACAGAGTGAAGGGGGACAGGCTGAGTGTTTCTCTGCTGTGCCCACACCTTGATACCATAGACAGACCCAGCACAGACTCACCCTGGCCCATTAGCAGGAGGCAGGAGCAGCGAGCAGGTTGAGCCCCTCACAATCGCCCCCTCCTCTCCCAGGCCCAGGCAGCACATTTGTAGGCAACACATCCACCCCAGAGATGCTTTTACCCCAACTAAGTTCCTTTCATCGTTGCATCTTTGCAGGGTTTGGGAGTGGGCTGTGCAGGCTCAGCCCCACACCGGCTCCCAGTGCCAGCCGGGCACCCCACGGCTGCTGCAGCCCTGCTCCGAAAGGGTTACCAGTTCTTTATTAATTGCTCCTCCAGATTTGATTAAAATCCCCTCATTCTCCAAGCCCTTCGAGCTCTGTTACAACTGTTCATTTAATTACTTTCCACCAGCACTCTGATAACACCAAGCGTAGTAGGGAAGAGAGTGGGCTTTATTAAGGAGAGGGGAGGAGAAGAGGGGTGACAGGGAGGGGGTGCAGGGAGCTGCCTGTTCGCCTGCTGCGAGGAGCCGGCAGCACCGAGCAGCTGCCCGTGCTCACCACACTTGTGCCTCAGTTTCCCCACTGCTCCCACGGGGCAGGACTCACTCGTTAATTAAAATCTGCAAACTTCTCTCCTGAAGGCTAAACCTGGGGTGTTCTCCCTCCTCACAGCCCAGCAGGACACAGGCTCAGCGTGATGTCTACAGGACTGAGATAGCCGACCAGTCAGTCCCCCTGGGGTGCATACAGATGAGGATATCTGTAGTGTTCCCTTTTGTTTGTCCCTGGCATTCCTTCATGGTGACAAGGGCATTGGCAGCGGGTCCCTTTCAGGCAGACCCTACACAGACAAGTGCCAGCTCCCAGCAATTGTGGTGGCCCCTGGGGGAGATTCCCAGTCCAGGTCAAGACCCCCAGTCTAGGTCAGAATAACTGCCCCCTCGGCATCCACTTCTCCACCATCTCCCCCGCAGAGGGGTGGCTTAGCTGAGTCAGCCCTGGGACAGACACACAACCAGCGATGGAAACACAGCCCAGGACAGTGGCATGGAGGAGCCAAAATGCAGTTTCTGCCCCATCTGGAAAGCCACATGCTTCCAGCAGGAGAGCAGAAACCAGACATAGGCACTGGAACGAATGAGGAAAGGGTTCTGCTGTCCCCACAGGGCTGTCTAGACAAACCCATGTCCCTGCTCCAGCATCCTTCCCCCTCCCAAGCCCCCAGGCTAGCAGCCAGGAAGCTGTTACACTCTGAGCTCTCCTGGCAGTCCCACTCTGCACACACCTCTGGTTAGGCAGAGGAGCTGAGGTGCTGCGAGGCACAGGCACATCATGTCCCAGCACAGCCACCTTGTGTCACCCCACCAGGCATGGCATGTGTCCCCACTGGCACCACATGGTGCCACCATAGTGGCATGAACCTGCATCATCCCCTCCAATGCATCCCACCAACAGATGAACTCACACCAGCAGCTCTCCCACAGGTCGTGAATCAAGCAAATGCCCACAAAGACAACCAAAACTTCCTATCATGAGCCCAGATCGTGCTGCCAGGATGGCAGCACCAGATCCAGATTAGGTCTGTACCTCCAGTAGGCTCAGCACAAGCAGAGGCAGGGACCAAGGGGTGCATACCAGGGGTCTGGGTTTGCACCAGCCCATGTCCCCTCTGCCCTGTCATGCAAAAGCAACTGCTCCAGAGGAGAAAAGGTCGTTCAGAGCAAGGATCTCCTGCTAGCCTATAAAACTCTTGCTCAGGAGGGGATGGCCAGAACAGGAAGGAGGTTTATGGCCTTGCAGAAAGGGAAGGGTCAGGAAACCCTTGTCCCCAGGGACCGTGGGAATTTCAAGCAGCTGCTGCTAACAATTAATGCCTTGGGACAGTGTTTCTGCAGAGAGGAGCAGGGAGGAGCTGTCCCTGGGATCCCCAGTCCCTGCAGACAGGAGCAGGAAGGAGCTGTCCCAGGGTCTCTAGGCATCCCCAGTGCCAGGAAGTAAAGGACAGACCCCACCAGGGAGCTGCCCAAAAGGCTTCCCAGCACACAGGACTGCAGGCTGGAGCTGCAGTGTGAGTTGCTAAGTCAGGAGAGCAGAGGGGGCTCTTACCTGTTTCTCAGTCATGGCGTAGATGTGCTGGCGGTCAGGGCTCAGCACCAGGTCTCGCAGGATGGAGCTGCCCTCATGGGCCACAACATTCTCGTACTGCAGAGCTTGGTGCTTCCTCTCAGCTGGCAAGTCCACCAGGATCTGTGGGAAGAGCAAGGAGGGGTGAGCATGATCCCACAGGCACCTCAGCCCCCACCCAGGATGTGGGATATGGAACGTGCCCCACTAGGGATGCTGCCTGCTGTCCCACACCAGCGTGGCCATGCCACGCCCCTGCCGTTCTGCAAATGTCCCGACCCTTTCCTGAAGAGCAAACTGCAATGTCTTCTTCCCTTTACTGCATTTGTCTGGTGCATTTGCATCACATTCATGCTGATGGCATTCATCTCCCTCCAGGGAGCGAGGCCACAGTCCCTGGTTCTCACGCTGCACCCTTCTACATGCTGCCCTGTTCCCCCACTGCTGCTCAGCCCCAAAGCCCCTCCAACTTGTAGCATGGAGCAGATGAGCCCCCAGCTTGCAGCAAAGCATCAAACCTCATTTTGCCACAGCAGTGCCAAAAGCAGCTTGCACATCACAGGCAGGACGCTGCAGCGCACGCAGGCAGGGCTTGCATCTCCCCATCCATCAGGGAAAACACTTGGGCTCGTGACCGGGGAAGTCAAGAGGGTCTCAAGGAAGTTTGGGGTCAATAGAGGTTCAGAAAGAGCCTTTGTTCCCTGAGCAGGAACACAGCGAAGGATTTAATCCCCTTATGGCTCACAATTACGTTAAAGCTCTTCCTAAGTACACCAGTTCCTGGCTGTACCAGCGATAACCACATCAGGAGGCACCACGGGGCTGGAGGCACACACCACACAGGGGTGTGTGCTCTGCACTCAGCTCTGCTACTTGACATAACCTGATTGCCACCCCTGCAAGCCACAGATACTTCCTGCTCATGCCATCGATTGTGATACCCCCAGATTAGGGCTGTCCCCTGGCACAGGGCAGCCTCAAGGGAGGCAGTGCCAGAGAAACGGCTCAGGGGGTCTGGTCTGCTCCTATGGGATGGGATGGGATGGGAATCATGCCAGCAGCACATTCTGCAAAAAGCCCAGTAACAGGCAGTGAAGCATCGTGCCCAGAGAGACAGCACAAACTCTGCCCAAGATCAGCTACGTGCTGCTGCTGGCACACACAGGGACCTGGTCCAGCACCTCCATCTGCAGGACTCAGGATCCTCCCACAGCAGAGGGGCATATCCATTGCTTTGAAGAACCCCCCAAGTGTACCCCACAGCCCTGCCCTGGTCATTGCACCCACTCCCACGGCCCAGTACAGCCTTGCACCCCCGCAGCAGCCACTCCAGCATCCCAGCCACCTCGTCCCTCTTCTGCAATAAATTGTTGCCAGCATTTGCACAGTTCCCAATCAGGAGGATACGGGTCGGGAAAGCAGGATCCCGGTGTGCAGCTGATTAGCATGGAAATGTATGCGGCTCACAAACAAACCGGCCCGTTTAATTAGAGCGGCGCCTTTGATTCACTGCCAGCCTCCTGCATGCACCAGCCCCGGATTATTTTTAGGCAGTTTTACAAAACAAATGTATTTAATTAAGAAAGAGACCCCTGAGCAACCAGAGAGAGATGAGTCCTGCATAGCAGTGAGCTAAGGGGCCACCCTCTCCCCAGGGATGTGGTGACCGGGCTTGCAGGGCCAGGCTAATTCTTGGGAGCCCACAGCACAGCCAAAAACCCCCTGTACATCCCTGCACAGGACTGAAGAGCCTTTGTCACAACCCAGAATGGTCCTAGTACTCACCTGACTTCACAGCATCCTTTGCTACCACCCCTGCACAGACTCTGCTCCCCATCACCCCCACACTTGGTACCATTGTATGCTGGGGAATCCAGAGACCCCTAAAGCCTCTGTCTGCCCTTTGTGCAAGGGTATCTCGTTGCCCAGATCCATGTTTGTTCCTACTCCAAACATCAGAGGAGGTCAAGCCCCTGACACCTGTAGTACAGGGCCATGTGGCACACCTGCCCTGCTGTGTCCCTTGCTCAGTAGCACCCAGCATCACCCCCAGAGCCCAACCCTGCCTCCCCACATCTCCTCATAGGTTGCTCCCCCTCCCAGCTCTCAGTTTGTCCCCTACAAAGTCCTGTCCAAGCCAGCTCTCCAGGGGAGGGTAACAGGGAATATCCCCCCCTCCCCAGCAAGGCAGCATCTCCCCACCTCGCTATGGCAATGTGACAAACACACCTTTCCAATCCTTTTATGGGCCGCAGTTGCGGCACAGAATAATCGATGGAGTTTTACCCTGGTTCTAAAATAGATCTATGGCTGGATGTCGCACTGGCAGTAATTTTTAACTAGCGGGGTAATTTCCCCATTACATTATTGCACTGCGCAGTGCTGGGAAAGAGAAAGAGATGTATTAAAAAAACAACAGACATGAAGCACTTCCAGTTAATTTGAGGCTCCAGGAAGAACCTAAAAATACTCTCAGTAGTCAAATGGGGCTGAAGCCCAGCCTGACACATGTCAGGATGCTCGGGGGGGGGGGGGGGCGTGCACACACAAGAACCCTTCTCTCTAGCACCTCTCCCCCTGCTAAGGATACTCTGTAGGTGAGTTTGGGATTCAGGAAAATGAAATTTGGAAGACCTGGTAATCAAGTTGTTTTCTGGTTTGCCAAAGTGCAGGGCACAGAAGGAGATTCTGAGTTAGCTCATGGTCAGGAAACACATCCTGATGATCCTCCATAGCATGATGAAATCATAGAATAGTTTGGGTGGAAGGAAGCTTAAAGATCATCTAGTTCCAACCCCCCTGTTCCAATTACCTGATTCCACTATACCAGATTGCTCCAAGCCCCATCCAACCTGGCCTTGAATATTCCCAGGGATGGGGCATCCCCACAGCTCCCTTGAGCAACCTGTGCCAGTGACTCACCGCTTCCACAGTGAAGGATTTCTTCCTAATACCTAATCTAAATTTGCCCTCTTTCAGTTTAAAGCCATCACCCCTTGTTCTATCACTCCATGCCCTTGTCAAAAGTCCCTCTCTGGCTCTCTTGGAGCCCCTCTAGGGATGCGAAGGTACTCTAAGATCTCCCCAGAGCTTTCTCTTCTCCTGGGTGAAAAACCCCAACTCTCTCAGCCTGTCTCTATAGCAGAGGTGCTCCAGCCCTCTGAGCATCTTCACAGCCTCCTCTGGACTCACTCCAACACTCACTCCCTCACTTCTTATGTTGGGGGCCCAAGAGCTGGACACAGCACTGCAGGTTGGGTCTCTTACAAAAGCAGAGGGGCAGAATCCCCTGCCTGGATCTGCTGGCCACTCTGCTTTTGATGCAGCCCAGGACATGGTTGGCTTTCTGGGCTGCGAGTGCACACTGACATCTTGTCAACCAACACCCCCAAGCCCTTCTCTGCAGGGCTGCTCTAGATCCATTCTATGCCCAGCCTATGTTTGTGCTTGGGATTGCTCTGACCCAGGTGCAGGACCTTGCACTTGGGCCTTGTTGAATTTCATGAGGTTCACACAGGCCCCCCTCACACAGGCCTGTCAAGGTCCCTCTGGATGGCATTCCTTCCCTCCAGCATATCAACCATGACACACAGCTCGAGGTCATCAACAGACTTGCTGAGGGTGCACTCAATCCCACTGTCCATGTCACCAACAAAGATGTTAAATGGTGCTGGTCCCAATCCTGGCTCCTGAGGAATGCCACTCCATCTACAGCAGATAGACCCCAGCATTATCCCACGCCAAGCAGGACCTAACTGCCCACAGTACCCATGCCATGCAGACAAGAGGTGGGAACCCAAGTGTCAGGGCCTTTTCAGCGGGATTAGCCCAACATGAATTTACCCATCCTGGCTGGCAGGAAGAGGATGGGCTGCTTGGATTATAACATGGCAGAGCAGCACAAGGGATGCACAAGGTGCCTCCCATCTCCTACAGACACCGTGAGGGACCACTTTCCTCCCCTTCCCTGCAGCCACAGGGTAGCTGGGGGCAGGGGAAGGGGGAGAGGATGCAATTTAATCAGAGCAGCCCCCCTCGGAAATACACTCCTTCCTGCCCACCCTGCCTGCCTTCCCACTCGGGGGAAAAGACATTTACCATAAATAAATAAATAAATAAACATATTAACCTTTCTCCTCATCCTGACGCTGATATAATTACCCAATACTAATAATTACTCACACTAATTTCTCGCTCAGGATTCCTGCCCTCGCTCCTGCCTGCCTCAGGCTGGCTTCAGGCACCAGCTCGGCAGCACTGCCTCCTGCCAGGAGCTGCAGGAGCCCCAGGGGGCAGCTGAATCCCAGGGCTGAACCAAGGCAGAGGAGCAGGAGTGAGGGTCGACTTGTGGGGCTGCTGCCTTGGCAAGTACGTTGAGAAGACCAGAGGCATGAAATTATAAACACCCTGCTCGGGTGATTCATCTCAAAGCAAGCCCAGGGGCTGCTCTGCCAGAAACCCATGTGCACACCTTCCTTGCCCAAGCAGGGAGCCCACCCCACAGGGTGAGTACCCAGCACAACTGAAGAGGGAAGGTTTAGGACCTGGACTCCCATAAGCTGAGAACCCTGGCAAAGGAATGATGAGGGAAAGGATGGGCTGCAACACCCCAACTCCCAGGGACTGATGTAACGAGTGACTGTGCACAGCACGTCCCAGCTGGGCAGATGCAAAGTCCTCTACCAGGAGATATGGAGAAGGTTTCTGGGCATGGTCTTGTCTGGGCTGGAGAAAGGAGTTGCCATCCCATACAGGGTTTAGGAGGAAGAGAGCACTCACCTCGCTAAAAAAATAGCTCCTTCCACTGCAGGATGCTTCTCCCCTGGGAAAGACACCCTTGAGGCTTGTCCAGGTAGGGAGGCACCTCCCTACTGCCACAACCACTGTCCAAACTGCCATGGGGCAAACCTCCCAACATCCTTATGGCCACCAGCAACGGGCACAAGGCAGAGAGGAACATCTCCCCAGGGCCCATTTTTGGAAAGACAGGCAGCAGCCATGACCTGGCAGCCACCCAGCACTGGCAGCGGGTCCAGAGGAGGACGGCAGTGGATGACAGGGCTTTACAGCTCACCCTCGGCCAGGGACACCAGGTGGAGAGGGAGAAAGCACACAGTCAGAGAGGGAAGGCAGCTGCAGACATGCCAAGGCTGCTTTTGGATTTCACATGTGCCAGCAGACGTCTGGCTGGGGTCTGGGAGTTGCTGGGGTGGGCCACTGGCTCCCTGCAGGACCAAAACCACGTGTTTGGAGGCACATAGAGAAGGTCCTCAAGAGACCCCATCTCACCACAGGGGACACCTCCTAAGCCCACCACCAGGAAGAGGGGGCTCTTCACTGCCTCGCAGCCACAGGCTCTCCCACCCCCATGTAACATCTCCTCACCTCCAGGCTCTCAAGCCCCCATCCTGAGTCCCAGGCAGTCCCCCGCAGACCCCTCCTCTGGGCAGGAGAAGTGCTCAGCCAGGCTTTGTACTCTTATCTGTGCAGGGCTGTGATTAATTCGCAGCGGCTGGCAGCAGCTACAAGAGGAGGGCGCTTTTGCCCGCCTGCCACACTTCAAAGGCAGGGACTTATCTGCCTGAAACACACTCGGCAGCCTTTTCACGGGGACCCTTTCCAGTTCCACGGGGCTCGCACGGTGCCGACGGGCAGCGTGAAAGAAAGGCTTATTTACGGGAGTGCATTTCAAAGCCTCCCCTCTTCCCTCTCAACACGCACTGGGGAAAGCAGAGAGTTCCCCAGCCCCAGGGATGTCCACTGGGGACAGGGATTGAGCAGGCAGGGACAAGACAAGGCTGCGAGGAGACGATGCTGGAACGAGGTCCCTGTCCCACCTCTGTCTAGCTCCACAGCACATCCCTGAGTTGGGAGGAGGAAAAAGCTTTGACATGGGTGGAGGGCAGAGTCCAGCCCCAGAACTGAAACCTTCCCCTCCCCATGCCACTGCTGCTCACGGTTGAGGCACCACTGAAGTCCCAGGCTCCCACACCCAAATCAGTGAGTGTGCAGCCCCTCTCCATTAGAGTGGGGCCATGCTAATGCCCCCAACATTCTGCTTTGATTTTGGCACCATCCACCCAAAAGGCATAGGGCAAATGTAACCAGAAAAAGAGCAGGTCCTGGCAGACCTCACCCCCCAAATCATGGGGCCACCTCAAAGAGGCAACAGAGGACCCAGGGCAGAGGTGACAGCTGCCACGAAGTGTCACACAGCACCACACTGACAAGCCTACAGCTGGAAAAGGTATCACCTGTGTCCAGCCAGTGGGGCTGGTGGGGAAAGTGACTCCCCTAAAGTGTCAGCCTGCACAACCCCTCCTGGCACACAGCCTGGGCTCACCCCAAGCAGTGTAGGGATAGGGACACCAGCTGTCCCTCCACGTGCCTTCCCCTGCTAGCCATCCCCCCAGGACCAGCAGCTGCCACCCACACGTCTCTCCAGTTTCCAAAGAAGGCAAAGGGTTTAAATGAAATTCCTGGGTCAGCTGCTCTGGGGGGACACACACTCCTCTTTTCCCCCACACTGAGGAAGGTGCAGCAACAGGCAGGGCCAGGAGCAGTTGTGGGGCCATAGCATCATCTGTCCTGTGGGCACAGCTGGTGGGGACAGGGAGTTGGGTACTGTTGGAGAGGAGGGTACTGGTATGCCAGGGGTCAAGAGCAGGCAGGAGAAGGCAGTGGCTCCTGCTCCTTCCCAATGTATTGTTACCAAACTTCAGTGTCCAGGGGGATAAGGATTAACCTCCGGTTTTGCTCAGATAACAAGGAAATCATCACTGGGATTGCCTGCACCACGCTTTACCAGGGCTCACCCTACAGCTGCTCTGTGCCACAGGGCAGGAGCCAGGCACCCAGAGGAAGGGTACAGGCAGCTGGTAGCAGGGCCATGGGCAGGGCTTTGGGGATGCATCTCGCAAGGACTCTCTCCTGGAACTGGCAACAGGACGGGCCCCACGGAAATATCCCAGCTATGCAGGGCAGGCTGGCAGCCAGCACCCCTGTTCCCCCCAGCTGGCTGGCTGGCCACTCTCTCTGCCACCCCACCAGCTGCCTGTGCAGGAATGTACCAGGATCAGACACATGCCTCCTACCAGACAGGCAGGCAGCTGCTGGCTGCTCAAACCCAGCAAAGCCAGGTCCTGTCCTCCTGACCTCCTCTCCCAGCAGGAGAAGGTTTCACTGGCCCCTCACACAGGGTTGGGATGCTCCTGCCTCATCACTAACCTGCCAATGAGCAAGGTGAGCTGCCCTGATTGCATTCAGTGAAACCCGTTCACTTGGTAAAGACAAATACAAGCAAGACTTTTGTCCTGGGCCCGACATTGCCCTGAGTCAGAGAATATTGGGACTTTAATCATTTTGGTAAAATAAAGCAAAAAACCAAGGAGATACTTAATTTAAATCAATGCTCTTAACAGCAACAAATACCAGCCAACCCTGGCAGACGTGACACTGGTTGACAGTTGGTCTCAAAGCACACATTACAGCTGGTGTGCCATCCCCAGGCAGTATCCTGAGCTTGGCCACGTGGGCTGAGGACAGATGCACTCACTGCATCTTTCCAGGCAGGTGGGGTGGGAATTGGGTGAAGGTGGTGGGGTTTGCCTTAGGAAAAGAAGAAGAGAGAGGGAGGCAGTGGGGTAACCCTGCTCAGCAGGCCCCCAAAAACAGCACCACCTTCACCAAAACTCCTCAACCACCTTTTTCTTTCATTTAAACTCATTTCCATCTTTTCCTCTTGTTCAGCCACCCACACGAGTGATGCTCCCCTAAGCCAAGTGGGCTCAGCAGAGCCAGCCAAACCAGTACCAGCCCACACAGCACGGCATGGCACAGCACAGGACTGACCAGCTCCTCACCCACCGTCTACAAACCTTCCCAAAATCTCTCCTCACCAGGTCTGCTACCATTGCTCCATCAGCAGGACAGGAAGTACAGCCCAATACCCTGTTCCAGCAATTAAGATGCTGTCAGAAAAATCCTTTCCATTCTTTTGTACCAAAACTGAACCGCTGGAAAGAGGGAGCGAGTGCCAGGGTACTGCATAGGAGGAGCACCTTTGACGGAGTCAAACACAGGTGCAGAAGGAACTGATGGATATAACAAAGTGGTGGGAGGAATTAAAGTCACCCTACTCCCTGGGAGCCACATGAGGTGGGATGGGTTAAGGCATTTGCCCCACTTCTCTCCCCAGTAGCTCCCCAGGTCCCATCCCCCCAGCCCCCAGCCCCACGGCTGCTCCAGCAGTCTCGAGTCATTGATTTCTCAGCTTTGCCCTTCAAAACCCTCTTGGCTCAGAGCCCAGTTCATATCGTCTAGTCACTCAGGAGCAAAATATCTCTATTATTATTGCAATTATTTCCCAATCAGCATCGCTCAGGGCTGAGGCGGTCAGAGGGGGACCCGACAAGCAAATCAATGGGCAGCCGCTGCCCGGGGGCTGCGGGGAGCGGGCGGGAGGTGCTGGCAGCTGCTGAGTGGCACAGAGGAGGGCAGGCAGAGGACAGGGGACCCCAGGGACCCCTCCATGTGATGCCATGGCCCGGCAGGGTGGCAGTCCTTGGTCTTTGCTGACTGTCAGCCAAGCAACAGTGATGCAACTTAACCTCTGCACAGAGCGTGCACAGAGCCACTGACGCTGCACACTCTGCATGCAACGGAAGGACTTTACCTCCAAGGCTAAAGAGAACCGACTGGAGTTCCAGGGTGTCCCTGGGAGCAGCACAGGAACTGCCAGGACATCAGTTCCTTGGGGTGGGAGCAACAGAGCCCCTCAAAACTACTCCTTCAGCAGCACAGAGCCTGCACCTGACTGTGCCCATTCCAGCACAAATGTCCAGTGAAATCCCAGCACCCCATCCCACCACAGAAATGTCCCACTTGGGGGAGAGGAACACATGCAGGCAAGAGGGTCCTGCTGTTTTTCTCAAGCCTTGAGAAGAAAGGACAGAGCTGTAGAGGTAGGAGAGCCCTGTAATGGACAGGCAAGGAATTTTAGCCTTGCAAAACAGAACGTAAGGGCAGAAAAAGCAGAGCAAAATGCAATGGGGATCTTCTCACTGCATCCCACCGTTCCTCTTTATGTAAAAATAACGCCCTGGGTGATAGCAATGAAGGGCAAAGCACATCACAGAAATACCAGATTATTTTTTCCCTCGTTCATTAATTACTGTAGGCATCCCAAGTGTCCCAGCAGGCCCCAGGCATGAATGGCATGAATGAAGCCAGGGTAATGTGTCACTCTCCTGGTTCCCACAGGACTCAGACTGCACGTGACCAGCCTGGGGCGAGTTAATATCTAAACCAGAGAAGGCCCTGGGAAGGCAGCTCTCACCTGAAGGACTCAATACTGAGTTTTCCAGACAAAAGCCATATTCTCCACTGCCAAGGCACTGATTCCACCAAGGAGATCACATCCTTCTGTCCCACAGGGACCAGCCTGAACCCTTGGCTACTGGTTCCCCTGACACATAGCCCATCACCTCACCCAGCAAGCAGTGCAGACCCAGAGCTGCCATCCCTACCCTCTCCACAGCTTGGAAGTTGATATTTCTTCTGCAAATCCCAAGCATCACTTATTTACCTCTTAATGATGTCGCTCAGCTCTACAGGGCAGCATAAATCCTCTTTCCTGAGCCTCACTAAGATTCTTGCCCATGCAACCAGACCAAAATAACCCCGACATGAATGCCAAAGGCTTGTCCCACCACCCTCACACTTCTGGCTACTGAAGACATGGAGCCATGGCCAGGGGCTCAAAGCCTTGCTGCCTGCCAGCAGCGATAGGGACCCTCCCGTTACAGGGGAAAAAGGCAGGGAGGAGGTATCAGGGCGTCACCAGGGACACAGCAGGGAGGAAGTGTGAGCTCCCAGGGCTGCAGCACAGCTGGAGATCAGCTGGATCCTTCCTCCCCTCTTGGCTCCAGGAAAATAGCTGTTTCCTTCCTGGTCCCTAAACAACACAGCAGTGAGAGAGGAGCTGCCTGAGGACTAGGCAGGGGCTGTCGGTCTTGCAAACAGAGGAGCCAGTGGCAGGAAAAGCCAACACAGAGGAGGGCTGTGGAGGGACATACCCCAAGGGGGAAACTGTTTCAGGGTACTCTCCCTGATCAGGTCCCCTCCCACCCCAGTGTCCCCCCCAGCAGCCCCACACTCAGATTCAGCACCAGTCAAGCCCCTGTTTCAGGGCGGCTGCCTGTGCAGGGCATCATGGCTTGTGCCTGAATTTACCCATCCATCAGAATCCAATGCCTTCTGCATCCCCACCTCAGCAGCTCCCCACTCGTTCAGCTCCAGCCACATAAGTGCACCAGCTACTATTTCCACAGCGTGAGAACCAAAAGCCATTTGCTGCAGCAACATATTGCAGCAAGAGGGGTGTAACAGGAATGAAATTCACTGCCTGTTCACCTCCACCCAGGGAGAAGGACAACACTGACTGCACAAAGGGGATTCGGCTTCACCTGTTTGACACCAGCTTTAATCCCTTCCTACCAATCAGGCCTCTTGTTACTGCAGCTCTGGGCTCTTCTAGCGTTTTGTCTCCATGGTCAAATCACACCAGACTGCCCAGGAGAAGCTGATAAGCAATAAATGAGCAGGGTCTAAATATGCAGGGCACAGTGACATTAAATAATAACACCCAACAGTCAGCGGGACCGGGCAGCCAGAATTTCTTACAGATTCAATGACAAGATCATACATCACACGATGTACTTCATAGGAATGTAACCCATGACATCAGGAGAAGGTAGAAAGTTAGTCACACCTTTCTTTCCTTTCCTTTTTTTTTTTTACTTCTTTAGATCAACAGCTCCACTATCAACACGCCATGATCAAAACTCCAAGTTCCACCTTTCCTCATGAAACAGTCCTTGCTCGAAACACAAGCACTTTCAAGATTAGAGAAGAAATCCTCCAACATTCCATGGCCAGTGACACCTACGATAACAGCCAGCTGAGCTTGGCTTCGCACTGAGCACACCAGAGTGCCTGCAAATATTTTGCTTTCAATTGACTTAGGCCCTCTCACTCACTCCGCCTTGAGCTCTTGATGTGCTTGCTAAATTCCCTGTTCTTACCTTTCATTCATATTTTAAAGGGTTCATTCCCACACCCTAAACCTGACCCTCCTACACCATTTCCAACCTGGAAAGCCACATCCCTGGTTACACTACAGCCTCCTCCATGTCTCCACAAAGCCAGCAGAAAGCTATGGGGCCGTGACTCCCTCCCATGCAGAACTCAGAGTGAAGAAAATCACTTCTCTGCAGTGGGTTCTCTGTTCAAAACCAGGATGGAAATTAGGCTTTTCAGTCTGCACACTGGAGCAATTTCGAAGGAGAGATTGAGAAGATTTAAATACAGAGATTGCTTTCCCTAAGGATGCTGCTCAAGATATTTAAGAGCTCAGGTTTTACACAGCATGGATTTCCTTTGGCACCGATGCAGAACTCCCTGCCCCGCTTCTGCAGGCAGCAATCCCTTCTGCAAGCAGCAATCCCTGCTGAAGGTTGTCAGGGAGCACAGGGACACACTGGCCAACACTGAGCCCATCACTGATGGCAGGGCTCACCCAGGGGTATAAACTAGGGCACAGGGATGCTGGACCTTACCCTGAGCTTTCCAGGTGTGATAGCACTCAGCAATAAATCCTTATGATCTCAGCTCTTGCAGGTCCATGCAATGGAAAGTTAAAATCCCAGCTAACTCCTTAATGAATTACTCCTGGGAATGCAGGGCTGCTCTCTGAAAGCCCAGGTCTTGCTAAGACCAAACCACAGGCCACATTCAAAATCAAGTTCTCAGAAGATCTTTAAGGAACACCTCCCACCCTTCCCACCATTCCCACTGCTTCCAGGGGATCTCAAGTGGAGCTGCTACCCACCAGGACTTGCCAGCACCGTACCCAAGGAGCTGCTCCCACATGGCACTGAGCAGCCTGGAGAATGCCGGGCAAGGGTCACTGGCCCAGTGCTGGGAGCAGAGATGGGACAGGCACACAGTCCCTGGATAAGGAGCTTTATCCTGAAATGCAACCCTGGCAGGCACCCATCACATGCCTGAGTATCTGTAAAGGGAGGCCAAGGGGTGGGAAATGACGTTAATTAAAGTTTTAATTACTGTAACCAAACGAGTAGTATAATTACTTTATTCTCACAGAGACTTCAAACTGATTAAGGACCACGTGCACAATCTTCGGGTTGATGTGGTTTTTAATTAAATGTGCCATCAAAGACAGTGAGAGGGGTGGGCAAGACAATGGTTCAGCCCTTCCTGAACCTCCAGACACCTCATGCAAGGAGGGAGTCCAGGATGGCAGAGGCACATGGGGCAGCAGCAGCAGCAGCATCCAGTGCCAAAGGCCAAAGGTAACTGCCTTGCAAAGACTGAAGCCAGCAGGGTGCACACCAACATCTTGAAGGAAAAGCTCCTCTCCTATACATCAGCCCTCAGCTTCACATTCCCCCAAAACATCTACCTTTACAAACATTTGCAAAACAGCCCCACATGGGCACTGAAAATATTAATGAACTGGTGCTGCCAACTGGAGGGAATGATTAAAAAACAATTTTGCAAAGGTATCCTTTTCAAATAATAATAATACTAAAAGACAAAGCAGTAAAAATTAAATTCCCAGTCCCCTACCTCAAATAAATAGTATCAGAATTTGAAATGAGACATAATTACCCCGGCAAGGTTAAAGCTGCTAATGCACACGGAATACAGAATCACCATCCATCATAATCATATCTCATATCGCAGCCATTATTTATAATTAGGAGGCACAGTTTAAAAAACACATAAAGACGCCCATGCAATGCAGTAATTCTTCTGTTATTGCTCCTGGAGGGCCAATCCTGCTCCGATTTGTGGAGTCCAGGACCAGGCAAAAGTAATTCCCCAAAAGTCATTCCCAAAAAGCTCCTCTCTGGGAAGGGAAACCCTTCTCAGCCCACCTGCAAGCCCTGCCTAAGTGCCATGCTGTCAGCAGTAAGGCACAGCCAGGCTGCACTGCGCCCCTTCCAGCCATTTCAAACCCAAGTAGGCTCACAAAGCATCCAGACAGTCCTTTTCCCTTAACTATAGCGATTTACAGTTTTTTCCCCAAATGTCAGTGCAGGAAGAGTAGAGTGGAGCAGACAGTAGAGCCACAACCCAGCTCAGCAAGGCAGGAACATGCAAAGGTGGGCTTTGCCTGGGCTTTTTCCACTGCTGGGTGGTTGCTATTTTTTTTTACCTATTTTCGAAACCACAGAACGAGTTATAGCAGGAGCTGGAAACACCAAAAGCTAACCCCAGAGCTGCTGAAAGCTGCCCTCCTTTGAAGCGCGGGCTTTGCAGGCTGCCCCCATGCCCCAGTGAAATATTAACAAGCTTCCTGCAAAGCAGGAGGAAATTACGCTTAATATATTCTGGGGAAGTCCGCAGACAGCAGTGCCTACGCGGCAGAGCCTGGCTCTAGAGGGACCTGCCTCCAAATCCCTTCTCCTGCCAGCAACAAGGAGCAGCCAGTCTGTAGCCCTGCAGGGACATGCAGCAGCTCCATCACACACACACACACGAGCGCTGAGCAAAGCCTTTGCACACATAAGCACAAACCCCTGGACATGGCAGGATACACAGCTGACTCAGAGCCCCAGGAATCTGGGAGACGCAGATTTGCACCCTTTGGTGACAAAATAGAAAGCAACAGTGGTTGGAGAGGGTGTCCGGAGGACACAGAGCCGTGATGGCAGAGGTGACAGCAAAAGCCCAGAGATGAGACCACAGAAAGGACACGGACACACACACACACACACACGCATGTAAATCTAGGCTACAGTGTTTTTAGAGATGGAAAAGCAAGCTGGGTTAAGGAGAGGGAGAAGCCGAGGCATGGCCAGAGAGGCACAAGTGTCCAGCTCAAGCAGCCCCAAGAAGGAGCTCAGCCCTCGGCAGCCCAAGGGGAACAGCTGAAGCCGACTCGCCCCACCAGTCTCATGACTCTTACTCACAGCAGAGCTGCACTTTCTCAGAAGTTTCACTAAGCTGTAAAACAAGAAAAAAATAACAAGAAAAGGAAAGGAAAAAAAAGCCAAGAAAAAGACAGCTTGCAGATGCACATACAAACACATGCTCTCCAGAACCCAGGAAACACATTTCCAATGAAGGTTGCCGTAACCAGAGCGAAACACCAGCCCAGTTTCCAGTCAGAGTCCCCTTACCAGGGGCGCCAAGAGGGGCTCTGTGCAGAGCAGCACCACGTCACTGCCACCATAAAAAGGAGGGACAAGCCTTTTTGGGGTTCAGGCACTGTGTCCCACTTGGCTGTCAGCTCTCCAGGGCAGGTGAGTCCCGGTCTATGCAACTCATCATGAGTGACAGCTCTGACCACTAGGGCTGCAAGCAGGGGACAACAGGGTATCTCTTGGGTCTGCCCTGAGCATTTTCCAGCTCCCCCGCTATTTCAGACAGTCAGTGCACTGCCCAACATGCCAAGGATCTGCAGTCTTGTAAGACTGGATAAGTTTGGGGAAGACCACCTTGGGGATGCCAGAAAGGGGATGCTCACCACAGGGCTATGGAAGAGTATTACAAAGGCAAGGGAGAGTGGGTCATCCCCCCACAGCCAGTGCCTCCCCAAGCCCTTAAATGGTCATCAGCACCTCATCAGGCTCTGGGTGTCATTCTTAAGCCATCTCATCCCTGACACCACACACCAGAAGGACTTTTGACACCAAACGCCAGAAGGACTTTTGACACCACTGGCAGCTGAGTTTACCACCAGCAAAAGAAGCAGAGAGGAGGAGGTGCTTTGCAGGCTTGGGCAGAGGATCACTATTTGCCCTTCCAAGTGCTGAAAACTAATCCCCCCCTTCCCCCTTTTTATCCCATTGAAAACTTGACAGAACCTCCTAGCGCTTTGCAGTTGAAATTGGCAGGTCTTAAATTAATTGACTGCAATTTTACACAACAACATGTTTAGCTGCGAGCTGGCCCAGGGCCCGCTTGGCTCGCCACCGCTCCCCAGACACTTTTCAAGCAACCTCCAAAACTTCACAACACATCGAAGGCGAGGCGAGCAGGCTGCCAACGTGACCTGCTCCCTGCCAAAAGCCAGCCCTGCCTCCCTGCGCCCCCACCCCGACCCTGATCCAGCTCCTCCGGTGTTTTCCCCCACTCTTGTTAATGGCTCGTTAAATTATTCTTGTCGTCTCCGAGGATTTTTGCTCCTCCAAACTACGAGGAGCACGGGGCGGGCTGGGTTACAGGCCCGCTGCTTTGCCATGGAAACGGCAGCCATGGGACCAATGCACGCAACAGGAGTGAGAAAAGTCAGGGTGGTTTTTTTATTTCAATCCATCCTGACACATTCCTGTTCTCCTTCTGCTCAATACCACGAAGGACAAAGCCCAAAGCGAAAGTGGCAGGTTTGCAATGTCCCCATCTGGGACTCAGTGCTTGGGGTAATGCAAAAACACACAATCCCAGCGCCCAGGAGCAAGATGACGCCTGCAACCCATCTCCTACCTCTCCAAAAAACAACTGTGCTTCTCTTAGGAGAGGGTCTGAGGGGGCACTGCAGCTTGCAGGGAGCCTGCCTGCAACCCAACCTCCAGAGTTCAGGGCTGGCCCCAGCTTGAGGTCTCCCAGCCTCCCAGCTCCCGCGAGACGCTGTCACTGGCTCGGCCAAGCACAAGCCCCAGCAATGAGTCAGTCCCAGCTCCCAACCCTAATCTAATCCCATCCCCAGTGCTGGGCAGCTTTCCAGGGCATGTCCACAACATGAAAGGCATGCTCTTGCTGCACTGCTGGGTCGAGAGCTGGAGGAGGAGAGGGGAGGATTGCTCCGGCTCTGCTGAGGACTTGGGTCGAGCAGCTGATGCTCTGCGAAAGCCAAACTGGGGGTGGGTTGTTTGTGTGATTTCATTGCTTGAACAAACAGAAACATCCTGTATGTGATTAAGAGCCTTTATGAAAAACACACCAGTGCTGAGCCCCACAGCTGGGGCCAAAGGTATGGCTGCGGCGGGAAGGCAGCACACAGCAGGGTTCGGCCGCTCTGGGGTGAGGAGAGCTCCCTGGCAGATTCACACAGCCACAGCACCCCAGGGACATTTCAGACCATGCACAGAAACTGACATCCCCACTAGGAAATCATCTCCCCTATAAAATGTCATTGTTTTCACGCCAACCTCCCCAAGCTCTAGGGAGCAAGAGGCACGGCAGGGTTACCAACAGCCCACAAAGCTGCAGGCGATGGCTGCTCGGGGAGAGGCAGCCAAGGCTCTAACATCACTCTGAAGCTTTAATTCTTTTCTTTATCACCTTCTGCCCCAGGATATCAAAGTATTCCACGCATGCCTCGAGCTTGCTCCTCCTTTTGGCTGCAGGCATCACCACCCACAGAAGGCACAGAGGAGAAAGGGACACAGGCAGGAGAAGGGAACTGACCACAGTCCACCCCCGCCCCGGAAAAAGAGAGAACTCCAGCTCCTGCCAAAAACCAGGACTTGCCTGGACTTGTGCAGCCATCACCTCCACAGACCCTGCCCTCCACTCCAAAAGAGCTGCCTCGAGGGAGCCGCGCCAGGAAAACACATGCTTTTGTTTAAGGAGCACAGGCTGAACAGGGGAAAAAAGCACTTAAACGTTACACACTCACACATCAAAAAAAAAAAAAAAAAAAGAAAAAGAAAGAAAATTGAAGTTTTGTAGTTGTTTCCCTGGCAAGGTACAAAATAGGGCAAGGTTTTTGTTTTTGTTGGGAGGTTTGAAAAAAAAAAATGTATTTCATCCAAACAATCTTTGAAACATTCTTGACATTTATTACCATAAACTTTTCCTCCAATTAATTGCTTCTATACGACTATCATTTTCCTGATGAAAAACAACACCAGAAACTCGCAAGCTATTTAAAAAACGCTCGCTCGCTCTCTCTTTCTCCCTGCTTTGGAGCACAAACAGAATTAGGGAGGTTAGGGGAGTCAAAAACAACAGTTTTGACTCAACAGCCTTGGCCAGTGAGAGCTGCCACCCACGGCAGGGACACTGAGGGTGACACTTGGAGCTCACTAGACGCTGCAAAAACACCCCAGGTCTGCAGGTATGCAGTATCACCTCTGGCACCGACTCAGAAATGCATAGTGGGCCAAGTCTCAGGCAAAAAATCATAAACCTGGAGATTTGGGATGGGTTTATAGCCAAGGCTTTCAGAGAAGAGCAGTGAGGATGCTCACACAAGTGCGACAGCACATGAAAGGGGGGAATGAAAGGAGAGCAGAGTTGAGTGGAGATGCTCCCATCCCAGAAGGGATTTAAGGATCCCACATTAAGAAGCAGATTAATATGTGCCCTTAGTCACCAAGGCCAACCACACTTTGAAGCTTGAGCAAGCACATTTCCCCCCCTCATTCCCTGCTCCTCCATTCCCAGGCTGAAGGTAGCAATTTTTGCCCTCTTTTAAAACAACAAGCCCTTGGAGGAAGAAGCCAAAGCTCACACATCCTGCATTGAAGCTGACTCATCCCCCTGGGAGAGCCCAGGAGTCTCATTCCCAGGTTATGTGCTCCAGCCACAGGCTCACACTTTCCCGCCGGCAGACTGGAGAAGGGGAGGCAGGAAGGAAACCCCCAGCTGAGACAGAGAGTGTTCATCTCACCTGCTAGAGAGAAACACGTCTTTAATTTTAGACGTTGAGCGTAAAAACAAGATCCCTTGAGGCTCATAAACATACCAGAAAGAGAGGGAGAGTAACATGGAGAAACCCTGGAGAAACAAACGAAGAAATCAATTTGGGAAGTTGCCATCCATTGCGCAGGATGGGAATAACCTGGCACAGTCCACACGGGCGAGGTGCAGTTTTCAGGTTTTTGAGTCTTTTTAAAGGACTTTGCTTATTTCTCATATGAACCATCACATGCATCACCCTACCCCAGGAAACCAAGTGTGGCAGTGGTAAGCCCAACTCCATCCAGCAGGACAGAGGCTCCTCCACTCCCTCTGCCACTAAAGCTTGCCAGTACAGATGACTCCAAGGTCCTGCATCCCGACATCCTCACCAGGGATGCTGAGCATTTCTGCGTGGTTACATACGTGCCAGCCTCGCCAAGACACTCACTTTCCATAGCTAATTACAGATGCAGTCACCCTGGCCAAGACATAGGCCTATTTCTGGAAACTTTTAAAGGAAAATAAATACATACAGAGAGAGAGAGAGAGAGAAACACATGCACATCAAAACTGCATCATATTTTCCCTCCATGAATTTTTTGAGTTGCATTTTGTTCAGCAGCTACCAACTAATTTTTGACCACTGTTAATGGAAAGCAGAAAGCCAGGGGAAACAGGGAACAGCCAGGTGCTGACCCAGCCTCCAAGACCAGCAGAACTGCTTTCAAGACTGCAAACTGCTCTACAGACCTCAAGCTTGCCTACGAGCACCTCTGTTGAGCCCAAAATCCATCCTCAGAGGATTTTGCTGCATCTTTCAGTAAAAATTTAGCTTTAAGTCCTGGTTGGGAAGAGCATCGCCAGTGACATGAGTTTGGTGGAGCTCAGGTTTTGGTAGGGGTTGCTGCTGGGAGGATTGGGAAGATGCAAGAGGGACAGGGAGGACTTCTGCAGGTGAGGAGAGCCCTGCTGGAGACATGGATGCCGTCTCCTTTAAGGTGGGAAATAGGACCAGGGGTCCTTGAAGGACATGGCATCCATGTGTCTCCAACTCCCTCCTCCCTGAGCTCCACCACAGAACAGCCACAGCAAAATCACACGTGCATTTTAACATCATCCCTTCACCTGTCACTACCCCAGCTCCCACTCACACAGCTCCAGAGCTCCATTGTATCCAGCAAGGACTAAATGTTGTCCCTAGAAAGGTAAGGAAACCCCTTACCTCAGGAGCTGCCAGCCCAGCAAGCAGTATTACCAGCATTAAGCCTCCAGCTATAGCAGCACCAGGTTGGCTCAGCGGATGCCAGCACATAATTAAGATCTACAGGGCCCTGTCAATCAAGGAGGGGAAACAAACGGCAGGGAAGCCTCTCCTGGGACACAGCAGAAGCCTACACATTACTGGTGCCAGGGTGCCCAAGGGATGCTGGTGGGATGGCACAAATCCTATCCACCCCTGGAGCAAGCAGCCAGGCCCTCCACCCTCCAAACTGCCTCTTCTCATCTGTTCTACGAACTGTAACCCTCCCAAAGCAAGCCTGTGCTTTCCCAGTGCAACATCATTCCTAACTCTTGCTCTGGAAGGAACAGCCCCACTTAACAGTCAGTGGATACTGTAACCCAGGGTGGACCTGGAGGGAAGAGCCAGCCCTGAGCGTGAGATAGGGTGCTACAGCATTTGAGGCTTCAGTCTGGCCCACTAAGGAGGTTGGGGGGACAAAAGGACCTTCCCAGTGCTCCAGGCAAAAGGAGGAAAGGTCCAGGGAAAGCAGAGGCTGCAGAGGGCGAGCAGCCCCTCCTGCGCCAAAACATTCTCATTAACCCAATTCTCATTTGGGCCAAACCATGGAGCTGGCACCCAGCAGCTCTCAGCCCACACTGCAGCAGCATCAGGGAGCAGCATGGGAAAACTGCACTCCAAGAGCACACACAGCCTGGAGGGGCAGCAGGACAAGCCCCCTCCTTTACCCTGGAGCATCAACCTTTCCCAGTCTCGTTCTCAAAGAGGGACTGCCCGGCAGGGTGGAGTGGCATCCCCACTACTCCAGAGCTGCACACAGCCACGCTAGCGCACAAATTGCTTCATTAAATGTCATCGCATTAAGCCAGTTTCATGAATTTAACATTGTCCCCGGACTATTGTTTGCCTGAAAATTAAATTATGGCAACATTTGTTGTTTCAACGAGTTCTGTCTGTCAGGGAAGGGGCTGGAGCAGGAGATGCAGGCGCAGGCAGGGAATGCCACTTCAGCAGTGGGGCTTCTGTGGACATGTGGCTCCAGTGAAGATAGGAAACACAGCCATGGCTTCCTTCATGGGGGTGGGAGAAGGGAAAAATTAAGTTAAAGCGTTGTTTCAACGAAAGCCAACCATGCCAGATGCGGAGAAGTGAGCCAAGCTGTTTGGAAATGGAAAGCATTGCTGTTTTGGAGCAAATATAGGCGCCAACCAGCCCCAGCAGCCACTGGTCAGCACAGCAAAGTATCATCCCATACCCCTACAAGCACCACACACCCTGGTTTCCGCCGCACAAGTAGCTCGGGGTGGCAGTCCAGGGCTTTTTGATCTTTCAAGATTACAAAGCTTTGCCGCATACAGGAACACTCTGAGAAATTTCTCATTTATACTGCCTTTTCCCTAGAGCAGCTCCTCTCTGCAGTATCAGAAACAAAGGTGACAACCTTTCGCTTTGTAAAGAAAACCGCCAAGCGAAGCGGACTATAAATAGCACCCAAAACTGACCCGCATCCCCAGCCGAGGGGAATGAAATGAAGACAAGTGAACGAACAGCTTCAAGGTCAGAGAGACTTTTTTATTTCCCCTTTGTTCAAGGTCTGGTAATTTTTATCCACGCAGGAGAGCAATCCAAAATACATCATTAGGGTTGTAGCTAATAAAACCCACACTGGCTTTTTTCAGCCCAGCATTGTTTCCTTTGCCCATATGGGGATTATGGAGGGAGGGAGATGCTTCCCCCAGCACCTGCTCTACCATCACAACTCCTCCTTGCATCCCTGCACTGAGCACCCTGGCCACGCCAGATCTGTCCCGGCACAGAGCAACCGACCAATGCTGCCCTCAAGAGCACAAAGTGTGGACAAATTAAAGCACTATCACATCATCCTGCCTTTCTCTGCCAGACTGTAGGGATGCTCCCCACTACTTCAGATCATTCTTAGTCTGCAGAGAGCCGGCTTGTCACACAGCACTGGCTCTCTTCCTTCTCTCCAGCTGCTAAATGGCATTAAAAGAACTAAGCATCCATTAAATAAAACTTTCCCACTTGCTTCCCATGTAGACAATTGCTCTCACTGCCACAGGGAGGTTTCGTACTGGCAGCTGGTCCATGGGTACACAAAGAGCAAGGAGGTGCCAGGATCAACTCTAGTATAGCACAGGTCACCCAGGGAAAGCATCCAGGGAGAAACAGGGATGTGATCCCAGGGGTCTGCATCCTCACCACCACCTAGCACACAGCCCAGCTCCTCCACTCCTATTTCACCCCACAACGCCGACCCCACAGGGCACCTTCCTTCTGCCTTTCCCATCAGTACCAGCCTGGCATTAGCATCCATTCTCCTGCTCCACTTCAGAAAAGCCCATAATTAACAAGGGCAGGGGATAACGGAGGCCAAACAGCAGCTCTTCTGAGCAATCTGGGGCTGAGCACCATCCCCGCCTGGACCTGGAGACAAACGACCTCTCCGTGTATCAAAGTCTCAGAGATTGATGACAGGCTCCAGCAGCCACTAAGGGGCAGCTGGAGTCCACATCCTGCATCCCCAAGTGCCGTACCACACCTCCACCTCACTCTTGATTTATGATGGATTTTCCTCCCAGTCCAGGGGGGGAAATCAGGCAGGCCAGCCCATGGGGATGTCTGACCTTCCCCACAGTCACGTCTCTACCCGAGGCAGTGCTGGAACATGCAGAGACTCAGACAATACTGAAGGTAACTGAGCCCCTGCTAAGCACACATCTTCCCTCCTCCAGGGGCTGAGGGCAAATTCCTCAGGCACCATTAAATCTGGGTTAATGGGGTTGCACAAAGGCGAAGCAGGACACCAGCACTGCCCCTTCCCACCAGGCATACCAACAGTCCCTGCCTCCCAAACCGCTGCCTTCCTGATCCTCCTTCTTGGTTGCCTTTGGTGGGAAGTAGGGGCCATTCTCCCACCTGAAAAGCCAAAATTAGTCAATGTTTGTGTCAGTGAATAGACACAATGGCTCCAACAGGAGGGATCCAACAGAGTTGGGCCCTCCCAACTCATTTCCATCTCAATGGGGTGCCTTTTCCCTATCCCCAAGGGGCCACCACAGAGGTCCCCAGCAGGAGGCACAGTCCAAAGCAAAAGTCGTGCTCCTGCTCTTCCCAGCAGAATAGAGGTCACAGGCAGGGGCCACAGCCCTGCATTCAGCAGCAGAAAGATGCAGAAGAAAATGCTCAGCAGCTTCACGCTTCACCAACCAAACCAACCCCACCAGCCGAGAGGGAAAACCCAGTGCTCACTGCTGGCACTGCACGCCCCCAGCAAGCCCACACACCCCTTTTCCTAACGCCAGCCCCCAATGACTCTCACCCAGACGTTTACAGGGGCACAGCATCCTCACTAATGACTCCTAAGCATCACTCATCCACCCTGCTCTCCCACTACTGCCACGCCATAGCCACCAATGCCTTACACAGCCCTACAGTAACAGGGGCAGGACCAACAAGGCACACAGCCAGAAACCCGCAGGCTTTTTCCTTTCCCAGCCCTATTTCCACATTACTTCCAGGGCAGCAGCCCCTGCCAGGGCATAGGATGGTCTGCAGGGACCAGCTATGAAGGTGATGCTGCCGTGTTTGGCTGGCACAGACCCGCCAGCTCCTGAGCACACCCTGCAGGGCAGCACTGAGCTGTCTTGAGGGGCTGCCGAGAGGCGCTTTGCCCTCAAACCCGTTTCGGGGACAATTACAGAAGCCAGGTTTACACCTGGTAGCCGTTTTGAAGACAAGGGGTCTTTGGGATCCACCTTCATCCTCGAGCCTCCTCCAGCCTTCACAACATACTGCTCCCCAAAAGTCACCTTGCCTGACACCGGCAAAGTCCAGCAGCAACACCACCTTAGTGCCAGCTGCTCGGCGGGAGCCGGGGCGGGCTGATGGATGGGGTGAGGCGGCACGCTGCCTGCGGGCGCCCGGCGCCAGGGAGAGGCGAGACGTGCACCGTCAGCGCTTTCGGCAGGGAAGGTTGGAGCAGGGCTGGCTCCTGCTGCCTTCCCGGCTGGCCGGGCGCCAGGCTCCCAGGCCTCCTCGCTCACCTGCCGGCTTTGTGCGGAGAGCAGAGCAGATGGGGAGGGGGAAAAAAAAAAGAGGGTTATGGCCTGGGGGCATAGAGGGTGGAGGGAGCAGGGTTTGGTGGGGAGGGAGCCTCCTAACACTTCCTCTGCTTCCCCAAGGCTGTGTGTGCACCCTTGAGCATCCCTTGGAGGGACAAGAGCCTGGAAATATTCATCTCCATCCATCCTGCACAAGGCAGGAGCAGGAACCCCAGTGGCATTCCCCTCCGGGAGTCACTCGAGGACGAATCTGGCAGCTGCCTGCAGCCATGGCCTCACCACCCTGGCAGATCCCAGAGGCCAACGGTTCACGATGAATTTCTAATTGTTTCCTCCAACAATGAGACATCCTGTTCAGAGCCGGGCGGCGCAACAAAGCCCGAGGCTAGCGAGCAGGGCCCCTTCCTGCTGAGCAGGAATGGGGCGATGCCGAGTGCTCCCTGCCACGAGCGGGGAACCGGGAAGGCTCTGCCGCCCCCTCCCCATCACCCCATCCACTTAACATGCCAGCTCTCCAGCCTCCACCTTGATTAAAACAGCTTAACGACTCCAGCGAGAGCTCTCGAGGGGGCGGGGATCCGCCAAGAGGTATTTGATGGATTCACTTTGGCAACCGTCGGCTACCTTGTCATGCCAATAAAATTATTGCCATTGATTGGGGAGAGGCGCGGCCGCATGCTCCGAGGAGCGTATCTCCCTCCCGGGGCTGGGCACAGGCGCCCATGGGGGCTGCACGCACATGGGGAGGGGACGAGGGGTCTCCAGAGGATGGGATGGGGAGGGAGGGGGAGAGGGCAGAGGGAAGAGGCAGGAGGAACAAAAGGCCCTTGTGCTGGGCAGCCAGCTGGGAAGAGGCAGCAACACAGGCAGGAGAGAATTTCAGGGGCTGCGCAGGGGTCGATGCTCAGGGAGTCCTCAAGAGTCACTGGCTGACACCATCAGGGCCAGGGCAGGCTTCATGCCCCGAATATGTCCTGTCTCCCACCCCCGACAAAAAAATAAAAGCCATCCAAGGCACAGGCAGTAAGCAGGGTAGCCAGCAGCAGGGTCACGAGGGGGGCCGAGCCCTCCCGCGCGCTCTGGGAGCCGGATTTCACGCGCCGAGACACAAAGGGCCCCTTTTCAGCCGGAGCCGCTTACCCTGAGCACTAAGCAGAGGGTGACGCGAAAGGATCCGTGGGGACTGGGACCAGCAGAGTGGGCAGGGAGCCTGACAGCTTCTCCTCCCAGCTCACATGGACCACGATCAGGTCATGCATCATACCCTAGAGGCCAACACATGGGGGCTTTTGCGATCGGAAGGGAGACAGCAGGCAACAGGGAAATCCTCCAAAGAGCCCCCTCTTCACAGCACCTATTTTCTGCCCAGACACACCAAGGGTTGTGAACACACCAAAGCCTCCTCATCCAAAGCTTTAAGAGAACTCAAAGGGGGTGCCTCCATGGGCTGCCAAATCTGCTCTCCCAAAGCACCTCCATGTCCCTGCCCTCGGCAAGACAGGAGGCTGCAGGGGAGCCCTTCCACCCTCCCCAGGACAGGAGAGGAGCACCATGACCTGTCGTGCAGGGATGGGGATAACCCACTTAGTGTGAAGAGTTTATTATTCTAATTATTTAAGTGGAGAAACCAAATCAGGCAGACATAGGGCCAGTTCAGCTGTGCTTTCTGTGGGAAAGAATAAACAAGCCGTGGCAAGCACGAGGCCTGGAGGGGAGCAGATTCCCGGCAGAGACACGTTCTGATACATTCATGCCCAAGGCCAGCCAGTTTCAGGACAGGGCAGGGAGCTACAGGGATTGCAGTGGTGACTGAGCAGCCAGATAATCCTCAAAAAATGAGAGCTTGGCTGACTGCGAGGGATGTGTAGTCCAATGCTATCCTGCCGGGATGAATTGGCTGCATTATCCCACAACCATGCCTGCCTTAGCAATCTCCAACACCTGGATATTCAGTGGTGCTGGGAATCTCCTGTGGGGCTGTGGCAGAAGGGACAGCTCTCAGCCTCCCTGCCCCATAAGCAGCCAGGGACGGCTGTGGGCAGGGAGCCACCAGCTGTGTTGAGAGAAGCTCAGCTCACCCCCCAAAAATAACCAAGCAGCACCCAAAACTGGGTCAACCCACAAGGGCTACATTGAGCTCCGCAAAGCCCCAAGGCAATGCCATGTTTGCATAACGAGGAGCAGATGGCAGCAAAGGAAGGCAGCAGGGTCTGCACTGCACCTCCCAGAATATCCCACCGCCTCAGCTTCCAGCCACCAGCCAAGCACGGTGCAGTTACTGGGAGGAGGTTGCAGTACCAGCACACCCCATCCAGTATCATTCTCCTTCCCTCTCTCCATACAACACTTCAAGCACAGCCAAAATCAAGTCCTTGGCACACACAGGTCAAGAGGTGACACAGGTGCAGCGTCAAATGTGCCTCTCCAGCACATAACTGAGCACTCCCATTGCAATAACACACAGCTTTGTGCCCACCCAGAAAATACGAAAGACAACCTGGGAAAATGATAACTGTCCAATATAAAGATTGCCAAGTGAGGACAGGTGGTTTCCAGGAAAAACCAGAGCATTAGGAAGCAAGTCTCATTTCCCTTGCACAAACATCCCCTGGACATTCCCGCTGCAGCATGCTCATGGCTCACGTCCCCACGGCTCACGTCCCCATGTCACTTCCCTATCCACAGCACCCTCAGACTACAGGGTGCAAGGCCAGGTCCCTACTGTGCCAGCTCAAGAGTAGAGAGGAAGTGGCTCACTGCCAGCCCCAGCAGCATGGGAAGCCATCCCCACATTGCTCACCTGGGCATGGCAGGAATTCCCCGGGCGCCCCAGTCCCATGACTGCTGGCACCGAGGACAGCAAGCACGCGGGACCAAGAGCTTTCCAAGCCTGGCCTCTCCACATAACTCGGGATCAGCCAAAGATAACTGCCTGCCTGGCAATGCTGCAGGGACAAGCTGAGAGCCGGCTGCCATGGGCTCTGCTGCCGCAACTCATTCAGTATCCCAGGGATCAGGATCTCCATCCCCCCAGTGCCTCCCCAGCCCAGCCCACAGTTCCTGTCCAGCACAGAGTTTTGCAAATCTGACATTGCTTGCAAGATCCTCCCACCCCCCGAAACTGGGGACTCCCTGCAGCTGTGGTGGCAGCAGGTGCTGCCCAGCACCCTGCCTTCTCAGCAGCAACTGTTGGTGGCAGGGCTGGGGAGAGGCTGCAGGGCAGCCAGAGGCTCGTGTGGCTTTTTGGGGGGACAAAAGGAGGCTCTGTCTGCACACAACAGCCTGGACAAATGCTGGGCATGAGAGCTGCCATCCAAGGAAAATCCAGACACGGCAGTGACTCTGCCCTGACCTTACCCCAGCCCAGATGGCGAGATTGGTGCCCCTCAGCAGAGCAGCATCTATTACAGGGCTCCTGGGGACGGGGGAGGGGGCACCCAGCTGTCGGCACAGCCCTTCCTCTCCCAGAGGAGATGCCAGGGGTTCTGGCAAGGGCAGGGGGGCCAGCAGGAGGGCAGAGAAGGCACCAGGCTGCATCAAGCCTAATGTGGGTTCTTGCCAAGGGGAAGGTGGGAAACACTAACAGCTTAAAAGCAGAGGGATTGTGACCGCTGCTGAACGATGCAGCCCCTCTCCCTGCACCCTCTGCCTGGAGGAGCCACGTTGGCTACACTTTGCCCTGCCAGGCATCGCATCCCCCAGCTGAGGACACACTGGTGCCACTCAAAGGCAGGTCAGCAGCCCCCTCCCGCCCTTCCCTCCCTCTGGCCCCGGCAGCCAGGCGGCAGGATCAGGTAGCTGCTGAGGCAGCGCTTTGCCAGGCAGCCAGGCAGCCCCTGCCGCAGGAGGGCTGGGCTGCCCACCTCAAGGTCATTGCAGGGACGAGGAGGAGCCCTCACGGCGCAGGGCTCGAAGCCTGCAAAGTGCTCCCATGCTGCCACTGGAGAGCTCTGCAACCCCAGGGGATTTGAGGGCTCCAGGTAGGATAAGCCTACAAAACCTGCTCAGCAACCCTGTGCTCAGATAGGGCTGAGACCCATCTCTTCATTCTCCATGGAGCTGCTCCATGTCCTCTTGCCCTGCAGGGCCAGAGAGTGAGACCAGCTATTTGGGGCATCAAGTTTAAAACTATGAAAAAGAGGTCTTGGGAAAGCCCTGCAGGAAAGGAGGACACTCAAACCACACCTGGGCTTCAAGTTCTGGCTGCAGTCATGGCTGTAGCATGCAGCCCATACACTAGTCAGGCACCTGAACTAGACCACCCCTGGCAAATGGCTCTGAAGGCGCAAAGACTAGAGAAAAACTGAGTAAAGAAGGAAGAGGAAAAAATCAAATCTGCCATCTAAAAACCAACCACCAGCCCCTCTAGATAAGTGAGGAATTAGAGGTGTAACACTGTTGTCATGGCTTTTCGAACTCTCCTCCCACATGCTCCTTCCTTCCCATCCCCACCTAAAACCCCCATCTGGAGCCCAGAGGCAGGAGAAGCTGGCAGCAACATGACACCAGTCCCTTTAGATCCCTCATCGATCCGGAAGGGAGGATGAGCTGCCTCCATCAGCTCCCCGCAGCCCTGCTCAGCCCTGCTACCACTGTGCACCCCCCCCGAGGACCACAGAAAGCCAAGCAGATGTGGGGCTGGAGAGGACCCCTCCATCCTACCTCTCACTCCAACACATGCTGCCCATGTACCTAAAAATGCTGCTAATGGGCAGGGGCACTGGTGAGTCGGTCAAGAGTCCACGGGAAGCACGGGCAGGGGGAGCAGGACATACAGGGACTATCACCCACAATGGCACCCTGCTCTGGATTCCTGCCAGGGGAGCTACCCTGCTGTTTCCAGGGCACTCTGACCATCACAGATAAGGAGACGTAGCAAAAAGGCAGGATGCTGTGCCCAAGATGGGGTGTGGAGCATCTAGCATCTAGCAAGCCACAGGTCAGACCCCACAGCCAAGCTCTGGTCCATAGCAGGGACCCTACAAGGACCTTCACACAGCGTTTCCCTGGCTGGGGATGTGTTAATGGAAGCTCTGTTTATACAGGGCATGTACAGCTATAATTATAGGCATGATGTTATGATAACAGGAAATCCGTGCCCTGTGGAGATGCAGGCAGAGAAAGGCACGCACAGAGCTATTTGCTAATTGCCACCAACAATCAGCCTTTTGTGCCATGGCGGGGTACGGGAAGTGAAGTCTCCCCATCACCGGGCTGGAGCCATCAGCACCTACCTCTGCCCACCCTGCCCAGGCCATATGGATCTGGACAGACAGAGCCCCCCTTGTGGCAGCTAAAGAGCAAACCCATGTGCCCTGAGACATAACAAGATGGGCTGTGATCCACCAGTGGCAAGGACTCAACTTCCCTGTGTTATATCCCTTCCAAACGGCAGAGGTTTTGTAAATTTGGTTGACAGAGAGAAGCAATGGGAAAATGCGCCTCACTGGCCCTTTGCAAATTACCCCCAATATATCAAGTCACTCACGGAGGCACAGCAGTCATCCCTCCCCATCATCATCACTAAGGACTTTCCTACCTTTTTGATCTTCCCGCTTCGTGTGCCTGCAAAGACAACGGTTTGTCCCCTGTAGTCGTAGGCAGCCACCGAGGTCATCCCATCCTCCTTATCCACAAAGAGTGGGGTCCCCTCGATGGTGACGGTCCCGCCCAATGGTTGGTTAAAATCCTGGCCACAGAAATTATCGTCGATCTGCAGCGGCTGTCAAAAGAAAGCAGAGGAGAGATGAGCTTTTTGCCAATGCCTCAATGCCTCAATATGTTGGACCTCCCACACGGCCATCAGCCATCGCCCACATTCACCCCACAGCTACGGCCCCTTCGACAGCCCCATCCCTTGCCCCCCCGTCCCAGCCATCGCACCTCACAAGATGAAGGAAGGCATGAATTAATGCTTCCCTAACATTCCCTATGCACTGATGTAAGGCACTCGGGACAGAGGGTCTGCATGCAGGCCCTCTCTACATCTGAAAAAGCTTTGCAGGTCAAGACCAAGGCTCTCTGTCCTCTGCATCTTACAAACCCAGCGGGAGCCAGCGCAGCATCCCTGCTCCCCCTCCATCCCCGCTGCTGCTATCTCAGACACGTGGGATGCCAGCACAAGCTCCCCAGCACACACACATCCCTCTCCTCCTCATCCCGGTGCTAGCTCCAAAAAGAAAACAGCTTGGCAGCAAGGCAGCTGGGGCTGAATCCTGCGCCCCAGCCTCCCCCTGGAGACAAAACACTTCCCAGCCAAGGCCGTGCCAAGGCAAACGAGTCGGGGCTCCTAAAAGAGCCTCGCTTCACACAACAAACACTCTACCCACCTGCCAGCCCTGTTCCACCTCCTGCAGGAACGTCTTTGGGAAATCCCCACATTTTTTCCATGCTGCCTTGCCCCATACAAGGCGCCTGACTCAGCCAGCTGCCTCCTCAGTTCAGCACGAGCCCGTGGGTCTGGAAGAAGCTTTTGCAAGCTCAGCCCAGGAAGAGGCAGAAACAGGGCTGCATCGGCCCCTCTCAGTTCTCAGGGCCATGATGGAAGGGACCTCCAGCACAGACAGTCCTGAGGATGGGAAAGGCAAAGCCAGAGGGATTGCCCCTGTGAAAGCTGAGATGCAGGCGGGGGAGCAGGACCAGGACCAGATCAACAGCATTCATCCCCACATCGACCATCCTCACCATGTCACCCTCACCTGCTGAGCAGAACAATAGACCCTGGCCACAGCTATCTGGCCTGGGGGGGCACATGGGCCTCCCAGAGGTCCCACACAAGGCAACAGCCTCGCATGGTCACACAGCACCAACAAAATCCTCATCCCCTCCCAGGAAGGGGCTTCAGCCAAATCTGCAAGGGTGGCAGCGAACCTGGGTGCAGGAGGGTAGAGTGGCAAGGCAGGCATGACCGACGGGGAGACAGCCTGATCCAGTCACAGGATTCTTCCGCTTCACAAGGTTCCTTATATAACTTTGAATTTTAAGGAGAGAGAGGTTTTTTGGCAAGCAACAGCCTCCAAATGCATGCCAGTCCCCAAGGGGTTTTAAATCCATACAGCATGTGCATGGAGCATATGGGAAAATGCCGAGCTCCCAAGCTCCACGTACACAAGGGCAGTACAGAGCTCTGTAATTCCCACTCATTGCTGCCTGGGAAGCAAGGGTCAGCCCAGACCAGCTCCCACCAATAACCCACAATCACCCACATGGAGGAGGGAAAACACGGCACTTTTCTGTGCCCCAGCACAATACACTCGCAGCTACAACGGCATTAGCCTCCCACAGCCATGGCAACACTGCTTGCCCTCCTCACTGTGCTGCCACGCCAGCTCCAAGGCCAGTGGTCCCACTCCCGGCTGCAGTGGGAACTCAGTGCCAGGCCAGCCTTCCAGCAGGGGAGGACAGGGAACGACGCCAGCTGGTCACGTTCAGCCTCCCTGGGCGGTCTGGGGATGTTGGGTTGCTTCCTCAGTTACTCTAACTTCTGGTTTTCCTGGATACTGAGTTAATGTACAAAGATCAACTCCCTTCTCTGCCTGACTGCTGCTCATCCGTCACTGAACTGGGGAACTCCTACAGCCAGGTACGAGAGATCCAGGGACCCCCAAAACAGGAACATGGGGCACCATGCATCTCTGCAACCACGGGAAAAGGAGGGAAGGGGAATCAGGACCTCTCCACCCACCCTCTGATTCCCAGCCTTTCCCTTTTCTATCCATTGGCCAACATACACTTATGCATCCTCTTCTGCATAACCAGGCTAGGAATTTTAAAACAGCAGATAAGAGAGAATTATCTTCCCAATCACGAATTGAAATGCCAGAGATGCTTCAGCCAATACACGGTTCCTATCCAACACCAGGGATCCCTCAGGTGCTTTGCTGAGGAAAAAACTGTCCCCAACGGCCCAAATAAACCCCAGCACCTTCCACCCAGCCATCTACAGTAGCAGAGGGGTTAAGGGCAATGCTGTGAATGTATTGAAGCCCTGGCACCCCTGGGTGCAGGTTTTGCTCTCTCCGAGCTCAATCTGCAGCTTCCTCAACCCCTCGGCTGCTGAATATGCAAGAGGAGAGATGTTTACGGTGTTTACTGCTCTCTGCTTTGTCTCAACATACTCTCTGGGAAATGACAAATACAGCTGCGCTCCGGGACCGAGGAGCGCCCGCCGCCACGCCGCCACCACCTCGATAAATAATTACGCCGACAATTAGCTCATTAACAGCAAACTGCCTCGTTAGGGAAGCACAGGCGGCACAGCGAGGTCGGGCCAAGGGCAGCAGTACCGGGGTTATGGCACCCACCGACTTCCCTGGCAGATGTGGGCTGCAGGGACAGTCGAGGCGGAGGGATGGAAGGATGGAAGGACAGCGGGACAGCTGTCCCCGGCCAGCGCCGGCAGGGACCGACACGCACCACGGCACGCGAGGGCCAGTGACCTTGCAGCGTTTCTGCCTGCGGATGCTGGGATCCGCAGGAGGCATCGGGGTCTGCTTGCTCGTGCATTTGCAGGGGTGTTTGCAGGGATCACGGCCTCAGCCCATTGCAAGGGGGAGCTGTTTGTTTTGGTGGTTTTGGTGTGGTTTTTTTTAGTTTTTCCTTTTCTCTGTGCTTTCCTTTGGCACCCCTCTCAGTTGCCCCTGGACTCCAGACAACCCAGGCACCACCTGCACAGCACAGCAATCTTCTCTCTCCCAGCACTAACCTGTCTCCCCAGAATAGGGTCAGGAAATTTGGATTTCCTGGGGAAAGGGGCCTGAAGGAGGGGGAAAGCAGGCCCACAACACCGAGCGAGCAGTAGCGGGTGTCTCCTTGACATGCCTTGTCTCATTGCCTCCCTTCAAGCCCACTTATGAAAGCAATGAGGGAGCAGACAGCACGGCAAGGCTCGCATCACTCAGCATTATTAATTAGCCAGTAATTCACCAGTTAGCACCATTATAGGCTCAGCTCATCCCCCTGTGCCCCTCCAGGGGCTGCAATGGAGGATGAGGGGGGATGCAAGGAGCCAGGGAGGAGGTTGCAGGAGGCGGAGGAGGTTGCAGGAGGCCGGTACCAAGTGCCAGGCTGGGATACCAGGCTTTTTGTGCATAATTCGTTGCTCGGGAATAATCCCAGTGTGGTACAGTTTGTTACCACCTGCATTTTTCTGGCTGCCCCGGAAAGGATTTGGCTTATCCCAGCCCGCTTTTAGGCCTGTTTGTCACCAGCCATTGCCCTGTGCCAGCAAGCTGGGCAGCAAATGCCACTGAGGAGTCAAAACTCATTTTCTCCCTGGGGCAGCCCAGGGAAAACTGATGCCCACATCCTGCGTGCTCCAGGCACTGGCTCTGCCCACACTGTCAGCCCAGGAGTCAAGGACTCCAAGAACCCTAAATAGCTCTCTGCTACATCTGCACTCCAGCTCCAGCCCAGCGCCCTTTCCCAGCCCTGCTACACCAGACCATCATCCCCCCAGTCTGGGGATGGGTGCAATGGGCAGGTGCACTGAGCACATCTGGCCATAGGCACACAGACACCCTAGCCCTGCATTGCACAGGGGAAGAAAAGAGTCTGGCTCTTTTCACACAACACCAAACCCCTCTCAGTGAAACACACTGAGCAGCAGAGCCTCTGGAGGGGTTCAGGGGTGATTTAGTCAGCGAGGCTGGTGCAGAGGAATGGAGAGGGTGGTTCCACAAGGTGACCCTGCTCCATACCCGAGTCCACGCTCAGGTCTGAATACACCAGCATGAGGGGTCTTGCTCCTGAGCCAGCTCACTGCCCTTCCTGCTGCCGTATCACTGGATCCCAGAAGGAGAGAGAGAGAAATGGGAGGCAGGAATTCGCTCCTCTCGCCAGCGCCGGAGAGGAACCACTAACATCTCCTGAGCTATCTGCCAAGCCTGGCAGCCTCTCTTCCTGGCTCCAACACCAACTCTGGAGAGTCAGAGCTACCCTGTAGCACCAGGGATGAGCATCCCTTGGCCCTGTGCTGCTCAAGGACCGCGAGTGCAATGCTGGCAAAACTTCCTCCAGCATAAACCATGAAGGAGCGGAGCAAGAGAGCTCCTTGCACACTTTCCATAGGGATGGGGTGTAATTCCCAAGCAACTACTGACTTGAGCAATTGCATTCTGCCTCCTCAAAACTTAAAAAACAACATGGCCTTTATTTTCTGGCCAGCACTCACCACCAAGAGATCCATCACTGTCATCACCCACCCTAGAGGTGGCTTTATTTTATTAGGGGCACAGAAATTCCTGCTAGAAAGAGGTAACATGCTCCAAGGGGTCTGTTTTGGCTTGTGCTCAGCAAGCTGAGGGCTTGACTCATGATCCAGTCATGTCTTTCGCAGCTCAGCCTGTCAGCCAGAGAAGGACAGGGACAGAAAACACTGCCTGGATCCCCTGGGGGAGGGTAGCACTCTCCAACCCACCCCATACGAAGGTAGAAACACCTGCATCATGGCACACATCCTTCCACCCCACAAGAGCCACACATCTGCAGGACCCAGAGAGCACCTTGAGATCCACCTGCTCACAGGAACTGGCCACCAGGTAGCAATCCCAGGACTCTCCAAGCTTAGAACTACCTCCAAAATGCAGGGGGGCAGAGACCCCTCCCCAAACCCAGGGGACATGGCATTGGTGAGCCAGGAGTGCAGGAGGAAGCAGCGAACAACTCCGCTGCCGGAGCCAGCAGCTGCGCGACCCAACAGGCAGCAGTGTAACGATTTCATCATTTTCCAGCAAAATTGAATTAGTTCAAAGCCAAAATCTGATTTGCAGGCCCAGCGCTCTTGACAGCAAACCCTTTACTTTGTCAGGCAGCTGTTAGCTGTCTCCTCCAGAGCTGCGGGGAGGACAGTGGGAGAGAAGGCAGGGCTGCTCCACAGGGACCCCCTGCCCACCTGCCTCCACCCAAAACCCTGCTTGAGCAGGGCTGGGGGCTTGGTGATGGGTGCCAAGCACCAGCAATGGGGCTTGGGGGAGGTGGGCAACAGCAGGTGTGTCAGGACTTCCAGCAGACCCTCCCAAACACACACACTGGTACCCTAAAACCTGCCTCAGCCAGGTATCTGACCCTGCCTGGGGACTACACAGCCCAGCCTGGTGATATCCAGTGTATGACCTCCCTGTTACCTGGAGCTGTAGTCTCCAGCAACCACTCCTAGATTATAACACTGCCTGGGAAAAAAATCCAGTAACAGTAACAGTTCAACTAGAAAACAAACTCGGAAAGCCAAGCAGGGAGGTCCCCTGCCCCCCACAGCTCATAAGTCCCACAGAGCAGTTGAGCCACCAGCAGGGACTAGAGGTGCTCAGGTGAGCACCAGGCAGGAAGACACCTCTCTGGGGACAGAGGGAAGTGCTTCCTCAGGTGGAAATCACTGCTCTAGGATACCAGCACTCACCTCCTGCGCCTCTGGATGACAGTTTGCACTGGCCACTCAAAACTCACCTCACTGACAGCGCCTTGTGCCCTCTGTCCTCTTCTCCAGCACCCCACAGAGAGGATGTGGTCCCTACATGCTGAACGTGTGACCAGCTTCTGCTGGGACTGCCAGCCTCTCCATTGCTCTCCATCAGGTCTGCACTCTCTGTCCCCCAAATCCTACTGCCTCCAACACCTCCTGCTTGGCAAGCCCCAGGTGACATGATGCTCAAAATTCCACGTGTGGCACCTGCAAGGGACTCCACAGTGGAGCTGCAGCAGATGCCCTAAGGACTGAGCATTCCACCCTCCCAGCCCAACTGACTCTCACTCCCCAAATCCACAGGGAAGGGACACCAGCCAAAGCAGGCACCTGCATCGGCATGAGGCCCCTTGCTTGGGAGTCTTCATGGGCACCGAATGCAGCCCAAATCCAGACAGCTGCCCCACCATGAAGCTGTGATCTCCACAAGGAATTCTACCAGGCAAACGGAGCACCTTGCTCCAATGGCACCAGTCCTCCCACTGGGAAAATACAGCTCAGGTCAGGTCACTGTGAAGGGTCCAGCCAGATAGCACCACCAGGAACCAGAAACAGCCTGGCTTGACTAGCGACAAGCAGGGACTTACCGAGTTGATGCAGCCCAGCTCCTTATTCAAGAGCCAGGGCAGTGAGAGTTTCCCTTCCCCTCTGTAGCACGACTGGATACGCTCCTTGATCTTATCCTTGATCTTCTTCAACGTGAAGAGGCAGAGCACAGACTCCTTGGGAGGCTTAACCCTGTTTTTCTGGCCCTGGGAGAAGATGGTGAAGAGGATATCCTCCTGCTCTGAGATGCCCAGGTATTTGGCCAAAGCCTTGCCAGGCTTGGTCAGATAGGCGTCCTGGATCAGGCGGTACTCGATGCCGTCCTGCACGCAGCCGATGGGGAACTCCACGTAGGAGTAGAACTTGGGATCATCCACACAGAGGCGGACGATCTTGGAGGTGAAAAACTGCTCCCCAGTGGAGTCGGGAGAGGTGAGCTGGGTGTCCAGCTGCAGGGTCAGGTAGTAAACAAACTGCTCGCTGCTGAAGCTGTAGATGTAGTAGATGTCAAAGGTGGGGAACTTGGAGAGTGTATCCGAGGGGATTTTGAGCTGCGAGGAGACAAACTCATCCTGGTAGACAAAGCCAAACATCTCCGCGTTCTCCTCATTGGCCATCAGCTTGCGGCTGGAGAGGGTGGGGAAGTACTCTGACTTCCCATCAATAGGCGTCCCAATGAAGAGCTTGTTCTGCCCATTCAGCACCTCGATGATGACCCCAGACATGGTGCCCGACTCGTTGACGCTGGAGAGGTAGTGCTCCTTGCGGTGGTGGGGCTCACCCAACTTGAAGAGGTCGTCCAGCCGCAGGAACTGGCAAATACCCTGGGAGGCACTGCCGCAGGCGATCAGCCGATTCCCCGAGTAGTCCACCAGCAGCAGTTTGTTCACATTGTTGGTGGTAACCAGCCCATGTGGGCAGGACTGAACGCTGGGCGGAGGGTAACACTTCTCATTGTCCTCCACGGGCCCCGTCACGTGGGTCCTCAGGAGCGTGAGGTTATTGGAGAGCTTGTAGATCCGATTGACAGCCCCCACATAGACCTCCCCGGTTTTGTTGTGGACCACCAAGTGCGTCAAGCTCCAGTCTGTAACCGGGAAAGTCCTAAAGGGAGACTTGGGGCTGCCTTCCGCCAGCGGTAGCCAGGTGCTCCCCAAGAGCAGCAAGGTCCAAATGTGGATGGACAAGTGGTGCTTGAGCCAAATGAGCCACATTGCAGCAGCCTCACATCCAGCCAAGGCCATACCCAAACCCAGCCACAAAATAAATAGAAACAAACCCAAACTAAGGGGATGAGGGAGGGAGGAGGAGCTAACAGGACACAGTCTCCTCTGCTTCCACTGCGCTCGGCATTCAGGGTATCGTGGGCACGGCCAGTCCGGTCAGCCCTAGAGGGAGAAAGACAAGAAAAGTAGGGTTAGGAGGCTTTCCTGCACAGTGTCAAGCCTTTTCCCCCCCACCCAGCAAAGACTCTGATGCTTCACACTTTTCTAGCAGGCAGCCTACCAAAACATCCCCCACCACCTCCTGCTCCAGAAAGACACATCCCCAGCGCAGGGACGAAGGAAACCTGCATGATGCCGAGGACAACCCTGCCTGGTCACACACCACTGTGCACAGCACGTCTCAACCAAGGAGCTGCCATGCACTTGGTATCACCAACCCAGACTCAACCACCAGCCCCACCAGCCAGTGTAGCCCCTCAAATGGGGGTCACTCTACCCTAACCCCCACCCAAACCCCCTTGTGAAGAGCAGCAGCTGCTTGAGCATGCCGACAGCCAACGCCCACTGATGTGCTCCGGTACACCTACCACACACAAACACCCCAGCGGGGCACAGCTGGCCCTGACCTGCCTTTAAGACCAGCAGCAGCACTAAGGTGTTAGCCAGGGATGGTTGCTAACAAGCCTCGAGAGGAGCTCCTGGCCTGCTGCCCCTGCCCCACTCCACCACAGAGCTGGGAGCAGATGAAAAATCCCAGTTAGCAGCAAGCACAACCCAAGCCCCTGCACAAAGGAGGATCTCAAAAGCACCTTTTAAAGGAGCTGAGAGAGGAGAGAGCCCTGGTATGCTGCCCACCATCCCTGCCACCTGCTTGCCTGACAAACCCCAGGAGGGCCATGGGCAGGAGGGATTGGAGGGAGCAAGCAGGCATGGCAAGGAGAAGCACGTCCCTCTGGCATTTCTGTGCATTACGAAACACAGGGCCAGCCATCAGGTTTGAGAGGCTCCAGAGGAATGAGGGGGCACATGCAGGGAGGATGGAGAGCTCTGCCTCCTGCTGTGCCACAGCTGGGGCTCACCAACATGGAGCAGAAAAGCAGCAGGGAGCCAGCCAAATATCCCAAACCAATGTGACCTTTGCATCACGGCAGTGGGGAGGAGATAGCCACAGGAAGCCAACACACAGCTCTGCTCTCCCCAGCCCCTTCTTTACAGCCCCACCCTGTCTTCTCCATCCACCTTCCCTGCACAGGCAGAGGCACCCCTGGACTAACACGGGGTTGTGCAAACCCCTGTGCCAGCACACGGCCCATCCTACCATCTCAACCCATCCACCCAGGGTGGGATCATTGTTCCCAAGGTCCGTGGACAGAACATCAGCTCAGTTCCCCAGCCACTGCAGATAAGCCGCTTTCAAAAGGGAGTGGAGAAGGAAAGCCTCCCTCTCTCCTCCCTCTCCTTATCATCCATCTCTGACTCAGCCCAGGATAACCTTCCAGAGGATCTCCAGTAGGGAGTGGCACAGGTAGGAAATATGGCCTGCAGTGACTGGCAGCTCTGCCAGCATCCTAGACCCGGCAGGGCAGATGTCAGAGGGCAGCTGCACACGCCATATCAGCAGGGCTGCATCGGGCTGATGGGCTGCCCCAGCCTCGGCAGCCTGCTCTTGGCAGGGCTCTGGGACCCACCAGCCAGGCCACATGCAAACCCTGAGGGGCTGCATCATCAGCAGGCCAGCAGCTGGGCCATACAGGTACCCCAACATCCCAAACAGCATCCTTCAATTCTGCTGCTCCCTTCTCAAGACACATAGCCAGACATGGAGAGGTCTTAGAGAAGGGAGAGCCTTTTTTTTCCCCTTTTCCTGCTCCCAACAAACATGAGACCCCCAAGGACAAGCCCAGCCTTGGCCACCCCTGCAGCTCTGCCAGCTACACTGGGCCCCCAACACTTAAGCAAAGTTTCCACATCACTTCCAAACCCCCTTGGCAGATCTGCCATCTCCACCAGCTCTCCTCTGCCCATACACTCCCCACTCTGCTCCCTTCCACGCTCCAACACATCCACCTCCAAGGGATATTTGGGTAACAGCAAATGAACAACACTGAAACCAAAGCCAGGTGCCACAAAGCTCCAAGGCTATGGAGACAATCAAAGCACCAGCCCTGGAAGTCATCCCCATGGTCCTAATCCCCCATTCCTAACAACTTGTCCAACTCTGGAAGCCTCCCAGCAAAGAGCAGGTAGTCACAACACCTCCAGGGCAAGACGTGCTCCCAGAGGACACCCACACTGCCCAGTATCTTCATTTTTCTGAGGTTGTTGTAAGAGCATAACCAAGAACACCCCAGATCAGAGCTTATTAGTCCCAAACCACCCTGAGGTGTGAAACCAAGCGGCGCTGTCGGCACAAACCCACTCGTTAGCTCAGAAAGCCACTAGCCCAGCAGCAGCAGGCAGTGCAGTTTCTTGACAGAAGGAACTGCCAGAGGGCAGTTTCCCACCCCAAGAAACTGGCACAGTTCTCACCAAGCCACTGCTCCCGTGTGCTGAGCCCCTCCAGGAACAGTATGTCCAGCTGCCTGTCAGGGAGATCACCACCAACAGCAAACTCACACCGCAGAGAGAAGGAGCAGGGAAGGCAGTGGAGCTGGCAGTGGGAGATTGGTGCAGTGTGGGGATGCCTGCTGGAGCATCATCCTGCCATGGTGAGAGAGCAGGACAGGGAACTTGCTTTCTTGGTGCGTTTCTATGATTCATTGCTTCTATTTTAGGAAGTGGGTGAGAGAACTAGAGGTCGAGCTGCTGCCACAAAGCAGGGCTAAAAAGCCCAACAGGAGATTCCCAAATTAATGTAGGGAACTGCAACTCAGAAGCTGGAACGAGAGCAAAGTGAGGCAGAGCTGGGGCGAGCCGAGAGATGACACTCTGCAGAGCTCCTCTGAGATTTCTGCTCCTAAATATATTACAGCAGCAACATCTCGTCCTAGTGACCTGACACCAGTGGTGGTTTTGTCCAGTCCTGCTTAAAACCATCAGCAGCGATTACTGAAAATAAAACTGTACGAATTTGCACCCAAAAGTTTGTCTGCTTTCTTTGAGATTTGAGATGATATGGGTTCCTGAAATTTGGATCGAATTAAAGCAAGGCTCAAGCCCAGCACGGTGGAGACAGCAGGGAGCCCTGCACCAGACCATGCACAGCCCCAGCTCCCTGCCAGCGGGAGCAGCGGCCAAAGGGCATTTCCCTGCTGCCACACAGCCTCCAAGCCCCATGGGGAGGTCACGGTACAGCTAAGGGCAGGACAGCTCCTCTGCTGGCACGCTCTTGAAACCACACAACACCCAAACCCCCGGGGGCTGCACTAAAGCAGCACCTTACCCCAGGGAGGACACAGTCTAGGGCCACGACAGGAGCACCACTGGGAAGTGAGACCTGCACCACACACACCTCCACTGCAGTCCAAAGGCACAGAAAACCCTGGGCGGGCAGACACCCTGGAGCCGAGCCCTGCCCTGAAACAGGCTGCAATAAAATAATACACCCCAGCCCAGATGCATGCGTGCCAACCAGGAGGGTAGGACCAAAAATACACCCTGCTAGGCTGCCTGGGCAGCAAGTGATGCAGTGCAAAGCATCCTGCAGGGCTGAGCATCCGCAGGGCTCACCCCACAGCGGGGCCACACTGCCGGCGAGACAGCACCACAGGCTCGTGTTTTGTTTTCCATGCACACACACACACACACACACATATATATACACACACACACACATATATTTATAGCAGGAAACCTACCATCAGAAACAAAGCCAGCACAAGAGCCCAATCCACCCCAGCCCCTTTCATCCCACACTGCAAAGGACATTTGCTCACGGTTTCACCTCGAAGTGGCCACGTTGAGATGGTCACAGCTGCTGCATGGCTTGGATAAGGCTGCCCACCTCACTGCAGTCAACACTCACACGCCCTAGCTTCCAAAAAGCCTTTCAGCAACAAGCCAGGGAGATGCCCCACAGACACCTGTGCCCCACTCGCTGGCTGCTGAAGAGGTGGCAAGGGGCAGCAGCACTCATCCTCCAAGGCTGAGAGCTTCCTGGTCCTGCAGTATGCCCAAAACCTTGGGTTTGGGATGAGAGTTCATGCTTTGGGAAAATAATCATCACTTTTGATAGCACAAAGCAGGAGTACTGAGATGGAAAAAGTAACCTTAAAAGGCAAAGACTGGACAGAGCATTAAGGACCAGCTCTCCACTCATCCAGGCAGCAAGTCCAAAGTACTGACGATGCCGAGTCGTTGGCATTAGCCTACACAGCAGCAGCCCTCGTGGGAATACCCGGAGACAGCCTTGAAAACATGCAGACAAGCACAGAGGTGCACTCACAGACCCGCCTTGTCATCCCTGCTACTGTATCAGCAAGATCCCACGGGTTGGCTCCCTGAAAACCACCCCTAGAGCTTTACAGCCTTGAACTTTGCAAGGGAGGCTGGAAGAGAGAAGGCATGGGATTGAAAACCCCAGACCCCAAAACCGACCCCAGAAAGGGGCAATGGCATCTAATGGGCCTTTAGCTGTAATCTCTCCAAGGCACTTGCTGCTCTCAGCAATAAGAAACAGTCGAGAAGGGACCACCTTTGAGCTGCCAGTAATTAGCAAAGGGGAGAGAGGGGAAACTATCTAGGGGAGAGAAAAGCCTGCAGGCCACAGGAGAGGCAGCCTCACCATACAGCTGGTGTATTTTTAGGTTCATCTGCCCAGGAAAAGCCTTGCAACAATGAGGAAAGCCTGGTGGTGGTAGAGTTAGAGCTGCACTATATACGCAATCTCTGCAACGGGGCTAAACTTTAACTCCTTCCTTCACCATACACAGCCATTGAAAACTATTTGTCTGGGGTCTCTCCTTAACCAGCAGTTAAATCATTATGAATCTTATCCCTGGCTCAAACCACACCCTGATGAAATCAATTACAGGCTTTGAAGCTGTCCCAGTGCTGCAATCTCCATTGCTATCACTCAATCAGGAATATCTTTAGGATCTTCAGTTTTCCCCCACAGGCAGGGGCTGAGGACTCCGTCCTGCCCTGTCACTGCAGCGAATATGGGCACAGCAGCTTCTGCTCCTGCCCTGCAAGGATCTTCTGGGTGAGGAATTCAACCTCTTTTGTCTTGAGAAACATGACAAGCAGAAGGAGCCATCTACTGCCCAAGGGCTCATGAAGCTTGACCCTCAGCTGAAAGGATCATAAAAGAACAAGCAGTGAGGAAATTAAAGAGCATTTTTCAAGCGCACAATTCCCCTTCTCCAGTCCTCTGCAAGAAGTCACGTCAGACCAAGGAGAACAGCTCTGGAGCCACCACGTGCTCCTACCATCAAGAGACTGCATGCTGCCCTGCAGAGAGCCCTTCCAAAAAGCACTCACAAGCAGTTCCAATATGGAAATGCAGGCTGCCCACAACTACAGCATCCCAAGGCAGAGAGGCACACAAGGATAGCCTCAGCAGGTCTTGCCAGACCTTACACATATTTCCCAACTCCATCTAGCTATGATGAAAGTGAGAACCAATGGCTGTCCTCTGCCTTATTCCCACAACTCTTTTGGGTATTACAGTTCATATAGAGACCCTATGAGGGCTTCTGAGGGGCTTTCCATATGCAGCCCACATGCTGGTTGTGTACTTCCAGGAGAGTGCACCCCACCCTTTCCTTGTGCTCCTGCAGCCAAGGGAGGAATATAAAGACCTGGATCAACTGATGCCTGGGATGGAGACCAATGCACCACAGGGTGGCCATCCGCACAAGACACAGCCTGCTGCCTCCTCATGCTGCTTCAGGAAGTTTGTCCATCAGCATACACAGAGTACAACACCTCATTCCAAATCCCTCTACCTCTCATCACGCTGCAGACCCCAATCCAAGGCACTGGGACACACATGGCACTGTGGCTTCCTACTATCAACACTCACTCAAGGCTTCAAACCTCAGACTGATGTGTTTTGCCACCTCAGCCAGGACCAATTAACAACATTTTGCCCTCTGCTTCAGTGCAAAGAAGTCCAGATCAAGTGCCCTGAAGGCCACCTTCCACTTTGGCTTTGGTCCATGCACTCTCAGACCCTGGTTCTCACATCCCATCAGTTCACTGCCCCATATAAATGTCCAGAAAAAAGCCCTGCTGGCAGAGGTCATCATGGTCCAGTTAGACCTGCAGAGAACCAGAAGGTCACGCACAAGCCAGGTTTCCCAACAGCCAGCAGAGAAGTTCAATGAGAAGTCCTCTCACCATCAGCATCCTTACCTTTTCTGATTTCACTCCCTGTGGCATAACACATCACTTTTCACTCCCAAACCTCCTGCTCCACATCCCTCACTGGGCCATGGCAGCCACAAACACAAGCTGATGATCAACACACCTCAGATCAACGCTCCCCAGATCAACGCACCTCTTCCAGCCCAGCTCTCCAAGCTGGGTTTTCCCCTCTCCAACACAAGCGCACACCTCTGCACCTCCTACCAGCCTGCACAAAGCCCTTGAGAGAGCTGCTCTTCCCTGGAACCTCAGTGGGAATCTGGAGAGCTCCCGCTTTGCAATGAAGCACTGCCACAGGAGCATTCCTGGTTGCTGGACACCCTCTGCTCCCCGTAAAGGGAGGTCATTCTGGGGCTGGTTTAATCCCTGCTGAGCTGAAATTCCCATGCTTCCGCCCGGCCCCGTGCTGACACCAGCATTCGTGCTGTCCTGTGGCAAGCTGAGCACAACTGCCACCACAGTTAGTTCTGATTCAAACAGACCAAACAGACCACAAAACTTCTCCAATCGAGGTTTCCCAAGCCATATGTGCCTTTCCTTCCCCCCTCAACCTCCCACCCTTCCCTCTCTGCCGTCCCACTCATGCTGCCCCAAGCACTACAGCTGGAAATGACTCAGGTCCTGGCTCTGCTTCCCCTGTGGAGATCCCAGCTCAGCACGGCCCCTTGTTTTATTTGCCCAAGGTGGAGCTGACCCAGGAGAAGTGAGACAGCCAGAGAGCTAGTGCAGCCTCTCTTGGCAGAGAAGGGGAAGAGCCCAAAAGTCCCCCCACAGCAACACCACTGCAGGGGAAACTGCTCCCAGAGTCCATCAGGGGCTTCATTCGCAGCACAGAGGGCAAAGGGTATCTGATACAAACAGGGAGGCACCAGGGCTGTGCCCGCACTCTGCTCTCCGATGGACAGTGCCAGCACAACCCCCACCCTGGCACATCCCCACCCCACCACCCACAGCAAGGGGGTCTCACCACCCAGCCTGGGCAGAGCACATGTCAAAGTGTACATGCAGCTCAAGAGATGCTGGCTGGGAGGGAGAGCAGAGCAAGGCTGCTCCTCTCCCTGCAGATCCTGGTTGCAGCCCCAACCCACGCTGGACCGAGGTGTGCTGCTATCACCTGACACCGTGCACAAGGGGCTGAGACTCCAACAGGCACGAGCATAATGGATCTGTTCCTTCAGCACAAAACAGAGGAGGTAGCTGCCCACTTGTGCTGGGAGGACTGTCCAAGCCAAAAAAATCCACCTTCTGGTAAAGAAGGCGGCTGGATGGCAGCTCCAGCAAAGTGCCATCACCCCACAGCGGGCCAGGGGGCTATACAGGGCACACCCAGCGGGACAAAAGATATCTCACTTGGCTGCGAGCTGACACGCTGCCCTGGCACGGTCACATCCCTCCCTCCCACCTCTCGCCCCCACAGGCACGAGGCCGTGCAGAGCAGGACCCGTCCCACGTGTGCCGGCAGGCCCGCGGGCACCTCCGCCGAGCTGATAAGGAATAATAGCGGGTGGCGGTGGAAGCCGGGGCTGCTGGAAGCCAGGGCTGCTGGCGGCGTCATGGGGCTCAGCGGCGGCTCTCCTTCGGAAACAGCACTGCCTTCCTGCCTTCCTCCTCCCCCATTTCTTCCCGATGACATCAGCCTGAAAAACAGGTTCTTGACTTCAGCAGGGCTCATCAGGCTGATTCTGGTCCCGCCAGAGACGGGAGAGCCCCCCTTGACTCCAGAAAGGAAACAGCCATCCAGGAGCCGGACACGGAGATAAGCAGCGGGCAGGCAGGGACTCTGCCAGCATGCCAACACTTCTAGGAATAAAAACCATGGAGAAGCAGATGGGGGTGGAGGGAGTGTGACACTGGGGAATAGATTTAAATGTTTTACAAAGGCCTCGGCAGCTATAAGCTCGGGCTCATGCCCCATCTCTGACACTGCTCTGCTAGAGGGCAGACAGACCCACCCAGCCCAAAACTCAAATCCCAGGGCCGACTCCTGGCTCCCTCCAGCTCCCAGAGCCCGACAGCAAGCCCTCAGGCTGGCCAAAATGACAAGACAGGACTTAACACTATCCAGTCAAGCCTTCCGAGGGCCACAGGTCTGGACGTGGACCAGCGGGGAACACGATTCTGCGAAACATCCTGCCCACCAGCCAAGGCTCCAAGATTATTTTTAAACTCCTCCTAAAATATTTTTGGGTTTTCCTCTTCCCCTGTTGAAACTAACAGTCTGCACAGGAAGAGCGAAGCAGCCGCCCGTACACAAAGCCGGGCCGCATGCACAAAGCAAACAATTTACTGCCATTATAATTACCTGCGATGTTATCGGCAGCTCTGACGGGGTCGGCATTCACAGAAGGAAATGTGGTTTTCCACATCGTGCCATCCGAAACGTGTGTGACCATCCTTCCTCCCGCCCTGCCCAAAGGATCAGCCGCCAGAAGCACCCAGTTGTGCCTACACAGTGTTAAAGTGGGGGAACAGCCCTTGGATGTGGGTCTACATCACGCAGGAAATTTCATCCCCTAACACAGGAATCTGCCTCTCCTGTTGCCAGGAATTTACTTCTGCGGGAGAGCCTGAGTATTTTGACATGCAAGGAGTTGTTTAACTAAGCACGTAAAGCAAAGGGACTCGCAGGGCTCCTACAATGACATCAAGACTTGCCTGGATGGGTGTAGATCCTCAAAGGATCGGGCCCCAGACACACCTGACACTACTCCAGAGGGGTTTGGAGCATCCCAGCTTCCCAATAATTGTGGGAAACTAGCCCTGCTCCTAACCCCTCACATGCTGGACCGTAGCTCTGCTCCTCCAAAATCCCAAGAAAACACAAATCGCTCAACATCTATCAGTTCAAAACACCTGTGCAATTAGCAAGAACTTTTTTTTCTCCCTCCAGTATAATTATGTATGTTTTAACGCAATTACCACCCCTATATTTTGTACATTAAACAGTAGGCAATCCAAGGAAGAGAGAGGTTTCTATTTTTCTTGGCTTCGCCTTTCTGAAAATAATAGTATGTCACAAAATAACTCCGGAAGAAGGGCTTATCTTTACCCAAAAAAGAGGGAGAGCAGAAGGAAAGTGGGAAGGGGGAAGGAGAAATCTCTCAAAGGGAAAGTGGGGATTGCAGTGGCCCTCCACGCTCCCCTCACCCTCTGGTCCCTACACATACCTACACCTGGAAATTGTCACGGATACCACAGACAGGACTCGGAAACAGCCTCAGCCTCTGTCCTCCACCGCGACAGAAAGGAAAACTGGATCAAGCAAATGGTCGTGGTTACTCAAGCCGGGGTCATTAGCCGGATTAAAGCTCCCGAGCTCCGGCCAGCAGCACGGAGAGCAAAGTGCAGCTAAACTGCCCAAATTGGATTACCAGCGCTCCCGGGTCTCTGTGCCAAGTTGGACAGCAGATTGCGGGACGTTCGAGATGGGCAGGTGGGCACTGAGCCCCGGGACTGATCCACAGGCTGCCAGTAAGGAGGAGGAGAAATGAGGAGGAGATAGTCCCCACAGAGCAGATCACCCAGACCCATGCAGCCTGACCCTGGCACCCCTGGCATGTTGTCACCCCGGGCACTTTCTCCAGCAAAATCCCTCACAATCTCAGCTCAAGGAGCAAAGAGGATATTGCACCCTGGTTCACACCAGGCCCTGAGTTGACCCCAGCAATAAAAAAATCTCCTTTGTGGTTCAGGCAGCTCACAAGGGTCTCAGCCCCCACACACAGACCAGCACAGAATAGCCCACAGGGCAGAGTTAAATTTGTCCCCCATCACACCAAGACATCCCACACTGAGGGGATAGAGAAGTCACCCAAAATAGTCCACCTTGCACCACACAAGGCAACTTCAGAGGAGAAAGGAGCAAAAGTGTTTGTGGAATGTGAGCCTGGCAATCTGGATATGGAGTTTTTCTCCAGACTCAAACCTCTCAGCATACCAGCAACAAAAAGGTGTGCCAAGCCTTAGCTAAAGGGAAAATAAACTTTGAAATGTTTTTCATTCAGGTTTTTAAATGGTGGCTTCCCCCTGGAGCAAGGGCTGGAGGCAGCCACAGATGCGGAATGCTCAGGGAAGCAAGGCAAACAAGGACACCTTCCCATGCCCAGCCACACTCTGATGAACCCGTGGGAAGATGTGTATTTTGGCTACACCACATGCCGAGTGCAGGGGAGAAGAGCCAGGACTGCCCATGCCTGGCACTGAAACCATCAAAACTTATTGGTTGGAGTTTTTTTTCCTCCATGATGGACAAGATGTTTGCTCAAACTTGACTTCCAAGTGTAGCCGGAGGACCATGTTGGGGTACCTACACAGCTCCCATGCTGCATCCTGGGCAGGAATAAGAGAGGCATGACTGAGGCTGTGGGTCAGAGACAATGTCAGAACATACATGTTCTCACAAAGTACCATATATTTGTAGTGGGATGTTCCCCATAGCAATGACCAGGGCTCCAGACAGAGAAGCAGCTGGTTGTCTCCAGTCTAATGCCAAACCAGCCACCTCAGCACTGGATGGTGGCAAACACTCCTCATTTTGCACAGAGCCACAGCACTCTGCACCTTGCTGGGAAAAAGGGCTCTGATACCTACTCAGGAGAGGTAAGGGGTTGTGGTCCATGCTGAATCAAGCTCCACATCAGCCACGATTCCCTGCCCTTGGGCCTTCCTCCACACACATGGCACACCGCCAAGCCACTCATCACTCAAACACTGGCCAGAAGTCCCCTGCCCACTGGTTTCTTCCATATAGCACACAACTACATAAGGACACAACCTGGAAGAGACATTGATGGACCACAGCACCAAACCAATGTCCCAACACATACATCCCATCAGCTTAGATCGATGCAAAATCCAAGCTTGCAGGCAGTGAAGATGGCATATGGGAATCGGGGTGACCCATGCCCACCCTCCCGCTATTGCACACAGGGATGGCAGCACCTCTGCTATCCAGGCCCTTCCAAGGTTCCTCTTCCTTCTATGGAGGTGCCAAAAGCCATGACTGACTCCTTCTTGGCAAACACAAACGACTAAAGCACTGGAAACACCCTGCACAGAAAGGCGGTCTCACAACAAAGCCCCGTGGGACTCAGCAGAAGCCCGATGCTGCAGGCAAGGCTCCCCCCGGTCTGCAGGCAGGCGGCAGTGCCAGCACGGCAGCACCAGGCATTCCTGCTCCGAAATGCCCAGCTCACGGCTGAGCCCGGCTCTCGACAGCAGTTAGTGCTACAGCCAGGAGCAAGGCTGGCAGCAACAAAGGCCCTGACCCCCACTCAGCCTAGAAAATAAAACACGGACAAGTTCCCTTCTTTAAATCCGATCCTAGGGCCGGATCCTTCCCTTTGTTCAGCAGATGTCAAACGCAGCGTACCCACCGAAATAAACGGCCCGGTGTGACACACCGGGGAGCAGGGCAGGGGCCAGCCCCGGCTGCTGCCGCCATGGAGAAGGGGAGGCAGCCCTGCCAGAACGCAGCAGCGCCGCTTTATTACCCTCTTCCATTTCGGCTGCGCAGAGCTCGGGTGAAACAGAGCTCGCCGGGAGCCGCCGACATGGCCCTCGGCCCCGTCTCCAACGGAGTTCAGAGGAGTTTGTTTCTCTCTCGCAGGGCACTGCCTAGCTCGAGAAGAGGGTTTTGTGTCACGGAGCACAAGGGCTCTGCTCCGCAGCTCCGTGCACAGCCTCAGCATGCACGAAGGCGGATGCCTCTGCTCTGCTCCAAATCCGATGCTTCTATTAAAAAAAAAAAAAAAAAAACAAGCCAAGAGGGGAAAACTCTAACCGATGCCGCTATCACCGTGCTAACAAAAGCAACGTCGCTAAAACTTTAATCTTCAGGGGTAGCAGCTGCAGAAAGCCCAGCCACGCAAGAGAGCAGGAGCCAGCCAGCCCCCGGCGCTGCGTCCCCGCAGACCCTCGGGAGCTGCGAGCGCATCCAGGCTTGCCGCTCTCGGAGGAACGGCATCGGCAGCCAAAGCCGCGGGCGGATGGGAAGCACCAAATCACACACATGATCGGGTATTTTGAATCCAAACTTCCTTACCAGCCTTCCTTACGGCCCCGTGTCGCCACACCGCTGCCGGCACCGGCATCCACTGGCACAAGCAGATCGCACGGCAGTGAGCGGGTAGAAAAAAAAACCTTCCCTCCTTGCAGCCACTTAAGAAATTATCCATGCATCCTCCCAGAGGCTTCTGCCCCACTGCTTTTCCTTGGCTTCTCCACCTTTCCGCCCTGTTCGGTCACCAGTGTCTTGAGAGAGAGACATCGAGTCACTCATTTTACCCACTGAGTATATACAAAAGACCCTGGGATTGTTCAGGAAGCAATTAGCCGCTGTTCAGAGGAAAATGGTGTTTTCAAATGGATAACCTTTGATGTAGTCAATAGCCTCAGCTCCTCTTTTTTTTTTTTCCTTTTTTTTCTTCTTGCAGCCGCACACAAAAGAAATGAAAAAATGAAAAATGAAAAGAAGAAATCCAGCAAAAGGCTGGTAATTCCCCCCGACACAGCTCTCGCTCAGCAAAAAGGGATTTTCTCGCAACTTGAAGGAAAAGCAGCTTCGGGAGGCAGCTCATCTGCCCAACTTTTCTCCCCTCCGTGTCCCGAAGCACACGAGAAGGATTATGAATATTCATCCCCCCGTTAGCAGGTTCTGCTTTTGTTTTGTCCTCCCCAAGCAGGAGGCAGGAGGGAGCTAACAAGTGAGGTTAATGCCTGTCTTTTCTCTCCCATCCGTCTCCTCTTTAACCAGTGACCTTCATGTTAAGCCCTGTTTACACACCAGCCCCCCTTCCCTGGCTCCCCCCACCCCGGCGCTCGGCCAGGGGCAGAAGGAAGAATTTTCCCGCAAGGAAGATAAGGGAGGAGAAGGGATTGCGGGATTTCGGGATTTATTTCAGCATGCCACAGAAATTTTGCAAATCCCTCCCCGATCGTACGCCGGAGCTGGCGTGCGTGTTCGCTGGGCATAAATGGGAAAGGGCTAAGGGACACCGAGCGCGCAGCCGGCTTTATTCGCCACCTTCCACGTTCATCCCGGCGGCGGGAGGCGCGCACCGGCGCGCAGCCCCGCACACAGGTACCGCAGCCTCCCACGCCTCGCTCGGAGGTGCCCAGCGCTGCGCTGCCAAACTACAGCGCGATCACAATAGTAACAATCATAACGAGGGTGACGGCGGCCATCCCACCCCATTCCATCATATCCCATCCCAGCTCGCAGGGCACCCCCGGCATCCCTTCCGCTAGTGGCCAGGGAACGGGGAGCGCGGAGGGAACGGCGGCGCTACGGGCTCCGGGGCGAGTTCAGCCCGGATGCCGCTCACCGCGCCCCGCCGGGATGCGGGGATGAGAAGCAGCGAGAATGCGTGAATGGATGTGGGGCAGCACAATGCGGGAAGGGCAGCGGCGATGAATGTGGGGCAGCGCGATGCGGAGATGGCAGCGCGGACACGGGGCTGCGCGGACACAAGGATGAGAGCGGGGATGTGGGGCAGCACGATGCGGGTTGCAGGGCAGGGAAGATGCGGAATCCGAGGCGGCGAGTCCGGGGAAGGCTGAGCCCCGTTCACGTCCCCAGCAGTGCCGGACCCGGGCGGGCAGCGGGGCGGCGGGGCCGGGGCAGCGAGCCCCGCCGGGAGCCGGGCCGGGCGGGCTGCAGCGGGCAGGGAGGTGGCCGAGCCCCGCAGCTACACTGGGCAGGGAGGGACCCCCGGGACCCCGCGGTACCGCCCCAGCCCCACCAGCTCCGAGCACGGAGGGGGCCCCCACCCCGTCCAGCCCGCACCTGCCCGGTCCCGGGCGCCCCGCCGCGGGACCCACGCGGGGCGTGGGGCGGGTAAAGAAAGAGACTCGGTCCCGGCGGGGTTTTTGTCCCCCGGCGGGAGGCGGCTCCCGGGGCCGCGGGGCGCAATGCGGGCTGGCCCCGGGAGGCAGCAGCGCGGCCCTGCCCGGCCCAGCCCAGCTCTGCCCGGCCCGGCCGCCGCGGCCCCTCCGCGCCCCCCGACGGGGCCGCCGTGCCCTGCCCGGGCCAGCGATGGCGAGATAAAGCCAAAATTTTTTGGGGGTGGCAATAAAAGCCAAATCTGCGTTATTTTTTCAGCAAACCCACCGATCGGACACAATCGCGCGCCGCGCCCGAAAGTTGCAACCCCGGTTTACTCACGGCTCCGGTCCCCGCTCGCCTCCGCCGTGCCAGCCATAATTGCATTCCACACCGAGCCGCCCGCCGGGCCGCCGCCGCCTTCTCCTCCGCCGCCGCCTCCTCCTTCTCCTCCGTCCCCTCCTCCTCCTCCTCCTCCTCCTCCGCGCCCGCCTCCCCTCCCCACCGCCACCTCCGCCGCCGCCGCCCGGGGCTCCGCGCCCGCCTCGCTCGCGCCGCCGCCGCCGCCGCTGCCCCGCATGAATGGGACGGGGCGCGGGGCCCCGACGGAACGCCGCCCGCCGCGCGCGCCCCCGCCGCCGCCGCGCGCGCGCGCACGCCCCGCACCGGCGGCGCGAGGGAAAGGGAGGGGAGGGGAGGAGGAGGCGGGGGCGCGCCCGCGAGCGCGCGCCGCCTCCAGGGGGCGCCCGAGGTGGGGAAGGAAGGGAGGGAGGGGGGAGAGGGGGGAGGAACGGGGAGAGGGAGGGAGAGAGGGAGGGAGGGAGGGGCCGGCCCGCCCTCCGCCCGCGTTAAAAGGGCGATGCCGCGCGGGGCCGGGGCCAAAAGCGGTGATGGTGCTGTGAGGACTGCAAAGAGCGGGGCCCGGACCCACCTGAGAGTCCCCGCCGGCCGCCCCCCTGTAACCCACGGCGGGACTGCGTTCCCCAGGGGTGTCCGTTCAGCATCGTCCCGCTGGCACCGTACACCTTCTGCTTAAAAATTTAATTTCAATGTATTATTTTTTATGTTTTAAAATATAAATATATACTTATAATATATATACACTGCAATATAATACTATATTATATATAAATATATAATAAATATATTATTTATTATTTTATATTTTATGTGTTTACTTTTCAAAGTATTGATTTTTTAAATATTATTTTTAAAATATTATTTTTAATAAAAATAATTTTTAAAACATTCAAAAATATTAATTGGGGGTCTGAAGGGGTTGTTTGTCTTTTTTTAAGCACACTCGGTGCCATCCACTTTTGTCACCTTCATTCCCTCACCCTTACACTCTCCCCTAACTTTTCCCTCTCACTGTGCCAGCCCTTGTGTCCCTTCATGGGCACAGCTGTGTCCCCCTGGAGCCCTGCCTGCCCCCAGCAAGGGGTCCTGCATGTTTGGGTAGGTCCAACCAAAATGCTCCATCATCTCTCCGTGGGGAAGGGACTTTTGTAAAGGCCACCAGGAATAAATACAGCGTTTGTCATTTGGATAGCCAGTGATTTTGGGAGTGACCTTTGGGATGGAAATGGCAGGGAATGGCTCTATTCTGACCTGCCCCTTAGGAAATAGAGCTGCAGATGGTTATGTTTTACTGGGGCCCACCGTGTGCTGCAGCATGGGGAAAATCAGCGAAAGGGGCTTGTTCACCCAGGTTTTCAAGGGTGTGACCAGCCAGATCTTTATCACCACCAGTTCTCAACACTGGGATGCTTTGCCCCTTGGGCAGGGACACAGTGTGGGAGTTTGGGAGTTGCCCTGTCCATGACAGAAGGTGTGTGGTTACCTTGTGCAGTCACACACGCAGATCTCCTCCCTCGCCATCCCAGCAGGTGTGCATGTCTCCATGTGGGCTGAGCTACAAACATGTAGCAGCTCCTTGACCCTCTGACAAGAAGAACTATAGAAATGGGAAGCAGGATCACCACAGGGTACTTTGGGAGAGGACATGGAAGGGAAAAAAGGAGGCACCTAGTGAATCTCAAACACCAGAAGAGAAGAAACTGGGCCCTTGGAGGCTCCACCGAGGGTAGAAAGATTGAGGAAAAAAGGGTAATTTGGCTGAGTTCAACACTAGAGATGCACTTCTCTTCCAGCCCTCAGCACCTCAATGCTCACACGTTGCTCAGAGCCCACCTGAGAGCAAAGATGATGTCCCTGCAATTCAGACAACAGGGTTTTTTCCTCATTTATCCCCCCATCCTGCCCTCACCAGCATCCATCTCCAGGAGGCAGGGGGAGCTGGGAACAGGCGCATTCCCCCAGGGCACGGCATCGGTGCCTGCCATTCTCCCATCTCTTATTTGTGCACAGACACACATGGGGCCCAGACTTAAAAGCTTTTGAGACAGAGAAGACATCGTCAAGCTCTGCCGGCAGAGAAGTGGCTGGGATTTGGATCGCTTCCCCCAGACTGAAAGAAACACTTCTCCTTTTTTTTTTTTCTTCTTCCTCCAAGAGACTAAATTTAGTAAATTCCTTTCACATTAAAAACTTGTCAGGTATTCACATCCAAAGAGGCTCCTGCTCCTGTCTCTCAGGGGAGTTACCGAGACAGCGAAACCTCTTAAACGAATAAAGAAGAAAGGAGAGATATTCAGGAAATCTCCCACCACTGCTTTTAAATTTGCTCTCTCCCAGAGCTGGTGCATGGGCACCTTGGTCCCACGGCTGCCATCTCCTGCCACAAAGGCAAGAGAAGAGGAATGAATTCTCCCTCCCCAGAGCAGGACTCAGCGATGCAGCAGTGTCGACCTCCAGGCCAGTGCTACCATTCCCGTGTGCCCCTGGGATGGGAAACTGTGGCGATTTATTTTCGCTGAAAAATGGATTCTTACCCACAGCATCCATCCAGTGACAAGGGGAACCAAGGTGCTGGAGCCACGAAAAGAATGAGCATCTGGCTGAGGGTGCATCCTGAGCCACCAATGAGGGCCCAGCCCTGACAGAAGGGAAAAAACCAAAACAGCAAGAAAATCCAAGAACTCCCATGCCAGAGCCCAGCACAGTGTTAGGAGGGACATGGCAGGGTAGATCCCAGGATTGTACTGTGTGGGAAGCAGCCTGACTCACAGTGACCAACAGAGCTCACGTGGCCGGTCCGATGGCTCATCCGACACCATGCCCGGCGGGCACTGGGACACGCTTGTCACTCACATGGCTTCCCCCGTGTCTGGGCAACTCACCCCTGCAGAGAGACCCTCGTTATCTCAGGAAACTTGGCCTTTTATCCTGCCTCCCACGGGGCTTCAATTGCTCTGTTCATCCCCAACCTCCCCGTGCATCCTCACCCCCCTTCCCCGACAGACCCCGAGGGCTGACAGCCTCGACAGCCTCGCCGTGCCCTGAGGACAGCAGCTTGAGTGGCACCTCAAAGGCACTACAGAGCTCCCCGCTCTGCAGGGTGCTGGGAGGGGGGGCTGGAGGCAGGAGATGGCTCCAGTGGCAGCTGCACCCAAAGCCCAGCCATGAGGGGCGAGGGGTTCACCTGGCTCCTTCTCATTACACTGAACGCTGACTCAGCACTTCTTGCCCACAACTTTGACTAAAATCACATTGAGAGACAATCTGTTCTTGATATGTCTGGGGCACTTTCCCTAAATCACCAAAGAGACTGAGGGGCATTTTGTTCTCTAAAAGTAGCCTGAAAACTACTTTGTCAAAAAGAGAAACTGACTGGGAGAGGATTGGGTTGCTGGAGAGAGCCCAGAGAGATAGGGAGGCTCTTCTGCTCTGTTTGCTGGGTTAACCCAGTCTGAGTGGTGAAGGATCAAAAATAATCAGATAAATTCACAGTTTTTTATAACTGTTTGCAATTTTTGACTGCTGAAAATTTCTGCTAAAAGGCAGAGTTCTGCATGGTGCACCCAGGTTCTCAAGCACAACACCTCCCTTGGTTATCGCCCACAGGCCATTGCAAAATGAACCCCCCAGAGCCTGCAACCCTGGTTTAAACCCCCTGCACTGAACAGCAACACACAGGGATGAGAAAAACCCAGTGGCCTCAGCCCAGAAGTTTTTAGGCTGTGAAATCTGGCTGGCCCAGAGAACAGTCTGGAACCCAAATGTGGGCTTTGGGGACCTTCACACCCAAATTCTGCACTCCAAACTCTGCCCAGCCAGTCTCAGGGATCCATCCCAAAGGGCATGGGCACCAGCAGGGTATCAGCTCTGCACAGATGGCAGTAATGGGTTTTTTTCCCTCCTCAGGTTCTCACAGACATCTTTGCTAATCCAGCCCTGGGAGCAGAAATTCTGGGCAGCTGGGCTGGGGAGCAGCACTGGGTCCAACCAGAGGGTTTGTCAAAGTTTTCCAGGAGGCATCAACAGCTCTTTAAGCTTCTTGACAGCCAATATAACAAACTGTGTCTGCAGAGCTCTGGGGATACAGGGTGGAATTAAAATGGGTAATGAATAGAGCCATTTCAGGGGATCACAGCTGCAGAAGTGTGAAGGGCAGTGGGCAAAAGGTGCTGGAGAGACACACAGGGAAGAGATGCAGGGTGGCACAGGAGCTGTCAGCAGGGCAGCAGCATTCCTCCTTTCCTAGCTCTGGCCAGGAAGGAAGGCACTTTGTTGCCTGCTAGTGCAGCTTTTATCCTGTGCCTGCTGCCACAGGCACCCTCCAGACCACTGGGGTCCACAAAAGGGCAAGCAACCTCTTCCTCCACCCCACCATACTCATGTTCCTTGAAATGAGAAATTTTCTATCAGAGGCCTTGATGGGCAGGCAGCACCACTATGTATTTCAGCAAGAAGAGAATCTTCTTGAAGGGGATCAGGAGAAAGAGAGGTCTGGGAGTATCCTCATTTCCCCAGCCTGTCACACTGGCAGTGATGCACACTTTGATTTGGGAAGAGGTTTGGTGGGATGGGTGCTGGAGGCTGTGGTTGTGGGAGATGCTCTGGGGGACCCTGCCAGGTCTGTAATGGGAGGCCAGTCTGGGCAGCAGTGCCAGCACCTGGGACCCAGGACACGCAGCTGCAATGAGGGAGGATGGACACCCAGTGGGATGACCCTCTCTGCTCTTCTCCAAGCTGATCCCCAGCTCCCAAAAGACTTGCCTGACCGATGACTGTGTATCCACCAGCCGACAAATCATGCACGCACCAGTCCTTCCCCGGCGGGCAGGGAGGTCCTGCAGAGATCCCCTCTGGCCATACCTGCTCCGGCTGAGCTCCTTCCCAGCTCCTTCATCCCTCAGCTCTGTGACTCACAATGGTGCTTAATTAGCAGGATGCCTGATGCAGACACCTGTCAACTCCTCGGAGACAACCAGCATTTCACGTTAGCTGCCCCGGGGCTGTTCGGCAGGAACAGCTCGCTCTCCGTATTGATATTCCTTCATCTCAGCCTATTTTCCAAGCCGTCAAGCTGCCATCTCTACCCTCCCAGGATGCTGGGGAAAGCAGCCTCATGTCCGTCAGCTCCTGGACTCTGATCCTACCTTTGCAGCCACTCAGGAGTGCTGGAACCACTTTGTGCTTCTCCCAGCAGCCCAGTGTCCCTGCACAGAGTTCATCAAGCACAGACTTTGAGTCAGGGCAATTTTGAAGACAGGAAAAAAGTCACCGCCTGACTCTCTAGGTCCACAAAGTCTCCAAGATGCAGCCCTCCATCACTGTGGATGTGGCATCACCACCCCAGCCATGGTGTGGGGACACCCATCCCATCAGGAACCACGGCAATAGCCAGTGGAAGAGACATGACTGCTTTGATTTATTGCAGCTGGCAGAAGGGCACAATGCCATCCCAGCAGGTTTAGGGCCAGAGGCATTTTGTGATGCAGCGCTGAGTCCTGCACCCAGCAGCGCTGGGTCCCTACTTGGGTGTGCTGAGGTTCATGGCCAGTCTTGCAGAGACAGTAAAAGGCAGGACAGATTGACCAAACAGTTCTAACGGAGGTATAAAGAGATTTCCTGTTAATTGCAAAAGGTGTTAACTCTGAAACCTAATGGTTGAGGACTAAATAAGAACCTGAGGTCAGTGGTCACCACCACAGCCAGCCTGTCACCAGATGGAACCAGGCAGAGCATCCCTTCTGGGGAAACTTTGTGTCCTTCAGAGCACTCCTCCACACCCCCTCTGCTGTAGGCCCCTGTCCTTCTGCTTATTCACAGCTGCCCGATACCCTCCCTCGCCAGGACCAGCTGAGGACCACTGTCATGGAGCAGACTCATCTCTTGCCTCGCTATTAGGATGACATGTGTCACTGTCCACTTCCCAAAGGCTTTCTGGTCCTCCACTTGTGCCAGAAGCAGAGATGCTGTGCTCATCATGTATAAGGGCAAGGGGGGACTGCAGTGGTCTTCCATAGGGAGAAGACATAAAATGGCACAATTAAGATTGGGTGAGGCATCAGCCAGACTAAACTCCAGGCCACAGTTGCCCCTACTTCTTGGTGCCAGGCTCCATCCCCAGGATGGGTGTTCTCCCCATGACTCAAGCCAGTGGAAAGATTAACACCAAATCCTTTGGCGGCTCAGAAATTCATCTCCATCACATGGAACGAGTGGGTGGCCACGAGACACCAAGGAGTCCCTTCCCTTTCTCCAGTACCCATGTAAAATTAAAATGGACAAGGAAGAAGCTGCTGTAAATAATGCATTCATGGTGCACTACACGGTTTCGGGAGCACATATTCATTGTCTAGTCTTATTTAAAGAAACCCAGCCCTGCCTGAGTCATTAAAAATGTATCCTGGTTTCAGCTTCATCCCATATACACTCACCACTGTGAAGCAGGTGGCTCGGTGGCTGTTTTCATGCCTTCCCTCTCTCAGCTGGTCCTGGGCAGCCCCACGCTGTTATGAGTGAGGCCTTCAGGTCATATGAAAAATTCACGCGCTTGGCATCAGGGGTTTTCCATCCCCGTGCTCCCTGCTCCTCCCCCACACCTGGGCCCAAAGACCCTCTCTCTGCCACTGCCTCCCAGACCCCAGCAGCATCCTCTGAGCTAATAAAGGACTCTAACGAGAACTGCTAAGTCCCAGTCTGGCCACAACATCAATCCCACTGCTTTTCCACCCCACTGCCTTCTCCTCACCTCCCTTTGGCCAGTCTTCATTTTCCACCACATGTTCCCCTTGCTTGCACCCTGCATCTCCTCTCACCCACAGCCCAACTTGCTGGTGGGGTTCACCAGCTCTTGGTTGGGTGCTAACAGTTTGTGGGAGCCAAGCCCACAGTGAGGCACTTTCCCGCACAGCATCCTCCTGCCTTGCTGGAGATGACACTGAGGAGTCAGCCCATTAACCATCCACAGGTTGCAGCGCCATGTTTGCTTTTCGTTTTCATTCCAGGGATGCAGTACCCAAAGTTGGCATCTTGCATAGCTCCAGGTAGGGACCAGAAGGAATTTAATTTACCCTTGGTTCTCTGGAAAAGGCGGCTGGGGGTGAGGAGGAGAGGCTAGACCCAAAGCTGGGAGTAAGAAGAAGGTGAAGTTTCCCAATGTCTGGCTGATAATCACCACGTGCCATTCAACAACCAGGTGGCCACAAGTCCAAACACCTCATTAATGGGTCAGCGCTTCAAATACCTCAGCCTTTGCTGGGCCACAACTAAAGCATCTGGACCCACTCTTACAAGGACAGAGGGGCACCCCAGAGTGCTCCCACCCAACCAAAGGCAAAGCCACAAACCATGCTCAGCCCATCTCTGCCTGTCAGAGGGAGCTCGTGGGTGACCACAAGCACATGTGTGACCACCAGAAAGCCTGGGGCAGAGGCATTATCCACAGCTTATAACATCCATCCCTGTTTGCTGCTCACTGCCTCCTCCTGTCTGGGAAGCACTGGAGGCAAACCCCAGGGTGGGATAAGCTGGCAGCATCACTCAGACACGTGGACACCCACCCGCATGCACACACAGCCTGTGCCTGCCCTGGCACCCTCCTGGATCCTTTGCATCCCTCCCTGTGGAGCAGCTCCTCCAGAGGCACTGCAGGAAAACCTGGGAGATAACATGCCTGCGACATTAGCAATTAAGGAACATTAATTATAATAATAATAATTATCACAAAATAGCATTTTTATGGCACAATATTATGCTGAAAGATTTACAACATACTGAATCATGAAGTTCGCAATTAAAGTTATTTTAAGTTTCTAATTTCGCTTTAATTCTATTCCAATAAAAGATAGGATAAATATACCTTAAGAAAATCTGCAGAAACCATTACTTAAGGCAATTTCCCTATATAGGGATGTTATATTGCAGCACAGAGATCCCTTGAGGAGCATCACAAACCTCGGTGAGGAAGAAATGTCTGACCCTGAGAAATACCAAGCTCCACAAGCCTTGCCCCAGGGCAGCAGGGCACTGCAGCTCGAAGGCACCAGTGCCCTCTTGGCTTGAGCTTCCCAGCCACAAGCTCTCCTGAAGTGGCTCTGTACATCATGGTGTTTCATCGAGACAGGAGGAACTGGAGAGCCTGGAACTCACCAGGCAGCCACAGGAAGAGCTGAGCTGGGTTTATTCCTCACACTGCCAGAGGAGTCCTGGCATCACCACTACGTGCGTAACGCTGGTGGGATGGAGCGAGGATGTTTCACTCCAGCTCTGACTTCAGTCTGTACACCTGTAACAGTCTGTAGGAGAGAGGGGGGCAAATAAAGGACCCAAATCCCAGTCTTCCATGGGAAAATTATTATTGACTATTGTGGTTTTACAGAATCGAAACCCGACCTGCAATTGTTTTGATGAAAGTTCATCACTACAGTAAGAAAAGGAAAGAAAAAAAGGAAGAGGGAAATTCTTTAGACATAGTCAAAGCTCTATGTCTTGGAAGAGATGTCACCATTGTGAAAGGATTTTTGAGTTCCATTTTGTGAATAAACCCCATAACATCAACAAAGCCAAAATCAGAATACAAAGCCTGATGCTTACCACAGCAGCTGATTCTGACTGCCCCATATCCTGCAGCACAGGAATTTTGTATCACCCCAGTACCCGAGATACATTTTGGAATCTCAAGTTCTCCAAACTCCACTTTGCTGGACCGTCACTGTAACGCTGCTGGGCTGGTGCTGGTTCAGCCATCCCAGCCTTGATGCCCCACTGCATTAGGAGACCTGGAGCCACCGTCCGCTGGGCCGAGCCCCCTTCGCCTGAGAGCTGCGCCCTACTCTCACTGCCAACACCAAATGGCACAAGAGGGGGAAGGGGAAAAGGATCAGCTGTTGGTCTTGGGAAGCCATTTACCTCCAACACCATACCCATGTACCAGGTAGCCCTGCCTGTGCCCCAGAAAAAGCCACCATGGGGTGCAAGCAGCTGAAGGTCCATCACACCTACCCCTCAAGAGCCAGAATGGACTAGCCAGCACATTGCCGTCCCATGGTGGCCACACCCATTTGATTGCCAGAGGATGTGCCACATCCTTTTGCCCACAGTGCCACCCCCACTTGCTGCCTTTAAGGAGCCCCCTCCACCCGTGATCTAACGCTGGGACAACTCATCACACCAATGGAGCAGCCACAGGGCAGGCTGGAGGACCCTCCACCCCCTTAGCTGTGCCCCTGCCCAAAGCAGTCAGCACAATTGACTGCCTCTGAGCTCAGCCTGAGCCCCACTCCCGCGGGAGCTCCCCTGGGACTTAACTTCTTCATAATTAATTTAAGTGCCTCCGTGCGTCGCGCTGCCCACCAGCGCTTCCCGAGCACAGATTACTCACCTCGCTGCGGACACAGGGAACATTACAAGCGAGTCCGGAAGACAAGAGGTCTTGGCTCCCTGACAGCCCATAACTGATGGCTGGTTTGGGAGGCAGCTGAAGCAATGCCAGTTCTCAGAAAAGCAGCAGGTCTGCCAGCGGGTGATCCCGGCACCCACGCTCCCAGATGGCTGGGAGGGAGACGGGAACTCCCCAAAAGCTGAGCAGGGATGGTGGGGTGTGCATTTGAGGGAAGGGTGAAGGCTTTAACAAGAAGAGGTGCCTATATTGCCAGCAAAGTCTTTAATTGATTCTGGGAGAGTGATTTCTAAATTATATCCTGATGTGTACACTGCAATCAATAAATGCATTAAAGAAAGGAGCCTGGGTTGAGCTGCTCCACACCATCCCCAGAGCCTGTTCCCAGCTCAGTGCCCTGCAGAGGAATCCCTGTGAGCAGTAGGGCTGGGAGCTGCAGCAGCTGGGGATGAGCCCCATGGAGCATCCCTCTCCAAGCAGGTTCCCCTCACCTGGGAAGGATGCAGGCATCCTGAAATACTGACTTCTTCAAGGATTGGTCCCACAGTTTGGCATCAGAGACAGCAATAAGCCTCCCTGTGCCACAGTGGAATGGTGCTTCCACTGCAGCCTTGAGCAGCTCCTCTTACCCTGCCGCTCCCCATCTCCTGGGTACTTCTAACAAACTGATTTGATCTGGAAAACCAAGAGTGAGGCAGAGTGGTCCTTTGCATAAGGATGTGCCAGAAATCCCAAAGAGCTTGGCTGCCTGCCTATTCTAGGATGACAGATTTAGGAAGGGGTTTACCATCTTTAGGAAAGGTTTAGTGATTTGGAGAATCTGCCTGGAAGTTCCTGCTCTCCTTGCACACTCCCCTGGCACATCCCTGCTGCCCAAAGAGAGAGCTAGGAGCTAGGAAAACAAAGGCTAATACAAACACTTCAGCCTATTTATTAAAAAAGTTTACAAAATGATGAGTGAAAGACAGCTAATGATGCATCATATGGTTCATGCCAAGGAAAACGCTCTAAATTGAAGTCCTCAAATATGAAAAGAATCAACATTTAATAAGACAGCTAATGTATGTTATTTAAATGTCACTTCATTATTAAAAGTGTATATTTTTTGAGGTTTAATAACCATGTAATTGAGGCATCTTTTCTATAGTTAAACCTTGGCAAATATGTTTTTCATAATTAGCCAGTATTTATTTAACATGTAATAACCATCCCATTAAATTTAATGACTTCAATTAATAGGTACAAAGGGGCCTTTTTTAATGTCAATACGTATTCCTAAAGACAGTTCCCGACGTGGGGCCACAAGGAAGCTCAGTTACCTGGGGGGTGACTGAGGAGGGCAGGTGTCTGAGCCAATCCACAGGGCTCTGCTGGTGCCCCATTGCAGGAATGGGGATCCCTGGAGTAGCCAGAGCTTGGGGGTCACAAAGAGGGTGATGCCAGCAGGTATCCCATGGGGACCCCAGCCCATCCTTGGGCTCTTCCTCACCCCTCCAGCCCTGCTGCCAGGTATGAGGAGTGAGGCCACAGGGCAAATTCTATTGGGGCAGTGAGACAGCAGAGGCTCAGCCCAATGTGGCCACAGCTGAGCCTTGTAGCCCACATTAGAGAACAGCCTAGGGTAAATTAACTCCTTTAACAAACTATCCAGTACGGAGTTATTAACTGGCTCCTAATAAACTCCAGCACAACACTGTGCCTGCTGCAATCCTACCAGGCTCTGGGCTATGGAACTCCACTTTACTAGCAAGAAAACCCCCATCCTGCAGGTGTGCACCACCTCCAGTGTCCCAGCACCTCCCTGGCCCCAGGCAGGGGCTTGGCTGTGACCTCCCAAGACACCTGCACACAGGGGAGCTCTCCATTCTGACTCAACCCTGGCAGGACCCCCACATGCCTCTTCCCCATCTTTCAGGCCCCTGCTTTCCCCATGAACCTCAACCCATATGCTGAGGGACTAGAATTTGTCTGATGGCAGAAGCACCTGAGGAACTGAGCAGCAAAGAGCACACATTTCCACATGTAGCAAACAGCGAAGCACATTCAGGAACACAGAGCCAACCACTCAGAAAGCAAATCACTGCTTGTGGGAAGCAGCACACTAGAAACACGTCACCTTTCTGCTCTGGCAAAGGTGCTGGAGCACAGAGTCATGGCAGCAAGTCCTAGGCAGGTAAGATGCTCCCCCGGGGACCCCAAAATGCCAATGGCCAAGGCCAGCAGCCAGCACGGCCCCCTGGCTTGCAGCAGTGGGAACCCTAATGCTCCACAGTGCCACATGGTCACCCACCCTTCCCTGAGACCTCCTCATGTAGGGGTGTGATGCTGGCTGCAGGCACCAGGTCAGGTCACATCCTCTGGAGATGTAAATTGCTGAAATGATGCTGGAAGTGCTCACCACAGCCAGGGGACCATGGGGAGGCTGTTGGAAGTTCTGTCCCACTTTTCCAATTGTTGTGAGGAAGAACAAGGTTTAAGAGACACTAAATCCCTAAAGACAAAGAATGATAGGTTGAGTTATACCTCTGTCTGGGCTGGCCTCTGTTCAGGATGACTTGGTTCACCCTAGAACAGAGATCCAACCGTAGCAGAGCCCACATTCCCAAAAATACCCAGCACATGAGACTTTTCTTGCAACCCCACCTTCTCCCTGCCCCTTTCAACCTTTTCCATTCAGACATGACAGAGGCTGCAGGGCAGCCACCATCTCACTGTCTCAGTGTCCCTGGCACCTCCTCCTTCAGCTAAAACCCTCTGAGACCACTTTGCAGGGAATGGCCAAAATGCACCAAGGCTTGAGCAGATTGGGGAAGCATATGTCTCCCTGCATTTCCCAGGGCACGGAGCGAGGTGCCAGCAGTGCTGCCAGCCTCTGCTGGGCAACACACCGGCTGCCTGCACTCGCCTGCCCCATGTGTGGTGAAGTAGTAAGATTTAACAATGATCAGTGAATCCCAATTAATTGTGGTATCGGTATTTAAGGGATCCTATTGTGACAAGGCTGCCATGAGCTGGCTGCAGCCATCTGCTCCCCTGGCCCGGGGACCCTGATGTCTGTGGGGATGGATTGGTGATTTCTAGCACTGGGACTGCGCAGGAGGACTCCCATCCTGCTGCCCTCCTACCTGCAGCTCAGCTAGGGTAGCCTGGCTAGGATGGGGAGCAGAGTCGGTGGGGTTATTTAGTACCTCAAAACAGGCACAGGTTCCCGGTGGCAATGCTGCCAACCTGCGAACAGCTGCCTGCACCGATGTGGCCATAAATTACCCACGGAGCCATCGGGGACCCGCACCGAAGGGCAGGCGGCAGCGCCGTGCAGCCCCGCACGGGAGCCCAGCACAGGCAATTAATCCTCGTTAGCAGCCTGACGGGGAGATGGGCTTGCTGGGCATGCGGCACGGGGCGGCTGCTCCTGCAGAGAGGCTCTCTCCTGCGTTTGTACCCCTCCTTCCCCAGTGCCCTCCACTCTGCGCCACTCCTCCTTTGCCTATCCCTCCCCTGCTCCCTCTCCTTCATCTCCTTTGTTATCCTTGTTTCCTTCTGCCTCTCTCCACCCTTTCTTCCCACCTGTCCTGCCAGCATTGCACTCCAAAGGTGCTCTGTGGTGCTGCTCCCATTCCCAAAGCAAGGGTGAGGCTGGTCCCTGCCTGCCCCGCTCAGCTCCCAGCAGGTGACTGAGAGCCCCAAGAATGAGCTGCTGGGACTTGGGCATTTCATGACCGACCTCCTGGCTTTACAGAGAATAAGATAGAACCCCAGATGTGCCAAACCACAAGGCCATCCCCAGAGCCCAAACCCATACTACTACACTCAAGCCCTCAGGGACACGAGGCTTGCTGGGCACAGGCAGAGCACAGCCCAGCCAGGACAGCCCAGCAATGCTGAGTAGGGACGTGTCATCCCCAGTGTGACATCCCTGAAGCGAGCAAATGCTGCTTCTCACACAGCAGATGGCAAATCCTACAGCAGGGAGGGGAAGAGGGGTGCCCATTAGCACCCCCAGCTATCGCCTTAACTCTGCATCTCCCTTTTCAGGGCTGGGAGCCAGCACCAGGCTCCCAGGCTCTCCCCTCCACCACCATCTTCTCCCTAGTTCTAGACATCCCCATAGACACCCTCCAGGACCAGGGACCAATCTCTGACTCCTGCCCCCAGCCCTCTGCACTCAGGTCCATCAGTCACTGCTCCAGGAGGAAACACAGAGCTGCAGCCAAAAAGGACCCTTATTTTAAAGAAAATAATAATTCTAGAATAAATAAATAAATAACAAGCCCAAGCACAAGTCTGCTTTTAAATTCAAATGTGCAATATGGCCCAGAGCCTCAGAGCCAGAAGGAAACTACAGATTTGGGCAAGGAAACAGGGAATATTTCACTTCAGCTCAGTCCAAGCCGTCATGATTTACCCAGCAGTGAGGGAGGTGGGAGAGCCACTCCCTGGGGGCTCTGCAGCTCCAGCAGTCACCGCCCTGCCCACCACTCCCAGGCTGCTGCCCCTGGACCTAAGTTTCTCCAGACTCTCATGTCCCATATCAGCTGCCCATCACATCCCACCAGCTCCACTTCAGGGCCACAGCTGTGCCAGGGTGAAGGGGCTCTCCCTGGGGCTCCTGTTGGATCCTCCAGCACCCATGGGCACGACAGTCCTGTCCTGCTGGGACCCAGGACCTTCTAGCCCCAGCAGGGCACCAAGCAGGATCCAAAACCCAGCCCTGCACAGGGGGTCTCTGGGGTGACCATCCAGCTCGGGCTGAGCACTTGCACGGGGCAGCAATGCCATGATCTCATCCCTCTACACCTACCTGAAAGGAGGGCATAGCCAGGTGGGGGTCAGTCTCTTCTCCCAAGCAACAAGTGACAGGACAAGAGGAAATGGCCTTAAGTTGCATCAAGGGAGGTTTAGATTGAATATTAGGGAAAATATCTTCACTGAAAGGGCTGTCAAGCATTGGAACAGGCTGCCCAGGGAAGTGACGGAGTTGTCATCCCTGGATCTGTTCAAAAACCACATAAATGTGCATAGCAACATAGTTCACTGGTGGGCTTGGCAGTGGGGAGTTAAACAGTTGTACTCGATGATCTTATAGGTCTTTTCCAGCCTTAATGATTCTATGACCGTGGCCCTGTCCTGCCGCTGTTGGGAGGGTCACAGCCCCACCCTGTCCCGGGGCAAGGGACATTCTCCTGAACACTTGGGCATCACCCAGCCAGTGGCGGGGGCTGCTTCCTGCCCCTCGGCACACTCGATTAATGCTCAGGATCGCGGAGCCATAACCAGGATTCTTGTCCGCAGTGAGTCACAAGTGCCACGAGTTCGGACCTGCCTCAGCCCAGGTCCCGCAGCCGGCACAGCCGGGCTGTTACCTGTCCCGCACGGGGGCTCGGCCGGGACCCTCACGGAGATGCCCCTCGGTCAGCGCAGATCCGCGCCCCAAGCATCCCCGGGAGATCCCGGCCGAGCCGAGCGGAGCCGAGCCGAGCGGAGCGGCGGCAGCGCGGACCGACAGTGCCACCTGCTGCTGCTGCCGCTGCCGGGAGGGACGGACGGACGGAGGGACGGAGGGAGGGATGGACGGACCGCGGCCCACGATGCGGGCCCGGCCCCATGGGCAGGCACTGGGCGCTCCGCACCCTCGGCAGCGCGGGACGATGGGGTCCGGCGCGGGATGCCCCGTGCGACGGAGGTGACAGGAGGTGACAGCGAGCCCGGAGTGGGGGCGAAAGTCAGCATAAATCCCTAGACCTGTTTTCCCACCGTCAGCAGGTATTTGAACCCCAGCACCACACTCCAGCATCCTGCACCTACACCAAGTGCGAGAACAAGGCAGGAAGGGGCACGAGGGGAGGCTGTGTGGGGAAGCTGCAGGACCCTGTGTCCAAAGCCCAGACACTTCACTGAAGATCCATTACCCAGACAGACATGAGCCACACACCTTCCCACAGCCACAACCCGAAAACAATTCTTTGTGTTCCACACAGGGAGGCTGAAGGCAGCTGCACCCACTCCTGTTGGGATCAGGAATGCTGGTGGAATTGGGGAGCGGAGCTCTCCTGAAAACAGCAGGTACCAAGTCAGCACAAGCCACCTTCCCCTAAAACCACGGGGACAACACGATAGGGCATCACCCCTATGCAAAAAAGCAAAGAGGAGGTGAAGAGTCAGCTCCTGAAGGGTGTGAAGGCACAAGGGAGGTGTCAGGCACAGCATGTTGCCATGTCACCCCTTTTCCATGCACAGATTACAGGGCATTGTGGCCCTGACGCAGCGATCCAGCTGCAAAATGCTGTGACATCCCCACACCCCCGTGGCACACACACATTGTCCACAAGCACGGAGAGCAAGGTGGGGACTGACCACAGGGTGCGGGGAAATCTGCTTCACAAATTACCATTAGTACCAAATGTCCCTTCTTATCAAGACTGGACGGGTATTCAATTTTCTCTTCAAGCGCCTGCCTTCTGAAATGGTAATAGAATTTCAAATCTAGGGGAAAAGGGAGGGGGAAAACTGAATATGCAAGGATTAACGATGAGAGAGAGAGACAAAGGAAGAAATTATACCAAAAAAATATAGTCAGAGCTTTTGCAGGAATTAATTAAATACAAATATAAAGAGAAAATTAAGTCTCATGCTTAGGAGGGGGGAGAAAAGCGATATTTTCTGAGTTTAATTAACCTTTTTTTGCCAAGAACAATGAAGAGGAAGGCGTAAGGGAGGGAAAGGAGAGCAAAGACTCCTAATTGTTTTGCCTTGCAGGAGATAATTATGGGAGCTGGCCAGGTCAAGGTCTGCCCACGCGGGTTTGGGGTGCATGGGTCCGGCTCACGCATGTGCTGGGATTGTGTGCACATAATAGCTCATTTATTGGCTCTAATTGGGAGGTAGAGTGGGAGGAGCAAAGGCAGAGCTGGGGAGAGCCATGGTTCCCCAGATACCAGGGGGCTCGAGGAGGGGATGTCCCCTCCTGGTAGGACCATGGGGAGGGGAAGAACACTGAGCATCAGTGGGAGTTGGCTGGCAGGTCTGTGAGATGACCTCCATGCCCACTCTCCCAAATATCTTGTTTGCAGGTTTAGTATCTGTGGTGTTTAAAGGCATCAGTCACAGGGCAACAGCTTAGGGATTGAATGGCATTTTGGAGCAGCTGGATGCAAAATTAATGTTTTCTGTCACCACTGGCCCCTCCTGGGGAACGTGGGGGAGCCAGTGGTAGCAGGATAAAAAGTGACATGACAAGGAAAGGAAAAGTGATGCTGATGCTAACAGGAGTGCCTGCCTGCCAGGTCTGTGCCCTGGTGCCTCTCTGATTTGCTGCCCAAGTGGGAGCTGCTTGGTCACAGCCCAGACTCCAAAAGAGGGGAAGGGACCTGGAAAAGCCAGACCTGGAGAGCAGGAGCTCTGGCAGCTTTTAGCAGCAGGTCAACATTGTGCCCAGCTGTAAGGAGCAGCATTGCCTTTGGGCTACAGGAAGTGTCAGACACCCAGGCTCACACCTACAAGCCCCACAATAACATTTATGGCAACTCACATGACACCAGTGACCGGGAGTGATGGAAATGGGTCAGTCAATGCCCCACGGGCCACTCGAGCAAGGAGCGATGAACAGCACCATCCTCCTCCTGTGGGTCCCAGTGCTGGGGTTGCTTGCTGGGAACTGCTCCTAAAGGCAAGCAAGGACCTTCAGGGCTGAGGTGATGCCTGTAAGATGCCTGGAGGTGCTGTCACAAACAGGGTGAGCGATGCCTTTCCCTACATCCTTTTGAGACCTTGGTGCCATGAGGTTTGGAGCAGGACCTGTCTTCTTCTAACACCAGCTAGGTGAAGCAGAGACTTCCCAAGGACTTGTCACACATAACTTCGTTGGGCCACCACCCATGGAGGTGTCCTCTACCCCTGCACCACCAAGCTCTCCCAGATCCATGCAAAGCCCCCTCCTCACCATGATCATACCACCTGGTATGTGCTCGGGTGGGCGATAGAGAAACCAGGTCTGCACTCCTGGATGAGGCTGGAGGAAGCTGAGCTGGCTTTCCAGGCAGGACCAGCTGCATTGAAGTCAGGTTTCCACTGGATCACAGAGGGTGAAATTCATCATTCCCAGGCAAGCAGCTCCTGAAAGGCAGAAGCTGAAGACATGGACCTCTGCACAGGTCTGACCCTGCCAGCACAGCATCACCCAGGAGGACGCACACGCAGGCTACGGATTATCTAGGAGGTGGGACAGGGTGATTAACAAGTTAAAATCAACACTAGCAAGCATTTATTTAACAAACATGACTCCTTATCTGTCCAGGAATAGATTGCAAAATTATTCAAGAGTCTTCAGCGTAAATTATTCTCAGTATAAAGATTGTTTAAATTGCAAGCTGGGAATATTACTGTGAAGTGTACAAGGTATGTGGTAAATTATGTAACCAATTTATGTAATTTATAAATTGAGTTACATAAATTAGCTACACCAGGTACAGCATGAATGTCAAATTGTATACTCAATTGTCACAATAATGGCTCAGCATCAGATTAGCTCGAGGATTAATCCAGACAGTACAAAGTCTGGATGTTACAAATAAATAAATATAAATATCAAACTGTATACTAACAGCTCAAACTAGAAAGTTATTAGCATTAATAAAGTGCAATCACTCAATTACTTGTCAGGGGAAGTAAAATGAGGCAGAACCAGCAGGATCAGTTTGCTTTTCAGTTTGCACAGATGTCCCCACAGTCAGCGCCCTGCAGAGTGCTTTAGGGAGGGTAGAAAGTATCTAAACCTTTTCCAAAAGTCCATGTCTCACTCCTGGGGTAAGGAATATCTCCCTTAACAGTAAGGGGCTATAAAATCACTTATGACTTTAAATTAAGCAGTTTAGACTACGGGCACCATTGCCCTACTTAATTCACTGTGCCCAGGGCCACAGAAAAGTCCATGGATTTATTGTACAGCTCTGAGACTCACCTGCCTTTTCAGGACTTGAAGGACCCTTAGAAAACCAGAACCAAGGCTATTAGTTTTCCCCAAGTTAACATTCAAAGGTACATTTTCAACCACTCCTTTTCCATGACCACTTCTCCTCCACTCCCATAAACTACTCGGTCCCCAGGTTAAACATAGAGGGGGCAACCCTGGGCCAGGCACAGCCTTCTTGGACATACAGACACCATGAGAGGGAAGGTGCTTCTCCCAGTCCGCAGATTTGATAAAACCTGGAAACTTGGAAAGGGCTTTTGGAAGAATATGTGGGAATATGGAGCAACAAGAGGAAATATTACTTAAATTTATAAATCACTTAATCTAAAACCTATGGCTGGATGAAAGTGATCTAATTACTCTGAAACAGATGGAGCAAGGAGAGCGAGGAGCTCTCCCCAGGGAGCCTCACTCACAGGATGGCCCTGTGGGTACAATGGGCAGGAGCAGGGCTGAGCCACATTTCATGCTTTTTGCTCCACTGTCCACATGCTTCCGAGTTTCAGAACTTTTCACCTTGTACTCCTCATTAAAATCCAATTTTCTTTCCAGTTGAGAATGGCAGAATTCTGCCCTCCTGGGAACAGCTGTAATTATGTTGTCATCTGCTTGCTTGAGAGTGCTGCAAGGTCTGTAGCAGTGTTAGAGCTCCCAGTCTCAGGGGTGATTGCAAAGCAACCTGGAGCACAATTCTCTTGAGTACAACTTATTAAAACTTCCCTGTAATGGGTGTGCTTGGTTTTTCCAGAGACCTGAGTTTGGACCTCCCAAGCAATCCCATGAGGAAGCAACGGTTGGCAGTGACCAAGTTCACAGTCAGAAGAATGATACAGATCACCTTAAAGTTATGACCTGCACATTTTTCTATGCAATTCCTAGCAGTGTTGAATGAAGTTTTTCACCCAGCAGAAGAACCACACTTCGAAACATCTGCCCATCAGTCACAAAGGAAAAGCAAATGTACCTCTTTGTCCTGATGCCACACTTGGACATTGTCACCTTGACACAAGATTCCTATAACCTATAGGAGATCTAACCACACTCATTGACTGAAAATAGCCTCAAAAATTATTTGAGTTTCATATCAGCAATGAGCAATACAGGACCACCTGCAGCCTCCAAAGAGGACATCTGCTTTGTTTTTTGGAGAGCTGAAGAGCCAGACCCTGCTGTCTGAGGGTACTTCCAAGAAGATAATCAGCTTAGACTCTGAAGCATGAATTCTCTTCTTTGTCTGTTTGGCCACAGACTAAATGGCAACCCTTCCCTTCAGACAGTGGAGTTCATTTTTCCTGGCACGGGGGAGGTCAGGCCAACCAGCGGCTGGGTGGAACCGACAGCTGGCACTGAGGTTTCACAGCTGGATTTCATTAGGATGTTAGGGAAAGCAGCCATGAAGTATATTAAATATATTACTGTGGATATTCCATTTTGTAAACCGCCCTCCAGTTTGGGAATGTATACTCCAGGGAAGGCACTACACAAAAACAACCAGAATGCAGTTTTAAAATAAATGGATGAATATTTTCTCTTTTTGTAACCTCTTTAACTTAAAGACCCCACAGCACTGCACAAGCACCTGATCTAAGTTTGGAACAAGCCTAGTACACAGATAATTCCACTGTTCTCAGCTTACATTCTGTTTGGACACCTCTGTGTGCATTCCCACTGCAGAGCCCTGAGATGCAGTGGTAGAGCCCTGCTTGAGAGCAGGCACAAACCTCATGGCAAAAGGTGCTTTTGGACACCTGCAATGCATGTGGATGCCAGGCTCAGTCTATGTGGTCACCACAGATGCATGTGATCTGCTTAATCCAGTAAATTCCAATCCAAGGAAGTTGGCAAGAACACTTCAGAAGGTAGGGAGTAGAAGGGAAAAGTCCCAACGCAAAACCTACTTATTTATCTTTGCAAAAGAAAAATAAGTAAGTAAGGATTAAAGAGACTATGTAGGCCGTTTCAGTGAGGAAGCCCATAAAGAACAATTTCTCTGCCTTTTGTAAGCTTTTATTTTGGCTGATATGATTTAAGCTAAATCCTGAACTGGCATTTCCCCTCCATCTCATTAAGAGCTGTGAAGCTTCGCTGCAGTCACCGGCCAGGCTTTTGCAGCAGTTGAAAGGCTACTGAAGGAAAAGTAAAGAATTAATTTTTAAAAAGCCATCCTCACACACGGCTTTATCAAATGGCAAAAATTCAAATCTCTCCCTTGGTTCAGCCGCTCAAAGGAGGAATGTAGGCAGCTCTGGCAGAGTTCCTGTTTACTTGTTTTATGATGGTTGTAACGAGAAACCCATTAAATTAATAGGCGTGCTTTATTTTTAATGTTATGTTTAGCTAATCCTGACTTACAGTGGTACTCCCCGTTCATAGAAAATAAAAATCAAACTCTATGATGATGGACTCCACCACCAAGAAAATGTATATAGAGGGATGTTCAAGAGGTCATGGGAGGGAAAAAAATAACACCCTTCTCACTCCTCCTGAGGGAGTGTCACTCATGTCCTCTGCTGATGTCCATTTGAGAGAATAAATCAGGCAGTTCAAGGACTAAATAACACAAAACTGATCCAAAGCCATAAGGGAAAAAAAAATGCCAGAGAGACCCATTCCAACTCCACTAGCACCTCAGCACAAGGCACTGAAACACGGAGAGTATCTCCTGTCCTGACCCCGTGAGAAATCAGCTCTTAGGATGGCTCAGCAGTCAGAGGCTGAAAGCTGGTGATATCCTCCTTGCCTGTAAGGTCTAAATTACCCATTCACACATTTCAGACTACATACTCAGGTTAATGATGCAACTAGGTCAGAATGAGATGTCCACCCAGAGACTCCAGCAGAGCTGCTCATGCACAGACACTCATACAGAGGGCATGGCTGGAGTGTCTGGATGACTTAAAACTCTTTCCTGATCTTAAACAGTGAAAATATATTTTTTAATTAATTCTTTAGAGAAGGCAGCAGGAAGTGTATAGCACTGACCTGCATGCACCAGTTTGCCAAAAATGTTAGCAGTAGATGGGTACAAAAACAACTTGCCCCACAGCTGTCACCCCAATATCAACTCCGTATTCAAAAAGGATTTTGAAACTAAAGCTTTAAGGGGTCCATAAAGAGGTGAGCAGATCCTAACTCTTCAAAAAGCCAAGTGAGCCTAAGGGCTTTGTTTGGACTCCTGCCAATTAGCAAAACTGCTCCAAAGATATAAGAGATTATTTCTAAACAAACTTTCTGAAAACAAAGGAGGAAGCAAAGCAGGAATCAAAATGAGAGTCAAGGTCCTTATTGCCCCTTCTCCTATACACCCTGGGATAGCAGGCCTTCCATGCAATAGCTCCCACAGAGAATAATACAGAGCAGCAGGAACCAGACACAAGTGTCACCAACATCTCATAGCACACTGCACAAATGAAATGGTTGGATAAAGCACAAGCTATTTCACTGAGGGCAAGCAGGGAGAGCGTCTAATTTAGGCCATTCACAAGGGGAAACTAGTTTCAGGAGCAGTTTGTTACATAGCCCTGAGGGAGCAGTTGATTTCAACTTGGAAACAAAAGTTTGTGTGCTGCTCTCCCTAGGAAGACAACAAAGAAAAGTTTCTGCCATGCACTGACCTCTATAAAAAGTCTGAAAGAGCACGTGTCACTAAATCCAAGATACACTTTTGACAGAGAGCCCTCCTGAGAGACCAGTGGCTGCTCCATTTGCTCCCTCTGGCTTTGCCCCAGGCTGCACAACTACCACTCTGCCAGCACAATTACACAGCAGAGTTGGAGATGGAGGGGCGGCATTACTGGCCTGAGCAGCCTCAGCACAAAGGTGATCCAGGCTAATCACTTCAGTCCACATCACCCTTCATTTTCCCAAGGCATCAGCCCAGGAGAACCAGGGAATTGAGGAGAATTCAACACATACCAGAGTGCTAGGGCTGACAAGGCAGGTGAATCAGTTCAGGAATATCCATCTTCTACAAGAACAAAAAAACGTGAATGGGAGCAGGTGTAGGATTACACACTGCAGGACTCTGAACGGCCCTTCAGGCTCCAAAAGAGTACTGGGTGCAACAGCCCACTGGGAGGGCATAAGACAAGGGAAGAAAAAGGTGGTCCTGAGACATGTACAAGACTGGCAACGAAGCATTTTAGGGAGCTAGGCATAAACAATTTATCGACAAGTTACAGACAAACACTTTTAACCAGTTTGAAAATAAAAAATAATAACAACTTGAAAAACAAATTGAAAAATTCTGCTTGGAAAAGGAGCACACAGCATGAGATCACAGGATTCAGCAAACTATAAAATAGGAAATGAGACTTACTCTTCTACCCCTACAGCTACACAAAACCCTCCTACACAGATTACAGACACACTTGGCAATTGCTTTTCTCCTCCCACCTCTCCTGTTATGGACAAGGCAGAGCAGGTAGAAGCCTGAATGCAGAGAGGATATTAGATAAAGCATCTTGCAAAGTCAAGTGTGAAATATTAACAGCAGGAGGCAACGGGTTGTGTTTTTATGCAAGATCACAAATTTGGTGCTTAGAGTGCCGGTGATGTTCCTGCACACTGGAATCTCAAAGTGCTGCTTGTTGAATGTTTCATTAAAAAAGCTATTGAGGCCTACTGGAAAATTTGTATCAGTTATTTCCTGTATCTTCTCTAACTTTGCTGGTTTTGTTCTTTTCCCTTCCTGCAACACTAAGAAATTATGCATGGATAAAAAGGTTGTTCTTTCCATTCATCTGGCAAGTTTTAAAACAATTCATATTCTTAAAGCAAGCACTCTGCAAGCTGTATTTTCACATGAAATTACCACAATTGTGCACATTGCATCCAAATCACCGGATGCATTTGTACACAAAATTACCCAATTTGCAGAGAGAACTGCAATAACCGGGCAGGCAAAATGGACACGCACTGCTCAGCTGAATGGAGCACTGCACCTGAACTGCACCTGGTCTTGGGCAGGTTTAGTTGGTGAAACAGATATTCCTGGACACAAAAGAGCTCCTTTTTATCCAGCACATGCAGCACAGACAGCAGCACTGCTGGCTGCCTCTACCCCACCTCAAACTTGCCTCTGGAGGAAACTGCCTCTAATTCCAGCTTCCACAATAGACTCGGACCTTGTTTATCCTGCTATCCTAGTTGCCCATTAATGCCGACTGCGACGGTAGCGGTGTGGTAAGGACATCTATTCAACACCCTACCCAAGCTCCAGGAATAGTCATCTCTGCCACTCTGGAGCATAACTGACACCTGCTGTCACAATCTTGCATGGAAAAAAAAAAATTGCTCCCAGCATCCAACAATCAGTCGAGGAGAAACATAAGGAGGGGGAGCCTAGGAAAAGGTACAGGGCTTCTCCCCTCTTTGCAAGGGTCTCAGTACTATAGGAACAGCAAAGATGAGGGGGAAGACAAAACACTCAAGAAGCTGTGTTACCTGCATATTTTTTTACTTGGATAGCAGCTGGGACTCTGCAAACTGAACTTCATCTTCAGCAGTTTCCTACTGACTTCTCCACTCATCGTATTTTTCCCCAGGCTCAGATATCTGTGCGGGTCATTAGGGCAACAGCAGCAACAAAACTTCTCCTGGGCACTAGGAAACACCAAAGGAAAGGGACTGCCTGAAAGGCAGATGGGATCACAGTCCCCATGGACATGATCACCAAGGTGTTTGTAGACATTCAGCACAGAGTAAACTAAAGCCAAACTCAACCTGGCAGGACAGAGGAATTTCTCATTTCAAGGCTGTGCAATGAACAACTGTCTGTCCTCAGAGGCTACCAGAGACAGAGTTAGGCAAGCCAGTATTGAAGTGCAATGACAGGCAAGAGGTATATTTTCAGCTAATAATCAAGCAGTCCCTCATCTGGAGGTACTGGACAACCTTAGAGTGCCATTTTGTCCTTGTTGGGCTGCAAACAACCGCAGTGCACCTGGCCAACATTAGCTGTAGCTGTTACATTTATGATTTTAAGGCTGATTTTTCCCCCCACTACCCTCTATCGAGCTCACTGTCTGAATGATCACATCTGTTTATGTTCCACAGACACCTGCATATCTTGAGATGACAGCAACTCCCTGAATGCTGTAATCAGTTATTTCTCAACAGAGGAATTGCCAATTTGGTAAATAAAGCTCATTATAAAAGAACATGAAAATGTATTACAGTTGCCTAACAGAGAAAATTGCCCAGTGCCGCCAAATAATCAGCCCTGGCATCATAGTCCCCCCCAGTTTAGGGTAGCTGAAATAATGACATGCAAATTACTCATGCCAAGGCAATGCTGGATAGGGGCAAGAGGAAAATGAGGAGGAGACAAAATAGGTATTTTTCTCTTCAGACCAACAATAATTTCAAACCTAGCCAGGGACAGACCTTGCTGCTCTAAATCTCTGCATGCAGAATCACAAGTTCTGTGGCTCTGTAGGCCCTGGTTATCCAAAGCAGATCCAAAAGCTGGCATGGCAGCAGCAGCAAAAGCCCACCCAGTCCTGCTAAAACAAATTTGAGGGCACTGAGTATCCTACTTTGGTTAGGAAAAACTTGCCCTTCCTTCCTTGGGGACGGCAAGTTTGACCTACACAATGATGAAAACCTGGAATTTTTGCAAGATCTGAGACTAACAGAGATGAGCCACGGGTAAGCAAACATCACTTCTGAGGAGGAAGAGGATTGTGGCATCAGCTTTCCACAAGGAAAAGTATTTTGTTGCCTTAATGAAGATGTAAAGCACTAAGTTGCTGTCTAAAGAAAAAAAGAGACAAAGCACAATATAACACAGAAAACAATTCTCAGTCCCCTTCATCCATTTTCATAAACACTGACATGACCTCCAAAAATCCATGTTCACATTCTTCAGAAACTGTCAGACACAGTCAGAAAGGACAGAGGCAGCTAATGTTGCCAGAGAAGAGGAATCAAGTTACCAAGCTAGACTTGCTCCCCTGGTTTGCTGACAGGCCTTTTGCAAACCTTGCCACACCTACCTCTGGGAGAATCAGATTCCAGATGTACCCAGCTTCCTCCATCCCTCACTCGGCAAGGAGAGGGCTCAACACAGAGCACAAGCCTGAAAGGGACAGTGGTTTATGGCAAACAAAGCAGGAACTGCAAACAAGAGCTGGTGAACAGAAAGATAACTTGGGCTCTGCATCCAGCAGGCAAAGGTTTTTTCAGCATGATTCCCCAACACCAGTTCCCTTCAGCCAGGACTTTGCACTCTTCCAAATACTTTCAGATAAGCCAAAGTCATTCAGCCCGGGACCAAAATGAACAAGTTTTGTGATTTATAAACTGTGACTTGAAATATTTCAATTCCTCACACTTGTTTGAAGTTTTTGTTGGCATGGGCAGTAGGCAGAAAACAGTAATTTACAAACTCGTGGGTCTAAAAGTATCTCACAGCACACAGTGACCATTAAACACTTTATTGTTTAGGAGGGAACCCTGGAAGGGAAGGAACACGCCTGCTGGTGTGACCAATGGGAGCATGCTAGGAACAGTCAATCCTAACAAGCTAGTCAGGGTTACTTCCAAATACTTTGGACCCTTTTCCCCAGAGCAAACAGATAGGTAACAGCTCTTGAAACTCAGATGTAGGTTGGTGAAACCAAAACTAGAACAGGGTGAACCAGGCTCATGGCAGGCAAGACTCCAAGCTACAAACTGTACTGGAAGCCCCTGGGGTCAACACGATTCTTTACATTGCAAAACAATAAAAAGAAATTATAGCATCCCCCTCTCCTGGGACTCTTCTCCCAACTCCAGGAATGTCCAGTGAGACTCATACATGCAGGCAATTAGAAGAGGAATCATGTCACTGTCTTGGATCATGAAGGGCAGAAGGCACCGGTTTTGGTCAGTGTCTGTCCAGAAGGATGCTGGGGCTTCCAAGGGCATCTGTGGTCCCTGTCCTCTGCTCTTTGGCGGTTGATGTTTATCCAGAATTAACTAACAGTTCCTGGAGAAAAAAGGAGACAAAAAAAAGAGGCAGCAAGCTAGTTATGCAGCTGTTGACATTGGAATGTTCCCCTCAGAAATGAAAGAATAGCGTTGGCAGGGTGAAAATCCCACAGAAAAATCATCAGGTTTCACCTGCTGTAAAATGCAAGACACTCAAGGGGAGAGGACTGTAGAAGCAAGAAAGCAGCTCATGATATCAAAGGTGAGACTGATTCTATAAACAAGAATATATGGTCAGTTGCAATGATTAGGATTGTAAAACCAGTGGCCAACAGCAGGAGAGAACAGCCACAGTTCCAGGTAAGCCTTGGAGCAGCTAGGTTGCAGGAGTAAGTGTAGCTCCACACTCAGTCCTGCCCAGCAGGACACAGGAGCACTTTGATTAGCTGCCATCAAACATGCACACAGCACTCACTCATTCTGGAATGGGATCAACGTAAGAGTGAGGACTAGAGAGGAGAGAAGAAGAAAGATGGGGACTCAGAGACTGACCTAACTCATGACATGTCTGACAGTCTTTATCCTATTAAGACCCAAGACCTCCCAAAATTCAAAGCAAAATCATGTCTGCTTTTTCCCCACAGAAACCTCCTAAGTGATACCTCTTCAGATCCTGCATATGAGGTATCTGCATATAAGCTGTGAACTTCTGAGGGGTAGAAAAAAGAGGAGGCTTTCAATATTTTTAGGATGGAGATTGCAAAGCCTGCTGTGGGCTCTTCCTGTTTTTATCTTATCACTTGCATAAAGTCAAAGAAGTAAAAGCAACAATGCCATCAGCAGTGGATGAGAACACACCCGACACCAGCTACACCACCTCCAAGGATCTGAGATATCCTCAGCTGGATCCTACTTCAAAACCTGGGTAATCAGCTCTCCCACACCAGCAATGGCATCTCTCTGTCAGCGAACTCCCACTACACAGAAACACAGAGGGGGAGCCCAGCAACATGCTGCTTTTTTCTCATGCTCTGGACATGTGCAGGTCTACTTGCAGAGCAGACAGTACTGATCCATGCTTACAGGACCCAGGTAATGCAACTAGAGAAAGGCAACTGATCGGTTCACTGCATATGGTCTCACCACCCATTTTCACTAGGGCTGTATTTGAGCTCAGTTCTACTCTCCAGATATTTGCCTTTCTGAGGAGAAAAGCTGTGCTTTCTTCAATACAAATCAGAATGGAGAACATCATAAAATAATGGTGCTGGCACACTTGGCACTGTCTGTCAGAGGGTGAGCATGTCCTTTGGGCTACTTCTGCATAGTAGGCTGGTACTGACTGATACATGGCCAATGTAGACTGAATATGCTGGCCTTGCATCTCCAAAGACAGCTTCATCTCTGACAACAGTGAACTGGAAAAGCTTCAAAGGACTCAAGAATAAAGACAAAACTGTGTGCCACATTATTTAGACAAAGGTTATTCAGAAATCTGACAAATGAACCATCAATATTACTCCACTGACTCTAATTTCCCAGGTAATTTTTCTCATCATCAGTGGCTTAAAAGTCATGCACAGAGCAATACATTTTAAAAACTCCAGTAGCACTCACAGAAATTGTAACGAGTGAAGCAGTAACAACTCCCCGATCAATTTTGCAATAAAGTAATTTGTTATATTCACACCGTAACACTTCAGTGAAGTATCCAGGAATGCTACATTTTGTGAAAAAAAAAAAAAAAAAAAAAAAAAACCACAAAAAACAAAACACTCCTGTGGCCACTCTGTGGTTACCCCTTGTGGAAGACAGCAAAACATTTTTTTAAAAGTAATTTTAAAGAATATCATAGTTAGGCAATTTCGTGTTCCAAATCATAACTACATATTTCAACCTGGTCTAGTGGAAGGTGTCCCTGTCTGTGGCAGGGGGGTTGGAACTAGACGATCTTTAGTGTCCCTTCCAATCCAAGCCATTTTATGACCCTTTGATATTTTGAATTTCAGAAGAAAATGCAAACAGCCAGCTTTTAACCTCAATCAATTCCTTCCAGCCTAACCTACCCACATACCAGGGATGCACTGAGCTGGAGGCTCACAAACATTCCTTGTGCAAAAACATCAGGTTCCATCTTGCTCTGGATGACTAAACTTCCTCAAAATCTTTTGCACAGTGAGCACTGGACCCAGAACTGATGGGCTGCCAGTCAGGCCAGACACCAATTTCCTGTGGTGCAGCTCTCGCCAAGGGAAGCTTCCGTGAACAGAGGATGCAGGTAATGACACCGTCAATCAGCCCACACTGCTCCCAGCAGAGGCCTAAGACAATTACATCTAAGAGCAGCCTGTGCTGGATGGAGCAACTAATTAATGTCCTCTCCCTCATCAGGGACACGAACTGCTTGTGATGGTTATAGAGTTGGCATTTTTTGGGAATTGAAGCACTCCCAGTACACAACAGCCTGCGCAGAGGGACAACTTCCTCAGCCATTTCAGACACTCCTGCTCAGATGCCAATTCAGATCTGGCATCACCTGCCACACCAGTGCAGGCCTCTACCATCCCGAACCCTCTGACATGGCTAAGGTTGAACTTACCATGAAAGCGAGACCAGAGCTGGTTGCTGTGAATCTGTTCTCCTCTGGATCCCCTGCAGCACGTGCCATGCAGTACAGACCCCATTAACAGTGAACAGTTCTGGAGGTCTCCTGACAGCTCCTGCACTGTCACACACCCACTGCACGCTGCACAGTGGAAGCTCTGCAGGCCCTGTGGTCTGTTAGCCCATCATGTCTACGCTAGTCAGAATACACACAGAATTGTTCCTGGGCCATCAATTTATAAACCTATGGCTAACTACTTTACAGCACACAGTTCTGTGCCTCACACGCTGTGCAGCAGCATGGAAAGACACTGTATCTCTAACACTAAACAATCTCTTTGCTAAGTTAACTATTTACCCTCACATTTTAATTCCAGCTAGCATTGCAACCATGCCAATATAGATTTGGCACTTCTTCATTTTCTTCCAACGTGGAACCCTCCCTGCAAGATGCTACCAGGTTAGTACAACACTTACCTTGAGCAGAAGGAGCCAGGAAGGGGAAGGAGAAACCTTACCTCTCCTCCATGCCCATATCATTGCATATGCACCAGTCAAGTTGTATATGCAACATATTCAGGCAGTTTGCAATCACAAGCTCTTCTCACATGGCAAGATACTGCCAACAAATGGAGTTGAGGCTCAGCCTAAAAAAGTTTGGTGACTCCTCACAAAATAACTGCCCCACAGCTGGCATTAGTTGGTCTCTGCTGCAGTCTTAGCAGAACAAGTCAGGAGATATCAGCCTTGGAGACTGCACTGCACACTCACTCTAACAAGAGGGGACAGTGCCCTTCTTGCATGAGGAGGGTAGGTTATTTTTAATGTCACTACCAATGCAACGCAGACACCAGGTTCCAGTCTTGATGGGCTCCAGACCAGCACCTCTACATGTGAATGCTGTGTCCATATCAAGGCAAATTCCTCGGTAGCAGAAATAGGAATGGGAATCTGTTCAGTCCTGACAGCAAGTCCAGCTGGAGGGCATGCAATACTTGTTTTCCTCCATGCCTCTCCCGGCAAACGGGACCTTGAGCCACTAACTCATGCTCTTCCACCACTGTGAGACTCTGCTTGGGAACTAACTGTGGCCAAAATCGCTGGCTGCTCAGCTGACAGAGCCTGCCACTTCACAGTCCCTGTGGGGAAGCCAGTAGCTTTCCAGTTCTGGTTCCAGTTGAGTGAGGAGAAAGGGCTGAGCTCTGCAAATAGATTTGCTCCACAAATCTCACCCCTGCCGAGAAGGGAGTCCAGTCAATGCCCAACACGGTCCTTGTCCTCTAACAAAGAGAAGTTTCAGCAAGATTTTCTAAGGCACAGCTCTCTCGTCTTTCTCCTGTTCCTTTTTTCCCGGTCTGCATCCCAGTGCAGAAGCTCAGGGCTGCCTGGAGAGTCCACAGCATCCTTTCTGCCTCCCCCCAGTCACTGGTCAGCTCTGTGCCTCAGCTCTTGGTCTCGCCGGAGGCTCACAGCCAGTGGAGAAACCTCCCTCTTGAAAGGCCAGACCCCGAAGAACTTTCTCCCTCCCAGTGTTTGCCAGAGATGCTGTTTGCCAAGCCTCAGCTGTGTTAAGACATATTTATTTAACCAGCCTTTAGTCTCACAGGGCAAATCCTGCGAGTTTCCTCCAGTATGTGCCTTACCTTTGTTCTAACATCCCTTTAAGCAGTTGCACCACGGCGCTCACGCATATGGGCACTGTATACCTATGAAGAAATCAGAAAGCAGATCCCCATGATAAATGACTCGGTGCATCTGAAGTGTCAGTGACAAAGTAGAAATTAATCTCCATAGTTCCTAGTTCTCTGCTGTGTGCAGGCAGCTCTCAACACCAGAATACCTGTTGGCGCACAGCAGATCTCAGCAATGTGACTGCACAACTTTTTCATCTCAGTTAGTGTGGAAAGAGGCACTAATGAAACACAAAAATCCTGACCTGTCCTAAGATGGGTGTTCAAGGCCTTTGCACTGGATGAGGCATTTGTTGTGGGGCTATTAGCTCCCCAAACCGCTGCAAGGGACATTTGAGTCACTTTGGTTTGATGTATGCTGTAGGTATTTTTTGGTTATGTGCAATTTGTTCTGTTACACTCAGGGTATTGGCTATTTTGTGGAGCAGCTGAGCTGACTAATGGATCACAGCACTTCTGTGCCATATAGTTATTGCACAGAAAAGCCTCTCTGTCTCTCTCATCCTTCAGGAGTCCAACGGTTACTGTCCTTGGGTCTGGAATAAGGAGGGGCAGGAGCATGCCTGGCAGCAACAAAAAGCATGAATTCAAAAAGCTATGAAGAGAGTTTTGTTTTCCCTCTTCCCTGTGCTGGTGTTAATAGATTTGCAAAGCAGAGAAGTTCACCCAATGACTTCTTGGCTACTTCCCCAGATGGTGTCTTCAAAGCTGCCTTGACAACAGAAAAGACGCCTTTCAAAAAAACTCACCAGACGCATTGTCAGAACACCCCGGAAAGTGCTTTCACGTGGAAGTCCTCTGGTCTACATACCCCAACAACAGAGTGCAAGGAACAGAAACAGTCTTTCTGGTTTCCTCCTCCCTTTTCTTCCACTCACAAGAGCCGACACTGTTTGCTTTGCTCTGCCTTGACACCTCCCCATAGCTCTGCATCACCCGAATACGAAGTTATTTACCAGCACAACTAATCTCCAGCTGTTCTGAGACTCACCTGTTTGTTCATGCATTATAACATTGATTTCCTCCAGACAATTGTTCTGATCATTGTTCTAACTCGCAGAGAGCTCCTGTCATTAGCCTTGCTTAACAGGAAATATTTTGCCACTGACTGAGCAGCTCTGCAGTTACAAGACTGCACAAAAAATCATCCCGGCTGGGGGGCTGCGTCTCCCTGCTGAGTCGGTAGCCCCAGACGTCACAGTGGGCTCAGTGCTTTTGATTTTGGACATGCACTAAAAAATACCAGGGCCAGGAGGAACAAACACGGCTCTACAAAGGGCCACTGCTGAAAGGATGGCTGTTAATTAATCCACATACAAAGTGAGGGCGGCCGTTTTTGTTCAATCAATGTTAATTGCATTTAATCTCATGCTTGCCATTAAGAAAAGCCACCAGGCCAGGCTGATGTTGCTACTGCTTGACATGTAGATTCCACCCACGTTTGGGAGGCAAGGCAGGAGGAGGAAAGTAATGGAAAGAAAGGAAATAACCCTTCCTCATCCCTTCTGCATCACTGCACAATTTCATCGGGTCTGTTCCATTATTTAAACAATTTTTGTTTTCCAATACATTACAGAGGAGCTCAAAGGATGAAAATCAGACATGGAGCATTTCACTACTAGTTATTCTTGCTCTCCTGGGTACCAGCTTGCAGCTTTGCTAAGCTGCACAGCCTGGGCTATTGTGCTTCTGTATATATAACTGAAATACAGAAAATCACTTATGTGAAGTGGTGTTTGCTTTTTGGTCCTGGGCTCATCCCAACAGACCTGCCAGTGCCCCTCAATATGACCTACAACTGCTGACTGCCACCTTCCATCAGCTCTGACGAAGCCTTTCTCCTCACCTCACTACTGAGCACAACCCCAGCACACGTCAAAGCATGCTGGTCTGTCTTTCTCTGACATCTTATAACACAAAGTAGCATTTGCTATTAAACAACCTCTGACCAAATCTGCCTTGTAAGACAGTATGTTTTTGAAGCCTGAACTTCCCAGGACCACTAGTACATCCACCGGTGATCTGGGGACTGTGCCACTATCTGCCCAGCCACCTGCTTGGGAAATGGGAACAATTCTCTTGCTTCTGTAGGAATCAAGCCTGGGGGCAGAGGGGCAGCTCTTGTAGCACTGGAAGCCCAAGGTGGCAGACTTCACAACTTCTGGCTTATTGCTTCTGCAAGTGCATTGCGTTTTTCCAAATCAGTATCAAGAACAATAATAATCAAGACCGGGCTCTGTCGGTGCCTTTCCCCTGTGGCAACACACAACACTTGCCCAAAGCCAGTGCTGCAGTTTATCAGAGATTTTCCTTATCCCTCGATAAGCCTTAGTCCCATTGCCTCTCACCGCATAAAATGGACATATCACAAGTGCCATGAAGGACTGGCTGAGTTTTAAGTGCTCTGAAATGGCTCCACTAGACTTGGTCAGGATTGCTTTAAAATCATTTCCCATTAGGACTGTGACCCTCTCTCTTTACAGCCACCATAATGACTCTACCTCAGGGGAAGATAATTACATCCCACTATCTATACACATCAGGAAGTGTATGCTACAAACACTACCATGCCTTTCTGGAACAAGAGAGAGAAGGCAATGCAGGAGGAGGAAGGGGTAACACTGAATGCCCCTCCATCCTGCAACTGGAGTCACCCTGAGTGTTTTGCAAGCTCGTGAATTAGCCCCTGGGAGGGATAAAGGGATCCAGAAGGCACAGAGTGTTTCTAAAGCAGAACAATGACAACTTGTACAAATCCAGCTCTGGTCTTGTGAGGATTAAAATGAACTTCACCCAACTGTGAATATCCGTTTCCAGAGCCAAAAGGAATGGAAAACCACTTACTGATGCAACAGCATTTCATTATTTCCAACCCTAAGCCCAACGCTTCCAAAAATTAAGGACAGGCAACAGTAGTATTATTGCTGGGGGACGGTGGCTGCAGGAGTTTAACTGCTACACTGCCAAGCCATGCTCTGGGCACAACACAATGAAATGCCAGACACAAATACATGCAACTTCTCCATACTGTCATTCCTGCTCTTGCTACCAGCCTCCAGGATAATCAGTGGGAAAATAAAAGGAAAAAAATAACCCCAGAAGCCAAGAGACTTTGGATTAAGTTGTATAAATGACCTGTTACCTCCTTACACGAGGAAGAAAGAAACGCAATAAATACCTGCAAAGCCATTTCAGTATCTTGGATTAAATGGATTACAGAAATGGAAAGTACATGATGCAAGATGTTATAAAACAAGATGCCAGGGAAGTGCAAGAATTTGAATCAGGTTGGCAAATGATCCCTGCAGACTATTGAGGAAAATTAATAGAGAGAAGGGGTAGAGAAAGGACATAGTAAGAAGACTGACTGATGAACACTGTTGTTAGGACATATAAATTCAAGATGTCAGACTTTCTCTTAAATCTACTTCAGTCCTGGAATAAAAATAGCAAATCCTATAGTGCTAAAAAGCACTGGAAGTAGAAAATGCCAAGCCTCATTTCAGGATAGGTTTCCCCTGTGCATCCCTCAAGATTGAAGTTTGTGACTTTAATTATTCCTGGAACATTGTGTATATAGGGATTCAATGCAGGGATTACTAGCGGGATCCTTGTTATAAGCGCCACTTCTCAAACAAATTACACTTCACTGGATGTCAGTAACATACACAAGAAAACAAATTAGATAGAGGCAGCAGGATGGCAAGATACAGGCCCGGTGCAAGGGAATTTCACAAGGTCACCCAGAAAAATAAAGGTGCTTAGAGTATAAACTCCTAGAACATTTCTAATTCCACAGCACATTAAAGCTTCGCGTGACCCAGACACAAAACACCTCCAATACACCAGTGACTCCACACAACCTGAGACCAAGCCTAGTTGAGACATGGTTTGTTGTGAAGAAATGCCATCAAGGTGGGGGTGGAGGAAACAAGAGACAGGAGATAGAAGGAGCAACTCCAGTTGTCCTCCCAACTCCAAGGGATCATCGCATCCATTGACTGTTCACAGCCACACATAGACAGATGGCAGAAGCCAGGGAGAGGATGTAATTTTGTTTGGAAGCAAATACAGCAGCTCCTTGGCTGCAGGGCTTCTTCACAAGCTGATTCCAGCTTTACATACTGCATTTTGCCTTTCCAGATCTCATCCTGGAATGTATTACTAACCTGCACCAGTCTTAAAGAGCATGTCTTTAACTCCAGAAATTTTCATGAAGGTAGAAACAAAGGAAAGTCCAGTCCTTGGGTAAAGTACAAAGAACTGCTGAAAATCTTCACAACACCTCAGCTATGGCACTGAGATGGGACCTCAGCAGTGGTTGTTAAACTCTCATCCTGTAGATTTTACCAGCTGCTTGCCGGTGTTACTAAACCCTTAGTTTTCCCATGCTACAGGAAGGTCACCACTGCCTGGAGGGCACGAGACAATTCTAGGCTCCCTTGTCAGTCACTTCCCAAATTCTCCCAGCAGCTGTAGATAAACCCTCATCTCAGTTTCCCTTTCTGTACCTAAGAGTAATACTACTTACCAAACACAGAGGTATGATAATTATTCATCAGGAGAAGATGCTAAAGAAATGCAAAAATTCATTCTCATCCATTCCTCTGTACAATTTGCATTTAGGCTTCAGTGGAAATGTATTGCTTTATCTTGTCCCTTTCTGTCTTGCTTTAGCAGGCTCCTGCTCTGGATAAAGAGAATTCTTCAGGTCAGCATATCATGTCCATATTTAAGGTATGGCTCACCCTTGTTTAGTCCAGCTTTATACATCAAGCACAGAGGCAGGCAGAGACTTCTCCAGATATCCTTTTTCTATTCCTAATTCTATTTTTGCTCAGTGATTCAGTGAAATTTTACTCAGTGAAATTCCACGTAGAAGTATTATGAGCTTGACTGGCTTTATTTGTTTAACACTTCACATTTTCATTAAGCTGTTGCTACTCGGCAGCCAGTAATTTTATTTGTGTGATAGCTGTATTCATCTCGCCCGCATGGGTGTAGATGCCGCTCTCCTTTTCTTCTGGCTGAAGAGGCAAAAATCAGCAATGATAGAGCCAAGAGAAAACTGGGAATTCTCAGGTCTGTTTGCAGATAGATGTGGGATATACCTTCTACCTGTTTTCATGAAACACCTCCCAGAGACTACAGGCACCTACAGGTAAAACTAAAAAGAGAAAGAAAAAATTGTTTTGGGAGACTATCTCCACTGCCCAGGTAACAAACCAGAAACTGAAATCTATTTCAGCAGAGTCAGCCCGTTTGACTCAGCACTGAACTCTTCTGCACCACAAGTTTATTGCTGACTGAGCATTTACAGTATTTGAGTATCAGATTTTAAAGAATTAATTATATGTCTAACTTTTCCAATCTTTGACTATCTTGAAATATCTGGTCCCAGGAGCTGCAAGATCCGATTAGATCACGAGGAAAAGAAGTCTGGTTGGCTGGCCCCCACCAAGCCCCAATTAGACAATCCTGTATCAAGTTCAGGCAACCAGACAGAGAACTAACAGCCCTTTTGAAATGTTAATGACTTGAACCGAGACAGTCAAATGGCTCAGCCACACCTCTTGGATAGAGGTTTCTGAAGTCACCCAAGAAATCCCAAACATTTCACTGTGCCACTCCCCTTTTACAAGATCAAGGAGAATGGGAAGCACTGGGTAGGGAATCTGCAGTCTGGGTTGGAGAATGCTGGGTGCCCGCTGGGCACGACACACGGACCGGAACGGAGAGGCTGCGGACAGATTGGGAGGCCACGGAGACATTCAGTTATGTGATTAGATGGGGCTGCCCAACCACGGGCACACCCAGCAGCACCTCTGTGAAGCTGCAAGCTCAGGCATCATCGAAGTCAGCCCCTCAGCAAGAGGGATCTGTTCTGAGCAGCTGCCCATCAGTGCCCAACACAACCAATGCAATTAAGGGAACAGCAGATAAGATGCCCTACAACCTGAAATGTGGATCTGAGCAAACAAAGGGAGAATGGTGAGCACTAGGAGACGCATCTTGATTTCTCAGTGTCTCCTCCTTCATAAATTCCAAATCCTTCTTTCAAGATTAAAAACCTTTACCAAGTGAAAACCAAGCTCAGCATTTCCCTAGCTCGGTCCTGTCCCTTTCCATCCTCAGAGGACGCACTGGTAGAATACCAGATGCTGGAATAAGACACAAAAGCCTTCTAAATAATTATCTGCTATCGCCTCCTCCGCAAATTTGTAGTTCTGCATCTGTGTCAGGACAGAGACCTGCTTCCATCTGTCTAAAACACATTCTTTACAGAGGACCTAAAGGTGGAATGTTTAATAGGAGCATTTGAAAACATATTAAGAGACCGGAAAAGAAAACGACAGTTTTTAAGTGTGCTGTTCACTTTTCTTGTGGATGCTGCTCAAGTAGAGGGGGAGCTTTTATATTTTTTTATAATATGACAAATGATGCTGGTCCCATCTCGTAATTTCCCTCACTGTGCAGCATGTCTGTTCATGATAGATACCAGTGCAGCTGCTTAGGTGTCCGTTTATCTGCTTGAAAAGTATTGTCTATTTGGAACCAACTCATCCTAAAACAGCAGCCCCAGAGGGTGAGAGAGAAAAAAAGGGAGGGGGGAAGAGATGAGGGAGCTCTGGACTGGGAACACATTCATGCTTCTCCTACAAAGGTTCTAGTAAAAAGCAAGCATCATATTTAGTTTCAGCTACATCCTCTCTTCCTCCCTCCTCGACCATTCTTTTCTACTGTCACTCAACAGCTCTTTACACTCCCTTCCCACAAAGACCTTACCACTAACACACATTTCATTTCACATTTGCAACCTGTGGAAACAAAGCAAGCCCACAGCTGCCTTCTGCAAATCTGTGCCAGCACAGAGGAGCCTTCAGGTCCCAACCTGAATAATGTGCAGTTTAAGACAGGTAACATTTAAAATAAAAACAAAACACATAAAGGAAGGAAAAAGAGAGAGAGAAGGGAAGGGAGAAAGAGAAGGACAAAAAAAAAAAAAATCAAAGGGTATTTATATTTTGTGTTTAAAGAGACTTTAAGCAGGAACTTGCCAATTTTCTGTAACCAGGATTAGAACAGAACAAACTTAAATACTTCGTCCTTCTGCAAAGCCCTCTGAGCTGAATTTCACTCTACAAAATGGCCAATATAGAAGGAAGCTCATAAATCCCTCTGACGTAAGTAACTTCACATTACTCTTGGGGAAACAGAGGCAGGGACAGATTCATTAATCCAAGTAAATGAATCTGTGAAGCAGTCTAGATTTCTGAATCCCCATAATGTCCCACTCAAGAAACAGCACCCAGGGCCCAGCAATTTCCATGCCATGCTGCCTGGCAGAAGCAAAGCAAGAGACCTGAGCAGATGAGAATGTTTTCAGAAAGGAAAAGTACCTGCCCGAGCCATGTAGCAAAAAACATGTCTTACTACTTTAAAATATTTCCCACCATTTCATTCATTGCATCTTTAATGTAAAAGACCAAGGTCACATCTGTAAGATGCTGCCTCAGAAACCTGCTGAGTAGCAGAGAGCTGCACAACCTGTCTGAACAGGTGGGTACATATTCCTGTGGCTCAGCACTGCCAGGGTTAGCCTGATGGTAATACTCAAGGCTAGCAAGGTTAGGGCTGGTTTGATATGTCATCATTATTCTGCAGCCTGGGCATATCCTGAGAGGATCTTGCTACAAGCTGGTACTCTGCCTCCAGCTTATCAAATACAACTTCCATCTGTGTGCAGGGAAAACTTGGGTCTTATAAAGCTGTTTAGGTAGTTAGATGTACAAAAGAACTTTATAAGACATTTATGTTAAAGAATCGTTAGAACCAGCACTGAATTGAAGACTTGATTTTTAAGACAAGGAACTGTTCATTAAAAAATCTCTTTTTTTTGTGGGGTGGGGTTTTCTTTGTTTTGAAAATAATAAAATTCCACATGTAAGATGGTGTCAGTAGAGCTTAAATTGTGTAAGGTAGTTGTCATTACTGTGACTTAAAATTGAGACTTGCATTCAGGAAGCTCAATACTTATTGTCTCCCAAAATTTAATTTCACAGAAAGACTGGTTGCTTCCAGAAGGCAAAAGGCTAATCCCACCCTCTCTTTTCCACAGTGAGTTCCCAGCTACCTTCTCGAGTGTAAATGGTCCCAAGTCAATCTGCTGACAGTTACCAAAGCACCAACCCAGATGATGCTGACCAAAGGCCTCCAAGCTCAGAATTATGCAAACCAAGCCTGCCCCCACTGATGCCAGCCTGGGAAGAAAACAGGTGTGCAAGCACACATACATACCTCCCAGCTCACCCAGCATGGGGAGGGGCAGGCTGGTCACTTGATTTGCAGGCAGCTTTTCCATTTGTGCCTCTTTACTTACTGCAGCGTTTGAGCAGCCAACCTGCTCCCCTTTCATCTGCTCTGTGGTGGCCATTTCTCCAGAGCTGCCCATCATTTCCTTATCAGGCAGTAAAAATGTAGGATCACTAGAGACACAGCTCAGATTGCTGAGATTTCACTCTCTCAGCGGGTTGTAAATGCCCCTATAATGTTGGCTTTTTAAATCTTGTGTTATTATTACCCGCGGCTGCCATTCAGTCTGCAGAGAATAAAGCGCCCAGGCTTTCAGGACCCACACAATGGCTCTGTGCATTTGCCAGTGGTTGGACAAACAATACCTCTGTGTTTCAGCTTTATTGGAAACCTTTCTGTTGTGGGAGTCTGACTGCATGTGTCCCTCCGCTCAGGCGACGCAGAGGTGCGAGCGGGTGCCCACAAATTCATCGGTGATTTCAGGAGCACGTGCCCCGGCTACTGCCTTTAGAACCAACATGAAAGCGTGCAGGCAGCTGCATGTTGCTGTGAGCCTATGAAAGACAGAGATAGAGACCTGCAGAGCCAGTTGGCCTCCTCTATACATCAGCCAAGGAGTCTGAAGCTCCAACAGGGCCCCTCTGTGAATAATTACGTTCATCTCTGCGTAAACGGTGTTGCCGGCTCCGAGGGAAGTGTGATGATATATGACATAATTGTGAAAATGCCAAAGCAACACTACCCTGAATCACGTACTTACAGAAAATCTTGGCTTCCACTTGAAACTAAAGAGCCTGAGATTGCCCTGTTTTACAGAAAGGCTTGAAAAGCGGAACAACTGGAAAAGCACAAATGCGAATGCAAACAAAATCTGAAAAATGCAGGGCTCTTCTAATTTGGGGAGACTGATTGTTTTGGTCAGTTCATTATTGCTTGCAGGGGATACTGCAGATGTGTGAACTCTTACAGAGCTGCAAATATCCCTTCACTCAAGAAAACAAGCCATGCTGCACACTCTTCACATATTGAAAACCCAAGAGAAAAGTCAGAAACTCCCCCAAAACCACAAGGTTGACTTGTAAAACTGTTTAAAAATGCATGGGGGTTATTTCATTTGTCTTCTGGTTTTAAGCAACTGAGTCACGTTCTCATACAACTGCTGTCTAGGCAGGAGGGTTAGATTATTTTACTTTATTCCTTCCGTTTTTATTTTTTTCAGTAAAAACACAGAACTAAGATTCTCATGTACTTGTAAAACTTCAGGTACAACTCCACAAAACTAGGGCAATAGAAAACATGCCAGATATTTCAAGGCTTGGCAACAGTGAGCCTGCCTGTCTCTCTGTGGCAGGAGGAATGTCTGTCTGTCTAAGCCAATGTTTCCGAGTAAGAATGTCTCATCCTGATAGCCCGTGTACATATAAAACACCTATGCTGTCAGCATTCCAGAAAGAGACCTTGACATTTTGCAGAAAACCACAAGCCCCCCCATCTCCCCTGAATAGCAGCAGAAGGCAGAAAAACCTGGTAGATCTGAAAATGTAAGAATCAGGTGCTGCCTTCAGCAAGGATTAAAGTTAAAACGGAGGAGGCAGTGGAGAAATGAGCCCAGCCAAGTCACTGGAATTGGTGTGCCAAGAAACAGACTTCCAGGTTTCCCAGTCCCATGTCCACAGCTGGCCTGTCCCACTCCCTCTCCTGTGAGCCAAGAGAAGAGATACTTTGAAGGGGAGGAAATTGAGGCTCTGCTATCTTAAAAGGAACAAAAAGAAAGTGAATGGTTTCAGCAGATATTGTATTATTGTTGTGATATTATGTGCCTAATGTACCTGAAGAGATAAACTGCAACCCACACTGAGCTCTAACCTTACAGCAACCAGGCTGGCACTGGCAGATGAGCTCTGCTCTCTGTGGATGGAGTAACAGGATTGCAATGCTCTCTTCCCAAAGAGTAATGAGGTGCCCAGAGAGCCTGCCGAGGTGTCAGAGAAACGGATGCTGACAGACCCTTTGCAGGTCAAAGACAGATTAAGAATAACACAATACCAGCATAACAGCACCTTATCAACAGCTTTGCGAGTGCTAAGAAGTGAAGCTGAGAGAAGGCTGTGACACCTGTCTGCATCACAGCCCTGCTATTACTGCCTTCCGACTTCCCGCACAATCCAAGTGTCCAAACGGCTTTGAAGCAAGGAACAGAAAGACAGGAAGGTGAATCCGAACTCCAATCAGATGTCTGAAGAGACGGTATGAATACCTTACATTTCAGTAACACTTCTCATCCATAACGAATCCGAGACATCCATTCAACCTCAACACTCCAAACCACAGAAGTAATATCTGCCCAGGTAGAGATGGGCAAACAAACACAAGTTAAATGACTGTTCAAGGTCGCCCAAGGACTACGAGAGACACACACGTCTAGCAAGTAGATTACTCTTCCCTTTTGAAAGGCACACAGACACACACACGCACGCACAGGGGATTGAAACTGCTTAGCCAGGTGTGGAGCCTGCTGTGATCAACACGGCTTCACTGAGCAGTGACTCCTCTCACTGCTGTTTCACCGGTGCTAAAATGTAAAAAAGCAAACCTTTATAACAAAATTCATTCAAACAGATGCAAATAGCGATGGGGATTTTGCATCTGGGCTAAGTTGCTACAATCTATACATCTTATTTGTTTGCTAGTTATTAAATTACCCACAAGCCATCAACAATTCAAGTCTCTCTCCGAGAGGCAGAGATTAACTAGGAATTGCTATGCAGAAATGCTGCTCATCTCTCTCTCTAGCGAGATCAGCCTCATGATGAGTTGCGGACATTTGGGAACAAAGGTGAGCTTTCCTGCAATAAATGAGAGGCACAGAAAGATGGGAAAATGCTGCTACAGGGAGAAGAGGATTTGCAAGGCAAGAATCTATCAGGAGTGGCTTCACACACACACGGCAAGCCAAGGACTGAGATCAAACACACCCGTGTATCTGGAGCACAGGAAGCCCCACTTCTGTCCAAGAACTAATGCAAATGAGATTTTTCAGTGAAAGACAATGAAGACAGTATGTAAATATTAATTTAACAATCTAGTTGACAAAGCCTCGGCTGATCTATAAATAGCTGGTTTATTAGCAGGTGATGCTGAAGGCAGCTATCCTGGCTCCATTTCCCACAATCCCCTGTGCCATCTTGTTTTTATTGACCCTGGAGACACAAGGACTCTTAACCGTATGCAGCTCGCTCCTCCACCACTACCTGCAGAGTAGCTACAAACACTTGACAACACAATACATATTTATCAAGGCCCTTACACAACAAGGATCCTGCAGCACTACGCACACAATGGCTCCCAGTGCTCAATTAAAGAGAGTAAATGGTTTAGAAAAATAGAAAATTCGTGCAGCCTTGCTTTTAAACAGGAGGAGCTGGTCAACTCAGGTGCCATCAGGCATTTAGGGAATGATTGACATGGAGCCAGAGCAAAGCACTGCCTGTCTGCATTTACACTGTGCACTTGGCAAACTGAGAAGCCAGGATAGTTACCTATAGTAACTCTAGGCCACCAAAGAAGCATTTTGCCATGTCAAAACAAGATGTCAAAATCCTGATCTCTTTACGCAGTTTCATTTCATCAGGAATTATTATTTTATAGTACATAATAAATCTTACAACTCTTTCCCACCTCTTCAAGCCGCACACGCAGGAATCCCTTCTTTCACACAGGCATGAGACAGCTATTTAACAGCAGACAGCAACACCACCAGAGTTTAGGGCCAGCAAGCAAGAATATTGCCTCCTGGTAAAATCGCTGTGGTATTTGGAGCAACATACCAAAACCTTCCTGACTGCAGTATGGTCAGCATCCATGGAAACCACATGAATTATGTTTTAGGCTATTCGTGTGGATTTATATATTCTCCAGAAGTATTTTAAAGCTTCAGTCTTCATCTTGCTGCAAAGAACAGTGACAACATACTTGACAAGTTGGGCTTGATTGAATTAGAGGCAGATTGAATTAGAGGAACAGAATAGACTTTGTTATCCCCCTTCCCACTTGCTTCAAGTTTCTAAAGAAACCTTCTGAACACAAGAAGTTACTATGTCCTTCCCAGCCATATGATAAGCAGAAATAAATAATTAAAATCACACAATCAACACTTTTTTTCCCATAAGGTCCATCATATTCTTACAGCTTGTACAACGCAGGCTCCAGAGTTTTATCCTGACAGGGAACCTACTGTGCTGGGCACTGCACCAACCCCGGCAAAGGCAGAGCCTGCTCGTGACTGGGAAGCCCACGCTGCAGTCGGAGCGTGCATGGAGGCAAACTGGAGCTTTGCCAGCAAAGAGCCCTGGTACATACCCTGTCCCTCTCTTGCACTCTCACTTCTCAATGCCGCCCACTTGATGAGGTGATAAGAGTTTCCAGAATGCAGACTTGTTCTGCCACAGCTCAGAAGGTACCTTCCAAACAGTCAGTGATCTGCGCCAACAGCAGTAAGGTTCCCTATGGAGTCGGGTTTGGACAAAGGACTGCTCCTTCATTTGTCACAGCAATAACCCTTACAAATTTCTTTTTTCAAAGGCTTTAAACAAAAGGATTAAACTGATTATGATTGCAATCCTGTGATGGTCTTGCACTCTGCTTTTAAGACCACCAGGGACTGTGGGAAGGAAACTTTTGTAATGAAGTTCACTTACTAACCTGTCTTTTTTGAGTGGACGTGCTTCTGTTTTCCAGTATTTACAGAAATAAGATAGAGAAGCTTGACTTGGCAGAATAGAAACTTAAAACCACGCTCAGAAACCCTGCAGAATTTAGCAAGGGAAGTGATACATGTTTCCAAATTGATTACAAATAAAGAAATCAGTAATTCTCACTAATCAACTAGGAAAAAATAGTATAATAATAGATTTGCAATCATCTTCACTATATTATTTACTCCAGTAAAACTGTCATAAATCTAATCACAATAGACACATGCAGCACTGAGGAAACACTGAAACATTTTACATAGTTCAGTAAATGTAAGAAGCTGCAACAAGGTGTCAAAACAACCTTCCCAAGAGAAATTCACACAGTTGCTGTCGCCTTTGCCTTTGATGTAAAGCTACAAGTAAACCTGCAGTGCCAAATGACTCAAAAGCAGCTTGTTCTGTTCCCCAAACCTCTGCATGTGCTATTTCCTGTAGCTACAGCAAAGTTTCTGCTTCCTTTGGCTGCTCTCTCCTTTTCCTATCACCATATCCATTGCCCAAGATCCTTGATTTCGCAGCCCAGCCAGTTGTATCCCAGGAGCGCTTACCAGCCAGAACCCAAAGAAATGTTTAACTAAGTTTGGCTCTCTCTGAAGTAAATTTTGAGCAACTAGAGCACAGATGAAATCCAACTTAACCAGAGTAATTCATTCTTCACGCTTGTTTAAGCATGGTCACTCACCGAGGACAGACTGGCAGCCTTCTCCATGGGCTGTGGATTCCACTGCACTGCCAGGAACTGTGTTGAGACAAGTCCACATCACATGTCAGTGGAGATGGACTGCACCCTTCAGCTCTGGGATGGAAAAATCAAACTGCTAGATAGGTTCTCTTCCTTGCCAGATATACTGATTTTTATCAACGGGAAAAGCCAATTAAAGTTGATAAAGACACATTCTCTGCTGATTTTTCCTTACTGCCCACTGCTCAGTGCTAGTATAATGGATAATGTTCTGCCTGTGGGTGTATTTTCTACGATCTGTCAGTTCTGACAGCATTTTGGCACCTGGATAACTCAAGATCTATACCGAGGGTCCAGGAATGCACCATTTCTCAGTAGCTGATGGGTACATTTTTCAGCTGGGCTTCCCTAATTAAAGGGCTGGAAAGAGATGGGATCAGATTGATAGGTTTTGCAGTCAGATGTTTTACGCTCAGTTTGATGAATTATAAATCACCTCTTGCAACTTTTGGAACACGTGAGAAGAACACGCAAGAGAAACTACAGCAGTGTGTCCAAAGTATCACAATATAATTACTTATTTTCAAATTCCACTTCTGTCTCTATGGCAAGACCATTAAAGACATACTCAAGAAAAGCAATGTTCCTTGAAGATAAAATAAAATATATATGTGCATATATATATATATATATATATATAAAAGCAAACTGAAGCTATGAAAATGAGACACCACTGCTCTGGAGGTACTCCCACATGGAAGTGTTTTGCCCCAAATAGGACACAAGATGCATCCCTCCTCCTTTGAGCATCACCCTAGGCTGGGAATACCACACTGGGAGTGAGTGCCTCAGCTCAAATAGCCACATCCTCTGCCAGACCAGTAGGAAGCTTTGCCTTGTCCTCAGCTGTCACAGCCTTGCCTCCAGGCTAGAGGAACCACTATCATATTTAATGCTTTGACTTTATTACCTGTAAAACTACAGGAAGACAATGTATTCTGTGTTGGTTTCGTTGTCTCTGTCAGAGCCCCTTCCCTATATACAGTGAAATGCAACCCCAGAAAAGCCACTGGCAAGGCCTTTTCAGAATAACCAGTTTCTTCTGGTTTTAATGGGATCTTTAAGTCCTCTTGGGGGTGCGGGGAGAACAGCAACTACAAAAAAAACCACCCAAAATAGGATGTGAGAGCCCAATATCACAAAGTGAAAGTTCACAATCGTCTTGCTGTCGGTGTTGTTCAGACCAACGCAGACTTAAAGCTATAGAGAAAAAAGTCACAGAGTAACCATTTGGAATAGGGGAAAAAACTGTTTGTAATTTAAAACATGAAACTGAAGAAATACAGTGCAGAGCAACCAGAATGTGAAAAGCACATCCAGGCACTGAGAGGTTAAAACAATTATTTGAACAGCTGGGAAAATTAAAATGGTAAAATAATAGCTACCCTTCAAAATTCTACAGATGCAAAGAGACTCTTCAATGAATAACTGATAAAGGGGAAAACACATTTTAAAAGAGAAACTGTTTCACGCATGAAGGTCATACAAGTAACAGCTCCTCTTAAGAACCTGGATTTTCAGACTTGGCAAGAGATGAAGAGGTGGGGTTAACACAGCAGCCTTTTACCTCGAGGGACTGAGGGTCAAATCCTGAATACTCTGAGTTACACATGAAAGCAACTTTGGCCCTTCTGCAAACTGTTCCCTACCATAGCAAAAGCAAGGTCACATAGGATCATGCCAGAATTGTTGTAGCAGTTTGTTTGCTTTCCCAAGGAATTCTCCCAGCACTGACACCACAGCCTCAAAGGCTGCAGGAACTGGTGCAATCAGAGCAGCCAGTCCAGGTGGTTTTACTACTCTGTTATCCAGGGCTCCCTCATACACACAACCTTGCTCTGGTGACAATGTGGTGATATGTAATTTTCCAGAGGAAGAAAAAGAGTCTGTAATGAGTAGCTTTATTATTCAGGAAAGGTCTAACTGGAATAATAAAGCCAGTCAGGACTGCAGTGAGTAAGCCATGGTGCACACAATGCTGCTTATCAGGACTGGGTACACGGACATATCCAGGGGACCCACAACTCCAGCAGAGTCATCTCCAGGACAGGGAGGAGATGAAAGAGCACAGCCAGGGAAGATTTATCTGCCACTTGGCTCCAACAATCCTTGTAGGCAATGGATCCTCTTTCTCTACTAGCTATTTTAAAACAAGAAGTAAAAAATTTTCAAAAAGTAGAGAAAAATTGACAACTGAATATGCAGCACTGCAGAGAAGAAATCAGCTGTAGAGTGCCAGCTCTTGTTTCCATTCCTCACCCACTTCAAATGCACAACCTCTTCCACACAAATACTGCACAAACTGTTACAAGGACAGCAACTGAACATACCTCATCAGAGTCCAAAAACATGGATCCTTTGGCAAAAAAAGGCAGAATCAGAACAGAAGGCCAAATCCATCCACCCCAGCAGTCAATTCTATCATTCGCACATATTTCACCAGTCTGCAACTAGAAAGTCTAAACTACTCCTTTTTTCTTTAAGTCAAAGAAAGAAATTAGACAGCATAAACACTGAGATCCTCCTAACAGGAGGACTTTTCTCCAATCAAAAAGAATTTGGTTTTCTGGGATGATTAGAGCATTCCTGAAGAACTAAGATGTAGCCACCTTAATGTTTCTTCTCTGTTCAGAGTAGAGCCTACTTCAACCTACTCTAGACACCATCAGTGTACTGGTATTGGGTCCTGATGCTGTGACGGGTTAGGTTGCTCACTAGTCAATGATACTAAAAGAAAACATGAAGAAGATGAGCCTGCAGCCTCCCCCATACTATTTGCTGCAACCATTTTGTACTCTTAGCTAATTAGACCAGGTTTGACCACTTAAAGGATCAGAGATGTCCAACATATTGCAGAAAGGAATAGTTCTTACCTTGTGCCCACACCAAACCAAAGCAGCCTGTGCCACAGAAAGTAACACAGTTAACAGAAGGTTTTCAATAGAGATCTTGACCTTCCCAGGATCCCAAAGGACCCTGTGACACATTTTTACAAGAGTCAGGACCCTGGTATTCTGCCAAACTACATACATTTTGTCAAAACTAAAATTATGACTGCAGTTTTAATTCAATATGCTCTCCTTCACTTCCGATCCTTATCTGCTGGCAGGAGTTGTTGGACCAGTAAGCACCTGCCTTTTTTTTTTGCCCTTTAGGTGACTACATCACTGTGCTGCCTGAACAGATGCCAGCAGCCGGAGATGCACAGCAAAACCATTTAGGAAATTCACTGGCTGGGTACATAACCTGCCTTAGCAGAGCTGCTACTCATACTGAGAAACCTGCAGATCCATCTCTGGTACCTTTTCATGGCACTCGTTGTGGTAAGAACGTGGAACTGGGATATCCCACCTTATCCCCTCGCCATACCAACTCGATGATCAGTCATCAGTCTTATACTTGCCCAAGGCAAACAGATCCTGCAAGGCTGACATACAGCTGAGTAATGTATGCTGGGATCCTTCAGGGCTAAAAAAAGTGCATAAATCTGACAGGATGAAAAAGAACCTGAAGCAGAAAAACAAGGTGTGAGGCTTACAAAGCACCCACACCTTTCTACCTTCCTTCCATGGAATCTCTGAATCTTAGCCATCTTTTCTGCAGTCAAACAACCCTGTGCTAAGCAACTTTCATGTTCAGTGAGTGCAAGGGGATGCAGAGGATTGCACTATGTCCTTATGAGCTTCCAGTGCTCAGAACCCAAAGATTTCTTTTGCTCCTCTGATCAGCCGTGTTCAGATGCATATTTAAAAATAAGACAGACACTGAACTCTGCCTCGCCCCTCGAGGGAACTGCAGCCTCCTCTTTCCAAACCGCCAGTTCAGTGCTGCAGGGAATAGGCAGCCTGGTGTCAGCTCCAATATAGGTTGTAAAATGAGAGGAATGCAAACCAAAGGGACAGAAGAGAGGAGAGGAGGGAGGGAGAGGTTGCAGAGACACTGGAAGGAAGCAGGTGAAAAAAATGAAGACAGAAGGGAAAAGAAAAATCTGAGCCCAGATTAGAAAGAGGTGAGTAAAAGAAATGAGAGGAGGAGCACGAGAGGGTAGCAAACCTGGGCAATAGCATATCTCTAGCTCGCTTGTTCAGACTGCAAGAAAAATCCTACACATGGCCAGAACTGCTCATGCTAGGTGGTGAGGAGGATATCATGCACTCACAGTGATAACACTGAGCCACACACAGTTTAAAAATACATGTGAAATACCCACAGCTTGAGTTTTAATCACAGAATATCACAGAAAAGTTCTCGAACAATTTACCCTTCCCTACAGCTCAAATATTTGCTATTCACTGTCCTGACTTAATGGGGACTCACCTCAGTGCTAGCATGGCACTTGCAATGATCTGGAATTCAGCACACCACAACAAAAACAAAAAAAACCCAAAATACAGTGGGGAAAACTTGGCAGTGCTATACAGCACTCAATTCTGGTGCCAGTGGGACAAAATAGGGATTCCACAACCTTCACATTTCTAGATCCCGCACAAGAGGGTTGGCAAATTTCTATTGTTTTTAATCTTAAGAGAAGGATTCCAGAGAGTAAACCTCAGGGAAACAGGCTTAAAAAAAAAAAAAAAAGATACAATCAAGTGCATACCTAGACATAAACTTGTAAATAAGAAATGCCAAGTCGGGAATCAGGAGGGCAGGTTCTTACAACTCTACAACACGCAATTCCAGAAGCTCATAAGAACTTCAGTGGTACTTGAGAAATCTGCGCCAAGATCAAGAAACACTTCCAACTGTTGATTCTGAGGCAATTATCAGGAAGAACATAAGCTTGCCTGGGGTAAAACACGCAGTATGGTGTGAACATACCATCCTGCTGTCAGGATGGGCCAGAAACCATGGTAAGCACAAACCAAAACTGATGAAGCCAAGGAAAATACCAACAGAGAAAGCAAAGCAAGAACAAAGACGGAGCAAGAACCAAGGATCACAAGGAAGAGCAGGCAGGACCCAGATGAACAATTACAACCTAGAGGCTTGTGGAGCAGTTCAGAGCCACTGAAGAAATTTCCTTGCATACCTGGCTGGTGGGTCCAAACATCAGCTGGATCCAAGCCTGCTGGGGAGATTAACTGCAGACAGTTACAGATTAACACACAATCCTTATAACCTTTTATCCACATGACAATGTACCAGACGTCTGTGTTAGAACACTCTTCTGAAGGGTAGATGCCTACTTCAGCCTTCAAGCACCACAACACTCCTGCTTTATGTTGTCCCTTAAGAAAAGCTTTTCATAGCAGCAATGAAAGCTTTTTGCACTGAACAGCTGGAACCAAAGTCAAAGCACAACCTGGCAGTTTTCTTGGCTGAACAGAGATGCCATTGAAGTTGAGCATCACAGGAAACAAGTCTGTATTGACAAAGATTTGAGACAGTGGTTCAAGAGATTAAGGGAGTCAGAATTGCAATTTGCAGGATTTACAAGAAGAGTATTTTCAACCTTATCCTTCTGATACAGCTAGCCTCCAGGGATTATCTCCCTTACTTCTCTTCTTTTAATATTTTTTTCCATAACACCTATCAAAGCCACCATCTTCTCAGCAGGAGCAGCCAGGACTTGTTGTCAGGCCTCCCCAGATGCTCAGATTAGCTAGCTCCCTTCTCCATGTGCAAACTCGCAGATCCCACAACTTAGTGAAGCAAGGATTTGGACCTGGGGTTCAAGTTTTCCTGAAGGGATTTCTGTCATTATAACAGATCTAGTTCCAGACACATCCATTGTGAACCATGTGGCAAGATATGATTCCTTCTAAATATTCCTTCCATATATTCCTTCACAACCCCCTTTTCTCTATAGTATTGCAGCACTTCATTGATTCAACACAATCGACAAGAGAGTATGAAGGCAGAGGCAGCTCTCAGATTGGAACAGCTGGTTTTCTTGATGGCATCATGTCCCAAAGAGAGGTAAGGAATCACAAGAAAAGAGACTGCTTATTCTCAACAGCAAACAACTCCAGACTGGAGAAGAAAGCCCAACCCTGCTGACTGTGAGAAAAAGGCAGCGGTGGGATTTTGAATATATTTCACACTCCTTGATGGATCATGCCTGAAGATTTTGTGGGAACGCAGAGCTCAGAGGAAACCACGCTTCAAAGCCTGTCATTGCACTTATGGGGCCTGTGAAAACTTCCTAAATACAAACCCCTGCTATACTGTCCAGAGCCTGCCTGCACACCTGCTGACACAACCAGTTCCTCAATGGCCACACTCCACAACCACTACACCTTGCTTCCATCAGGCTTTGGAATAAGCTTCTGCCAGTCATGCCAAAGTGGGCTCAATAACAGATGGGCAAAGATGACCAGTGGGGACTGAGATAAATGGTCAGTAGTCATTGATTCTGCACAACCAATGTCCGAACGAGGACCGCTGGACATCACAGCCACATCACAGAGCAACCACACTGAGCTGACAGACCTCAGGCTGTTTCATTCACACACAGTTGTCTGTCACACGAGTCCACGGACAGAGGAGCAAAGTTTCCTCTTCCCCCATCTCAAACACTGTCGTGCCTCAACACGCAGCAGTAAAAACAAGCTACCAAGGAGCTGACAACCACCTGCTGATGAGCAGGAGAACGTCCTGAGGGCAGCGAGGATCAGCAGTTGCCCTGGTCCCCAGAGTTCAAGTTTTCCAAGCATGAAACATTTGTCTGAACAATACAGAAAGAGGTACAGGAAGCAAGACCACAGGCTACCTTAAATCCATGAGCTCTTTTCTTTTTCCAGGTTGCTCACAACTAATACTATACCTTTTATCTCATCCTAAAATAAGAGAAGAGGCATTAAAGGATCAAACTATAAACTTTTGAAAGCTTTCTGTAGCCCTCTCTTGCAACAAGAGGTTTGTTTCACTTTCTCAAAAGCAAAGAAAGAAATCAATATTTGGAACAGAGAAGGCACATTCCAAAGGACTATCCCTAAAAACCAGGCTGCTTCTTCTCAGTTGCTGCAGTGCCACCCTTGTTGAATCTCTCCAAGGAAGCTGATCACAGTGGTAAGAAGTCAGCCTCTCAAATGTTCAGGCAAGCCAGAGGCTTCATGTGGAAACAGGCCATTTCATGAGCAGCAGAAATGAAGTCACTTGGATTCTTCCAGATTCATGTCTCCAAGTTCCTCTGTGCCCAAGCTCACGTCTAATAAAGAGTGAGTCAATATCATTCCCCCCTGCACAAGCACCGCTGGGGTTCCTTCCCTCCACCTAATTGCCTGTTTTCACAAGGTATACCGGAACTTATTACTTCAGAGCCTTTGTGCCTTCTGAGGAACATCACTGCAACTCACCAGCGGGTTCAGAGGGAGCAGAGAGTGGGACAGAAACCAAGCTCATGGATGCACAACATGGTTACGTGAGTCCCATCTCCTTAATCAGGGTAAAACTCCAGACACGGATCGGGGGGAGCCTGATTCAGGGGAAGTGCTGGCATGAACCCAGAACAGTGTTACTCATGACACCTGGGCAGGCTCTGCCCTGCTCTCCAGGGTCTGCTCTGTATATGGCAAAGCTCCCAACCTACCAACATCTGTTCAGTTTTTACAAAGCAAGTCAGGGCCCTGTAAAGCAGCACAACATCTTTGTTGACATTTCAGTTCCTGGGAGAGAAGCTCTTCTTCAGCTTTGTGTCAGCCACCTTTGGCAGTGTCAGAAAATAGTGCATAGCCTGTTCTCTCAAGCAAAGCCATTTGCCTGTGCAAAGGTTCCCAGCAAACAGACAGGAGGCGGCAGCTGAAGAAAGGAGACCTGGGATCACTGCACACAATCTCACCTTTTATTGTTTATCCGCATTTACTGAACACAGCCTGGCTCTAATCCATCAGTGCAAGAAACCTTCTAATACACCTACCTGATTGGAGAGACTTTCCTGCATTTTATGGGGCTCTACTGCAGCAAATGTCAAGGCCCAGCAAAACAAGGAAGCACCAGGAACTGTCTCACACAGCCTGGGCTCCCTCCTGCTCATCTCCCAGAGGGCATACATTTGATACTGGATTAAACAAGGAACTTGAGAGCATTCTGTTGTTTCAAGTCCACATCATAGCTTTGTGTGCACATAAGCCCCCTCATCAGTCCCAGCAAGAACAAAGTACGACTTTCACATTTAATAGCTTCAACAAAGTAGCAGCCCATGTGTCTCAAGCTATTTGCTAAAGCTGGAAAGAGGGGAATTCATTAGAACATTACACCTGGTCTATCCTCAGCAATGAACCTGCTCCTGCTCCAGAGAGGTCAATCTGGAGTCTGCACACAAGCTTTAAGGTTGGTTTTTGCAGAACATTAAGGTGATCACTGGTGCCCCACAAGCTCTCCACAAAAATTTCTCTAGTGTCTTCCAGCTCTATCACAGAGCCTTTGTTATGTCAGCTCAATGTACAGACAGCTGGGAAGAATCCTACCTGGATCACAGCATTCAAAACATTTTTCAGTGGCTGCCTACTTTTACAAGATTTGAGATTTCCCGAGCGTCAGAATACTCATGAACACATTTAGGCTTCATACTAAGAGACGAAATACAACCTTGATGTGCCACAGAAGTTCAATAGTACTGACAGCATCCTAGGGACCAGAAATACTACAGAGCTTGTTAAATGATGATAATCCTATGTAGGCTACCTTCAGAACTACTGAAGACAAAAGCTTTGAACAGCTCCTGCTGATATGGCCAGAGGGAAACTCTTGTGTTCAGAGTCACCAACTGGTGTACACCTGAATCCATGAGAAGACAGTGTCAGAGAGCCTGGAGGGTCATTGAAAGTATCCACAAAACTTCCTACCACACCATATTTAGCTGCACCCAGTGCCTCCAAAGGATACATTTTCTCCCGTCTTCCACCCATGAAAAAGAAAATAGCAGAAGTGCTCAAACATGGAACTAAGATGGCACTGAGATGGATAAAGTAATTCAGCCTCCTTTCCAACTCCTTTGGAGAGATCAACCAGTCTCTGTATCGTATCTATAACCAGAAACTCTCCTATTCTGTCAAAGAACTTCTTTCATACAGTTATCAAGTACATAACCGAACTTGCCCTGCTGCCTCACCCAGCAGATAAAAACCTCAATTCTTTCATATTTTGAAACTTTTGGATTTTTTTAAATCTTATGCCAATATTGTCCTCTAAATTGCACAGGTTTTCCTGAAGTTTATACTACAAAGATGTGTTTATTTATATCTTTCTTCTGAACCTCTCTCTGATCCTGAAGAATGTCGATAATCACTTTGTCAACTATAGTTTCAACCCTCAATCCCAAGGTTTACAGTCCTATCAGCAAAGAGAGTCCTGTGTAAGAGTGTTTTTTAAACAGCAGAAGAGCAGGGACCCATCATATAGCTGGGCACTGCTTTCTGAGCCCCTACAGGCAGCCATACAGAACCCACAAATCAGTTCAGTCCTGTATCACTTATCTATTTCCATGATAGGCAGGAGAGCACTGCACAGAAAAACCTCAACAACAGAAAAAATATGCTGTTAATATAACATCTAAAAAAGAAATGTGTCCTAGACAGAAACTGAAGTGCTTAAGTAGCTGGGTCAGGGCACTGCACAGTACTAAAGAAGAGAATAAACTCAGAACAACTGCAAGTCACGAGTAGGAAACATCCTTCAGAAAATAAGACAAAATGTCAAAGTTTCACAGCAGCTTGGTCTAAGTGCAAGAAAAACAAATGTTGCAGCTGTTATAAACTCCCTAAATTTTAAGCTTGTTTTTTGTCCAGTTATCTGATTTCCTGAGGATATATATTGTGAATGAAACTTCAAACAAGCAGAAAGAAGATTTGAAGATCCAGGAGACTGTACAGCTGCAAGTAGCTGTAATGGCAAGGCACCATCTCAAACCTGGCAGAAGGACACTGCCTCTGCCAAAGGCTTCCACGACCTCCTTTCAGTGCCCACAACACATAAGTCACCAGAATATTTGAAATCATCCTCACTGGCAAACTCAAAGAAGAAGCCAGGGAACAAGCCAATGAAGAAAAGCATTTTCCATTTTCATATGAAACTCTTAGATCGGGTCAGAATTGAAGTACACACTCTATAGAGAGGAAACTGGAATAATCACTGTGCATGCTTCAACCTGTTCAGGACTTAAAGAAAAAAAAAATCTCATGATCTTCTTTCACTAATGTTAAATCCATCCTGAGAAGGGAACTAGGTACCTGAAAAGACACAAAAATGCTGCCAATGTAGCAGTGATTGTTCAGAGCTCCCAGTTCCCCAATAAAAGAACAGTGTAATAATGCTTTACTAACAGCCCAAACCAAGGAACCCTTAGCTTTCTGTTCCACAGCTCAGAGAAGTAACCCAACAGATGAGCTCCTCAGAAAAATAAACCCAGTCCTTGTGGGCAGTAAACATGGACTGATAAACTGAATGGGAGGTAATGCAGGGGCAAATGGGCAGAGGTAATTGGAAATGACAGAAAGATGAGCAGGCAGAGGGCAAGCAGAGCACTTGAAGGACAGAGGTAGAAGAGCTGAAATTTTATATCACACAGGTATTTGAGAAGTTAAATCAACAGCTTTCCAACATCATTATTTAAAAAATCGTTCCATCCCTAATATATTCAGAGAACCAGCTGCTTGCAAAATGACCTTTAAACCCTACCTACCATGCCTTATTAGACTAATTCAGAGCTGAAGGTTGGCTGATCCCGAAATCCATTTATACAGGACAAACAGGCATTCAACGGGGACAAAGAGCGAACACATTGTCAAAATAATTTTGTCTGCATTTCTGCATGTACACTCAGGCTCAACACAGTACAGCAGAAACAGCTTCAGAAACAAGAAGACACACCAGACATTGCAGCACCATCCTAAATCAAAGCTTCACTATCTGCTTCCCTCACATTACAAAGGTAAAACACTTTAATTATAACCAGTGTTGGCTTCTGTGACTGCAGAGGTCTTTAAGAGCCTTTCACCAGCTCTTAAAGGCCCCCAGCAAAGGTCTCTAACCAGAAAACATGTTATAACCAAAAGAAAGTTTCTTACCAACAGAACAAAGTATAAGCAGCAGAGTTAACTCTAGCACTGTATTCAGGTCACTGTAACACTGTCTTCAACATATCTTGTTCCTATATTTGAAGCACTGATGTCCAGAAAGGTTTCTTCCACTGGCTTGCAAAGGTCTAGCTAGGACTGAAAGCTTTAAATTGCTTTGGAAGCATCACAAGTATACCAGGAAATATCTTCAGACAAGGAGGCCTGTTGGGCAAACAGTGTCACAGGGGGGTGAAAATCACAAACAATTACTGCAGGCAGGATGCAGAAAGAAACCTTCCCTCAAAGTTTGGATTTTGTGACAGATGAATTCTCTGCAGCCTTGGACAGGGAGGCTCTGTGCAGAGAACAAACACTAGCAAGCAGCATCAGGGCAACTTCTGCAACCATTCTCCTCCAGCACGCCATAGCTCTGATTAGAAAAGAATTGGCTTCCCACTAATAGGGCTCACCCACTATTCACTTCCCAAGTTCTCTTTGGCACTGCAAAGAAGGGGCTAGTTAGAGCAGTCTTGCTTGCCCTGGGAGCAACTCTTCCACTGGATTGGGACCACTGCCACCAGGATAACCTCTGCACAGGTTGCCTACACAGACACATTTTGCTGAGTGGTGAAGGCTTTAAATCCTACTAGTTCTCAAGTTATTCAGCCCCAAGACCTGCTACAAAAATACCTGATGGATGGTGCGTGGAGACTGCAAACTGCACGTAGCAGGAAACCACCCTGTGCAGACTACGACCAACAAGGAGCACAACAAATCTCTGGTTTCCCCAGTTTGTCATGAAGACTTTGGCATCACTGACATAATTTCCCAAGTTATAGCCGAGTTGTCAGAGGATGGATCTAACATTAGCACGGAAGTTATGGAAGTCAGGGCTACTCTGGAACTTCCTGAGAGTCTGAAAGCACTTGACCACTGACCTTGTGCTTCTAACCAGCAGTTGCTATCGACAGCAATTTTTGTGGATCTGTTTCAATCTAAGTTCAGCAGCAAAACACATAGTTTAAAAATTGGAAATAAACTTCTTTGTGTCTAAGACTGCTTGGTCATCAGTCTCCTGGAATTAATCTGAGTAAGAATTTCCACTTCCCACTTGCCAACACAGTGCTACAAATCTTTTGTGAAAAAATCTGGCATTAAAACAGCATGATGTATCACAACACTCTCTCACTATTTCCCATACTAGATAAGCCCGACCAAATACAGGCTCCAGTTCTCAGGAAAATGCCGTTGAACACACAGAGAGCACAGTACTAGAGAAACCTGTTTGATCCATGTAGGTCCAATTAAGCCTAAAGGGAAAAAATAATTTCTGAAAAGAGAGGAAAAAAAAAAGAGTGACATTTTGATACCCAACTTCTGATGAGACTTTTCAGATACACCCACTCAAACACCACATCAGAGTATCAAGTCAGCTATGATGTCTCATTCCTGACCAGCTAGCTCTTATAGTATTTTTATTACAGGGATTTTTTTAAACTGTTTTAAAACACTTTCAGACAAACTAAGTCTTAAAACAAGAAATGTAGCAAGACCACGTTTCAGAAGTAAAAAAATGCCAAATAATTAATTTTCAGAAATTGTAATGGCATACTGTCTTCTTTTCCTTTTTGAACAACACTGCCCTCAAAACCATCTGTAAAACATATATATTTAGATTAAATTTACCTGCAAGTATATCTGAGATGAGAATCATCAAGTGAGAAAGTAGACCCAAAGGCAATTCTGCCTCAGTGTATCAATGTCAAAAAACCCAAACAATCAAAAACCAGAAAACCAAAAATAAATGCACATGGACTGGGCGTTGAACCATTAGACAACAGACTGTTTATGAGAAGAGAAATGTGGTCAAAAGTCCTCCTTCCAGATCAGGCAACGGATATAAGTGCTTGAGAGGAAAACATGATGCAGAGTATGGACTAAGGAAAGAGAAGCCTTGAAGCATAGCCAAGTGAGAACAGTTTTAAACTTATTTTTGCTCATTTTCTTTGAAAATGGCAAACTTCAGGAGGTTTGGGCTTTATGTGGACTGCAAACAGCAGACAGAGAGAGGAATTTGTTCATGTGGGTTAATAAGTGCTGACAACACACTAGGCTGTGGGGAACATCAGAGCTTTGTGAAGTGCTGAGATACAGAGCAAATAAAGAACTTATGCCTCCAGTTTCATAAATACCAGGTACAAGCAGCAGACATTTCCATTTTAAGTAGGCCAGCATTTTACTCTGGAACATGCCTCATATACTAAGATGGTGGTTTATGTCCTTTCAGGCAGCTCTATATTTTTAGTTTATCCACCAGTGAACTCTTGAGGATATGACGTGTTGTGTACAGACCCAAGACCCACCAGAACCTAGAGCTGCTGCCTTGAAAAATCAAAACAATAACTGTTCCCATCCTTCATAATTAGAAGCAAAATATGGATCCTTTTCACCTCTGTAAATATCAGGTCAGGGTTTGCCTGGGTGCAGTTAATCCACTGCTGCTCTCCTCTGTGTTAACGACTAAACAACAGCAGCTGCCTGCAGCTTGCAGCCTCTTCCCCGACTCCCTTGTGGGGACCATTTACTGAGTCATAAACCCCTCTAACAGTGTTATCACCACAGCATTTGCACAAATAAAGGTTGAAAGAGAAAGATTTAAAAAAAAAAAAGAGAGAGAATTGCCTTTAAAGAGAAGGCAAAAAAACCCCCCACTTTTAGAGATATGTTTGCTTTGAGCAAGGACCAACTGACAAAAGGCAGGCAGGGCAGGCTCATACCCAGCTGAGGATGGCTGGGTACAGCATCCTCTAGATGGGGAAAACACAGATTTAGCTGAAACTACAAAGCTGAAATCCAGAAAGCTCAAACAACCCTAAAGCTTTCCAAGTTAGGTATACTGGCATTTCAAGTAGCGCTGTGTGATAGATCTCAATGAGACCTCAACAGCTAAGATCTACCTCTGCAGAGTCCCAAGGGGAGGAGAAATTCTGCCATTTCTCAAGTACAGATACAGGCCTTGCCATACCTGGTCCAAATTTTCTTTCCCCAGCCACACACACTGACTGCTCCTCTCTACCCCAATAAGTACACAACCTATCTATAAAGTAGCTTGTGATCCATCAGAATGGACACAACACTGTAACAAAAGCCTGACAATCCAGAATGATCTGGTACCTGCAATGCAGCCCGTGGCATCCAATGCATCCCAAAGCTGTTTTTCTTAAGCAGAGAGAGATCCAGGTTGCAGAATGAAAGCTCCCAGCAGCCCATACTTCAGCAGGATCCAGAGTGCTTGAGCAAAACTGCTCCGTCAGGATGGGACACTGCAGGACTACCTACAGCATCTTCTCAGCAATCAAGGTCCCTGTCCCAGTTAGAGACAAACTTCCAGCAGAGTTGCAATGCTTTGCTGTGTGTGCCAAAAGGGAACTGGGTTCTTACAAGGATCACTTGGAAATGTAAGCGCAATAAATTGACCACATTCCTTTTTATTATAGTCAAGGGCAAAGCGGAATGCAGATAACTCAAGGTTATGTTAAAAGTGGCCCTCTGCTGGAATCCAGTCAATCAGTGTTTTGCAAGGGCTTGTTTGCACGTAGCAGAGTGACTCACAGCAAACGTGTGTGAATTTTCCCTGCACTTCCATTACAAATTCAGAATGTTCACATACAGAGAAGTTGCTGTACCATAAACTCACTCACTAGTTTATTGCATTGTAATTTCCTTATGTAGACAAGCCCTAAAGCCTTGACAGAAGTAGGTTTACCTTTGTCTATTATGAATAGCAGATTTTTGAGAAGCTGGACACAGAACAGAGAGAAAGGGTGCAGAATTATGAATGGCTCCTAGCTCAATGTATATAGCTTCTATTGACAAGGGAATACACATGTCTGAGTACACAGCTCTTGATAGCTTGGTTTGGCCAGGAGCTAGAGTACAAAAAATTTCACCTTGGTCCTTCTGTGAAAGACAGGCACCTGGAGACAGTAAAGAAACACCTGAAAAGGGATACATGCTCTTCCCTAACAGACTTTTTTCTGCACACAGTTGAAGGAAGCAGGTTCTGTTTGAAATCTCAAATCATGCTAATACATGGTCACCGGAGGACTCATTTTCCAAGTGATAGCTGGTTGGAGATTCTCTGGTATAAGCACCAATTACATAACAAATTAACCAACTAAAATTCTGCGTAAATTCAGATTGGCCTATTGGTGTGAACAGAACACAAGGGAAGCAGAATGGGTCACAAATACTCTGAAAAGCTTGCATGTGAGTGCATATTTGCATGGGGGAGGGAAGCAATTCACTAATAGGATTCAGACTTTTTAAAACAAAATCACTTGTTTTCCCCTTCCATCTGAACTCAAACTAAGAAATTACGCAGATTTCCACTGCCCACTCCCCTTTTCCTTCCACACCCTCTTCTCACTGGCACAAGATAAAGCCTTGGGGAAACTGCAGCAGCAATTTTCAATTCTCATTATCTAACGGCAGCAGTAGCTCTTGGTGAAACTTGCGGTCAATAAACTACAGGCAATTTTAAAAGACACAATGGGAACTGCCCCTCCTACAGCTGTCCCATTATCCCAGCTTTTATTAGATTTAAAGCCAGTGATTTTTATGCTGTAGCTGAAGTTCTGCAGAGCCATGGAAACAGACCACCAGAAAAGATAAAACACTCTTAAATTAAACAGGAGATATCACAGTAACACACTCTGAAGTCAGAGAGCTTCCACATAAGCAAAGCACAGAATACAGCAAGGAACCCAGTGCCTAAGGGGGCTGACGCTGCTGTGGTGAGCCTACAGCAACGGGACCAAAACTCCACATTCAGGATGGAACAAATGGAAAAGCCAGAGAGCAGGTTAGGCAGGGCAAGTTGAAAGCATACTAGCTACAAAGGCGGACAACCAGAGCAGGATCCTGCTCCCATAACTATGAACATCCCAGTACAGGCACCAACTTCGTAGTTCATGCTCTGGATGTGCCTCCCAAGTGGCAGAGAGAAATACCCGTGGCTGGCAATTCAGCTGGCCCATTTCAGATGACTGTTTTAGAGCCAGATGCACCATGCTCTAAAGGTGCCTATTGCCCTCTGACTACAGAAGATAGTCCAATGGCCAGAAAAAAATCCAAAACAGGTAACATTACTATAACCCTACCATACACTACAATAAAGTAACCTGTTCTGGGAAGAGGGGCTGTACAGGAAATGAGTATAAAATAAATTTTAAAACTCATTAAATGATTACCTGATATATTTGTTCATGGGGGAGAAATAACTGAGGGTGGATCTCAGCTCCTTGCTCAGAGATGTGCACAGCAAAAGGCAAAGGGAAATGGGTGCCCAAAGGAACACTCTCAAACCAAAACAGTAAGGGGGAAGATGCAAAGAATTATTCTCATCCACTGTAACCTGTAATTTTAAGTCTAGAAATCTAGAGCTTGCTTTCTCTGAGTCTAATGTATACCATGCCCTGGAGACATTTTTACCAGTCATCAAAAGCAACTTGCAGAGCACCAGATGCTTCATTAGAGAATATTCACCAAGCCTTATAAAATCTTTAGTAAAAAGCAGCAGAACAAATCACCAGCATGCAAGCGAGCTGAAGTCACACATCCAGCTTTGATTACAACCTCCTCTACTGGAAAACAAGTTGTGGTTTTGGATTTTTTTTTTTTAAGTATAAAAAAATACCCAAGAAATTAAGAGATTCTGGCCTTTCTTTCCCACATTCCTCCAACCTGAATTTCCTGAATGAGGAATGCGTGAGACAAAGCCATTTGGTAGAAGATGCTAATTTAAACTTAAGGAAAAATAACAGCTTAAAAAGGGGAAGGGAGGAGGGAGTCTTAATGCTATATGATAAAACACAACAGCTTGTGATCGCTACATATATCTCAGAAGTCAGTAAGAGCAGCGAGGAAAATTGTCAGGGCTTGAGCTGTCCTGGGACAAAAGGAAACCACAGAATACATACTGCCTTACACAAGTTTTATTTGAATTTGTACTTACAGGACCCTCTGGTGCCTATATCTAGCTGAAAGGTTTAGTTACCTTTAGTCTCTCTCACCCTTTCTTAAAACATAGCAAGATTTTCTGCCATGTTGTCATCATCCACAACAAATTAACGTCCTACACACTGCTCCTTCCAGGTAGTTTCTAATAACAGTGGGGAAAAAAATTCCTGAAGTTCACTGAAGACTCTGGGAATGAAGACAACCAGACAATCCCCAGTTTTTGGTTTATAAAGCAAGCCTCCCAGAAACTCCACCACCACACAAATCCAAAAAAGATCCAAGTTAATAGGATCTTTCACTGCCCTCTGCTGTTACCAGTCATTTAGCTTCCAATTTACTCTTTAATAATGTCGGGCTGGGGCTCAGGGCTGGCAGCATCCCAGCCCCTCTCTCAGGCGAGTTGGAGCCGCAGCTTGCAAATATGCTGAAGTTTAATGCAATCTGTCTTCTTTGGTAATCACATTCCACCCGCACTGCATGCAATAAAGATGTATTGGTAAATGCATTTGCTAAAGATATACTCCACTGAAAAGGCTACAAGCCTGATTTAGAGGAGGCAAGGAGGATAAGAGAGGCTGGCAATAGATGCACCAATGCTCTGCTCGCAGCAAGCGGGGGCACGGATTGTGCAGCGGTAGCACAGGCACCACTTTACTTTAAAGCTGAGGAAGAAAAAGAAACCACATGTTTTGGGAGCTGGGGACTTTAAAGATATCAGAGAAAAGCCCTTTCCCTGGCAGCTTTAACCTTGCTGATTTGCAGACATACAAAGACCTTCTTTGTAAACAGGAAGGAAAAAAATTCCACTAGGACTAGCAACAACATTTGGTCTAATATATCCTGACAATTTTCCCATCTCCTTCTGTCGGGCTTCTTCTGGGAGCCGGCTGGCAGCTTGTTTCATGTTATACTTAAATCAGGCATACAGCTTCCCCTCACAATGCTAATGCGACAGAGAAAGACTGCTTCCATGAAATATCCACCTCTCTCCCACCCTTTGCTTTAGTAATCCCAGGAGAGAATTTTTATTTTCTATTACCATTCTTTTCCCCAAATCCACCTTACTATAGTCTCAGCACCTTTTGGAAAATTTTCCACCCTTCAATAACAAAACCAAAACAGAAAAGCCTGCCCTTGAGGGACACCTGACCCACTGAATTCTCACGTGGGAAACAGCATCCTTCACACTTCACTTTTCCCAGGACCATGCCCTAGTTGCAATGTCCAAATACTTCACTTTCTTTTCCCCTTCACTTGTTTTAATAGCCAGAAATTTTTCCAAGGTACTGAGCAGCCACTGTCCTAAGGCATCAACAGAACCTACCAGGACTCTGCATCTCAGAAGGAAGAACCATAAGGCTTCCTGGCCTTCTGCACAAGATGAACAGTTTTTAGGATTGTGTAGCTTTCCTAACACACAGCAGCTTTGCCCAGTACAGAACCTTTCCTCATGCAGCAACGAAAGGAAGCAAGACCTTCAACTGCAAAGTCCAGTAACGGGAGGATGTTTAGAGCCTATTCAAAACGTTCCAGACATTGGCAAAACGGATTTTCCAGCGTCCAAGAAGGTAAAACTTCGAGAAATCCTCGTGACTGACTTTGAAACCTGGGAGCATCAGCGCTACTGTTTTGGTGACAGCTCGGTACAACAGGACTCACTGATGGGAGTGAAGTTGGGACATACCACAGTGTGACTGGGAAATGTGGAATGAATGTGGGAAAATGGATCCCAAGGAAAACTTGTCTCCTATGAAGACTGCGATTTGACTAACAGATACCACAGCTCTCAAAAGCGCTTCCCAGAAGAAAACACCATGCAAAACAAGCCAGCAAAGCCAGCCAGTACAACAGAGCAGCTTTTGTTACCTTCTGAGCTGCGCTAACACAGCGCTGATATTCCTTAGCCAGCTCTGAGCATTTGAGCACTTCACGTTTATTTTCTTGGTAGCACTTCAGAATTTCAGACTGCAGGTTTGCACAGACAGGATCAGTGTTCTTCCTCCTGCAGGGAAAACAAGCACAGAAAGATGTGTGAAGAGGAGTTTTCAGTCACTTACTACCACTTTACCAGTAACACACATACTAATCTTGTGCTGGAGTCATGTAGTCCTAATAGAGAAACCAGTGGGAGCAGCTATCACCAAAGTGGGTCAAATGACCAACAGTTTTCCAGCTGAAAAATCCAAAGTACTTAGCAGAAAGAAGGAACATAATCTTTAAGTTGATGTAGAAGGCCACTTTACCCTTAGATAAAACATCTCTCTCCCTCTGCAGTCAGGAGGAAAAAAAAAAAATCAAATCCAAGAGTTTCAATGATTTTCCCAACTCACACCGGAAATTTCTGGCAAAGCTCAGGAATCCTGGCTGGGCCTGTACCAGATCTGTAACGGTCTGACAAGGAACTGAACAGACTTGTTGAATAAGGTGCTTCAGTTTATTGAATTCTCATCTATTTAAACACTTCAAAAAATCCAGCATAGTTGGAAGCAGAACAATCCTCCTAGCGACTAGAAGAAAAAAAACGGAATAACAGCAAGACCAGATATCTGTTTCTTTGTATTTCTGCAGCAATTAGTACATTTACTCTGTAAATGGCATTGACAGCTACCCAAGCACAATTAAGGATGATGTTCTTATACTCTAATGTGCATGTGTACATATGGCACATCATCAGCAACAGCACCAATAAAGGGGAAGGTCGTTGTAAAACAATAGCAGCAACAATGGCACAAACACAGTAACAACAGTGACATCAGTTGCACAGACAGGCAGACACAAATTGCAGGAATTTGCAGCACAATTGCCATGGTATGTTTTACCAGAGAATAAGAGAACATATGCTTAGGTGTAGCAATCCTCAGATGTCATCTCCTAAACCATAAATCTGTTTAACTCCTTGCATTTTCTGCCCCAATGTGCTTAGAGGCCTGTGCCCAAATATCAAATGCACCTATTCCTTCCAAAGCATTTGATGCTACAGGCAGGCATTAATGCCATGCTATGATGCATTCATTTCCACAGTAACTACAGGCACTCATTCACAGCGAGGCAGAGAGAAAACATGACCTGTTCCTGGGCATGTCACATTCTCTCAGGTGGAACAGATTTCTAAGAAATGGGAAATGTTAAACCAAAATCTCCTAAAAGCTTTTAGAGAGTTCAGATATGAGTTTCCAAATCATGCACATCTGTGTAAGGTGCTCAGGAAAGCAAGTAGAAGGAGAAAAAGAAGAAAAACAACTCTGTCTTTTCTGTATCAGCAACCTGGTTGCCCTCTAAAAACAGTTTGGCTGAGACATACTCTAATTGATACTTCTTCAGTCCTCAGTCTTACTGCCAACATAGATGGACAGACTAGGAATTTATCAGTAACATTATGACAGTCACACTCTACAACACTGAGATTTGGATCAGAAACCACCAAAGATACTGTACAGACTTCCACCTCTTCTGCAATCTTACAGTTTTAAAAGAAACTTATTCCATGCATGGTCCCCAGAGGCTAGTGTGCATTTCTAATTTCTATGTTATATAGCAAATCACCTTTAAAGCCTCCGAAATCCATATTCTAAAAAAAAAAATCTTCAAATTTTAGGATAGAAAAGAACCCAGAGAGAGCTTCAGAAACTCATAATGTTGGCATTTTGCTTTGTCACTAACTTTAATATCACTCTAATCAAATCAGTGAGACTGTGGAAACGATACCAAACAATACCAGGTCAGGAAATACCACCAAATCCCTCAATTCATTGAAAAAGTTAAGACTTTTAAAATTAGGTTTTCTAAACTCGGCGATGTTAAACTGAAGGGCATTTTGCAATTTTCATACAGAGACCTGGAGGAGCAAAAAAGGTACAGCACACCACAAACCAGCCTGTATTCATCTGAACTGAACAACATGGTACAAACATCTCAGAAATATCTAGAAATATGCTTGGGGTTGCCCTTGTCAGTAGGGAGAGATTTAGGAATTGTGCCTTGCTTTTGATCTGTTCCTTCACTGTCCCTCCTATGGCATCAGTCTTCACTGCCTAGAGTAAATATGAAGTTAGGACAGTACTGTAAAGTCCATGGCCCTCTTCTTTAGGAGACCCCTTGGTGCTCAGCCCACAGGGCTATTTACAAGCCACACTGGTGAGTAAGAAGCCACAGAGTGTTCCCTAAAGCTGCCAGAGGCAAGGGATCAATCAGCATGGACAGGCATTGCCCAGAGAGAACCTAAATCAGCATTCATACATGTCACTTCCCACAATGCAGGGAGGATTTACTTGCTACCACGTACCCAAAATCATAGCAAGAATATTCTCCTTTATTTCTTAAAAATAAGACCTCAAACTGTGGTTATGCATCAATTGCACCAGTTTCTCAGAACAGGTGTAGAGAAAGTAACCAACCAGTTGCGAAGTTGGTTAAGGTAATTATCAGTGCAAGTTACTGCAGAGCCTGGGAGTACACAAGTTACTCATGTCCAGCAGACTAGTTCTGGTACCCGTCTGGACTGGAAAGGGGTATCTGAACTGCTCTGGTAAACAGTTGCTCGAGGTGCTTTCCTCCTGGCACAGCAGTCACAACTCCTGCCCTGTCTGACTCAAAGGGATGCCACCCTCCTGCTCACTTCAAGTCTCTTAACTTCAGGTTGTGACATTTCCACACAGGGGAAAGTGCAGCCCTATACACACACCCCAGCTGCACCTTGCAGGTCTCTGTCTGGCTTTACTCGAACTGAAAGAAAAAAGAATTAAACCAGCAGTGTCCAACCAGCAATACCTCTACTGAGTGCAATGACATATTGACTTCCAAAGGAACTGGACCTTAGTCAACTGTCTCCCTTCACCCTCAGCCCAGCTCAAGGTTGTTGGCACTAACCAATCCTTAGAAATTCTAAATTCATCTTCTGGACATTCCACCACACTGCTGTTGATATGTCATTGTTTGAGAGGTTTTATTATTTTTGAAGGAAAATGGCGAGGAAGAGATAAGGTTTGTACACAAGAAGAGCAAAAGACTTGTATGCTTTGACCTATCATCTAAAGTGGGTCACAGTTTTAAGCATAATATGCCACCACCAAATGAGGCAGACAATTAGCTTCTGTCTAGAATAAAACAGGTTTGACTGCTACCACTACAACAGGTCCAAGAGGCTCGTTGACACCAGCTAGAAAAAAGGCAAGAGAGAAAGGTTGGGCTGGGAGGGGCAATATCTGCAGACAGGGAAGTCTGGGAGAAGAGCTCTGACAATACCATGGAAATAAATAAATGCAGGACATACAGAATATGAAAGATTAAACCAAAAAGACACACTCTCATCTGTTTAAAGGAGGAGGAAAGGAGAAAGGATGACAGGTCAGAAAAAGATGACACTAGAAATGAAACTCATTAGCAGTGCCTCCCCCATCACAGAGAGGAAAGAAACCTTTGCCTCACCACTGTTCAATGCTACATACACATGAAATCTATGAAATTCAGAACTTCCTCTCCCCCTCCCATGGAGGGATTTAAATCAGGTCTTTGTCTGGAAAAGAAGAGAGAGGTTTCCTTAAAATTAAACAAAGGGCATCCTTCTCTCCGCTATCCCTCGAGGTAAGACAGAACGAGCACGATCTTGCTGCATTTTGACACCGAGAGTTACCAAATCCTCTCTATCACTGCGTATTCCCTTTACTTTATTTAATAAATGAAATCTCATCAACTTATCCTTCTTCTATTATCACTGCTGACATCAATCTGATAATATTGGCTTGGCGTGGAATCGTGCTATTATATGTCCTCTTGATATTTAATTTAAGAGAAACGTCTGCAGTGGGGTGAATATGTGAAGCAAGCTTTTTATTACTGGCAGCAGTAAGGACGCTGGGAGTGAATTAGACATTCATCTTAGTCAGGGCCAATCTAGTGGCTCAGAAGAGGTTTTCTTCTTAACCCTCTCTTAACTGTTCAATAGCGGCAGGTAACAGCTGCTTCAGTCAATAACTGCATTCATTTGTCTTGGCAAATTCATTCCTACACGGATATAAACCCCATGAAGAAGTCCTAAGCATCTGGGAGGTTAAAGCAAGGTTCTTTGACAATTTCCATCATAAGCACCGTGCTAGTAGGAAAAGTGCTGGTCTAAATGTCCATCCATTAATCAAGAAGCAACACAGCTTCCAAAGACAAACACCCAAACTCATTGCAAAAAGCGATTAAGGGCATATCATCAGGATACAGACCCACAGACAGAAGGTTTCAAACACAGCACAATGGCTACTAGTTAGTTGCTGCTGACAGGTTCTCTTTTGGGAAGAATTATGGACTCAGTATTGGAAAGCAAGAGAAAGCCGGAAGATGTCTATATATTTGCTGGTCCTTTCACCCAGCTGAAAAATCGGACTAGCCAAGCAGAGATACAACCCTAATGGCTTTAGGACTTGGCAGCTTTTTAGACTAGTGCAAAATCAGTAACTCCACAGTAACACACGGTCACTTGGCTTTACCGGGGAGAAGAGCAATTCCAGATGGAGTTAAGAGCAGGATCTTCTTTTTTACATTTTACTCTGGGAAACCATTTAAGCTGAGAAAAAACCTGAGATAGAGACTGATGGTATCTAAAACTAGACAGTTGGATACCTCTGCTCAGAAACTGAAAAACAAAGACATGCAGGGTCCCTCATATAAGCCAACTTATTAGCTGGCTCCAGTACACAGCTGCAAGCAGCAGCCTAAATGGGGCAGAAACCTGGAATTTCCTGTGGGCTATCAAATCCAAAGACTGGATTAGCTTTCTGCTGCATTATTTTACTAAGACCAGTGTCAGAGCTAACTTGAGCAAACCACATTAGTCACCACTGTTACTACAGTGCAGACAGGCCCAGAGATCAGCAATGAGGTACATGGGCAGCACTGTGAGCAAAACCCAGGACACACAGCAGCACTTTCTGCGTGTTGGGAAGGAATCAGAGACGTGTCATATAGTTGGTGGGTACGTTTATACATCCAGAGTCCATTACACACACTTCAGACTAAGCTCAGTGATGCTTTGGTCACATAAATGTGGTGTGCTGCCATGCTGCACTGTACATATATAAAACCCAATAAGTGGTTAACTGACCTGTAAAACTGCATCCTCCCTTGGGTAACAGTTGGCTCTGATGGTTTCTCTAACATGTCAGAAAAATAACTCCAGACAGTCACAATACACAGCACATAGAAAGGTTTCATTCTCTCTCATTATTGCATCCTTGACATTTACAGCAGAAAATTAAACACAATTGAAGCATTTCATTCAGATATAACAAACTCATCAGTACAGAATAAACAGCCAGGCAAGCTAACTTTCAGCATAGGCTGCAGGATGCTGCACTATCACAAAGCAAACACTGTGGCCTCACTACAACCTACGGGATTCCCTGATCCTGCATGTCAGCTTGATAATGTGGCTTGAATGGAAGAGGGAAGAGTCATGTTGCAACCGTTTGGCAAGAGAAATAAGGATGGAAGAAGCTTAATAGATTATTCAAACATCTACAAAAAAAATCAGTAATGTTTAAGCTACATAACCTAGCACAGTGTAAACAAACTGCATGTCTCATGAGGCTAAACTAATGTGATCAGAAAGAAAATATTTCTGATCAGCCTCAAGTATTCATAACACTGCTCATCAAGCTTTGTCACTGATCTGAGTGGAATAAAAGGCTCATAGAAGTAACATATTGTCTAGAGCAAGAAGAAGTAGACCAAAAGAAAAGGTGAAACCTCATAACAGTTTTCACAAGAATAGGACCACTACCTCCAAATTTCAACTGAAGCCATTGTATTCCTGTCTTTCTAAATCCTTCCCATATGCCTTGTCACACTGTCAGCATCACAGTCCTGCACACCTGCAGTATTTCCCCTCTCTCTTTCTCCCTCTTGACAGCTGCATTTCAAAAACAGGTCACCCGAATCTTTTCTTCTGTCCCTTGTTCATGGAAGTGCCTAATGAATGCATATTTTAAAGTACTGTGAGTTTCAGGGTGACTCTGTGAGCCTACAAAATTTGTCACTCAAGTACTTCCCAATCTCCACTCCTGTTTTGACAGCTTGTTTGCCACCCAATTCCCCACTGCAGTTCACACACTCACTGCACCCTTGTCCTTTCCAGGACAGATACCTCCTCCTTTCCTTCCAAATACAGATACACAGATGCTATTCTGAAATCTTCTTCTGTGTAAGTAATTAGATCCTATCACTGAGAACAAAAGTCAACACAAATGTCCAAATCTCAAGTGTCAGCCACTTGCTGTGTCACTGCATTCAGCAAAAACAGCCTGCCCTAACCACAAACAAAAAAACCCCAGAAAATCCAAACTCTAAAACATACAGATTGTCATGAAAAATGACTAAAATCCAGCAGTTTTCTGTAACCACCTCCAATTTTGGAAATCAACGACAACTTCTCCATTTCATGCAAAGAGATCGTGTGACCCATCCAGTGCTGGTTTCAGCTCTCCATCTTACTTACGCCAATGCATAACAAACTCTCCTCTCCTCACACACAAGTGGTCATTTCCCATTTGACCAATGGGTCACGCTACAAGAATTTGACTTAAACTTCTTGTGTTTTGCCAAGTGCAGTTTCAAACAAATTTAACTGGCTTCCTTAGCACCCCATACACTGCAGGCACTGGGGGTGAGGTGGTGGGCTGTGGGGTCTCCAGGGGAGTAGAAGGGTAGCAACATGCAAAAAACCTGTACCAAACCACATAAAATTAAATGGTCCTTATCCTACTGAACCTGCAAATGCAATAACTAATCAACCCTATTAGCATTCTACATGGCAGATGGCAAGTGGTTTGGAATAATGAGAGACTTTTCCCCACAAGTGGGTAATTCCAATGTACATTTGGATGTAAATTCTTCACTGATTATGATGGTAGAATACTGAGTTATGAGAAACTGCCAGTTTGGAAGATGTAAGGAAAACTACTGCCTCTTCCTTCACTTGCCAAGAGATACAGAAGTTAACAGAACTGGATCTCCTGCCCACAAAGCCATGTACCATTTTTTTCCCCAAAGATGCCAAGCTACTAAAAGTTGACTAGCAAAGATGAAGAACCTAAAGTTAGCAGCAAAACGGTCTCTGGAAGCCAAGCAGGAATGAGTCAGAATCTTCTTGCTGGAAGGAGTTCTCCGATTCAGAAAGGAAGCTGGCTCAGCTCCCACAAGGCAGAAAAGCAATATAGCAAGCAATAACTGAATCTGAAAACAACACATAGTCCAACAAGTGACCTGAATAGGGATTTTCTTTCTTCAGATAAAAAACATCATCTAAAAACTGGTTAAGATCTCAGGTTAGAAAGGGAAGGCCTGCAGCCTACAGAAGGTATGTAGCACAGGCCCTAGGAATATATGGGTTGTGGCAGGGCTAAAAGGTCTGGGAGTTAGCTGGGGAACTGTTGGTCTATTAAACTCCTTCCCAAAAAGTATTCTAAAGAAAGTAATTGAAGATGTGATATGCTGATTTCATATAACCACAAGACATAAGGGACAGCAGGTTCAGTAAATTTCTCCTATGTGAGATGATCTCGTAATGATGTCAGACTGCTAACAAAATGTTCTTTTTAAAAGAAAACCCTGACCACTCATTTGAACTGCAGTTACTTTTTTCAAAATGCCACTAAACACTGCATTAGGTTCCCACAGTTTACTCCATGCTACACAAAGGGCTACCAGTGATGGACAGAAATATGAGTCCATTAGTATATTCTGCACTGACAGAGTGGCATATCCTGCTAAAGACATCAAAACAAATTTTGAGAGGAGAATAAAGCTGCCAGTGTTAAAGTTCAGGTGGGATCTGAAGCTAAGCATTCACCTTATTAAAAAAATCCCCTTGCTTCTACCCATATGCTCTAATCTTCAAAACCACAGTGCCCCTTTTTACCGTGCTGAGCAATTTGCTGAGCACTGACTCAGCAAAGATCCCCATTAAGAAGCTACTCATCCCTCAGAGAACATCAATAATGGTGCTTTCAAGGAGCACACACACAGAGTCTTTATTTGCAGGGGGAGGTTGGAATTCTTTTTGTTTGTTTGTTTTTATATACTGTAATTTCAAGAAGTCCTCAGAAAATTGAAAGCATCCTTATAGAAAATAATTCAGATGACATGGTTTTAAGTTTGGAGATGAGCACATGAAACGTCTCAGGTGAAGTGAGCCCATGCCTTCAGAGGCTGCCTCACTGTGCTGTTGGTGCCACTCACAGGCAGCACAACACTGACTCATTCTCTCCAAAGAAATAATGTTCATCCCTGAACAAGGAGCTCCTGCCTTCCAAATGCCAGGGTTTTGGGTCAAATTAGTTACAGCTGTAGTTGGTATGGTATGTGTATGTCCCAGATGTGCAAGCAAGAGACACTTCCAGGACTAACAAAAAAAATAAAAGTACAGAAAGAGCCAAACCCAGAAAGGTTCTTTCACAATAGGTTGAGTACTCCATAACCTATTTTATCAGAGTAACTTCATGAACTATCAGAATCACACCAAAGAAATAATAAAATCAAGTCAAAGCCTGATACGATGGCAGAGATGGGTTTTTTCTCTCCCTTTATAAGAGAGAAAAGGACTTCAGTCTCTCATCAGCTCAACATCAAACACCACCAACTTCCTCTGTGCAGATGGATCACCACGATGGAAGGTGCCACAGCTGTTCTGCCAAAGTCCTTATTTCTCAGAAGACAGAAATTCAGAATCTCTGACCTACATAACAAACTATTTCCCCAAATTTTCCCCACTGGTACTTGCCTTTGGTGTCTTCTATCATCCTTCCATCTCTTCAGGAGGAGACTCTGACTCAACAGTAAGGACACAGCATGTATAATCCAGAATCAGGAATACAATTACTGTTCAAAATAGCAACATTGCCCTTGAAATCAGTTGCTACTGAATTAATGACCAGATTGTTAGAGTGTTACCTCAACTTTGCCTTAGGCTGCTAATTAGTAAACAAGTCATTAATTCACTGGTAACAAGTGGTTTCTCAGGCATTATTGCTTCTGACATCTTTAATTCACCACTCTTCTTGGAAAGCTTCCCCAGACAACTTTATCCTCAGTTCTTTTCAAGTCAACCCCATGCCATTACCACCAGCACACTATACAACACACACACTGAAGACAGAGGGAGAAAAACACAACAGAAATAGGGTAAGTTGGGTCATTAATTAATATTCATGATACCTTGCCCAACTAAAGCCAAGTGGAAAGGAGTCCAAAGGCACAAGAAGTTCTGGATTTTGGTGTGGATCTCTCATTACATGTAAATACACAATAAAATACCATGAAACCTGGAGAAACCTTGCTTCCACCATGGTACACATTGGAATATGCAATTCCCAATCTGAGGGCAGAGATCTGCTTTTATTTTCACTGCATTCTCCACGATAAAGAACTCTGAGTCGAAATATTTCATGTCCTCTGATGCACGAAGTATGTCTGAGGTTTGTTTTAACAGCTGCACAAATATCCATGCTTTTGAAAACAATCTGAATTTGGCCTGCCAACAAACCCTGATCTAAGGTTTTATAAAAGCAACATTACTACAGAAAACAAGTGCTTTCCATGTAAAAATCAATAGCAAGAGAAACATCCTTAACAGAATACATGGAGTCTTTGGCACCTCTTCCTTTGCTATTCCAGTTTTTACTATTCAGGTCTTATTCTATAAATGCCCAAGTTCTACCAACATACCGTTGAAAAAATGCTCCTGCAGTTTTGAAGAGACACCAGTTTTTCAGCGCTAACAGAATTGCAATTTCAGTTCATTGGACTCATTTTATTAGTCATGTCTCATCATGCATGAGAAGAAAGACAATACTGTGAACACTAGATTAGAACATCATTTTACTAACTGGGCAAAATGAAAATCCTATTTAGAAGCAGAATCTTAGTAACTGAACTTCAGAAAAAAGATTTAACAGCTTGAATAAAGTATACAATCTAATAAATTCTCAAGATTTAAAATTTGGCTCAAAAAAGAATAATCTGGTCCAACTGGAACATTCACCCAAATCCATTGCACACATTCAACTTCTATTACCACATATCATATTCCTAAACCAGTAGGAGAATATACCTTGCTAGGAAATCAATGCACTCATGTAATCAGATGCTTAACAATAGGCCTTCGAGAATTCACAAGGAAAATGTTTACATGCTAAGGTAACAAGTGAAAAACTTTGTGAAGCAGAATTGAAAATGATCAGAAACTTTTTCTTCCAGTAAAATGCACACCATGTAATATGAGACAAAGTTTAAATTCACCCATATACTTTTACCCTCTTTTGAAATACCTTTGAGGAAACTCATGCATTATAATCTCTTGCAGCAATATTCCAATTTCCTACTAAGAGCAACTTTATAAAGGTGAGAAACAGAAAAGCTTTTACTAATAACTCATCTCTTTGTTTAAAGATTATGGAACAGACTCAGTGCAGACAGAAGAAGGAACAAGACAAACCAAGCACTAAGGGAAGAATAGGACTGGGATGGAGCCAAATAATTTTGGTGAAGGTAACATCATTGCAGGGCACAAAAGCACTATCTTGAGATAAGGCTCTGGATGAGCTTCCAGCAATAATCAGTCTCTCATTTCCTAAAACTCTTAAATCCCTATTGCAAAGGTTCTGAATTTCAACACTAAATTAATCATTTATCTAATCTAATGGTAGGAGAAATCCCAGAGCAATTTTGTTTGAAAACTATGATGTCTTTACCCTTCTCCTTGGGCTTTACAACTGTCCATATAACTCCTGGGCACAGTCTTTTGTTGAAATACCCAAGGCCTCATGGTAGATTTCAAGATTAACAAATCAAGTATCACCACGTAATTATTTTATAAACTTTCCAGATCTACATAAACAAAAAGTTAGTTTCTCTAACTTTAGGTCCCAGTTAGTGTTGCCATTCTAACTAAGAGGCCATCAACCTCAAAATCTTGTGCAATTCAATAAACCCTTCATTTCCATGAGTACTGAAAGCAAGCCATAAATTCCCTGCTCCCAGTAGATGATCCAACTATGAACTTTCTTCCCCTACCCTCACTGAGTCTGTGTGATTTTCTACTCCACAGTTCAGCCCAGGAGGATACTTACTACTTACTGGTTTCTCTAACATAATCACCTTAAATACTCATGCCCATTAAGTTTAAAGATCTTAGGACCATCAAATGAAACTCTTAGATAGTAAGTCCCATATGGAGTAAATCTCTTTGGCAGTTTCTCCATTGGAAAGCTGCCTTGGATTCAAGGCTGATCTCCATCAGGATAAGATACCAACATTCTTTATGCAGTCCTCTCAGCACAACATGCAAAGCAACACAGTCATCAGCAAGCAGCTTCAGAAACACTTCTGCAAACTATAAGGAGATCTCAGAGGGAAACTCAGCTTCAGAACAATTTTATCTTTTAACAGCTTCCTAATCCCCTCACCCCATTCCTGCAGCTTTACCTTTCAGAGACACACCCCCACCCAGGCCAACTCTTGCATCCAAAATTAACAACTACAAAAATAATAAAAAAAAAAGTGATAAGACAACCTTCCCAAAGGAAAAGAAATAATTTTTTTTTAAGAAAACAGCGTTCTGGGGATAAATCTGGAGTGCTGCACTAAGCCATAACCTCTTTACTGATGTTTTTTTCCTTCCCCTTAACAGATTCAGGGACTGTAATAACATTTAATCCTCAGAAGCTAATCTAAATGTAACACTCAAAAGAAGACAAAGGCAACGCAACAGAAAAAAAATTTGGCCACTGCCTTTTGGGAGTGCTGCTTTATCCCTGGAGCGAGCGCATTAATAGAGCTTGGAATGAAATGCCATTTTATTCTCTGTAGCAGGGAGGGGATTAGCAAGTTGTCTTCTCTAAACCCAGTCTGAGTCATGGCTCTATGAACACTGAGAAAAGGATGTGGAACGAAGGGAAGGGCAGGGAGCACTGGCTTTTTATTTACACGCTGCTTCCTTTGTGGGTGGTTACTGATGTGCACAGTTTGCTAAACAGGGAAAGAAGGGAGAAAAAAGTTCTAGGTCCCCTGACTTTAATTCTGTTGGTTAACAAAAGAGAAAAATAATAATGCACCAATTATAACAACATCATTGAGACAACATGTCCGTGGCAACTGTCCAATTCATCACAGCATGTAAGCAACAAGGGCAAGTTGCTTAAGGTGCTGAAAGCTGTGCTCAGTGGTATCTTGTTGCTAGGATCTTCTTCCTGGGAGAAAAAAACAGGTTGGGCAGAGCCCAGAACAAAGGAGAAGGAGACACTGCGGTAGGAGAAATGTGGAGACGGGAGTAGCCTGGGTTCAGGTGAAGAGATGAGGAACAAGGTCCATTGCACAAGTCAGGCCATGCAGGCATCGAGTCTTGAAGTGGAAACCAAGAGCTAATGACTGTGTCAGTGATTTAATAGGAAGCTCAGCACTAAGTACTTCACTTCTGTTTCTATAGAAAGAGAGATAGGAAGGTTTACTCGCCTACCTCATAGGCATGCTGTGAAGGGTCACTGGTAGAAAGCTTGTACAATATTCCTAAATCCTGCAATGCTTGACACTCACTAAGGAGAGGACATGGTCCTTGCAACACGTGACCACTGGTGCAGAGTTGTAAGTGTTGATAAAAGAATTACAAAAGTCACTAAATGCCAAGAAAACACTGGGGGTTTGTTTCAGATGTTTCTTCTCTTTGCTTCAACATGGACTCTGAAAAACAGGGTACTCTCTGTGGAAACAGCCCCAGCCCTATTTCCATCCTCCATCATCTCCACTGACACACAACAGCAGAAGAGAACAAATACAGGGTAGATTGGTCTCACAAGGCACAAATGCCAGGTCTCTACAGTGAAACAGGGATAATAAAAGCTAGGGAAGAGACACTGTGCAAAGGAGATGGACTCTCCTCTGCAGATGGAGAAAGTGCCACTCCTGGTTTCCTTTCTTTAAGAAGCTGTCGTAGTCCAGCACTAGAAACAGGCAGACCTGTACTTCATTCATACTTTGGCTATATTCCTGTTCATGTAATTTTGCTGGAGTGTCAGTTTATTACTGCCAACCAAACTATTAGATCTGCATAAATCAGTCTAACCTATCTTAACACCTACTTTGCTTGTATGTCTACTACAAAGGCACAAAACAGGATGAGCAAAACTTCCACTGAAATCACAGGATCTTGTCATTTATTACCATAAACAGGCTGCAGAAAGACTTGAATGTACAATGACAAACAAGAGAACCTCACAACACACAGACTGCAAGTCCTACCAAATGAGCATGGATGGCAATGTAGGAAGGAAGCTTCCCTGACCCTGTCCCTTATCATGACCCCCATGTGAGGCACACATCCTGAAAAGGGTCACTGCATACTGCTCTAAGAGACACACACACTGCAGGCTGATGGGGTAAAGCAATGATTCTTCCTGCATGTACAGTTATCAAAGGGCATTATCAACCCCAGATCGTGCACTCCAATGCCCAGTTCAGCGCAATCCTGGCTACTGCTGGCAACTTCTGCTGTAAAGAAATAGAATGTATGATGTTCACCTTCACCCTCAGTTTCACTGCTGCCACACCATTTGGCCCTTCAAGACACCCCAGCCACATTTTCTTCTCACAAAAAATTCACATTAGGGCAGGTGTCTCTTTTTGCTCAAAGAAGAAGCCCAAGGAATCTGTCCCTTTTCTGATGAATCAAGTTCATATTGCCATCAAATAGAAGAGCACTGTACAGTAAGGCCAGAAGCCAGGGACTGTCAAATGATAAAGGCTCAAAGAAAAGGGGAAGAAACCCCTAAGAGACCATAAACACATTCTCTGAATCTTAAAAGAATTCATTAGCATTTGTGCTGGTCTCAGCTACTAACCCTGATGAGAAATGGCTGCATTCCTGAGTTTCCTACATTACCAATCTTCATCTCCACAAGAAACAGAAAAGACCAAATGAAACCAAAACATCATGAACCCAACTTAAGACTACTATAAAAAATAGGTTAGTTACAGTCTGTAAAAGTAAGTAAAGAACATAATCCTAGGTCTCAGTTGCTTCCTTTACCAAGTCACAAAGATAAATCCCCGCTACACATACTTCCAACAACTGATCACATATCTGCAGAAGCAAGTCCAAGAAAAGACTGAACTAATCAAAGACTGTCAGAATTTTCTGTGCTATGAATTTTCTAAATTTTATTTTAAAAGAGAATTTAGAATTCTACTATGGAAAACAGCATGGAAATGCAGGCAATGTGTTAGCTGCCTTGTTTTGGCTTCTTTAGCAACTTATTGCTTGACTGTCCAAACAAAAATGTGAAATTACAACAGGTTATGTGATGCTTTGGCTGCCAAACATAATTTTAAATAAAGACAGCACAATATAGTGCACATCTCACTAACATATTCATCACTACTATATTATCTATTTATGCAATTAAGTATTGTACAGTCTGGATTGGACCCAACCGGACTACATATGCTGCTGCTCCAGTTTACTGCATGTTGGCCAACTGTTTACCCAACTGAGATCTGAGTGCTGCTCTTCACAGTGTAATTGCTTTAGTCTCATTAATATTAAAGAATTATAGAAAATATTTTTTCTTGGACAGCTGTTATATAGCTTATTGTTCCACATGCACTGACAGTACTGGCAAATACAAAAACGGAATTTAACACTAAATATGCTCATGGCAAAAAGACAACATTAAAGGTCCACTAATTGTGCCAAGGCCAATAGAAAAGGCCAGAAAAATCACTGCACACATTCTAAGAAAGCACTAATGATAATTACAACTCTAGTTTGATTGAAACTTCCAGGGCTGATTTAGACTGTTTACGTTTTTCTTCCCTGGACAGTGAAAGCTTTAGAAGTGGTGCCATTCTTCCTACTCCCACACACCTGCCCAATGCTGTAACGTGTAGGTTAAATCCTCTGGGTCAAAGTTTAAACAGATTAGACATGTTCCATTGCCATTCTGAAAATCCTATTGAATATTCCTATTTAATATTAATTTTCAAAGTCCATTTCTTCCCCCTAATTCTTCCTTGCAAGATCTAATAACTTCATACTAAACTCTGTCGAGCTTGGCACAGAAAGAGAAGATGGTAGCTCATACTTCCTCAGCCCTCTAAATACATGACAGGAGGTAACTTCACACTTTGTTTAGGGGAATATCCAGAGGCTACACCCAAAGCATTATGAAATGCAACTGGAACTGCTGAAAAGAACAAAAATGGCTCCTCACTTTATCCACTCCTCCGCCTTGGCGGCTGCCTCCTGGTACTGCTCGGATGTCAGCTTGTAGATCTCTGCATTCTGAAACAAAGAATAGAATGTTCAGCTCGAAAAATTAAAGGCATCTCAGATCTTATCCCATCACAAAGGTATCTTCTATAATTAATAACGATTTCCAACAACAAACAGCATATTCAGTTCAAAGAACACACAAAAAAAAATGCTTAAGAGTCAATTTTATTTTCAGCAAAATGCATCACAGCCACAACACATCCATTCCAAGCTTCAACTTTGTGAAAGGAAAGAGAGGGAAAAGGTTGCAAACAAACAACCGGCAGCTTTGGTTATTCCACACAACCACAAAAACAAGGTGTTTCCAGCACCGAGTTATTTCGTGCTCGGCAGTGTTTTGTTCTCTTCTTTCATTAATTGCTGTGAAGGATCCTGTAAGTTACTGACATGCAAGTATCAAAATTGGCTGCTAGCACTGGAAAATCCATTTTACATTTCAGTGCTTCTACTTACATTACTTATTCTTTAAAAGAAAATTATGCAGCCTGTTTCCCTTTTAACAACACAGGGAGGCATATCAGATATCAGTTAAGGCGCTGCCAAACAGAGTCTTGAGTGTCTTGCTGCAGGGCTTAAGAGGTTTGCATTAAATTCTCCTGAACTTGCACAGAAAGAGTTTTAGCTCACAACTCCTCAGTCAGAGGATGAATTCCTCCCCTTGGCTGCACTTAGGAGCCTCCCAAGCATGAACAGCAGGAGGGAATGGCTGCACACCTCCACTGACTGCACTACAAGGTCTTGTGTCACTAAACGACTGGCAAAGCTGCTTTAAGCAAAGCCTCTGGACTCCATAGGCAATTGCCTCACTCAAAGCTCATCTGCAAGGCTCTCAGTCTGAAAAGGCAGAGCAGAAAATATGCAATAATCAATCAAAAAACCTGACAAAATGGTATTGAAAGCGAGGACAGCTATTCATTTAGGGCCAGTTCTAGCTGCTACCTCGTCTCTCCCCAAATTTGGTCATTTTATATAGAATACTATTCTTGCCCTTCTTCATTTATTTTCCCATAAATGCAGCTGTGGTCCTGCGCATGATGAGACGACACATACTGTTCAGTGGCTGGAAAAAGGAAAGGACAGATATAACTCAAGTTCTATTAGTGGTTCTGCCACTTGTGCAATCTTGGGCAAGTCACCATTTTCCATCTGCAAGTGAGGGATAACAGCTGCCTGTATCTCTGAAGTTGTGTGAAGCTCAGCTAATTGGAAGGTTTATACAGGTTTTCAGAGCTTGGGCTTCAAGGTGCTATATTTAAGCTCTTTATCTCTGGAGCCTGAATTTATGTCACATACCAAAAAAAACCACAGAACAGATTTTGCTTTTCCAAACTTTGACCTAGGAAACAAATTTAAACTGAGAAATAATGGACGACTAACCACTTCAAAATGCATTTTGCCAGTAAATTATCATTAATGTTTTTGTTTACTTGTTACATAATGGTTAAATTTCTACGCTATTAAATTCATTTTTCTCTTTCCTATATTGAAAAGTTCAGCTTTTAGTGATGCCTTTTTCTCTGGCCTGTAAACAGACCTCATGACTTTCAGCTCCCTGCTGTTACTTATTCACATATGAAACCACAAGACCTGTGTTTCATTAATTAAATTTGCCATTAAAAATTAAATAATGTGAATAAGTAGATGTAAGCGTTATCTCCACTGGGCTTCATAGGTCTCACCGTTTCTCCAATTACTACCCAAGCAATTTTCATATTTCATACTATCTGATTTCTCAAAGGGACTGGATCTGAAAGATCAAAATGAGAGAAACTAGGAAAAAGAGAAAGCAAGGTAGCAAAATTAAACATTTTTCAGCAATAGGAAGTAGCCCCGTCAGATACTATTAGCCCACAGCACTCTGCAGTGAAACAGCAGCAGGAGAGGAAAACAGGAACAAATATGTTGTATGTGAGACCCAGCATGAGGTTGTGTTTAACCCACCTAAAGAAAGGAAAAAGAGCCAACAGAATCATTTGCTAGTTGTACTGTCAATTAAAGTGGTTGTGGCACAACCTTGCCTAGTTTATTAGAGAGAGTTCAACTGCCCAGCACTGCAGTCAGGCTCATCTTCAACAGCATCAACTACAAACACAGACAAAAATAGCCAGGAAAGAAACCCACGGTTTAGTTCTGGATCCTAAAGCTGCTAAAAGCAGGAAAGTGAGAGTCTGAATGGAGGGGCAAGAACCTCAGTGAGGGAAAGGAGGAAAGACTTGGCATCAAAGCAATCACAAGGCACATGGCACCATGCAAAGATTGAGGAGGGGCACACAAAACTTTCAACCTGCAGCTAAAGCTGCTGCGTTTAAAAAATGAAAAGAAAACATCTTTGCATGTGGTTCAACTGGGCCTCTTGCCTTTGGATTAGACCTCTCTGCCACCTTCTTTCCCCTCCCCCTTGTCAAAAACCTAAAAACCAATGAAATAGTATTTCCAATGCTATGAATCAGCATCTTTAAATTCTTCCCCAAGTAATAAAAACAGGGGCTTACCATTTAAATCTGAGTTTGTTCAACAAGCAGACTTTAATTAAACAGGTTTTCCTTGGTCTTTAGGCCCTTTCCTACCTTAGGAAAGCCAATTCCCTTTTGTCCTAAACACTAAATGAGCAAAAAATGGGCTAACTGGGCAAGAAAAGGGACTTTCAGCATGGGCACAGTCACAGCAGGTTCTGTGATTTGGGGTTTCTACTTAAAGAGGATAATTTTCCAAGTATCCTCATCTATACGACTTCGGAGGCAAGATCTGCTTCATATTCACGATTTTACCTAAAACACTATGGCAGGAGATAAGGTTCCAGTGGCCTACAACAATCTAGGCCTTTATAATAAGATTGCAAACGAGAAACCAAGCCAGGAATCGCCTGAGCAGTTCCCCGGAACCTCAGCAGAGCTGCCCCCATACAAGGGCTATTCAGCAGGATCAAGGTGTGGTATTTGCACTTGAAACAAAGTCTGAGCTGCCCATAATCTTTGTGAAGTCCTTTATCTTCATAAAACGATATTCAGTGGCACAGTAAAAGAGAGAACATTCCACACAAAATTACAAGACATCAATGCTGCTTTTAATTTACTTTCACAATATTTGATGCTTGAGATAAAATGGGAACTCACAAAGAAAAAGTTGAACATGAGACCTCAACTATTATTAAATAAAGCTCCTGGCAGTCTTAGTTGCAGAAATAAGTTTAAAAACATGACCAAAGGACACCATAAGGGCTCAAATAACAAAAGACACAGAAAGAATGAATGAACCACCTAAAATGTTTCACTTCTCTCAATAAAGCTGAGCCTTAGGGGAGTCAACTTCAGAACATCACAGCTTTGTCATATGGGGAGAGAGCTCTCCAGAGAGGACAAACAAACTAAACAAAGAAATGTTAGTTTGAAAGATTTTTCCCTGCTATTAAATGATGGTTCGTAGCAAATAATAAAAACACCAAGAAGTTATAAAAATACATAACTAGAGCCTAAAGTGCAACAGAACCATTTATCTTTACCCTACTGCTTTTCTACAACAGATTTGCTGCTATACCCTTGCTCCCCGCTCTTCCCAAAACACCCTTGCGCTAAAAATTCCCCTTCCAAAGGGAATCAATTTTAAAACTCAGAACTAAATTTGGAGTAATTTTAATTCGGCATTCCTCCTTGGCTGCAAACATGCAGAGAAACCTCAACACTCACTACTACACCCTCGCTACACTGCCCAGGCCCTTTCCAGAACATATAGCAAAGAAACTAAGAAAACAATATAGCAGAAGACTGAGTTCTCAGGGTTATTTCAGGAGGGAAAGTAATTGAAGCATAAAGAAAAAACCCTGCCAGCTCATTCTCACATTGACATTAAACCACATTCCTTACAACTTCAGTGAAACACACGCTACTTGCAGTAACATGTAAAGCAGAAAACCAAGAAACTTATGCATGAGGAACTAGAAATTAATCAGGTTTTAGGTGAAATTCTTTGTGAACATCAAGCAGCAGCATTAAAAACCTGATACTGGGACAAAGATTTCTCCATCAGGTTCAGTCTGGGTCAATAGATCAGAAGGTGTCTGAATTAAAAAACAACAAAACTCAACCACCATCACCACAGCTATCTTGAGATATTTTGACACCTCAGAGTATAGAAGCTTGTCAGTGGTCACAGTGTTTAAAGATACAAAGGGGATTAACAGCTGTTGAAATGCTGCCAGCCTAGATGAATGCCAGTGATAGCTCTGATGAATCGGAGCAGGGCAGTGGAGGCCTTGACAAATGCTGCAGACGACAGCCGGGGGATTAGATGGTACAATCTGCCTCACACCTGACAGACGTGTTGCTTCGATCCCCTCTCTGACATCCATGCTCGCCAGCTTCCAGCAAACCTCCCTCTGCAAGCCCCACTGGAGCCAAAAGCAGCACGAGAGGCAGTGCTGTGAGTGGGAGAATCCACGGTGTGCCCCACGAGGAGGAAACACTACGAGTTTGGGAAAGAAAAGCAGAGATTACTTCTCATGTATCAAATGTCAGCTGGGAGACATTCAAACTCCTGCTTCCAGCTGCTTCTGAAGCCAGAAATAAGACCTCATGCCATCCTGATAAAGCAGCACAACTGTCGCCTGCCCACACGAGCCTGGGGATGGGAACGTGCACGTGCCCTGGATGCAGCTGCTGCCACGAGGAACAGGGGGAAGCTACAGAGAAACACTGGTCAGTGACGGCCTCGGGAACTGCCTTTGTCCCCAGCAGTGCCCAAGGGAAGCAGAGGTCCACCGGGTTCCCCACACCTCACCGGGTCGCTGGTTTGCACACACCATAAATCAGGCTGTTCGTTCTCATCACTCAGAAGTCTCATGCAAATGGCTCCTAACACGTTTGAAAAATTACCCCATCCACCTGCATCCCTCCCGCAGGTACAGAGGCAGATGAGCTGAACCGATCTGTTCACTGGATGACCCTTTGGATCTGTTAAAATCAACCCACACAATCAATCACTGCTATCAACTTTGGTCCAAAACAGGGAGTTTGGGAATTTCACAACACACTGCAAGAAACAATCTCTTCACCTCCTGAGCTCGCTCCTCTGGAGTTCCTGCTCAGCTCATTTGTTGGTATCAGCCAGCATTTAGCTCAAAGAGATGGTTCACATTCCCTCCCTCCTATCAAGTGCACATACACATAGAAGCCAATTAACAAGGAAGAGAAACATGCACATAAAGCATACCACGAGAGCATAGAAGTTAAGGGTTAAACTGCTGTTTGAAATTTCATATGCCTTTTTTCTCAAAAGATAACAGAGGAAAAGATGCAAGCAACTACAAACAGCTTGCTGATACAGAAAAAAAATAAGATTTTTTTTTCAGCCAAAGCCAACTTCTAAACACAGCTCTGTTGTTTGCTGTTCATGTGTGGGTTCATCTACTCCTCCCGCAGAGACCAATAATGAAATGAGAGCATTGAATTTGTGTCATTCTATTCTTTCCTTCGGCAATAAGCTGTGAGATCATAAATTTTGGATTAAGATTCAGAAAAAGCATAAAGAGAACAGTGTCCACAGTAACAACACAGGCAAGTTAAACTAGTCATGGGCAGAAGTACATTCCTCTTTGAACAGATCTTCTCATGACTGCAACATTATCCTGAGTTGAAAGTAAAATATTAATTCTGTAGCATATCTAGAAAGCTCCTCAAAGATAAAATCCCATTGAATACCACTCTCCACAAAGCTTGAGGAAGGCAGAGCTGGGGAGAAGGACCATGGTTGAGTTTATCCTGCAGGTAACAAACTAGGCACAAAAAGGTTAAGCTAAAGCCTCTAAAGCACACAGTGACTCAAACAAAGCTACGCATCCCAGGACTTCCCAGAACCAGGTCCCACACCGAGATGCTCCAACTAGATGAAAAAGGGGTTTACAGACCCACACTGATATCCCACACCAGAGTCAGACTGTCTTAATGAAGGTACCCTGGGAAGAGCCCAATTAAAACAGGTACCCCACAGCAAGATGGTATTTGGGACTTTTCCCAAAAGCTTCGTGTGCCTCACTGGAAACATGCAGAAAAGCCTTGTGTTATCTTCGAGTCAGAAAACAGCCAGCAAAAAAAGAAATTATTTCTACAGAGGTATTTAAAAGGGGAAGAAAGAGAAAAAAGAAAAACCATTTATAGGAGGCTACTTTAAAGCACACCGTTCTGAAAGACTACAAATAAAGCATTAGTAATTCTTTAAACACAAACTCTAGAAAGTAAAAGCACCTTCAAAGAGAAAGGCCATAAAATGCCAGCAGGCAATTTGGGCTTTCTGACAAGGACAGCAACAGCATCGTGAAAGGCCCAGATTAATGCCAAAACTGTTGTAGGAGAGTATCACCCTGCTCTGTTCCTAGCTGGAAGTTTAAGATAGGAGAGAGAAATCTAAGGTGAGGAATTCACAGTAAATGCCCAAATCAATTATACCTGACAAGTGCAGGTAAACAGGCTTCCTAGGCATTGATTAAACATCAAGAGTTTTCAGCATCTGCTTCAGAGAAGCCCCAGACCTGGTTGACCTGCATGGATTACGTGGTGCCCGTGGCATTAAGGGCATGGCACCATCTGCTAAACCCCTGTGCCCATGCTGGGCAGCTGCACAACTAGTCCTGCAGTGATACTTGGGTCCTACCAGGGGATCCACCACACAACCAGGATGAACTCTGAGATCACAGGACACTGCTTCTAATAACTGGCCACTGTCCAAGAGAGAGCAACGGGAGTGCAGAGAATCAGTGCTAAGGGAGAGGGGGGAACAGAGAAAGAAGGAAATTGCCAGAATATCATGAGTGCTAAAGAATGCAGCTGAAAGTTTCACTCAAAGGATGACCAGCACTTCCAAGGGGAAAAAACCACCAAACAAAATTGGCAGCCATCAAGTACTTGTCATACATTAAAAAAGATACTAAGTACATTCCCCTGTCAGGCCTGTCACAGCAGCTTATTTTGGGAAGGGAGGAACATTATAGCTAAGGTTTGATGCCGTCATGCCAAAGCTGGTATTTGACAGAGCCTCCAACAAAACTCCCACCACCTCGGACAGGCATGCTGCAGCTAAAACCCGGCTTTCTCTGCTGAGAATATCCCTAAGTCCCATTTATAAACTGCAGCAGCTGGCCCAGTTAACAGTTCCTGTCTCAATTAAAAAAAAAAAAAAAAAAGAAGTTAAATTAATGATGCCATCCTTTCACATAACAGGTAGCTAAGGAATGCAATACACTGGATTCCTAGAGGAAGACAGAATAGGAGGGAGCCAAGGCAGCAGCATGTGTAAGAGGACTGGAGACCACTGAAGAAAATGCATCACGTCCATACACGTGCATGGGTAAAGGAACTGCAAGGAAGAGAGTCGCTGTAAGAAACAAACAAAAAACCGCTGAAAAACAGAAGTAAGCCAAAGCCTGGAAGTTCCACCCCCTCCCGGGGTTTTTCCTCTACCCCCTACTACAAATTATTCTCCATGTGCAGTTTCCAGTAAATCAAGCTTTGTGAAATAACCCCGACATGTGCAGGGCTGAGAACCAGCCAACAAGCAATGATGAGATGTCCCTGGAATGATTAAGGAAAACGCAGACATCTCTCAGGTTACAAGGAAGCCTGTTGTACTCTCCCCTTGGTGCATATGCAATGCTGCAAGCACTGTTCTGAAACCTCTGATATTCAAAGGCTCATTTGGTTGACAAGGAGCCTGTGGATTCGTGGACAGATTGTCACACAAACTGTCAGGTTTTTAGAGAGACTATCAGACCTTTCTTTGCCTACGTTATGGAGCACATCAAAGACACAGAAGATGAACCAGACACAGACTGCACAGATCTGACAGAATGGTGGGTGTACATATTCAGAATACTGTACTGCTGGGGGGGGAGGCTTAATGTGAATAATCAGGGGCTGAAAGTTCCAGAAATGTGACACTTTTTGGCAGCGATTCCCATCTTTGCATTTATTTATCGAAGGGAGAAAAACTGCCATACTAGAGGCAAACTTGGAAGAGGAAGAAAAATTGTACCAGCAGCAATTTATTTTGCCACTATACTTTTTCTTTATTATTATTACTCCCAGAGCATTTTCTGAAGATATTTGTATTTTCAGTCAAGGTTCTCTCACTATGCTTGCAGGCTCTCTTCTCATTTTCTCCTGTAGGAGAGGTTGGTTTAATGATTACAGCCAAGAAGACCGCTAGGACTTCACAGGTCACCGTACACAGTTAATGACACAGACAAATCCGTACTTTCAGAAGTGCCTGCTGGCTCAGGGCTCTGTCTGGAGATGCTCAGGAGCTCATTATTCAAAACTTCAAGTTCAAGTTATGGGTAATCAGCACATCTGAAGAAATACACCATACCCGGACAACAAAAAAGTGAAGAAACAAAAGCTATTACAGAAAATACTAACCTTAAGCATTAAGGTCTCACTTTTAAAATGGGGACATTGTTCACTTATCTTCCAGTGAGCTAGAAACCCTAGTTAATGAATACCTGGAAAAAGTTCCTAGCTCCACAGATGAAAAATAGTATTACAAAGGATAACTTTATATCATTCCTCTTTATTAGTAATACTTGGACTAACATTATAAAGCAATGCTATATTTATTTTACAGGTGGCAAAAAAAAAAGTTATTAGGCTATTTCTACCAAGAAGTATTGATTCTTACTTAAAAAGGAAAATAAAATGCAAAATGAAACACTGATAACAAGAAAAAGAAAGTGAATTAATACAGATTCTTTTGGCCTGCCTTTACAATACCAACATCACATAACCTCCAGTTCTCCCTGCAAGGCATCAGTTATTCCCCAGAAAGAAACACTCGTATCTTTTTATATTTATTTTGCTATTTAAAAGATTGAAATTCTCCCCACAGTAAACAGAAAATAAATACAATGCTTATCCTAAGATAAAAAAACCAAGGAGGACAAAGGAGAAAGGATGGTAAAAGGGATAAGAAAGAAATCAGAAAATATTTGCAAACAATTTCCTTTCCATCATTTGACAGTCTCATTCGCTCTGCTTTTAGTGATCTTCTTTTTCATATGTTTTTAAATGGAGCTATTTTGCCTCCTCTGAAGAGGACAATGCATTGAAGAGACATCTCTGTAGCTGGCAAAGAGCTTGTGAACTCTCTAGAGAAGCCCAGAAAGGCCGCAGAGGAATAATCAGGTGGAGAGGCATTTTTGCAGCAGAGTTATTGAGCTGTAAATATTAACATGAAAATCAAACACCCCAAGAGAGCAGGGGTAACCACACGACTGCTTCATTCCCATACTCTGGCAAAGATCACTGCTTTGGTCACAACCCTGGGGCATGATGTCACCCGTGGCCTTCGACAGCTTTTGGTCACCACCAGCTCAGTATCGTACTTTCTTTACAGAATCCAGGCAGAGGAAAAAGAACAAGGCATGTCTCACTTTTAACCCGTTAAAGAATAATAGGAATAATTACTTATTAAGATTAACGCTGAAAAATCTCATAATGCCTTGCTGCAAAGAAACATAAATGGAAGAATGTCACATGCATGGTGTACCATACACTCTTAGATACAAGCTAAATCTACTCTCAAAATTTAAATGCTAAGCACAGTCTCTGACAGTAAGGAATATTACATGCAAGCAACAAGAGACACTGACCTTAGCACTAAACGAGAAAGAAATAAAACTAGGCTTAAAGTTCCAAAAGAAACACTTTGGCATGAGCATCCTAATTAATCTGGAGTTTGTTACTATAGCTGATAAACTCTGTAACAAGAAAATTCTTGGGAAACAGTGTTACAGTGGATTTTCTCTGGCTTGTGGAAACATTATCAGTATTTCACCTATATCCACTGACCAAGACCAAACAAAAAATCCATGCCCTTCAACCAGGGACAGCTTGAGCTTAGACAACAGGAACACAAAGAAGAGACAGAACTATGCTTTTACTGGGGAACTAGAGGAGAGAATAAAACCAAGCACTACAAACACCACAGACCTGGAGCCAATTCCTCTCTCCACAAAACAAATAAACAAACAAACTTAAAACCCAGCACTGTCCTGTTTTCAGCCAGCAAGGACAAACACTGTGTTCTTCACCAGGACATCCTGTGCCTATCACAGAAATCAACAGCTAGGACACTGTTATGGGGGATTTTTATTGTTCTTCCTGTGACAAACCCTTGTATCTAACTGGAAGAAGAGTTATCTCAGTGCCACATGAATGAAGGATTAGCCATCAGGCAGTGATGGCTTTTTGCTGCTGCGAACGGAAGCTGCATCTCAAAAAAATTACCTAAAGGTGAAAGGTCTCATATACTACATTTAATTCCCTGAAGAGTCAAAGGAAATTTTGTGGTATACATAGCCATTATGAAAAACTAAGTTAAAAAATGAATATATGCCTGCCTGGGCAGGCATACAATACAGCATTTTTACACACCCATCCAAGTCGTCTGCTCTGATCAAGAACCACAATCCAGTCAGCTCAAAGCTTGCTGCATGTCAGGGCAAATTAGATGATTTGTGTAGAGTGTCCAGTATATCATGAGACATCTCTAGGGGAAAAAAAAAATTCCACAACCCAGGCACTCCTCAGTTGACCCAGGCGGGCAAGCTCACAGCAACCTTGCAGCTTGAAATTATGTAAGAAAAAATTTGGCTTTTGTTCAGAACAATGGGGAGGGAGAAGGAAGGAGAAGGAATTAAGCCTTTTTCCTTATTAGAAGACTTGAAATGCAATAATTGGGAAGGAGAAGAAAAGCTAGCTCTTCTCGTAAAATAACCTAGTTATTACAAGTCTTCCCAGACCAGAGGCTTACACTTTTATCTCAGCTCCCATGTTTCCTTCTCCCATCTCTTGCTCCTCTATGGCCTCTTAGGGACCTGCACAGATTCAGTGGACTCTCCTGGCACTTCCTGCCTCTGTGGTTGTTCCTCACTGTTGTTGCCCTCTGTGCAGGGCAGCATCTTTTATCTGATGGCCATTCCACTGGTCAACACCCACCAGGGCAACCTGCTCTCCGCATTTGTCAGGGTTCAGCTCCCAGATAGTTCTAGTGCATATGAGATGTATCTTTCCTATTTTTATTAACAACAAAACAAAATTTAGTATTATTTCATATTTTTTTTACAATGGGGCTGGAATGCAAATGGATGAGCTAGGAAATCTTGATTTGAGTCAAGGTGCTTAATAGTAAACTGCAACTGGGATCATTTCAATGTATGGGCAAACCACCAGCTACACCCAAAACCAACCAAACAAAAACCCACCCCTCATCATCCCAGGAGATTCTGCAACAGGCAAAGCAAATACCATTTGCAGTGGCTGAAGACCTCATGGCGAGCCTGATGGTACACATCTATTTAAAAACATTAAACATGTTATTTACAAGCTTCTTCTGAGTCACCCTGGTCTCTTGGGAATGTGCATTATATGTTCAAGAAATTGGAGTAGCTCTTTTATTTATGTTTCTTTAAAATGACTGGCAGATGGGGAAAAACCTTCAGAGAAGTGGCCCCAGGCTGTCATGAAACATGTATTTAACACACCCACAGTAAACTACTAAACACACTTCAGAAGGTACAGCCTCTGTAAATATGGAGTAGTTCCTTTTTAAAGTCTGATCTCTGGACTACTTAATTCAGCACAAATTCGAGATGTTCTGTGGAGTCTGCTCAATTTAAAGAGTAATTATTAGCTATATTTTCCATTAACATGATGACAGTATATTCTATAAGGGCAGAGCCATAATTTTAAGGACATTTTCAAAACATTGGTTTTACTTTTAAGTCACAATAGTAATGCCTTTTTCCTGCCACATGTGGAAGAACCACTGTGGGCTGAAATAGAAATCTCAGATTCCCCAAAGTCAGGGTCTTACACAAGTGGATTCCACACACACAGGAAAGTTTGGTCTACCTGAAACAATTTCCAAGACTAAGTCTAAATCCGGAATATCCCAAGAGAAGCACAAGCTTCAATCATCCAAATCCCAGCAGACATACAGACTCCAGCCTAAGGTCTGGAACATATTTAATCAATTCACTCTGCTAACTCTCTACAGTTTCATAAAATAGCCAATACTGCAATAACAGGGCCAGAAATTAATTGTACACTGGTTGGTGAATTACACGGAAATAACAGGCAGCACAGGGTGATGCAGTTGCTGTTGAGGTGCAACTGGACTAGAGTAAAAACAGGTGAGAGACAGACAGTGCATGTGTGTGCACACGTGAGTACTTTGTGTGTGTGTGTGTGTGCTGCTTTCATCAGAAAAGTAGCACTGGTTTTATTGGTGACAGTGCTATCTATATATACACACATTTATAAATACCAATTCTGCTTATAAACAAGCATGTAAACAGCACAAAGAGGGGGAAACAGAAATTTAAACTGTTAGGCAATAAGAAAGTGAATGAAATGAAGGGAAAATTGGGTTGAATAAAAAATGGCAAGGGAAGGTATCAAATATTAGATAACGAGGAAAGCTCTCAGAAGTGAGACAAAAGCACCTCTTGTTTTGCTCTTTTTGGACTAGACTTGACAAATACTCCGGTGTTCAGTTCTAACAAAGAGACAAGATCACATTCTAGGTCTTTTTGTTCTGCCTTTAACAAGTCTTCCTAGTGATACACTGATGAGACCAGATACCAGATTGTTATCTAAATTCAGCTGCTAAATTCAGTGTTAAGACACTAAGTTCAAACCACACATTGCCACATTTATTTCACAAGTCGAGCCTGAGGATGGATTCCTCCAAGATGAAGCAGCCCATAAGCATCATTCTCTCCCTCTGCAAAGGTACTCTAAATGCCAGGGAAACAAAATCACCGTACGGCTCTGACAGTTCACCCTTCAGCACACAGACTGCAAACGCATCTCTGCACTAATCGCGCAGGCTGAAGAGGCAGCAAACACTTAACTGCTGTTTGCATAGAGGCTGCTTGTAATTTGATGTAATCTACTGTACATCAGTCAACACATACTGAAGAGAGAACATACACATTGCAGAGAAGGCAGAGAGGCAGTGCCGACACCGAACACATTTTAGTTACCCTATTATGGATGTTCTTTGAGTTCATCAAATTAACAATCAATTTATCTGATCTCTAAAAGCTGCTGTACTGAGGTGTACTAACTACTAAACTTCACACGCTTTCAGCAAAAAAGGCATTAAATGGCTGAACTGAGCACAGGGTACTGGAAGTCAGTTTGTGTGTTGGCCAACGGCAACAAGGAATGAACCTCTCCCTGCAGACGGTGAGACGGCAGAGGAGCATCAGCCTCCTCTAGATACTGTTCAGCCGCAACGGATACCCGCGGAAAGCAGAAATCAGGGATGCTGTCCTCCCTCCTCCACCCCCAGCATGACATTTAATGTCTGAGAATAACTGAAAAGAGGAAGAAGATGGGGGGGTTGGAACCAGTTCAGATGACAATTTCAGGTTCGTTCCCTTCTCATTTTGTTCCCGTTCACAAATTTAACACGCACACAGGACAGGATCTTCCGTTCTCTAAATATCAAAGGCTGTGCCCTGAGAGACTGACAGAGCCACTGCCACCTGAAAGGCAGTGTCCACACAGCCTGAGCGACTGGGAAGTGATCTGGTTGATTAGGATGGATCTTATCGGCCTATTTCAGAAAACTACACTGGGAATTATTCTTCTTGTGTTCACAAGATTAAATCAACAGTTTGATGAACTGAGTGCTTTGCTGTACTGCTCCACTGGCCTGAAAGGCAAACTGATTTTTTGGATCATAGCTGTAGGTTCGCAGAAAGCACCGGTGGGCTTGTGAGAGGAAGGGTTTGCAGAAGGGGCAGGAGACGAGAACTGAACAAAATAGATAAGAAAAAAAATTGAAATTTTAAAGAATATTGTAAGGTTCAATTATGGTGATGGGTACAAGAAATTCTTCTGAAAGAGAAACACATTTTTTTAGACCAGAACTTCATTTCACACTAGTTCCTCCAAGTACACAGAGCACTGGCTAGAGCAATAAGCTGGTGGCTGGCAAGACAGTGACTGGAGGCAAACAAAGTAGCCCTTACACACACAGCAATAGCTCACATGCAGCCCCAAGACATTACAGGTCATTTTATTGAGGAAGCAAATGGTGTCAGTGACACCTGCCAGGACACATCAACTCATTTAGAAAAGGGCACCGAAACTTTAACTCCCACTGAGAGGGCAGAGGGTTCAATTGAAGACAACACCTCAACATAACTTGCTTTTTCAAAGGTAGGTGGATGCTTCCCAGGTCTCATGGGTACAGACAAGCCTGGGATCCCAACTCAAGGAATGCATTCCCCATCCCCTTCAACAGAAATCCCCTGACACCTTTTCCAGGTGTCATCGGTTTATGCAACCCCTCCAGAGCCTGCTTTAAACTGATGATGAAGACCCAACATGAACATATTGCTCTGGAAGGCCTTTTTTTTTCCCCTCCAGGCTTCTATCACTTTTTTTCTGCAGAATTTTTTATTGAGACAAGTTACTAGGCAAAAAAATACAGAAATGACAGTGGACTTGCATGTAGGGGTGACCTTGATGCACCAGAAGTGGGAGACAGCTCCAAGAAGAAGGATCAAGGCCAAGAAGAATAACAAACAAAAGTTTTCCTCCCATTCTTTACACATTCTAAATGCTTTACAAACATGAGTTAAACGATAAGCACAAGGGCAAAAAGAGATTAATTCAAACAAACCAAACTCAGTGAATGCCACACACGAAACTACAAGATTTGTGAAGCTAAGCATAGAAAAAGGTACAGTCAACCTTATTAACAAAAAAAAAGGTATGTATTCAATACATTCCTTTCCCACTTGCACAAATGCTCTACAGCTTATGAATACCTCTTGTGCTGCTTACTGCTCTGAAAAACTACAAGCAGAAAAACGTTGCATATTAATGCACCCACTGCTCACAGTAGTCCACAGCCACCTAATAAAAGATAACGTGGGAGCCAGAGCTTAGGAAAATCCAAACAAAGAAGAGGCATCATCTATAGCAAGGAGTTTCACTTCATCTTCTGAGATTACCTTCAGCCTTTCTCTGCTGTTTTACACTACTCCAAAGAGCTGCCCGTGTTTTTGCTGTACTGTAGCACTGCCCTTAGCTTTTGTTAGGTTAAACCCAGAAAGAAGCCAAATAGCACAAAGAGTCAAATAAATATTTACTTGGGAGAAAGTATACAACTAATATGCTAAGTGAAATCTCCTGGCATCTGAAGGGTTCCAGGAGAGACTCCATTTCTCTCTTATCATACTTTTCAAAGGTTGTTTCTACCACTTGGAAAAAGCAGGACAAAGCACACACAGAATCCTTAATAAAAATCCCAGCTCAGAGCAGTACATATATTAACTATTTACAACAAGCTCCCTCCATCTCCCCTCCCTGCTTCTCAGTAACAAATAAATGCATGAAAGAACATCAGCTTAATCTTCTCAAATTGAGTGTTTCTAAGGTTTTCCTTACAGATTATCAGGTCTAACTCTCATCCTTTCTACCCAGAGAAACACTACAGTACAAAACTTCCTTCAAAACAGTTGAGAGAAGACCCACATTTTATGAAACAATTTAAATTACATGGATGAGATGTAAAATTACTGTAAGAAGCCAGAGTTAGAAGATTAACCATTTATAACAAATTACCCAGGTCTCATTACTGGATTACTTATTGGAGATTAGGCAGTCACATTGGAAACGCAGGTGTGGAATGGAATGTGTGCCACCAGCTCCAAACCCTGCAATTACACACAGTCACATAAGCAGGCAGTTCAAAGGAGCTATTCCCTCTAATTTTTCTGATTACCAAAATATTTCAGGCACTCCAAAACAAAAACACACAAGTGACCCAAGGGACTGAAACACACAACTACAACAAGCTATCAGAGTTAAGGGAGGAAGACCAGGGGCATTACCAGTGTAATGATCCTCTGCAAGGAATTTGTTCGATAAAATTTGATTTTTAAAAAAGTCAAAAAGCATGCACTGCACTGCAGGCAGAACAAAGCCTACCATCCATTCCCACACACAATCCCTGACAAACTGAAGGGTGCAGTGGGAAGAACACTCCCAACAACGAATCCCAGCATTGGTCTCATCCCAGTACAGCTATGTCATGCATTCAAGTCTGCACTCAAAACAGCTGAACGCTGCCAGTAGCAGCAGTGCATGGCATTCGATCAACACAAGTCAGAAGTGCAAATCAAATGTCAGGCACTACAAAGAAACAGAGAACCAAACAGTGTTTCTGACACAATTGCCATATTACGCTCAGGGACCACCCGCATCCCGAGCACTGTGCACACAGTCCTGGTTCACAGCTCTCAGAGAGGATTAAATAGGTGTGGAAAAGTTCCAAAGATGACCAGCCAGGATGATCAAAGTATGTGGGGCAAGTACCCCATAACCTTGCTCTGATCACAGAATCACAGAAAGAATCAGATTGGAAAGGACCACAATAGGTCATCTGGTCCCACCTCCCTGCTCAAGCAGGGTCATCCCAGAGCATATTGCACAGGATTGCATCCAGACTACTCTGGAATATCTCCACTTAGGGAGACTCCACAACCTCTCTGGGCAATCCAGTGATCTTACAGCTGTCCTTGGACATTAACATTTGGGCACAGTCAGAACCAGCATAATGAACTCTATGGATCTTTAGCGTGACAGCACTCACTGTCTCACTTCTTCCAGTGCTTTAGAAGATGTAGGGAAAACCCCAAAAGCTGAAACACAGAAATTATTTTTCATACATGCCTTTTCCTCTGAAAATTTTAATAAGACTGTCTGGAGAAACTGAGTTTCTCAAGATCTATTTGAAATAAGGTAGACCCACAGTTCATCTCATGCAAAACTAAAGGCAAAGCCTTTTTAGCATTTTTATAGCTTTACTGTTTCACAACACTTTGCCCTCCCATTATAAGCTATTCCATCATATAGATGGAATAACTGAGATAGATGGACTAAATAATTGTTTCAAACTCCCAAAAGAGAAATGGCTATTAGAAAATGAGCAGGTTTTTCCTTCCAATTGTGTGCTCTGTCCAGTAGATTACAGTACTCTTTCAGAGATTACAAAATAAAAGGATAATGTATTCACACAATCTGCTGCATTCAAGGGAACTACTGAGTTCAGTTCTGGTCAATACATCTCAAAGACAGAGCTGCAAGGGGGAAAGTGCCAAAAGACAACAAGTAGAATGAGAAACCTGGAAAAAATCATTCACACAAGCAGAGGCTGAAAAGGTAAGGACTGCTCAGCTTAATGGGAAGGTAAAAGAGGGAAGAGAAGTCTACAAATAGAGTAATTAGAATTCCTTTTATCTCTTTCAAATAAAGGATATTAAATGAGGAAAAAAAAGTATTTGCAACTGGTAACAGAGAATTTATGAAGTATATAAGTTAACCTGTGGCCCACACTGCCACATGATGTTGGAGGCACAGAGCTGAACAGGGCTTCAGGAACAATGCCTGAGTCGCACAGAAGAATGGATGGCACTAATCCAAGTTCCAGAGAATAAAAATACTGAATGAAAATAAAACTCTTGAGCAGGGCATGTGTCAGCCTCCAACTGACAACAGTTAGGAAGACTATTCTCAAAGCTACTCTCGCAGAAGTTTTCTTTGTGGTTTTGTTTTGGTGAGGGTTTTTTTTTTGCTTCTTCCTTCAAAGGTTTTGCAAACTGACCACTGTCAGAAGAAACAGGACAGTCTTCGTGTTTGATTCACTGCAGCAGCTCTTATGTTGTAAGGAGTATGTAACACAATTGCTCTTAGAATCCTACCAGGAAGGTACTTGGTTTTTAACATCAATAGTTCAAAACATTCTTCAAAAACAAATCTCTAAGTCTCTTACTGTTGAATTTTGTTATCATGCAATAGTGAGGACAAAGCCAACATGGACACAGCAGGGGATGAGAGAGGGGAATTCCTGACAGCCTGATCCTCAGAAGGAGAAATTTCAGCTTGCTAACTCCACGCTGAGCCATCACATCCATTCACCCACAGCCAAAAGCTTCAAACTACCAGCAACCACATTTCCAAGTGACCATCTCCTCTTAAAACAGCAGAGAAAGTCAACTTCTATTTCAGAGCTCTTCCCCACCTCATCCCCTTATTGACAGCTTTTTTCTAATATAGACACACATATACACAGATATATAAAAATATATCTAAGCCTGAGTTGGAAAGCTCTAGCACAGTGGAAGGAAAAATAAATAAATAAGTGTCAAGGTCTGCGTGTATTCAACAAATAAAAGCAGAATTATATAAAAGCAACAGCTAATAAAAAAGATTGTTCTGCACTGCATTTTCCATCTTTCCAGCCATTATAGGAATAAAATTATCCACAGAGAAGATCAAAAACCTTTTTCAAAACTAATACAATTAAGCTTTATTACACTGTTTCAAGTACATTTCTCTCCTCTCCCTTCTAGCCCCCACCACCTCCCACTCCAATCCAGACTAACGGTTGGAGGCATTCTTCTGTTTCATTACCAGCAAAACACTAGTGTTTAAGGGTCAGAAACTATCTAATGTTTCAAGAGAGGAAAGAAAAAAACCTGTTCTTTTTATCTACTTGCTTTTGTACACATAACAACTAGAAGATAGCTCCTCTGCAGCTCTGCAGTTTGAATAGGACTGCAGGCAAGCCACCTCACTCCCCCCGAGAAGATCCTGCACTAGAATATCCCTCTCATTGTTTAAAAGGGTGTCCCTGTAGCAAGGGACAGGGACTTGAAAACATAAACCACAACAAAAGATTTCAAAAAGAGGACAATGAAGCCCAGACACAAACTTCTCCCCACTCCACTGTCCATAAAGGACAGACACACACACACAGGTTTTCCCCGCAATTTCCGCTTCGTGAAACCAGATCCAGAGAGAAGAACATAATAGGAGCACACAGCATGGGACCAAGAAATTGCAAAAATCCCCTTTGCGTATGAACATATGGACAACTGTGATAATTAGAATGATAGCTGCTAGATTGTTTGCAATTTCACTGAACAATCCCCATTATCTAGAAATAGAATTTAAAATCCGAATGCAACACTGAGAGGTAGTTTTAATAGTTTATTTTTAATGAACTGCGTGGATTAAAAGTGTTGCTAAACTGTATCATACGAAATTGCTCGTGGGCATGTTTTACCATCGATGGCTTAAAAAAAGTGCTGCATGGACAATCATGGACTAGCAGGGAATGAGAACAGGAATAGATATGCCAACAGTTTCCTACCATCTCTATAATCTGCAATTTTCCCATGTTCCATACTCACCATCATGCTACATGTTGGTAGTAAAGCTGATTGATTTCTCTGTCTTTTTACAACCTCCCTTTTTCAGAATTGTTTGCATTTCTTTTTAGTCACACAACACAACTACAAGTCGAATGTATGCAACTCCCTGTCAGGAGGTCTAATTGCTTCAAATTGGAGAAGATTATTCTCCACATTTATTAAAAAATAAAGACTACTCATAACATTATTTCATTTTACCAGGAAGTGAAGAACACATTAGTTCATAAGGAACAGCATGGCTGCTCCTATTTTTATGGCATCAATTTTTAAAAACTCATCATGGTAAACAATTAAACAGAGAAGCAAATCCCACGTTTAGGGGAGAGATTCAAATCCCTAAATGGATTTTCAAAGGTCATTTCAGGCTTAAAAGATGCTTGACAGTGTCTCTTTAAATCACGTTCATTTCGAAGGCTTATCCAGCAAGAAGCAGGCAGTGCACTGCAGCACCATTCTTTGAACTGTGGGGCTCCCCAGAGAAAAATTAATATTACAATTTTAATTTGCATTTATAGCAAGATTTATATTGTGGTGTTATGTTTTTTGTTTTTTGGTTTTTTTTTAATTTAGGAAAGGATTTTTAACAAAAGGAATAAAAAACAAGGCACTTGTTTTGCTTCAATTTAGCTTTCACCCAAACCCCATGGTGAAAAAGAAAATAGAGTTTGAACTACTAGAAATCTTTTTTAAAAAAATCATCCAGTTAAAAAAACCTTTATCTTTCAAATGCAAGTTGCTCAAAAGATTCATACAGCTTTTCCAGCACATACATAAGGGGTCGGGGGCAGACAAGACAGTAGGAGCTGAGATTTCCAGGTTTCAGCACAACCCTTCTTGGTTCTCTGCTCTTTGGATCCACACAGTTCCATGTCCAACCCCATCAGTGTGCAGAGGGCACAAATAAAGACAATTTAACCCTACCTTCCTCTCAATGCGGGCCAACTGCTCCTTATAGAAGGCCTCTTGTCGCTTCAACTCTGCCTCCCTGCCTCTCAGCTCCACAGCCTGGGAAGAACGACAAAAAAGCATCATCAGAAGAAGAAAATAAAAATAAACAATGTGAGTGCAAGGAAAGCACATGGCATGCAGACTGGAAAGAACTTTAAAAAAAAAAAAAAAATTCACTGCTCAGGACTGGTGCAAGGGATCCCTCATGGTGGAACTACAAACCTTGAGTATTTGCAGCTCATTTTGGGTTATCCCCAGAAGTTTGAAAGGCTCTTATTAGTATCACACTCAAACTCATAACCTTGATTTTACTACTTCTTATTAACTGGAAACATATGATCGTAACAAGGTGACACCTTCCTATTGCCTTTTTCAGAACTCCATCTTACCCATGTCTTTGTTTTTCTGTGAGTCATGACAGTCATTACTCCAATGTTCTTCACCTTACCTTACCTTAAAAAAATAAACTCAAATACTCCACTTTATAAACTCTTGTCCCTTGGAGTGTCAGAAAGCTTCTGTAGATTTAATACTTCCCCACAGCAGACATACATAGGACTACCCTGGTAATTAAGGACTCCCTTCACACACCCTCTGTGCATTCCCCATCAGCACCCTCAGAGTTCCTCTGGCTGGGTGCTGCAGACTCAGAGGGAAGATGGGTGTCAGAGAATTTCTCCTCCATCTTCCAAAGTACAAAGGTGACTTTATATACCAGCAAAGCTGGCATATAAGCTCTTGCTTCAGAATAACCTGGTCACCAACTGAACAGTGCTCAATTAAAAAAGTCTGTGTGGGTACAGCAATAAACTGTAGCTCTCTGGTTCTTTACACCCAGCACCACTTCATTGCATTCCCAACCCAAAACTGCACTAGTATTAAGGAAACATGGCATTGATGGAACTGAATCAAACTTTTAAAGTTTAAAAATAACAAGCAGCAATAGCAAGACAAATAGCACTTGTTCTTCACTGCCCATCACACCCCAAAATCTCTGGGGCCACATAAGTCATCAGCAGGCAAAAGACCTTTCAAAAACAGAATGAATAGCCTGTTTAACATGGACACAAACCCTGCCAATCCATAACACCCCAGCAGCATTGCTCTTAACTTCTAATGATGATGGTACAACCACAGAAAATGCTGGTCCAATATGATTAAGCAGCTGGGACAAAAACATCCCTGTGGGCTCAGACCTGTCATTTTATGGCCAAAAGCCATTGCTAACGAGAAAAATTACATCTGAAAGCAAGTTACTGTGCATGTCCTTCTTTCTGCTTCCCTGCTGATGGAAATACAGTGCTATAATAGGGTTTAGAAGAGATTTTAATTTAGGCAATGAGGGTGGTTGATAAGTAAGCAAGAAAAGGAGCACATGAAATAGGAGGGTTGTAGTGGTGTGGTGTGTGTTTCTGTTTGTTTTTAAAGAAAAATAAATATTTTGGGTTCCATGTTTGCCACCCCAGAGGAGGGTAACACACAAGCAGTACAGATTCATATCTATTTCCTCTTGCTCTCGAAGACATTTGACTAAAAGCAAAATCTCTAGCTTTGCTTTAACCAGAGCTGCTACACAACTTCTAACCTGCAAACCAGCTGGAACAGGATGGGGAGAGGGATGAGAATGAGGTGCCCCATACATGTAGCCTGAAAAAGAGATATCACAGCAACAATAGGGGCAGTGATGGGTAGTTTGTAAGTGCCAAAATTATGACCATTTTCTGGTAAGAGAACCATAGCTGTCCCTCTCAACCAATATCCATCTTCTCCACAGAAAAGGACTAAGTAACTTAAAATAAAATGAAACAGATGTAAGAAGGTGGGGTGGTCTGGTGGGTGACCAAAGGACCCTGATTCTCCTGTGGATTTTCTGCATAACACCCATAAAAATCAGATTACTAAGCCAGTGACTTCTATTTCCTTAAGGATAAAATAAATAAGGAAAAGAAAAAAGAATAAGACAGTACCGAGCCCTCTGCATGATTCAGATGGAAGGTGCTTTTCATGTGAAGGAAGGAAGGAAGAAAAAAGAGTCAAATGATGAATTCCTAAAAACTCAAGAAAGCTTCCTTTTGCTCTAAATAACTTCACTATGTGGTAGTGCTAGTCACACTGGGATAGCAGACTATTCTGGAAGCTCAAAACTGATATTGTAACAATACAGGTGAGCAAGAGGCTTCATTCTGTACCCACACGCTCACTCATGTTTTCAACTCGTGAGCTTGCCTGATCTTGTTCACCAAGAAATTCAGGATATTTATCCATATGACAACTCTGGAAGGGAACACCAGTCAAATACCTAATCTCTCAAGTAAGGTGCTGAACTACATGATGACGACCCATGGACTCTCAAGCAAACCTCTCTGGAGCTGGCATGCCCACAGTGAATAATTTCTCCACACCAACGCAGCAGACAGACATTCTGTGTGCCACTTCCCTTGGGTCTCGCAAAATTCATGTCAAAGAACCAAATCCAGATCTCCCAACTGCAGACTACAATGTTAGAATTCTGCCCATTCTTCCCCCTAAGTAATTTCTCCCATATTACCCTCCATTATGTTCCACTTGTCGCCCATAATGTGTGATGAACCAGAGGTTGCAGAGAAAACTTGTACTTGCAACACAAACATATTTTCGATGCCTTGTTTGTTTTCAAGAGCTGCTGATGTTTCAGTGCATTGAAGTACACTGAGCAATATTCCATTTGTGACAGATCTGCTTCAAAGTTGCTTTTTGTTTCCCTCTAGCCCCAGCTGTTATTACTAGAAACTTTAGTACACTTTACGATGGCGTTTGAAGTATGAACGGTACAGTCAGAGCATGTGTCATTTGAAATATTCACTGTTCCAAACTGGGTTAGGCAACCAGGGACATTTTGAATGAATATAGGATATTTATTAAGAGTTCCCCTAGTCCTGCTGCTTATTCCCTACCTGAAGTCAGAAGCCTGTGATGTCCCAGACAGAACTGGCTGCTATGGAGATGATTACAATTCCACAGGGGATTGAGATTGCAGGTGCCAAACAAAGCATTAGATACACTTTTCACAAAGAGGCCTTTAGAACTAAAGAAGGAAGGAGAAGGGAAGATATGCATGATAACACACTGGTTTGAAAATCAGATATCAGAAAGCTGCATTTCAACTTCCACACTGCAGAAACACCATCAGAGCTTGAACATATTATGCAAGAGCTGACCAAAGCCCAGAAACAACATCTAAGCTGTGTAGAATGTGGACAGTAGAGTGTGATGTCCAAGAAGTATGAACACAGAAACAAAGGAGAGAGAGGGAAAGAAGAATGTGCTCAGCTATAAAACACAGAAATGCAGCCAAAACTTAAGAAAGTACCCTGGGACATATTTGCAATTGGCCACTGTTCTCTGTACAAAAGCAAGGCATAAGATATATTCAAGAAATGCTCAAAAATCCCCTGTGATGGTGTCAGAAGTTACAAGCACTCTTACAAAGCATTCTTACAAAAGGACAGTGAAGGCATACTACTAAAACACTACTAGAGCTTCCATGGGCATGGATCCATGGACTGGATCTTTCAGATTCTTCCTCTGCTTTATCTTTACACTTTTTCCACAGTCCAAAGTTATGCAGGTTATCTCAGTGCTGCTTTGAACGGAGACAAAGAGCCAGGGCAGAGTCACATGCAATTCTCTGCCTCCTTCTCTCCCTTTATCAAGTAACTCTTTTAGGAATAAACTGTGCAAGCACATTCTAAAGCTATGCATTACATACTGACTCAAATGAAGAATTCAAGCACTGGCCTGCTCGCTGACAAACAGGCCAAAAGAAATATTTTACAAGCCTCCTAATTGAGGTAATGAAAGAATATTGGTTCATTCTCTCTGAACAAAGCCAGACACTCTTAGCCTTGTCCTGAACTGACACCAACATGCCACAAATGAGACTGTGCAACCAATCTTCTAGACCTGGGCTTCACTCTAGCTACAGCCATTCCTAAATTAGCTTTGGCTTTGCCCTCCACAAAGTATCACCAGATTTTTATTATTTTTAATCACCATCCCACCTCATCATCTTGTTAAACACGAAAACTAGGAAGGAAATCTGTTGGAAAAAAAGGGCTTCTTGGCAGGGTCAGATGACAGTAGGGAATGTGGCACCCAGGAATAAAGTGCAGCAATAGCACAGCCCACAGCTGACTGCTACCATCAGGTTGTCTCTCTCAACAACACTGTTGGGATTCTGGGATTTCGGGAGAGGGCATGGAGAAGACTCTACTGGAGGACAAAAAAAACCCAAAAACAACCCAACCCTCTCTCTGCAAAGGGCAACTCAAGCTAGAAGGAAAGATCCAAACCTCAACCTATAAAGAACTTCCTCAAAGGCAAGTCACAGAATTTGACAAGATTACTACAAAAATATTTATCTTCCTGGCAAAATGCTTCCACCACTCACAGACAAGCTAGTGAGAGGATGCCTAGATAATCAGTCAGAAGCAGAGAAATAAGCTACAAGGATAAAGGAAAGGTCCTTAAATCTATCAAATGCCTAGCTTCTACATCATCCTGTTTTTGCTGAGAGGAGTTATCAGCTTCCCCCAAAGGTACCCAGTAGCATCCCTGCAGCAGCACAGCAGAGATGTTTTGGTTGGGCACCTCACCTTGCCCCACTTCACAACTGCAGCTTCTAATACCTCATGCTTTCCCAAGTCTCTTCCAGTCCTGGTAACAGCCCAGGTGGCAGGGGAAAAACACAAATGCTACTAAAGATCTCAAGATGAGAAGAAGGAATTTACAGCAATTCACTGAAGAACAGAGCTAACTCCAAAATTAGCTAGTTGGCATGTTCCTGACCAAGTCTAAAGGGAATGGCAGAGCTGAAAGGGCAACACTGAAATAGTAAGAGGCAGTTTGTGCTCTTCGTGCCTGAGACTAAAGCAGAACTTTACAGTGAGGCTTGGAGCGGGCAAGTAACCATAGAGGAGCCTTGACTCAACCTCCACTGGCACCAGCAGAAATATCACCACTACTGTGGAGCTGTCTGCAATTGTTACTCCAGACACACAAGGCCTACAAAATCACTGGCTTTTTGTCCTACCTCTCATTCTCTTGAAGGCAGGTGACTGGGTTTTGTTTTAGAATGCAGATGCAACCCAGTGCCTTAAAAAGCAGTACTGGTGTAACCCTCGTTTCCTCCTGTTTCTGCTGCTCCCTTAGCCAACAACACACATCACCAGACCAAGTTCGGTTTCAGCAGCTGTAAGCTACACAAAAGGAGCCAGTGAAAATCTTTATGGAGGAAATAATATGCAATTTTCTAGCTGAACACCTTTTAAAATGTAATGACAGAAAATAAAATCCTGCATCTGTGCTCAGCAATAACAATCTGTACGCGAGCAGTAACAACATGACACTTGGAATAAGCAAGATCCAGACAAAAAAAAGAGAGCTTACCCAGGCGTCCAAATCCGCAGGCTTGGAATAAAGAGAGCGCAACAGAGAAAGGAAGGGAAAGAGAAGAAAAAGAGAAATCAGTGATTTATGGAGGCCGCCTGCTGCTGTGCAATATAGCTTTTAGGATGACAAGTTTAGAAAAGTTCCTTAAAAATGACAAGCATCTTAGGCAATGCAGTGCTGTCCCCTGTTGGGAACCGTGCTGTTAAAATGAAACAAAAGCACATGTGCCCCCAAAACCAAAGCAAAGTCCCCACAGCCTACTGCAGGATCCCCTTATAGGGTGGGAGCTAAGCAAAGGCAGCTGGAAAATAGCCAGTTCCAAGGAGCCATACAAGGTGCTGCACAATGACAGAGATGTCGATATACACAACATGTAACATGGCAGTGCTCAGCAGACTCAAAAGGAGGTTGTCACCAACTGTGCTGCTTCCAATTATGTGCAAAAAAACAAGTATCCTTTCGCAAGTGCATTTTTAAATGCACAAGCTGACCTACATAGCAAGTCATCTTCTTCCATGGACAATTTCAAAGACTGTTTCCTAACAGAAAGCCAGCTGCTGATCAGATTTCCAATCAAATCCCCCTTCATAGGCAACTGAACACATCTTTAGTGCACAGTCCAAACCTCTGTCAAATCCGAGCTACCTCCACCTGCTCCTTCTTTGTCCACAAGTCTACTTAAGTGTAGAAACAAGCAGAAAAAGCAGGCTGCAGTATTGCCTCTTCTTTACTTATTACTACTTTTTACTTTCACAGTAACCCAGCAGCAGCAAAGCAAGTACAAGATGATAAACATTTCATGCCCATAACCACCTCCTTCTGAAGCCAAGGCATTTATGAGGCAGGTACAGTTCTCATTTGCTGTCAAGGGCTGCAAGCCTTCTCTGCCTCTCAGGATTGCCTTCAATCAGAGCCCATTTGCTAAGCAGGAACTTCAGAAATACTGGCCTTCTTTATTATGATTATTTATTTGAGGGGAGTTGACAGGGCACGAGGAACTTTCCTCTTGGTCATAGTTCAGTGCCAGAGGGAGCAGATGGTGGAGGGTAATATGTTTATGGAATCTGCCATCATTTTAATGGCACAGAGCAACTACTTCAGGAAACTGAGGGGTGATGTGTCATCAGCTATGGGTGTCATCCATCCTCATCCTTTGCAACAGTTCAGAGGGCTGGAACTCACCATCTACAGTTCAGTTGGGGGAAGCCAATTCCCCCCTTTCTGCAGACAGGTTTGATATAGCAGCATCAAGTCTATGGCCAAACAAACCAGTACACAACAGGTGTTCACTGGTAATCACTGAACAATCTTGACAAAAGCCTGATTTGAATAATATTTTTCTTCCTGATGATTTTTACAGTCAGGACAGATGTACTTAGCTTTGTTTTTACATTTTAGCAATTGCAAGCCTGTCCATCCTCAGCAGATGGACAGGAGGAACACAGCACTCTTTATGGTGCCTGTTATTATTTCAGCAGGTAGGTCATGCACACCATTAACTCTTTACTGGATGTACATCTGTCATCCCTGGGTACCCAAGCCACAAACTGACATTCCTGGTGGACAAACATTTGCATGACAAAATGAACCCAAGGTACTAAGTGATACTGGATACTTGCTGAGAAGAGAGCAAGGAGAAGGAATCAGGTGCCCCATAAGATACAATGCACAGCTGCAGATTTGGGGTTTTAGAGGAATACAACAGTGTTAATAACCACAGGGCATCTCTTCTGCAGGTACTGCCAAAGGCTTTAATTTTGTCAGCTTTCAGGAGGGGGAAAATTATTACTCCAAGAATAGACAGATACACTCCACTGAATGAAAATAAGAAAATTAAAATGTGTACATGCAGTAGGACACATTGCTGCATTGGGAAAAAAATAACTACATTTGGAGAGAAGCACAGACTAAATAAAATACAGTAATAAAATAATACAAAAATGAAAACTCTAGAGGGCTCCTGGTTTAGGTTTTGCTACCTTCTAAGCATGTGCCAAGATCTCTTTGCAGACCTGAATTACCAGTTTTGACTGACAACAAAAGACACAGTTTGCCCACTAATATTTTTGAAGTTTAAGCAATCTGTTTAAGAAATGAGCAATATCTGGTTTCCTTGCTTCCTGACCAAGTGAGTTTCACTTCTAGTTCACAGATGGCAGCTTGTGAGTTTTACAAGGGACACAAGTCATCTTTCAGCACCCTCGGTCAATACTTTTGAACTCTTCTCCTGAAAAAGAGAAGTCTTCCAGGTAACTCACTGGGTAGCACAGGAAGATGAATAAATACAGGACTTAATCACTTTAGGTCAAAATCAGATCAAGATATTCCTCTTAACTGTATCAGAGGCAAAAGGTTACTGAAAGAGGATCTCAGGTCAAACCAGCAACCCCATGCACTAAGTATTCATACGGGGGGAAAAGATGACAGAGTCCACTCAGGGAAGACTGACTGAATATGGGAACTACACAAGTAATGCATCTGTGCTTCCAAAAATTTCACATTTGAGCATTAATTACTCAGGCAGGGGATGTTTTCCCATATAGATATCAACAGTCCAACCTCCAATGGAATCAAGAATACAGTGCTAAATTAGTATTTCACTCATATGGACAATTCCCAGTGTCTTTTCCCAAACCTGTACACAACATCACCCCTACACATCAGGCACAGCACTCAGGTCTGTCATAGTCTGGGTAAATGTAAGAATGGTAGTGAGAAATCAAAACAGTTCTGGGATTGGTGGGGATGGAGGAAGGGATCAGTAGGATAAAATAGCAGCCTTAGCAAGGGCAATGCCTTTGTAACCTGACTGGAACCAGCTTCCCCCTTATGTCCATTGCCTTGTCAAAGTCAGTAACTCTGTCATAACTCATTTCATTGCAGCAGGACCGATGACTCGGGAATCCAGACTACCAGCTTGGTGGAGATCTTCTACTTAAGAACTCAAAACAGAGTATTTTTGGGGGCGCTGCCAACTTTGGGAGTGGAAGATAGAGTGGGAGATGCAAGAAATGAGAGGCAGCAGGTGCCCAAAACCCAAGACAGCTGCTGGCAACAACTTTAGCACTCATGTCAGTATCGAAGAGCTCTGCAGCACATATTCTAGCATCTTGATGACCAGACTTCATCACTGAATGAGCAAAGAGTCATTTCTTCTTAAAGCAATAATCCACTACTAAACTTGTCCACAATTATAGGAATTAAAGCATTTAAAGAATATCTGGACCTTCAGTATCCACGCCAGACCCTTAAACTCTTCTAGTTTAGTGAAAAAGTGAAGCAGTATCAATATTAAATGTAATGAGAGTCTGAGATGTACACAACTGACAAGGGAGAGAAGCAGGAAGAGACACTGAACAGCAATCAATTTTGAGGAAAGGCTGTGATGAAATTGCTCAACTCTAATGTGTACAGAGCATACACAATTCTATAAACATGAAGATGGGAAGCAGCCGAAAAACCCTTTGCCCTTTTATGATTCAGGGACAACTGCACTCCTAATACTTATGGCACTGCTACAAATAGGTTGGCAATGCCGACAGTTGATGGTTTTCATTTAAAACAAAATAAAGAGAAAGCTATTTTATAAAATCCAAAGTAAACCATCTGCTTTCATTGCTTGCTTTAATACTTCAGCCCATTTCCACATTCTCCTTTTCCCATCACCACTTCTATACATGCATTCATACAGTTTTCATTTTGTACGCTGCCAACAGACAAGGCATTCAGTGTCTACAGAAATCTTGCAGAGCACAGCCTCTCTAGAGATGTATGCTCAAGATGCTTATTTCTGATAGCAGGTGAGTCAACGACTCCCTCTAAATTTTTACCTCCTTGCTTAAATTCCTACTCTGCCTGTTAGACTTAAGAATCTCCAAGTCCCTGACCAATTTAGCACAAAAAACCCCCCAAAACAACCAACCCTCAAGTGAGGGCATCATGAAATTCTGTGTTAATTATGACTTCCTATCCCAGAACATATTTCAGACCCTACTGAGTCAAGGAGGTATTTCTCAGAAAGCTAGAAACAAAGGCCACTCAACTCTTCTTGGATTATTTCTAGCTCGTAATCATTAATACAGACTCCCATTACGTTAGCCTAAGGGTGGCATATGGCTTTCTAGGGATAGGACAGACGGGGGAAAATAACAGTTATGCATGCCTACATCCCAATCCCATTGCTGTGCATGCATATGGGGACAGAGCTTTCTCTTGCCAGATTCTTAAATACCAAATATATTAGCTTCCGAGTCAAACATAGTATTTCAAACACAACCACTGTTTTGAAAAAAGTCAAGATGACATGCATAATCAACCCACATGCCTTCAAGCAGTAAAAACGATGAATCCTGTGAGTTGGGAAGGAATTCCCTTTCCACATTTGCTCCCAGACATTACATGTAATTTTTACCTGCCTCTGACCAAAAGAGATATTTATAGGCACCAGCCAATGGACACAGGTTAGTATAGTACAGGGAATACAAATTTCCTGCCACGAGATTAGAAATCTATTCTTTTTTATTTAAAAAACACCTCAAATACTATATAGTTTCAGAGAAATGCAGCTGACTTTGGGTCTGCTTTTTAATACAGGTAAAGACTTTTCTTACTTGAGTAAGAAAATTCTTGAAAGCCTTCAGCCATGGTCATGCATCCTCTGTCTGTCTCTATAAATACCTCTGCAGGTGGAGAGTCAGGTGCACTTTCAAACATCATATTTTATGTTTTTACTCCCTTTGATAACCTTGTAAATTTTCCTGTTCTCCCTGTTCTTTCATCCTAGACATACACAAAACACACTTCACACAGCTTTACAGGGTTGGTATCGTTCCGAGGGCAAAATCCAAGCTACCAGTTGGCCAAGATGTATGTGGGAAAGACATGCAGGAATCAACATTTAGTGTAAATCACATGGATTCCAAAGCCATACTGAAAGGACCACAAAAAGCACAGGGGACTCAAGGTAAAATAAATGGTCTGTGCTAGTACACATACACAATCATGTTTGCAGTAAGGTGTTACCTATGGAGTGAAAACACATGGAAAGAATAATCAGAGACTTCCCAAGGAATTAAAAAACATAGAAATGAGGAACTTGACTACTACCTCCCTCATTTCTGTGATCACTTAAGACACACAGGCAGTCAACACCAAATTTCCCTACAACCAATCCTGAAAATGTACCTCAGCCTTTGCCTGCAGCATGTCCTAGGTTATGAAAAGGCTGCCAATTAAGTTGTGGTTTTGAGCTACAGACAAAATGTCCACTAGAGACTCTGATTCTTGCTTCCAAAGCACTTGCAAACCACTGTGTGTTTTAGGGAGAGAACATACTGGCTCTCAAATACATGCAAGCCTCAGCTCCTTTCAAGGCTATGATCAGAGGAAATGCTGCAAGGTTGCATCTTTTAATGAAGTCCGAGTATATCATAATGAAATCATCTGCAAAAGGAGGAGTGTAGGTGCAGCAACAACAAGGATTTCAGGCTATTGTAAAACTGCATTCTTCATTTTTACATTGCAATCTCCGGGGAATGATCGTATCAAGAGCAACTTGCAAATCTATGTCACTGCCAGCAAAATGTTGATTTCCATTTGATAGGACAATTTGCAAAGAGCAGTTTTTATATTGTGGAAATGCTTAACGCTTGTAAGAACTACAAGAACTCAAAGCTGATTCAATGACCATTTACTGGGCAATGCAACACACTTGCTCAAGGTAGATGGCCTGGAAAAAAATCAGGGGTGGGTGGAGATCATTCTCTCTTTCTATGACAGAGCAGTACCTGGTAGTCTTATCAACAAGGACCACAAACCAGGTCTTGCTGCTGTCAAGAAGAGGAAGGCATAGACTGGGTGCAGCAGGAAGAGTCAAGCAGTTTGAGGAACTTTCCTTAGGAAAAGAAAACAACATTTTGCTCTCAGCGAAGCTTCTGAAGCTCAAAAAAATGATGCTACATGCTAAGGAACCAGAGAAGTATTTACTGCTGGACTTTTTAATAAGAAGCAAGAAGCTTGAAATTTAGCTTTAAAATAGTGTATGCTCTAAATATAGCTCTCTCAGGTCATCTGACTGCTAAGACTCATGCTTCATGAGTCTGCAAATTGAAAGAGTCAATCCAGCACAGAGTATCACAGAACCCCAAAGACAGATTGCTATATTTATAGTAGTAGATACTATTTACAAACATATCTCCACTCTGTTTGCTCTGTAATTATAGTTGGGACATATACAATCATTTACTTTCTGTAGACTCCTTTGGTGTGCCACACCTCCAAAGTCAATCAAAGTAATTTTAAGAACCTGTTGATTGATTTATTGATCAAATAAGTTTACCAGTGCAATAGACTGGAAATAACCAGACAGGCAAGTGATCTGATAAATATTCCTGGAGACTAGTTACTATAGGCACTGAAAGTCAGCAGAAAAGAAACCCCTGAAGGCAGGTCCAGGCTTTTTTTAGAATCTATATTAACAGTTGGCCCTAAAGTTTCATTTGTTCTGCAGACTGGCAGAAGTGCACTCCCCAACCAAATGTTTGAGATAACTCTGTAGAATCCAGTGTTAGCTATCAAATTCAACAGAAGCAATTGGCTAAAGTTCAGTTCCTATTACAAGAAACAATGTGACAAGAAAGGGGGAGTGCAGGGTGTTACACGTGGTTTGAGTCAGGAAGCAAATACTTCCATCTGATCAAGGGCATGAGATGGAAGAAATGCATGAGGAGGATCATCATCCACAGGCAGCTTCCAGTGCTTGGGGCTGTTTTCTGGTGCTCCTGTGGTGAGACTTCACCAAAGCTTTCACCAAGCTCCAACCGCAAGAAGCAGATTATGCCCCTGGCCAGCACTGAAAACCATAAACTCATCTATCAAGTATTCACTGAGATGGCCTATTTTTTTTTTCCTGTGGATTTAATTGCGATTTAATGAGGCTTCCAATGAAACATGTTGGCAGCTTATCATAAAACTAAGCTGAACATAGTTTGTACTCCTTTTACACTGTCCATTTAGTTGTGTGAAGAACTGTCATCCAGTTCAAGCAAGTGGCAAATTAGGCTTCAACTCTGTTGCATAGGTGTGGTTTCCTAAGAGGCAGAGGACAGGTCCACTAACAAATCAGGAGGCAAAGGAAAAGCTTGTGTTACTATTATCATTTGTACAGTATTTTAGATAATCTTTTGGCACTGTGGTTTTGGAAAATTTACATTTATCCCCAAAACAAAAGAATTAAATGTCCGTGGATGTCAATAGCTTCTTCCACAAGAATAAAATTACAGCAGGAAAAACACAAGTTCAGGCTCAGACAAAATAAATTAGCCAGATCAAACTCACAATCTCTCATAACCTCTCAACATTTCTGAAAATAAATGCCGCACTTAGCAAAACAACCTTTGAAATAAACACCTTTAAATGCTTATTTATCTCATAACATTATCCTTGCTGCCTGTCATATATTATATATTGCATCCATATAAAAATCAAAAGAAAAATCCACTCAAAGAAACCGACACTCCAATGCTCCCTTTTCCATTTAAGGTTGGTTATACATGCACAGAGATCTTAAAACATTTTAAAGGATGAAGCTCTCCTTCTCATTAGTACCACCATCACGTTGTTCTGATCTGTGGTCATATAACCTTTTGCACCTTTTCACTCTATTGAATCAATCTCCCCTGGCAACTTCTGGTGTGGCACTCTGCTCCCCCTGCCTCCGGCTCTTCTTCCCTCACTAATTCTGTGTTCAGAACTGTGAAGCACAAAATTAGACGTTTCAAATTAAGCAAGGAGAGAGAATGAGAGAACCTTATTAAATCAACATTAGCATCAGAGTGTCTTTAAAAGAGAAACTCAATTGCAAAATATTACTTGTCTCTGTAAAGCTCTTTGCATTGACAGAAATGAGACAGGCGGCTGCTGAGATCATGTTCTCTGTCCCCACCTTCCTCCTCACGCTGGTCACAGTGCCCGAGCAGTAAGCACAGGATCCTTTTCAGACCACAACCCCCAGGGAAGCAAAGCCTACCCTGAACTCACAAGCACTGGAATTGCCAAGTAAAAAGGACCAGATCTACTAACACAATATTGGGGAAGAAACACACAACAAATAGGACACTAACACACCAAAGCAGACTCCCTTCTCCTCCCAAGCTTTCCACAACACTGGCTGTTCTCTCAACTCACATTACAAGTTACCATAAATTCTTTCTTACAACAAGGCAAAGAGCCATTGCAAGCTTTAGTTTCCATTCTCAGTCTCCAAAAATCAGAATTACTGACATGATGGTGATGATCAGCATATTCTGTCCCAAAACACCTTAACTTTCAGAATGCAAACCTCCACTTACTGCCCTGATATCCTTAAACTCCTTTCCAAGATAAATCACTGGAGTATCACACCATTCCCCCTTGCTGGATAATTAGATGTGTTGTTAAAGACAGAAATCATCTCTGAGCCTGCACAGTCTTTAAACGTGACTGTCCCTTGGCATTTCTTGAATAAGAGTTGATATTTGCACCTTGTGCCAACAGGAGTGTACACACCTTACCCCATTGTACAGCAGGCTCCAGACTTGTCTGTCGAGTGCTACCTAAACCAGGGAGTGTCTCAGCAGTATCCTGTAGGAAGGGTTTGCAATGTGTGCTGCTACAGAGTCCTACAGAAACAAATCCTACTGAAACAGTTTAAGTACAAAAATATATATTTCAAAACTACTTCAATTAATTAATGTTTAGAGTACCCATTCAGCTCGAGAATATTGTCCTAAGGAAAAGTGACATGAAACTAAAGCTCAATTGCTGATGACAAAACAAAGTTTCCAAAGCATTTTTGAGGAAAACAGATACTACCCAAACAGAAATGGAGGTTGAAGCTTTTGATTTCTCTAGTCCTACCATGCAATGCAAACTTATGTATCAGCCAGACACTACTGAAAACTTTGCATTTTACAGGCAGGTTTCTAAGTGCAGATTCTCCATATCAATAAGTGGTATTTTGGGAAGCCAGGGGTGCTGGCAGCTCCAGTACCTCTTCAGAGCTTAAATGCCATTAACTGGACAAAGTAGTTCCTACACCAAAGTTAAGACAAAGTGCACCAGGGAAACAGGAGGAGGAAGATAAAAATAACACCCACAGGAATTAGCAACAGAAAGCTAACTTGATTGTTAGAGCGCTGTCTATTCAACATGTTTTATAAAACGAAATGCTTCATTTTCACCTCAAAGGGCAACAGTAGCAATACAAGACTGCTTGGAGCTTTCCAAAATGAAAGAGTCAGATGAAAACAAGCAATTTACCATTCAATTATAAAAGCTGAAAAATGGGGAAAACAGAAAAGCCGGAATGAAGCGGTGAACTTGCTGTCCCGGGGTTGCTCTTGCTGCCTCTCCAGACTGCTAAAATGTCTGTACCAAAACATACCCAAGTGCCAACTAGATGCCTTTCTTCCAGGAAAAGACCACACTAAGCAAAAACTGAAAACATTTTTTTTCCTGTTCTCTGCTGCATCTAATTTTATTCAAGCCTTTCCCTGGCAGTCTGACACAGAACTACAAGTGGCTTCCCGTTGCCTTCAAGTCATATCCCTTGCTTTTGTAGGGGTTATCACATAGCACCTTTAATTCAGTAGGACAGTAACTACAGTAATCAAAGTAATTAGTTTGCATTCACATGCTCAACAATTTCAGCTCTTTAATGCCTCCGTTCTGAAAAATTTTCAGGAAACAATCAACTTGTACAAACCACACAAAGCGTAGAACTAAAAGAGCAAACAGGGCAGACAATTTCTGTGCAACTTCCACCATCTAATTCTGTTTCTTACAAATCATAAGTCAGTTTGATAGCTTCGCATATAACAACCCCACAAGCAATGAAATACATAGCTATTTAAAGTCACTTATAACTGAAAACTGAGAAAAGCTTTAAAAGAAAAACAAATATTTAAAAATGGAAAAAAGGATAAAGAACTAAACTACCAGAGGGTTCTGAGGGATTTTATTTTTGTTTGCTAAAAATGCACCACACTATTCACCTTCAACAATCCCAGTGAATATCAACACATCATGACAACACTTTTTGAGATAACTACTATTCCAAGAAAACTGAAGCACAAGCAAGATGCAATAATTTGTCCTGATTCATGCAGAAAATACTAGACAGGATCAGGGCTGATAAGAGAGACCCAAACCACAGAAGAAACCAAGATTTTCATCATCCATGTATTTGAGCAGATTACTGAAAGGAAAACAGTCACAGTGTACTGATGCTTGCCTGTTAATATCCTTCCAAGAGGGCACAATCAGAAAATTATCTCGAAAGATCTAAGTATAATGGAATGAATGGTTACACACATTTGAGATGAAGGGAAAGAGCTGGAGCAGCAAAAAAAGCAATCCCTATTTCATTCTGAAGTCTCTAAGGGACTCAGGAAGCAGCAGTGAATGGTGGAAAGCCATCCACCAAATCCAGGTAACTTATATTGCTTGCGGTGATTAACTCACCCCAAGTGTCAGCCTGCCACCTACTACTGTCAGACTGGAAAATCCACTGTAAGCACTGAGAGGATTCTGAAGAAGGAAACAGAAACACTGGAAAAGAAGAGGCAAGAAAGACACAAAACAAAGCAAAGAGTCACAGCAACCCTTTCTTTCAGTAGTAACTACTGGCTGCAGCACTTATCCCACTTCTGAGACATCAGAAAAATGGACCTGTCTCATCAGCACCCACTTTCAAGCAGCAAATCCAGAATTAATATTCACAGGCTCTGTGACTGACATAATTGCAATTTAAAAAGGGCAATTAATCATCAGCCACACTGGTGGCTGACTTGCCAGAGTGGGATCCTTCCTCTCCACACCTGCCAACAAACTCACAGGAGGCAAAAGCATCCCATGCACACAGAGCCAGGAAGTGATGTTCTCCCTCTGACCCCCAGCCCCAGACTTTATAGTATATGCTACAGGGTTTGGTATTGTTTTTTCTCCCACACATGGCCCATCGGGATGATTGACCCACCCTTTCCTGCAGCAGCTCCCCCACAATGCCCAGTCTTCCTTGCCACATGGATAAGGAATGCTCTCTCCATGCATCTCACTCATGTCAGCCAAGAGAACTGAGGCAATGGAGCTCCATCACCTCCATCATGAAGCTCTTCTCATCTCCCATTTTTCTTTTTAACTTTGCATGAACTAATTTTTTTTTTTTTTAAGAGTGACATCTCATCCCATTCTTACATGGAAAGTGAATTACAAAGGTAAGAGTACAGCTCCAGAGAATCAGCTAACATAGGTAGATGATGGAAACATCAAACTTGGCAAGTGGGTTTTACAAGATGAGTCGAAAAACCACTAAGTCAGTGTTTACTTCTGTGCTCCTATGGGAAAGTTTTCAGACATTGCAAAGGAAACCAAAACGCCAAGCAACTTCTCTGGATATCTGTTCTGCCACTGTAAATTCTTTCTATGTGAGCACCCTTTGCTAGATGTGAAAGGTATTTCAACCAATAGCATTTAGAGAAAATTTGGAAATTTGTCAATGGTGTTCAGGTCCCCAGAAAGAATTAAATTACTGTAGGGTGAATATATAACCCCTTGTAAGAGGTACAGTTCTTTCTGAGAGAAAGAAAGCCATCAAACTTACCACCATCTTATGCTAGTCTACTTATCTGGGAAGTACATAAACCACTATGGTGATAAATACCATAGAAAACAAGTATGAGATTGATGGGAAGACTTAGAGCTTAGCAAGCCATGAGGTCTTCAAGTGACATACTTAAGACCATGTCCTTGGGCCAAAGAAAATATACAAGGTACTTCTAGGCCAAAGGAATCTTGCTCAAACAGGTGCCACTGATGCCAGCCAAGTGCAGTAGGGACTGAGGATACATGTTGTAACACAAGCTTTATAGTACTCCCTTCCTCAGTCCTGCCAGTCAGCAAGCAAAAATTGCCTTCATCATAACAATACAGGAAAAGAATTCAATGCTTTTCTATGCAAAAAAAGTGCAATTTCAAGCCTAAGAATTCAGTCAGGACAGAAGCTGGAGCACAATTACATATTGCATGTCTTGGTCAGAGTTCCAAACAAAGGTAGTTGACAGAACCTCTCTTCCAGCAGACAACATGAATAAATGGTCTCATTTCCACTAGTTATAAGATAATACACAGATTTTGCTTCCTCACACCATCCTCATTTCTGTGAGATCCCTCTTAAAATTTGCTCTCTTTTTGACACATGCTCCAGGTGTTCTTCATCCACAAACTTCAGCGCATCATTGCAAGTTAAATGAGGTGTCTATAACCTACTTCTCTCAGTTTTGTGAAACTAGAGAAGCACAAAGGCCCCTCAAGCTTTTTCTGCCTTCATTTTGGAAGGTTTTAGAAATATTTGATAAAGCATTCTATTCACAAACAGACCTTTACCTTTCAATGACACAGGCATCATGTTGCCCACATGCCCCCTATTCTGACAGGGTTGACCTTGTCCTCTCCTTTAACAAAATCACTCCTTAACAAACGAGTGTGTGGTGTTAAAAAATAGCAGGTATTTCAGTCAAGTATGCATCTTCTCCCAGTGCAGGAGTAAATATAACAGAGATTCAGGGTATTTCCTCATAATGACTGGCTGGATCAATAATTTTTACTGGGCTCTTCTGCAACCCGAGAGGGTGTTTACCAAAAAGTCAGTAACAAAGCAGGGAGGGGGAGGAAAAGATAAATACAAAGAATCTTCCTCGTACACAAACAGGGCTCCTGCCCAGGATCACTGATGCTTCATTTCTTGCATTTCTTCAGAAGAAAAAGAAATACTTGTGCTTCCAGATTTTCCTAGCATCTCTATGCTTAATGCCTCCAATCAGCACTTGCTCACATCTTTATCTTCAAGCCCATACTATGAAGTTTTGATAAGCTTTTTCCTTCCCAACGTCTCTCACTCCATACGGATAAAAGCCACTAATAGAAGACAGAGACCAAAATCCTTGCCTCTTCTATTGCCTGCATTCAGCAATCAGCAACTGTCTGAGTATTGTGAGACCCAAAGCACTGCCGTGTATTACACACTTATCTCTGCAAAACCACACTGCACAAGTGACAACTTCCAGGCAGGGGGGAGGGGGAGTTGTGCAGCTTTGCGATAATTAAAGCATAGACAAGTGTCACTGCTGTAGATAATTATGCATTAGCAGTGAAATTACTTAATGGAATGAAATAAACTAAGCCAAATGCTTTGTTTTAAAGCAAATTTAGGGTCTGCAAAAGGTGTCCAACTGACAGCCCAGGGGAGCGAGAACGACAGTCCTCATCATTCATGAAAGCCACAGCAGCCTGGCAGGCTTTCACCTCCACCCAGGAAAAGGGAAGCAAAGGAGAAGCTAACCAAAACTCCAGCCCCTCTGGTCAGTCAGGCTCTGATCCATCTGATCAGCACCCACGCAGGGACCAGGCAGTCACTACGCAGAGAGGAACAACTGGCTGAGATAATTTCCTACATAAAGATACCAGCTCTGACAAAAATGGATTAGTTCAACCCACAGGTCTTCCATAGCCCATCCCCACAAGCAGCCACCAGAAAAAAAATTAACCTGTGTCAGCACAGACAACACTCCAACCCCCAAGAGAAACAACAGGATAAGTAGGTACATGGTGCACAATGAAACCACCTCCTCCCACCAAGCCAACGAGGTCTTTCCCCATCCTCTCCTCTTGCCTCACCAATTGCTCACCTACACACACTCCCACCACTGCTCTCGTCTACATGGCTTCAACAGCATCATCCTGCTTGTTAAAACAAGGACTCTCAAGGTCAGTCAGAATTTATAAGGCAGCCATTTCATCTTTTGTGCTTCTCTGGCTACATTCCTTCCTAAAAGATGCTGAACAGTGGAGATTCTGCTGGGTCTGAAAGCCCTGCCAACACCAGGGCCAATTAGGAGTTTCAGGATGATGAATATTAAAGTTATTATGGGAGGCAGTTATGCAGCCAGAATAAATCTTAACTGAACCTTTAAGTGGTTTTTATAACTCTTGTTTCTCCTTCTTGAAAACAGATGAAAAGATACAAATCTCCTGCCTAAAAATCTGCAGGAATTCCAGTCAACCACCAACTTCGCTCTCAAGAGAAGGTTCTGCCCTCAAAGTAATGATTCATTTCATCCAAGGCCAGCTAGATCATCTTTAAGTTTTAAACTCCAAATTACTCAAATCAGCCAGAAACTTGAAATATCAGTGAAGACTGACCTGAAATACTGCCTTTACAAAAGCACTGCAGATAAATTTCAAACTTCTGCTGAGAGAAACTCCTTTTTTTTTTTTTTTTCAGTACAGGCCTTCTTAGTCTATGTAGTCTGATTGCAGACAGTCAAAGTAACACAAATATTATAGTCAATTTTTACAGAACAGGTTTCATAGGCAGTCTAATTGGAAGGCTGAGGTGTAAGTCAAATCAGTGAGTCCTAAAGAGGATCTGAGGAATGAAGGTAGTGGCCTCTGTTTTGATAGCAAGCACCGAGATGTCACTAGGACAGCATTTGCCATCCTCTCCCACCATTTCCAAAACCAAACTTGCTCTCAGCTGCAGTTATCTAACCCTCCCAGAAGCACTACTAGAAACCAACTACAGAGTTGAAGACCAAAGAGAAATCTGAGGTGGCTGAGAACACAATACATCATTTGTGGAGAAACCTGCACTGTCTTCACAACAACCTTGTCCCCCCCCTCTGCAGCCTGAACATGCAGCAACATCACAACTTGCCAGACCCCTGCATTAAGCATGAAAAGGCCCTCAGAAGCATGGTCAGAAATGAAAGACAGAAAATTATCCAACTTACACCTCCAGTTTGTAAACTATGTCAACACATAGTGGTCTCACAACTCCAAACGATGACAGGACAAGGGCAATGGTTTTAAACTGAAAGATGGTAAGTTCAGACTAGATATTAGGAGGAAATTCGTTACTCAGAGGGTGGTGACACACTGGCTCAGGTTGCCCAGAGAAGCTGTGGCTGCCCCATCCCTGGAAGTGTTCAAATTCAGGTTGGCTGGAGCCCTGAGCAACCCCATCTCCTGAATGGCATTCCTGCCCATGGCAGAGGGGTTGGAACTAGATGGTCTTTAAGGTCCCTTCCAACCCAAACCATTCTGTGATTCTACAATTTCTATAGAAATCAAAGAACTTCAAAAACTTAGGATAAACTAATCCTGGAAAATATTATGGTAACTCCTGGAGAACCTGGAGTCAGAATGAAAACAAATAAACAAAAACTTCGAGACATTTCATTGGTATGCAAGCAATTTGAGGGCTCAGCACTTCACGGTCCACCCCTGGAAAGGAGCCTTCATGGGTGTCCCGTCAGTGCCACCTTCAGGAAACACTCACGGCTGCTTTTCAAGAGCTCTCGATACTGCAGGAAAAAAGCATGAACTCAGAGAAGGCATCATCACTGGCATGCAACTGAGATGCACAGAAAAAACCTTTAGCTCCAAAATAAAAGTATGACAATGAGAATCATGTCCCAAAGAACCGTGGAGCAGAACACAGAGTCTGCAAGATCAATACACAGAGCAGCTGCTGCAATGAGCAGTGGTTTTGACCCCCAAATAAGATACATAATTCATCTCTCGGATTCTGCATAAGGCAGGTGATAGATTTTTCCCAGATCCTAAATTCAAAGGGATATTAATGAGGATATACTGTTTATGGATTGTTTATCAGTCTCCATTTGCACCATCGCCTTTTAAAGGCTCACTTGAAATGCCAGCAAACTCCTTCCCTCAAAAATTATTAAAAAGAAAAAAAGGCTATGAAAACTGCTTCGCTAATGAAAGAGGAAAGTTTCATAAGAATTCAGAGTCAGTAATGAAGTGAAAAACATATTGCACGGGTCAAAAAAGACATTCTAATATCATTTATTTATTTACACACACGCCCGCACAAGATGTACCTTAAGCCTCTGGACAGTATATTGACTTACCAGGGGATGACATGAATTATCAAGGAGGAAACTTAGGTCCAAATCAGTCTTCATCATAGCTCTTAAAATAGGCAGATGACTCGCTGAACTGCACAGTGAAGCCTAACCAAGCTCAACAGCAACATCTGCTGGGCAATGAGCAGCTATAGGAAATTAGTTCGATTATATGATAGTTTATTACTCCTTCTTACAAAGATGTGATTTTTTTACTGCAGTTTCAGAATGCCCAGTAAGACATATTTCTTGTGCAGAAAGCAGATGTAACTTCTAAACACGTGTGCAAACAAGGCAAAATTTTGCCTGCGCTTGCACACAAACATTGTCAGAAAAATCTGTCATCTACCATTACCTGCTCACCAAGATACTTCACAGCAAAACACTGAAATTAAGGGGGATTAAAATTCCTCATATGCTGGAGCAAATTTCTTCTGTCTAACTGTTTCAATCCCATCTGAAGAACACCCATGGTACTCCTTGAGCTACTTCCTTTCCTAAGGGAACAGCCTTGCATTTGCAAGGCCTGAGGCAGCAAAGTATTTATCAATCACATTAGTCCCATCTACACAGAGGAGAATGGCAGCTAAGACCATTAGAGTTCCTTTCCCTCCAGGTGCCTCACCACATTCCCCATTAACCTCAGAAAATAAGCCTGCTATGGCAGGATGACATTATTGGAGTAGGAGCACAGTTAATGGTCCCCACTTAATTTGGGCACAAACTGATACTCCATCCAGATTAAATATAATGAAAACTCTTATTTTTACCCCAGATACATTTTCTTTTCTTTAGAATAGTTTAGAAGTAGTTCATTAAATTTCATGTAAGTGGTTGGCAACAGCTTCAAGATTGCATTTAGATGTTCAGCACTACTGGAACAAGGGCAGAGTGACCCAAGGAGTGGCTTCTGAACAGCCATCAGATGGGAGAGGGCACCGATGTATCCCACTTCTGTTCCCAGCAAAAGAACAGTGTCAAATTCTTATTTGACCAGAGAACCATCTCTTTTTGCAGATTGCTGTTTAACAGGAAATCACAGGCAAGCAGGCTTTTAACAGAACTCTATGATAACCTTCAGTAGCACAAAGCTTAGAAAAATTACACTGCAAAATGCTGAGTCTTGAACAGGAAACAGCACAGCAGCTGGGGGGACAACTTTTTAAATGACAGAAAACCATAGGCTGGACTGACATTCATTATCTTTAAAATTGTAGTTGGCTCTGCAGTTTAAAGCTCTCATACTTTTTCAAGTTTTGTACTTGGAACAAAATTCTTTTACCCTGAAAAATTAGGGAAAAGGGTTTAAGAGACATGGAAGCTTATTTTGAGTTGACATAAGCTATTGTTGTTATTGTTGTTGCTTTGGGGGAGGGTTTTTTGTTTGTTTGGGTTTTTTTTCAGGGTGCTACTCTATTTTATGTGGTTTATTGATTTTGAGGGTTTGGTTGTTTTGGTTCAGGGGTTTTTTTAACATACCTTTATTCCCAAACCCCCTTTTTCCACATTTAGCTGCTAAACTAGGAGAGCATATCATATGAAAATATAAAAATGACTGCTCAGGTCCTCAGCTGGAAAAAGAACATCTTTTGTAAGGAACCTTTTGTGTATTGGAAGTTTGGAAGCTGGGGGGGAGTCAAGAGTTTCAGCCTGACAGTGCCAATTACAGCTACAGCAAGATGAACCAAGGAACAAATCCATTCTGCTCAGAGGATGGAGAGAAGGGAAAAGAAGAGACATGAACCCATGTATTTGGGAAAAGAAAGGGGCTTGAAATCATCTGCTAGACAGGGAACCACTTTTTCCATAGCAAAAGCATTAGGTTGAAGATGCAGAGAATGTACACGGCAAGCTCTCAGTCCTAATTGGAAGAGCACTGGTTATTTAACAAATGTATCCTTAGTCTAATGTTCTATTCGAGAAAGTATTAAACTATGGAGCTTTTTTCTTTTGGACTGTAATTATACATAGCCCTGCTCTATCTGTCTGTTTGATCAATTTTTAGTCTTGACTCCTACTGCATCATCCTTCAAGTTTGCCCATTATCACAAAGTCTTCCAGGCTAATAAGGCTCTAAACCCCCAATGTAACACGTAGACAGGAAAAAGAAATCCAGCTAACTCTAATTCCTTCCCTCCCTCATAAGCTTGCAGGTGTTCTATTTTCATAACTAAAAATCAAAGTCATCAGCTCATTTCCTTTCCCTTAGTACAGTCCCTTTTAAGAAGCTACTTTCCATCATGCTTTACTCAGCACTCATAAATAATATAGATAATTGGAGATGGTCATAACAAACAAGCAGAGAAAGTATACAGATATAGCACAAAGGAAACAATACAAATTCTGGTGTGCTATAAAAGCAGAAGGAATTCCTGGCAAATAGAAGCAGCTGCATCCAGGTCATTTTTTTAGTCAATGTAAGGCAACCACGGAGCCAGAAATAATACAGGGACAGACTGTAGACAAAGCTAAACAAGGGTGCTGGCAGCTCAGTTCCCTCTGCAGCAACACATTTCCTACATCCTCCCCATGTGCAATGTACAGCTATTTCTTTGCTAAAAATTTGCATTGGGAAGGAGGAATACTGGTCATAGCAAGATAGATTTAAAACTGCTGAAACTCCAAAACATATAAGCAGCATGCAATTAGGAGGACATTGTGCTGACTATAATAAGAAACTAAGAGTCCATCCAGCTCCCCAAGAGTTAACATTATGCACTTCTCATCAAAACCTCTTCCAAGAGGTTAAGCACACAATAGACTATCTAAAGCACAGCTAGAAAGGCTGCTTGAAATTCCACACATGTGCCTCAGCAATGTATTTCTATTAATGTCCAGTGTGTGTCAGCGTGAAGATAAGGTACCAACATCATGTCCAACCAGCCAGCTAGAGAATGGGACGCCGTGTAAAACATTGTCTGATGCTTAGAATCCCGGAGAACAGCAGCGTTTGCAATCTCACCCGCTGCACACGTGCCTGATAACACCACCAACGAGGAGAGGAGGCAGGAGCAAACCGTCCTGCAGCTTTGGGAAAGTGAAAAGATGGAGAGAGAAAGAGGGAAGCAAGCAAGAATTAGAATAAACATCATCAGCAAATAGAAGCAGGTTTGAGGATGCCCAGCTGTAACAGAAGGTACAAACAAATTGGAAAAAGCCTCGGAGAAATTTAATCTTAGCATCAACTCGCTTTAACTGCTCTTTAAGGTGAGAAATAAAGAAATAACATCAGTGCTTATTTTGATTACTCTGTTTCATCTACTAGTACAATCCAACAAAGCTTGGGACTTTGGAAGACACTATATTTGAGGAAATATGATTTTGATTAGGACACACCCGCTCTGTTGGGCCTGGTTCTTGAGCATTCAGAAGCCCATGGGTTAAAACAGCTATTTTATTAATCCACCTGACAGCCTTTCTTGTTGAGACCCAAGAAGCACCCTGCACTGTTTCTCTGTCACACTGACATGCAGCGCAGATGCCTCTGTCCATCTCATGTAGCTTCTTTACCACCCTTTGGCCATCAAGACACATGTTCAAGTTCCAAGAAAATGTGGCAGAAGCACCAAAGCCAGTTTTCATGGTATTTAGGGAATATGACAGAAGTGATAACCAGTGGCAGGTCACCTACCTCACATCCCCATCAGCTGACAGTGCAAGAGCAATCGAAGTGTTTCACTGAGGGCAAACTTATTTCCTAGCTATTATACTGGCCTTTTAAATTCACAATCTTGCTCTCTTTCCAAAAAAAAAAAAAAAAAAGGCAACTCTTTCTAGTCAGAAACATCAAGGGAATTTTCAGTGATCAAGGATCACTGACTCAAGATTCAAACAATGTCATTTTCTAGATAGAATACAATGACTACTGTAAAGCTAGCACAAAATACTAAATTAAATATATATATTATTCCAAATACTCAAAACACAGACAAGCAAATTCATAATCCAAAAATCCAATTTAACCAAGCTGGTAGGAACTACGTTCTTCCAAAACTCTCAAATCTATACCTATGACAATCTCTTACCACAAACCATATCCCATTTGACTAGTACTGTCTCATAGGAAAGAAAAGCCTACTGAAACATCCTGGTGCATTACCAAATCTCTGTTGCTTATACCCCACAAATTAGCTACAAATTAGAGTAGAATTCTACTACTCCACAATAGTTCGGCAGTAAAACAAAAAGATGCAGTACAAGCTTTACTGAACCATTCACGGAAAAATATCAACATATTATTTCTTATTTCTTTATTAATTGAATATTTTGTAGTTATAGACAGAGGAAAAGGAAAGGTAACCTTATCTTTTACTTCTTAAACAATGAAATAGCTTTATAGTAACCCTAAGTCAGAACAAAGGAATCTTGAACAAGTTTCTGTGGGGTATATGAACTCGGTAGACAAAAAAAAAAAAAGTGTGAAATACAGGCACAGGAGAGTCAAAGACAAGACAGGGGAAGTAGGTAGCACCACAGACAACTTCAATTTGTTGCAGCTGTAGGATTTAAAAAGAGGCCAAGCTTGTGATAAGGTCCCTTAGCCCAAGAGACTACAAAAACGAGAAGCTCAGACGACCATCAGCTGCTGAAATCTGCAAAAACTCTCCAAACACAAATTAACCTTCAGTCAGGAGATAAAAGACTAGCTGTAGAAATTGGAAGTTGTTAAAAAAATGCTATAAATGTCTGACAAATCATAGCAGCAGTAGCAGGAAAATATGCAGTACATACACAGCATCTTACCCACAGTCAGATAACACCTTCGCCTTCCCTCAAGAGAAGAGGAGGTTTTCTTTTGGGTTGGCTGTGTTTTCACTTTCTGCCTTTATTGTAGTGCACATTCTCCAAAATTGCTTTAGTTAAATTTAGACCTCACTGATGCTCCAGAGATCAGAAGTTATTAGCTTGCTGGAGGTAGAAGACATGTAGATCCTCACTACACCAAGCTTAAATTTAATGCAAACCTTTCCAGAGTCCACTATTTAATACTCAAAGATTATTTTCCATAGGGATCCCTTAAATGTTTAATGGTTTAATTGAAAAAAAAACATAATTCTTTCACTGCAAAAATATACTCCCTTTTATAGTAGAGGGCAGCAGACAAAGATGAACCCAATTGTGGGGAAAAGGGGGATGTTCTGGCCCAAGACTAGATAATAACAGACCACTAACAAGTCTCCACACAACACACTTGTTTCAGGAGAAAGTCTAGGAAAATATCTCAAGCTCTCAAGGCAAGAATGAGAGGGATAAAAAGAACAAAGACTGAAGCTATTTAAATCCCCTTGTCAATAGCTTGCAACATTTCATTACGGATCAAACCTAAAAATACATGTTTCCATTTGTATCAACATATTTAAAAGGCAGCCTTATTCAGTCAGAGAGAGTAATCAAAGACAACTTCCAGGCAAAGATCCTGCACCTCCTGCTAACCCAGTCAGGACCCCACCTGGTTCTGCAAGCACTGAGGGCAGGTCTGGGTGTTGGACACACAGCACACGAATGCTCTGCAAAGAGCCAAACTGCAGGGAACCACGTTCATCCAGAGGTCCTGACCCCAAAACTGCAGGCAGGAATGAAGGCTCTAATAACTAAATGCACCGCTCATTTTCTAAGAAAACAAAAATTAATCCAAAAAAAAAGGTACATTTTCTTTGGCAAACAGATGTAGATACTTGTTGCTAATCACTGTAATATCAAGGAAAATTGAACTTGGGAGCAGGATAACTTAATGGGCTTTTACCTCATTTTGCACTATTATTTAAAACAGGCCTCCATACTTTTCAATTTAAATCAATGTTTTCTGTCTCACCCATAAAAAACTTTAATCAAGAAATATTTACAGAAATTAAAGAGCCAGCAAACACTAAACCCCAAGATTTGTGTTAGCAACGTCTCCTCCCAGAACCAACCTATTTCCTATACATAGCTTTACAAATTCTGTGATTCTGTAACTTCACAAAGAGAAGGGTTCAGCTCAATGTGTGCTGCATTTCAGCTGCAGAGCCCATGGGACCAAATAAACTGTCCCTGATGTGAGCAGTTTGCAAACCATAATGCAAAGCTCACAGAGACAATACCTTTCATTACATCAACTCAAATAAACAGGGAGCTAAAAATGGCAAGTTTTGACAACAGTGGCCTGACCTCAAAAGCAGCAGTGTCACTTCACTGACAGCCCCACACTATCACAGTTCCAACAAACACTGTGCTACTGCTGGACCTCATCCGACCACTCCAGCTTGTCACAATGATAGGAGATTACACACAACAAAACCCCAGGTAATCTAGAGATGCTTACCTATGGCTAATCAGCCAGGATGAAGCTGATCCCCAGCTTATCACAAAGTAAATGAAAGCCTTAACAAACTAAATCACGTTCAGCGCCATTTCTAAAACCATCTTCAGTACCAGCTCAGCTGCATCTGCAGCTGATACTGATCAAAAGCAGCAAATTCACAGAAAAAAACCCCTCAAGATTGGCTTAAAGGAAATATAAAGGAAATTTTCCACAAATGGGCCAATTGGATCATTCCTCCACCCCTACAGAATGAAAAAGAAAACACAACTCCACCTGATCACTCCCCATCTAATACCAAAATTACCAATTACAATCAGCTACTGGAGCAACCAGAAACAAACCCAAATCCATGCCTATATTCTGAGCCAGCACAGTCACAACAGTGCAATGCTGGAACCACAAGAAAGCAAAGGTTGCCATCCAGCAAGCCAGTGAGCAGGGCATGATCAGAAACATTGGGAATAGTAAGCCCTCCATCATGGACAGCTGGAGAAACTTTCCCAGTAATTTAGGAATTCTGTGCCCAGTCATGCAGCAACCAGTGCCCGTCAGTCTGGTCTCATGGTGCAAAGTTTGTCCTACTGTCACCCCATTTCTGAATTCATTCTTTCAAAGTGAGAAGGAAGATGACGACTTTTGGTCAATAACTCTGACAAAGCCATTATCCTAGGGGTATTAAATGGGGAGATAAGAACTTCAGGGTTTTGCACAAATCATATTAGTTCAATTCTCAAATCCGGGTAATGCTTCTTTTCAAAGTATTAATTTCATTTATTCTATTTGCTCTCCCTCTGTCCTGATAACACAAGTGCACATGGCCCCTAAATGAGATCCTCCTATTTTATAACTTATAATCCTCCCTTTCTAGAGTAGTAATGAGATGTCTTCGCTTAATCGCGTTTATTTCCCCCCCCAGCCTCTGCTTTTATCCATTCCCATTCCACATTGATTTGTCTCAAAGGTTTCACTGAAAACCATCAGGCAGGGAGTCACTGGCTCCAAGAGGCTCCTGATGCATATGCTGCACAGCCTTCAGAGATTACAAAAGCAGAGAGGAGGAAAAAGAGCAGCTTTGCTTGCAAAGTTTCCTTTGTCAGTAAGAAGGAATAAAAAAAAATAGAAACGTAAAAGAACTGTGAAGTTAAGAGAAGACATTTTGATTAATTGGAATGGAAAAAGGGAAGACTTCTGGTATAGGGGAATGGTGAAATTATTCACAATATAGTGAAGCAGTTAAATAACCTGACTCTAACAACTTTGCAAGTTCCTCATGCTAGAAATAGAAAAGGATTTAAAGATAGCTGTATTAATTCTTGGGTATTTCACATGAGACTTAAGGCACGCCACCAGCATTAGTTGAACACCCTGGGCCTTGCTCTGAAGTACCATACATATAATCCTTGTTGTGTAGTAAGTACCCACAGTATTAAATTATTCAGAGTCCAGTCAGCACCATCATCCTGCAGTACTGTACAAACAAACAAAACATTTTATCTCTAATACAAATTGGGGAAGAGTTCTTCTGCAGCAGCTTAGAAGATTATTTCCGTTTGAGCCAGCCTCCAGGGTTAATCAAAAAGCCATATTCAGTCAAAGAGGAAAGTAAATGCTGCACTATTACTTAAAGAGCTGGTCTGCCTCTTAAAATAAAGCTTTAAGGAGTTTTACTCAAAACCTAAGGCATCTAGAAGGTAAGTACCTTGTTCAAAGTCATTAAAAGAAACAGAAAGATCAAGACAAAAAATGTAGAACAGGACCCAGGTACTTAACCCTAAATCCCTCTTGAAACCAGTGCACCACTTCAAGGAGAAAAAATGACCAAAAACACACAAACCACAGTAAAATAATAATGAGTTTTAATCTGTACCCTGCCCCATAAACAACAGAGTAACTAACTGGCCCCAGCAGCTGTCAGCAAGTTCCCCATCAAAGGTTAATTCTAATCGACGCTCTCTTCAGCAATGTGCAATATATAAAAAGACTGAAGTGCTTCACAGCAATATTGCTAATAATAAAAGTCAGTGAGTGAAAATCATAAAGAACAGATTAAATGACAAGCAACGTTCAGCACAACCAAAATGAAATCATTTCAAAATACAGCTATCATACTTGGATTTATGGTCTACAAGTGGTAACATTAAAAGAAAATGTTCCAGTACTGCTGGAGACAACAGTACAAGAGAGGGCTGCTGATTACCAAACTATTGATATGTTAAAGGCACAGGGCAGCTCAAGATCTTACTGCAAATATTAAAAAAAAAATAATAAAACAAAACTTTTTAATTATACACAGCATGATTCTCAATTTTTACTAAATTAAGTGCTGCTAGAAGCAAATTATTCCTTATTTCTTTCATGGGAATTGCCTCATTTTTCTCTGGCTTCCATAGTAGGCCACAACAACAATAAAAACAACCCTGGAAGTTTTTCCCTTATAAATGTAAGCAGGTAATTTCCAGTGCCACCTGCACCTGGACTACCATTAGGTATTTTGAGTTCCAACACTATCTTCTGCCTGAAAGAGAAGACTGACACAGAAGAGATGACAAGCAGCTCACACCCAGTATTTGCCCCATATGCTGGGGCTAAAAAAAAAAGAAGAACAAGAAACACTCAAGCCCTGTTCCTAATAAAGGAAGGTAACAATACTGGAAGACAAAAGACAGATATGATTTGAGTATAACTGAGTCAATACAATAAGGTAACCATGCCCAAAAGGAAACCATAGATGAGATAAAGCAAGTCTGATAGGGATCTCAATAATTTAAAGGTCTGGCCAAAACAGTTCCCACTTAGAAGCTGACAGACAATAGCTTTGACCTCATCTTTGCAAGGACAGACCAGACAACTCCATTTTTTAAGGATCTTAAATTTATGACTGATCGAGAGATAGTTAAAGAGCAATGAAATTTAACAGTTTCTCATTCTTGCACCATGTTCTGGGCTAACACACACCATGGTAACTATTTATCACAAGGGGAGCCTGATCAGATTTTTGCAGAGCATCAAGTATGCAATATCTGGGTATGCAACACTGCAGAATTAAAAGCTAATTCAGATAATACAACAGCTTTTGTATGTAAGCAGTTAGGTCCCAACTCACTTTAGAGGTGCCATCTTTACACTTCACAAATATCACTTGACTGTTAGTCACATTTCTCCAGGATTACTCTACATCTCACTGGTGGAAGGCAGGGCTCTACTTTGAGCCTGGCCACATCTTCAGATTGGACAATAAATCCACCAGCTTCTTCCCCTTGCTCTTATAGAAGCCAGTTAATTACATTCATAAAGAGAATATTCTCCTTCTAATGGTCTGCAGTCACCTGCCTCAGACATCACTCCTCCAAAGCTCAGCAACATCCCATGGTGAGGATACAATCTGGATACAAGGTCAGGATACAAGAGGAAATTTCCTATGACACAGCTATTCACAACTTTTATTCCTAGAGCAATACAGCTACACACTTGCTCTATTCTCATGCTCTCCATACACAGCTTCTAGGGATCACTATCAGAGATGGGCTATAGCTGGAAACATCTTTTCTTTGAACTACTGTGACCATTTTTATATAAATTTTATTTATTCAGTCCTCAAACTACCCTTATATTATAGCTTCAAAATGCTTCACAGCCAAGGCACATGCCTGGGTAAGCCATGCCTATTAGCATTCAACATATAGAAAAAACATGCTCATAGAAGCATTCCTCATTTAAATCAAGCACAGACTGATAAAGCTAGAGATCAGTAGCATGGAAGAACAACAACAAAGACCATCACCACTCCACTCTGTCCTCTCCTAAACCATCCTTTCAGTATGTACCAGGCAAGGTGAATTACTCTTAGTCTAGTTCTCAACATCACATTCTAAATGAACAGGCAGTTTGACCTCACACTCCAACTCCTCATACCACTGCAGGGTAGGAAAAAGGGGCAGTTCCACTAAGACTCTGTACAGTTCCACTAAGACTTTACAGGCAGTACACCATTGCCATAGTAATGCTAGCATGTAGAAGAAAACAATATGAAATAGTATGATGTCAATATTAAGCACCAATGACAATCCAAATGTACTTCACTGTACTTCTGCCTCCAGCACTGCTATGACAACGAGCCAATAGGTCATCTCAGCAACATCAAGGTGACTAACTAGTAGTAAAGGCTGCAGCAAGAAGTCTCCAAAAGTAAGTCTGCCTGCTAGGCAAGAACAAATTGGTTTGAGTGAGCACAAAAAGGGTTTATGCTTCCTGGTCTCTAAAAATCAATCTTAGACCTTCTTCAAAATGTTACAATACTTGACAGTTTTATAACAGTTTTATAACAGTTCTTCTGTTACCAGCCCCATAAAAGACCTGGACAAAAGAAGACATTATTACTTTTTATTAATTTGTGTACATGCTCAATTATACTCTAGAAAAAACAGACCAAAGTCTCAGGATACATCAGGTCAGCAGACTGTGATGCTGTATATATCAAAACATTAACTTCATACACTTGAGAGTTCAAAAGAGTTCTCACTAGCTAGAGGCCATATCCACACACCACACTCCCTGTCACAGGTCAAGCTGTCCCCAGCACAGCTATTGCTTGTGCCTTCCCCTGCAAGTCTGGCCTTAGCAGCACTGCATGACACACTGCAAATGGAGCCTGCAGCTACACTGTGAGCCAGACATTAAGTGATGAGTGGGGGTGAGGAGTGTTTCAGCCTAAATCAAAGTTTCTAAGCTCATCACACAAGTGATATTAAATGAATCCCCCCAAGAAGAGGTATTTTAGCCTGTCCTGCACAGAAACATCGCAGGGGCTTTGTTACTCACCAGCTGGGCTGTTCTCTGCTTCTCCTCATTAACACTGTTCCTTTCCCTGGCCTCACTGGCTGCTTCCCTTTCTCTTTTGGCCAGACGGAGCAACTCCTCTTGGACCAGAGCCTGTTCTTGCTCATACCTGTGTGAGCACCAAAGGCAGAGAGAAGGTGATCAAAGGACTTCTGGCAACAAGGTCATGGCTTAACATGGACTGCCCCTGCCCAGAGCCAAAACACAAATCCATAATCTATTTGGCACAAAGTCTGCTCACAATCCCTCTATTATCAGCAGGAATTCAAAAACCTAACAAACTTTAAACATGACCTGCAACTCCAGTGACGTTAAACTTTGGCACCAACAGTAGACATAGCACCATGTGAACTTACACTTCAGTTATATTTAGATCTATTAAATACTTCATTATGACCTGAAAACAGTGAGAATAGGAAGTAGCTAGCTAGACAAATACATGCTGCATTGGAAAAGATCAAGAGACATACAACAATGGACATTTCCTTTCATCCTGTCACTTGTTACCTGGGAGGAGAGAATGAAGCCCACCTGGCTACAATCTCCTTTCAGGTAGGTGTAGAGAGCAATAAGGTCTCCCAACCCTCCTTTTCTCCAGGCTGAGCCCCCACAGCTCGTCCTCATCAGACTTGTGCTCCAGCCTCTTCTCCAGTTCTGTTGCCCTTCTCTGGACATACTCCAGCACCTCAATGTGTGTCTTGTCATGTAGGGCCCAAAACTGAATCCACGATTTAAGGTGTGGCCTCACCAGTGCTGAGTGCAGGGGACAATCACTGCCCTGGTCCTGTTGGTCACACTATTTCTGGTACAAGCCAGGAATTGGCCTTCTTGGCCACCTGGGCACCCACTGGCTCGTGTTCAGCTGCTGTCAAACATACACTCATCATGCTCAGACTAAATAAACCACATATGTATGCACATAGATATTCCAAAAGGAGCTAAACTATTGTCTTTTTCAAAACTTCACCTCACCTCCTGTACAGTTCCTGCTCTGCAGCAGAGTCACTTGACATTGGTGGATGGATTCCTATAAAGAAGACCAGAAATCTGTGACTACTACAGTACAAAACAATCCTTCATCACATCATAAATTATTTTAAGAGAATTTAATATTGTCCATCAATACAAAAAAAAGTCAAGAAAAATTAAGTTTGATGGATAAGAGTTTGAATTTATGAAACAGAGACACCAACAGCATCATCTTCAACCAGGTACACTGAACAAGATGTGCTACAGAAACTTTTAGGTAAGGATGTTAACTCCTCAAACCCTGATATATACTGAAACACAAGCATGGTTTTAGTCCTATTTTCCATTTCCTTCCTCTAGTTCCATTAAGTCTTCCCCTTGACCTCCTGCTTTCCATGTAATTACAAGCGATCCCACAAGTGGAGATGAAATTATCTGATGGAGTTCAGGCCGTCCATAAGGCTAATCTACATTCAGGAAAGATGTAGGCTTACAGCAAACAAATCCCTAACAGCAAAGGCCAGGTTCTCTAACTGCATGTTACTCTGGATGCCTTAAACAAATCCACCCTGCTAATATATATCAACAAAGCATATTTGAGAACCAATAGAAATCAAATAGCTTTCTGACCTGTAAAGAAAGACAAATTCAGAAACCAAGTTCTCATCATCCACTTAGCCAGCTGTACTTATGACAGACTACTCTTCCCTATCAGTTTCTCTCCAAAGAATAAAAAGCAGCATTTCCCCCACCCATCCACAGTACACTCCTGGTGCATGCAGCGCATCCAAAGAAGACAAGGCAGCTTACCAGGAATGAAAGATAAATTTCTGCCTTGCTAATTGCCTGTTCATCTGAAATCCTAGAAGAGTTTACAGTGTGATACAGGCCAATCAAAAAGCTCCTCTCATAATGAGATAGTACTGAAAAACACAGGCATACTCTGTAACACGCAGTGGCAGCACTACTGAGAGGTGTGTCCAAACAGCCAACTGACCCAACAGTACCTGCAGATTTGGGTTTCCCTTCTGCAGCCAGTGAAGATGGAGCTGTGCCATTGGATGCACGGGGAGATCTCTGGCTGTCCCTTTTACTTTGAGAAGATTCTTTCATTCGGTTCACTACATCTTCAGTGAGCTGAAACATACGCAGGTGGGTAAGATGTTAACCAGGTCAGCTGTTGGTGTACATTTTACTGTGAACACTTCCTCTTTGTTAGTTTCCAGGCTACTACAAAAGTATTGCATTTGTAAAGAACAAACCCTATCAGTACGTGATAAAACCTCCAATCTACTGCCTGACCCTAAAGACTTGGCAATGACAATCTTCCACAAATACTATCGAAGGTAGAAAGAACCACTGAACAAGTCAACCCTGTGCACAGGGACAAATTTACCAGAAATAGAAGGAAAGGAACTAAATAGGTTGTAAGTCTTTCTTCCTCCTCCCCCATGCTTGCTAACCCAGCTAAGCATGGCAGAAGAAGTGCAAGCTATATGGTAGAGAATAGCTGCACAGCCCTCCCACTCACATAAGGCTGCAAACATTTTTGCAATCTCAACTTCATTCTCATTCACTGACTTGGGTTCAAATGCATGAAAAAGAAAGAAAAGTTGACTTGGAAGTTTTCTGTCAATTCAGAGGGCTTCTCCCAGCATTGTTATGACTGACCCCTTCCTTCTCCCAAGTGCAAAGGTTCTGGCTCCAAAACACAATGAAATGGGGCTGCCTCCCTCACTAGGCTGGTCACAGTAGAAGACATATTTTCAGCTATGCTACTGCTATCGACCTTAACAGTATTTTTAACATCTTCATTCTACATTGTTATCATGCCCAATGCCTGATTTTAAAGACACAAATCCCTGCCTATATCCTATAAAGAAAAATCAGGCAAAGACAACTTTACCTCCATCAAACACTTTAACAAGGAAACAAGCACACTCTTAGCTAACTTTAGTCAAGTGATTAGTCAAAATGGGATAAAAAATAAGTAGCCAGAGCAAAACACATTTTGCAAGTTCATTTCAGGCAGACCTTAGGGGAAAAACACATAAAAGCATCAAGAACAACAGCAGTGAAAATTATGTCAGTATTAAAAAAAAACAAAAACCCAAGCAACCAAAGAAAAGTCTTAATGGGGAAAGGAAACATTCCTCAATGATATCACCACCGCTCTCCCGGGTCTGTTTCCACAACACATACACGTCAATTTCCGCTCAAAGTTCAAGAAGTAGCTTCCCGCTGTCCCTCCCAGAAACACCTCCCTATTCCTACAGTCTCCCATCTTCCTGCCTGTTCAGCCAGCGCTGCTCTGCCAAGGCTCTTGGTACCATTACAAGGGTAGAGCTGTGTCCTCTCGGATGCCCTCAGAGCCGGGCAGCATCTTTAGCATCAAACTGCTTGCAAAGCACAAGGCAGGGACAAAACGGGGTCATTGAACTGCGAGAAGGGAAAGAGGGCTGAGAGCGGAGTTGGGAAGGGGAGGTGAAGGGCGGGGGTGTCCTCGCTCAACAGCCATGCCCAGGCCCCCAGCCCTCTACCCCACCACTCTCCAGTCGGCCCATCACCTCTCCAACTTTCTACTCATCCAGCCTTCCAAGGTTTTCCTCGCCTCCTCCTTGCTGGTTTCCCCCGCTCGTCCCTCCCAGCCCTGCACCTGCTCCCCTGACCCCGCGGACAGACCCTCCCCATCCCACCTCCCTGCCCTCCATCACCCGGCCCGGGTCGCCTCACCCTGATGCCCTGCAGCACCCGGACTTGGTCCCGCTCGTCCAGACCGAAGGTGACCCTCCTGCCGCCGTGGCTGCTCTCGCTGCCGCCCATCCCGCCCGGGGTCTCCTCTCCCCGCCGCGCCGCCGCTCGCACCGGCTGCCAGGAGCGCCTCTGCCCCGGCGCCGCCTGCCAACATCCCCGCGCTCCATTGGCGGCGGCCGCGGAGCGGCCAATGGTGCGCCGCGGTGCTGGCGGCCACGCGCGGTGCACGCTGGGAGTTGTAGTCCGTGCCGGAGACGGGCGGCCCGCCCGGCGCAGGGTGAAGCGCAGGGAAGCAGCGCGCTCTCGGGATCGCGGGGATTCCAGTTCCCATCCCGCTGTGCCCGCCCTCTGCACCGCCCTTGGAGTGAACACGGCATCAAACCGTCCCGTGAAACTTCTACTGCCACACGGCCAACACGCGGGGTTTCTTTACTGGGTCCAAATTATGGGAGGATGGGAACCAGACCACGTGTAGCCACATGGAAGATAAGCTTCGCCCCTTCCTGGGTTATCTCCTAGCTCCATGACTGAGGAACCACGCGGATGTCACCCATCGGGGAGGGGTCACGGGCTGATGAGCCCCCGTAGGTGTCCAAGGCAATTCCCCCTCGGCGGCACTGGAACAAAGCATCCCCCAACACAGCCAGGGGAGGGTATCCCCCCTCACCACACCAGGAATCCCTCATCCACCACCACACATGCTGTTTCTCTCCAAAGCCCTCAAGGGAGCTCACCACCACATCTTACCTCAGGTTTCTCTGGTGAAAAACCAGAATTACAGTCTAGAACCTCTCATCAGAGGCTGCTCTGGAGGCAGAATTCACCTCTGCTCCTTACAGCCACCCTGTTCCAGCAAGACCTACCGACTGTGCTGCTACCTGCTGTGACAGGCTCATGTGTGGGTCCTGCAAAGGTCAGGCCATTGCCAATAGTCCCTGTGGCCAGGCATGGCCAATCCCCAGCCTAAACCAAAAGAACAAGGAGATAATGTAAAATACAAGCAGCTGGAACAAGAAATAACAGCTTTGGAGCACCTTTTTCAGACAAGCTTTCTGCATTCCCAGAAATACAGACCAGTCAACAAAGCTTTGGCATCAACACACTACTTATCTACTCTGCACACTACTTATCTACTCCCTAGTAGTGCATGGCAGCAGTTTTAACTGTTTAATGGTTATTCTTCACTGCAGTTGATGTAGCAACCACACCTTTGCCTCAGCACAGGACTCTGGCCAGCATTAAGGGAGTAGGTGGGACTCTACCCCCCAAGATATCCAAGCCTCTTCTAGAGCACATTCCTGGAAGCAGGGGATGTTTGTGTTATTTGTGCAGTACCTTGTGTGCTGAGGACTCGGCCCATTGCTCGACTTCTTGATTCAAGGGCACTGTGTCAGCTGTTTGCACAACAGAAGCACCACACACAGCCAGTGAAGAGCAAAGGTCTGGCTAAAGCTCCCTCCCAGAACACACTCACCTGCCTCCTGTTCATCTCTTGTCTGCCACCTGCTCACTCCACTTGATGGCACTCAGCTTTTGTACCGGAAAAGCAGTCATTCCTTATTCACCTCCTCTGTCCTCTCAGGGTTTCACAGACCTGCACCACTGCTCTTCCAGGCTGGTGAGTTTTTAACCAGTAATTACTCCTCCAGAAGTCTTTCCACGACTTGTCACCCTGTCACCCTTCCTTAGGCCCTTTTCAGGTGTAACTCCAGCCAGGTGGCAAAGATCCAGGAGGGAGAGTAGGCAAAGGCAAACAAAACTGCACATCACACCTGCAGCCATGCCTTCCTGCGATCTCCAAGAGCCCAAGGATGCCCAGCAGGGACCATGAGCTGTGGGACACTGACATGGAAGCAGCCGTGATAACGGCAGAGGAGCTGTACTGTAACAATAACAAACACTTTCCACCTGCACAGGAGCAGAGGATCCCATCCAAGTTAACTCCAACAGTAGCACCTCCTAAGGCAGCTCTCCCACAGCTTTCTCCAGGGAGCCTGGAAGGAGCTCCAAAAGGTCTTATTGCACAAAAGGCCTTATTGCACAAAGGCATGACCCAATCCCAAGGCAGAGATGAAGCTCACCTGGCCATCAAAGAGAACCTGAAGGGTACTGACCCCTGCCAGCACACCGAGCTGTTACTCAGCTGTCATGAAACCACAGAATCACATTCTCCCAGCAGCCAGAAAATGTCCTGACACACAGGGTTTATTTCAAAGCCTAGAATAAGAAATAAGCAAGAGTCATTTCCAACTTCCACATAAGGCTTCACCCAAGCAACAGAGAAAAATATCCTATAGCAAAGGCCCCAGTGCTAGACATGCCCAGGAACAGCAACACCTAGTTACCGAGGAGTCAAAGGTTTCACTGACAGTTACTTAAATCTGGAGACCACCCTCTGCACAGTCATCATCTGGCCTAATAATAGCCTTCCAAGAAAGAAAAATCCATCTCTGACAAAAGGACATCATGTTATTCCATTATTATCTGCAATATTTGTTCAGGATTTTTTTTTTTTTAAATCCGCAAGTTATTTTTTCTCCACAATACGTCTCATTTCAGAAATAAAGTATGACCAATTATGCCAAACTTAATTTTATTTTACAAACAAAAATATACATTTATTCTATATTTTCTCTCTTTTTACCACCCCCCCACACACACACATAACACTCTTCTGCTCAAGAACTTTGAAAATGGCCCAAAGCATTATATATACATAAATATACAACAGGGGGAAGGTCAGTCCATGACCTAGTGCAGAAACTCCTCAGCAGCAGAATATGGGACACTCTAGAAATACTGAAGTCCTGCCAGCAAAGGACAGGATGGGTGTGTAGACCACCAGCACAGGTGATCCTTCAGCACTGAAGTCAGCTGGTAAAACAACAAATTCATAACCTGCTTTCATATCACATCGCCAAGGAGGGCAGATAAGTCCTCAGACAGGATGCTGAAAGTCAGCAAAAACTCCTTGGGATGAAAAAGCCATTGCTCCTTTGTTTCCCAACTGCTTTGAGACCTTCAGATCTCTTAGCTCTGTCCAAGGCCCACCAACTCCAGGGAAGCTTTACAGGTTTCCCCACCCTTTCAAAGGAACAGCAGCTTGGAATTAGTGTTGTAAAGCAGCAGTAGGAGCAGCAGCAGGACAATTCAGGCACCATGTCATCCATCCCTTTCAGAGCAAGCAGTCCAGCGTGGCTCAGGCCAACTGACAGCAGTGACAGAGGAGCCTGGAACACTTCTCTAACATGGCAAGGGCTGACTTGGCCAGTTGTTTGTCCAGCCCTTACACAGTCATTGCATGGAAGGGAAACGTGAAAGGCTGTGACCTACAGGAGACAACTCCACTCTCACACACAGACAAATGGAAGCCTTTTTTCATCAAAAATAAAATAAAACAAAAAAGTGTGTGGGGGAAGCATTGTTTGTTTTCAAGGTGCTAGTGCTACTTAGAGGCCTGCAGGGCAAAGTCCACAGGCAGACAGAGAGGCTGCATTGCTCATTAACAAAATAAGATAAGGAAAGGGCCTGCATAGTTTTAGCAACCAATATGAACTTCTTGTTCTTACCCATGTTTTCTTTCCCTATGGTGGGAACACTTGGTAGCAAATGCTTTCCTCTACCTGCTCATGATCCAAACTAACACCTCCATGCTGCACCCTGCATGACAATTTCCCAGCCACTCTCACCTCAATATTCTTCATAAACAGCACTAAGTTGGGGCAAGAGATTCACACGGTCCCCAGTATTTCAAATTCCCTCTTTCTTCCACCTCTAGAGAAAAGTTGCTATTGCTTATAGCAGATCTCCACCTACCTAGAGGACTCAAGTAGGAAAGCACCTCCAAAACCAGAGAATACACATCTTCATACACAGTATGTCCCAGAAACCAAACTGATGCAGCTTTCAGATGAACAATCCCTGCATTGCAACACACCATGTCTTGAAACTGCATGCCAGACAGCTCAGATGATAGTCCCTTTTCCAGCATGGAAGAGGTTAATAAGAAGTTCAAAAACAGTCTTTAAATTAACTGCTTTCCACATGCATATAAGTATTTTCAACATATTAAGCCATAAAACTTTCTCAGATCAGCAAAAATCTGGGGATCTGAACAGCAACATCAGAGGACAGTCCCAAAGAAACATATCCACCTCCCACTTGTCTCCCACCATAGCACACCAGCCAGTTCGATTCTAGCACACCTAAGGTGTTTGAGAGTTTCTAGTCACTAAATACTGACAGCTCGGACTCATCATGGGCTTCTGCTCTGCCTCAAGCACCTGAACATCTCTAGAGCCTTCATCTGCAGAGTCAGCTTCCTCCTTCCTAGCAATCTCCAGGCCCCTGCCAGAGCCATGAAGCAGGGTACAAATGCACTTACGTCACAGGTTTTATTCTTGAAACTCAGCCCTGACTCAATGTTGTTACTTAGATTTTCCTGTGAGCTCAAATGCACAGCCTCCACAGACTGTTTCACAGCTCCTTCAGCTCAGCTAGACAGCAGCACTGTCTGTCCTTCTGTCTCCCTACTGTTCAGTCACTTCACATCCATGCTGTGAGCTACCAGCCTCCCCCAAATGCTCCCCAGGCACAGGGAACAGTTCATTCCTCTTCATACCTCTCTTTGCCCACGCACTCAGAACACTCCTTTTAACCACTAGCAACTTCAATTCACGATTTTCACCAGCGTTAGCTGCAACCAGGGATGAGCCCCAGGGATCAGTTTCCCTCTTCAGACACTGCTATCATCACCTGTGTTGTTGCATTATGGCAGGACACAGGCAGTCATGCTGCCTGAAAAAGCCCAGGAAGACCATCTTTGGTTTCAACCATCAAACTCTTTCTATATATGTACAATACAGCAGTCAAATCAACACCCTCATCCCTAAACAACATCCCCCTTATTGGCAGACAAGTGCTTTCAGTCACTGAAAAGGAAGAGGTGCCAGCCAGGGCTGTCTTCTGAATCATATTCACATCTGGAACACAGAGGATCAGGGAAGTTCAGTGTTTACAGGAGTATGAACAAAACTGTTCTCAGGTAGCAAGAGAAAATGTTCTTTCCAAAAGGGTTTGGGCTGCCAACTTAGTTCCACAATAGGTTTTGGAAATCCTAAGGAAAAGAAGAAAGCCATGGCAGATAGCCAAGGACAGATTTCCAGTGGACAGCTGTGGTATCAGGGAGTTTGGAAGGAAAGGAATGAGACAATCATGTGAAGCAGGTGCCCTGCCTCAGGCATTGATGGCTTTCCAGCGGTCACTGTCTATGCTGTTGATGCTGCCCACGTGGTATGGCATGGAGGCCACGTCATCCAGGTAGGCTGTGGTGTCAATCTGAGTGCTTGAGTAGAACGCAGAATCCATTCCTTCCTTCTTGGCAACAGCATAAGGGTGGGGTAGGTGCACATCCACATCCTCAGGTTCATCCACCTGACATTTGTAGGAGAAAAGGATCTTCGGTTCAGACCTGGAGTGATTAAAGATTTAAAATGCATGTTTAAGCAACGTGGTATCAAAGCCACCTATCCTTAACTGAAACTCAGCAGTATTAAGAAATTGGGCATTCAGACCCTAAACACTCCTCACATGAGCTTTCAGCATAGATATTTATGGCAGAGTAACTGCCATAGAGTACTGCTAAACAAAGCTTTGGATGAAGACCTAAGTGAAATAAAAATGGCAGAATCCTGACTCTGCTGTGGGAAAAGTGTCCTCATCTTTGAGAGTTTTCAATTACTGAGGGCAAAAGCATTCAAACACTACTGGACTCAACAGCAGCTTGGCTACTGACACTAAAAGGAGTCAGAATAGGAGGCCACCTCAAGTTCCATCTGTGCACACCAGGAAAACCAAAATACAAACACTGTGGATCACCAGTTTCTACCTCTAACTCCAGACAGTGTTCCCTTCTATTCAAAAGGAAGTAGAGGTTCATTTTTAGATTTTAAAAGTACTTTCCGTTCTCAGTTATTTTTAAAGCCTGCTGTTTCGTGCTTATGGACAAGCCTGCGCTAAACCACTCGGGTTTTCTGACCAAGGTGCATTTCCCGTGAGTGGCCACAAGACGGCAACCCCGGCCCAGGAATCGCCCTTCCCAGGGCTTCTCACTGGTGACTCTCGGGCCCATCACAGAGACCTTGCAGTCAAAGAGCTACCTGACCCCCAGATCCTTTCTACAAAACTATCCCAAAACCCAACCGGAAGACCATTTAACCTTCCAGGACTTAATCCGTCACTAACCATTCAGCTACCAACTTCAGCAGAAAAACTTCGTACTACAGGGGATGCCAAGGCTGAAGAAGTGATCCTCAGAAATCTTCAAGGGCAGAAATTAAAACTGCTTCTCCAACTGGCATTGTAGTTGCTGTCTTTATTGTACAGATGGAGAAAACTTGTGTGCAAAACAATTAAATGACAGTATATACCCTCTAAACTCCTGTTCCTGGTTACTTACCCAAAGAAGCCTTTCAGGAATGCCACATAGATGAGAGGTGCAAAAAAGCTGAAGTAAAGGAACGTGGTAGCATCAACACAGCTGTCAACAGCAAAAGGGAACATGAAGGGATTTAGCATTCAAGCATAATACAGCTGGCTAACACCAGCCACATTCCCCCAGAATGATCCAATTTCCCTCTAGAGTGTCCAGAGAACATAAAAAGTCTTGTGCTAAACAAATTTAAACTGATGCAAAGTATCAGATATTGTCATCAGAATCTGTCACTGCTCCTATACACTCAGAGGGAACCATGACAAAACCCAGGGTCTGACCAAGAGCAGTCTCAAGTGCTCCCAATTTTGACCTGCAGACATGACACTGATCCCTGCAAGAACAAGACCCCAAGTATGAATAAGGGTGTCTCCATATTTCTAGCAAACAGACTATTTACTCCCTTATTACCTATTAAATGTGAGCCAATGGCCAGACATCAGTGGATATAAGCTATTACTCTCACTCATCACCTCGAGACCACTGCAGCACATGAAGTTCCACAACCTCTCCACTCTGAGTTTCCTGACCACTTAAGGTGATTTGGCACAAAACAGAACCAACAGGTTTATTCCTTCTTAGGAACACAGCACAGCTTTGTTTTCTTGGGAGAGGCAGTGCTGAAGGACACTCAAAAGCAACACAAGATACAGGGATGCAGACCTCCTCCCCCAACATACATACCACAGTCCTTCTATGATATCCACACAGAGGAGGGCACTGCCCAGGCCCTGCACCAGGTTCAGCAGTGCCAGGATGGTAGCATAAATATAAAAACTCTTCCGGGCTGTGGGAAAGACATGGACACAGATGAAGCTCAACCCCAAACACCAGCCCAATGCAAATCTGTTTGACGGAGATGCCAAACCCAACACAAGCATCTCACCACTTGTCTCTTTAAGAACTCCTGAAGAATTAAGACTGTATTTCCCTGTCCCGTGCCAGCAGGATTGATGGTGGTTTAGTGGACTAAACCATAGCCTCCTGCACGTGTATACACTCATAAGATGGGTTTTGAAAACATACGGTTATGGCAACACATGCAAAGATTTAATTGGCAAGCATCTGGAACCAGTGTCAGTCACATAATTAAATGCAAGAAAAACAAACAAAAAAACCCAGCTGAGTTAGAAACTGTGCCCTTCCAACACAAAACACTAATAAAATTGCTCAGGAGACCCCAACAGGAGCAGCAGGGCATTCTGGACACTAGGTAGATCAGGCCCAGAACCTGTGCCTGTGCCATACATACCCCCTCCCTCAGGGTACCCACACATAGATGCCAAGACTAGTTAGAGAGAGAAGAGCTCAATGCAAACACCTTACTAACAACTCTGTTCAAGGATTGCAGATATTCTGCAACCATAACAAAAGGGGGAAAAAAAAAGAAGCATCATAATAAAGTAAAAGCCCAGATAAAGATTATTGAGTAGCTCCCATTGAGCCTTTCCTTCCCAGGGAATGACCAGCATGCACACTTTAATATCATGTATGCATTTCAAAGGAAGCTGTTATTAAGAAGTCCTTTCTTAGGTCTCTCAGAAGATTATATATTTACATTACACCTGTATCATTAACTGAGCAGTAGGTCTTGTTTTCTTAATGTAGTTGTTTAGCTACTGAAGTTGCAGTGTAATTGCTCTTACTCTGCTCTCCAGAAGGCACAACATACTATTTTTTCCAGGGATAAGTTATCGGTCCTTTGCTACGTTATCTGTACCCTGAGACAGTGGAATGCATCTGCAGCACAAACACATACAGGAACCTTTTACTCCCACCTATCCTTTATCCTGGCGCTGTCTCCATCTATACTATGGAAAACACTACAGTTACTTACAGGGCAAAGAAATCCGGTCTTTCAGAGGAGTTTTTGGAAGAATCACCACCAAGGAATAGACCTGTTGAGACAAAGAACTAACAGTTCCAAGGCTGTTTGGCAACTGAACTCAGCAATCTTTGCAGGGATGGTCTATGGTATCACGCACTCCCTAGATGTCTCAGGGCAGAGGCACAAACCCCCTGATATTTAACCCCATGCAGATGTGAAGGCCCCACAGCTCACCCTTATCAGCACAAAACTGCTGGTCACTGACAAACAGGGGAGGGAAGAACATCTAAGCTGTAATTTAGCTGCCCCAGCTTATAGCACTCTCACTGCACTTTATTGCCTCAGCTTTCCTACCACATGAGAAGCATCAATGCTGCGCTGTATGAGGCAGGAGGGGGAGCAGGGCATTACTGTACACAAATCACCCTCCTTGCTCCATTTAGAAAACACAAAGCAGCTGTCACAGTGCATAACACATTCCCAGTACCAGAAAGAAGAAACAGGAGCTGGCAAGCCAAAAGTGTCTCCCTCCATGGCCATAGATGTTGAAGTCTTCTGCTGAGAGGTGGGCATCAGGGTACAGGATTTCCAGGGTGCCCTAGGAGAGAAGTGGCACCAAATGATTCTGTTACAGTATCTTCACTGAAATGCATGTCTGGACAAGGGACACTGTTTAAAGAAGTTCAGACAACAGCTGGTCTGCCCCCCAGGACCCAACCATTGCCCAGCTTAGACCAAGTTAAGCTCACACAGAAGAGGAAGAAACTGAAGACAAGAAGTGAGGGGGGGGAAAATGGCAGGAATCTGCATCTGAAGGAAACTGGTATCAATGACATTCCAGGAGACTGAGTGGATGGGGGCTGCAAGCAGTTGTCCGTCTGAAATAGGCTGAGAGCTCCATTTCTATCTTGAGAGTAGACCCTTCTGTTGAAATATCCAGAACACAGACAACTTGGGAAAGGATACTGTCTCACTCACATAAATTTCTGAAAATAGCATGAATAGAAGCCACCACTCAGAGAGTGAAAAGTGCTTGTAAGCACTACTGAACCCAGATATAGCTCGAACACTTGATATTTAATGAGGCTCCTCCAGCTTTATCATGTGGTAATGATCAGCTCACGGCCTGCGCAGGCAAGAGCCTCGTCACAGAACAAAGATCTGTGTGTTATTCTGGGGCTGCCCCGAGCATAGGGACACAGGGCTGACCACTGCCAAAGGGAGGAGAATAAACCCAGACACAGATTGCATTGTTCAGACACATGAAGACATGACTAATAGACTGAGCTAGCAAGCCAGCTGCTAGTTTGAAGAGTAGCAAGAGCTCTCAGCTCTCAAAGAGTCAGCAGACAAGAGGCTACTGCAGTGCCCTTACCTGGCAAGCACACCTCAGGTTCCTCCATCTAGTTTTCATGGCCCTTGAGGGCAGACTCACAACTTGTGGCTCAGATGTGGAAAACCTCACTCCTGTTCCAAGGTTCACTAAACAAGGCAATCCATGTAAACCTCATCTTATTTCTTCACCTTGGCTGAACTATTCACGCAGTAAAGAGGACAAGCAGATACCATCTGCTTATACATTGCCACAAGCATGCCATTTTCCTCCAAAACCTCATCCAGAGAGCAAAGCTGCCACTTCCAGATAGGAGTCACACACTTAACTGCTTACTCTTCAAGGAAAGTCCCCTCTTTTGCAAAGACTAATCCTTCTGCTCCAACATACTCACCTGGGTGACAGAATATGCCAGAGACAGCACAGTAGTGATTGCCAGTACACGTTTCACACTTGACTTGCTCTCCAGGTGACCTGTAATTAAGGAGTACAGAAGTGACTCAGGATGTAACCCCAACACTGGTTAAAATCAGGTTTTTTTCAGAACCAATACTTGTATTTGCAGAGGCCTTCAAGGGAAGGTAAAAGTTCACTTAACCCTGTTTGGAGAGTTGAGCCTTTTACAGACTAAATAATATTTATAAAACAAGAGATTTTAACTTGCTTTCCTCCTGTCCACAATAATATAGAGAAAAGGACTAAGTCTTTTTGCTGGGGTTAGAAAAAAAAAATTCAAGAATGACTACAATATACACTGAGATATTGTAAAGCTTCTTCTCAGGAAAAAGAGTTGATGGGAGTCTGAGTTAGAGAAATCTAACTCGAATATGCTGGAGCAGGTAAACTCCAGAAGTTCCTCAGAAGATGAAAAGGTTACTGCTCAGGTGTCCCACTAGCAGTAACCCACATTCCAATCCCTCTCTTCTACCTCTGATGCACAGGAAGAGGCATTTTTAGTTGCACAACTGAAAGAAGTAGAATTACAGATTGCAGGTACAGTTAAAGCATTTGAATGAAGCCAGGATGGAATCAAACCAACCAAGGATGCAATAGAGGGGATAGATGGGACCCCAAAGGAACCATCTTAACTAAAATGTGGTTGAAGTAAAGATCAGACTGTTGATCTTGGCATAAGACTTATTTACCTAAGCTATGCACTCTCTCAGCATATGCATGCAGGACAAACAAAGCACATATAAATCTTTCAATCACACAAGCCATAAATCTGTAGATATAATCAGGCTCTCAACCACTTCTAACTAAAACTCCCCACTCTGTCCTTTGTATTTATTCTAAAGTTTCTTTGCTTTATAGAATCAGCATCTCCATGAACTTATAGATGCAGCCTCTGTGGAAAGAAAGGGAATAGAAAACATTCAAAGCACTCGAAAACCTCCTGACACGTACCAAAGGCAAGGCCTAGAATCACCACACTCAGCTCAATCGCCAGAAGGAAGAACCTTGTGATCTCCCACAGGATCTGATGGATAACAGAAACCAGACAAACATGGTTAGATGGAGCCAGGAACCATTTAGAAGTTAATACAGCAAAACTCCAAGGGATGGCAGCCTCTGAATGGAGCAGGTCACTTCCACAAGCCCTCCTCATGCTTTATAGGGATACTGATCACATGCTTGTTGCAAGTCCTGTTCATGCCTGTGAAACAGAACACTTGGGTGGGAGCAAGCAAAGAGCAAGTCAACAGAGAGAGGAAGTGGCCACAGTTTGCCCCAGCTGAGGATCTGTCACTTGTCTCAGATGTGTTCTTTCTGCTGTGCTCCCAAGGAGCACAAACCCATGACGACCTCAGAAGTTCTTAAAGTAGCGAATATGCCTGAACAAACTCTGTATTCTTCCTCTTAAAAAGCTACTAATTCTAAAATCTAAAGCATATTCAATCCTATCCCTCCTTTTCCACCTTGTTATTTGCAGTCTCATGTTTTATTTGGTGAAACAAGACTAATAAAACAGCAGGTGAGGCAACTTTCCAGGGAGTCATGCAATAAATCAGTGTCAAATCTAGAACAAGAATGCAGATTCTGGCTTGTTAATCCTTTTCCTCTGAATGCTGAACAGTACCCTCTCTGGAAGATACATAATATTTTAAGAGGCATTTGATGAGACACTTCTAATCTCAGCAAATACGCTGTGTGTGTATATATATGTGAGAACACACAATGGACAGGACAAAACCCATGTTTACAGGAAAAACTGACAGAGTATGTGTCTTGCTTCCCAGCAAGGTGCACTTATCAGCAGCACCAGAGCTGAAGAAAAGCACTTTCCCACCTCTTCTTCATTATTCAAGTCCTGGACCTACATCTGTTCAATGGAGGTGAATGAAAATGCTACAAACATCCAGCCACTTACCACAAGCAGCACTTCACAATGCTTTGACAGGTAACATTAAAGGGAAAAGCGAGAGAATCACAGAGACCCCAGAGAATAAAGCCAATGACCTGTACGGTGTGGATGGTTCCTCTTTCTCTAACAGTTCAAGAACTGCAGAGCTTTATGGTTTAAGCACTATTTTCCTACAAGTCAAATGACTACAAAGTAACAGCACATACAAAGCTATTTCCTGTTTGCTAAGGGTTCATCCTGTGCTCAGCGTCTGCAAGGACATTCAGGTGTCAGTGTCAAAAGGGAATTCAGTTTTATTTGCATTCAATACAAAAAAATTAAACATTTTCAAAGAGTCACTTGAATAATGCAAGAGTAACAAAGACCAGGTCTTGCCTATTCACTAATGTATCTGAATATTTACCACTTGCAAAGCAGAATCGTTTCACCCCTGCAACAGGAAACTTTGGCTGCCACTATTTGTGCACCTATTTTAGGAAATCCATTGTTTTACAGCCCTGGATGTTGTGATGATTTAGGTGCAGTTATTAGAACAGGATTCCATAGTACACATAGCCATGAATACTGCAAAAAAACCACATTCTTCTTGTATGCACACAAGAGGGAAGCCAGAGCAGATTGTTGTGGTTAGAACTGCGCAAAGCAGAGCCTCTAAAGTCAGCGTTGCACCTACCTTGTCAGCAACTGTGGCAGCATCAGAGGCACTCACAGTCATGGAGACAACAGCACGGGCAATACCAACTAAAGCCACCACAAATACCTGCAAAAAAAAGATAACAAAAGCGAGCTCATGTCAAAAGGTACATATGCAGTAGTGACCAGAAACCCTTCTGGAATACCATTTGCAGGTCAGCTTTCCAACCTGATAATGTGTACTAGGAGAGACTACGGTTAATTTCCTGAAAAAGATTCCTCAGACTTGTTAGATATAGGAGTGCTGACTTAGAATTTAGGAAGGAACAAATTGCCTCAACTGTCAGACTAAGCTCTGAATTGTTCTCACCCAGTCCTTACAACCATATCTTTACAGTCTTCCCACCCTTCACTCCACCGGGGCAGGGAAGGAGAAAAAAGAAGATACAAAACATATCCCTCCAAATTACAAGATCAAATGATTGGTATGTCTGACTAAATCAATCACATCAGATAACAGAAGCCACTCAACACCAGCTACCACACATCAGATCTGTGACCAAACTAAAACCTGCAGTTCTCTCACTCCACACTGACAATGCTCAGGAATGCAGAGGAAAGGTCACCTGTAGCCAATAGCTTAAAAACATCTTACCCTGCTGCACTGTACAACAGAGATACCCAAGTCACCTCATATAACATTTAAGCATGACAGCTCAGCAAGGCTCATTTACCAACCCCTGTGCTGTCCCAGTCATACTACACAATTAAAAGCTCAGTTGGATACATCCACCCTCTGCTGTGCAGACTTATCCTCCAAAAAAATCAGATTTTTCCAGATAAAATTCTCTGAGCCACAGGCTGATCCTAACAGTGCAGATATAAGACAGCTAAATCTATCAGGGAACCAAGAGTCCAAGCTGATTCTAAGCTGGCTAGAGAATGGAAATGACCAATAAGTTACCTACAGCTGAGTATCTCTGCCTTAATGGAAGAGGGATGGAAAAGGCATGAAAGAAGAGTACAACAACAATCCCTCCTGCAGTGGAAAACACTGTGACAAGAGACTGACAAAAAAGAAGGATCCCTGAATATAATGGTGTTCTAGAGCAGCAACAACTCATTGGAGAGGAACACACCCTTTTTGTTTCCTCTTTAAGCAGGTAGAGACCCTTCCAAATCTGTTAACATTAATCACTGACTTCACAGGAAAGCATTCCTTCAGGACATGCCAAACAGCCAACCGAAAGGAAATCCTCACAGAACACACTTCCATCCTCATTTCCCAATAACATGCTCCAGAAGATCAAACTGAATGAAAGCATTTTCCTCTCACACTGTGTGCTGGGTTTGGCTGGGAGAAAGTGAACTGCCTTTTCAGTACCTGGTATGGGACTGCGTTTTGGATTTGTGCTGGAGACTGTGTTGATAACGCAGGGATGTTTTTGCTACTGCTGAGCAGCAATTACAGAGTCTGCCTCTCAACCCACCCCACCAGCGAGCTGGCTGGGAGTGCACAAGAAGTTAAGAGAGGACAGCTGGGACAGGTGACCCCAACTGACCCCAAGGATATCCCACACCACATGGCATCATGTTCAGCACGTAAAGCCAGGAAGAAGGAGGAAGGAAGGGACTTTCAGACTAATGGTGTTTGTCTTCCCCAGTAACCATTACATGTGATGGAGCCCAGCTTTCCTGGGCATGGCTGAACACCTGCCTGCCCATGGAAGGGGTGAATGAATGCCTTGTTTTGCTTTCCCTGTGTACGTGGCATTTGCTTTACTTATTAAACTGTCTTTATTTCAACCCATGAAATTCCACTTCTCACTTCTACTCTTCTGATTCTCTCCCCTGTCCAACCAGAGGGGAGTGAGCAAGTGGCTGCCTGGGGCTGAGTTGCTGGCTGAGGTTAAAACACAACCAGCTGTTTCAGCACTTTGTTTCTCACTTCATTTTTAAAAAGGCAACAGTATTAAGTCAGTTCTCTTTTCTTCCCTTTGGTTTATCAAGAGTTTTGCTTTTCAAAGCCTTTGGCACAAACTCCTACTGACCATGTGTATTACTGGAAACATGACAGAAGACTTAAATTCAGACTGGAAAAGGCTGGTAATATTTTTAAAAGGTTGAAACATTTGTGTGTATACCTGGTTATCCAAAACTGTGCACAAGCCCAGTACCCATACTTCTGGCCTGAAAGAGCTAACAAGACTTCCCACCAAAGATTCAGTTGAGGCTACTAGCTCAGATTTGGTTTTGAGCTTCTTAGGTTTTGCCATGCCAGTCCCTGTACCTAGAGAAAGATGCCTCCATCTAACCCAATTCAAACACACATTCACTTCACAATCTGTACTGAAGTCACTGAGGAAGAGCAAGCACACTGAGCCAAGCCAGGATGGCAAAAAGCACCTGTGATAAAGCTTCTGAATTACACTTTTGAATACATTCAGGTAGGGTCTCAGCTGCATTTATGACATAAGCATAAGACACTGGATTCCAAGACATGAAAGTAACAAAGGAAGAAAAAAGGAAAAGAAAAAATTAAGTCACCATGGGAGAATAAAATCCACTCCAATCCAGCAGATGTGGTCCCACAATCTATTAAAAGCTGAATTCAAACAGTGAAAAAAAAAAATCTGTGTCTACTTCTTGTAGTAGACCTTTAACAAAAACCAGATTTTATCCCTGCAAGAGCTAGTCTAGGTTCTCTCCACTAGTTTGTGATATTGTTCATGAGTGGTAATAAAAAAAACACTCATCAATTCAAAGGCACAGAATCGTACTCACTAGTATGTAGAATGTAGTGAAGATTGGGCTGGAAGTGACCCGGATTTTGGCCCTGGCAGAGGGCAGTTTCCAGAGAAGAAACATAAAGAAAAGCACATTGGGAACCAGGAGCAGAAGATCCCAGTAGCGGACTCTGCAAAAAGTAAATAAAATAGGTTTTCTTCCTGTTCTTCAGCCTCTAGAAGGGAAGGCACCAGCCCCAGCTCCTTCTCATCTGAACTCTGAGAAAGAAAGTTCCTTACCCTAGGCCAGGGTCAGACTGTTTTCCCATTTCCTCCGACTCACCTGGACTTCCCAATGTCCTCATAGAGCAACAACAGGCACTTGTGTGGCACAGTGATGTTCGTGTCGTTGACTGCCTGCGTTGTCATCGGGGACAGGGTTGTCACATTCTCCGGTGCTGTCACGGGGGAAGTTGAATGTGTGATGTTGTCAGACATGGAGAATCTCATCACAGACATCATGGACTGGAACATCCTGTCTTCCCTCTGGTCCAGGTCAAACACAGGTAAGACAACCACAGCAAAGACAGAAAGCAACATTAAATCAGTTGTGAGTCAGAGGTAAAAAACCACATCCTTGACATTAGGCCCCTGCACAACTGCTTCCTGCTTGGTACAGCAAATTATCGTCATCTGGAAGACTATTACACAATAAAAAGGTCACCTGCCCTTACTCTGCACACAGCCATTAGGGTGGAAAGTACAAAACCACTGTCTTGTATCAGAGTAACAAGCGCATTCAAAATGCTGTAATAATACATTGGATTAATTTTTGTGATTCTTTGAGCTTTGGCAGATTCCTAGAAGAAATCAAGACTCAGAAGCAATACATGGCATCATCAGATGGAGACAGAAACCCTGCTTTACCAGGATACTCATTATTGTTCTAGCTCCCAAGATCAAGAAGTTACAGTCAATTATTTGAATTCAACTGCTACATAGAAAGGATGAAGGTCCTTACCAAAAACCTGTTGCTGTTACCAACCCTGCAGTCTGAGAGCAGGGAGAGCCTCTCATGCTTCTACCTAAAGGGACTGCATAGAGGCTTTATCTTTCAAACCCAACACTGGCAAAAGCCAAGATTCAGCACTTTTTTCCTAACCCTCTGCAAGACACCAGAACTACTCTGGTTTTGAGCAGAGCAGTAAGGCTGGGAAAAGACAGCACCTGTTAGCATAAAGTTCTTCAGCTTCTTTACATCCACCAGTCTCAATTACATTGCCCTTCTCAGACACAAATCAGCATTGTCATCAGCAGTTTACAAACCCAGACTCAGATGCAGCCTTACCTAGTGGGTTTCCTAAGCTCAGACCCTCAGGCAGCAGAGCACTATGGTCGGGATCAGAAGATTCTGATTTCATGGCACTCTGTTCTTTTCCCTGCCCTACCTTCCACCTCTCCTGCCTCTCAGAAAGATGACACACCTGAACTTCCTATTCCCCTGATAAAACATTTTTGCATGGCCTCCCCAAGAGAATATCCACAGCTTTTCCACCATCTGTCCATCCTCCAAGGCCCTGCACTGCTGTGACATTAACTGTCCCTCCAGAAGTTAAAGGGACACTCTGCTCTGCCATCCATAAAACTCCATGGGCTCCATGTCTTTGTTGGTGGCATTGGCAGAAATCACCCCAGCAGCAGTTCATCCCTCTGTTGGTTCTACAATTGCCTTGGAAGCTTAGGTGGACTATGGCACACAACACTTTAGATTAGGAGTTAGTATATACTAAAGTTTTGTTCTGATTGACCTTACTAAGCCTGCTCCTGATTTAAGGTACCACCTGGTGCAAATCTCTCCTCTTCCCACCCTAAAGCAGCAATCTTCACTGTGAAGGTACTTGAGTAGCTACCAGCTGAATACAAACACAGGGTCCAATCACCTCTCCTGGCAATCCCTAAGTGATCACAGACAACACAGATTCAAAAAAGATAAATCTCTGTCAGCCAACATCTCAGATGCACATTGCCAGGGACAGCACTCGAGCAGTCTGTGCTATAACTAATCCAAGACTTATCTCAAAAAAATTCTCCCTGTTTGACTTCAGCCCTGGCTTGCCTGGTGAAAACTGACAGACCCATGACAGGGCTCAGAAGGTTTTTTCCCTTAGAGGTTCTGTGTGACTCACAAGTTGGAAGGAATCAGCAGAGCCCCGTGTCATCTGCTGAGCTTTGGGAGTTCAGTAGCACCTTCCCCACAAATTGCTCAAGATTGTCAGTCACGGGCTCTTATTTCTCTTCAGAGGCTGAGACTCCTCCCAGGTTTTCTAAGAGGCAAGGAGATCATACCACCCTCAGCCAACAAACCCTCCCTTCAATTCATCCTTGCTGACAGAGACTCCCTGAGCTGGGATTTCCTTTCGTGACTGTGGTGTGCTCTGCTGCACGAGAGACATCACTGTAAATAAACACACAGACCTGGAAGGATCAGCTTTGCCTTTGGCAAATCCTGGGCCAAAAAATCCTAGTTCAAGTAGAGGTTCCAGTAAACAACCTTCACATTCCAGACTTATTTCTACAAGTGTCCTCTCTTCCCTCCAGCTTCTCACTCCTCTGAATTGACACTGTTGAGAAGGATTTTCTCTTCATAATTTTGCTCCATTCTCTTCCTCTGAAACAGCACTATATCTCAATAGCAGTGACGGCAAGTATGATCACATTTGCCAACACAGGAAAATTTCTACCCAATTTTTAAAAAAAAGGCATGAAAAGGTAGAGAAAAACCTAACAGACCATGGGCAGAATAACATCACCAACTGTAAACTATCACAACCTCCTAATATCTCTTCTGGGACAAAGAATTCCACCTAGCTGTCACACTGAAAAGAGCTCGAGTATAAAGCTGTAAGAAATTTATGTTAGAACAACTTCTTATGAAAAGAACAAACAGTCTCCATTATTTTCACTAGAAACCACGACTATCACACCACAGCAGAGAGCTGCTGATAAAGCGAGGAGTTGGCCACACGTAACAGAAGTCCAGTCACGAGGTTTCAAAGGGCAAAGAGGAATCAAGCTCACCTCTCAGCCAGGCTGCTCACTACAGCCTGGTACTTGTATTCCTCCCCAGATGAAGTGTACACAAAGCAGAGCAACAGAACATCCAACATGATAAGACAGGGCAGCCAAGGTCATCAGCCAGACAGCACAGTGGTCATGCTTCTGTAATAGCTAAGGCCTACAGCAAAATGTGGAGAACTGGCCCATTCCTGGTCCAAATCACCAGGAAAAATCCCACAGCAACAGGACCAGGAGCGGATGGCAAGGATCCAGCTAGGGCTCATCATGCCCAGCCACACTGCTCCTTACAGCACACTGTCCTTGCTCTGTCCAGTCCTAAACAAATCCAGTCAGCTAAGCACATCCAAGAGCTCTCTCACCACACCCTGTCCCCCCCAGCCAGCCCAGCCCTTCAATGGGGGCAAAATCATCCAGATTTTGCATGAAAAGAAATCAGTGCTGCAGTTGTGGTCTCCCCTTTTCATCCAGCAGGCAGATCTATACACCAAACAAAATAAAATGGTTTTCTACACTCCAGCCAAAGTCAGGCTGACTTGGCCAGGGCTGATTCCTCAGTTCAAGCCCTGGACAGGCTGCATTTAGACCAAGAACACCCTCGTGGGTTGCAGTGACAGGGCGCAAGGGAAGGATCCACTGCACCTTCAGGGAAATGTTATCTCACCAATGGATTTTGCTCCTTGATTCATGGCACCCTAACAGTATCGGAGTACAATGAAATTCAGAGCTTACATTGGTGGCAATCCTCTGTGCTCTTGAAGCCCACCCACAAAAAGGTGAATTACACGCTGCCAATAAAAAAACTGAAACTCTTCTTTCTCTCTGCAAACAGTATCAGAAAGTCCTGTAAATACAGACCATGCCAGGGTTAAGGTTGTCCTTTACAACACTCTACTTGTGTAATAAAAACGACACTGACCAGATCCCTGCTTAAACACAACTGTTACTTCAATAATGTAAAATGCTTTAAAAAAACTCCAAACGCTAAAAATAATAAAAAAAAAAAAAAAAAAAACCAACACCCAAAAATAAAAAAGAGTGGTTTTTTCTTCTCTTCCTTTTTTTATACGGCTCTTCAACTCTCATTCTTGGTCACAGCAGCTGCATTTTGCATCTCATCCTCAGAACTCACAGGAGAAGGATTTTCCCCCAGTGGCCCAGCACCTCTTTTTCTCCCAGTTTCATTCTCACATCCCGTTCTGAGCTAAGGTTAAAAGAGAAAGCTACCGCAACACCAAATACCGACCAAAGCAAAATACCAAAAGCAGAAGTACCAACAACAAGCCAAAAGGCTCACGCAGAGAACCCCGGTCCAGGGGGTGCATTTCAGAAACGCGTCTCCTGAGAATTCTTGTTGTTTTGGTTTTGATTCCCCTGGAAGGCGGGAGCACAAGCAGCAAGAAAACCAACAGCGCGCGGCCAGCTCGTTCGGGGCAGGCGGGGAAGCGCTGCCCGTTCCCCAGGGAAGCAGAGCCGGGGCACAGCCGCGGTCACATCGCACCCTCAGCCGGGCAGAGCTGCCCCGCGGCTCCTGCCGTAGGGCGGCACGGGGAGGCCCCGGGAGGGCCGCGGTCCCCATATGCGGCACCCCGGTACCTGTCCCTCCCCGCTACCCCCCTCCCGCCGGCCCCGCTCCCCCAGCCCTGGCCCCGCTGGTCCCGCTCGTACCCGGCCGGCGCCGCCGCCGCCGCTCAGCCCCGGGGCCCCGGCCCCGCCATCCGAGGCCCGGCCCTGCCGCTCCCCTCAGCCGGGGACCGTCGCTCAAGAGCGGGCCGAGTGCGGCGCGCAGGGACCGGGCGGAGACGTGACCGCCAAGAAGAGCTAGTCGGTCGAACCGGACGCGACAATTGAGAGACGATCCCCGAGAGCGCGCCAGAAGGGCCAATCAGAGGCCAAAAAGGACGAGAGAAATAGAGGCGAGAGCCAATGGGAAGAGGCGAGAGGCGGGACTAAGGGGCGCTTCCCGCCGCTGTTTAAGGGGCCCTGTCCCCGCCCGCGGGTCCCCAGGTGACGGCGGGGTTGGAATCAGATCTGTTATTTACAGCCCGATCCCACCTCCCAGGCCAGCCTGCACAGCCCAACATCCCACCCAACGGTGAGCGCTCCCACCGCCACACACTTCTGTGTGTGTGTGAAAACATGATACATCTGTGCAGGAATTCTGCAGGTGCAAGCCAGAGGAGTTAATCATTCAGGGAGATCCGATAATAAGTCCCTGCAGAGGAGAATGATTAACAACCCGGGAGCTTGGCTTTTAAGGGAAGTTTAAAGCTGACTGAAGTAACTCGGCATGGCTGGGACAAAAACTGCTAAAGGAAAATACAATCAGTAATTAGCGGGAATTGAAGGTGCAAATGCCGAGGAAACAGACGTTTAAGTATTGTGAACAAGGAAGTAACTGTGATAAATGAGCCAAGATTTATAAAGGAAATTAAAGGAAATAACCAGCTAACCACCAGCACGTTACTCTCAGCCGTAACAGCTGTCTGACAGGGAACAGAGTTTCAGGGAGAATTATTGTTATCTGAGTCACTTCAAGGACTGGAGGATACACTCTGGCATTGTTTTCTTCTACCCGTGGCTCACCTGTGGCTGCAGGGATTGCTTCTATGGGAAGCTGAAATTTGTTGTACAGAGTTTAAACCTTTTCAGAAGATCCCTATGTTGGTCAACTTTGCATGCCCTGCTCTAGCCAACAGCACACACAGAGGCTTCCAGGCCCACCTCCACACACATCTTTCTCAGCTTAAATCTGCTTGATACCTCTTCTCAGGTTAAATTTTCCAGCTACACCTCAGCAAGCCTCATGGAAGGGATGTACTCAGAGACTGTGATACCTGCCTCAGCCCTATTCCTCTGATTTTCCACTGAGTGGAAACAGGTTTTCATGCTGGTGTCATGCCTTTGGAATGACATCTGGAGAAGCCAGTTCTTAGCTTGTCTCATCTCACAGTGTTGTTCAGGTTAATGATATGTTGCAATATTTTGACATGTTCTATTTATGGATCCAAGCTCGAAGGCTTCTGATCTCTGTGTTATAGAAGGGACACTTCTGTTTAAAGAGAGGTGGGGTGCTTCTGCCTAAAAAGTGCCTTGGTAACAGAGACAAGTGAAATCCATGTCTTCTTGCTTGTAGCCTCAGGCACTAACTAATTGAAGTGTTACCTCCCACATAGCTGTGTCAGAAGGAGAGATTTTGCTTTCCAATCCACCTGCTTTTTCCATCTGATTCACTCTGAGGCTAGAGCCCAGCACTTGGGACACCAGATCCAAAAGCTTTTCCTTGGACAGAAGACTGCTGGGTGCCACTGCAAGGACCGTGACACTTTAGCTCCTGCCTTCCTCACTACTTATGTGAAACAGAGGAGGTGGGGGATCCACACTTATGGTTCCTTTGTATTAACAAGTCTTGCCTTTCAGCCTCAACATGGTGTGTGCAAACATAACTCTACTCTTCCCACTGCCAAGGACTGCTCCATGTCCTTTCAGTCTCTACGTCATCTCCCCTGACCAGGGCATAAAGATGGCAGGGCTGACTCCCTCTGTCCTTGCTGTGTCACTTGGTGTTGCCAGGCTGAAGCAGGACAAGGGGTGATACTCAGCAGCCTTGGTATAACCTTGAGGGCCCCAAGGAAAGCTGGCACTTGGTGCTGTACCTGCTGCAGTCTGCTGACACCTGCTCTCACCTGACTTGCAGGCGTCAGAGGCGGAAGGTGCAGACGTGGTTTCCAGGACAGCATTACACCCTCGTATCATCACCAAATTCCCCTCTTCTGGGACATTTTATCTCTCTTCAGTACTCTTCCAGCTTTTATTATATCAGTCTCCTGGACAGGATATTACTTCTCATCTAAAACTGCTCTACTGTTCAGGTGCAGGGACAGATGTGCCTGTCTTGTTTCAGAGCTGCTCTACCAACCTACTGATTTCTAGTATTGGGCATAAATTTGCACCACAGGATACCATCTTGGCTGCACTCCTGTGTCTCTGCCCATCTTTTCAAGGGGAATTCAGTCCTCAGGGCTCCTCTTGTGGTGTAAGAAGCCACCAGTCTGCAAAATCCTAGTGGCATCATTGATATTCAGGAGTTTGGTGCTCAGCTGAGGTCACCCCCGTGAGCAGCCTGGGCCCTGTCTGCATCTGAGCCCTCTCACATGTCCCAGTGCATCGTCTCTAGTGCAGCAGAAGGAACCCTGTCCCATGCATGGCAGCAGCCTGATTTTGGGGATGGTTTTATCTGCCCAAGCTCAGTTCTTTTCAGAGAGACTGAGTGCCCCAGCTCAAGCACAGGACCACTTGTAGCTGGCACACAGAGCAGTGAAAACATGGGCGTGGTGTGTGGTCTTCTGGGAAGGACAACAGAATAGCTGTCTGTCCATCCAGCTGTTCAGTGCCTGGAGAGACAGTGGCACCCTGTGGTGACACCACTTCATCACAGTGTGTCACCTGGGCCTTGTCAGACAGCAACACCTTACCCAGGTCCTGGGCTGCCTTCCCTCAAGGTGTGGAATCATAGAATCGTTAAGGTTGGAAAATTTTGGATATTAGGAAAAGATTCTTCACTGGAAGGGTGCTCAAGCATTGAACAGGCACCCCAAGGAGGTAGTGGAATCACTGTCCCTGAAAGTGTTCAAAAAATGTGTAGATATGGTGCTTAGAGACATAGTTTAGCGGTGGACTTGGCAGGGTTGGGTTAATGGTTGGACTCAATGATCATGGGGATCTTTTCCAAACTTCATGGTTCTGTAATTCTGTGATTTCTGAGATCATCAAGACCATGGTGGTCTTCAGTATCCTACAAGTGGAAGCATTTTGGGGGGGTCTCTGTGCCTGTTTCACTCTGAGCACCAGCCAACTCCACGTCATGTGTCACAGAGAAGAGGCTGAGCCACCCTTTCCTATTTATATCATGATGCTCCTGCTTTGCTATATTAGTGCCAGTCTGAGTCATTCAGCTGGGCTCGTGGAAGAGCCATTTCAGATTGTCAGCTGCCTCTTCAGTCACTTTTGCTTCTGGTGTCTCCTGTTTCATGGTCGCTGTCCCACACTCAAGTGCAGCCAAGAGCAGAAATAGCCTGATACTAAATAGTGGTGAGAAACCCTTCAGAGAATGCAGGTCTCCAAAATCCAAACCACCTGCTGTTATGCAAGAGCCTGTGGCCTGGAATGGAAGCACGTCACCTCCCTGCCAAACATCAGCCCGTTGTTTGTCTTGTCTCTCTAAATTCCTTTTCCAGTTTCTATGTGACAGGTGCTCTTCTTCAGTTGCTCTCCCAAATGGCATTGCTTGCTGCACAGAACAGCTGGGGAGACAGATGTGTATGTTCTCCAGAATGGCTCCAATTAGCTCCCCTTGACTGTTATCACATACAGGCTCACACACAAAACAAAAACAACAACAACAAAAAAAAAGCCAGAACCTTCTTCTCACCTCTTACAGTTTTTGTCAGAATCAGAACAAAGGTGATTCAGCAGGGTCAGTGGCAAACCCGGTCAAGCCAGACTTGATTATAGCTGCTAAAGAGGCAGACACGAGAACGGGAGTTCCCAGTGGGATCTCTCCCGTGACTGGGGTTCCCGATAGGAAGAGACCGCTCGAGCCCAGAGGGAAATGCCCAAATATTTGCCATTTTGCCGCTGCCGCTCACCAGGTGCCTGAGACCCCTCGGCCGGGAGTAACTGGGGACGTCCCAGACTCCCTCCCACTCCCGCCCCGCGTCATCCATATTGGCAAGGGGGCGGGGCCAAACATCCGGCCTATTTATTATTCATGAGGTTTCGCGCGCTTTTGACCACGTGGGCCGGTTTTCGCGCGGATTGCGGCCGGGCAGGAAGCGGCGGAGATGGCGGTGAGTGGCCGGGACTGGGTCTGGGTCTGGGACTGGGTCTGGGTCTGGGACTGGGTCTGGGACTGGGTCTGGGACTGGGTCTGGGACTGGGACTGGGACTGGGACTGGGACTGGGGAGCCATGAAGTTGGGGTGTGAGCCCCAGGTCCTCCTCGGGGAGACTTGGCGCTGCGGTCGTGCGGGGTCCAGTGAGGATTTCGGGGGGGGGGTGGTGGTGTTGGGGGGATAATGGAGGCGCTCTCGGAGGCGGACACCCGAAACGCCGACGGAAGTTTCCCCCGTGGCCTGCGCCGAAGAGGAGAGCCAGGCCGGGACAGGATCGGACCCTTCCCCTCCGCTCCGGCTGCGCTGGGTTCGGAGGATGGATTTACACCCCCCCCCCCATCCCCGCCATGTGTTTCCATTGTCATTTGCGAGGAGAGTTAATTATTATTATTACTCACCGGTGATCCGTGCCCCCTTTCTGACCGCCGCCCCCCCGAAAGCACTGATCCCCCCGCGGCCCCGGGCACCCCGGCCTCACCCCTTCCCTCCCGCCCTCGCAGGACTCCTCCGAGTCGCAGACGGCGGTGACCAGCCCCGTGCGGAGCTCCCGCCGCGGCGATGCCTTCACGTCCAGCCCCGGCCGGGACCTGCCCCCCTTCGAGGATGAGTCCGAAGGGCTCCTGGGCACCGGGGGCCTCCCCGAAGAGGAGGAGGAAGAAGGGGAAGAGCTCATCGGGGAAGGGATGGAAAGGTAAGGAAAGCGGTTGGAGCCAGCTTCTGCCGAGGGTTGTGTCCGTGGATGGGGTGCTGGGCACCGTCAGTGCAGCCAGCGACGTGGAGGGGTCTCTCAGCCGTGGTGGGGTCCCTCTTTGTGCTCATAGGTGGGGTGAGAGGGCTGAAGAGCTGCTGCACAGTGAGCAGAGGTCGGGGCATGTTGTCGTTTGAGTCCTGGGAGAACTGAGCAAAACTGGGAGCAAAGTGTCATCATGGTCCAGAGTGGGTAAACCAGGATCTCCCCGGATGCATGATGTGCATTCACCCCAGTTCTTTACTCTTGCAGGCATAAATTTTGATGCTTTTTTTACTGCCAGGCCTGTGGACAAGCTGAGGAACTTTACAAAAGCTTGAATGCTGGCATTCCTAACCATGATTCTGGAGCCTTGGCATTTGTATCAGTGCTGCTGGAGCCCTTTGCTGCAGGACATTGTCCATTGTGAAGTGCCTTCCTGCTTAACACTTTTGTCTTGCTGCAGACCAACTGTCCTGACACCTGCCCAGCAGGAGCCAGAGAAGGGCTGGAGAAGGGCTTTCCTGGCCTGATTCCAAGCTCTGTGTGTGTCCTAGGGACTACCGCCCCATCCCCGAGCTGGATGTGTACGAGGCAGAGGGCCTGGCCCTGGATGATGAGGACGTGGAGGAGCTGACTGCCAGCCAGCGGGAGGCTGCAGAGCGAGTGATGAGGCAGCGGGACCGGGAGCTGGAGCAGGGCATGGGCCGCATGAGGAGGGGGCTGCTCTACGGTAGGTGGAATGAGCTGTACCAGGGGGGCTGCTGATCCTCCTGTGGTTGACTGTTACCTGGTCTGGGTGGACTCTCACCCTCAGGTTTGCAGGGAGGTCTCTAGAGCTCTGGTGTATTTGGGTTCCCTGTGAAATCACTGGCTGTGGGCTTGGCTGGATTCACCAGTGCATGATCCCTTTCATTTGGGCTTCCTAGGAACTCATTTGGTGTGTTCGTCTGTGTTACCACTGAAACTAAGTCAGGATCCTGGGCCAATATCAAAGGGTTGGGATTCTACCAAGTATATGCTATAGGGTTTCTTGCTGTTGTTGTTCCTGTAGAGACTTTTGTGGGCTGAATGGGGGGGCCTTTGATGCACTTAGAAGCCTGTCTCTTGTGTTTCTGTTTCTGTCCATTCAGTGCAGTAATGGACGTGAATGTTTGCTTGTGCATACAAATCTAACTATTCACACTCCTAAAGTCTTTAGCTGTGTTGTGGAAGATGTAGGAGCCAGAATAGAACTGGATTTAGGCTGGGCCCGGGATGTCTCTTGGTTTGTATCCCAGGCTCTGACCTATTTGCTTCCACAGCCCATGTAATCTGACTGTGACTAACCCAAAGAGTGGGAATGGAATCCCAGCTCTTCAACAGTTTTTCCTCCCAACCCTTAGACAGTGATGATGAAGATGAAGACCGTCCCTCGCGGAAGAGGCGGCTGGCAGAACGGGCTGCCGAAGGCATGGAAGAGGAGGATGAGGACATGATTGAGAGCATTGAGAACCTGGAAGACATGAAAGGACATTCAGTGCGGGAGTGGGTTTCCATGGCAGCTCCCCGCCTTGAGATCTACCACCGCTTCAAGAACTTCCTGAAGACTCATGTGGATGACCATGGGCACAATGTCTTCAAGGAGAGGATCAGTGACATGTGCAAAGGTAGGGCTGGGTGATTAGAGGCTCTCTGTCTCCTCTTTATGTGGGTCACAGTACTTTGTGGCCATTCAGTCCAGAGGTGGATTTTTTTTTTCTGCCTGCCTTCTTTGTTCCAGACATCGAGTCAGCACTTTAAGAAAGTCTCATGCTGATGGAGATAAATGAATAATGGAAACATGTCTACTATCTTCTTTGATTCTGGCTGACTAATTAGAAGGCCCCTGGCATCTGCTGCTCATTAATATTCATATTGTAGAAATGCTAGCAAAAGAATATGTGGGGCAGCAGACAGTGGTCTGCAAGTTTGTGATCTGAAAGAGACAACAATTGCTTGCTGTCTGCGCCACTAACTTTCTCACACTGGAGAGTGGATTATCCAGCAAGGGGACACAAATAGAGCTTGTGACTTTGGAAACCATGTCAGTGTTGCAGCCTTGTATTCTGACTAGGCACTGCCAGAAGAAGCAGTCATTAAAGCTGTCATTGATTAATTTTAAAAGCAGAAATTGTCACATCTAGGAACAGCTCATGTAACTGTACTTGTTGTATTTCTTCTTTATATTGAGCAGAAGCTTGAGCCATGGAACAGGATCAGTTTTATACAGCTAGGAAATAAAAGGCATTTGTCTCATCCCTTTCTATGAACATAAGACACAGGAGGTTTTTTGCCAGCCATTCAGCACACATAATGTCTCTCCTATTAGCTTTGGTTTCCTGGAGATCTCTGAGAGAGTTGTGTGTCGGGCTGAGGCGTTTGAATCTCAGGAACATTGAGCCTGGGAAGTATCTGTGCAGAACTAGAGAGAAACAATCACAAGCTTGGTACTGATGAAGAATTTTTTAGAGAAATCAGTTTGAAAGAGTTTTCCACCCATTTTCAAATTGTTGACTTTGAAACATTTTTCAGGGAAGGTGCAGACATTGCAGCCTGCAGGATACAGGCTTGTCTGTTCTGGCTGTCCTTTGCAAACTCCTTGAGTGAGCAGGCAGAAATTATAATTCACCCCATCTTTTTCTTAAGAGAACAGAGAGAGTCTGGTGGTGAACTACGAGGATCTGGCAGCCCAGGAACATGTCCTTGCCTACTTTCTGCCTGAGGCCCCAGCAGAAATGCTGAAGATCTTTGATGAGGCAGCCAAGGAAGTGGTGTTGGCCATGTACCCCAAATATGATCGTATTGCTCAGGAGATCCATGTCCGCATCTCCCACCTCCCTCTGGTGGAAGAGCTGCGGTCACTCAGGTAAGCAGCAGAATTACCAGCAGTGGCTGTGGGGCCTGCAGCAGGCTTTGAGGGGCTTGAGAGGGCTCACCTGTGAGCTAAACCTCTGGGCAAATCTGACAGGATGACTGAAGTTATCACAGGAAAAAAGTCATATTAAGGATGAACTTCCAAGATAAAACACAAACATTGGTAGAAAACTTGTGCTTTGTAGCAAGAGTATTTCTGTAGGGTGTTTTGCCTTCTGTGCCCTGCATCCAGGGCATCAGTGTCCTCTCTTTCCTCAGGCAACTGCACCTGAATCAGTTGATCCGGACCAGCGGGGTGGTGACAAGTTGCACAGGGGTCCTGCCTCAGCTCAGCATGGTCAAATACAACTGCAGCAAGTGCCGCTTCATCCTGGGACCCTTTTTCCAGTCCCAGAACCAGGAGGTGAAACCTGGTTCCTGTCCAGAGTGTCAGTCTCTTGGCCCCTTTGAAATCAACATGGAAGAGGTAAGAGATGATGTGCTTGCTTGCTGCTTGTCCTGCTTCACTGCCTGTTCCTCCCAGCCCTGCCTTGGTTCCCACCCTTTGAACAGCTTGGTGTAGAGAGAGGGGTCTGCTGCTGTATCCAGGGGTCTGTGAAGATAGCTCTTGTCTATTTGAGGTCTTGACCTGAATGTACTCAGTTTAGCAGCCAAAAGTAAGTTACTGTCACATTGTGTTTGGATTGAATCTTTTGCCACAGTCATCTCTGTGGTACACAGTGACTTATCCATATTTTAGAAATGCAGACACAGACTGCCCAGCTCTCCTCCTTCCTAAGTTAGGTCAGTGTGTCCTGAACTGTCAGCTTAGGAAACCAGAAGACAGTAGCAAAATCATTAATGTAGAGCTTCTGACTGCCATTCTTTGCTTTGACACCTTTAACCATCACCAGTGAAGCATTCTCCTCCCAGGAACTGGTCCAGCATTTGGGTGGACAAACACTGTGGAGGCTGAAACACTGCGGTGAGATGCGGCAAAGTGCTTTCCCATCCCCACTGTTGTCTGTTGTATCCTGGAATTGCTCCTCACAACCCCCATCCTCCCATGCCCTTAGTTTTCTAACCAAAGTATAGTAAGTCTTTGAATGGACGTTCTCTGGTGAGGTGAAAAGCATCAGCTGTGCTGATGGCTGCCAGACCTGCTGGGTAACTTCTGTTCTGTTCTGCAGACGGTCTATCAGAACTATCAGCGCATCAAGATCCAGGAGAGCCCTGGGAAGGTAGCTGCTGGCAGGCTACCCCGCTCCAAGGATGCCATTCTCCTCGCTGATCTGGTGGACAGTTGCAGGCCAGGGGATGAGATTGTGAGTACATTGTTCAAGTGTGGGGTGAGCACAGAGCACTTTTAAATTCTGACAGTGACATCACCGGAACATCTGTGGGGATGTGAGGAGGGATTGTCCTTGGATGCATTTGGGCAGCCACTTATCTTAAAATGGAGAAGGGGCTGCGTTATATTGTGCAGGCACTGACACAGCGTTTCCTGCTTCCCAGGAGCTCACAGGGATCTACCACAACAACTATGATGGCTCCTTGAACACTGCCAATGGGTTCCCAGTGTTTGCCACTGTGATCCTGGCCAACCACATTGCCAAGAAGGACAACAAGCTGGCTGTTGGAGAACTGACTGATGAAGACGTGAAAGTGATCGTGGGTCTGTCCAAGGACGAGCAAATTGGGGAGAAGGTGGGTCAGCTTCAGAGATCCCTTCTTTTCCTTTTGACAGCTTGCTGTGTCAGCTGGCCAAACAATGGTTAAAGGAATCTTTAGAAATCCCAGTTCCCTCTGAATGGTCTTCTGTAGCTCTCAGACAGCTGTCGATGAGAGTCAGTTATAGGATGGAACTAAATAAGAAAGTTTCTTTGTACTTTTGGAGGTCAAATTTTCTGTTTCTCCGCTTCCTTCTCTGAGCCTTCTACATCCCAACAGGACTGGAAGATGGGAGAGAGACACTCACACTGCTTGTATCTGATCAGTTTTCTCTCCCTGTATCTTGAAAGCAAAGCAGGGGAAGTATTTTGAGAGGCCAATGACTGCATCTCCAATCCCCCTAAGAGAGTGTTATTACTTACTTTAAGCTCTGGTAGAGATCTTAGCTTTGTTTCATCTGTATGCTAAGGCCTGAACCCAATACTTGAAAGAACAAAGCTCCTGGATTGGTGCATGTTCAACCTTATTTGGGTCAGGTTTAAACTCTGTAATGGGAGACTTTGTTCTGTTGCCTTAGATGTGCTGTTCTTATAGTAACAGCTGTTGTAGTGGATGCAGAAGCTTCAGTTGAGCCAGGACTGTTTTGACATGAGTATTCTCCAGCACTTGGTTATTTTCAGAATACTCTTGAGAAAATAAGCCAGTTTTCCTTAGTATCTGACCATGATGACAATTCATGTGTGGCATAGCCCATTCAACTACTATCATGTGCAGTGAGTAAGCCTCTGATCAAGGTCTCCAGCTTTACAGCAGCTGATAAAAGCCACTGTGATGTGTGTTGTGTACAACAGGGTTGTGGAGGCAGTGGCAGCAGCTTCCAGCACCAGACTAAATAATCTGCCATGCTCCAACAGCACCATTTTTGTGAAGCTCCTTTAGGGGACACTGGGTGGGTCCTTTGAAAAAGCCCACACACCTTGGATAATAAAATACTCTTTGGAGACAGCAGTACTTTAAGAGTGGCTTTAGATGTGGCACCTTGCCGATTTTCATGCAAGATTCTGCCCAGAATGGGAAATGGACAACTCATCTGGCTTTCCTTTCAGATTTTTGCCAGCATTGCTCCATCTATTTATGGACATGAAGATATCAAGAGGGGCTTGGCTTTGGCTCTCTTTGGTGGAGAGCCCAAAAATCCAGGTGAGTGTCACCTGTACCACTCGAGCCTCACTCAGGGGAGGGCAGATGGATCTGAGTTTGTCTGTGCTGTTGCAATGGGAGTGATTACAGTTGTCTGAATGGCTTGGTGTCAGACAAGGTAGCAGATGAGGGATATCTGCGATTGAAATGGCTGCTTTTATCACACTGAAAACTCTGTTGTGACAGTAGAAATAGTAGGACTGAAAATAGCTCCTGCTGCAAACTTGGGCAAGTTTTTACCCCTCCTCTAGGGGGCATCATGTTTGCCCCTTCAGAGGTTAGACCTTTTGGCACCCTGATCTGTTATAATCTTCCGAGAAGGATGTATTCAGCAGGGAGCAGGGTTAGAAAGTCTGTTTTACAAACGTGACCACCTGCAAAGCTGACTTTCCTTTTCCCTCAACTTCTCTGTAAACTGGTTGTCCTGCCTGCTGGTTGCCCTCCCTTCAGCATTGTGGTGCTCAGGGCAGGGTTGCTGTCAAACCATGCACTCAGCTGCCAACATGGCTTTCCCATGGCTTTTGTAGGTGGCAAACACAAAGTCCGTGGTGACATCAATGTGCTTCTGTGTGGAGACCCCGGTACTGCGAAATCCCAGTTTCTTAAATACATAGAGAAGGCCTCGAGCAGAGCAATTTTCACCACTGGCCAGGGTGCTTCTGCCGTGGGCCTCACAGCCTATGTCCAGCGGCACCCAGTCAGCAAGGAGTGGACTTTGGAGGCAGGAGCCCTCGTGCTGGCTGACAGAGGTGTCTGCCTGATCGATGAATTCGACAAGGTGAGCCCAGCTTCCTCTCTCTGGGAGGGATTAGTTGTGAAGGCACCAGATATAACCTCTGCAGTGAGGACACAGCGTAAGTCCCGGGGACATCACCCAGCTGACCAAGGTTCCTGCAGTTTGCTCAGGCCCTTGCTGGTCCATAGTGCAGTTTGCTGCCTGTTCAGAGCACCGGGAGCTGATTCCCCTTGGTGTGTTGGGCAAAGGGGTGTAGACACAGATTCACTCTGAGTCACTCTTGCTTTCCTGCAGATGAATGATCAGGACAGGACCAGCATCCACGAAGCCATGGAACAGCAAAGCATTTCCATCTCCAAAGCAGGCATTGTCACGTCCTTGCAAGCTCGCTGCACTGTCATTGCTGCTGCCAATCCCATAGGTAAGTGCTGAGAGTCTACAGGACTGTATCAGGCTTCCGGCGTCAATCCACGGTCACGAGAACTGTGGCAGAGCTTCCCTTCCCTCTGTGTGATTCCTTCCATCTGGAGCAGTGATCAAGTGAGCAGTAGAGTCTTGAGTAAAGTGCTGAAGGTCTGTGCTTGCTCCAGAGCTTCAGCCTTGGTGCCCGTGTTTGACTTGGGTTGTCTCTGTGCTCCAGGTGGGCGATACGACCCGTCATTAACATTCTCAGAGAACGTGGACCTGACAGAGCCCATCATCTCTCGATTCGATATCCTGTGCGTGGTGAGAGACACAGTGGACCCTGTGCAGGTACAGGCTGTGCTGTGAATCTGAGCTTGGCTGGGCTTGCAGTGCTGCTGTTGGGATGCTCAGCTGCAGTTGCCCGTTGAGGTTTTTCTGTCCAGTGAGTGTGTTCAGTGTCTGTTAGTCTACTCCTCTCTTGTAGGATGAAATGCTTGCCCGGTTCGTTGTTGGCAGCCACGTCAAGCACCACCCGGGTAGCAAGGAGGCAGTGAATGGGGACGCTGATGAGGTCATTCTTCCCAACACGTACGGGGTTGAACCCATTCCTCAAGAGATCCTGAGGAAATACATCATCTATGCCAAAGAGAAAGTCCACCCCAAACTCAACCAGATGGACCAGGACAAGGTGGCCAGGATGTACAGTGACCTCAGAAAGGAGTCCATGGTGAGAATACTGAGGAAAGGGGGGAAGAAACATGTATCTAGTCTGCAAATCAGCCTGAGACTGCTCCAGCATATGTTGACACATTCTTGCCTTTCCCATCACAAAAGTCTGTGCCACTGTTTTGTGAGAGACAGGCAGATCCTGCAGTGTCTGCTGAACAGATGATTCTTCATCTAAATGCAGAGTCTCGCCTGTTGGTGATGTGTGGACTGATGAGCTGGACACATGTATAGTGCCTGCCATGGCGAAGTCCTCTTGTTGTCACCCAGTCTGGCAGGCCCACAGGAGACATTTGCATTCACTCAAACCCATATGCTACTTTAAAGGGAGCCATTCTCTGTAGAAATGCCCTTCTCTTTTGTCTGTGGGATCTCTCAGGCTCATTTCATGCTTTTCAAGTGGAAGAGAGAAATTTGTTGAGGTCAGAGGGAGATTTTTGGAGCTTGGGAAAACTATAGCTTTTCTTTTTTAATTGGATTTTTGTTTCCTTCATTCCTCCAAAAAGTTGCTGGAGAAAACTGGTTTGCTGATCCTGGAAAGGCCCCAAACAGTGGCAAAGAGTGACCCCACAGCACCCCCTTGCACTGTGCTGAATTCAGATGAATAGTCTGTGCCAGGCTCTGTGGCTGTGCCAGCAGGTGGCAGAGCCTCCTTAGCCTGAGTCCCTGTCAGAGGCCCAGAGCAGCTTCCTGCAGTGTGAAAGGAGTGGGATCCTGGGCCAGAAGCCACCTGTCTTGCCCTGTGTCTTGTATCCTCCAGTAAGGTGTTGCCTCCTTCTCTCTGCCCTCAGGCGACCGGCAGCATCCCCATCACGGTGCGGCACATCGAGTCCATGATCCGCATGGCCGAGGCTCACGCCCGCATGCACCTGCGGGACTACGTGGTGGAGGACGATGTCAACATGGCCATCCGGGTGATGCTGGAGAGCTTCATCGACACGCAGAAGTTCAGCGTCATGCGGAGCATGCGCAAGGTGGGCACCAGCTGAGCCAGGTGCTGGAGCTGCACCCCAGACCCCCAGGTTCAAGTGCAGCCTCCTTGCACTGCCCTGGCTGTGGGAAGAGGCTTTTCCATGCTCTGTCCCATAGAGCCAGGTGCTGAGTCCGTGTAAACAGAGTACTGTGGGTCCGGAGTGTCAAGCCTGACCATCCAGGAGCCACTCTGGCAGTCACACTTGCACCACCTAAGCTGGGACCGAGGCCCCTTTGCAGCTACACACCCCACACTCACACACTCACATAAGGTTTCCTTAGCAGCTCAATCCCAGGTTTCCCATAGCAGAGTCTCAGATGTCTGGATCCTTAAAATAATTTCATCATGGTGCAATAACAAAATAACAGCTCAAGCTGGGTGCCTCTGAGGGACCCCAAACAAGGCACTGTTCCATTACTGCTGGTCATTAGACTCAGGTGGGGCAATGTTTTTGTTGGGCCTGAGAAGGAAGTGTACCCCGAACCTCTGTATTGAAAGCACTGCCGTATATCTTCTTTTTTTACACCTTCCCTGATATTTTGGCACAGGGCTCCCACTGCTGCTGCCATCAGGTGATTGAGCTGAGCAGGCACTTGGTTTCTGCACATTTTAGTAGGGTCCTCAGGGGACATTTAGCCACGGGGCAGCACTCACTGTGGTTTAGTGTGCAGTCTGCCCTTTTCTCTGAGTAGCAGGGCCTGGCTCTGAACAGCTCTTGGCTGGCCACAGCCTGGCATTTATCCACTGTTGAGTGTCTGCCCTCTGTCTGGACGACTCGTGGCCTCTCTCTTTGGCCGCAAACAACCAGCCAAGTGTGAGCGTCTGCTGGGGAGACCCAGGGCAGTCTGGGTTAAGGGAAGCTGCTCTGTGCTTTCCTCAGGACCAGCCCTCCCACAGCTGTGTCCCTGTGGGCAGCACACCTCCACAGCAGTGCACTTCTGGCCCCCAAGAGGCACCAGCGTGCCCCCAGAGATTTCAGATGGAAATAAGAGCAGTCAGCAGAGGAGTGTTGTGGCTGTCGGAGAGCTGCCACCTGCACATGCCACCTTGTCAAGGCCAATGTCACTTGAGAAACACTAAGGGCACAGGTGACAGCAGTGTCATTTGGTTCCCCTTGTGCTCTGTGGGAGGAGGGGGTTGGTTGGCGTTGGGCATGGGAGACTGCAGTGCATCACTCTGTTCCTGGTCCTCATGGCTCACCTCATCCTTCCTCCCAGACATTCTCCCGCTACCTTTCATTCAAGAGAGACAACAATGAGCTGCTGCTGTTCATCCTGAAGCAGCTGGTTGCAGAGCAAGTGATGTACCAGAGAAACCGCTATGGAGCCCAGCAAGACACCATAGAGGTCCCAGAGAAGGACCTGGTGGACAAGGTACGGGCATATAACAAGCTGCCTCTGGGGTTGGTTCATGATCTCTCTCTGCAGCCTCAGAACCAGAGGTGCTCTCAGACTTGTTACTTCTTTTCCTGCATTGTGATATCAAAAAAAAGACTGGTGTTGATCAATTTAACCCAGCATCCTCTCTTGTCTGGAAGCACCATATTCTTCCCCCTCTGTTCTCATACACCCTTGTAAAACTTTGGAGTTGGAGTGATAAATCCTGCAGCATGGTGCTTTGCAGGTGAATGACAACTCAAGTTCCCTGGCATCTGCATTTGAAGAAGCAAAAAGCAGAAAAATCTCTGTATGAATTTTCCAATCCCTCCTGGGGCTTGCTCACCTTCTCCTTAATGCATCCTTATCCCGGTCCAAAGACTGCACTCCTGACTCGGCCTTTCTGTGCAAAGTATTGACCTTGCTTGGCACTAAAGCAGTATTTGACTCCTGGGTTGCTGCTTTTCTGTTCCTTGCGTGGAATGTGCAGAGTACCTACTTCCAAAACCACAGCTTGGTGCTGCTGGTGTGACCACCCCCAGTCAGGGATCTCTTGCAAAACTCTTACGCTGGGTGAGGTACTGGGGGCACTTTTGGATAGGAGTTACATTCTAGCTATAGTGGGAGTAAAAGGACGAGCTGAGAGCAGGCAGATGCTGAGCCAGCATCTTTTCTTTGCTCAGCTCAGCTCTGCCAATGCTTCTTCCTCCTGACCTGCAGTCTCCCCTGCTACTGCAGTTCTGGTTCCTGCTGAGCAGAGCAGAGATTGCTGACTGTCAAATTTTATGCAGCCTTTGCTATGGAAAACCACATGGTTCTTATTTTTATTAAATAAACATTTACCTCTCCCCTCCCTCCTCCTCCCCCTCCCAGGCTCGTCAGATCAACATCCACAACCTCTCAGCCTTCTTTGACAGTGAAGTGTTCAAGATGAACAGGTTCAGCCGGGATGTGAAGCGGAAGCTGATTGTCCAGCAGTTTTGAGGCTGGCAGCAGAGTCTGCCACGTGCTTCTGTGAGATGAGACCTCTGTCTTCCAGCCTTCCAGGAATGCTACGGAGATCCTGAGCCGGAGGGACTAGACTGCACATTCTCTTGCTTGCTTTGTGCCTTATGGATTAAGAGAGTGCTGAGCTGCTGAAGACCTTGTAAATAGAACAGAATTAAGTAGTTAAATGCCCAGTCAAGTCTGTTTAGCAACTTGGTTCACTATTTTGCCTTGTAGCTAAGCACAGCAGGGAGAGAATTGCTGGCCGTATACATGGCATGTTTGCTGTTTGTTTGTCACTAGTTGTTACGGGCTCCTCTACAGGAGGGACCGAGTGGGAGCATTTGAAAAGCATTATCCACACCCCTTGGATTACAAGCACCCTCAGGGATTCTCTGTTCCCATCTCTGGCAACTGTACAGCCTGATGGGTGATAATTGAGACTGCTTTCAACTCTCCATGAACCAGCTAGCCTCTCTGCTCCAGGCCCTTGTGCCTGACACTTGACATTTCCCCAGGTGCCCACATGGGCTGACCTTGTGCTTGGTTTCTGCAGGGGAGGAGTGGGGAGGCAGAGGAAGATGAGAACTGAAGCAAAGCGTAACTATTTCTGATATTAGTGGTGATCTGTGTGGGCAGTGAAAACTCCTTCTGTACGTGCTGGGGAATGTCCAGAAGCCCCAGCAAAGAGGCTTCCCTTGCCTGACTGGGTGTTATCTCTGTGCAGGTGTCAGCAGATGTCAATTTATGCTGGATCAAAGTGCTACCTTTGGCACCTAAACCACCCTCTCTCACACCTGTTTCTTAAGGGTGAAGAACCCATAGTGATGGTTTTGGGCGTAACAATGGAGGAGGAGCCCTGAGCTGGATGTTTTCAGGGAGGACAGGATGGGCTCAGTATTCTTATGCAATTTTCTTGCTGTATGTGTTTTAAATAAATTTTTTTCAATACTTCTGTGTTTCCTTCTCTTTTGGGAACTCCTGCAGCCAAGGGGGAAAGCAAAAGTATAAACAAGCAACTTGCATGGTGGAACAGCTGTTCTGCAGTTTGTGGAATTGGGTTTGGGTACAGACACATCCCATATTTGTGCTTCAAGTTAGTAGGAACTGACAGTGCCCAGGAGACAGTTGCCCACAGGACAGTGTCATGAACGTTGCCTTTCCCACCAAAGGCCTGCCTACAGTGTCTCTTTTCCTGTCTTATGTCTGTATCCCAAGATACAGACTATCCTATAACAGTATGTATTTCCCACCTCCCTTCTGTATGCACACTTGGGTTAGACAGCCTTGATCTCATGTCTTGGCTGCCACTTGGATTCCAGTCTGGCAAGGTGCAGCTGAGGTCTGCAGCGAATGTGCTTTGCCTGGCCAGAGCTGCTGGACCGTAAGGCATCTCCAGCCTCCAGCCTGAGCTCGAGGGAATTTCTCAGCTGGCTACTGCAGTTCTGTGCTGGCCAAGCAGACATGTCCCTGGCTGCTGACACCGACACCGTGGGGTTTGTCACGGTGATGTGCGTGCGTGTGTGTCCTCTCAGCCTGGTGGTTACTGGGAGCCAGCAGTGCTTGAACCCTGCTGGGGGCTGAGCACATGACTCTCAGCCTGAAACTGGCTCGGCGTGTTGCCTTTTCTGTCTGCCAGCTCCCTCCTGTGTATTTGTTTAACTGTTTTGGCTGTTTTCTTCTCTTCCCACTGGGTCTGTGTCTACCAGGGCTTTCTGCGGGCAGCCCATAGAGACACTTGCCTGGCATTCCCTCCCTGCCTGATTGAGCCCTTTGCCCCTGAATGTGTGCCTGGGTCAGGTCTGCACTGGGGATGGCTGAGCTACTGTGTGCCTGAAACTGCCTGGTGTGGTCCAATGTGGTTCCTCAGGGCTGGACACAGAGCTGTTAGCTCCTCACCTCCTAATGCCAGAGGCCATGGGCAGAGACATGGGGAGAGCAGCTGCCAGCACATGCACACTGTGCCCAGCTCCGTGGGAACCCACACACCTTACCAGGGAAGGTGCTGGCCCAAACTGGTGTGTTGTGATGAATGTTGGGTGTGGGAGAAGAAAGAGGCTTTCTGTCACACTGTAGAAATACAAAATGCTTTATAAACACTTGCAACCTTGTGAAGCCTCTGCTATGCCTGTAGTGACCCACAGAGTTAAATATGTGGGCAAATGTCATCACAAACCATGAGAGAATACACAGGAATGGAGCTGGACTCCTGATTTTCCCAGCTCCTTGCCCTGCTGCTGGACAGGGCTGTTGAGAGGCACCAGTCAGGTTTGTCCTACAGCTTTCTCCTGCCTCCTGTGCTCTGGTCCCACCTCACTGGATACACAGGGGGAGCAGTGGCAACAGAGAGATGCCATTGTTGGAGGCACTTGTTTGTCATTTTGCTCACTCTGCCTCCCAAATCCTCACCACAAAGGCAGTTGTGCCCTCCCACCGTGTTGTGTTGCCAGCATCCAGCAGCGCAATGAATTCTTGCAGCTGCGCCCTTGCTAATGTTGGCATCAGCTGCTCAGTGGAGTGTTAATGCCAGTCTGAAGGCATGTTCCTCCTCTCACGGCCACTGAGCTTTTCAGGTCCCCTGGAGCAAGTTTTGGCTGTTCACAGCATCAGGTGTCTGGTCTGGACAGGGGTGCAGACAGGGGTGAAAACAGATGCTGCTCTGAGCAGGGACTGCCTTGCCAGGAGGCATGTTCCAGCTGAACGTAGCAAGGATTTTACTGCAGGGCTCAGGAGATCAGCGAGCCAAGCCACACTCATGAAGCGAGGAGTTGCTCCCCTGACAACCCTGAGTTTAGCCAAGCTTGAGCACTTGGCTTCCCACTGCTGTAATTCAAACACTGCACAGTGCCTCTGACAGCCTGGGGCAAAGGCAAGAGTCTGGGGGAGGTGGGGTCTGTCCAAAGCAGGCTATGCCTGGGTTTGGATGGAAGATGATGAGGGTGCTCCTTGCAGAGCAGACAGAGCTTTGTGGAGCCAAGTGGTGTCCCTTCCTGTGGTCGTTGTCCCCTTGGGGCTATGGTTGTTGGCAAATGCTGGGTCAGGCTGGCTTCAGAGAGCATCTGGATTTGAATAGGGCATGATGGGCCTGATCCTGATCCAATTTGATTTGAATATGCTGTGTGCACTGAGAAAGCAGCAGGGCTCTCTGCATCTCATAATAAACTGTTTGACCTTAGCTCAGCATGGAGCAAATACACACTCACACTCAAAAACAGCACATGAGCAGGTGCCAGCAGATACCACCTCACAGGTCAGGATGTATGATCTAGGGAAAAGGGGGGAGATAAGCCCCTTCCTGCCAGCAGGGTTTAGATTCTTGATAGCTTCTGCCTTTACTGTGATCATAAACCAACACACTACATCTGGAAGTCCTGGGCTGTATCCAGTGTGCTAGTGGCTGTTTCTGAGCCTGCCTGTCAAATGGTAGATGCCCCTTGAATAGGGGAAGTTCTATATTCAGCAACGTGTTTTTCCTCAAATTAATGCCAAAGCCTCTTGGAAAAATTAGCATATGCAGCATTTCTGGAACAGCAGTCTTTCACTTTCTCCCATGCCAGACCGTGGCTGATACCCGCTCTGTCCAGCTCCTCTATGTTTACTAACGAGCTGCCTGGAAACTGGTTCGCAAGAACTTTCACAGTGTAACTGTGCTCAGGATGTAGCAGTTGTATTGGATAGTGTCACCTTCCTGTCCTAGAGCAGTCCAACCAACTGCAGTTCAGTCAGGAGGGCTGTTTCAGCTACTTACAGCTCTGCCCTTGTGGACCTCAACTGACCTGAATACCTGAATTCCATCTTACGAAGACAGCATGGGAATCTGTTTACAGAAGATATGTGTCTACAGATAGAGGTGAGTCACTGCAAACAGCTACCTCTCCTGCTGTGCTGCATGGAGGATGCACTCTGAACTTTTCAGTGTTTTTCTGTCTCCTAAAATACTGTTCTACTTAACAAAGCAGAGCCAAAATTGGATCAGACTTCTGCTGTATTTTGCATCTATTATACAGTTCTCGCTGCCATCACTGATTTAATGTCTCCATTATCATGGAGCACTGCTCTGCCAAGGACTCCAGCCATCCAGCATGCTTCTTGGCCACAACTAAACATCTGTGAGGAGCCTTGACAGACTGCTGAGCTCCGCATCTTTAAAGCAAAAGCACCTTGGAAGGGCTTGTGCTTCTTTCTGCTCATCTTGGAGGTCATTTCCCTCTAAATGTGAGGCAAAGCTGTGGGGGGAAACCAGGGGCAGTGTCAAGTTTCTTCTATGGCTGATCCAGTGCTTAGGGAGATCTGAAAGTAACTGTCCTTTGTAAAAGATGCTGAGGAGCCTCAGTCCCATCAAAGCACATGGAAACACAAATGTGGGAATGCCAGTAGTCCCCGTGAGCTGGTGTGTGGCTCTCCTCAGAGCCAAGAGACACCAGCCCTCTTCAGATACAGGCTGCTCCCTCTGCTCTGAAAATACCTACCCACATTTCAGCTTAGCCAGCTATTAAAAAAATAGGAGTTTTTCGAAAAATGACATTAGCCTTTTCACTTTAGCAAGGAAAGGTAGAAACCACCTCTGGGGTCTACCCAGTGAAGATACTTTGGTCGTTAAGGGATAGAAACTCCCCTCCAATTTCTCAAGTTACTTTGCAAGGAAAGAGGCTTTTGTTTTCTGGGTGCTGAGGGTACTAACGGGCTGTAATTATCCAGACCAGGATCTCCTGAGTCTCTCTCCACACCCACGGCTTAGTGCTCTATTTAAGCTCAGCCTGGGGCCCCCTCTGAGCTTTGAGGTGGGAAGCATTGATTTGTGATTTACTGTGCCTGGTCACACTCCCTGCTGCTTTGGGCTGTGATGTGTGGACTGCCTTCTTTACCTTTTTTGTCTTCTGCAGTTATGGAGCTGCCAAGTGGTCACTGGATGGTGTCTTACCATCAGCAGACCTTGACTAACCTACAGACTGACCGCCCAGTTTGCTGTTGGTCTGGCTTCATTACCATGAGCTTCTCCAAGGATCTGGACTCCTGGTTGAATCTGGCTGCCATCTCTGAGCTGCTCCGTTCATCTGCCTCGGGTAATGGGGGACCTGTCTTGCTGGCTGTGGTACTCAGCTCCCTGCTCCTCAAACCCAGCACAGTAAGGGCTTAGCAGTCACTTCTTTGGGCTCTGGTCATATCTCTAAAACAGGCAGAGCTAAGACCAAACCTTCTGTGCCTTGTCACTGATCTCTTGACTCTACTAGGCTTTAGCCTGCTTATCCTTCTGCCCTAGTCAAAGGCTTCAGAAGTTCTGAGGCTTGCTGCCCTCATGACATCTCCATTTCTGCAAGTTTTTCATCCCTTCCAGAAAGGCATTTGCTTAGTGTCTGAGTTGATGAGCTCAACATAGAGATAAAGGGGTTCCCTAAGCTGTGCTGTACAGAAGCCCAGATTAAATGATGTGAATAACCCCAAACAAATATAGTCCTTTCGCCTTCCTGGCTGGGAGCTCAGAAATGACCCCTTGTGCAAGAGGAGGGCTGCAACCATCCCCCTGCGTGCCAGCTCCAACAGAGCAATGTGACAGGGTTACCATTCCCCTCCAGTGAGGAGCCCTGTCCCCTGGACTATAAGGAAACCTGCATGAGCTCTCAGCTGCAGAGCTGTCTGCTTCCTTGCCCCAGGTGGCTCTGTTAAAGGTTATTCTGGCCCCTTAATCAAATTCAATATAGCTCTGTTTTGCTCTGCCCTCTAGGAATCCGCTGAGGTTTGCTGTCAGACTGGCTATTAATGCAGCAATCAGCTCTGCTTTGGTGAGAAAAGTAAACCTTCAGGGATGGGAGACAGCAGGGGCACGTGGAAACTGGAAAAGTAAAGCACAACTCATGCTTGTTCTTCTGCACTTTACAGCAGGGAATGGGAAACAAGCAGGGCTGGTGGCAGCACTGTGTCCCAGGTGGGCAGCGTGCCCTCCCCTAAGGGGAGCAAGCTGATGCAGAGAGATAAAGAAAGACTCAAACTGATACAGAAAATCTTGCTTGGACTCTAAATAGAGCAGAATCTGTTCCCTTCTAATTACAGCCTATCCTGGAAGGCATTAGTTGCTCCAGGTCACTCCTATTGGAAGTGTTTATTATACATCTTCCCCAGCAGGATTTTGGATGAGAGCAGGAACTGTGTGTTTTGCCCAGAGAATGGCTGCGTGCCTGGGCTGCGCAGGAATAGAGCGGGTACCCGCCCCTGCTTGGTACAGTCAAAATGTTTCACGGTGTCCCAGCATTAAAAAGGCTAAGTCAGCAAATAAGCTTATAAAAAGCTTGTCGGAGGCTCTGAAGTAAATTCACATATTCTAGAACAAGGGAGAGGTTAAATCTTTCCTTGTGCCTGAGGAAGGAGGGGCTGGGCAGGATAAGTTTTCAAGCTTTCCTCTTCTGGAGGGATGAGATGCCAAAAGGCAGCACAGCTTGACAGAATATGGAGTTAAATTGCATGGTATGCCACAAGCCTGCTGTGTCACCCAGCCTCTGTCCCAAAGAGCCAGCAATTGAGGTAATGGGAACAGTCTGAGAATAAGTTTTTTCCTTCTGATCTAAGAATCGGCACAGATCACCTTCTGCTCCCCAGACAAGTGTCAGGGAAGAAAGGTTAAACCCTTTTCCTGGTACTAGTGACATCTTACATTTTCTAACACTGCAAGAACTTAAACATCTGACTGTTTATTTGTTTTGCTTATTGTTTATTTTCTTGCTCTGCTGAGCAAGGGCAATAGATCACTTTCACCTTTGTAGGTGTTTAATTTTGCTGTATTTAGAAGAATAAAACATCTCACCAGCATATTTCAAGTTAATGTGTTGCTATTTTTTTTTAAAGTGGAGTTTTAAAATAAATTTCTGTTGAGACTAGACTTTGTGGTTAGTTTCTTTTTAATTGACAAGTCCTAGGCACCAAATTCTTTCCTTTAGCTATCACCTCATTCCTCTACCTCAGCAGTATTTGTTTGCAGGCATCTTGAAAGAAAATGTGACCCTTACACTGAAATTGGAAAGCTGGTTAAATTTCCTGAAGGCAAAAGCTGTTACAGTAACTCACAGGGGGAGATGGCAGAAGGATTTTCAGTTTTGCCAGCCTAAAATACATGCTTGCTTTCTGATTCCGCCTAACAGACGTAACTGTGAAATTGAACAATTTTGGGGAAGAACAGAAAAGCACAGATAATGGTAATACCGAGAAAAATTTCTGAACAGCTTTGATGCAGCTATAAAAAAGCATTTAGTGCAATTGTAAAGCCTCTTTTACCAGTGCTCTGAACATCGTTGGAGAATATACACCAGGTAGGGAGGCTGGAGGAGATCAAATCAGAAATGACAAGCTTTTGACTATAAAGCTGTCAATGCCTCAGAAGAGAGCCAAGCCACTTGCACCTATTCCAGGGAGCGTAAAATGGAGATGCAGGGGCTGTACTGGGTTTAAGTTCATGCTGTTTTTAAAGAGAACTGGTGTTGCCCGTCTCTGCTGGTTGTTTTCTTCTCTGCTGGCAGCGCTGACCTGGCTGATCGATGTTGCCACTAATTTTATTTAATTTTCTTGCCTAAGATGTGTCTTCTCCTTTCATACTCCCCTTTTGTTGCTCAGTCCGAGATTGATGTATAATGTCAAAATAAATCCAGCGAGCACCATGAGCTTCTAAGATTTGGGAGCTGGATATGGCAGGGTCAGGAGATCTGAAAGGCTTTTAGTTACCCACTTGTAGTAAGCCACCTGCATGTGAAGACAGCCAAATTACCAGCAACAAAGTGAAAAATGACAAGAGCATTCATTAAATGCCATGCCTGGGCTAGAATCTGAGTGCACTGAAGTGTTTTTATCTCATCTAATGGGTAAGCGACAGCTCGGTAGTTCCTGCTGCATTTCCTGCTCGGTGGGGGCTGGGGGCTGCATTGATTCAGGGATAAAAAGGACTTTCAGAGCACTGGAAGGATGTGGTCTAAAAGAAGCCAAAAGCAAGTACTTTGGTTCAAGCCTGTTGGCTTTGCCTTGCTGTGCTGGGTAATGGGTGCAGCCAGTCTGTTACCTGCCCTTGTCACGCTGGGGGGAGCTGCTGCTGGGGAGCAGATGATGAAAGGAGGGAGCTGGCAAAAAGAGGCTGGTAACTGCACAAAGGAGTGGCGTGTGCCAGAGCTGGTCTGGTAGAACTGTAAAGGTCAGTATCAATAGTACTGAGTACCCTCTGTTGGCTGTTTGATTCATTACAGAGTTCAGCAGGCTTTGGCACGTGACACCTTTCTTTAGTCGTTGAAAACCAGCGAGTTCTTTCCAGAAAAAAATACCGTCAACGTTTCTTTCAGGAGATTCACTCTTCAACCAAAAATACATTTGATTTATTACAGGGGGAAAAAAAAGACTGGAGTATTTTTAGTGAATGCTTCTCTGAGGAATAAGAATGTTTGAATTCAAAATCCTGATCACCTTCAGCCCTACATCCTGCTGTCTCAGGAACATGGTGTATGGGAGAGGTAGAGCACGGGGCACCTGGTACAAAGCACTGCAAGCACAAAGACATTTGGCGAGGCCATGACAGTGTGGCTGTTTCCTCACTCAGAGCTTGCAATGTTGGATTTTACCATCTCCTGCCCTCCTAGAGTATGTAATGAGAAAATTGTTTTGAAACCAAAGAAAAAGACTCTGCTGTTGAGGAAAGCTTGAAAACATGAGGCAAGTGCCTAGTGGGAAGGGACAGATACATTTTTTTGGTCCTTTGGAGTCATGTTTGTAGTCTTGTGATGCTTGACTGGGTCTCTCAAATATTTGTCTGGGGATGAACCAAGAGCTGCACAGCTCTTTTGAGGGGCCACACTATGAGAGGGGAGCAGAATGGCTGCAGCCCATCCAGTTGGCAAGAGGGGTTGAAGCACAGGGAGCTGGCACATGTTCTGTCTCAAGTGCTGTGGTATTACAGGACCTGTTGAGCCTTATTTCTTGGACATCTGTCCGACAAAGCCCTTGCTTGAGTCATTTGCAGTAATGTCGTGCCCTCAGGCCACTGAAGATGTGTTTAATTTGAAATTGAGTGTAATTGGAGCAGTTGGCCTTGTTGCTGCAATGATGATTTTCGGCAGGATATTCAGCATGTTCCTTTGCTGTGCTATCCACCAGCACCGCTCCAAGAGCCACAAACCCACGAACTGCTGCAATATACATTTATTTTTTTTTAGTAGACACAGCAGTTTGCACAGAAGGGCACCAAGAAGGGGGCATCAGTTGCATTAGTATCATAGTGACAGTCTGGGATATGGTGGTGACACACCATGGAATGGTTTTCCCAGCAGGTGAGGGAGCAGCTGTCCCTGCTAGGACAGAGACTCTAACACAGACCCAGCTCCAGATAACAGATGCAGCCCTACAAGTCCCAGGATACAGTGAGTGCCTGCGACTTCTCTGTGGTGGCAGGAGAACTGCCCCATGTCCTGCAGAAGGTGTGCTCTCTTGGAGGAGCTGTGGCATCAAGAGGAGGAATTACAGGGAGAAGTGAGCAAGCTGCACAGCACCAGAGATGAAGGAAGACAGGATCTTCTCTGAGACAATACAGCTCAAACAGCTCCCAAACCCAGTGAGGGTAGAGAAGCAGGCAGTGCCCATCCCTAATTTTAAGGTAAATGCAGTCTCTGGAGAAGGTGAAGGATGGAAACTTATGACACCAAGAGGAAGGCTCCTGCTCCCCTTGAGGACTTAAAACTACAAAATAAGTTCATCTCCCTCAAGACCTGAGCCAGATACAGTCCACATCAACATCTGCTGGATCAACAACACAGAAGGACATAAGCAATCCAGGAGGATCCTGGAGTGTATTGACAATAAATTCCTAAGTGATAAAGGAACCAACAAGAAGAGATGCTCTGGTGGACCTCATACAAAGCAGCAATGAGGGGCTTCTTTGGGCTATGAAGCTCAAAGGCAGCCTGGGCTGCAGTGACCATGAGATGGTGGAGCTCAAGATCCCAACACAAAACTGAGAATAGCAGCTGACAAATCAGAGAGTCAACCTTCCATCTAGAGGGACCTTGACAGGCTGGAGAAATGGGCTGACAGGAACCTACTGAAGTTCAGCAAGGTTTTCAAAGGGCTGTGCCTGGAGAGGAACAATCTCACACACCAGCATATGCTGGGGCCACTCCCCTGGGAAGCAGCTTGGCAGGAGAGGACCTGGAGGTAATGGTGACACCAAATTGCATGTGAGCCAGCCATGTGCCTTTGCCACAGAGGCCCTGATGGTATCCAGGGCTGCATTAGGCAAATCATGGCCAGCAGGTCAAGTGAGGTGATCCTGCCCCTCCACTGGGCACTGGTGAGGCCACACCTGGAGCGTGATGCTGAGCTCCCCAGTAAATGAAAGGCATGGACATACTGTAGAGAGCCCAACGAAGAGCCACCAAGGTGATTAAGGGACTGGAGCATTTCCCATATGAGAAAAGGCTTTGAGAGCTGTGACTGTTTTTTAGCCTGGAGAAGTCTCATGGGGGATCTTATCAATATATACAAATACCTGAAGGGAGAGCACAACAAAGATGAAGTCAGGCTTCTTCCAGTGGTGTCCAGTGAAAGGGCCAGAGGCAATGGGCACAAACTGAATGCTAGAGGCTCCCTGTGAACATCAAGAAACACCTTTTTACTGTAAGGGTGACTGAGCAGTGGCACTGGTTACCCAAAGAAGTTGTGGAGTCTCAAAAGCCATCTGGTCATGGTTCTGGGAAACTTGCTGTAGGTATCCACCTGAGCAGGGGCTTGGACCAGATGGCCTCCAGAAGTGGGGAAATGAAGTTGCCCAGGGGGGAGAAGTTTTTCCAGGTGATGAAGTGAGGCAGGAGCTGAGGAGTGAAGGAGACACAGTGGCCCTGTGGGTCATGGGCAGTTGACGAGAGGTCATCAGGCAGAGGTGAAGGGTCTCTGGTCTGGGGACCGTCCCTGCCGGACCTCGGTGTGCCGGCTGACAGGGAGCCGCCGTCCCGCGGGGCTCTGCCCCTGCCGCCGGCGGGGTACGAGCATCCCCCCTTCCCACCCCCGGGGCTGATCACCCGCAGCTGGCGCAAGCAGCCGCTCCGCCGGCGCTCGTTGTGGGCGCCCGGGGCGGCGTGCGGGGCCCTGCGGCCGGGGGGGCGCCGGACCGGGCGGGGGGCGGTGGCTCCGCAGCCAGAAATTAGGAGCTAAAGCGAGGGCTGCGCTCCGCCTCTGCCCCGCCGCTCCGTCCGCGCACCCGGCGGGCAGCTCGGACCCCCCCGCCCCGGTTCCCCCGCCCCCGGAGCGGCGGCGGCGGCGGGAGGAGGCGGCGCCGGGCGGCGGGATGCGGTGCGGGGCCGGGCGGCGGGCGGGCGCGGCGGCGAGGGGCAGAGCCCGGCGGGCGGCGGGGCGGCCCCGCTCCCCGTGAAGAGGCGGCGCGGCAGGGCAGCGGCCGCCGCCATGCAGCCCTTGCACCGGGCCCCGGCGTTGCTGCTGCTGCTGTTTCTGGCCGCGGGTGAGTGAGGCTGGCGGGGCTGGGGCGGGACCCCCCCGCGGCGGGCTGGGCAGAGGGTGGGGGTCGGTCCTTTCCGCGGGCACCGGAGCGCCCCGAGCATCGGGACCCCCAGCGGGGGGCGGGTCTGACCCCCCTCGTCCTGGAGAACCGCGGTCCGCGGAGGGTCCAGTGCTTCGGGGCACCGGGACCTCTGCAGCAGGCAGGTCTCCATCACCCACCCCCGCACAGGCACCGTTGACCCCGCGTACCGGGACTTGTGCGGATCCCCGTCCCCTACCCTGGAGCTCTCCCTGGGTACCGGGCGCTGCCCCCCACCCGAACATCAGAGCCCTCTGGAGCGGCCGGTCTCTGCCCCGGGACCTCCGGGGGTGACAGGGGACCCCTGCGCTCCCAGCATGGCGGGCTGGATGCACGTGGGTTTCACCCCGCGGGGACGGGGGTTCTCCCGGGCTCTCCTGCCTCGGAGAGGGGGCACGCGGCGCTGGACCCTGCGGGGACCCCGTGAGCACCGGCAGCGCTGGCGGAGCCGGGGGTGGGTGGTCGCGGCCCGGCCGGGGCAGCCCCGGCTGCGGCAGCACTGCCCCAGACCGCCCGCCCGGGTATCGATGGCTTCGTCTGGCGTCGTGGTGATTTTGCGAACTACCGCGAAACTGGTACAAAGGAACGGGGAACCGCAAATTGCTACGCGTTTCCCCAAGAGCCTCCTCTTGAAATTTGGAGGAGAGGTAGGGTGCCAAGGAAAGGCAATTAAGTGCGCTAATAATTATACTCGGAATAGTTGTGAAGGCTCTGCTTCTATTTTTAAATAGTCTAGGGAAATTTCCCAACAAAGGGATCCCCTAAAGACCTGTGAGGCTGAGATTGCCCTTTTCCTCCCTGCACCATCCCTTTGTACAGAAATCTGGTTAGTGTGGAACAGGAGTTCTGAACGGGGACATTTAAAGTGTGGGGGAGCCTTTGTCTTGAGTCATTCTGGCAGGGAGGGAAGGGCTGAGTTACCAACCAGTCACTGTCTTCCAGCACGACCGAGCTGTGATACAGTGACATCCAGCCCCCTGGCACATCTCTCTTATTACCCCAATCTCCCGAAAATGTTCATGGGGGAATGTGTCATCTGTGGAGCCATTCTGTCCATGAGCTGTGAGTCTCTGCCGTCTGGGACTCCCTAAAGAGAAGAGATAAAGCCTTTTAGGTTTGCAAACAATAGTGAGCTTAAAGAGCAAAATGGATCAGAAAACCTGTTGGGGTTTTGTGCCAATACTCAGTGGCACAGAAGCAATAAGTCTTTCCAGAGCTGAGCAGGGAGCCAATTTTGTGGCTTCCTCCAGGCAGGTTGTCCACATTAAGGGAAAACCTCGGGCACAGCTGGCAAAGGTTCTTTAGCCGCATTTCAGCAGGAAACCCGAGTCTCCAAATTCAGCCAAACCTCTGCCTCCTCCACAGTGGAGGGCAAGATGCATGGGCGGGGGGGTGGGGGAACTGCCATATTCCCACCCTGCCCAGCTGCCAGCCCCATAGCCAGAAAGCTGCATTTGCTCTGCATGGGAAGGAGATGGACCTCGTGGTGGTTTTACACTGTGGCAGCCAAAAGGACCACCACTGGTACGGTTATGCTGAGGGGAGGGTGTGTTTCCTATTCTGCTGAGGCTGCTGGAAACTTTCTGGTATTGCTGTCCAGCTGGTGGTGATACAGAGGATTTGGGTCCTTGGCTTTCCCTCTGATCCTCTCTGCTGTCCTGGCAGGGATAGGAGTATGGGTGGGAGGCACATGGCAGCTCCGAGGGACAGCTCAGTTCCTAGTCTAGTGAAACTGATAATCCTGGTGGGCTGTAGAGATACTGGAGGGCTGGACTCGATTGGCCAGACTTCTCCAGATGACTGGACTTCTACCTAGATGGGAGGTCAGAAGTGGAGATACAGATTACTGGGAATTTATACATTAAGGCCTGCTTTGGTTAGTAGCTTTGTTCAGTGGTTTAGGATCTGTTCCAGTCTGAAATAACTTGGTGCACTCTGGCTTCGCTTCTCCAGCCCTGCAGGACAGGAATTGTTAATCCCTGAAAAAGAGCTTCCCTCAATTGGGAGCCTCTGCAGACCTGCAGGATGTGCTGAAATGGGACATGCACCTCATGAGGGTCCCATCAGATTGCTGAGCAGCACAAGTCTGCTGGCAGAGCGTGGAAACATCTCTCCAGGCTCTAGGGTATCTAAGCCCCTTTGGTTTTGCAAGTAGGAAAATTATGTGATTAAAAGCAGGGGGACAAGGAGGGAATTGGTCTCTTTCCTCTTTTTATCTCCCCAGGTGCTTGTCTTCATGTGGGCTATTTAAGGGGTGTTTTTTTCCCTTCTGCCTGCTTAGAAGATGCCTTGTTAGCATTGTGTGAACAAGCCAGAGATGAGGGAGTATAGATCAGGATGGATGAAAATTCCCTGTAGTCAGTTTTAGCTTGGCCTCCTCAGTGCCATAAGGAAATGTTCATTTAATTATAGGCATCAGGGGTAGAAATAACTACATTAAGCCCTCAAGGGGAAGCTGCTGGCGACGAGCTACAGATCAGAGCGCACAAAAGTTTTTCCACTCCCTCAGTGTGGGAAGAAGCTCCGGCATTTTGTGGGTACCTGAGTGAGCAGCAGCAGCTGCCCTGGCAGCCCTGCTGCAGGGCCAGGAGAGAGGGGCTGCAGGGAAGGTGCATCGAGTGGCTCGCAGCTGGTGCTTGAGTGAACTTGCTTCTTGTTCTTGCTGGCTATTTGTTGAAACCAGGACACTGTTGAAACACGTAATCCCCAAAGAATGGAGAGGCTATTTGTCAGCCACATGAGCACAGCCCACACCGAGGCAAAGCAAACACGTGTGTTGATTTGTTCAGAGGGCCGGGGATGCTGGCAAAGAAGATACACCCTGCTGGGGCTCAGATCAGCCCCTCATCGTCCCTATGCCTGGTTAAGCCCTGTTGTGGTTGCCAGAGTTTGGATGTACATTCTTGTTCTGGTGATAATTTGTTACTGTTGGGCAGCCAGCTTTGCAGCCCGCCCTCTATATACCAACTGCAACCACTCTCGGCTATTTCTGTCCTGCCTGATGTGTTGGGAAGGTAGTCAGGACCCATACATGTGCCCTGGGACCACCTAACCTTTGCATGAGTTTTTTTTGCCGGGGATGCGTGAGGTTGTTTGCAGAGTGGAGACTCTTGGGGGAGAGTCTGCTATGCAGCATGTGGCAGGGTGGTCGTCACTGCTCTGCTGCAGGGTCTGGAGTGGAGTGTAACCATTTTGTGTTCAATGTTGTGCCCAGTGAGTTTTAAAGGCCTTATGGGATGTAAAAGACTTCTATTATATTTTGATGGGCAACCATGTCTCAAGGGAAGCCCCTCCTGCATCTGAGGTAGTGCTTGCTCTGCCTGAGCAGGGTGGCTTTGAAGACGAAGCAGCCACAAGCCTTTATTTGGTGTGCTAGAAATCAAACTGAGCACCATGGGGTACACAGTCCAGGCTGGGACAGAGCAAGAAGAGGAAGCACAGGCCTGGCAAGGCAGATGAAATGCTTTGGGCCTTTGAGAGGGCAAAGAAGTCTGTGGGCTGTGGTTTTTCTCTTAGATCAATGGCTTTCATCCTGTGGTGTGTTAACCCCTGGGGGCCTGTGGGCTGTTTGAAGAGGCCTATGAAAGGTAACTGAGGAAAGAAAATTGACTTCTGCTGTGTACAACTGTCTACCTGATGCTGTTTCCCCAGGGGCTGCATCTCCCCTGGCCCTGAGCTGGCAGCTGCCATTGTCAATAGCGAGAATCGCGAAGAGGAGCAGACGTTGCAGCAGCAGAGGAGGGAGGTGTGAAGGCTACGAGACAATCTGGGGAGGGAGTGAAGGCAAACAGTCTGGGAGACTGAAACCAAGTGAGATTGTGACTCCCGGCATGAATGGTTGGGTGAAGGGGAAAGGACAGGCAGGCTTGTTGGAGTTGCCGTGACCTGCTTGCATGGAGTGTCTTGTGTGCAGGCGGGTGGAGGTGTTCAGAGCAGTCATGATGTTACTGGTTGTAAGGACAAGAGACTTGACTCACCTCAGCGCTGGGCTGAGGGTGCCTGTCACCCCTGGAAGGCAGGCCTCTGCTGTGCTTGTGCTGACAAAGGGCACATCTACAATTTTCTGCAAAAGCAGGTGCATCTTCTGGCAGTGCCGTGCCATTTCCCAGGATATACCTGGACCCGCGTGCTCTGGATGTTCTCTTCTGAAATGCCAAGGGAGAAGATGTTGGGAGTCCTTTGTGAGGTAGTAGCCACTCAGTACGTGCAGACACACACTCCCTGTAGCCGAGTGTTGGAGCTGTCTCATTATGCTTGCTGTAAAGAGCTGTAAAAGCTCAAAGATGCTGGCACAGCATCCCTTTAAAAAGCTGTCCCGTTGCAAGGGCTTCTTCAGTTGTGCCTCGTCCCTCTTGTTGGTGCAGGTTGGTAAGTATGTGCTCCCTGCTGACCCAAGTGCTTTTCCCATTGCTTTCTAAAATGTACTGGAGCCGTGAGAAGGTGGATAGTTTTAGAGGGATGCTCCGTAAGGGACCTGATTGCTGGCAGTACCGGAGGAGGATGGCAGTCTGATCTTATTTTCTGAAGCCCTAATTGGAAATGATCTCAGAGATTAGGGACATGGCTGGATGTGTAAGTACTCTAGTGCAGCATGGGAGAGCAGCGATAAGGCCATGTGGGAGCTAGGCTGGGAGAGGTCTTAGGTAGAGGTGTCCCAGAACAGCTATGATCTGTAAGTCTGAATTAGCATCAAAGGGACTTGGTTTGATATACGGTCATCCTGTGTGCTTCCCTGTGCAAGCTGTTGAAGGTTTGGTGTGCAGAGACTCCAGGTGACTGTGTGGGAATCAGCTTGGACATCCCTCAGTCAAATGACATTTTCTTCTCTTCCTCCACTGGCCACGGTTGGGATCCTTTTTTGTTATTTAAATTGGTCTGTGTTTTGTTATGTTCTGGAAGTGGTTTATGCCGTTGGCTGTTCTGCCCTGAGGCCTCTCTCCTCTCTGCCCTTGGGCCTTGCTCCCCGGCCTTTCCAGGCGTGGTGGTCTGGGGGAGGGAATATCCCTGGCAGATGCTTCCCTCATCTGGTCATTGTGTTTCTGTCCTAACCGATTATCAGTAAATGACCCATTCCTGACCCAGCTCTCCTAGGAAATAACATTGTTGGGTAGCTCCTGGGTGTGGGGTGGGCTTGAAAGGAAGGTCAACAGTAGCAGGGCCAGATGGACATTGTTGCGGCTGCTGCATTGGCAACACCAAGATGCTCTGACCCCCCTCCCTGGCAGCCATTGTGCAACTGTGCTTGGGAGGAGTGTGCAGGCTCTGCTAGTTGGTGGTGAGAGACAGGTAAGTCAGAGTGTGCTCCAGGCAAATATTCTTCCCTTCAGCAGGCTGATCCTGCCTCCGTGGCACTGTGGTGTAGCCACAACACACATGAAGGAGAGGTAAAACCAACCTTCTGTTGGGTAAACTGAAGAATATTCCATAGATCAAGCCAATGTGATGACATCTTAAGGGATGGTTGTATGTTCCTTGGAGAGAAATTGAAGTTTGCTTGTTATTAATTAAAAAGCAAGAAAATTTTGACATAGTCACAGCCAGGATCCATTTCATCTCCCCAAATCCCTCCTCTCATTTCAGCTGGACACAGAAATTACTTATTTCCTCTTTCACTCCTAGTCCTATTCAATAGGCCAGTTGGGAGCCTATTTTAAACAGCTGCAGCTGCCTTGTCCAGTGGAGAGGTGGCTTGCTTTGTGGCAAAGGGATGAAGCAGTTCTTGGTCAGCTAATGTAGAAAATATTTTGAGATTGTTTTAGAATTGTTTAGAACTGTGGAACTGCTCTTATTCACAGCAGTTTGGGAGAGAGATGGCAGATAATTTTTTGTCAGGTATTTTCTTCTGCTATTGAGCCAAACTCCCCCATCTCCTTGTCCTGTTTTCTTGAATCCTCTGCTGAGCTGAACAGAGCAAGCTTCTCTATGAGTTGGAACTGTTTGCTGTGGGATCAGTGGGGTCAACAACTAGAAAACTCATTTCATCGGTGTGTCCCCATGGCCAGCTTTTTTCCAGTGAACTTGGAAAGGTAACGTTACAGTATTATTCCCTGCTGTTGGAATTGCCCCATTCTGCTCCTTATAGAGGTGAAGCACCTTTTGCAAGGCCATTGTTACCTCCACGTGTCATCTTTGTGGGTACCAGCAGCAGGACAGCTCGCAGCCGCCGCCGCGGAGCTCCCGTGCTGGTTTCGGTGCTCTCTGCCTTTGTTCCCTCTCCCCCCTCCAGCTACCTCTCCCACTTTCTCTCATTTCTCGCTCCTCCTCTGTCTGTTCTGGGGAGGGCTTTCCTCCGGTGCTCACAGCCCTGCCGTTTCCCTGAAGGCTGGCTGCCCTCTTTAGCATGCAGAGCCTCATCTCCTCCAGGTTACGCAGAGGTGCCGCAAAAATAGAAATGAGAGACAAACGCCCCATTGAAGCAGCTGGCAAGCCCTGGCTCCGTTCCCTGCTCCCTCCCATCTACAGTTGCCGGGCTTTATTCGTTTGTGTTTCTTTATTCCTATCTCTTGATCTGCCTTTTAGAATACAAAATTGGGAGACTGATGGCTGATAGAAGTTGTCTAATCCCTGTTCCCCATCCAAGGAGGAAAACGGCCTGGCACCGAGGTCTTGGGCATTAGATTTCCTCTCTCAGCTGTGCTCCCCTGCCTCCCAGCTCAGCTTGTGCTTTGATTCTTTCTTTGCCTTGGACTTGACAGCTGCATGGAGCTCCTTTATGAGATGCTTGGAAGAGAGGGGGAAGGTGCCAAATCTTGGGGCTGCTGTTTGGCACCTCAGCCCATTGAGTTTTTGCTGCTGGTGCAGATGGTATGAATGAAGTGGTGTCAGGATGCTGTCTGGAGAGGTACTGATTTTTACCCTGGTGTGATAGTTCTGTTAGCCCTGTGGCATTCGGGCTGGTGCTGGCACGGAGGGTTCCCCCAGGCCAGTCTCTGCATCCTGTGCCTGTGGATCAGGCCCCAAGGTCTTACTCTAGATCCACCCCAGGAGAAACCTGGCTTGCTCAGGCTGTGCATGACTCATTCTTATCTTGGGCTGAGGAAAGCACAGCATCCCAGTAAACCAGATAATGCAGCTTAGGGGGTTTTAACTGGGTAAACACTTCAGAGTTAAAGGAGGGTAAACAAACTCCCAGCATCCAAACTTCCTTCATGGATGGAAATAACTCTCTGGATGCCCAGGTTCACTTGCCATGAGATGTCTGTTGAGAAGTGGTGGGATGGACTGTGGCTGAGTCTGGAGGCAGCCCAAACATGGTGTAGCTGATGGAAAAAAAGGCCTGAGCCAGCCTGGGAGCTGGCGCAGAGTTACATTTTGAGACTTTGCCTTGCTGCCTGGGAGACCCAGGATGTGTTTTGTAGTGTGGCTGGAAAGCTGAGGTGCCACATCAACCATGTCTGCTAATGGGAACTGGGGGAAACTGAAGCATTGGGGCATATAAAGAGCTTACTTAGGATCCAGGCAGTTAGTTACAGTCACAAATATATCAAATATTCCATGTGGTCTTGGACCACTTGGTGTCTCCCTGTCCTTCTGCTCTCCTTTGGTGGATAACTTTGAGAATAATGTTTCTTTTCTCCTTCTTGCTGCTCTCTGTCATGTTTGCTTAAGCTGTAAGCTCCTCAAGACAAGTGCTCTCTCTGGTGGGCTGCACAGGGCTCAGTGCTCTCTGTCAGTGATGCAGGTGTCTTGTGTCAGCTGGGGAAGCCCAGCCTGGGCATTGTGTTGGAGCCTGCTGAGCACCACTGGATTGGCATGGGGGCCTGGCCAGGTCTCTCTTGGATCCGTGCTCATGCATAGGAGATGTGTGAGCTCTTGTTTCCAGCTGTGGACTTCACTGTGTGTGCAGGGCTCGCAGGGAGCAGGCACATTCCCAGGGATGCCCTGAGGCATTTTGGTTGGCTCAGTGATGCTGCAGTAGCTTCCTTCTCCTTTGATACTCTGCTGTTCCCTTTTTTGTTGCTGTGCTGGCCTCAGCTGATCTTGACTTGGATCAATAGAGCAAAATAAACGAGATTGAGAAGTGCTGAAGCCTAGCCCAAGTGCATATGGGAAAGGGTAACCAATATTGGATTTTGCTCAGTTCAGAGAGTAGTGGAAGAAAGTGGAGAGTGTCAGAGCAGGCAGAAGACTTGAGAAATTCATTTCTGGATTTTAATGTTCCCAGGACTGCTTTGGTAATCAGTCTGGCAGGTTAGCAGCAATTCCCAAACTTTGTGTGCCAACAGGCTTATGTTTTCAGCAAAAGCACCAGGGCCAACCCATCTGCCATTGCCCCACAGCTCATCTTAACACTTGTCTTGATTTGAATTTGCCCTTCTGGGATGTGAAATTGTAGGACACAGTGGTGAGAAGCAACCTCGGGAGGTTGCCTAGTCTGTGCCCTTGCCTCAAGGCAGTTCAGCTCTGCTTAAATCATTTCAGGCCACGTGTATCCAGATCTGTGTGCAGCATCCAGGTGATGTCTCAGCACTGCTTTGTAAAAGCTCTCTACTTCTAATACTTCAGGACTCTGCAAGGATTTTCACATCTGCATTCCAGTGATATCTCAGAGCTGTTTCTAATACAGGAGTTTCGTCTCTTAAGACATTTCTAATGGATGTTTTCCTATCTTGTATCAGAAATGTTTTGTGCTAGTTCTCAAGGGGATGACTTATCACTTTGTACTATTTCTTTTCATACTATTTCTGTTATTCCCATTCTCAAGATCACCTAGCTGTACCTACAGTCTGTGCAGTGAGGATGTCTCCTCGCTTTGTGTCCTTGGCTAATTTTGTTATCATGTTCCTAATTTTAATTCCAAGGTCACTTAGGAAAATGTGAAAGAACAGCAGATCCAAGGACAAACCTCGAGGAATTCCACTAATAGCCCCCCTCCAGCACAAGCCTCTGTCATTTTTTGTATAGCCAATGCCATACAGTTTTCCTGCTTATTACTGTCTTCTCTTGCGTCTCTGGTAATTCTGCGTGAGACACTCTATCAGATATTTGACTAAAGTCCAGATGGATTAGATCTGCTGCATTTCTGTTGTCTAGAAAATCGGTTATCAAAGAAAAATACCAAATTAGTCTTAATTTCAGCTTATTCAATTAGTTCAGTTCAGTGACTAGTTCATTAAGAATTGAGAAACTGAGTATGAGCTGAGAAAGCGAGAAAATGTGTCCTTTTTTCTTCTAATCTATGAATAAAAATCAGCTGTGAGAGGATGAGATCTTCTAGTTTTGATATGCTGAAGAACAGAGGACTGGGAAGCAAATTGTTCAGTTCACCCAAATTAGTTACTTTGCTTGCTTAACAAAACTGTTTTAAATGTAAAACATGTTTTGGTAATTTTATTTTTTCCTTATGTCTCCATATTTATCATGGTATTTATCAGCTGAATAAAGCCAAGTTCCAGGTGCTGTTTTCTTGCATTTTGATTGAAGTTCAATATGCATGTGAATGTACCTTGACACAAATCACAATTAAAGTCTCATCTAGGAATCAAGAAGTGTCAGTCAAACCTTCTAATAGATAAAATGGAAATAACAAGGGTATAACGTTGAAAGAAAAGTGTAAAATGCAGCATGCTTCCTTCCTTAGTGTTAAGTAGATGTTTGCTGTTGTCACATTTTAATTCTTACCTCTGATGGTCAGCCCCTTCTTATGAAAACCAACATTGTGAATGCAAAATGAAGTCCAAGTTAATGACTTAAAAATAGATTTTCAGCTTCATGATTTAAAATATGATTAATATTGGAGTTGTAAATAATATTGGTTTGAATCAGTCCCCCTGCATAAAATATAGCTGTGGATCAGGACAGTTGGATAGGAAACTATCATTGTCTTCACAAGGCCAGAGTTTCATGGCTGAAGTGTAAGACATTCCACCTCCTCTCCAGGATGGATGAATAACAGGGCACCCCATCCTTTCAGAGGCAAAAACACCTTGGAAAGGGTGAACCATCAGTGCCCTATTGAAGAGAGGTGCCCCAGGCTAGATGGCTGAGACTCCTCCATGTGAATGCTCATCTGCATGGTTGTGGATGTTTCCCAAAATATCCTAGTTTTCCCCATCAGCTGAGAGTACAGCCCATCTGAGGAGTAGCTTGGTTTGGCAGGAGCCCGCTGCAAGGGGAAGACAAGCCTAGTGAGTGTCAGTCCGAGCTCTGATGTGGTTTTACTGTCATTATACAGGGACCTTGTGCCTCTGTCTTGCATCTTCGGAGGACCCAACTGCCGATGGCCTCACGTCAACTTCCCTGCTGGAGTTTGCCATGATGTCCCACCTGGAGGCCATGAATTCCCATGAGCAAACCAGCCCCGAGACTGCAGAGCCAGATCTTGCCCCTGGCTCTCTGCATGCTGCCCCAGGGTCAGGCTTTGCCAGCGAGGAGAATGAGGAGTCCAAGATCTTGCAGCCCCCGCAGTACTTCTGGGAAGATGGGGGAGAGCTCAACGACTCCAGCCTGGACTTGGGACCGGCAACAGGTAGGTTATTTTTACCCCATACTTCCTCCTCACTCTGCAGGGGCCCTGGGGAGATGGAAGAATGCAGGGATCTGTCTTCCTGCTTTGACACAACTCTTGCTAAGAGGGCCTGAGATTAAACGTCAGCTCTATTTTCTCATCTCAGTGCCTGATGTGTCCCCAGTGAACCCTGAGCAAGCACAGGCTTTAGAAACCAAGTTACAGTTGAGCCTTTATTCCTGAGCTGCTATGAGCTGGGGAAAGTATTGCCCTCCACCTAGTTTCCCATTGCTTCACGTCTTTCTTTCTCTCTCTCCCCCTTTTATGCTCTCTTCTCTCTCCTTTCTTTCTGTTGCTGTCTATTAAGCACAACTTTAGGGTCTCAAGAGCCTGACTCAGAGATCAAGGCCATTTTAGGGTTTGAGTCAAAGCTGGGTTGCCTGGGTCAAATTCTGGATTCCTCAGTCTATGAATTCAGTGTGGACTTGGCCAAGAGAAGACAGTGTTGTTGTCTACCCTGTCCTGCTGCTTCCTGAGGAGTTATGACCAAAATGGGTTTCATTAGCATTTGAGCTTGCTTTCCTCTGTGGAGTGTTTTTTTGAGATCACTGAGCTCCTCAGTGGTCTCCCCCCAAGGCCCTTGTTGGCTTTGAGATACTCTCAAGAAGGATGGGAGGAAGGAGGAGGAGCATTGCAGGGTTTCCAGTAGCTTAGGAGATTATTTCACATGCTCCTACTCTTAAGTGTCATGTGGGTCATGTATTAAGTGTTACCCAAAGGCCAGGATTCAGCCTTACCCCTCCTCCCTCAGCTGATATTGCTGCCTTCCTCTCAGCAGATCTGACAGAGGTCTGCAGTTAGAAAGCACAAGTCTCATTTTATCTTCATTCCTACTTCTGTGACCTTAAAAAACACCTGTGCTCACGCAGGGCTGAGGCTGCTGCAGAGCTACGGCTGGGGCTGCCCACTGGGGCACAGTGCACACTATGGGGGCAAGGGCCATCCCAGCTTAGGTCTCCAAAGCCCTTTGCTCGCTGACATTGCTGCTGAACTTATCTGGCCGTGCTGTTGCTGCCCTGTGGCTCCCTGGCCCCCGGGGCGCTTGCAGACCTGGCCGTGGGGCAGCTGTGCCTCCGCAGGGATGCCGGGGGTGGATGGTGCCCGTTCCTGCCAGCGCATCCCCGGGACAGGCTCTGGCTCAGCCGCTCTCACGCGGTGGCAGCGCTCAGCGGCGCTTTTATTGGTGTGCCAGCAGGCACCTGCGTGTACTCACAGATCTGGACGTGACTTGGAGAACAGCATGTGCTTGTGCATTGAGAGCGAGATGACTGGGTACCGAACCCAGCCTTGCCTCTTGCACGTGCCTCGCCCCATTTGCATGCAGAACACGCTCCTCTCTCCTTCCGTTCTTGCCTGCAGTACTTTCCTCCATGAACAGATGTGCTCTTTCAGCTGTCCTTTTGCATACCCTGCCCTATCCGCTGCCCAGCTAACTGCTGCTGTGCTTCCAAGCACTGTTTCTTCCCCTGACCGTTGCTGTGTCCAGAGCTCATGTCTCAATGGCATTTTAGAACCTTGGTTAATAGAACATTTTGAATTATTCAAGAGCTGGGAGCACATTTCTACTTAAAATTTAATTAGAAACCTGCTGTGTGTCATTTTACAATAAAGGATATTGTAATAGCATCCCTAAATTGGGCAGCCTTCTCCTGTCATGCAAGGCCTCTGTATGAGAGAGGCACACAACCAGTGAATCTTACGTGCTGCATGTGTGACAGATGCCATGTGATACCTTGTGGAACTGTGTGATGACATCTGTTAGGTTATTTTCAATGTATAAATCCATTAAACAGTTTTCAACAGCTGCTGTTAAAGGAGAAAAAAAGTTTATGGTGTAAGTTTTCCTTATGTGAGATTTCTTTCTGTGTGCAGTAACCCGGCATAGTTGGTACTCTGTCCCAGGCACACATCAGAGATATTGCATCAGTCAAGGCACAAAACAGCATTGTTGTACTACTAGAGAGTGAAAATTCCTTACTATGAAAGGAGACCTGTGCTGGCTTCTTTCCATGTTTGGTGTAAAGATATTGGGCCTGGAACTGCTGGTGGTCTTGCAGATAGGCCAGATCTCCTGCTATTTCAAAGCTGCATTAGTCATCTCTCCTTTTTTTATGTCCTTCTGAAGCCTATGTGGGGAGACTCCCCTGCCTTTGTGTGACTTTGAGGCTGCAAGAGCTAAAAAGTAATAACAATCTGCAACTCTGCAGCTGCTGCTCTTTTTTTTTTTTTTTTTTTTTAAGCGCACTCGAACATCTTTTAAAAATATTTCTGGAAAACATGTGGCATATAGGACCACCTGTTAGTCCATTAGAAAGTGAGAACAAACCCCCACTGGCAGAGCACAGCTCAGCCTGGGGCTCTGGTTCTCCTGAATAATGTGCTTTTGCAGATTTATGCTGCGGAACAGTGAATCTATATTGACATCAGTGAGCACCAGCCTGTGGAAGGGCCCTGACATTTGTCTCATTCTCTCTGAGGGTGCAGAGAAGTGTGCACTTGCATGTGTGCTACCCCATGCACAGCTGCTACCCAGTGGAGCCGCATGTGGAAGAGATGGATTAGGTCTGGTGGGAATGTGGATACCATATCCTTATGGAAAGAAGCAGCGTGTGCCTTGTACTTTAGCCAGAAGGCAAGTCAGTGGAGCTGTGAACCTGTTACTTCTGCATCCTTTCAGGCTTCCAGGGAACCTGGAAGCTTCTTAGGTTGTAGTTTGGGTGTGGCTGCTTTGCTTCACCTTCGGTAGTAAATTGGCCTGAACCCCAGATCAACTCTGAAGATAGAGTGAACCTGCAGGGACTCACATCTGGCCCTTCCTGTCCTCCTTTCCTTTCTTCCCACCTTCCCAGTCTTATGTTGCCTGGAATCTTCTGGTCTATCATGTCTCCTGCTACCACACTGGGCAACAAATGCAAGATGTCATCTAGCTTTAGGGCTAGAAGATGGGAGTCATTAGGACTGTAGGTCTTTTTGAGTCCTGATTTTTAATGAAAGAGTTACCTGGTGGTGTGTCCATCCCAGAGTGCTCCCTGATTTGCACCTCTTGGTGTTCTCCTTTGTTTTGGTCAGAAAGCACCATCCCATATGTTCCCCTTCCAGTGAAGGCTCTAGGTTGAGGCAGGCTAATCATTAACTGCTGGGAAGTGTGAACTTCTGAAAACTGATGCAAGGCCTGTGAGTCTCTAGTGGATGAGGTCACTTAGTCCCTCTCATTCCCTGCCCAACAGGTGAGCCTCCAAGAACTGGAGTGCATCTTCCAGTGTGATGGTGGACTGGCATGAGGCTCACTTCATTACAGCCAGGGTCTGCTCTTTCAGCTCCAAGGTGCTTGAAGACCAAGGCATGACTGTGCTGGGAGGTATCAAGTCTAGTCTTATAGATTGGTGATTCACTAGGACGGCATGTGGCGCTTTGGGGGGTGGGGGAGAAAATTGTAATCTTTTAATTATTCATAGTAATTAGCAGAAGGGAATCCCAGGAGAGCTAGGATGGGGAATAGCAGAACAGACAACTTAGGACTGTATTCAAAGAAAAGTAAGTTTTCTGACAAACTAATGGAATCAAATACTTTCCATCTCCTCTGCTAGTGAGATTCACTCCCTTCCATGATGAATTACTTGCTTCTGGCCAGAGAGATCCCAGTATCTTTCAGCCTTACTGAAATCTGCTGCTTCTTCATCCAGACTGACAGCAAATCTGCAGTTCTTAATACCATCTTCAACCCAAGCATTAATGAAATGAAGCACCTGGTAAAGGCTGTCTACATAAGCAGCTTAGCGCTGAGCAGCCGCCTGCCAAGCTCAGCTCCTGGGATGCCTCTTGTTTATGCCCTGGTTTAGAGTACACTGACACGTTGGGTGATCTGCCCTGGGACAAGCCATCTCGGTCAAGACATTGCTGGCAAAGGCTGACCTGTGACAGGAGAGTTTCTCTGTGCATAGTGTTGTTCTGGTGCAGCTGTCCCTGACTGTGTTGGGATGAGGATGGCTTATTCCAGCTTTACTGCAGTCCTGCACTCAGCAGGAAAGAGGTATGAGGCTATTTGGGGAACAGCTGTAGCACTTGGTGCCCGGTGTCTGCCTCAAGCAAATTCCAGCCATAATGAGACCTAACAACTTTGCTACCCTGGGTGTCTCTTTTGATTATGATCTCTTTTGTGTGTGTGGACCTGGTGTCTTAGAGTCGGAGATAGTAACTTCTCCAAGCTCTTCTGGGAGATTAGTATATTAGCCCCAACTGGCTCAATTCCAGCACCAGTAATTGTATTTTGCCTCTTTGAAATCCCCCTGCAGTTTCAATCAGCTGGAGTATGACTTTTTGCAGTAAGTCTCGCTGTTTTATATTGCAAAAAGGGAAGCAGATACGGCCTCAGACCTGGCTGCAGTTTTAGCAGTCAGTAGAGTGCACCTTGTGCTTCCAAAAGTTGGCAGGTGCTTTAGTATGAATGGTGCTATGTGTTGTGGTGGGAGCCCAGGAATGTTCTTGTTTTTATTACAGTGCCCTCTAGTTATCAGTAATTCAATCACTGGTTAACATGTTTCAGTTAATCCAATAAAGACCTTATGGCCAGGTTATGTGTACTAAAAACAATGAGGATCACCCTCTTCCTGAGCTGTCACAGTTGCTTTAAACTGTTAATAGCAAATACAAGGTAGGGAACCTTGTAGGACAGTAACTGAGACCTGCTCTTCTGAATGAAGGAGAAGCAGAAATGTAATGAATTAAATGTCTGGTTGGGGAATCATGCTTTGGCACAATGCCATGTCTTGGCCCATCTGGTGTCAGGGAAGTTTTGGTATTGATTTCAGAGGAAGCAAGACATTACTTGAATGGCGGCTTTTGCAGAGGTTTGCAGCTCATGTTCACCTCTCCCAGGGAAAATCATCTCCCCAGGTGAAGAAAATGCATCTGTGTGACCCAGACCTAGGTCTGCTGGGAGATGCAAAGGTCAGGACTTGGAACAGCAGGAGGCCTGTGCAATATGGTTTCTTTAGAAAATAGCGCCTGAGGGTCTTTATGAGAGAGCTTGGAAGGGAAAAGCTGGAGGACTGTGGGAGGCAGCTGGATACTGCAATATGAGTAATATCACCACTGATGGAAAGCATTAAGGGGCGTAGCTAATGATGTGGTGGCAAAGAGGTGAGGTAGAGGTGTGGAATTTCATATCGGTGAACCAGACTCCCAAGGGGATGGTGTGACTGAGAAGCTCTGGGAGGGTGTGTGATTTGGAGCTGTGGCTGCCTGCTTTAACTCATCTGGTCCATCCCTTGCTAGACTGTTTGGCCAGAGGTGTTGGGACAGTTTCATGGCTCCAGCAGACGGTTCTCCTGAGCTGTGCCCCTTTGTGATCAGGCTGGCTCCATCATGGCTTGGCTGCTCTTGTTTGTGGCTGGAAAGGGGTACGTGGTGTGTGCCACCTCTTTGTGTGGCCACAAGCTCCTTCTGTGCTCCAGCCTACTGCTGATCTTGGTGGGAGACAGCAGACCCTGGCAGGGAAGGAGCTGATAGTGTGTGCAGTTACAACCTCCTCAGGCAACCGTGGGTTTGGCAGTGCTCTGCTTCCTCGCTGAAATTAGATGAGCTGATAAATGAGCCAGGCAAGTCTGGCACCGCATCCAGCTCCATAATACCTGCCTCCTTTATCAGAAGACTCTGCCTCATCTCTGCAGCAGGAACCCAGATCACCTGTGTCTCTCTGGCCTCTCTGTTCCATGGCTGATGTTTCTCTCCACAAAAGCTGGTGGGAATGGGAGTGGATAGCACTGGCCTAGGAAGGTGGTAGGGTCTGTGGGTGCACTTCCATGTGCCCAGAGCGTGGGAGCAGGGTGTAGAAGGTCTGCTGAAGGTAGAGGAGAACCCGGTGGGCCAAGTGGGTTGTTCAAGAAGACCACTTAATGAAGGGGAACTGCTACCAGAATGCTGGAAGAGCTGCTAAACATGAGAGATGCCCTTCGATTTCCCTTAGGGCTGGGGGGTAGAACAATCCAGGGAAATGCTGAGAAGACTCTTCAAATGGGGAAGTTCTTAGCTCTGCATTGCACAGATGATGAGTGACAGAGGCCAACTTGTCTGGAGGGAGCCTTTAGAAGAAGATGCTGTGACCAGCTTAAGGGCTGGGATCATACCACAAAGATGTACAGGGTGCAAAAATTCCTTCAAACTGTAGAAGAGAGATATAAACTAAAAGAAAATATGAGTACCTTAAAGAGACCTGATCTTGACAAATTGGCAGATGCCCTTGTTTGTAAGAGAGTAGGAGCTGATTCCATACAGGAACTAAATGTCTAGCTAAAAGTCTGGAAGGAAGGATTGACTCATCATCACTGGCATCTGTATGTGGCACCTGGGGATATGGTTTAGGGGTAATTATGATGGTGCTGCGCTGATGGTTGGACTAGATCTTGAAGGGGTGTTCCAACCTTGATGATTCTGTGATCCTGCCTGAACCTGGGAAGTGATTGAACCCCTTTGGTAACTGTGTTGTGTGGAGGGCTCCTTGTTTTAAGGAGCACAAACCAGCACCACTGACCAAAATGTCTCAAGTGTCACTGTTCCCCACATGAATCTGAGTAACAGCCCTCACAAGATTTGAGGGGAGTTCATTTTCTAATCAGTGGGGTCTTATGAACCAGACAGAAGAAAAATTCTCCAAGCTTAGTAAGCGGGGTAGTGGGGAAACTGATGACAAATGGTAATCTTAACACAGTAGCAAGTGTGAGGATTCCTGTGTCTGCTTCTACTTTGTGGATTTGTTGTCCCAGAGAAGTAGCTCAGGTTTCAGTCTTTGGCTGCCTTGTAAGATGGAAGTCTGCTGGGAGAGCGTGGGATGGGTTCTCCCTGGACTTTCATTGCCCAGGAGAGATGGCAGAGGCGTCAGTCCCTCTGGCATCTTTAGATCTTGTTGGTGGAAAGGCTGCGTGGCTGCACCATGCAGGGCTTTCCCCCATGGGAGCTAACTAATCTGTGATAGAGCACTTTAAGGAAAGGTTGAATGTGTGACTTCAAAGGAGAGCTGACAGGCTGGGAGCATTTCTTGTTCCCGTGGGACAAACCTCATGCTGCTTTTTGTAGTTTGTTTTTTTGCTGTGCCCATCTGCCAGTTCGTGCTCTCCTCCAGGTGGGAAGAGGAGCAGGGAAGAGAGGAGGTGCAGAGGAGTCGAGAATAGCTGAGAGTGTCTTTAGGCAACGGGGATGGCAGATTGGATCACTGATCCTTGAAAATAACATCTCATCTGACAGGGCCTTGTTTTAAGGGGCGAAAGCCTCACTTTTCACCTGCAGTGTGTCAGGGCAGGCAGCGTTCTTGCTGGGGTTTTTGGTGCAAACCCTGAGTATCCCTGGAGCAGGAGGAGTAGCAGAGCCCTGGGAGATGCACTAAACTTTTATCATCTGTCTGAGGAGTGTCCCAACCAAATGCCCTCAGTCCCATGGTCCGTGGCTGTTCCTGCTGTTACCCACCATCCATCTAGCAAGGCAGTGACTGTGTCTGCAGACACTGGTGTGTGTACCTGTGGGTGTGGGCCTTTGGGAAGACCAGTGCCAGACAGTGGAGGAGAGATGGAGTTTTTTTGTCTGTGCTGCTGCTGATTGCTCTTAACAGCCTCCATGGCCTCTGGGGGAGCATCACCAGGAAGGCTGTTGGGTAGCAAAAATCTTTTAATGCTCAGGGTCCCTGGGTAGAGCCTCAGTCAGGATGATGCTCTCTAGTGAAACACAGCAGCAAAATGACCTGGCTTCTGCCTGCAATGTCAGTAAATCTCAGTGGCTTCTTCGCAGACAGAACTGGGAGACAGTCCCAACACCATGGCTCTGAAGGTCAGCAGCTGGATCATGCTCATTTTTGGGCAACATCTGGAAGGAGCTGCTGACAGCATGTAGGAAATGAGCTGTGGGTTAGGGAAGTTGCTTGCCAGCTAAACAGGAGCATCTTTGCACCTCCTGTTTTGGGGTGGATGGAGCAGTGTGTTCTCTGCTCAGGACAGATGGGAAAGAGCATGCAGGAGTAGCATGGGCAGTCTTGATTCCCCAGGAATATCCAGGGCAATGAGTGTGTTTGATGACATGGCCCTCTCTGCCTGGGAGCTCACACTTGCTCTGGCAGCAGCAAAGCAATGGATTTGAGTCAGGGATGCATGGAGTTTTTTTGTGCAGATCTCTGTAAGGCATCCAGACAGCTGCTGCCCACTGTGCTCAGTGGAGCATCTGCTTTGGCAGGCAGGAGAGGAGACAGGAGCCTTGGGGATTTCAGACAGTCACTTGCTTAATAACCATAGACAGGGCAGGGGGCTCATTTCTGGCTGTGAAGGGATCGTCTTCCTTCCCTTTCTCTGAGAATGTGCTGTGCTTGTCTTGGGGAGAAAGGGAGTTAATTGGGATGCAAACTCCTGAAACAGAGCTCCGTGGGTATGGGCAGTTTCTCAAGAAAGATGAAGGCTGATTTATGCCTGCTGGATTTGTGCCTGCCACTCTGAGCTAAACATGTCTGATCTTACAGATACTTTTCTTATCCTGGGGTGGCCTTGCTGGCCTCCAGAAGAAACCCCTGCCTGCTCTGACCTTACATTTGTGACATGCATCTTCCTTTTCAGCATCTACATTTGTCTAGCAACAAAAAATGCATTCATGGTTAGAGCCACAGAACAAACGGGCTGAAGCTGAAGGGAGGGGAGTTAGTTTTGGCTGCTGTAGCAAAACAAAACTGTTCGTTATTGACGCGGGAGTCTCATAATGCAGATGTTTGGGGGATGACTTTTATGCTATGAAGTGCTGTACAAACCAAAATGCTGCGTTTCAAAGATGCCCAGGTTGGTTCAGATTTTGGTGGTATTCCTTGGGTGTGCCAGGGAGGAGGATTTGGTTTGCTGTGCTTTTGTTTCTCTTCTCTAGTATTTCTCATTTAACTTGTGGCTGACTGCTGCTAGTACCCCTGTCTTTCTGAATCGCATCTGAAATGAATCTCTGGGTCCCAGCCTAGTCCCAGCCCGATTTCTAACACTCATAACCTCAAATTAAATATACCAGGTGTCAAAACTCTTATTATTGTCTGTAAAAATGCCTCAGGACAGAAAGGAGTGGAGAGAATGGATATGCAAATTGTCCCTAGGAAATGTGGATTCACTGGGATGGGATAGGGTGCTGGAGAAGTGCACTTATTGGATGGGATTGTTCTTTGCTGTGTTAGGCTACCTGTTCTTAGAAGGTCTCTGCCACTTGACCCAGTCTCTGGCTGGACACCTATAATGGGGCCAGCTCTCTGCCTTTCAGAGTTCTTAGTTGCTTTGGATGTGACATGAAGTATTTTGGATCTTTTCCTAGATTACAGCTTTCCTGCTGCATCTCAGAAGGCATTGCTGAAACGGAATGGGACACAGGTGGACAACTGGGAAACAGCCACTGTCCAGCCACCAGCAGAATTTGTTGAGCCTGACCTACACACGCCTTTCTCTACGCTAGAGGAAGAGGAGGGGCTGCTCCCTATAGACCACTCAAGAGGAGGAGTGGAGAGCCTCCAGACCTCCAGGCCAGAAGTTACATCTTCTGAACCAGTGGACCAAGAGGACTCCTTCTCCCTTCTGTTTTCCACAGCTTCCGCCAGGCCAGGTATTGTGACTGAAGCAGCCATAGGAGGGCAAGAAGAGGACTCTGTTTCTCCAGGCGTAGACCTTGGGAGCAGCATGGGACCAGGTCTTCTACCTGTGTCCTCTATTTTTTCTACTACTGTTGGTGCAAGATCTCCCAGTCTTTCAGAAGAACTCTTTGAGGTGATGACTGGGGACACTTGGGCTGTTGGGGGAGCAGATTCAGAGCTTGCTGTGAGTACCACAGGAGCAGAGCTTGCAGAGACCACGGTGGAGGCTGGTGTGGAAGAACATTCGGCCAGAGAGGAGGTCTCAGAGCCCACGGTGGGGTGGGAGATGCTGAAGCCCACGATGTTGACTGAGATGGAGCAGACAGTAGAAATGCCTGTGGGGACACCCTCTCCTGCAAGCGGCTCCCCAGACACCCAGACTCGTTCTGGGAGTGAGCAGCATCCCACTTCTGTGTCTCCGTGGGACAGAGCTGATGAGCCTGTGCTGGATCCCATTTGGAATGACACTGAGTCAGCCACTGAGACTGTGGCAGCAGAGAGGAGCTTGTCACCGCAGGCTGGGGATGCCCGCGTGGCCGTGCTGCCAACAGAGCTGCCCTGGGACTCAGCACAGGTAGCACTGGGAGCAGGGAATGGGTGGGAGGTTGCAGTGGAGATACTTGGGTCCTTCCCTCTTGTGGGGGTGTTTAACCCCATCCTTAAGTCTGACTGGTGGAAGGAGTTTTGTCTGTTCACCCAGCCAGGTGAGTGAACTTTCAGGGAGGGTTTTTCGCAGCACTTCTTAAGGGTATCCGTCATCCTTGGTGAAAACCCTGACCCCTCACATCTTCCCAGCTACACAAAATCCTGCTTCCAATAAACAGAAGCAGAATACCTTCCCTCTGGAGCATGCACAGCAGAGAAAGCTCCTTGTTTCCTCAGCCTTCATTATTGGAAGTGTCAGGACAAAAATAGCCCCAAGGATTTCTGGAAAGGGAGTGAGAAGAAAGTGCTATTTTTGCTGCTGCTGCCTGCAGGGACCAGATGCAGAGCAGGTGGAGCAGAGTACAGTGACCTGTGAGGATGTTGTTCTGGGAGAGCCTGTGGGAGAGGAGGTGTGTGGTAAACTGTAGTTCCTAAATCCAGCAAACTGGCAGCTGGTTAAAAGAAGATATGTAGCAGGAGTTGACTGGTAAGAAAGTACCAAGCAAAGCTTTTAATTTTGCTTTCTGCCCTTTGGTACTCAGGAGCCTGAACAAGTGACTTAGCCCCTCTGTGCATCCTATCCTGCCTGCAAAGTGCTGCCTTGTCTCACCAGTCTGTTTAAAGTCCGCAGAGGCTCCTGGTTAGGTTTCGTGTTAAGTGGTGATAAGGCTGCAGGCTAGAGAGCTTTCTGCTGAGAACCTGAGTCCTCCTAGACAGAGGTGGAAAGTAAGCTGGTCCATGGCAAGGTGGTGTAGTGACTTTGTTCCTGCTACATGCACTGTCACTGAAATGGTGATTCCTCCTCAGTACAGAGAGTTAGAGGACAGTCACATCCTTTGAGAAGTGCTTCTCAGGGGGTATGGCACCTTGCTTCTGTCCCTTGTGTACCCTGTGCTTTTAGCAGCATTCACTAGCTGAACTCAGCTGTCTTTGTCTTGTCTCTCCAGGTGATCTGCAAAGACTGGAGCAACCTTGCGGGAAAAAATTACATCATCCTGAATATGTCGGATAACATTGACTGTGTAAGTCAGTCCAAAGAGATTTGATGGCACAGGGGAATGGCGCTTAGAGAAGAAGAGGCAGGCCTAGCTCTTGATGTCTGCTTTCACTACAAAACATTTTAAAAGCACTAAATCTCAACTTCCCTGTAGAGTCTGTGAAGAGAAGGAGAGGAGGACAGAAATATTTCTGTTCCCCAAAGAGTGGGCGGAGAGAGATGATTTTGCTCTAAGTCTAGCACATGTCAGTACCATATTGGATTTTTCACTAACTTCTGGCTTGTGGTCTGTGCCAGTCTGTACCTGGATTGTCATGAGACATGAGAGCTTTTAACATTACACCTCTTACTGGTAGGAAATGTGGCAGGATTGAAGTGCAATTCTCCTTCCTTCACTTCCTTTTCCTTCCAGCATATAGTAATGATCCTCTGATGGCTCAGAGGAATAGGGACTCCCATTTACAGTGTGCATGGTTAAGTACCAAACAGCTATCACTAAATCATCCTTAAGGGCCTCCTCTCCCCACCCTCTTATCTTATGTGTTATCTGGGTCTGTTAACCAGCCATACTCTGCTAATCCAATGCAGAGGTCCATCCATCCTCATAAAGCTGCAGTTAATTCATGAGCCCAGAGTCCCTTGTGGATCCCTGGTAAAAGAGCTTGTTCACTTCTGCTTGGCCTTTTATCAGGCACTTAAAAACCAGTTGTGCAAGGCCTGGGGTCAAGGTGTCTTTCATATTCTAAGAAATTATTATGAGCCTGACAGCCTGAGACCAAAATGTTTAATTGAGGAACTGTGTTCTGGCCTTCTGTGTCTGCACTCTTGCTTTCTGAGGCTCCTGCTCTGGGCAGAGCCACCTGGTCTTGTTCCTGCACTGACCTATTGCTGCTACTGGTGAGTTGTTGGTTGGTTGGGTTTTATTTTTTTTTTAAGGTGAACTTTCTGGGAACATGGAAAATGGGGAAATGTCTATACACAGTAAAGCATGTTGAATGCTCTAAGAGTAGATGAAAAGTCACTCTTTTTCCTCCTGATTTAGACAAGCCATTTGGAAGAGTTTTAAGTATCTCTGCTACAGTTAACAACTGCAATGCAGAAAATCAGTCCTTGAAAACCACAGTCCTGCTGCCCTGTTTCCTCCATGTCCTAGTCCCCATCACTCTTTCTCCCATCTCTGTGGACTTAAAATGCTAGGTAATTTTGTAATACATAGTAACTTCCTTCCTGTGTTCATTTGCATTTGTGTTGTTTAAACCACTGTAAGGGTGAGAACTGAAAAGCAGATGTGCAGATGTCTCTTGATCAAATTATGTCTTTGCTGTTAAATCCTCACTTCTGCCTTGCTGAAGGAAGATGGTGCCGTGGAATAGGCAGGGCTGAACTGTTTTTCTACTTGATTTCATGTTTCAAAACATATTTCCCAGTGAATGATTTGTGCTGTACTACCCCTTATTCAAAGGGACATTTGTCGACATACATATTTAACATGAGCATCACTTCATTCCCTGCCTTCCATTACCACTTTGCATGAGCGAAGCTGGAATCAAGCTCTTCTCCTTTCCACTGATCTTGATGCAGTTTGTGTCCTACCAGTGGTAATTTACTCAGTTTGGGCACCTCACCTACAGTCTGCCTGTCCCTTTTGTTTTCTGCTTTCTGTACCTGAGCCCTGTTGTGTTTGTGAGGAAGAATGTGTGTTGCAAGTACTGTAATTTAAATTAGTGCAAATGAGGATTCTACACGTATTTTCTATGTTTTGGTGCCATGATCTGGTGTAGTACTGAGTCCCACTGAAAAGCCAAGGGACAAGTAGGGTGCTTAACCCCTTCCAGAGGGTTGGACCTTGAGCTTTAATATACTTCATAGCACCAGGCTTTTACCTGCTGTAGGGATGATGTCTGTATTGCTGGGTTAAGCTGGAAGGCCATTTGTCTTCCCAATGGGCTCTGGGCAAGGGAATCACTTCCGTCTCTTTCTGGGCACATCTCTCGCTCAACATAGCTGGGATTTTTGCCCAAGTGAGGTCTGCAGGATCTGACCCAACAGTGGTACCTGGCCGTGTATCGGGAGGTGATCTCTACCTAGGTGTGTGTGCATTCAGACTCCTTCACTGCTCCCTTCTCTCCACCATGGAGAATTTGTCAGTACTCTACAGCCTCTGCTTTCTTCATCACCAGAAACATCTTGCTTCTGTCCTGCTCCTGGCCTCAGCTGCTCCTCCTTCCTCTGCATCCTCCAAAAGAGAGCCTCAGGCTGGCAGTGGGGCCATGAGTGGGAGCTGCAGTTCATGGTGCTGCATCACAGTGCTGCTTCCTCCTGCCTCCCCATGCCAAAATCCATACCCTGATGAGAGTAGGCACTGGCAGGCCCTTGTGATTCAGGCCCCAGTCATCGATGTCTTTTCCAATTAGGCCATTTTTGGCACAGGCCTGTGCCTGCCTTGAGCGCTTCAAATTGCCATGGCAACAAGAGCTCTCCATTTTATTAATCATCTGTGTGGCCTTCAGGTTGGCATGGCAACTGGAGATAAGAATAGAAACACAGGAGTGAGAAAGCAGCAAAGGAGCCTGCTGAGGGATGGCTGGAGCATGTCAGGCTGAGCGGCACCCGCTGACCCAGCGCTGGCTGTGGGGAAGAGCCTGATTCCTTCTTACCTTACACATAATGTTGCTTCAGGATCCCTGTGTGCCAGAGGAACTGGGCTTGGTGTGGGACATATGGCAGCCACAGGAACCAAGGAGGAGGGTTGGTGCATCAGGAGATGTATGTAGATCCAGCCTGGGGCACTGGGGATGTGCAGGGGACTGTTGCACCAGGTTTAACACTGCTGGCTTTTGGGCACACCTGGTGTGGGGTCTCAGCCATACCATCCCTGCAGTGCTACATCTGCCCTGTTCCCACCATGTGCTCACCAAGGTTCCTTTCCCATGGCAGGAGGAGTTTCGGTTGGAGAGGGGTCCCCAGCTGTTGGCACTGGTGGAGGATGCCTTCTCCAGACAGGCGGATGGACTGCAGGACCGCTGGCTGATCTCTCTGAGCAAACCCAACGAGAACGACAAGCACTTGCTAATGACACTGGCAGGGGAACAGGGTAAGTGCTGGGAGAAGGAGCCTTCCTGTGATGTGGGGGTGCATTTAAGGATCTCCCAAATGGATGTGCTCAGCCATGTTGGAATGAGCTTTTGCTTTCCCTTTCAATCCCACCAGTTCCCAGTGTTCACTAGACTTGAGGAATGGAGGGGGACTGAGGACATAAGACTCTTCACATCTGCCTTCTGTCTTGCCCCTCGCTGCTTGTACAAAGCTCTGTATCTGCAATTTGCTCTCTCCCTGGATTGCCTTCACCTTAGCATCTGTCAGCTTTCTCCTGGTGCTTATGTACTCCATGGGCAGGATGCAATGGCAGGGTATGACATCCTACTCTTGGTTCACTTCCTAACCTATCAGATCTTAAGTCTTGTCTGAATTAGGATAGTCCTGATGGTGTGTCCCCTGCATCCCAAAAGAAACAAAAGCTGACAGTGAACGTGGAACATTTTACCATCTCTTTATTCCCATTTTGATATGGAGGTCCTTCTCCTGTACTGCTTCTGTTGCCTGCTTAGTGACAGAGGCCTTCAATGTTGACATTATGGCCTAAATGACCTATATGAACCTGCATCCATGACTTTTTGAGTGTTGCTGCTTGCTCCCAGAGCAGACACAGATGTTGAGAGCTGCTGTGGCAGTGGGAAGGGTATCTAGGTGGCTTTGATATCAGTTTTCCCTGGATTTTTTTTTACTTATTTAGAGAATATTTGGAGATACCCTTGTCTGTGGTCCTTGAATTCTTTCAGCCTCCTGACATAAAGCACCAATGAACAAAAATGTGTGTTCCCCTGCCTCCATCCTGTTAGGGATTTCAGACTGATGAATACATCTGACTGAGTAACCTGAGCTGAGAGCAGCACTGATCTCTTCCTCTACTTTACAGGCGTTATCCCTACAAAAGATGTTCTCATGGCACTGGGGGATGTTAAGAGGAGCTTAGCTGAGGTAAGAACCTGTCTGCCTGCACCCATTTGTTAAGACTGGCTATACAATTAAAATAAGCAACTTGAAAACTGAGAGCATATCTCAGTCTAACCAAGTGCTGAACCCACAGCAGGCGAACAGATGAGTCAGACGCTTGGCAAACTCCCTTCTGCCCTCACTGGTAGTTGCCAGGCCATCAAATGTCTGCTCTCTTTAAGAGAGTAACTATGGGTTATTTCCTCCCAGCTTTTCTGTCTTTGTTGTGAAACTGCTTTTCACACATTCATTTTGTTGGGATTCTTGGTGTCATCCCTTCTATGCTATTGTCAGTGGCAGTGTGGGTGCTGCAGAGTCCCTGATTTGGCCCTACTCACCCTACAGCTGGTTTTTTATATACATTGGCTTCTCTTGACATGTTCACATGCCTTCTGCAATCCCAGGGTCTTTTTCACTCCTTTAGACAACTGCCTACACAAGGGCAGGCGGAGGACCAGAGATGATGGATGCCAGATTCCTCTGCCAGCTGCCTCTAGCTCTCACATATTCCTTTCTAACCCTGGGCAGCTTGGAAGAGGATAAAGAAGAGGACAAATTGGTCCCATGATCTCTGGGGTTTTTCCCCTTAGCCTTACAGGATATGTAGGCCTGATTCTGCTTGGTTTTTTTACACTACTGGGAGTAATTTTGCTGATTTTAGCAGCAGGGTTGGGCCATTGCCTTGTTGGCTGTCTGCTCTCAGTTTTTTCCCTGACCTAAGAAACTGGTGCAATCAGACAAAGCAAATTAAGTGCTCAGTGCTGTATTGATTGGCTTACACCAGAGAAAGTGCAAAAAGCCAACCCTGTAGAAATTGTGTGACTAAAGTATCAGCACCTAGAACTGTCCAGAAAGATGGATTTGCCTTGGTGCAAGGTCTGACTTTGCAGTTGTGGCCCGATGTTAACCTGAGTCCTACCAGAGCAGCCTCACCACATGCCTCCAACTCTCCAGCTCTATCAATAATGAAACACTGCTCACTGCACTGACCTTGTGCTGGCATGAGATTGGAAGGAGGAGGGAGGATATTCTCTTACACCCATCATACTTAGTATTGATACATAACCTGTTTGAAATCTAAGTCACTGGGACCGATGTGGGGCTGTTCGCTGACAGCCACAGGGGACCCATTTCTATGGCAGCTATTCCTAAGCTTTTAGGATCAGTGGGCAGCTGTCCACTTTCAAGACCTCATAAAGACCGCTATGCCCTCTTAGGACCTCAGCTTTAATGGAAATCTATTTGTTATGGTTACATTCTCTGCCAAGTAGTCACCAAAGCCTCAGTACCCATCAGTGGTCCATGATTCTATGATCGTAGTTTGTCTTGGGTGGTTTGTCCCATGAAAGCCTCCTTGTCATGCACATAGGTGTGATCTTTGTGCAGGTGATCAAGATAAGATTGTGCCTACTGACACTGAAGTGTCAGCTTTTATGGAAAATGGTGTTATATTTAGTTATGTGCCTTCTAGTCACATAAGACTAGACTTTCTGACTCTCCAACCCTGGCTTTTAGTTCCTCTGCCCACAGTGGTGGTCCTGTACTTGGACCCTGGAAAGTCTGAACAGGATCCCACCTGACTGCAGGCCAGGACATTTAGTACACTGCTTTCTTCCTTCCAGATTGGTATCCAAAACTACTCAACCACCACAAGCTGCCAGTCGCACCCCAACCAGACACGCAGTGATTATGGGAAGCTCTTTGTGGTGCTGGTGATCATTGGCTCCATCTGTGCCATCATCATTGTGCTGGGGCTCATATACAACTGCTGGCAGAGGCGCCTGCCCAAAATGAAGAACATGGTGAGCTCTGGATGGGTGGAGAAGGTGGCTAGGCTCTTAGCCATTGGGAAGGAGGGGATTGGAAAGTTAAGAGGGAGATTGTTCTCCCCTGTCCACTTATGGGACATAGCTTGATACACAGCTGGAGCAGCGAGGGCGTCCATTCAGGCAAGATTGCAAACCTGTCTCTTGCTGTGCTTAGGACAGCTCATTTCCACTGTGAGGGCTGGGCTAGGAGCAAATTTACCTTTTCCCACTGACCCTGCAAAGTTCTCAGTGACCCTTGTAGCCTGACCTGATTGTGCTTCTCAGGAGCTTTAAGACCTGTCCTCCTTTGTCTCCATTTGTGTTCCTCTCGTCCTTTCCAGTCGCACGGGGAGGAGCTGCGCTTTGTTGAGAACGGCTGCCATGACAACCCCACCTTGGATGTGGCCAGTGACAGCCAGTCAGAAATGCAGGAGAAGAAGCCAAGCGTGAACGGTGGGAACACCATCAATGGCCCCGACAGCTGGGATGTCCTGATCAATAAGCAGGCGAGCGAGGATGTTGATGTGTTTGAGGAAGACACGCATCTTTAGAAAAAGAACGGGGGGAACCACCCTCTTAAATACACTTGTTTCTCTCCTATCTTGACTGATGGACCGTGGGATCAGGTGGCTTCTCAGGAACTTCTTAAAACCTTGGAACAGGTCTTTGGGCAAATCTTCCCAGTAGAAGTCCTGAGCCTACGTCTGAGGCTTGGAGCCAGGAGGATCACTGAACAGAGGGAAGTGGGAGGGGTGGGTTTGTAGGTCTCTGTGTGTGTGTTCCTATCAGTAGCACCAATGCTTTTATCACCTTTAAATGCACTTAAATGTAGCTCTCTTGTAGTGGCTGAGAGTGGCTGGGCTTAAGAAGCAAGATGGTGAGGCTGTCGGCCACCAAAAGTCCAGATTTGGGGAGTAAATTCACTTTCCAGATCCTGACCTTGAGATCGTGTTCAGTCTGTGCAGATGCAGTAACACCTGTGCATTCTGAATGGAGGGGAGCCAGGATTCAGTCGATGTCCTGGGCAGAGTTTGCATTCCACATGTGAAAACAGGTTTTGTAGTGCTCTAGCATTCAGCTGCTAATTAGATGAGAGCTGATGTTTACATTCGGGGAAAACATCCCCCCTGCTGTCATCTTATTTCACCCCTGGTACTACAAACAGCCCCGCTCTCTTTTTCAGCTCCACAGCTCCAAGCTGAGTTTGCAAAGTTTGAGCACTTTACCCTTGCTTCACTGGTTACAGAGAATTTGGTGCCATGGTGCAGCATCTTAGCTGGAAATTTGCTTTAGGTTGGAGAGTTGCTCAAAAATGACATTTACATGCCTCTTTAACGAAACAGCCTGGGAAATCATCAGCAAAGTATCCCATGTCTAAATCTCAGTTTTAGACTGTCAGGCCTTTTCCACTCCAGTTCTATTTTTCAGGATAGTTTGGTTTCAGTTGGTCATTTTGAGGTAAAAATAAAGACTGTGTGAGACTTTATAAACAGTTGGAAAAGTTAAAACTCAGAAACAGGTAATTTTCTGGTCCTTTTGTTTCCGTTTCAGCATCCTGCCCTGAGAGGAGGGTGGAAGTGTTTAATGTCCCACGGGTGTAAATCGGGGTAACATCTTTAAAATTATTTTATTTAAGCAAGTGTAAGCCAGATGAGATGAGAGTCAATCTAAGGGCTCCCCAATGAACGTTTCTCAGGCATGCCTCAGGCAACTTTGAGTCTCCAGCTCCCTGAAGACTCGTGATAAAAGGCACGTGAATATGCATAATTGTTCTCTGAGCCCTGCCTAAACTGAGACTCGAAAACATTTGTTTCTTCTGTCATTGAGGGACTGAGGGACTTGCTTTGGTCAGAGGCAGCAGTACTTCTCTCTGTTACGGTGATCTGCACGCTTGCTCACTGCGAGATGCAGTTTCACACTTGGTCTTTAAGGGAACCTTTGTACAGAAAGGCCCCAGATGTGCAGCCTGATGCCGAGCCTGTAAATCTATCACTGTATGTATAGGTATTTTTAGCATGTTCATCCCTGGTGTGTGTGCCTAAAGTCAAGGTGCAGGAGTCTGTTGTTTCAATTTGCATAGCGCTTTGCATACAAACTGAATCACAGGTCACCTTGATGTAGGACCACATTGATACCAGTCTATTGAGGAATCAAACCATTGGTTTCCTATCCAGATTCCAGTTTTCAGTGGTTTTAGCCTGCCTCCATATCTTTCCCTGTTGTGTAGAAGACAGTGGATCATCAGCTCCTTTTGTATCTTGGTAGGGTTGCAGAGATGCTCAGAGGAGTTCCTTCTGCCCCAGCAGTTGGTAGTGGGGGACAGTACACGTACATGAACAGCCACATGTGGCCCTTCTTTGGCCACCCCTCACTTATGGCTCCTGCTGAGTTTGATGGGTCTGTGCAGTGTAACTGCACAGCTCCAGTGGCTGTGGTGATGGCACTTTGGGGCTCACAGGATGAAATGCAAGTTGTTGTTATGATGAGTAAATTAAAGCATGGAGTTAAAATTTGAGTTTGTATAGCACTTAGCATAATGGGGGCTGGCATGCCCGTGGCCTTTAGGCAGCTTCACCGTGTAAATGTTTCTAAGTCCAATAATCCTCATTAAATACATTTTTAATGCCCAGTGGCTATTAAAAAGATAAAGCCACCCATTAGATGTGAATCAGTTCATTCACAAACCCCTTCCTTGGTGCATGTCACTGCTAGGAGCTGCTTTGCTGCCCTGTTTCCTCTCCACTATCCTAATTCAGAGAAGCAACAAGGCGGTGGTAAAGCAGTGCTGCTGGCTGGGCTCAGCACTTCCTGATCTTGTGTAGAGTCTTCAAACTTTGAAGAAACCAAGGGGGTATGTGGGCCTCATGATGAGTGAACAAGTTCTCCTGATTTGCTCTTCTGGCTTCTTGTGGCCTGAAGGTTTTCCAGAGACATTCTTCTCCGTCTGGAGCATTCAGGTGATCTTGAGTGTCTAAGGGTGGCTGTCATGAGGCTAAGGACAATTTTCTGCTGTCTCTGACAGGGTGCACCTGGCTGTGTGATCCCAGTTTAGCTCCCGAAATCTACTGGTTGATAGCATTTCACTTTAGTCTGGTGATACTTTTTATCCCTTTACTGTTTGTTTTTATTCTGTATCATTTTTTTGCACTAGGCTGATCTTTTCAAGTCGATTGCACTGTTGTCCCTCTCCTGCCAGCCTTGCAGAGACGGGTCATCTCCGGGGACCTGTGGGCTGGGGAGCGCTGTAAAGAGCTGGATAGCCCACTTACTCTGTTCAGTGCTTGCATTTTCAGCTCTGCACAGGGAGGAAGAAAAACTTTGTCTTAGCATTTGTAACAGGAAGCTTTTCTATCACCTTAATGTAGTTAAACTTCTTTTTAACAAAAACTGTCAAAGCTGGACTTCTCAGAGTGGTGTGCCAGGCGACAGAGCAGATGCAGGAGACAAAGCAATTCCTGGAATACTGTTTGCCACCGACTCGGACATCGCCATAGTTCCATCTGCCAAACGTTTGATCGCAGTGACACCTGGTGGCTGTTGGGAGTTGGAGACGAAAAATAATAACCCCCCCAACAATTTCCCTCTTTTAGCTCTGGATATTTGTTTCCTGTGACTTGCCTAGGACAGTCACCTGCTTTATTCATGAGGGGCTGCGGGACTTGCCTATGAGCAGAGGGGCTCACACCAGGCGTGTCAGGGATGGTTTGTGTGAGGACATCCCTGTCTGCAAAACAGTGAAATGGCACATTCTCTGGAATCACCGGTGTGGAGGACATGGGTAGCAATACAGAGTCTCAGCTCCATTTTCCTGCTTTGTCCTCCACTTGCCTTCTCTGCTCCTTGGGACCACAGCTAGAAGGCAGAAACTCTGGCTTGATGTGAAGGTGGTTCTTCAGAAAGAGCATTGGGTGCTGGTATGAGGAGTGCAGCACCTTGGGGAACGTCAGCGATGGCAGCGTCTGGAGGTACAGCCAAGATCAGAGTGGATCTCTGTTTGTGGAATGGTGGCCAGATGTGGTCTGGGATGGCCAAGCTACAGATTACTCCAAGGTGTTGCCCAGATGTCTGGAACAGCATCTGTAATATGGAGTCTAACATGTTCCAGGACCCTGCATCCTGCACGCTGCCTCGTGGTGGGTAGAGTGGAAAGAAACAATGAGAAGTGACCCAGTAACTGTGCTGTGGAGTATGTAATGCAGGTTCAGAATATAGTTCAAGATACCACCTTAAGGATCCCTCTGGCACAGAATACAGTGTGAAATGAAGGTACATTATCCTATGGATTACTGCAGCATGACCGTAGAGCATTGCAGCAGGGTCCCACTGCAGCCACTGCTGTCAGCAACTCGTCTGTTCCCATCTGCCTTCACAGCCATGCAGGAGCACATCTCTCCTTCACAGAGAGTTTGGGGCAGCTGGAACAGTCAGAGACAACAAGCTCCTTTGTCTGTGCTGGCTCATGAGAGTCTTGTGGGCTCATCTCAGCTGACAGCCAGGCTCCCAGCCATTCTTCTCAACACCTTCATTCCTGTTGGACCTAAACTGTCTGCAAGCCCTGGCCACTGCTTGGGATTGCTTAGAAACAGTTGTGTCTGGCCCTGGAAGCAACAGGGTTGTGGTTTTGTTTTCTTTGCAATAAAATGCACCTGCTGGGTGTCTGAACACTGACCCGAGTGCAGTGCTTTGCTTGGTTAGATCTGCTTGAATTCATGTGTGTTGCATCTGGTTTCACTGTCAGCCACGGTCCCTCTGCTGGGATGGGGCTGATCAGCCTGGCCCCCCTTTCCCCACAGTGCACTACTTAATTCTTCCATCCCAGGTTTCTGTGGAAGCCCTGAGCTGTGCCAGGTGCCCAGGCTGTGGGAAACTGGCTTCCCCCCTGGGGTGTCCTACCCAATACCCACAGGACCAGCCCAGGACCCATCTTTTCTGCTTGAATGGCTTAGCACGAGCCTCTTTCTAGAGCAGAGCCCCTGCATGTGTGCCCAGCCCTGTGCCATGTGCGTCCCACCCAGCTCCCCACCATCCCACACCTGCTCCAGAGCTGGACCCCACAGAGAATCACAAAATTGTTAGGGGTGAAAGGGACTTCTGGAGGTCATCTATTCCAACCTCCCTGGCGAGGCAGGGTCGCGTAGAGCAGGGGACACAGGAACACATCCAGGTGGGTTTGGAACATCTCTAGAGAGGGAGATTTCATGGTGTCCCTGGGCAGCTGTTCCAGTGCCACCCTCAATGTAAAGAAGTTCTTCTTCCTGATGAGGTAAAACTTCTTGGTTTTTAGTTTATGACCATTGTTCTTCATCATGTCGCTGGGCACCACCGAAAAGAGTCCGGCACCATCCTTTTGGCACCCACTTTTGGGATATTTGTATGGATTCGTGAGATCCTCTCTCATTACAACTGCATGTGATCCAGAGAGAGCCCTGCCGTGTGGTCCCAGAGCACCTCGCATCCACGTTCTGGACCAGGTCCCCTCCTCGGCTGTGTCCCGGCTCAGCCCCCGTTCCCCGGAGTCCCGTTCCACGCGTGTCCGCGGGCGGCCCGGCCTGCAGTTGGTCCTCCGAGCCGCGGGGGGCGCTGCGGGCCCCGCGCTGGGCCCGGCGGGCGGCGGCGCCGCCGTGTTTACATCGCCCGGCGCTCCCGCCCCGCCGCCGCCGCTGCCCCTCGGCCCGGCCCGGCCCGGTCCCCGCGGCCGCTCCTCCGCCCTCCGCGTCAATGCGGCGCCGCCGCCCCGCCGCCTGTCCCGGCCATGGACACCAGCGACCTGTTCACCAGCTGCAAGAAGGGCGACGTGAGCCGCGTGCGGTGAGCGGGGCCGGGCCGGGGCCGGGCGGGCAGCGGGTCCCGGCGTCCCCCCCGTACCGACCGCGGGTCACCCGGGCTGCGGGGCCGGGCCTGCCGGGGCGGGCGGGCCTCGCCGGGACGGGTTTACCTGAAGCCCAACCAGGCCTCCCCGGCGGCTTTCGCAGCCTCGGGAGGAGCCGTTTGTTTCTTTAGACGTCAGTGGACTTTGCACCCCGGGGAGCTGGGTGTGCGCCGGGTCTTTGCCGGTGTGCTTCGGTTTGTGTGGGGTTTCTGCCGGGTGTCCGAGTGTCACTGCGTACCCGCGGGTGTGGATGCTGCTGCCAGTGGCGAATGTCCTTGCACAAGGCTCCTCTCTTCAGCTGCTGTTTCTCTACTCAAATGGTCTTTGGGTTGGTAGGAAGCTGGAAGGAATCGTCGTGTAAGTGTTTAGACGCCTTGTGCTGTAGACTGTGGGAGAATCTCTGAGAAATACCAGGATGCCAAATTTCAGGTCAAGTCTTCTTGCTCACGTCAAAGCAGCACAGCTCAGCTGCAGTGATTTTGGATCAGGAGACATGGGCTTGTTGTCTGCAGGGCGAAGGGTTGTGGTCATGCAAAGGCCCAGGGTTTACAACAGACTCTTCTCCTGCATCTCATGGTTTGAGTGTAAGACTTTTCTTCACCTTTTTATCCTACTTGATTTTTGTAGTCATGGTAGATCGTAATCATGCAAGCAGTAAATTGCTTGCAGTTTACTGTAGAAGAAAGGGCCTGGGGGGTGGCCTTGCAGATGTTTAAGATGACCAGTGTAGAAGTGATAATGGAGAAATGGTTTGTCTGAGAATGCTGTCAAAGCAGGGGGGACACGTGGGACTGAGTAGAATGGAGCTGAGTTGATTGGGATTTTGAATGTGGTCAGAGGAACCTGGAGTCTGAGACAGGAAAGATGAAGAGAGTGAAAGGGAGGACTGATGTGGTGGGTGATAAAAGAGCCCAAACTTGAGAATCTTTATGAAGGCTGAGTGGGACTTCTGCACGTGGTGAGCAGAGGTGGTTGTTGCAGTAGTTGTGGACAGGCTCTAACAAGAGCCAGGCTGTGTAGGAGATTTGTCTGCAAGGCAAAGCCTGGCTTCTAGATATGCCAGAGAGGGAGTGTTGGCAGCATTTGATCTAGCCTGAATGTGCAGGACAAGAAAGTGGCAGGAATTCAGAGCAGTCTGGAGTGACACTGGTGCTATTGCTTGTGTCCAGAAAAGCAGGATGGGAGTCCAGCTTTGGCCTTGTGGAATTGACCACTCAATTGTGAGCATCCAGGCTGTGAACACAGTTGGAGAAAGAGAAGGTACTGCTGAAGTGCTCATGCTTCTTTTGTGATTACTGACCTGTTAGGGGTGGGTTTGATTCCATTCTTTCCCCATGTGCACCACTTAAGATTGAAGGGAGCTGCCAGACCATGCTGCAGAACACCATTCTTTGGGTTGAAGGTTTGACTGATGCCCCTTCAGCTGTAGGTGACAGCTCCCCAAATCCAATGCAAGATCCTGTCATACCTTTGGAAGTTCCTGTATGAACTCAAAGTTACATTTTTGAAAGAAGAGAATGTGACTGACTAGCTGCAAGAAGTTGTAACTTTGCTTTCCCTTTTCTTCCAGATACCTTCTTGAACAGCGAGATGTGGAAATTAATGTCCGTGATAAATGGGACAGCACACCCCTGTGAGTGCTGCAGCCTGGAGCGCTGGTTGGGTGGGGCGTAGGGCCTTCAGAGCTCCTTTGCTCTCTCAGCAGCAGCAGCCACGAGCACTGTTACAAAATGTCTCAGGTTCTGCTTTTTGGGAGCTTTGGCTACATAGTTCTGCTTCTCTTTTCTGCCAGTGCTGTGCTAAATATGTCTTTATCTCCCCATCTGACTTGATGCTTGCTGTAGTGATGCTCAGAAGAGTGGTTCACTTTGTGACCAAATTACCTAGATTAAGCACTCTGTTCTTGGCTAGATTAGACTATTTCCTCATCAAAGTCTATGGCATTCTAGTATCTCTTTTCAGGTGAAGGCGTGGCTTGATGAAATGCAAAGTGACTGTGGGGTCACAGTGTGTCTGGCAAGGCTCTGAACATGCAGTAGGTAGTGAGGAATCCCTGTGCAGCTGCTGAGGAGCAGGGTGTGAGCTTTTTACCTCCTCACAACTCTAAAGTTCATTTAGATATCTGCAGTATATTTGGAGTACAGAATAACTTCCCAAAGTAAATGTAGACTAACATTTACCTGCTGCAATGCACATTACAGAATTCTCCTAGTTTGTAGGACTGCTTGAGGTGCTTGTGGAAGAGAATGACGAAAGGCTCAGACCACAAAAGAGAAAACAAAACTCATCCTAAGTAGGACTTAGAGGAGTGGATTTGCTGCACATCCAGTGAGTGCTGTTCCCTGCTCATCACAGTGTGCAGCAGTCAGACAGCAGAAGGAGCAAGGAGTGCTTTTAAGAATTCAGTAGAATTGCTGAGTGCCCATGAAATGATCTCCATTAAAACGAGGATGGATTTGGCAGCTGGTGGTACAGCAGAAGATGCAGGACCTAGATTGGGACCTTGAGATCTCCTTGCAGTGCCTAGGAGTGCTGAGAACAGATCCTGCTTAGTCTGTCGCTGGGATCAGACTCCTGTGCTGTTCAGTAGCAACTCCTTACTCCTAAGAGGAGTCATCTTCTAAGCTTCTCAGGGATGCTCTCAGTGCTGTGGTGTGTGTACCTTGGTATGCCTAGACACTGAATTTTGCTTCCTGCTGTATCTGATTTTCTTTCTCTTGTTATCGTCAGGTATTACGCCTGCCTGTGTGGACATGAGGAGCTTGTACGCTATCTTCTAGCCAATGGTGAGCAAAAGTGTCCTGATTATGGGTGCAGTATCTTTATCCATATCGATCCATTGGGATTGAATATCCTTCTAGCTGTCCCTTGTGGAAACTTCTTCTGTTACCACAAACCATCTGATCAGCGATCTCAGGCTACTGTGGAAGTCCTGGACACACTTTCACGGTCCCTTTTGCCAGCATTTGCTGCTTGAATTTGCTTCTTGAAATTGATTGAAATTTCTCAATTTGCTTGAAATCCTGAAAATGCACAGAAAGGGAAGCTTTCTTATGGTGGCTCAAGGCAACACGACTTTCTGAAATCACAGCTGGTGTTTTTGCTGTTGGGAGTATGCTGATGTAAGGATTGTGCTTCATATGAAGAATTGTCTGTGTAAAATTTCCTTGTACTGTTCTGATAGCCTGGCTTTGTAAGCAGGATTTAAAGGTGAAATGCAAGGGATTTTGCTAATCTCGAACACAGCAAGACAAATAATCCAGGCCAAGTGCCTGCCCATTTGGTTCCCAGCACCCGAATTCCCTTGGGTAGTGGTGGTGTTCTGGCAGAGGAATCAGAGTGCAGAGTCAGATCTCAAAAGGTTTGTCTTTTTTACTGCATTCAAAGCATCTTAATCAACCACTTGTGTAATTCTAAAGTAGCAAAATGCAAATGCCCTCCAAATTTCTAGCAGAGTCTAACCTATAGAGGCATCTTCTGCCTTATGCAAAGCAGAAATGCTTTTTAGGAGGAACTGTTAACAGTCCAGTAAGTGATCATACTCTTTGTAAAGTAAGATTTGTCTTCCCAGAACACTGCTGGAGCCATGCTGAGAGGCTTAGTACCCAGGTCATTTTATGACAAATGAGTCATGACATCTTCAGAAAGGGATTTGGCTGTGGGACAAGAGCTTTAGGTTGTACACATGTGAGAGAAGCTTAGTTTTTGTAAATATACTCGACAGCACAGGGGATCACAGTGAAACATGTCACCAGACAGAAGTCATACTCGTTTAGTGGCCACCTGGGGACACTTGAGAAGGATTTAACTGTGCCTGCTGGCACATACCTGTGGTGGTTTTGCAGGAGCGAAATGTGAGGCCAACACTTTTGATGGGGAGCGTTGTTTGTATGGAGCCCTGAGTGACACCATCCGACGTCTGCTGAAGGAGTACAAACAGATCACAGCAAAGTGCATGAGGAGAGACTACTATGATGTCTTCCTGCAGAGGTAAGCAGATGAGGCATGTGCAGAGCATTCTATCATCCTTCTGTAGCTGCTAACCTGGATATTTGAGCTCTCTGCTAAGGGCAGTTCTGAAAGGCAACTCTGTCTCATTCCTGAGCATGTAGAGCTTCCTAAGGGATGTTCCTTTGTGCCATAAAGGGATGACTTCCAGGTATGTGTGCATATCAAATATAGCCTCCAGTGACTGAGGTGCAGACTCCAGAGCCAAAGAAAACTGGTCTTTATAATTCAGAAGCACTAAGCTGTCATCTTTGACTGTCAAACCAAAATCAGATCACTAAAACCACATCAGCAATTTAGGATAATATGTCAACTGAAATTAAATTTCAGGCCTGAAGGTGCTATAGCCTGCAAGTGGAGGTTTTCAACACTATCAGGTTTCTCATTTGTGAAATATAGAGCACTTTAAGAAGTCTGAAATTCACTCATAGTGACAGCGTTCAGTTCTTTCTTTTTGTTCATTAAAATCTGTTAATTTTAAGATACTTCTGAAAGTTGCCTGTCATACACTGTAGTCTTAGCCTAGACCATGAGTAGCAGCCTAACTTGCTCAGGAGTAGAGGAATAGTGTCAGTCTTTTCTTCTTGCTCTTTCTCTACCCTGGTAGTTCTGATGTTATTGCACAGACTTGTTTTTTTTTTCCTTTTTATTTCCCATTGGACTGATGTAAAAAACCCCACAAGGTTTCAATGTTTGTATCTTCGAAATTGGAGAGTTAGTAAGTCCTAGAAAGATCTGACAATCTTTCCATTACTACAGAGTCCCAGTTTCTGAAGCTGTGGGGAAAGAGGGAAGGAAGGAAACTCATTTATCTGAGTAGAATCCAATTCTGGCTTATAGGAAAGTAAAATTTTGCAGGATGATTTATTGCTGCACTGGTGACTCTGTGGCTCAGATGATGCAGAGTTGAGCTAAAATGTGCTGATTTCTGCTTCTCATTCCAAGCAGACCTTGTGTTAAAATTGAGGCAAAGGGCAACAGTAGGGGGGACAAAAAATAACCCTCTAAGGCTTCTTTTTGGTTTTGGGCAAGATGCTAGTAGGAAGGATGCTCTAGTGGCAGGAGACTGAGATCAGCAATCAAGACTCTGCTCTGACATCATCTTGTTGTGTGACCCCCACACCTTTCTGTGCACCAGCCGTGCTCTCTAGAAGTATTATGCCTGATGTCCACTTGTTTTGACCTCTTGGGGATGTTTGTGAGGATATATATGCAAGGGGTGATTGGCATTAGGAAACACTGGTGATGGTTACTGTAAACTCTAGAAGAAGCAGTCTTGTTTTTTTCCTTTTAAAGGAGGAGGGTATGGGCATGCAGTCATAAAGAATGCTTCACCTCTGATGTGGTAATTGCCTGCTTTTTATACCTGTTACATCCTTCCTTCTTCTGGGGGTGGGTGACATCAAGTCCTCTGCTATTTGTTGCATGGTTAGAGTATGCACACTGATAGTGCCCAGAGAGCAGGAAAGTTGCACCTTACTTTGTAGTGGGGTAATTATTTTTGTAAGCATGTCCTTCTGCAGAGCTTTTTTGTCATCTGACAATTTAAAAGCAGAATTAACTTTTAGAGATATGTTTGGGGGCAACTAGTTCCACTTTAAAATCTGTTCCCTGCATTCAGGTGGTCCCCTAAGGCAGGAAGGTTTCTTTCTCCAGCCTTCTTGCACTAACAAACTTCTTGGAGTTATCAAAGGGAGGGAGAGATCCCAGTCTAGTGTACGAAGTACCAGCCCCAGTGCTGACCTTCTCACTGGTCAGGGAGAGACTGCAATGCCCAGAGGTATTTGTTCATTTAGACCTAATTGTACCATGTCCCCCACCAGCTTTGCTCCATTCTCTCCTGTCTCATTCTCTCTGTGTCCCTCACAGGTTGCTGGAGCAGGGTTACCAAAGTGACATTGTTTTCATTGTTCATGGCAAATCCTTCTGTGCCCATCGCTGCATCCTCAGCGCTCGCAGTGCCTACTTTGCAGAGATGTTTGAGACCAAATGGAAGGGGAAAAATATGATAGTGTTGAAGCATCCACTGGTGAGCAGGATTGTTTTTCCAGTTCTTTCCTTTCTTTTACTGTTCCAACTACACGAGACAAGTGAGTAGGAAAGACAGTTTGAGGGTTAACTTCCACAGTGAGTAGCTTCTGGAGCTCAGAATGACCCAAGTTGAAGAGAAGGGCTTTATGCAGTAAAATAGCATCTTATGTAGATAACAAAAGGCTGCAGACTGCATACTTCCCCTTTGTTCCCTCTGTCACATATCTTAATTGCAATACCAGGTAGCTGTTACCATCTGCCAGCTGCATCACGACCCCTCTGTGGGATGAGTTAGGTCTTTCTAATTCCTGGTGGACAGGTGGTCTGTGGTGAAGACATCACCTCCATAATTGGTACTAATTGAGTCCCTTTTGTTGTCTTTGCAGTAATAACTAAATAGGCCATAAGTACATTCCATCCATTAATCACCAATAGTCCAGCATGTTTCTCTTGACTCTGGCTGTGCAAAACCTCTTCTAACAAATGTAATTCCAGTTTCTCTGGACATTGCTCTCCTTCCTCTTTGTGCAAGAACAAGTCTTTCCTCTCATATTAAGAAAGGGTGGAAATGTTTATGACCAGTGTAAAGCTGGATTTTACAGAGTCTGTATTACAGCCATGTCTTTGGAGCACCTTCATTAGTCGAGTCCTGTCCCCCAAGGCACTTGGGGGATTAGTATCAGTTGATACAGTAAAGAGCTGTGTAAGACAGGGGGAGTGGCAGCATGAGGAGCAAGGAAATGGGGTGCAGTGTGTGAGTTGTTATTTAAGTGGGTTTTTTTGACTATTCAGGATCACGTTTCAAGCTTGTTATTAAGTTTATGGGAATTCTAACAGTAACTTTCTCATGGTTTTTGTTTTTGTTTTTGTTTTTTTTTAGATTAATCCAGCAGCCTTTGGTGCTCTTCTGCAGTATCTATACACAGGTAAATGAGTTACCCTCTAGTGTATGTGTTCATGGCAGGAGGGCAGCTGTCTGTGCCCCTGCCATAGCACTGTTTGAGTGGCCCAGGCTGCACTTAGCACTAGTTTACACTTAGCTGTGTTAGGGTGCACCAGTCACCAACATCCTCCCTGCTGGCAGAAGGGGAGAATGTGAGCAATCGCCTGCTCTTCCAAATTGTTTGTGCCTTTTGCCAGTTGTTTTCCTGCCAGTAACTATACGGTCAATTAAAAACAAAATCAGCTTAGGTTGATTGGTTGGATGGATTTGGAGAATGTATTTTTAACTTAAGGAAGGCAAAACCAGGTTCCCACATAAAACATTTTCAGTCTGGCAGACCTGAGCAGTGTGTGCTGAACGCTTTGACTACACTCTAGTTTTTTTTTTGAACAGAAGTTGATCCCAAACCTTCTCTGAAAATGCCCAGTGTTGTATTGTAGGTATGCTAAGTGCTGAACTATCTCAGGCCAGGAGGGGGTGCCAGAAAGTAACACTTCCTGCAAGGTTCTCCTTCCCCGGTTCAGTGTGTTCAGAAATGTTCCTTGTCATGTTTTTGGTGATTGTAAAAGATTCTGGGATGACAACTTGTGAGCCTGAAGTCTTCTCTTACCCAAAGCCAGGCAGCCAATGGTGGCAGTCATGCCTGCTGCTGTTGTGCTGCTATTTTTTTCCTTTTCTGAGGGAATTAGACATGTTTTGTATAGCCCGTTTGGTCTTTGGACTCTCAAATGAAGCTATTAGGATAGACCCTGGAAAGTGGGAGTGTGAATTAAATGCCAAACTGTGATTGATAAGTGGGTAGTGGGGTACCAAGTCTTAGCATCTGGGAGTGAGTCAGTGTAACTACTGAACTTCTGTGCCATCAAGTCTTCAGACTGTAATTTTTGCCATTTTTACACCTAATTCCGTGGGTTTAAAGAGCTGACTGCATTCCTTCTTGACAGGTCGTCTTGATATCGATGTAGAATATGTCAATGATTGCAAGAGGTTAGCCAAGCAGTGTCGGCTGCAGGACCTCATCGATGATTTGGAGACCAAATGTAAAAAAGTCTATGAATTTGGTAAGCATTTTACTTGCTGTTGTCTCTGCTGTGCCTCTGTACCCTTTCAGGGAGAAACAGGCAGGTGGGATGGTGGATGTTTCATGGTGTCCCTAGGGCTTCCAGAAAATGATTCTGTTGTGGAATTCCCATGTTTGCATGATACTTTTCAGTCATGACCTCTCTGTAGAGCAGCTATAGTGGTTTCTGACACATGCATGTTTATCATTTGTATTGAGTGTTTTCATTATAGTGGTAGCAGGACTTTGCTGTGGTTGCCAGACATTCAGTGGAGCATGGTGGGGTATATTGGGAAGTGCCTTTTAGCAGAGAGCTTGTTTAAATCCCTAGGGAGATAAAATATGTACAATTAAAAGTAATTTTCTGAGTTTATCTGACCCTTAACCAAAGTAAAATGTGTGATAATTGGCCCAAAACGGGTGCAGAGGGAGATATAACACTTCTTTTAAAAGCAGAGAAGTATTTCTGAAAGTGTGTGTGTATTAATAACACATGGATGTGCCAAACCTCAAGTGATACAATCCTCTATTTAAGGACTTTTGTTATCCAAATAGCTTGTGATCTAATCATGACATAAGCTTATTGCATGAAACACAATTCCAACACTTGGAATTTATCATCATCTCTTTAGCTCAAGCTAAGGGACACGTGAAGAGGAATCAAAACAGCACAAGTAGGGCAAAGTGGTGTTAGTCATAAAGTAAAAAAAAAATAATCAGGTAACAAAACCTTTAGGCTGAAAACATCTGATTATCATTCCATGCTCTGAGTTAAATCCTTTACTTCAGTCAAGTTAATTTTGGTTTGAGAAGAGACTCCAGTGTGTGGCTTTAAAGTCAATAGCATCTTCTTCCCTGATCTAAGAGGTAAGGGTCTAACTATTCCATCTTTCCCTTTTGAATACCAGTTATGATTATTCAGCCTCCTGAAGTTGCAGGGCTCAACTGATAGAGAGAATGCTTCTGGCTCCAGAAATTCCTCATGTACAAATCACATGGAAGATATTACCATGTGTATGTCTCCCCTTGGGCACGTGCAGTTGTTTGGTGGTGGTAGGGTACAAGATCACCGAGGTGCAGCTATTCCCATGTAGACCAGGGTGCAAGTCCTTACAGAAACTGTATCATCTTACTTCTGCCATGTAAACACAAATGTAAACATGGATCTGAAGAGATGAGAAATGGATTTCTTGGTTTCTCGCTACAAAAAGTGTAAGATACTGGTTTGTATTAAATAAGTGGTAGAAAAGGGGAATGGTGAATGAATATAAAAAAAAACTACTCACACAATCAGGTAACAAAATTATCTTGTGGCACCTTTTGATGTCAGAGTAATTCAGTGAGATACTGGAGATCTGTTTTGTCCTTTTTAATCTTTTTTCCCAGGATCTAGCTGAGACACTGAAGGCAACCATTCCACCTTAATTCATCTAGTTAAAATCTCATATTGTATTGTGGGAGGAAAATAAGGTGCTTAAATTTGTGAGCTTCAGGAAAGCTGACTTCTTGGTGGGGTTTAAAAAGGAAAATGATGAAGTAAAGTTTCAGGTTAGTTGGAAGTTTCTGATACAAGCTCCACTTGGAAATGTAATGCAAATTTCCTGGATGGCATCAGACAAATAATTTAATTTCTGTGTTCTTTGGGATGGGAACAGTTGCTCTTCATTTCTTAGGCCTGACAGAAGACATACTCAATGGGTGGTGTAAAACACTGATGGAAATACTAAGCTTGATTTTTATTATGGTAGGTGGAATTCAAAGGAATAGACAGAATTGCTGATAGGTCTGTTAAAAGTTTGTTTCTTATATCAGATCTCATATGGAAGCCAGGAAAACTTGATTCTGCAGAAATTAATGTATGTAAGACTTACAGAAGTTGAAAATTGAAAAGATGTTAGATCACATTGTGTTTGGCACTTGACAAAGCATTACTTGGAGTGCATTAGAAACCTCTGTCTGCTCAAAGTGCTTCATGTGGAATAGACATCTGATTCAGGTCTGCAGAGCAAGGCCATGTCTTGCATCTGTATTATGAAGTTGAAACATGAAAACAACACTCAAGCCTCTGAAGCTCCACTGGATAATTGCAGTCTCTGCAATCTCATTATCTAGAGTTAATCAGTATTTCAAAAGCACTTAGTATCTTGGTATGCACAGACAGTTTAGGAAGAGGATGACCCAGTGCCTTCTGTTTCACCTGAGATATACTTGGGTGTGAATGCCTGTCTGTTTTCCTCCTCAAGTGTATTGTGACTGTAATGAGAAAAAAACTGTTGCAGTGTTTGGAAGAGCTCAAACAATTTGTCCAGATTAAGCCATAATCCTTCCTTTAGAAGCATATGTATTAGAAATTAAATGTTTTGCAGTTATTTCGGCAAGTTTTAGGGCAAAGAGGGTGAGAACAAGGTTTGTCATGCTTGCCTTTGTAGCAGAGACACTGACTGTACGGAATCTGTGGTTATAGCTAATTGTGGCATTGGGAGGAGGATGTATCTGAGTGTGGCATCATTTTGAAGGGTTTGAGATGGGAGTTTGGTGTGGCTTTTGTGGCTGCATTGGCTCAATTTAAACAGAAGACTACAGAGAAGTATTGAGCAATAAAACCAAGGCAGCTCATGAAGTGGTAGGTGATGTTCAGTGCTGTGCAACCAGGCTAGACTGGGAAGAAAGACAAAATCCTCCATTCTCAACTTCAGCCATAGCTGGGTTGTTCCCTCAAGCTCCTTGCATTGTTTATACTGCTTTTTTTAGAACCCCCTTCATTCCTCTTTCCTGCAAAAAGGTCATGACCCCTACTGTTTGCTTGCAGCCAACAGCTTATTCCTATTTCACCACTTTGATTTTTGTTGTCTCTGTTAGGAAAGATTTGCGTGTGATACCAAATGTTGTTCCCTTGTATTTGAGAGATGCAGTGTCTGAATAGATTTGCTTCTCAGACCGATCACTGTTCTTTTGTGTGTCGCTGTGAAAGGGCACAGATGCTCTGTGGATCCCAAGAGAACTCTTTGCCTTGACTACTGCTTAAAACTTACTGGGTCTATTAGCACTTAGAGAGCCTGACTGATCTGGTGACTGTTACAGTAAGCACTACAGAAATACAAATGATTCTCTCTGCCAAAAAGAATTTCTAATTTCACAGTGAGAAATTTGCTTCTCTCACACTGGTCTGTAAGTGGACAGGGCTCTTTGAGAAAGTGCACTCAGCCTGGTTTGTGTTGGTGCCAGGTCTCCTCTTGGCTTATTTACCTTGGAAGTCATCTATCTGAGGGTAGTGTTTTGTGCTAACAGGGCAGCCTTTCTCCTTGCTGGTGAGCTTTGTGTGTAGCAATCCTGGTACCTGGCTATTTTGTCCTGGTAGATTATCCTTCTCTTTCCAGTAATCTCTCTGGGATATGCAGCCTATTTCGAAGTACAGTGGTGGCATATCTGAAGGGTGAAGCAGTGATGTGGAGGAGGGGGTGGAGAACTTCTTTTGTGGCACATTGTGGTCTTGTTTCACTCACGACCCAATGGAGTCATCCGATGGAGCTCATGTAATGCTGCGCAAAATGTCAGGAGAAATGAGGTCTCAAGGTGGCGTGATTCACCTGTGAGGGGTTTTAATGCCATGAATCATACCTGTCAGAAATTTTTCTGAATGCCTCATAGTTAACTCTGCATCTCTCTGGCTCCCAACAGCATCTCAAGCCTTCCTCACCACAACTTTGCATTTTCCAGTGGTACTCTGTGTTTTTTCACAAGCTTCTCTATGTACGTGTTCTAGCCCTCACCCCAAAGCATGCTGACCTGGATACAAACCTGAGGTGGGGAACTGTGGGACAGAGGTGGCCAGAAAGAGGAAAGGCTGTGCTGGTGGTGGTATTGCAACACAGCAGCAGGGTGTACTTTGAGCTGCTGCTTGTTTGAAGTTAAGGTTGGCTTCTGTGAGCTCCACGGGAACTTTGGTCATAGCAAGGCCGCTGAAGTATGATCATGTGTTTTGCTTCCCCTTTATTGGGCTGTTTTATTGAGTAGGCTGATAGGGCAAGACAGTAAGACACACTAAGTCTGAAAAAGGCAAATGAAGTTGCTGTCTCTGAATGATTTATTTGAGCTCCTTGGTGGTAGTGATGCTTATTTAACGTTTGCAGAGAACACAGGCACATGCAGCAGTCCGGGTGCTCTGGGAGTCTTTCTGCTTTGGGGATCCACAGATAGAGAGTAGAGGACAGACTTGTACATGCAGAACTTATTGGCTAAACAGGAAGAAATCCCTTTGTTCTCTGCAGTGAAGTTAAGATAGGACAGCTGAAATGGGACCCATCAGAGCATGTGACAGAGCAGAGAGGCATGGAAGCAGAATAATTTTGACTAAGAACTCCCTGGCATGGGCTTCACCTTAGGTGACACTGTCAACAGTAGGGGTGGTCGGCTGGGGAAGGCAGTGTATGAGTGGCTCCTACAGGGATGAGGGTATCCTGATCCATGGTCCTCAATTGTACTTGATGACATGGATTGCAAAGAGCAAGTTGGGCTTGAAATATGCCTGTGACAACTTGGTGTTTCCCACAGTTGATATTCCAGCATAAGGAATTAAGTGGAGATTTGAGGAGAGACAACAATACGTACATTCCCTTCTAGCCCTGCTCACCAGCTGCACTGAGGGGTGCTGAGCATGTGTTTACGTAGAAGAATCGTGTGTGTTTTGCAGTAAAAGCCGCATGGCAATACTGATTTTCCTGGAGTGTCTCTTATCTAAACGGGAGAGAATGTTTATAGAGGAATTTAGGCATCTCTGCTCTCTTTTTTTTTTTTTTTGCTTCTTCCAGTCTCTTCCAAGCCAGGGACCTGTGTGAAAGTGCTGACGATTGAGCCCACAGGTAACTGCCGGCTGCAGGAAGATCTGGCTCTTCTGGCAGACTGCGCCCTGCCAGCCGAACTGCGGGTAGGGAGCACTTCTACTCCTTCTGCTCTCCGTGGGGCTGGGATATCTGGGCACACGTGTTCGGTTGTGTTTTGCCACTTAGAGTTTAGTGCTTGCCTGTTTTCTTGTGCTCCAAGTGCTGAAAGGCTTTTATTGCTGGGAAATGCTGTAAAATGGTTTAATGGGGCTGTCAGTGCTGGTCCTTCCCCTTGGATTTTCCCCCCAGCAGGGATCTTGTAAATAAAACCCTTTTCATGTGGTTGGTGGGATTTCCCCAGTGACTGCAAGAGTTGACCTCTGTGCCATCTTTCTCGAGAATTAGAAGTGTTTTAGCAGCAGGCATTGGTACCCAAAGGAACATGCAGGTGGAAGGTGGCTTGCTGGGGACTGAGACCATGCAGTGGAGAGGTGCTTTCAAACTCTCAAAGTATTTCCAGCAGAAATGTGAGTCCCTCTGAAGAGAATTTAACTTGACTGGCAATAGATCTGCTTTTCCGAACTATGTCTTGACCCTTAGAAATAGCCCCCCAGGTTGATGATGACCGTATTAAAATACCATCAGTTTTATTAATTAGGATCACATATATGGATCTTCTCTCCCAGTTGTGGAAGAATGAGGATAAGTATTAATGGTCTTTATTCTCCCTGCATCTGGTGTTTTCTGTAACATCGTCAGATTCATTTTACTCTTATATATGCCCTTTTTTCCCCTCATTTTCATACCAACCACTATATTTAATAATGTGGACTCATTTTAGGTGGCTGCTGTGCCAGAGTTCGTATGACTGAGTGATATAGCACAGCTTATTACCTTTCTTCTTTCTGTCCCCTGCTAAATAGACTTGCCTGGTGCAAGACAGCACATGTGTGTGTCAGTACGTGGATAAAGTTTCTTACCTTAATAGGCCAATATGTTTTGTACTGGCTTTTTTCAGACATATTTCTTTATAGAGGGAGTTTTTCCCCATCAGGTTTACAACTACCAGTACAGAAATCTTTCCTACATAGCCTGCCTACTCCAAATAACCGTGCATTTGTTTGTGACTTCCAATATGCTTTTCTGTATGCTTGCAGGTTTTAAAGGGAGGTGATACTATAAGTAAGCCTCAGACTACCTCCCCAGGAATTAAAAAAAGCATAAAGGACCCCAAACAGTGAGATTTACATAAATTTTTAAGTCACTTCACAAATAAAAAGAATACATCCTGTTTGATTGCTTCTTTCCAGACCTTAACGGCTGTTCTGGAGGGTTAGAAACATTTTCCTTTTTAATTCTTTCATGTAGAATAGGAACTGGAAGGAAAATAGGAAACTTGCAATAATGTAATCATCTGACAGCATGTGAATTGTGAGCTGTGGTTTGCTTGCTGTGTTCATGGATCAGAATGAAAGCAAGCATTAGAGTTGTTATGGCTGTAGAAGTAAAGAGGGCACGGGCAGACATCTGCTCACTAGAGAATTTGTGTGCCATACACAAAGGTAGATGCTTTGTTTAACCCTGATAAATTCTATAAAATTCTAATTTTTCTCTCTTTTTTGTGGTACTTTTTTTGTAACTCTTCATCCTAATTCCATTCATATTTCATCCTAATCTTTCCAAATTGTTAAATTCTGTGAATTAGGCATGTTTTTTCTGCGACAGAGGCATTGCACATCCTCATTCTTCCAGGGTTTGTTGCTACACAAGGAATAGTATACAAACTATGTAACTTAAAATGTCAGGGATAACTAAATAGTCACGTACAAACATTCATGTTCTCAAGAGAAACATCCATTATTTTTTTCCAGCCTATGCAGAACAAAATAGGTATTTGGCTTCTGGATAAAAGCCAGAATTTCCAGAATTTGGCAAGAAACATTCGTAGCTGCTGCATGTCATGTAATGCCATATTATATGAAATAGGGATTTGTACAGCTTTCTGTTTCAATATAAACAAATAATTTGCATGTAATGTCTTTGATACTTGAATGATGCAGGAAACTGTGCATCCCAGTTTCATAGTTCAGTAGTGTAAAACAATAATGAAAATTTGATATCCAATTACAGTTCATTATTGTTTTCTAGGGTGAGAACTATCTATTCTTTAAAATCTTAAACACATTTATAATTCTGGTAACTTGTTTCTCTTTCCTCTTTATGCTTGGAAGCCTTTTTTGTGTTTTTCAGTGTTTGCTTCTGCAAGTGTGTTTGTTGTCTCTGTTTTGTTTTTGCAAGTGTGGTTGTGGTCTCTGTTTTGTTTTAAAGTAGTAATGGCCAGGATTTTTCTGACCACAACAGCTGCTTCCTCAGTTTGTTGCAATAAAATTTAGTAGTGACAGATTTAAGTCAAATATCATCAAAAGCCAGGCAGCTGTCAAAAACCATGTGGCTTCCCACTGTCTGCCTGCCTGACTCTTCATCTCATGTCTGCCAGGTGACCTCTGAGTTAGAAACTCTAGGGCTTCCAGTATATGAGACTGTAGGCACATGGTTTTCTTGTGATTGTTTTTCGATTACCTTTTAACTGAGATCTTATGTTCCAAACCAAGATGAAATCAGACCTAAAAGGATCAGAGCTTGCCACGAAATAAAAACTGTTCTTTATTTATATTGTCAGTTGGTGTGGCTGCCAAAAAGTGACCATTTTTCACTTTTGGGGTAAAACTAAGTCTTGCAATGTGTAGGAAGAACAGATTGAAACAAGTAGATGGGTTCTATTATGTCTGACTCTGCACCTGTGTACTGGGGTTGTCCATGGCATTTACTCCTGTGCTTTGCTTCGCCCATTTGGCAGAGGCAGATTAACTGACCTATTTACAACATGCTTCCAGTTTAGTTTTTTTTTGTATCCAATCCACTTGCATCTGATTATGAGCTGCTAATCTTCTCTTGGATCACTAACCCCTGTATTTTGTGTTGTAATTTATTTACAATTTTCTTGCTGAGATAATCTGGCCAAGGTACAAATTGCTGCCACTGATTTGTTTTGTATGTTTTTGCCTTCAGCAACATTTCTATTTAAGCTCTAATAGGAAATCTGTAGCAGTGAAGACTTGATCCTCCACATGTGATGACTGCAAGATGCTGTGAATATTCAAGCAGTCTTATGCTGTAGAGTGTTGAGAATTTTTCTGTATGGTGATTGAGTTATGTGGAATGTGTTTGGACTTCATAGGTTAGACTGTGTTGTGCTTCCTGGGCAGCATACTTGACTTTGGCAGCTGTGCTTTGCCTGGACAGAGGCATGTGAAGAAGGTTGTATGAATAGAGGTAGTGGGAGGAATAAGCCAATTTTCTGCAGGGAGATCCTGAAAGGGAGGTTGAATTCCTCAAGCACAACAAGGGAGGAGAGTAGAAGTAGTAGAGGCTTGAAAGGGGAGTAAAAGGGAAAATTCTGCAAAGCCACTTCATGCAGAATGGGAGAGACAAAGACACGAACCTACTTTTATAGTAGAATTGGACATGACTCTGTAAACCTGAGCACCAGAGTGGGGACCAGGCAAGGCTAGAGGCAGAAAATTTAACCCAGAAGAGTTTGTAATCAGGGAGACAAATAAAACTCCAATGTCCATTCCAGAGGGATAGATTCCTTTTAGATATTTACTTTTGAACAGTGAAAGGAGAGCAAAGAAGGGATGCATGTAGGAGATGAGGAGTTTGTCTCAATTCCTGTACCACAGAGCAGCATCTTACCAAAGCCTGTTTTATGGGTTTGCTTTACCTGTGATGTGCCTCCAAATTTGTAGCCTTCAACATCATGTCAGAATTTCTAGGAGAGGACATGGAAGCTGTCACACAGGGTGGGGATAGCAGCAAGGCAAACAGAGCAGGCAGTTGGATCATGATGCTGGTGTTTTTAATGCATTGCACAGTGAGGCTGCAGGTCCGCAGACCATGGTTGGAACCAAGGACCAAAGCCTTGAAACATGAGACACAGATAACAATAAAATAGCAGCATGGAGAATCTACAGGTGGAACAATCTGATCTCATCTTCAGTGCTGGAGGTGCCCTTTGTGTTACAGCTGTATGAAAAGCAAGTGGTAGATCATGTGGGCAGCATTCCTTGAATTGCTGCATCTCTTCAGGAACAGGAGTTTCCCAGTGGAGCAGGACTCGAAGGAGAGAGGTGCTATGGAGAGCCAGCATTACTGTGACAACCATGTGCACAATTTGAATGTCATTGGGCTTTTCCTTTGATTAGGAATCAGAAGCTGCCAAGTGTTGTTGTGGACAGAGGGTTTGGTAAATGGGTCCAGATTGCCATGTTCACTGGTGGCGTGAGTTTTTGCCAGCTTGGTGCCTTGCCACATCCCGAGAACCTATTTTGTGAGAAACCTCACTGCACGTGAGCTGAGCTTGGCCGAGAGCACCAAGCCAGTCTGTTGTTGCAGGCTGTGTCTCTGTTGCAGGCTGCTCGGGAGGGAGGGGTCACCTGGCTCTTCAGTAAAACTGAAGGTCAGTTGCTTTCAGTCAGGATGGAGGCAGGCATGTTGGAAATGGTGCTTAGGTAGTCTGTGATTGTGAGACTGATCATTATGGTCAGCCTGGGGTTTTCCCAGGTGCAAACTTGGGTGTAGTTTTCCTGGATGAGACAGAGCAGGAATAAACTCCTCGGCCCAGATAGCTCAGGGGCGTGTGCTTCGAAAGGAAGAACCAGGGGAAACTTTTGTTTCCAGAGATTGTCTTGGTTACATGACTGTGAATATAAACTTTTTTTTTTTGTTACAATTTAATTACCCTATATATAGGATAAGGTAAAAGTGAAAATATTTGGAAGTGTCACTTTAAAGTAACATAAGGCCAACAGATTCTTTTTTGTGTTTGTCTGCTGTCATGGTTGGCATGTGGGACTGGGTGGAGGTGTGTTGGTGTTAAAATAATTCACTAGAGTATTAATACTGCAACAACACTGTTTTTGGCTGCAAATCAAAGCAGAAATCTGAAATATGCTTTAGCAGTGTTGGATTATTCAAGTGAGGCAGTAATTGTAGCCAAACCATTTCAAACTGGTGTATACATCGATGTAATCTATATTTTACTACATATACACAGTAAAAAGGCTAGTCCTAAACCATTACATGCCTCCACTTGGTTATCTGCCTTGTTAAATGGCACAGAAACACTTTCCAGAGGATCATGATGTTTCCATGGATAACGGAGGCAGCTGTAACTTGTACCAGGAATACCTCTATAAGGAGTGCAAGTTCTCCAGTTCCTCACATTGAAATATATGTTCAGAGCGTCTCTGGTGCTCTGCACTGTGCTGAAGGAATAGGTGGATGGTGGTTTCCTCCTTGAGTCCAAACTTGGGACCGGGAGCGTGTTTAAAGCATGAATGTTTTAGGCAGGGGTTTCTGGTTTTTCTTCTTAGGTTGGTTTTGGGGAGTTGCCGTTTGACAGCACCGACAACTTTAACAGCTGTCCTGATGTGTGTTTCCGGGTGGAAGATTACAACTTCTTGTGCCATAAGGTATGTGCTTCTGCTCTACTTCCTTCTCCTCCCCTTTTGCTGAGACTCTGGTCTACCTGTGCCTTTTATGCTGGATACACTCCGCAGGAGCAGCATTGCCTCATCAGTTGCAAAACCAAAAGCGCTATTTCAGCTGGAAAACTACATTTAAAGCATTTAACCAAGCAGCAAACCTTGCCTTTCTTGCAGAGATGAGTAGATAAATTTATAGATTTGGCTACAGCGTTCACAGCTCAAAAAATCTCCTGCTGCTTGTGAGTTCAGTGACTGGAGACTGGAATTTTGATCTGCAGGTGAACAGCAGTAAGAATAGATTTTGAGATCCAACCTCCAACTCAAGATCTTGCCCTAATGTCATGCTATTTTCAAATCTCTTAAATTTGCGAATTGTGTTTTTGGTTCTGAGAGTAGGCATGTATAGAAATAAGGTATGGAAAAATGTTGGAGATGTAGCTTCAAAATAAAGGGAAAATCAGAGTTACAGGGTTTAAACTTCTGAAATATCTTTCAGCTGTTCCAGTAGCCAGTTGGGAGTGCCCTTTGGTTTGGTGCAGTGAGTTTTGGGTTTTTTCCCCTCTCCAGGCATTTTTCTGTGGTCGCAGTGATTATTTCAAAGCCCTCCTTGAAGACCATTTCAGTGAGAGTGAGGAGCTGCAGACACAGCCCAGCATCCCTGTGGTGACGCTCCACAACATCTCAGAAGACATCTTCATCCGGGTCCTCTACTACATCTACAGTGATGATACAGAGGTGAGACCAGCCATTGGTCCTTTCCTTCTGTGCTGATTAGTGCTGAGATGTTTTCAGCAGTGTTTTTCTACAACATCTGGAGCAGGGTGTGTATGTGTACTCCTAAATTCCACTGACCTACTCTGCTACCTCGCTTTTGTCTCAGGAACCAACATACTGGGACATACTGTTAGCCAAGCAGGGTTTTAGTTCATATGCATGATGCTTATGAGCAAATCCCTATTCTTTTATCACATAATAAAAATCTGGAAATTAGGTTGCACGTTGTTCATTGACATGATAAAAGCAGGGCGTTGCAGCTTTCCCTCTTTGGCTCTGTAGCAGGATAAGGGGAGCAGCTGCCAGTAGATGGCAGATTGAACACATTTGGAGATGTGGAAGGGCTGAGAGATTTTGCTTATTTACTCTTGGCATCATAGCCTACTTTTCCATTTGTAGCAAGTCATTATTTCCAGAGTTATTTATTGCTGGGGTAGGCAGAGGTTCCTCTGGGAGACCAACGCCTTGCTGTGCTCACTTATTGAAGGCAGTAACAAAATGGCCCTAACCCACCTAGTTTTCAGCCTAATGGAAGGTGCAGCAAATAGCAGCATTTAATTAGTTTCCTGCTTTGGTTTTGTGGCAAGTGCTGTCAGCAAGATCTTGCTACAAGATCTGAGAACACATTCTGGCATTAGGGCAACGATCAGAGACGCTGCTGCACCTGCCAGTGTCACTTCTCCCAAGCAGTGTTTGTGCTCTGGGGTAGGTGCCACAGGCAGGGAGTGCACACAGCTGTGACCTTGTTTCTGCTGAGCTGTTCACCTCCAGGCAGTGGTAGGGAGAGATGTTTGGCAGGCAGCAAGGGCAGGATTGCCATTTGTATGCCAGAGAGCAGATCCTTCACTTGTCTGCACTCTTCCCTCAGCCACGTGGGGGAAAGAAGGGGCAGGCAGAGGGGGAAAGAAGCTGCTTGGGGTTGTGGACTTGTGACTGCACTGCAGCATGACCCTGTTCCCTTGCACCTCTCCAGTCTGCTTGCCCTCCTCGTGATGACTCACAGGAAGGATGTTTCCAAACAGCTATTCCTTTCTGAGGGGTGCCTCAGCTGTCCTGTCTGGGCTGGAAGCAGGAGGACAGACCAACAACGAGTAGGAGTTGAAAGGATCTTGCTCATGTGGTTTCTGTGCAGAATGAAACCTTGGGTTTCAAACTGAGCAGCCAAGCTATGAGCCTCTGAGACAGTTCACCCCTCATGAGAAACTGCCAGGAAAAATAGTCAGGAAAATAGGAATATAGCTCAAGTTCCACACTTACATATGGAGTGTTCTCCCTGCCCTGCAATTCTCAAACCAAGTATCAGCATTCTCAATTGCATGTTTCTTTTTCCAAATGATTTATGGTGTCTCTCTGCCATGTAGTAGTGACAGTGTTTGCAGTTGTGGGGAAGAGTGTGTGCAGAGGACATAAAGGGCTCCAGGCACAAAGAGAAATTGCTGATCAGAATACTTGTGGGGGCTCAAGGGCAGCTTTTGCAGGAACGTTTGCCAGGTTTGTCCTTGATCAAGCAGTTGGAGGCTACAGCCATCAATACTGCTGACTCAAATGCCTCCAACTCCTGAGGTTCCTGGAGCTTATGAAGGGACAAAGCAGCACTTGATTAATAACCCCAAGAGCTTTGTTACCCCACTGTGCATACAGGCCTCGTGGTGTGCCTCTTGTACATCTTGCATTCTTCTGCACAGCTGCTGCAGGGTGTTACACAGCTGAGGCACTTGCTGTGAGCTCTCTCCAAACACGGGTGCAAACAGCTGTGGGGGAAGAAATAATCTGCTGTTTGTGGTTGTCAGAGTGAGCAACTGAGCAACCACATGTGTAGATGTGGACAGCAGTGTGTTTGCTGCTGGCTGGTTATCACGGCAGTGGCCCACGCTGCAGCCAGTTACCATTGCTCAATCCAGACCAGTGTGGTTTGGTCTCTGTGTGCAAGGGACCTCACCTCCTCCACAGCCAGGGCATGCTGCATCCTGCAGATCTGCTGTCAAAATGGATGTGGGGAGCTGTGCTCTTTGCAATTCACAGAAGCAGGAACAGAGAGGCTCTAGTTCCAGGTTAGTGACGCAGATGGCTGACTAAAATAGGATTTGCCCGGCCAGGGGGAAGAGTCTGAGTGAAGCTGGAGGTGGTTTCTCCAACATTATCTACAGCATTTTTATCCTCAGATCACTTGCAAGTATCCAAGAGGGAAATGGGAGGGTGGTTCTCCAGCTCAAGAACCGGAAAATGTTAAAGGCCATTCACAATAGTTCAAATTTGAGCATCTAATGCATGAATTTAATTCACTTTGAATTCCTGTTAAAGCTTCAGTAGTATTTGATATGCAGAATATGTTCCTTACCTGACTGGGCCTTACTTACAGTTTATTTGGGGTACAATTTTTTGTTCTTGGGTGTACCCCTGTGCCAGGGAGGTTGTGCTGGCTGAGTTAGCAGAGCCAGTATGAGCAAGGAACTTAAGAGAATTTTGCGTGTTTTTCACAAGATGTGAGTCCAGCAGTATAAAATGGGAGGAAAAACGTGGGGATAAGGTTCTCTGTCCTGCCAGTCTGTTCTGTTTGTCTCTTTGAACTACTTCTGGTAAAAGCTACCTCCTTCCACTGCCACACTGAACATTTTTTAGGAGCCAGCTTTCAGGTGCACTGCAGTGTTTCAACACTGCCCTGTGCTTAGCTAGAGGGATTATGTGCACCATGAGAAACTTCCTGCTGCACTTTGAACATTTTGAACCCCTCTGTGGTAGGAGTGGGAGACTCAGCCCGGAAGATTTAGCTCCTGTCTCTCCATAGTTAACACTTGTCCAGTAATGGACCAAACAACATTTTAGTTTGCCAGAGACAAGTCATGTGCTTAGAACCAGACAGTAATTCTCCTTTTTTCATTACCAGCTGTCCCCAGAAAACGCCTATGACGTGCTGTGTGTGGCAGACATGTACCTGCTGCCTGGGCTCAAGCGCCTGTGTGGCAGGACCCTGGCCCAGATCCTCGATGAGGACAACATCATCAGCATCTGGAGGATCGCAAAGCTGTTCCAGCTGACCCGGCTGGAGGACCAGTGCACGGAGTACATGGCAAAGATCATTGAGAAGGTACCAAAACGCTCCCCGTGGCACTGACCACATGTGCTCATAAATCTAACTGTGCAGTGAGCCATAGAGACAACAGATTTTATGGTTGTACTTTGGTCTGTACTAAATGGTTGCCTGCTCTGGATTAATGTGTTTCCTGAAAATGTGCAACAGTTAAGTAGCAAAGCACATGGTGAGTTAGAACAGAGGAGGAGTGTGGCAGTACCTGATGTCACCACAGTAAGCCACATGTTGGTGGCTGTCTAGCACATCTCTGTGGACTGTGGGGTGAAAAACCTGCCCCAAAAGCTCTGCAAGTACCAGGGGCAGGTGATTTTCACCGAACTATCAGTCATTGTGCCCACAGTGTTGACTGAATACACAAGCTTCAGCCTGGAGAACCCAATGGCGTGTGCAGGGAAGGTCTGTTCAGGAAATGTTTTTCAGTTTTGCTGGAGGTAGTTCTTCCTGGCATAATGCTCTAGAAAGGAGAAATCAATGTGATCTGTAATCTCCAGGATGACAAACCAAATATTAGGGGTTTGCACAGGGGAAACTGGCTATTGAACAGCAAGAAGTAATGAATTTAACACTGAAGTTTTCTTTATGGGGCTCCATTTAAGTGTTACCCTTAGTGATTATAGCTCGAAGTTTCAGGACTCGTGGAGAAAGTTGCCATATGGATGGATAAACTAGAATCTATGGAGTGTTTTTAACCTGAGGCAGATCTTTATAAATGGCTCGTACAGTTTGCATGGGAATGTAACATTTTCACCTACAACTTAAAAGGTGTGAAATTATTTTTGGCAGGTGAAAACAGTGAAGGAAATGATTCTGGGGCTGTTACTTTGTTCAGTGCATAGTTTGCACCGAGGTTCTGGCTTCTGAAAAAGCTACTGAACGTCCCAAGTAGTGGCTGGGGTAGGGCTTTACTTGTGTGTTCCCCTTGCATTCCCCATCTCTAGCTTGAGTGGGAGTCTTTGGACCCAGAACTGGCAATGTGCCTTCCTAAGGGTGTTGGCACAGACAGAGCCACCCCAGCTGTTCAGACATCAGCCCTTGCCAGCATCTTGTGGAGATGCACTGATGGCAACAGGGAGAGATTTTGGCAGTGTGGTAGCAGAGCAGAGCTCAGCAACCTGCTGAGTTCAGTGGGCACAGTTCAGTAGCACAGACAGACGGAAGCTGCCTCTCACCCTTCAGCTCACCACATGTTCCTGGGGAACCTGATGGAGAATCATTCATGGGTGACCCAATTCTGTCAGGGTGGGCACAGAGCAGAGCAGCTGCCTTGCTGGTGGTGGTGGGGCTGAGTCATTGTGGGAGGATAGTCATCTATGGCTCCTAGTTCTGAACTGGGCACAAGCACCCACTGGCTTGTCTGCTATGAGACTTTTCCCCAAAGTGTCTGGCAACATCTCCTGGTTCCTGCTGAGGACCTTCCTCGGGGAATATTATGTATATTCATATGCCCCAATACCAAGGCTAGGGCTGCTTAGTTAGAGCGTATTACAGTGTGCTGTTGGAGGTGCAGATTGCTTAAAGTTGTGACTGTTTATTGTTGGAGTATTGTTGGAGTACCCCTAGAATGGATGGCAGGATGCATCTCCAAGTGGTGTCTGGAGGAGATGTAGGAAGATTTGGGTCTCCATGTCCCCTTAGCATTCCTTTTTTTTCCTCTGGGATCCTTTAACAGTGGCTGAGACCATTATCCCAACCCTTTATATCTCTTTACCTGTCTTCTTGTCTTCCTAATGGTTCTTTTGTCCATCCTGTCCAGCTGGTGGAGTTGGAGGAGTTTGCGGCTGCTGTGAAGGAGAACGCGGAGGCTGTGGAGGAGCGGCAGGAGACTGACTCCATTCCTCTGGTCGATGACATCCGCTTCCACATCACCAGCAATGTGCAGACTTACAGTGCCATTGAGGAAGCCAACCAGAAACTTGAAGCTCTGGAAAACCTCCTGGCCAGTATAGGGCTTGAGTGCTGATGAGTGCAAGCCCTGCTTGTCATATGCAGCCTGCGTAGCCCTCACTGGGTTGACTCGGAGTGCAAGAACACCCCAGTCTGAATGTTCCTCTTCTCATTCTTTGTCCTCCTTCCCATCCACTTTCAGGCATGATTTCTTTTTAATTTATTTATGTCTGGACATTTGCGTTTCTGGTTTGTGTTTGGTTTTATTTTGGTTTTTGTTTCTCCTTTCAGAAGTAGCTCCCAGAGCTCATCCCAAATCGTAGCTGCTCCTTTTTACAACACAGTGCAGACAGGAGACTGTGAGCTGTTGGGGGTGGTGATGGAGCTGTTTTGGGGACTTCTACTGCCTGGGGTTAGGACCCATCCTGCTCTGTTGCCCGACAACACACTTCTGAAACTGGCTCATGCCAGAATATTTGTTGAATTACCACCAGCAGAGGAAGAAAACTGGATTAAACTCTCCAAATAAGTATATGAGAAGGGAGGTCAGCACTGTCACTGTCAGCATTTTAAGACTGGCAGAGGTGGGTAGTGCTTCCCCACCAGGGACACAGGGGTACTTGGCTATGTAGAAGGCACTGTCTTCACCTGCTATTTTAGTTCTTAGATGAAAAAACCCTAACAAAACAAAACAAAGTAATTTCCAAGTCTTCCCTAGCATTTCATTGCTTTGAAGTGCTCAGAAAAAAAGCTTTACATTCTGAACAGGCATCTTTGGTAATACAGTAGAGACCAGAGTCCTTCCATTCTTAGAAAGCAGTAGCTTTCAATGCACAAAAGAAGGGAGAGCAGCCCTTTTCTTCCTAACAGAGGAAGGAAACACCTTCTTCTGAGAAACAGCACTTTTCCCTTTCTTTTTGTCCATTGTGGTAGAGCAAAGCTGACTTGCTGGTGAGTCAGGGAAGAAAGGACACTGGAAATCTTTTTTAAAAGGAAAAGGGGTCTTTTGGGGCCTCACAGGGCTGCTGTCCTACTCATCAGCCTTCTAGCTTTGCTCAACCTTGAGCTTTGTAGCTTCATTGTTCTCCAGGAAATTCACTGTTTGTACTAACGAATGTTTTTGAATCTGTGTTCTGCAGTAGGTCGTGTTATCTCGTGTTGTCTCCCTGGATTCCTAATGAGGGTAATGATATTCTTTCTCCTTAGCACTAATCAGCAGGCAGTACCCCTGCATAAAGCTTGTCTTGCCAAATAGGCTGCCCTCGGAGCTGTCCGTCTCTGGAATGGTGTGTCAGGAGGGTCTCCAAGGCGCAGGCTGGGTGTGCTTTGCCGTGCTGTGCGTTGGGAGGGAGAGGAGGCACTGAGTGAAGCATGTAGGGGATCTGCCATTACCACTGCATATTGTCATTTTGGTCACTTTGTGAGGCAAGATTTTGAAATAATCTGTGTCAGGTGTGCTTTTATTGTGTGATGTGGGAACTGGACATGGATCCCTTGCAGCTTCAGGATGTTGCTTTCTGTAATGGTGGCGGTGTCTCACACAGGAAAGGAAAGCAGCTGCCTGTACCTGGCCTGCATTGAAGCTGTTGGCAAGGCTCTGGGCAGGCTCTGGGCACCACCTGCTCTAGGCAGAGTGGGTTCAGTTGCAGTGAGGAGGGAATGCTGGGCTTTGGCCACTGTGCTTGGGGGAAGCTGGACTTCAGCAAAATCATGTGACAGGATTGAGTTGCACTTAACAGAAACTGGGGACAGAGCTGGGGCGGGGGGAGCAGGGATGAGGTTCATTGACATAACTGAACCCCAGATGCTTGTGCACTTTGTCATCTGGGTTTAACTGCTGTCTCTTGCAGATCAAGTCTCAAGTTCAAGCAGGGTGTGCTTCAATTCTGTTTCAAAATGCTTGTGAGGAAGTGCAAGGAGCTGTTGTGGTTTGTTTTCTGCTGCCATATTAGTGTGAGGGAAGAGATGTGTCCCTGCAGGAGTATGTTGCTGTGTGGAAGCAGGAAGCAGCAGGAGTGTGCTGGTGACATGGAGAGAGCTGTACATTTGCTGTGAGATCTGTGGAATGTACCTACACGTCCATCTCTAAGCTCAGTGTGGCTTTGATAGGACCCCCAAAGAGCCCAGCCCAACTTGTACTGATAAAAGCATCTCCATGAACTTGAGGAGGGGAAGGGCTATTAGGAAAGCTTTACTTTGAAGTCCCATATATTTTGGAAAAGAAGAGTGAAAGCAGAACTGCTTGTTTTCATGCTGTCAGGCTTATGAAAGCCTGATACAGAAACAGCTTAACCCAGCTGGTTCAGTTCCCCTGCGTTTCTCCTCCCTACATGGCTGAAGATGACACTGAACATAAGCAGGATGTTTAGTTTATCACATCCCTTCTACTCCTCCAGCATAAATTCCACATCTGACATCTTAGTAGTCGGCTTTCCACAGCAGTGGCTCTGACATCCCTGCACAAGGCTTGCACGGAGCCACTGGAGAACAGAACGTGGCCTTTGCCTTCTGCTTGTACTGAGCGAGATGCAGAAGCAGGATTACCAAAGAATGTGCTAATGCTTTTCTCTGCAGATGCCTCAGCTGCTAAAGCAAATGGACACTGGCAATGGGCAAAGCAGGAGGGAGGCAGAGGAGTGGCAGCAGTGCTGGGAAGCGTTTTCCATATGGCTGCTCTTGAATAATTCCATTCCTGCATCCTTAAGCGTGGAGCAAGTGAGGCTGCAGTTGTACATGTGGGAGGAAAGGTCAGTGTGGCCTTTTGATCTGCCTCCCCAGTAGTGCAAGTCCACGTGGGCTTCCAAGCAAATGCCTCATCTGTCTGCGTGCACTTAGTGGTCACATCTGTGAGGTCTGTCAGATTGTCCAATTACTTGGGATCCTTTAACCCCCCCCATCCCTTTTGGCAAAATAGGGCTATCCAAAAGCATGCATAAGCAGATGGTCAGCATACAGGCAAGCTCTCTAATTAAGATGAGCCAGGACAAACTTAGATTTGAATTCACTTTATTCTTGCTGCAAATGATTTTATCACAAAATAAAAACCTTCTGATTTTTCTTCTGTTGCCAGCGTCCTTTTTGTGTTTTGTTACCTCTGTCCTTTTTATTTACTTCTAGCCACTTGCTGAAATAAAAAGATTGTAAAATTTATCAGAGCAACATTATATTTAAGGAGAAATGTGTAAGCATGTGTGCAGCAATAAAATAGTCTATTTCACTATATCTGTTGTGGCTGTGGCCTCTTTGTTACCAACTGACAACGTCAGCGTGGCTTTATTTTCAAAAGGACTCTGTGGGCTCCTTTATTTTTTCTTACCCAGGCCAAGGGCTGGCTCTGCACTGCCTGGCTTCCAAGCAGTGAGGAAAGTGTGACTGTGCTCTCCTCTCCTGGTGACCTGTTTGTACAGTCCTGACAGAACGGGTGAGTAAAGCACTGACTTGTTTTTACTGGCTGCTTTTTCCCAGGATTATTCCATTTCTTTAGTAGCACTGTGGCACAGGCTGGGTCAGTGTGGTGGGGGTGTGTCAGGGAGGTGATGTTTGCCTTGGAAAGTTGCTCTGGGCAGCCCTGGACAGGTAAGGTGTTCCTCCCTTTCTTCTTGTCATCCTGTGCCCCTGTCATTGCTGACTGGTCATTAAATCCAAGGATGGAGATTTCGCAGCCTTTGTATTTAACTACTCTGACTTGTTCAGTGTGCTCCTGGAGTGTGAAGCATGTGTTTTCTCCAAAATCTTGAGGCTGCTGGAGTGCCTGGGCAGTCCTTTCTCTCTGAGGACACAGGCATTGTTTTCTCTTCTTCTTTCTTGTATACCTGGGTGGCTACAATCATTTTGGTAAAGGCAGTAGCTGAGCTGTCTGTGCAGCCCCTGATGACTTCAGAGCACGACTGGCATTCAGGGAATGAGCATCCGTCTTGTCTCTGTTGTTGTGGGTAGGAACATGCAATTTTCTTGGGGGGGGGGGGAAGGTACTAATAACATCTGAATGACTAATGCTGTCAAAGGGAGGATTTAGTAAAGTTCAAGGTTTAATCAGGTTTTTGAGACTCAACGACAGTGCACAAAAGGAGCATCGTTATTCTGTGAGAGCCTGGAGTAAGCGATGAGCCTCTCCAAGAGGCTCGAGCTGTTCATGTTGTACAGTCATGGTCAAACTGGAGATGGCACCTTCCAGAGTAACAGCTCACAGTCAGTGTGCATTGTCAGGCTCATCTGCTCAGGGTGACACTGTGTTTTTTCTCTCTTGCTGTGGGCAGCCTGGCGAGGCCCATCACAGCCTGGGGAGCTGGATTGTATCTGTGCTCAGCTCCCAGAGATGAATGGACCTGGCTGGCAATGGGAAACCACGGTTTGGCTTGGATCTCTTCTCACAGGGCTTGGGGTGTGCTGGCAGAGCAGGTTTTTGTTTTACCTTCTAAGCTGAAACAGATTTGACATAACAAATTGGTTAAGATAATAGAGGCCGCACTAGCACATCATTTATCAGAGTCAGGGCCTGTTTTGAATAAGAGTGTTGTCTCTGCTGGGGTTGCTGCCTGCCTTGAAGAAGTGCTGAGGAAGAAGGGCAAAGAACTCTTTTTCTAGGTTGCAAATGGTTTCTGGAGTTTTCAGGCTAGAAATCGGAGGTGGGTTATTGGAAATAACCAAGGCGAGGGCTGCAGAGAGACAATTAATTAGGGGACAGCAGCCACATTTGGGTGCAGCTGTGGACATGCAGATCCTTAAGCCAAAATCAAGCTACAACTTCAAGCTTATGCATGATCAGCATCTGGGGAAGGGGGCCAGTGTGCACATGCCCTTTGCTTTTCGTGGCTGTGGTTAACTTTGTAAGCCTACAACTGCAGGGCAAGGTTTGAAAGGCATTTCAGTAGACTAAAGAAAGCCTTAGAAGAGGATCAGTACCATGCAAATAACTAACTCTGGTCCCAAGGGTCTGGCTGCTCGGTTCCCAAAATAAGCTCTCAGAACTGAGTGTGAGAGCTTTCCTCTCCCTCCTCCTGTTACCAGCAGAGCAAGCTCAAGGGGAAAGAGAGCAGGATTGGAAAGTGAGATCTGCTCACTCCTGACGGCAGTGCTTTGCCAGTGGGTCTGTTTTGCTCCCTGCTGTTTGCTGGCTGTTGCTTAGGCATTGAGGGTTAGGAAAGGGGTACGAAGGGAGTGCTGTGGTGTGCCCAGATGCATCCCTTCAGGGGCTCCAGGTAGGGTGGAGTTGATACAAAGTAACTTGATGTAGCTTTCCCACGGAGGAAATTGAGCCAGGTCTGTGTTGCACTGGAGTGTCATTAAAACCCCAGTAAGAAAAAATGCCTCTCTCCTCTTTATTCTTTTATCTTATCACTTGGTTGTGAGCCAGGGTCATCCCAGTACCATTTGTACAAGGCTGCGACAGAGATGAACTGTGCGAGGCAGGCTGTGCAGAGACCTGCTCTGAAGGGAAGGCAAGTGAGTGTGCTAGTTACTGCTCCTGGAGATAGGCTTTAGGAGATGAAGGCTGATCTTTCATATCAAGGCTAAGATGACATTCTATCTCTCCCTTCTGCTCAGAAAGTTTTATTCTAACATATTCTTGGCACAGCATAGCAGAACCACCAATATTTCTGTAAGTTTTATTAAGCTTGCTTCCATAACGGGAGCCAGCAATCTGCTCTCCAGAACTCCTTCCACCCCCCTTCTCCCTGGATCTGAAACTGAAAATTATCCAGGAGTTTCACAAAAGAAGTTGGTTGGTGGCAAGTTCAATCTCCTTCCCTTTTCCAAAGGCTCTCTTTGAGAAGCTGACAATGCTTCAGGCAAGTTGTTTTCTGCTGTGTTGCTTCTCTGGTCTGAGTGCCAGTCGGGCACAGCATCTTCAAAGCTGTTCAAGTTGCTGGCTCTGGCCACACTGCTCCTGGGGTGACTACTCCTGCCCTACCTGGAGACAGGGGAGATGGTATTTCTTGTTTCCTGATTTTATGTGACCTTTTCCAGTCAGGCTGCAGTTAAACAACAGCCCTCCAGGTCTGAAAGCACGCAGGGGGCAAACATTTCTCTTGCTCTGCCAGGCACAGCGCTCTCAGTGCTGGCTATGGTAACAGGACACATCAGGCTCCCGTGCAAAGTCCAGCATTTACTAGGAACCCAGGACTTGCCAGTCAGACCAGTGCCCCTGGGCTGGGTTTTGGCACAGAGCAGCTGTAGCATGGGATGTACTTATGCTTGGCATGGGAAGAGAGGACTTGGTGTTAAAAGTGCACGGGGTGAGTCCTGGAAGCTTTTGATGTGGCAAAGAACAAGGGCTGTCCTGTGCTGTGGGCAGGCAGCTCACTGTTGTCATTGCATTAACTAACACAGGGAAGGTACCACTTGTCCTTTGCCCCTGAGCTGCCACTCCTTCCCCTCTGCCATTCCTGTCTCTGCATGTTTTCTTAGGAGACAACTGTTTTCCACACTTGACATCTTGCCCTCCCCTCGGCTCCCCCCCCAGGCCAAGCAGCTTTCCTTGCCAAGTTTCCCTTGAATAGACAAACAGCACATATCATGCGATCTATCCAAACTCTTAATTGATCTCTCAGGAATTGTTTTTTATCTGAATTCCTGGAATGTTTCCATATGCTGAAGAGTTTCCTCCGGAGGGAAGGGAAATTTATCCTGTGCCACTCCCTCCGGAGGAGTAGTGACCACTGGAAGGCTGGTTGTTTGGCTCGTGCCTGTTGGGAGATGTGGGCTCTGCAGTGTTTGCTCGCAGTTGTGACTGTGTTGTTTAAAAAAACAGCTGCTTGGAGAACAGCAGGAAGGTGAGCAGTTGCTCCACATCAGCAGCTTCCCCGTTGGATGGAGAAAGAGAGCATCCCAGATGGATAAGCTGGGAGAGCACTACCCTGTTTTTGTGTGCAAAGGAGACTTGTGCTCATACGTGGAGAGAAGAGCAAATGACTGATCAAAAAAAAGCCCCACTTCTGAGAACCTGGAGTGAGCAGGAGTGGTGTCTGCAGGCAGTCAGGCTGCTGGCACAGTGTGCCAGAGCAGTGGTCTCTGGTGGTGCAGTGGCACCTGCACAACCCCATCAGCTCCATCTCCCTTTTCCGAAGCTGGGCAGGGACAGTGGCAGCTGGAGAGATGTGAGTCCCTGCTCACCCCCACCATCAGCTCTGTGGATCACAGCCCCGCTTCTCCCTCCTCTGGTGCTTAACTATTTGCAAATGCAACTGAAGCACTGCAGGTTACATGCTGAGCAGATCTTCTAATTAAAATTCCTCACTACTCACTGGAGCTGCAGCAGTTGGTTATTCTCAGTGCCTGAGCCTGGCCAGGGTGATGGGCTGTGTGGTCCCAGAGGTCTGACAGGGGCAGGGTCCCTGCTGCAATGTGACTGAGTGTGACACCTCTTGTGCCATGCCCTGATGGTGAAGCAGGCTATCTGTTCCAGGGTGAGTGCAAAGGACTTTTAAGGAGCTCTCCCCTCTACTGTGGCACTGCTTTGGCTCCTGCTTTACCATCCATCAGCTGATCCCCACCTTGCACCAACCCCCAGAGCCAGCCTTGGATAACACAAGACCGAGCACAGGCCAGGGGAAGAGAAAAAGGCAAAAGCTTCAGGGTTCCTGCAGACTTACAGGATCAGACTGGAAGCACAGGCTAAAAACAGAAAAGCCACCAATGGCTGTGACAGCTCGCTGGGCACCAGACAGTGACAGCAGGAGAAATGCATTGCCAAAACAGCTCCTCTGTGCTGGTGCTGCTCCCAGACTCACGAAGGACTGTCGCCTCCTTCCTGTGCTTGGTCCCTGTCCCAGCACCATGGTGTGCACCCTCCAGTGACCCTCGAAACTATGATGGGCTTAATAAACCACCAAAATACCAGGAGAAAGAGCTGTGGACTTGCCAGCATTAAAGCAAATCTTGTTACTAATGATGTTCCTTACTAGCATGGTGTGCCCACTGGCTCGGCAAAAAGCCCCAGCTCTGCTGTCTGTGTTGATGTGCATCAAATTCCTCAGCCAGAGCTTCTGACCCAGTGAGCTGGGGCGTAATCAGACACACAGTCTGCACAGGGCCACACAAAGAGAAAATTATTCTCTTGATTTGGTCATTCGAGGCACAAGGAGGATGAAATGACTTGCTGAAGGTTGCAGTTTAGGTCTGGTGCCACTAATGACTCTGGCCAGGGGGCTGACACATGGATGCACTGTCTTGTCTGTCCCCTGCTGCAGCAGTCATCACCCGTTCGGGAGGGCAAGTGGCTGGGGAGCCCTTACAAACCAGTGGTTTGTCCTGAAGTCTGTGCAGGGAGGAGAGCAGGAGGGGACCCTGTGACTGCTCTGTGCTCCAGCCCCACTCTCTGGGCAGGGGGGACATTTCTGCAGCCCTGGGTCTGGATGGACCAGGGACTCTTGGAGCACCTGGGCACTGCCTGGGAGCCGAGAGCACCAAGCCCTGCTCCCCAGCCTCATCTGCAGTCGCAGCTGGGGGCAAGAGGTAGAATTTAAACAGGAGCTGCTCCTGGCCACGGTACAGATGCTTCCTGTTGGAATTGGTTTTAGTTCAGGACCATCATCATATTTTAATGGGCTTGTAAAAGCATGAGAACCAGGTCTTGAAGCAGGGTAGTTTGCCTGGTACTGCATATCCTCCACCCGCTCCACACTGTTGTTTCGTCTGGGTTGTGGGAAGCACTTGGGAATAATCGTGGAGTTTTTTTCCCTATTTCTTTTTTCAAGTTAGTACCTCAGCTAAAAAAAAAAAAAAAGGAAGAAGTGAAAGCTTTGACTCTGAGGAATGTGGACCTGGCTTTCCTTGGGATTATCCAGACAGAGTGCCCTGCTTGGTCCAAGTAAGTTGTAAAGACATCCTGCAGTGCCCCGAGGTAATTTTTTATTGGGCTGCTCTGGGCTATCCCAAATAGACATAGGCATGAGGCCATGTATTTCAGGACACCTCAAAAACCTGACCTTGAAGCAGAAAGGGAACCTAAGGCCTCCATGAGACTGAGCTGCCCCCAGACTCCTGGTTGGCAGTGGCTGGGAAGTGGGTGCCAACCACACTGGCAATTTGACAGCACCCAAGGGCTGCAGCTCTCTCCTCTACAAGCTGAACTGGAATTTAATCTCTCTCTGCCTTTCCCTTCTCACCCTCCAGAGGGATGGCAGTCACCAATGATGCCCTCAGACACACTCAATTCAGAAAACATAACTTTATTATTAGTTGCAATATACATTGTATTCCTTTAAGAATCCTAAATTGTATATGGTTTATCCACTGAAAATACATGTGTATGTATATATGTTTTTTATATATATATATATATAAATGTATTTTATTGAACTGGAACACAGCGGAACAAGAAAGACAACCTCAGGAATTACTTGTAAAACGAAATGTGATCCCAAAGGGTTTGTGCTGGCAGTGTGCTAAGGTGAGTGGTATAAAAAGAACAGGCTAAATAGAAAATGTGATGGGTTAGGCAGTGGGGAATGGCCTCTCAGTGCTACAGGTGGTGATATATGCAGTAGTTACACATTGCTATTGCTCAGTCATGAGTGCCACCTATTCTCCAAGGCAGGCTGGTCTCTGGCGCGGCTCCGCACAGCAACATTCCTGGGGCTGGCTGTGCTCCCTGCAAATGGTACCTGCCAGTTGGAAATAGAGTGTAATTACATTTCCCTCAGCAGCTGCTCTGCTCATTGCTAATCTGGTCAGTGAAGGAAGAATTCCTCCGGGGCTTGGTGAAACCTAACTGGGTCAATATAAAGTAGCTTACAGGCGGGGGAAGGGATCAGCAACAGCAGCAAGAGTTGAAATGCACAGGCTGAGCTGTGGCAGGTGCAGAGCAGTGTCTCACCTGACCCAGGCTGATTTGCTGCTGGCTCCTGCTCTCTGCACTCATATCCTCACCCGCAGAGGGGCTGTGGCCCCTCTCCACTCGGCAGCAGGGCTGGAGATGTGTGGGGTCATGATGGGCAGTGTCTGGCTTTTTTTGGGTAGCTTTCCCCATGTTAAATGCCTCAGAAGGTAATGCTTCAGAAAACTGGCTGAGGGTGGCAATAGCTGCTGCTGTGCCACGGCTTGGGGCTCATTTGCCTTTTTTTTGTTGTTGATGTTCTTTGTAGGTTTTGTTTGTTAACTGGTTTTTCAAACACAGCCTCCCAAGGCCACGTGCTACTGCTGAGCTTAGCTATAGACAGAGGGACAAGTCTTCCCCAGATCAACGTAATTGATTAATTTCTGTTGAGCTGCAGGTGTTTCTTGGGTGAAAGGACACATTTTAGCAAAGGCACTGACCACGGACCTTCCTCTGCCTGAAGCCAGGTTGGAGGGAGCAGACGGGCTCTGACCTTCTTGCTGAAGGGTCACTTCCCTCTCCCCTCCTGCAAAGTGCTTGTCAATTTGGAAGGGATGTAAAGAATGTGGGCACTGATTTACTCCTCCTGACTTCCTCGAGAAAAGTGCTTTCAAAAATCCCATCCTTAAGTGATCATTTTGCTACTACCCCCGCAATGTCTGTCACCTCTGGATCACGCCTACTCCTTTCCCCTTCCAGCTGAAGAAGCAGGTGAGATTTATCACTGCTATAGTGTTTCTCTTCTTACTGTCTTTTGCTAGCACTTGCTTGGGGAAAAGAAGTTGCCTCAAGACAGGCTGCTGGAAAATGGAGAGCAGGTGACCTGTGCATTGCTCTTTCCCAGAACAAGTGTCACCAGAGGTTTAGCAGGGGCTGCTGAGAACAGCTGATTGCACTGGAATAATATGTCAATAAAAAGCTGGCATTGCTGGGAGAACTACAGCTTGTTCCTCTCTTTAGAGGCAAGAAAATACAAATGTGAAAGTGCCTGGATCAACCTGTATAAAAGAGCTTCCCTGACTTGGGCTCCTTAGGGCAATTACAAGGACACAGCCTCCATCCACACATCTTCCATCCATCCGTACTACTGGGACCAAATGGATCCAAGCCCTGATTCTGACTGTTATTGCACAGAGGTCCCTTCCATGAACCTTGCCAGGACTGCTTTCAAAGGGAAGAAAGGTGGCTGACCCCCACAACTGTTGGAGGTGGGATCCAGCCCTGGGGACATAGCGATGGTTCCCACTGTTCCCATGGGAAGGCAGTCAGAGGGGCTGGTTTGCCTCTGGGGGAGATGCCCCACCCTCTCATAGTGCAACATTCGCATTTTCTTCTTGCAAAACTGGTTGGAGAGGTGCAGGTTAAGCCCCTTCCCTTTGCATAGTGCCAAGTATATTCATGATTAGGGCTATTACACTGGACAAATCGACCTGCACAGCCACTGTCATCACTATGCAGCTTTTACTGTGTCAATGCAATGTCTCTGCTCTATTCCTGAGTCTAAGCTCTTTCTCCTCACCCTGCTGCTACCACAGACCCAGGCAGCTCTAGTATTTGGCTTATCTGCACCACTGGACCAGTCCACAAGCTCCTCCATGGCAGCTTGTACAGTAGGGTCTGCGGATGCCCCCAGTGCAGCAAGGTGTATGTTGGATGGATGGTCAGACCCTGTACTCTGTCTTCAGCTCTCCACACGTCCTACAGGGGTGAGCTTGGCCCCTCAGTGATTTACTCCAGTGCTGATTAGGAGGAGACTAGGATGAGCTTGGACAGGATCTCTGTTCATGCTGTGGGTCTTCTGCTAAACCAGTGGACCATGAGGACACCCACTGCTACTCCCCACCCACCAGATGCTCCGTGCTTTTCTCTAGCATTATTTTCAGGACACTTTCCAACTGATGAAGGAAAACAACAGATTATGACTGTAAAGTTATGGTGAGAGGACTGGATCCTGGTAGGACAACATTATTTCTTGCCAAGAGAAGGAACGATTAACCTCTTCTTTTCTCCCATTTCTTCCACAGCTTCCAGCCACCTCTATATACATCATATATTATATTACTATATTCTCTTATATCTTTGACTTTGCTCTTTCAGTTTCAGTAGCACAAGTGATTAATTCCAAAAGAAAAAAAAGGAGAGTAAAAAAAAAAAAGGAGAATGAAAAAAAAAAGGAGGGAAGGAAAAAACCCCAGCCTCTAGGAGTATTTACAGAATATTTCATCTTGCAGAGGAGATGAGGTTTGGCATTGGGAAAAGCATGGGATTTGAATATGCTAAGTGGGTTTGATTCCACATTCCTGCTCTTCCTTCTGGAATTCTGCTCTGATGAGGAAAATTAAAGAGCTGTTCAACATGCTTTCCCCAAGTGCAAACTTGCAGAGGACACACAGGGCGGCAGGGGAGGCTGTCTCTATGCTCTCCCCTGGTCTGGCCTGCTTGTAAAGGTAGTATTCAAAGGGGTCTGATCTTGAAAATCAGCCTTTCACCTTCAGGGGAGCCATCAGCTCCATCTTTAGCCTCTCCTCACCACCCAGCACCTTCATTAGTGCTCTCCTCACAAGGACCAGGGCTTTTAAGGTACTGACTGGTGGGGACAGGGAAGGGACGGTACACACCTGGAATCAAAACCATGAAGTGGAAGATACTGGCTTCTTTTACATACTAAAAATTATTGCAGTATAAATACACCCCTGTCACCCCAGCGAAAGCAGAGAAGGGGAAGCCATGGGGGAAGTTTGGTGGGTGAGGGGCATTTCCGTAAGGTTGCCTGACCCAGAAAGCTTTGACAGCTGCTCCCACAGCTGCCAATTCTTCTCCAGATTAGGGCAATGGCCAATCACATCAGCAAATAATGCCCCACCCTGTGCCTCTCCCCCCACCCTCCCTTATGCTGTGCGTGATAAAATATCCCACGAGTCCCTCCGTGTTAGATCTTTTTCTGAGAGACTTCTAATAAGAAAAGCATCTATTCCCAGAAAACCCCAGTAAGAGATGCAAAAGCAATTGCTCTTAAGTATGGCTGGTTTCCCCAGCTGCTGAAACCTTCTGGCCAATCCATGTCAGTATTTCTGTGAAGACAGAGGTAGAGACCTCGGGCAGCTCTTTGTGGAGGGCATGATAGGCTTCCTCATACACCTGCAACCAGGGAGAGAGTGGAGGTTAGCACAGAAAAAAATAAATCTGCATGAAAAAACCAGCCACCAGTCCCCTCTCTTCAACACCCACAGGTCCGACACGTCCTGCCCACACCTTGTCAGTTTTTTCCCGAGATGTGGCAGGTTATGAAATCAAGGAGATGTCACTGGTGGTGTTGGCCTTCAGCGAGCAGGAAGGTGTTGGCATTGCAGCTTGACATCTGCAGGTACTCGAGCACCCTGCTGCCCTTTAGGAACACAGTGCATGTCCCAGCCCCACCCATTTCTTGCTTCTTATCCCACTAAGGAGGAGGAAATACTTATCATGCCCTTGGAGTGTAAAAGACAATGGGGGATGTTCCCATCATGCCTTGTGCAATTTTACTCCTTTTATGCTCAGACTATCCAGTTACTTTTCCAATGACAAAAGCTTTCCCCAGTCTCCCTGTCTCTCTTTCAGGCTCATTCATGTGCTAACAATTGGTTAATCAGCTGTGGCTCTCCTGAAATGAGCAGATGTGAAGCGGCTTTTGTTGTCCAGCACTTTGGAAAGACCCCCCCTGTACCTTTACACGCTGGGGCATGAGGTAAGGTTGGTGCCTGCACAGTTGGCATTGTTCAGAAGAGCTTTTAGGGTCAGCACTTTACTTGCTTATAAGCCTCACTCTACTTCTATGCCAAACTGCTTCATGTCCAAGAGACCTCTAGGCACACAGCCACCACTGGGGCAGATCTGGAGATCACCCACCACTCCCTGCCTGCAGCCCAGCTGTAGCTGGTGAAAGGGGCTGTCACTTGAGCAAGTTACACTTGTTCAGTGTCACCAACCCATCACCCCTCTTCACCTCCAGCTCTGGAGGTCAGCAGGGTCCCTACCCCTCACAGTCAGTCATGCTCAGGCCAACACTGACAGGATAATACCCTAAAAATCAAGAAAGCCAGAGGACCTTGAGCGTTTTGTCTTGACTCTGCACTGTGTCCATCAGTAAGTAAGACCCTCTGATATCACAGAGCTTGTCAGAAGAGCCGTGTAGCACCAGGATGGGCAAAGTCAGCTTGGGCAGAGCTCGCTCAATTCTGGCAATGGCATTCATCAGCTGGATGACAAAGGAGACCTTCATGCCACCGTGGTAGACCAAGGGATCGGATGTGTAAGATTCCATCTGCCAGGAAGAAAGAGGTAATTTAAGGTTAGAAATATTTCATGCAGACAAGGAAAAGCAGATCAGCCTGGCAGTGAGGAATCTTTTCCTTTGGCTTGCACAGCCATTTCCTACTCTCTCAGGACATCCTGCCATCAGAGTCAAGGTCAAGGTCTTTACTGTGGCTTCCCAGAACTGCTCACACAACCTGGCATGCTCTTTGCTTTGTGTTTCTCTCCTACACCACTAGAAAATATTCAAGCTAAAGCTCTTTCTGCAGGGAAACAACCAGTGTTGAACAAAGACTGTTCCCATAGGGGCACCTGTCTGCATTTTCATCCTCTGCTGTGCCCTTCTGTTGCTCAAATGTGATATATCTTCTTCAGACGGTTCTTCAGACTGTGTTACTTGAAAGTGGATGTTCTCCAGGTCCTTATCCTCTCTGCTGAGGGCTCAGTTGTTCTCAGACCATGACCTACACCTACAGACAACTAACAAATCTGACTGAAAAGCCAAGGGGTCATCTCCGGATGCAAAGTGTGCCCAGACAAGAAAGCAAATAATGTTATTAGCTGGTAGGCAAAAAAAAAAAAAAAAAAAAAAATCAACAACTTGCTCAGCCAGACTGTGAGGGGATAAAAATGCACAAGAGCTGGTGCAAAAAGTTGCTAGGAAGGAGTAGTTACCGCAGCAGGCAAATCTACAGTAAATATTTGTATACTGTATGTGGAGACGGCCCACACAGCCCCTACCATCGCAATATTTGCCAGAAAGCTTTGATTATGGGCTGGTCTCTGGCACAGCCTTCAGTTTCTCCCAGCCCTGGCAGATGTTTATAGAAATCATGGTTATTTATAGGTTAGCTGAAAACAGTCTCCTCCTCTCAGATCAAGCAGTGGGGTCTGTTCAAATTCTCCCTCGACTGCAGAAACCTGAGGTCCTCTTGCTGCAGCACGTGCCTGCCCTGAGAGGACCACGGGTAGGAGCTGAGCCATCAGGCCACCCCAAGGACATGCAGCCATGTGTAGGTGTAGGCACAGGTGTGCACTGTAGGACAGCATGGACAGAAAGGTTTTGGGGTGGATTCTGCCTTCCTCTCCTCATGAGATGAAATTCTCAGGGTGGCAGAAGAACACTACATGGTCGGCCTTTCCCACTGGGGCCATTGAGTTGCCAGAGGGTTTAAAGCCACTTTCCCTTGTTGTCATCTCAAATGTGCTGGAGCACAAAGCACTGGAAATGGAGCTGGCACTTGCTGGTGCTTGCAAGCTGTTCCCTATCACTTTGCTGCTTCCAGTCTCCACCATCTCTTGCCGATTGAATCCGTGGTTCTATCCCTAAAAGCAGCAAGTGGGAAATTTGAGATTAAGAGCGGCTGGCACCCTTCAGACCCAGCCCACAGTGCTGAAGATGGTCAAGGGAGAGACAGCTGTAGACCCAATTTGGTTTGCATTGGATTTGGACCAATGAAATTCAAGTTGTTACAGAACTCACTAGGGGTTCTTGGATGTGGTAGATGTTTCTAGTATTTGATTAAGGCCATTGGTGTGTTTTGGTCTCTGTGCAAGATCATGGCTACTCTGAAGTGAGGGGTAATTTTTGGTAGGGAGACAAAGATAATCATCACATCATAATATTATGACATTACACGTAGTATCTCCCTTCCAAAGAAGCAAGTGCCTGTGCATGCTGAAGAGTCTGGAAATCTGCTTCTAAGAGGCCACTGCAAAGATGCTGAACATGCTCTGCTCCTGCTAACATCCCTAGGAACGTTCACCTAGAGGGCGAACAGCACATGGTCCCTTTGACTCTGCATGGACCCTCCAAGTGCCCAACCAGTTTGTTGGTGCAGAAACCTCCACCTGCATCCTCCATCCCCTACATTTCTCAGCTGTACCTTCCCTGCTCTCCAACATCCTCCAAAAAGGGCAAGAAGCCACCTATGCTTAGAAAGAAGTTTCCTCTTGTGAATATGTTCATGGAAAAGTTCAGATTTGACATCCAAAACACCAAGATTTGACATCCAAAACACCAAGAGCCCAGTGTGGTGTTGCTTGCTCTCCTGTTGACAGATGGCTGTACCCTGATATTCTTAGCCAAACATGTTGACTTTTCATCAGCATTTTGAGCAAAACCCCTTTGTTGCATTGGCTACTTAGCAACTGGCTTCAGCCTAATCTGGATCTATGTCACAGCACTGTGCTAAACCAACACAGCTTTAGAATGAATTTATTTTTATTTTGTCATTCTTTTTTTGTTGTTGTGTTTTTGTTTTTTTAATTGAAGGCAATAAATGAGGGACTTTGCAGGGGGGATTCAGGAGGGCTAGGTGAATGGATTGACAGCAGATCCCTTCCTATGAAGTGAACAGTGATGATGAATTCATGTGAGCTGGCCCCCTCCCCAGCCCTATAAATGCTGGAAGAATGACCAAATAGGCTTCCTTCTTTCTCTTGTTCTTGTCTGAAAGAACAGGGATTTTTTTAGCTACTGAGCAGCCAACAAATATTTTTGTGTAGATAATGACAGGAGAAAAAAATAATAACCCAATCCCAACCCAGACTGATCAGGACTGATTGATCAGGGAGAGTATCCTGTTCCCAGTCAATGAACAGGAATCCTTGTCAGAGTTAATGCTCAGTGCATGGGATGAGTGCCAAGCAGCAGCTTGGTGGGGAAGGACGGAAAGATAGGGAATGGGCTTTATATTTTGCAGGCTATAATCTGCAAACCCTGCAAGCCCAAACTGTCATTGCTGCACTGAGCTCCGAGACGGGGGGGGCAAGAATTGAAAATGACCCTGCAAGAGCCTGTAACTGGTTCCAGCTGCAGTCTGACGAGGGCTCTGCAGAGTCCATCACAACAGCTTTTTATTCTTTGTGTAATTCTAAGACAGGCAACCATGAGGTTGCTGCATCACACTGCCCTGTGCACCTTCCCTTTGCATCTTCCCTTTGCATTTTGCAGAGCAATAGTCATTATAAGGTAATTGCAGCCTTACTATATGCAGGCTTTACAGGAACAAGACTGAAGTCAGGAGGACCATTCCACTGAAATCAACAGCAGCTACCACAGACCAACAGGGCACAGAGGTGCCTACCACTGTGATGTCATTCATCCTTGGAATAACAGGACTGGGTTTTTAAGGTTACTTCTTGCTCTCTTTTGCATCTCATGTTTGATACAGCAAACCGATCAAACAAACATCTCCCCGTGTCTCCCCGTGTTTTAGTCTGTATACACTGAAGACAGTCTTCTGGGAACACAGACTCATCAGGAAATTCTTGGATGATGTCTCAAAAATATTTCTAGCGAATAGAAAGTTGGTCTGGCAAGAGAGTATGTGTAACATATAAATAATGGATGTTTCCAGCACACTGTGTGCTTTGAAGCCAAGCTTCTTGAGTCCAAAAGGAGAGTGAAGTGTGCTTTAGAGGCAGCCAGAGGACCAAGATACTGTGTTGTTTTCAGTGAGTGCCTGGAGCCTCAAATCCTGGTGTTTGAAGGGGGTCAGGAAAAGTGCTTTATGTCACAACCCACAGCTACTGTCACTCCATGTTCACTTGCAGATGTGAAGGCAGCACAGCACACAGGGGTTTGTTGTCTCATTTTGAAGAGTGTAAGCAGGCTCTAATGTAGCCAACCTACACCTTTATCCACTGCAAAAGGGTCTCCCCTGCTCCATAGAAAGGGAAAGAGCAGAGGAAAAACAACACCCTAAGAAAGCTTTTGATACTTGAAGCATCACAGAGCAGAGGAAGCAGCAGCAAATACGTGGTTAGAAAGGCAACACGGTAGCATTTATTATAAACTATGTCCAGCGGTTGCTGTGGTGACTCCTAACATCACCCCAACAAGGAAATGCTCAGTCAATACTATGCACCAAATTAAGGGAGCTCTCTGACACTTTCCTAAATAGATTATTATTCAGGATGTCCCCACATCATCACTTTTCTCCTGCAAAGTTATCGAGTGCAGCATAGCATCTTCCAGCAGAGGATCCAGCTCTCAGAGGTGTATTTGAAGCTGCCACCCTTAAGGACAAGCTGCAGCAGAGAGTTCAGGTGTCACACAGGAAATCAATGCAGAATCAGGCAAAGACCCACACATCCCAGCCATGGTCCCTCTTCAGGTAGAAGGTAATGCTCTCAAATTCCTCTCCTTCTGCAGAGCACTGATCGTTTGCATCCTCTAAACACAAAAGAAAACTTTCTTCTGTGTGATTTTAGTGAACTGGCAGTCTAATTTAAACCTTTTCTCTAAATTACATGCAACAAGTTATGGCAGCTGAATGTAATTAAGAACAGGTTTCTACAGCTTGATTTGAATCAGCCTTCTTCCCAAATGTATATTTTGTGCAGCCTCATATGGTACTTCAGAACATATGTCCCACGGTGCATCAGCGGATGCACATGATCTCGCTCCATGCCAGTCCTCACAGCTTCTTAGGACTTTGTCTTCTTTTCCTCAGCTCCTTGAATCTTTCCACCTCCAACACAGTGAAATCTTATGCTCTCTTCACAGATAAGTGAACTGAAAGTTGTTGGGCCAAAAAACTCTCTGGCAGTGCCAAGAAACAGCCCTGAAAGCCTTGAGGCTATTCTGGGAGACTCCTTTCCAGTTTTCTGAATAGGTGAAACAAAGAGATGGGCTGTGCTGGGGCTGGATGCACTGCACTCACATGCTGGCACTGTCTTTGCCCCTGACTCTTCCAGCTTCAATTCTAATGCCAGTTGTGCTGCCTGTCCAGAGAAAGGCAATTTATTAACTCCTAGTTAAGATATGAACTACTGCACGAACAGCAGAGAAAATTACAGTATCTCTCAAAGAGATGTGAGAGCAGAGGAAGAAGTGACCACTGCATCAGTGAAGCTCCTGAGACACTCTTAGGTGCCATTTTCTATCTTTCTTTCACCAAGCTCTGGGTCCAGCCTAACCACCTTCATTCACTTACAGTTCGTGTCTCCCTCCTTTCACTTCTCTCACGACAGCGAGAAAGAAAAACCCGTGTTAGGTGTTGTTGCAACACTTGCAATGACATCTGTTTTTGCAGTGATGGCATAAATAGGCTGACACTACTAAGAGTGGGTGTGAATGGGAGAAGAGTCCAAAGCTGTTGTGGCACTACAAAAACTGAATCCTGGGACAGTTTCATGCACAGTCGCAGTGGTGAGGCTGGAGCTGGGCTGTTACAACAGCTGCTTCAATCGCATCTCCTCTAAGTATTATTCTTGGGTGCAGCATGAATACATCATTTATTTATAAAGGTTGTAGCAGAGTCAGAGTGTTATCCAGGAGACCTCTTTGGGACAAGCATGCTCTTTTGCTCTGCTGGAATGTATCCGGCACAATGTGATCCTGGTTTGAAAGCAGGAAAACAAATCTCCAGTACTGCAGGGTTTTGCATGATTTCACTGCAAAGAGCAGGCTTCGACAAGCTGACTTTAGCAATGTTTTTGCAACCTGTTAGAATTGGTTTTTGCTGCTGTAATCAGTAGTGGTGATGCAGCAGAGACAAACGTGTCTCCCACGTGCTTCCCACCCCAGCCATAGCTCTCCATTATGTCTTGTACCCAGAGTGACTGCGGATGCAAGGGAAGGGAAGGGAAGAACAGCTGGTTTCCTACAATCTTCTATGTGCAGTCAGTTCCACTGACTTCAGAGATGTGTCATCTTTTTACACCAGCACAGACTTTGCCCTCCTGATTTAGCAAAACACTTGTGATTGTTTTTAAGAGAGAAATGGCAGGACAGGGACAAGATACCAACTGTGCAGTGACTTTCAATGGCATTAAGGTTCTCACCTCTTTCTTGTTCCGGGAAATTGCATTTGGATCTATTGATCCCAGTGACAGGTTTGGGAGAACAAAGTTGAGCACTTTTGCTGCAAAAACCTGTGGGAGAGGAAAGGAACCAGTTAAAGAGCCAGTTAGAGCAAGAGAGAGAACATAGAGGGCCAAATCCTGAGCTGATGGGAATCAGCATGGTAGGTAAACAGCAGAGAATAGTCAACTGACTCTGCAGAAAGATCTGTCCTATATTTAAAATATTTCTCTTAACGAGAAAGTGTTTAAACTGCTCCTGGGACCAGGGAGTGGGTGTGCTAGACTGAAATGCCGTCAGCTGTCCGTCCACATACAACAGCACAACTTCATTGTACTGTGCCTTTTTCTCATTCTCAAGTTAATTTCTGAAAAGCCTCAGTCAAGCACTTTGATAGGAAAAGGTCATTTCCAACTCTTGGGAAGGATGGGTTTTGGTGTTTTATTGCCCTTTCCTTGCTGCCACAGCTCTGATTTCAGGCTGCAGTGCATAAGTGATATTCGGTGCAATTTGCAGTAGTTGCTTAGGCTGCACTCATTTTGATAAGCATATTCTCCGGGGAACCTGTAAATAAACAACAGCAAAGTGAGCATGCATTGGCTATGGGAATCCATTGCTCACATGACTCCTGGGAACAAGACACAGAAGGACTCAGCAGCCCAGGCTGAAAACTGCTGGCAGAAGAAAGGGTAATAACTTTCATTTCAATAGCAGTACAAGAATGTTGATATCAGGGTTCTGCTCTGAATCTTTGGTAGCTGCCTTTATGTGATCACCATTTAAGTCAGCAATTAGTGTTCACTGGTCTGTTTTATGGCCCTTTGATGTTTACAGCTAACACTTACAGGTAGGCTGTCGCCCATGCCCTCTGTTTCTGCAGATATGTAATCACTTCTGAAGCACTCCCTGACATTTCAGATCACAGATGACACACGACTGAGTAATTATGATATTAGAGGAATAACACAAGGTTGAAGTCAAAGTCATCCAAGAGTGAAAAGCAGTAAAGACTCACAGCAGACTTGGGAACACGTGTGTACCTTGGGGTGGGTATGACTAGGAACCAGTGTCACTGTCTACCAGTACAGTAGAGCCCCTCACTGGATATGACATTGTGGCAGCAAAACCAGCTAGACTGGTAAAATAACACATCCACACCAATGCAGGAATGAGCTTATGATGCAAACAGCAGGAATGGGGGGTTCTTTGTTTCATATTAACTTCAGGCAGTGATGATTTGAGCTCTGCACCGTAACGAATTGTGGGCAAGATTATGGTCTCTGAACCTGATAACTAACATGTCTATTAAACTGGACAGAACAAAGCCAAAAAATGAGGTTTTAATATAGTACTTTCTTGCAGTTTGATTATACCTTAGAAAAAGTCCTCTGCACTGTTACTGGGTGCAGATTCAGGCTGAATGACAGTGAGCAACATAATGTCCAGTCGGGTTGGAAAACAACAGATCAGCAAGAGGCAAAATGGAAAACACTGAAGGTAAAGAGAGAATATTCTGTAGTGAGTCCTTAAACAACAGGCTGAGGGTTAGTACAGGATTAATCACCAGGGAATATGTCCTAAGGGGTTGTTCTGCCCACCTGATTTCAAAGCATTCAATAGCAGAAATGAAGTTGGAGATGCTCCTTCACCCCTGCTCTGCCCTTTGCCAGCATATGTGACTCTTATTTCTGCACCCTTTGAAATTTTGAAGATTCAGAGCTGAATTTTGTACAGGTCAGTTGAGAAGAAAAGGGGGAAGGCAGCAAGATCCTTCTCACTCCACTGGATTTGAACTGGATGCTTCCATCAGGACACAGGATTTATAGGGCACTGATGAAATTGTGAAATTCCTGCAAACACACTGTGCTTCTGCTGCTGCCAGGGCTAGTTCAGCAGCGAGGGAAGGTATTTCTAAGAGGGACTGAAGGACTCAGTGTGTAGTCTGGCTTGCTGTTATTGTTGCCTTGAGCCCTCGTTTGTTCAGGACAAGGTAAATTCTTGCTCAGCTGGAAACTTCCCCAGCAAAGGGATGAATGCAATGGTCCTTGGGAAATGGCCCAGGGCCGAGAAGTCATACCAGTTCCAAGGGAAAACCCAAGCCTTTGTGCCTCAGAAGAACAACCACCATGAAATGTTTTTTGACTCTCAGAGGAAAAAAACCACACAGCATTATGGGAAAACGTGACTTATGGAAGAATACTCTGCCTGTTTTCAGTCCTTCCTGTCGTAAATTCTTTTTCAGCTCCAGGACTGAATTCAACTGAATTTGACAGAGCAGAGCTATTTCAGGAATAATTATTTTTTTATCAGTTTTGAGATGTAACAATAGATTTGAAAGGGAAAGAAACTTACTGTGCTCTTGGAATACTGTATGTAAGAGAGTCTCTAGGAAAGAGACCGTATAAACACGTCCAAAATACTTCAGTTAGAGAGTAGGATTTCCTACATAAATAATGCTTCATTGCATTTATTTCCTACACTGAAATAAAGCAACGATCTGGTACAGATTTGCAACAAACCAGACTACAGTAATGCTAGTTCCCACAGAACTGGCGAGTCTTTTTTTTTTTTTTCAGAAAGGGTTTAGCATCGAGAAAAAGATATAGCTCTAGAAGAAGGAAAATGTTTCCCTATTTTCCTTGACTCAGTCAGAAAGAGAAGGCTAACTGTCTCTCAAATTCAGACTCATGGGATTTTTTCCCATTCCAAAGTAAGAAGAAGTAGGGGTACTGGTGCTCATGGGACCCTTATGTTGAGTCAGGTGTAGTGTCACCTGTGGAGAATCAGTAACCAGTCTTCTAAAAGCAGACTTCTGTGCTGACTCTTATTTGAAATAGTTTACCTGGATTAGATAACTTCAGGATTCACTTCCCCCCTGAAAAATAGGTGGGACTGTGGGAAAAGCACTTAGAATGAAAATACTGACTGGCATCCAGGTGGTGCAGATCTCAGCAGGATTTGCATTTTAAGGCTAGAGGTCTTAATGTATTTCCTTCAGTGGAAGAGAGAGGTGATTAGAAAGCACCCTTTGGTGCTTGTATCGACTTGTGAAGTCAGTAGATGTCTTTAGCTACAGCAGAAGGTAGGACAGGATTATACTGAAAGGTGAGGTAATCTGGTCTCTTCCTCTCAGAAATAATAAAAAGGAGAAATAGCTTAGAAGTAGATTAAAACAAAAAGCTAGTCCCAGGAGAAGAGTCTAAGGAGAAAGGATAAAGGAACACGTCCTGTGGGAATGAGATGTTTTGTCCTTCCTGCTGGCTTAGCTGCTCCTTCCCTTTGCTTCCAGCTTCTTTTAGGATTGTTATTTATTCTTTTAAAAATGCAGAAAGGAGGAGAAAGCTGAGGCTCAGTTGCCTTGCAGAGCCTCCCTTGGGAAGGGCAAACAGGGCAGTGCAAATGTGAATCAGAAATTGCTCTGGAAGGCAGATGTAAACGGGACGGGAACAAAGCCTAAATGCAAACCAAAGGAGATAGTCTTGACAAGAACCAGTTATGGTACCAAGCCAAATGGGGTGCAGCTGGGGAGTGATGCTTTACCTGGAAGCCTCCTTTGAGGCTCATGAAGGATGCCTGGGACTCAAGAGCTCTAGTTCTGTTTAGAAATCGGTCTACCCCCAAATGCCAAAAATAACCCTGACCTTACTTAGCCAGCAGCCTGTGTTGCAACTACACCAGACTCTGCATGAGTCAGGAAGAAAGCTGTGGGAGAGGAAGGGAAAGGACAGCACTGTGTGGGCTGGCACAGGGTGAGGTGAAGAAGGCACAGTCTGCTACCACCTTCCAAGGTACCATCATTACCTGACTCTTGATTAAATAAGTTCTTCTGGACAGGTCAGCATTCACTTCCCCTCTGAAAAGTAGGTGAGACTGTGGGGGAGGCACTTAGAAGAGAAGTACTGGCTGGCACAGACTCCAGAAGGGTTTTGCGTTTCAAGGCCAGATGTTTTAACACATTTCCTTCTGCAGAAGAGCAAGGTGACCAGGGGCAACATGGGTTTGCTCTTACCTTGATGGGAGTGGCGACTTCTGGGCTGGCTACCACTAAAGGAGAGATTAACAGCATGCCTGAAAACTCACTGGGTCGCTCACTAGCTGTCAGAATGGAGATGGCTCCCCCCTGCAATGCAAAATAACAGCCCACAGCTTAATACAGGTGCCAACATCTTGTTTTTATGGTAATCCTGTTATATGAAGGGGTTTAGTCCAAGCAAGCAGTCATTTCTACCCCACTGAGAGTGCAGTGTGGTCAGTGAGTAAAGCCAGAGGAGTAGGAGTACCAGAAGTGTCTGGTTTTTGTGGGGGAGAAGAGACCTGGTTTCTGTTCTCATGCTATAAACCCTCACATCACACCAAACTCAACTCTCCATAAAATGTCCATCAGCTCCCTGGGATTTCTTGTGTCCTCCTCACTTAAAAGGACTAAGAAGTAAGAAGAAAGTGTCTGAAGTGGTAGTTCAGGTAGGACTTGAAAAATAAGTTGAGGCTCTCTCAGCGTGACAGACCAGTGCTGCATCGGGAAGATGCCGTGAAGCCGGGCTCGCTCCGTGCCAGGCACTGGTAACCTGGGCAACAGCAATGCTACCACTGGCATGTGGAAATCTTCACTAATTAATGGGAATTAAATAGTCTCCTCCTCAGAGTCCCTAGCCCCTCTGGCCCCACAGTGCTGTGCCCAGGGCCTGACAGCCAACACACAGCCCATGGTGCAGAGCCGAACACCAGCCAGGCTGAGCCGTCCCACGTGAGGACAGGGGCTGATGGTGAGGGGTGGGGACCGAAGGGATCTGGAGGGCTTGCTCGGGAAAGTTTGCAGAGGATTAGTTGCCAAGGGAAATATCTGGTGAACTTCCACACTGCTGGAGAACCAGGGGCTTGTTAAATGGAGCAGCAGCGAGAAGCATCTCAAAGACCTCACTGGGAAATTAGCTCCTTGTTACAGCGGCTTTGGAGCCTGGCGAGCCCTTCAGAGCATGCCATGCCTTCTTATGCAAGAACACTTGTTTATCTGAGCATGGGCTGAATCCCAAAGTACTTTTTCATTTTCTTCTCCTTGGGGAAGTCAGGGAGAACAGATCAACGACATCAGTGGGAGTACTGCTAGCTTGAATAAAGGGATTTGGCCAGTGCTGTCAGAATCAGGCTTCAGATCTGTTCACCAAATCAGTGCCTTTGTTTTTGTAGCCCTAATCCTTGGTACATTTTCCTGTTAAGTTGTTTAACAGAATGAGGCTACAAGGTATTTTCATGCTTCATCCCCATGCTGCTCTCAAAGCTTTGGAGGGCTTAACCTCCTGGTTACTGGTTAAAACGAAAGGGGAAGCCCGATGCTGTAGGGAGCTGGTGAGACTTAGCATGTACCTGATGGGAATGAATGGTCCTATTAAAAAACAGGCCTGCTGTAGCAAATGGCACTGATTAGGGCCATGATGGGGGTAGAAAAGTTAAGGACTAACTACACTCATGGTAGATCTCAGGATAATGGCATGCTGGCAAATCAGTCAGTAAATGAAGTGAAAGGGAACATTCCCTGTAGTTTTGTTTTCCTGCTGTGGAATGAATTATTTCCTGCCATCCACATGAGTACCACAGCATGTGTCCTGGATGCTGGGAGGGGTACTGGATGGTGCTTACCATGGAGTGCCCCAGAATGAGAACAGGCAGGTCAGGGTGCTCTTTCTTCATGAGGTCAATGTGCTGCAAGCTGTCCCTGATGAAGACGTGGAAATCTGAGACAACCATCCGATCACCTTCACTCTGCCCATGGCCAACTGCAGGGGAAAAGGAGAGCACACATCTAAGTCCTTCAAAGCAGTGGTTGCAATCAAGAAAGGACCTAGCAGAAATAAACCTGTTGTACTGTTGCTGTCCTAACTTGACCTTCTCCTGCAGTCAGCTCTCAACAGAAAGAGTGCTGCAGAAATAGAGAGGAAGCTGCATAGAGCTGTTTAACAAGTGCCATACTGTCTATAATCTGATTTAAAAAAAATAAATCATAGAATCACAAAACATTAAGGAGTCGGAAGGGACCTTAAATTTGGTCTTCTATTCCTCTGTATTTCTATCTGCTCTTCAAAACTAAGAGTACTGATCTATTTCTTGCAGCCTTCAGCATCAGGGTGAAGAGAGCAGAGAGGCTGTCTTGCTACGCTGTAGAAATTGTGGGTCGTAGTGGTGCATTTTCCCTTGTTCCCTCCGGTTACTGCATCCTGGAAAACTGGGTTTTGCCTCAGGGGTCGTATGGATCTGGTGGTTCACTCTACACAGCTGTAACTGCTATGTAGAGTCTTGGCAAGAAACAGAAAAATTCTGAAGAGGTGATATGGTCACTATAAACCTAATGAGCCATGGACACTGCCTCTTCCAGGGCCTGGGTGTGCATGAGCTTCCAAAGTCCTGCTTTTTCTCATGGTACCCTGGAGCACTGGGTGGGCTGGAAACCTCCCCTGTACAAGGTGAGGGGTCAACAGAGGAGGCCAAGTGGTGGAGGCTGCAACAGTGGGTAATTATCCAGTGGCATCCTCCTCCTAAACAAGTGTTAATGCAAACTGTACTGCACCTGGACATTGTTCCCTCACTCTGTATCTGGGAATTGTCTTGTCTGATCAAAGGGAAGGGGAATATTAAAATGGGAGATGGTGAGTTGCCATGGGAACAGCGGCATCCCTGGCAGAGGTGGAGTCAGCATCGCCACCAACACAGCCCCAGGCAATTTTGAGCTTGCAAAGGCTTGAAATGAATACCACCTTGGGAAATTAGTTTGCATGTTTACCTGACCATACAAGCATGTAATTGTCTATTACAAATAGGATTAATCCTTTAAAACAGCCTCCTAGCTTGTTTCTGTTCCATGTACGTTTTTAAGAAAAACTGTGAAGGGGAAAACATCCCAAAAATAGGATAGGGTATAGGGAGTCTCAAACAACATCTCCCTCCTGCTGTGTGTTTCTCTAGACTTTCTCCAGTGGGCACCAAGGCACAAAGGGGCAATGACTAGTCAAAGAATGTGAAGTGCCTGATAATTGTTTACATGCTGGATGGTTCCCCTTCCAGTGACCAGCAAAGAAAAGCATTGCTGGCCCAGCCACAAAGGTAGTTACATCTGTTGCCAATGGTCATACCAGAAATCAGGATGTCTCAATTTTCTTGTAAGCCATTCAAAAAGATCACCTTGCAAATTAGGCAGAACTTCTAATAAAAAGCTGGACTAAATTCACTCTGTCTAGGAAAAACCGAACCCCCAAACTTGTTCTTTTGTCCTGCTAGGTGGTCTCCATGGCTGGATCTTCTGGCAGTGAAGGCTGCAATCAGCCATGCTGCCTTGCCAGAGAAACCCATACATGTCATGCTGGTCAGTTATAAATAGCATATTACTGGTTCTGCTTTCCATGCACATACTCCATGCACTGCCAAAATATGGTACAGCAAGCATCCTCCATGGCTCAGTGACCAGGAACAAATTGATGAGCAAATTAAAATGCAAGTTGTGATAATCTACAGAAGTAAAACCATGTGTGTGGCTAGTGGATCTATTAATTTTAAACTGATTTTTATTACAGATGGAAAGTAAGCTTTTTACAACTTTTATACATATCCAGTTCATTCACTTTATGGCCCTCAAATGTGTTATCTGCCTATTATTTAACTTCAAATGTAACAGGTTAACATGAGTTGAACAGTCCAGAAGGACTGTTTTCTCTTAGCAGAGCTCTGCATTTCAACTTCTTTTTTTTCCAGTCCTGCTTCAACTTGCTTCTAGTCTCTCCTCTCCAGCTGAGCAAGCAGAGACAGCAATCCCCTGTGGCCAGGTCTGTATATGGGCCATGACTCCCTGTTGTGGAACTGTGAGGATTTGGTCTATTTTTGAATGAGAGAGAGACAGTTTTTGAAAGCCTCCTTGGTCCTCAGTGTGGAGAATTTCCCCTGGTCCTACCACACCACAGTGACACAGCTCATAACAGTGAGAATAATGACTGTGGAGTCCAAGAAATACCTGTGCAATGCTGTGACAAGCTTCTCATTGAATTTCTGCGGAGTTTGGGTTTTTTTGTTAAAACTTAATGAACCCCCACTCAGATGGCACAGAACCATGCCTGAGCAGCAGTCTGTCTGCACGTATGGGAAAGGAAGGCCATGCAAGTCTTCACTTTGATACTATCCCTGTCCCTTGTGCAATGTTAGCTGGCTGGCATTGCTAGGTCACGTTCTTTTATTTTATTATTTTTCTCTCTTCCCCTCCAAGAAATCGAATTTATTCCACCAGAGAATGAGTTTATTGCAAGTTTGAATCCCCCAGCCAAGAAAGCTTCAGGGTAGGGAACTAAGACCTCTTCTATTAGATTGAAAGACTTTTCACAACCAAACATCAATACAGTCAAGAATGTTTTTCTTTGACCTTTTGCCTTTGGAGCTATTAAGATTGAAAGGTCAGGTTCATCTTTGATGTAAAGCTATTTGCTTTGGGTTTTGCTGGAACGAACCTGATGTAGTGGTTCCACAGTGCCAGTGGCAAAACAGTGGGTGCAAGAGGAGGGGAATCACATTCACCCAGGAGCTGGAACTAACCAGAGGCTGCTCTACACCCAAGAGACACTACACCAAGAGAGACAACAGAGAAGTGTCACAAGAATCACAGCTCCATGAGTTCCTCATCACAGCACTCCCCCAGGGGCCCCTGCGTTTCAACAGGGCAATGTGAGGTTATAACCACAAGATGCTCATCTGTACAGAGTTGTGACTGATGGTGCACATCCACATGGCACCCTCAGTGTTCAAAAACTGTTAGAGGTTTTCATATCTATCTGGCTTCCCATGCAGCTTGTGTGGTTCACTGCTAGGACTGAGCAGGTGCAGTGGCCCAGTGACTGACCATTTCAGGTTCCGAGGACTGAGCTAATTGTGGGCACCCTTTCCTTTAAAAATAAGAATCCAAAACACATATTTTCAAATGGCAAATCTAGAATTAGGAGGTCTAGGCATCCGTTTCCAACCAAACACATCAAAACCAACATACTTTGCTCAAATGAAGTCTCAATAAGAGCTGTGATGATCTAGACCAATATGTCATAGCTATTCAATTCTTCCCTCTTTATTTTCTGCATGAGTTTGCTCAGATTGTAGCGCTGTCACCAGAGAGTCAAGAACAGCAACTCGTGATCAGTCAGTCCTGTCAGAAAGCATGACTTCAGAGCATGATTTCACCTATGATTATAGATCCTCCAAAGTTACACATGTATCTGGAGGGAATAATACTGACTGGCTGCGCAGGAAGACAAAGCTGAGAGTTCAGCAATGGAATATTTGAGGGTGTGAGGGCTCCAGGGAGTGCGTTATAACCATGTAGATATGACTCTGCCTTTGAAACAGATTCTGTGGCCCTGCAAATGTGTACTTCTACAAGGCTCTCCATTCCTCAAATCTCACATTCTCTCATGCTCTGGGGGTTCCTTTTGAAAACCACTCCCAAGCAGCCACATTATTCATCTGACATTGGCTCACATGCCTAAAAAAATGTTACATCCTGGTCAGATTGGAGATATGCTGAAAAACACGTAAATAAAAAGCACAGTCCAACCTGACACTCCCTTCCCTTCAGTAAAAGCCAAAAAGGAACTGCCTGAAGAAATAACCAGCCCAACTCTGGGCTTGCTGGGCAGACTCAGTCTGATGAGGAGAGCTGTGCTGGATCTCCACTAGCACGATGCTTTTCTGCTGGGGCTGTTGGGGCACATCACAGCTGAAGAAACCTGTCCTTAAATGTACTAAGCAAGACCAACAGCAAAGAGGAGAGCCTGGCAGTGCCTGTCCCTGCACACCATAGGGTGCATCAGCACCCAGCCCTCAAAGGTACTGCGAGGATGGATGAGTGCAGCAGCACATCTTGTCCACGCTCAGACACCTGCACTATTTGTGTTCTAAACATTAACTTTTACATGAGCCACACACTATACATATTCCTCTCTCTTTCCAAGTGCCCAACCCTCCTGACAAAGGCAGAGCTTGACCCAGGTGAGAACTGAATTGCTCCTCAGACCTTTGCTGTAGAAGATGAGGTGATGCAGGGTCAAATGCTGAGTTCAGCTATGCTGCTGTAAATTTACCAATTTCAGTGACATTCCTTAAAGCTCACAGTCATGGGAAAGCAGAAATTATAGGCTGTGTTGTTTTTTCAGCCTTTGCTCCCTATTTATTATGGAAAAGCTATAAAACAAAGAGACAGGACAGGGGAAATCTGCCTGGGGAGCAGTAATTCTTCAGGCAGAATTTGGATCTTGGCTTTTCACATATTTTGATGTTTCCAGCTTTGGGAGAAGGGGGATGGTTTGGATCCATTTTTATCGTAGTGAGGACACCATCAATGGGGTGAAATGCTCTCCCTAGCCAACTGATGGTAGAAACAATCAGGAGGGATGCAGGACTTGCCTCCTGCCTCAGGATCCATCACACTATCTGTTTCTTTTCCTCTCTAGATGCGTAATTCCAAGATTTTGGAGTGAGAGAACCAGAACAAGGAGAGTTAGGAGTAAGGTCAGGCACTCCAGGCTTATGACTCCCTCAGCATAAATATGCTTTAAATTGCAATGGTACTAACACAGGAGCACCAGAGTTTTCAGCAGTTAAAGGTCAGAATTGCCACCACTGCGAAGTCGATGATTCACAGACACAGATGAGGAGCCTCTCTGGTACTGCAGAATCCCACACTGGAAAGACACATCTTAATTATGGCAGAGGGGGCCATTGGCAAGGCAGTGTCTGATTTAATAAGCTGGAGCATGGGTGTGATTCCATTCCCAAAGGAGCTGTTGGAGGCCAGAAAAGGTAATTTTAGTGCTTTAGCACTGGCACTGCAGCAGCAGTGGGCAGTAGCACATTACAGCATGGACAGGGGTGTGCAAAGGAAGGGTTTTTGTTAGAGCCCACATCCAAGCTCAGGCTGAAGACCATCTTCCTTCACTGCCTCCTGCTCAATAAGCTTGTTGGAGTCTGACAGTTCCATTTGAAACAAATGCATAAATGGCTTTTGGAAAAGAGGGTATTAAGGTTAGTATTATGTATTTATGAGCTTTCTGAAAGATTCGTTTTATTCCTGAAGTCATCTGCCTCTTTTCTGCCCCAAATTTGAGACGGGATGAACTTCTCACTGGTGTTTGGACACTGCAACATGCAGGAAGGTGAGCCCACCTCACCCTTTTTTACTCTCACCCCACCACAAGTGATGCTGCTGGTGAGAGACATGAGAACAGTATGTCCTCCCTGCTGCTCAACTATCTGGGTTAAGGAAAAAACCTACATAATTAAAAGTTCTCATAGATGCTTTCCCTCTGCAGGTGGCCCACACAGAGGAGCAATACTGGGTCTGGAGCCCGTGGGAGGGAGATGCTAGTGACAGAAATTTGGATGGCTCTTCTGGTGCACAAGGTGTAAAGTGCCAACTTAATCCCTCTCCCACAATCTTCCCGAGCTTGTGACAGTTGCTCAGGTGGGGACCTCAACCTACCCTGAGATCCTGCTGCTATGGGAAGGGACCATTTCAGCAGCACATTTTAATACCCAAATTCCATAGACTGTGAGACAGAGACCCTTGTCTGCCTCTGCTTTCCTCTCTGCCTTTTTCCAAAATGCATTCAGAGTTGGAGGTAAACCTTAAAGCACAAGATGCAGCAGATACAGTTTTCCAGAATGTTTCGGTTTTGGAAGCCACTGCAGCAGTCAATGAAATGGTGTCACAAGGCATTGTGGCTGATGCCTGTATTTATGAGCTCTACTGAAACTCCTCTGAGCAAGGTCTGCTTTATTTTACACTTGTACAGCACCCAGCACCACAGGGCATAACCACAGACCTCGGTCCAAAGTACAGCAAGATCTAAAAATATTAATTAACTCTAATTCCAGAGTGTAAGGCAGCATGGTTTTGCAGAGGAGGGGATGGGAGAAAGCACATAGATGGAGAATGTGGGGGAGACAATACACAAGACGACACTAATAACAGGTTACATAGCAAATTTTGTGTGAAGCCTTGATTTTCTGCTTGGGTGTTTTTTTAAGGTTTAATGAAAAAAAAATTAATGAACTAGTAAACACTTGAAATTGTCATAGCAGTTCACTACTGAAAAAACTATACTTGTTTTGTAATGAATCAACTACAGATCCTTTTCATCAAGTGAGCAAAGCTCATTAATTAAACATACTGGATTTCAAAGCTCTCAATGTTTAATTATTTGTTTAACAAGCAGTACATCGAATCCACCATTCAGACACACAAACAACTAAAACAACAGGAAGAAGCTTCAAAGCAGGACAATCAACATCTGGAAAAGTCAAGTAAAGCAAATGTTCCACTGGCAGAACAAATACACACAGGAAGCACCTCGGAGATCATCCTGCAGATTCCTGCCCAACAAAGCAGCTTTCTTGCCCTCAAAACAGACTTATCACAGCGAGGGAGCCTGTTATGGTTGTATTTACTCAATTTTTTTCCATTCCTCAACCAAACCTGAGTCTGATGCACAGAGGGCACTGAAGTGTCTGCCCTCCATCTGTACCTACTCTTCATTTTGCTGCAGGTGGAGAGCAGAGGCAGGACAGACACCTGAACTAGGAGAAAGCAGGGTAAGCTGTCCTAGGATTTGCCGTGCTACCTTTTCTCCAGTCAGGCTGCCATCTAGGCCAGCTGCTGTGCTTACTTGGTAGCTGAACCTTGGAGGTGAGTGTCTCAATGTCCACCTGACTGAACCTTAGCTGTGCATCATCTCTCTCTCCCTCTTCTGATAGCTCTGGTTTTCACAAGAGCAAGCAGTCTGACACAAGCCTACAGTCTAAGGCTTTTCCAGGAGGACCACTTTCACATCAGATGGGAAACATCAGGAACTAAAAGAAGAAGATTCCTTCTCGCCACTGATTCCATTTTTATGTTCTTCAAGGATCTGAAATACAGCTCAACATATGCTTATCCTTGGTGACTTTTGACTTCTCTTCTCTGTCTGGGTAGTTCTCAGCATCCCTTCTTTTGCACCACCCGTACAAGTGCAGTGAGAATGCTGGGCTTTCCATGACCATGTGCATATTGTACAACCACTAGATATGATACTCAAGAGTATTATCTCTCCACACTTAGTGTTTTATGTATGAAGCGTGTAACTAAGAACTACGAGTGGATTCTGCCTCTCCTACCAAAAGGGAGTCTTGTCCTGAAGGCACAAGTCCATCAGCCTCCCTCTTTCTCCTCAAGGTTAGGAAAATCATTTTCCTTTCAGCATTTGCTGGGTAGTTTTTATTCACTTGCCTCATATAAAGAGTGCAGCAAATTGAAAGCCGTCTCCTCCCACATCAGAGACACATTTGCAGAGCTGAGATATTTTTAGAACAGGGCACACAGAGAAATATTGTTTGTTGTCTTGGTTAGAAAAAAAAAAGAAACACGCAATTTTCCATACTAAAATGATTTGTGCCTTATTGCTGGGGTGCAGAGAACCAGTCATCTTGCTGAAGCCATGTAAAATTTTTTCTGTACTCCAGAGATGACAAACAAAATGCCCTGGTACATATCAGAGCAGCTGTTAATTCTGTCCAACAAGGCAAACTGTTTCTGTCAATGTTAAGCACCAATTCTTCTCTAATGGATACAAACAGGGTTCTTTTGGCTTTAGAAGTCTTGCCCATTTCTTATGCTGTTGCTGAATTTGGCTCTGAATTGCAGTTCCTTAAAAGTCTTCCTGGAACATCATGAAAATATGCTGAAAAAACCCATTTGAGTGTTTCTGTTGCAAAATAATGAGCTGCATTTACAAACAGCAGGCACCGTGGCCAGACTGGAAACGTAAGTGTCCCCTGGGATGTTGTGTAATGAAGGGGATCAAAGCAGTAGGAAAACCTGCAACATACCACAGTCACTTCCCACACTGCCTGCAGTAGGGCAGCTTTGTCTTTCCTACCTCAAAATCAGGAAGATGCTATGGCATGGCTGGTGAAGCTAAGGCCCACGAAAGAGGAATATGGAGCCCACCTCCTTTTCCACAAAGCACATGGACAACAGTATTCCACTTTCTTCCTCAGGCCCTTCTGCAATGCCACCTCAGCCAGCCCTCAAGAATATTAAAACAGAAGACAGCTGGCAGGAATGCCCTTCTCTACCAGGCTACTGGGATCTGTGGTTTGATAATGCAGCACAAAGCCAGTTTAGATGGTTGAGCAGCTGTTGAGTTCCTCTGCAAAAGAGTTTCTTTTACTGATGGATGAAATGATTCCTGTCTAATCTCTTTTCCCACGGAAAAGAGATATTATACACAATATAAATGTAAGATATATAACCAGCAAGGCACAACTCACTGTGCCTCTAAGGAGTCAGAGACACTAACTAATCAGGCACTAAGTGATTTTATTTAAGGTCCTATAATAATTTTTAAAAGGCTCTATAATTTTTAACTGTTATTCTTGCAGTGTTGCACTAAGATTTTGCCCTCTTTCAAGAGGAACAGATAATTTTCTGAAGTATCATTGAAAGGACTTTATTTAGCAACAGAGTTGGTCTTCAAAGACTTATTCTGGTGTGACATAGGAAGCAGTATCAATGCCCAGATACTTCAGAAAAAAATGCATGGACTTTGCTGGAGTTAATCCAGGGTCCCACTAGTTCATTTGACCTATATGCTGCTGATCTGCTAAGAACGGAGAAGGGCCTCTTTTCTGCTCTCCACATATGACTTAAGATACCACTAATGGTTGCTAGAGTTTCACCTTCAGTGGAAGAGGCAAGCAGACAAGGACAATCTCCCTGTTATTTTAATTTAGCTTTAAAACCATACGAAATTTCCTTCTCTTGTCTTAGTATCATAAATTCAAAAAAAAAGGGTGCAAACTTTATTTTTTCCTAGCTGAAAACAAGGATGAAAGTCCACTTGCATTAACTTTCTGATCCAAGTTACAGCTTTAAAACAGCTGGGGCACCAATTCCAAATGTCAGGATTTTCAATGAAAAAGCCAGTGCTGGAGTGGAACTGCACACTCCCCTTCCCCTTCCCTGCCCATTTATTCCAAAGCAGGCTGGCATGTGGGCTGGCTCTCCAACACACACATGCTTTTAAGTCCTAAATGACAGCTTGTTTAACTAGAAAACATTTCCATTTTTTTTTCCTTAACAAAGCCCATTCACTTCTTGCTCTTCTATTTGCTTAAAGATGGTTTCATTTGCCCTGCCTGAGAGTTTGCACAACCCTCCTGATTGTTCCCCTCCAAACAGCACTGCAAGTTAATGACCCACCTCTGGATGGCTGAGCAGGGAGCCGTGCCCGGCACGCTGCCGCAGCATCAACCCAGCTACTTACATTGCAAAATCCACACGTCTGCCTTGAATACTTTTATGCTTGAGAAAACAATTGAATCAATTCATGTTGTGGAAGACAGACCTAATTCTTCCCTGCTAACAGTGGATTAGGCATCACGAAGGAAAGAAGATGAAAGCTGGATCATGTAAGAACTCCCTCCATGCTGCTGACGAATGTCTTGGGGGACGGAAGCAACTTCCTTTCAAGCTATCTTCAAAAGGTTCCCCTCCATGCAGACCACCCACTGGGAACCCACATCAACAACAACAACAAAAAAAAAAAGAATTCAGAAGACCCATTTTTCATCCAATTTATTTACATGTTAAAATAAACACAAGTTCCCATATAGTGCAAGGGCTCCCAGTGGGTTCTGTTTAGTCTGTGAGATTCTTGGCGCAGGAGAGCAGCATTTCTCTATTCCAAAACAATCTTGGCACAGATTTTTTGGTTATATAATTTTTTTAAAGTAACTGGCAAATGAATAATAATAATGTTTCTAAAAAGAGGGACTTGTGTTCTAGGATACCAGTAAGGTGTTTTACCAACTAATCTGCCAAAAGGCAGTTAACAAACCTGAGCTCCTAAGCTCCTGCCTTCGGGGTCAGCTTTCCCCGTGGGTTGTACTTCCAGTTCTCAATAAGCCTGTCCAAAGGGAGCTTTCCCACAGAGTTAAAGAGATTTTCGCTTTTTGCTTCACTCCTTCGCATTCCCACATGGCAGTGCCACCCTCATTAGACAGGATTTGTCCCTGTTTCTGACAAGGCATGAAGGAAATACCACTCTCCTAGAGCCAATAGCTTTTTATACACACTTTGCACAAGCTCAATGGGTGTGCAGCAGGTGGATTATTTGAAATAAGGACAGGCTTTTTTTAATTTCAGTTTGTTTGTTTTTTTTTTAACAGGGTACATCCGCACAGAGCTATAGCTCACTCAAACCCTACCAAACCTGCTTGGGAGCAACACAGTTAAGGAAAAAACCTCCTGATTAACCAAGTGTGGCAGGAAGCATTCCTGGGTGGGTCAGTCCTGCCCAGGGTGCCAGAGCATAGTCCCACGGCTGCCAGTTGGCTCATGGCTGGGTGGCATTTAGATGGTGCTTGGGGGAAGTCACGGGGAAGTGGCAGGGCAGAAAATAGCTCTCCTAAATTCGTCTTGCAGCAAAGCTGTTGTCCTTTCTTGGTAGAGATTGATTTCAGAGTTATTGTTTCAGCTGCTTTTTCTCACTTGATACCGTTTTCTCTGTAACTCTCCCCTGTGCAACTCTGAAATTCTCCTCACTACTTATATATTTACCAAATGAGCCAGGATCCAATAGGCAGGTTATTGCTTTCTGTGCTCCATCACTCATTTCAAATCATGACTGGGTGACAGTAGACAGTGAATACTGGTTGGCAGGTCTGCAGTTCAGTAAACAACATACAGATACAAGTGTTGAGCTGCTGAAGGTTACAGATCTGTATGTTGCTTCTGGGCTATGAGAGCTACTACACAATCGGCCAGCAAGGGCATATCTGCAGCTCAGAGAGAGCTCTCTTCAAAATCTGGGCAGCATAGGTGCAAGGTTCATGCAAAGGCCTGGGACTGTAGTCAAAATGACAGGTGGTACCAGGCAGTCTCACATAAAGAGAGCTCCCAGCCTCCTCTCCCTTCCCCCAGCCCTCTGCTGAGCTGAGCATGAACTTGGCACCAGGACGGGTCAGGTTGCCTGCTCCATAGCATTAGACAAGCTGCCAGGATCTGCCAGCAGGCTTTGTCTCTGGTAAATTCAGAACCAGAAAATAAATGCAGCATGGAGAATGTCAATTTTAAGGAATCTGGGTTGATAGCATTAGTCTTTGTACCATCTACAATTCAGCACTTTTTTTTTTAGATTTTATTTTTGAATCTAAACAAGGATTCTCAGATTGGAGAGTACTGCCAAGCCCTGAATAAATCCCAGCATTAGCGATGCTGTGGGTACAGCAGCTCTCTCTGTGAACTGAATCTGCACACGGCATCTTCAGAGAAATTAACCCTTGAGTGCCACAGGACAGGCTCTGTGGCATCAGTTTCAATGCTCTGGGAAATCTCACCTTGTGGTTAAAACCAGTTACTCCTATTCATGCATTAATACTGATGAAGGGTGGAGTAAAGCACAAGCTTAGAACAACTTAGAATGGCTGGCACAGAATAACATTTCTGCATTGTTGGTGAAGTGGTCAAGTTTCCAGGTGCAATCCCAAAGACAAATTCAGCCAAAGGACATGTAACTATACCAAACTAGTCAAGTGGTTTGTAATTACCTGACATGTGATTGTTTGTTTTCCATCCACAGCCCCATTCCTCAGCAGCTCTGAAAGCACACACTTAGCATTTGGACATAAGAAAACACTATATAGTTGCAATTTAACCTTTTTTTTTCTGCTGCTTCATCCCTTTAAATATTGGTGAGATTTATTCTAAGCTGCTCTCTTCACTGGCTGAATCTTCCTTTCAGCCTGTGAAAAGCCATTCACAGTAATGGTTTTGCATTCTTGGAGCTCAGGGCTTTTCATCTGCAAGCTCTCTGGAAGTGGGTTGGCATCATGTTCCGATTTTGCCATGACTGACCTGAGATATACTGAGGTGAGGTGTTTTTTCTGAGATCCAAGACACCCCTGGGGCAGACCCAAGTGGGGGTTTCCAAAGACCTTCTTGCATAGTTTGCTACTGTGATACAGAATGAGTCACATCCTGATTTGAATCATACAGGATCCATCGTAGGACTAATGGAAGGACTACCTGCAAAAGTTATCTATGGCTAAAACTGCTGCTCTGTTGAAACATAACAGACCATAGGCCAGAACAAATCTATGTGAAATTCAGGGAAGTCTTCAGAAATATAAGCAAAAGAGCTTTTCTCATTTAGGTCACTAAAATGGCCACAGCTGCCACAGACCAGGACATGCTACCATCTGAGGACTGGCTGTGGCTCACAGAAATGGGCTGATGAGTTCTCATTTGATGTCTTAGTGCATTATGAAACTTAAATACCCCCACTGTGACTGGATCTCTGACAGCCAGAATGCACAGGAGACTTCAAAGCAGGCTTCACATACACCTTCAGGTAAGACTTCTTCCAGATGGCCTTAGGTTTTGTGAGACCTTTTGCAATCCTCATTTTGTTATTATAAAGAAAGAAGATGCTCAAGGCTAAAAGGAATGTTACTGGAATGCTAGAGAATCTCATCTGGGTTAGAGAATGAACCAGAGGCTAACCAGATGTTCTGCTTTACTTTACTAATGGGCTCAGAAGTGAAGAGGATCACACTGCCAGAGGCTTTAAATTATCAAGATTAATTTCCTAAAATTCTGAAATAATTTTCCCAAATCACCAACCATGATTCTTAATTCCCGGTACACCCCTTTATCAGCTCAAATTATGTTTTCTTCTCTGAAGTAATAGTCCAGGATAGGTTAGCTTTTACTAAAATAGGAAAAATAACCTTAAAACCTGAGTCAATTCCTGGCCCCACTGAAGTTAGTGACATTTAGGTACTGCCTTCAGAGGATGCAAGCATGTGCTTGTAGAGGCACAGAAGCAATTAAGGCTTGAGTAACTAAGAAATAAATCCCCAAACCACGTAAGAATCACATTATAAACATGGATTTAAGTTAAAGGCATTCTGAAGTGAAAGAGAAGCTGCAGTGCTGAGCTGGGTATGTACACACTGGCATCGTCCCTGAAAGAGTGAGAGGCAAAGCTGGGGGCATCTGACCCTCAGTATGAATCAGATGATGCCTCAAAGGGGGAAGGAGAGGCAGAACCAGGAAAGGTCCAAGGGATGTGTAGCAGACAAGTGAAAGATGTCAATATTAATGCCTCCCAGGCTCCACAGACAATGTGTGAGACCAAAAAGACCCCAGTGTAGGCAGGAATACGTGTGAGGAGCTTCTAAGAGTCAGAGGAGCAAGAACCTGGAACAGCCTGCTCATCTGGAACAGTGTTTGCTGGCAACCAAACTTGGTTATATACACTGAGTAATTTTTTCTTTACTTTTCAAATGGTGTTCAGTAAATTGAAACAGTCATTTGTAACTCAATACGATGACGAACTCCACATCTGCATGAAGATACATTTATAGGTGAGGAATCATCAGTAATTAGCATCAAAAACAACCTCATCCAAATTAGACATGTCTGACAAACAATAGGAATGCTAGTCATATTAATGAAATGCTGTTGCTATGGAAAAATTGTCCCTGTAAAGGTGAAAATAAACATGCTTCCTTTTTCTCATTGTGCAAAACCATCAAAAAGTATCTCCCTGAAGATGAAGCTGTTCCTAACTGTAGGTACCATTAAAGTCTGCATTTAAGAGGGTCATTTCTTCACCCATTTCAAAATCTTCTGTGCTTCATTTTTGGAAGCAACATCCCAAGTAGCAGCTGCTAGGATGCTCTTTAGCTCATAAAGAATAACTGATGCTGGGACACATACAGTGATTATCTAATTCAAGCCCCTACTTCATTCAGTCAGGTTTTTCAGGGCTTTGTGAGTAGGGTTTTAAATATTCCCAAGGCTAGGGTGTCCCCATCTCACTGGGTCCTGCTCCAACATTTGACAGCCCTCATGGTGAAAACATTCTTCTTGTACATAATTGGGATTTCTCATGCTGTGACTTGTGTCAGTTCCCTCCCATTCCATCACTGGGCTCCTCCAAGATGAATCTGGCTCTGCTGTCTCCACATGCTCCCACTGGGGACTTACAGCAGTAAGATCCCCTCTTAGCTTTCTCTTCTAAGGCTAAATAAGCCCAGTTTTATCAACCTCTCCTTGTACATCTTGTTCTTCAGTACCCTAATTGTTTTGACAGCCCTCCTCTGGCCTTGCTCCAGTATGTCAATGTTTTCCTTTCACTGGGGAGCAAATTGGACCCAGCGTTTCAGATGTGGTTTCCAAAACGCTGAATGGAAGAGAATAATCACTTCTCTTTGGTTGCTGGCTATAATCTTTCCAATACAGCTCAGTATGTGATGGCCTTCTTCCCCAGAAGGTCACACTGTTGACCCAAGTTCAACTTGTCTGCAAGGATCCCCAGGTCCTTTTCTGCAAAGCTGCTTTCCATTCATTCAGTGCCCAGCCTTTAGTGCTGAATGGGGTTACTCCACCACAGATGCAGAACTTCACAAGCGCCTTTGTTGAAACTTCACAAGGTCCCTGCCAGTCCTCTTCTTCAGCGTGTCAGGGTCCCCATGAATAGCAGCCTTCCAGCACACTCTTAATTTCTGCCCTCTAAACTGACTGAAAGTGTCCTTCATCCCATCACCCACACCATAAATGAAAAAGGTTCACTGATAATATATGCAACACTGATTTATTATTTTTTTCCTTAAAGAGCACAGATTCCTCTAATGTTTCTTGGGGCCAAAGTCCTTGATGACATGAACTAGTGTCCTGTCGTGGAAGTCAGCAAAGGAACAAAGTATGAAACAAGTTTGATGTCCATCCAGTAGCCCCAGAGAACAGACATAGCGAGCAACATGAAAGGATCTGTTCTCTCAGTCTTTGCTCTAATAACCATCTGGTCCTTGTCCTTCCACCCTCAACCATCTTGCACGCAGACATACGCCTACAGCCTGCAAAGCTGGTTATGGAGGAGCAAGTAAGCTGTTGAAAACATTACATGAGGTTGCCAACCCTCCTTCACTAATAGGAAATGCGGTTGCAAGTTGAACCTGATTGAACCTGCTTTCTGACACGGTGACAAGGTTATCCTGGGTTTACCTGAGCAGCTGTGAAAGCAGAATTTGACCCTTGTGTTGGGGATTAATTTAAATAGGTAAAGAGGGAGTACAGATTACAATTGCACAGAAGCAAAACGACAGGTTGTAAAACAAACTGAGCTGAGTTCAGTCAGGGCTATTTCCCCTTCAGTTTCTCTTATTCACCAAAGTGAACCTTTCGTCCAAATAAAGGATGTTTTATTCTTGATTATCATGACCACTCATCCAAAATGCCTATCACTTAGCCCCAACATTATCAGCACCACACACGAATTCAGTGGCCCACTCCTCATTATCGCAGAGGGTATCTCTCATCTGGGAGGCAGAATTGCAGAAGGGGAGCCAGAAGGGCTCAAGCCTTATGGGAAGAAAGAAGCCTTTTAAGTTTGCTGAATGAATGACATGACTTTCCTCTGTCATGCAGTCTGTCTGTTAACAGTTAACAGTGACAGGTCGAGGAGCACGGTCTGGACAGTGGCCAGAGCTGACAGCCCCACGTTCAGCCACTGTGCTCAAAAGGGAGCACTCTGTTCCTTCTGCCGCCGTGCCCGCTCTCACTGGGGACTGTTGTTCCAGCCTCACGCCTCCTTGTGTGAAGGCCAACAGCGAGGCTTTGTTCAAGAAGCAGCTGCTGAGAAGATGCACTATCTCATGGAATGACCCACTGACATTTCTCCCCCTGCTCATTAGTAAGCAGTGAATAATTAGGGGAACTGGGGCGGATTGCACAGCCCATTTCTTTCAGAGTAAAAAGCCAGACCCTCAGAGCCCAGCGTGCCCCGAAAGGGATTCCCTCATGAAATGGGCTTGCAGCAAAGCCAGGGGAGCTGGCTCTCTAACACCTTCTCATCACCTGATGGAATGAGGAAAGAGAATGGCTTGTGCCAGAAAGTGGATGGGGCATGACTGGGATACAGGGAGTCCCAGCTCCTCTTTCTTCAAAGCTCACACCATAGCTCTGCTGCATGACAAGTGAGCTCAGTTCAGCCAGGACCCAAGCCAAAGGTCCTGTTCAGCTGGATGACAATGTTGCTGTTTATTCAATAACCTATTGTTACAGGGTGGATCTACAGCAGTGAGGAAATGGTTGAGCAGCTGGGAGGAGCAGAGTAATTGGGAGAACTGAGGAAACCATAACCATTCTTTTGCAATCTCTACTGCAGCCCAACATTATCATCTAGTGATGTCCACATACAGGGGCAGTGATGAAGGAGCATCTGCACTGTCTTTCCCCCATCCCAACAATGCCTGCATCCAGCTCTGGGTTACAGCACAGAACTTACCTGCCTGTCTTACGTACCTCAATTAAATCTGACTTAAGAATAATAATTGGTCACATAAACAAATAGATTGCTTTGAGCAGCCTGGGTGTGGTAGGCATATTTTATTAGTATACAGCAGATGACACTACACGTCTGATTTCAGGTGCTCTTGCTTCTAGCGTCTGTGCTAAAGGTGTATCCAAGTCCTCACAATTTCCAAACTCCCTTGCCTAAAAGATAGGTGCAGGACCAGGTTTTCCTTACTTTTACATAAGCATGGCTCCAGTATTATTCTTGGGAAGTCCACGAAACAAACAAAGTCTCATCCCCTGTTGGAGTAGAGAGGAAACAACTCTGAATATCCCCTGAGCCTTTCCTAACCCAAACATTTTAAGCAAAATACTCCACTGCAGCATATACGTGCTCTGTCAGACACATCAGCTGTGTCGAGCCTCACTGTCTCTTTATTTTTAGTTTGCTGTGGTCTAACTGCTTCCTGGCTCGAGAGCATTGTTTCATCTGCCTTCAAATGACAAACAAAATAAAGGCTGTGCTTGCATTTCTAAGTCCCAGCTTGTGGCCTCCTCTAGAGCATGAGGCACTGCAGGTATTTGCTTTTTACCCAGTTTCTTTCTGTTGTGTAGTTGCTCCTCTCAAACGGAAACAGTGCTGACTGCCCTGAAAGATGCCATGGGGTGCACACAGAGGTTCAGGACCGTGTGATCCCAGTGTGAATGAAGGGTGAGCGCTAAAGTGACACATTCACTGCTGAAATTGCTTCACCAGAGCAGGACCAGGCTGTGGAAGTCTGTAATGAGCTTCTCAAAAATAAAAATAATAGTGTGCAAACCTCCGTTTAATAAAACCCATCTCAAAGTGCTTACAACTGCCTGTTATGCCACAGGATATTCCCTTTGGTATACTCACTGTATTATGATACAATTACAGGCACATTTCAGCATCATTATGTTATAGGAGGTGTATCCAGAGCACTTTTTCCTACATGAGCTGTGGTCCCTCTGGGAGGTACCATCTCACAACCACCACCATCTAGGAGAAAGCAAGGGAAAATACACCATCCAGTCAAAAGACTGTGTTCAAGAGCTTGTCCAATACATGGGGAAAGTTGCATCTTAGCAGTAGGAATCATTTTGCCTATAATTTCCAAGAGGCTAAAACTGAGCGACCTGGTTTTCTCAGCAAGCCGTCTGAGATCTGGTGCTACAAGGCACTGCAGAGGAGCTGGAGGTGGGAAACAACTGGTTTCACTTTGACTGGAGCTCGTCGGTGGTGAGCAGGCTGATCTCCTGGGTCATCTCTTTACGTGAGAATCCTCAAAACCGAAGCAGAATTAGAGAAGGAAGGCAGAACTAAGTTTACTCCCTAACTATTTGTTTTATAGGATGACTTTGCTTCAAGTTCTCACAGTTGTCTCACTGCCTAAGGAATTACATGGTGTACTGCAGTATCTGAACTCTCACCCTGCAATTGCGTGCTGTGGTTTCACCTCCTGTGTGCCCTGTACATGCTGAGCGTTCCTTACCACTCCCTGGAAGGCAGATAAGCCTGACTGCTACCTTTGTTCAATATCTGGAGAAGGAAAGGCAAGGAAATGTTTGGGACCCTACTGAACATGGAGTCAAAACAGGGATAAAAGGCAGTGGCAGTGCTCTGCCAGCCAGGACAAAGAGCCGTCTCCTTTGGGATCATGGTGAGAGGAACCTATAGCAGATGCTTACAAGAGAGAACAGGAGAGGTGGGGCAGACCAGGGTGACTGTCCTCTGGTGTATCACCTCAGTTTCCATCTCTGCCCACATCACTGCTTGCTTCTGATGCCACAGCTGTGTTTAAGATTCAGTGTTCCCCAGGTTAAAACAGGAGAATAGATGAATTCCAGGCAGGGCTCACAGGTCCATATGAAACTCAACACTGATCAAGGGTCAAGGAATCATTTAAGTGTTCCCTTATATTCTCGCTGGTTTTACTCTGTCATGACTTTTCAATCTACCAGTTTTCAGAGCTATATGAACAAAGATTTATGTCCGTACACTTGCATCATGGTGCAACAGGTTAATCACCCCTTAGCAGCTCTCTCTCCACTCCAAATCAATTATCATAAAGGACTGACAGACAGACAAGTCGAGATAATTTGAAGACAAAAGGTCTAATTTCTCCACAGGGAATGCACTTGCAAAATTTAATCTGAAACTCTGAAGAATTTTCTTCTTTGCTTGGCAATTCTCACTGCTGCAGCAGTCCTCATCTGACAAATACAAACAAGTTGCAAGTCTTCAGATTCAAACCATTAGTAAAAACATTAAATGTTTCCCTGACTCTTTAAGAGTGGGGTTTTATGCATAGGGAGAGAGGGAAACTCAAACTGACAGCTGGGCTCTGACTCTCCTTCTGCCCTCACAGTCTGTGAAACACTCTGCTTTGGCATGACTGCAGTCTCACTGCCTGCCAGCCATGCTACCCTACCACAGGACCTCAGGTTCAGGACAGTAGGTTCAGGACTTTTATTTTTGCACAGGGCTGCGAAGCACTATGAATTTCTCCTGGGAGAACAACTCTCATCCCTTCAGGAAAAACCTGGAAGAGGATGCACTAACACAGGTACACTATAGCTAGTGCTATATTCTCTTTCCTACCCAAGAAGAGCATCTGTCCAAGGATGAGTGCAACAGCAGAAGCCCAACTGCTCTGAGCATGGCTGCTAGTAGGGTTCAGGCAGTGTAACTTCGTGTGCAAGTAAATCCCAGTCCTGTGTGAGGATCTTCCTGCTGTGGGGGACATGCATGAGAACAGTATTCATGGGGAGACCAATCATTTTGCACTCCTGCAAATGCTGATGTGTCCATACCCATGGTTATGTCCAGTAGTGCACATGGAAGATTCTATTTCCCAGCAGTGTTCATGTATCACACTGAAGGCCAGGAGCCCTCATCTGGAAAAAAGTAATTAAAAATGCCCACAACCCACTGTATACCTCCTGTCCAAAGAAATGAAACAGTGAGTGCCATTCTTTCCTATGGTTCTGCAGAAAAGCAGTTTAAACCTTTCCTGCTCAAGTGCAGTAGGCTCCGCTGGAGGAATCAGGAAGAACAGATTGCTGTGGTGGGTAAGCAGGCCCACACCCAGCCACCAAGGAGCAGTTGTGCTGCTCTGTGAGCAAACCAGCTGCAAATAATGCTTGCCAAGGCTTTCCTGACTCTATCCCTGGAGATGGCCCTAAAGCCTGCCCTATCATAACATCAGGGAGCGCTGCTGTCCAGAACATTCCCTCATGCTGATGCGCATGAGCTCTGACTTCACACTTACAGTGCTACTTTAATTCTTGTTCTTATTAATGCTGACATCCTTCTTGGTCATTTTCCTCTCACATTTGACCATGCTTAGTCGTTTTTAACCTCTCTGTGTAGATCAATCCTTCTCAGTGCTATGAATAAATAAAAGCCTTCTGTTCTCATCAACAAAATGGTCTTTTAACAGTTGCAAGAACAACACAGTAATCACTTGGAAAAAAAAAAAAACAAAACAAAAGCAGCTAATATTTGATGTGTTTAAAAATCTCCACTCCAGCTATTTTCTACATTTTGGAAATAAATCCTTCTTTAAACAGAGGAAGCAGTGAGAAAATTACTGGAGAGCACGAGCAGCAGTGGGTGTCTGAGAGGGACCTGCTAGCCCATCAGAAATGCTCACCACACACAAGGCACCAGCGGGGCTGCCAAAGCAAGCTGAACTTCAGTTACAAACATCTAAGGAATGTGAATAAGCTGTAAGAGCTGCAACCTTTCCCTCTGCTTTGATCTGACATTAAACACAACTCGAAAGTGGGAAATTCAACAGCTTCAAAGAGGGTCAAAGAGTCAGAGGTCTCCATGTACCAGGACAGGTAGAGGGTTTATTCTGCCTGGAGAAAGCAGGAGGTTGGAAGTGAGTCTAGTGGCTAGGGATTGCTGCCAGGTTAGGGCTAAGTATTTCTCCTTCCTCATCTTCACATAACACAGCCACAATACCTGTTAAGAAGCACCAGCAACTCCAAGTGAAAAAGAGGGCTACTTTCAACTACTGTTAAAAAGTGTAAGAAAAAAGTAAACACATTTTTGTGGCTCCTGCATCTTGGTAATGCATTTTTGACTGCTGTTAGTTGACACTAGGGCTTTTGAAGGTTAAGTTGTGATTGTTCTGGGCTCTGGCCATGCAAATGCAACCATAGACCATTAGATCTCAGCAAATGAGATGTTATAGGAAGAGAGAAGAGGATAGCTGGAACATCATGTGCTTTACCAAGTGAAAATGTTTGGTATGAGAAAACAAAGCCACATTCTCTATCCTTTATTCTTGTTTTTCTTGGCTCTCAGCTTTACAGATCCCTAAAAATACTGCATTATAGCTAAAGGAGCTGCAATTGGCAGCTGACTGAAGAATTACAATATCACTCCAGTTTGATGAATCCCCACAGGTATTCTCTTCTAAGAGAGCTTTCCTAAATCGACTGCCAATAACCATGTGTTTGTCTGTCTCTTTTTTCTGTCATCAGAATCTTGCCGTAATAAAATAACAGCAATATAGAAACAAAATTGAAAAAGGAGGTGTCATTTCAAAATATCTGAACTTGCAGAAAGGTACCTGACCCGGCAGCCTTAACTCTGTCTTCATGAGGCTGCATACCAAGCAATCCCAGAAATCATGGGAAATGGTTATCTGCCTGTTAAAAGCACCATATAAGAGACCACAGAAAAAAATGCTGTATTACACAGAAATTCTATTTTCCTCTTTCATGGGATTGATATAAACCAAAGCCATTTAATAATGTCAGATGTAAGGTAAGGTTAAGAGGTCTTCTGGAATTCAATTTCTGTGATTACCACAGAAAATTTCTAATACATATCTATGAGGTCCAGCAGTCTTGTGATTACAATGAAATAGCCCAAAGAGTAAATGTTCAAATCTTGACATACCAAGAGAACTGAGTCAGTGATACCTTCTACTGGGCAATAAGGTACTAAGACACAAATTGGGGTGAATAGTGTTATACTCTGTGAAGTACCAACCTTTTTGCTGAAGCCTTGAATAAGAGGAAACACTGATGTAGAGCAGCCTTTGGCAAGATTTAGAGCTGCTGTGTAAGCTCCTACAGACTCAGCAATAAAAATGGAAATTATTTTTCCTTCTTTTGACTGAAGGATAGACACAATATAAATCAGTCAAGTCACGCATATTACAGCCCTAGTAACTTCCCAACTCATTTGGGAAATCATGCTAGCCACACTGTGGAACTGCATTAATGACCTCATGGATAATGCGCCTGTACTGGGAATTTTATCCATGAGAATATCAGAACCAGAATAAATGTCCAGGTCAGGAAATCTACACTGAACTCATATGACCAAGAGCCACTGTATGAGATGGAGAACAGACAGCTACTATTGTGCTAACACAATGGAATAATTAATATTACCCACAGATACCCAAATGACAGGACACAAAGGGGGAACACACTGTTGAAGTGATTTGATAGATAAAAGTGTGGAGAAAAGCTATAAACTGCTTCTGACTGAAGCAGTTTTGGCAATGGAGGTGTTTGTGTCCTTCAGCTCTCTCTGCCATCCAGCTCAGACTGTAACTTGCATTCCATCAAACAAATTTTATCCTCCGTGCTTACCTCTTTATGTGCAAAGATTATGTTACAGAGCCTAAAAGATGTTAATTGTCTTTCTAATTTACAGTGAATCAAGGCTTAGTTAAATCAGCTCTTTGTGTAACACAACTGTGTTCCCATTGTTCTGCTTTCAGGTTCCTCTTCACCTTCTCCTCTCTGCTGATGAGGAAAACCAAAAGGAATTTAAAAAGAAAACTGTAGGTCTGACAGGGAGAACGAAGTTGACAATCGGCCTGAGCAACCAGATTTGTACTAATTAATTAAACTAATTAATCCAGCAACATCAGTACATTAAAAAAAAAAACCCAACAAAAATCAAAACAAAAACCAAAACAAGAAACCCTACGAAATATTTACGCTTCTCTAGTGAAAAAGATATTCAAGGAAAAAAGAGAGCAAATAATTACACAGCAGAAAACATGCCTGACAGGAACCTGCGCACCAAACACCCTTCCCCACCAACAGAAGAGGCATTCTCTGTATCAAAACCATGTGATAAATACAGAGTTTTGTCATTTTTTTCTAGGTTTGTTGCTTCAAATATTGTTATATGAGCATATCTATGTCACATCATGGAGCAAAGAATGGAGACCTTCAAGCCAGCCAGAAGAAGCAGGGACAATAAGTGTACATGGCCCAGCGTCGCCCCAACCTACTAGCTGAGGGGGTATTGCTGTGTTATCACAGCCTTGCACACATTCAGGCTGGTTCCTCATCAGAGCTGAGCTGTGTACAGACAGCTCTGGTGTCTCTGCTGGACTGTGGAGATGTGTCCAAAGATGTCTGTGATGTCTCCGTGCCTCTCCATGTTCCAAGGATGCAGCTGTTTAGTTGTATCCATAAATGAAAGTTATGCTGACATTTCAGCGTCCCCTCTGGGATCGTTTAGGACATCAACCTAGTCCCACTTCCATAGTGGATTATACCACTTCACCACCAAGAGGCAGGTAAAAGGAGAAATAATCCCTTGCAGAGAGGTTAAAATAGCACCAGCAGTAATGTCAAGGGCAAGGCTGAGGAAAACTCAAGGCAAAGAGGGATAGCTTTAAAAGATTCAACATGCAGATCTTTACAAAGCAACAGACGATCCCTTTCTCATTTATGTCTAGTTGTAAATATTTTATAGACTCTTCTCTCAGTGCTGAATAGCTTTAACAGCATTTACTTCAGTAAAGGCCTGAGCTGCTGTAAATCAAGTACAGATTTAGGGCTACTCACCATGGTCATGGGCAAACACAAACAAGTTAAGTCCTGTCAGCTTCTGGGCCAAGTCATCATAGCGGCCGCAGTGCTCCCCAGCGCCGTGAGCGATGAACACGAGGGCCCTAAATGGAGCATCAATGTATAAATCATTAACATGGTTATCAACCCACAAAGGCTTCAGAGCTGCAAGTGAAACCAGCGTATTCAATTCAGCAACAGCATTTCAGACATCAGCAAATATGAGGCAAATACATAATGGCTGAGAGGGTTTGAACAGAGAGGAAACCGTTGTCATCCTCCATTGACTTGGTCTTCACCAGGTGGTAGCAGGGACAGACTACATGGAAGTCAAGTGCTCATGGGACAGAGCCACTGTGCTCTGCTGCAAGTTAAATGTGAGTGAGTCCCTGAGCTGGATAACTCCATCTTGGGCTTGAGGTGCCTACACTCTCCTACAGTGTAAGTGTTGCCATTTATTTCTTTTGCAACTGGTATTTCTCTGTGGATTCAAATACAAATATTGTCCTCAACTTTATAACTTGCAACATTGATGCTCGAGAGTACCCCAAGATGAAATTTCAGCCAAGAACTTTGGTTGGACTTTGGAATTTTATCTTTTGACCCAACTCCAGTAATTTTACCATTCCAGTTTCTGCCCCAAACAGTTGCTTTGCTTTCGTGATTAAAGTGACTCTTACATAGTTCTGTAAGGTTACAGACAGAGATAATAAAACAAACAGTCTGCAGACACTTATTTTTGCAAATACTTATCTTTGAAGATTCCAGTTTTATGAATAATACTTTACTTTTCCTGGAATGGCATCAAGTGAGAGTGACTGAACATGAACAAACCTCCACAGTGTTTTTACTAGATAAAGTTTGTATAGACTTAGACTAGAACTATAGCAGAAGTAGCAATGAAATTGCAAAAGTTTTGCTGGATTTGACAGGTGACTATTTAAAAAACAGCTTTAGCAACATAAACATAACTTGTTTGTTTAAAAGAACCATTTGTCATTGCAACATCAGCAACCACAAAATCATTTGAAGGCTACAAGTTTGACATTTTTAGTACATGAACAGTGAAATATTACATGAACTGACAACATAAAATAATGACAGCAGTTAAGAGCTAGTGAATTCCTCAACTTTATTTTGACTGAGGTTTTGAATACCTTTTTAGACTGTATTCACTGCAATAAACTGCAATAAAATCTTAATATATTTAAACTTTAAAAACATGATGGATGGTGTAGAAACTCCTGCTCTAGCTCTTTGATTTGCACCTGCTTCAAAGTATTTTCTCAGCTAGACAACTTGCAAGAGCATCCATTGAAACCAGAAGGATTGTACAGAGCAGCACCACAAAAGCAGCAACACAGAGATGCTCTGGTATCTTGTCTAACACCAATTAGCAAGGGTGAGGTTAGGTCATGCACCGTATTTAACTTGCTGTGTCTTACAAATCGTCTTAGTGTCACTGAGGGTTTCAAAACAATCTGTGTGGAGCAGTCATTCCTTCTTTTGTCATCGTCCCTGGTCAATAGGTTTGTCAAGTTATCTATGCATCTGGCAGACAGACTGATTTTAGGAGTGCAAGGTCTATTAAAGCTCCAAACACTGAAGGAATTGAGACATTGCTCATTCCACAGCAGAGAATATTAACTTTCTGCAGCAGAGACATCATAGCTTTAGGTGTCCCACCTCTCCCAAACACAGGCAGCACAGCAGAAATGCTTCAGCCAGCGTTGGAAGAGCAGATTATGATTCTGTACATGCTCCTGAAAACTGGAAGCACCATCCAACTGCTTCTGCCTCCACCTACACCAAATGGTACCTCAGCCCTCATCCTGGGTCACCTACAGAGACCTCACAGGGGCTGGCAGACCTGCCCAGCATTCAGAAACGCCACAGGTGGTGAAGCAAAGCCAGGCTGTTAACCCACAGGCTCTGGACTCTGCAGTGCACAGTGGCACTGCCTGCATAGGACACTGATGCAGAAAATAAGGGAATGTGAGAGAAATTCCTGTGTACCCTTCACCTTGGTATCCAACAGACTTAGACAGGTTAAGTCTCTCTGCCATTTACCTCCTTGACAGCTTCCCTGCTCAGTGTATTACTTAAGCCCTCAGTTACTCTTTAGAGGACTACATTTGTTTCTGCTGACTAAGTACAGAGATTAAGGTGTAACTTGGCTGACTGAATAAAGCCCTTCATTTCTCAGGGAAATATTATTTGAATTTATGCACTGAATGGCATCAAGTGAATGAAACCTAATGGGAAGCTCTTTCGGGAAATTCTTGGTTATTTCATCCCCTGACAACAAAGCCCTCATTTTGCTTTCATTCACACTGATACAGAACCATGACTTAGCCTGTCAGCATCCTCCTAGATGCTCAGACCCCTCATTAGCTGTGAAACCAGTGAGAAAAGAAAAAACCTCAATTTTTCAGAGACACAAGGTGTTCCTGTGACCTCTCCTCTCACCTAGCACACAGCTGCCAGAACTGAGCAGAACTGAGCCTTTGCACACTGCAGGGAACAGATCTGGGTTGTCATTTGTCTGCAAAATACTGAATAAAATCCCTGAGCCTGTTTCTGACTTAAGAGCCCTAAAGACAGCAGTTGTTGAGGAGATTTAGACACTTTTGAAAGTTTTGTCCTATCAAAAATCATAAACAAGGAGTAAAATTTCCGGATTGTCATGATGAAACAAAAGTAGCCTGTTCTGTTGTTCAATAAAAAGTGAGAGTGGCTTTACTGACTTAGAACTAGGTCACATCTACACAGCTCTTTAGCTCCAGCTTTCAGGTCTAAGCACAGAGGCCATACATTAAACACAATAGCTTGAAAAACTGAAATTAGTATGAGTATCATCTGCACAGTGACTGAAAGATCTGGCTCTTTCGCTTAATCCTTCATTTTCCATTACAAAACAAATTTAGATTTGGCAAGTAACACCTGAAGGCAGTATAACAAATGCATGGTTCAATGTATTTTCACTAGCAAGCTGCCAGGAAAATGCAACGAGTGATTAGATTGACTGACAGCAGTTCTTTACTGTATGTAAACATTTTTGCAGACATCCCTGCTCTGGAATCACAGCCTGCTCCTTCCTTACCACAATGGCTGGAATAACAGAATATCAGAGATTGCTTTCAGCAGACTCATTTAAAATTAATACAGGAATCCTGCAGGGTTTAAGATTTTGCAGGACTGCGGTGCCTCTGTGTGCAGCCTCAATGAGAATTTTGTTTAAAAAAGGTCTGTGTACAGGCCATGTATCAAACTGGTACTGGGGAGAAATTTCTTCAATTCCAGCTCTTGAAGTTGTGCTGCTGAAATCATTGGCATTTCAAACATATCAGGTAGAAAATATAGTGCACAGCCTGCAAAGCTTTCTGTTGGAGACTGACCTGTGCCTGAACAGACAGTAATTCCAATCTCTCTGACCACAGACAGGGAAACCTGATGTATCTTTGGATGCTCCAGCTGGCTTTGGCTGGTGGAACTGTAATTGCTGAACATCTCGAAATGGCATTACTTTGGCATCTGTTCAAGAAAGCACCTACTCACACAGGGCTCCCCCACACTCAGCAAGTGTGTCTCCACACAAAGCCAAGGTGTGAGCTGAGCATGAGTAATTGCCCATGCACTTGCTCTCACCCAACTGGTGCAACAACAATTGTGGCTATTAAAGGGAACCAGTTTATTGACTGCTGTTTGCAAAAGCAACAGATGGTTTTCACAGATCCCTTGCCCTTCCCATAGCCTTCGCCATCTCCTCTTCCTCCTCCCTCCCCACCGCAGGTTTCTGCCTCCTGGTACCGCACAGCTTGGCAAACAGATGCAGTTGCTAATTGCAACAAGAGGGCAGGACAATATTTGTCTTCTTCTGTTTAAATCAACTACTGGCTGTATTTAGTTCTCTCCCATAAGGAGGTGATGGTGTACATCAGTGACCAGTCTCTCCTCCCACACTCCACTGTGCAGGTCACTCATCACTGGTATCAGCCCCTCCTATGCTGCAGCTGTGGCTTGTTAAGCCAGTAATATGCAGCAATGTCACACCTGCAGTTGGTACAAGGCACGTGCAAACACCCTTTCCTGAATCAGGAATGTTGGGAGTTGGTGGAGGCCAGGTTGCAACACAAAGCCAACGCCAATGTGCACAAATCCACATGAAAATATTGTCTTTCTGTCCTGCTTCTCAGGGAGGTCACCAGTTGATCCAAACTTTAGCTGTTTGCAACCTTCCCTATTCCTCACTGTAATTTCACCCAGACTAATATTTCACTTCTTGTGTGGGGAGCAGCTTCACAGGGCAGGGTGGTGTTTAGGTTGCAGCTTTACACACAAAGGCAGTACCAGGTTTAGAGGTTCTCACTTTCTTTTGTGCTGGACACATGTTGCCCCTTCTGCTGTGCCAGAACAATTGTTCAGAGATGCAATTCCACAATCAATTGCAATCACACACCTGAGCAAGAGCCTCCTTGAACTGAGGCTCAGTCGTTAGAAACAAAATGAAAACACTCAGAAAGCTGTTGTGCTATGAAACCTTGCAGGCCAGAAACACCACTCAGCACTTGGGTCCTGCTGGGTGTAAGACCCATGTTCTTGCTTTGCTTTCAACAAAAGTCATGTTGAAGCTGAACTAAACAAAGGAGGTAGTGAGGAGGATGGTATGACTTTAACATCTTGTGTCCTCTGGGGAGAGAGCCACTACTGTGGGATCCTGTGCATGCTCTTTTATTGCCAGAAAATAACCCAAAACACTGGGATTAGACTAAAGAACGGAAAACAAACTTCCTATGACTGCATATATGAAAAATGCTATCTTTTCCACCTCATTCAAAAGCATCCCTCTTCAGAACAATGTTTAAGTACTTGCTTAACCTCAGGAAACTTTCGTCAACACATGAAAGTCAACAGGACTTGCAAGTCCAAGATGAAAGTTACAAAAGGATTTATAAATGCTGTCCGGAATAAGGATTGATTTAATCACATGCAGAAGTGATTTCCTGAATAGAGTCCTCTCAACTTAAGCTAATACTATGTTATTCTGTGTAAGGCAACCATGCTTTTCATTTGGTCTTATGTATATTGTTATCAGAACCAGATCAGTTCTAACAAAGAACATCTGACTTGAACAGTTTTGAATACCAGACACTAAATTCCTAAAGTAATTTTTAAAAACTAAATGACAGGAAAGCTCTTAGCCAGCTAGACTGCCAGAAAAATGACTGGCTTAAGTATTACATTCTGTTGTTTTGAGTTGATTTATCAGTTCCTTTGCAGTTGAACAATTAACCTTTATTTATCAAAAACATTTCACTGGTCACATTTTTGGACAAGCAATTGGACAGTTGCTCACAGATCTTTTAATGTGTTAAAAATGTAATGCTGTGTGTGTATTTTGCTTCCAAAGTATATTATAATGGAAAGTCACTGAAAGGTGTGCATTCTTGTGTTAGCTGGGTGACTGAGCCTCACTGACTATGAAGATTAGTTATTTTTCACATGATAAGATTGTGCATTAAGCAGCTTGTAAGTTTGTTGGATTTAAGCATCAATCTAATTTTCTGCCCCTGGTATCTGCTTAAAGATTACCACTAAAAAAAAGAATTCAGCTAATAATTTCCAAGAACATGTAATGAAGAATGCATTTTTTTGTTTACTGTTGGTGACCTTTTCTCTGGAGGCCTCTTCAGCCCCTTGCTTTCAGTGTAAGACCTGAAGTTTGGAAGAGGGATGTCTCTGTGTCTGCTTTTTGAGTCAGCTTTTGCATTTTTTTTTCCTGAGGTGATTTGTGTCCCCCATGACCCTCATGAAACTTGGGCTATGGGCAGGGATCACAAAATAGCTATGACAGTTTCTCTTATGTTGTGCTTAGCCAAGAGTTCAGCCTGATGACCTCAGTTAGACAGGAGTATTTATGGTGGAGTCAGGTGTGTCCCTTCATGCCATCCTTCCGTCTCTAGGAAACATCTGAGTTATGTCCTTCTGGAGATTAAGAGGCAATGACTTTGCTCCTAATTCCAATCCAATGCCAAGGAGGTATTACATCCAAGAGCTTGCTCTCTTGCTCAGGTTTCTTGAGAACTGTGTTCTTAGCCTCTGTCCTACTGGCCCACAGCTTTGCCATGCAGGTCTGTAATCTGGGTAGCCAACTCTTTCTTCAGCTGCCATTGAACATTGTTGTGTGAAACTAGCAGTTTTATAGCTATTTTTAGCAACTCAGGGGAAAAAGCAAGTCAGAATGGCAATATCCTGGAGTCGAGTCTCTATCAACCTTCTCTCAATATCACAGACCACAGAGCATCAGCATGGATATCTCACAGAGCTCCGAATCTGCAGGAATTCACCTCTTCTAGATAGACTAAGGTAAGTAGTGGTTCACAAATGTAGTAGTTTAACTGTGAAAATCCTTTAAGCACAACAGAACATGTTAAAGGAACATGCACTATGTCACACTGCACAATTTCTGCTTGCCTTTACAGAGCCTGTGGGGACTGAGGGTTCTGCACACTGGTGTTTGATGTGGTTTGGTCCAGTCTGGTAGAATCAGTAGCTTCACTCCTGTCCAGATCCTAAACTGGCAGTTAAAAAATAAGCCTCTTCAGCAAAACTCTGCTTCCCACTTTCTTTCCTCATTTCCTCTGGCTTGGAAATTCCCATGTAAGTCTGTCCGAGGAGGCTCCTGTTGGTGTAAGCACCATCTTACTGTCTTACACCATAGAGATTTCAGGCTCAGTCTTAAAATCTGTGCCTGCTGGTATAAGCAGCTCTCTCGGAATATGTCTGCAAGCCTACTCTCATGACACATTTCACAATTCCTCACCAGCACAGAGTTAGGAGGGCATTTGAGAACTGCCATGACATTCAGGAGTTCTCCAACAACACCAGAAAGTGCAGACACATAAATCAATGGAGCAGAGACAGAACTGGGTGGTAAAAACATATTTCAAAACAAAAGGTTCAACAGGATCTAGACAGAGCCAGCGCAAAACAATGTGGAGAAACAGTTTACACTGATTTATTGTAGCTTTTCAAAATGCAAGCCCTCACTAAGAATAACTCAGGAGTTGTCTAATACAGAGAAAAGACAGGAAGGAAACTTCAGGTGGGGGCGGGAGGGAAGGAATTATTGGATCCTTTAAATTGCATGGCTCTGGATAAATCTCTGCAAAGTTAACATTTGAGACCAGCTGTATTTTGTTTCAAGGAAGCTTTGAAGTAATATTTTAGGGGACGTGAGGCTGAGATCAGAGTTGAAATGCATGGTGTGTAGCTTAAAACTCGTGGGCCGGATCTTCCCACCCCTTTCTCGGATAAATCTGAGGAGGAGGGATTCTAGGGTTACACGGACTGCCTCGGGGAGCCAATCCTCCACTTTGATATCAGAGATGGGATTTTCCTTGGCAAAACTGACTGCCATACCTGCTGCTTTGAATCTACAAGATTCAAAGACAAGATCCCTGGAGACACAGGCAGCCCAGGGTTGGAGCTGCACTTCCCTCTTGCTGCTGCCCTTCTACAGAACACAGGAATCCTTGAAAGAAGAATTACAACTTCTGTTTCCAAAGAGGGAAGGTGTAGGCATTGCCACACACACAGGACTGAGGAAGAGATGAGGTTGGGGGAGCGTGGGCAGAACTGCCCCAGGGCCTGACTGGGAGGAAGGCTGGAATTGGACATCCTGGTCCTGTACTTTGCTCTGCTTCAGCCCTTCTTCTGTACAAGGGCTACAAGAGAGATAAAATGGAGGTCAGATCTCCTAAGGGGAGCTACAAGGATAGATGCACAAAACAGTCAGTATCTTTCTAAAAAAACTGTGCAAAGCACAGCTGCAAAATTCAAGTCAATCTGAAATCACACCCCAAATTTTTAGAACAGCTTTAGGATGTGAAGAAAAGTTATGCAAAGAAACAAAAGAGTTTCTGGTACAGATCCCCTTGGAAATCAGGAAAAATAAAATACTTCTGGTTAATTTTATTAAAAATTCATGTTGACTTGGAAGCAAAGCTACTGCAGATGGAAGGTGGCTGCAGGACCACCATTCTCAATGGAGAACCAACAGATAGGGAGTAAGAGCAAGAACAGTTTTCGCAGACTCCCCTTCCTCTTTCATGGACTTGCACTGAACCTCTAATGATTTCCAAAGGGACAAAAATTACTGTTTAGCCAGTCATGTGGCAGTTTCTTCTTGAAATCAAAATGCAGGCACTGCCTGGTGAGCCAAAGCCTTGGAAAAAGAAAGTCCCATGTAATGAGACAGACTGTCCTTACGAGGCATGAGAAGGCTGCTGTTAAAGGGCCAGAAGCTTCTTCTGCACAGTTACTATTGCTTAAACTCAGCACTACACACTAGTTCAGTACTAGATCCGTTCACTAAACCAAAAAGGGGTTTTTTTTTTAATATAAAAGTATGTCTCTGCTTCAAAGCAGCTGTGCAAAGCCAGTTCCTTTTTACTGAGCTCGCTTGCAGTCTTGGCACATTCAGAACACTGGCACCTGTTCAGTGACAAGTCACTACTGCTGCTGTAAGTTCATAGCCTGACAAATCCAACTCAACCCTAAAAGACCAGGGAGGCTTCCTAAAAGGAACAAGGTGTGCTTCACTAACAGATCAACTCAAGCCATGTAAAAATGCTCCCTGTGTGACATCCCAGCCCCATTTTGACAATTTAATCTCACCCTTCAGCATAGAACAGAAGATGAAAATAGATAGCAGTATGCCTGTATCGAGGTGGGGAGTTCTAGATGACCCTCTGTAGCTTTCAAATTATGGAAATTATTTTATTTAATAAAGCCAGAGGGATCTCTGGTTTAGTCCACACAATTACTTGCTAACTTCAAGTCCTTAGTAACATGTTTGTTTGCTTGGTTATTTTCAAATATTTGTTAAGAAGGGCTCATGGTTTGAGACAAATAATCAAGTGCTGCAGAGAACACTACATCTAAATGTTAAGCATCATTTGCTAAAGCCCTCTAAGACAAGTCTGCAGACTTCTTCTGACTTCAGTTTTTTCACAAGGTATTTCTGATGCAGGACATCACTATTGGTCTGAACCTGGGCACATCAGAGGTCCTTCAAAGTCAATCTCCCCACAAAATTTATGGTTTTCTAAAATGTGATTGTCCATGTTTTATTCTCTACCATGACTGTGATCACCTCCATTCTCATGTTGCTATTTCAGGAGCGGATGGTACAGACAACTCATGACAAGCAATACTGAAAAAGGTACTAAAGGAAGAATTCAACTCATCACCTCAGCACCTGTGCAAGGAAGAGGCTGAAAAGTGCACACCTGGCACAAGGAGTCAGAGCATTTCCAAGCTATTCCTTGCCATAAAAACTGCATGACTGAAGTACTTTGATCAGGCATCTTGGGCTTATGTGGGCAAATCTTCACTAGCTCAGAATCACAGAATGGTTTGGGTTGAAAGTGACCTTGAAGATCACCTAGTTCCAACCCCCCACCACGGTCAGGGGCACCTTTCAGGAAGAGAGCTGTGAATAAAGAAGGAGCAAGAAAAGAGGTGACACCTTACCTGTTCTGTAAACTCAAAATAGTATGTTATTACTACTTTTTAATAAAACACTGAATGTACAATTCCCAATTGTATGGCAATGGTTTAAAGAAAAACTTCAATTCCCTGACATACTTAGACCTAATAGTACTGTTTGTAGCCAGGCAATCCCACCCGTAATGTGCAACTCTTGATTGCTTCCTGCACTAAGTCAATTGCCAATTTTGTCAGCAGTCCTCTGTGTTGGCAGAGATCTTAATTGGTTATCCTTAACTAACTGATGAACTCATTAAAAGTTCAAATGTCACAGGTAACCCAAGTCTCCAAGTTGCCAATCTTTTTCCGCCTGATTTTCCAAAAGTTGGATGGAATTATCCCATAAACTTAGAGACAGAAACTTGAGGATTGATTTCCTAATCATAAAGTGCTTATGTATATTTTAACATATTTTGAGATTAAACACATTAATTTCCAATGAAATCTTGGCACATCCCAGAGCTGCACTTCAGCCCTGCCCAGTTATGAGAGGAATCTTTACAGTGAGTCTTTACAGGCTCTGTCAAAATCAATATCAGGAGCTATTCCTCTGGGAAATCAGGAATGTCACAGGCAAAACATTTGCCAAGGCTTTGAGCTTGTTCCAATTAATTTACTATTCCATGTTTGCTGTAGACCTGAGGTAGGAAGGAAAGTTGAATGCAAGCAGCTAAATGTGAGACATGGAAGGCTGCTGAGACAGTGATCACTGCAACATGGGCTTTAAAGGCTGAAATGTTTATTCACATTTTGAATCAAATTAAATTTTAATCACAGGTGAGGTGCAACAGTTTACCTACAGACGACTTGAAAGTTAACAAACAGATACAGACTTCAGTCTATGGCTGCCAAATCCAGATGAGTTATTTCTTGGCTGCACTGAGCTAATCTGTGTGTCCAAAGACTTTAGCTACTGAAGGTTTGGTTCCAAAAATGTTCTTTCATTTCTAGCATCCAGGCATCTTCACCTCTGGCAGTGAGGGCTGCCATGCTAACATAAATAAAGAACCTACCTGCCATGAGTTTTAATCACTGTCCTGTTGATTTGCTCTCAAAAAGGGCCAGATGTAACAGCTTTAAGCTCCAAAATGTGAATGGGGTCCTGGCCAGCCTGGGGTGCAACTACTAAAACAAGGATGAGCGGTAAGAATAAAATAAAAGAGTATTTAGTTAGATAAATACTTGGCTGCAATCACTTTAGCTACAGGCAAAGAAAGCTAAAGGCATGTGGGATGTCTTTTCTGCAGAAAAGCTTAAAATAGAAAAGGAAATCAATACTCATTTACAGTATCTGGCAGCCACTGAACCAAAACATATATGTACACCTACAGACGAGCAGAAATAACAACATTTATTTAAACCACAAGCTGTTATTCTGCTGCAGAAATACTGTGTTTTATGTGGAGTGCTTTACCAGAGGCTGTACCACATATTTCTGACCATTTCAAAAAAGCATCAGCAATATCAAGAGCAAATACTTTCAATACCACAGTTATTAACCCCACCACTGCCATGCCAGCTCCGACTCCTTCAATTCCAGCAAAGAAGGAGTCAGAGATGATGTCTGAGCTAGCAGCATGGAAGATGTTTTGCCTTTCCTCCCGACTTTCTCTTCTGCCAACTTCCAAGACATGTGCTGGATCACATGTGAGGGGTGCACCTGTCACAGCCTGCCATGGGAATGGGAAGAGCTCCATCAGCTCTATTGCTGCAGCACAACATCAGGGTGGCTCAAGGCATCGGAGACACGGAGCTCCCATATGAGGCTGGAACCATTGCATGTGTCGTGTGGGACCTGGGGCAGGAGAGAGCCCCGAGTTCTGTGGCTGTGAGGCAGGGATGGGGTTCACTGGAGCACTGTGCCTGTGCCCTGCATGGTGCCCAAGAGCTGGCGGGGCCGTTTGGAGCAGCATAGGTTTGGAACTGCCTGCAGGATGGTGGGTCTGCTCCAGCAGCGACACATCTGAAAATATTCTGGGCTCAGCAAAATGTAAACAAGCCTTGATGGTGCATGTAGTTGTGCTGAGGGATCTGATCACCACTCCTAAAGCAACAGGAGAATGTGCACAGTAGGAAGAAAACCTCTGACGGGCAGAACCCTTAAATGGTGCTTCAAAAGGGAAACACACACCTGTGTGTAAGAATGAGGCAATGTTTCCACGATGTAAAACTAAGATCCTCAAAGGGAGGAACAGTGTTTAACAAATCAACATTCCCCAAACACTGAAAGTGAAATGAAATGTAAACAAAGTGAGTCTGCTGATTGCTTTTTTTTCCCCATTCCCCAGCTCTGAGAAATGTGACCAGTAAATAAACAGGATAAATAATAACAACAGCTGGCTTTTGTACAACACTCCTCATTCAGAAAACCCAAAATGCTTTACAGAGGATGCAACTAGGCCACTTGTAGAGTCACATAAGGCAGAGATGAATGGCACCTCAAGAGATCCTCTGATCCATTACCCTGTCCCAAGTAAGGATCAACCTTTTCTCCCACTGCTACACAAACTGAAGTACAGAGGTAAAAAGCCTTGCCCGCAGCATGCCAGGGGCAAGAATGGACACACAGCATGAGGCAAAACATGACCCTACAGCAGCCAGCAGGAGTTCAACAGCAGAATTCAAGATGTCAAATGTGGTTTTCCTGTGCTACATGCACGGGGCCACACTGAACCTGGAAAAAAAATTTTTAAAAAGCTTTCTGCCTTAATGAATTTGTGGGCATCAAATAATGTCATAGGGGTGTTCCATGCATTTTCAGAACAGCCTGGGTTGAGATGTTCCCTGCCCCTTGTCTGCAGTGGGCCAGAGGACGACTGAATGCTGATTGCCTGTATATCTTTTTAATAACATGAGATCGTGAATGCTGCTCAGAATACAGTTTTTAATATAATAATAAAAATACATAATATATAATAATATACAATATATTATATAATAATAAATTTTTTCAAATATTGTAGATTAGCTCTCACACAAAATTGAAAAAATGAAGAAAAAGCTTAACCATTAAGTCAGTAGATGTTATCTCTACTGCAATTTAATTACTTACAGCTTCCTCATCACTCCTCATGCCTTTCGCCCAGCAAATTAAGCCACCATAGATTTCTGGAATTTGACAGTTGAATTTGAAACCCCACTGAGATAGTTTTGAAAATAAAAGTAAAAAGTACATTGAAAAATTATAAAAATAAGCACATCTTGCTAGCTGGTGAACCAGCTAACCTGCTGACAACTATAGCAAATTAAACCAACTTTCTATTCTAAAGAAAGGCCAAAGATTTAAGTTTTATTCCCTCAGTCTGCAAGCTTCAAGCTTGAACAAGGAAGAAAAAAACATATAGAGCAAGTTCTTTTACCATAGGTCAGATAGACAGCTCAAAAAGATCAGTAATCTTTCTTGCATAGCAAATCTATAGCAGTTTGTACATTTTCTCCTTACCCTTCTGAACACAACACTGGAGCAAACAATTACTGCTAAATGTTTGGCTTTAGCCCAGTTGTCAATATTTTGTTCCCTTTTTTCTTCCTATCCTTTCTTTTCAATGATTGCTGCTGAGACCATTTACCTGTAGCTGAACTGCAGAGAACTAATGCATCACTCAGTAGACTTTTTCTAATATCTCTCTTCAAACATCAAGTCCTCTCCAACCACCAGCTCCTCAAGGAATAACTTACTTTCTCTGGCAACTTTTGTCTAGTGACTCCAACCTCAATTTGTATCACTTGGATGGATGACTACACCCAATTTTAGACAAGGAAATAAAAGTACAGTAAAATTAAGAGTCCGATTCTGTAAATCACTGGTCATTGTGTCACTGCCTAATGACTGTCTTGACCATGTGTTTTGCCTGTTCTCTGCTCCTCATTGGCTTCTTTATTCTGTTTTCTGACACTAAATTCTCTAGGTCTAGCAAGCTGTCTTTGCTATCACTCAGTATGGGAGTGTTCAGAGGCTCCCATCATCAAGGGAGCGCCTGCCAAACAGAAATGAAGACAGCTCCTGGCGGGAGAGCCAGTGTCTGTCATGCAGAAGGGGAGACACTTTCATGCATGTTGAAGTACTCATGAAGTTTGTTGTTACTCAAGGTCTTGGGACATTGAAAACTGCTACATGTCTGCTACTGCTAAAATAATTATTCCCTTCAGGCACAAACGTACTGCATCTCTCTAGGGGAAACAAACACATTCCCAAGCAGAGAAAGACCAACACCTACCCCATCTCCTGTGACTCGCTGATGGGACATCCTGTAAAAGTGTGCTTGGAGGCAGCTAAATCTGACTGCATCACTTTGGCCACCAGGACAGCCTCCACCAGCTGTGCCCTTCCTGTCTCCAAGGCCACACTTCAGTGCCACTGTCTAGGCAGTGAGTCTGGTCAGCTTTGAGACGCCTTTCTGACACCACCACCCAGTGACTCCCCCGTGTCTGGTAGCTGTAGATGATGTTTATGGTTGGGACTAGCCCAAGGTTGGTATTTGGGTTTGCTGTACCAGTACTTTTTTTTTCAGTTAACATAAGTGAAATTTTATGGGTCTGCAAGAGGAAACCCTAGAGGAGATATAATTTTAATGATGTCTAAAACTTTACTTACCCTGGTGCTGCTAATTTCTTCCTTCCTATTATGGATAATAAGCCATACTGATATAGCGTCGGAATGTCTGTACTGGTAGAGTACAGGACAGGGATGTATGAGTACAGTAAAGGATATAACTGCCTAAGCACATCTTAAGGAATCTCTTGGGCAAGGTGCAATGCTATCTCCTTGGATATCTAGGATAATCAGCCATTTGCTATCAGGGTTGTGTCACATCTTTTGGATAAGGGACAATAGGAGGTTTAAAACACTGATGGCTTCCATTCAAGTGGAAGCACATTAGGACAATGTGCTTCTGGACCTAGGGAAGGCAACTCAGCCAAATGTGTCTGCAGGGACAGCTCTTAGAACAATGCAATTTCCCTACAAGAACAAAGAGATCAGATCACCCTGGCTCTGAAAAGCACGAAGTCACAGCAGCTTGAAGGGAACTTGCAAGGCCAACTCCTCTGCTACAGGCATCTAGAAAAAAATACCCTCCTCTACTCGGAACACCTACACCAGCCAACTCTTGCTGTAGACATATTCATGGTGACCTAAAAGAGCTGCTGTGTGTTCCCAAGGGATGTTCAAGAGTGCTGGAGAAATTGAAGCAAGGAACTGTGTGCAGCTGTTTTATTATTTTGACTAAACCTACATATTTCTTGTACTAGTGAAGTAAAGTGCTCTTGCATCTGGAACCCTGATAAGATCAATGAGTTTGTCTGCTTCAGCTATGGCATCACTGTAAACAAAGAGCTGGTTTGAAGCAGGGGTCAGTGCAGGGTCTGCTAAGGATAAACAGACCTGGAGGGACTGGCAGGTCTCTAATTGCTGAGTGACCAGAGAGGGGATCGGTCAGAGTCATGGCACAAAGCCAGTACTGATCATCACACCTGCATTCCAATTAAAAGCACATGAACTGTTTGCATGAGAGAAGCAAGGTTTGCTTATCATTCAGTCTCTGGCAGAATAATGAGCAGAAAATGAGTTTTGCAATACAATCTCAAGACCGTTTCTCTTTTTTTCTCCTATTTCTACCTCTCCCTCTGATATTCACCATGCTGCACAGCACCGTTTCCAATTCATCAGGTGGCACGCTGAGAACCAACACTGATTTTGCTTCTTTTGCGGCTCCCAGGATCAGGATGAAATTTTACTGCTTTGAGACTCACAACAGGGAACTCCAAAAGTCACCCTGTTTCCAGACACCAATGTCACAAAATTGTACACCTGTGCTCAGAAGCTGATCCTAACAGTGGAACAAGCAAAAGGGGTGGTTTAATTACAGTTGTTATTCCATTTGTTATTCTCCTTTTTCCTTGGGTTCTGTGTAATAAAGGCAGGTTTAGATTTGCTTCCGTAGAACATTCCTGTGGAGACTGAAAAAAAATTATCCTACTGAAGAAACCTGTTGGAAGTACCTACAGCAAGAACCAAAGCTGTTCTCCTGTCTTTCAGAGAAGACAGGAGAAGCTGGTTTGCTAATTTGCCCATCCTCTGAAGCTGCATAAGGAATCATAAAAGGATGCCCCTATTCACAGTGAATAACAGTCACATGGAGCAAAGAGAACAGAGGCATTAAAGGAACACATACATGGCTGATGAATAGAAGGGAGGCTTTAGAAACTCGGGCAATAGCAATACAGCAAGCAAAGCCTGGAATGTTGATTTGACAATGATCATTGTTATTTCCCTTTGCAGTGTGTGTGATGTGATCAGACACACAGAGGGAGATGAATTCATCCTATGACAAACTGTGCTGACATAAGTCACTTTGTAGCACACAGATTTGGCATTAATTTGAAGTTGACCTCATTAGCACAAACAAAGTGCTCTTCAAGAGTGACGCTGAATTAGAAACTCCTTCAAGTATCTCTAGACACTAAAACCACACACTGTAATTAAAGATATTATAATCAGTGACTTGACTCTCTTTGCTTTGACTTCACTTTGGTTTATTTATTTATTTATTAATTCATTTTGGAAAGGTCTGAAAGTCAAATTCAACTTTGTCATCTGCTCCTGCTGGGAGCTGTGCTGATCTTCTGGAAATGCTGTGGAGTTGCTGGTAATGAGATGCCAAAGCCATCAAGCAATATTTACAATTTGAGGGCCAGTTCAAATACAAATGCAGTTTGTATTTCTGCACCACAGGCACATCTGCAAAATCCTTGGGGAAGAGAGAAATTTATTTTCTCCTTATTGGATTGGCCTTTAATTTCTAAGAAGTCAGAATGAATGACAGGCATTTTTCATAGAGTAAAACAAATGTAAAAAGCAAATAGAAAAGTGGGTGCTTTTTGCTTGTTTAATTTTCTATTTTTAATCACACTTGCTGGGTGTAAAAATGAAAGAGCTCCTACAAAGGCACTGTTTACTCAGACAATTGCAACTCTGTTTACTTAAACTGTGGTCATGATGCCTAAAGTTGAGGCAACCCATTCTAGTGTACATTAACAATCGACCAGGAATGCATCTGTGACCCACGTGTCTCAGTTTCAGGCAGACCACTTCAGCTGCTGGCAATCATCTATGAGATGATCACCTAGAGACCACTATGTGGAGAGACACACAAGCACCATGCCAGACAATGATAGCTGAGGAAGCTCAGGTATCAAGACCTCACGTTTTCAAATACATCCTCTAACTACAAGTGTCTCAACCTTCATCCGCCCAACCTAGAGTGGCTGATCTGCCAGGAGAGACTCCAGCATCACTCTGTCTAAAGTCAGTGGTGGCTGCAGCTATAAGCAGCTCTGGGTCAGCTGGCTCAGCTCTGGAAAAAACTACTCTGGGTCAGTAAATTTCACAGGGTTTACCTGAGGTCAAGCAGAGGGACTAAAAGTGTCCCAGAAGAAAGCATTTATGCTTATCTAAACAGTGAAGAATGGAGAAGGAAGCATCCAGAAAAAGCTATGGGTATAGGAACAGAAAGGAAAAGAAGGTAATCTCTCAAGCTCTCCAGGCCCTTTAGAGGCCTCAAAGGAAACATCCTGACTTCTCCTCCCAACTTTCCTTCCCCTTCCTCATCCCACCCCTATTCTTAGCAGTTTTGTCTGAGAGCTGGGAATAGAGAATGGTTCCTCAATTTCTCACCTCCTCATATTTAGACTCAGAGTTCTCAGGTTTTAACCTTGCATGGAGCTGCTGTTTCTGTTTACACAATTACTGCTTTCCCATTGAGTAGGGTTTCTTTGGCTACTGGGACATGGTATAGGCATGAGATCAATCCTGTTTGGTACAAATGATTTAATTCCTCCAAAAAACATTACATAGTCCTGAAAATGCCCTGCCTTGTCCAAATCTTGTGTTGCACTCAGTAGTAAGCACTCAGTGCCAAAGAGTTACCCGATTTCATTCTCCACAAATCCTGCTGTTGACACAAAGCATGGAAACGACACCAGAACATTCTGCTTTTTCTCCCCTGCTGCATTCAACAAGACCACTTAATTACACTTTAAGATGGAACTGGCTCAACAAGTTGGGCAGCTTGCAGGGCTGTTGACCAGGAAGCTGCGTCTGCACTGCTGCCAGCAGGCAGCAAGAGAAGACAACACCCAGTCTCCAGCTCTGCTGTTGGGAGTGACTTCCCACCCGAAAAACAAGTGGAAAACACTGTCTTTCTCCTTCCTTAATGCCATTACTACCTACTCCATCTACCCCATCTAATCATTATGACATCTGAGTGCCTTTGTGTGTCAGCTTCCTGTGAAGTAATCACCTAAATCCCCCTCTGAAACAAAGCGGACCCTGCTGAGGAACTCACAATAGGTGCCTTTCACTGGCAGGACAACCTTGGCCTCGGTGGCACTTATAACAAAGCTTCCATATGTGCACCAGTATGGGCTGATCAGTCGGATCAACACCACATAGGATCAGAGCCTGGGTATTTGTGAGTACGAAGCAATAAAGCCTCACAAAATTTCCCTCTCTTCTTGAAAAACAGTTGTTTGTTGTTTGGGGTTTTTTTTGTTTGTTTGGGGGTTTTTTTTTGTTTTGTTTTTTAAAATATGCTATAGCATATCAATCTGCCACAGCCTTTATCCACCTTTGTGGGGCTGTTCAAGGAGATAAAAGAGAAGCACCAGCTCCAAGGGGTGATGTCTGTCAGTTGTCCCAACTTTCAGAGACTGCCTGGCCATTGTCTGCTCTTCGACCCCAGGCTAGGGCTACTTTTTAATTTTTCCTTTGGCAGATATCCCGGGTTTTCCCCCTCCCTGGGGGTGGGATCAAGGACGGTAAGTTCTATTCTAACAGAAGACAAGTCAATGATAACCTTTGGGCATCTGCAGTGAAGAGGTATTTCTGTAGCCCTAGCTGGGATTAGACACATAATGGATCAATGAAAGATCCCACCGTTTGACCGTTATAGCATCATTCATTAGCGTTAAGATTTGAACCTGAATCAACAATTGAGTTAGAAGATTGAAAGAACTGCCTTCAATGCTTGAAATAAATTGTAACGGGCCTGTAAAAGTCCCCTGAGCTGTCTTTCTCTCCCTATACATATATATAGAGATCACTTTTGCTGAACATTTAAAATTAGATGAAAGTTGCTGAGCTTCTACACAGGAAGCAGAAAAGCAGAGGTTCTTATGAGAAGTGACGGGGGAAAAATATTGTATTTTTGGTCTGCCTATAAATGCACTTCAAGGGCATTCTTGACTGTAGGATCCAGGCACTGACTTGTTATTCAGTCACTTACCATCTCTCTCATACGTAACAATGCATGAAGAGCTAATAATAAACAGTACACCCCCTCCTTATACACAAACACGCAAACACACACACACATGCATGCACTCAGGAACTACTTGTAAATGAGCAACACTGATTCCATCCACTTCTGTTGTCGCAAAACTAGGGCAAGCTCACTCTCAATTAACTGCTTGGTGCACAGAGCTCTAAAAAAAATTAACTACCCAGAGGACTTAGACACCAAGTTTTAACTCTCAGCTCTTTATCATCCTTTCATTTCTGGAACAAAGACCCATCCTCTCACTACTAATTTTGTAAAAAATCAAACACAAAAAAAAGCAATTCCACAACTGGGTGTTGAAGGTTATGGGTAGTTAATGATTAATTGGCATTATAATACAAGACAGCCTGGTTTCACAGTAGAAGCTTAGTTTCATAGCGTTTGTTTTGTGTAGAGGAAATCTTCAGGTTGGCACAAAGATTGTGTAATGCCTCGGTGCCAAAAACTTTCCCCCTTGTTTCTGAAAGGCAGTGAGTAGAAGTAACTCGAAAACTCTAAAATGGGCCAGGTGATCTTAAACCAGACCCCTGTGCTACAGCCCAACCAGTGTGATGGAGTCGTGGTGAGGTAACTGTACTGTCCTCCCCTCTGGGGACAGGGTACTTCAGTGCTTGTCCACCCTCTGTGTTACCTGGGTGCTCACCCAGCCCTATGTTATTCCCATTGTCCCCTAGTTTTGTAGCCATAAAAACCAAGGCCAGCTAACTTGGACCTGTATCCCTCTCTCAGTGCAGTTGCAGATTCGGACACAGGACGACGTCTAACCTGTTGGGTGGTCAAGGATAAAGTTTAACTCCCTACAACAGCTTGAACAACTTTTTCCTGTGACTGTTTTCTAGCTGTATAAAATCAACACAGTTCTTCCTGTTGGCTTACAGAAAAAGAAAACAATAAAACAATATCCAGATTTTTATGAAGTAGGTACCTACATAAATAACTAGTGGCAGCATAAATACATGCCAAGCCAGCAGATACTGGAAGATCATAACTATGGGAGTAGCAGAGATACCTTTCTATAGCAGATCATAATCAGCACAGAAAGCTATTACAGTAAAGGGATTATTTAAATTATGACAAAAATATTAGAAAATTTTCTCTGTCTGGTTCTTTGTCCATGTTTATTACACGGGCCAGCTTTGAAATTGCAGTTGACTGTGAAAAAGCTTCCTAAATCATTTACAAACTATAAATAATTTAAAACAAACCAAACAACGGTCAAAAAACAACGCTGTCAAACATTCTGCCTGTTGCCCTGAGATTTTGGCTACTACTGTTCAAATCAAAGTCAGATGCTGCTGATGTTTCATATGTTGACACTGAGAAACTCAGAAAGAGTGGACATCTCTAAGCCTGTATCCCACCCCTCCCTAACTGCCTGTGCCATTAGTTTAGTTGTTTATTGCTGATGGGCATCAGCCACCTGCCAGAGCCACTCGGTAGCAAACCAAACTGCCAACCAAGCCAGCTGTGCATGGAATGACAGTAACTCCATGTTTTACATCTGTAAGGTTGACTCGAGAAAGTAAACGTTTGGAGAATATGGTCTTTACAGTAGAGGCTCTCTCAGATGAGAGAAATCTCTCTCAGTGGCTCTGTAAAGCTCCATGCAGACAGCCCTGTAATGTCAGTCAAGCTATAAATAATAATTACATGAATAGAGTCTTATTTACTGACAGTAAAAAAGGACATTTGCTTTCAAGTGCTCACCTGGGAGTTGCTGCTGGCTTCCAGTACCTGCAGAAGAGATACTGCCCATCAGCATTGATGATATGGGGCAGGTCCTTGTATGGGATGTTTTGAGGACTCCGCTTTGGCGAACTTTCCTCTGGCATTCTGGAAGAATGACCTGCAAGGTGTTGGAAGAAACAAGACATACTTTAAAACAAGTGAACCAAGATAAAAGCTGATAGCCTGGATAGCCACAGATATTCAAGAAAGTCAATCAAAAGGGCAAGCATCACTGATGGGAGCCTCCCTCCAAAACCCCAGCCAAAGAACCCCCAAAATCTTCGCTTTAAAACAGAGATGTAGCAATGTTTTCATTCAGAAAATGCTCACATTTGGGGGTAGAGCATTGGAGGGGAGGGGGGGGGAAGAAGGGAAAATCAATCCATCACCAGTACTTCATTATAGCTTTCTCTCCCCCACTTCTCCCATCTGTGTTTATTTTGCATCATTTTGTCAAACGGATCCTAAAGAGAATATTTTAACTGCAATCAAGTGCAGATTGTGCAGCAGTCGCTACAGATATGAAAAGGCAGCTGCATAAAAGATTTCCCTCTGCCTGAACATTTCCAAAGAACAGTAGAGGGTACGCAGCAGAGGTATCTGCCACCGTGTCATCATTAAGATCTCCTCTGACATCTCAGACAGGAAGGTGGCGGCGGCAGGGAGCGGAACATTTCCAGGAGAATTTGCCACAAACCTGTTTTCATCCTGTGCAAGGGTTTGCATTCTAGTGAGGAGCCGGCATCGCAAGTCAAACGCAAGCAGATAAGGCTTTTTGCATCTCGCTGCGGAGCCGCGTTCACACCCCGGCAGCCCCGCGGTCCCCGGCGGGCGCCCGGCGGGTCCCTCCCGGCGCTGCGCGGGGCTCGCCGCGGCTCCTCTCCCCGGCTCGCTCGCTCTTTGAGGAAAGTCGCTTGGGTAATTCACCACTTCTTGTTCATCACTTTTTTTTTTTTTCCTTCTCAAACAAATTGCGTGTGTGGGCTGAAGTGGCGGTGGTGGGAGGGGAGGCTGGGAAGGGTGGGGGAGAGGGAGGGCTGGCGGGTGGGAAAGCTGCAGTCCACTTTCCAGAAGCTGCTGCACGTACATCAAAGGCACCTTGAACACATGCAGCTGGAGCAGCTCACAAAGTTCCTGCCGCTGCAGGTTGTTTGCAACTTTACTTCCTTCCTGCCACTTACAGTTCGGAGGCCGCGGCGACGGGGGGAGGCGAGGGAGGGGGAGCCCTTTTCTCAAAGCGATCGCCGCTGCGAAGCCATCTCGCTTGGAAGCGCAACTTCCCCAGCCCCGCGCTGCCAGGCGGGGAGCGGGAGGGAGGGGAGGAGGAGGAGAAGGAGGAGGGAGGATCCAAGCACCGACGCGATGCCAGGTCGCCAACCCCGCACACGCATCCTCCCGCCGCGGCCAAGCGCGGCCGCCCCGCGTCCCCCGGCGGAGCCGAAGCGCGGTGGCTCCACCGCCCGGTGCGCACCGGCTGCTCCCGGGAAGGAGGGAGGCAGCGGCGGAAGGGCGGTGGGTGGTTGGATGGATGGATGGAGGGGCGGGCGGTGCCGCGCCCGGGACGCGGTCGGTGCTGCCGCCCCCTCGGCTGGGCTGGGCGGGGAGCGGGAGAGCCCCGAGGTGCCCTCCGGGTCGGGGGGAGGGAGGAGGCACGGCCGCCCCCTCCCCGGGTGTGCCCAGGGGGGTCGCAGCCTGCCCAGCCGCCGCCCCGCTGTGCTCGGATGGTCGCGGGCGGGGGAAGCGGCAGCAGCGCTCCTGCAGCCCCCCGGCACCGGGCTCTGGCCATGGGAGCGACCCTTCAGCTGCCTGCTGCGGGCTGGGGGACACGAGGGGGCACCCCGGGGGCGTGGGCGGCTTCTCGCGCTGAATTTCAGGGAGGGGAGACCGTGGAGTCTTGCTGCCTCCTGGGCATCCCGATCCGAACCGCTCCTTGCGATCTTGACACCAAACTTCGCTGTTTGCGTCTAGATGTGCATCACTTCAGGCTTTGAAGCAACACCGAAAAGATCTTCAGATACTAGTTCGGAGGAGCACCCCAGCCCCTTGCTTTGCACCCTCATTTAGGGTAAATACCAGGAATACGGTATATAATTTATAAGCACATCTGTTAATAGTGCCCCAATCACCGTAGATTGTACGCAACACATATGCTGCAACTCTGTAATGTGAGATCTGCTGGTGGTATATGACACTTGCTTATAAAAATTGTCACAGCAAGGTTTCCTGAAGCTAACATAGCTTCCCAGCCTTAAGGCATCCAAATACAGGGTTTTGTCATTTAATACTGTTAAGTGCTTAGCATTTATTGAGCACAGATTCAGGCTTTTCACGTTTCACCAAGTTCTTTAATTTTTACATATCTACATATACTTAGAAATCTCAAACCTTTCTAAGAAGAGGCAGCTATTTTTTAAAGTGAGGTAATGTGCTCTTCAAGTACAAATCTGTGAACAAAGACTGAGGAAAGAAAAAGAGAATGTGCTAACAATAATAACAATAAATGCAAAACCTCAGAGATGAGCCATATAAAAATAAAAAGGAAATCAAAACCAGATCTTATTTTATTCTTCTTTCATTGTCATTTATATTAAATGCCCTGGGGGGGGGATGTTAGTTATAAATGGCAGAAGCAAAATTGCATATTCCCTTAACTTCTCTTGTTTGGAAAAAAAATAAACAAAACCAACATTTATGGTTGTTTATAATGAGCGAGATTTAGGTCAGATGAGTCTTAACAAGAGCCCTGGGAGCTGTACCTGGAGGTGTACCATTTGCTGGGCCAGCTACTGTCTAAGCATGGATGGGTGGAATTAAAGAGTTATCACGAACCAGCTCCAGAGTTGGTAGAAGCAAGGACATATATATTTATTTAAAGGATACAGATCAGATAATAACTGCATTAAGAAAAAAAAAGAAGGAAAGGAGCCTCCTCTCCTGCTCACGGTTTATCTGCCAGGAACAGTTTACTGCTTCCCTACAGCCACCCATGAAATCTGACGCCAGGAACAGGCTCCTCTCCTGCTGTGGTGCTGGGAATATCAGAGTTCCCAGGGCCACGGAGGGGTGAAGGGAGTTGAGGAAAAAATCTCTTTCTAAAATTCACGTTAAAAATAGCATCTCAAGGAAAATGACCTTTGTTAGGACACAAGGGGGAGATCCTGTATTTGAGAGCTTGGCCTGGTCAGTCCAGATACACGATGTCCTTGATACCCTGTCAACCTCTGTGTAGCTAAATCTGGAGACAGCAGAACTGTGGTCCAGCCTGCCCTTTCTTCCAAGCCCAGACTCTCACCACTGCACTGAAGTGAAGAATCAGTTGACCCCTCCTTCCCTTCTCCCCAGCTTCCCTGAACCCCTCAGGAATTTGAGGAGGTTTCTTCCCATAGGTAGCACCCCCCCCACCCCCCATGCCAAGGTTAACATAATAAAAAATGAGTGAAAAGCAACTGCTGACTTGTTGCCCTATTGTTTTGTGGAGTTTAAGCTGTGAATGAAAAGGCACCTGAGAAAGCTGGATTGGGTCTGAGGAATTCACCTAGCTGGTATCCAGAGTGTACACCAGGCTTTAGCAGAGCAATTATTGCATCCTGGCTCCCTGTGAGAAATCAAAGGGATGCCTGAGCATGCAGTATTTATGAGACTGTAACATCTTCTCTTGTCTTAGTGGAGTGAAGTATGTTTTGGAAGTAGAGTTTAAGCTAAATCAACTTCTAATAAAAAATAGATTCACACTTGGTGAATCTTTACACTGACTCAGTAATTGCTCAAACCTTGTAGGGAAGAGTGTTTGCTTTATTAAAGGCTGAGCCCTGCTTAACTTTAGCATCTCCATTGACCCCCAAGGTACACAAAGGAGTACAGAGAAAAGGAATACACCTTCAAGTGAAGAAAATTTTAGGAAAAAAATCAGTTGCTGGAATGACAGAGAAAACACTTATAATGAAATTTGTTATCAAAGCAAGGAGTGAGAAAGGGAAGGGAAGGGAAGGGAAGGGAAGGGAAGGGAAGGGAAGGGAAGGGAAGGGAAGGGAAGGGAAGGGAAGGGAAGGGAAGGGAAGGGAAGGGAAGGGAAGGGAAGGGAAGGGAAGGGAAGGGAAGGGAAGGGAAGGGAAGGGAAGGGAAGGGAAGGGAAGGGAAGGGAAGGGAAGGGAAGGGAAGGGAAGGGAAGGGAAGGGAAGGGAAGGGAAGGGAAGGGAAGGGAAGGGAAGGGAAGGGAAGGGAAGGGAAGGGAAGGGAAGGGAAGGGAAGGGAAGGGAAGGGAAGGGAAGGGAAGGGAAGGGAAGGGAAGGGAAGGGAAGGGAAAAGAGCATAGCAGGCTGGCATGTGGTTCTGATGGTGGGGTAAGTGAATGAGACAGAATTTTTTCTTTGCCGTTAGGCTTTTGTTCAGAAAATGAATTTTTTATGGATCCTATCCTGTTGGCATGCAAAAGTAGATCCTTCTGCTCTGGTTGAGGATACCATGTTCTTAAGCTGCAAAGGAGTATTTTTGTTTGAGAAGTGGATTGGACAGGGTGTGGGTGCTAAACCGTTTGGGATTCTGCTCATCAGGACCACAAAGTGAACTTTTGCTGGCAAGAAGGAGGAAAAAATAACAGGGGAGGAGGAAAGAATAATAAAATATCTAAGAAGTATGTGGTTATGGAAATATCTGCTCCAAAACCAGAAAAACCCTGGAAGTTACGGTAGTCAGGGAGCAGCTGGAGAAAGCAACAGACAGCGCAAGCAAGAGAACATGTGGGAAACGATGGGAGATGAAGCATGAAGAGGAAGAATTAAAATCAAGTGAGAAGGAAAGAAGCCAACACCACTAAAGCTGTCTATTTAGAGTCATTAATTTGGATTTGCCCTTCTCTTTGGCTGGGTTTTTTTTTTAATGAATCCCTAGACAGAGTCCAGTCATTCAGCTTTACTTATTTCTGTAATCTGCCTTTGCTTGCCTGTTGGTATTCCTGAAAAAGACATATATAGGGATGAGGCAGGAGTGGGGGCTGACATGAACTGCTCTTATTTTCTGATAAAATATCTATTTTAATGTCTTACAGCCAAAAAACAAGCTTGGTGTCAGGCAAACCGAATTGAGGAAGAAAATATTAAAGGACAATATTGTACTGAGCATTTAATCTTAAGAATATCAGGAGAAATTATAAGTAGCTTGGCTTTAGTCTGCACTTCTGCAATCTCATGGACCTCCTCACAAATTACTGCCAAGGGAAATGGAGAAAGGTTGAAGGGTAAGCACAGGCATATCTTAGTATCACAGAAATTGTTTGCAGGCTTCCACTGAATTTGTTGCCCATCAGTGATTTCACTTTCCCTGATCTGTGCAAATGGAATTATTAGATTAAGCTACAAGAGGTTTAATACCCCTACATGTAAACTACAGTCAAGTAAAAAGTAATTTTACCATGTAAATGAGAATAATTAATGGTAAAAATAGTCCTAATTTTTTGTAGGTAATAAAAATTCTGCAAATCATGCTGTCATTAGAAATCACTTGCAAAGCTGCAGGTTCCAAACAGTGACTGTATGAGTGGAGTGATTCGTATCTTGCCTGTGCTCCTTATTTGACAGGGCCAAAAATACACACTTAAAATTACATTATTTAAGTACAGCTTTTAGCCCTTTAAACTGATGTACAGAAGTTAACATAAATGTTAACTTGAGAGCTGGTTGTTTTTAATTACAGAAGCAGTACATATTTTGTTTGGTCGTTCATTTAGGGGTTTTTCTTTGTTTGTTTGTTTAATTAAAAACCCCAGAGGACTATTAGTAACAAGTTCTGAGACCTTCTTAGTATGAAATGTATGGAAGGCATCCTCCCAAGGCGGGAAATTCAAAACGAAAGGGGGAATTCTGCCCTAAAGTTTTTTTTCTGTGGAAGGGAAGTTGATGGAGTGATTCTAGCAACCCTCTTGCTTGAGAAAAGATCTGCCTTGGGAATAAATAGTTTTCTTATAGAGGTCTGGAACTGCAGAGGCTCAGCAGTGTTGTATCTCAGCTCAGTGTTGCAGGTGGCCGGCGCTAGAGGGCACAGCCTCAGCTCTGCTGGGCCCTGAGAGCGTGTGGGCACGGCAGCCCTGCCAAAAACCCCTTAGTCTGATTTTTTTTTTTTTCCCCAATCATGTTCCCCTTTATCTCGAGGTTTTCTTTAAACATTTGTTCCTTTTTATCTCTGCGACCCAGTATTGGTTTCTAAATAAAAGTTTCCTGTGCTGGTATATAATTAGCCAAATTTTCCCTCTGGATTCACTCACATCATGAGAATAAACTTCAGTGGTTTATACCCCGGACAACCACATTGCTGCAGCACAAGAAGGGAAATCCTGTCCTTGTCACTGTGAGGGCAGACAGATTAAAGAGTGGGTTACAGGATGGCATTTCCTATTTTACCATTATATGACTGTGGCCATAGTACTGTTCATAAAATGTGGGTCGCCTCGATTTTGATGGCAGAAAACATAATTGAAAGGCATCCTAATGGAAAAGGTCCTAAGCTTTGAATTTTAATATGCATAAAAATCACGGTAAGACGACTTTATAAATTTTCTGCAGCAGGAATTATGGTCTCAATTTTGAGGAGTGCCTGACCGTTCCTTTTCTCATTTCTATTCCTAAGGCTGACTGTGTAATCCACTCTCCATACCCAGCGTCATCGTAGTAGGACTAAATCATACAGCCAAAAGCTACTGCTGTTCTGCTGTGGTTAGAGTGGTGCTTTATTTTGGTAGCCAAACTGGAAGCATTGACTGGAAAAGAGTTATTATTGTGCCGCCTGGTTTTCTTGCTGCTTTGCGACTGACAAAGCCTCATTTATCACGCTTTGCATTCCAATTTTTCTTTGCACGTTTTCCAGATCATCATAACATAATTATGTTTCTGTTTCCTTCAGCCAGGGGCCGATACTTTCTTTTACTAAGACAACAGCTGCACTGCACAACCTTGATGAATCCCCATAAGGGTAAAATGTGTCTGTGGTGCTTGTTTCTGCTTTGGCAACCCAAATGTTCAAGTTCTTTTTTATGACAAATGCTGTTCTAAAATGCACCCAACCCCGATGCTTTCATAGCATTTCTCAAAATGAGGTTTTATATTGCAAATTAGACTTGAAATATTAAGCATCCTGGCTGGTTTGTAATTTTAAAATCTTCTTTTGTAGTGTTTCTGTTTACAGTGTTTGTAGGTTATAAACGATGGAATGGAATTTAGAAGGCTATAGTTACTGATGTGAAATTTAATTTTTGAATTAAATTGATTTTATGTGTGACAATAAGCACGATCCAGAGGTCTGCTTTTCACCCCTAAAAGGCATCTTAAGGCAGCTTTCACAGTACAGGTGAATCATTTCTGTACTTGACCTCAGTTGTTCCAGCCACACTGTGATGTAAAGGGAATTATACAAACCTCAACTATGAAGTGCACTGACTGCTAGTGATGGAAAAAGACACACAGTATTTTCATTATTAGTTATGGAGATATTTTACTTAACTGTAATTTAGTACCTTGAACCTGAGATTTCAAAGTACTTGAGAAAGGAAGGTTTGGGGTTTTTTTGTTGCTTAGGAGAAATCAGGGCAGAGAAAAGTAGGACTCAACGCTGGAGGCAAGCTGAGGGCAGAATCCATTCTTAATGCTCCTAATTTTGTTTACCCAATTATACCATTACTAATTCCCATTTCATCTCAAAATCTATCTATTAAAGTACTGTGTACAATGGAAGCAGTAACTTTTTCAGCCATTGAAGATTACTCAGATTTGCAAATGTAGGGAATATTGTGTCCTGAACAAAACTACAGCTTGGATAACTGCATTCTTCAGGGCAATGTTTTCCCTACAATTTTGCTTTCTACCCAATTCTCCTGGTGTTATTATTCCTACCACCATCATTTGAATATTTTTTGTATTTATATATAAAAATTACAATCATTCCGTACATGCAGACAAGAGTTTAACGGATATGATCAGTCCTATCAGTCATATCTATGTGCTCCATGTTCTAAGGATACTTTGTGATATCTGAGAGTGTTTTAGTTCTGCAGTGTCTTAGTTCTGTCCACCACACTGGTCACTGATGCAATTGTCTGAAAGGCTGTTAGATGTTGATGGGAACTCTCCCTGGCTGGCCAGGGCCAACTTCTCTCCGTGAATGGTGAGTATGGTTCTGCTGTTGATAGAAAAGGCAGTGGGCTGCTTGTTTTGGAAAGACAATGAACACATGGCTCATGAGAAGACATTGCTTTGTGCTGTTTCTTCCTTATAACCCTGAGGGAAATTCTGGCAGATTTCACTGAGATATATTTTAGATTTTTCTCTCATCTATCATCAGTTTCTTTACTGAGTCCACTCACACGTGTTCATTGTAAGATGTTCATTTTCTTTCTGATTCATGTACAGTAATTGCTTCCTAACATCTGCCTAACAGATTTTGTAAGAAAAGTAACTCTGCAAATATTAAGAAAAAAATTAATGTATGAAATCTTTGAAATCGCTATTACTGGGGTTTGTTATCCACAGCTGACTGGATTCATTTCCCAGCCAGGAAGCTGCTTCAGCAAAACAGCTGCATTAGTTATTTAACTGGAGGCCTGATCCTGCTCTTGCTCACACTGATATAAAGCAGGAATAGTACCAGGGAAAATAAAGAATATCCCTTGTGTGAAATGCACATTGGAGAAAAAATAAACATTATGGTATGGAAAAACAAGAGGATTGTAGCAGATACTCTGCCTTCCTGTTACAGATGCTAGGCAGTACCTCCATGTCTTGCAGAAACCTTATCCCAGATACACTGCTGGCTCCTAGGAGTGTTCTTTTACTTGGTAGCACCAAGTGACCAACAGAGTTAAGGTCCAGTTGTGCTCAGTGTTGTGCCCTAACACCATGAATTCACACATGACTTATTCTGTACTAAGCACCACAGTCATTATTGTTTGCATCTGGTTCATAATTGTTCCCTCTCGGTTATTTAATTTTTACAGTGTCTGCTACAATTACTTTATACTTTCTAGTGCAGGAAAACACACTCACTGGTTTTCCTCCTAGGCTGAATTAATGCATGTGATAATTAACCCAGAGGTACAGAGAAAGGAGAAATCAAATGAGCATTGCAGTGAAAAAGGGGACAAAGCTTCCCTAGTCAAAGTATTTCCTATAAAAGATGACAATGTTATATCTCAGGACAACAAGGGATTGTTACCAGAACCTCATGGGCTTTAGAGACGAATGGCTTCAAGCCCCAAGGCCATTAACACCCTTCATTTGATCTTATTGTCAATTAGCAGCATGTACTGTTAATAACATCAAAAGTTACCGTATCCTGGAGTTCACCCCCCAAGCCTCATCCTGTTTCCTCCAGCACGAGTTATCCATTATATCTTGGCTACAGTCATTGACTCTCATGCAGCAAAGGTACCTGTGGTTTTGTTTGTGCTTTGGAGTCACTGGCATCTGCAGTTGCTCTGGGCTTGTAATGTCAGTTCATATTCCTGTTACAGACCTGTCGGAGGGGATTCCTGAACTCCTGCACACAGGAATCTTCCAGTCCACAGTACTATGCTTTGATATCAGCATGTGTTGTTTTTTTTTTACTTATTGACTTTTCCCAGTAGATCACTGATTCTCCTCTGGAGTTACAGTAAGTTTTTAAATGGAAACTAAGGTTTGGAGATGCTACGCTTTCAGACACAAGAGCAAAGACTCAGCTCATGGATGGAGATATCTGCATGAAGCTCCATCATTCCTAGACCTTGGGAGGTTTTGAGTAGAGGAGAAGCTGCAACATTCAGCACCTGAGCCAGAGACCATGAACATTTCTTTCCCTCCTGAGCTGTGAAATGTGTGCGAGACATGCTAAACAATGTGTGTGTCCTCAGTTCCACCTCAACACCTGTGCCCAGCACCTCAAAACCAGCAAGGGATGGGACATGGGACTACAGCAGCAGCTATGCTTTGGTTTAAAACAAGGATAAATTCCTAGCCTTTAATTCTGTGGGGCTCAGTCTGAAATGAGACAGGAGTGAAACCAAAACGATGATGTCTGCCTGAGTCCAACACCTCCCTCTGCACCCAGTCCAGACACACACCCCAGACTGCACCCTGGCACTGCAGCTCTGCTGGGGCTCGTCTGCCTCTGCCCCTGCCCCCAGTTTCAAATCTCTTCAGCAATATGTTCTGTAACAATCAAGGATTTCTGGGGCAACTCCAGTAAGATTAGAAAGATATCCTTCTGCTTTGAAATATGTGAGCATGAATGATTCATTCAGCGCAGCACCCCTTGGCCATTCATATCTATCTGATGATCAAATATATTTTTAATTATCAATCTATCTGAGGGGATTTTTTTTTCACTAGACAATACCCAACTGTATTGTAAGAGCCATTTGGATTGAGCCAGAGAATTTGGCAGCAAGATAGGGAACATTTGGGCTTTCAACACTTAGGAACATATGGAAAGAGGTTTGGAAGACTGCCACATGGGATGTAACTTGGAAGATGCTACATTTCTTCATCCTTTTTTTGTGAAGAAAAGTAGAAGAAATTTTACTTTTTCTGAAGGATCCTAATTCCTATTTATTTTCTATGATATACTGCTGCTCTAGGATAAACCACTATGCTCAGCTGCAAGGTTTGAGCAAAATCAGCTGCATGTTTATGGGCAACTGTAGGTGGGCAGTTAAAAGGGAGACAGTACTGGAGATCTTTCCAAGTTTTTACCTCCTAATTCATGAGATCCCTTGCAGGTGAACTCACAAAGCTGCAGCCTGATAACTCCGATCATGGGGTGAAGGAGGATATCTGGTGCCCAGCCCGAGTCAGGATGTGCACCATTTACTGAGCTCTGTGAGGATAAGGCCCTGCTGGTGGTCCTTCCTTTGCACTCCTGCTGTGACCATCTGTCTCCCTGTCGCTGTGACACCCATGGTTGGGCAGACAGTTCAGGCTGGCTGTGTGCCTCTGGGACAGAGTTTCACCATGTGGCTTGGAGCTCCAGCACCACATTACAAATCCCAGTCACCTTTGGGGCAGCATGGGAATGGGAGAGAGGAACCACCTCCATCTAAGTGCTCAGGAGTGGACATGTATGAACCAGCATCATCTTCATAGAATCACAAAAGGGATCAGGTTGGAAGGGACAAGAGTGTGTTATCTTCATACCACTCTAGGGGCAGATGCCTCATGCCCATGATGGGAGCAGTCTACGTCTCTGAGTCATTGCCTCTGTTTGTCAAAAAAACAATGCATAATTTGTTTCATATTTGATAAATCATTCACCATAACCACTGTGTAAGAAAGGGGATTTAAATGCCTTTTTTTTTTTTTTTGTGGTTCAGTTGTATGACAGGTTGGGGGGCTGCAGCAAATGCAGAATTTATTGGAATATACAAACATGTATTTGCACAATTGGCAAGTGGACCCTGCAGCTTAGTAAATGCTAATTAATCTCTCGGACTGATAGGAAATCATCTACATCCCGGTTTAGTGATGAGAGACAAAGACCAAAGAGAGTGACAGGGGCTTGTACTGAATGGCAGATAAAGTCAGAACAGCCAGAATTAGGGTCTTTGTCAGGGTCCTGAAGTCTGAACAACAGGATGGAGGCACTTGGGACTTTCCCCTCAATCCCTATCTCCACCAGCTCAGTTCAGGGCAGGCTGCAGCTCTCATCCCACCTGAGTGCCCAGGCTTCCTTTCCTCAAGAAGGAATAAGAGCAGTGTGGAGAAGGTGTATGCCAGCTCTGCCTGCAGAAGGGAGCTGGAAACCAGCCTGAGTATGCATTCACTTCTGGGAATTGGGAAGCCCTCACAGACGCTGTGTTTTGGTTATAGTCTGAGTGTTTCTTGTCCACAAATTCATTGTGGCTTTTATCTTGCATTTTCATGTGAGAACTTGTTTCAACACATGCAGTCAAATGTGTTGACTTGTCTTGACTAGACAAGACAAGTTCCTGTTATTTCTTTGCTAATGGAATGCCAGGGGTCACTAAGGTATCCCTAGGTTGGGAAAAGAATTAAGTGAAGGCTAAGATGACATCCTGGAACAGAAATTGAGCATGGAGAAATTGGTGACCAGGGCAGAGGAAAGAGCATCTTCTCCCCTGTGGTAATAGCTTAGACAGAACTGACTGTCTAAGTCAGGAGAGCAAAAAAGATAGGCAAATCCTCAAATCATGTGACAAGGAACTATTTTAGAAGAAAACCTCTGCCTTTCTGAATAAAACCTGGAAAATACCTAGTGAGTTTTGAGTTTCAAGTAATTTTTTAGCCTTATATCTGTGGCCTCAGCATTTTGAGCCAGCTGAAATTTGATTTAGAATGTTTTAATATTTTGCTTCTTCTCACAGAACATACCATGGAAAACATTAATTATTCCTACTGTCTGTGGCCATAATAGCCCCAAGTTCTGCTATTCTGAGTATGCACTTCCCTTTCTGAGTTTCAGTGTTGGTGTCCATTTAGAAATCTTTTGAGCCTAACACAGTTCTCTCCATAATTTTCTTACAGAGATTAAAGAGGACTAAAACTAATGCACAGAACAACCTTTCCACAAACCCCATCCAGTTACATGCTTCTTTGCATCTCCATTCCCATCTCTACTGAGCTAAAAGGAGAAAAGGTACTCTCCTATCAGCCCGTTCCTGCTGTCTGATTAACTGGCAGCTATCACGGCTCTTCCTTTGCTCTATTACAGTTTCATTTCCAGAGGAAAAAACCCTGATGGATGTTGAGCCTCTGGATTGTGGCACCACTGCAAATAAAATCAGGTTTCTGTTTATACCGAAGGGTTGGCAGTACCTCTCTAATCTGGCTCTCTGTTCTTTGGAAATCAACAGATATTTTGCCTAAAAGCAGTGCAGTGTAACTCAGCAATAAATGCTTGTCAGGGCTCAGGAGGGAACCCCCAGAAGAAAGACTGTAGGTGCAATTAGAAGCACTTGTGAGTAAGTTGACTTCAGGGGGTTTCTTTTGCCTTTTTTTTTTTTTTTTTAAGATTGCCTGAACTTGATGGAGACTATTTCATTTAAAAGACAGAAAGACCTACAAATTAAGCAACATCTATCCCCTAATGTGTGAAACTGCAATTTGCATACATCATGGCAGCTGCTGAGTCGGTCCTTATTACCTCCGCTGGAGTGTTAATTTAACCACAACTTTCTCATTTATTTAAATGAAAAAGCAGCGGGTGGCTGCCATGCCACATTATCTGTCAGGCAACCTGGGAATCAGTTGACAGAGCCAGAAAGAGATTTCAATTCAGAGGGGCTGCAGGGTGCTGCCCCCCGGACGGGTGGTCACAGGCAAGCTCGAGATTGCCCTTGGTCTGCTTTAAAGGTCAACACTTACCCTAAGAAAAGAAAAAAATAAAATCAATGTTGTCCCTGGACTGACAGAATAGATAACGGGATTAAACTGGAAATCTCTGTGTTTCTACTTTTTTTCTCTCCCTATGTATCCAAACTGGCACTGTATTGATAACCAAAACATCATTACTGCTCCTGACATAATACAAATAGAAGAATCGCCATTTGTAGAGTGCCCAGAGTAATGTGGTCCAACCCCACCATCAGGGCCTGAAGGCACTCCAGCTCTCTGCCCAAACAGGAGGATGCCAAAGCTGCCCACACAGGACGTGCTGGGAGGAGGGAGCAGCTGTGGCAGTGAGTGGTGCCGGTGCCATCCCTGCTGCAGCCAGTCTGGAGTCACTTCCATGCATGGCTGGTGCCAAGTGGATGAATGAACATGCCAGAACTACTCATGTGGGAAGCAAAGCAAATGTGAGGTACCAGTCGCCAAATCAGAGGCTGTCTCACTCTCCAGGAAAAGAGGCTGAGGAGCTTTGAGGAGCTGCTGAGATGGGAGATGTGAAGAGCAGTGGCCACACTGGGAAGACACCTGGGTTCACAGAATCAACTGTGAGAGTCTCTTCTGAGCTATGATGATGTGCCACCACTTAATGATGCAACCGTGTAACACGGTGTATTTTTCAGTGGAGGATGAAGCTCTGGACGACGGCAAGAGTGACAGAGGACATGAGTTCAGTTCAGCACCTTGGTTGCGATGTTTCAGCGACAGCAAAGAAAAACCACATCCTGATGCCAGTCAGAGTTTAACTGAGCTGATGTAGGTCTCTTCTAAAGTTCAGCTATAACTGATTGTGGCTCATGGTCCTGCTCATGGCAAACCACAGCAGAGCTTTACCCACGGACAGTTTGTGTGCACCCACCCATCAGAACAGCTGTCCTGCTTTTGGATGAAGTGTGACTGTAGTGTAGCTGTTTATACCAGCTGTACTGGTATAAACATGCTCTTGGAAACTGGTTAAATGTTTTCCTAAAAAAAGGGCTATTTTCCCAGTAGGTGAATTGCTAGAAGTTGAGATTTAGAAGGGAATATTTGTTAATGCAGCACCAGAATGTACTGGTGTCATGAAAACATTGTTCTAAAAGATTGAATTCAACACATATTTCCTAAACACTGACATATTCACATCAAATGAGCCTTTTCTGTTTCTGGTGCCTACTCCTTTTCACTGTTTTAAAATACATTGTGTAAAAAGATCACACATTTGTTGAATTACCACAGATACTCTTCCTTTTGCCATTAACTTAACAAAGTTCAGGGAAAACTTTTGTCTTTGCCCACTTCTCAGCCATTCATTTTTATAATTAAAATCACCACGGCAACAGATAATGATATCAGAACAAAAGGATTATGACTTAATGACATGAGGTGAAAACAGGCCTGGCTTAAAGCAGAGAGAGTTTTTAATTCAGCAAAAATATGGGTGGCACACATTCCATTCATATCATCATAAAGTGCTGCTGAGAGCTTCCCAGCTGGTTGCCCCACTGCAAGATGGGGTGTCCCACTTAATTCAGTGATGTGCAAGAGAAATATTCAGAATTTCATGAGCAATAAAAGGAAATTTGCCTTAAAAGCATTAGTATTTTTATGAAACAGGCTCATTACAGAAATAACCTGAAGAAATGCACCATAAGGGAAACATGATTATTATTATGGTAGTGGAGTGGGTTCATATAAATAAAATTCATTACATAAACATTCCATGTTAACCAGCACCATATTATAAATTGTTCCAAGTCAGAGGAGAACAGGGCAATTTAGGGGATATGGTCCATTTTTATCACAGCTGTGGCATTTCATCAGCTCACTGTTCCATCTTGGCTTCTGTGAAAGCTGTGATATCAGATTGGCTATTTTTATTTCTAAGATAAACTGAACTTTTAATAAGAACAATATGGGAGTTTAGACAATATATATCTTTGTAATCTGATCTACTGAATTTTCTGACATGAGTAAACTTTAATCACTTTGATCTTTTTCCTAGTTTTGTTCACAAATGGTATGAAATATGCTTTTAAAATTTTGTACTTTAATTTTCCCTCTAAAACCAACAAACTGTATTAACAGTTGAATGTTTCTGTACACTTCCTCTATGGCTTTTGGAAAAACTCTGTAATAAAACCATCAGACTAAAAATCTAGAGAAGGAAATACATTTCATTTTCAATTTTCTCAGAAGCTATTATGATCAATCAACCAATTAGTACGGTGAATAAATAAATTAATGCAATTTTAAAAAGAACATTCTGAAAACCCCTTAATATCTTTCTCAACTAAAAGTATAGGCTCAACATTAATCAATTTTATAACCATGAATTTTGCTTAATCTTTTTTCCATCTTTGCTTAAACATATGGAGATATAAATAGTGTATTATGGTCCTCTCTGTTCCCCTTTAATTTCCAGAGTACAAGATCTGCAGCTGATGTAAATCAGTGTGGCCCCGCTATTCTGGACCAATTTAGTATATCTGTTTCTGATTTACACCAGCAGAAACAAGAAGATAGTCAGGCCTTAAAATATACAGATAACACTTGGCTGGCAATCCTTTTATGTACAACTTCTGCTCTTAGTGATTGAGCAATAGGGCTAGAAGAGAAACAGTTTGGGAAAATTTCTGTCAGCTGTGGAGACTGACAGTGGCCTTGGCTTTGAGAGTGACTTGGATGGCGTCAGTGAGCAACAGCATCTCTTCTGGTTTGGTACCCAGACCTCAGAGGTAGGTGGGAGTCAGCCTGAGCATCGCAGACGCTGGAACTGCTCCAGCCACCCAGGAACAGCTGCCCCACAGAGATGTGCCCAGTTCTGTGGCAAGGTCTGCGGGGAGACGTAATTCCTGAGGTGGGCCACCAACACAAGCTGTGGCCATGCCATCCCAAAGAGGAATCTGCTGTTCCTCAGCCCTAGCAGGCTGCAGGGCAGGCAGCAGGGCAGGCAGCACACAGAGAGGGGGAAGGAGAGCGGCACTGGTGCCAGTCGGCTGTGTCCTAATGTGTCCCTGTGCCTGACATTGGAGCAGCTTCTCATCCCAGCCAGGAGCCCAGCATGGGCTATTTATAGCCCTGGCACCTCACTGCTCACCAGAAGCTCTGTGCTGCTGTGTCAGAGCTCTGTTTCCTCTCCCACCCACTCTCACGGACACCTGCCGCTCCCAGCGTCGGAAAGGTACATTTGAATCCTTTCACCACTCGGAACAGGAAAAGGAAGGGAGTTTAGTGCTGGGACAGATGGGCAATGTGAAATCACCAGGGCCAGGCTGCTTTAGGTTGCTGGTTGCATGGGAAACTTGTAGGCAGGGACACTTGAACGTATGTCTTGGGGAACCCTTAAAGATCCTGGAGAGGGAGCCTAAATGCAGCGACGCAGGGCCAGCTGCAAGGCAGTGACACGGGGAGGAGGCTGTAGGACACAGTCTTGGTGCCAAAATTGAGGCTCTCTCAGTTCCTTACAGGTCCTGCTGTCCAGTTTGTAGAGGAAATGTAAGAGATTAATAATGAAGTTAGGACAGGAACCAGTGAACAATATCAAACTTGGGGTCTGTTTGCAGCTATATGGGGTTTTCCAGCAGTGTGGAAACAGGGTCAGCCTGTGGACGCAGAAATGTCAGTACCTGAGGTCTGTACATGGTGGGAAGCTTTGCATGCTCCACAAACTTGCAAACATCTGGACTTGCTTCCAGAAAGGAAGCTTGGAGAAACTCTTGCTTCTCCCATCAGGGTGTCTCTGTGTGCCTGGCACTGATCCCTGCTGTCAAGGGGCTGAACATTTCCAATATAAGGGTTCAGTGGGGATTGCAGATTTAGAAGGTATCAAATATGTGTGTTAGTGCAGGGGCCATTTTGGAGGTGGTGCTGTATTGTTGCCATGGGTAGCTCTGAATTTTTGTTTCTGTGGATATGGACATACCCAGATATTTGCTTGATAGAGATTGAAATTGAAACTTGAGAAATTTAAGGGGAAGTCTGGATTCAAACAATAATTAATGGAATGCTGATGTCAAGTTATAAGGATTTACAATCTGCCCTTTATTCTAATTTTGCTGCTGAGTGATGAGGATATTAAGGTTTTTACATATTAGCATTTGCTCACCAGAGGGATGCATGCTCCAGAGTTATATAAATATTAGCAATAGGAGTTCACAATATTTTCTGTTGTAAAAATGCAAATAGAGCCTAGTTTGCACCAACTTAATAAATTATGTTTCTTTTAATTATGATACAGTGCAATTTACACTGTATGATATAACTGTTTCAGAAAGTGGGCCTTTCCTAAACTCTCCAGTATATTTAGAGAAATGCAGAAAGAGAAACCTCTAAGACCTTTGCCAGGCTACTTAAAGAGCTACTGAAATGCATTTTAGAAATACATTTTCCTTCTGCTGGCATCTGTCATTGTAAAAAACTTGTGCATCCTCCTTCTCTGAATGAGCACTTTATGATTTCAATTAGTTTTTATTTGTAAGAAAAATGATCTGCATATGTGAACTATAAAAAAAATGGGCTCTGTATGTACATCTTCAGCTTCTATTTTTCTCATGCAATTAGTGCACATAATTGGCTCAGACTGGGCTTTGTTTATAGGTATTTGTTTGTGAACAGAGCTACATCCATTTTCTACTTAAACCATGGGATTCTTTTGACTGACTTCACTGAGCTTTGAATCAGAGTAAAATTAAGGTCAGGTGAAGGCATATTTGAAAAGATGGTCCACAGGGTCTTTCATTTCCAGCTGCTTTGATTTTTTTCATGAATCTATAACAGTTTAAAAAAAAAGAGCCTGGTATTTGCTGAGATATGATCAATATTAATCCAATCCCACATCTAGGCCCCTGTCTTGGCAGTAAACGGAGCTCAAACTGTCAAATCTTCCCGGAATCAGAAACTACCCAAAGGCTTTGAAAACTGATCAAAGCATCTTCAGGTCTCCAATGGTCAATCATGCTCCCAAACACAGTTTCTAGAGCTTTGCAGACTGCTTCAAAATTCTCCCTGTTAGGTGCCAAGTTTCTCCTAGCCCAGAGAGTCTTGTTGAGTCCCATTTTATTGTTATTTTAAATTAAGAGCAATGAAATGAGAAAGAAAATAAATGAAGCTGCTGCAGGAAGGCCAGGCTGTGTCTGTAGCGGTCTGAGTGGAGACAACTGCAGGCTCTGCTGACAGTGGGATGCACACAGGGGAACACAACACTGCCATAGCTACAGGAGCCTACATCTACAGGAGCAGCCTGTAGGTCAGCAGCCTGTCTTTCTGCACCAAAAGTCTCCTTTTACATCACTTGCAGCCTGTACCTGGCTAAGAAAGCTCCCATGAGCCTGCCTAGCAGCACATCCCAGTAGGACCTGGCCATGCTTGGATATTGTGAGACCTCAGACTGCCTTGACCCTGGCTCCTCAGTATGAGATGGCACGTGAAAATAAACAAGGTGCCACAGGGATGGAGGGAGAAAAATAGTTAAAGTCTCTCTCAGAAGGATATTTAAACTTTTATCTTATGTAGGTCAATGACATAAATTGATTTGAAGTGTTCACAGCTTCAAACCCTCAAAATTCCTCTTTCCCTGGCAGCAATAAATCAGTTCAGATCACTGGAACTGTACCTTGCTATGGGGCTGATCCTGGGAGACTGAGAGGGCTGAGCAAAGAGTGTTCTTTCTCTGGCTTTTATGGAAGGAGATTCCATCATCTGGCAAACCCTTTAAGACTGCCTAAACTACTTAAGGCTGAAGTTTTGCATTTAAAAGTGATACAGACACTTCAGTCCCTAAATTGCACAGTGAGCTTAAGTCGGAGCTGGACTTCTAACTTAATTAGATGCCTTTGGAAGTCTGATAATCCTAAATCCCCAAGTAAGTGGCAGCTGGAAGAATATGCAAAACTTCAGGAAAGGTACTGAGGCTGCTCGTAGCTATGGTGATACTTGAAACACGTCCAAGCACTACATGTCTAATTGTCACAGAGAACCATTTTTAAGAGACACTTACCTGTATGTTCATATAAACATAAATTTCTTAAAAAGAATCCTCTCACTTAATGCTCTGCCACAGGCCTGTGTATTTTTTCTGGACAGAATGGATGAAATTGATTCAAGAAATAATATCTGAATCAAAGCATGAAAGTAAGTGTTCCCTGAAACTGTGAGTGACCTTTTCAGCACAGATCTCCAGCCACAGGCTAGAGATTCTTCCCAGTCTGACCACCAATAACTATTCTTTGAATCTACTTTTTCAGCCAGTTGGGCGTCTAATTGATGTTGATTTAGTCTGTTGATTTCATCACAATTTGTTTGCAATATTATCACATAGGACCATATCAGTAACTCAAGATAAAGTATCTAATTTATCCCTTATTATTCCTGAAAAAAATGAAGAAAATTAGATTGGACTGACACAATTTGTTCTTGATAAATAGGTGTTATAACTGCTTTTATCACCTTGTTACCCTCTAAATCCTTATAATTCAATCACATAATAATTTCTTCTGGCATCTTTCGAGGTATCAGAATTAAGAGAATAATTCCTGTTATCCTATAGATACAGGAACATCTATAATTCCCCCAAGCTTCCTTTTTATATCTTATTCTTATTATATTTTTCCTTGTATCAAGATTAGCATTATTATTTGCCCTTTTAGAGCACTGCGGGATCTTTTGCACGGTTTAAAATCTTGATCTTAAATGCCAGCACGGCTTTTATAATTAAACCCTGAGATTATAACATTATTATCATCTGGGTACTGATTTCTGCCTTGCTGTGGCTGTCAGCCAAATGTCATAATGCATACAATTAACAGATTTGCTTCTCAGCTTACTGATAACAAAGGAAGCACAAATAATTCATAGGCAGAGGCACCAGTTCTTTGATGTGACTGAACTCTGATCCTTTCAGCACCTGAAGGGAGGCAGGCTGAAGGCAGGGCAGCCTCATTAAGGCAAAGAAAAACAAAAAAGAAAAAAAAAGCAGAGGAGGAAGAGGAGGATGCAGGAGGTGCCCCCCACACTGGGTGCTGTGACCTCTGCCGGGCCAGGTCCTGCAGCTCCCACCCTCCCACCACGGCACGGAAAGAGGAGATTCCTTGGGAAAATACAAGAAAAACCTTTGTCCCAGCCAAAAATACAGACAAAATAATGTCTCTAATTACTAGGTAGCTTTTTTTTTCCAGAGGTTGGGGGAAATTCCTGTTGAGATACTTCCATCTGGTTTACAGTGCCTTTGTGCTGGGGCAGTTCAAAGAGGCTGCAATGTAACTGAGAATCGAGGACAGCATTTATTTATAGTTTGATAACCTCATAAAAGCTGTAGAGCTGAGCTCACAGCAGTGTGCTTATTTATGTTTTAAACTGCTCATGCAGCACCCTACTGCCTTGCAAAGCGTATGCTGGAGCTCCTGCATAAAATTATATATGGCTCTTCCATGGCACAAAGGCAAAAAAGAAAAAGTGAAATTAGACTAACAAAACAGTTGATAAAAAAATTAAAGTAGCAGCCAGAACTGGAGGAAAATTAATAGCCTGGCTCTGAAATAAAGTAACATCCAATGAAAATTTGCACCTGAATCCATTTTTCACAGTAGAAGAAAAAAAATATCCCAAAACTCTGAATAAGGCGGTAACTCTGATTTCAGCTCCTGGTGACATTACTAAGGATTTGAACCTTGTGCTGGAGGTTTTATAATGACAGCCCAGCCTCTGGCACAATCTCAGAGCAGTCTCTCACTGGAAATTATATTTGTATCACATTTATCCTTTCTTTTAATATCAATGTACCATCTTTCCCCCTCTGTAACCCAGAGGGAAAGCAAAGCAGCACTGTTTCATTATTACCCTTTAATAGTCTTTCCAGTGATATAAAGGAGAATATTAATATTCTTCCAGTGACCTCACCTAAACTCTGCTAAAAGCCAGGAGGGAAGTGACAAGTTTGCAGCTAATGTACAGGGATGAATTTCTGAAGTTAATGGAAGCATTTCACCTCTGGGTTTTAATCCTGTTTTCTTTTTAACCTTTTAACTTCAGTTTCCTCAGCTGTCGGATGGAGAAAGTAGACTTACATACAAGTCAAAAGCATGATTTTATTGAGTACAGTTCAGTCAGGAGCTTGCTGTGCTATCAAAGCACAGAGATGAAGAAGGTACATTCTGACAAGGAAAGGCAAATACTGTCTTCTTGAAAATGTGAGGTAACCACACTTTTCCTATAGCTCTGTCTGGGGAAGTTCTGCAGAGCTTAATGAGGTGGGTGAAGACAGGTTGGAGGGTTGCAGGCAATCCTGCCTGCAAGGTGGACCCTCCTTGCACAATTCTGCCCAAGGATGAGGTGATGGTTGAGTATGGACCAATTCCAGGAGAAGAGGAGCCTCACTATCTACCATTCCCAGGCTGTACATAGTTCTGCTGTGGCTCCTGGGGACGATGCCCAGAGCCAACCCAGCAGCTTTGTGGGCAGCTGAGGAGCCCACCTGCCCTGGGTGCAGATGGACAGTGCCTTCATTGCCTGGGTAGCGGGTGTAGGACCTATCCATCAGATAATTAGTACCTAAAGTAGTACATAAATGACATGAGCTACACTGTGCCTCAAGATTCCTACTGCTAATGTCTTACTGATGAAAGAGAGGAGAGAACGGCTGCGAGCATGTTGTGCCAGATATGCTAATCACTGGTATGAACACTTAAAATTCACAAATCTGATGAACAGTGTAATCAAAGACAAAGCGTTGCTCTTAAGAAAGCTAAATTAACAGTGAAAAAAACCCCTTAAAGGTGACCAGCAAAGGAAATGAAATCATAACTCAGTTCTACACAGACAGCTTCTTCCTGATCTGCACAAAAGTCTGGGAAAGATGACGGTGATTAATCATCTCACTTGTTCTTCACATTAGAAATGCACATTTTGACCACTATGGAAAAGCTGGGGGATGTGTGATGATCTGACATCACAAAAGAGAAAGGAGAGAAGTTGATCGTTTTGGAGGAAAAGTCCTGATTAGTCAGATTGTAAAACAGAACTGGGGACTTGTTGGTAGTTACCAACACTTTCTTACAGTTGGAGAGTGAACAACCTGTTTCAAGGCACTACAACTCATCTTCTTTAAGGTGTCTGTGCTTATGATCTTTGAGATAGAGTGTGGTTCCTTTATCATAATGCAGTGAAGATCAAATATTATAAGGTGATAAAATAGCACAAAGGGAAAACAATAAACATCTAATTATCATGTAGGATTTAAAAAAGAACATTTTCTATCTCATAAAAGACTTCTTCTGACTGTAAAGATTTCTCCAGAGGCATTTGATGCAGGATTAAGACCTGTATTTTCTCACATGCAATATTTAATTTCAGTGGAACCAGGGAAAAAATAAAGACCAAAAAAAATGTAGATTTCAAAATGCCATTGCTGTATTTTTTGTACTCGACTTCCTGTCTTTGATTGGTTTTTAGAAGAGATCAGAGCTTGGCCCACATCCAGACTATAAAGTTAATGTTTTGTCTTCCAATTCCATTTTTAAAATCTGGTAATAACTCAGATTCATTTCTCAGATTTGTTGCTTCTAGTTCCAGATTTGGAATATGGAAAGAATTGATAAAATCATGGAAATGCTAGTCTTCAAGCATACTTGGCTTTTAATTTAGCACTCAAAATGAGGAATCTGTGTAATTTGCAGAATGATGACTACTTGCAAACCCAACTGAACAGCTAAAAGAGTAGGTTTGAGTTTGATGATATGTAGATTTCCTTTTCACCTGGAAAGTAACTATAGTATTTTAAAAAACCATCTATCTAAATCTGTAGAGAAATCTGGACTGTTTTTAAAAATACATTTAGATGGATTTCAAAGAATTTCATATGCTTATTTTTTATGTCGATACATATTTCTTTGATGAAATTAAAACTTCTCTTTGTGTTGCCAGGATTTGAGAAAACCAGTTCAATCTGCCATACAAGCCCCCGATCCTGCAAATATTTAAGCTGGTGAGGAATGTTATTCATTTCAACAGTCTCATTAAGCACTTCATATCATGTTTACAATGTGTTTCAAACATGATTATGCCACAGCTTTAGGATTTGTTCGAGTATTGGTGATTCATGACATGAGTCCTTAATGCATTTCCAAAACAGAACTGTCTCATGACCACATTAGAGGCAAAAACTGTGCTAAGGACTGGTATCCCTCAAGTGATGGGTAAATGTCATTCTCCCACTGAACCTCTACCACTGTACCTCAAATTCTGCAGCTTGCCTATCTGAAAGGCAAAGAGGTTCACTACAGTATCTCCCACTCAAAAAAACCCCCCAAAACCCACACATAAATAGGACCATGGAATTCCTTATTTTTTCCCCATAAATAAAACTGGAGGGAATGTGTGAATAATTACAATTTAATTAAAAATCTCCTTTGAGCTTGCAGTAAGTAGAACCACAACTCTGTGAATTTGCAGCACATAAACATCCCACTGAGAAGCAGGAGTACAGCTCAAAAGCTGGACCCCATTTATTGACCCTTTGTTTATCCCAAAGGAAACCAGTAGCAACTCTGCAGAAACCAGTGACCTATGCTTTGGTGTGAAAGAGTAAGGAATCTGGCCAATGGGACCAAGCTGCTTCCTGCCAATTTGCCACCATCCTTTGGGGCTGAAAACTGTCTCTGCCCAAACCATTGTCTTGGCTCTCTCAGCTTGGAGCCTGCGGAGAAGCTACTGGTGAAATGGGGAGTGATGGGACGCAGACAAATCCATTGGTAAAGTGAGGCAGCAGCTTCCTGACTGCTTTGCAAGGCTGTAAGTGCAGGGCTTTTGCATCAAAACTGTTCTGCAAACTGGTACCCAAGCCTGCTGTAAGGCAGAATATTAAATATCCACACATCCACTTATGGCTCTGTGAAGTGCCAGGGAACTGGGTGGTACTATTTATTTCCCACCTGCTTTGCAGAGGTGTAGATCACTGCGAAAAATAGAGAAACAAGTCTAATGTTTTTCCATTTTTTAATCTTGTCAAACTCTTTTCTGAAATATCTGCTTAGACATAACTCCTAGTTTGAGAGATGCTGTGAACACTGTGGATGCCCCATTGCAGCAGTCTCACCCAAGGGCCTGTTGGAAACACAAGGTACTTTCAGCACTAAGCAAGGACTAATGTTCTTCAGGTGCCTAAGAGACAAAACTTGAGTAGCCAAGGGACTAATGGACTGATCTAGAGTTCATTAAAGTCAGGGGAAATCTTTCCCTCAATTTTAACAGGCTCTGGATCAGCAACAGTGAAAGGAGGGAGAAGGCAATTGAAAATGACTGCTTTGAAAGGAAGTCTATAATTGTCTTTAAATAATCACAAAACTTGGGGTTAGGTATTGAATACTGAAGGTCATTAGAAGTGTTGATTTTTCTTATATTTTTTCTTGGAGATATTGAACCTGAGACCTCACCATAATTTTACATACTTTTTGTGCATTTCTGATTTATATCACACCCTACAGAATGACTGTCTTTAGATATTAACAGCAATATTCATTTGCCCAATAATTTGTTCCTATTGACAGTGTTATGCTTCTATTTCTAGAAACATTCCCGATGAAGACCTTGAATTCTGAGGATATCTAAAGAGAGGAAGTTTGAAGGTCAACCATGGATCACAAGGCTGAGGAGAAAAGGAAGCAGCACCACAGCTTGACTTTATTAGAACAAGTAAAGAGAATGAAGGAATCGACACAAATAATTGATGTTGTGCTCATTGCAGAAGGTGAGAAATTCCCCTGCCATAAGGTGGTGCTGGCTGCCTTCAGTCCCTATTTCAAAGCCATGTTCACCTGTGGCTTGGTTGAATGCACGCAGAGAGAGGTGGTGCTGTATGACATCTCTGCAGAGAGCGTGTCCACGATCCTCCACTACATGTACAGTGCGGATTTGCTCCTCACGAACCACAACGTGCAGACTGTCGCACTGGCCGCGTATTTCATGCAGATGGAAGATGTTTGCAACATGTGCCAGAAGTACATGATGGACCACATGGATGCTTCCAACTGTCTGGGCATCTACTACTTTGCGAACCACATCGGGGCAGAAGATTTGTGTGACCAAGCACGGAAATACTTGTATCAGCATTTTGCTGAGGTGAGCTTGCAGGAAGAAATATTAGAGATTGAATTCCAGCAGCTGATGGCTCTCATAAAGTCAGATGATCTGAATATTTCCAGGGAGGAGAGCATTCTGGACCTCGTCATTAGATGGGTCAAGCACAGCAGGAAGTCACGTTTGGAACACCTTATTGAGCTCCTCAAGCAAGTGAGACTGGTACTCATCAGCCCTTCCTTTCTTGTGGAAGCCCGGAAAAGGAACACAATGATTCTGTGCAATTCAGAATGCAATGACATGTTTGAGGAAGCACTGAAAACCATCAAACTATCCAGCCACCCTTCCCTCAGCCTGCGATATGGCATGGAAACCACTGATCTCTTGCTCTGCATCGGCAACAATTCCCTTGGTATTAGGTCCAGACATGGTAGCTATGCTGATGCCAGTTTTTGTTACGCTCCTGCAACACGAAAGACTTACTTCATTTCCTCTCCAAAGTATGGAGAGGGTTTAGGATGTGTTTGTACTGGTGTTGTCACTGAGAAAAATGATATCATTGTGGCAGGAGAGGCAAGCGCCGTCAAAATGTCTAGACAAAAGACCAGGAACATTGAAATTTATAGGTGTGTACCTTCTGTCAGAAAATCCCTGATTATTTAAAAATTTTAAATCTAAATAATGTTTCTGGGGACAAAAAAAAAAAAGTCCATTAGACAAAGCGTTCTTTCCTTGAAATTATTTTTTACCAGAGATTTTGATTACCTTAATCAGTCTGTCACAATTTATTTTCGTATCACTGAATTATATACATACAACCAAATCTTGATGCATTTTCTCCTGAAAGATAGAGGATTTATTCTTATGGATTTACTCTTTCTCTCTCTGTTTAAATGAGCTTGATTAGATCAATGCATGTGGATTTTATATTCTCCTTACTCAAATCTCAATGTTTTCCAAGGGTACTTCTTTTCTAGGTCACTGGCAGATGGAAATGAGGCAAGCAAATGACCCAATGAGTCCAGTAAGACAGAGAAAACTTAATTCTCTGTTAATGTTGATGATAGCACTTCAAAGATTAAAGATAATGTTTGATATCTCTAAACCCTCATTCTGCTTTTACTCATGTCTTTTTCAGATGCATCTATTTTAAAGAAAACCAGACATTTTCTGGATTAAAGATAAAACTTTAAAATGGTGGCAGCATTTTCAAATACAAATGCCTAAATTTTTAAGGAAATAAATCCATACTGAGTCAGCTGAAGTAGCCTTATTTTCAGCAGAGTTGAGCTCTCTGTCTTCCCACTAACTTCATTGGAAACTGTGATTGAGCACCACATGCAGAAATAAGGGGCTTCTTACCTTAATTAGGGTCAAATATCTTTGAAAGGACACCTAGAATTCCTCACACTAAAAATGCTTGATCTTGCTAACATTGGGCTCAATTTTATAACTCCTCTGTGAAGGAGAAAGCTCCTCTTGCCATTGTGATATTGTCTGAGCAAACATTGATGATTACAGGGGTAATGCTTCCAGATAAGCTGATGGGACTTCAGTGAACCAGGGCATTTACAACTCTGGATTTTCCTACAGATACCACCAGCGAGGAAACCAGTTTTGGCACAGCCTGTGCACCACTCAGCTCCGTGAGCTCTACGCACTGGGCACTGTCCACAACGACCTCTACGTAATAGGAGGGCAAATGAAAGTGAAAAATCAGTATCTGGTCACAAACTGTGTGGAGAAGTATTCCATGGAGCAAGGCACCTGGAGAGGCACGGCACCTCTTCCAATACCATTGGCATGCCATGTGGTGGTGACAGTGAAGAACAAGCTGTACGTGCTGGGTGGATGGACACCACAGGTTGAGAAATGTGCCTGTTACTGTGTTTGGTTTGTGCACTAACAAGCAGCGTTGTGTCATTTTACAGTGCTTCTTGCATGGGAAAAGTACATCAGTGATAACAGAGGAATAAACTGCTCACATTCCTTTGGTCTTTTGTAGGAAAACCAAACAGGGTGAGGAAGAACAATATCCATCTGTGACATCCTTGATATAAATACCAACTTCAGGAAGGGCAGTTCTTTATTTATAGAGATGTGCACAGTAAGCAAGAGTTTAAAATATATCTCCTGTGTCATCATGGGTTCCAGCCTTTCTATTCCTTATTTACCATCTTCTTAATTTTTCCAGAAATCATAAATAATGGTATTTAATTATACAGGCACCTTTAACTGTGCCCTGTCTTCAAAAAGCATGTACACGGGTACACTTCAGGGACAGATTTATATATGACATTTAAAGTTCACCTCAATTTCTCAGGAAGCTTTCTTGGTTAACTAAAGTTAATTTATTCGATTTTAATTATATTACATTTTAAATGAAAAGTCAAAGCATTCTCTGGAAAACAGAGTCCTTTAACCAAACCATTAATTTGTTTCAGTTGTATTGCTTGGCCATGTAAAGTTTTTACAGGAATTTTCTTCAGGGCCACAGGTAACATGTTTGGTAGTACAGGAAATATACAGAACTGTGCTACAAGGAAGATGGATGTCAGGAGCAGTGCATGCTCTCTCCAGTTGCTCCCAGTGCAAAAGATCTTTTTTAAGAGCATAGTCCATTTTTATTTACTGCTTGGTGCAGTTTAAATTTGAGAGTTCAGGATAAGGTCCCACAGTTACTTGACAATGAAGTGGAGCATCTGTAATCATCATTGCTGACAGCAATATGTTCAGACTGTCATCACAATTCAATGGATTGTATCCTCTTGAAATAAATTAAAGTATTTAAAAGGGAGATGCATTCGGCTAACAAGAATTCCATCTCTTTGGATATTTTGAGTGCAGGAGTCCCCAGGGAGACAACAGAAAGATCAGAGAGTATTTCTGATACAGAAGCAACTGAGCAAGGGTATCTCACTATTTAAAGAATTAAAATATGAAAACACTTAATGTAGAAATAGTCTGTCTGTAAAAAAAAAAACTTGAACTGAAAGATATGTCATATAACAAAGATAGGGGTTGAAGTCAGACAACCAGCTTTGTTAAGCTTTTTTCCAGAACAGGTTGTGAGAGGGGAAAGTGGCTTAGAAGCACAAGTCAGGAATATTGAGCCAAGAATGGTTTAAAAAAAACACCTAAATTGGATACCTGCCTACAAGTACTATCAGTAACAATGCATGGGAGTCTGAGTTTATATATAAATAGGTTTGAGATGGGCAAATTAACAGTAATTGATTAAAACTCACAGCTTTGCAAGATTAGGGTGTACCAGAACAAATCAGAATAAATTAGCTCAAACTCTCAAAAAAGTGCTTTAAGACCAGCACTGCAGGGTGCTGAATTCTTCTGGTACTATATATCTTCCTCCTGTCAGATGCAGCGATTGTGTATGTGGGGATACCACAGCTGCACTGGGAAAGCAAATGAGCTCTCCGAGGCAGGGGTTGTCCCTCTGTTTGAACAGCACTGAATGTTCTGTCGATCCTGAACAAACACTAACAGCATTGACAGAGTGCCCTGAGTGCACATGCCCATTACAGGACAGAGATAAATACATGTTCCCTTCCCTTTCAGGCTTTGTAATTGAAACAAGACAAGACAAAGTCAAGTCAGGACATCAAATGACAGCTTAGGAGGGCAAGGGCTCTGCTCACATTAACACTGCTCCGCTCAGCTTTGGTCTGGCCTCATTGGTGCCAGCAGAGTTAGAAACCCAGGCAAGTCCAGTCTCGGTAACTGGGGGCTGTTAAAGCAGAAGGAAGCATTCGGTGAGGCTGAGAGGAAGGTTCCAGACCCTTGAGACACAGAGAAGGGCTGCTGAAAGCTATGTTTTCTGTACGTAAAGATCACAGGGTGCACTCCGAGGCAAGAGTTACCACAAAAAATGAGCTTGGACATGAATTTACAGCATGTCAAATGGTACCTGCTCCTAAGTATATGCTTAGTCTGTGTGGAAAACACACAGCTTACCCCCCTTTCAGTGAATAAATTAGTGTTTCACACTTACCACAGAGAATGAACTTGCCCTGGGCACTTACAGGGAGTAACCAAGGGGCTATATGTTTAATCTGTAGTTTGCCTCCTACTGTCTTGTCCATGGCATTAGTGTTGGAAAGGTCTTTTGGGAAAGAAAAATAAGAAGAAAAACAGGAACACATATAACACCATCACAAGCAAGCAAAGTAGTTCTCTCCTTCTCACTCTCTCTATGTGAAAACTTTCAACCCAAAATATTTCTGGATCCTCCCCCCACATCCCACTGCTTACATTCAAGGGTGTTGTACCCAGAAAACATAATCTGAGTTCCCTGCATCATATGAGACAGGCAGAGAAGGGGGAAGAAGATTAGAGAGAACAAGAGGAGTAGGAGTGAATATAAAAGGAGTATTATGGCAGCAAAGATATTGCAGGGGGTTAGGAGCTTATTATGAAAACCATCAAAGTCACAGTAGTTGAACAACATTACTGTGAGTAGACTGACTAAATAAACATGCAAATGTTTATTAGAATAAGTTATGTGTCTATATAGGCCTGAAAAAGGCCAGGAAAGTACCTCACTGAGACTCATGGTATGGTCTGAGTAACAGTGGGAATAAATTTCAACATTCAGCAAGAAAAAAAAAAGATCGACTGGTTTTCCCTCATTATAATTAAGACTGTACAGCAGCCTTGTGAAAGGGGTACATTCTTCCCGAGCTGGGACCATGAATGTATTGCTATTACCCAAACCCTCAGCTTTATTGCTGCAGAATATAGATGCCCACTTATTCCTTTGCCTTCTACAGCAGACTCCCAGCCACAAGCCACGGGTGCTGTTAAACCCTGGGGAGTACAATCCCCTGCGGCTATAATTGATGTGTTTATGCTATTTATCTGCCGAGCTGTCTGCTGTGATTAATTGCATGCAGGCATGTGCAGAGGGCTCCAAATGTTGTATTATTATATGGCTGTCATATTTCATACAGATGGATCTGCCTGACGATGAGCCGGATCGATTAAGTAACAGAACGTTTCGGTACGACCCGGGCCAAGACAAATGGACGGAAGGAGCTCCAATGAAGTACTCCAAGTACCGCTTCAGCACAGCCGTAGTCAGCGGGGAAATTTATGTCTTGGGTAAGAGGAAACAGATTTTTAACAGATAGTACCATGACTTTTTCTTCTTTCCAGCAGTTTGCCTCTGTGAAGTGAAATATCTCACCCTTTGTTATGTACTGTAGGACAAAGAACGCTGGACTAAATGGGTGGTATTTTTCTAAAGTTGTCTGTTCCCCTCATTATTTCTTCCTGCTTTGATTGAGGTAGCTTAAGTTAAGTGAATGTTTAGTGTTCTGGATTAATGAAACAAAGACACTTAACTTTTTAAGCTACTTTTCTTTAGGGTATCAGTGTGTGTTATAAATAGTAATGAATTTTAAAAGGTGAGTAGAGAAGCCTTCTAAGGATCATTTCACAAGTGAGCACTGAACAGCTAAGGAACATACTCAGCACCATGAAAGAATGGCACAAGGATAAAGAAAATTTGAATCTCCAAATCAAAACCAAAATTATTTCTATATCCTGATAAAACTCAACAAATCTTTCTTTTCCACCCACCTCAACACAGTGCATTCTTTTGAAAACTTAAATCTCTCATTTTGTCATTTTTTGACTGAATCTTTTCCATTTTTTTGTTTCAAAACAGAATTTTGACCAAAAATATTGATTCGTGTGAAAAAGTTCAATAATCTCCTACCCCAAAATCTTTTGTCCCAAATGATTCCCACCCATGTTCCTCAGTTCTGCAGTAAATCCATAAAAGGACCCTTTTCCCAAAGACCATTCTTCCTGGTCCCATCCCAGCCTATGTACAGGCTAACAGAGAGAACATCACCTGTTTATGAACACTGGCAAACAGCTCAGAAGGTGGCAAGCAAGGGATTTTTCTGAAGAGAAAACAAAGATATAAGCCAGGGAAAGGCAGATATAGAAGAAAGGCATTGCAGATATTGGGAAAAAGTTAAAAGGGGCATCTTAGAAGGGGAATAGGAGTCAGAGAGGTGTCCAAGTAACAGAGAGAGGGATTATAGGCAGATGTGTGACTGGAAAGTTCTTGGAGAAGTGAGGGGAAAACTCATACAGTCCAGTAATCCACAAGTGGGCTGTGAGTGATTCACACCCTTCCGTGCTCCTGTGGTCTCATGGGCAGCATCACACATGAAGAAGGCAGCAATCTCATCAGTACCTTGGGACGTTTCAATCCCTTCTACTTCAAACTATTCCTGCTTACAAGCTTATCAAAGTGAACAAAAAATACAGTCTTATCAACATAATACACCTCCTGCATGGGGTGTTCTGTTTTTGTCTGGGTTGTTATATAATGTGGATAAAGCAGAGCTTGTTCCCTGCATGTAATACAGAAAGTGTTTTGCAGGGGGTGTATGTAAGAAAAGCATCTTTGAAGTAGAAGAAAAAAGTGGCTTTAATCTGTCTTCTTTTAGAGAAACTTCTTTCTCTTAAGTGTCTTGAGAGAGGCCCATAGTCACAACCAGGAGGAAGGGTGAAAGGAGCCCATATGGAAAAGAGAGTTTTGCAACCAGAAAATCATATCATTATTGTCAAAGGTTAGTGATAGAGAATGTCAGTGTGCTGTTAAATAATAAGAGTGTTGGCTGCCCAGGTTCAAAGGTGCTTCAGAAATGTGGAAACTCCATCCTTTGTAAAAGGTTAAATATATATAATTATTTATACTGACATTGATGCTCTAATGGGGCAGAAGAAGCAGTTGGAATAGTTGGGAAGAGAAAGGCTGCATTCATGCATTTCAGTAAGACAGTGCTCCAAGATCAAGACCTTGAACACTGTGATGACACAAGAGAGTCAGGGAGCAAAAAAAGGAGCCGCCTTGGGATGCATGTGATAAAACAAATTGACAGTCTTCTTCACAGCAAGCCTGACACTGAGACAGGGAAAAAGAGTGGCTAATAGGGAAAACTGCATCCATTTTCTTCTCTCAAATCTCACAAAGCAAGAAGCATATCTGAACAATTACAGTAATGAAATGTACAGATTAAACACAAAGCACAGCATTAAATCTGAAAAGTGCCTGTTTAAATGGCATTGAGGCAAGTTCATGGTCTCACAGACCTGCAGAAGCATTTTGCTAATGTTAAAAAAATAAAAAGCCTTGGTTTTGTATCTATAGCTGGCAGTGTTGCTGTATTCAGGGAGCTGAACACTGACGTGAATTCTTTCTTACATGTTAGCCAATACCAATAATTTTTGTGTATGTGTGAGAAAATCTTTGCTAACAATCAAATATGCACATGGGCTGTAACGGGCTCTTGACCTGTCTCCATCACTTTGTTGGTTCACATACCTTCCCATGGCACTCCTTATTCCAGGCTATTCCTAAGGGAACCAACGCACTTAATGCTGAGATTAACAGTTTGCTGCAGTGGACCCTTCACTCTTGCCACTAAATCTAGTTAAGCATTCATAAAGGCAGTGTTTGTTCTCAGTTTTGACAGTGTAAATCTGGGGTAATTTCACTGTAATGGACAAACTTGCTTGTGATTTATACCAAGGGTAACTAAGCTCACACGCTGCTCCAGGGAGCAGATTTTTGAGAAAGATTGGGCTATTTTTACCATTACATTTCGGAGCCTGCCTCCCTTCTGATGCTCCATCTTCTCAAGGTGTAACTGCAGCATGTGCAGACACGAATGAGTTACTATCAGGTAGCAGGAATATCAGTTGCAGAGAAGACATTTTGACCGAGGTCTGGGCTGCTTTTGCAAACTCCTGATTGCCTGTTTTCACAGACCTCGTGAGGACTTCAACATCCATCAATCTGCAAAATTTAGTCGAAACTGGGCAACTGGCACAAAAGCTATGAAAGGCAAAGAAATTAATGTAAGTGCAGATAGAGAACACACATGTAGTGAGGGTAATTGCATAAGTCTTGTTTTCTTAGGAAATCAAATAATATTACAACTATATTTTAAATTGAAAAACATGCCTGACACTGAGCCAAAAATGATTTGTTAACAAATTCTGTCTTTGAATATTCTGGTTTAAATCCATCTGTAAGAGTAAGCGTGGAAATGGAGATTTATCTGTTAAAATTAAGAAGACAATGTAGTTGGTAAATGCTAACCATCACAATCTGAAAACTCTGTGGAAGACATTAAAGCATTTTCCAAGGCCTCTCAAAATGATGGAGCAATTTCCAAACAAACTTTGTTTGGAAACAGTGATACAGTCATGACATTGACATCTTACTCTGCTGCTATCACACATGGCCTCATATCCAGCTGTAAACTCACACTTGCCAACTGTAATTAGAACGTCACACAGAAAAGCAACATTCCACAGTTTATCCATGGTGACAAATTCTTGTTACCTTGTGAGTTGTCAGGTTGCTGGGCTGTCAGGTGGGTCCAGTTTTCCTTTGGAAAGAATTGTGATAGTAACCCCAGCCAGGTGAATGGGAGATTAGTGACATCGAAAGGAAAGCAGTGAAAATGTTCTTAATCTGGTTGATGTGGTACTTGATCATGCAGATGACATTCAGGAGAGAATGGCAATGGAAAGAACAGAGGTTGACAGTGACAGAGCAAAGAATAGCAACTGTCATGAGGGCAGTAAAAGCGTAGCAGGCTCCTCAAAGCTGTGGATCCTTTGGACATCACCCTGCTTCATAAAGGGTGTTGAGCACTCTGGGAGTCTAGAAAGATGCTGTCAAGGGTGATTTGTGCAAAAAGACGCATTCTGAAGAGGAGAGGTTGTTCTCATGTAGTGGCTCAGAGATGTCTGCACTCAGGCACAATGACTAAGCTTTTGTGCTATAGATGAGAGGGAGGCTTTTGCGGAGTCTCTACCACTGCTATTGATCCCCCTCCTCACTCCAAATGGGGGTTCCCCATGGTGAAGTCTGTATGCACAGAACTTGAACATCTAACATCCCCACTGAGGGGACACTCAGTGAAGGGGCCATTCAGAATCATAGAATGGCCTCCCCCACTTCTCATATCATACTTGTTCCTCATGGGGTGCACTGTCTCCACGGGCCTCCTGCAGTCTGCACCCAGCTAAGAAGATCCACTGGGGGCTGCTGGGGACAGAGGAAGGAAAGGGAGAGAGGCTAAAAGGAAACAGGTGAAAGGGTAAAAGTGAGATATCTTCAGTATGTCTTCAGGACCAAGCCCTGCTTCCCAAAAATAAAAACATGAAATAAAGACATAGATAGCTCTAGCTGGGTATATAAAGCAGTGTTGCAGAGAGATGAGAATTTTTTCCAGCAAGTCTTGGAAACAAAAGTCGTTAAGTGATGTAATTGTGTCAGCTCTTTCCAGCAGGATCTCTGTCTTTCTACATAACTTATACAGGTGTCAGCACATTGAGGACTCTAGAACAGAAACAAAAAATCACTGCAGAGAAAGTTGATCCTCTCTAATATCCCTGATGTACGAAAGTAATTTCTATCATAAATATGAAGCAGAAAGAAGATACGTAATGCTAGCTTTGAATAAGGTGCAGTAGCAGTTTCTTTGACAGACAAGTCCAATTTTTGCTTTCATGCATGCAGGTGTAAATCTGTACTAAGTAGTCTGCTAATGTCAACTGTGTGGTGTCAGGCTCATTTTATTCTAACCCAGATCAGAATCTGATGCTTAGCCTTTGAAGTGTTAATTTCTGAGAAGTCCTATTGGCACAGAACAGAGAGTATGTAGTCACTGTCCAAAACCTCTTCCCAGCCTAATTGCAGCTTCAGCATGTAAAACCCTAATGACTTAAATGGAATTATTCCAGAGTCACACTGATGGAAGGAAAATGAGAGATAGATTAGAGTTTTTGGTCTGAGTAATAGCATTGTTCAGGAACCTGTACCGTGTGTCTTAATCAGCAGTCCTGCAATGTAATTGTCTGTTTGTTGTGTAATGTTCCTAGAGAATCTCATGCTATTTATACACCATACATAATCCTCATAAGTAAATGAACAGCATTTCCTAAGGCTCAAAATCCTTTCTCCTATTCATCTCATTTGACTGGTCTCAGCTCTTTCTCTCCATATTTTCCCAGGAACATAACTATATTCGTTGGAAAGCCCAAGAAAGAGCAGTATTGTGTTCTTAATGACAGAGGCAATTGAGACACTTTTGGAAGAAAACCAGATGGGAGGGCTTTATTTAAGGTCATGCATTTTAATCTCTCCCTTAAAAAAACATCCTTTCCAACCAGGTCTCTGAAAACTTATCACAGCCAACATACAAATTAGGAAAATTTATCCAAATGAATCCATCTGAATGCCATATTCATTACTTCATGTTGAAACACACTCAGTAGAACCCCTGTCTCTGAAATACAGGTCACTGGTAAAAGATGTTGTATCACCATGACATCCTTAACCATATGTTGCTTTTATCATTATATAATTTCTACCTTATAAATAAGAATGTATAGAAGGATTTAAATGAGAAATCCTATTAGGGAAGATTTAGAAACCAAAGAATTTTCAGTTATCCTCCTCAGCCTGGCATCCCACCTCTTACAACTTGGTTTTTTTCTCCCTGTGTTCTTGTTGTGAGCTTCTTTCAAAAATTTTAAGCAGTCAAATGAAGTTCAATTAAATACTGAATGTCTCAATCATAAAATGCTTATTGGAATATGTACTTTGGGGTTTCTCTGGAAAAGAAAGTGTGTGTGGGAGAGGCTGGAAGGAGACATTTTAGCTTTCATGCTTGAGTATTAACTGTGCATTTGAATAACAACTTCTTCAAAAATAAACCTGTCTATTTATAAATATGCTTTGGACTTGTGACAAGTAGCAGCTTATGGGCCTGATTCTGCTCTGTTATACCTGTGCAACAGCCTCCTTAGTGTGCAGGGAGGAACAAAAACAGGCAAAAAATTGGTCTGATAGATTAGATCAGAAATGCTCTCTACACCCTTTGAGACTATCAAAAGAAATCAGAAAAAGGCAATTCATGAGAAATGGAGCTGGATCCAAAACACTGGCCATGTTTAGGAAGACAATCATCTGGGTTTTTTTCAGCCCTGCTTCTAATCAATCTTTTGCCCTCACGTCTTCTACAAGCTGCATTACCTCATCTGCTGTGCTCTGGGTTAGTAAAGAATGACAGTGCTCCTCGGTTTCATCTTTGGATGTGCCTGCCAGGGCTTTATGGCTCCCTCATTCTCTGAGAAACTAGCTATGCAGCCCCGCTTTGCAGGGAGAGAGAGAGAGAAATGCAACTGCTGAGACTCAGCTTGAGTGCTGTTAATGAAGGGAAACGTTACCTAAGAGATTAGCACTATTAAATCCATTGTGCATTCCAGAGATCGATTTAATAGTGAATTATTTTACAGGAGGCAAAGCTGGATTTCATTTGCTTGTTGGAGAATTACTTCTTTTTTTTTTTTTTTTTACCCATTCCCCAGGTTCCTTTGATAAAAATTCAGAGGCAGTAGTAAGAACACACATTCCTTGGTATTATGATCTGAGGACTTGACTATATGATAAAGAATAACAATGTCTGTGCCCTGAGGGCACTAATAGGTCTTGATCATCTTGATCAGCATCACCTGGGGCCTCCACCCACGCCCTCTGCCCATAGGTCCAGGAGCACCATTTAAACACAGGCCTGGGAAGTCAGTGCTTCCTTGTAGCCTTGTCTTTGCCTGACAGCTGCTGGTGGGACCTTCTGCAATTGCCTGTCCCTGGTTCTGTGGAGCTGTGTCCTGATGGTGAGTTTGTTACCTGAGTCACCTTCCTTTTGAAAACAGCTTTGCTCTAGTTGTTCTCTGGTATATTGCTCTGGCTGAGAGACTGTACTGTAGTCTAACTTCAGGTGCCTGTTAGTAGGGGAACCAAATAAAGTGGTATGAAATCTGCTGCCAAGTCTCAATAGAGAGCTCTTTTCAGTTCTATCTGGACCCCAAACCACCTTGTAGGTGTACTTTTGGTCAGCGGTTCTGTCTATGCAAAGAGCAATCTAGACTTGGAGCTGTGTGGTTTTCCTGTAGGAAAGAAAATTATCCTTGTTGCACCCAGTTGCCTGGGAAATTTCATTGCAAAAGAGTTTGGTGTGGATGTGCCTTAGAAGTGCAATTGCTCTGTGCCTGCTTTTACAAGTATCAGTGACATTGGTGAAGTCACTGGGTGCACGTGGGTAGGAATGTTCCCTATAAGTTGTAGCTCAGCTGCATGTCAGGCTCACTCCTATAGAAATATTGCCTTTGCACCTGCTGAACTAATCATTACCAGTGACTCTTTACCACTTCACCATCTTTTATAGATATTTCCCCTTAAGTGCTGGAAGGGTGTGCTGTTATTAGAGCCGATGTGGATCAAATTGCCTTTGGTGTTCTCAGACGAGCGTGGGGCCAGGGATGCAGCTGACCTGAGCCAAAACTGTGTGCTTTGCCTTCAGCCAGCTATGAGCAGTGTGTGGGTAGAGCACAGCACAGAACTGTGCCTCATTGAGATTCTGAAGATGTACTAATCACATCACCTACCCCGCCTTGCCTTCCTGCATCAAAGACTTGTCTTCTCAATCCTGATTTCTTAATAAAGATCATGTATTTTATTTATATATTTATTTTACTAATGGAGCTTCATGTTAAATTTAAAGTCCATTAGAATCACTGCTTACAGAGTGCCCTTGAAAGTGTGTTTGATTGCAGACTCATCCGAGCGTGATATAGAAAGCTCTCAAGCATTAATGGATTTGGGAACACAAAGGTGGCTTCACTGGCTTTTTTAGTCCTTCGGTGGCATCTGAAATATCTCCTAGGGAAAATGCATAATGTAAAAAGCTTAAAGTGTTGAAAGGGTGCATTTGGAAGGGACAGGAGGAGAAGTCTGAGCTCTGTGATTAAATCCTCTTGTGTGATCAATGTGAAAATGACAAAAATGTTCGAAACTCCAAGTGAGAAATCCATCTCCCCTGCACAAAGGACATGTAACTGGGCTTTATGCAGGGAACTAAGCCAGGTGGTGTTGAATTCACCTACTCTGTTTGTGAATGTGGGTTAATGAGGGACCCTCCCCAGCATAAATTCCAGACCATGGCCATGGAAATAGCCACTGCTGCCCTTGGCACACCTGCTGGGGCTCCCAGGAGGCCGTGACCACAGCAGGTGTGTTTAAATGACCCTATCTATAGCTCTGGGTGGTTTAAGGTACAATTGCAAGTATACCATGCACTGCTGACAGGTCATTTGGTACAAGAGTCTTCCTCAAATGACCTAAGCACCTCTGTCCTCTTTCTGCACCCTGCCTTAGCTTCCTGAAGCTTACCCCCATTTCATGTAGAGGTTCCTGTAGGAGTATGAGCTCAGTTGTTCTGCTGCTTTACCCAGAGAATATGAGATAAGACAATCTTAGTGGTCTTAACTGCAATTCTCTACGTCTCCACTTGCCCTCTTAATGGTTTCCTAAATCTAAATGAAGAAGCCTGTGGAACAGGGTTATCTGCAGTCTTCAATGATGGATCAGAAAGTGGCCTGAGTTGTCTGACACAGAAAGCTTTTTTTTTCTGCCAATTTAAATTCTACATTGTACATGATGAATAGCCTGGTAAAAGTGATATTCCTCCAGTTGGTTGTCAATGTGAATTGATTTAAATTTGAGTTTTTTTTTTTTTCCTGATTTGTGTATTAATTTCTTTGGAAAGAGTCCTGAGACATCAGTTTCCATAGAGGAAAAATTATATTGTCTCAGAGGAGCACTTCTCAGCTAGTGCATCTGTGAACACAGCAAAACAGAGCTCATAGAGCTTAATATCCTCATATTCCTTGTGAACAATATTTTAATGTTAGAATTGCTTTACAAGAGGAGGTTGAGGTTCTTGATTTCTTGTTTTTCAGATTGCTATTTTTCTAAGCTTGAAAATTAAACTTTATTCTGCTCTGATTTTTCCTTTTTTTTTTTTTCTGAGAACTGAGCTTTGCCCTTGTAAATTGAATATAAAATTTAATTTAGCTGAAATAGCTGTGCAGGGTTTACATAAAAGGGAGATATTTTGTGTATTCAGGGCTGTCTCTGATAATGACAGGAATAAAGGAGGTTAAATATAAGTTGCTTAAACTATCCAATGAAGGTTTCATAAGTGCTTGAGAATATGGTTGCTCTGAAATTTATTTAAAAGGTGCTTTAATAGGCCCTGGAAAATTACTTTCCTAATGGCTATATATGAAAAATGTTTGCTGATGGCTCCCCTGGACTAGCAGCTGAATGTCTTCATTTACAAGTAATGGTTGGGATTTTTTTTGCGAAAAGCCATTGACTGCTGTATCAGTTTTGTACCTGATTATTTGTGTTCTTTCTGAGGTTACCTTGCCCTACAGTTACTCTATTTAGAAAATTACAATAAAAATACATGAAGAAATAAGCAGCTATTATCCTCCTAGTTCTGGGCTATTTTGTTCACCTTCCCCTCCCTGCTGAAATATTGAGGCAATCAGCAGAACTATTGTTTTTTGACACGCTGCATGCATTCCCTAACTGGTGCCATTCATTCCTCTGATTGAACAAGAAGCTCTTTCATTTTTCAAATGAAGACTTTTCTTGTGGGTGGGTGAGTGCATATTCTTCAGTGGGGTACAGTAACACCTGGGCTAATTTTAAAAAACCCAGCTTGATAACCAGCAGCAATCTGGTTTTGGCACCACAAAGCTGTCTTTTGAAGGGGTCAAATTAGCCTGTGGGGAGCTTTAATACTATTAGTTCCCAGTTAAAACTGCCTTGAGAATCCTCTCTGCATTACACTGCACTCTGTAGACTGTACATGCCCTGGTAGCAAATTGTCTTGCATTCTGTAATCTTTGATTATACCAATGGATGCTGTAGAATCAGAAAGCCTGTGAGATAAGCAATCAATTAAATATTTATCAGTTAAACATTTTTATTAGCTCTTAAAAGTTTCCTTGATAAATTTAGGAGAATAGTGTCCTGTCCTAAGAGTAGCACCTCTCTTATAAGTCATTAAGGAGTAGTGGAAAATACTACATAGAAGAGGATAATGCTTTTTTCATAGAGAACAATACAATAAGTAAACATCTGAAGTCTGAAAATTATTTTTGTTTCTAAATAGCCCCAAGGAACAGCTCAGTGAGACTCCATCATGAGAAAGGCTAAGTGGGGTGATGCTTCCCTTTTTGGCATGGAAATGATTAGCAAAATTCCATGACCACAATTAATCCCTACCCCAGGTCTCTTAGGTGAATCAAGCCTCAGAGGAGGAGCCCATCAGAGCAAATACTGCCTAGTTGAGGGTGTTAAGCTAATACCAAGTGCATATGGATGCCAGCCTAGTTCAAGCAAACACTAAGGGGTACCAAACTGCTAGGACCTTGCTGGTAGGTATTGAGGCAAGTAAAGATTTTATGTGCATGGAAAAGGAGCTCAAAACCCAACTCAGTTAAGGTTTCCAAATTCAAATATTGAACAAAATCAAATATTGCTAACTTCAGCCAGAGGAAAACTTCCTGCTGATGATAAAGAATACTGAATTTGGTTTTACTTTTGCTGCTCAGAGTTAACTGATTTTATCTTTACCTGACTCTAAAATACAGATCAGAAATACAGTGTTTGGAGCATTGTGGTCCCCATTTATATGTAGTTCCCTCTTGCAAACACCTTTGGAGAATGCAAAAAGGTTATAAAAAATAACACAGTTTTAAGATGTAGAGGGAAAACCATATGCAAGTAAAACTTGGAGCACCACTAGGGGCTGTTTTCTCTGACAGACCAGCTTAACAGCATTCTAGGGGCAATATATTTTAAAAGCAGCTGCACCAGCCTTGCACAGGTTGCACTTGCAGTCGTTTCCTTTTGCATATGCAAGGGCATAATTACATGCCACACAATGCACTTTGGATTTCCACAACTGAGCAGTCCTACACGTGTATCTGGGATGCTAGCCTTCATGTGGAAATTGCTTGCATATTGCAGTCATTTTATATTTAAAAGTGGTCACATACACACACATGCACAAAAGAACCCCTTCAGCACACCATCAGTGCTCATTACGGGTATTGTGTCCATTGGCACAGATGGAAAACCTGTGTGGGTACATCAGCATATTAATTCTGGAGAACCAGAGGCTGTGAATTCAAAATCTGGATTTGATCGCTTGAAGGGATTTGGGAAGACAGTGTTTACACTGATTTTTTTAGTGTTTCCAGCACACACTTATATTTCAGGTATATCTGCAGCCTGTTGCAGTATGTCCCAGCCAAAGAAAACTGGGATTTGTTTTAATCCTGCACACTGCCTTCAAGCACCCTAATTAACCCTTCCACAGTAATACTGTTGCATATAACTTGGTTGGCATTCCTGTGTTTCTGGAAGTCGATTTGCCTTAAGAAATAGGTGTTATATTTTTCTTTTATTGAGGAAAACTAACCAACAAAGGGAAATGATTGTTGGTTAACATGTGTGAGGGTCAAATCCACTGAGGGTATTTGAAAAATAGTTTTTGATCCATTACAATTTGTCCAGCAAACAAAACAAGTAATTATGACAATTTCTACTATAAGGGGAGAAAACAAAACAAAATACCTTTGTGTTTTGAAGACATGCTGCTTGTCCTTATTTGGATACAAGACTTCAAAAAGGATCTTGCTTCGGTGTCTGTAGATAATATGCAGTAGCTTCTGCTTTAAGTTTACTTCCTCACAAACTTCTGAAGCTGCAAAAGGAAAAGAGAGGGAGATGAGAACAGAAAATGCAGCCAGCAATGTATTTTTCAGAAGAATGTGGGACTACATTTGACCTACATATATTTTGCAGGAGGAATTGGGTGCCTTGGTTATGACAGAGGACAGACTCGGAAATGTCTTGATGCAGTGGAGATTTATAACCCTGATGGAGACTTTTGGAGAGATGGACCTCCTATGCCTTCTCCTCTTCTGTCCTTACGAACAAACTCTACCAGTGCAGGTTGTGTGGAAGGGAAGCTGTACCTTTGTGGAGGATTTCATGGAGCAGGTACTAAAATGAGTCCGATATTCCTTGTGTAGTTAAAGTCACTTTCACAGGATACAGACTGATCTGATGACTGATCAACCCTATCAGGTGGCACAGGCATGCCCTGGAATCACAAACATGATTCTGCCCTTTGGACTGCCAACCCCTAGTGTCAATATGAATTGTGTTCTGTTTAACCTTTGCTTTTTTCCTTAACAAAACATGAACATTTAAGGATGTTTCCAATATGCACTAAACCTCTCCAAATCTAAAACCTCAGTAGAATTATTCTGGATTTATATCCAGAGCTACAGATCAGGAGCTTAGTGTTTCATGGACATTAAAGAATTTGGGCATATTTGTTGAATGTTAAGGCTCTGTCCATCTGTCCTTTGCCACTCTATCTCTGCCTATTTACTTACATGATTTTTGTTATTGCTGTTGAAAAAGATTGTGTATTTAATGAGTACTCTGCGTAGGGAATTGAGATGCAAACAGACTAAAGTTCCAGATCTGGTGATTTTAAATAATCCTAGCCTCATGGACACCTTTCTTCTTTTTTTCTTCTTCCTTCCAACTGTGCTCAGCTCTTTCTAAATCTCCAGTGCTTATAACCATTATTTTTTTTCATTATAAATGCAAAGAGTCACAAGTTTAGGCACACTTAAACTCTTCTGCTACATAGAGCTGCTACCCTAATTTCTTTCTAGGAGAAAGGAACAGCACAGATGCATTATCCACTACTAATAAATGTCATGTCAGGCTCACTGTTGTCCAGGAATGGCCACGTGGTATCACTGGGTGATGTCTTCCTATTGCACTTCCTATTCCAGTTCCATTGACTTGTATAACAACCTCTAAACATAAAGCCACTGTTATTTTAGAATTATGATTTTCATCAGCTAGTTCACATCTTGCTTTCTAACCCGTTTATTGGCGCTGTTTGAGGAAGCTGCTTCCTGAAAACAATTGTTTGTCAGCTTCTAACAGGCTTGTTCTCCTGTCATCTCTGATAGAAGTTGTGTGACTTCAGAGCAATTATGGTTATGACACATCACTGTGTTTCCATAGTGCCACCATAGTTGTCTTTTTCTCAGCAATATTATGAAAAAGTCTAAAGTTAGTGGGTACAAATCTCAAAAGGCTGATAAAGGGAAGTGGTTGAGTCACCATCCCTGGAGGGATATAAAAGATGTGTGGATGTGAATTTTAGGCACTTGGTTTAGTGGTGGGCTTGGTAGCACCGGGTTAGTGGTTGGACTGGATGATCTTAAAGATCTTTTCCACCCTAAACAATTCTATGACTCTATGATCATTATCATTGAGAAATTAAGCAATTTTGTTCAAGATGACTAAGAGATTAATATGAGATTTTTCTGACTAGGGAAGCTTCAGAGCCATAAAAACACTTTCTGTACAATACCACCATGTTCTGTCACTGAGTCGTATAAAGAGTGGTTGTTCTGGGAGAGTTTGAAAGTCCTGCTGTGGATTTCAGGAAGGCCATCTTTTGTATGTTTGAATAATGACAGCTCAATGGGGTCCCAATTCCTCACTCTACTATTACAATCTATATAATTATGTGTAGAACTCTCCTGCACTAATACAGTTATTTAGATTGAAAAACAAGAAGTCAAAGTTAGAAAATGCCAGTTTTGCAGTTACCTGTGCAACTTGAATTCTGACCCCCTATGTGTGTGTTCTGTATACCTGTAAAGAAGTAGCATATGATTGTGTTGTTAGATGTTATGGTGCCTATTAACAGGGGAGCCAAAATAAGATTCTCACTGTCAACTGTAAATCAGGTATAACCACATATTTGAGGAGTTGAGAGGAACCTCTGTGCCTTAAAGATGGGCTTCTTAATGTGACTTTCCAGTTATTAAAGGAAAAGGGCTTTCTAAATCTTGACAACAGTAGCAGCTTCTAGCTACCATTACGAAGAAAAAGATGAGTGCAGGCCATATGTTGAACCTGAAGAGATTACCTAGCTGGCCTCTCTTCCTGATCCCATCTGCTTTGTGTGCTAGAAAGGGCTCTTGCCTGATGTGCTCTTTAGGGATGAAGGGTGGAGTGAGAGATGGTTGTTACTGTCATATGGGAGCTTGGGAAGGGTGGCTTGATTCTGCATTTTCACAGTTACAGCTGCTCAGCAGCTTCAAGGTACAGAACAGCATGTGCTGCTACTGCTTTAGTAGCAGACAGGGTTATTTTAGAATGTGCTTGTTTGGTTTTAGTCTTTTGGGCTTCTTGGCATGTCACTTTGGTTTTTATGAGGAATGCAACCAAGAGAGGATATTCCAGTTTTACAAAACATTGTAATTTAGCTTCAACCAAGTGGAGTTCTTGGAACAAGCTGAAAGCACAGCTGTAGTCTTTGGGTTTTCTGCCTGCTGAACGCTAAAGGGCTGCTGGGAACATTCAAGAAAAAGTGCTTCAGAGAAAAAAAAACAAAACAAACAAAAGCAAACAATCCAAACAAGAGCAAATAAGCCAAAATTATTGCTGCAGTGAAAAGTCTTAGCCTAAGGGGCTGAAACCAACCCCTTGTATACTATAGGTCTGTTCCAAACTCTTCAGCCTCAATTTGCCTTTGCATGTGCTTAAACCCACTCTTGATCCAGCAGTGTGAAATTTAGCCCGCAAAAGACTGTTGCATCTTAATTTTACTGGTATGTATCATGCTCTATATGCCTTTCTGCATGGCTATAGACCTAAATCACAGAATCAACTAGGTTGGAAAAGACCTCTGAGATCAAGTCCAACCTTTCACCTAACATCATCTTGTCTACTAGACCATGGCACTGATGCCACATCCAGTCTCTTCTCAAATACCTCCAGGGACGGTGACTCTACCATGTCCCTGGGCAGCCCATTCCAACACTCAATCACTCCCTCTGTAAAGAACATCTTCTTAATGTCTAACCTAAACCTCCCCTGGCACAGCTTAAGACTGTGCCCTTTCACTCTCCCTAATACTCCTTAGCCTTTCCACTTCTTCCTTAGTCTCTGCCACTGAACAGAGCAGATCATTCTCCTGATCACACCTTATGAGGGTGTCTTTTGCACTGTCCTCTGGTGCTAATGCCAGGCTCAGACAGTCCCTGCAGCTGGTGACCTGGACTGCTGTGTCCTCCCTGGGGGGTTCTGCCTGGGTCAGCACTCTCCTGCTGGCAGCAGCTGCAGCAGCAATGGCTTTTGATCGTTTGTAAACCATTGCTGGATCTAGTCAAGTTGGGGGGAGGGAACAAAACCCCAAAACCAAAACACCAAAAATCCAAACCAGCCAAACAAAAACCACGAAAACCCCCCACACACCTATCACAAAACCCACCAGCAAGAGCTGGCAGAATGGCCGTGCCCTTCCTGCTCGCCGTGCCTGTGCAAACTGCCGGGCAAACTGTCGTGCCAACTGCCCTGCAAACTGCTGTGCTACCCCCTGCCTGGCTGCTCCTGCTCCCAGCACTCCCTTGAGCTATTTAAATTACCCTCAACTGGGCCTGGAAACACCCCTTGCTTGTCTGACTGGCTCCCAAGAGCAGCCAAGTCCAGTCCCAGTGGATTATTAGAGTCCCGAGATGCTGTACACAATGCTGAAAAGCAGCTGTCAACTGCTCAAAGGGCCTTAAATTTGGATGATAAGGTCAATACTGCTGAGCTACCATCTTTTCTGAGTCTCATGTGACAGCTGAATTCTTGTGATGGTAGGATTCCTGTTCTGTATATATTGCCTCTCACAAATCTTTGTCTGCTTGAAGGGAGGACAAGTGGTGCAGCCTGAACAGTTCCCCTGTGAGCAGAGGAAGAAAACCTGCAGCTACTCGAGAGGAAAGTCAGCTTGGCCAGCTGAAAGTACCAATAGCAGTCTTTCTAAAAGATGAGTGAGCTCCAAAGTGTGCTCAAGCTTCCTCTGAACTGTTGTTCAATGTTGAGGTGTGTTGGTAAAGCTTGTAAGGCTTCCTTAGAAGCTTGCTCAAAGCCTGCCCATGAAAGAGGAAAGGGGTTTGATTCAGCTGAAGCTTAGACACTTCTCTGCAGTGCCTACACTAAGACCTTAGTGACCCCAGGCTTCCTGCAGCAGATGGAGAAGAACAGACACTTCAGAGACATATTCAAGTCCTCGGTGCTTTACATCTACTCTGAAAGACCAGAAGGCAATTCAGAACCCTGAGGAGCTCTCTTGTCTCTTAAAGCTTTGTGTTTTGATCAGAGTATGAGGGGTTCTAACCTGGCTTACCTAAGCCAAACACGTCAGGATGTTGGTGTCTATGGTTTGATGGTACAAACACCCCTGAGACCTCTGTGTTGTATCACTAGCTGATGAATGTTGTATGCTCTTACAGTCACTATAACTACCCAAAAAGAGCAATTCTTGTTCTGAATTTTTCTCCTTAGCAAGACTTGCAAAACTTCATCTGTTAGCCAGTAGTTTATACAAATTAGCTCATTTTCTACTAAAACTGCTATGTCAAACAGGAACCATTAATCTGCTTGTGTCAGCTCCAGCTCATGTAGCATTGTGTCGTGAATGTTGTCATTTTTCAGCAATGTTCTAGCATTCATCAGGATAATCAGACATGTTTTAAATGGCTGATTTTGTCCATTAGTTTATAGTGCTGTAGAGTGGAAACATTATCCCTAGTATGAGTACTCAGCAGGGCTCAGTGTGCAAACGACCAGCAGCTTTCCACTAACTGCTAAAATACACTGCCACATTTCCTACTGTAACTATGGATTTTAAACCAGCCTTTGCAGTCTGACTGTACAGTGTTTTTGTTGACATGTTTGATTTCCTTTGCATCGAACTAAAACCTGTCACCTGCACAGTCTGGCAGCTACTGACATTCCCCTGTGCCTGGCAGAAGGAGCCTCATTAGTGTGGCTCCCTGAAGGAGGGGGGAGCAGGTATGCAGAATTACACCCTTATAAAATGCCTACCATATTGGGTTCCCTTTCTTTTGGACTGCTTCTGAGCATTATAAATTTTTTTTTTTTTCTGGTGAAAATAATGAAGGCAAGGGGGTGTGCCTATTTGCTGGGACCATGTCGTCTGCTGTCACTGTCACTTTCAGAGGCAGGTGTTTGTTGACTTTCTGTTGTTGCTGCACAAATACAGATCTCATAGCCTGTGTCTCAGGGTTGTAGCTTTAGTTTCAGATTATGGAGGTTGGTACAACTGCCTGTCTCATAGATTTGAAGTAAGAAATTGAAATACAGACTTGGATTTTTGTTTTTTAACTTGATGCATCCTGGTTTGTATCAGCTATAGCATGGCCAGTAGGACCAGGGCAGTGACTGCCCCCCTGTGCTGGTGAGGCAGCACCTTGAATTCTGTGTTCACAACAAGATGCACATTGAGGTGCTGGAGTATGTCCAGAGAAAGGCAATGGAGCTGGAGAAGGGGCTGGAGCACAAATCTGATGAGGAGTGACTGAGGGAACTGGGGCTGCTTAGCCTGGAGCAAAGAGGCTCAGGAGGGACACGACTCTCTGCAACTACCTGAAAGGAGATTTTAGGCAGGTGGGCTTTGGTCTCTTCTCCCAAGCAACAAGCCACAGGACAAGAGCTGCTCAACTCCATTTTGTTATTTACTTAGTGATATCAAGTAGAAATTTATTTTTCATTTAAGTGTTGTTACAGTTAGAGGAAGGGTAAAGGTAAAAATTATCTATGCAGGAATCTCAATTTTGTGTTTGCAACTGTTAGCCAAGACAGATGATAGTGATACTGGGTCCTACTAACTGTGTAATTCTGATTCTTAAAAAAAAAAAAAAAATTAATAGTTACCCTGGATTAATTTTCTAGCATCTTCTGCCTCATTTACATAAACTGCAATCCATGCATTGGAATAGAAGCAGCTCTGCTTGCAGCAGTGCAGAACTGTGTAGTAATTACTGTGTTCCAGCTGAGCTAATGAGTTTGCATCTCCACACCATGCACTCCTGACAGTGGACTAGCTTAATAGTTATTTCTTTCAACTAATCTCCTATAAAAGCTGTTCCCCTTAGTCTCCTCCATTATGTGATTTAGATGGAGAATTGTTCTAGTGCTTGTTTTTTATTATAGTGGTTATGGAACATTACTGGAATCAAATTAAATATAGACATATTAAGAAGTCTGGCACAGTAAATACTGCACTTGTGAAGTTTGAGGGTTGAGAGATTGGAACAAAACCTGTTTCTCCAGCACCTTCCCATGTTCCCAGCTAAATAAAGCAGAGGTGCAAACCCCGGGCTGCCTATCTGCAGCACTGTTCGTTTCCCTCTGTTAAAATTTACTGAGCACTGATGAATAATTAAAGCTCTCCTACCCACAGTTGTTACCATTTGAATAAATATTCCCACCAGTGCAAGGGGTTCAGAGCCCCTGTGTTTTGCTCAGCACAGAAATCTGCTCCTGGCTGGCTGCTGTGCCGCGGGCATTGCCACGGCTCTCCAGCCCGTGCGCCGAGTCCACCCCCAAAAAGTGCTTCTTGACCTTTCACCGAATTCTCCCCCAGCACCAGCGTGAGCCCAGGGAGGGCTGCCCATCTACCCCGCTCATTAGCTGGAAACGTGCTGCCATAAATGAGGCCAAATCAGGTCAGGGGAATTGCTGGGGAGCAGCACCTGCTCGTTCCACATCTAAATCTGACCCACTCTCTGGCAGCATGGTATTAGCAATTCAGCCCTGCTTCTTGCTACATCTCATTTATAGTTTATAAAGGGTTAATGAATGATTAATAGGTATTTTAATGCATTTTAATTAATTGCTGAAGAGGTCAATAGATTGTTTAGAAACATGGCTTGTAGCCGTGTATGACATGTTCTATTGTGTTCATAACTGCCTGTCATGCATACAGTCTAAACATGCTTTATATCATCTATAAATAATGTATTAACCCATTGTAAGGCATTTAGAAACAGTATCTCAGAAAGACTGGGCCCAGCAGTTCTTATTCTGATCGTGCAGCTTTCACTCGTATGAATGGTGCATTGGCTTCCAGAGCACGGACCCCACAGCCTCTGTAACCTGTGATCCTGCCATCACCTGCAGTGCAAGCAGGACCAGCTTGTAAGGTTGTCTGAAAGGGGCCTTGACTATGAACTGCAGGCAAAATCTGGAAAGATTTTAAAAGCTGAGGTAGCTGGATCAATCAATCAAGAAAAACAGTTGAAGTAACTGAATTAGAAGTTTCCTTCCATAGACCATCCAGTTCTTTATATATGTTTTTTAAAACACTGATTTGTGAGTAAATGGGTGGATTATGAAACTATGATCCCGAAGAATTACACAGCAGAGCAGGAGGATAGAGGACCTCTCTATGAGAGTGAATATCTTACCTTACTCCATGCAGGTGCTCTGAAAACAGTAACCTTCCTCCCAGTTTTGGCTGTGTCTGGTGGGACACACTGCCTTGGTACTTCACATCATGAAGGCTGGCCAGCATGTTAAACAGCCAAGTTCCCTCTCCTGTGTATTCTCTGCCTGCTTCTGCCCACAGGCACAGATGATGGATGTCCTCGACCCCATGAGGGGTGCTGCCTGTGTTACACTGGTGGAGTTTGGGGGCAGCTCACATACACAAATGGGATTGAAGGCCACAGACTTGATGAACTTATTATTTTTCCTACTGCAAATGAGGAGCCAGGACATCTGGTGGTAATGATCTAAATGCACTTTTATCCCATTGCAACACAAACATGAATTCCCAGGTCACCTAACTCTGCATCTTGTAATCATGAAAGCAGCTATTAGTGGTGAGAAAGATAAGTAGCAGAGGCTAGTCCCATATGTTTGAAATCATTCTTTGGTACAGATAATGGCATGAAAAAACAGGTACAAATGAATAGTGGAGGCTGAACTGCTTCAAGGCAACTCTGGGGTGACTTTATGTGTCAAGAACTGGGAAACCAGTGAAAGAAACACCTGAGTAAGCATTTCGAGGACTGTTTGGGAACTGGCAAGCACCTTGTGATGTACAAGTGCTTTTTTCCATGGAAAGAGCAGAGCAGAGAGGTAACAGTTTGCTACAGGTTTGGTGTGGTTTTTTGTAAATTGATTTATGCAAAAGAAGACAGAGCATATTAGGAAACTGCAAACTGGAAAGGAAAAGGTGCTATGACAACCTGAGGACAATGTCAGGAGGACCTCAGGTAAGGGGCCTGTGTGAGGATGTCCCAGAGCACAGAGCTCAAGGACAGATGTGAGATTGAGACTACTCCCACCACACAAGGTAGTTCTGTGCTAAGGTCTGGTTCTATGCTGGCCTGCTCTGGATAAAGTTGCTAAGGTGCTGCTGGCCATCCAACAGTGTGTCAATGTGGTTCTGTCACTGCTAGTGGGCAGGTGAGCTTGTCTCCAAACTACTTTAGATGTCTCTGCCCTGCACTGATGCAGAGGCACCATGACTCGTGACTTGGCACATGCTCTCACCATTTCCATAACTCTGCTTCCTCACTCATAAGCTGGAGCAAATATACGAGCTGATGTCAATGGAATTCTGGAAGAAATAATGAAATATTGACCACATTTTAGCAAACTTGCCATAGATTTAGCTCCAGTGAATGGAATTTCAGCATGACATTTTTTGGGTTCAGTCCTCTGGACACTAAGCAGGCTACAGCACAGTGAATTTATTTTTCTTGGCTTACAAACATAATAACTGCATGATTAATAATCTTGGATGAACTATGGATTTTCTACCTGTTAAGCATATTGCTTAATTCTTCTACATCTGCCTCCCTTTAACCCTCACAATCCAAACTCTAATAATTGTATCCGAATTTTTGGTTATGAATAGGAAAGAGAAAGAAAGGTCAAAAGAAAGGACAAAAGTGCTAATAAATACCGTTGTCACATGGAAAGTTCTTCCTCCCCTCAACCTCCAAATCACAAATGGAATGTGGTTTAAAAAAAGAAAAAAAAGGAAAAAAACCAGATGAAAAAGCAAATCAAATATTTATGTTGCCTGCAGTCATACTGGGGGCCTTTCCAAGAATCGTTCATCAAACATTCAAACGACATGAGAAAACTTACATCATAAAATGAAGTCTGGCCATATTCGGGGAGTGAATCATAAAAATCTTTTAAAGAAAAAGCATGATTGTGTATAGGGAGTGCAGGCAGGCACTTACTGAAAATTAATATTTTTGTTCTTCTTCTGCACTTTCAAAGAAAAAAGTCATATGAGAAATTGCAGGAAAGTGTTGTGTTTACAGACGAGAATATAAAAGATAATTTAAAGATTAGATTCATTTTACTTTGACTACTGTGTTTGCATATATGAAATACAATTTTAATGTTTATAAAGTAAATGTTTTCAGGTATAAACTCAAGTCTTGACACTGGGAAAAGATAAGTTTGTAGGCTCAGTGTAGCTTCAGTCTGCACTTCCATATCAAAAAGGCATAACTGTACCAAAAATGTTCTGACTCTTTTTAATATACCATAGTTTCTGGTGGGGATAAATTTATGATTAATGTTCCCTATGCTGGTTTAGCGTTTTCCTTTCCTGAGTATGAATAAATCATACTATTATCAACACAATTTTACTGCTGGAAAAGGATCTGCGCTAGAGTTAGGTTTGTACAACCAGAATAATTCTCACTTTAACTCCTTTGCAGAAAAACACAGTGTAAAACAGTTTCTTAAAACTTCTCATGGTTAAACAAGAAAGTGCAGAAAAATACTGCCTGGTTTTGTAGAAGAAATTAGTGAAATCCTTTCATTAGGTAAGGTGGTCATCTGGTAAGTGAGGCAGAATAATGCTATGATGACAGGGAGTTGTGTGGGGTGGCTTTTTAAGTAGGTAAGTTTTAAAGTTCTGTAATACAGCCAATTTATTTTTGTGGGTGTTCCATGATTCTCTTGTAAGCAAATTGGCTGCTAACATATTACCCTTAAAAAAATAAATTACAATTAAATAAGATGAATCAATGAAGCAGAATCAGGAATTATTTGCACCTTCAAGCTTAAAACTTTAAAGCTGAAATATAACATTAGAGCCTGAAGTCAAAGGTGCTATTCTCTTTGAAAAGCATCACCTTTTCTATTGGTTTTACCAGGAAAATTAAAAAATAATTTAAAAAAAGGCTTAAGAGCTGAGGTGCTTTAAGTAATTTCTCTTTTAAAAAGAAAAGATGTATATTTTTTTCTCAAGTATGACTATTTTAAGCAGTGCCTTTCCTCACATGAACTTTCTCATCTAAAGAGTGCTGTTTCCTTTCATATTAAACAAGATAAGACTAGAGAAATTATTACTTCCCTTATTTAAAAAACATACTCTTTTTATCTCTCAAGGGTTAAGAGTTAACTAACACTCCATGTGCTGGAAAGCAGAATTTATAAAGTGGAACAAAACCAGTTACAACATCCCACAGAAAAGGGAAACATGGGACACCAAAGGTGGGGAGTCACCAGGGTCAGGAAAAAACACAGCAAGGCTTGTTAAGGAAGGGTTGCTGAATAAGCCTTTGATGTTTTAATTATGTTTTTTTTTTCTGAAGTGTTGCAATCACTCACAGAATGTCTTGGTTCCAACGTTTGATTATTTTTCCTCTGATTGTCTCATTTTTGTCATCATCCATGCCAAAGAAAACCCAGGCATAAAAATTTATTGTATAAAAGAGATGATCTAATAAAAAAATACAGTGACTGGAGCCTCCTGTGTCACAGGTTAGGTCTGTTTGTGTCTGTATTTACCTCTTAGGAAAAACCTCTTCACTCTCGCAGGGTCATATAGAAGTGAACTCTGTGCTGGTACTGGTAACTGGCTGGTTATTTGTTTGCTGTTTGTCAGTCATGCCTTCTCTCTTCACATGTAACTGGGTTTTTTTAGCAGTCTGCTGTCTTCTATCTTGAATGGCTGCACCTTTCCTATGGATTATTATTATTATTGTTCTCCTTTTATATCCAGGTTCAATAAGTAAACCATCATAACTTGTTTCACAGAATGGAAAAGAACAAAACTACTCAGGTGTGACTATATCATGAAATCTTATTCAAATTTTACTCAAACAAGCTCCTAGAGATCTGTGAGAGTCCCAGAGGTCTGAGTTTGGACCAACAAAAATTGTATTACAACCAATTGTGACACAACTGAGGGCAAAATGAGTACAGGCTGTGGATGGTGGGGTAGAAACAATGTGCTGCCCTTCTTATCAGAGGGGACAGAGATGGTGAATGGTTGGTGAGTGGTTTCCTTAGATAAACATGACAAAAACGTGCAGAAATGTTCATAAAACTGCAACATCCACAGATCTTGTGCATGTGCAGGACCTGCAGAAAACAGAGCTGTCCTGTATGCACTCAGTAAGGAAGTCAATCTTGGGAGGAGGAGAAGTCTTGTTTCCATGTGACCTTCCCACATGCTGAAATTCCTCCTCACAGAGAAGCCTGAGAGGTATTTTACATCCCACCACACAACATCATCATAACGCCAACACCAATTTTGCATGGAACCTAAACCATGACAGCACTGGTTTGGGGGCACTAAATCCCCTGGTTTGTTGTCCTCTGGAAAAATATGTTGTCTGTTTCCAACAAGGGAAACAATATATGTCTCTGAATGTTCTTCTGCTTTTCACTCTTTCCCCCTTCTCCAATCCTTTGCTGCCAGTTCCACACAAAGGCAGTGCCCAAACAGTGAGGTGCAGTTGATAGACATGAGACAGCGTTGGCGGTGGTGGGAGGTTTTTGTTGTTGGTTTGTTTTTTTTTATTTTAGAAAAAAGCTTTCTATAAGGGATAGCTGAATGGGAACCTCAGTCTGAACCCTGTAAAGTTTATCTTGTCACCAGTCTCTTATGACTCAATAAAACAGCATGGAGTATTCAATGGTTTTTTGTTATTATGGTTCTTATCCTGATATTTGTGGAGTGTCTGTTCTCTTGCATCTCTCCAGAAACTCATCTGACAGCAAAGCACGTGCATGTCCTCAGCTCAAAGTAAGAAAACTTTAGGCTAAGGTTACTTGCTGTGAGAAAGCAACTTTAAGATGAAAAGAAAAAGTGAGCAGAAATGAAAGACACTTTTTATTTTTAGGAGAGAACTTGGGTTTGAGTAACAATTGTTGTGGAGCTCAGGACTGCTGTTAGCAGAGAAAGGGCTTGTGGTCTTGTAAGAAGTTTAATATAGCACTGCTGGTTGACAGCTATGGTTCTCTGCTGCATGGAGATTCTTTCATTTTTTGTTAGTCTCTGTAAAAAGCTTCTTGTCTGGAGATTGGCTGTGATTTAATGGCATTCTTCTAACCTAACTGTTCATGACAAATTCCTCAGCACTTCAGACCATCTAAAGTACATTTAAAGCCTTGGAGGTTTTTTATTTCTCCTAAATCACAGGATGTCCAGACTTTGCACCCAAGGAAAAAATAGTCTTGGAGTGCTTCCAGCAGCCTGAGAGCTGTATTTTAGTCAGGGCAAAGAAAAGACAATATACTGCATGTAGGCATACTTGTGAACAAGAGGCAATACTCTGCCTTGAAAAGATGAACATTTGACAATTGACTGCAGGCTGAAATGCCACCTGCATACTTGTGCCAAGATGGAGCACTTGATGCTTTTGTCCCTGCAGCTGCACCTGGAGCCGAGAGGGTGAGGACTGACTGCACTGCACAGATCTCCATCTGCACTATTTCATTTGCTGTACGTTGACAACTTGTGTGCTCCTCACACAGTGTAGTCATTCATACCACAGAAATTACCTTTTTATTGCCCCTTTTCAGAAGGGTCGTAATAACAACTGCAAAAACCTCTTTGATCCTGTTTGACTTGCCTCCTGATGCCTGCTGTTGTTGCCTCTGTCTTTCAGCTCGTCACGAGGTTATCACCAAAGAGATTCTTGAGCTGGATACATGGGAGAACCAGTGGAATGTGGTGGCCACCAACGTCCTCATGCACGACAGTTACGATGTTTGCCTTGTTGCCCGGCTGAACCCACGGGATCTTATCCCTCCTCCCCCCGATTTAGTGGACCAATAGAAGTTCAGTGACCCTCAGTGCTTCCAGATTCTGCAGAAACTGAAGAATGTGGAGAGGCAAATGCTGCATTGGCTCTGGGTGAGAGCTGAGTGCCACGGAGAGGAAATGGCAACATGTGCTTAAGGACAGAATTGCCTCTGGGCTGTGCTTCTTGGACAATGCTTTATTTGCTAGTACTGGTACTCTGCACTTCTGTGATTGAAAGTCAAGGTTACCTTTGTGCATGGCTTCTCATCTTCAATCTGGCTGCACAAGCTTCAGTGTTGGGCACAATATGGGCTGCTGGGACCCTTTGCCTCACAGGCAAGGGGCAGCCCAGGGCTCATTTCACAGCAGAGCATGACATATGACAGAAAGCTTTAGCCACGGGAAACCCTCCTTTGCTGTTCATCACACGTGGTTCTACTAAGCTATCCAGGAAGCTAAGAAATATATGAAGTTAACTGATGAAAACAAGTGCCAGACCATAGTTTACTGATGCAAAGGGAAAACATAGACAAGCCTTTGTTCATTTTAAACAAAAACACATTAGCCAAGGTTCATTAACCAAGTGCACAAGCTACAGCAAATATTATCTAACCCACAGACAGGACAGTCAAGAGATCCTGTCTTTGCCAGTAGAGCTGAACCTGTGCTAGTAGAAAACTAGTCTTTTGGCAACAAGTCACAAAAAAGTCTTCCAGCAAGGTTAGTCATTCTGTACCAAAGACAAGAAGAATCCTAAATTTTCACATAGAATCTATCTGTTACAAGGCCTTTTGTGACCAAGATCTTAGAGCTCTGTTAGGAAACTCCCTTTGAGAGATGGAGAAGGGGATGCAAAATAACAAAGCAGATCATTATTATCTGCATATCAGCTTTGCAGCTACAGGGAAAGGATAGACATGCTAAACAATAAATTTTTATATAATAGGAATAGCTTTAATGAAGTAGCATAAGGTAAATTCTCTACCAACAGAGTTGGCTATAATCACAGGGAAGAGGAATAATTCAAACAGTGCTTCTGAAGGCATAGTTAGCCTTTGTAGAGCTTGAAGACAGTAGGTTAGAGAGAAAATTGTTCATAGTACCACCATCCCATTTAAATTACCAATAACTATTCATCAGGTCTCTGGTGCCTACCTTACAGTGTATCTGTCTGTCACTGCCTGGGCAGTACAGACAAGGGAATTGGAAATCTCACTTGTGCTCTTGGGCCACAATTGCAAATGATAGTATGCTGCAATGCAGAATGAATGTCAGAGACAAACACTGAGTAAAGTATGATATATCATACTTTATGAGACAATATGAGAATGATCATTGTCATGACCATTGTCAGCAAGAAGTTGCTTTTGATCCCACAAAAGCAGCAACAAAACTAAAAGGAAAGAACTGGCAATGAAATGAGGGAATCCATCGGGTAGTTCATCCATAGTTATTTGCAGGATTGCACTTCAGAGCATCTCTATTTTCTTTCTCAGTCTTATTTTAGGCTGCAAAAGTATCAGCTATTTTTTTTGGTTGGATTTTTTTTTGCTTGAAATGCTTATGGCAGAGAGGGATGGAGAGGATGACCCGAAAGCCCTTTCCCAATTCTGACTTTTCTGATTTATGAACTATTCTCTAAAATACCCAGTGGGAGTATTAAGCTGTCATGTAAAAATACTAGCATGAGTGTCACTAAATCTTATTTGATAACACTAGTAGGACACTGAGAAGTGCTCAGATAATAAGGGAACTGGGGAGAAGAAACTCAGGAAAACATGTAGAAAAGAAGTAAATCTGTGAGCAGATAATCACTTGTCTCTCCTTATGTTTCCCAAGCAGAATGAGTGTGACAGCCTAAACTCTTGTGTTTGTATAATTTCTGTATTATCCAGCCATTCTTTTTTTCATATGTAGGTCATCATCTGCCTAGAACAGAGCTGTGACAAGCATGAACTTCAGCAGTACAAATCAGCGGCCGGTTCCTACAATCTTAACCCCTCTGGTCACTAAATGCAGTTGTAGGCATAAGATCAAGGAGGCAAACTCTGCTTTAACAGGTTTTTAAACAAACTCAATGGAAAGTTCTTCCAATTGATAACCATCCAATATTGGAAACTCTTTGGCTTTTGTTGTTACTGTGAAGTAAAGGTAATCGTGTTCTAACTTCTCTACAAGGTTCTTAGGGCAGCTGGAAGCAATGTTCTTGTGCATATGTTGTTTCCTTGTGAAATTTTGTGACTGTAGGTACTGCTTTTGCTTCTTTCACCTTTTTTGCTTTAAGGAAGAATGTTTAAAAGGGTTGTTTTTTTTTTTTCTTTGGTCTCTGCTTTATGGTCTATTACTTATGGTTCCTGAGGTTTAAAGCCTGGCCTAATCTACTTGATTTTATTCTCTAAAAGACAGTCTACTTGTAGTATTTGAAGGGGAGAAGGAAGACATTTGCAGGCTTTCACTAGTCATATTTGACCATGTATGTGAAATACAGCTGACACTCCTCTATTAAACTTTTATTCCAGTAGTGAGCTGGCTGTTTCTTTACCACTTCATATGTTTTGCTTTTTTGACTGATATTTAATGAGCTGGATGAAAGGAAAGTATGTACTCTGAGAAGGTCTGACTTAATAACTGAGGAGAGTAATGACATATTTTAAATACTGACCTTGCAATCAGTGATCTTGAGCTTTAGTGGGCAATTAACAGGTTTATTTTTCATGCAGCACTGGCAAGTGACCTTCCCCCTGTGTGCACCAAGCATCACCTCTCCTGCTGCCCACAGGGTCTGACTGTGAGTGGGGACTCTCACTTGTGTGTGTCTCTCAGTTTCTGCCCAAGTTGGAATGTCTAGCACTGTATGTCAAGCAGGAGAATTTTTTTTCTGGATTAAATCTAAAATGGGGACACTAACTTCTTGATTTTATATTGTCCCTATGTAGTTCACGGGTTCTCCTTGGGGTGACTAAAATTTCTAAACCAATATTTGGAAATGTAGCTTGGCTGAGGAAGGAAGAGGAAGAAAGCACACTTATTGAGAGGTATAGATCTCAACCAAAATCCTTCTGAGACTATAAGAATACTGCAGGTCTGCTAGTCCATGGATAAACTCACATTGCTGGTAAAGTCCTTAAGAGTCTTAATTTCTTTTATGACAAAACCTGATGCAAGAAAAATTATTAAATAATTACAGAATATGCATTCTCCAAGCTTGTGGGTTTCACTGAAATAATACTTTACTGCAGCCCTTTGCAGTCTGAGCAGTAGTTAGCTGAGTGTTTCATCAAGGCTGATTTGACATCACCCATAACTCTAAAATATAAATAAAGCAGTGCTGGAAGCTACTAGCTGTTTAAATGAATGAGGGGTTATGAAGCAAAGGCATATAGAAGTTTCACCTGAAGTGCTGAAGTTACATCACTGGTTCCCAAATATGAAGAAAAATTTTGGAGAGGTAGCTGTTTGTGTGGCATGCAGGGAGTAAAGCCAAAAAAGAAGTGCTATAAAAAGCTAATCGAAGCTCTCCATTTTTATCCCCAGCTAATGTTTTATTTTGAAATTGTACACATATAACTGATTGCATAAGGACCCCTAGAGATTTCTCATCTCTGTTTTCATATGTGTGGTCACAGGAACTGCCCACATATGTAAACCATCAGGCATCTGACTACCCGCCCTCACACACCACTGCTGGGATTGCCTTTGCCTCAGTCCCTGCCCGTGCCAGGCAAACACACACACATTTTGCATGTGTGCAATATCGAAATTTATGGGGCAGTGTCTGCACTGTGCTCCAGCAGACACACACTGTGCTTGGAAAGCCTTGATTTGCCAAAAGAAAATTGCCTTTGTGCACACAGAGCTGTCAGCTCCTCTACCAGCACTCCCAGATATGCTCCAGGTAAGAGGCTGAGGGAGTATCAAAACTGAGACCAGCAACAAGACATGAGAAGTGCTCCCAGAGTGTTACAACATGCAGTGGAGCCAAGGTGGGATGAATCATCCTCCCCATCTCCTCCTAGGCATGGTTCAGATGTAAAAGGATTTGGCCCTGGATCTTTATCCTGTACTTTTAAACCTACTTGAAATGTGTAATGAGATCCATGACCATATGAAAATCAATGGGGAAAATGCTATAATTTCTTTTTATGTTAAAATATTTTCATAAAGATCTATATTGCTTTTCTGCTGATTTGGTAGATGATGATATTCTTCTAATAAGCTGTTTACCTAGTGATTCCCATCTTAGCTATGGGGATGATCCCTTTCACAAGTTGCTCTCCTAATGGATTATGCAGCTCCTCTGAAAATATGTTTCATGAATCACAATGCTTTGAAAAATCACCTGGTCAGAAATTCAGTTACTCATTTGCAAATGTCTGTGCCTCTCCCTACAGCTTTTCAAGTGGACTCTAGCTCTAGCTTCAAAGAAAAGCTATTTCACCCCCAGTTGTGCTCAGCTGGAACTAGTACATTTGCAATTTGCTATCATTTGACATGCAGAGGTTGAAAGCAAAGGAAATATTGGAAAATATACATAAAAAGTACCCGGAAGTGCACTTTCCTTCTTTCTTGGTGAATGTCCCTCGGTGTGTACTGCCCTGCCTGGTGTCTGATGGAATGATTTACTAATCACCCATGACTGCAACCACAGCACAGATCAGGCTGGGGCCACGTGTTTGTGCTGCCAGAGCAGGGGGACCCAGCGTGGTGTGGAGCTGTGGCTCCTGACAGACTGGCCTGCCTTGCCATAAGGAATTACCTTCAAACAAAAATGCTTTTAAGTGTCCCATGATGTGCACTCCTACGTGTTTTATATACACATGTGTAAGGTTAGTTTTAGAAGTTCTTTACTGACAGCAGTAAGATCCTTTTTTATAAAACATACCTAGCAACTGTGTCTTCTGCATAGCTCATCAGAGTACTTAAAAAAGGTGCTGATCTTTAAATAATTGGAACAATTCTGGGCTTCATGTCAAAAAGAACCTTAAATTCCCTGCTGAGGTAAGGAACAAATGGGGAAATCTTTTATTACTCCCCTATGTCTTCCTTCTTCTCCAATTTTTTGCTGGATGTAGCTCTCCCCTCAGAAGCTCAGAGTTCTCTTGAAAGCTTTGTGCAAGCCTCTTCTGTTTCTCTTCCCTTAATCCCATTTCTGCCCTCAGCCCACTTGTCTGACCAGCCCTTGAACTCCTTTGTTTCCCCTTTAGTTCCCCAGAATTTAGGGACAGCCACCTGAGGTGTTCACCAGGCTCCAGACCTCACAGAAACTTATCGCTCCCGGATCAAATCATCTTTGAAGGACAGAAGAAAGACCACACCGGCCCCTGGGATTGGAGGACATTCATCTTTGGGCAGGTTCTAGCCCCAGGCCAAATTTTGCTGTTCATTCTCATACCAAATAAAACCTGCCTGCTCTGCAGTGTCACTGGTCCTCTGATTACAGCTGGGGCTGGAAGGCAGGTGACCTGTGTTCTACTTAGCCCTGCCGCTGTCTCCCTGCGTGGTGCTGGTAAGTTTGACATTAAATGCCTTGCATACTGTGCGTGCCAGAGCTGTAATGACTGTAGGCACAAGCCATTATCATTATCTCTGATTTCTGAACACTAGTTGCTAGAAAAACTGACTGAAGCACAGAGGGAGGTGTCTTCATTATCTCACTACAGCTCATGTCTTAAAGCCTGACTTCCTCCCGCATTTTCAGCCAGGCCAGGTTTCACTAAAGAACCGAGTCTCTAATTTATCTGGTTTTAATATTGGTATTTTTTCTCCACTTTGTCCTATTCTAGTCATCTTTCATAATAATGCAAGTGACTTCATCAGCTTTCCTATGGAATGCATTATCCAAACTGGCCTCCCGAGGCCGCTGGCTTTTCATTATCAGGGTCGAAGTACAACCACTAAAATGCCAGTCAGCTGCACTACTTTATTTTCTCATTCAGCAGCCTCATAGTAGAGGAAATGTATTTCATCCATACATGCAGTAATGTGAGAGGAAACCACTTCCCACATACACAAATTTCTGACTCATTCCTTTCGAATGTGGCTGAAACAACTGCTGAATCCAAACATAAAAAGCTATGATAGCCATTCAATAGGTTTTTTCCAGGATTTCCAGTATGAGGAGGAGGATCACAGGGTGATGTCTTGTAACTAGAGCACAGATTGGAAATTTGAACCTCTGGAGTGTGTTTTCAGTTCAATGACTCCATTTACTAGCCTTGGGCATTTGGTCTCCCCTCCTAGGTTCACCTATGTAAAATAGTTAGAATAATATACCTCTACTCATTTTGTGGATCTGCCTTGCTCTGTTTTTAGAGGGAGTGGCTCACATGCCTGTGATGTCATGTTAAGATCCAGATATTAAAAAGTATTATACAATGGTAGAACAATAACATTGTTACACTGCTGTCATCTCCCTGATTTTTGGTAACAGAACATAACATTTTCTGTCCATAGCATTCAGAAATTGAGCCTTCCTGGGAAAGGAGATGTTTGCAGCTAACAAGGGCATTTTGTTTACTGCTTCACAGAAAATCAACAGCAGATATCTAATCCTATGATACATTAAGTAGAAGAAATGTAGGGCTTATTACATGTGCCTTCATAGCTAGTCTCGCTTGTACACAGGCAGAACTAATCTCAGTGAATTGAGAGGTCGCTAATTGAGGCTAAATTTGAACAGTAGTAATTAGAAAGATGAATGAACTGTATTTTTCTCAAAGCAGATTTGATTTAATAAATTATTCCACTTATATAGCCACAGTTGCTATGAAGCAAAGAAAGAGAAGGTGCTTTGCAGAAGCGTAGTAGATTTACTGGGTAACTGAGACCTGAATTTAGATGATCTACCACATCTTTGATAGGAAAGCTTCAGCTCTCCAGGGAGTTCTGTAACAAACCTGTGATGCATTAACTAGCCACTAAAAGGTACTGCTGCATCCAAGGAATCACCTACAGAATATGCATAAAAGGGTTTTAGGATATTGCTGAAGTGTAAACAATGTGGCATCCACTTGCTCAGTTACAGAACTGAGTAAAACTAAGTAAAACCTAAAGGCTTCTTAATTTGCTCATTCCTTGACCATCCTTCCGTGATGACACCTTGTAAGGCTGTGTTGCCCACTTAACTACTTAAACAGTCTACAGTAGATTACAAAATGTATAAGTAAAGGTAAGAAGATAAAAAAGTAAGAAGAAAAGTGGTCTTCAAAGGTTTCTGATATATTCTAGCCCCTCTTTTCTGTCAGCTGGGACACACTTGCACTTAAGAAAGCTATAGCCACAGCCATCTTGCTGTTGTGAGAGGTGATTTTAAGCTGAATAGATGTACCCAAGCCAGATGTGATGTGATGTAGTGATCAGCATGTGAAGATTCAATAGTCCAGGTGCCAGCTGTTGTAGCAATTCAGTGTGATCTTTAGCTGGCTTGGACAGCCCATCATGAAGCCCAAGCTGTTACATGCTCGCTGCTCTCATTAATTGTCAGGCTCAACTGAAGATAACTCAGGTATTCACTCATGTTGCAGTCAGACCTCCTAAACGAGTATGAAAAAGGCTAACTCTGTAATTCAGCTGCAGGACTTGCAAAAGTCTTTTGCAGCCAGATCATTTTGTAGTCCATGTTGTCATGAAGCTACAAATTGCTTATACTGGCACAGCACGGAGAGAGGCACAGGGAACAAGTGCTCGCTAACAGGTGTGTGGAACAGCAGCCGCTTGTGCCAGCACTGCCACTTGAAAATTCACTCATCAAACTGTGCCTTGATGCACCAGCATTCACCTCAGCTCTGGAGCAAGCCCACTATAAAGCTGGCTCTTCAGAGTGCTCTAAGGGGACAAACAGTCAAAGACTGCACAGAGATTGATAATTGCTCCAAAGCCTTGTCGCGACTGGTGCATTAACAGCTTACTGCTTGATGGCTTCTCAGGCTCTTACACAAAGATGCCAAATAGCATATGAACAAAACCACAGGATAGGAAGCTCACCCTCTTTCCAGTATTCACAGCTGATAAAGCCTTCCTAAAGGTTTTCATTCAGTATTTTTCAAAATGGGTTAAGAATCCACCCTCGCTCAGCACTGCAGCATGGAGCACTCATCTGATGCCCAAAATCACAGCTCTCTTGCCAGGAAATTTGCTGTACTAATGCTGCTGTCCTAAGCAGCTCAGTCTTTAATCTGATTTCTTTGTTTCTTATTTCAGGCAAGCCGCTGTAATAGCAGCATTCAGCAAAGGCTGCTAAGCCACTTGGCATGTCTATAAAACTCAGCCATGTTAGCTGTTCTCTTGCTCTTCCCAGTTGGCCAGGGGCCTGCTCGCTTGCATTTAAGGAGGACTTTAATGTGTTTGCACTTCTGTGATATTGCACAGATCAGCATGTAGTTACTGTTTTATTTCCCTAGCTGAGCTAGATAAATATTGAAAAAGACTTCTATGGCCTACTTTTATAAGGAAAGTAAATCTTTATAAGTAAAAATTCAAAGTTAAGCTATAGCTTGGGGTTTTTTGGAACCATCTGTGCTCTGTGTATTTAATCATATTTCTGTTGTTACAGGATTTACTGGATACATTTTATAAAGTGCATTAGGAGATCCACAGGGATGTGATCCACTCAGAGGCTATGACCCAGTAGGATTTTTGGCAAATGATTGTAATAGGAGCAGGATCAACCCAAGCCTGTCATCCTGTTAGTATTTTAAAAAGCTTTCTCTGAGACTGAGAGATAAATAGTAATCAAAAGTTGATAAAAAGATGTGACACGTTGTAATTTATATCTAGTTTGGATTTAAATTGCAATTTTTAGAAGGAAAGAGTTGTCAAGTAAGCACTTTGTATGCTCAACCTGAATACAAGCTGAAAGTATCCAGCTGCTGAAAGTCACTGTTGTTCCACTGAAAAATATGGGTGGATCAATTCTAGAGAAGGAATCAGCTATCGGGATCAACATAAAACCCACTCAAAAAGAGTCACCCACAAAGGTAATCTTCTCTATTTAAATTATAGTAGGTTTTTGAGAGGCATTTGTTACAAATCTACACGAAGTTTCATGTTGGTAAAACAGTGGAGACAAAACTGGAGTCAGAGAACATCGAAAATATAGCTGCCTGGGGACAGCCCACAGTCCAACTGCAGAAGCACTGGTCACTGGGTTAATGACACACTGAAACCCCTTTTGTTGTATGGGAAAATAAAATCCATTAGAAAAACCTATAGAGACATCTAGCTCTATGACCTAACTGCTGCAGTTGTCTTCCATACAGTGGTATATTATGGAGATAAGTAAGCATGATAAAAATGTTATAATAACCTTTAAAAGTGGGAGACTGGAAATGCAATGCTGTTTTTACTTGCAAAGTGTTTCTCATGCAAGTGTCCCTGGGAGATGTTTTATAATAAAGTTTGAACGAAATACAATAAAAATCAAATCAAAGCTCTTTCACTACATATCAAACGGAACAGTCCAGGTTACAGCTTACAAGGTTACAAGATAATTTACTTGATGAATTTCTGCTGCTGCTGCTGCTCAGAATTAAAAAAAAAAAAAAAAAAAAAAAAGAGAAAGTAGCTCAAAAGGTAGTTTACAAACAGTTTATATTTAAAAGCTGATGTTGTCAAGAAATCAAAATTGAAAGACTCACAGAATTATTCAGCAAGCTGCAAATATCCATAAATTAAACAGAAATCAGTTCTATTCCAGGATCAAAAGCAGAATTTTGCATGTGCAGCATTTTATTTTCAAGTATGCATATGATAATTACTGCATGCAAAAATGTTAATGTATTACATGTTTCATTTGCACGAAAAAGTTATGCAACTACAAGCAGAGCTCAGCCCCACTCTGTGTGCACCCCAACAAAACTGCTTCATGTACAAGTGAGGAGTGTAACTCCATGTCATTGTGTGCATGAGGTTATTCAAATTCGATATCTGAACATTGATTTGAAAAACAACAGCTGATGTAGAAATCTAATGTTCACGTTGTTATTTTTTTGGCTACTGTCAGAACTTTCCAAGTGGACTAAAGGGATCCAGTGTCATTTAAGATTTGCTGACTTGTAAACCAGAGAGCCTCCTCTTATTGGTATTTTTCCATTCACAAATATAGGTCCAATGTGTCTTTAGTATGAAAGGTATTTTTGCTAATGACTCATAAAGTTCTAGGTGAAATTAATGCTCTGTGCCAAAAGCTGTCTCTGTAAAGGTGTAAAGGCTCTCAGGTTAATAGGGATGATTCTAGTCCTGGCCGATTTCCACAGGGTGACTGTTCCAAGGAAGCTGGCAGTGGTTTTTATGTAAATGAGTCCATTATCAGAGCTGTATGTATCTGGTTACTAGTCTATAGGCCCTTAAGGGAAATTGGCATCAGTATTTCCAAGGCAAGCACTCTTTTTCTTAATGTTCCAAACCCTGTTGTTTGTTGGTTTTGCTTTGGGTATTTTTGTCTCTAAACAACAGTTCCAAGTTAATAGTTTGAGGATTAAAGAACAGATCATATAAGTGAAAGCTAGTTCTTAATCCCCTAGAAATATAACACGTTTGGGTTACTTAGCTCTATTATAATTTTTTTACAGAATCCAGTTAGATAAGCCACAGTAAAACAAGCAGGGCATGAAAATTAACCAACTTATGGGTTGTTTTTTCTTACATAAAAACCACGTTGAAGACTTCAGAAACCTTAAAAAAAAGCAGGAAAAGAACATGTGGGAAGCATTTAGACAGTAGAAAGACTTTAACCTTGTATTAGCTGTGGGCCTTCCAGTCTTGCTGAAATACTCACCTGTTGGTTCACCATGACCAGGTACAATTTTTAGGCTGTCAGCTGAGAACCAGCCTTTATCAATCTGTTCTGCGTTGATGCTGGGGCCAGCATTAGCCAACACTGCATCCCCTCAGGGAAGGATATAAAACCTCTTCACCCTTCTTGCATATATTTCAACCGTATTTCCTGACAATGGCAAGTATCTGCCTGACCTTGTTTGCTGATCTGCATAATTTTACCATAATTTTTATAATCTCTCCTTGTGGTATAATTTAGCAAACAGAAGGTAGCTTTATTACTGAGCTTTTTCTGAATCAATAGTGCTGCTCTCATTGCAAAACTACATGTTATGATTTGTTTCTACTTGAAATATTGAGGCTTCACCTGAAGATGCGGGATGAAATGCTGGTCCTGTTGGAGTTTTGTTGTTGTTCTTTGACAGGATCAGGGTTTAGCTGCCAACTCTTTGTGTTACACAAAGTGTGTGTTATATAGAATGCCTGTTTTATCAGAGCCAGAAATCAGGATCCTAGTTATTGAGAAAGCAGTGCTGTAATACTGCCAGCTGGGAGCACAGCTCATTAAAGGTACAGTGTTATACAGTATTTTAGATACCTTATTAAGTATTGTCATAAATGCACGGAATAAAGTGATGTTCTAGGAGCACCTGGGTGAACAAATTTGAGAAATGGGGGTGTGAGTCATAACTGGAGTTCAGGATTCAAAACATTTCATGCCAAGCGGTAGAAAGACATTCAGTTAACCTCTCATGTCCTGATAATGATGTTGGAAATGCTTTCATGCACTGCAATATTAGACTTATGGCTGGCAGGGAAGTTAAGCATACTTCTTTTGATATATTCTGCTTAATCAGTGGTTTGGGTATCTCACTTTAGATATCGAAATTGGAAATTTTTTTGCAAATAGCCATAGCTATGAAACAGCCAAATGCAGGACCTGGCACTTCACCTTGTTGAACCTCATACAATTGTCCTCTGCCCATCAGTCCAGCCTGTCCAGACCCCTCTACAGAGTCTTCTCCAGCAGATCAACACTCCCACCAAACTTACTGAGGCTGCCCTTGTCCAAATCTTTGATGAAGAAATTAAACATAACTGGCTCCAATACTGAGCCCTGGGGAACACACCACTTGTGACTGGCACACTGCCTCAGATTTCTCAGGCAAGCTGGGAGATTGTCTCCTAATTACAGACTACAAGGGAAACTCTAGCTGTGATGAAATCAGTGGAGTTGGGCTGTTGGCTTAAAGGAGCTAGCAGTTAAGTTTCTTTTAGGTTAGTAGCATTGTAAACAATTTGCTTTAGGAATGTTGTTTACTCAGGGTTTCCTGAAGGTCATCCTTATGTGTCTGTGCTCAGCTGTCATTCAGACTTATGACCTTGTTTCACTCATGCTACCACCTCTAGAGCCCATCGACCTGCATGAATAAATCAGTAAGGACATCTGACAAGCACCTGTCAAGCAGCCTGAGAGACAGCATGGGGGTGGCAGGCAAAGGGGAGGTAAAGCATGTCACAGTTGTGGTTGTTCCCTGGAATGCTCTGTCAGAGCATTGGAGATGCAGCTGCTACATTTGAGCATGATCACATGGAGCTCCCCACGTGCTGGTCTCTTCGGGGAACTCACTGAAGCGAAGGGATCTCTCACAGTATAGCTGTGCTGTGCAGAGAAAGAGGTCACAGTGATCTTCTGGAGCATCTGAGCACTCTGTGGGGCCCTGAGATCTATTTACAGGAGCTCCGTGCAGGACTATGGACTGTGTTACGTTGCACTTAACACGAGGACTTCTGGTCCTGAACGTGGCCCTTGGGCATTGATGCACTGTAACAATTAAATAACGACTAACAAAACTTGCCTGCACTGCTGTGTACATCTCATACAAGCTGAGGGAGACATCATAAGTAAAGCAGTTCTTCCACCTTGTGGTTAGAGAGACTACTACTGGCAGGACCTGTACATCAAAAATCAGACTGCATATGAGCACTGATGTTAAACAGACCAAGCACACATTGCAGGGCCCCTCTTGCAGACTGATGCTACAGGTATTAACTAGCCACGTTTTGCAAAGTGAACATCTGTCTGCATGTATGTATTTACACACATGTGTACACACAAACAGCTTTGTAATGCCCTCTGGCAATCCCAGCCCACAGGGGCTATGAGACCTGGGTAACAGCAGCTCCTTCATCCTCCTTGGTAAGGAGAGGCCTCGACTCAGTGCAACAGCCAAACTTTGACACTCTGGTAAAACGTACTGGTGTGGGAACAAGGTGTGAGCATGTCATAGATGAGAAAAATGGGATCTCTTCAAAGAGAGATTGTAACTGATTTCTGCAAGCAATGACACTAGAATAAAAAGGAACTATTTAGAGGGAGTGAAAATATATCTGTGCTTCTCTCCCCATTTCTTCTCTCTGCCTCTATTTTCTGCTTTTTACCTCTGGCTATTGAAGCAATCATGTAGTCTTCACTGTTTGCATCAGGGTGCAAATTCAGCACAATTGGGTCCAGCATCTGTAGTCAGTTGCCATGAAGCAAAACTTGATTTTTAAAGCAGTAATTAAACATCAGTTTTGCACTAATGCAATAGAGGTATATGAGACATATAATTTTGCAGTAAATGCTGAAGATTTACACTGTGTGAAACAGTGGAACACACTGGCTAATAAACTTCAGTGCCAGTAAATGAATACTAATGTTTTTAATGGTCCTAAATTACATTATTTCTGAAGCAGGATTAGCTTGGTTATATAAGAGGGACTGATTTGGTTCAAAGAAGAATAGCAAAACATGAAAAGAACAGGCTGTTTAAAATCTACGTCTGCTTCTCAGATGTTTGTGTTCTCTAAAGAGGCAGTTTATAAATTACATGCTATCCTCCTCCTCCTCCTCCTCATCATTCCAGTTGTACCAGCTGGCACCACTCTACATGGAGTCCTCTTGCAGTAGTAGGTCTTTCCAAAACAGTATAAAAATCAACCCTAGTGTATAAAATTCCATTTTTGTCACACAGGCTGCAGTTGGCTGCCAAAATAGTACTCTAAGATAAACTGTCAAAATCACAAGTCATATCAGGCCAAAATTTGACTCGGTGTCTCACATGGCTTTACTGTAATAATGCCCCAAGAACTGTATCTTCAGTTTCTTTTGCTCTTCAGTTCTGCAGAGTGATACGTGATTATTTAAAGGAGCTGAACTTGTCTCTTCTCTATGTAGTTTTCTACTGCAGTTGGCAAAACAGTTTCCATTGACCACAGAGAGTCCAGACAACTATCTACATACCTGACTTCTAAACCGGCTAAAAGCAGATGAGCCATTTAGGTGAAGGCACATCAGCCTTTCTACCATCTGATATGTGACACCAGGAGGTCACCGGTGTTGGGGGAGAGGGCGGGGCGCGCAAGGAGGTTCTTACGGGAGAGAAAGACCTGAAATGTTCTGCTGTGAAAATACAAAACCAGAAAACAAATGTTGTGTTTATTTATTTATTCACTTGTTTATCCATACATCAGTTGAAATCTCTTAAAGCAGCCCTACGAATTCTGGTAACTAAACGACGCGTCCCTCCACACAACCCACGTCCCCAAGGACGCTCAGGAACCACGGTCTCCCACGGCGCCATGATGGTGGTTGGGTGGGGCTGGACTACAACTCCCAGCAAGCCGCGCGACAACCTCGAGCCCACCCCGCGGGGGTGTCATTCACTGTGGCCGCAGTGCATGATGGGAGTTGTAGGCGCACCGCGACGGGGTGGGCGGTGTCGCGTGCGCGCGTGCGCGGCGGCGGCGGACGCGGCGCGTGGCAGGAAGCGGAAGGGGGCGGGTGCGCTCGGAGCCTGACGTGTCCCTCCGCGGCCGCCGCTCGCTGCTCGCCGGGGCCGCCATGGGCAGTGAGTACTGGGGGCACGGGGGGCTCCGGGGGCCGGGCGGGGGCGACAAGGGGCGTGCGGGACAAGGGTGGGTCCCCTCGCACACGGAGCTCGCCCGCGGCGCGCCCCCCTCACGGGCACCGCGCTGGCCCGTTCCCCCGCGCCCCCCCCACACACGCTGAGAGGTGGCGGGACCCCTCTGGTTTGGCGGCTCCCGCTGGGTTGTTGCGTCTCCCCTCCCGGGGATGGCAGCTGATCCCGGGAAGGAGCTCACGTTGTGTGCCGTGCCAGGCTGAGGTGCCGGGTGCGGTGCCGGGGCGGGGGTGTCACCTCGGGCAGGGGGCACAGCGCTGCCAGGGGCACTGCCAGAGTAAACGATAAACTGTGTCTGCAGCCCGGAGTGATCCGAGTCACTGGGAGGCTGCAGAGTCCCTCACCTCGAGGAAAAGCTGCTTGAAAAGCGTCGTAGCCGACTGGAATATTGTTGTAGATGTAGGGCAGAATCTTGGTTTGCTTTAAGTTGAAAACCACGATCCAATGTAACCTTTCAGGCATAATCACTTGAAAATAAGTGTACATCTTTTGTGGGCTGGTCTTAAAGTGTTACCAAGTTGCCACCGGAGTTGCAGCCTGCCATGAAGAAGTGGAAGCCACCAGTAGTTTCGGTTCTTCTCTGCTGTCGTGTCTTTTTAGTTCAAATCAGTCCAAAATATGAGTGCAGTCTTAGATGTGTCTTAACCAGGCTACCATTAACTCTGTTTAAAATCAGATCTCTCTGCTCATGGAGAATTGTGACTTTGCAAGTACCTTCTTCATTTATAGGCTTATTCTAAGACAGACTTTTCTGATCTAAGGATGTGTCCTTTTGGCTGGGAGAGAATCATGGCACAAGACGTTCTATAAAGTAACTACAATTGATGCTTGTGAACAGTGTGAGGAATTTTTAAGCTGTGTGGCCCACAAGTAATAAATATATACAATATCCAAGGTACTTTTTTCTCAAATATCAGGCTCAGGGAGAAGCTACTATGAAGTAAAAGTTTCAAGGGTATTGATAAACTCATGGAAAGCAATGACCAGGGTTTTTTGGTGCTGTCAACCTATACAGTGAAATAGAAAAGCTCTTGACTTTTTTTTTTTAGTTCTTTTTCCAGTTCATACTGTACTTAAAATGTACTAGCTGAATCTCTGCCTATCTAGAACAGATAAGAATTTAATAATACAAAAAACTCAAACCACAAACCAACCAGTCAACAGAAGATCCCCAAAACTGGGCTTTTTAGTATGTAATGTACGTGTCCAAGTTGAATTTTGCTTGAGCTTTTCCCAGTATTCCTTGTATCTCTGTGTTCACTTTGTCTTTTGACTAATTTCCATACAGTAAAATTTCTTGAAGTGATCAAGCCCTTCTGCGTTATCTTACCTGAAATCCAAAAGCCAGAACGGAAGGTAAGTTAATAAAATTTTCTTCATAGGTTTGTATTTGTGTATTGTAAAATGTTTACAGGTTGCATTTGTGGGATTTGGGGTTTCTTCTCCCTGCTGGGAGAAGGGCAGGTTTTGGCACAATTGTTTTTAGTGAAGTGCTTATCTGGTGCATCCTGTGTTGTGGATGGGGCTGTACAAGAATATATTTGCTGGTAAGTGCAGTTGTGCAGATTTGGTTATGCCACAGCAGTGTGTGGTGAGATGTTGGAAGCAGTACAGAGTGTAAACTAGAGTGGGTTAAAACAGCAATACTTGAAAATCTTTTCTTCATAAGTTCTAATCTAAGATTATTTGCTAAAATAAGCTGCTCTGTATTATTGTTTCTTTCTCATCCTAAACTCTTTCTAATAAAAATGTAAGACTTGTTTCTGTGGAAGGACTAGAATTACCTTCCATTGACATAAGCTTGTTTATTTGGATTAAATTTTCAATAAAGCTTTGTAATTTTCCTTGGTCTTATGTGGGATAAAAGGGATGAACTGTAAGTTATTTTCTTTAGGATGTCCTGTACTTTGTCCCTTCACAAGAAAATCAGATGTGCTACTCTGAAAGTTTGCTTGATTGACTAGGTCTTGTTATCTTGACAGCTTTATCATCTGGTGTTGGATTTTGGTTTTGTGTTTTTTTCCCTTTAGATTCAGTTTAAGGAAAAGGTACTATGGACAGCTATCACACTCTTCATCTTCCTAGTATGCTGCCAGGTATGTTTCCTTCTCCTGTTTTTAAGGAAGAGCTGAAATGTTTTAAAGCATGCTATGAAGTCTCTAATTTAATCTCTGCTTGGAAATGCAGATCCCCTTGTTTGGCATCATGTCATCAGACTCGGCAGATCCTTTCTACTGGATGAGAGTGATTTTGGCATCAAATAGAGGTATGGTCAGTCTTTCAGGAGGGCATTTTTTTTTAGCTTGAATGAAAATGGTTTTGGACTTGTTCTTACGTTGCACTCTATTTTAATGAAGATAAAAAACTGAAGTAGAGAGGGAAAAGTAATTTTTTATATTCTGTAAAATCATAAACCGGTGTGGCATTGGGAAAGGCACAGCTTACAAAATGAGTTTATGGTTGGCTGTGTGCACTCTATTATATGCATAAAACCTGAGCATTTTTTGAGGGAAATGGTTAGGGAAGAGACAGTTCCTAGTTACCTGCATTGCTGCTGTTGCAATCTTCTGTAAATATTCCAAGGTTTGTGATTTGTGTTTCAAATCATATTATATGTGTGCTGTGGTTTCCTGGGTGACATCTTTGAGTCTGTCTCACAGAAGATTGAAATACACTGTAGTTTATATAGATTTCAGTTTCTTGAGGAAACTTTCTGATGCAGGTATGGATTAAGAATGGTGGCAGTTTCCTGAGTTCACTTTGTCATTCTTTATTATTTGGGCTGTCTTATCAGTCTATGTCATACCTTGTTTTATGCAGACTAAATCTGTTCTTGACAGCAAAAGTCTTTTTCAGTGGATGTTGTTTTTGAGGTACTGAGCAGTACTGCATACAAGACTGACTTCTAACAAGCTTATGTTATCCTTTTACATATATGGAAATATGGAGTTTTAGATCTTCTCCATCATGATGTAAAGCATGGGAAAAAAAAACTTTGAACTTCAAAAGTGCCTGGGTATGGTACACCCCAGTATTTTCTTTCATTGTTCTTCTGTGTCTGGCAGGCACGTTGATGGAACTGGGCATTTCACCCATTGTCACTTCTGGGCTCATCATGCAGCTCTTGGCAGGTGCTAAGATAATTGAAGTTGGTGACACCCCAAAAGACAGAGCTCTCTTCAACGGAGCCCAGAAATGTGAGTAACAGCTCATATTGTGGTTTAGAGTTTCTGTCCCCAGCAGTAGAAAGTGTAAATTTAATGTGTGATGAATGGTGGAGTCAGAAACGTGGTTTTCTGTTGTGCTGTGTTCATGTTCTGCTACAGATGTCTGTACTTCATCAATCTTTTACTGACTGCTCTCTGGCTTGTTGGCTGTTAAGATTCAGAAAGGTGTGAAAAGGAAAAGTATCTGTGCAATTGGCTTTGCTGCTGTAATCTCCCTGGATAAGCAAAGCGATATATAGACTGTGGGGACTCAACTTTTGAACTGTGATGGTCAGTATTAACCTAAAAAAAGTTCATGGTGATTAAGATGTTTGTTGTAGCTCTTTATACTTTGCAGTTTCAAGCATGGTTCTTTCTCAGCAATAAGGGGTCTCTGTGCTCAGTTGATAATGACTTTTAGAAAAAAATGAGTGTTCTTTAGCTATTTAATGCTGTACCACACTTCTAACTGATCTGTTTACTGGAAAATAGAATCATAAATTGCTAAGGGAGTATCTTAACACCCTCAGAGTTTTCAGTATCTAAAGCAGTCTTTGGTAACCAAACCCACTTGTTTCTCAGGATATTTGTTTCTGGTTTTTTTGTGTATTTCTATTTTCCGTGCCAGATTTCAGATCACAAACTTAACTTGTCCTTGATTTTAAATATCTTGTGACTTCTGCATCCCTTCCCAACTGTTGTGGTTTAACTCTGGCTGGCAACTAAGTATCACACGAGACACTTGCTCACTCTCCCTCTAGTGGGACACTGATTGCCCTGTGTCATAAACTCCAGAACAAATACATACTTTTTTCTTTTTATTCTGCAGTGTTTGGAATGATCATTACCATCGGACAGTCTATTGTCTATGTAATGACTGGAATGTACGGAGACCCATCGGAGATGGGTGCTGGTATCTGCCTGCTTATCACAATCCAGGTAATTTCTAGTCTTCTCTACTTACTCTTCCCCTGAAAGGGCCAAAAAATCAGCCTTATGGACAGCTTGCCCCACATGCAGAGGAAAAAAAAGGATCCAAGTGTATCATCTTCTTCATATGGTCTTTTCTTATCTTTTAATATGTGTCATTTTTTTAACAAAATGAGAAAGGCATGAAACTAATGCTGTGTTCCTTTTTCTACTGCAGCTTTTTGTTGCTGGATTGATAGTTCTGCTCTTGGATGAGCTCCTCCAGAAAGGATATGGTCTTGGTTCCGGCATCTCTCTCTTTATTGCTACCAATATCTGTGAGACTATTGTGTGGAAAGCATTCAGCCCCACCACTGTGAACACAGGGCGAGGTAATGTGGTGTAGACCATGTTCTTTACAAAAATTTTGTACAAAAAGGCAATATCTTTTTTTTTTTCCCACTGTGTTAGCAGAATGGCAAATGCTGTTACTGGCATCTGAGCTGTGCAGTTGACATGTAGTGAATCTTGCTAAGGCAGCAAGTGCTGCTGTGCAAAGTCCAAACACAAAGACATTTCCTTCTCAATTTATGGTATCACACAAGATATTTACTGAACTTGAATTGGAGAAATCCCATTCTGAATCCTGTAGTACCAAAGTATCCCTAATGGAACAAAGCACTGAAATGTGGAGATAATCACAGCTCACCTCTAATTTGTTTTTCCTTTTCTTTTCGAAGGCATGGAATTTGAGGGAGCCATCATTGCTCTGTTTCATCTTCTGGCTACTCGTACAGACAAAGTCAGAGCTCTTCGTGAGGCCTTTTACCGTCAGAATCTCCCCAACCTCATGAACCTGATCGCCACCATCTTCGTCTTTGCCATTGTAATTTATTTCCAGGTCAGTTGGAGTGACAGGGGTTGTAAAACTGTATGGAAGTAGGTCCACTTCCTTCTGCATTTCACTTCTATATTTTCACAAGACTAATTTTTTTTACCTGCAACATCTGGTTGTTCATTATGCTCTGCCTTTTCTTAATCAGTTCCCACACTTGCTGTAGCCACACAAAAGACTTGAGACCTACTTTGGTCTCTGAAAAAAGAAACCAAAAAACAAAGAAAAACCCGGATGAAAATGCACATGTGATATTGTCTAACCCAGCTGCTATTGCTTTTTACTGGAGAATACTTTAAAGTCTCTAGGCCTGTGTGTCTCTTACTGTTTGTTGCAGCAAATATATCTGTTGAAGAATACTGGAAGTTTTAATGTTTCTTTTCCTGGATACTTTTGTTCAGTCTTCTTGTAGACAGAAGAAGAAATCTAAAGTTTCATCTTTCATCCCTTTTTATGTGTGTGTGTTTAGACAATCCTGCAGGATTGCAGGCCCTTTGCAGAAGAGTTCCCCTGGAAGCCCTCTGGAAGGAGTATGTCTACTTGCACAAAATGATTGCAGCTTTTTTCTGTTGCTGTCAAGACCTTGCACTTGTAGTTTATGGCCTTTGATATGGGTTCATGCCCAGATGTAATAGGGGATTTTCTTTTGAAAACTTTTCAGGGCTTCAGAGTGGATCTTCCTATCAAATCTGCTCGCTACCGTGGCCAGTACAACACCTACCCTATCAAGTTGTTCTACACTTCCAACATTCCCATCATTCTTCAGTCTGCCCTGGTGTCAAACTTGTATGTCATCTCCCAGATGCTCTCTGCCCGCTTCAGTGGCAACTTACTGGTCAGCCTGCTGGGCACTTGGTCTGTGAGTATCCCTTCTAATCTTGCATACAGCTTTATAAAGCACCATTAAAATGTGTGGTCTCTGAATATTAGGATGTGCTTCTGCAGGTGGTCATGCACACTAAACTCCTAAATTAGTAGTTTGTTTAAGTTAATGGTAGTGTATGAGACCTGCTGTGATGAATGTAGAAGTTAGGTTTTCATTTATCTTTTTCCTTGGGCTGTTCTTTGCTGTCAGAAGTATTTTTTCTGTTCATTATTGCATTTCTGCTTAGACAAACTACTTGTGATAGTTGAGTCTTTGTGTGCTGCTGCAGTACTAATGATACACAGTGGCACAAAGGTGATACAAACCCAGGCTTAGTTTAATGTCTAAGAAATAGTGAGAAGGTTGGTGACTGCTTTCTTCCTTCTTCCAGGACACATCATCTGGAGGCCCTGCTCGTGCTTATCCAGTTGGTGGACTCTGTTACTATCTGTCACCTCCAGAGTCCTTTTCTTCAGTGTTGGAAGACCCTGTACATGCAGTTGTTTATATTGTATTTATGTTGGGCTCCTGTGCTTTCTTCTCTAAGACGTGGATTGAAGTCTCTGGCTCCTCTGCCAAAGATGTAAGTTTAAAATGGCAAATTATGTCAGCTTACCTGATGAAAACAGGTGGAATGTTGCAAGAATAAGACTTTCTGCTGAAATAGCTGTTCTGCTGATAATATTGTTGGTATAAACAGGGACTGTGTCTTTCTTGTAAGTGGGGAGGATGGTTTCTTTACTGCTTTTTCAAAAGCAACATCAAAACTCAAATAGTTGCTTTCCACTGGCATTAGGGAATTTAGAACTTAGAAACATCTGATCAGTGTGAGAACAGGCAAGGTAACAGGAGAGGTAGAACTCCTTCAGTGCCACATGGCAGGTGCACCATGTAGAAGGCAGTTGCCACTTAAGAACTTGCAGGTAAAGCTCAAATAGCCAATGGGATAGAGAGTTCTGAGCTTCTTCTGTGGGAAGATTAACTACAGGTTTTTATTTTTATCTTGAGAGTGCTGATAATGGAGAATGTAGTGCAGTGCATTAATGTGCCTGAGCCTAGCTTCTCACAATTTCCATTTGCTACAGGATATTTAGTATTCAGGAACTATATCACTCTGAAATTAGAATTGGAAAACAAGACGGAAAATAGCTGTCATCGTGGTGTGTTTATATTGTGTGGTTTTGTGTAGGAAATCAAGTTTGGCAGCCATATGGAATGGTTTAATCCATTCTTTAACAAATATGTAATAGTTGCACAGTTACTGTAACAGCACGAGCACTCTTGTTTTGGACTTGCATCTTGCTGCTTGTCAAGGCATGCAGGGATGCACTTGCAGCCATGTATAGTCAGGTTTTTAGTTCAGAATAAGCCAATGCACATTTTTTAACACTTTAATATACTTCCCTGATACTAAGTAAAATTATTTTAAGTTCATGTAAACAAGGTTTTCCACTATATAGTGGAAAACTGGCAGCTTATTCATCTGAAAGTGCGTTTTTTCAGTACGTGGAATCAGTGACAAACACCTTCAGAAATTCCCCTGCTAGATTTTGTTACCTGCAGTTGTCAGTAAAATGTTTGCAGGGTTCCACTGTAACCCTGTATAATTGCAGAAATCCAATTTAAGAATAATGTTTCAAGAAAGGTTTCTAAAGTCTAGTTTCTAGTATTGCCCCACAAATAGCTCCACTGAATGTGGAAGCTGAAACTGAGTAGACACTTCATAGAATGGTTTCACTAACATCTACTAGACCCTATTCAGGACCCTATTCAGGAGAAGAGTAAGTGGCAAAACACGGATTGAATTATATGTATGAGAGCCTACCAATGTCCAAATTTTCCTCTTCTCAATAGCACTGGAATTATCGAAAAAGCTTTGTGTAATTAACATGTAGAAAAGTGCCTGTGATTACAATCAATCTGAAGTTAAAATAGTGGATATTTTAAGCTCAGATGAATAATGCAGAAAATAATCCAACCCCCAAAACAATACAAAAAAAAGCCCAAGCCCACCACCATTTACTGCAATGTCTTCGTTCTGTTTCCTCATAGTACTGCATTCCCTGACCCTGACAAATGGCACTAAACTTACTTGCTCCATTCCTTGATTCAATACAGGTTGCCAAGCAATTGAAAGAACAACAAATGGTAATGCGAGGCCACAGAGAAACTTCAATGGTACATGAACTCAACAGGTGAGCTACACATTTCACTGGCTGTTTATGCAAAGTGTTATGGGCAAACACGTGGCAAATTTTGCTTTGACTTCTATTTTCTAGATCCTAGAACACAGATATTCTTTCAGCTTCAATGTTACATGCATGAGGCATAGAATATTGTCTCATTAATGGAAGATTTGTGCAGTACAGCTTATTCTTACCTTACAGTTAGAATTAGCCTTAAGTTCCGGAGCTTGTATTTTCCTGTTGTTAAATTTTTTCATTTATATAATTTTTTCAGGGTAGCCACAAGCTTAATCACTGTGCTTAGTTGCATGGTAGACTGTAATTAATACCTTCTCCCTTAGCATAACATTCTTTTCCGCTCCAGTCAGGTTGAGCTTTTCATTTCCTCACCCAGTGTACTGGCATTGTTGCATGTTCCTTACCTTGCACTGTAGACCCATAAGAGAAGAGAGTATTTTCCCCTTGACTTTTTTTCCATTCATGTAGTTTCGCTCTTGTTTTCTTAACCACCTGGTTAGATTATCTCTGTAGTGGTCTTTCTGTTCTCAGTGGGATTGCTTTTCTAGAAAAATCCTGCCTCTGATATAGTTACTTTCCATAGATCCCATGTGTGACTAACCCTCTGTATTTGTAACTATCCTGAACAAACTCTAATGGCCCCTTTTCTGTTCTTGTTTCGTGTTTTGCAGGTACATCCCCACAGCTGCTGCCTTTGGTGGGCTCTGTATCGGTGCCCTCTCTGTGCTGGCAGACTTCCTGGGGGCAATTGGGTCTGGAACTGGAATTTTGCTTGCTGTCACTATCATTTATCAGTACTTTGAAATTTTTGTAAAGGAACAGAGTGAAGTTGGCAGTATGGGAGCTCTTCTTTTCTAAACCTAGCTTCTCATGGACCCAGGAAAGAGGGGAGGGACATTCTCAAAAGGGTAGCCAGTCAGGTGAAAAGAAGTATCATAAACTTGATAAGGTTGTTCTATAGAAACACATATTTTAATAATGTTTCCAAAGCACATTCCCTTATGTTCAAACTTTTCTAGCATACGGTTTGCATTTTATAAATTGATGAGGAAAATGTGCAAAAAATTTTTTCTTAAGAAAATTATTTTTTAATTATGTGTTAGGAGAGTCAGCTTTCTGACTTGGATTTAGTTCAACAATTCTTGGGATTTTTTTGAGCCCCTTTCAAATTTAGTAACCAGAAGCCTTTACAGGTTTTAATAAATGTTTGTTAAATGAATGTTTGGAAGGGATTTTTTCCATTTAACTTGTTTTTGCAGCTCCTTTGCAGTAATGGTGAGAAAAATCTCTCCATCTAATGCTCAAGTTTCCATGATTATGGTTGTAAGCACAAACAGTGTTTAATGTGTTTGGATATTTTTTCAGTATGGCAGATTTGGAAGGCAGTTGTTTCTTTTTACTAAATGATATCTCTAATTCCAAATGTCTTGTAATTACTACACTAGACCTTGTTAGATGTTGAATATTGGCTTGAGACTGTTGTCAAGTTTCTGAATAAGAAAGGAATGTGTCCTTTCCCACCACCTCTCCTCCATAAGCAGAAAACTCAGGTCAATCTCGATTCTGCCAGAGCCTGTGCCTAAGAGTTGCTGCTTTGAAACTTGGTCAAACTGGCAGCTTTGTAAAGCCTTCTACTTAGTTTTCATTGCCATTAGTGGCAGTACTGCTGGTTCTGATACTGGCTGAAAAAAATGGGTGTTATGGCTGCATAGATGCAAATCTGCTTGTGCTCTTTGCTAGAGCACAGTTTCTCTCCTTGATAATGAATTCTGGTCTTGTAGCGATCGGGATGTTATCTGACTACTCATATCTAGTGAATTTTGAGTCTCATTACCACAAAGGACTGTGGAAAGAATGTATGTTACTTGTCTGTTTCTATAGATCTAGATATGAGACCCTTGTCAGATAACCCCACTAAGGGGCTTATGTAGAGGGCTTTTCCATCCTGTAATCTCATGGATTTGAGTGGTACATAGAAAAATACTTTCTCAGAAGGTATTGGGGCTTCTCCTTTTTTTGAAGATCACACCTTCAAATTGGGGAGGTTACAGCAAAGGCTTTAATGGACCAGAATAATACTTAATTTTCCATTTAAATTTAGATTGTCAGTACTAATCAGGTGCCTAGGACCAAATGCAAATATTTGTGTACGAGTCTTGTAAATACACTTTTCCTCAATCAGTATTTGACAACATGGAAACCAAAATGAGGAGTTGTAACGCTGGGATGTTTCTCTACACTGCATCAACATGCCTTCTGTGCGTTTTTGCATGTTGGGCTGACAGTATATGAGTCACTGCTCCTGCTGGGAGTGGTGGCACTGTTATGGACCCAAGGAGCACAGATGACATTCAGAAGCCCTTGTTAATGCCCTGAGCTCAGGTACCAAATGCCTGAGGAATCTGCAAATGTGGAATGAGATGCACCTATCAACAAAAGTCAAACTCCTGGGGTGAGGATCACAAATGGAAAAGGAATAAAAGTATTGGGATAAAGGATCCATGAAATTCTATCAACCATTCACTGCTACTTCACACTACGTTCTATCATTTTTCTGTTTTTCATAAAGTGCTGGTGCACCACAGCACAACTGTGATGTGACATGGGGACAGTTAAAGAGTGACTTTAAAAGGAGAGGGAAGGAGCGTAGTGTGGTTCTGCTTTGGGTATTTTTGTTGTTGTTGTTTTTCCAGGAAGCCCAATGCAAACTTTGTTTTGATATAAAAGACTCCACTTTTTGGGCATGAAGCTCTGGCTGGGCTGGAGCTGTACTTGTATTTTTGGTCATATCATCTATTTGAACTGGTTGCAGTTTAGACTGTTCTCTCTTCAGTGTCTAAGCAGCACTTGTTCTGTGCATCTGTATTTTTGTTGTCTAGTGGTAAAATCTTTGTCTACTATGAGGCAGCTATGTCCTCAAAGCAGGACCTTCTGGTCATACAGTGGATGTTCACAAAAAGAAATAATGCCTAAAAAATCTGCTTTATAATGAAATAAAGTGCATCTTTGGAGCTAATGCTTAGTTTGTTGGGTCTTTTTTCTGAGTTGCAATTCAAAAGGCGCTGCACAAGTAAATAGTGGGAGAGTGGGGCCATGATGTATCAGTTTAACAAAAACTGTTTCCATTGGAGATACAGTGCCAGTCATTTTGTAGCATGATAGTAGTAATAGGATGTTAATTGAAACAATGCAAAGCTGCTGATATTCCCAGTATGCCCTCTGAGTTCCTAAACTTAGAGTAAGGGAAAATTTTTACTTCCCAGTACTTGAAAGCAAATTTGCTTAAAACAGTGGTACTGGATGCAAGAAGTTCAGCCAAGATTTTGGTTGTCATTCTAAACAGCAGCTTGATTTCTCCCTTGCTGTTTCATTTTTCACCGGGAAACTTGCATTAATAACTGTGGTTGCTGTAGGAATATTCTGTCATCACACATGATCACAGAACTTATTGGGGTCACTGTGGATGTGATGAGTTACCTGCAAGAGCTGGGGGAGACACCAACACCAGGGCAAAGCCTGAGATCCTCTTTCTGCTGGTGGCATTTTAAGTGCAACATTCTTGGCATGTCCTTTTCTTCTGCACTGCAGGTTTCCTGCAAAAGCTTTTCCTGTAGCATTTAACTGCTGGGTGTTTGATTTTTGTCCCTTTTGCCGTTATTCAGGAAGCCTTAAAAATCATCTGTTTTATTCTAGTTCACTTACTCCTAGGGCCCATCTCCATATAATTTTGAGATGGCAAACAAATGGACTTTTTTTCCTGATTTCTCAAACATTTTGTTTGTTGTTTTTTTATATTTTAAAATAAATAAATAAATTACTTTTGGCTGCAACTTTAAAGGTTGTTGCTTTACTCTAAGCGTTATATGGCTGTGCTCCCATGATTTCTCCAGGGGGTAACCCTGTCCTTCCACTGTAAACAGACTGATTTGTGAAGCAGATTCCTCAACCAGCTTTCAGTAAAGGAGGAAGCCAAGTGGCTTGATAACTGCTTTCCCTAATTGTCCCCCCTTGCAGCAAGGAATAACAAGCTTTAGGTGGCCTTCAGTTTTACCGCAGCTCTGAGGAGTCTCTCACAGGTTCCTGTGAGCTGCTTGTTTACAGACGTGGTGGGACATGCTGTGAGGTCTGCAATGAACCTGGACTAGTGAACCTGCTCCCTGGACTAGTGAACCTGCTCCCTGGACTAGTGAACGTGCTCCCGCAGTGTCGCTGGTGCTGACGGCAGGCTGGAATCCTTCTCGCAGCGAGTCTGTCCAGCTCCGTGCTGGCTGCGGGGTGCAGAAGGGGGCTGTCGGTGAAAGCGTGCAGGGGGGGACAGCAGTGACAGCTCTGACACTCCGGTTCGCTCGGTATTTCGGCCGGTCCTCGGCTCCTCTGCCAGCTTTCTGCCAGGAAAGCCCAGCCTTCGCCGGCTGCCTGCCCGAAAAGGTCGCGGTTTGAAGCGCGGCCAGGGACGAGCGGCTCCGCCGGCCCCGGCCCGAAGGTGTTCAAACAACGCCGGCTCGTCGGGGGGGCTGCGGCTGCCAAAAACCGCCCCGGAGGACAGAGCCTGGCATGGGGAGCATCTGCCCGCCGGGTGGCAATGTTACACTGCGATTCCAGGCACCGGCTCCGAGGCAGTTTGGATTAGGGAAATGCACGTTAAATTCCTTCCAAATGTGTGTTCTTTCTTTTCCTTCCCTGCTACGCCGATGGGCGTCGTACAAAGTAAGAAGTTGGGAGCGGAGTTCGCCAATATTTATTTGTATTTCCTAGAGCTGGGGGCAGGATTGAGGTTGTTTTAAGCTGAAATGCTGAAAATAATCTTTTAGGGAGTTCATAACATTTATAATATTTTCTAACATTTTTCAAGCATGCTAGGTGTCAAGGGGCAGTTGCTGTTACAGCCTTTTAGTCTGCCACTTAAGCCTAGGCTGAGACAGTCCATGGGATTGGAAAAAAGACAAAAAAAAGAAGCATTTAAAAGGAAAATCAATATTCTAAGCTGGGGACCTAATTAGGCAGCTAGACTTTAAGCTGCTGGTTTATAATATGCCACTGGATGGATCTGCTAAAATTGAAACTCTTCTGTGGGCCAAGTTGTAGCAATCCTCTGGCTATTGCCAACGTGATGCCAGCCAAGCTGGCAGTGCTTGGCAGAAAGGAAATACCCTGACAATTGGCACCTCCTTTGGCAGCTGTATCAGAGGGGTTGGAGACTGAATGAGCACAGGCATGATATACTTTGTCATCACAGAGGGGGCTGTCAAGGTCAGAGATGAGATGCCAGCTCTGAGATATTTCTTGTTGGAGAACAAGAAGACTGGGCCAGTCAATTTTCCAGTAATAGGAATACCTGAGAGCTTAAAACAGAGGGAACAAATAAAACAAGAGAACAGCAAAGATATAATTTTTTTAAGAAGCTGTTTCAGACATTTTTATATTGCTTTGGAGAAAATCAGGATGCATGACATATATACAAAACCCCAGATTCCCCTTCTTAGATATTAAGGCTAAAGTGGATGGTTCCAAAACTGGTATGAGCTGGGGCCTGGGAGAATATTAGCTATCTGAAATCTCAGATGAGTATTTTCCACTTTAATCTTCAGTGTGTCTGAAGCCCTCTGATGTTCTTACAGCTCTGATGTGTCTCTTCTGTGTACCTGTGGTGTGAAGATTTATAAAAGAAAAATGCAGCAGCAAGCAGGGAACAGCAAACAGAATATTTTGCCTGATTAACTTCACTATATAAGCGTGAATTTTATTTTTGTTTAAATAGCTTTATCTTTTGGCAATGCAAGAACCCAGAATGTTGCTGCTGCTGCTGCTGGATTCCCAAGGGGTGCAGAATTACACCGAATGCACGTAGAGGAAGGGCTCCCTGTGACCACAAGTGTGGTCATTTACACAATGATTTGGGATTGCAGAGCTCAGCTGCAGAGAGTAACTGGTGGGTGTGTGGTGAGAAGCCATGAGGGAATTGTGGGAAAAAACAGTGCAGGAGCCAAGGCAGTGAGGAGATGTACCTTTGTGAATCTGGGATGTGGTGGTGTATGATGGGCCTGTATTTGAGTGCATCCGAGAATGCTCTCGAGCTCCAGGGTTTTGAAGACTGCTGACAACAAACTGTGAGTGTATTGTGCGGTTGGGGATGGTGATTAAAATGCAAAGGGGCAGCTGCCTGCTGGATCTTCCCTGCAAGACAAACCCAGAACACCTCTGTGCTATAGAAATCAATGGTTTGTTTAACCTTGGTATCCCAGCCTGACCTGGTGTTCCCTTTGCACCATACAAAGTTTTCTTTGTGTTCCACAGATGTAGAAACTTGTAAGATAGGGAAGTGTGTTTGTTAAAATAATTCCTTTTCTAAGCACTTTTATCTTGGATGTTTGAGGATGAAGCTTGGACTGTTGATTTTTAAGTTATTAGAAGAGCATTTTTTTAACCTATCCCCCCTTGCTTTGAGTATCTCTTGAAAGGAGAAGAGATTTATGGGGGGAACATGTTAACTTCTTTAAGTAGGTAGAAAAGAGCTGCCTCTTATCTCAGTGCCTCCCATTTCTTAAGCAGTACTGGCTGGTGGAAGCAAGCCAACATTTGGGATAAGGCTTATCTAATTTAATGATGGAATACAGTAACATAAGCCAGGGGGTTCTGACACCACTTTCTGCAATTGAGGTACATTGAAGTAATTTCTATTTAACTTTAAACACAGGTATCCACCTTTTTATAGTGAATAACTGGAAGCTTACATGATCCTTGAAACTGGAATGGTGACAGGGGTATCTCACATGTGGAAAGAGAAGAGCCTTAGCTGTAGAGCAAATAAACTAGAAGGGTTTTCATTTTTATGAAATGAAAGTTCAAAATCCAGCCCACAGCTTGAAGACCTGAGTAAAAGCTACCATCCTATTTTCTTGTGTTCCACAGGTAGATCTGTGGTGGGAGGTTCTTGCACAAAACAGGTATTCCTCACGTCAGAACTTCAATCCCTCTGTGGAAGTGATCCTTAGGCTATTCAAACCTCACATACCCGTGTGAGCTTTGTCCAACATGGCCTTTTAATGGGTGTGAGATGAGCTCCACACAACTTGTTTTCATCTTACGACAACAAGAGCACTTGACCACGTAAAACTACTTTTCTGTATTTCTGTCTAAAAGGCTTAGCAGCTCTTGGATGTAAATTTTTAATTTTCTCACCTTCTCCAATGTCTGTGTTCCGTGGGTCTTTAGATGCTGTCATGGTTACTTCCTGTCCAAGCATGGGTGGGATGGGGTTGCCCTGCTCTGATTCTGTGTGAGGGAAGGTGGCTGATGTTTCTGAAGGCAAGTGATGATATGTGTGGATAGTCCTGGCAGGATCCTGCCTTCTGGACTGGACAAAGCAAATTCATCCTCTGAAAAAATCTATCCAGAGGGACAGGACCCTTTAGGAGTATGTAGTTATCAGTCTCTCTAATCTTAGGTGCCTATCACCTGTATCCAAGCTGCACAATACAGATGTCCAGAGGGGCTGGAGGCATTCAATAAAGCTGCTACTATAGTTCTTCACATTAATAGTGAGTTTGAGCACATCACTCCTGCGGTCAGTGGTCTGGAAAACTACATGCAGCTCTCAGACCTGGAGAGAATTTGGGAGGATAAAAGAATGGACAGGCTGAAGCAAGGTTGAGGATCCTGACAGTCACCACCTGGGAGCCAGAAAAGATGTGTCTCTGGTGCTGGGGAATTGTCTTTGGCCTCTACAGCAGCATTTGGCTTGCTAGTTCCCAGTATTTACCTGAATATATTTTGGATTGTTGCAGCTCCTATTGTTTGTGATAAAGGGTTGGACAAAAGGTCCATTGATCAGGCAGTCCTTGCTATCCATCTCTGTCTGCCTCTCGAGACAGCCAGTTTGTGGTCGTAGTGATGCTGCTAAGCCACTGCACTACATCAGGCTGGCACAGCAAGTTGTGCTCACTGGGAGGAAAGAAAGTGTGATTGTATGTGCAGATCCCTTCTCCTTCCTCACCACTTGCATATGGGAATCAGGGTGGGAATACCATGCAATGTGTGACTCGCTGTCAGGTTCAAAGCTGATGGTGATCTTGCTTCCATGGTCTAGTTTGGTGGGGAACAGTCTGCCAGGTTTGAATGTTTGTGACATTCAAGCTCTGTGTGGCAGAGAGATTATCACAGACAAAGGTGCTGAATTTCATAATTTTTTTTCTTTTTAAATGAGACCAACTACTGAGTACAAAAAGTCTTATTCCTGGAAGAAACCCCTGGTGTTTTTCATAGGAAAAGTGAAATATCTCCTGTAGTTGTTGTTTTAGCTAAACTTTGTCTGCTTGTCTAATGATGAAAAATAGTGTTTGGTGAAATTATGGAAAATAGCCATGTTTCTGAAATACTCGTTATTTCTTTTACTGTGTCATAGTCAAAATACTGCCCATGTTCAAAATGAAATTGCATTTCATGCAAAGATTCTTGCGCTGACAGAAAAATTAAATACTTTTATCCCTAAAATAGGAGGGAATAAGATATTGAAAATAAAAAGCATCAATATTGCTGATGTGTATATAGAAAAGGTTATATCTTGTGGCTCTGAAGTAGAACTTAAATCCAGACAAAATAATGAAGATACACAAAAACTTCTGTTTTGATGAACTAGCTGGGGGGAAAAAAAAGATGTGTGATTTCAATATAGATTCTTTATAATGTAGTTAACAGAGTGCAGTATTAGGGACTGACAGTAAAGTTGGTCTGCAATAAATGGGAACTATAGTTACCTACTGTTTTAACTCAAATTGAAATACTTATTCATTCTATAGAAAGCTTTTTTTTTTTTCCCCAAGTAATGGAATACAGAAGTAACATTATCACTTTAAAAATTAACATGTGGGAAAGGATATTACCATGTTTTCCTAAGTTTGGGGATTTTTTTTCAAGTTGAGCCTTCCCTGTTTCTGACACCTCCCCTTCCCAATCCTGTCATCCGGCTGGATCCAGGGACTCAGCCTTGCACACGGTGGTGCCGAAGCTCCAGCTATGCTGGGTCTAGGAATCTTTAGAAACCAGGCTGTGAGTGGTGCCTGTAGAGCACGGGCAGCAGGAGTTGCTGGAGCTGGTGACAGTGCCAAGGCAGAGCTCCCAGCTGGGGCACTGGGAAGAGCTGCTGCCTGGGTGCAGCCCCTGTGTCTGGGTACAAGCAGGACAGGAGTGGGAACAGGAGCCCGTGTCTCCCTGTGATCTCTGCAGGCTTTGGATGCGTTCCCTTAACAGACTCGCTGATGACAAGAGCTGAAGTGTGGAAGTCATTACCTTCAGCCAGATGCAAAAATTGTCTTGTGCTCCCGCTCCAAAGGGAGCCTGTGGTGGCTTCCTCCCTGTGACGAGCGCAGGCGGTGGTGGCCCAGCCCGCTGCCGCTCACCGACCTTCTGGCTCCTTCCCCCCGTCCCCGCTGTGCCCGCTCCGCTGGTCCCCTCTGTCACCTCTCGTTTGCCGTCTCTCTCATCTGCGCGGGGCCGGCCCCGCTGACGGCTCTTGCCGGGGCTCTCTCCTTGTCGATATGCTCATCGGGAAGATCAAGGAGCGCTCGGACAATGGGCACATTGTTCCCGGGTTTCTACACCCTGGCTGGGGGAACGAGCTCCTGCCCTTCCATAGCCAGGACCCCGAATTCCCGGGACCTGGCAGTCCATGGGCCGGATGCTGCAGGTCTGATCCGGATGAGTTGTTGGAAGGAAGTTGTCTCAGCTTCAGTGGGAGTGAATTGTCAATTGTGATGGCTTCTGGCTGATGACATTTGAGGGGAACCAAGCTTTTTGAGCAAACAGTATGATAGAAGGAGGTGCAGGATTTGAGGTCCCCCATGCACACAGATTTGGAAAGCATGTGGCTGTGGAGATCTCTCTAATACAAACTGGTTTATTTCATAACTCGAGGTACAACCTGTGCCTGGGGTTTTGGTGGATTCACTTCTCTACTCAATACTTTTTTTTTTAATTCTCCCTTTTCTTTTTCTGGCATCATCTTCTGGGGAACAGGGTTGCCAGGGAGCCTGCTGCATCCTCATGGGAGTTCTGTCTTTTTCTTGCCTTCTCCATTTCATCTTTCTACTCTTCCTCTGTCTCTTTCCCTTCTCTTGTAATGCACAGCCTTCTTTCAAACACCCCATCTCTCTTGTGCTTCTACTCCTGCTTTCTCTGGGATTGCATCCTCTATACATGGGGTTTATACCTCCCCTCTGATTGATTTTCCTTCTTCCTCACACTTTCTTCTCCTGTTTGGGGGAATTTTATTTTCCTTGTACGTCTCTGGTTTACCATCCTCCCTTGCAATGTCTGCTTCTTGCTTATCGACCCCTTTCCTTCAGTTCTTTCTGCTTCTCTCCTTATCCTCCCAGTGCTGTATCCCTGGTGGGGACCTGGTTCCTTAATTTGTTCAAGAAGCATCATCCTGCTGAGCTCATCTAGATGAGTGATTTGTCTGAAGACAGTCTCTGTTCCTGTTGGACATGGACAATAGTCCTGTATAGCAGTGAGGGTCCTGCAGTTCTGTGGGCCAGTTGGGATCCAACGTCACACCACTCACACCTCCACACTTGGTGTCACTGGTTATAGGATTGAGCCTATGACCATTCAAGCACAGCCTTGGTGGTTCAGAAATATTCCATGCTTTCTTTTTTGGGCTGTATATTTTTCCAGACTTTTCCAGAGTGCATTGCACTATTCTGCTCCATCAGAATCACATCTCACCCCAGAGAAGGCTACCTCTCAATGGCAAATGGAGTAGTTGAAGGACTACTAGGCTGGACCATTGTAAAATATTCTTTATCAAAAACGAGCCTTGCAAAGAGTGCTGTAGTTCTTTTGACACCCTCCCCCTCCCTTTTTTTGTTTTTCCTGTAGGAGTATTTCAGCTATTTAATTAATTTTTTTTTTAATATCTCTCTTTCCAGACTTTTTATTCCAACCCCACTGCCCGTGATCCCTGTGGGGTGTGAGGAGGAGGGCTGAGTGACAGGCTAATAACCTGCTCCGGCTCTCGCTCCAAGCCCAGTGGCAGGTGTCCCAGCACCCCTATTGAATGCCACCATCCAAAAAAAAAATTTATCAACAATCTTCCTTCAACAATGATTTATTATTGCCATAATTTGCGTTGGTACAATGAGCTGCAGAGTGTATTTCTGCACCCGAGTGACAGGTATTTGATGGCTCCAGGTTCCTATTTTATTTAGTCTTGAGCCTAATATGATTTGGTTACCCTCGCCCCCTCCTTCCCCTCCCTCTCCTCCCTCCCCACCCAACCTTTTCTCATTTTGTTTTGTTTTCTATGAGTGTGTTTCGCATAACCCTGGGCTGGCTGACAGCGCTTGTAAAAACCAGAAGTCGATCTTGCAGTGGCTTTTCACCATTAATCAAGCTGCCTGGAATTGGAAAGTAACACTGACAGGCTTTTATCTTGGAGAGAAGGAGGATGGCAGATGTATTTTATAGTGGATGAGCCTTCACGGCTTCTATTAGACTGGGACTTCAGTGGTACAAGGTGGTGGTTTGGGGGAGGAGGGGAGCGAGGGGGAGGAGAAGCCAGGGAGCAGCCTATAGATAAATAGATCCGTCAGTCAGGCGATGTGGAGGTCTCCAGGCGGCCAGCCATTGTAGGTGACAGAAAAGGCAATCAAAGACAAAACAAATCAAAAGGTACATCTTATCAGCAGCAGGCCAGCTGGACTTCCACCGCACTCGGAGGCCCCGCCGAGGGCAGGAGAAATTAATCGTGCTGTCGAGGCCAGAGAAATTGTCGCCGCTGAAGGTCCAAGTTCAGGCGAGCAGAGGTGGCCAACATTAAAGGAGAGGGAGAGCGGGGGGTGGGAGGAGAGGAGTGAGGAAGCGAGTGCCGCCGTCCCACCACCTCTCTCCCTCCCTCTCTCCCCCGGCCGCCGCGGGCTCCTGACAAGTGCATTCATCGTGCGATGATAGCTCGGCACCTATGATTGGTACCTTTAATAATATAGCCCTCGCTCAGCTGTCACCCTGAAAGAACAATTTTTCCTCCCGCTTTCCTCGATGCAAAGATACATCTGTAATGAGAAGGGTGACAGAAAGTGGGAGCGCGGGGAGCCAAGGAAAGTTTGGAAGAACATTAATCAAAAAGTGAAGTTGGAGGTGATGCCGGCTGCTTGAGGCGCCCGTGCCTCCAGCGGGGAGCCAGTGGTGGGGTTGAAGCTGCTGTCGTGTTTTCTGGCCCACAGTGCTTTGAGGCCCCCTTGGCAGGGGGGAGAGGGAGCCTTTGCCCGCTCTGGGAGAGGAACAACTTTGAAAGGCACCATCCTGCTGCACAGCAGACCTGGTCACGATGGGAGGGACTGGGGAGTAGCCCCCTGTGCTGGGAGTCCTCGGTGTAAACCAGCACGGCTCCATGGTATACAATGGATATACTGTTGGACAGGGATCTCTCTTTGCCTCTTCCACCTGGAGGAAGAAATGTGTGGTTACAAGTTCTGTGAGTTTCCCTGCAGCAGGGCTCTATTTGTGCCCTGCTCTGATCCACCCTTTGGATTCAGTCACACTTGATCCCCAGTCCCATCCTTAGCAGCACTGTGCAGAAACTGCCTTATTTCATCAGAGTTCTGCCTTCCAGGGCATGATGCTGTTTTCTCCAAGCTGCAGCATGGCTGCCCCTGGCCCAGGTGCTCTTATAGCTATAAGAGCAAAACCCCCCAAAGTCCCAAACCCTTGTGCAAAACCCCTCAAGCCCTGATTATGGCCCAAGCTGCAGCGCTGTGCTGCTTGGAGCCACTGCCCACGTGTACATCAGCACAGGGTCCTGCACTGCTGTGCCCGTGGCCATCGCAGGAGGGGCCAAGGACTCCCATTGCAGGTGCCCAGCACTGCACACCCCTCAGCCCTCCAAGCAATTCTGGGGCAGCTGGGGAAGTTTGGAGGAGTATATTCCACCCCAGTTGTAAAAGACATGCTGGCAGCCCTGTGCTGGGGGCTGGGGAGAGCAGCAGGCACCTGCATTGCATGAGGCACTGAGGGGGCTCATGTTTGTTGTATTTAAGAAACGTGTCTATTTTAATTTAAGGGATAAGCGGCAGCGTCCTCGAACATGGTTATCTCCTGTGGTTTTTAGCAGCTTTCCAAGCTGCCCAGCTCTGCTCTGCAGTTGTCAGTCCCTCCCTGGGATGAAGCCCTTGGGCTTGAATTCTTTAGCATTAGCGTTTGGCAGTCAGTTCTCTCATTCTGCATATTTGTTCTCTTGTACCTACAACTGATTTGCTAATCTACATCTGTTTTTTTTTTATCCTAATAAAAGGGGGGATTATATTAAGATCTGGATCAAACAGGTTTGTCTGTAAAATCAAGGGTGCTGGTCTCTGCAACCCACAGTCTCAAATCCCAGGGGATCAGAAGGAAAGCAGGGAGGGTTAGGCAGCATCTCTAAAAAAAGTAGTTTGCTCTATATGGTTTCCAAAAATTGAATGGTGATTACTTCCTGCTTTCTCCATGGAAGCAGATAACTTCTGCAGACAGTGGTTGATGGGTGTGTGAACCATATGGCTGGGATAAATGTTGGTAACAAGGGGTAGAGAAAGCAGTCTTTGAGGAATGTTTCCCTCATCCATACAGAACAGTTGAACACAGAATGGATGAGCACAGCTCATGTAGGGAAGTGAAGTTCTGGTCTCTGTGCAGGTCTCCTTACCAAGAACATACAGGAGGGGAAATGGGTCCTGGGCAGTTGATTTGGTCTGTCCGTGCAGGAGTTTCAGAGGAAGCTTAAAGGGATGAACTCTTTACATATCCTCTGCAAAGGTGATTCAGATACGTTTTGCTAGTGCTAAAATGAGGAAATAATGCTTTTGCCTGGTAACATTTTCTGCAGTCCATGGCCAGGAGCTGTAAGAGCAGGGATCTCTAACTCAAATGCCTGAGATGATTTTGAAAACTGAACAACCAAACCCTGAGTTTCACTGAGCCTTGGACTCCTTCTAGATGTTGAGATACTCAACAGGTTAATGTTTTTTAAATGCTTCTGGCCACATGGAAGGCAGGGCAATTTCTGACCTTGGTGTATATAAAGAGGGGGAATCAACTTTCAGGTAGTACCACACCATGGCATGGGAAAAAGTGAACCCAACACCTACATTTCTGAATTTCCACTATGCTGTCAACCTTAGCCTAAGAGCACCTGTACAGCTGGAGCTTGTACTTAAAGAGATACTGTGCGTTTTTAACTCTCATGTGCCTATAATCTCTAAAACACATGTCCAGAATAATGGATGTTGGGAAACTGTTAGCTCAGGTAATGACTCGTTGAAGACTGCACTGTAAATCAGGAATAGATTTAGAATTGGGTCTTGGGAAATCAGGATATGACTCCTGAATTCGTTTCTGCCATTACTTCTCTGGTGGAAGGATGTGCTGTATGTGAGACACAGGCTTGGATTCATAATTTTAGAACTCATAATGAATAATCCTCTGTATCTCCAGAGTTACTGCATCTACAGAGGCTTACTAGCTGGGAGATGCAGAACTGGAAACAAACCTCTGCCAGGTGACTGTATCCAAATCAATGGGAACCTGGGGAACAAGTTCTTTTTGGTGCAAACAGTCATCATGCTGATGTTACTCCCTACACTTGGCCTGAATACCAGCCTTTTGGGACTAAACCCCCATCTGTTGGGGAATCCTGCACAAACATCCTACATGCTGCTGGGGAAACTGCCCCATCCCCTTTATGAATGAACCCCAAACCTGTAGTCCTAAGATATATGATGATGTTGGCATGCAGCACATAGAGCACAACCTGCCTACTGAGAAAACTGTTATTTAATATTGTATTGCTTGGGCAGGTGTGTGGGAGGCTAAACCAGGCACAATGGCCTCAGTTAAAACTGGACAAAATGACATTACACAAAGTCCATCTTCTCTCTTCTGATCCCCAGCAGTCTCACTGAGACTGGGGCAGGTTTGTAATGACTTAAGTGGAGCCAGGGCTCCATTCATAACATAAATCTGGTGAACTGTAAAACAAAGTAGTTTTCAAAATGCTTTCCTGGTATGTGGTTAGTATCTTGCTGACTTGAACTCTGAAGTATTGCACCAAACAACTGGTCCCTGCATGAAGCCTAACCAGGAGGTTATCCCAAAGCACAGGAGCCCCCAGCCAGCCTTGCTGTCTGCTGTGCTGTTTGAGCTTAGTGTGGAAGTTGAGACACCAACATGTCTTTATCACAGCTGCCTTCAACAACCCCTGTGGATTCCACCTTCCCACAGGAGACAGGATCTGCATGGGGCCATGGATCAGGGGCCATGGTGAGCAGGCAGTAAAACATCAGGTTGTGCAGTTTTCCCGCTTCTCATTGCAGACTCAGGAATGCGAGCTCTCTTTGGGAAAGAAAGCAAGCATCTGCTGCAGATGCTGAGAGGCAGATGTGAGCGTGCTCTTTGCTTCCTCATCGTCCTTGTGCTCCTTCCTATGCCTGGTTTCCAATCCAAAACGTGCTCAAATCTCTCCTCTTTCTCCTTGTTTGGCTGGTTTTACACCAGAAAACTGTCACAAGCTCCCTCAGAGTTGTGGGGCTGTCGGCCAGTGGAGATGAGCAGTGGCAGAGTTGGGAGGCTGGTGCCAGGTTTGGAAATCAGGGCTGGGAGCCCAGAAGTGGCTGCAGTTACAAGGTCGAGTGAGCAGCATTATGTCCTCTACTCTTTAAAAATTTTTAACAGGTACCCAAAAAACCCCCCCAAAAAACCAAGTGAAGGTTATTGAAAATGTTTTGTAATAAAAATAAACTAGTTCTTAATTTTTAGTAATTAGAGGACAAAAAAAAAATCCTCTCTTTCCCTGGCTTGCTCACTTCATCAGAATGTTCCCACTAAATAAATTTTGTGGCTGTAACTCCCAGGATATCAGTGCTGTCGCTTTGCTGATGTTGATGACTCGCTGGGATGTGCACAATTAAAATATGTACATTGATGCACAGGCACCAAAGCTATTAATCAGCAGAGGAGATACAGACAGTGAACTGAGAGCCCAAAGTGTGATTATAACCAGCTCCCAGAGCTGGCACAGAGCAGGGTACCTGCATTTGTTCGTTTTAAGGATATCAAAATGTTAGGCAGGAAAAGCTCCTGTTTGCTTCTGGGCATTCTGAGGCTGGATGAAAATAATGGAGTTTAAAATAAACTCCAGCTGGTATAATGGCTCTTGATTACCAGGGTATCTTCTGCCTAAAGAAATAAAAAGTATCATCATTTTCACCTCTCTGGAGTGTTTCCCACCCTGAGGAACACTGATATACCTCACACCCTAGATGTGTGTGCAGGCATCAGTGCAGAGGAAGACCTTCCCAAATGTGTGTTTTGCTGGTCCTGCTCGGTAATGAGGATGCAGGTGTAAAACAGGTCGCTGGTGTAACACCAATACATCCTCTGGCCATTGTGCAGCCTGAAGCAAGGTTGTATGTGTGTCTCATGCCTGCTGACCTGCAGCAAAGCCCTTACCCTGCTGTGAGCAGCTGCATTCAGCCTCGTGCTGCTCTTTGTGGGTACCCCAGTTTCAGATGGTAAAAGCCACTGAAAGCGGGGAATCAAAGTTTTTTCCATTGAGGGCATCTGGGTCAATTTTTAAGGTGAAAAGTTTTCAAGATGTGTAGAGTCTCTGAGTTTTCTTGACCACAGCAGTGGTCTCACAGCTGGGTCAGTTTTCAGAGTATCTCCCATTTTTCTCGTAAAGGTTAATTGTGTTTTAAATGCTTCTGGCCACATGGAAGACAGGGCAATTTCTGACCTTGGTGTGTATAAGGAGGGGGAATCAACTTTCAGGTAGTACCATACCATGGCATCTGCATAGGAGGCACGTACACTGGATTTATGTGTATCCACTGTCTCAGAGCAGGATCCGAGTGTGGCAGCACTCCATGTAGAAAGGAAATCACAGCTTATAATATTCAACTGGTTACTATAACCCCCACCCACCCCAGGTTTAATATTGGAACTATTTTTCACGTTGAAACCGAAATAGTACAAAATATGGGCTTGCTGTAATTGTTGTTAGATTATGTGTCACCCTGATAAGATGTAACAAATATTTTCCTACACAGCAGGGCCTGTTTCCCTGCGAGTAATGGATGGAGAAACTTCTCATAGTGTGTAGGCAATCGGTCGTAAAAACTTCGCTGAGAAGATTAATGCATTAAGTGCAACCTTTGTGGAAAATAGGAGGAAAAGAATTAAAACAATAGTTTGTTCTTTCATGTTTAATATTAATAACCAAACTTATTCGGTGGGAACGTTCCTTGCTGTCATGTGCCTTCCTCCTTCAAGGGGCAGCTTTGTGTCAAGAGTATTTCTATTTTTCTAAAGATCTTTCAGCAGCAGCTATTGTATGTGGTGCAGTGATTCTTTCAACAGAACTATTTTTATCAGTAATATGAAAGACTTTTTTTCATGGGCAAAGCTTTGACACCAATAAGTCTGCTGGACGTCACTTAATAGGTTAGATAAACATTGGCTCACCATTTAGCGTGGAAGGATTTTCCCTTTCTATCACAGCTCTATGTCTTCCTTAGACACTTAATGGCCATCAGAGAGGTGGCACCGTGGGGTGAGGGCTCTGCACAGCCCGTGCACGGCCAGAGCCTGGGCAGGGGCTTGTTTGCTGTACAAACATTAACATGCAGAATGGAAAAGCAAGGCCCTTCTAGAAGGACCACACCAGTAGATAACAGCACCCCCTCCTGAGCACACCCTGCACCCAGTTCTGCTGTTGCCCATTAGAAGGGTCCTTGCTCCTTTCCGGGATTGTTTGGGATCAGCTCTGCGGCAGAGCAGGGGCTGTGGTTGACTGGGCAGGTGTAAGGATGGTCTTACGTGATGATGTAATGATGTGGGTTTTTTAAATTGCTCAAGGTTTGGGAAAAAGGCTGATTTAGATTGATTGCTGCTGCTTTCCTCCCGGGTGTACTTTGAGATCTTGTTTTCTTCCTGAAGTACACTTCTGTACCTGCAGTCAGTCTCAAGTGACAGGGACCATCAGTCATGGAGTCTGCTATGAAACCGGGGTCAGATGGAACTGCTTATTTTCAGTGTGTGGCACACAGTTCACTTCTTCCCAGGTCTTTGCTTGTATCTGAGGTCTGGTAGGCTACCCAGCTCGAGTTTTACAGAGAATCACTTGTTTTACTACTTGTGAGAACAGATATTTCTTCCCAGTTTTACAGAGCTTGAATTTTTATAAAGAACACTTTGTAAGCAAAGAAACAATTGGTTTGGTAAAGGAGAAATGAGTTTCTGCCCTTTCCTGCTGATGGTAGGCAAGTGGGAACAGTGGTCTTAAGATTTCAGTATTCTGGGAGGCACCACTCTTCGCTGCCCCAGTAAGTTTTTTGCTGACAGGTGAACAGAGATGAATTTACCAGTAAAACGTCAATACCATCAAATGTTGATTGGGCCTTTCAACTGCTCTGGCATTCAGAATTATTTAGGGCTTATTCAAACTTCTTTCTAAATTGATCAGTTAGATATTTCAGAAAACTCAAAGAGAAATGGTACTTATATTCTTAAACAACTACATTCATCATTGCCAAGGACTGGCAAACTGCAACAGAAAAAAAAAGGTTCAATTTTGAGTATGCGGCAGCAGCTTAATTCACTGTGCCTCTTTCTATCCTGCCATATCACTAAACAGAATGTGCCATCCAGCTCCAGCAAAAAGAAAATTAGTTTGATGGTATAATTGCAATCTTCATTCATTTGGAGTCAGCAAGAGAGAGGACTTTTAGGTTTGAAAGCAGGAATGCTCCTTCGCCAAAAATAGTCACAGATAAACCAAAAATCATTCATTAAATCTCTTTGTCACTATTGTTTAGTTGCAGATGTGGAGAAAGGGGTAGATAGATTATTTAAAGTACAAAAGCTAATTAGGGTTGGCTGACAGAGTACTGAATTTTGCTTTGAAGAATGGGACAGGTTTTACATGACTGAGATGGTAGAATGTGATCAAAACATTATTAAATCCAAACCATTCAGTTTCCTTCCAGCTCTTTTTTTTTTCCCCCAGCAGTCTCCACTGTCCAGTCGTTTTTGGAGCTGAAAAATCATTAGCAATTTCCACTAAAGTACTTCAGCACAAGAAATAGACAAGTCTCTAGAGCATAAAGGAGTGAGGACAGAGGTTTTTAGCAGCTGGACTCCTTCCCCAAAAGGATGATGACTGAGCCTATGCATGTTTTAGAAGTCAGAATTCTCTGATTTAACAATGAAGCTTTGTTACATTTGATACCTAGCAATTGAGCCATCTTTTTTATACAAACAGGCATGCTATGGCTTTGTGATCATCAGTTTCTCTAACTACCATGAAGTCTTAAAAGCAAACCTCTTGGGAAAGCAAAGTGAATAAGACAGTTGGTTTTCACCTTTAAAAAACAACAAAAAAGCCAATTGCCCATGTCTGCCTAATGTTAATACTGCTGAGATTCTCCCTGTGAGGAACCAATGACTTGCTGTGAAGGATTCATGGAAGGCTGAGTAGCTCTATGCTTGGTACTTGTAAGAAAGTGTCTCATTTAGAGACACAGATTAAAATTTTTGATAAGCCAGAAGTATTAATTGCAAATTTACCCCTTTCACTTTGCAGATGCTAAAAAGGATATGTAAAACTGGGCTCTTGTGACAAGTTATTATTTATTCCCTTCCCACCCTACCCCAAGAACTTTGCTTATTTAATTAAGTGTACATAGAGTGTTTTAAATCCCTAAAGGTTCTAATAAGGAATGTGAGGTTAGTCACTTTATAAAGCTTCTACGTTTTCCCCAATTCAGCCATTGATGTGGTTACAGAGATTTGTATTTCAGTGTTAGAAAGATCTAAATCTTTAACCATTTATCCTCAGAGTGCTGTGAAGCAATCAGGTATCCATGCTTTACAAAACAAGAAGCACAGTTTGTGAACATGAGACTAAGGCAAAGTCATACAAAGTCTGCGTAGAGTAGGATTTCATTTTCACTTTGAAACTTTTTCCTGATCCTGGGTGATCAAGGAAGTGGTGATAGTGGAAAAAACAGCTAATCGTGATGGAAAGCAATTTTTATTTAATCTGCTGTAAGAAAACACAAAGAAAGTGTAAGTTACTTTGGGGAAGAGGCTTTAAATAGGGCCAGGATAATTGCTATTATGTATTTCTCCATTCTCCGAGGAAATCTTCTGAAAATAAACCCCAAAACCTACAAAAAAGTAAACACTTTTAAAAGGTCTCATTACTATTTTCCCCCTTTGCTGCAGATGTTGCAGATCCATTTTACTCATATTTAGCTTTGTTAATTCCAACTTATTTTGACTGTTTCTTTAGGCAGGTCAAGACCCAGAGCGAACAGATGCACACTTCAAATATTCTTGACATTTTTATTATAAAGCACTTCAGACAAACTTTGATTCAAAAAAAAAAGTTCTCATCTGTAAAAGGAAACTATTTTAAAACAACACTCATAAGGAAAATAGACTGTTCTTAAGTATCAACTTCAGTTAGAGCTCTTCTGTAATGAAATCTAAAGACAAAACCAAAGGGTCAAGAGCTATTAATTTCCTACATACTCATAAAAGGGAGACTAAGATGTTACACACACATCATGGAGCATCTGATGGTTGATAACGAAATGGGAACACTTGATAGTTAATTCTGTCCTGACACAGCAGTCCAACATTTAAATATTTTTTCAGTCCCAAAAGAGACAAACCATTAACATTTCTCATTCAATAACTAAGCCAGCCCTGGCTAAGGCTTAAAGCCACTTCAAAGCATCTAACATGATAAGCTTTTCATTTCATGTACTTCTCCTGTTGATCAGCCAAGATTTTTGCTGAGGATTTAGCATCATAGAAAAGTTCATTTATTTCTTCAATATGCTCTTTCTCAATGCTGTCTTTCCCATTAATCTTGGCAAGGAGGTTAGCTGGGGTCAGCAACTGCACAGCGTACCTGTGATCAAACAGAGGCAGATGAGTAATTACAATTCAGTGCATCTCAGTGAACTGAAGCTATGTAGGGGTGGGACATTTGTCAGGAAATGCACAGCTCTATGAGCAGTATCAAAAGTCAGCAAGCCCTCCAGCACATACATTCCTCAAAGGAGGAAAGGTGAGGATTACCACTCTCTTATGTTAGCACTGTTCTTAACAGACCACATTATTGTAAGGGAGAGGTTTGTCTCACACGAGTGAGTTATTCTACAGTGAGTGTTTTTAGACCCAGTTATGCTTAGGAGAAAACTGTGCCCAACTTACCTTAAGGTTGTCTTGGTACCAATATCCCCTAAGTGGTTTAGAGCCTCTTCACTGATATTAATTCCTTCTGTCTGAGCACGAAGTTTTGTGATCTGTTGGGAAGAATAAATGAGGTACCAATTAACATGCTAAACTACTTAGCTTAGTATCTGGAAACTGTCATCTCAGAGATGAGACAGGCTATAAAACAAGATGATGTGAAGTTACTCTGGTGTAACTTACCACTAAACCAGAATGTATAGAATTTTAAGTCATTGAACAGGCAAATATAACGTTGAAAAAACTATTATCACAGAAGGCAGGTAAAGCTACATGTCTGGACTGCTAACCCTTCATGGTAACTCTGCATGATTAGTAAAGTCTATCTACTGAAAAGAAGCAGAATGTGAGAACTTATACAAGAAAATGGAAAATGTATGTGGGAATTAAGTAGCAGCTGGAGCCTTGTGGGCAGGCACGGCAGTTACTGAATTCTGCAGTGTATCACTGCTGCTGTACAGCAGAGCACTCCAAAGAGCCCTACAGAAAGCTACACTCTTTCCTTAGCAGCTCACAACACACTTTTTATTCAATTGACAAGAAGATAGTAAAATAAATCAAAAAGTTACTTTCTGTGATTCACCTATTCCTGCAAGAAGAAAAAAAAAAATCACTAAGAAGAATCTAATCTTTCAAGAACAGTCTCAGGCTTGTACCAGTTTGAAGATCTTTACGAAGTTGGAGAGGAAGATATCACCAATAAGCCTGAGCATATAAAGCTGTAACAAAAGTGGCACAAGTCTCTCGGTAGTCCGTATTACCAGCTGAGTGATAAGGGGCAGACTGGATAATGATGTTGTGTTGTAGTGCTGAGATAACTCTGGAACTGCAAGCCTCATATAATACAGGTATTTTTCACTTTGGCAGCTTTGTAAACAAGATATCAAGAAGCACTCGTTTAAATTAAAGCCATAAAAATGCGCTCAGGAAGCCAGGGCAGGGAAGAGAGGAAGAGAGGGGCATGGAATGGAAGGAAGTTTGTGCTAAGATATTAATACTGAATATTGCCAATTCTGCTGCAAATTGCAATTTCAGACTGAAGATTTTTTACTTTCAGATCACCTGAACATCACCTTCCCTTCATTCAAACATTGTTGCTTTGTTCTGCTAGAAACATCTTGAATGCCACATCTTTAACAACCTTTTTAAAATAACTTTTTATCTAGCAACCTGGTAGAACCTTACAGAAAGATTGGGGCCCAAGCCATTAACCCAGGAGCTTACTTATATATGCATTTACTATAGAATAAGAAAATATTTATCAGGTAAAATACATTAGGAACAAAATGTCTCAGTTATAACCTCTAATATCTAACAGCAGACACAGATGCAAAATGTCTGATTACAACAATATTTGACTAGAATATGCATAAAAATTTATTTTTTTCCCTATTCTGGTTGCATTAAGGTAACTGTGGGTCTTCCTCTCAGAGCAGAGCTATGCAAGGGGATTTCTACTTTATCAACACAAAAAGAAATATTTTGAACTGGTTATGAACAAACTTTCAGTACATCCATGAACAGATTCTGTGCAGATAAAGAAATCAATTGAGAAAGGCCAAGGCAGAGAGTCTTACACAGAAATATCAACGGCAGAAACTTCTTCCTAACATGAAAGAAAAATGGGAGGAAAAATAGAGAACTAAATTCATGGAGATCTTATTTTTAAACACCCACACAACTATTTAGTTAGAAACCAAAGTCAAGTGTAATAGCTCCTCCTCTTTTCCCATGAGAAATCGTCATTCAAAAGCCTTAATTTAAGGCAAGATGAGATTATCTGACTATGGGAACATGATTTATGGGACATAATGTCTGGACTCTATTTTTAGCTTTAGGAAATGCTACTGTAAACACTTCCTTTTCTTCATCCCTGGGGATGGTGGAAATCACAGCACTTACTCAGCTCTTTAAAAATCAGCAGCTCAGAAACAAGCTCTTCAGCAGTTTAATTTCTGCACAGTAATACAGCACTAACTACACAGAATTCACTTACAGCACAGGGAAGTCCAGACAGTCTTTAATATCCCAGACTGAGTAAAAGTCACAGTTTAAAATTTGTTTTGTATACAGACCAAACCTAATTGTATTGTTAAATCACTGGGCTGCTTCTACTGCAATCTATACCACAATGCTTTTAAGTATCCTTCTAGGTATAAAAAAACCATCCTGAGAACAGCTCACAACAGCATCTGTGAAAAGCTCCTCAAACCAAGGGAAATGAAGCTTTGCCTCTACGTTTATGTTCGATAAATGCCTCAGCTTCACCTTGGCACTTATCCAGCAGCAGGAGACTATTATCTTGTGACAAGGCTCTCCTCCATTGACAGTATCTCTTAAATAATACAAAGAATTGACATGGTAAACTGTAATGTCTTCTGCATTGTGTCACTTCACAGCATTGAGAGGCTAATGAGGGGGGATCTTTGACACAATGCATCATAATGGCACCAAGCATTATAATCGATACACAATACATTGTGATGGCCCCACAGGAAAAGTTCCAGGCATCTGGAAGCATATCTCTGCAACACTTGCAGTGCTTACATTTCCAAACTTGACTAGGAGCATGAAAATCCTCCCAGTTTCAGGAGACAGCCCCAGTAGGTTAAAGCTACAGTACAGGGAATAGAGGCAAAAATGCAGTTCATGAAGTTGCACTTCTCAATCCCTCTTGTGAGGGAAAAGCCTGAGGACTGAGACCAAAGGTCCCAAGATGTAACACTTCATCTCATACCAACTGAAAAAGCACTACTGCTGGAACCTGCCAAGTATGGAAAGCACATTTGTGCAAGAGATCACTTCAGCTAACAATTCATGCCATTTCATTCAAGTGAGGTGTCTCAGCTCTAGAAATGCTTAGCCACTCCTCAGTGGGTGGGAATCAGACAGAGAAGTTGCACAGTTTTAACAACCTCACTGTAATGGTTCCTAAAGCAGCAGGCATTTAGGAAGTAGAAAGCTTTCTGGCACAAGCCCTGGTGACCACAAACAACTCTATAATAACAGAATAGGTAGAAACTGAGCAGAACTCTGGGGATTTGTTACAAGTTCTTTAAAATGCTGCATGTACCTGCTTCATTTCTTGGGGTGTATACAGCATGGTTCGGATAATCATCACTCTATCCAGCAGGTCCAATGGTATTCCATGAGGAGACACGATATCCTCTGTGCCCCTAAAGGAGAAACCAAACAGAAAGAGGTCAGATACTATTCTGAGTTCAGTAAACTGATTTGACTAGAATCAGTAAAAAGTGACTACACATCTACTAGTTTACAACTGTTGTGTGTCTGTGCGAGACACACACACTCCCTGGACAGGGACAGGAACATTCCAGTCTGAAGTTCATACTGGATAGCCCAAGGGAAACAAATACTATTTCTGGAGCTCTTACACATGCCACTCAAATGTAGTTAGAGGTGCTTTCCTTCATGCTTTCCTATATCACAATATCTAATGTTCCAAGTTGTCTTCCAGCAAGGAACAAATCATTCTTAGTTGTTTAGCAGTATCAGTAGAAATTATATACACTATCATCTGTTTGAGAACATCCCCTCTTGCTGAGCAAGCCATTATGCTGTTGCAGTGAATACTTCAGTGGTTTACATCCCATGCTTGCAGTTGAGCAAATTGAGAAGTGGAGGTCTGTGCATGAAGGAGAAAGCAGGATCTAAATCCCCATCACTTCATTTGTTTGATGTACAACACCCAACAGTAAAGCCTGCAGACACAGGTACTCTTGGTTTTCCAAGACCACCACAATTTGCTGTGAAGTCAAGAGTGAAAGATAGCCAGATTTAATGAGAATTACAGAGATTGCAGTAAAACCAGTAAAGTGCTGCTAAAGAACTACATTTCTAAAGTTCTGTGCTAGAATTTAGGCATTGGTCCCCCTTTAGGCACTCATCCTCCTAATATTAGATGTCACTATTATATGGAAAACTTCCTTTCTTAGATCAGTTTCTTCATAAGAAGTTCTGCAGTGAATCCATGCTGACAGACCTCTACTCCCTCTACTTTTACAAGACAGCTTTTTTTTATGCCTTTGCAAAGAGAATGCTGCAATGTCCACCTTAAACATTTTTGAAGGGCTTATCACCTTCACTTCTAAGCAATGCAAACAGAGAAAGATTAATACCAGATGAGCCACTATGAGGGAAAGGAAAAGCTGGTTACACAACTGAATTAAATTAATTTAAAGAGTAGCAATCATAGCTAATGACAGCTTGTTTAGACATAATTAGACCTAGACCACAAATTAGCAATAGAACTTACAGAAGACTCTGAAAGGGGAGAGCACTTTTACTGAACATGTAAAGAATGCACTGTGTGGGTGCAAAATATCAAAGTGGAAGCATGGAGTGGAGATGAAAAACAAAGTAGTTGGTGAGACTGAAGAAACACAAAAAGCCAGACCAATGTAGCAGAAAAAGGGACAGGCTGATCTGCAACATGCTTTAACAGGAAGAACAAGAAGGTGAAGTCTGATGCAACCAGGATAGCAAACAGCAAAATAATCCAGAAGCAGCAGGAAACTATGATAGTAGAGGTTTGTAGCTCTGGTGCTTTTGATGTCTCTCATGTGCAGGCAACAGATATATTGAGGTATGCAATGAGAATGGTACAAATCTGTCACAGATCACCCAAGATGTAAGACAATTCAGAAGCTGTTAGAGAAGGAGATGTGTTAGTGAAAATAAAAGGAGGAATTCCATTCTGCTTTAGCTCAGCCTGGCATTAAATGCTTGTCCCATCATGAAGCTCACTAGCAGTTTTTGAGCACTGATGCAGCTTGCAGCCCATGCAGGGGATTATCACAGGTGTCAGTGTCACAGACAAAAGCCTTCACAGACTGTTACTCAACTGATACAGCAAATTCCAAGGCTTATGAACCAATGCAAACTGGAAAATTCAAGTGTAGACATCATACCTGATGATGCAGTTTCCTCTGTTTGAAGCAAAGATGACAATGGGGGAAATAGAAGATTCCAACGCTCGGTGCAGGTACGTGAAACATTCAATATCCAGCATGTGAACCTCATCCACAAAGAGCACACCTGGGACCAGCTCTGCAATGCCTTGATCAATGTATTTGTTCACCACCTTATTTATCTCTCCTCGAAGTTTGTCTGAGAAAAAAAAGAAACTGTTAGTTGTTTTGTTAGTGACTGCTGTGGATTTGGGGAGTTTGGCAGAGGTGGAGGAGTCAGTCAAACCTCAGTTTAAAACATGAAACTGAAGTTTCCAAGCATGGTTGAAAAGAATGTCATTGAAAGAATGAAATCTTGCTACTGTATTTCAGCAAAGAAGTTGCATTTAACCAAAAAAGAAAAACAAAACGGCTACGTAAGTTTCTATGAACATATGGATCTCAAAACTGTGCAAGATCTTACATTGAAAAATCTGATATTAGGATAAACAAAGCGATCTCTGGGACAGACAAAATATTTCCAAAGACTACCATTCAATACGGTACTGAAACAGATTTTGATCTAAATTTAGATAGTCACTTAGTGAAACATCGTTTCTTTCAAGGGAAAAGGACAACAGATCTCTGTAGATACTGTTTCCTCCAATGATCTGTAGGCAGGAAGAGCAGCAGTGCACAGGGAGCATCAAGTCTGTAGAGAGCTGCTACCCAGGGGCCATTTCTCTACTCCACTGAAATTCAGGATGGTTGCTTCACATAAAAATACACCCTAACAACATTTTTTAGATTTTGTGTATTATTGCTGTTCAGTTTGGCTCTTTGTTGAGTGTGAACCCACACTCTGTGGCAGGAATGTTATGAGAAGGGGGATGGCAATGGTATTCTGACCTCTCTCCCCAGGAGATGGGAGCAGAGCATGGTATGTATTTTACCACTACATGCATGAACCAATAACTTATTGTACTGTCTCCAGCTACTGCAATTCTAGCAGCAGTATCACTGCTTTTTGAAATCTGAATGTTTATGAATAAGATGCTGCAGCAGTAACATGATTTTTAATCCTTTTCTAACTGGCAAACACACAGGTTATATTGGTCTAAAGACACCATGCAGGATTCATACCGGTAATTTCAGTTTTCTTAGGCTTCATTAACTGTCCCATCATAGAAAGGATGTCTTGCCCTCCCTAGGAAACAAAAGTTACAGATCAGCCATGAGGTCATGTAGTGAGCACATAACTTGAGAATATCATAAATCAGGAATTGGTTAAAGTTGTTTCCTACAGTTACCTTGATATAACAGCAGTCTTTGATAATCTGTCAAAGTTTATGATTTCTGCAAGGGATGGGGCACAGTGGTGGAGGGAAGGAGAGCTAGGTCTAGATTATACATTTAACTGTGACGGTAACAGATCCCAAATACCTGTGTGGAAGCTCTGCTATGGCTCTAAGACTGTTCTCTGTAGTGCTAGGAAAGGTATTCTGACAAATATTCCATGACCAGGTATACAAACAACTGTCTCTTTAACAGGTAACCTGCTGTAGCATCACCTCCCTGAGGAAAGGAGAGGTAGATTGGCCTTAAAGGTGTAGCAACTCCTACTTTGCCTTTAGTGGAATCTTTTAGGGTTAGTTAGGACAGCTCAATTTTCTACATCTCCATTATTCTCGTAACCACCACATTTATATCAAATAATTTTTCTGTAAGGACTTCATCTGGGAAGTCAGATACCTGAGGTCGAGCATTGGCCACATCCAAGTCATGGAGGGTGACATCCTGAATAATTTCCTTTTTCTTGTGCACATCACCTTTTGGCAAGGGAACATACTCTTCAGCTTCAAGGTCAAATTCCGTAGCATAGATATCACACCTGCCTTGCCTCTGAGGAAAAGCAAAGGAGAGAAACCCAGGTGTAGAACTAATTTCAGTGCCCAAACCTTGAGTGACACAAATTTGATAAAGGGCTTAGTTCACAATTCCAATTCTGACAAGCCTCATCTGACAATTCAGACGTCCCACTCCCTGCTTAGCAACAGGCATACCCTATCTACTGATCAAAAAGCTCAAAAACTGTTGAAAAACACCTGATATTTTCAGTGGCAAGAATATTCCACTCCTCTCTCCTGTTCTTTTAACCGTATGCAATTCTTGCTAAAGGACAAATCCAGCAGATTAACTAGAGATTGGGAGAACTGTTCAAGACTCTTTTGTAGGTGGGTGATTTATTATATGATACAAAATATTATGCTCATCCATTAAACAGCAAGTATCACTGTACACTACTTTCTAAATCAGATATGAAAAGAATGCTAACTAATGCAGTATTCCCTTCTACATGTATATATCTTGTGGAGAAAATACCAGAGCGATAAAAGAAAGATTAAATACGCTGCACGTGTCAGCCTGAAAATGACTAAAGTTGCTTGGTTTTTATCCCTCTTCCCCTAAAGATGTCTTGATCTTACAGAGAAGAAAACTCATCCAGACAGCATCAGTGATAGCTTCCTTGCCAGATGACCTTAATTGTGAACCAGATCACCACGTTCTTTCAGTGCAAAAAGACTTTTCTCCCCAGATAAGGAAAGCAATGGGCTCTTTTTAAAATTTCCATGTAACCACTTCATGTCAGTTAAGGTTAATAAATCAGAGAGCCTTCTGAAAAAGGCAGAGAAAGGTCTGCAAGAAACATACACCTGCATAAAAGTCCAGAACTTTTCTCTTACCTTGACGGCTCCACTGTTTGCTTCGATATAAATAACATCACCAGTTTCCACTCGCTCCTTCTGCAAGCTTTCAAAGATGCTTGGGTCCAGCTGGAGACAAGAAAACAGTACAGTTGGTCAGAACAGTTCCATATTGTTATGGAAATTAAGGTAAAGAAATTTAGTCTGAAGTTCACTCCCATCAGACAAAATTAAACTGCAGCTCACCCCAACAAAACCTCTAGGATTTTATAAAGCTGTAACACTTGGAGTGGGGACAGAGAATAAATCTGAAGGATGCACAGAACTTACTGTCTGACCAAAAAACTCTGCTATTCGGAGGAAGTGACAGTGCCAGAAACATAATGATACCAGTTACTATTACAAAATATACCTTTGTGTAATGTGACAATATATTTATACTTAGGAAGCAGCACATCTCTGGCTTTCTAGTAAAACTTTTATAAAAAATCTGGCTATAGCACTGAATTATGTTACTTGATTTCTTGAGTCCTTACCCTCTGTGGAGCTGCGTGAGGGAGAGTGGGTGTGGAATATATTAGATGCTTTTGTTTCTCTAGGTACATGTTTATTCACTTTTGCTCTTCATTTTGCTTTCAAAGTGAACAAATGCAAGATGATACTTAACAACAGAGACAGCTTTCAGTTTTCTCCCAGTCTGACAGGGAAATTGAATGGATACTCGTACAAGGAAAACAAAGGGAAAGTGGGCCTGAGCTGGCAGCACACCAGCTCAATTCTCAGTTCTCTATCAAATATTCACTACAGCACATCTCCCCATGTAAAAAGAAGGGATGTGACAGAAAAGAACAATTTATTCTGAAACAGGCAAGATTTCCCAAAACCATCCTCAAAAATTTGGTTGAGAATTAGGAAAACAAAACCAAACGAGAGCTTTCTCCTATGCTTATTATCATGAACATGAATTTATAGCCATGGGCCGAGTGAGGGTATCACAGACTGAGAAAAGGTTCAGATTCCCTACTCAACCTGGTTTTTATGGTACTAGAGATCTACAGAACTGCATAAGGATCTCTTCCTGCTTAAACTCACCTTTAAATCGTTGAAGACATACAGTGTGTACTGCTGAACAGAAAAATAACAGGCTGCTAACCAAGCAATGGGTTTATCCAAAATTTCAATTAGTAGGAGACAAGACTAGTATCTAAATATCCTACACAAAGTAAACCCGTACAGTCAGGATAAAGTTGTCTAGCAAAAGAAAAGAGCCTCCTGACCTCCCCACTCTGTAGAGATGGGGATCAAGAGCTTGAAATGGAAATAAGAAGTGCTAAAAATAGAAGAAGAAATAAACTTAATTTTTGAGACTCTACCACACATACCTTCAACTGTTTGGTTCCCTTTGCAGTTTTGAGTCCTATAATTACATGGCTGATGGTTTTGCCATACCCTCCCATAGGATTTTCAGTCTCACATGGAGTTAGTTCTGTGACTTCTCCTTCATAAACCTCCTTGGTCTCTTTAATCCTCAACCCTGCAAGAGATTGTTTAAAATAGTTTCAGTACACAAACCAATGGCCATATACACTCAGGAGTCTGTTGCTTTACTATCAACAAAATGTAACATTGTTAGGCTGCACTAATTTCATGGTAATATTTTACTTCTAAAGGTGGAAAGATAAAATATTGTTCTCTTCTTCAATATTAAGTGAGAATATTCATCCTGTGTTATCAGAATGAAAGCTTATTCTGACCAGCAGAGGTTTATTAAACTCTTAGAAATTGTTTTCTTTTGCTCATTACTATTAGCTCTTGAAGCAAATGTCAGGACTCTCTCTCTTTTCCCTATACTGAAGAGGGGATTTGCTTTATTTGTAACCCTATGCTAAAGCCAGAGACACAGATCATCTTCTGAAAAGTAGTGACATTAATATAACTGCAAGTTTTACACAATTTTGTACCATCAGATAAAACCCTGTAAAGTTAACAAAAAGACAGAAGAAAAAGGTAACTTCATAAAAAGGTTTATTTTAGCAACTGAGTTAAAAATAACAAAAATTAGTTGAGATGTATTGTGTTAGAACACCATAAAATCATGAAATAGTTAATGTATAATTTAAAGTATTTTTCAAGTTAATAGCAAAAGGTGACCTAGATAAAATTTAGCAGAAATTGCTATAATGAAAATTTAAAACTATTTCAAAATAGCTGACAGTGACATCCTTACTTTGTTATTTTTCAGACAGCCAAGCAATCATCATTGTATCTGGGTATCTTCTAATCACAACTATTGTAATTAGCTGTTATTTTAAACTGTTATATTTAAACTGATGAACAATATAGAGCTGAAGAGTTTTACAGTTAGACTGTTCCAAAGAAAAACCACTATCATCACCACCACCACTACAATTACGTGTATGTTCTAACTACATAGAAGTTCAAAGAACCCACATCTGAAGAGACTCTATAAAGCATTTTATGAGACACACATGCCATACCAAAAATAATGAATGGACTGTAACAAGATATAAGGAAGTCATCCTGCCCAGTCTGAGGCTATTAGGACTTTATAAAACTTTCCTTGTTCCGTAACTTTTCCTTCTGCTTTGAAATAGATCAGACACTTCACCGATAATCTGGAGCTGCTGATAGGGGCTATAAAGAACCGACATATACGAGTCTGTCTCCCTCTACTGGGCCCAAATTCAGACCAGTATTTGAAATGCAAGAAATAAGTTAACTGTGGATAACGTGACAATTTCTTGGTAAGAAATGTTTGCTTTCTCTGATTTAGGATTACATATAAAGTCGTACATAAAGTTAATTTCAGTAATTTTTAAAATTGTTTTTCAGGTATGCTGAAACATCAGACAAAAAACTGATGAACCTCTGAGTTATAAAACAGACCTAGACAAGGCTGCATCACGTAAGTTCATATGTAAGGAATGTGAAGCAATATGTGAATCTATATAGTGTAACTGGTGGTGCCACAAAAACTGGACATTCACAGGTTTGCTTGTCCTTTTTGCTTTGCTTTTAAACTTTTAGCACAAGCTCTATTCTACTTTGAAAAACTGGAAGCCTGTTTGTGTTTGGGGTATGTTTTGTATGTTGCTAAAGCACATCTTCCAGTTTCATTTCATCTGAAAAGAATCCAGTCCACGTGCTCAGTCTGTTGCATGACACAAGCCAAAGCCGAGTCAGCGAGGACAACTCAGGGATTTGCTTCTGAAGCCTGCCTTTAAGCCAGATTAATGTGCTCATAGAGAGGTGTCTGTAGAAAATATTTACAGATGTTGAACAAAGGTAATTGATGCTTTGAACTTCCTCAATATCCTTTGCCTTCAAATCAATCTGCATGTATTGACTAAGAACTTCATTCTCAAAAGACTTCTTAAACAGAGACATCTCCTACTCCCAAATCAGACACGAGCCCAAGGCAGCAATTGTGGGCTACTTGTTTTGGTTCAACAGCACTCCATGGAGATAAATAGTGCTTGTTTGATTCACTGGCAGTTACAGGTTGGAGACACAAGGAGTAGTTATGCTATTTAAGTGGCTATTCCAGCAGTTATTTTTTACTGCACCTGAGCTCTAACATTAGCTGCTGTCATCATCCTCACCTGCTGCTAATGAGCTCTAGACCAGATTAATCTCTACCTCATGTTAATTTTCTTTTAACCCATGCAACAATTCCATGTTCTCATTTCCCACTCTGTCCTTTTATGTTTCTTACATGTTATAAACCCTCAACTATATCCCAAACACGACATGACCATGAGACTAGGTGAAGTCTTTTATTAAATAACTCTCAACAATAAAAATTCTGTAAACTCAGAGTCACTCCTGCTTCCTTCTACACTGATGGGTCCAAACCAGTCAGACTCTGTAGTTTCCAAGAAAAAAACCAAACCAACCACTGAGTAAAAAAACTGATGTTAACATCTCTGGTAATTTTTAAAAATTGAGGTGGCTAAACTCCCTGAAAGCAGAATGCATTATATCAGCAGTAAATGATGTATACAGAACCTGCTAAGGAAACATACAAACAAAACTCAAAAAGCCTCTTAAATTAAAACTTTATGTACTGATGAGCTGGAGCTACTTTTGCACCCAGTCACAGGTGACACTGCACTGTGTGTACAAAATCATTTTTTTAAAAAGTGAACCCTTGTAAATTATTTCTTTACCGAGCAGGAAAGCTAAAACCTATGTGAGATTAAAACCCAATTGGAACATACTACATTATGAGAAATGCTGGTTATTGGTCCTTTAAAATATTTGAGAATTTTCTTTATATACAGATAAAAATATTCAATAAAGGTTGTGTTATGAAAATGTGACATGGAATTCAACAGAAAGGAATTAAAGAAGTTCCATCTTTCATTGACGCTAATATTTGTTTAGAAGTGTCTCTGTTGACATTCAGGGAATGCAGGAAACTAACAATGTAGCTGGCTGTTAAACCTCAGAGAGTTAAAATACTGCTATCTCTAGAAATGACAACATGGATGGCATAAGTTTCATCTGCTGGTTCAGGTTTCCAAACCTCTGACAGGGAACTTCATCACATCAAGGAAATTTTGCAGACTTCTGAGTCTCTGGCTTCCCTCCCCCGGGCCCTGCCAGATTTATGGTAACTAAAAGACCAGAGACTACTGACAGTTGCTTTCTTCTAAAAGTCAGTGGAATACTTTTGTTTCACTGGAGAACTGAGAGTCTTCTTCACCTTCCTGCTGCCAAATACCCAGACAAAGTCCAAGAGGAAACATGGTACAGAGGCAGGAAAATCAATTGTTAATATGTTTCAGGACTAAAATCAGCTGGGCTGTCTTAAACCAATCCTCGCACAGAAAAGGGCCACATTTATCTGCATTTATCAGCTGTCAGCAGTGATCACATGAGATTTCAGATTGTCACTGAGGGTGTGTCGCAAATTAAACCAATTTACATCAGACTTGTAAATGCACTCCAGAATTGAGGAAGACACTGAGTGAAAGCGTTTATTTCGTAGGCATGGAACTTTCTTTGTGCTTGCTGGAACAGTAAATCAGGTTAATGCTGCCATTTGGGAGCCCCTGATTAAGACCGTTTGTTTAGCAGGGTGAACTCACTACAGGAAAAAAGGGGAGAGCATTTTTCTGTCTACAAGTATTTCTGCTAACATAAGAAACTAAAAATCATTTTTCTTTCAGCTTTATTCAGAGTCACAGGCAGAACCAGGAGGTGAATGTGGACTATGAGAGGAGAATTTGGGGAAGCAGAATAAACCATAATACAGTAATTAAATTATGGTTTATAAACAGAAAACCTCCACTGAGTGTGGAAGAGATTCACTAAATTAAGATCAGCGACGAAGAGAACAGGTATACAATAATCTGAGAACACCGTGACCACTGAAAGGCTTTTGCTTTTTGGATGACTGGAAAAAAACAAATATGTATCATGCAAATACTTAATTCTTCTGTTTTCCTGAAACTTACCAATTGCACGCCGGAAGTTTTCCATCAGAACTTCTGTTTTCTTGATCTCAGTGGAATAGACCTCACTTCCAACCATAGGACAAAAGGGAACTTTGCTTCCCAGTTCCTGAGCAATGGCTAAAGCCAAAGCAGTCTTTGAAAGAAAAACAAAACAAAACAACAAAACCCAAAACTCACACATTAATTTTTATGAGAACTGACAAAGGGTTCTTTCTGCAGTTAACTTTTCTCATCATATCACCTTTCATATATCAACTATCAATTTAATGTTAAGACTATTCTGTCTGACAAGTATTTCTCACATATAACAACCCTCCCCTAAAACACATGACTTTGGCCAAAGACTCACAAAACCCTTAAAGACACAATACTGTGCATTCCAATTTGACATCTGATACAAATGGAAAAAGCCTTAAATAGCAAGGGGAACAAAATAAAGAATGCAAAAACTACTCAGGTTTTAACACAAAATTAACTTCTAAGACTTTTTCAGAGCCCATGTTATCCATGTGTTTGGTAATCTAAAGAGGTGGTTTCACATTAATGATGCTGAACCACTAGGTACTGCCAACGTTGATGACATGGCAAAAATCAAAATATAAAGCAGGAAATCATGTCAATACAATGATGAAAAAAAATCCAGTAGACTAAAATTTTATGTAACCACTACCCTAAAATGGTTTTGACAACAAATGAAAATAAAATAGACTTGTGAATACTTTATTTCATACCAAAAAAGAAAAATAATACCTTGCCAGTTCCAGGAGGTCCTGCCAACAGTACAGCTCTGCCAGCCATTTTCTTGCTTTTGATCAGCTCCACTATGACCCCACATGCCTATAAGTTAAATAAGTATTCACACTATTAACACAAGTTATAACATCTATACACAAGCTTTAATATCTTTTGCTCCAACATTACTAGAACTGTTTAGTGTGCTTTGCGATCCCACTACAAATAAGGAAGATCCCGATTTCATGCACACGGAAAGAGATTCAAGACCTGAAAAACCTACTTCCTACAATCGGTTTACGTGACACAAACGTTAAAAATCACAAACAAAACTCAACCCGGGAGTCCCGATCCGTTGCCCCTCCCGCCGTCCCACGCACACAGAGAGGTTTGAAAGTAGAGCAGGAAATCAGTGCTCGGCTGCCTGAGAAGCCGATCCGCTGCAGATCCTCTTCCAAAGCCAGGCTGAACGGGGCTCGAAGCAACCTGGTCTAGTGGAGGTGTCCCTGCCCACAGCAAGGGGTGGAACTGGATGATCCTCAAGCTCCCCTTCCAAGACAAACTATTCTATGATTTTACGATGATTCTACGATACAGCACCCGCCGGAGGCCGGGCCCGCGCTGGGGCAGCTCCAATCCCCGCTTGCAGCAAATCTCCTGACTTTTGGCCGGTTTCGCTGCCTTTGACACCCCAATTTCTACTCTTCACCCTCGGGGGATTGCACGGAAGTGGGAGCGGCGCAGGAACACCCCCGACGGCCCCCATCGCACCTCACACGGCAGCAGCGACTCGCAGGAGCCCGGGCAGGGCTTCCCCTCCCGGCCGGGACCCGTCAGACCCCCCCGGCCCAGCCCCGCGCTCACCTCCCGCGCGTTCTCCTGCCCGACCAGCCCGGCCCCCGCCGGCTTGGCGGCGCCGCTCTCGTCCAGCCCCAGCCCCTTGACATGGCTGTGGGCGGCGATGCGCTGTGTTTTGGAGGTGCTCTTCACCTCCTCGATCTTCATGGCGGGGCTGGGCCGGGACGGGCCACCGCGCGCTCCTCGCACGCGGACCGCGCGTTACCAGGGCTCCGGCGCGCGCCCGCCGGGCCCCGTCCCGCCCCGCCCTCCCCGCCGCGCCATTGGCCGCCGCGGCGCCGCTCCCGGCGTTCATTGGGCGCGGCGCCCGCCCGTCACCCTGCGCAGGGAGCGCAGATTTTTAGGGTCCGCCCGCCGCGCTTCCGCGTGTGTGGCGCGCGCGGAGAGTCCGGCCGGGCGCGGGTGCTGCGCAGGAGTCGGGCCGGGCCGGGCCGGGCCGGGCCGGGCCGTGCGGGGAGGGAGGCGGGGGAGTCACCGGCCGTGGAGGGGCTCAGGGGAAGGCTGGGCCTGGCACTCGGTGCCGCGGTTTGGTTGGCATGGCGTGCTCGGTCATGGGTTGGGCTAGACGATCTCAGAGGTTTTCTGCAACCTAGTTGATTCTGTTAAATCGGTAGAGGCCGAGACCGGGCTGGGGGCGGTTTGGGGGGGTGGGCGAGCGGAGCCCTCCTGGCGGGGGAAACTGGCTCGTTCTTGCCCGCAGGTTTCTTGTTCCTACAGCGACATGAATACTTGAAGCCAGCCTTCCGTGAATACTTGAAGCCAGCTCTTCCTCCTGCCGGGGCTGAGGGAGCCCCGAGTGTCCCTATCTCGTCGTGGGGCTGAGGGAGCCCCCTCCCCGTCCTGGGAGCCCCTTCCCCACAGCCAGGTGACAGGGGGCCAGGAACGTGAGCTTTATCAAAACCTCTGCGGGGTTTAGCTCACAAAAGTAAGCTGAGGCTTTCCAAATCTTGGTCAAAGAATCACAGAATCGTTCAGGTTGGAAGGGATCTCTGGAGACTGTCCAGTTCACCCCATTGCCAAGGAAAGGGTGGTCTCTTAATTGCTCAGTGTTGCTCACTAACTTCTAGTGTTCATTGTAACTGCAAAATAATTCTGTTCCATGTGTCCAAAGCCTTCATGTCAGCAGCTGAATTTGTAATATACAGCATATGTTCTGCATGAGCTTTGACCTACTGAAATGGATACAAACACTCCAGATTCTCAGCAGGTAGTTTCATGGCCTCACAGACATTGCCCTTGTTTCATCAGGTCTGTGATGCTAAAGCTTGCAGGCTGTTACAGCTCCTGACTGTGGTTCAGGGGTAATTCTGCTACACCTTTTATGAAGTGTTTAAATGCTTGAGATGGAGATCACTCACAGTGAAATTTTAGATGGGATCTGGGAACCTGCAGTTCCAGTGAGTTTTCCTTGTTTGTAGGTATTGGGATCTCTGTCAGGAAAAAGACAGGGGACTCTTCCCATGGATATATAGCTTTCTGCCATTATAAAACTATGGCTGTGTCTGCAATGTTGAAGGCCAAGGGATTATTGTGGTATGAGGCAGGACTGATGTCTGGTGCCATCTCGGCTTTCCTGTCACTGCCAGGGGAATTGCAAAAGCAGTCATGTGATAGCACAAGCTGGGAGAGCAGTTTTAGGGAGGATGGCAGTTATGGTTCAGTTTGCAGAAGCCCAGTGAACCATATAGAGGGTATTCATTCCCTTTTTGTTTAAGAGCTTCCATTAGTTTTGTTATAAATATCATTTGGCAAAGGAAAGACTTCATTATTTGTTGCTTTCTTTTTCTGTTAATTGTTCTGTCAGCTTATATTTACATACTCTATAACTACAATATAATTGCACACATGTGTAGTTCAACACCTTTGTAAGGGCATCCTCTTATACAACTGTTCAGCTAAGAACTTTTGAATCTAACAATCATGAGCTATTCTTTAAATAATTGGAAAAGTGTGTATGCTATTAGACTCTGTACATCCTCTCAGGGTCATATTAGTCACAGAATACAAATGCCTAATGCGTACTGAGTGCAGACTTTTCTCTTTGTAAAAGAGCAAATATACAACTTTGATTTCTCCAGTGCATTAAACTGCCGCAAGTGTTGTGGGTAAGTCTGGTCAGAGTTCAAGTTTCTGCCAGTCCTGGAAGAATAATTAGCAAGTCTGGTAAGAGCTCTGAAGGCAGTGATGTTGTTATCAAGGGGTCCAGACTAGCTATGGCCCTCCTTTTCAAAAGGGCTAGCAATGGGTGAAATACATAATAGTTTGTTAACTTAGACTGAAACCTTTCCATGTGGTCCATGTTATCCTGTCTGATGTTGCAGCTAGACCTATTTTTGAGATTATGGCATTTCAAAGTCTATTTAATAGTACTTGTTTATTTATGTTTTTGTGAAATTCAATATATAGGAATGTAGACGGCAGGAATCAAGAATTGCTGTTAATCTTCAATGTAATTTAGAGGAAGGAGATAAATATTCCATGTCTGTAAAAATCAGATATGCTACTTCAGGTTCTTGAACTTTAGAAATACTAATTCAATTAGAGATTTTTCCTGATAAAAGTGGGTAACAAACAGAGTGCTAATTGTTTGTCTACAGCAATATGACATCTCAAAAGCAGAATTTAGAGCCTAAAACATCTGTCTGGTAGTGACCATTACTGTTCAGTAAATAAAATCTGCTGCCACAATGAAGGTACAATTTTAGTATTGACCTGCAGAAAATGTTATTAAAGTTATTTGGATTTGGGTTTATAGTAGAAGAGGATACTTCAATATAAAAAAGAATCAGTGAAGAATTGTTTGCATATAGATGTGAGGCTGGTTTCTCCCTCTTATTTGCTCACATGAGTATTAATTAATTAACATTAATTAATTTGCAATCATCCATAAGCTGTGCCAGGTTTGGTGTCGCTCATTGTATTCACTGTTTTACTCATTCCATATGTTCTTTGAGCATTGTCCTGAAATTGCAGTTAAAGAGGGGCAAAAGAGGACATTTGGGTGAGGAAAAATAAACAGTAATCCTTTAGACCACACAGGATTAATTGTTTATTCCCCAGAAAGAGCAGAGCACAAGTGGAACTACTGGACAGTTCAGAACTGAACTTCAGTGGCATAAACGATCTTTTATAATTGGTGTCTCACGTGTTGTGGTGCATCAGTATGAGGAAATATTGAGCCTCAATTTTTACATGATTTTTGTGATTTTTTAATAGTTAACATAATAGAAGGGGAGGATAAAATAATTTCTTTGCAAAGCATGACTCTTCTTTCTCCTTTGTCCATGCCACCAGGTGGAACACAAGTGGGTTGTGCGACTATTTCTGCCCAGCTCATGTTATAGATGCCTTGAGTATAATTTAATATTCACTAGCTAGCTAACCAGAAAAAATAATACCTGTCACTAAGAGTCTGAACTGTTATTCCCCAGGTTTAATCAACTCATTTTACCAACGTTTCTTTTGCCCCCTGGTTCGAGGTCTCCTATTTGGCACAGACGTCATGCGATACCCGATGTGGGAGCTGGAGACTTGAGAGCTGTTTTCCTAGACTAAATGTTTGAGGTTACAGGACGTGGCCTAGTTTCACATAAGCTTTCAAATTTCAATGGGACATGCTGAATCCTGAAACTGTCAAATAGTGTATTATTTTTGGAGTGAGAGAGAGTACGTGTGTGTGAGTGTGTGAATGACCTTTACATTTTTACCCTATCCCAAAAGTCTGACTTCCTGCCCTTTCTCCCATGAGTCCATAAACTTTAGCCATTAAAATGAACACTTTTTAAGGAAGAAATTCAGTATAGGAGAGAACGAGTGGAAAGAGGAATGATGTATTAAGGGGAAAATAAGGAATACATCTAAATGCTACAACTTCATGGAAGACATAGAAAAATCTGGAGAATTTGGGATTCTTTCATTTTTGCCAGGTTCCCTTCTCCATCTTAGTAATATCAAGACCTCTGTGTGTGGGTGTGTGGGAGAAGTGATGAGGGGGTGAGGGGTATGTTCCATTTTGTTTCTCACAAAAAAGCTGATTTTTTTGCTACTCTTCAAAGCAATAGGAGTGATGAATCTTACCTAATTCCTTTCCAAATTTGTAACTAATTCTAAAACTTTGTAAGCTCACAGAATGGACCTCTCTAAATGCTGAATAAAAGTGCTTATGTCTCTCTTTATCAGATTTCTCCTCCTTGATATTGGTGATGTAAGTTATTCATTTCACAGATACAGTGTGCACTCTGATATTTCCTGAAGTGATACATGGCAAAACCAGAACTCTAAAATCCTGGAGACAGAGCTATCTGAGTGGTAACAACAAAGCTGTACACTTGGGCATTTTTCCTTCCCTTTACCCAAGAACAACAGGCTCCTCTATCTAGAGAGTTGCAAATCTCTTCTGTGTCTAAAGGAAGAAAACACTTTTCTACCTGACAGCTCTCCTTCTTGGACGTCACTCACAAGTAAAAGAAGTGCCACTATTTTAATGTGAGCAGTGGAATTAAATACATTTTCTTATGGGTTTTTATCATTCTTATTTTGATGTCCTTAACAGAGAGAATTATCTGTTTTCATCCCAGGAGTTCTATCCAGCACCCCATTAAATACTGTCTGAGCAAAATGCAGCGCTTTGTTTCATTGCTAAGTTGGCAGACCAAAACAGACCACACCTGATCTGGCTGTAGCCTCTTGCACTGTGAGTCATTGAAATGGGACCTCCTCGACCTCATTACCAGTTTTCTCAAGAGTTGTAGAAACTTTTAGGCCTCTCTACTTTGTCAAAGCTTGTTGAAAATGGCAGTTATTTCAGATGTTTTGGGAGGACTTCTGGATAATGCCTCCTCTGGTTAGGAATCAGACTTTTTCCCACCTCTTCTGAACTCATCTAACAATGCTAAAAAAAAGGAGTAAATGGTAGGTAATATGATACAGGGATATCTTTGTGGATTATAACTATGGGAATTGATGTAAACTTTTCCTTCCCTTTGGAAGTACGTATCAATATAACACGTTGAGACGTTCAGCACGATGAAGTGTATATGAGCCTTATGATTTAACAGGAAACTATTCAAAGCCTGGGAACTTGGTCTGAAAAGTGACATTATGCTTAATTTGGCTCCCAAGACAGAGCTCCCATCAAGCTGAACTATTCTACTCCAGAAGCCGATTAGCCAGGCTAGCTCAGTGCATTGCAGTATTCCTCGTGAGTTCATGTCTTTCCTTTAGGGACACAGTTGTCTCTCAAATAGCATTGAGTACTAGGAAGGAAAACTATTCCCCCCTGCCCCTTTTCACTGAGTCATTGATTCTGTCAGCTTGTCTTCCATGTGTTTGTGGAGGAATAATTTGTATCCAGCTTTAAACCAAACTCTTCATATTGGAAGTGTTGTTATATAGAGCAGCTTTCTTTGTAAGGAAAAAAAGCCTGGAGTTTGGAGTCAAAGCCTAAAAACTAAATCCATGATATTGACAATAGCCTTAGGCAAGTCATTTTACACTTCTGGCTCATTCATTAGTTATTCAGATGTGAATGCTAATACCATTAGCAATATGTATTACTGCATAGGGTGAGCAGAAAAGCAACAGCGCTGCTCTCGAAGAAAATAAAATGTAGAATACAATGCAGGTGTAGTCTGCTTCGACACCTGTGGGAAGTCCATAACACGGTATTGGCTTCTTGGCTTGTAAACAGCTGTTGTGATTCCAAGTGGTACTTTGGGCCACTTAGTAGTCACTATTGAAATGCTGAGCACACGTGTTAAGCTTTATCCTGTAATGCATTTGGTCCCACGTGCTTAGCCTCTGAGCTGCTCTCAGGCCTCTCCAATGCTCATCTACCTGCTGGTTTTTGTTTGGGTGGTTATTCTTAGTTTGCAGGAGAGCTGTGAATAATCTTGATGTTTCTTAATCCATTAAAGGTGTGATTTTTAGGTAGCATCTTGCCCAACATAAATATACTTTTACACGAAAGCGACTTATGTAAGGCTAGAATTTATTAAACGTAAGGAGAGCAAAATGATCCCAACGTGACCTGCTGTTTCACGCGGGTTTGCAACGTCCACGCGACTTCGAAAGCAAACTTGGGCCGCCGTAATTCCAGCAGCACCACGATGGGGTGTCCAGGGGGGCAGAATGAAGGGTGTGATGTAACAGCGAGCACGGGCTGAGCTGAGCAGCCCTACAGCCACTAATCAGCGTGGGCGAGAGGAGAGCCAGGCACGGATGCCCCAGGGCAGGGCTGGTGACAGAGACGCTCTCCCAGGGCTGTCGCCCCCTCCTGCTGCCATGGGGCCGGGCACACACCTGTGGAAGGGCACAGCTGTTGGGTGTGTGGCCATCACCGCCACCTGCTTAAATTGCCTCTGCTGGGAGAGGGCGCCCGGCAGGGGCGGGGTGCGGGCCGGGGAGGCTGGAGCGGTGCCGCATGCCGTGGCCGGTGGTTTCCATCCCCGCGGTTTCCGTCCCCGCGGTAGCGCTGGATTTGCCCAACCTTCGCCCCTCTGGGTCACCCTCCGCCCGGGCCGGAACGGCGGCGGCGGGCGCCGCGTTGCCGCAGGGGCGCTGTGGGGACGGACCGTGCGGGCGCAGCTCCGCCATGGCCGCCCGTCCCCTGAACGTGAACGTGGGGGTGCTGGGGCACATCGACAGCGGCAAGACGGCGCTGGCGCGGGCGCTCAGCACCACCGGCTCCACCGCCGCCTTCGACCGGGCGCCGCAGAGCCGCGCGCGGGGCATCACGCTGGACCTGGGCTTCTCCTGCCTGCGCACCGCGCTGCCGCCGCAGCTCGGCCCGGGGCCCGGCGAGCTGCAGTTCACGCTGGTCGACTGCCCCGGGCACGCCTCCCTCATCCGCACCATCATCGGCGGTAAGGGGGGCGCGGGGGGCCGGCCCGCCCGGCGGGGTCCGCGGTGGGAGCTCGGCTGGTGCGAGGCGGGGGCTCCCCGGGGGCAGGCGGGGGTGCGGTGCCGGGTTCTGCACGGGCGCTGGGACTCTGTGACGCTTCTTCATAGTTGCCCCTCAGATAAAGTGCCAGCGCTCACAGGAAAGGGGTTTGCGAATTAGAGTTCCTGGGGTGTGCTTTGAACAGTCAGGCCTGCTCAGGTTCCTTACTTACTTGGGTAAAAAGTTTTCTTTATTGTGTATGGAGACCTTATTAATGGCATATTACAGTCCTGTTGAGTTCTATTTTGTCACTTGTTAAAGCTGTCAGAGTTTGCTGTTGCCTGGGTTGAGAGCTGTGCACGGGACATCCCCGTGCTGAACTTGTCTTGGAGAGACCAGGGAGTTCTCACATGATAATCTTATGCTTAGAAATAATTTTGTGGATTTTGGTATCTTTTCATTTTAGTCTTTGTAGATTATATTGGAAGGTTAATCTGGTTTGTGGTAGAATTTATTCTGAATTAGTTCACCTTGTTCTATCTCCCCCCTCCATCTCTTCTCAAAAGAGCTAAGAAGTGGTTGGTGCTCGATTAAGGATGTGATGGAGTTGCAGCTGCAGGCTGTTTAAAGCAGTCGCAGGTTGTTAAACTGCAACTACAGAGGTCAATCAGTAGATTCAGTTCTTATGCGTTTCCTCTGCCAGTCTCTCTTTAGTGTCAGCTATGTGGTAGATTTGCAATAGAATGTGTTCTTGGCTAGACTAAGGTTAAGACCGAGTTACTTCTCGTGATGAACAAATTTAATCCCCTTTTGAGCAGATGTGTTATTTCTAAGCTGCGGTAGTAGTAACTGTATCGTGTTGTTTACACTGCTTCGGGGGTAAATATTTACTTCCATGTCTGTTTCACCGCCGTCCAGTGCCATTCACGTGCTCCGGAGCTGCAGGGGAGGAGTGGCCGGGTGCTAAATAACAGAAACTTGTGGTCTTTTAGTCAGTCTCTGGTACTTGACAACCCACTATCGTTCTTCAGTAATTGTAAGCACCTGATTAGCTTCTCAAGAGCAAAGTTTACTTTGGCAAACGTTTCTTGGATGTACTCAAGAGTGACTTGTAGTCAGACATTCCTTTCTGCCAGAAGCAACTAATCTGAGGGGTGTAAACTTTCTCATGAAGAGGACATGGGAAAACTTAGAAAACTGCTTTAACCATTTTTTTAAAATATACCTTTAATACTTTTTTGGGGTGATTGTTTAATACACAAACGTCTTGTTGCTTCCTTTTGTTTTTATGAACATCTTCAAAGTATTTAGTCACAGCTCTCCACATTGGCTGAATAAGTTATTCAGATTTCCTTATTGATAGGCCATGCAGGGAGAAGCAAAGATGTGGACTAGAATAGAGGGCATGATGAAATTTTCTTCCCAGCAGAAACGGTTCTTTACAGGCGTCAGTTCAGGCACATAAGCACAATTATACCATATTACGTATATTAGTTAAAACATTTGCTAATATGACTTACTGCAATTCTGTGTATTAAGAAAGGGTTGTAGGGAAAATGCAGTGTTAGTAGTTAAAAGGGTTAAAAAAGTTCAATTTTCTGCTTGATAACATGTATCTTGATGGTGTATGCCCCCTCCCCTTTTTTTTTCCCCCACCAGGTTTGGAGGGTGAGACCATGATGATAATAAAACCTGATCTGTGCCTGTGGAACTACTTAGGTGCTTACAGGTTTAGCGTGTTTTGGTGAAACTCAAACTGAAGTATAGCATATCTTGTGTAACAGGATGCATTCTTTGGTGTTTGAGTATTTCAATATTGCCAACTTTTTCACCACTTCAGAAATGACACTTGAAAAATTTAGATTATTTTGATCTACCTCCTTGTTGTTGAACGTTAAGGGTTCACTGTTCCAAACATTTTGTCTGCAACATTCCGAGTAGGAATGCTGCTACTTTTTTCTTTTTGATGGAATCTGTGATTTCCCTGTTATTACACATTTTCTCTATACGTGGTTTTAAAATAAAACTTGAGTGCAAAGTACTTTATCTTCCTGTGTTTATTCTGCCTCTCGGGTTTCTCATACCTGTTTAAAATACTGCTTTTATGGTATCAAGTCCTGTGGTAGCTGTATATGTGTATTAATCTACAGGAAAACTAAACACAGGATGGCTGTGGGCAAGGGAGCTGGATATGAGGGTTCATGCTATGCCAGGCAGTGCTCGACCTTGTAAATACTTGTCACAGTCACTCACAAGATATACACAATACCTTAGGATTCAATGAATGCAGAATATTTGAGTAGTAACCGAATGGAATGGAAAATGGAAGTCGTATTTCATTCTGTGTGGCTACATTTTTCTTGCAAAACTTGTCCTTGAAAACAAAACATATCAAATGTTAAATCAAAAGTTTATGGTTTTTTGTTTTTTGGGTTTTTTTTTGTTTTTTTTTAGGTGATAGTCAAGGTTGGAATGGAATAAATAATAGTCACTTGATGTACTACATCATGCCTTTCACCACGCTGGTTTTTATTCTTCAGCATCAGGCTCTTGTGTGTCTGTGGCAGGAGGGTATTAAGCTGTTGTTGGTAGCTGTATGGCTTGAACTGTTTTGTATTTCTTTTTGTCTTAAACAAGAACGGAACTCTTTATTTAAAAAAAACCTCTTTATGTAAAATAATTTCAGACATTTCTTGTGCTTTAGGAGGCTCTTGTCTCAAGCAGTGCAACAAATATAGCATTTATAGGCATTTGTGACTTGCTAAGCAGAGAAAACAAACCTCAATAACTAATTTTAAGGGTCAATTCTTAGCTTGTCATGAGGAGTAAGAAGAACCCACGTCAGCCTTACACTCACTTGCTGCACTGAAGGAATGACTGCAAGATGCAATACTGTTATTTTTCTTCTGTTGCTGTAGATATTTAGGGTGGTATTTTTGGTAAAATTTCACACTGAGGTGGGGTAGTTTCTGTCACAGTGCTATGGGGTTTTTAAAGCTTCTGTTCTTTTGTTGAAGTTCAGCTCCTGATCTTCCACAAAGCTGATGCTAATGTCATCCAAGTAAAATAAGAGTTGCTTTTATATTTGTTTGTTGCAGACCTGTGCATCCAGTACGGTCTGGAATGGTTTCTGAAATGAGTTCAGCAGGAAGGGATGCCTGCAGAGAGGTTATACAAGTTAATCTGCCAGAAGAAATTCAATCCCCATATTTCATTTTAAGACCACTTTGCGTAGCAAAGTAGTTTAACCAGTAGCAGATTTTTTACTTGCTGATGGTTAATTTCATGCCCTACAAAGGGTCAGCACACTAATACAGAAGAACATGATTACCTCATCCCAGCTTCCCCCACACAGGCAGCCAAGGGATATCGCAATGTTTGTTTTAGGTGAGCTGTTGTCAGATGCCCTTTATCTGTTTGATTTTGAGATGGGTCCTCAAAAGAAATTCTGAAACAGAAAATTGTCTTTTTTTTTCTTCTCCCCATGAAGTTCAAAGGACAGAGTATCCTTATAGGGTTTTAATTGGAAAGCTACTGCTTGACCCTGGTTGTCTAAACTTGGGGTGTGGGGAATTCTGACGAACTTGTAGTTTTGTAATCCTTATGCCTGTCTGAACCTTTGACCTTTTTACTTTATAACTAGGGCTTCATTGTCACCATTTGTCCCTGCAGTTCCTTTCAAAGAAAACTGCCTTGCAAGTGTCTGTTTCTACTTTGCTGCTGTGTTCTGCTGAGGAAGGGTATTAATTCATACCTGATACATTGGAGGGACCAAGACTTTTGAACTTGCACAAGAGCTTGGGGAGGGGGAAATGAGCATAGCAAAAGCATGTCTTGCTGATGCAAATGAGTACAATGAAAACAGGCTTGGGAGATCAAGGGAAATGTGGTCTTGCTACCAGCATTCAAATTCTGTCAGATGCAGATTATTTGTAAGATTAACATATCACAAAAAACTCCCACCTTTTATCACAGATTAGTTGTTTTACTGAGTTTGTTGTAAGCTTTTAAGAGGATTTGTAAACTCGGGGTTACCTTTACATTACTGCAATGAAAACACACTTCTGTTGATGTGAGCTTTTGTTTGTTGAGACCTTTGTGAAGATGTGACAGTTAATGGTTTTTTTCATTCTAGGTGAGTGAGCAAGTAGGGTTTTATAGTTGTAGATGTATATATGGATGACTTGCTCTGAATGAAGGAAAATCTCTTCTGTGGAGGAAAGAGTGCCTTGTGTTGTTTAGTGGATACCGTTCTGATCAGAGAGAAGTCATTGGAGAGTCTTGAGAACTTTGGCTATCAGCTTGAAATGAGAATAACATAATAATGAACCTTGTTCCGGTGGAAAAAAAAATTAAAATACAATTTTTGTGTAGTGTAATTCATATTCATGAGCCCTGTTGTAGTGGTTGATGTCGTGGAAGTACTCTTGGGCCAAGAGAGTTCAATTAACACTAGTGTGAATGTTTTCTAAATGCTATTGGACTCTTCAGGTTGATGGTGCTTGTAAATTGCTGATATTACTTTGTATTAAAAATGCAAATAAACTTTATTTCTGCAAATGAAAACACTTCTCTTGAAATTGAAAAAGTGTCTCTTAATTCAGCTCAATTTTGGCTGGTGCCAGATACTTGCCTGACAAAAGGGTATTTTTATTGATATTTTAAAATTAATTTTAAAATTTTAAATTTTTTTTAATTAAGGAACTGTGCCCGAAGAAAAATCAATCGGTATAAAAATTTTGTTGGTCTGGAATGCCCCTCTCCCCAGCTCCCGAAGCGGAACTTTGTCTCCTGGATGTTGCAGTGCACAAGAGGGCAGTGTTTGCTTACAATGTAGGATCTTAGTGATAAGTACTCGGGGTAACAGGTCAGCGTGGGTGGAGTGACCTTACTGTGAATCGAAACAGAATTAAGCAGAAGATTTGGAACACAACTGTGGCTTAATTTTCTCGTTCTTAAAGAAAACATCCTCTGTGTTTCAAGGAAGGTTAGGCTTTTTCATCTATAATTGGGATAGTGCTTTTTATACCTTAAGCAATAAAAACTTATGGGGTGTTGTCTTACACATGACATGAGATGCAGGTAACACAGGTGAGACAAAACAACTGCCTTGATGTGGGAACCATGAAATTTAGTGTACACAGTTCTTTTATTTAATTCCCCATTTCCCCGTGTTGTGTAATAACTGGGCAAAAGAAAGCCAGTTATATGAAATCTATACTGAACCACTTGTGTGTGATATCAGGGTTTGTTGAGTGAGGTTGGGTAGAATGAAACTTGGAGTGTGTGTGTACCAGGGTACTTTAGAGCATTGGTCTCATGGAATTTTTGTCTGCATCTGTACCATAACTGTAATGGATTTAGCTTTCCATGTGTTATGCATTGCTCCTCATCTGTGTGTTTTTGAGTGATGTGACAGTGGGACTGGTCTACTTGGCTGCTACTATTTATGTTCTATGTTCTTTTCTGCTATTTTGACTTGAAGCTGACTTGCCTATTAAAGCTACACACGTTCAACAAGTTTCTAAACTGTACATCAACTCTAATATAAGAGAGCCAAGTAGGATGAGGCTTCTGTTCCTTTTATGGATTGAAAAGTTTACAAGGAGCAGGAGAGCCATTGTCTCCTGATATCAAAAGTTATAGTGAATAATCACATTCTCTTCGGCCTCTTGTTAGAATCCTGTCAGAAATGTACTGTTTTCTGTGTTCAATTTTAAAAAAAGTTGTGTATTTTTTTGTTCAGAAGACCTGATTTATAATTGAATTTTAATCTTAAGTGTAGATTTTTAACTAGGAGTGGCTTTATTGAACCTTGTTTCAATGTTAAATTATCCCTTGCTAGGACAGGTTTTCTGCAAAGCTTCTGAGTGGTTGTGTTTGTGTTTGCTTGTATACAACAAAATTGTGCTAATTCACACTTGGTTATTTGACACAAAAACATGACAGCTTCTCAAGAAAACATAATAACCAAGCACTGTCATGGTGCTGTTTAAGTCTGTTTGATCATTTTTCCTATTGATTTAAAAACAGAATTTCTTTGTTCCATTGTACTGTGTGCAAGCATTCATCAAGTAACTGCATGCCCTTTCATTTCACTTTTGCTTTATGTTTTTCCTTACTGGAAATTATTTTTTAAACTGTTTGGAAGAGTGGGAAAGCTTAATCAATCAATTAAAAGCTTAATCAATTTTTAGATGTTTTAAAATATTAGCTAATGTAGTGAAGTCATATAAATAACAGCATAAAATTTAGAATAGCTTACTATAAAATATGAACCCTATTTATAGTTGAAATTACCCTTGTCAAAAAGAATTTAAAGCCCATTTTTCAAAGTAGCATTTTTACTGATGATGGATATGTTTGCTTGCTAAATAGTCCAGTTTAGCAATTCAGTGGTCTGCTAATTGACAAACTGGACTTATAAGGATCTACTGTATTTTTTCTGCATCCTGATTTAAAAGTTGTCTTCAATTAGTAGATGCTAGATATAAGCTCAATGATACATTGCTTATGTATAAACCCATTTTTAATAGCTAGTTTAGCTTGATAGAGCCATGAACTGAGCTTCCTTAATATATTTCTCAGTGTGTTTGGTTTTTTTTTTTTTGTACTAGAAATAATAATGTAGGTTCTTAGATGACTACTGTAAAGTACTGTAAAAACCTCTAGGAAAACCAAATGCAGATGGAAAAATTTAGGTTATAATTGTAAAGCAGTTGTGCAACAGATCTTCTAGCTAAGTGAGCAAACCAAACCCCTGCACTGTCAGTGCTGAAGTCTGTTAAGTGGAATAAAAAGTTGGTTCTCTGTGTGGCAGTGAGTTGTTTTCTGTCTGGGAACCCTAAGGTTGGCCTGGCAAGCTGAAGAGCAAGGGCAGATATTCTGTGGTTGTAATTTCCAGACGGATTCTTGAACACATTGTGTTCTTTGGGTCACAACTCATAACAGAGCAAAATTGGGTGAGAGTTTCAGGGAAGAAAGACTTGAACAGCTCGCACGATAGCTGTGATTGCAGAGACCCTGTGCATTCTGTGAGAATATATTCTCTGTGCTATCTGTAAAATTCAGATTAAATAGCTATTCTGAAGTGCTTCCTTTAAACTGTTTGCTTCCAAAAAATGTTACAGGCTAAGTAAATACCAATAATTCTTATTTCCCATCTCCTTATCAGTTATTTTACCAAAATGTTCTTGTGCAGTCTATCTGATCTCTTCAAGTGAGCATGAAATGGTTAGTGTTGACTTCCAAATTGAATTACAATCTCTGTTTCAGACTTAAACTGATTAATTCTACATTAGATTGAAATTACCAGCACTAGGAGTGGTTGTGAGAAGACAAACAAATACCCATGTGTGTTTATATATATATGTATGTATGTTTAATGTAACAGCAGAATGAGTTGGTGAATAGCGAAAGGAAATGGAATAGCAAAGGTAACTTAAATAAAAATGAATAAATTGTATTCAAAAGCATTGTGGAGGTAAACGATGATAAGGGGGAATAAAAATCGACATTTGACTTGAGGCTTATAGAAGTTGATCTGGGTAAGAATCCAGGTCCCTCACTGCAAGTTCCAGAGAAGAGATGATACATTTGGGCTTACAGTTTTGTTGAGAGACTCCTTTTTCTTTTACTTCAGACTTTAGAAGGATCATGAAGACAGTTTTGTCCACTGCAGATCTGCCTTTTCTGCAGTACTGGAATACTGACTTTAGTACAATTACCTGTAGCACTTTCTTATCTTCTGTGCTAAAGTTTTCCTTTATTTTGTGTCTTAGTTGGGATGCAACATATGATTGGCATATGAGAGGAGCTGGTACTCCTGGATCTCAGGAGCTCTTTTGCGTTGTCAAACTTTGCCTCAGTTTGTTTCAGCCAAGTTTCACCTGTCTTATTTCTGTTAAGTGCATTGTAGAGAAGGTGAGCATCTTTTAGTTGTGATTCCTGTGTATGTAGAATTTGAAATGATCTTTGAGAACATGTTGGGTTAAGACAAGCTGTAGAAGTGTTTGAGAATTGTTGATAGAACTGTCCAATTATATTAACAAGGATAGGCGTGGGAAATGTCTTTTGTCATAGATGCTTATCCATGCTTAAATCTACTTTTCTAATATTAAAGACTACCCTTCCAGCAGTGTTGCTTTTGGGAAGAAAATTTTCCAAAGCATACAAAAACTGCATTTCAGAGAGAGAAACAAAATTGTAGCTGGGGTTTTTTTTGGTGGGTTTTTTTTTGTTTTTTTTGTTGGTTTTTTTTTTTAGAATCAAGAAGAGGAGGAGGGAAAATGGTTTCCTTGTATTTGACCATGCTGTTGGATGGAAGACAAAGCTCGGTCTCTCTTACTGACTAATGTCATCATCAAGGCATTTTTTTCTCCCACAGAGCAATTTTGTCTCCATTGAGACCCCCACAGCCATTGGCAAGACCATGGCCTGAGATTAAATCTCATGCTTGGGTGAAATTCTAATGACTGTAATTGTTTCCTCTTTTTAAGTCTGTGGTCCCTTCATCAAAGAGTGGTGCGGAAATTATGCATTTATGCTGTAAAAAGAGAGGTCATGATTACCTGAACCTGTGGTTGACTTCAGGGGATTCTGTGTCGTGTTCTGGCAGTGGTTATCCACGCTGACATTCTGGTGTGTGAAATGATTTAAAGTGTGGCTTAGAGCACACGTGCAAAGTACTGGTGTGGCGTGGCTTGGTCCTCGCCGGGGTTGTGCTGCTCTCCTTGGGCTGTCGCCCGCTCAGGGGAGCAGCAGCAGCAGCTCTGGTGTGTTGGGCATCTGCTGGAATAGGAGAGAAGGAGAAGTAGTAACTGTAGGTTCAGGTAGGTTTCTGGGAATGATCTACTTCAAGGGTAAACTCCTAACCTAGTGCAACCATGACATAGTGCTGGACTTGGCTCACCCAAATTGTAGAGGGCTTGGGACTCATCAGCAAGTGTTACTGTGAACCCTCATAGCTCAGAGTTTATTGAAGGTGTTCAGCATCTCGAAGGGCTGCCCCAGTGTGGTGGTGCTGGCTGTGCAGGAACCCAACATAAGTGTGTCTGTGAATGTGGATGTGACAAACAGAGCAGGCAGTTTTATAGAGGTAGATTGCCTGGTCCTGCACAACTGGAATATATGTGTGTGTCAGTTTTGCTGTGTGATGGAAATATTCAGATATTTTGTGCTGTTTGTCTTTATTGTGCAGTTCTGTGTGTACACAACTTTGGGACTGTACTGACCCCTAACTTTTTTTGAAGATTTATGAAAAAATTACATACTGTGCATTAAGTACAAAACATTGAGTTTGTACTCAAAGTTATGAAGTATCCTTTAAAGACATCAGAACAACTGACCAAGAGACATTTCATCAGAGAATAAGGAAAATGGTTCAAATTGTACTTAATTTTGGGTGTCAGGGCTGCTTTAAGAGACTAAGGAAACCCCAAAATATTATCATTCCTAAAAGCATTCAACACTGTAATCTTTCCCTGATCTGTGAGATGATGAATATTCAGTTTAGAGTATTAAAAAGTTTATCAGCAAAATGCCCCACAAGTGTCAACAGTGCTGTTCAACTAAGGGACCAGTTTTGGGCATTTAACACTGAAACTTTGGTCTCTGTCTGGCTATATTATAACTTCAAATAATATGATAATATGCCTCATTTAAAAAACCTGAAAAGCAAGTTTTTACACCTAAATTATAACTGTTTGTTTATATATGTATAAATAAAGTAACAATTATTTCAGTGTTTTTCTTATTTGATAATATTTATCCTTGTGTATGGCTAAAAATTCAAAAGTCACAAGTCTGGCATCCCGAAGAAAGGTGTTTAAGGAAGTAATTTTGTTTTCTGGATTGCTTGCTGTGTGATAGCTTTTCACCCTGTGGGACAGACCAGCATGAATAATATTTCTTTCCCTGAGTAGACTTTTCACCTGAGTAACAACTGAGGATTCTCCCATTATTTCAAGTGCTTTGATAAAGTTGTGGTGGCTGGTGGTGTTTGCCCATGTGTTTGTAATTGAGCTCTCCCTTTGCTCTCTCTGCTGTGTATTCTGACATCCAGCAATGCTTTTTCTGTACAAAATGAGTGATTAACTGGAGTCTTTTGTGGGAAGAGATTCACCTGTCTGTGATTCTTTATAATGCTTCTCTTGGGGCAGTAAAAAAAAGTGTATTTCATTAAATCAGATTATACCAAACTTTATGTGGAGAAAATACTTTTCTAGTTAAGGGAACAGAAGAGTTTTGAACTGAAGCTAAATTCTATTGCAAAAACCCTCAAAACCAATGGCTGAAAATCCAGTCTTTAAGAAAATTGTCTCAGATGTGGTTTCGTTACTGAACTGTGTTTGTTGACAAGTTGTGTGTAGGTGGGTATTTGGCTGTTCTTTCATCGTGTGTCCCTAAATGTGTTTTCTTTTTTTTGTTTTGAAGCTTTATTTACTGTATGAAATAGTTTATTTTAGTAATGTCCAGCACTGCTTTTGTGGGGTTTAATGTTTTCTTTGTTGTATTTTAAAGCCAAATCAAAGTGAAGATAAATTTAACTGTCAGTTTCTTTACTTACCCTGCACTGAGAAACCAGCGAGTCCTTAACTTACTATGGAAAAGATCACTGGGTTTTTTAGACTTGTAATCAAATTGATGCAGTGGTTGGAAGTTATTTTGGTTACTGTACTTGTTTCTTTTCCCTGTGCATTGTAGAGATCTTTATTTTTGTCCCATTCAGAAAAAGGTAGAGTGTGGCTAGGAAGACAGTAGACCACATAAAAAGTGATGTCAGGTTTATGGAATTTTTTTGCTGTATCCTTGCGCATAATTGAGTCAATCCTAGGTAAAACCAAAATTGACTATTGTGGAATTTAAATAAGTTGGCAGTATCCTTTTGAACCTTACTGTTTTAAATTTCTTTGCAGTAACTTATGAGCCCATGTAACAACAATTGGAACAAAATAACTTCAAACATTCTTGTAACTAAGCTATCCAATATTTATTTTAGTAGCATATGATAGTTTCACTTTTTATTGCAGAGCTAACAACTTTGTAGCATCTCAAGTGCAACTGTATTTACTGGTTTTATTAGATGCCGAAAATTTTCAGGATACCAGGGTGAAATCATCAAAATGCACTCATCTTGGGGATGTTGTTATTCTATTTAGAAGCTGTTATGCTTCCTATGAAAGATTTGTACTTTTGTCCCAGTTCCCCTTCATGCACTGTTTGATCAGAAGTGGAATAAATAAGATCTGTGAATGAGAAATGTGTTTCTTGCGAAGTGGATGCTTAAGTGGAGTCTGTTCTGTAACAATAATAAATTCATTTAGGGGTCAGAAGACAGTTTAAAAAAGCAGGCAAGTTGAGCTCAGCTAAAGCAGTTCACGTGTGAGAACTTGTCATAAGCTGCAGAGTTGTGTGGGTAACAGTCATTGAAATACTGGATGCTCAGGCCTTAGTTTGTAGGGGGCAAACATGACTTTGTGGGAGGTCAGCAAAATAGCCCATCAAACTAGTTTTTGAAAATTAAATATATTCTGGCAATCGTGGTTTTCTGCTAAGTGGTAATGATAAATTCAAAATATTTTAAATGCCTGAGCTGTAATCTCTCTTTCTATTTCTGTTAGCTCTGAGCAACCAAAAAAATTGAGCTCTAATCACTAAGGCTGTATTCTTTCTTGGTGATTTCAGCATTTCATTAAGCAGTGATTAGTACTCTGCAATTATGCATTCATTTATCTTAGTGATGCATTTACAGTTAGAGATAGTGTTGGTTTATTGAATTTGGCTGATCCCTAGCAATTTCAGCAGATTTTTTTTTCCTACCATGTAAGAACATGCAAGAAAGCGTTAGGGGAGGGGTTCATAGCCTTGGCATTGTTTTAAATGATAATCTTATCTGATTTTTATGGGGAAAAAAAAGAGGGGGGGGGAAAGATTTGTTTTGTTGGGTTTTTTTTTTTATTTGTTTGGATTCCCCCCCTTAGAACTTTCAGAAATTCCATTCTGAAGTCGAAAGGCTTTACCTTTGTCTGTTGGACATCCATGGCTCATACTGTGCCTCTTTCAGGTGCAGAATAATAAGCTGTGTAGGAGGCTGGTCTTGAAGCTTGTGGTTGGAATAGATTTTTCCCTATGTTCATAAGCTGGCAGTTCCACAAATGAATTAAAATCTTAAGGAATATCAGGGAAGAAGAAAAAGAGGAACAATGTATGTGGGAAATGGGGTTGAAAACCAGTTTCTTGATGTTTGTATGGTATCCCTTGCAGTCTGAGTAAGAGGGAGGAGAAAAGAATCTCAATACTACTAAAACCTACCCTTGTTCATTTTGTATCATAACTGGATAAGGATTAAGTTTGAGTGGGCACGGTTGGACTGTGAGGTATGATGGTTTGTGGTGGGGGAGTTGGGTCACTGATAACCCACCTTTGCTTCACTTCTGTTTGTTTCATGTTTTCTGTTTCTAGGTTTTAAAATTGCCTATTCAGTTTGCCTCCAGATTTAACAGCATCTGAGATTGAGTTCTAGTTTATTAAGAGAACTGCAGTGAAATAGGCTTCTCTGCCTGCCCAGTGCTGCTGCGGAGAGAAGAGAGAGTTGCTGCTCTCTTGGGACTGAAAACTTAAAAGCTTTCATTTTACCAGTAGAGCCCATCCTAAAGCTTGTGTACTCAGATGTTGTAATTCAGTTTTCTGTGGACCAACAGAATCTAGCTCCTGGAGAGAGGCAAATCTTCTTTGATTGTTTGGGTAACAACATCATTGGGTATGTTTAAAACATGATGACTACAAATGAGAACTATTTCAAATTTTTTTTCCCCTCCTGATATCTCAGTTCTCCTCTCAGCCCCAATGTGTATCTTGCTTAACAAGACACTAGAGGGGAAAAAAAACCATGTAAATGAATGTTACTATTACTTTATTAAGGAAGGAAAAGGATTAAATATCCATTTATATGATTTTTATTTCATGGGGTTTTTTTTGCTTCTGTCACTAAATACTATTTAATTTTCTTTACCTACCTTACTTACCTTTTTTCCTCTTCATACACTTTATTTCAATGTTACATTTTTACCAAATGGCAAGATAATTTTTCCCTCAAAAGCAAATTAACTATGACATTTTAAACATAATTTATAAAAATAATTTATTGGAAGTACTTTAAGGAAATCCTTTACCAAAATTTAATTTAAGTCTATAGTAAATTGTCAGTAAGAATATACTTAATAAAGTTCCATTGTATTTCTCTTCCGTTATTATGATATGATTCTTCAACAGCAGTTGTCTCCATCGTTTGATGCGAAGACTGAAGCGCCCAGATAACAAATGAAATATATTTACTTAAGTTCATTTGAAATTAAATTCTCATTCTGAGTTTCCCATCCCTTATTCTGTAATTCTAGTTCTTACTGTCAGGAAGTTAAATTTAGAATCTATTGTGCTCTCTGAGACTAGAAGATGTGAATGGGAAACAAGACCTAACAAAATGTGAAAAGCAGTAATTAAAAATATAAAAAAGGCTCCTATGAGGCAAAAGCATCTAAGAATGGGTTTTGTGAAAGAGAGAAGTATGTATTCTTTATATGTTCTTTGTATACTTGATATACTTTTGATCCTGTTTTATGTTCTTGCTTAGGAATTTCTTAGTCACGGAGGTTGGATTAGCTAACGCAGATGATTTTGGACTTCTGGGTACTTCTTTTCTAGAATCCCATCCCAGTGAGAGAGTGATGGCTCAGTGCCTGCTGTTGCTGCTCTTTGAATTTTTGCTGTGAGAAGTATTCTCTTGAAATGTACAGTTAAATGCAAATTTACAGATGCTGCTTCAGAGTAGAAGTATTGGTGCTTTGCACTCTGTATTATTTTCTTGTTTATCCAGGATTCTTAGTCTGTTTGTTGCATATTTCCATTGAATAACTTGAGCAGTGCCAGCATTCCTAAGAGCTGGTCACATGAGCCTGGCAGAGCAATGTGTATTCTGAGCAGACTTTGTTTTCTGTCGACTTTCATCCCACTTCCCTGGGGATGTTGTCAGCCTCTGTTTTAGCTTGAAAGTTTAGATTTCAATTTGGGGGGAGTGTTTTTTAGTGATCAGTGAACCAGGAGGGTGAGTGTGGGATGCAGAGCTGGAAGACCTGCTGTACTTTCCTTATGATGACCCTCCCTGGTCACAGAAGCACAGTTCTGGTCTTGATGAAGGTTTTGAGTTTGAGTGATGTTTTGCTTAACTGACAGATGTTACTGCTCACAGACTTAGTTTATACAAACTGCCACTACTGCTTGTAAAATGTAAAAATATTTGTGTCAACACTTGTATTTTATTCAGTTGTTCATTCATCAGAGAAAATGTGGAAGAACTTGCTGATTATACTGAAATATCTGATTAGATAGTCATGTTTTGGTTTATGTAGTATTTGAGATGTATTATGAAATCTCTGTGCAGGGTTATGTTGAACAATTTCACGTTTTGAGGTTCTTCAAAATACCTAATAGAAAACTTTTTTTTTCTTTATTTATGAGGGTTTTTAGATAAGGGGCCTGGTTTTGTATGTTGATGGTTACTGTACGTTCACCTCACAGGATCTGTGCTTTTCAAAGTATAAAACTTGAAACAGTAAAATAACCTGGTTGTGTCAGAGATTAAAATATTTTCCTTATTCTAGGGAGCAACTGGTCTAAATTTAGTCTGTGAGCTTTCTAAACCTGGTTTTGTGTTTATCTGTGAAGTGCCATGCACACTTGCAGCTTTGTAGACCCAGGTTGGGTGTTTTGCATCCATGCAGCCTCCTAGGAATGAACTCAGTAAGGGAACCTGCAGGGTTAAGGTCCAAACCAATACAAACTCAGACCAGGTCTGTGTTTTGTTCCTTAGTTGGCTGCTCAACTTAATTCACATGAATATCTAATTTGACATAGTAAAGTATATAATTCAAAGCATTTAAAATACTTATTTTTAGACAAATACTCTACTGGTGAAATTTGGAATATCTTTTTATGGCACTTACTCTCTGCTGTAAAATTTTTTTGAAAAGTTCATCTGGTTATCAATCATGATACCTTAGATTTTTCACCTTGCCTTCTGTTGGTACTGTTGAAAACATTTGCTCAAGCATTGCTACTGTCTCTTATCTCTGTGTGGTTATAGATCATTAAATTCCAGCCCTGCTTACTGCAGTATAAATTCTAATCTTGGTAATTATTGTATCTAGTTTTATTTAGTAATTTAACTCTGCACTGCTCTCCTCCTTTACAGTGAGCATCACCTTTTATATTATGGTGGGCTTTTATTAATTATATGGAGAATGTGTTAATGTGAGACACAAATGCTATACACTCTGCAATATGTGGAGTGCTTTGTAGCCTTGGCAATTTAGATAGTGTATCCACATGATATAGTTTGTTTTGTCCTGAAGTACTGGGATGTGAGATTTACAGGACTGTTAACCCCTTGGGACCGCTCTGAAATGAAGCGCATATCTTGTGCAGTCTTAGTCAGCAAAAATTTAAATAAAAATAAATACACTGTCAGAAGCCCTTGTGTTGGCCTGGCAGGAGGTATGAAATAGTACCACGTGCTTGATAATGGCCTCCTCAGTTTGGGAGGGTTTCTGTGATGTGACTTAGGGGAATGACAAACTATGCAAAATACTTGCTATTTTCATGATTTGGTAGTGAATTGTTAGGCTGGGCCTGATGTCTGCCATGGACTGAAGGGCAGAGAACTGAGTACAGAATAACTCTAGCAAAATCTGAGAGGGGAATCAAAATTATAATTTAAAACAAACCGAGGTACAGCCTTTGTGAACGTTGGAAACTCCAAGTGAACTGAGAATAAACTAATAGATCACTGCTTTGAGATTGGTTTTCAGTTGATGAGTTTGTGGTGATTTTTTGCATATAAGGACTTTCCTTGGTAGTGTATTATTAACTCTTAAAACCTTAGCAAGAGCTATTTAATAGCAACATTAACTCTTCAGCTACTCTTCATCTGTAATTTGTAAGTTAGCAAAGCACCCAATATCTAGCATGGCAGGAGGGTAGGTTAACTGACTGCTGCCTAGACTGTGTCCAGAAAGATTTGTTTTCCAGAATATTGCTGTTTACTTTGGCTCTGATAATCTGTGCACAGTGTAGAGAATGAAAGTATCCTATTTCTCAGAACTGGCATCTTTAATTTGTTTGGGACTGATTGGTTTTAGAGATTTCTTTCATTCGTGCACTGTACTGCTACAGCTGTGTAGTAATGCAGGTGCTTGAAATAAAGCTTGACATAAAAACTAAGATTGGTTGCAGGGTGTCCTTCTTGAGAACAACCTTACTTTTTTTACTCAACTCTGCTGTTCTTGTAAGGGTTATAATTATTGTTGGTGTTCGGAGATGGTGAAGGTTTGAAAGTTAGTGTTGTAGAAGTCTCATAGAATTGGGTATCATGACATTGGATTAATTTGCCAGTTTGAATGTGTATGGAGTTGTATGTTGATGTAAATGACAAGGAGTAGTATAATTGTTCTCTCTTTATATTTCCACTTGGTTATTTGCTGCAGTAGGAATAACAGTTTGCTGCATTACTGTCACAGAAATCAAGAAACTTGCATCAAAATTGCAGTTCACTGTGCTCCAAAGTACAGAATACTCTGAAGGCAAAATGTAATCTAGTCATGGTAACCTGAGGTAGTTGTCTTCCTTTTCTAACTTCCCACTAGGTCTTAGTAACTCTTTTATTCATTATAGATTAACCTGCTTAAGAGAAGCAAAGCTCTAGTTGAGTGTATGAAAGATATATGTAAGAGTTGTAAACTGAAATAATCGTGTTTATTACTGTTAGTTGTAAGTTCTTTTTTCCTTGTTGTCCAGCTCCATTTGATTCTCAATTGTATTGAGATTTGCTGTCGCTCGATTGACAAGTTTTCAAACTCTGGCATTCTGTCAGTGCAGGTGATGACCAAGTGTTATTTGGCTTTACAGCCTTGATGTCATTCTGCAGCTGGGCACCACATCTGTCATGACTCCTGGTCCAAGTTGGGCTTCTCTTCGAGAAGAACCTCTTGACCCTTTGTACTTTGTACAGTGCCCGCCTCGCAGGCGGACTCTGGAGCCGTTGTTTGGAATGCGTGTCTAACGCGTTCCACTCGGACCCTCGGTTCCATTCCATAATGTTAGCTTTAATTGGTTGGTTTTAAACTTTCATATACAATTTGGTTGTACATGGTAAATTACCACCCTATTTGCCTTTTCCTAAGAGCAAGAAAGTAGAATCCAGACTCTGCTTTCTCTTGCTACTTTTTACTATTGCCCCTGAGCTCTTTTAGAGACAGCACTGGTGGATAGTGTTTCTGTCAGATGACAGATCTTTTTTTACTAGTGGCTTTTTTTCTCTAATCTCTGTTTTTAACATTGTATTGTACTTTTGGATTGAATTCTGCATTTGAAAGTTTAGGAATAATGGCTACTTCTTGTCCAAAGAAGTATCTCCAATTTAATAACTGTTGCCTAACTCTTAGTGTGGCTGTATAGCCAATGTGTCCTCCAAATTATTTTTATTTTTTTTAAATATTATTATATTTTTATTTTATTTACTTCTATGTTTATGTGAGAACTTTAGGACACCACCAGTAGTATAACCAAGGCTGGTCTTTACCATATAAGAATGCCTTCGTAGGTGCTTCTGAGTGTCAGAATAGCATGGGGGAAAACGACTCTGCTGTTATACAGGTTTCATCTAGGCTTAAATGCTTGATGAGAGCATCAGCAGAAGCTGTTTTCGAGAAAGAGGGGTAGTTTAGTTACACGAGGAGAAAAGTTGGTGATGCTGCATACAAAAGAAATTTTGCAGTTCAAGGTTCAAGCTTTAAACAGTGATGAGCCTCTTGTTCATACTTGGTATGAATAAAGTAAAACAAAGCCTGCCTTTATCCCCCGTAACAGGCTTATGAGCTCATGTTTCGGCTTTTCCTTTCCCCTCCCTTTGTGACATGGACTCTGTCTTTTTTTTCTTTGCTAAACAGACAGTAACTCTCTGCAATATTTTTAATCTCAACAAGATGTCCAGCGGCTGATGATGCAAAAGTGTTACATCAACAAAGGGGAGGATAGTTTGGAGCATTCCAGGTCTGACATTTCTGGCCAAGGAGCTGTGTATTGTGGCCACTGATTCCTCCCTGCACAGCATGCTTGCTTTGGGCAGGAGACTACTTTTCATTGACTCCTGTTGTGTGCCTCCCTCCTCCTTATTTTAGGCTTCCCCAAGAAGTTATGACTGGAAGTTTCATGGTTTTAGATGAAAGAGCCTGTTGTCTTGTTGAATTATCTCCTTTCTGTCTATATTTAAAGCAAAGTTGGCAGGTAAAAAAAAAAAAATACAGTAAAACAAAAGCTCTGTTATAGTAACATCTTGGGCTAGATTAGAATAAAACTGAAAGATTGATCTAATATTTTTTTATTTTCATGTGTTTGCTCAGTCTGCGTGTTTACCTGTAGTCCATTGGCACCTGGCAGTGGAACTGGCCTTATTTGACTTTCATGGGTGCCTGAGCACTGGTGGGATCTAACCCACAGAAATTTATTCACTGAAATAAATTGTGATAAGTATCAGATTGTTTAGATTAGAAAAGTGTATATTATGGAATTTTAACATAATACACATTTGTAATCGTGCATATTGAGTAGCCATAAGTGCTTGTACTCCTAGATCTTTGAGAGAAAAATTGTTTTAAAACCTAAAAGAAATACTTTCAGGTTTTTAATGCTCTAGTGCAACATTTTAAGCTATTTTTTTTTGTACTGACTGAAGTGGACCCAACTCATGAACCTTTTCATTCACTGAAGATATAGCTGATACTTTTAAAAAGTAAGGCCTTAAGAACTTTCTCATGACAGCTAAACTTCTTGAATTCATATAAAAATCTGCTTAGATCACATAATTTAGCCTTGCAGCTGTAGTTTTATTGTGCAAAATATAAATTGATTTATAAGCTCGTTGTTTCATAGACGTGCCTGTTCCTTATGTACGGCTGTTATTGTCGTAGTCTGTGTTCCCTCACAGTGTAAAGCCTTCAGACATCTCTGCAGTCTCTGTTAGGCTGATTCCATCAGGTACTACTTCTGGTCACGAAGTTTTCCCCTATTTAATAAAGGTAAGGTGGGATAATTTGTCGATTTCTACCTGAATGCATCATTAACCGTTGCAAGAGGGAAAATTAGGGCATGGGTTTGGTGTCTTTTTTTTCTTTTTGTAAATCTTATTTTTGATGCAAAGGCAGTTCTGTCGCCAGCCAGTCCAGAGTGTGTAGCCTCTCCCCCCTGCCATAAAACAATGAGCACATTCAGGCACAACTCGTGTTTTCAGTTATTAAAAAACGGAGCCGTCTGTCTCTGCCTGTGACTTTAATCTTTAAGCCTTTATTCCCTGTACCCCACCCCCTCTTTCTTTCCCCAACCTTTTGTTTGTGAAGTGCAGAGCTACAGGATATGTGGGCCTGGAGTTTCTGAATGTATTGTACATTCCCCTGGCAATTACAGATGTTTATAACCCTGACTGATGTTATTTCAGTATTGTGGAGGGTGAAGAGAAAATTAAAGAGCACTCTTTTCTTTGCCCCTAGCGGTCTTCAATTTTTTAATTTTTTTTTTAAATTATTTTTGAGGACAGGGGAGGGGAAAAAAGAAGCAGCAAAATCTAAACTCTTATTTTTTTTTTACAAAAAATCTTGTTTAGCGTTCTCAGATGGAACATATCTGAGAGCTGTGCAGGAATCTTCCCATAGACTACCATAACTCATCTGTTAGGACAGGGTGTTGCATGCAGTGTTGTAAAAAGCATAATAGGGCTGGATTATGGTACAAAACAAACTGCTTGGTGTGGAGTGCATGACCTTTGCTTACTTTATTTCAAAGACAGAGACAAGGTAGCTTAGGGCTAGTAATGATTTTTGAGTAGAATCACATGAATTTATTTCCAGCTTTGTATGGAATCTGGTCTTCTTTTTTTTGTAGAAGAATGAGTTAGAATCTGATGAGTTAAGAGTTTTACTTTTGGACTGGTGACTTGTAGAATTGTTTAAGAAAATTTATTTGTTAGTCTTGTAGAAATATACTCTTGATCTGTACAAGGTTTTAAATCAATTTTTTATTGGAGGTGTTTGAGCTATCTAAAGCTGCAGGTACAGGATTGATGTCCTTGAATTGACAAGATGGAGAGAAGAGAATCTAGTAGCAAATCTCTGTGATGTGATCAAGGTGATAATTTGGGTGTTTCTTGGGGATTCCAGTGCATTTCATGATTTTCAGGGTAGTAGGCCTAAAGCATTAAATCTAAGTAAAGTTTAATGAAGTTGAGAATTTCAAGGTGGTTCAGCAGTATCTCTAAGGTACAACCTTTGTATCTATACCTCTTCTTGACTGTGTTCAATCTGCTGTTTATAGGTTTTGGAAGTTTGGAGTTGCATATCTAAATGTATATTCAGGTCTGTCTAGCTACACTTGTGTGATCACTCTTATCTCCTATGACTGCTGTATGGAACTTCTTGTTAGACTGATCTTTTGAAGATATGGCAGAAGAATGAACAAGAATTTACAGTGAGATATCCTTTGAGTAGGCAGGACTTTAAAGAAATTAACACAAGAGATAGCAAGAAAGTCTTCCTGTCATCTAATATTAAACTGACTAAAATATGCTTGAAGAAATTCTAACAGATGTTCCAAGATGTTCATAATTCAGTCATTCTCCAAAACCCCCAGAGGGAGGCAATAGATGCTCTGTAGTAACAATTCTCCAGTCTTCTGGGAAGGAAAAAACCAACTAGCTGGTCATTAGGCATAGCACATTCTTTTTATCCTGAGATCATCAAGTTGTGTATTGCTTGTGTAAGGATTTCTGAGATGCTCTAGTTCTCTTTGTATTACAGCATGGGGGCATGGATGTGATCAAATCCTAGATATGCTAATGGAAAGATATCATCTTGTACAAATGTTAAAAGAACTTGAAAAGATGAAGAGCTGAGCGTGAAATAGCACTGATAGAGAACAGAATTTATAGAAACATAGTAGATATTGTTCAACTGTCTTTCCCCCTCCTGCTCCCCACCTCTGAATCCAGTACTGGGCCTCTACGTAATAGTAGATTCAAATACAGAAATATGGACACATTGATTGATTAGGAAGCATTTCAGTTGTGCTGTTCTTGGAAAGCAGAGCGTTCAGTTGTCTGAAAAGCTGATACAGGAGTTGACTGCCTGAAGCAGCTCATTCGTTTGGTCTTGGAAAATCTATCAAATTATTCCAGTAATTTTTATTGTACTACTTTGCTACTCCCCGTACAAACCTGGTTTTATATGATTTATCATTCATAATGAAAGGTATACAGGTATAGCCTGCTACAGGCTGAGCCCAGAAGATCCTCTAGTATTGGGGAGGTAGCAGGAATTTTCATTGTTGTAGGTACCAGGAGCTTTTGCTCACTATTTGCCTCCACACTCCAGTGTTTATTATTAGTAGGGGAACCTCAGGTGTGACATTGCTGCAGCTGGGAACATTGTTTCTGTCTGGTGTGAACTGGGTCCTTAGAGATGGAGCAGAAGACTCCAGATGTGTAGAAGTCTGTCAGAACTGGGGATGAGCTCATGTCCTTGTTCATGCAGGTTTGGTGCCTTTATTCTTCTGGATGCTTGATTCTTTTTATACTGTTTAGCCTCTATTTTCTCATTCTGATCTTGGAGATACCATCTTCGAAGATGGTATCTGTCTGTATTCCCCGGAGGATGGAGTGGGCAGAATGATCGTACTTGTAAGTCATATTTTTTGCAACATATTTAGCATTATCATATGCAAATATAATTACTTTTTTTTTAACTTGAAACTTAGCACGGGATCTTGTAGAGAAGAAATGTAAAGCTGATATGGGTCAAGACTATAAAAAGGGTATTTTTTTTTAAATCTTGTTCTTTTTGACCTGTTTGCTTTTCAGTGTTTACAGTAAAGACTTTATGGACCATCAGGGACCCTTTATGGTCACTTTGTAAGGCCCAAGTGTAATGTTACCTTATATTTAACTCTTCAGAGCAGTGCAAAAACACATGTGGCCTTGATACCAAAACAAAATACCTCTGAATAACAAATCTGAAACTTGAACTAACCACTCATTAGGCTCTAGGAAAACTTGCTAGAACCTTAAGCACACAATATATTCTAAGGAGGTCAAAGTGGGGTTTTACAAGTATCCATTTTTTATACTTTGCACCTTTCTTTTTCCTGAAGCATGAACATTGATTTACTGTCACATTTGTTTCAAAAACCTTGTTTTATGAACTGAACAGCTCCTACGCAGAAGGAATTTCACTGCAAACCTCTAAGTTTGTGTTTGATGTGAATCAGTGGAATTACAGGTGCCAGAAACGGGACATGACTTCTTGTTAAGATATTTTATAGTCTGAATGCCAAATTATGAAACTGAACCTTTTTGTGCTAGGTGTAATATAGACACATAGTGCAAAACACAAACAAACAAAACCCCACCAGAAAAACCCAAACAAACCAGATTTGCAACCTGAATTGTAATAACCCAGTTGATATCTTCTGTGCTTTCTCTTGCTTTCAAGTGTACAAAATAATAATTTTTGCTACTATATGCCATAGATTGTACTCCAAGGCTGATGAGCTGTATAATGACATTCAGTCTAAAATGTTAAGTAACTTTAGTTTTGTACAGTATCCTAAATATTTAACTTCTCAACTTCACTGCTGTCTGTATTTGCATATACATATATATGAATGACACATTAAAAAGTTAATGTTTGCTAATTAATTCACAATTTATGCATTTTCGACTTCAAGCCAAGAAAGAAATTGAAGCAGTTGAAATACCACAGCGTTGTGCAATTCAGCAAATGCTACCTTTTTGTGTAGCAGTCATCTGCGTCTACTCAGAATGATTGTTGCTTTTCCAAGGCATGTAGGCTTTTTTACACCCTACCACAGTTAATGTTTTCAGCATTAAAATAAGTAGAGGTCTCTTCTGGATTCTGTCCAGTTTGTGCCTTGTCCATATAGAAATTCAGATCTAGTAATAGGTAGCATTGCAGACAAGAACTTTACTGCATATGGAGGAAAGATGATATCTTCTCTCATATGGTGCTTTACCTCCATTTTTATACATGCTATGTATTACATGGCATTTCTTGTTACAAGGCAAGGATTGTTTGCTTTACTGTGCCCTCACTGTCTATAGGATTCTCATTTCGGGTGGTTTTTTGATTTTCTTCAGAAGTATTTTGAAGAACAGGAATTTAAATGCCAGACCCTAGTAGTCACTTACCTGGTTTGTTACATTTTCTTTGGAAACAGTCAAAGCAAATGTTTTGGAGGGTTAAAGCAAGAAAGTCAGTGATGGAATGAAGTGTCCCTTGCTTTAAATTTCATTTTAGTATCTTTTACACAGGATAAAATCATAAATGTTTTATAAACAATGGAATTTCATCCAACTGGATGTAGCTTTAAAAATCTTAATGATGTGAATATCAAAGCTGTATTTTTATTTGTCTGAAGACAAATGGTATGTAGCAGCACTGAGTTTGGGTTGTTGTGCTATTTACTGTCACATAATTGATTGTGCTCTTTTATTGGAGGTGTGTTATTTCCCTTTCTCTTGTTCAGCTTCACTTGCTTTTGTCATTGCATGCTGTTAACATGGATTTTTCTTTGTAAGTGAAGTTGTTTTTGAAGGACTTAATTGTATTTATCTTGTTTCCTTTTTTTCTTTAAGGAATCTTTTAAGTTTTCTTTTCCGGAAAGTGACTAGCTCTAAATGCAGTATTTTGTTTCAATATTACACTGTATATAGGTCAAGTCTAATACTTTACCTTTTTTGGCTGCTCCTACACATAAAGCATTTTTGCATTGAGTAGCATATAATGACTGTCATTTCATAATTTTCTGAAGTAGTGGCACTAGTTTTGTGTATAGACATGTGTACTTAGATTTCTTCCAGTGCTTCCTAACAATACTGTTTATTCAGCTTTAAGTTTCTCTGGAATTCCTCAAGCTGGTGTTTCAAGGACAGCTTGTCCTGCAGCAGTGTCCCTCCCCTAGAAATGGGAGGTTTGCTTTGCTCTTTCCTCTTTTCCCTTTGCAGCTCCTGGCTGTTTGGTCCTGCTGCCTCCCCTGTGCCAACTCTGGCTGTCCCTGGGTGCTGCAGCAGCTGGGTCACCTTTGTCAGCTTCAGGGAGAGCTGTCTGGTGTGGCTGAGTTGAACTGACTGGTCTGAACTTCAACTTTTGCCGTTCATCTGATCCTCTGTGAGCTGTGGGAGACCTGAATAAGCACAGTAGGAACTTCCCAGCTCAAGGAACTGCAGTCTCCATGACCAGGTGCCAGAGCAAATGCCTTTTCACTGCTCCACTTCACTGACAAGTGCTTCTAGGTGTACCTGACTATGTACACATAGTGATGGAGATCAGTGCAATAACCAAGTAAAGTGTGTGTTTTGCCCTGGTTTAAAACCACTAGTGATTTCTATTTGTGAGTCTTTGGAGGAAGGATTCTCTTTAATTGTATGTAATTTTTACAAAACTACGTGTAGTTTTGATGTGTGTTTATCCAGTGAATTTAGTTAGATTGCAATGAAGGCTTCCTGGTTTTGCCTTGTTTTGGAATAGTCTCTCTTCTGTACTAGTGGAAATGACAGAAGTGTTCAGACATTTCTCAGACTGGTGCTCTTGGTTTTCCTCATTAGAGGCTTTCTCTGAAGAGGCTAAAGACAACGTGGGACTCCTTACATCCTTGTGAAGGATCTTTTGATAAGCTTCTTTCTTCGTGTGTTGTAATGCTTTTTTTGAGTGCATTTTCATTTTAAAGTTTGTTTGTGTGAGGGGTTTTTTTCTGTAACTCTTCTATTTAATGTAAGCTTATTCCTGTGTGCAAAATTGCAATAACTAGACCAGCATACAATAGTAAATTATTGGAAGATGTTCCTCAGTCTTTCTTAGCATGATCTTCATAAAGGTCTTAACAGCTCTGTCTGTGCTACTCAGCACGGCCAGTCAAGCTCTAATCACTATAGACTTTTCCTCCTTTTGAAGAACAAAATTGTTTCTGATACAAATAAGTTAGAACTTATTCAAACAGGATAGATCCTTGGATGACTTGACAGAGGAGAACGTAGGGGCCTTCATTGTTTTTATGCTCTTCAGAACAACGTGGCACACTGTTTCATCTGGGAGATGAGGTATAAAGTATATTCCGAGGGGATTCTTGGGTGAGGTCTTTTGCCAAAGAACATAGTTGAACTCATGTTTACAAATAAATAACAGGTTAAAACAAAGAAATAAAATAAATAACAAATAAGAGAGGAGTTATTTGTGTATAAGAAACGGACTTCTTGCCATTATGCCCTTATTTCTGTACTGGTTTCCCTTTCTAGCTCTCAGTTTAAGACCAACCATAGTGGCTAGTTTTCATCTAAAGAGAATTTGTGCAATGACATAATGCTTCTAATTGTAAGCTTTACTGTGTGTTCAGGAAGAAGTGGGTTGCCAGTCAGATGCTTGCTACCAGAGATATTCCAAACTGTCCAGAGTTTGAAGCTGCACAGCTCTTTGTTTGAACTTACTGATATCCTTAAGAACGGCCTGCTTTGGATATGGTGGTGGGATGCCTGAACTCCATGAGTTCCTTTTCTTTTCAAAGTGTTTCCTAACAGGAGTTGTATCAGTTTTGATCCATGATTTGCATTGCTTTGCAGAGGGTTTCTTCATGTGTAATTCATGCTTTCCAGTTGTGTGCATGTCTCTTCTGCCCCCTCACACCTCCTATTTCTGTTTGAATTTTGGGAGATTTCGTATCCCGTCAAACATTTTCCTTATTCATCACAGTGCCTCTCCTAAGGTAACTAGCAAAATCCTGTGTGACTTGTAGCATCTCCCAAGGTGTTACTCTATATGAGAAGAGGGAATAATTTAGTTGTTTCTGAATAAAGTTTCTTAACAAAAAAAAACAGAGAGGGGGTTGGGAAGGGGGAAGTTGCATACTCACTGCATGATATAGACAATATTTCCTGCGACAGGAGATACTAACCTCAAAGAATTTAAAATAAAACATCGATTTTATTATTTTTTTTGAAAGTGGAATAGGGGAGGCAAAAATGGTAGAATAGTTGGTCTTTTTATCCCATGTGCAGATGAAATTGATTAAACCTTAAAAACTCGCCTCAGTCCACCCGGTTTATTAATTGAAGAATTTCCTCTTCCCTAGAATGGGAAGTGCACATTAAAACAGAGCTTTGCCCCTGAGTAGCAATGATACTTGAGAACAGTACATTTTCTACAATCCTATTTTCTCTTCTACAGTAAAGGAAATCCTAACATGGTAAAAAGCATATTTTAAAAAAAAAAAAAGGTATGTTTAAGGAAGTCCTCTTTCATTTCCTTGTAAAGCATGAAATCAAATTATAGCCCATGGCCCACAATTATTTTATTTTTACATTTCAAATTCCATTTTCTGCTTCCTTTTGGTGCCTGTGAACAGGAGTTGTACTGTTTGACTAAAGTCAGCTAAAAAGATTACCACAAACAGGACACAGTAGTTTAAAGAAGCCCTGAGTCAGAATCTCTGTCTATGTTCCATTATTGTGTGGTGTGCAAAACCTCCCCCTCATTCAAGAGGGACCTGACCTCTTTTCTTCTTCCCTCCACTACCCAGGTTTTACCTTTCAGAGTCAAATCTGCTTTATATTGATGGGTTATGGGGAATCTGCTTGCCAAAACAGTACAACTTGTAAATGCTCTTATATTCTTGATGTGTATTTGGTAAAGAGAAAACAATTGAGGTTCTGCCTATTTACTGAAAATGCCTTTTGGATTTCCTTCTCAGTAAGGATGGAATGAGTATCTAGTTCAGTGCTTGGAGGTTATAATGGAGTGGTTCTGAAAGTGGACTCAGTGCATGTATAATAAAAGAGTAATAAATTTTTGGAACTGATAAAGTAATACAAGAGGCTGAAATGTTTGGGGTCTTGTTTGTTTGGGTTTGTTTGTTTGTTTTTTTCCTAGACCTAATAATGTCCTTTTTTTCTACCTTACTGTAAATGTTACTCCGTGGTACTACCACAGCTCAGTCTGACAGCTTGGGTGTATCATTTACAAGCATGCAACAGGTTGCACAAGCAGAAGGTATTTTGAGTTCATGTACATGCAGAACTGAAACAACCTCTGTGATCAAGGTTGAAGGATATTTTTTTATTTAAGATGTAATGTTCTGTTCCAAAATAAAACATGGCTGTTTTAGTGCTTTATGGTTTTTAAAAATGCAGCCTGTAGCTTGGGTACTCCCATTGGTGTTACCCTGTGAATACTGGTGTAGCAAATGTGGGGTTTATTAATTGTATGTTTTTGTGTAAGGATGTGACACAGTAGCATGTAAACATTGCAGAGCTTGTCTACTTTAGCTGCTGTGAGCAGGATCAAGTGTGCTTTACTTATTGTGTAGAAATCAAAGGTGGGTGCAACACTTAAACGTGTTTACGAGGACTGAGTTTAATGAAGGGGATGAAGGTCTGAAGCCTTGTTGCCTGGAACTCTGAGTAGGCCTTTCTTCCTATTTCAGTAAAGGTTTGAAGATATATTATAGAAAATAATGCAAATGCAGAGAATGCAGTGCGTTTCATCCTAAAGGTTAAAAGTTCATCAATACATCCTTTTATTAATGCATACTATTCTTTTTCATTGTACTCAGGCAGTAGCTGGTGAGTTCTTTCAGGCTCCAAGGGTGAGAGCTAGCTAGGAATGATGGTGGTGCAAGTGGTATCATTTTGCTTTCCCTTGGAGAAATTGAGCCAATTGCCTAAATTGAGCCAATTCCTAAACTCAAGTTTAGGGAAACTTGAGTTGCTGTATTCTGTGCTTTTGAAAATTGTTATAATCCGTGACATCTGTGTTTCAACTAGTTTCATGAATAGAGAGTAATAAATTACTTCCCCAGTGACTGTTTATAATCAGATACTCCCCAAAATTCAGGAGCAAGAGTGGGTTGTGACTGTTCAAAGCAGTAGCTAGACTTTATCTTGTCTGTGAAGGTGTTTTTCTTATTATCTGAGTTCAGTGTTCCCTGTCACTTTTGTGGTACAAGTGAGTGCTGCTACCTCCAGGTTTAGCTGGCACTTGCAGTTTTTGTGATGCTATGCTGCTGGTCTTGTGTTTTGCCTGTATCTGGCTGTCATCCAGATTCTCTCAGTTCATGTTTTATCTTTCTTGTTTGTTTTTCTTCACTCTGACTATCTACTTTACTTTATTTTTGCTGTGGTTTAGCTGCTTATCTTTGCCATGTAATTCCCATCTTTTCCTACCCACTTGTGTTTTCTGATGACAACTAGTTTGTTTCATTTGTTTTTTTGCAGGGCTTCATCTGAGCCTTGTGTCATCACACAAAGGGTACTCCAATAGTTGATCTTTCATTTTCAAGCAAAGTGAGAAATCACTCATTGGGATTTATCTGTCTGAATGTTCTTGAACACTTCTTTCATAGATGAAGTGGCAAATAAAGAGTGACCCCCCTGTTTTTTCTGTAGAAGAAATAATTTGAGTACCTTAGTTTAACTTTGTTACTGATTCTATATGACTTTCTATATTACCTATATGCAGATAAAATATTTTTGATTTCCTTATACACAGACCTGTCCTTTGCATGTGTCTCTACTTTGTTCAGAGTAATTTCAAACCATTTGCCTTCTTTGAAGGCTGGAGGAACACTCAACTCTTCCATAATCTCTTCCAGATCACTCTTCTTAACTGTGTGGGACCATATCCTGTCTCCTTTTTTGAGCAAAAGCTGTGTGTTTCAGTTCTCTGTTCCATTTCACACAAGAGCACATGGCTGGCATTCTGTAGTCAGATAGTGCAGGTTTATTGAGTGATATTTTCACCATGTTTTATTCTTGTTGCTATTTTTGGAGTCTCCACTTGATATGGCTGTATTTATTTTATCTTTACAAGTGAGATTGGATTACTTGAGAATACTCATATAATCCATCCTCACTTCACTGTTCCTAGTTAAATATTACTCTGCTGTAGAAAATGATTCAGAAATGTTGTTTCTTTCATTGACTGAACTCTGATATGATCGTGAGCTGACTGTTTACTAGTGTGCTAGAGATGATGTAAGTAGTGAATATGAAGTTAAACATATTCTAGGTCTACTGTTACCACTTGCATGCTATTAGAGCAAGTGTACTGAATGAGATGTTCCATGTTAAATGGGGGACAGTTACAGTTTTATCAAATGACCTGCCAACTTTCCTGATTAGAAATGTTACATTTGTGAATCCGTGTGCACTGTATTTTGACTTCTCTAGATTTTGTTCTAGTATTTAATAGACTCTATGCATGGATAATGGGCAACTAAGAAAATGGATTCTTGAATAAAACAAAATATAAAACTGTGTAGGAGAAGATTGAAGGATTGGGAAGAAGGTGAATTGTTAAAGACGGCTCAAAGAGGAAAGTTAAGGAACTACATCTTAGCATTAGTTTTTTGCCTTGTTACCCGAGGGTTCTGTAAACTTGAGCACTCATGCCTTGATATGCATGAGTAAACACGTACAAAACATCCTGATGCCTTGGGGAGAATGCAGTCAAAAGTATTTCTGTCAATGCTGTCCTGATCTTTCCCTTGGTTCCATGACTCTGTTGAAGGGCAGCAGCTTCCCACCCTCCCTGTGTGCCAGCTCTCTGCCTGTCATGTCTTCTCTTCCATCTTGTGCCATCTCTTACAAACTGTGGCCAGTCAGCACGTTAAGGCTTTGCAGGAGACACAGTAGCTGTGCCGACAACGTTTGTGAACTTGTGTGTGCTGCTGTTTCCTTGACTTGTAATATTTTTTTGTCTGGAGTGTCATGGTGTGTTTTCTGGGGTTTCTGGAGTTTTTCCATGGACTGTACAGTTATTTTTCCTTTGTTCATCTTGTCTTTGCTATGAAATGCCCCGAGTAGACATTCTTGACCTTCTAGCAACTGGGCTGATGATTTTTGTGGCTCTTTTAAAGTATTGCTAATAGATTCATACATACAGCAATTGTAAGCATTTGTTTTATAGCAAATGTATTCAAAGCAGTTGATTTAGTGTTCCAAGATAAAGTAACCCTTGTACTGAAACTGCATATAACAGTTCAGTGCAGATTTTGTCTCCTGTTGAAATGAGGAGATACCCGTTATATACACCATATATAATGGATCTTATCAGCCACCCTTTTCAAGGCCAGGTTTGGGTCTGGTTACTTTGGCTTAACTTTGGATCATGAGGGTTGCTATGCTTTAGTAGTCATAGTACAGTTATCTAAGGCTAAAGCTGCAGCATCAATTTTTTACTAGGTGTCCTTTTAGTAGTATTAATAATCCATTGGACTTGATGGTTTGGTTTTAATTATTAATTCCCATTCATTTTAAGGATGACACCTGTGTAGTGAGAATTACTGTGTGGTACAGTGTAATACAAAACATGTGTGTTACATGTAAAAAAACCCTGCTGTATGTACTTGTAAAAGTGGATCCATTCTGATTATTAACTATTTTGTCCTACTCAAAATTATTTTCATGCTGTTTGTTCTCCTTGCTTCCTGACCTTTAGGTCTGCACTTGTGTGGTGTATAGTCTGAGCCTTTGGTACTTGGCTTGATGACTTTTGTGCCTTGATGACTTTTGTGCTGTAATTTAAGCAAGTTCTAAATCAATACAATTCTTGAAACAATAAAAAGACAAACTACTTTTGAAGATATAACATCCATCCAAAGTTTGTTAGGGTGAGATATTTGAAACTATTAGTGAAAATTCTGAAGAAACGTTGGAAATGTCATAATTATCCCACTAGTGCTCTGAAGGGTTTAGCATTCATTGTTACAAGATGAAAGCTCTGATAGGTTGAAAATAGTCATTTGTAAAACGTAATTTTTTTTTTTTTTACTGTTGTAGTTCCCACCCGCTCATTCACCCCTGCACTTCAACCTTGGACTGATTTCCTATCCTGAGTTCATGGGAATTAGGAACAAGGGTAGCTGTTGTCATAGCCATTGTAAAAGCCTTAAAAAAAAAAAAGGCAGGAGGAAGGCTGGAGAGGGTGAAGGAACAAGGAACAGTTGTATTGATTTCTTGTTCTTCTCATTTAAGGCAAATATTAAAAGTACTTAAGTTCAGAATGCCGCAGTTTTATGTGATTTCTAGCTTCTGCCATCTTTCAAAATGTGCTTTTTTTGACATATAATTTTCTGGTAGTTCAGCTTTAAATTTTGTTTTAGTTTTTTATATTTAAACTTTGTCAATATTAAGGTCTGTTGCACTTTACTATTTTGGTATTCAGTATTTCAGTTGCCTGGAATGAAACAAGAAAATTCGGAATATAATTAGCGGGAGGCCCAACATTCATCAAAAGCTTCCTTGAAAACAAATTTAAATCCGTGAAATTCAGGTTGCTTCAATCAAAAGATTAAGGGTTCATGACAACAATACTTTGAAAAATCAAAGTAATCCATAAACATGATAGGTAACTTCAGTGTAAAATTTAGGAGCTTTTTCATGAAGGGATCTAAGAATCAGATCTTTGTTGCCTGTGTTTGAGATTACATGTTCAAGTTATCCGGATGTGAATTGGGAGTAAGTGGCAATATAGTGCAGGTTTATGAATCACCTCTTCCTCATGTTGAGGGATTGTAGGAATTTCTTTAGACTTGGGATAAACTTGCCTCTGGTGGTGATCACTTGGTTTTCACTTATATCAAATTTTGGGCTTTGAAAGAAAAATGGTAGGAAGCAGGTAGGGACTGAGGATTGTTGATGTACTTATGGGGCACGTGGTTGGCTCTTGTTGGGGTTGCTCTGAGCGTGCAACTCTCTGCAGTGTTACTGTGTTTCTTCAGCTCTATCGTATTCCTGCTTAGCTTCTTAGATTATAATTTTTAATTGAGGCAAAAGTCAGGCTTGTGTTGCTGCAAGGTTAATTTTCTTAGCATTTTTTTTAAAGACAGTGATAACAGCCTTAGACTTGAACTATCAGTGTGGGGGAATATGTAAACTGCCACATTCTTCAGTATTTTTTATGATCTAATGGTAGTATATAACAGCTTGAATTCCTGAGGTCTTAATTTCAAAAAAACCATGCAGTCAGTGCATACTTTGACGTGTGTTTTGTTTGTCTTTCTGGGTATTTGTACATCTCCTGACATTTTTTATGGTAGCTATTTGAGAAAATGATGCTTAATCTTTTTTTATGCTGCTGCCATACTGACTGTGAATTCTCCTCCAGGTGCCCAGATTATCGATTTGATGATGCTTGTAATAGATGTGACAAAAGGGATGCAGACACAGTCAGCAGAGTGCTTGGTAATTGGGCAAATTGCCTGCCAGAAGATGGTGGTGGTTCTGAACAAAATAGATCTCCTTCCAGAGGGAAAGAGACAAAGTGCCATTGAGAAGATGACTAAGAAAATGCAGAAGACCTTGGAAAATACGAAGTAAGTGAACAGTGATATTAACACCTGACTTGTAACAAAATGTTAAACAAAAATTATCAGCATTTCCCTTCCAATGTGCTTCTAAGCATACTGAGACATCTAGCAGATATAATGAGAAGAGAGTGAAAAGATTGCTGGAAACTCAAGTGCCATTCCAAATTCACATGTGCAAGTATCATTTATAGAGAAGTATTTTCCTATAATTAAGCTTTTCAGTTTAATAACACAAAGAATACCCAGGTGAAAAGTTTTGAGTCTGTTTGGTTGGTTTTGTTTGTTGTGGGGGTAGGTGTTTTCTGGGTGTGTTGGGGGTTTTTTGTGTTTTGTTTTGATTTTTTTAACCTGTGTTTTTGGTTTTGTTTTTTTTTCTTTCTTTTTGTTTGTTGTTTCTTTGTTTGTGTGTGGGGTTTTGTTTGTTTTCTGTTTTTTTCTATTGTTGTTTTGTTTGGTTTTTTAACCTTTGGGCTTGCAACTTTTGTTATAATCTGCAAGTCTGTTTCACTCCACAGAAAATGAAAGTGTTAGGAAATCTGCTTAAATGAGGATGAAAGCTGTGATTGCACCAATTAGAGATAGCAGAATGATGGAACTTTATATAATGTAATGTGGCTCTGGCTGGGACAATATTTGTCAGCCCTATTTTGGTACATTAGTTGAGGTACATAATGAATGAAGTGTAGTGAGGTTCTTGAGTGGAATTGTGGCTGGATTTGAAGTGCGAAAATAAAATTTATTTAGTGGTTACACAAACTGAAGCACAACTTTGCTTTGGTCAGGGATGTAAGGTGACATAACTGTTGGGTCACATTTTGATTTGATGAATCTGAGGAACAGGATTCAGTGAACAGAGGAGAGAACAAAAATTCAGTTTGTGCATGTGCTGTCTGTGCTTTGTGGTGCTTTGAAAGCACTGCTGACCTGGCTGTGATTGCAAAGTGCTTGTCCTGTTTTATCAGGCTGGGGTGTTTCTTGGCAACCTCTTTACCACTTGACTTTGAATCTCAAATGCATGGTTTTTAACTAATTTTTTTTGTTTCCAAACTACTCTTGTTAGTTGGACATATGCTGAGACCATTTGACAGCTGCCTCTGAACCCAGACACTTGGCAGTGAGGTTTTTTTGTTTGGGTTTTTTTAATAGTTTATTTGTTGATAATGATTTTCACTACACATACAGGCATGCATGTACAATTCCACAGCAGTAAGCAAAGCTGAGGTCTGCTGCAGCTGTGGAGTAGGTGTTGCCATCAATGCTGGGAAAATTATTGTGGTGTTGTTAGGAAATTATATAGAAGGTGGGGAAAAAATAGGCAGAGGAAAGTAACTGTTGTATATTTGAATAGTTTGATACTAGTAAGTTGTCACTGACTATGGGGAAGAGCGGAGAAATTGGGATTTCAGGGAACTTCTAGCCTTCAGATGAGCCTGGAACTACTTTATATTGACACATATAGGAGATGTGTGGCCTAATGGTGGGAGTCTTTCTCTCTTTCAGGTTCAGTGGGTGTCCTATTGTTGCTGTTGCAGCAAAGCCCGGTGGACCAGAAGCCCCAGAGTCTGAGAATCCACTGGGTATTTCTGAATTGATTGAGGTACCTGCTGAAGAACATCATAATACCATAAAACATGCTCAAACTTTTCTCTTAAGTCTTTTTGAGTACAGTATATTAGTATCTAGGGTTGAGGAACTCCTGCATTAATTCCAGTTTTAAGGAACCTGGTTCTTTAGGGATTCCTTTCAGTGAATTAAGAAGTTGAAGTTACATGCCCCAAAAGTGGATCTCCTTTTTCAACTACTAGGCTACAAAGCCTTTGAATAGTTGTGTCTTAAGAAATGACCATCCACAAGTGTGCTGAAATTGTCTTTAAAGTTGTAAAGAGTTAGGAAGCATAGTGAATAAAAAACAGCTTTAAATTTCTGCCAAATCTGTGGTAGGTGTTGTTTTATAGTTGTACTATAGTTAAGAAAACAGGAAAGTTGTAAAGTCAGGCACTCAAAAGTTACACATTGGGAATTGTCTCCTTCCTCCACGTGTGTATTATGGTCCAGTGTTTAATTGCATGATTCTTTATTATAAACCACCCCTACCTTACTTCTTGCACAGGATGGACAGGACTCAACCATTGAGCAGGTAGTCCATATTTTATTTTAATTCTCATTGTTCTCTGTGTGGCCTCATGACTCCATTCAAATACTGCTCTGCATTCAGAGTAATTAATTTCCTCCTGGAGTTTTCTTGGCACACATCACTGTGGTCTTGAGTACTTGGCAAACAGTTAAATTTACTTCCAAAACACCTATGGGAACTGTAGAGGTGACTTTAATCCATATTTAGATTGGAAAGTTGAGGCACAAAGGAGCTAAGTCCACTGAGTTTACTAATTTTAATTGCCAAATTTAAGGAAACTAGGAACTATTTTGGGACATGCTTGTGTTCAGATCATAGTACCTGCCAATTCTGATTTCAGTTATGAGTGCTTAGCACTTCTGTTAAGCTTTGGGATTTCTGTTTGGACAGTCTGAGGTGTATAGTCAGTGATTACCTGTAGAAATTTCATTTTTGTGAGAATAACAATACATGGGAGTTCTGCCCTAAGTATAGAATCCATTCTCTAAAGAAACACTACCTGCCTTCATGGTGAAATCATCTTCTCTGATACCCTGCCTTGCTTACTGCTTGTCTTACACATCTGCAAAAGATAAAAAGCATGGCCTGGATTTACCCTGTGTTCTGAATGAGATAGGGCCTGAGAAAAACTATATGGTTGTGCAACTAACATTATATCAGACCCATATGAACAAAAGAAGACTTTAAGCAAACTGTTGCTTCACAGGTATCCTCAGTTTTAGCTATGTGGGTTGTTGTTTGGTTGTGGTGTTTTGTTTCTTTGGTTTTTCTGGGGGGTGGGGGAGAAAGAATACCTTCTCAGATGTTCAAAACCTTAAATTATATGGCATGAAGCATATACTGTGAAGGGCAGGATGCTTAAAATAACTGTGGGCAGTTTGTAGCTTGTAGTAGACTTGCCATCCTTTCTGTGAATTAGCTTTAGGCAAAAGCAGCATCTTTGCCCTGGAGGGATGCTGCTGTTATTTGCACACAGCCAAAAGTAGTTCTTAAACAGAGGCATTATTCTTTGAGGACTTGTCAGATTCTGATTTGGATGCTGCAAAATTTAAAACTGTAAATTGCTGAAGTTAAGGTGCAGCATCAGTCATGAAAAATTCTAGGGGTGTCTGGCCCAGGGCAACCTGGCTTGTATAAAGGCAGGACATTCCACAGAGCTGCTGAACAGTGAATGCTGTATCAGCTCCCAGGCTCGTGTGACCCGAGATGGGAATGGGGATGGGATGTAGGATGACCTTAGAACAGCCTTAGTAAGAACCAGTCTAACCACAGAAATGTCTAGAGAGGAGATGTGCAAGTCCTTACTTCTGCCTTCATCTGGTTCCTGGTATCTTTACTGGAACGTTCCCCAGGGTTAAAGCCTTTGAAGGAAATACCAGTGTTGCAGCTTTCTGTCAACTCTGAGACCTAATATTAGAAGAGCTGGTAAATGCTTTGTGAGCCCTGCCATTGAGCTTCAAGGTATTATTCTTTCTGTCCTTCATAAGAGACTCTCTCCATTGTTCTGCCATTACAATTTGGGCTTAATCTGCAGTTTGACCTTAAAAACTGACATTAAAGGCAGTGCCAAGTGTATATGCTGGTGTTATAAGAGAATTAAAGATCAAAAGTGATTTGAGACAGGAGCAAACCAGTTCCTCTGAAGCACTGTTGGGTACACTACTGCCTTATTAAAATCTTCTGTCTGTGATGATGCATTTTAAGAAACATAGTATTTGTCAGCAAAAGAGAAATGCTAATCTCTTTTCTAGAGAATTTCTCTAGAAAATGGTACTTAGGTAGCTGTTTTTCTTAGTGGTTTGATCCTCCAAGAAGTGTTAACAGAAATCTGAAGGAAAAGTTGACTTTGAAAACTTAACCCAGTATAATAGTTTCTCTGGGAAGCGAGACAGAGATAGACTTTATGGGGCACTAATATCTGTATATAAGTTCATTTTCAGAAAATCCAAAAAAGCTGAAGTAGCAAAACGCACTGTAAAATTGTACTTTTGGGGGTTGGGGGTGGTGAGAGGCAGAATGACACGTACAGGGCTTTTTTTTCCCTCTTTGCTTTGCTGCAGTGTTTATATTGAGTTTGGCAGCAACTTTATCGCCAGTGCGGTTTTGCTAACCAAGCTAAATGTGCAGCACCAAATCTTTCTAAGGCAGAAAATCGAACTGTTCCTGCTGCTAAGTGTGCGTCTCCTCTATGGCACACACAGTTAATTTGACATTGGTGCGTTCTAAGCTCATTGGGAGATGCCTGGAATCAGTAAAATTGCAAGCTTGTTCAATCAATCATCCGCTTGCCTTCCTTTTGCTGTGTGGCTGTCATGACTTTTCACCCAGGCATGGTGCTGCTTTTATCTTTTTTTTTTTTTTCAGGTCTTGAAGTCTCAGGCTTACCTGCCATCAAGAGACCCCTCAGGACACTTCCTTATGGCAGTCGACCACTGTTTCTCTATCAAGGGTCAAGGCACAGTGATGACAGGGACTATTCTTTCTGGCTCTGTTAGCCTTGGTGACAGTGTGGAGATTCCTGCCCTGAAGGTGAGTCTCTCATTTTCACTCCCCCTGTTTTTCCTGATAGAAAGAGACGCTCAACAAAGAAGAGAGTGTTCTCTTCCTATCTGAAATTATTCAGTTATTTTTACGTGTTTTTTTGTACTCTACTATAACCCATATTGTAACAGGAAGAGACGTAGCGATTTTTAAAAAAGGCAGTCAGTAAAGTTACCTGCTCAGTAATTTAGTTGGGTGAAGAGGAGAGAAGACTGACCTAGATTAGCATGTTAGACTTTCAAATTCAGAAAAGCAAGGTGGGCATGTTTCCAAGATAGGATGTGCCCAAGGACTGAACAAGGTTTGAATGTGAGACATGCTGCAGTGAGGCGGCTTGTGAAAGAATCTGAGCAGGTAGGCTTCTAGAAATGTCTGTGAGCAAAGGAAATGACAAGGAGAGGGCATTGAAATGCTTGATATACATTCTCTTTGTTTGCTGAGGCTTTAATTGATGTCAGCATGTTCTGGGAGAACTGCTGGAATGCAGTAGGTGGCTTGCTGCCATTGGGATCTTCAGAGAGCTTGTAGAAAGTCACAAGGGCCTTTCAATGGCCTTTGAACTGCTGAACTGTTTTTACTATTTAATTACCTTAAAAGATATTCATCCTTTAAAAGAGAACAAGGTGATTTTATGCTTGGAACAGGTGAAGTCTATTCCACAGATGCTGATTTGCACTGACTTTCCCAAAATAAATCATGACTGAGGAGTATTTTGCAGCTACCACTTAAAAATGGACCTAGCCAGTAACATTCTGGGTGTGGGAAAGTTTTGGCTCAACAAGCCTGGATTGACCCCTTTTCATGCTGTCAGTATTATCTTCAAGTCATTACTATAAGGACCCTATTCTTTCATTGAGTGAACATGCTGCTTTCTCATTTTTGACTGTGCTTTGTGGACAAGTGAAGGACTAAGTGAGGCACTCTAATTTCACCTGAAATATATTGTCAGCTGACAATCAGTTTCTGGCCAACCTCTTCTGCGATACCTGTGGCCATCTAGTTTATATCATATTGTCCTTTGCATAGAAGTGATTTGCATGAAAAGTGCTCTGACATGTCTACTTCCAAGTGAAGTTCTTAATTGCCAGTATTCTCCTGTGCAGCATGCAGCCCATTTTGGGAGCTGTGCTTTCAATTCCTTCAGGGAATTGTAGCTCTGGTTTCAACCTCTCCTGCTTTCTGCTTGCTGTTCCTTCCCTTTTCTGTGTCCTGTTCACAATCCTGGACCTGCCTGTGCTCGGGGTCCAAAGAGGGATAAGTAGTTAGGAGTGCAAGGCTGATGAGTGTGACATGGCTTCTGCCCAAACAGGGCCTTGCATAGAGGGTTTGCTGCTTTCCTTTTGGCATAGCACTGGCCAAACTTCCTGTCATTTTCTGCTCTGGGAGATGGGGGTGAGACAGAGCAATTATTTCTTGCAAAGAAAGAATGCATCACTAGATTATATCTGGAAATGACCATTGAGCTTTTCGTGTGTAGTCCAAGCACGTTTTGAAGAAATATATTTAGGAATAAGACTGCTTTTTGAGAATCTGTGTGAAGGAGGAAACAACAAAAACATAGTGAATAACTTGCAAATGGAGAGTAGGAAAAGCCTTAAATGGGACTTTAAAAGATGCTTTCTTCCCACCCAAATGACTGGGAGAGTAGTCACTGAAGTGACAGCCAACTTAGCAGATAAACAGGTCGTTTGCAAAGAGAAGCCAGATTGCTAGGCTGTTGTGGCATTAACAACTTCCCTTGAAGTTTTAGTTATTTTTACATTTGCTGTTAATGAATTAATCCTTCCACTGCTGTGTGTGAAATAGATATGTTCGTACCTCTGAGTGATAATAGTGGTGGGCAAAGTTTTGGGTTTTTGCCACTAGCAACTTGTGAATATTCATGTTCATGTTGTACAGGTATGGAACCCAAGAGCGCAGTAAAGGGAAGCAACTTTTGTAAGTTTGAGCTGTGTGTTGTACTTACCCCTGCCAGCATCATGCAGAGCTGGGTTAGGATACCTATAAAAGGTCAAACCTTTCTCAGGCCTACAAGGTAACGGAGGAAGCACATTTCACAACACATTGTGGTTTATGACTCTCTCTGACCTTTTTTTGCCCTGACCCAGTGGTAACTGAGATTGACAGCTGGTACCCGCTGGGCATTTGGGGACATTACAAACCAGCTGCTTTTTTTAAATTTGAAGAACCCTCTCACCAAATGGAGTGGCATCACCTTCCAGTTCTACTAATGGACTTCGACATCTTTGACCGCTTGAACCTGCACAAAGGAGGGACACAGCAATTAAAAATAAACAGTGACATTCTCAAACGCCCATGCTTGCTCTGATTGAGGCTGAGAGCACCAGCAGTGCGTGGATTCCTTTATGCTTTGCCTATGTAAATTGCCATCTGGGGTTGATTATCCATATAGTGAAAGGAAAAATTATATATATGTGTTGGGCAAAAAGCTTTGACACAGCAAACAGTTCACTATCCAATTGAGTTAGTACTGTTTGCTTCCTAGCACTTGAAATCCACCTTGAAGAGAATGAACCTAGGATTTCTGCAGCAAAAATGTGGTGTTGGCAGAATTCTGAGTGTCCTTTAAGATTATTTCAGTGGTCTTTCAATCTCTACAGTCTTTCAATTTATAAACTGTAACAACTTGTGACACTTTTATTTCTGCTTTTATAAAAGTTTCTGGAATTTGAAGAATAAGGATTTTTTCAATTTAGCTTTATTTTATTGATAGGTTTTGATTTTACTGATGTCTTAGGTATACCTACTGTAATGATTTTAGTTTAAGTGAGGATGAGTGTCAAATTTTAGTGGTGCTGTGTCTTTTTATAGCACACTTTAAATGAAAAAGGAAAGTGTTGTGTGGTTTCTTGTTTGTTTGTTTGTTTGTTTGTTTTTTAAGTGGAGCAAAGGTATCTTTGCCTTCCTGATCTGGGTGAGAGGGGGAAATCATGGTGTTAATGATTCTACCTTTGGATTTCACAGTTGCAAGCACATTAGAAATACTGGCCAATTGGATAAAACAGATAATACATTAATATGCTTTAAAGATGCTTTAGGGCATAGAAAATATCCCAGATTGGTTAGTAAGAATCACTCTGTCTGAAGAGTTGCGAAAGATCATAGAAGAGGTCAAGTCTGAATTGAGTGAGGAGGCAGAGGTAGATGTACACAGCTAATGGATATAAATCTGCCCATCGTGAAAGTGTCCACTCAGCATTGCCTTCCCTGTGATCAGGGGCTGCAGAAACCACAGGGCACGTCCGTGGCAGCCGAGTACAAAGGCCACTGTTGCATTTTGGGTTTTTTTCAGGAATTCTAAGAAGTAGAAACTTTCATTCTTTCTTTATAGTCAGGTTCCTGTCTGTCCTGTTTAATGTAATTCCTGACAAATGCTGGAGCAAGTTGGTGCAAGCTGAGTGGCTGGTGGGGGTTCGGAGCTATGTTGGAGCCCACATAAAGTACAGTGTACTGCCACTTTGTACTGTGTGTCAGAAGTTGGGAGTGTCTTGAAGGCTGAGTATCTGTGTTAATGCTGAGCAGTTATGTTCATGTTTTTCTGTAGGGGATCATGTGGGGAATTCTGCTGCATGCTGCAGCTGAATAATGTATCTTGTGTTGCACGGTACGAAGTTATTTCTTGTGTAATAAATCATGTGGACATCCAGTCTTTGGACTGACCTTGGGAAGTGCCTCTTGAGACGTTGTCAGGTTTTTGATCTGCTACGTGTGCTTGAGCTGTTGTCAGTAAAGGGAAAGAGAAATATTCATACCGGGTAAACTTCACCATCCCAGAGGTTTGCAGTAGCCAATTGCCATTATTAGTGTTGAGCATTTCAGTCTCAAAAGTTGCAAACACGTTTATGAAGTGCTTCCCTTGTAGTTGGAGAACAGTCATCCGGGTGTTTCAGTACTTTGGTGAGCTTTCAAGAGGTCATGTGAGATGTCAAATATGAAAAATGTGAGAAACTTGCTTCTGTTTATCTAGTCAAGTCTCCTAGCAAATGAGAGTGTTGGTTTAAACCAGCAGTGAATTCTGTTTGGCAGGGACCTATTTACTGTCAAATTATATTGACTTCATGAACTTCTAAGAAGCATTGTTTTGTAAGTGTGATACTGAGAAGCTTCATAGCTTCATATACTTTCACCATATGAAAAGAGATGTTTTCTAAGATTTTTTTTGTTGTTTAGATAACTTGGACTTTGTTTTGGCAAAGATTTTGTAGTTTTTCTGGCTCGTACAACAAAAAAATTCTCCGCTGTCTGATAGAATAACTCAAATTGTATTTGCAAGACTATTTCCTTCAAACTAGTGTAGCTATTAAAATCATAACAGAGAGATCAGCTTTTGTCCATGTGAGTACTTCAGTCTATCCCAAGACCTGTGATTAGTGAGCTTTAGTATATACATGTAGTGAGAACTAACTTTAGCTTATTTAAGGACTTTTGCACAATCAGAATTGCACAGTTAAGCTTTGTGACAGGGCATTTAAATCTCAGAAAATAAGGTTGGATCAAACCCCGCTGAATTGGATCATGAAGACATTTGTATGTGGACTTAGATGGTGAAATCTTAAAGAAGTTTTTACTTCTATCTTTTTGAGTTCTTTGGGCCTCCTGATATATCCCTTCCAAATTTCCAAATAATCCGCTTGGATTATTTTTACCCAATGCTGATACAAACAGCCTTTAAAATGCTACAGTTCCTCTGCTGGGGAAGGAGTCTTGCTTGCCTTCAATGTTTTTCTTTTCATTGAAATGCTGTAAAGAAGAATAGTTCAGAAAATTGGGTTGGGGGGAATCAACTAAATCTAAGTGATAAAATTGTGAAATGGCAGTTCACAGTACATATTAAAATATGTGGGTGAAAAAAATAAAAGAATTCTAAATCCTAAATCAATAAATTAAAAAAATAAACAGTGTTATACATGCGGTTTAATTCACTACAAGAATTAAACTGTTTCTTTATTCGTCTGCCTCTTCTAAAGCATGGGTTGTGTTTTTTGGAGATTTTCTCCTTTCCTAGAAAACATCAGTGTGAATCCTACTGGTTTTGCATCTGCTATGGCATTACTTAAAAGCAAAACATGCAGGATTTGGCTTATTCTGGAAAGTACTTCGCTTTCAACATTTAGGATATTATCAGTTGTTTTGGAAGAACTAAACTCCTCAGCGCAGTTCCTTGTGGTTAAGTAAAGGATTAAAGACCTGATCCAGTGCCTGTGGAATGAAATTTAGATCTGGCAATAAAAACTTCTCAAATCTTTTGGCTCAATCTCTTAACAGAATAAGAATAGCAGATGCTGATCTTTTTCTAAAGATCAGTTCCCTCATTTTCAAGTATGGTTGTGTAACTTTTTACTGTGTGGTTTTTTTGGTTTTGTTTTTTATTTCTGTTCTAGTTCACACTTAAAAAAACCCCAAACCCCCAAAACCTCAAGACCACGGAGCACAGAATCAATTTTATTTTTTTTATTAAAAACCCATTAAAAAAATCTAGTTAACTTTAGACTTTAAAAAAAAAAACCTCAGGAATAAAAATGCTCAGGAAGAGATTTCTATGTTGCTATTCTTTTGCTACCTGTTCTTGAAGTATAGTGTTTTAGTTCTTGGCAATTTAGTTGCTGGCAATTTTTAGTAAGTATCATGTAGGTACAGTAAAAAAGGGGAGCAAGATAAAGGACTTTGTGCCTTAAGTTTTATTTAGGACCAGAGATAATACTAATAGAAAAGGATCTTGATACATATCGTGAGGTTTTCAAATTTTTTGTGCTTGGTCAGAGCAGAAGGGAAGGAAGCCAGGGGAGAGCAGCCAACCTGAGCAGTGCTAATCCAAACCATACACTGTATTTTTGGAGCTTGTGTGTCTAATGTGATCTCTGTAGGCAGAGAAGTGGCCTCGTCCGTGCTGACCAATTAACTCTTCAAATACTGAAATTCATCTGCGACTTTTTTTTGGAGGTCTGGATGTGCCCTGTGCTCCCTGCCAGATAGAAACAGTTGGGATACAGATTGCATTTTAATGGATGAAAAAAATTACCTATGGTATACAAGTTTTTTTCCTACAGTGAATCTGAAAAGGAAGAGAATTGTAACTTCTGCCTTGCTTCTGTCCACTGAAACTGTCTTGAAATGACTGTTAGGATCAAGGCTTCACGTGGAAGTGCAGCATTTCTGGAAACAATACTGGTCTCCAAAGTAGATTTTAACTTCTGGAGTAGTTCCCTGACAGTACTTGCTTGTGCTTATCTGCAATGCTGACTGGTAGTGGTTAATGTGTGAGATAGTTTGAAGTGTGTATTTTGTGCCACTCCCATGCAGGTAATTTTGCCTTAACAGTTAGAAAGTGCAGAGAGTTGTTATTGCCTAAAAACTGGTACATGGTTCAGATGGGCTCAAAATGAAAAAATAATACAGCATCATCTTGACTCCAAGTAGATGAAAGTACTGTGTGAGATAAATGTCATATTTTGATTAGATATAATGACTGATTTTCTTAGATAAATTACGTTTTTTGTGTCTAGGTTTCAGTTAATAACTTATCCCATGAGATCTGTTAGAAAAGATGAAGAAAGTTCTTATGGAAATAAAAGGTGGGAAAGGAACTGAGCTGAAGAAGTGGGAACCATTGTACTAACAGGAAAATGGTACGGGTAGAGTTGTTCTGAGGTTGGTCCTGGCACTGCAGTGTAACAGTTCCACAAGTGACTGCATGTGCTCTCCTCTGTATGTCAGCGTTCTCCTCACTAGTGTGCCATGTTAGTGTCCTCTCCTGTCTCCTTTAGGCTGCTGGCAGATGTGACTTCCATGCACAGTCTATGATGCTCAGTGTTCTGTAGCTCTTTTGGAATGTGCTGGGTCGAATGGAGGAAGCTCCGTATCCCAGTGCAAAAGCATGGCACCCATGGAAAAAGTGAAATATGTTCCTGTATATCAGTGAGCAGTTTGTCTCTGGTATGGCAACACATTTGTGGATAAACAAATATTTAGGTTTGTGACTCCAAAACAAAGTTGAAAAGAAAACTAAACGTAATAAGTTATTAACATGACACCTGGCATCTAGATTTTTCTCTATTGTTTTAACTTCCTTTATCTGCTCACTTTACTTTTCCTCCTGCCTATTTCCTTTTTCTCCTTCTCTAGCTTCCTTTCTAGTCTGGGTTTGCTCTTGACTGATCTTTTCCACTTAAACCATAGATTAAAGAAACTTTTTTCTCTCTCCATTTTCTCAGCTGCTGTTGCAATTTTGAGTAACAATGTGGTTGTGTATGCTTTCATCCCCTCGAGTACATGGTGACTTAAAACCTCTGGTGTTTGAAACCAGCATCAGTCAGGGTCAGATGAGAAATATTGGGATGGTGTTCTTGAATCTGTTTTCATAGGTTGAAGCTAGAGTGGGATCTAAAAGAAAAGACAAGACCTGATAAACATTGAGTGGTGTTATCCTCTCAAGGGCAGGTTCTGATACTTCCTCTACAGAACATGCCAGCTATTGTATTGGTAGGGCTAAATGTCTTGCATTTATAATTTGTAAAGGAGTCCTGGAACTGTCTAAAGTGGTTACTCTAAGCAATGATTCAGTGTACAGGAAGAGAAAGGTTTCAAGTTGACTTGAGCTACGATTCGGATGCAACTGAACAAGAAGACACACGTTATTCTGAGGCTTAGTAGGTAAAGTCTTTCCTGTTGAACAGTTGCAGCTCCAGAGATCAGGTGTTGTGTTCTTGGGTTTATGTACCCTGGGGTTCAAGATCAGTTTGAAACTAAGTTAATGAACATTGCTATAGTAATCAGAAAATTTCATCCAAATGCCTCTTTGTTTAAACTTTATGATAACTTCTTAAAGCGAAGAATGGCTGGTTTGTGTTTGCATAACTTGTTTGCTTAAGCATTGCTGCTGCCAGGTCATTAACTTTATTTCTTTTAATTTATCAGGTAGAATTGTTCTCCATCCAGTTCAATTGAAAACAGACCCACATGCACGTCCACATACCGCTTGAGCAGGAATCTTAGTGGAATGCTTGAATAGTAATTGGGAAGGTAACCTCCTGTATGGTAAACACAGCTTTCACATTGCATTCCTGCTGTGAATATAACGTTAGTACGAATAGGCTTAGTTAGGGCAGAGAGTAACTATCGTGTTTTAAATATTTAAATTCAAGTGCTGGAGGCTTTGGCAAGATTTCAGTAACCAGAATGAAGGAAGGAAGGGAATGTCACTTTTTGTTCTTCCTTGGTCATCCATGTACAGTACAATTCCTCATTTGATCAGGCTTTTAGAAGCAGAACAACTCGGCAAGTGCTGCATTAACTAAGCCACGGTCTGTTTGTTATAAAATTTCTACTCAGTTCTGGCCACTGGCAAAGAAAGGATCTGAAAATTGAAAACATTATTTAACCAATATTGCTGAAGACAAATTTGACCAAATAACAAAAAAATGAACTAGTGCATAAGGAATCTGTAATTACTCTATTACCAGAGTATTTCCTTGAAGTATTACTGTAACACCATAGTGAGTCCTCTGGTTGTCATTCCTTGTCTGTGTGTTTGAGGTGAACCCACTTACCGAACTCTAAATGTTATTCTTGGATACCACTATGAAAATTACATGAGAATTGACTTTGCTCTCTAAATGTTTGTTCAGTTCATCACCTGAGTCTGTGATCACATGCCTGTGACAGTGACATGTATTGTTGAAACTAAATGTAAGATGCATCTCCTCACTAAAGTATTTCCATAACTTTGTTATAATAGCTGATGCAGCTTGAATTGGAAAAGTAATACTAGAGAGTGCCAATATTTACAGTATCAGCTGGAATAATATAATTAGGTTAGCTGCCCAGATAGTACTGTGATGAACATGATATGAATGCCTAGATACAGATTTTCATTTGCAACTGTCTGAAATGAAAGCTACAAACTCCCAGGCTCTTCATGGTTGTAAAGATTAGCTTCAAAGCATATGACAAAATTGGCTTCTCTTGCTTTCTCCTCTAATGAATAAATAATCAAGAATAAACATTTCACACTTTAGGAATAACAAGGAAAGGTCAAATAGCCTTTTAAAGAGTCTCTGTAGCTAATACATCTTTAAATATTAAAATTGTAGAACTTGAAAACTATCAGACCTTTGTGAAAGTTAGATTTAGTAGTTGAGCTGTTTCTCTGTAGACGACTTCTTTGTAAGATATAGTCTCTCCTTATATATATAGAGTGTGTAATAGATTCTACCAAAGAATGGTAGAAGTGACCTTAATCCTTGTTCAATTTAGTGGCAGAAATCAGCCATGAGAACAGATTAACTCATTGGAAGCAACGACCCTGATGTGTATATATAGATGGCAAAGCTTTTCTTTAACAGAAAAGGGATACAAGTGTGGAAAACGATTCAGAAATTTGTCATTTAAGTTTGTCTGAGCCTTCAGAATCTCTTGAAGTTTTTCTGTTTTTTCTTGATATTAATCTAACTTACTTGGTTCGTTTTTCTTCTTTTCAATTACTATGTTGTAGTTGCTTTTTCTTAACATTATTTTCATTATATAATGAATTTCAGTAGCCTGTTATACTAACCATGCCTAGAAGAGGTTTTTGTCTGGTGTGCGACACCTCCATACATAGGACTGCAACAAGTTAAATGGTGGCTTAGGGAAGAAGTCTGTACTATTGTGAATCAGTTCAGTTTTGAAATGTGGGTATTATTCATGTGGTATTTTCTTTGCCTCGTTGAAGACATTGATCCTGCTTGTGGAGATTAGCTGACAATAATTTGAAGTCTTCAGGGTCTGAGGAATATGCAGGTATACCACAAACACTCCAAACAAAACCACAGTAAAGAGAGGAAACTTGAAAAATACGTATTTTTACTAAAGGATTGAAATAAATGCCTAATAAGACTAAAATAAATATCCAGTTTGGCCTTAAGTCAGTGCAAAGCAGTACCAGTCGGTTTAGTCTAAATGCAAATCTTTGAAAAAGTGAAATAAAACACAAAATCCACTGTCAACTATTTTTCATTGAGTTTTAGGAGAGAGTTGGAGTCAAGTGGTGATTGAATAAGAATGTTTTGTACATATGTTTCTATTTCAAATGTTCCATTTCTGTTGTTGACATGATGCTCCTGTTTGGGGAAAAACAGTTGTTTGTACAAAGTATATTAAGGTGGCAAGGACCCTCATATTAATGCTTCTTTCCAGTCTCGTCAAAGGTTGCTTGATTGCTTGGGTGTTAGAGGAGGGAGGTTATCAAGTATCTTCACTCCCAGGTAGGTCTTTAATCTGTTATGGGTGGAGATGGAGGAAGTTCTCCAACATGGTGGTACAGAGCAAGGCCCTAACTTGTTCTGAGCCCTTTGGTGGATCTGAGATGCTACCTAAGATTGAAGTTCAGCATAATTTATTCTGATGTCTTAATATTTTTCAGGCCTGTGTTTCCCTAAGTAGTGGGAAGATGATAGAAAACTCCTGAGTTGGTAGAAAAATCACGGTGTGTCTGCTTTTCTTTCTTGCAGCAAATTCTAAGATGCAGTTGTGGTCAAACACTTTTTTGTAGTACAAAATTCTTTTTTTTTTTTTCCCAAGTCTTTCCTTTTACTCATATCCTTGTTTGTTTTCATCTTCAATTTTACTGCCCGCCCATCTTACCTGTGGAGGTGATTGAACTCCCATCTCTAAAACTGCTTTTCAGATGCCTAATACATGCAGACAGCACATCAGAGGTTGTCAGAGCTGAGATCACAGTGTCTTGCTGCCCTTTCAGGGAGATTCTTGGAGATTTTAAAGTTTTGGGGGGATGGAAATTCTTTGCCAACTTCAAATTCACTGTTAGGAATAGACATAACAGGGGTAATAAGAGTAAGGACAACATGTTTAGGGAAGACAACTGTGGCTCCAGTAACCTCTACCACTTTAAAACACATGTACACCGAACTGATTTTGGGGGATTACCAGAAATACTGAGGTGTTTTGTTTTGTTTTTTATTTTTTAAAGGGATGTTTTTGGTAGGAAACTATACAGTATTTCTAAAAAACAACACTAATTTTCTAGTAAAAGCACACAAATTAGAATGTGAAGATGAGGGTTCTAGTCACTGGTTTTATGTTAGTGGTTTTTTTTTGGATTTTGGGGGTTTTTTGAATTTTCAGGGGCTTTGAGGTTTTTTTGGTTTTGATGAAATTTTTTAATGCAAGTTTCTTGTCTTAATTTTGATTAGAAAAAGCAAAAGCATGATAAATTTCTGGTGTGTTTTTTGATTGTTTGTTTTGTTTATTTAAGTAAGCGTGATTCGAATTCTTGTCTGAGGGTTGCATATGTTAATTAAATATTGGCAAGGTGTTTCAAAGATTCATATATGGGAAGAGAGTTGGGCAAAGTAGTTTTTATGTCAGACTTAAATGGGGTGGGGGAGAAGGCAAAGTTGACGTTCAGGCATAGATTTGTGGTTACAGTGTGACTCACAAGAAAGACTTAGTCCATCTGACATGTACATTACAAACAGTTGTAAAAACATGCCATTAGATATCCACGATGAGGAGTGGGCTGAGTTAACTTTATTTTGAATCTGTAATGTTAACGTTTTCTGGCACAGTGAGTGTAACTCCTCAAATCAAACATTGTATTATTGCTTTTTCTTTTACGTTACATTGTTGTCCCTGATGGACAAGGTCCCTTCTGATCAGCTCAGAAGTGAAGTTTTAATCCTGCCTTTCATTTGTTCTGTGTCATCTAGTGAAGCTGACACCAACCAGGGCTTTTTACTGGAGTCAGGATTTAGATAGACTTTGACAGAGAATGCATTGATGTGATTTAAATTTCAAATGGTTATGCACAGTGCTTTACAATATACTTACTGCTTTTCTTGCTTTTTCCTATACATGAAAGAAGAAATTGGCAGGTTAGATTTGTGTTTAAATGTGATTATATTTAACTTTTCCTTAATGTCTCTCTTAATCTCAAATTGTGTGGTGATAATTTTCCCCAATGTGAACTTCTGTGTAAGTGTAGCTTTGACCCTATTGAACCCATACCTGTACCTGAGCATGACCATGCAGAACGGAGTCTTGTATTTTCCTACTGTTAAAAGTTATAAGGAGTCTTTATTCAGAATTTGGGTTCCTTTGTTTTGTTTTAAGTTTTTGAAAGTATTGGCTTTTGTAGTGGATTCCTTAGGTTCAGTCTCAGCTCTGAAGGAGACATTATAAACATTTAGTAGTTTTAAAAGAAGCTTTTTGGAAACTACATTATCTGTGGTATGTGCTGGATGTATGAGGGCTTTTTATATTTTCATTTCAGAAGAGTTGGGTTTTTTTCTATAAAGCCATGAAGATGAGCTTTTTTGTGATAAAGAGTGAGCTTTAGAGTCTGGTTCAGATTCTGTTTAATCTTAGCTTTAACACAGTTAAGACTTCATTCTGTGTTTAAATCCCCTTGCCAAAATAATTTATTCCATATACTGTTTTTTACCTGTGTTTGGAAGTCAGATACTAAGACTCGAGTATGTTGATATAGAAGCATGACTAAAAAAATCTTCCCCAATACGTAGCAATTGCAACAAGTGGAATTTGATTTGAGGGGCTGAACGTGTCTGCTACACTGAGAGTAAGAGGAAACCACTTTTCAGAGTGCACAGAGATGACAAAGCAAGTTTTGAAAGTTGAATGTGTTGGGGTTTGGGCTTTTTTTGTGGGGAGTCAGGGTGAGCAGGGTGTTGGTTGTGTGGGTGTGGTTATTAGATTTTTTTTTTTTTAATACAGGTACTAAAAGTTAGAGTTGTAAAGAAAAACAGATTGTTAGAGATGTTGATTATCCCAGTTACCACTCAAATAATTTGCAGTCACAAGAGCTCAGTGTTCATGCGAATCAGACTTTGATTTAATGATGGATTTAGTTTTTAGTTGTAAAAAGTGGCCAATGGAGTACTGTAAATGTGTTTTATTTTTGTAGCCAATACTTTCCCCTGTTATATTTAAAGACCATATAGATGTGTTTCTCATATGCAATTTTTTGTGTGGAAATTTTATCTAGTTTGAGTTTGTAGTGTTCTGATAACGATCAGAATTCTGCAATAATGAAAAATAAATCACAGTTGGAACAGGCAAATATTTGGGCTTTTGAACCTGCAGGATTATTTTGTATCTTTTTTTTTTATTTGTTCATGAATACAACAAGCTTTAGTTTCTTTGAAGCAGACATCTTGGTGAAAATGGGAGAAGCTGAAACTAGTGCAGGCAGGTGTTGAGCAAATGTCTCCTGTGAGCTCTCACAAGGGTTGTGTTATAGATCTTTGGTTCTTTTTATTAGTCTGCTCAGAATCTCACTTCTTTAATTTGGACTTAATTGCTGGGTGATTCTGTGGCATAAACATCCAGATGTATATCTGTTAAAATCTGATTCCAGCCAGTCTTCCAAGTAAGTTTTGTTTACCACTTGTACATCCAAGGCTCACTCAGGTACCTTCTTCTCGGAGCTGGTATGTTGTTGTTTCAAGATAATTTTAACTAACAAAATTACTAGACCACACACCTGGGGTATTTAGTTATACCTTTTGAACCACACTTACAAAAATGTAGAGGACTTCAGTATTCCAAAAGCTGTGGGTGTTTTCAACCTTGTCAATTATTTTTAATATTAAAGTCAGCAGATGGAGCCAAAGGCTTGTAGAAAAATTACTTGTGCTGAATGTATATGAAACCACAAAGCCCACCAAGTTTAATTAATAATGTTTCTACTAAAATTTATAACAGTAAAACTATTTATTTGCTGCTAAACCTCATCGTATCATCCTTTTTTCATTCCCTTGTCTCTGTGCAGAGTGAGAGCTCACCCCTTCATGTACCCAGAGTCTAGGAAGGCTAAAAAGAGTGAATTTTGAGTGGGAACCTGGTTTTCTTTGCAGATTTACATCTGTGGAATGGTTTCTGCAGCGGTGTTCCCCACTTACCAGAAAAAATGGTATTATATTTTGTCAATATTTTTCCTTCTCCTGTGAGCATGGTAATTGGAATCCACTATTGAGGGTTAGATTGGAATTCATTGCAACCTCGGTTTCATTGTTACATGGTTGGTAACGTTTTGGGGTTTCATATTTTTCTTCTGAAGTGACTGAAATGGGCCTTTGCCTTAAGTAACATGTCAGACTTGATATTCTAATAGGCTAACCCTATGCTTTTGTTAAATGCTTTTGTTAAATATCTTTTTTTTTTTTTAATCCTTTTGGGATTTTAAATAATATTTTCAGAAAAGTAAGGGGTTGGAATGTTCTCCAAATGTGTGCAATTTATCCCACTTGAATAAAATAAAGAAGCTCAAACACAATAAGTGGTACCTACCTTTTTCAGGAAAAGGGAGAAGAAAACTCATAGTTTTTAAAATATGATATACAATGGGCATGCAAAAAATTATGATGGCTGAACAGAGAATTCCAATGGTACAATATTGTTTTACCTTTATTAAAGGCAGAAAAATGAAAATGTTGAGTGACTAATGACAGTGGTTTTGTCTGTTAAACTTTATGTAAAAAATTTTTTCTCCTCTAAATCTAATCTTGTGGAGGAATATAAAAATGTACATATGTTACACATAGAATATAGAGGAAGTGGGATATACATAAATACTTAAGTATTGCTTATGTATTTTTTCTCAGTTTTGTTTTACTGATTCTTGAAACTCAGTCGCTTTAGTTTGAAGCAAGGATCTCCTTAGAGGGACTTCAGAAACTTGGCTTACTGGCCAAGTTAAAAGCTTTTCTTATTTTTCTGTTTATCTTTGGCCTCATCTCTGTTTAAAATATCTTTCCCCACTTCTCCTGTTGATAGACAGTGATAAAACTTCCACCAGTTGTACGAAATTGCTGACTTAATTTCCTTTAATGAGCATAGGCTGTAGTAGCAAGAGTTTCTCACATTGATGTTTTTCTTTTGAATAATATAGTCAGTTTTTAGTTTCAGATTCACTCCAGACTTATAGGCTTTTTTGATTAGACAGTTTTCTTCCTATATGTACTCACTCACTTCCAATAAAATTATATTTTCTTTTCAAGCCATTTGCGTTGTACTAAAAAACTCATGCAGGACTGGGAGCGTGCATCCCAAATTATATTGTTGTCCAGTCTCCTAAAGTAACCAAATCTTGTAGTCTCACTGTGATATGAGTGTCTTCTACATTAATATTTACTGTAGGAGGATATTAATGCATCTTTTAATATAAAGAGAAAATAAACTGGTAACACAGGAAGACGCAGTGCTTTTTGCTGTATTGGAGCTGTGAGAGCTGGTGACTATGGTGAAAGAAATCTGCAAATAAGGCAACCTGATTATGAAAAAGTACTTTTAAAAAAATTCTGATGGAATTTTTAAAAATACACTGCCAAAAAAAAACAACAAAAAAAAAACAAACACAAAAAAACCCCAAACCACCAAGCACCCAACCCAAACCTAAATAATATAGAGAATAATGAAAAATTTTGCCCATTGCTGGATTGGCCAGATAAACCTTTTTTGGACTGGATTCAGACATGTCAAAGAATTTCTTGTGGTCTGCACACTTTGGATTACACGTAGTTTCAACTTTAAATTAAAAAGAAAAGGTTTTGACGTTCAGGACTTGGAGGGAGTGACAGTTTGTAGTTTTCAGTCCTGACTGCAGACAGAGCAGACACATGTAAAATCCTCTTCCAGTCTTGGAATGTTAATTTTGAAGCCTAATTGTGGTACTTTGAAATGTCATTGGCCATTTTGGGGAGGTTGTCTCAGCAGGTGTGACTGGGCAGCTACAGCCCTGAGACCCAAAGGACAGGAAGTGAAAGATTCTGTGAGGAAAGAAATCAAGCAGGAGAGAGAAACACAGAAGGAAAAAAAAAAAAAGAGAGAAATGAAAAGCTGTTTTTTTGTGTGCTGCAATACTGTATAAAGATTGTTCTTAACTATTTGAAATATCTTTACATGCTAGCATTAACAGTCTACTCTTCTTTCATAGGCTTCTTGTTGCTCCCCTTACTTTTTTTACCTAGGTTCTGTTGTTGGTGTTCTGCTGTCAGGTGTTTGTGTGATGGCTCTAACGCTGCCTCTTCTGTTAAACGTTGCAACCTCAGTGAGCCCATTTTTAAGGTTCCCTCGTGGACCACATCTAGCTTCCTTTTAAAAGACCCATAATGGATTAAAATTATTTATAAATTGAAAACTGTTTATCAGCTTTCTCCTGACCGACGGCTGTTTCTTTATCACTGATATATAAATTCCCAGGACAGACATTTCTCAGATTTTTTAGAAAATATTCTGACAGTGTGTCCTAAAACAAATCAACAATTAAAAACAACAACAAAAGCAAAACTGCATTCTGTTCGTAGTTTATCCTGAATATTTTGGTAAACATCCCATTAACCAAGAGAATCCTCTTGATCATTCACTGTGCCTCAATGGTACTTGCACATCTCTGCACAACAGGCTTGTTCCCTTCCCTGAGTTGCAGTAGGTTTCCCATATCCCATGTTTCTGTTACAGGTGTCTGTGATACTTGATACTGGAAAATGAAACTGCTTGTCTGAAAGAAATAAATTTGCACAGGTACTCAGAAATACTAAAATATGCTGGTGATTGTTGTAATTTCTTTGGATCTTGATGAAGGTTTTAAAAATCATGTCAGTAGGACTACAACTAAGAAGTATCCGGGTGTAAAATGTAGAAATATTTATTCACCTGATGACAGCTGAAAGGTTTAGGGAAATAGAAAGATAATAGAAGATTAGAAGTGTTTAAAAGATAGTTTGTACTTCTGTCATTTGAATACTGCTCCTGGCTGTCATTGTCAGAATATACTAGGTATGCTTGCAGCATGTATCAGGAATTCTTTCTTTTATAGTCAAACCTGGGTTTTTTCGAATTGGACAGCTCTTCCACAGCAAGTTAACAAATCCTTGAGAGGCAAAGAAGTCACAACTCTACGTCTGTTGTAAATGCTTGTTGTATCAGAGGTGAGGGACCCTTTCCATGAGTTAATCAAAAAGACCTATGCAAACAAGCAAGAGGATTTTTTTCTTCAGTCAGTCACTACAGTTACAGAGCCTGACATTGTTAGGTGAACCTTCGTGATCTCATACGCTACTGCAGACTCTCGTGTGCCAGACCCCTCTTAATAAAAACGTGGGGCACTGGATACACAAATTCATAGCAGCTGTCACAGCTGGGCTGTGCTGAAGTTTGGTCAAGACCCTTTGAACTTTTTATTTCACACTAATCCCATTTACTGTGATCAATATACGGACCTCCAGCTCCTAGGTCTGTTAATTAGGTGTCAAGTGTTGGGTTGGCCTGTGTCAGGCTGTAAAATACAAACACAGAAGAGACTATCGGTAGGGAAGTAAAGTGTTTATTGTCTGAATGTATAAGAGTGAAAAGTTGCCTTCCTAGCCTGAGATATCCTTAGGGATCTTAGGAGTTTTTTGTTTCTCTCAGTAGGGTAAATGTATGGTTAAATATGCATTTTAGCAAAAATATTAGCGCAATTGGGAGCTGCAGAATAACGTAAAAGATCCAATTCTGCAAATAATTCAGTGTTGGAATAGCTCTTTGATTACCTGTGCCCCTACCTTTTTCCCCTGTTAATAAAAATACTTAATAATTATTCTAAGGTTGCTCTGAGATGGGAGTCCTTTCTTGTTTTGTGTATGTACATCTAAAATGAAGTTTCCTCTAAGACTTACCAATGTTTATTTTAACTTGTGCTTTCTAGCATTCAGGGAATAGACAGGATAACTTAGATCTTGATTTCCCCATCTCAAAGAATTTCGGGAGGTTTTTGAACTCCCCCATCTTTAGTTCTCAATCATTCAGGGAAGAGTAAATATGTAGAATGATATTTCAACTTTCATACATTTTTGGGTTCCTTTATTTCAGTTTTTCAGTGACAGAAAGGACTGGGGAGTTTTGAGTAGTTTGTTTCATCTCCTTTGAAGAAAACCTAAAATTTATAATCCCAGATCAGACCTTTCCTATAACTCAGGCAACTCATCCTGTTAACTGTTTTAATATATGGCACCGCTATTTCATTAAACAACATCCAGGAATAATTAGTTCAGCAACGATGCCTCGGAACAAAAGCCCTTGATTTCGTTTAACTTTATAAGTTGGTCTCTTTTGATCTGCTAGAACACATCTGGGGCCTTTAAGAAAGCAGAAAGAAAAATATTAAATGTTTAGTAAGGCTGTTGGTGAAGGTTTTAAAGCACAGTAACCCTTTGCTACCAGGATGTAGCTCAAAGGCAAAAAAGTGTGAATTTCTCATTTCATGAACTATGACATGGCACCTCTGTATGGTAAATGCTGGGTTTTTTCTAGTTGATGACCACTACATTTTGGCTTGATTTCCATTTCCATATGATGCATTATCTTCATCTTTTCCCTGATTTTTCTGACCTTTTGCTCCCTTCTTCCCCTGGCTGCATTTGAATGGATTAATCAGAATCATTACTGTAAACCTGATGGTTTTTTGTACAATGTATCTTTGCATTAGAATTTGGTTTTGCTGCATCAAACTTTGCACTGCACTGCTTTGTTCCTTTAATAACTTAGTATTATTTGCCGAGGTGGTAGGGATAAATCCATTTGTTCTTTACTCTAGACTTAGCTGCTTAGATTTTGCAAATATCATAGAATCCAGAGGATATAAATTTATTTGTCTAATCTTAATCACTGTTATGACTTGTAATAGAAAATTGCTTACCAGTTGAACTCTTTAAAATTTGCCACTAAAAAATTCCTGCCTCAAGGGAAAACTATAAAGATTTTGTATGCCAGTTGTTTCTTATTTCATAAACTAAAAAGTATTGCAAAAAATACTTGTCTGATAGTAATTAATTCCTTTTTCTTTTCTTCCCGTAGCAGAGGTAGCTTTTGTTTTGATTGTAATTAGTACAAGGAATTCACTAGGAGTAGTACTGTATCATTTGACATGTACTGATGTGCACGCTTGTGTTTGCTTGTTTGCTGCATTGCACTAGAGTACTGTTGTATTTATATTCCAGGCATTTCCTAGAAAATGTACAAATCATCACAATTAATGTTAACGTTTGCCACAGCTAATGAAGCCTACCAGATCTCTCAGTAATTATTCATCACCTTTGTTTCATTTTGTATAAATCATGGCTTCTATTAACAAGCTTACTTTAGAGAAAGGACAGGAGAACTTTGTTCATGAGAAAGAAATGAGCAAAAGAACTTTGTTCTTATTTTTCCCCTGGACCTGTCAAAATAGAAGCAAAAAGAGTTGAAAATATTATTTTTCATTACAGGTTTTATTTTTAAATGCAGCTTTATGTTCGCTCTATGTTTGTTTTCCTTAGTGAGCCTTTAACTCCAAGGTTGTGACCCAATAATGACCTCCTCTTTCCACTCTCAATTGCTTTTGACCTACTCCATTAAGTAAAAAGAAATAACCTAACAGAAGGGTAACCAGATCACTGCTACCACACCAAGGAAACAGGCAGGCTTTGGGATGCTCTTCTTTAATCTCTCTATCCACAGAGCCTTCATTTTAATTTGCAAAATTGAACCCAGATCGAGAGCAGTAAAGCCTGAATACGGTAAATATTCATGCCTCAGTGATCTAGAGTGGCTCCATTACATTTCAGAGATTGGGAGAATTACCTTTTGGATTATGTATATTCATGGGCTGATTTTTATTTGAGATATAATATTACTCACATTGGGCTACATGTCGCATATTCTACCAAAACCAGCCTTCTCACAAAGCTCCAAATGTTCCTTACACGTAAAAGTTTTACTTCTTTACCCTATAGTTTCCTCTCTTTTATGCTTTTCAAAGACTGGTAGTAAACAAATTTCTTTTAAAGAAGAAGGAAAAAATGCCAGTAGAAGTTCTTCTATAAAACCTTCAACCCTGTTTACTGTGATATGTTCTCTTGCATGTGACTTTGAAGTCTTCAGATAAAAGTATTATTATTGTTCTAAACCTAAATCTATTTGGAAAAAATAATTCAGTTCGTTCTGTTGGAAGAAGAAAATTCCAGACAGCCTTTCTTTAACCTATCATTTTGCATTGGTTTTGACTTCTTTTTGGATTTTTTCTTTGAAAAATGTTTTATTGAAATATTTTTGATAAGTTGCAGAAATTTTAATTGGTACGTAAATGTTAAGCTGCTTCTGTGTCATAGTTTTACTATGGGTCTGACATTCTCTGCCTAGGTACTTGCTACCTAAACTCATTGGCATTATACTGTGCTTTTAAAATGCATACTTTGTCATCTGTAGTGAAAAGCAGTACCACTTTATTTGGGATACTTGACATCTTATTCCTTTTTTTGGTTAAAAAAAAAAAAGAGATATTTTAGTCATTTTGAGATGAAAGAATGTATGGTGGCTGTCTGCCTTCTGCATCCTTCCACACATCCTGGAGTGGGCATCTTATCCCTACATATTCCTCAGATATTTGATGTGTGTGCCTGCCAGGCACTTTTGACCAGAGGACTAAAACAGAGTGTGGTTCTCCCCTGTGTGAATAGATTCACCCAAATCTAGAAGAGACAAGGCAGAGAGAAAATAGAAGTGCAGTGGAGCTTGGTGCTCTTGGTGAATCCCAGGGAGAGGTAAAGGGTGGGAGCCAAGGAGCATATTAGGAACATGTGCTACTGGGAGATGCTACAAGGGCAAATCATACTTGGGCAGCCTGATTTGGCTTCTGGGGCAGAATGTAGAGACAGGAAGAGTCATGATTTTAGTGAGGCTTCGGCAGCATCTCTCACAGCATTCTTCTGTGGCAACTGGAGAGGTGTGGGGTGGATTTAGGGGGTTTGGTGCAAGTTAAAAATTGCCTGAAGCAGTCGAGGCTATTGGAAGCTTTGCTATGAATGAAGAAAATTGCTATGAAATTATAATAATTCTGCAAACTCAGCTTTTTGGTCTCAACAACTAGACACTGGGTTTTTCTTGAGAATTTGGTTAGTGACAAATGCTGCAGTTGAGTTTATCTGCAGTGAGGTGTAATGCCAATGTTATATCACAGGGGTGCCAAGATTACTGGAGTTTACCAAATAACTACTCCAGTAAGATAGCATATATGTAATACAGTGTGAATTTGATGAGTTACAGCAAATAATGAATTCGGGGAAGTTCAATCATGAGAAGAAAATAAATAGAGGATAGTTTTCTTATTCAGTGAGATTTGTCCAACCAGTACATGGGATAGATTAGGTTCTGTTGAAAAAATTTGGGATGATATACTTAAAGGCTACAGGAGACTGCATAGGCATAGAAGGTCACTTAACTTTACCTGCAAAATCTTAATGTTAACACTTGCTAATTTTTGGTTTGTGATTGTGTGCATGAATATAGTATACATGTAATTTAAATTAAAATTATGGTATTAAAGCAGAGGAAGATCATCGACCTGCTTCTTTTATTTATTGAGTGCATATTTCAGATGCTGAGAAAGGAAATAAACTAAATGGATTTTATTATCCCCTTTTATATTGCTTTGTATTCCAGTGTTGCAGTGCAGGCTATGGTGTTATTTTATCAGTAGGAGGAGTATATTAAATAATCTGATAGCATGTGTGTGGTGTTGCATAAGTGGTCATATGGTGAATGCCCTTATAAACCTCACTTAAAAAAAGTTAGGTTAAAAGAATTGTTCTATGTGAAATAGTTTTTCTTCCAGATGCCATATTCCTTTGCCACATGGAGGTGAGGCCATGGATAAATAATAGATTCTAGAAATATTCAAGATCTTTCAGAAAATTGTTACTAAACCACACGATCTGCTGGAAACTGCAAACCTTGAGTTATTTCTGACTCTTGGAGGTTTCTGTTCTTTGTAGTTGATCCTAGCTGCTGTTGTGATGTTGACTCAAAAGAGAAAACTCTGCATAGCCTGAGCAGTGGGCAAAGTTTTGCATTGTGTGATTTGCTGTTCAATGATGTGTTATTGACAGCTCCTGGTTTATTGCCATTTCATACTGTTTCAAGATTCTGGCTAAAGTTTTGGAACTAATGAGTTATGACATGATCCACAAAGGCATCTAAGAGAATTTAGATATTATTTCATACCTTATTTCTTAAAATAAAATAATTTTTGTTACTTGGATGGAGGAGAGGCCTTTACTTGTGATTTCTGATTGCTCGTTGTTGCTGTCTTGTACCTTCACAGCCTACATGTCCTTTCACTGCTTTTGAGCAGGAATGGTTTGCTGGCTTCACTGAACACATGGCTGCTTGCTCATCTACAGGGTTCAACTTTGTCATCCCTCATAAGGCAAAGAATTCAGCATTCTTCATGTTTAGAAGGGAATTTATGAAAAGATCTGCTTATGCGTAGGGAGCAGTCTTATATCTGAATTAGAGTTTTGCTTAGTTTCAGTGTATGTGCTTAGATATGGGCTGGCTGAAAGCTAAAAATTGTGGTAACCTTTTTGCCAATGTAGCTTGATACCTTCTGACCACCAAAAGATGATACTGGAAACAGGCAGATGAGATACCTTATTCTTTATTTGGATTTGTAGCAGAGCAAAAGGGAGGAAGGCAGTCCTTACTTTCAAAAGCATTTTAGTCATGCAACTGGGCCTTAGTTTGTTGCTCCACTTCTTCTAGATGATATTAAGGTGGTATTTCTTGTATTTGGCACTTTGCTGCAAAATATGACCAGTTTATACTTCTCAAAAGTGATGTTTGTTTTTTTTTTTCTTGTTTGGGTGCTGATTCAGACAGGCTTACACTTGGTGTACTTTTAAACCTCTGGGCTGAAATGGTACTTTCTTCATTTACCAGCTCCTCTTCCTTCTTGGATGTAAGTTTAAAGATGCGACTCATCTGGGCTCTGAGGTGTGATCTTTATTTTTAATCTGGTTGGAGTCCTCTGCATTTGAAGTGGGGTCTGTTTTTATAATACATATATAATAGTCCTTTTATAAATACTGCGTTTTTAATCAATAATTTCTCTAAAATATCATTGAGACTAATTACTTTAACTTTGCAGTTTCTCATCACTATTACAGGCAAATCTGGTTGCTGTATCTTTGATATCAGAAAGATGCACTCACAGCATTGGGAGGCAATGTGATGGCTAGGTTTTTATCTAAAGAAGCTCTGAGCAATGGCATGTGGCTGATAACTTAATGGAAGTTGGATAAATAAAGGAAAAGAAGCTCTGACATATCAGGGCCAAAAGTCATTAGTGGACTTCTTCTGTATCCTGTTTTCTATTAATCTGCAGTAAACTACTTTGAAAATCTTACTGGGCTTTTCCTTTGGTCTTCAAATAACGGGTTCTTTTATATTAAATACATTTGTTTATCTCAAGGGCTGAACTGTTTGGGTGCTTTTGATTTCTGTTTTGCGTTTTTTAATCTGCATTTGAACACAAACTTCTTTCTCACTCTCTTTATGGACCTTTACATAATGCTTTAGGAACATTAATGTGATTATACAAATAAAATTTTAAGAGAAGCAAATATCTTTGCAAATGATGTAAGATTTCAAAATGTGGCTCTGGATTTATATGATGAGATATAATCAATTCCCTTGTGCCACAACTAGAAAGTAAAATGTGAGTGAATTTCTTAGCAAAGTTTTATAATGGTATCCAAGTTCTCCATGTTTATTTACATGGTTCACATGCAGTGAAGTCATGACTTTTGAATTTCACTGAATATTGTTCCCCTTCTGTGTCTAAAGGCCTGATTTCCCTGCTCTGTTGAATAGATTGCTAAAATGGACCTTGCACTATTTTCCTGGACAATGTAAGATAGAACTCGTTTTACAGACAGCAGTTTGAGGACTAAAATGGGGGCTTAAAATAAATGCAAAGAAATGCCAAAGCTATTTGTCATAGCTGGTCTTGGTTACAAATTCCTGTTGATCAGGACAGAGTGCTCCGAAGTATTTTACATCATTCTGTTGGTAGATGGGTGGACTGAGTGGTCTGACTCCAACTCTCTACTTGAAAAATCCTTTGCTGTAAAGCTAAAGAAAGTGTGTGAAACCTTAGAACTGTGTTATAATTTGTAGGGATCCCTTACACAGAGAAATGAGGTATGCAAAAGAGAAACGAATTTAATACTGAGGGTCAGTTGCATCCTTTTCAGTGCTTCTGGGTTTGTATTTTAAGGCCAGACAAAACAAAGATGAATTTTAGTTATGTACTTGAGCCTCTTGAAGAAACCCCCTACATTTGGAGTATTTTAAACCATGGGCAAATATCTCTGTCAGTTGGGGTCAGAGTAAAATGGAATGAAATACTGTACTGATGTTCATGGTCTGCTCAGCAAACAGGAAATCAGTGATTTAAAGCTACTCTGGCTCTTGTTATTTGATCCAGTGGGTGCAGACCAACTCCCTGATTCACTTCTCTACTGGTTCCATGTCTGACCTTTTGAAGGAGATGCAATTCCAACTCAGTTTGGGTGATCTAATCCACCCCTTAATCACTTATGCACACTCTGGCATTGTTCTGGTCAGATTCTAATTCCTACAAATGTTATGCTCTTGGAACAGAGGTTATGGTCAGTTAAGATACTGCTGTATTGCTCCCTTTACAGTTCTGGTGCTGAGAGCATGAGGGGGAAAAAGGAATGGGCTCAAATGTGTCCTTCCCATCTACTTCCATCCTCTGATATGTCTATGGGAACTTTACATACAGTAATAGATAATACTTAAAACAAATATAGATGGACTGATTAAATCATCTACAAGGTACTGGATAGATCAGCATGAAGTGTTGATTTTCAGTAGGTTGTGTAATGCAGTGTGTTTTCCTCCTTGTGTCTGAGGACAAGTAAACCTGTCTGAAAGCCATACCCAGCTCCAAATAAATCAGGTGACTCTGAAAGCCCTGGGCACTCCTTCCCCTCTGCTCTGGTTCTGCCCAGTAGTTTGTTCCTTCTGGAATTTTTTAAATGTTTACATACAGTTTGTGGGTGGATTTGGATTCAAGATTGAGAGGATCTCAATTCTTAAAGCTCAGGATGTGCAGGACTTGTCTCCTGTGAGAGAGTTGTGGGTAGCACAGGTAATCTGCTGTTTAAAATAGACAACTGGACAGATCTCTTGTGCACCTTCCAGTTCCAGTTTTGGTTTGAGGAGTGACAATGCTGGAAGATTCCTTTGTTCTTGTCAGTTTATTGACCCTGTCCATGGTTGTAGAAGAGGACAGATTTACTGCCAGCATTATCATATGTGAAGTCACAAAAGTCTTTCAAAATGGTTTGGGCTGGTACTTCTCATATGGCAGTTTCATTCTTGTAGTGCTTGTTTATATCTTTGAAACACATTTAAAACAACCTTATTTTTTTATTTTTTAAGTCCTTAAACATTGTATGTATCACCAGTGTTGCAACTATAACATGGATTGAAACTGAAGAGGGATGGGTAGTGAATGAAAGAAGGGAGGGTTTGGGAAGAGTTTGCTTCCAGCCTCCAAAAGTACAATCTTGGAAGTGAATAGAGAGCTGGAGGTAAACACTAAATTGTTTCTCTTCAACTTATCTAGATAGGTAGCACTGTCTAGCAGGCTTAGCTAAAGGGATAATGAATGTATATTTGAGTACAAAAATGCTTGAAACTGAAACTCTGCTGACTATTTACAATGGCCTTTTAAGTCTGTTTTGACATTAGTTAAGATCTTGACAAACTCTTTTGGTCCAGGCTTTTTAGTGAGGGGGTTTTTCTCTTACATGATCACACTTCTTGATCTCCTTTCTCATAATATTTTGTGGATTCTTCAAGAATTCGCAGGCACTGATGTGGCATTTATTTTGCAAAATGTTGTAGTAATAACATTATAATCTGTAAAAGGGCATTTCTTTTGGTTTTGTTAGCAGCCAGAGATTCAGGGAACCCAAACAATATTCATAGTGGTGAAGCCCACTGGAACTGTTATTTATACAAATATGCTTTTCCAAAAGCAATACAGGTTTTTTTGTTTTTTTCCAAAAGATGTGTAGTTGCTAGATTTTTTTACTTTTTTTTTTAAAATCAGCTTTCTGTTTTAGCTGTGACCACTTTTTGCTGACTTATTTTAAGAGCTCTTTATATTCCACTTACTGAAGGTTTTAGTTCTGCCTTAGACTTTTCATCTGGTCCTCTATTTTGATCTAAGTTTCTGCAATTTGTTCCCTTCTGGGTGGTTGATACCTGACAATATAAGCATATATCATGTGATATAAGCATATCATGATAAGAGTGTTGATGATGCACTCATGTGCAATTAATTACTTCGTTCTTTTTCCTCCCCTTTCATCAACAGGTGACCAAGAAAGTCAAATCCATGCAGATGTTCCATACTCCTGTGACTTATGCTATGCAGGGTGACAGAGTAGGTATCTGTGTAACCCAGTTTGATCCCAAACTGCTGGAAAGAGGCCTGATTTGCACCCCAGATTCACTTCACACCATCCATGCTGCAATAATTTCCTTGAAGAAAATCCAATATTTTCGAGGAACTCTTCAGACTAAGGCCAAGTTCCACATCACAGTTGGTCATGAAACAGTTATGGGAAGAGTGATGTTTTTCAGTCCAGCCCCCGCTGACTTCAATGAAGAAATTCAAGAAAATGTTTTTGATTTTGAAAAAGATTATCTTTATCAAGAGCAATATTTGTCCAAGGACTCAGTTTCTTCAGAGGAGAACAAAGAAAACGACCAGGCAGGAGAAGTCCAGCTCCCAAAACAACAGTGGGCTTTGCTAGAGTTTGAAAAACCAGTCACTTGTCCTAAACTGTGCCTTGTGATCGGCTCCAAACTGGATACAGATATTCACGCAAATACCTGCAGGCTGGCATTCCATGGGGTGCTGCTCCAAGGCATGGAAGACAAGAATTACACAGAGACTTTCCTTCCAAAGCTGAAAGTGTACAAACTGAAGCACAAAGAAGGACAAGTGGAAAGGGTAAGCTGTCTCTAACGCTATATTTGGGAACTGGAAATATTTCTTTCGTGTAAGTACATATATTGGTGGGCTGCAGAATTTTCACTGCTATGTTCCAGAGTCTAACATTCTCTAATGTTTATATACCTAGTGTATTACGTGTGGTCTACTTGCAAACAGTCTGAAATCCTTGTTTAAAGTGACTTGTGTATTCAGTGCCATGCAGTGTTGAGTAACTTGATGTCTAATCAGTGTGTTCTTCCCAGAGATTTGCTTTGTGTACCTCCCAAAGTGACAAAACTTCCAACTTGCCATTGACATATTTCACACAGTCTAGAGCACACTGGAAATGTAAAGACAGTGTAAACAAGAAGGATTAAATTATGAGTTAGATTAAATAACACAAAGGACACTAATTCTTTTTTGCATTTTCACATTGTAATAAATAAGAACACTTATTTTAGCAGGCAAAAAGAAATCTCCTACAGGATGCCTTAGGGAGCTCTGGCATGCTGAAATTGGAATCAAGTTCATAACATGAAGAACTTGAGCCATGCTTAGCACGTTGTTTCTGTGTCACACACGTGTTAATCTGCTGTAGTGTACGTACTTGATCCATCTCAGTGTGGCAGAAAATAGGTGTTTTTTGGAGGAGTTAGCACCTACAGTAAAAATTAATTGGGATTTGCTTTTACCATCCCATCAGTATGGAGACACTGTCTGACAACCACTGTCTGTGGTGGTTGGTACTGCATTGCTGGCATAAGTTCAGTCTCAGTGGTGGTTACCTTCCAGTCAACAGTGGGGAATCATTTGTTTATACATCACATCATGGAATTTTTCACGATGAATGATTTAGGTGGAGAGGTACAATATATAAATAACTTAATTGCAAACTTTAGCAAATATTTACTTGATGTATTAGTGTGATGGGTGTTCTATTAACTTTCATGTGAAGAACTATTAATTTTTCTTTGCCTAATTCAAAACTTGATTGTTTGTAAAAACCATTTAGTTTCCTTCTTCTCAAAAATCTGTAAAGCTGAGTTGAGGACTGTGTAATCTCTCCTTCCTTTGGTATAGGAGACTAAACACTTGGCATACCATGCCATGTTTGCAATGTACAATGCAGACTTCTTGACTATTGTTTATTTGCTTTACTGATTTAATACTATGAAGATCCCTGCTGGGGCATGATTTTGAGTTAGTGAGGTTCTTCAAAATGCCTCATGTACATTAATTGATCAAATGGGCAATTCATATTTCTCCCTTTTTTTTCTGAGGTTTCTGTGGCATTTTTGGCTTAAATAAAAAGGAAAAGAAAATATAAGTTTCTCCTTTGAATTTCCACTGACTTTGAAGACTTTTTTTTTTTTTTTTTTTCCAAAGGAACTGCAGACCTGTGGTATTGTACTGATTTTTTTTTTTTTTTTTGGATGCCAGTTTTGACACTAAGAGGGAAGGTAGTTAGGAGGATATATGTAGCTTTCTGAAAATTTTATCTCCATTATTATGGATTATATGGGACACCAAAATCAGCAGTCACTCTTCACAATTTTGGTAGCAGGTGAATTGTCTCCTTTGTTTGATATGGCTGGCTACTTTTCTCTTTGTCTGATGCTGAACTAAAAGTAGGAGTTGAAAGTATTCTGTCCTCTAAGTTGCAGAGAAGCTCTAGACCAAATGTGTGTGTCTGGGTGCTTGTTCTTCTGGCACTCCAGAGCTTTCTGAACTCGTGAAACATTTGCCTTTATCTTGGCTAAAACTTCACTCCCTTGTGCGTGGCCTATTCTGCCAGGATCTGGCAAGACCTGGCTTATCAACTCCTTTTGTTTCTCTGTGGCTGCAGGAATATGAATTTGAGTTTGTGTGACCCATGGAGACAGGTGCTTTTCTTTAATTAGAGATTAACTGGTCTCAGGTTATTTCTATATTTTTACTCCCAATAAATGGCACTGGTCTATGGGACTTGAAAACTTGCAGAGTACCAACCGTGTGAGTTGTCTGGTGGGGTTAACAGAGTTTCAGAGTTTGCTGTTAGCCTTGGTTGTGCATTTTTAATTGTTTTTATTTAGTGTTATTTTCAAACTGCCAGTTTATGTATTCTGCTATTGATTTTACTGTGTAAATAATGGAATAATGTTAATCAATTACACGTTGGGGTTTTTTTCTGGTCCAGAAAATAACCAGTTAACGTGGATTATTGAATATTTGACCAGCAGAGTAATTTATTAGGCTGATACATCAGTGAACTTTTTTGATATCTTCCCATACTCTTTAAAAATGTAGAGCTGGGAGGTTTATTATTTTATTCTGTCTTCATCTGTCACACAGTGTGCCCTAAATATGGGCCTTGGTCACTGTGTGTATGGAAAATAATTGGCCCTGTAGAGGAACAGTTTCCATCATCTGTTTGCAGGTTCGGTTTGTACCCGGACTCTGCCTCCCAGGGTAGTGTGGATACTTGGAGCTGGCATTTTCCCTGGTGCATGCTGGAAGGATGGTGGAGGAAATTTAAGAAATGCTCATGATGTAGAGTCAAAGGGGCACGCAGGGACTTGGAAGAGTTGGTGGGAAGAGGATCGTGCCAGGTATAAAGGGCCTGCTGGAGGGGAAGTACTTACAGTCGAGGTAGCTATGGTTAAATCTGTGCTTTTGCAGAACAGAGAGCAGCAGGAACAATTGGGTGGTACAGGGACTTATTTTAGCACACAAAGTCACTAGCTAATAGAAAATCTGAATCAGCTGGTCCCACCCTGCTGCTGATGGATGGCTGGAGATTAGGATCGCTGAATTTAGGGTGTCTATTCTTGGCACTGATACAGGAAAATTTCTTTCTCTTTTGAGCAAGGAAGCTCCCCCCTCCTCACCTTCCCTGGGGAGGCATAAAATAATAATAATTAAAAAATACATGTTACCTTCACAAGAAGTGAACTTTTCCTTCAGAGAATACTGCTGGGGAAAATTAGCTTCATAGCTTCCTGAAAGGCTGGCTGGGAGAGAGGGAGGCAGGGGCACATAACATTCACCTTCCCAGGTTTGGGACAGGGTAGAAACATACTCCCATGATGGGATTGTAGTGGAATTCAATAGTGCCTGTTTGTAAAATGTTGCTGCTAATCTGATGTGGGCTCTCCCTAGCCCCCCTGCTTGTTGCTAGAATTAAAATTAATTCCCTGCAGTTTAACTACCAGTTTACCCAGGAGAAATCAGGCATTTATGATTTGGCTTTTTGTTCCTATTCTGATTACTTTCAGAGCACTGATGGAATGGTAAGAACTGTAAATTCATTAAGTTTCCGCATCACAATATTTTTCTCGTGTGCCCCTGGTGCACAGCACCCTCCTGGATTTTAAGGTTAATTTTTTTAATAAAAGAAGAACACTTATTCTCAAAGAGTTTTTGGCTTTCTATGAGCAAATGTGACGTTTTTCCTGTTTCACATAAAAATAAAATTAATGGGAAATATGGTATTCACTACACAATATCTTAAAGTAAAAAATCATACTTGAACTAGCCAACAGTCTTCAATTGTATATTTTACTGAGATTTCACGCCTAAGCTTCCTGGTGTTTCTCATCTGCTGAAGTGATGGTAAATTTTATATGAAAAATCAAGTACCCCTGCACTGCATTTTGTACTTCTCACTCTTTTCTTTTGGTATCTTGCCTCCCTAATGCTAAGATTGAGTGGAGGACTGGGAGGGAAAGAGTCAAACCTGACTAGTGTTGTTCACTAAAATCTTTGAACTTACCTGTCTGCAGCACATCCTTGAGTCTCTTTTTTTTTTTTTTTTTTGCACCCTTGTTTATCCTTCTGGGTTTTTGGTACATTAGAAGTTAGTGTTTTCTGAGGTACTGCAGCATACATCAAACTGAGGTCTCAGTTATAAAAAGGTTGTATGATTCAACTGGAGTCATGATTTTTATCTGATTATATTATTTGATATTCTTGAACTGTTGTGGAAATGTGTGAATGTTCCTGTTTTGCTTTAGACTTTTTTTATGTTAGAGTAAGTTCATGGGTTAGTTTTAAGAAAAATCAAAATACATTGTTCCCTCAGAACTAAGAGGGCACTGACAGAGGTTTGTATTTGCTTAACTTGATGATTTTAAAGCAGTGTGAAATACTAGTCCAGTTTTCTCTTGCAGAGAGGACTTGAGAGAGGGGAGAAGTTCAGTGGAAGGAAGTTTCTGTCAAGAGCATCTTTCTGGTGTGGTTATGTGGAGGCAGAGACTGTCGCCCTCTGGACACTTTATTTTTACGAACCCTTGGCTGCCTGACAAATTTACTTTCAATAGGAAAAAGCTAGGCTGACAACAAGTGACTTGTCCTGATAAAAAGGTAAAAGGCAGCTGAGAGTGCTATTGTGAACACCAGTGTGGTCTTAAGGAGTGTGATGTGGGAATCTTGGTGAAAAAAGGGCGGATGAGATGCTGTGAAAGAGGTTTGTCCCTCTCATTTGGCATACAGAGCTGGCTGTGGATGTGGGCTTGCTGAATTGTGACAGGTCAGCAGCTTCTGAAGTTGGAGACAAGCGAATTATGAAGATAAACAGCAACTGTTGTCCTTCATCTTGTGCTTCTGGAGACAACCTGCTCACTATTCAGCTCTTCACAATTCTGTGGGCAAAGAGACTTGCATTAACCCTAGTACCATCTCTGAAATACCTGCCTCTCTGAATTTAACCTCTGTGCACATTGTAGACTAATTCCAGTCTGACTCATGAAGCAGTTACTCAGTTCCTGGGATAAATCCTTTATATTTGTCACGTTATTTGCTCTTTGGCTTCCACAGACATGCAGGTTTAGTGCAGAGAGTTTCAACTGAAAGGTGAACTGTAGAAGTGCATCATACTTTCCTGCATGACTCAGATATTCTGACTGTTTTGAAAGTGTTTGCACAAGCGGGATTTATCTTAGGATGGTTGCCACAGGGTCCTATTGTCAAGGGTAATCGTAAATCAGTAGTTCTTTGGCAGAAACAAAAGGAGAAGGAAAAGTCTCTGCCTTGCTTGCATAGCGTGAGCTGCACATTCTGCATTTTCAAGCTTGTGTAGTGAAAAATATACATGTGTTGCCTGTGATGGTTTCCCATTTTAAGCATAGCAGAATGTTTTCCTAGCAGAATGGGCTTGTTCTTCCTAAAGATGCTTTCTCTGTATTTCTCTGACATTAAGAAGAATTAATTTTCTCTATAAAAGTTTTCAATGTATCTCTCATTATTTGCCCTGCTCTTAGGCTTTACTTGAAGGTAATAATGTTGCACTTGTTTCTTCGGCTGTTTCCTTTCATGTGTCACAGCTGTGGGACGTCCTGGTTTTGTTCATAGCCACTCTGTTCTCAGGTTTTGTGCATTGCTGAGCAGTAAGTTTTCTTGTTGAACTCATTCTCGTGGGGACTGAGGCCATCACGTAGCCAGCAGGCTTAGTTTCTAGGGGGATGGAAGGATCACTTATTGCTTAATAACAGCATGTTACTAATTGTTTGAATATTGGTGTGATCTTAGTGTCCCCAAGGAGAAACGTATTGTTGCAGGAGCTGAGATGTGAAAGCAGGGTAAGTTATCAAGATCTTTATCAGGACATCTCTTCTGAAGCTTGAATGGAAGACAGAAAGCTTATCTTTCAGCATCTTTTGAAAGTGTTAGGATTTTTCTCTTCTTAGTGGGATAGGAAGAGCTTTGTTAGAGCAAGTGCATTACCTGAGTGGTCAAATGAAAGGTCTTTGTCACCTTCACAGATCTTACTGGCCTTTCAGAAGAAGGATGAGATATTGTGGAGTGCTAGTAAGCAACTGCAGGAAGTTTGAGAAAATGCTATTAAGGTTGTTGATGACCAGCAATGACTTACACTGTCTCTTGGGGAGCTAGACATTTTCAGAAGCAGCAGTTGTGAAAAACAATTATGAGCCATATTTTGTATTTTAATTCCTTATGTTTTTTTATGAATGAAAACACCAGGATTTAGTTACTGAGCACGTGTCAAGTTTGTAGTAGCTCAGCCACACACTTAACCAGATTGCTGAAGGAGGGTACAAAGGAGGAAAAATGAACTTGCATATGAGTGAATAGGAACATAAGATGTGGTTCATAAAGGAATGGGACCCGACTTCTGGGGAAGCTGCCATTGCTTGGGGAGGCAGTAAGTTAATGTGAAAGTAACAAAGTATTCTTGTCTGGAAACATTCCGAGTAGTGGATTGTTTATAAGCAACACTGGTACTTTTTCCACTGAATCCTTTCCAGATATGAGTAACACCAGAGTTTGTTTCACAGAATTGTGCCTATACACTGTTTTTAAAATATTTACCACAGAAATACTGTTCCTCTAGTTTTCTGTTACATGGTTGCAGTGCTGCTAGGAATAAAAAGAATTAAATATTACCTGCTTGGATAGTTAGATTCTTCCATCTAACTTATTCCTAAGAAAGAAGGCTTCATTGGCTTACTAGGACTACTGTTGCATCTGCTGTTTCCTTACAGTGACAGTGCAGTTCCAGCAGGATAACAAGTAAAACTCTGCATCAGCCAGGTAAAGATGCTTTCTGGGTGACTGCCGCGGTGTGCAGACTGATCCGGGCACAAAGTGAGGAACAAGGCCAAACTGTGAAATCTGAGTGAGTGCAGCCTGCAGGCACAGGCAGTGACCTGGGCTGTCTGCAGAACCTTCTGTGGCTCTTGCTGGGAGAAGTGGTGGATGTCACTCCATCATCTACTGTAAACATGCAGACGCCACAATTAATATTTTTCCTGCTTTGAAGTCTGAACATGAGTTTGTTTGGTTCTGCTTGGCTGCTGATGGTATGCTAAATACAGTAATAATACAGAGATGAAGGCAATCAGGTGAATAAAAGTGCAGAGCACATTCACTAGTTAAAATGCACTGTAAAATAGGAATATAAAAGATGCATTTATTTATTGGCTCTTGTTTAGTTTTAGAGTAAAAGAGTTTGAGAAGCTTAGTGGGGAAAGGGGGAAGGGAGAACTGTCTGCTCATTAAACAGAAATACTATTTCTGTTGAACAGTGCTGAGAAAAGAATGGTGATGTTTGCTGACTGACACAGCATATGGATTAGCACAGTACAATAAATTTGTCGTAAGTGTACCAGCTAAATCAGAGAACCTGCTTGCTCCCCATATGAAAAAATTAGTGTTTTGTTCACTAACCAGCAAAGGAATGGCTTGTGCCAATGACTGGATAGTAGAATTTTGCAAGGTTTGAGTAACACCTATGGTTATTATTTATATTATTAAATTTAAAATGCAGACATGCTTTTGGGTCTTGCAAGCGTGTGGACAGCTGGTCTTGATTTTTCTGAGGTTGTGTAAGAGTCACCTGTGGGGGAATCAGTTTGTCAGCAAGGCAAGCAATACACCATTTTATTTATTGGATACAAAAATAAATTAAGAATGTTACTTAGGTTGCAAAATCAAGAACTTGAAAGTTAGATTTACAGTTGCCTATGCAACATTAATTCTGTTCCCCTGTGCCTCTACCCTGTGCACTTAATAAGGCAGGGTTCCTCTGAAATTTTTTTGCATGTGGTCATGTAAAGAGTATATCGTGGGGCATATCAAAGAGGGACAGGAATAAGGTTGTATGGACATCTGGCATTTCTTAACTTCTTAAGTGCCCAATTCTGCAACTTAAATAACTTAGATTTTATATAAATGTAATTTCCTAGGCATTTTTAAAGTAAAAAGATAAAGTAAAACTCAACCTCCATACTGCTGAACTGTAGCCATCCCTCTACTGTACACCCTCAGTGGGTTTTAGTCACAAATATTCAACAGTGTAGCACAGGCTTGTATTGCTTCCTTCCACAAACTTGTTGCCAAATGGCAGAAGGAAACTATTACCCAAAAGAGATGGTGGGTTTGGGCAGCAGATCCACACCCTGGGGTTAGAGATCATTAGGGGAGGGGACGGACTTGAGATGTTTGTATGTCCATGTGAGGTTTTCAGAAGGGAATGCGGGTCTGTGTCCAGTCAGTCAACTCTCTCCTCTCCCTCAGGTAGCTCTTTCCAGGCCTGTCCTGTCCTTGTTGCCTGCTTAATTTCCAGTGAGGGTTTTGTAAGCCTCTGCTCTTTGTTCCCCCCTGCCCTCCCCAAGCTATTTGTGGGCAGTTTCCTTTAGAAACAAATTAATTTACTGTTGCTATACTTGACCTCCTGCTGTGTGCCAGGTCTATGCACTGTTCCAAATTAAGTTTGCCAGGTCCCACTGATGTTTCCTTTTGGATGTTTTAGGATCTCAGAACCTGAGATCACCACAGTTAAAATATTTTAAAATAGTTAAGAAAGTGCCTGTGTGTTCTTAAGTCCTAGAGATCCACCAGAGTCCTCCTGTCTGTTCAGAGCTCTCTTCAGCTTGGCAATCCTCTCTGTGTCCTGTTTCTGAGGCCAGGTCAAGACCTCTGCATCTACAGATCATCTTGTCTACAGAACAGCCTGTGTCTTGTTTTGTTTTATTTTTCTTGAATAGTAATCATCACAGTGCTTTTAATCTGTATAGCAAGCCAGGGCTGGCTGGTCTGGAGATGGATGGTGTAGTAACAGTCCTTTAGTCTACTGTCTTCCATATCTGTTGATGTTGCTTTTCCTACATAAAGAGAAGGCAACACAGATTAATAAAAAATAAAATCATGACATCAACCAGTCTCTTCTCACTTGGTGAAATTAATATGTTCATTCAGACAGTGTCAGGAATTTAGTGCTTATGGTTGTTTTTTTTTTAATTCAAACCTTCTAAATTTTAAATAGAGGTGAAGGAAACTTGCACTATGAAGGTGTATAATGAAGTTAGTACCATCTTGGTACCCTGTGAATGCCTGAAGAATGCTGATTGGTAAGTACAGAGCTTTTAAAACCTAAAGCAGTCTAGTCGTGCACTTCTCACTCATTGTCCTGAATCAGTATTCATGACTCCTTTTCTGCTATCTACTGGGTTTACAAGGCTATAGTGATAACAGGATGCTCAGCAAAAAGAAGAGCATTTTATGGCTGCTTGTTAGATACTCTCAAGTGCAATTGTCCCCTTATTCAGAAAGGCAGAGAAAGGAAAATGTTTGTTGGATACAAGCAAGGTAGGCTGGGGAGAGGTGGGACAAACATCTGAAAACCAAGTTAAGGCTATGAAGAGATGTTTGTGATGGCTTCTTGCTCTAGTAGAACAGCAGTAATGAGACATGAAGACATTTCATTTCCATTCCTTGCTCATGGATGGATGTTCAGAGGCAGAAGTTTATTGTTTGCTTAGAGGACAGTGAGAAAGGTCTTTGGAGCCCAGCAAACAGGCAAAAGCTTCTAGTGCTGGAGGGAAGTGCAGAAAGAAGGGTCTTTATGCTGCTGTAAGGAGGCCCTTGAGAAAAAGCTGTGGCTGACCAAGTCATTCTTTCTTTGTACCAAGTTGTTCACCTGATTCTCAGTAACCATCTATAAGCTACAAGTCTTTGTATAGTCAGAAAAGCTGGAAGCTTGATCGTTGGTGAAATCCTCTCAGTTTCTTTTTCCTTCACCCTTTTTGTGGCCTCATGTGCCGTCGTCTTCTCAACGCATGAAACTGTTTTTAAAAAGAACAAGAATTTGCAGTCTCCAAAATATTCTCATTTCTGACACAGAAATGGAAAGTGCTTGAAACTGTTTTCTAGAAATAAATGAGCTGTCACTGATCATGATGAAGATGTCTCAAGTGTACTTTTTCTAAGGTACAAAAAAGTAATAAAAATACTTTATATTTTCAGTGTTAGTCATAGATTCTTTTTGTTCTTTTTCCTCTCCTGTTGTTTTTCTGTTTTGGTTTCAGTGGACCATTTATCAGTTTGCTGAGAATAATCCTTAGGCTTGTTTCCATCTTTCTTTAAGAAGTTATTTCTTTTTAAACCCATATAATTTTTTATTAAATCAGAAAAGGTTATTCTTTCTCTGTGTATCTTTTTTACTATTTAATATTCAATGCTTCTGCTTTCTCTGTCTCAAACCTTTCCTTGTTTCCGTCTCATTCTGGCACCACTTTGTTTCCTCCTGTGTGTTTCTATTCTGATATGCTTTTTTTCTTTTTCCCCTATAGATGTTTTTAAGAGATGGGAGTTATTTGCTCTCGAAATGTGTGGTGGATTGTTTGAGAGGGTGTTCAGATGACACTCATTTTTAAGTTATCTTAAACAGGAGTGTGGTTTAACAATCTGGACAGTATAACTTGCTGTCCTGCTCAAAGGGTAATCACAAAATTTGTTTTTCCTTGGAATTATACTATGGTTTGCACTGAATGCCAACACATGTAACATGAACTGTGGTTTTGCAAAAAGTATATGGTCGGGTAAGCAGTGCTGAGATGGGGAGTGAGAGTTGGTTATTTTTTTTACTGTGAACTTCTTGGTGTTAGCACAAGGGTTATGTGCCAGAGATGCACATACTTCGCCTATGGTTATAAAACCCTGTTTACTTTTTTTGTGCAAACACAAAAGCCAAGTGGGAAGGGATATTTCATAAACTCAATGCTATTGTGTCCTCTGGTCTAAGCCATAAAACAAGAGTAACAGAGACGTTCCCTTTGAACTTGAAATCCCTTTCTAAGCTGCTGATCTAACCTAAGTGAGAGGGGGAGACTATACCAGCCAGAAAATTTCTCTTCTAGGTATTTTTCCCTTCCCGCCCCTTTTCTTTTTTTAAAGTCCTTAAGTGAGTTTGATGCTGCACCTCTGCCCATAAATTTAAAAAAATATTATCGTAATGTAGGTCAGTGAACTGAAACGCCACTGTACACCATGGGGGATTAAAGTCAGAGAGGCAGCCCTCTCCCACTCCTACTAGGTCATATGACAATATAAACAAGAAATGCAAGGAGCCTTCAGCTTTTTCTTGCCCTAATCCTTTGTTTATGCAGCACTTAAACTGACTTTTGGGGTCGTCTCTGTCTGGCATTAAAGCCCTAAAGCTTTTTGAAGTTTCCCTGAAGTTAATAAAATTAGTCTGCCCTCGTTGCTAGGCCCCTTGCTGCTGCTTCAGAGCAGACTGCGTATCCCTTACTGTCTTCGTGGTGTTTGGCTTTGTAAGTTCATAATATTTTATACCAAAAAAAAAAAAGAGAGAAAATCAGAAAGCTCTCCCAAAAGGCTGTTCAGCTAATAGGCCAAATGATTGGCATTGTAGATGTTCTGAGAACTCAAAAGGGATTAACTTAAAATCCCACGATCGGAGGTAAATTGCTGGTAAAGTAATTGGAAGTGTGGCGTTTCAGTTGGAGAGAACAACATGCATTTCTCTGGCTTTTTACAAAGCAGGGCTAGACTAAAAAATTAATTTTTTTAAATTTTTCTAACGTAATCTTAAAGTTGAGAAAATCCTTCATAGTAATTCTCTCCAACACTCATTTATTTCAGTGCGAAGACTGATCAAGTTATCTTAGTTCCTGTTACAGCAGGCGTTCTCATATTATTTAGTCTTTGTCAGGGATAAATTGATGATAGGATAACTGGAGGTGATGGACAACATAAGATGGGGTGTACAGTATTCAGTGCATGAGACTGAGACTTTGGGTCATAGAGGTTTTATTCCAAACAGCCACTCAGGCAAGTCACTGATCACTTATTATCTCAGCACCGCTAAAGCAGTTTTGTTTGTAATGGCCTATAGAGATGTCCAAGGAGTCGTGATGATACCAGCAGAACATATTGACCACTTAAAGGAGAGTTTTTTGTTTTAATGAGTTGACCATTAAAGTGAAAAGAGCAGTGCAGCTGGAGCCCTTGGTCTGTTTCCTAAACTGAATGTACAATAGCAAGATCCTAAAAAGCACATTTCCTTATAAAAGATAAGGGCTTTTTTTAAATCAAAGGTTTTAAGAGAGTGTGGCATAACTAAATGGTAATAGATTCTGTTGCTGTTCTAATCAGCAATTATAGGTTATCATTACTGTTTTACTCAAAGGTCCGTGATGCCTGTGACACTTGTTCACAGAAATCATTTGAGTTGCTGGTGAGCCTCTTCCTTGCTGGGGAGGCTCTAAACTGAACTGTTCTAGTCCACTATGATTGCTCACCCTGTAATTCCATTTTTAATTAAGTTAAAGATAACTTTGAAGTGCTCTTGGAAAAATAAAAGATCTTTATGTGGCCTTTAAAGTTGGTTTCCTGTACCATTTTGAGAGATAACTACAAAAATCATAGTTATATGGAAGATCCTCAGTGGAGCATAAGAAACCATCTGTGTTTCAAACACAGCAGAAAGAAGCACATGGCTGGCGGTGGAGAATAGGGATGGAGTTTTGAAATTCTTGTTTTAGGAATAAAAGGTTTATAGGAAGAAGTAATATTTTTATTTCTCCAGCTAATGCAACTGGAAAAAAGGAAGAAGGTTTAGAGAATGTAAGTGCTTCTTCAGGTTGGAATTAACAGCTTCTTTTTATGCTAGTCTTCTGTTTCAGACTGAAAGAAAGGCGAGTGTGCCTGAAAGCTTATCTTCCACCTCTACTGCCACCTATTATCAGGGGCTTTAGTAAAAGACATTATTCAGTTTTAAATTTAAGCCAGAGGTTGCCAAGCAGTGATACTGCCATTAATGGTTCACCAGCTATTTTGAAGCAATAGGAGAGGACAGACATGATAAAAAAAATACGAATGTGGCCTTTTGGGAAAAGATGAGGAGTGGATGTCTGAGCAGAGAATGTTGTTGAGACGTCTGAGTGCTGTTACCTGCAGGTTTGACTGTGCCCAGCTGGGAGCGGAGCTGCCTGTCCTCTTGTCACCTCCACGAGAAAGAAGGAAGAGGCGCTCTGGATATTTCTCATCCTGGATGTGATCTGGGGTAGGGAGAGGTCCTGCCAGTGCTCTGCAATACTGCGCAGCCCTTTCAAGGCTGTTTATAGCTGAGCTAGTAAGCTCTGTTTGAAATAAAACAAAAATTAAATTTCTGATGCTAGGTTTACTACCCTGCTGAGATTGGCATTAAAATAGAGGTGTATATATGTAACAAAATAATAGCAATCATAGGGATTTGAGTCTGTATATGCATTACAGTTTATGGAGGAGGCTTCAGGGAAGGATAGTTGCTTAATAAACCAGCAATACTGTGAGTCACTGTTTAAACTGAATAAAGGGCAACGTTCAAAACTGGTTATAGTTCTTCACTGTTCTAAGTCACTTTGGTCTTTGAACCCCTTAGGTGTAGCTAAAAATGGCTCCTAAGATATGAAGAAGAGTTGCAACTTCTACCACGGAAAATAATCTTGGAAAGATTTAAGTAATATCCCCATATTTCTTCCGATAAATAAATGTTCTTTCCGTGTCTACAAGGTAGAGTAACTCCAGGCTTTAGGTATACAAGGATATTCACACCTACAGGATTAGGCTCACTTGACTGCACCTTATACTTTGTAATGCCTAAGGGAGGGTTGTTTATCTTGCCTTACCCGCCAACATTGCTGCCTCTTGTTCCTGATAGCTTAATTAAGAATTCAACTTGGAATGGTTCTTCCCACTGGGTTACAAACCTTGAAATTAAAATTGGATACAATGGTCATAAGGCTTTTAGTTTAACAAATCAATATGTATGTAAAGGTGAATATTTAAAAGGCTCTATTTAGAAACTGTCATTTCTTTGGAAGTGTAGCTGTTGGAGTGCAGGTCTGGAGCTGAGAGAAAGAATGTTCATGCAGGTGATAATGTTCTTAGCAGTGGGATAAGTAATGGAATAAACTTTTTGTGAGCATAGGTACTTAAGTGACTTTCATGGAAAGGTTTCAAAGTAGAAGAAAGATTTTAATTAACTGATCTTTACAGCTTATTTTGTTCTTCCTGTGTTTTGAGAAGAGAGGTAAAAGTAGGAATATGCTACTTTGTACAAGCATCTATGCCTTTATACACAAATTGCCTTAAACTCAGCAGTTTAGATGACTTGTCTAGGGTTTTGTTCATTTGGGGGTAAATGGTTTTTAAAGGGTGGTAGAAGTCACCAAACTCAGAGTGTATCACAAATAATTTCTTGTCACTTTAGATTGTAGACTCATTAATCCCTATTTCTTTCACAGGTGATGGACGACTACAGTGTGATTGGTCGTTCGTTGTTTAAAAAGGAAACAAACATCCAAATTTTTGTGGGTCTGAAAGTGAAACTATCTACAGGAGAAGATGGAATAATAGATGGTGGGTTTGGACAAAGTGGTAAATTTAAAATCCGAATTCCAGGTAGGTGCTTATGAGTTAACAAATACAAATCTATGTTGAGTGTAGATGATCCTTCCATATTGCAAGTCTAAGTGTTACCAGTAGTCTCCTGAAGTTTTGAAATCTGCTCATACCCAGTTGGACCACTGATCTGGTGGTACCTCTTCTAATTGAATGATGGTTGCTGTGACTTATATTGTGAGGCTGAATGGCCTGAAGCCACATCTCCTGAGTCAACAAACTCGGGTCTCAGAATGACTTCTCGTTAAGTGGCAGTAACATAGAAATCATGCTGTGCCCAGAAAGGTTTGTGGTAATCTCTCCTCTCTTAATGTATATATGATTTGCACCAGAGCCCTCTGAACAAATAAAGGAAAGCAAACCTGCAATCATTTTTACCTGTAGCTACTTATTAAATATAGTATATTGGATGTGAGTTCCTTAAATTGACTCTGTTCTGCATGTTATTACCTAACTTGCCTCAAGCAAAAACTACTTGATAAATGGCTTTTTGGACATCTTGAGAGGTTTTTTTATTGCTTGTGTCTCCTGGTTTTATGATATGACTGTATTTTTCATCCTTGCTGAATTACAGGAAGGATTTATTCTTCCTTAGGTTAGGGCATGGGAACTGATGGGTGCTAGAGTTTATAAGTGTCATTACTGGGGTTTTTTCCTCCTTCTTTTGAGACAGGAGAGTAGTTCTGAGCCTTTTCAAAAGGCAATAATAGGTGCTGCATTTTACTCAGATTGTGGGATAAGATTTTAATGATACTGGAAGTACTTTTTGTATTTCTGTAGTGTCTTCAGCCTATTTGTCACTAGTTAATTCCCTGCCCTCTTTAGAGAGATGAGTGAGATTACTTCTATTATACAAGTGGAAGAAAAAAGTCCTAATATTCTATGACAGCAAACAATCTCATAGTAATTGATCTACAGAGAAAGGTAAAGTTTCCTGATTCCCTGCTGAAGAGGGACTGTTTTTCCATTTAACTTGGGACATGATGCAACTGCACTAATTTTGACCCTCTGCAAATTTCCTTTCTTTTTCCTATTACAAGATAAGAATTTCTGACCAGACAAAAAAAATCTGTATTCTATCCTAGCTGTAATTCCAGTTTTGTCACCAAATGCTAGACTTTGCAAATAGGTCTGAGACCATAATTAGTCAGCACAGTGCATATTTAAAGAATAATATTTAAAGTAACCCTAACTAGATACATGTATGGTTTTAGTTTTCTAGCATAAAAATGCTTGTAAGGGTTCACTGAGATAGGTACCTTTAGGTAGGTGGTGAAATTATTTGTAAATGGCCTTAATGCTGAAAATCAAGATAACATCTCGCTTAAAAATGTAATGTTCTTCATAGTTTTTCTCTTCTGGCCACAAAAGTTTGATGAAAGAGAACAGGAGGATGGCATTTACATTGCCATTTCCACATTTTGGATGGAGGAAATGGTTCTTCCTGGAACAGGGAGAAGCCTCATAAGTAGTCTTTGACACTATTGAGGATGTAAGCAGGAACTGTAATTGTGAACCATCAGTTACATTAAGAAAACTGTATATAGACTTAGAGAATGGCATTTAGCTCTGTAGATTGAGTTTGTGGGAAGAAATGATACCTTTCACAGAGGTGTTCATTATCTAATCTTGGTTACACTCTTCAGATGCTTAACAGGAGACCTTGAAACAGAGGGCCCTTTATAGTTTGTTCTTTCAGTGAGAAGAATATGTACCAGAATGTTAGAATTTAATACCTCTCTAAAGTAGGCAGAATAATACAACTTAGTTTGCTTTGCTTTAGTCTGGGTCAAACTTAGGTACTCTTGTTGTCTGGAAAGAAAAGGCAGTAAGTTAAATTAGCTTAAGCTAAGAGTATCAAGCAGTGGGAAACAAACACAGAATTTGGAAGAGCCTAAAACCCCATGTCTTTAAGAGTTGCAGAGATCTGTGTGTAGGGGGAGGGCTGTTGCTGTGATGCTGTTTAAGTCAACTGCAGTTCACATTCCTTTGTTAGATCAGTGTTGCTTTTTTAATGTGTCTGCATCCTGTTTGTGGGGTTTTGGTGTTTTTGCTTTATTTTTTAAATTTAACTGCTCAGGCTTTTTTCTCCCTTTCCCCCATTCTTCATCCTTGCTTTCCTTCATACATTCTCTTACAGATTTATTTTGTGAAGATCTCTTTTTGATTTTTCTGAAGTTATTTCTCCATGATTCCTTCGCAAATGTATCTGGGAGTTGGGAGGGAAGGAAATGCCCAAGTTGAAAACTGCTTTGTGCTGCCTCAGCCTGGCAGTCAGTCAGTCCTCTCTTTTAAAACCAGTCTTAACCTCTGGAATTGAGTTGCTGGTTTGGGTAGTTAACCTGATGATAGCTGACGCCTGGTTTTAGAAACAAACCTCTGCATAGCAATAAAAATCAAATAGATATATCAGAGCTTTGTGTCCTGACTGCTGAAGGTAATTACAGACCATGGCAGGTTGTAGGGTGTTTCATGATCCCACTGGTGTCAACAGCCTCCAGCACCGTGCCCATTCACGTGAGCAAGTGTTGGGCTCCCCAAGTGTTGTTCCAGACTCACTTGGAAATGACTTGTGTTTGCCTGTAGATCACAGCCTGGGAACGTTGTCTTACGTCGTCTGTGGGCTGAAACTTGGCAGACCACGACTGGGAATGGCAGAACGTGGATCTGTTTCTTATTCTGGCACTGCTTGTGTGCAGCAATAAGTCAGATATTTCTCTCTGCTCGTCTGCTCTGTGAAATGGGGATAATTACTATCCATTCTGGAAAAAAACAAAATAATGTAATCTCTGATTTAGATTTACTCCAGGCTTGGAGCATTAATATTTCTTGAAAAGGCTTAATTATCTTTCTTTAGAGTACAAAAAAACACATCTAGAGTACAGCATGCAATTGGAAGTTCTTTAGTTGCTGAAAGATGTCAGTAGTTTGGAAGAAATTCAGGGAAGAGCAACAAGAATGCTGGAGAGACTGAAGGGATTGATTTATGAGGGAAAGAAGATGAAAAGAAATGCTTGAAGCTTGGCTAAATGTTGTCTAAGTGGGAGATATGATTATCTGCAAGTATTTGAAGAGCATAACGGAGAAGAATCCCTTAGGGTGGTCCAAGGAGGTGGAAGCAAAGCTAATAGCATGAAATAAAGCAAAGTGTAGCTTGAGTATTGAGAGATGTTATTTATCAGAGATTTCTTGCTCTGCCAAATCATCTTTGCACAGGAAGATGATGTATTCCATGTTGAGAACAGTCGTGTGCAGTTTGCCTGGATGTTTGCTAAGTGCTTGTGTCAGGTTAAAACAGACAGGCAGCAGCATGGTGAGTGGAAGAACCATGTACTTCTTTCATCTCAGTTCTAGTTCTGTGTCCAAGCATGCTTTCATTGCTTGAAGGCCAAGATATAACCTACTTTCTAGAGTGTTTACAGCAGCATCTAGTTTTGTGGGTTTTCTTTAAGTATTTGCTGGCAGACCTGCTATTCTGTAGGACTTGGTTGTGGAGCTGTTCGTGCTTTAACTGAGGACAGAGTTTCAAGGCCTGTTAATTGACAGGATGATGCTTCTTTTCTAGACTTGTTGTTGATCAAATGCATAAAAAGGAGGACATAATCTCTAAATCACAAGAGTTTTACCTAATTTAACAAGCTGCTTAAAAAACAAACAGGATTTGAAAGGCAATTTAAAATACACTGCTTTTAAAGTTGTGCTGGTGTGTGTGTGGATGAGGGAGGGAGCTACTGATGGAGTGCTCTTGGCCGAGGTGGGTGATACGTGGCAGCTGCTTTAGTTGTACATGGAACACTGCATAAGGTAAGCGAGTGAAAAGTATTGTTCAAGAACAAGTTTGGAGAGGCAGGAACTATATGTTTAAGTGTCTTATTCTAAAGAAGATAAAAGCTAACAGTGACAGGATTTGGAAAATGCTTATTTCAACATACCTTGCACCAAGGAATGTCATGCCAGTTGATAAGAAACTCAGAGGAAAGTTCAGTGAATCACTTGAATAACTTAGTGCTCATTGTAGATTTTGTGTAACTGTTTCTCACCCAAGAATTGACCCTGTAAAACTCTGCTTGGTTTGTAAAATCATGATCTGTTGAGGTGTGTCATGACATCTTTTGAAAGATTGACTCTAGATGTGCCTATTTCATTGGTTTGGGCACATTGCATTTGTCTTGTGCTTGATTATTGTAAAATGTGGCAACTTTTTAAATCTGATTGGAGCATATGTGATATGTCAGGCACAGTTCACTTTCCTGTGTCTTTACTGTCTAGTGAAGTGTTCATCCTTTCTGAGGCACTGCAATGTGTTTGACTGCAATTCTCCTCTTCTCTTTTTGACGAAAAATTGTTATACATGACTAGAGTTAAAAGCTACCTTATTTCTTAATGCGAAAGAAGCAGTGCATATCTAACACTTGTAAGAGCTGAACACATTTCTCAATTGAGGAAATTTAAATATAATAAAGGACATACTTTTCATAAGAAGCGATACAAATGAGAATATTGGAAGACAAGCTTTTTGGCTTTGTTGTTCTTTTTACCCATACAGGATAACAGTAGTTTTAAGTTTCTTAGAACAGGTGAAGATGAACTTGTTTGTGACCTTTGTGCCTTTTGTTGCCTGTAGTTTTTTGCCTTGCATTTGTGTGTGTTTCTTGTATATGAGAGGACCAGTGTCTCACTGTTTCCCCTGCTTGTCATGGTAGAGTGATTGAATGTGCCTTAAAAGCCTGTTCTGAAGTAATAGCACGGATGTGCTCCCTAACTCAGGACACAGTGTGCTGTATAAGATGACATAAAGTGGTAAGAATTAAGCAATCAAGCCTTATTCTTGAGAATCCTTCATATTCTTAAGTGTGAAATTAAGGCTGGAAACGCTGAATGTGTGGGGTTTTTCTTGGGGTATTGTGGAAGTGGCACATCCTTGGTGTTTTTATGTTTTGCCACTTTTCATTGGATGAGATCCCACACTGGCTTGCAAATTAGTTAATGACATAGTGGGAAAGCCTTGATGTAAGAGATGTACGTGAACAGCACTGCTCAGCATAATTTCAGTTCCAGGTAAAAACTGAGAATTTAAAAGTAGGATTCAAATGTTTTAAAGTATTTTTCAGCACTTCACTTAAGCAAACAGGTCAACTAGAGGTTAAATAGCATGAGGGAGATGAAAGTTACACAAAGATAGAAAAATGCAACAGTAAAATAATTTGTGTATCACATTGGCTTCTCTAACTTTCCCCTTAAGAACTATCTTAATTGATTTTTTTTATATTTGATTTTTTTGTTATTATTCAAGACATATCTCACTTTGTTCAGGTAGGTCTCAACACACCATTGTAGCTGGCATTTGTGGAATATTACTTTTAGGGGTTTGAGGGTTTTTTTTAACAACTGTAGGAGACAAGCTTTAAATGGTTGACTGTAGATAAATGTCATATTCCCAACTTTGTAATTTGGAGGACACTCCTTACTGACATCAGCAGGAATGGGGCAGTCTAAACCTTTTCATTGCACTGAGAACAATTAAACATCCTGTCACTAAGCAGCATATTTTTTGTGGGAGATCTTGACATTTGGAATTCTTTGCTTGTGTTGCATTAGAATAGGATAATCTTCTCTTAGGCCAAATGGAATTTAGGCACATTTAATGTCCTTGTTTTCCCAGCCTGGCTCCTGTTTTAATAAAGGAAAGTAAAAAATTGTTGGCTGCAAGGGTCTGGTGGGTTGCCATCCCTGTCAGTATCAGGTGAGGCTGAGCAGGATTTCAGTCAAGAGGAAAAACAAAAGCCCAAGGGCGAAGAAATCTGTGTAGCTGTGTTTTATTTAAAAGCTGGAGATTAGCTCTGCTTGTTCTTTCACAGTCTCTTTCCCCCAGCCCTCTAAAACAAACAAAACCTAAAATCCTTGAGGGGCACTTCAAGCATAAATCTCCTTCTCTCCTTTTTGTGAAAGTTGGCTGGTGTTGTATGGACAGAGGCTGGAAGAGGATTGTTGCCAGGGAGGCATCACTTCCTTTTATGATCCCCTCTTGAGCAGATTAAACGGTAGTGATGTGGAAGTCCTGGTGACCACATAGGAACTAGGAATTTGTACTGCATTTACACAAACGGTTGGCCTGAAAGAATCAATCCCTACCTTTTAAGTGGTGGCATCCTGTAAGCTCCTATTGACCTTTGGAGCTGAATATCCAGATTTTTTGACCTTAGAGTGTTCTTGTGGAATCAAAGTCAAGATTTATGCATATTCCTTCTGAATGAAAACAGAAGTCAAGGAAGTGTTAACTTATTAACTGGCTGTCTGCCTCATTCACGCTGGTATTGGGAGATCCTGGTCCTGACTGTAATGACAGAATTGCAGGATGAAGTCTGTAAACTCGGAGCTCTGGAGGGGTGATGTGTTCATTGCAAGGTTGGTTTCAGAGGCAGATGGTCATTGCACACTGTCTGTCACAACAGATTGTTCTTCTGGGATCAAGCAGATGTGGATTAGGGAATTATCAGGTATCAGGTGATGTAGCAACATTTGAGTGCTTCTATGGGAAAAAAAAGTCCAACTCCTGTGTAAGCCCTTGTGTTGGGTACAGTGTAGGCTACAGCAGTCATCTTCTGGGTCATTGAAAAGAGTTAAATGGAGCCTTTTATTTTACTCCCGCACACCCTTTTTATTCTTATGCAAGAGGAGCTTCATGAAAGTGTCATTAATGCAATGGAAGGACCATTGGTGGTTCTACACCATATAATGTAATCAGTGTTTCATTCCTACTCGTCACATTACACCAATGACCATCACACACCCTTTGAAGGCAGGGCTACGGGTGGCCTTCAGGAAGAAGTCCTGTTGCTCTCTAACCAGTCCTTTGATGGTGGTGAAGAACAATGTGTACTGACCTCTTTTTGCTACCCTGAGTAGCAAAGCACCTTACACTTGCACAAGTGTGAGCTGAGCCTCAAAGCAAACAGCTTTCACTCTGGGCTTTGCTGGCTATTGTGTTCCTGTTTAGTTTGTTATTTCTATTCTACTCTGTAGAGCATGTTTTTCTGAACTTTTTGTTTGCATGTGGAAAGCAGTAAGGATGTAGGTGCTGCCTCAACCTATAAAGAAAATTACTTTGAAAAGACAAGAGTATTATGGTGGTGAAGTTAAGCATTTAAAACTTTAGAATATAGAATATCTTAATAGAATATAGAATATCTTAAGTATCTTTCCATTGTAAGATGTGTTCTGATACCAGTTCCAGTTAAGTGATTGCATATTCCCCACACTAGCACACACAAAAAATTTTGATGGCTTTGGGTAATGCTTTGTAATTGACCTGTTGTCCTGTACTGAGTTCTTTTTTCTCCTCACTGGATAATTAATTCTTTTTTTTTTTTTTTGCACTTCACTGGAGTCCTGCTGTAAATATGAAATCAATTATTTGTGCTATTTATGGAAAAAAAATCCTATTAAGAAAATAAAAAGAATTCCAGCAGATGGGTTTTGTTTGACCATAGGGTATCCTTACTTCTACAGAATCTTTCCACTTGGGAAAAAATAAAACAAAACAAACAACCCACAACCTGTTAATCACTTACATACATTCTCTGTTCTTAATATTAGCTTCCAGTCTATATCAAGCATCCTTCCACTTTGATTAAGTTTCTGCTAATGCTCTTACCTCTTCATTTACTTCTGTTCTTTATTCCAGTTTGCTACTGCTGCTGTCCTCCCTGCCCGTTTTTCTGGATCTCTGAAGTTGTGTGCCAGCTTTTTTTGTCCTCAAATATTTCTACCCACATTTTCAGGCTGCTGTAGGGGTGTGCAAGGTAGAGTGGATTTTTCTGACCTGTGGATGTTCTAGCGTTGTTGTATTGTGAGCTCTGGAAAGAGGAAGGGCTGAAGGGAAAATCGAGTCTAGCTCTGTGCCTGAAATTGCCCTCTGCAGATGGAGGCTATTGGGAATTAGGCTGCCAAAACAGTCTGCTCCAAGTGCATTCTAATTAAGTTTCCTTTTTTACCTCCAAGAACAGCAATTGCTCTACCAGTTATCCTAAAGTTAAATTTCAAATCCCTGTTGCAAAATAGAAAGATGCTATAATAGAATTTGTTTATCTTAATTTGAGGATAAAATGTGGATCTGATAGTGTGGGGAGAGCTTGGGGGATGACTGTGGGTTTTTACAAGTATTTTGAAACTGAACAGTTGTTGTTTCAGTTGGCAGTGACATTGGTAGTCAGCTGTCCAAAGTACTCATGATAGTAAGCCCCCAAAGAATGATTTTCCTTTCATTAAAAAAACCCCTAAGTTTGTAAAGATTGTTTCTTTCCTTAGATAAACTCAGGTCATATATATATAAGATTCTTCTAAGCCACAAGAGCTAGATACATAAATTAAACAAACTGAGATTTGCACTCGGTTGCGTGTGTTTAGGATCTGGGATTTCGAAAGAGGTGCACTTATCTAGAGATTTGTGGTAAAACTGAGAGCTGGAAGTGCTGCTGTGTATAATAACCTTGCTTCTGTGTAGAGTCTCTTGTGGTCATAAGTCTTTCCAGTTAATCCAGGCTTTGTTATTTTGGGGGGATGTAGTTATTGTGGAAAGTTGCATTCCCTGGGAGAAAAGAAGCATCTTGCATATTTTAGGGCTGTTACTTTGCTGAATTTTGAATAATTACAACAGCAGCTGTAAGCTCTTGGACCCTATTGCACAGTCCAGCTCACTGGCAGGACATGTCTGCAGTGGATGTGGCCAAGAGGCTGCTGTGCTCTGTACTCATATTTGCCATCACGTCACCCCTAACTTGCTTGGTGACCATTTCCAAATTACCTAATGCCTCCTGGCTCCGTGCTCCCGTTATGTAAACTGCCACAGGGCTATCGTGAGGCAAGACTCACATGCTTAGGAAATCCTTTGTTCAATGGGATTCCTTTACTGAAGGTTACCTTTTGTAAGGAAAAAGGGAAAAACAAGCAAAAAATCACAACAAGTTGGTGGGTGGCAAAATTAAATATTCCAAATGAAGAAATGGACAAGTTTATTTCCTCTGTTAAAGCAATCCTACTGTTTTGCATACCTGATGGTTGTAAAGTTCCATAAACTCACAATTGCAGAGTAGAACTATATTCAAGTTTCAAAATTTCTGCTGCATTGTCATTTTATAAGTGGAGGTGCATTGCTACGATTGCTACAAACCAAATATCATGTTCCTTAGAAAGCAAGTTCTGCATTTAATTTTGATGTCAATGGGTTTGTGCTCCTGAAATTGCGAACAATTTGGGTTAGAAGAACATGGCATGGAACAACACCATCACCCTTACTTCCGTGAAATACTATAGAAATTTAGTGTACCACACATCCTGCACACAAGGATGCATGTGCTACCTTTTGTTTGGGATTTTTGTTGTTCTTTTTAGGTGTTTCATTTTGCACATTCAATACACTCTTGCAGTAATTTTAAGTGTGAAAACATTTCTCTCTTGAGAAAGAATATAGCTAACAGTGGTTTTTATTATGTGCTATGGAGTTTGGCTGAGCAACTGTAGAGCATCAAAAAGATAGTAATTCAGTACTACTTTGTATCTCCTAGAACAAATGGGAATATCTTTTTATTTTTTTAATTTAATTCTACTATATTTGCCTCTGCAGGTTTGGGATGCTTCAGCGTGTCCCTTGAAAAAAGTACTAAAGGGACAAAGTACAGTTTGTCCTGAAGAGTAACAAAATATAGATATCATAAAAATTTCTGTTGTTTTACTGCTGCTCAGTTGAGCATTGTCCTTCTGAGAAGAAAAGGTCATTTTTCTTGCTTAGGACTTGGTTGATGTCAGTACAGCCAAATGTGAGGGGTTCAGAGGATCCTTGTGGATTCAGGTATGGGACTGAACTGCCCAAACATGGTATGTTTTGATCTGATTGTTAAATTCTCCAAAAAAACATGCAGGGGACTTGTCTGATTTATAATTGCTTCTTTAGATGTTTAAGGTGGAATTTTACTTTGAAGGGCTACTTTTTTTTGGTGAGAGATGACTGAAATACTCTGTGCACAGGTGGAGCAAGGATTTTGGGGTGACCTGTTCAGGACGAACTCGCTCTGTCCTACTTGTAGTGGGCAGCTTTCTGTAAGAGTCCTCTTGTTCATGTAGAGCAAGGAGGTGGAAGCCATGTAGTCTAGATCATGTTCCCAGGTCAGTAGTTTATTTATGCAATACCAAAGAAGAAATTATTTTCTCGTCTTTATTTCTGCTTTCTTGTGCACGAAACGGGATGCTACTGTTTTTGGATGTTACAGTTCTCACTCATGGTTTTGCAGTATTTGGGTGGAAAATACTTAGGTTTTAAGCCTTTAATATAACTTCCATCTTATTAAAAGTCTCCACAATGGTTGCTCACACATTCAGATTGCCCTCTTGCAATGAAATTTCTCTCCCGTTCTGTAAACTGTTTGTGCTCATTTACTTGATTTTGATCGTTCATCCTCTGGGCCTTTCACCTTCCCTTTCCACCAGTGTTTGTTCTGATAGCTTTTTGAAGTCTGAGTAAAAACATACACCATGGGGGCTTCCTGGAGGCATAGAGCTTTGTGGTTTGCAAATTCTAGGCTATTTGAAGTATTGACTCTCAACAGTGGCCAGTGCTTAGTGGATGAGAACTGTCGTGTGACAAGGATGTTAACCTTGAGAGGCTGATCCATGTTTTGAGTTTGGGGACAAAAAAAATAGTTGTTCTTAATAGTGGGCATTGATTTCAAGGAAGTTTGTGCAAAGCAGCCTTTGGTTTGTGTTTTCACAAAGGGATTTGAGTGTTTAATAAAGAATAGGAAATAACTGGAGCTTCAATAGACCTGTTTTGATAGGGGGGGCTCTGCTGTAACATGATTTTGTATAACGTTATACATAAGCAACAAAAGCATTTCCTGCCTGTAGGTACAGTACTACTACATTTAAAAAAAAAAAAGAGTTGCAGAAAATATTTTTAAAAGCACTTAGTACCTAGAATAAAAGTTATAAGTAAAGTAGAGAATACCATCGTCCTGCTTAGAAAAGTCTTTCCTGTAATACCTGAGGTTGTAACTTCAGTCACAGGAATAGCATATTGCATGCTTTTGTGCTACATGTTTCATGATAATATTTTTGTTAAACCTCTGAGCCCTCAATTCCCCCCATCCCATCAATTATTATAGATTAGGAAATGAAGGCAATTTGATAATTTGGAGAACCTGTTCTTTCCTGTTGCAACTGATGAGTTACCCAGTTTAATTTTTCTTATGTTTTACCCAATCTCTCTCTATTCTCCCCTCCCCACTCAATTCCCTCTCTTTATTTAGCCATTTGCCTTTTCTTACTCCTGCAACCCCTTCCTCTGCCAACTGTCCTTGCCCATGCAACTCTGAGCAACCTTAGATGCTTTTTAGATTTTTTTATAAGGTAAATATATTAACTACATAAACCTGACCTGAGAAAATGGACCTGTACCATCCCTTCGATTACTTCACATTACTTCACCCTCAAATGTGTCATTGTATGTAAATGAAGAACATTGTGTGGTGCAGCCTTTTGCTGTGCACCTGAGGATTTTAATCCAGTACATGGATTTGCTGCCAGGTATGTGTTTGCTCCTGAATATATTTGTTTACCTTCTCAGTTTTCCATCTATGAAAGAACAACATCCTCTCTCCCTAGTCTGACCAGTTGATACATGGTGTGTTAGGCAAGGGACTGTTTGCCTGCATCTTCCTGAAGTATCAACTCATCAGGATTGGTATTAAAATATGAATACAGCACGAAGAATATGCATTTCTTCTCTTTATGATTGCAATGAATTATCTTTTCGAGCCAACACAGTGGTGACATGGGCTGTGCCAAACAGTGTGTGCCAGGTTAACACTACAGGCATGAGAGAAAGAAGACGTTTTCGAGGACTGAAAATGTGCTAAAGAATGCAAGTTCCTGCTGACATGAGAGCAGGCTCTATATCATGGACTGGGAATTTTCTTTTCATGGCTCATTACAATCTACTGTTCTCACAAGTACCTCCTCAGAAGATGTACTAAGATTATAGTCCCTCTGGAGTTGATGTGGAAATTGATGCCTGCTTCCCCAATCCCTGGCTTTTTCCCCTAGTTTTTCTTTATGTTTCTCTTGTTATTATCTTAAGTAAGTAGTTTGAGGATATAACGTAATTGGATTTAGTTGTGAGTTTTATTTTTCTGTCTTGAAATTGTGCACCTTCAGAGCAGGATTGATTTATTAAGTAAATTATCAGTGATTTTTTTGTTTTTTGCTTGAAGTGAAATATAAGCTGGGGTTTATTGACCCAGGCTGTGTTGAGCTTCTCTCTTCCTTTTAAGAGAAGTTGAGTATTTTTAAGAACCTTTTTCCATTGACCACGCCATATGAAGGTCAAATAGAAATAAAAGTTATTAAGAAAATACTAAAATATGTGTAACTTCTAATATTTGGCAATTTAGTCCTATGAAAAATCAAATTAATTTCTCACGTCTGTGAAAATATAATAACTTGACTATTTCTGTCCAGTTGATCATTGTGAAATTCACTAGTATTTACTCTTTAATAAATGATTATGTTTCAGAGTAAATGTATGCTGAAGCAAAAGCAGGAGTGATTCTCTTTTAGAACTTATTTCTTATAAGCATAGGAAAAAATTAGTTTGATTTGACATTTGGAAAAAATTATAGGCAGATTAACAACAGATTTTAAATGTCTTTTTTTCTGTAAGATTTTGAGCTCTAATAAATACTGATACTTTTAAGAAGACTGTGCTATAGAGTTTTGCAAATGAGTTTGGTTGAATAATCTTATTTTCTCTAATCTTCGTAAAGAAAGGATGGATTTGTAATATACACAAATGATTGCTTTTTGGGAGGTTAAGAAGCGAGAGAAATCTTGTAAACATGGAAGGGGGGAAGTTACTCAAACTCTGAAGTTTCCTGGTTTTGCTTGCTGATGGTTGGGAATTTTCTGTTAAAGACCTGTTGATTTAAAGCTTTTACTCTTATGTTAGATATTTGGGTTTTATGTCAGGACACACATACATGTGGATTACACATAGAACAAGTAGAAGCATGTTATGGGTTCAGTGGTACTTTCATTGAACCAGGGAGTTAGAATTGGTCTGGGGAGGAAAAGGGGGAAAAGACCAGCTGTAAGCAAATTGATGGAGGGTATTTTAGTCCACCCCTGCCGATTATTTCTAATTGAAGCTGTCTGAGCCAGTCTTAATACAATTTAGTTATCGCCAGCCAGAAGGATTTTATTTATGGAACAGGGCCTGTTGGAACTTCCTCCGACCCCGGAGAAGCTGTGAATGGGAGAGAGCTGATCAAGCAGGCATGCCTGGCTAGCGTATGCATTTCTTTAATAAGGCAGGGATTGATGTCTTTTGCAGTTCAGGGGTTAGGTAAACAGCAGTCCCTCGGTTCAAGGCTCTCCATGTTCAGTTGTTTGTTTATACGGATCTCAGAAGGTTAGGTTAGCCTTCTTGACATCCCCGGGGAGCTTTCCTGACCATGGTATAACCTCATCTGCTCCAAAGTTGCTCAGGAGGTGTCACATCGCCTTTTAGGAAAGGTACTGGCTGAGCAGAGTGTGCAGCTTGTACGGAGTCTCTAGGAAAGGTGGATGTAATCAGAGCGGTTGGAACACTGGGTCTGTCTTCAGAAACTCATAAATAATTTGCACGTGTAGTGTGTAACTGCTGCATTTTCATTCTCAGACTTGGTATTTGCACACAAAGATGACTAGAATATAAAACTCAGGCTCTTACTGAATTGCAGGTCTGAGAAATCAGTGACATACATGAGTAATTTCATCAGAACTCTGAGGTTAAGTCCTACTAGTTTGTGCTTCTATTCAGTTGGCGGTGGTAATCCATTAAATTTAATAGAATAAACCTTGAATAAATAAGTAGCCATGTTAATTTTTTATTTTAAAATTAGTGATGGTTCCATGTTGAATAATACAGGGAGTTAAAGCATGCATCTCATGAGGTTCAATTCCTTAGCTATTATATCCCAGTTTTCCTCCTCCACAAAGACTGGTGATGGTCACATGAGAAGTGAGAAATTAATGGTGCAGTTCCATCTGGGTCTTATTGCACTGTAGTTCTGACAAGTGGAGTTGTTCTGGAATTTGAGGATGACTTTGCTCTGGGTTAGAAGTGTGCTTTATCACGTGTGTGACTGGCTGCTTTTAAAATGTGACATGTTATGAAGTTGGCTTAAATCCTAGAATTTGTTGAATTAGTTTTTGCTGATTTGATGTCTGGCTATTCATACTTCATTTTTCTGCAGCACCTCCAGGCTGTAACCATGCAGACCCAAACAGAAATTAGTAAACTGGCTGCACACCTACAGCATGGCTTGTGAAATATCCTCACAGATGGGGAAACTGAGGCACAGACACAGGCTGTGAATTGCCACTGGAGATTCCTAAGAGGGCAGAGTTCTGTACTGATCTTTCCTGTCTTGGAACCCCCAGCGTTCTGCTGCTTGACCTGTGATGTCACTGTTTTCTTGGGATCAGTTTGTGCCAGTCCTAGAGCTTTTCAGGAAACCTGAACTTTATGTGGTGGTCACAAGTAGGACGATGCTCCTAAAATATCCTGTCCTGTACAGATCCTTATGGGTGGCATCCCAGCTGAAAGGTGTTCAGAGTGGGAGGCCGCTTCCATGCTGACTGAGTTTTCAAAGTTTTCAAAGTGCCAAAATATGAACATCTTGTCGCTTTTAAATAACGTGTGGGGTCTGACTTAAATGTTGGGTCTCGTATTTAATCAGTATTAATATGATAACAGGAATGTGACAACTGGAGCGAACACAGAGATTATCTTCTTAGCCAAATGCATCCATTAGCTAGGAAATATAGGTTTCTATTAAATGAAGCGGACAGATGGGCTATTGGAGGTGACTGAGAACAGGAGGGGGAGGGGGCTAAGAGGTGAAAGTTGAGGTTTAGAAAATCTCTATAAAAATAAAAACAAACCATCCATCTTGATGGCTGGCGTTTTACCCTCCCGCTGCACTTTCGGGATGGTGCTCCGATTCCTATCAAGAACATTATGCTGAAACTTAATCTAACAGAGCACTTACTCCTGCCAAATTCTGGCTCAGCAACTGCTCTGCTCCCCCAGAAAGAAGTGGCCAACAAGGCTTCAAATACAGGACAATGTTGTACCATCTTCAGGAAAACTGCTACTTTGAGATCCCGGGGAAAACAGATTGGATCTTGTCCCTCTAGTCTTTTTTTTTTTTTTTTTATCTGTTTGGCAGAAAAGCATGTTGGGGAAACAAAATCGTGTTCCAGCATTTCAGAGCAGTTGTAAAGTAAATTATTCATCTCTGTGTGTGTATGTGTGCAAATCCCAACCTAATAACTGTTGTAACAATGTTTATAGCCAGTGTTTGAAACGAAGGTTATAATAGTATAAATAATTTTAGATAATGCAGATAACAAGAAGAAAATAATATAATTAGAATTTTACAAGATGGACAATTCACTAAGATAGATGGAGTAACACAATACATTAAAAAAAATAAAAATCTGTAACAACGCAAACATGACACTGGTGACAGGAAACATCTGCTTTGCCAACCATCCCTGGGCTGGCCACAGCCTCACATCTGCACCTCCAGCCTGGGAGCTATGTGTGCTCCATTGCATGTGTGTGTCAGACCCTCAGCCTCGAGTGGGTGGCTCTATTCTGACACAGAGGTTTGGGTTATTCTGCTTTGCGGGATTTGTATTGGTTTTAAGTCTAAAAGTGTTTTACTTGAAAAAGAAATTGAAGAAACCACCTAGGATGGTGCTGCTTAGGAAGAGAAGGATGACTGTGAACAAATGGAAGTTCATTTTTCTGAAAACTGTTTTGGATTGGACTTAATTATTGTTGCAGCAATTCCGCATGTGAGTGGTGAGAGTCTGGTTGGGTGCAAACAGTTTTGCGTTGCTTGTTCTGATCTTCCATCCAATTTTGATTTTGCTGCCTGTGGTTATTCCTCCCCTTGGATATTGTGGGAGATGCAAAGCTTCCTTTGACCAAGCTTTGTATGGAGTTGTCGATTTGATGATGGTGGGAAATAGGAAAGGAAAAAATGTGTGTCAGGAGGGAAAAGCAGCATCACTCTTCTCTCTGGTGTTTCCAGGCTTCACACAGAGTTTCATAAATGAATTTTATGTTCTTTTACTTGAATTCACTCTTTTTGTCTGCATTACTTCTGCTTGATTTTTTCCTTAAACTTTAGGTGTTGGCAAAAATGGGACACTTGAAAGTCCAAAGTAGACTTTTCTTTCTTCTTTACACTTGGCCTGCTGTCCATCTCCAAACCAATGCCAAATTAACAGTGACCAATTCATTTGGGCAGCACGCACCATATGTTCTTACAACCTCTGGATTCATGACACTTTTAGAAATCAAACTTTAAAACCAGATTGGGTTTGTATTTCCACGTTGTATGTGGTATTCCTTATTTATATATACTAATATTCCCTCCCCCCCCCTTAGCGTGTGATGAGTAACAGGAAGGGGAAAAAAATTTTGGAGAAAATGTGTAGAGGTGGGTGATGGCATAGACACGCTTGTCTCCTGTGGTAGCTGAGGGAGGGCTGTGGCAGGGCCCCATTCCCCAGCAGGGAGGTTTGTGCTTCATGAGGGGATGCAGGAGGTGCAGAGCCATTTTTCAGGCTGCCTTGTCATTCCTGCTTGGGAACCTGACACATGGACCTACTTTCTTGCTTGTGTTGTTTTTCAGGAGGGAGGGAGGTGACTGAGCAGCTATCCCCTTGACAGGGCAGTTTTAAAACATTCATAAAACTTTTATTGGGCTGCCACCCTTACAGATAAATATTTTCTGAGTTTATGGGCTTATTTTAAGGATTGAAGCTTAATAGCAGCTTTGTAGCCCTATCCATCCCCAAAACAGCCTTTTGGCAAACCCCATCTCTGGAAGCTGGTGGCTTTTCTAGGTCTTTGGAGTTTCTTCATCACTAAATTATTACCCTTTTGCCTCCTTCCAGTTTTATATTACTAAATGTGACCAACTGTTAAATGAGTCCCCAGCCTTGCTGAAAGCTGATCCAATGTACCGTATTTGGTCATCATGAAAGGAGAAAGACTGAAGTAGTTATAAATTTATTTTCTTTATTAAATTGGATTTGTTAGATGTGTTTTATTTTTGTCTTGATTATCAATCTTAATCTGTATGGGATTTTAAGATGGTACAGGCTGGTGGCATTTCAGACACGTAATGGCACTTTTCAGGCACTTTCTCTATGTGCTTCCACAAATACAAAAGCTTTACAGAGTGTCTCAGCATTAAGTGGGGAAACCAGTGGGCTTGCAGCCAAGGCTGTACAAAGCAATGCTGTGTGTAGTGCTTGGAGGAAGATGGAGCTGCAGTTTGGGCATCTGTGCCATTTGATTTCACTGTGTTGTGTCCAAAGAGGTTTCATGAATTTCAGCACAGGCTTTTGCTCAACACTGAGTGTGTGCATTTTGGCTGCTCTTGGGAGAGCAGTGTATGATCCCTGTGTGTTCCAGCTCCTGAAAAGTGAATGTTTTTAGCACCTGGAACACTACTACATATTGCTGTTTCTTTGTATCCCTGTGCAGTTACTGATCTCTCCTCCTTTTCTTACCAGAGACAGTTGTAGCACCTGAAAGAAAAGTGTGCTACTTCTTTTTTTCCTTTACTCATCTGTGTATTAGGACACTGCTTTCAAAGGCTGATTTCCTGAATAGCAAACTTCTGACACATGATATTGTATTGTGGCATCCTTTGTCTCATCACAAGTTTTTTTAGGGTGTGATGCTTTTTCTGTGCTCGAACCCCTTTTCCAGCATGTGATTGCTGGTCCCTCAGACATACTCAGAGAAATGCTTGGGGTAGGAAACGACTTAAAGGTTGAGTTCAAAGGTTCTTGTGCAAGACTTAGACTGTAGAAGTGACAAAGATAAAATAGGAGCTTCAGGACAACCGAAGAGACTAAAATAAACTTTAACTCCCTTAAGAGGGTCACTTGGTCCTAACAAATTTTTAAAAACAACCAACCCCGCTTGCTTTATTTTGGGTGAGGTTGACAAGTTATATAGTCAGGGAACTCCCTTTTCCAGACCACTCACAGTTCAGCAATACGTTTGCTGGTTTATTTTTTTTTCTTCTAAAAATAGGAATATCTATTTTTGTACAAAACAATACCCTGAGACTTTTGTTTCTATATTTCCATGACTTCTGTTTTTTAAGTCAGCACATCTTGGGACTTGTCCTAAAAATGGATACAGTAATCATGGTTTTCTGGATATCATAGCCATCTGATTTGTTGCTTAGATTATGAAACTATTTACTTTTGCAGGATTATTTTTTTGCAAATGTTACACTAACAAAGAAAAAAACACAGGAGTGAAGAATGTAAATTGAATTGAATGTAAAGATGAATTCAAACAGCTTAAATAACTCAGCACAATCTCAGTACAAACAAAGAGGTTAAGGCATGGGGGGGTTTTTTGCAGAAAACTGTTGAGTTCCAGCAATGTGCATGTTATATGTAGAGTTCTTGTCTGGCAAAATTATGGGTGAAGCTGGACAGTTTGAATTTTTAGATATTCATATATGAATCTTACTGCTATATCCATTATGCGAATACAAGGACAGTGGTAGTAACTGTTTCAGGTCCTTTTCCCTGGCATTTGGTAGTGGTAGTCCCTAGCTAGTGCTTGCATGTTTTGCATCACATGGAGTTTATTGGTTTTTTTTCCCCAAGAAAGATGGTAGAACAGATCTCGAAAGATTAAATAAGTTGCCAGCAGATTTATGGCAGTACAGTGGAGAGGACTCTGGAGTTTTGGTTTACCACTGGTATAAAATCATCTTCTGGAGCTTTTGCAGTGTGTTCTATTTCAGGTTAGTTATCAAGTCAGCCAGCAGCCTGTTGCCATTGACTGTTGATAATTAAAAAAAAAAAAAAAATCACTTTCATAGTGGTGTGTTTTGATCCACTGTGTTCATTCTCTATTGGGGATTAATCTTCTGAAGAAAACTGGTTGTTATCTAATGCATAAGTTTGGTAAAATAGTCTGGTAAGGTAACTAAAAATGTACTTTCAGGAAGTAGCCTATCTTAGATAGAGATGTTCCCTGGATGATCTAATAATTTTCCATAATTTCTAGCATATTATAGTTGTGAGGACACAAAAAGATCAAATTTTTAGCAAATACCACTTTTTAGGTTTTGATTTTTTCACTTTTCCTGTCTGGAACCTTCTGATCATGTTGTGACATGACTTTTCCCGTTCCAAAACACTTGATACACGTCGGCGCTCCTGCCACAGCAAGATACTGTGCTGAGGAAGATGTTCTGTAGACTGTCCTTTCTTTCATTAATTTGTCTGTGCATAACATGCACTTGTTTTCCGAGATGCTGTAGGAAGTTTGCAGACTGTCCTGCTCTTGGTGTGCTGCCATGTAGTCACAGGTACTGTGTTTCTCAGTTACCTCCAAAAAAAAAAAAAAGAGCTAGTGGGAGGATTTTATCATCCTTGTTAATGATTTTTGGAGAAAAATATTGGAATTGTGAATGTATGTATACCAGGGATTCTTACAGACTCTTTTCCAAAGTAACAGATAAAAGGTAGTAAATAGAAGAAATGGGTAGAGATAGCTGTAAATTACTTTCTCAATGTACTGTGGAACTGAAAAATAGTAATAATGAGGGTCCAGGTACAGAAATTGGTAGTAGACATTTGTAATTTGCTAGAAAATATAAAGAATTTAGAGAGCTAGTGGTGGGGTTTTTTGGGCTTTTTTGTTTGCTTGGTTGTTTTTTTTACTAGCAACCTTGAAAGACCCACAGCCTAGGCAAGTTGAGAGATACTTCTGATTCTTATTTGACTTTGGAACTCTGTATCTGTGTTTTCTTTTGTTGTGGTTTAAATTTTACATTGTTCAAAAGTTAATGCTTCTTAAGGATGTAATTTACCTTCAACATGATTCTTCTTGCTGCTGTGTGGATGGTTCAATGACTGCGGTTCTGATGGGAAAATATGAACTGCAGAAAAGGGTTCCTGCTCTGGAAACAGAAATAGTGGAACAAGGAACAAATATGGCTTTAGGGGGAAAAATACACTTCTCAAGTTTTGTTGTAAAATAATTAGCCTTCTGTGAAGGCACAGAGACCATAGAAAAAGCACAGGAGCTGCTCAGTTGCCTGTGATTTGACTTAAAGTTTATGACCTTGAGTAATGTGCCTGCTTAACCACACTTAACAAAAGCATATTTGATGAAATGTTAAACTCATGAATTACATCTTCACGGAAAGCCTTTTTTAAAATTTGTAAAATCAGAAATAAATCAACATCTTCAGACCTCAGCGGAGTTGTTTAAACATGGAATTGAAAGGAACAGGCTGTTTCATCAACAATGACACTTTGTAAACCCATACATAATGTGTAACTTTTCTTCAGGTTAAAAAAGGACTCTGTATTCCAAGGTATTGTATAAAGAACTGTAGCATTAATAACCCTGTTTTATAAGTGGGGAAGCTGAGATAGAGGTGAAATAATATTGTGAACTGATAGAAGCCAAAGAACCAAAACTGCCTAGGCCTGGGTTTCTTAATTGCCAGTCTAAATGTCTGTTCATTAGGGCTGTAAAAATTTGAGAGCAAGTTGTACAAAAGTTTGGGGGCTTCTCTAAGGCAGTACCTGTATCTCTGTCTTCGTTTTTCTGAGCAAGAGTTATTGGTTCAACTGTACTCCCATTTCAACCACAGAATGTCTGGAGTTATCCCCAATTTATACTTAGAAAACAGATAAATCCAGTTTACTTATGAGAGAATAAACGTGTATCCCTGCTACACACAGCAGCAAACTCTGGTATCCCTTGCATAGAGCTGTCAGCCCAAGGGCTTGGATGGCATTGGAGAACCTATTCTTCTCTCTTTTATTGCTTTGTGAGTTTTATTTGTCTGCTTTAGTAATATGTTGGAATTGTTATTATTTATTTCATTTGTTTGGGTTTTTTTTAAAGTAGTTGGATACTACTGTGTTGAAACAAAAATAGGAAATGTTTTCTTTGACTTTTGCACTGGATGTTATGATTAGTGTATAACAATGAAAGTACAATTTTTGTCTTCTTGGAGGGCTTTTACCTTTATTTTTCACGTTTTAAGGGATCAGATCTGATGCTAGAGCCGTGTAGAAAACATCTTTGTTGAAAACTAGAAATTTCCCTGTAAAGCTGGAGAGGTTTTTAGGTCACAAGAAAGTTTGAAATGCACAATAGCTCTGAACATTAACTTTTCACTTTGTCCCTGGAACTTTTGAAGGGAGACTTGCGTTTTTTGGCATTGGTCAAGCAGTCTGGTCTTGATAGACTAGCTGTCTGTAGTGTCTTTGTGTTAAGCGTTCCCCCTGGGGCACCATCTTGTGTTTTAATTCCCAGTTTGTTGCTGATGTATGGGCTCTTCTGTTAAATAACTTTTTTATTTTCTGTGCCATTATGCCTACATACTTTACTTGATTTGTGTTGCATACAGAGTGTTTTCCCCTTGTTGTGTTTGGAACTGGTTTGTAATAGAATCACTGTTGTGTAATTCTGACTGAAAGTTACAGCTTTATCAACAAACACAAAGTGCTTGTTCTGTTTGAAAATTTGTGTTTTCCACTCATCATGAACTATTTATTAATTATGTGCTGGTTTTTATCTTTTAAATAAAAGAAACCACTATTTCATACATGCTGCACGTTAGGAAGTATTAAAGATTCACTGGTATGTAGAGCACTTACTGCTGTGAACACAAGTGAAGAGCTTCTGTAAACAATTGATTCAAGATTTCAAAATAACACAAGTGCTGAGAAAACTGCTGCACTCAACTATACTGTCACATTTCCATGGATTAATGAGTTACTGTTTGTTATCTCAGTGATAGTGACTGTCTGAGTGCTCAAACCCCATCACAAATGTGCTATAAATTCATAACCTTAGATCTCTCTTTAAATCCCAGTGAAGATGTTCTGTCGTGCATGTGATGTGCCGAGGAGCATGTTCGCTGTTACCGAAGCTCAGCTGATAGGCACTAACTCGCTTCTGTGTCTGAGCTGTGAAATGACAAATGGTTGAAAAATATATCCTTTGTGCCAAGATCAGAGATTTCTGCCTGCAGTTGTAGAGGGCTTTAGAGCAATTCAAGAAAATATTCAGATGTTGGCTGGAAAATACATTCATTCTTCCAAGTTGTGACTGTTCCACCAGTCTGTGACTCTACTTTTGTCACTGATACTCATAAACTCACTGTGCTCAGAGATTCCCAGCCTCCTCATGCTTTCTAGTGTTCCTACCTCTCTTACTTAACCCCTCCTTTGCTTAGACTTTTGTCCTCCAGTATCTGTGAGGAAAAGCAGTATAAATATGAAGGCAGTTCCTTGGCTATTGAATCCATTACTTGGGTGTACCTGTGGTGGGCATGTTAGTGATGTTAATCTGGCCAGTCTTGCAGAACTGGTTGTTATACTTTCTCTGGAGCATGGTGAATCTATTATATATAAAGAGGCAGTATTGATATTAATAAATTCTTTCATTAATCTGTCCTTTCAAAATTATGCCCAAAAGTTCCAGAAGCTTTTTGAAATGCAGACTGGCCATGTTTGCCTTGGGGTGGCTGAGTGCTGCATCCATTGCGCTTCATTCCAGTGTATACTGGATAATGTGTTGCTATTTAAGAATATGCAGAACGTTCTGCGTGCAAACCCATACACATAAACACTCTCACCCTGTGTATATTGTGGCTGCACATCTTCAGCTTGTGTGGTATGATGTACACACTTGTGCACGCCCACACACTAAACCTTTGCAGGTCAAAAAGGGAGGATAAACTTTTGAACCCAGCTGCTTCCAAATTAAGTACATGTGCAGGGACCACCAAAGCTGGGGTTACCGTATTCCAGAAAAGTGCTGGACACTGACACCCACGTATTGTACTGCAGGAGTCTTCTTGTTTTTCCCTTAGAGCCTGAAGGATGATGTCTTGAAAGCACACTGTCCGCTTCGCCCTTTCCTTGTCACCAGAAAGGACAGGCAGCAGTTTGGTGACTTCTCCCTTCGTTATGGAAATGGGACTGATACAGTAATCAGGATGCTGCATATGGAGCTTTTTAAATTACTGCTCTTCAGTCTTTTGTTAGCCTTCATTATTCCTGAAGATTTTTTTCAAGTCATAAAAATGGCATTTTTAATATACAGAATTAAAAAAAAAAGGCAATATGAAGAATACGTTTTTGTCAATAAGCTTTTACCTTTTAAACCAGTTATCTTAGTTTCTGCTCTAGGTATTTTAATTGAAGATTAACTACTGTTAAAGAGTATACAAATTTAGGTAGTATATATTTGGAGTAGTAAAATAGGACTGAATAAAAGCTGGGAATAGAGTTACCTGTCCATTATAATTTTAGATTGCAGAGCACAGACTAACCTTCATTTGAAGTCAGCACAGCTGACTGAGAGTCTATTCTGACATTAAGGCTGTTTTATTTAATTATATTTTTTGTTATGATGAAGTTCACTAGAAGTATACTTTTGGAGTTTTGAGTTAAACAGGTTGTACTTGGACATTTGTTTTATTTCTGCTGCCCTTTTTTTGATAAAAATTTGTTAGGTCAAAGCTGATGCATGTGAACATGAAGCAAAATGCTAAAATAATTTCTTTATGCTTGTGACTTTCTGCTAAAATGACCTGGATGAACTCCATTTTGCCCACCACAGGAAATAAGACTGGTTCATTTCTGTCTACAAACTGATCATTTCTCTTGAACCTCGAGCAGCCTCAGGTTCAATATGAGTTCTCTGAATTATGGGCATTTAAGACATGGAGGCTGATTTTGCTTGAGAGGGAAGGAGTTGAAGATGCTGCTTTATTCTACTCACCTGCATTGTCTCTTGGGCAAACTACTTAGTTACCATCCAAAGAGATAGGCTCCTGTCTTCCTTATAGTATCCCATATTTCTTCTAAGGATAAAAGGATAACTGTCCTGACGAAAATCTTGTCAAGACTTATTGTTTAAACCTACTTGGAAGGGTGTGCCATCTGGTAGTTTTTGTAAGAACTCAGATTTTTCTTTCTGCTCTGAGTTTTTACTAGAGCTTAAATTTTAGCAGAAGTATTAACCTAAACTTTCAGTAGTTCCATATAGATGGATCATCATAGATGAGAGAATGCTGCTGATTCCATTTTGATCCCTGAAAGCTGAATGTAGCTCAGTGAAGCGAGAGGTGCTGTGTGTTGGCATATTAACCTGCATGGAGATGTGATTCCTTGCTGGACCATTCCCTTGTGTGATACCCTGCACTGTGCCACAGTCCACAGGGGATGTAGGTCTTTAAAAGGAGAATAAGGCTTAATACTGTGGTGTGCTGCAGACTTCCCCCTCCTCTGCTGCCTGCTGGTAAGGAAGGAACCTGGATAAGGTAAGACCTGGGTCTTGACTTAACAGTGTCATAGTCTCTGTTGCGAGCTTCACGCAGACAGAATGGTTATTGGCCAGGGCTGTGCCCTTTATCCATGACACTCCCCCAGTCCTTCTCTTTCCTTGGTTTTTTTGCTCTTCTTGTTGTTTCCCCCTCCTTGTAAGGAGGGAGGGTTTGAACCACAGATTTGCCATGATTTTGCTGCAAAATCAGTAACAGCTGTTGGAATTGTAAATGGCTTCTTGGTTGCCGTCACAGAACCTGCTGTTGATCAGCTCTGCCCTGAGCAATAACTGGAGACATCAGGACCACTGAGGCGAACTAGAGGGTAAGGGTGGAGGGAATTAAAACCCTGAGGCAGGGCTCCAAATAGAGAACACAGGCACAGATGGGTGTTGGAAGGGACACTGTTTCCTTTTACTGGATGACTTTTCAGATGCTGTGAAGTGCAGAGTTGACTGGAGCAATATCATAGCAAGGAAAATGTAGAGGAGCTATCAGAGAAAATGTAATTTGAATGTGAGTTTATATTATCCTCCCCATCTTTCAAAAATCCAGTATTCTAGGAAAACTCAGCAGGCAAAAGATATTCCATGCTTTGATAGGGTCACTCTACAAGTCATTTATGTTGATAGGCTAAATATGTTCCTGTGTTGTCTTTGAGTAATTTTAGGATATCATAAACATTGATGTGTTAGTACAAGCAAATGTCTAACAATTATCTGCGAAGAAAAGTAAATCTTGAGACGTGAGAATTCCTGGTCCTGAAATGGGCTGTACTAGAACCTAAACTTAATGAAATCAACAGTCATCACACAAGATGCTACCTTTGTGGTTTTGGTAATGGGGCTAATTTATTCTTAACTTGTTTGTATGTTTTGGCTGGTCATATTACATCTTCTGTAATTTAATTTTCCTCTCCTTCAATGCTGCCTTTTACTGCACTCCCTAGACACACCAAATTTATTTGTGGGGGTTGGATTCTTCTGCAGTGCAAGTCAAAGTGAGTTGGTGTGTTGGAAATGTCCAGTGGATCTTCAGTTCAGGTCGTTGCTCCACAGAGCTGTGTTGGCTGTCATAACACCCTGCAATACCAGTTGTGAACCTTTTCCCTTTCACTGCCAGATTTGTACCCAGACGCTCAAACAGCTTGGCAGTGGTAGGTGGGAATCTTGTAAGTTTGGGTGCTATAATTTGTTGTGTTCCAGCCACTTGGCATCAGAACACTAATTATTAATTTCTGCATCAGTGCCCTGAGAATTGCCCACATCTTATTTCTAAACAGCATCATCAGTACCTGGAAATTTCAGAAGGATGGAGAGAGTCTTTTGGGGAGATGGCTCAGGAAAGCTGATCTCCTTCAGCCTAAATGTGATCTGCTTCCCTGGACTTGGACAGAGAGGCTGTACCTGTGTTTTCTGATATTTTACTTGACTAGGTTTTAGAACAGTCTGTGCCCCAGGAAGAGTGTAATGAGGAAGGAAACCCAGCCCTTGGGTGCTTGCCTAGAAAAATGGAAGTATTGCTGTGGCATGGATAGAGGTATTAAGTTATTAGTATGTGCTAGGTCTGTGTCACTGTGCCTCTGCAGCTTTGCTATCTCATTTAAAGTCTGACTTACTGTGCCCATCCCTTTATAAACATACCACTGCTTGTGTTCGACTCTGTTGGCTTCGCTGTTTATTTGGAGCCCAAGTGTAATATAAAGTAATTATTAGAAAATATTAACTTTATATTCAAAGGTTTATTTCTGGTCTTTGTGTTTACTGAGAAAAAGCATGAGAATACTGAACTAAAAGTTTTGATATTGAGAAGGAGAATCATAAGTAAATTATGCCTTTTAAAATAATGCTTATATTAATTTTAAGTGGTTTTATTTGGAGAGTGGACTGATGACTTTGCATTTTTGAAATAACGGTATTGAAGCAGCCTGCAGAGTCCCGTTCTGCAAATCTTCCCACTTTCTGACAATCGTTGGCTAATTAATTTCTGTAAGAACATTTAAAAATATTAGTAGTTAAATAATACAAAGAGAATCAGTTAAGGCTCAACAGTGTTCAGCCAGCATGTGCTGAATGGGGAAAAGCATAGTGTCTTAATTAAAAGAAATGCAGGAAACTTAGTTATTGGAAAGTATTTTTCACTGCTAGAGGATTTGTGGGTGACTAAGAATTTATAGACTTGAGTTTTTTATTTTTTAAATAAAAGCCAGATACATGTCTTCATCCTTTGGCTTGTTGACTCAATTTACTTGGATGGAATTTTTCAACATTTAAAACAAATTAAAATTCATGAATCATTTCTGCTTAAAGGCACAAGCTTTTATAGATACAACAGTTAAGACTTAACTGGTTACATACATAAGTACTGTTTTGGATATGTAAATTTTGTACTTGCTCCCTTAAAAAAATGCAGATGAAAGTTTTAATAGTTGGGATACAGCAGGGATTACCTGTTATACGATAATTATTGTGTTTGAATAACTGTTTATTTTAGCATTGCTTCATCTCTCTCTCTCTCTCTCTCTCTCATTTCCTGCTAAAGTAACAACTTTTTTGCTGGACAGATTTGAAGAAAACATCCCACCATGGCAGAGGGCAACGATGCACTTTGTAAAGATGTTCCGTGCTGCCTTTGGTGTAGTCTGCAATTTCTGTGTAGTTATTGAGAGAGGTTTTTCAGTTTTGCTGTAGTGATCCATGCTTGCTCTTGAATTCTTAGGTTCTGTTGCTCTGTGCTGATGTGGTGTGAACCCTGTTCAGGAGGGGAAGGTGTCATTTCACCCAGGGTACATCAGTATTAGATTAGGATCAGCATTGTTTTATTCCACGGTAAATGGAGCATGTGAATTTTTTTTAATTGTTTTAATTATTGTGGCCAGTTGATTGCTGGTACAACTAAGTGAGCTTTTCCACAAGCATTTTGTAAATGTGGCAGGCTTTACTGTGAGGTTTCAATTTGTGCTTTCCTGGAATTTGCTTAAAAACATGACTCGGGGGAGGTAGGTGAGCAGTCAGTGCATGTCAACAGAAAATGACAATTGTCCCAGATCAAAATGTGTGTCCTCTTTCAAATATATCATTTCAAGAATATTTTGATTTTATGTAGTTCAGGATTTTCTTGGGAAAGCTCATTTCTCTGCTGCTGCAGTAACCAGTCACTGTAACACAGCTCTAGGCACCGTGTTGGTGTTCTGAGAAGTACCAGCTGTGGCTTTTCTCCTCTGGACTTCCTTTGCAGAGGAAAGAGGGAGCAAGGTGAGGTGTTTGTAGCCATTCATGTGCACATGCATATGTACTGCTGAGAACTTGAAGTTGCATTGGAATGTAAAATTTTTAAGTAAAAAAAAGAGGTAAGGTAAAATAGTAGACAAATTGGGAAGCAAAGCCGAATACACTCTTTTGGATGTTCCTTGCTAAGGCTGCTTTGTATATAATGTCCATAATTTGTACATAAAAGTACGTAATGGACTTCACTGTGTTCATTTTTTGTAGAAGGGACTTTTAAAGAACACTGGAGTTGTTGAGAGTGAGTTTTGTTGCATGAACCAGATAATTAGTGTTCGAGCATCAACTATCGCTGGAAAACGTGTCTGCAAAAGCAAACCTGTCCAGTCTTGTCCCTTGAAAGGCCTCTTGTTATATGACTCTTGCTTTTCTCATGCAGCCTGCCCTCCTGTTTGACTGAGCTCCATCCACCTGTGAATGGTGTTTGAATCTGAGAACCTCACCAAGGAACATGTGTGTGCCCCGTGGAGCTGCTCCATCTGTGGGCGTTTGAGGGCTCCTTTATGATCTTCACCAAGTTCAGTGTGTGCTGTTGGTCTTGGCAGACTGTGAAAGACACTAGGAGGGGAAAAACACTGTGGAGCTGTGAAGAGCTGTTTTAGGGAAGAAGTGTATGAATAATAAGGAAGAACTGGCAAACATTTTAATTTGTCTTGGTAAAACAAAATTATACAAATCTTTAGTGTCCCTTTTTTTTTTTTTGTACAAAGCCATAGAGGAGGAATTTATAGGTTATTAAGACTGAAAACTTTGTAGTAACCCAGCATTCTCATGCTGTTTATTCTTTCCACCTCCCTCAACATTTTATTTCCCTTGTAATAATTAGTTTGAACTTTCCTCTATTTCTCTGGATCAAGTAATTTTCGTACAACTTCAGGATTTTTTTTATATGCTTTAAGTCTTTCTTCTAAATAATGTTTTTTATAACAAAAAAAAAGCCATGAATACATTATAATTTCAATTTTCATGGTGTGTGAAAGATTTCTGCACTAGGTCTTTATTGTTTTTGAAGAATTCATCACCCTAGTTAAGAAGCTTAATATAAATTAAAGAAGGTATTAAGGAACATTAAGACATCAAAATGTGGAGCGTTCTTTTCCTTTCGATTGCTCCAAATGCAAACAAGTTGAATAAAATGCAATCAAAGGGCCTGTTTGGAGAACATTGAGTGGCTTTACAGCTGTGCTGTAGAGAACCTCTGGTAAGAGCATAATTCAAATAAAAAGGCCTTTCTTTCCTCCTCCTAATTCTCTTTGTTGTGGTGACAACAGAGTACAAGCCCGATAAAAATTTAATCACCTTATCTTTTTAAAGCAAATTGCATATTTGTTTACACACAATATACATAACATGAAAAAGAAAAAGCTGCTATCCAATCCCCCTCCCCTCCTAATCGCATTAAAGGCCCTTGCCTAGAAGTTTTAAAAAAAAAAATTAAATGTTTTATTCTTTATTCTGAAGTCCCATTGTTCAGGATTGCTTTATAAAGGCAGCCCAGGGGAAGATGAATATCACCCAACTTAAACTGTGGACCAGTGCTGAGCAGCAGATGCCTGGGATATGTCAGCAGAGTTGGTCCAGCTTAACTGGCTTCTGCAGTGCCTACTCCACATCAAGAGTTTTGCAGGCAAGATGGGAGGATTACAGACAGGCCTGCGGATCCAGCACTTTGATTTGAGGCTGCTTTGTAATGAATTGCCTTTGATTGTGTGTCAGATCTGCTAACCTGAACTTTTTCCGCATTGTATGCATTTCTGAAAGGCTGCTGTAGGAGAGATTGGGTATTGGTGTTGTTGTTGTTGTTCCCTTTTCACTAGGCTGATAAAGTTTTAGCCCCTTGTGTTGAATGCAAAACCTGTTTTCAGTTGTTTCTGCTCACCTTGGTGCACACAACATGAGCATTGTTGGTTTTGTTTATTTACTGTTCTATAGGTACTGGAGTGCTGACAAAAACACAGTCAAAAGTATCTTCTGGCCCACTGCAGAGTGGGTTGGGAGCTCCCTCACTGGAGAGAAACTTAGTGCCAGAGATATGACATGGGCTTTAAAATTATGAAAGCTCCTGTGCTTACTAATTCCTTGATCTGTTTTTGCATACCTAACTGTACTCTTTATGGGCATGTTTGTCATATTGTTCCTCTTGATTTGAGAATTTAATCAGCAAAGACTACCTCAACAATAAAACTTGTCCTGTACTATAGTTGTCATAGACTCCTCCAAATTTTACTCATTGTGTTGACATCTGCATGTTTCTTTAGTAGTCTCCCAGGAAGAGAGAACTTCTTAAGAGGTCCAGTGACAGTAGCTGTGATTTTAAGATACTGTTTTGACTTCGACTGTTATGAATGGTCTTAGATATTTCACACAGACCTGCCTGTAATTTTTCTATTGTTGAATTGTAACAACAGCCTGTCAGTATCCCCAGGGTTCCAACTACATTGCATATATTTGTGTTAATAATTTGATGCCCTTATTAGTTCCATTTTTTTTTCCACAGTTGTTCCTGTTGTGCACTGGGCATTTTCCATGCGCTCAGGTTTTGCTTCAGGGAGCTTGAAGAACGTGTAGACAAAAATCACAGCACCAGTATGAGAGGTGCCTCTCCCTGCAGGTATGCTGGGAGAATGAGTACAGTACTTAGGCACCATCTCAATGACTGCATGGACCTTGAGTGGCCATCAAGTGAAAAGAGAGTTCCAATAATTGCTGGTGTGATATATCAGCTGGCATAATTGCAGCCTTGTTACTGTACTGAAAGCCCATGCAGAAATCAATTTGAAAATTTCCTTTAGGCTACTGGAACAGTGTTGGATTTGAGGCCAGAAATATTACCGTAGTGGTTGTCTTTTAGCTCTGACAGTTGATCCATTGTGTTTTGTGGACACTTAATTTGTGTAGCCTGGGCATAGTCCATGGTGCACAGGAGTATCCCGTGTAACCTGTACTGAGTTAGTCTCTGGTATACAGAAAAGCACAAAGTTGTGTAGAGCATACAAGTAATAGTTGTGGTCCAGGAGTGCAAGGTATAAATCCATCTGCTCTTTAGGGGAGTTATCCTAGGAGGACTTTGCCAACAGATGGTTGTGACACACTGTGTAATGGCAGCTGAAAGGTGTGTTGGTCTATGAAATGAGGTCAATTTTTGTACTCTCAACCAATTTTAAAGTATGACCAACTAGCCAAGAAATGAAGACCTTAAGTATGGCACTTCATTTCCATGCTTTCATTTAGGGCTGAAGGGCATGTTGGATTAGGGTACATTTTGGAAAACCTGCTGTGGTAACTGCAAATATCCTTCTAAAGTGTGTGTTGGCTTGTGTGGACTTACTTAAATAATGAGATGGCTGCAGAGCAGTGGTATGATACGTGGTGGGGATTTTTCAAGTGCAGAAATCTATCCTGCTACATGGCTTAGGATGACAGTGCTCCATTTACTCTGATGTTCAATAATGACATTTTATTTCTGCCAAAAAAGAAGGTTAAAATGTGGTTATGTTCTGTAAATTTGGGAAATCAAATAAAATATCCTGGTCATCTTGCTGGAAGTGAAGTATAAAACTGAACAAATGGCATACTCAATGCAATGTGGTATGCTGGGTCTCCTCAGTGTAGATGACAGGAGGGAGGAGAAGGAAGTGGCAGGCAAGGCATGCACTGGGAAGGACACCATTGATACTGATTCAGCTGCCAATAGATGTAGTGTGGTAATGGAGTCTGTGCTCCATTTAGCAATATGAAAAATATCAGACTGAAAATCAAGACGCTGACTTCATGCAGAGGGTATGGCAGACTAATTAAAGAAAAAAAATGTGTACCAGTTGAGCCTATAAAACTCTTCCTGACCTTGAGAAAACTCCCAGAGAGCTGTGGGAAACTCCAATCTGTCCCCTCTGAACTTTTTTGTGTTGTTGTTTAAATATAGTAACTGCTTTTTTAATTAAAAAGAAAAATTAGATGGCATTTCAAATTGTGTCCATGGTGCCTTGGGGACCTATTACAGTACAAATTACCCTCTACTATTTAGTGAGGTCTTGTTTACTATTGTGTGAAGCGAGGGTTACCAGCGTAAGGATATAGGACAAGAAGGGCCCTTCTTTGAAAGTCTGGCTCTGCACATGAAAGTGACGCCAGCAATTGGAAGCAATTTGTGGAATTGTTTGATTATATTAATTATGGCACCAGCAAACAGTGCTTGGGAAACAGTTTTGTTTTCTTGCATTCTTTCTTGATTGCTTGCAGCAAAAGCCAAGATACAAAATGTGCCTTTAAGGACTGCCGGAGAGCGCAGTTCAAACCATTGTGTAGAATTGGCACCGAGCTTGAAAGGGTTGTGTCCGCTTGATGTGAGAGTTTTCCAAATACAGCTTCGGCCTGAACTTCACCTAGGTCAGCCTCTTGAATTAAAACAGCTTCTGTCTTCCTCATCAAGGAAGATTAGCTCTTTCCCTGCTAAGAAGGAGCCCATAATGAAATCCATGTTATTTCCAGTAGTACCAGCTCTTATAATAATGTCTTTTGGTCCAAAAGCCTGTATAAACTTAACAAATTGATACACAAGACTCAATTCTGCTCACCACTGAACTGCAGCCTTCTCTGATGTGGTACAGGGCAGCTGTTCCCCAATTTATGGGAAAATGTTTTATTAGTTAAGGATTTCCAAACAGTCTGCCAAGCTGAGACTGCAGGAACAGCTCTGCTGATGCAGACTGGCTGTCACAACAGTGTTTGGTTGGGACATGGGGCAGTCTACTTCTGCTCAAAATGGCTGTAAAATGTGGGGGTTTTTTTCTTGCCTCTGTCATCAAACAATGAATTATGGATGTTTTGCATAGATCCCAAACACCACACTGAGGCATTAGTATGATTCTCATTTGGAAGGAAGGAGTCTTCTTTCTGGCCTCCTTGGAGGCTGGTTGCTCTCTGACCAACTTTGTGCTGTAGTCCTATTAATATTCACGAGCCAGGCGAGGTGGTAATAGCTGATCTTCTACTAGCCAGAAGAGAAAAATGAATCTACTGTGGAGTTTGGAACTCTAACTGAGTATTTGAGAGAGCTGACAAGAGATGTGGGAAAGGTGGTGTGAATTCAAAAGAGAATTACTGGAGAATTGCGAAGGGATTTACATAAGTAAAATTCACTGCCTGATCTGTGAAAGTAATTGCAGCTCAAATCCTGAGCTCCTGAGGGTAGTAAGGAAAGGAGTATTCCTTGTTTCTTCAGTGAATCTCTGGTCAACTGTTGCATTGAAATTGTCTTGGTAATCGTATTGTGCTTGTTCATCATGGTGATGAACACCTGGGAACAGAGTGGACTGGCTCCTTTAGAACCATACTTAAATACTTTCCCTAGAGAAAGTTCATAGGTGTTGACATAATGACTGTGATGTCAGGGAGAGAATTCCTGCCTGATCCCAGGCTCCAGTTAGTTCAGGACACAGTTTCAGCCCTGCTCTTTCTGAAGCAACATGTGTTACTGACAGGCAGATGGGATACCAAGCTAGATAGGACCAGTCTCTAGATGACCAGTGATCCAGTCTGCTAGATATGATGTGGTGTATCTGATGTTCCTGGTATAGTATTTATGGGTAGGGTAACACAGGTTTTTTGTCCTTGGAAGGCTCATAAAGATCTCATTTTTCCTGATTAGTTTGGGGTTTTTTGTGATTTCGGTTTTTGGTTTGGTTTGTTTTTTGGTGTGGGAGTTTTTTTCGGTTTTTTGGGGTGTTTTTTTGCTGGGATATTGATGGTGAAAAATGACTACCTTTAGCTTGAATAAAATCAAACGGTAGGATTGTTGGGTATCTTTAGCAGAGGAGCAGAGTTGCTAAGTGAGAGCTCAATATAAAGAGTTGAAGCAACAGGATGCTACATTTTCTGTTATTCTTGCACACTTTCTGCCTGACTGTATAGGTAACTGTAACGGGAGGGCTGGGCAAACTGATCCTCTTATTTTGGGATGCTTCTGCTTTTTGTTTGAATCAAAATTCCAGAATGTTACTTTTGGGATATTGCATGAACTTTTCATGATTTTAGAACACAGATACCTGTTTCTTAGAACTGCTGACATGTTTTGGGACTAAGTGGAGAAGTAACTTGTGCTTGATATTGTATTGCATGAGAACCAGCCCTTTTACCTCTGGTATTTCTATTTATTTTGCTGGAAACCAATGATAAATTTATTAGTCTTGTTTTAAAGTTAATCACAATCTGAAACAGATAGGAGTGCTGCTTTATTTGAATCTCTTTGGACGTCGGTAAATATTTAAGTCTTGGATGAATATACATAGGTGTTGCAAGAAAAAAAAAGGAATTAGTTTGTAATTGTGTTGTGCTAAAGTACAGGATTTTCAAGTCCTGCAGTACTGGCAAAAAGTTTCTATTTCCGTTCCATCATTGCAGTAAGGTGGGGGAGAGGCTGGTCCTCGTCCACTCACTGGTGCAGCCCCTCTGCATCAGACTGTGGCATGGACGTCTCCATCTGGGGCTCTAATTATTTCTGATTTTCAGGTCAACCGGCTTTTGTACTCCCTGTTAGCAGGAGAATTGATGCAGGCACACACTCTCTAACTGTGTAATTAGGGTTCAGGTTCTGAGGGTTCAATTTGAGGAAATCCTGAAATTGTGAAAACCAGCTGTTACGAATAATCCATTGTGAGTGAGGATTATCCCCAACCCTTTGCCTCTTTCAAGTTTTACTCTTTTTTTTTTTTTTTCCTTCCCTTGGGAAGAAAGAAAAATGTCTGCCTGTCATATTAAAAGGTTACATTTGCCTCGGATAAAAATTATTTCCAACATCAAATGTACTATGTTCACTCATTTTCTGATGTTCAGTCAATTTTTAACATTTGAATGTTGACAGGAAGTTGCAGGTAGCCGAGTCTTCTACCTGCAGCATTCAAAAAGAAGTGAATAGGACATTTAGTTTACAGAAGGTAAAGCAAGTTCAGTTTCCCACTGAAAGTCTGCTCACAAATTCCTGAATGGAATGGAAGGCTTGGCAATAATATTTGCAAGAATAGTCTAGCAATTTCTTAATATGTAATGCAAAAAGGAATAGTTTCTCTTCCTATGGTAGCTGCTGGTGTAGCCTTAGTGTGCTTTTTCTTAGCAGTGTCATAAGAATCCTGAGCCAATGCTTTTCCAGCAAACCGTGGCAAGTACCAGTGTAGGGAGGTGGTGTAATGCATTTGCTAATTTTCCTGTTGGTAAGATGGGCTTTTAATTTTGGCTTGAAAGGAAAGTTCTCATTAATTGGGAGTCTCGAAATCTTTTAACATGATTTTTTTTTCCCCATTCCAATTTTTGATGCTGTAAAAAAACCCGTGTAATCATCCATGCAAATACTTTCATGTTCATTGGTGCTCACTGGGATAGTTAGCAATAAACTTTTTTTTACAAGTGTGCATATGAGAAGGGAGTTGCTGAAGTTCAGCAAAATAAATTATTCTCCCTGGCTGTGCTGGAGAGCATGCCCTGCACCTATATTATTACACCTGTTTTCAATGATGGGTTTATTAGTTGCTTAAAAATTACTCCTGTCTCTGGCTGGGCTACAAGGAGATACTGTATTATCTTGCTTCTCATCTAAAATGTGTCTGGCATTCAGTCTTTAGAATCTTCCATTCAAACACGTTTCTTTAGCTTTGATGGAGGCAGGACTATTCCTAAATATTGAAGAGATCTGTGAAAATAGGAAATGGAAATATGGAAATGGAAAATTTGAAAAAGAGAGTTGGAAAAGGAGAGAGAGAAATAAAACTCCTTGAAGGGCTGAACAGCAAGTGCAATTTGGGAGTCAAGGAAGGAGGAGCTGAAAATTAGAAAGAAATAGCAGAGACCACCCTTAGAGACTTTTGAAGGAGCAGGAGAGCAGAAGGCTAATAGTAGAAAAAAGTCAACAAACTGACAGAGGATGTTGATAAGGAATGACAGCATTAAGTGAAGGAGGATGTGAAGTGGGGAAGTTATATAAAAGGTAAAGTAGAATCCACGTTAACAGGTAACAGTTGAAATAAAAATGTATATGGGCAAAAAGCACTGTGGTGCTCCCTCACCCTGCAAAGGAGTTAAAGGAGCAGATACTGTATCAGCTTTCGTCCTCCTTTAAGTGAAGAAGTGGTAAAAACAAAGCCAAAGCAAACCCTCTGGCTGTGGCCATGTGTGTGTGTTGTGATTTGTGTCCTGGCCGGCGCTCCCGGCAGGGCTGGTGTGGACACTGTCCCACGGGATCCACAGGAAGGTGTTCATCGCCCTGTTCTGGTGTCTGGATTAATGTAGGGACAAAACAAAGGTTTATAGAAACCTAAAACCTGGGAGTACCTTCACTGGGGGGAAGGAGGGGAGCTAAATTCGTTCTCTATATTTATACACAGGGAGGGATCCAGAATTCTACAATGTGAAATTTCTATATGAAATCACTGAAATCTGCATGTCTCTATGCAAATTTTTTGCATGAATAATTATAAAACTCGAGACTCCAATGCGCTTAGCTATGTAAGACACAGCAAATCACTAAGCTGCTAGCTTTTTATTTGTGAAAATTCTGTAAAATATTGTGTTTATCTTTATTTTGTGCATGTGACATTTTTCTTAGACTTAGAAAATTTTTCCTGATGTGATATTGCTTTTCATCTGAATTTGAAAATTCACTTTTTTTACTATTATTTATAAATTGATCAGTTTAGACTAAATCCTTCAGGCCGTGCTGAGACAAAGGATATTAAAGAGTCCATATTTTTATTTCTTAATTATTAACAATAGTTGAAACAAAAAGAATGAAGTAGATTAAACTGTTTTACAATTAGATTTTCATGTCTAACCTGGGTTAGTTGCTGCTAAAAGTACATTTTGCATAAGACCTTGTCTGGGCACTTCTTGTTAGAGACATGGTTTTGATAGGTGGGAATAAATTTGCTAAGCTTTATGTGCCTTTGAGGATGGCCCATTAATAATATTAATATATAGGTATTTTCCATTGTTGTATGCAAAGCATTTCTTAGAACTTTGAAGCTGAAGTCTTTTTCTTTTTAACACACGGGCCTTTTCAATTTAATCCATTAGCAACTTGGCAAAATAAAGTAATTGTCCAACAGAGGAAGAAAAAAAAATCTATTAACATTTGCTACAAATCCGAGTAGTACAGGCAGCACTTAATTAATGGAACAGATTTCTCACTATGTGTTCAAGCTAACATAGCTATTGTTCAGGAGAGATTAGACCCTTAATGTAAGTAAGTTAAACTAGACCTCCATCTAAAAATATCCGTCATTTCAGCTATTAAAGGTCTGATGTCTTCTTCGGTGACAGATATATTTCCCTTCATTTCCTTGGTTTTGTAAAATGTAAAGTATGCATTGTGTGTAACGCGAGAGCTCCGCGGAGGTAGATGAAACCCCGATTGTGCCTGTCTCTCCCTGCCTGCTCCTTTGTGCTGCTCCCTGTCACAGAGCCTCCTCAGCCCTGAGACCTCCTGGCACCAGAGCAGAGAAACAGAAAATGCCATTTGTCAGGGTATGATGCCAGCCACCTAATCTGTTTGCAGAATGAGGGCCACGGGATCTGATTAGGTAATTTAGATACCTTGAGTTTAATAATACCTGAGCTGCCTTTGGCTGTCAGCCTGTCATTTCACTGGTAGGAACTACCACGTTCTTCCATTTCTTCTGCAAACTTCTTACCTGTAATACCTCGTTTAGCCCAAATAGGTGTTAAGGGCTGCAGGTGAGGTACATACCTTTACTTCTCCTATGGGGAAGTTGGCGACAGAGTGGAGGAGGTGAGATTGCACAGTTTTCAATACTTTTTCCCCAGTAGAGTTCCACGTGCAGCACCTCATTTTTTCTTAAAAATGAAAATTTTCAAACATGAGATGCTTTGTTTGAACGCTGAACGTGCTGTGCCAGGTTTCAGATGTCATGCTGTCTCACTGATGTCACTGGCAGTTTTTGAAGCTCGGTTTACCCAAAGTGGTTGTTTCACCCTCGTGGCTGAGACTTTCCCAACTTGCTGCTGCAGCCAAATGTCTCTCTGGGGTGAGAGGCTGACTCTCCCTGGGGGATCACTGGTGTGGGCAAGGGTTTGCAGTGACAGCCTAGGTGCCTCACTTCATGTACCCAAAAGGGAAAATTTTGGCTGCAATTTTAATGCCACATCTCCTCCCTTCCTCTCTCCTTTCCGCCAATTAGCATTTTTTGAAAATTAGAGCCTAGCGAAGCCTGCTAACATAAATAAAAGTGTTTTAGGATTTGTTTGCTTTAATTAAAGTGTGTCTTTCTGAAAGGATTTAGTTAAACATCTTTCTTAAACAGTGCTGTGCCAGTAACAGCAACATTAGTAACAATGATAAGACTCAGAAAGGGAAACCAACTAGAAAGCAAAATGAAATGTTTCTTTGTCCAAAAAATAAATGATCTTCCCAAGAAAGTGGAGGAAACCCCGTGCAGGGAAACTTACAATTAGGTTGATCAAAACAGTAGAAAACATAAAATATGAAATAAATCCTGCAAAGGTATAGAGCGAGGCTGTGTGAGATCACTCTTTTTGCTGGTTTTATTTTGTTTTCCTCTGTTTTGACTCTTGCTGTTTTTTTTCTGGCAGGACCCAAGATGTTCTCAGAGCTTTCCAAATAGGAAATAAGTTGCTTTTCATGTAGTGATAAATTATTTTTCACAGTGAAGTTGGAATGATTGTAAGGGTAATGATATTAATGGGATTTATATGAAAGCACCCAATTAAAAAATCGAAACAGTTGCATCGAACATGACTATACAATGTAATAAAATCATATAATAAATATGTGGTCCCATCACCCCATATTACCTAGTTTGATTAATTGAACCTTACACGTGCAAAGATAGTCATTATCAGACTTCTCAGCCATCAAGGAGGAACAGTCTCAATTATTTTCACAATGAAATAATCATTGCTTTTTTTGTGTTCTGCCATCTGGAAAGAGAAAACAGCAGCTGCCATGACTGTGAAATGCAAGATCTTGCAGAACTGTACAAAGTTGATTCTGCTTGATGCTGGACTCCTGCAGCCTTAATGTAGGTTGTAATTTATTTAGTTAAATACAAAACATCCTGCTTTTCTCCTCTTTTGGGTGTTTGCATTTCATATATTATTTTTATTTTTTTTTTCCAAAAAAGCAAGACTGATCCCTTTCTCTCCAAAAGTATCCCTGTGGCTGCACTGCAGGGCCCTAGGACTGGTTTACAGCATCTGGTTATGAGATGGCAAATGGGCAGTTTCCTGGTTTTGCTTCAGCACTTCCTCGTTTCTTCCTTTCCCTCGGCTGTGTGGTGGGAATGCCGCTTGGAACAATTTGCTCTCTGACACAGCAAGATGAGAAGGTGGGCTCTGGGGCCACATCCCCCTGCAATCAGCTGTGAGTGCCTCTGGAGGTGTCTGAGCTGGAGCAAATCACCTGTGCCTGTAGACCTCCTGTCTCCAGTAAATCATAAGCATCTCAATCTTTTTGTCAGGCCGTGATATGAGAATCCACATCTGAATTTCAATATGAGGGGAGAGAGGCTGATTAAGTGTTTGAGATAAGGTTATGTGACACCATAGGTTAAAAATATCTGAACTGATTTTGGCCAAATGCCTGAGAACCACATTGCACTGTATTCAGGTGGCACTGAAAAGCTTCTGAGGAGTTTGCTGTCTTCTGCTTTGTACAAGCAGTTTTCAGGAGTGGTCCTTTAGGAACTGCATCTCTCTTGTTTTGCAGTGTTTCTTTGGACTTTGCTGTCCTGCATTTCTTATCTAAAATGTCTCCAACACGTTGGAACTTATTATAAACCCTGACCGTTTAGGAAGAAAAGGGCAAATATTTCTGTTTGGCACAAATGTCTCGAGAAAGACTCAAGTTAGATCCGTGGAATTCTGTGCAGGTTAATTCTAGTTCCAATAAACAGTGCTATTTGTTCCAATAAACAAATACTGTGTTTTAACAAAACAAAAGACCCAGCAAACAAACCAAAACAAACAACCCCCCTAAACAAACACAAAACTGTATAACTTGCAGAGTGCAAATTATAAAATAAAGCAGTGTGCTTCTGGTAAATCTGGGAAATAGACTTAAAGAAATTATAGAACCTTCTGACTCTTATGACTGTACATAATTTTAGTATTTTACTGGTTGTTTTTTATTCATGACCTGTATTTTTATAAATATTCTTAGTGATGACAGGAAACTTTGGGTATGTAAACTTTGGGTGTAAATAATAGGAAAGACCTGTTAAGTAAAAGGCTTAGATCAGGCAAGTTGGTCTGGCTTGTTTAAATTCTTGCCTGTGTTTAATAGTTTAAAAGCTGTAGATGGAAACAGAAAGATTCAGGATACTGCACTGGATTTGGGGATGTCACTTTTGTGAACTTTATGTTTAAAGACTTCTCTTATTTTTGATGTAAGTTACCATATTCTAAAAGTCTGATGCAGAAATATGACTTTCCTAATGCATTTGATTTACCTTCTTATTTTCCTTGGTTGATTTCAGATGTAAACTTGGCTGCTTATTTTTTCTAACTATACTAAAATATGATGTTGAATGTGTTTATGATGTGTGTTCCTGTTCTTTTACAGATGGGCTGAAGCCAGATACCAAGATGCTTCTTACTGTTGCCTCCAAGAAGAAATCTAAGGGAGGGAAGGGGGATATGACCAAGGAAGATGAAAGCAGCAAGAATGATTCAGCCCAACCTGTTACTATCTCTCTTAGCTTTAAGAGATACGTCTTTGACACGCAGAAGAAAATGATTCAATCCTGAGAAAGTAAGGGAGGCCTCTAATAGCACCTGAAAGTCCAGACTGAAATGATTTGAGGTGGAATGTATTTCTTTTCTGGACACATTAGACTTGTTTCTTCTTCACCAACAGAGCCTGGAAGCTTCTGCTGATTATATGCCCCTTTCCACGATCTCTGCCATCTCATATTGTTTGTTAGAATTTGCTTATTTTGTCATCTTTGTGATGTGAATCTTTATGGCATCTCAGGTAATGTCACCTGCCAGATGAGCACATTTGGGTGTACATTGTAATTGCACTGTTTTTCTGGAGAATTGTGTTGAAGTTTCTCTTGATTTAGAAGTTTGCCACCAGTATAAATCTAAATCAAGTCAGGATGTGAATTTCATGTGACCCACAAAGGGAAGCTGATTATTCTAGGCTTACTTCCCTGAGCAAAGCAGGAGACAGAAAGCGCACAGTTTAATAGGTGAAACCTAAAATGGATGTTTCACATTCCTTCAGCTGCAACTATGTAAGATGCTATCTGAAAGATGGTATGGATGTTTTTTATAAATATGATTTATATCTTGAAATGTTTTTCATATTAAACATAATAATGTGTGTGACTGAGAGAGTCTTAATTATTCTGTTTGCTGTTCCAAAGGTTCAGAACCTATCTTTGGTGGCATTTTATATAACTTTTCTGAATTTCCTGCCTGTTCTGCAGTGAAGGCTATTCCAGAACTGTTTTCTTTTTTTTTTTTGTAACCACAATATCTTTTGTGTGTGAAAGAAAAAGTTGCCTCTGGAAATAGTCAAGGGCTTTATTTCATTAAAATAATGATAGAAGATTGCTGCATAAGCCTTGTAAAATGAATATCTCAAAGATGCTTTAGAAACCATTAGTTGTTTAATAGGGATTTCATGGCTGCTTTAGTTCTTCCTCTCAATTTCGTGTCCTAGGCTCATAAAAAGGAGAGCACTGGTAATATCCCTTCTTTGTTACGTACAAAGCGCAGACACCTTAACATGAAGACTAACAACAATTCTACCGGTACAAAAGCTGTGGTGTGGAACAGAAATTGGACTTGGGCTTGTCAGCATGGAAAATGTTAGTTCCTGCCTTTTGAACAAAAAGAGTACCTCTTGTTGATGCTCAATAGCAGCTTCTGACCCATTCACTGAAGTCAGCCATGGACAGTGACCGTGTGTATAATGTAAGTGCATTAGTTGCACGTGGAAGTAAATAACTAATAAATCACTACACTCATTAATCATTATTATATCCATTGATGGGCGTGAGTCCATCATGCTAACACGATCCTGATTTTTTTCAATCTTTTCCTTTTAATTTCCAGGTAACCACAGTGGATACAAATGGCAAAGCTATCAGCTGTTGAGAGGATATTTACAGCTGGATGGTCAAGAGACAGGACAAGTCTGGTGTCTAAACTAGGTTCATGGTGCCCCTTTAAATCAGAACAGAATTAGTGCTTTGTGTAATAATCCCAAACAGTTTCTGCTGAGTGAGTCCCAGCAAAGCTTTAGCACATCCCTTAAGATTATGGGGTATGCTTTCAGTGTGATCCCAGAGGAATTAGGCAGGCAACTTCAGCTGTGGCTTAACGTGACTTTGGCTGCCAGCCTTGCTGGAAAATGTATCCTTCTGTAATGGAAAAAATGCATTTCACACCCCTGTCACCTCTCCTTCCCCATTTCTCACTTCTTCCCAGACACCCCCAAAGGCAGTCATTGGAAAGAACATTTATAATGTTATCTTTCTTTCAAGCCTTTATCAAATCCTGTTTTGTACTCTGCACTGTTACCTCTGCCTAAGATGCTGCAGTGATGGAACACAGAGAAACAGATGACATAGAAGGAATGGTGTTATTATCATCCCAGGTTAGTCTAAGAATTATTGGTAGAAAAAAACACCTTCTCATAAAAAAAATTGAAATGAATTGTTAAGGAACTTCTATTTCTATCTGTGCAGTTCTAGTGTCAATGCCAAATTTTAAATAGGTTGCTAAATTCTGCCAACTCTAGAGTATTGGGAAGAAAAGGAAAGTGATCAGGAGAGGTGCTTCCAGAGTTGTTAGCCTTGCAGTTACAGGTTTTTGTCTTCCTCATTTCTAAGGCATTTTTGACTAGTTCTGGAGAAGAGACTGTCAGCGTAAATGGGAATATGTATTTTTGCAAAGGACTACCTAATTCATGTTTTACCCCCTGCACTGTGGATTGGCCAGTGAGTCTGCTGTTATGGAACTTGATCCCTTTGAAAACTCATTAACTCTGAACAGTATATTTGCAACCCTCTGCTTGGCTGAAAGAACTCCTGGTGCTGAGGTCTTGCTGCTGGTTTATTTGCTTGGGATACTTCAAGGGAGGGAACAGCAACAACTTCCAGAGTTGGACCTCTATCCTTTTCTTGTCCAGTCTCTTGTAACCATACTTTTAAAATCTTCCCCCTATGTTCCATATCATTTCCAGACTAGCATACTAACTCTGCATCTTCCTTCCATCCTCTCAGTCCAAGACCTACCCTCTTCCTCAGTCCTCCTGTTTCCTATCATTGATTCTTCTTTGTCTGCCTCTACTTTTGCCTCTGGAGAAGGAGATGTAAATTTGGGTGCTGGCAAGGCTCCCAACCTGCTGTGGGAGCCCAGCATGGTGGGAAAGGTTCTTGCCCTTCAGCTCACACCAGCCCTATGTGTGTTCAGTAGCTGCCTCTGTTCAGGCTGACTTGGGCAGAGTCTCCTGGACAGCTACCACAGACCCACAGGAGCTGTGCTGAGGGGTGTGTGCTGTGCCTGACATGAGTCCCTTCAGTTGCTGCTGTATCCTGTCCTTCTGCTCTGCCCCTGTTGCAAAGCCCCATCCTCTCATTTTGCTCCCCTTGCAGAGGTTTGTGTACAATGGAGAGCTGGAGAGGAATCTGTTGAAGATTGGGGTTTGGTTTTGTGTTTTTCCCAATATAGAATTCCAAAAGGAGAACTTAAGTGTGCCTAAGAACTTTGATTATAATGTGCTATTACTGCAGATCTCTGGCTGCTGTCCTGAGGCTGTTGGATACACATTTGAAAAAGGGTGAAATGGTGGAACAAAATGATTATGGGAAAATCAAAGCTTTTAAAGACATTTGCAGGATGAACAGATGTTCAAACATTCTTTTATTTGGTTTCCAGACAGACGTGGAGACTTTCCTTTCATCCTCATAATCAGTGCATTATGCTGTAATTTGTAAAAATGGCATTAAAAAAATATTAACAGGGTCATATTGTGATCTACTGACTCTGTGTTATTAAGCCATGAAGTTAAGAACGGCAACTGGGAACATGGGTTAAATGTTGCAGAATGTACTGTACTAGGATACATTGTCAGACTCGATTATAATGAATCCAAAATGGAATAAAGATGTAAGGAGTGTTTTTTAATACTGCTAAGGTTGTCAGTGTTGCAAAACTAGGAATTATTACGGCTGTGCAGATGTTTGGTGAGTAATACATCTTTGGGTTGAGGGGAGAGTAAAAGGGAGAAAAGCTTTGTTTTTACAAGCCTGTTTTCTACTTTTCCTTGGAATTTATTTTGGGACTGCAGTCTGGCTTGTGATCATGCCAGAGGTCTGGAGCCATTAGGGTCAAAGCTGTGTTCGTGGTAGCAAGGATTCAGTAGGTGGCATCCTTTGCTTGGAATCAAAGCTGAGTCTCCCCACCTAAAAAAGGGGGTATGCACTGGAACTGAGAATGAGGGGTTTGAATCAGGCTTGCAACCCAGCTCTCAAAGAACAACTTCTATTAAAATAGAAGCTTGAGAAAAATCTCATACCTTGAGATTTAGACAATTTAATGACTAGGACAGAGCCATCAACTCCAATCTGTTGACCAAACCCTGAGGTACCAGTGTCCTTTCTAGGTGTGTCTCTCTGGTTCTGCTAAAAACAACTTTGTTTCTTAAATCCTGTTTTAATTGCTTGCAAGTACCTGCCTATGGAAAAATGAGCCACCTCCACCAGTGAAGTTCCTGGCATGTATGAGACCTCTCTTTCTGGGCATTGGGCACTTTCCCTGCCTGTTGAACAGTTGAACAGCCACGGGGTGGCAGAGCAAGAGGGAGAGACCAGTGTGGCTGGGAGCTAAAACGGTGCAGTTATGTCCTAGAGCAGCCACGGTCCACCCCAGGACTGCTGGGTGAGCAGCTCTGTGTTTACATCTGTAAAGTGCTCTGGGATCTTGTGAAATAAAGGATTAAAGGCAGCAGAGGAATGCTACCTTATTAACAGTTTCAAAAGCTCTTCATGTTTTCCCTGTAGTTTAATATCCGCAGTGAGCTGGAAAGCTCTTCACGTACAAACACATGAGTTTTAAACAAACTTACTGAGGATATAGAGAGAATAATTTTAAGATAGAACCTAGCACTGTGAGCTAACTTGCCAAGCCTGGGAGAAGGGGAAGAATGGTAGGACTTCAGTTTGTAAGGCCAGTTTTGCTAGATGATGGGCATCCAGAAGGAATCCAGGGGTTTGGGGGAGTTGTGTTTAAGCAAGATATTGGCAGTCTTCTGGGATTCCCCACAAATCCTCCTGCTGTTCTGTGCAAAAATAGGTTAAAAACATCATTTGACACAGTTGTAGGTCTCCTGTAGACAATATGTCAGAGGAGAAAGAGTACAGTGGATCTGCTTATTTCCTGCTGCCAAGGTCAGAATATGGAGTCTTTCCCACACCTGCTGCCTACTGGGCTGGTTTTAGTTCCAGTTGTTAGTGGACTTATAATTTAGGGTAAAACGGATTTTTCATTACTTGGTAAGTATGACAGTTCCTTGTTTTTATTTCTGTGTCTGATATGAATGCTCTTCCAAGGTGATATAATCAGTGTGCAAGGCTCAGATCATCTTCTTCCCCCTCAAGGTGACTGTTGCTTGTCAAAGGTGAGTCCTCTACAGGACACCTTTGTCTCAGGACCACATGTTTCTGATATGCATTTGTATGCTTTTCCTAGTAAATGACAGGAGAGGGAATCTATCAGATTCTTTTCTTTTTGTAGCTCAGGGTCAGCTGTGAAAGGAGCTCACTGACCAGAATTATAAATCCTGCAAGATCTTTGGTACATCTGAGCCCTATACTGCTTTACAAGGCTCATTCTTAATAACATGACTGTCTTTTTGACTACTGAGTCCTTGCCAGTCCTGCCTATTCTAGTTTATATTTCTTAACCAAAAGGTAATTTGAGGTCTGGATCCAGTGCTGCTAAGCCGACAACTGTGGTAGTGACTGAAGTGACTGCTAACACTCTTGCATTGGCATTTTGGCTAAACTGATCTGATTACTTTTGATCCTTTAAGAAATCTAGTCTAATCATCAGCTCTAGCATGTTCTGTTTACATCAGTTTCTTCTCCTTTGATTGGAAGTCATGCAGTCTTCTTGTGTTTGGATTGATCCTGCTTAGATTTCTCAAGGGCCTCATTCATGTCAATCAGAGTCCATCCTTTTTGGACTGCAAAATTGCTTTTATTAGGCTGTATGAGACCCCCATTCAGATGTGTAGGAACCAGTTCTTTAATACTATTTTCTGTGAAAAGTGATATTTTAGTGCCTATAACTTCACTCTGACAGTTAGGAGGAATCCATGCCCTCATGGTGAATTCATTCCCAAAACAGCATTCCATAGGGACAAGCTGAAACTTAAACACCACAGAGTGGTTTTGCCTAAATTTCTTCTTCTTTGCTAAAGTAAGTGATCCCTCATCTAGTTTTCTGTCTTAAGCTTCACTTCAACCAAAGCTCAGTTGAACTCTGCACCCTCTGTGAGAATACTGTTTTGTTACCTGGAAAGATCAAGATCTTTCAGAAGCTCTCCCAGTAACTGTGAAGTTACTGAAATATCTACACTGGTGCCCACCCCTTTTAATGGGTATGGGATTTTTTCCTGCAGAATGCTGATCATACTCTCTGTGAGGGCATTAGAAATGGAAATGGAGTACTTAGTTGCTTACTGTGCAGGAATTGGAAATAACCAAAATTATTCCCCCCCAAAAATTAGGCATCTGAGATGTTTTCATTGTCTGTGTGTATTCTTTAACTTCCTATTTCTTATTACAGAAATACCCATTTTTATATGGTAGCATAGGAATGATTTCTGTCTTGCCAGTGATATTCTTTCTGGTGATTGATTTCATGGTTGTCACCACACACTGAGCCAGTGATTGTAGAGAATCAAGTGAATTTTCCAAAGTCTCTTTTCTGAGTTAACACTCCCAGTTCTAAGCCTAGCATCATGTAACTTTTGCCTATATGCATTAATTTATCTGTTTTGAAACTTGTTTGCCTTTGTTACCCACTTACTTAGTTGTGTCTGATTTTTCTGGATCTCCTTACCATGTAGCTTTTGCATTATTTGTAGTGAAAGAATCTGAGAATTGTCCTGTCTGAGCATTTAAGCACTTGGACTGAGGTACTGAGAAAAGAGGGAGAGGGTGTTTGGATGACCTGTGTGCATGGCTCAGAAGGTTCCCTTCCAAAGGGGTTTTTGCATGGGGAGTGCACATGCCCCCAAAGCAGAATGAAGCTCATGCAGAAGGGTGAGCAAGCATGCTTTTATTCTCTTTAGCTGGTTTGGGGTTTTTTTTATACCTTGAGATTTAGACATAGAGTTGATGTTCTGTGTGTGATATAGTTTTAATGTAAGAGTGAGACACTAATTCAGGTCCATCAAGTGTTGTTCTGTGCTTCAAAACCCATGTTTCTTAAGTCTCATCATCACTTGTTTCCTTACAAAGGTTCATGTAGAGGAGTATACCCATGGAAAAGATTTGAAATGTTGGACTACTCACGAATCCTTGCTAGAAAGTTTTTTTCACTTCACTTTACATCTTAAGATACAAGAAGGATGTCAGACTATTGGCTGATTTCCTTGGCAAGTGTTCAGCTACCTATTGTAACCTATGGCAGCTGAAGGGAAAGGTGGGATGGTATAAACAGTGTTCTGGCACGAGGGCAGAAAGTTTTGAGCACAAGATACGTTTTCTCATGTACATCTTAGTTCATCTAAAAAAGAAACAAAGTTTCATTGCTAATGAATGTGGCAGGGAAAAGGAAGGGATGATATTATGTCATCTTGTCTTTTTAAAAAGGTAGTTGGGGAGGGGAGCTCTGGTAAGAGAAGCATTTTGTTTGGAGAAAAATGCAAATCCTTTTATACTTCAGTCTCTGTGTGGGGTTGTGTTGTTTTTAACTGTGAAAATTCATCTGTGCTTACAGCCCCACTGGGTAAGTGGACAGTTTGGTCTCCACACAGTTCTAAGTTGAGTTGTAAATCTCATGTCAAAGCATGGCAGTTTCAGCAAGAGATCTGGATTTAGAACAGTGCAAGAGCACAGAGGTTTGCCAGATTGGAATGAAAATAGAGCAGTCAAGAAACAAAACTGAGAGGCACAGGTTTAGGCTGAAATGTATTTGTAGAGACCTAGAACTGCTGTAATAACAGTATCCGAGCACATTTATTTAGTAATTCTGTTGGTATATAAATGTTTAAGTATCACAGGTTTTTAACATATACAATCTCTTTTAAAGCTGAAGCTGCTGCAAGAAAAGCTCTTGCAAAGCATTTCATCAGTTCCAAATGCTGACAGTATTTGACAATTTTTGCCCTTGATATATGATGTATTTCAAAAACATTACGTACAACTCTCAGTGATGTGTCTTTGCAGTGAATCCTTGCCCAACTGATGGGTACAGACGTGGGAGTGTGACTTTAGTGAGTTGCCTGCTGTCACATGTGAGATGCTGCAGAGGTGGAGCAGAGCTTTCAGACTGTACCTCCTGCTGCTTCTCTTCCCACATTTCCCTTGCTGCCATGTGAAGGCCACTTTCAAGTCTGCTGTTGCTAGCCTTGAGGGTAGTTTGTCCAGACTCCTCAGAACTTTTCCTTTCTTTCCTGAGGCAAAAGAGGAAGTCTGAGATAACTTCATCTTTTGTTGAGGCAATGCAGACAGAGTTTGTCCATGTGGTCCATTTTCAGTTTGGTCTGTCCTCCAAAGGCAGATGCTAAGATGGATTGTCTATGGTGTGCCACGTGCCCTAACAAAGGAGACTCGTCTAGGAAATGGTACTGGTGTCCCACTACTAAAATGGGCAGAAGTGAACTCGTGGTACCTTTGTCCACAGTTATTTGCTTAAAATATTAACATTAATGTGATCTGTGAAAGAGCAGCAAAGACTACCTTCAATTTGTAAGTCTTGCTAATTTGCAACATTAGTTTTGCTAGTTAGTGTGTGGGGGTTTTTTCCCCTTAATTAAAATTTTTAATTAGAGCATGCTGTGTATTAAGATGTTAAAGCTTTGACTGGCAGTTTGGAATTGCAGAAGGATCAGCTGCCTCTGTGGGGCTGCAGCACAACAGGGATTAGCTCGCACCCTCCTGCCTGCAGGTATGTTTTGCTTGAGTTGGATCATCAGAAAATGTTCCTCCAGGTAGGTAGCATTCATCTTCCTGATCAGACCTTGTCTGTTCCAAGGGGCCTGTGTTTAGGGAAGAGCTACAGATTCACAGATCATACATGAGGTGTAAAGACAAAATCTCAGAACTGAATGACAAACAGGGGAATTGTTGGACTGTTTCACCATGGTGTGTCAGCCTTGCCCCTTTATCCACTTATTCCTTCTGCAGCTCCAGTTCTCAGTCCTGCCTAGAAATGAAGAGCTGCCTGAAGAGGTTTCCCCATCTCTGATCTGCTGATCTCAGCTGTCTGTAACACTCCATGCATAGCGAGTCGCTGGGTGTGAGGGAGCCTTGTGGGCTGATGTATGAGTTGCTCAGGCTCCCTTACCTCATTTTTCTTCTCTCCTGCTTTCAAGCAGATTCAAGGGAAGATAGGGATACATAGATTCTAAAACATTAACATTAAATGTTTCCAGCATCACACGCTTGGAAAGTACAAAAACTTCTGCCATGGATAATTATGGAATAACCTCCTTATGGGAACTGTTTCCCCAGACTCCTCACACTTCGTGGATATCTTGTGTCCTTTGAGCCTGAAAACTTGTATTTTTGTTCTGTCTAGAGTAAGTGTGGGTTTTTCTGTTAGCCAGACAAATACACAATCATTTAAAAAACTGCTGAAATGCATTTTCCAAGAGATCTTGTAGCACTATAACCCACAAGCTAATTATGAAACTGCAATTATAATTTGCTATTTTGAATTGATTTCATGTTCTGATGGAACAGAAGTCATGATTTCCCTTCCTTCCTGCTGCTAATTTGTTTATCAGATGTCATCTCTCTTTGGAAGTGCAAGTCTTTGCAACCTCTGTTGGTATAGAAAACTACCCGTGCTTCTAATAGTTTTAGTAAATCTATATGCTCTTCAAAATGAAGATTCATCAGTAGCATTTTAATAATTTGGATAATATCTGTCCCTTTTCTTAAGCAGAGTCCTGCTGTGCAGGATCTGTGTTCTATTGAGCTGTTCACAGTGATGCCCAAATCTTTTATCTTGGAACCTTCTGTTAATGTATCAGTGTAGTTCAATTTGTACATCCTTTGTGATTAACTTTCACTTGTCAGTACTGAATTTCAGCCTAGCTTTGGTGGTACTTAAGTTCTTCCTCCTTCTCTTTCTGCCAGCTAAATTAGCTTTCTGCTATTTGCAAATCTTGTCCAGTTGTAATTCTTCCCTTTCTGGAAGGTCACTAGTTAAACAACACTGAGTTGGTGTGGAGTTTTTTAGCACTTGTTTAATCTTGCATTTGCTGAAAGCCAGATTCTTACTTTACTTCTGTCCTTTTCTTTCTTTGCTTTGCAGAATGTCTTTAGTAAGCCAATGGTTTATGAAGCTGTGTGGATAATTCCAGTATAGGAGAGGTGCATAGTTTTTCTTTGTTTTCTGGTGCTTAATGAATGACATTTATCAGGATGATTGACCAGCCTGGTTTTGATTGTTGCCTCATGGTGGTTTTATCTGGCATTGAGGTAAGCTCACACTGGTCTGTAATTCCCTGGAGAACTTGTAAGTTCTCTTTTAACAAAAGTGATAACATTAGTACTTGACTGTGGTTAAGATATGTGTAAATCATTTAATAATTCTGTCAATAATCGGTGACGCATTTTATAATTTTCTGCTGATTATGCAGTTACTTAGTGGACTTGTCATTTTTATACCAATCAATGGAAGTGACTAAGGGTACCCTGGCTACTTAAAAAAAACCCAACTAAATAAGAGAAAGAGTCTTAATGTCATTCAGAAGCGTGTTCCTGTTGGATTTTGTTTGACTGGGGGTTCTTTTTGCCATACAGAAGTACAATAACCTGAATCAACAGTTGATAATTAATGAATGTTATCAAGCATCTCCACTTTTTGCTGAGCAGTTCTAGTTCAGAATTGATCACAAAACTGGATCAGGCATCCCCAAAAATTCCGGAGTTTGTCACCTAATTGTGAAAGCAGATTTCTGTTTTAAATTAGTAAAGCTGAAATTTTCATTATTCATATGAACTTTAAGCTAGCACTGTCAGAAAGCATCATGGAATGAGTTTTTGCTGGAAGGACTTTTGCAGGTATTGTGAATGTTGGTGGGCAACCTCTGAGGAGGGGCTGAGCAAACCCAGTGTCACCATTCTGCACTTGGCTACTCCTGACTTCTGCCTGTAGCAGTAACTTTGAGTCCAGCATTTCAGTGCCTGAAAAAAAGGAACATCAGGAGAGGCTTTGCAACAAGTTGAAAATGAGCAGTGATGTAGAAAATATGCCATGATTGAAAAAAGGCTGATTTAATTAAATGTTTATGGCTGAGACGCTCTGGTGTAAACAGCCTGTGGCTCCTGGCTTGCAAATTAGGTGTCTTTCTGTTTGTGCTTGGGGTACCAGAGTTTCTGTCACTCTGAGCTCAAAATATCAAATCCAGGTAAGTGATTATGCACTATATGAGGCAGGAGAATTCCTTCCTTAACTCCAGGAGTGCAGCCTTTCTTGGAGGGTGGTCAGCAGCAGCACAGCGAGTTACAGAGCAGTACTGCCATGTCCATTCCTTGTGGCATTGGTGTGTGAAGAGGAGGAGCTCTGTTACATGTATCATTTGGAGGACAATATGATAATGTCTAAGATTGTACCAGATCAGATGTATACTGAGCTTCCACTCTGTTTCTGACATCTGTGTTTTTGTCTTGGAGTCCTGTGGCTTGCTTTGTTATGGGAACTTAGCAGTGATGCTCAAAAGAGAAGCAGTTGTTTTAAAACTAGTCACTGAGTCTTGGAGCAACTGTATCCAATTTAGAATCAATATAAAAATATTAAGGAAAGCAAACCCTCTTTTGTCCTGTCCGTTAGCAAGATCTCTTCAGAATCTGTCACTGATAAGCATTTCTCTGCACCTTTTCAGTGTCATCTGTTAGATCGTATATAGAATGACAGAAACTTGTGTCTTGAAGGAAATCCTAAAGTCATCTTGTTCCTCTCCCTACCCAAAGGAAGGATCAGCTGTATGCATATTTTTCTTTTGCAGTGTCCAGCTGACTTGTTTTTTAGAGATTTTTGTTGCTAGCTGTCACAGAATTTCACTACCATTAGGCTTGTTTGAGAGGGCAAGGGAACAGGTTTTTTCTCCCAGTATCTTACTTTTATCTTTTGTGTTGCAGTGTAAGCCTATTTATTTTTTTTTTTTTTAGCCCTATCCACTGTGATACAGAGAACAGACTATTCCTTTTCACTTTGCAATGCTCTTTATGTATCACATCCATGCTCAGTCTTCTTTTCTCTGGACTAAAAATGTTCTTTGTTGGTACAGTCTCTCCCCTTGGGGGCTGTGTTTGGTAGATCTGGGGTTGTTTCTGTCTGAGTTTCTCCAAATGGTCACTGTCTTTCCTTAAGAGCATTTCTCTCAACCAGGGAGTTCTCTAGCTAAGGCCTCATGGGTACTGAGTGATTAAAGCAGGATTTTAACTTTGGAGGTCTCAGAATGTCTTCCTGTTTCTGCTTCCCCATCTGTGGGTTTTGCAGAATCAGGAGTTTATTGCCTTGAGTTTAATGTGTGAGCTCAGATCATGGAGCCTCTCTGTAGGTCTGTTATATGGGCTTTCATTATTCATTCTGTATTTACACATTTCAACATCCCCTCTTAAATAGCTTCTTATTTTTCAGACTACTTTCCCAGTTTACTGGGATTACTTAAATTCCAGTCCTTTCCTCCAACATACTCATTCCCACCTGATCTGTCCAGTCATCGAGATCATTAATGGAAATACTGAAAATAGAATTAGCTCAAGGTCAGACCTCTGTGAACCATGCTTAATACATCTTCCCAAACAGTGTACCATTGATAACTATTCTCTTAATGTTCTCCAAACAGTGTCATGCTCAGCCTATAATGAGTTTCTCTAGGTGACTTTTCCCTAGCTTGCTTACGCGAATGTCTTGTGAAAAACTGTCAGAAGTTTTTTTCTAAATCAGGCTATCTACACCTATATTCTAGGTGATGTTTTCAGAGTTTTTTCACTCTTATTTCATTTGGCTTAAGCTGCAAAACTGGATCTGTGTGGAGCCTGCTGTCCCAAGGCACGTGCTTATTTTTGGTTTTTACTAGAATCCATTTTTCAGAGAAAAGTTAAATTTTTTAATGTGTGAGAGGATGCTCAGGAATGTGGACTGCTTTGTTGCAAAATATGTATGCAGGTGATGTGCAAGTTTTCCTGTTTCTGTAGGTGTATTTCAATCTTGACCTGCAAGACTGTGTTCACAGCCTGATTTAAGTAAGCTGTACTCACAAACCTAAGTCAGAGCTGTCATCAAACACGTGGGTGCCAAGTATCCAAACCCAGCCTGGACCCAGTTTTAGTACTGCAGCTTTTCTCTCTCATGGCTCCTGTCTAAATCACAGTTGTTAGTCTTTTGGGGCTAAGAAGCAGCAAATTTTGCAGCTGAATTGAACAACACTTTGGTGACAGGTTGAATCCTAAAAAGAGTCTGAGGAGACATTCAGGCTCATTTTCATGTATGGAATAAGTGAGGATTTGAATTGCAGGTGAGCATTCTGGCCCATTTTAGTATCACAGTGCTTTCAGGTGTGATTAAAATGTTTTTGTTAACATTTAGAAATCAAATAAGAATATTTTCTGATAATTCCTTCTCCTTTCTTGGCCTTGTAATAAGCATATAATAAATTCAACAGCTGACGTCGTGAGGAGCTATTGGATTTAAGCCCATCTGAACATGTAGATATTAGGACGCCTCCTGTACCTTTGTGTGTAATGAATGGGTCTTAGTTATTATAAAGTGCTGCACAACTTCACCTCTGCACAGGGTGTTCAGAAAACAATCCCCAGCAGAAAATGCCTGCTATTGCCTAAGCCATGGGAAATGCTCTCTTACTCCATTAGCCTCGCTGCACTTGCTCGGTTTTTTCCCCCCTAGTAGCTCCAAAGAGGAGGGAAACTTATCTTTGCAACCACGCAAGGGAGAATTAGCCCAACTGTATTTTACAGGTAAACTAACAAATAAGAGGAGAATCTGAGCAGCCCCCAGAGACCTGAATTTGTTTGCTGCTGGGCCGTTCTATCTGCAGCTGGCATCGGTGGAAACCTGAGTGCTCCATTAAAAGTTGACAACCTCTGTTCGCTGGGGCACGGGGCAAACAGAGCCAGCCTGTTCTGCAGACAGACTGATGGCCTTTATCTCCCCCCACCCAGCTCGTGATGGGAAATGATGAGACTCTGAAACAAAAAGCTTGAAACTGGGACTCAGTGCTCTTACCCTGCAGCTGTCGGAGCAAGGAGGAGTAGGGACACAAGGTTGCCTTTCAGGGACCATGTGGGAAATGCACCCAGTGCCACACATTAAGTGAGGGTTGGGGCTCATCTATAGGAATGGGGAATAATACATGGTGCTGGTGTGGGCCTCAGGTGGTGACATGGGGTGTGTGCATCTGAAAATCTTCATTCCAAAACCTCGGGGATGGTATGGGTAAGTTACCACTCCCAAAGTCGATGAGGACAATAAATAGTCTGTTATAGTGTCTACTCTTTCAACTGTGCCCACAGATTAATGCCTTAAGCAGCAGCCTACTACCCTTTCACCCACCCCAAGGAGGCTCGAGCCTACACTGTGCTGTAGCATTATCTTGCAGTAAATGTGACTGCTCAAATGATGCCTTGATGCTCTGGTTGCTCACAAAGCAGAATGTAGAGGTATATGTGTCTTTGTTCCCATGTTGCAGCAGGATTAGATTGTGCCTCAGGCACGTGGGATCAGGGATGATTCATGTGAAATACATAGAATTTAATGTTTTTGTCTTTTGAAAAGACAACCCTTCAGACAAGGGACAGTGTGCCACACAGGAAGTACACTGGGCTTTGATGGTATCAGAGTCTGAAGGGAAATGCATGATAGTACGAATGCAAGGGAAGTGGTCTTTCCAGTCTGAGTTTGCAGATATTTGAGTGGTATACTCATTGGTTCTCCCATGCAGAAGAAGTTATCTTTACCCCATCCTTGCTGCTTCTCTGTCCCTTTGTTCCACCAACTGTTTTTATCAGTAGAGCACTTGGGTACAGCAAGCAAGTTGCTGTTTGTCACTGGCTTAAGGCCTTGTTTTGTTACTAAATGCTGCTGTTTTGTTACTTGCTGTTTTCTTTTGCAGTCTGTGTATATGAACAGTTCTCTGGAGTGTTGGGGTTGTACAACAACAGTGTTGTACTGGAGCACAACAGTAACACTGGAGTCTTGGGGTTGTTGGGGTTTTGTGCATAATAACTTTTACTTTTTACTTCAGTCAGGAAGTTTTATAAAGTGTGTAAAGGGAGAGTTCCCCATACCAGCTGCCTTTTGTTCATCTTAATCTCTAGTCAGTGAGTGACCTTTAGATAACAGCTAAGATAGTAGTTTGTGCTCTAAAAGCTTGAACATAGAAATGAATGCTGCAAATATCCTTTTGCTCTTAGCTTTCCACCCTGTGATGTGTGCATAGGTAGAATCATCATTCTAATTACCTTTTGAAGGTAAAGGTGGTATCCTGTGAATGGGATTTTCGAAAGCAATAGCCCTAAACCTACTCTTGCAACAGTCAAAGTGATTTTTATGGCTAACTTCAGGGGGAAGTGTGCCCACAGCATACAGCCAAGGGCCCAAAACAAGTTGCCATACTGTATGGCTTGCATGTGTGACCTGGGTTGACCTCCAACAGAATTAGAGCATTTTCCCCTGAATTACAGGGATTTAATTGATGCCTGTTCAATAGTCTCCATATCTCTCCTCACATACACAGTAAACTCTGGTACTCCTGCAGAGGAGGGGAAGAAGGAAGGGAAAACATCTGGGGGATGCAGCCCATGAGCCCAGGCCACTGAATGCATTTGGATATTGTCTTTTGGTTATAACAGTGTGTGAAACCTCAAGATAACCCACTGCAAAAATGGGGCAGAGATGGGTCCACAAAAAAATACTTCTGGCTTAGAGCTTGTGCCCATGTTTTATGTCAATTTGACCATGGTGTTGCACTGTACCAAAGAATAATCCAAAACAGTTTCATGTTGAATCTTGCTAAAGGATTTGTGGATTTGCTTTACTGGTACGTGCAGAAGTCTTGAAGATTTCAGAGTCCTCCCTGCATTCCTTGGTTAACCTGGGAAGCAGTGAATGTTTAAGGTCTTAACTTTTTGTAGGTGTTCCTCAAATGAGTATGAAGGTTTCTAGTGAAGAGGGTGCTAGGAATGGGAAGCAGCAAAACTATACAGGCACTTTTGGTGTAGTTTGTGATTAACTTCAGCCTTTAAGCCCTTCTCCCTGCATGCATAGGTCCAAGCCTACTGCTTGGCTTCATGGCTTCTGAGGGGTTGGATTGGGAAAAAACCCCAGTGATCTGAATGGCAGCAAGGATTTGGCAGTTCTGCAGACCCCTTAGCAAGTCTCTCTGGCATGATGTTTCCTGCCAGGTAAGTGGATAATATGTCTTTTTGGTCTTAGTTTTAGCTACTTTGTGTCTCTGATCTTCAGGCTCCAGAAAAATTGCTCTGGTCTTAAGAATACCCATCTAAAAGCATTTTGGTAGATGCCTTTGGTTTGTGCTGTTCTCTGCCTCCTTATTTGTGACCAATGCTTTTTTCCCTTCCCTGTCTTTTCTGACATGCTTCTGGTCAAGAGGTTGTTTCTTACAGCACCAGGAGCAGAGTTAGAGGTGGAAGCAATGCAAAACTCTGATATGTCCACATCTCTCTTCAATCTGTTTATCTTCCGCAGAGGCCTGATAGTGAATGACATTCATATAAACAGTGGGTGAAAGACTTGATGTGCACAGTTCAAACATCCTGTCACGATCTGGGTACATGTACCTGATTGAAAAATAAACACCTAACATGCATAAACATCTGATGTGTTTTCCTGGTTAAAATTTTGTGTCCCTGAGCAGTATTTTCGGAATACTCACAGTTCATTCCTATATTTTCCCACCATCCATAAGATATAACTTGGTTTTAATTCTTCTTTGAGCTGCTGACTGTGGCCTGATTGCTGCTGTGGGCAAGTTTATCTGAGTGCAAATTTATGTGATCTAATAAACAGTACTTCAGAGAAATACTTAAGTGCTTTTCTCTTTCTAGCAGTGAATTGTTAAACCATTTTACACAATTTAGCCTGTCTCTCCCCTTCAATACACTTGAGGGAAAGGACAATGCTTCAGTCTAGAAAGCCATGTAGGGTAGGACCAGGCTATCATTTAAAATTCTGGAATCTCTATTCTTACAAATTTTTCAAGACCCAACTGGATAAAGTCCTGAGCAACCAGGTCTGAACTACCTTTGCTTTCAGCAGAGTCTGGTGCTAGATGGTCTCCCAATATCTTTACTAGTCTGAGTGATTCTATGAATCACTCAGTGTTAGATTGTGTGCAGCCATAGTTGAAATCAAGTGTGTTCATCCTGAAATTTCTGTGGCTTAAAAGAAAGGCAGTAGAAGCTGTCAATTTTTCTCCTGTGAGCTCTTCAGCTTTGGAGTTGGTCTCTGATTCTGTAAGAGAACAGCTGAAGTACAAGGATCTTCTGTAAACATCATGCTTCTTTTTAGGGCTGTTTGGAAGCTGATTCCCTTGATGTGAAAATCCAACTATGCACCTCTCAGGCTCTGAAAAAATACAAACTGCAAGTCCTTGGGAAAAGATGATATGGACCTAAGTAATAGGAGTGAATGTGTAAGAATGATGTGGAAGGCCAAAAGTGTGCTCTAGCACCATCCTTAGATAATGTTTTAATTGCTGCTTCTCTGTTGTAGGCTCCTGCAGTATGATTTTTTTACCTAAAGACCAGTAGTTTTCAGGAACTGAGGGAATACAACAGATGACTTGCTGGAAAAGGTGTGAACAGAAGGTGCAGTGAAACTCTTCTAGAGGCATCATCTGTAGCCATTGTGGTCTGGTTCCAGGTTCTACCTGTGTGCAGTGCTGGGCAGTCCCAAACGTCTGTGGTGCTACCCTGGCTGTGGTGGATTCTCTATGCTGGACCTGTGAAGATAGAACTGATCCAACATGCATGGCTGGGAAATTACTGATCATATGCAGAGATTTCGTTGCACTCACCTTACTGGAGGGACATGGCTGAGTGTCCCAGAGCCGTGTTCCCAGGATAGTACTCCCTTTCACCACAGGAGGGTACCCGCTCTCCCGCGTTGCTCAGGGGACAGACCTCGTGGCAAAGACCTTCAAAGTTTGTACTTTCTCCTACAGCAGAGAAAGAAGATGGCAAACCCAGTTCAGGGGCTGCTGATGTGAGAGGAGATCAGGCTTTGAGCCTGAAAGTCCTCAGTGACAACTATTTGAGGGTGTAACAAGGCTTGGTAAGGTCTCTGGTAGAGACTTACACACGGAGTTGACAGTTTTGTCTGTGAGAAGAAGTTTGTTTTTACTACGAGCTGCATTGTGCGTGCTGTTCATCCCTAGCTGTCTCTCTGCCCTCCTGCTATCCTCAGCTCTTTTCAGAAACCTTAGATTTATCGCTCTTGGATCATCTGTCTTGTTCTGGCTTTTAAAAATAAAAGCTTTTCAAAGGGCCTTTGGAACAGGCTGTGTTATTTTTGGCTCAGGCTCTTAGTGACACTCATTGCAGAATTAAAACTTCTAATTAGAAAGCAAAAAAAAAAAAAAATGCAAGGGAAGGAAAACACATTGCTGCAAAATTAAGGTGGATATTTTAATTGCCCCAGAGGCATGGAATTGCAGTCCACTGCAGAGTTTGCTCTGCCCCAGAAGATCACTGTAGAAAATCACTGTTTCCCTTAAGTAATCTAGAACCTTTTAATTTTAAAAGCTCAAACAAGCATCTCTGCCTAGATATTTGGATGCTGTCTGAGACTGATGCAAATGTCCTAGTAAGAACCATTTAAAATTTACGTACATGATGTAGGGAGGATGAGATACCAGGAGAAAGTAGTAGTTAAGGATAGCAAGGGTAAAAAATTGTAATTGTAATAAAACAATAGATACAATGGGCTTAGAAATGCAGATGACCTCTATGACCTTGAATTTTTTGAGTGATTCATTTCTCCAATGCAAACTTCTTGAAAATTGCTTTGACATCATCTGCCATCAGGCTCTGCACCAAGGTGTGTATCTGTAGAAATTCATGTGGGTTTGGGTGGGTGCTGCCTGCTGCTGCTCTCTTTCCTTTTCCATGTGTGCATGTTTGGCCCTGCTCAAACCCTCAGATCTTTCCATGGTACTTTTCACCAGGGCAAGGGTGGTATTTTTGTACTTGTTGGTGTTTATGTGTACTCATGTCTGCCAGAACCCCTGTGAGGTCCCAGTTGTGCTCTGTAAAACTGTTTTGAGGAGAGAGGAAAAAGAAAGAGAAAAGGAGATGATTGACAGTAGCCCTTTAGATTTCTGTTGTTAATGCACCAGTAATAAGATAAGGCTTATCTTTAAATGTTCATGGAATCGAGACTTTGATGGAAACAGGCTTTTGGGTTAATATATTTTTGATAGATAAAGCAGAATGAAATGAAAAGACCACAGGAACATACAGTATATGGAGAAAGACATATTTTTCATTTAAATCTCTCTCCTCCCATGCTGTCTGTCTCTGAGCATTTGACATGTTTATATAAATGATGTGTTTGTAAACACCCACTTGGTGCATGTGTTTTGGGGGGACCCCTAAAAGTGATGCGTTACTTAGCTAAGAGGCTGCTGAGTGAGATGAAATCTGCCAATTGAGATGAAAAATCTCACCTTCCATCCCTCCACTTCCATTCAAGTCCAGCTCTTGCTGGGTAGGTAAATGTGAGCAGATAAGAGGTTGCAGTGTAGCATAGGTTTTTGCCTCCCTCATCCTCTAAGATGAAAAAGGAGTTGTGTGCCAGCCCCTTGGAGGAGTTTGGGCAGCAAAGTTCTGTCAGTTGAGATGCACAGGGGGATTTTGGGATGTCACAGTCATTAATGCATTTTAGCCCAAGCCCTTTGGATGGTCTGTTTTGCATATTTGCACATTTGGATGAAATTATCTTGCACCCGTGCGTAGTACAGTGTCTGGAAAGGCCATGACACACTCTCCTCGCAGCGAAGAGCTGCAGCATCTGTGACTTGGATCACAGACCACTTGGTTGCTGTTTTTCAGTTGTGTGTTTGCATCACAGTTGTTGAATTTCATCTACCTGGCTTCATCCCTCTCTTTTGTACCTCTTCAGTGAGGAGTCATCTGTCCTTTCTTGTCTCTCCCTGCCCATGAACCCCTATGCTGCAGCCCCAGCCATCTGAGCCATGCAAGTAGTTGTGACAGGGAAGTGGAGGGAGCAAGATGAAGATTTGTCATGCTGCAGTGATAATCTAGGGAAGAAAACAGAGGGGAAACCTCTAATGCTGCAGAATAGCAATGTGGGAGAGCAAGAAACACAAATTTTTATGTGATAACACCAAATTTTGATGTGGCTATGCCAAATTGGGCCTTTGATTTCTCTTGCTGTAGTCAGATCTCTTCAGCTTGGTACAGGGTTTTGCTTGTTTTAAGGGGTTATAAAGTCAGGTCTGGAAGAGAGACTCATAGGGTAAAAACTTTGGTTCTTTTCAAAGCTGATGACAGAAGTCTGACTTAATGCCATTAGGACTGGCATCAAAGTCAGGCAAAAAATTTTTCAAGGAGTAATTTTACATGGAACAGACTACAAATGTAGGAGAGCACAAATTCCTCATGTATTTATAATTTCTCTTTTTCAGCCTTTCACCAAGTGGTAGGCTCTGGGCCCTGATTTCCTGAGCTTGCTTATCCCTCGTTGTGGTGTCCCTGCTCTTAGCTGAGTGAGCACATTGGTGCTTGTGGGCACCTATCACAGGTGCCAGTTATTTGCACCACTGTGAAATTTGCTTCCTTTGGACACTTTTCATGGGTTTTGGTTCATTAGAAACCAAATGCATTTTAGAATCCTGCATGTATGTTGGTTAGAACGTATCTGTGTAACTCACAGACCTCTATATTTAATTAATGTAGAACAACTGTCTTGAATCTAAGAAGCTATCTAGTTGCAATTAGTTCTTGTTTGCTAATTAATTACCAATGGATGATTAAAGACTTGTTTACTGAGGTTTAGCAGCTATCAAGACACACATCTAGTACTCAGGGGATTTACTATGCGGTAACTGAATTGTTGAATTAAATTCTTATTGGAGACCTTTAAACTGTGACTGAAGAAAACTGCTGTGCTGATGGAGTTTCCTCTAACAGCTCATCCATGCCCTCCTGGTCCTGCTGCCATGGGTACTGTTGCTCTTAATGGGAGGGGAAATTAGGCAGATACTCCTGGCTCATTGGGGTGAGTAACTTGTTTCCTTCTGCAAATTAAAGGTAAGGAAAACCAGGATCTCAGGTCTTGGCTGTGTTGGCAGAGCAGCACTGCTCACGTACACTCCCAAATACTGTCTGTCGTGTCTGACAGTCGTGTTTCATCTTTGTCTCTTTGTGGATGTTCATCACGTCTTAGTCCAAACAGACAGCCTTGAATGGAGCCTTGTTCTGTTGAGAGTTGTTTGCAAACTGGCTTTTGCTTCTGCATGCAGGCTTTTGGTTTTGCTTCTTTTGACAATTTGCTGGGCGGTTTTGTTGAATTGTTTCAAGTCTGTGGGTTTGTTTCAGATTTAGTCTCTGTGTTTATGGTCTATTTGGTCACCAAACCCCAAGTCTGCTCACCACTTGATAAATGAGAACAAGATTTATGGCAGCAATTAGTTACTTTTTTGGGTAACCAGCTTGAAGAGGCTTGAGAAAGTGGTGTGTTTGCTGCCTTCTCAAAGCCAAGCTCTTGAGGCATCTGGAGGTGTGCAAACATCACTGCTCAGTGCTTTTGAGAGCCCTGCCCTGAACATTGTGGATAAAACAACAGAAGGGAAAGTTAAACATTGATACTCGCACATTTGGGCTCTTGGGTTAACAGTAGAGAGTTGCTTCCTATAGACTGGTATGAACAAAAGCTGTCCATGCAGGTATTGGGGAATAATAAGGGACAGAAACATGCTTTATGTGAGTAGGAATTCAGAGTTTGGAGGGTTGGTTTTAAAAGCTGTCTCCAGGATCTTTCAGCCTTTCTGTCAAGGACTGCTCTTCATTTTGTTTTTTAGCCTGTAGGTCATGAAGGGAGGTAGAAGACCAGCAAGGGTGCTGGGAGTTTCCAGATGGGGACAAGCCTGGTAGGATTTCATGGAATGATTTTATCCATTCTTTCATTTTCTCTTGTGCTTTCCTTATTTATAAGCCTGAGGTTTGGATTGCTTTTCTCCAGACTCTCTCACTAAGCAGAGCTGGCAGGGAAAAAAAAAATCAGAGAGAATGAGCAACTGTGGCAGAAAAGTGATTAAAAAGAATAATTAGCATTTGCCCCTGATAAATGAGCAAAGCCATTAATTAGACTGATTTACTCCTGGCTTTTTTTTTTCCCTTCTCCCTTTCCTCTCTCTCTCTTTTTTTTTTTTTCCTCTTTATCAAATGGCAGCGCCGTGACTGCCCCTTTGGTACGTTTTCATCAGCTTTTCACCAGTTGTCAGAGCTAACACCCTCCTTTCCTGGAGCCCAAGCAGCCTCTTGTAGCTAATGGATATGGAATGCAGCCAGAGCTGATAGCTGCTAGATCTCCACTGGCTTACAGGTGTTTCCATCATTACTGGCGTATTATCTGCCACTGGGTCCCCTTTTTCCTCTTCCTCCTCCTCCTCTTCTCTTTTCTCTCTGTTTTTCACCCTTCCTTGCAGTGTTCTAGAAGTAATTACAGTTTATGAAAAAAAAAAAATGCTGGCAGATTTTTAAGAATTTTATTTTCTGCAACACGATGTCCCGGTGATCAAATCAATTTCTTTTTTTGGCACAGTGACAAACAGCGATGCTGCTGTCTCCTGTTTGAATGTAATTACCAGGATGAAAGGGAGAATTTTAATTAAGACAATTTCCCCCCCACACCTTCTTCCCTCCCCCTTATTCAAATCATGAGCTGGAGGCTGTGGTTTTTTAGTGTGGGGTTTTTTTTTAATATATGCTTTTTTATTAAGAAATACTAGTAATCATCAGGCTATTGCATATTATGTCATGATTATGTCCCCCCCTCCCCTGCTCCCACCCTGATGAGAGCTGGCTGAAGGCATGTGTCTGTGCAGAATGGGAAAATGATACTTTCACAGTCTCAAATGGGGGTTTGGCACTTTACAAGCTAATATGAGCATAAAACTCCTTGTTTCAAGACTAAATGGTGCAAAGGGGATCACTGGCATGTATATGGTGCTTGGAGCCTTTTGTGATTTATTATTATATGCATTCCTGTAATGCCCAGAGGCCAAATTCTTCATGTAGTTCAGGGCATTGGAAGCAGAGACAGGCCCAAATGGCTGCCTGGGAAGCCAAATGGCTCAGAAGCATTGCATCTGGATTTGACCTTCATTCTTCAGACCCATCTCTAATTTAAAGGAGCATTTGAGTTGTGTGCTGGGCAATGGGTAAGAAAAAGGTGCTTCTAGGGTAGAAAGAGGAAGAAATTTGCTGGCAAAGGCCAGATGTGAAGTAAAATGGGAGAATATGCTGGTGTTTGTTGGAAGGAAGCTGAGGAGAAGTAAATGGCTCCTGGAGCTTGGAAAATAAGGGAATGAGGCTTTATCTGGAATATACCTTGAACTTTTAAGGTTCAAGCAAGTACAAATGGACATTTCTTGTGAACCTCCAGCATGGGAAGTGCATTGGCAAAGGGTTTTGCAAGTAAAGACTGTCAGTTAGAGTTAGGGCTTTGTGGGGAGGACGTGAGGTGCTGAGCTAAAGATTTTGGAGGGCAGTCAACCAAATTCTCTAGTCATCCTGTCAGGATGAGTCTTGATTTTAACTCAGGGTGGTGCATACTGGGGATTATTTTAACTGGCTGTTGGCTTGGAGGAACATCTTACCTTGCAGTCCTGTCACCTCTGTGCTCCTGAGTCTCAGCACCATTTGTAAATTTATACAGAGGTTAAGTTCTCTGGGACTGTACCACAATGCACAGGCAGAAGCATGGAGAGGAATTTTAGTTATTTTTTCATAGGGAGGGCAGGGGACACCTTCCCAGTCCTGCTGGGATTTGCCCACATCTGGTTTCACCCCATACCAAGCATCACAAAACTCCTGTGCTCCCAGGCACGGGCAGGACATCCTCTGCAGACTGGCCATGCAGGTCTGTTATCAGTCCAGAGTGGCTGGTGCGAGGTAATTCAAACTGCCCCTTCCCCCCAGGGCAGGACACACACTTCCTCCAAAATATGCTTTTTAACCTGCAGCCTTGGGACCAGGGCAATGCTGTTACTTGGGACTGAAATTAGGTCTTCAAAGGGTTGGTGTTGGAAGGGGCTACAGAGAGGAAATTCGTTTCCCAGCTGTGTTTTTGAAGCATGTCTCATGTCAGCAGAAGGTAATTTAGACCAATCTGGGTGCTTGGTTTCCCAGAAAAACAGCAAGTTTATTTGCAAGTTCCTTGGCTGTGCAGTCTGTGGCAGATATCCCAAGCAGGGCTGGTCCCCAGGCTCCCAGTGTTTCACCCTGCCTTCCTGGGGATCACTTCAGGCATGACTTGAAGATTGCTGGACAAATAGGAAAACCTGCAGAGCAAGGTAGGCGCCTGCCAAAGAATGAAGGGAGCAGGCTCTGTTTGGGTCTCTTCACTTGTTCAGGGACATTCAGAGCAGTTACAGCTTTGCCTCCCACCTTGCCTGTCGCGCCAGCTGCCATGGAGCAGTGGAGCTCAGGCATTTGGGCAGAGCTGGTTGAAACAGCTGAAAAAAGGAAACTGGTAGAACTTGAACTGTGGCTCAATGGCTGCTCTTGTCCTCTGCAAAGAAATCATTCCTGCTTGTAAAATCCACGTGCTTACACCTGTGCTTTAAGTCCAAAATGGAAAATTTTCTCCTTTAATCATTCCTGAGTGAGTTGGGGGAAAGGTGAGCTGTGGTGGGGCGTGAGGACCAAGGACAGAGGGTGTCAGAGAGGTCCAGGTGAAGAACAAAACCAAGATGGAATGACAGAGAAGAAGGTGTATGTCACAGTGTTTTTGAAGGCCCTGGGCTCTGCTGGCTCTGTTGTAAACCTGACAGAGCCATTCACAATCTGGCATCAAGCACCACAACGGCCAGTCATGTTAGAAGAGTCGGTTTCTTTAGGATGCCAGCCCTCGAGGGTTTGGCAGAGCTTGGATGCACTGGGTTAATGAGCAGGGATCGGTATGCATGCCCCAACCACACGCAAACAGATGCAGTAATCTGAATTATTCGTGTGCAACCCAGGGTCCTTGGCTTGCTCAATCCCGGAGTGGAAATTGCGCCTGAGGTTAACGCACTGCAAAGAATGTAGGGGAAATGTTTCGCATTTTAAACAAATAAAAATCAGTGCGTATTTTTTTAATGCTTGCTGACCAGCTCTTCACATCCTGTTAAGCTAAATATTTGCACGGTAGTAGTGCAGAGAGGGCTGAGGGAGGAACCCCTGTGTTTCGTTTGGGTGGCTGTATATTGCGATCAGCTGCTCTTTCCTCTTCTGTCTGTTTTTCTTAGCAGGGTCAGGACGAGTTTCACAGTCCGAATGGTTCACTGCAATTCTCTACAGGATATCCTCATTTTACTTTAATGGGGAGGAAATTAATGAAACATACAGGCCCTGGGGCTTCAAATACTATACATTAATATTATCCCAACGTATTGTGGTATGTGCACTCTCTCAGACTAAACTTTACACTGGACAGAGGAAGTTGTGATCAGATTCAGGTGCCTGTGAAATTTAAGTGGTAGGGAGGGAGAGGGGGGGGGAAAAAATAGAGGAAAAGAGAAGCTTGAAGCCGTTTCCTTCCGTTTCAGCCCCTGATCTGTGTGAGAACAGGGATGTTCAAATGGGATCAGGTCAATACAAACCAAACAAACTATCCCAGCTCTTAGAACAGGAATATTTAGCCGTATTTGTGTATCTGGGAGATTCATTCTTTTGATTTGTTGCTTACCTTCTTTGGAGAGCAAATTCTTCCCATCTGCCACTAGACCAATAGTGATCTAAGACAGTGGTGGTCTTTGCAGAAGATGGGCTGCAAAGGGATTGCAAATCTTCCCACCTCCCTTTCCTCTGAGTGAAAAACACCACAAAATGGGAGAGTAGGAATAAAATAAAATTAAGTTCAGCTTCAGTTTTCTTCAGTTGTTACAGGGGACAGTGAGAAGAGAGGCCTGAGCACGCAGCTGTTACCCCTTGTGTGAGCCACCCTTACAAACCAACAATTTCCATGCAGTGATGCATTCCAGCTTCAGCACAGCCCAGGACCTTCAGCTGGAGGTGCCTTGCCCTGAAAGTGGACCTGTATATTATTAAGCCTCTCAAGACAAGCAAAAAGCTTTGGCCATGTACTGCAAACTGCACAGAGCCAGGGTGCTCAGCTGCCACCCCACTGTTGCTCTTAGCTGCTTAAATACAGCCTCTCCTGCAGCTGGAAGGGGTCATTAACACTGGGCTGTACCCGGCCCACTCCTCAAAGCTGCTGACAATGAATTCTGTTTCTCCTTCTGGGATTTTTGTTTTGTTTTCTTTCTCCTTATGCTGCAATTTCCTCATATTACAGCAACTGGCATTGTCTTTGCATCAAAAAGAGCAATCCTTCACAATTTTGGTGGAAGAATGTGGAGGAGGGGGATCTTGTTTGGAGAAATTGACTGCATCAAGGAAAATGAGAATATAAAAGGTCATCACGGTTTTGGGGTCTTGGGGGATAACAATGCATTTTTTCTTTTTCTTAGAAATGTACTAAAATACCGTAAATTTTATATGGGCTGAAGTAGAAAGCAACCCCCTCCCATTCCCAAACTCCACATCCCCAACTCTATCCATTTGATTTTAAATGTTGCTGAACCGCTTGCCTGGTGGAGAAAACCACAACTTGAATATTACCACATTTCGCAAACTGAAGGCTCTGCCTTGGGATATGGGGACAATTTATTAGTGGAAATATCTTTAATTAATTTGTGCACAAGTTCGTGTTTTTCTTTAATTCTTCTCCCCAGGCACTTGACCCATAGTAATGAAATCCGAGAGCCCTTTTCAGAAAATGACTTTCTCAGCATTTTTGTTCCTTTTAAAGTTAAGTGTATCGCATAATGACCATGAAATGTTATCCTCTATTAGGAACACACTTTTCACTGAGAGTCTTCAAATAGACTTTATTACCAGGAACTCTGTGGTAAGCTGCCATCCGCTGCCTTGCAGTCAGAGAGGCCTGGCTTTGAACTCTGCATGTGAGTGTCTTCAAGAACAAGTGCTCTGCTTTGGCAGCTCAGCTGGGACTGGTTGTCGCTGGAAGAAGGTAGGTCCATGGTTTGTTTCCAGTCTCAAGGACCAGGCTCAGGAGAGAATGTACCTTTGGCATGAGTGACCAAAAACTGGACAATGGGCACCTGCAACCCAGCCGTGCTTGACTGAAGAATGGATGTCATGAACCAACCAACAGTGGTGTTTGGGAACCTCATGTATGACCCGATCCATAGGCAGGTCTAGGTGCCTCCAAATGGTGCAGTTGGAAATGCAGACATTTTTGTTAGGTCTGAGCAGGGCTAAGGGTCAGAATAGCTCTTGCTGGCCTAGTCCTTGCAAGTGTCATGCTGGGGTGGAAATGTCTCAATGGTTTCATCTTTTCCAGGCTGCCACCAGGGAAAGATTCCAAACCCAGGAAATCAGGACATGCCTCTAGAGTTTCTTTGGTGTCTTAGATGCACTTTAACTCTCACTGCAAAGGGTCTGTGAGGGCAGAACGGTTTCCTTTTGCACAGGCATGGGCCAACAGTCCCTGTGGTTTGGCATGTGGGGATGTTAGCACTGACACAACAGACACTGGTGATTCAAGGGTTGTTTGGGAGTAATGCTGCTGAGGCAGAATGGGATTTTTCAGGTTTTTTGCAACAGAGAAAGATGGGAGGGGGGGTGCTTAACAGCAACAGGCGATGAACGGTTCTGATTTATAACCCATCTGAAACATGTTATCTCCCCATCCCACCTCCTGCCCTTTAACTGCCACTCTCTAAGCCTGGCACCTTCTGATGCAACATTTAGAGTGCTGATTCAGAATGGACTTCAAGGACATGGTGTCACTGTGGAATAGCTCAGCCTGGTGTTTCTTAGACAGTCTCATTCAAGTACTGACCGACGTGACCTGGAACATTTGCCAGGGAATTCTCCATGCTGTAATGTTACTTTGTTGTCCTGGAATGGGCAGTCTTGGCCAGAGCTACAGAGTTCCTTGCACCCCTCCAAATCCATGTCCGAATCCTTTTTTGGGGCAGTAACACAGGACTCTCACTGCTCTCTTCTGTCTCTGATGCTCATTCCAAGTAGATTCAAACACCAGGGGTCGAGGTCGGCTCCCTGGAACCAATTCACATCATGCCCAAGTGATTCATCTTATCACAAAGATATTATTAGTGTTTAGAAACCCCCTACCAGCAGCAGAAAGGGCTGTTTAACAAAGAGCCTGTCCCCATTGTTTTGAGGTCATCCATCTCCCTGTCCTGGTCCCGTCTTCACTCTAATTTGTTCAGACCACAGAATGGGCGCGTGAACAACTCATTTTGTTTTTGTTTTTGACGGGCAACCACAAGAACATTGGCTGCATGTGCTTTTTGTTTGGTTGCAGTTTAACAGCTGTTCCCTTTGAAATAACCCTGTTTCTGCTGGCTTTATTTCTCAGTTGCTCTTACCCAACTTTTCCGACCAGTGAGGCTTCTCCCTCCTCCCCACCCACCTGGCCCTGTTCCCTGCCCTCCCCACCACCACCCTAGGAACCCTTTTGGTTATTTCAACCTCCGTGATTAAACTGGCCCCCAATTGTTATCAAGAAGATTCAGGAAGGAGGATGAAAAAAGGAAACATAATCTTATCTGAGAATAGAAAATATGATAAGGGCCCCCTATCTGGAGGCTGCAGTGTCCCTCGTGGTGGGGCTGCAGCAGTTCCTTTGAAAATAATCACCGACACCATCTCTGCTAAATCACCTTTCACACAGCTCAGGCCTTTGATACAAAGGCCCCTGGCAAAATTAGAGCAGGATTGTGTAGACCCCAGAGCAAACGCATTAAATGCTCAAGAGATCAGAATTAGGGGGCACCCAGCTATAATTGCATAGGAGGAACTCGTGTTCCTGGGGGGTGGTGGTGTGCCTCTGTGGGTATATGTGTACACACATTTGTGGCTCTGTCTGGTTGCTACCAGATGAGGACCGCAAGTTACAGTGACATGAAGTGCTAATTAAATGGCCTTTGTACCTTTTAATCATCCACGTAGGAGAGGAATTAATGCTGGACTAAATGCAATGTATAATGATTCTGAGCACTTTCAGAAAGTCTCCAGCAAAGCATGAGCAGAGCAGTCCTGTGCTGGTTACATGTAAACAGCAAGACCAAGCAAGTAATATTTGCTTTTAGTTTTTGTCGCTTCGTTTGTTTGTTTCCCCTGCCTGTTTTGCTGTTGGCAGCCTCAAGGTCAAGCTTTTCTTATTTTATTTCACCTGAAGTGAATTTCATGGTTTTATAGGTGATAGACCCTACTGGGCACATTGCAAAAACCCCTCAGTGTGTTGCTCCCAAGGACTTGACAGACTTTTTCATGAAATACCTGACCTGAAACAGTGCTGGTGCAGTGGGGGGAGGCTGCAGGGGCTGAAAAAGTGAAATATCCTGCAGGGACAGTATGGAAGTGCATTGAGTGGATGTGTAGAATCGTTGGAAATACAAATATATGGGCCATAAGTACTACCTATTTCAAAAAGAAAACAAAATCTCCCCTGGAACCATTATGAGAGTCTAAGCAATCATTAGGGATTTTGGGAACTTGATCAGTTTTTAGGTTCTTGGCATGGGGTGCCTTTCCGAGGGTGCCATAAAATAGCCCTTATAAGCAACTAGGTTATTTTAAAATGTTTGAAATTAGTAACCTAAAAATGGAGATTCCCCAAATCCCAGCTCACTTGAGAAAATTGTGCATTGCTAAATGACTCCATACATTTGTAATCATCATGGCTTATATCTTTTAGAAAACCATTTGGGTTGAACTGGAGAAACCTCAGAGCCACCACCCTCTCACAGGTGTTAGCCATCAGCCAAACTACCCATTTCCAAGGTACTTCAAGGCAGAGCTTAAAAATATGCTTAAAAAGCCCAAACCAAAACAAAACTCTGAAAACCTTCAACAGCCAAGCAAAGTCCACTCCTTTGTGAATATCAGGTTAGGAAGTTTTGCTCCAGGCATAGGAAGTGCTGAAATTGTCACATGTTGTGAAATTGTTTAACTAAAGAATCTGGGCTGAATCTGGCAATGCTCAAACTGTAGTGTAGTTCCTCTGCAACATAATAATCTGGAATTAAACTATTTCTCATAGAGGGAAAAATACATTTTTCTTATACTTTCATGGTGGGACACTGCAACACAGGGGAAAGGCGTTATAGTGTTGCCACCTGGTATCTCAAGGAGAAATGTTAACTCCAGCACTGCATAGTTATTCTAAGGTAAAAAGTTTGTAAAGTAACACAACTTTAAGTGCTGGCCTGGAAGGAAACTGCAGTGATGGGAAATTGGCATGAGAGGTAATAGATAAGCTCAGAAATCCATGTCTTTCTGCTGATGTGGCTTTCAGGGACTGGCATTTGTGAATGCAGCCCATTGAATATGAGTGCTGTAGTGTGTTGGTCCGTAACAGAGACGTGGCCCATGTGGAATAAGGTTGTGAATGACTGGCAGAACCTTCTGTCCAATTTTTTCCAGTTACACAAAATATGCCCTTTAGGTCTTTTCCTCCTATTCTTCCCCCTTGACAGTGCAAATTATGGATGGAGGTGCCAGCCTCAACACTAAATTTCCTGTTGCATGTTGATTTGTGGGTTATTTGTGCAAGTGAAAAACACGTTGATTTGTGGAGCATTCACAGAGGGTTAAACAGTGAATTTGGACATAAATCCATTTTATCTTTCATAGATGGGTGTAATCCTTTGTCATTTCTGTGGCTGACTATGAAACACATCTAAGCCAAATCCTCAAATTTCTTTGCTCCTTGTGGGAAGCTTAAATCTGAGATGTCCCACAAGGGACATCTAAAGGAAAAACCTAGATTTATCAAAATGGCTGTGTTTTATAAGCTCTTTATAATTAAATGTAATTGCTGAGCCAAAGACAATACACTCTAGTTACTTGCAGAAGAATGAAGTGAGACATGAGCCAGCCAAGACAAGCCCTGCTTTCATCTGAAGAACTCTTACTGGCATCACGGTTTGGGGGCATTCCCAGCCTGCAGCAGCCATCCCCTTGATGCTGACCATGTGGTTTTGTAAGGTGATGTGGTGGAATATCTCAGGGAACTGATACGACTGCAGAAGAAAAAGAAAAAATCCTGCTTTTGTGTGTCCTGCGTGTTTCCTGCTACAGTGGATCAGTTCCCCAGTCAGGCTGATGTCATGGACCACTGCAGCAGCACGTGGAGGGGGATTGCACACTGCAGGACAGAGGCAGTCAGAAGGGAACCTCCAAAACTGGAATTGCCACCAAATTTCTAACATGAAACTGTAACCCCAACAAAACAGGAGAGAACTGTTATGTAAACAGTTTAAAGAAAAAAAAATACAAAACAACAGGGCAAACTGCTTTGCTGAAGAGAGAGTACTTGGGTCAGAAAAAAAGATCCACCAAAAACAAACCAAAAACCAACTCGAACTAAGTCCTTTTTCATAAGAAACAGTGTTCTTTTCCATAAGTATTCTTCTGCCTGACCCAACAGTGCGGAAGGGGGCTATTTTGGGAAGCTTGCAATGCAGGAGGGAGAGAGAGGGAAGCAAACAAGCAAGACTGACGAGTGCCTAGGCAGTGAGGCTTAAAAACCCTTCCTCGTTTAGGTTCTGTCAGCAGAAGGTGATGTTGGTGACCATGAAGGAAGGAGAGCTCTCCTGGAATGTCTTGAGTCTGGCATTGCTCTTGTGCTGCTGGCAGGGGCTGCATGCAGCTCCTGTTCTCAGGCCCTTTTTCTGGTTGCACCTTTTAAAGGGGTTCCCAGGCATTGCTCAATCTGTAACCTCCGTGTGCTTCCTGTGGAGCGCACTCTTAAATTATTTTTTATCAAAAAGGCCCAGAAATTTGATAGGGGAGATGAGAAGATGGGCACGATCAGGGAGGATAATAATGAAGAACTGTCACTTCCCTGGCTGTAGCTTTGTTGGGCCTCCTGCTTTTTGAGATAAAGACACAGTGGCTGGTCTGGGTTTTATATCAAAAGACCGATTTGGCTGCTTGATTATATATGAAATATAGATTTAAAGCTTAACTTATGTTCCCAAAAGCGAATCAATTGCAGGGTAAAGCCTGACACATTTGTTATGATCACTAAAGAGCTTTGCTCGGCTTGTTGATGCTCGTAGTGGCTGGAGGGGCTTTAAAAAGCTGTTTGGATCCAGTTTACTGAAATCTTACCTGTTCTGAATTTATTTATATATTTATTAATACCAGCTCAGGATGGGAGTATTTTTTTTCTCTGCTATCCTACATTCAAGTTTCAGGAATCATCTCCAAAGAAGTAGTTAAACCTCCTTTTACTGGCCAGAAAAGGAAGGAGAAAGAGGAAAAACTTCCAGAGCCAGCATCCAGAAGGGTTGTGATCCAGCCAAGTACTTTATTTCTTCTGGAGATGACCTTGCTCAACTCCTTAGTTAAGTGCTTTGCTGGATCTGCTGCTTTAGGCTTTGTTCCTGGAAAGCAGAGTTTATCAGACCTAAATCACTAAATGGTTCTGGTACCCTTGCAAGCTCTCATAGAACAACCTGGAGCATCTCTGTGAGCACTGGAGGAAGAAAACACCTTTCAGGGGCTGTGGCTCTTTGTCACAGTCACCTCCCTGGCAGTGCTGGCAAGTGCACAGCCAGAAGGTCACAGTGCAACACCAGGAGTTTGCCAGGAAGCGACGGCAGGAGCCATCCTGCCTTGGCTGACAGGCCTCTGGGGCTTGTCTGCTCACAAATGACACACACATGCATGCACAAATAAAACCCTGGCAATCGCTTTCTGCAAGAGCCTCACTGCTTCCAGGGGGAAGGAGTGCAAAGTAATTTGATGCCTTCATTATCTTCATAACATGAACCAATTTGTCAGCAAACTACTGTGCGGCCTGATTCCTGATTGCAGGGAAAACCAGGCTGGGAGAGAGGACTGTTATTTGCAACTAGTTTAAGCATTGTTCTTGTTCAGAGGAATATAAATATACTGTGTAGAGCTGGCTCATTAGTCACTTATCCGTTTGTATTTATGGTTTAATTAAATAACTGCACAGGAGGACTTTGGTTTCTAATCGCAGTAACAATATGTTTTTACCTTCCTCATGGCAGTTTCTTTCTGAAGAAGGTTTTGTAGGCACGAGTGTGTTTAGTCTGTCAACTCCCATTCCCTGATGGAGAGAAGAAAGTAAAATACTTTAACCCCCATTGTACAGGTGGGGGAACTGATGGGTAAAGAGTTTCTGTGACCAACCGCAGGTTATCGTGATTACTAACTTCTTGTGAGAACACAGTTTTCTACCTGAAAAGCAGGGCTAGGAAGTGAGTTGCTGATTGTTCTTTGTTTCTCAAGAGATAATCCCCCACAGAACTTTGTAAGAACCACTTTTGTCTTACCTTCTTGTTTCGTTACAAATTCTGAGCTTAGTCCATCTTCCCAGTCACCCTGAATCTGGTTTTGTTTTGCAGATGTGGGAGAGATTTGCTTGCCGTGGCTCTGGTTTTAACCTAAAGCGGGAAGGATGGAATGTACTAGATATGATTCCTCTGAATGAGTCCCTGCACAGTGCCCTGTGCTGCTTCCCCGTCCCAAGACCTGGATTTCATGCAAGATGTGGCAGTAACTACCCACCAGGTTGGGTGTGACAGAGATTTGAGGTGAGTTACAAACCACCAGATAAGGTGCAGCCAGGTTAGGTGACCCTCTGCCTTTCTCTGAAGATGGCCCCTGCTCTGGTACTGCTTTCTGTTCTGGTATAGTTTTCTGGTACCACACCTTGTGGGTTTCTTGTCACCCCATATTTTCTATAAGAACAATTCTACAGAAGATTTGGGAAAATCTTCTAAAGATTTGCTTTAAGTTTTTGCTGGAGGAGAGTATGTGTCATGGCTCTGGTGTGAAGGTAGGTGAATACAAAGCTACATTTAAGTAAATGTAGCTTTCTGTGTCTGTTCATCCATTCACTTCTTGCATCAGCTCACATCTGTGATGTCAGGCTGGGACAGAGGATGGAAGGGTTATGAGATCTGATCAGGCATGCATCTTTTGGCAGTGCTTTGACTTCAAGGCTAAATTTTCTCTCTGAAAAATCAGAGGAAATCTAAGGGAGCTGCCTGTTGCTTAGAGAATAGAGAGGAAGAGCACTTTGACATTGTATTTAGTTATTACTAATCCCTGAGGTAGCTGATGTTTTTATTTTATATTTTTTCTCTCTTCCATGTTTAATGTGGTCCCTTAAATTGCTTAAGCTTCTTTTTCTTCTCTTTAGCTCAGTTAAATCAGATTCCCCCATACCCTGAAATATAAAATACATGGAGGTTTTCTCTAAAGCATAGTTTATGCAAATAATTCCCTCTCTGCATTCCTGTGCTAGAGTCAAGCACTGCATATCTGATTGGGCTCTTAATGACTTTTGGGAATCATTTAAATATCTAGCTGACTAGCCCAGTTAATAATCAAAGCTGCAGCTCCTTGAAGCAGGAGTGACTCATGGAAGAAGAAGAAAGCTTCTGGTTATTTCTAAGCCTCGCTCCTGCCCCTTCAGCGCTGTGCAGGCTCTGAAGGGCACGGCGTTATCAGATGTTCCCAGGCAATGTGCATCCTTTCTGTCTTGCTCCCAGTCACACGTTCAGGTGTGCAAACTGCCAGCTCGGTTTCTGAACATCTGTTGTCTGTGCACCCCGTTGCAGGGAGATTGCTGGAGCTTGCAGATTAAGCAGTTCAGGGGTAAATTTAGTGTTTGAATTGCAGATTTTTCTGGAGGGGAAACCTTCAGAGGGTGCGGTGGGGATAGTGCTTGGGAGACAACTGTCTTTACTCCTGTGTGCTTAAGTGTGTCCTGATGCTGCTAGTACTATCTGTGAATAAATAAGAAAACAGTGAACACTGGGATTTGCCTTTGGGATTGCTCATTTAATTCAATGTCCTTTCCCAAATGGCTGTTACTCTACTCTGATGTTTGTCTCAGTTTTTAACGTTTTTTCAGACCATCCCACTTAACATCTCCTGAAGTTTCACTTAATTTCTAGAATGAACTCTTTTTTACATTGTCTGTTCTAGAGTGTCATGGATTATTGTCATGTGCTGTTACTGCTGTCTGTGCTGCAGCTGGACAAGCATCTGCTTTGGTAATGGAAAAATGATAATTGCTGTGTGTTTCCCCTTCTCTTGCACCCCCAGATTACTCTCCTGAGCACTAACATGATGTTAGGACTACCTTTGGCATCTCTGTGTTCTGTTTTGTGTCCTGAATGGCAGTATTCACTGAGACATGCTGCTTCTCTGATTTATGAATCGAGATATATTCCACCAGAGAGAATGACTGCCTGAGGGAGGAGAGCAGGACTTTGATCTCACTGTGCTTTTGAAATATGACTGTAAAATCAGAATTAGATTGTAATCTCTTTGGGGCAGGGACATCTTTGTTTGCCCTGTACAGTGCCTAGCATGCTTTGGGTGCCATGTTATCAACAACAGAGGTTGAGTAATGGGTGATGCTCACAAAGTGTGTCTATTGACCCTGCAGACTTGAGGAGCTGTTCTCTCCTCATCCTGTTATTAATAGTGGTTTTGTTTTCTTTCCCCTTCTCATCTCCATAGTAACTGGACCTTGCTGGGCTCTCTGGCCATAAGTGTGATGGGATGGACCTGCTGCCGAGCCATTTCTTGGGGTTTGTGCCCCTCGCCTGTGCACAGCTTTGTGTCTTGATGCCAGTGTGAGCTGCCCTGGCTCATCTGTGGTACTCTCTGTAGTTGGCCTTGAGCACCTTCTGAGGCTTCAGGAAGCCTTAAAATGGTGAAGGTAGCAAGCACAGGAGGCCAGCAGACTGTTGGCCCAACCTTTTGTTTCCTCTAGTCTGTCTTCACCAGAAGCTCACTCCCTTGCATGCTGCTGCTGCTGGTTTGCCACAGAGGAATGTTATTGCAGAAAGGGACTGAGCATCTGCTTTTTTAGGTGTGTTCTTGTAAAGAAAAATTCTCTCTCTCTCCTGAGAGCTTCTGCATTGCTTTTTGCAGCACAGCCTCAGTTCTTAAAAGGGATCTGTGACTTTGCTTGGCAAATACCTGAGCAATTTAGGATAGAAGTGTGCATCTTCCCTTCTGGAAAGCCACCCCTGGCACAAATCTCAGGGAGAGCCCTGCTGTGGGATGGCCACATGCAGGGAGCTGATGAGACCAGTCACAGATTTTTCCCGTTGCCTGTGTGAGCATAGAGATGCCATCTCATTCTTTTTCTTGGTTTGAAGTTTTGGAGAAGATTTTTTTTGGAGGGATTTAATCACTGACCCTCTGAAATTTCCTTTCCTCCACTGTCTCTCTCTTTCTTTTTCCTTCAAACCCACCTCTTCCCCCCTACACCCCCTCAGATGTGAATGTTGATTTTTAATCACTTGCCCTAAATCAAAGGTTTTCAATGGGGGAGGCACAACTGAAGATGTCTTGTCCTCATCCCTCCAAAACTGCTCCTTTCTCAACTCTGAAAGCAGCACCATATATAATGGTTTCACCAAGCTTTTGCTGTCACTGCTACTAAAAATCCTGATTTAATTCACAGTCATTGCATTTGAGTGAAAAACTTCCCTTATCACTGTAGGGAAGAGGAAGGAATAGATACTCAAGGTGCAATTGCTGTGATTCCTAAATGAGTCATGAGTTTTGATGCTGAAAGAGTGACCTTGTCCTCATCAACTACGTGTGTGGCTCTGCTTTCTAAGGTGAAAGATGGGATTGCTGTCTGTTCTGCACCTGGTGATTCAGATTTGAGGATAGTAGCTTCCATAGCCCTGACAGTTGGAGTTGACCAGCTTTGGGGATAGAGAGCTGCCCTGTTCCAGAGTGCCCTGTTAGGAGGCTGTTTACCCCAGTGGCAACCATTTTTCAAGGGGGAGCAGAATGGGTGCTCAGATTATTTGAACTGAGTTGGCTGTGAAATAGAGGCCCTGTGGAAGCTCTTTCAAAGAGGACTGTTTTCCTGTCATGATAAGATACAGGAACACTTTTTAAACAATCATGCTTTCCTCAGAGTGGATTGAACTTTGGAGAGAGGCAGAAAAATGCCTTTTCTGAGACCCACCAAACTATGAGTTAAGCTCAGGTGCACTTAGGTTATGTCTCCAGCTCAGTATTCAATGGTGCTTTGCTCTAAAAGGGCATGGGTGGTGTTTCATTTACATGGACTACTGACCTGTGTCCTAAAACTCTCACCTAACTGTCTTGGTTCTCCAGCTACAAAGACTCATTAATGGAGACAGAAATTTCTTGCCTCCCCAGCCAGGAAAAAAAAAAAGCAAAGGATGGGCGAAAGGGAGCTGGGGGTTGGAGAGAGAGCTCTCAGAGAGACTTTGCTGGCAGATGACTACAGTGGAGCTCACAGCCCTGTTCAGCACATCTGTCCCTCCAGAGTAGCTGATGGCATATGTGAAATGCAGCAAGTCCTCGGGCTATTGTGTAACTTGGGGGATGCCTGCAGCCACTGTTCATAATTAATCATTTAAGCAACAGTAAAATCAAGTGACTTTACTGACAGTATCCAAACTGCTGACCTCAATGCATTTTAAAAGTTCGCTGGATACTGAACCTCAAATGACCCATGGATGGATCTGGAATAATAATTTTCATAATCCTCAAGTCATTATCTTAAGAGGGAACGTATTGTTCTCCTAATTAAGTCTGTCCACACGCTGTGCAGCTTCCCATGCAAATGCACTGTGCATAAACTAATTAAAAGAAATATACAGCCACAAGGACTTAAACGGTCTTTTATGCAATCTCTTTAAATTATAGTCTCCCTCCTCCCCCCTCATGCACACAAACTAACAAGGGATTCAGCATCATATTCAACAGGGAAAACCACTGAGCAGTTTTGGATCAGAATCTGGAATCCCCCAGAATTTATTAGAAAGCTTTTGTTTTATGACATTTTTGTGAGGGCCCTGGATGTGTAGAAGACCCTAATTAAGTGAGAGTTATGATCGTTTAATAGGAGACAGTCCCTGCCCTGAAGAGCTTACAGTCTAAACAGACAAGACAGCCAAAAGCTGAAAAAGCCTTGTTTTGCAGTTGAACAGCTCAGCCATTGGAAAGTTGAATGACTTTTTCAAGGTCATACATACAGAGCTGGGAACTGGAGGCAGACTTACTCCAGCACTGTAAGTACCTGAGTCTTCTACCTTTAGTAGTAGACCCAAAGGACATAATATATAGAAACTTATCTGGTGCAACAGCACCAAAGTGCAGTTTCCCAGTGAAACTCACTGGTATTTTGTTGGCTGGGAAATGGCTGTGAGACTGCGTGGCTGTTTTCAGTAGTTGTTTCATATTCTCTGGTGTGGTGGAGGCTATGTCCCTGGAAAGCAGTATGTTGGAGGCATGTGACTGTCTTAAAACATTTTCTGCCATATCTCCCCACTTAGACCTCAGCAACACTGTGCAGATATAGCAGAAGTCTCCTGTGCCATCAGTGTCTATGTTCATGCTGTCTGTGTGCCTCATGTTGGATTCTGAGTTTGATGAACCCTGGTCTGGCCCCTATTTGGTTGTGCAAGATAAATAAAGGGTATCATCAGGGTCAGCCCTTTTGCTGTTATTTCCCCTGGAACTGTTGCTAACACTGGCTTCTACTTTGCAGAAGAGGAGTGGGAGCTCTGGATGTAAGATGTCCTGCTTGCTGTTTTCCCTCCTCTCCTAGTACACATATCTGGCGTCTGTGTGTTTGCCAGAGCACTGTGGTGCTACTGCTTGCTCTCCTCCTGTAAAAAATCAAAAGCAGCTGAAGTGTTTTGTCTAATACATGATGATAGTCTCCATGGGTGCAGGAAGAGATGTCTGTACATATTAACATGCTAGATTGGAATGTAGCTTAAACCAGTGGGTACACCAGCAGGAGAACTTGGACTTTTTGTCTTGCTCAGACTTTCTCCCACAAAAACCCTTCTTGGCTGCTGAGGTTATGAGATTCTCCAGGTTAGATCTGAGTCATCTTATTTGGAGCAACAGTCTTGTAAACTGAATCCGAGTTCAATGTTGAAGCACCCCAGTGTTTTCACTGGTCTGAAGGGTCTTCAATGGGTTTGGTGGTAGAGGACTGGCATTTGAAAATCTCACATGCATGACTGTAGACCTGCCATGCACAAAGACCATGAGTGACAGTTCATAGCAAACAGAACAGCCAGCAAAGGAATAGTTTGTGAGTAGTCTGACCTGAGCAAAGTACCCAGACAAAGAAACTGGTATTTTCACTGGGACAAACTGGGGCAATGCAGCCATGCCCATCCATGGGAGAGGACACAAGCAATTGTTGTGCTGCTCTGAACCAGGTAGAATGATATCAGCTGCTAGATGAAGATGGGCTGTGTAGGTCACAGCCCTGCAGAAGCCTAAGTTCTGCCAAATAGACATTAGTTGGTGGCTGCAGCTTCTGAACGAGTGATATCTGCAATTATTGAGGCAATGGAGCTGCTTCAAACACAGCCCATCAATATGTGTGAATGCCATCCATGGTGGGACTTGTTCAGGGGAAAATGACAACCAAGCCCTTAACAACCTAAGCACGGCTGGATAGGAATTTGCACATAAATTTTGAGGAAGCACAGGAATTTTCTTGCTCTCTTTTTTTAGATGAACGTTTGCAAGTGCAAAGTGGATGATGAAATTTCCTTAGGCTGGTCTTGATTATTGTCTTGTTCTTTGCATGTGGCAGGTTCCCTGACAGCATCCCTACTGATGCAGCAGTCATTGAAAAAAGCAGCTGGAAAGGGAAGGTGAAGAAGAGCCTGGCCTTGGAGCTGGGAGGCCCCTCAGCACAGCATCAGAACTGGAGTGAACGAGCAGTTCTCTGCTTATCTGATGTAGCCTCGAGAGCAGACAGATAGGACTGCAGCGATCAGTATGATGGGAATGCAGTGGGTGGACTCTATCAGGAGAAAAGAAACCCTCCCCTCTATGGATGAACCTTCATCTCTCAGTGTCCCCCCTCTCCAGCCCTCATTCCGGTAAGAGGGGAGGATCTTTTCCCCATCCAGTGATGAGATGAAAGAGTGCCCCCCATTTGACACTTCATGAGTTGGCTGAACCCAACAAAATGATCTTCATAAAATCCTGATTCCAAAGCATCAAAGCCTTTTCCTGACTGGTAAAAACCCTAAAAATTCCTGGAAGAACTGCCAAAGGGCAATGGGGCTGATTCTGTCAACTGCCTTTGGTTAGAGCTGGGTTTGGTTATTTATGGGGGCCGGGGGAGGCAAGAACTTTCCAGATGGGCGGCTCAACCAAATATAACAATGATAAAAATCAATTCAGTTATGTGAAGGGAAAAGAATGCCTGTGCTAAAGGGCCTGTATGAGGCACATGCTTTTCTGTGCTGAAACATCCCTCAGCACGGTGCTTTTCGTGGTATCCCACCCCATCCCTGCACATTGCACAGACACCTCTGTGTCTGCTGAAATGTGCCTTTTGCTGGGGGGATTCTGGCTTGATTTAATGGTACTTACCTAATGAGACCACACTGATTGAGTACCTTGTGCAAGGGAGAAGATAGCTAGGAGTCAGAACTGAGTGGGGGAAGAGAAATATCTGGTAAGAGAGGAAATTGGATGGAGAGGATTGGAGCTGGTGACTGCAAACAGTCTTTATGTTAATGCACTGTTGGGTTTCCTATGTTAATGAAACTTTGCATGCCTGTATGGGTTCTTAATATAGCCATAGAATTAGCCAGTCCAATATCTTCACCTTCTTAGTGCTGATCTTTATTTTTGGAACTATCCTTTGGTGGAAAACCTCAAGTACTCTCATGGAAAGGAGATGCAAAAAATTGTCCTTTGGGTAATTCCTTTTTTCCGCTGAACTCTCTTGTACTTCATAGAATCCTAGAATGGTTTGAGTTGGAAGGGACCATGTAGTCCCAACCCTCCTGTTGTGGACAAGGATACCTTCCACTAGACCAGCTTGCTCAGACCCCTATCCAACCTGATCTTGAACTCTTTCTGTCTGGTATTTGCACTCCTTGGCCTAACCTGTTGACCAATATGTGTTTATACTGTTGAAAAGGTGGTGAGGTTGCCTACTGAGGTAGGCCTACTGAGGTTGCTGTTCATCACTGTGCAGTGAACTCCAGCTCTGTAGGTAAGTGTGATTAAATTGGGGGAATTAGTCTGTCTAATCCATCAAGACAGAGCCTTATTGAGTTGGATTTCTTTATTTAGGTCAAATTCTACACCTGTGTGAGTGGTCCCACTGTTGGGTTGCCTTTCCACAGTCTGCTGTCTTGAGGGAGCCCAGGCCTGGCCACAGTCATCAGTCAGCTAAGATGCTTCCTCCTCTCTGCTCCATAGCCACAAATGGGCCCTGCTTGCAGCAATTCAGCAGGAAAGGGCCAGGATGAGGTGAGTGATTTGTTTGCTACTCAGATGGCAGGACCCTTGTTTCTTGTTAAAGGCCCATGAGATAAGAGATGCCATTGATGTTTCAAGGTGTTCTTATCTTATAGGCTTTAGTCTGAAACAACACCACTCATCCACACTTTCTCTCCAGCTTGGTAATGAAAATGGAGAATTTTCTTCTGCTGTTTTCAGTCTCTGGAATGCCCCTAGACAAAAGAATTTTTCAGACACATCATTCCCTTTTGTGAATCAAACTCTAACCCCTTAATGTTCAGCAAATAATTTGTTCCAAAGGGACTGTGTTGTGTGTGATCGTAATTACATTTGGGTTTTAATAATCATAAACACTCCTGTTTTCTAAGAACCAGCTAAACTGATTTCCAAATAATTTAGTTTGAATGGCATGTTTTGTGTTTGTGTAGCATCTTCTCCCTCATACACACTTCTGAAGAAAAACAAACAATGTATTGAAAAAAAAAAAAGGCAAGTGTGGGGGGAAAAAAACCTTGGAGAACTTTAAAAGACTCTAAACCTGAAAAGGGAGGGTGGGATCAGCTAATTTGTCCCTCTTTTGTATGGTTTATTAAGCCTTTTGTTCTGGAACGCATGGGTTCAGTGGGAAAGCGGTTTTTGATATATAATGTATTTACTTTTGCTAATTAATTAAAGCAGTATTCATATGAAAATGCCGACTGATAATGGCTTTCACAGCAACAACTGTGTTTTTTAAAGTAGCAACTTTTAATTACAAATTGACTGGCAGAAATATATAAACCCAAATATTGTTCCACTGATTTCCTTTTAACTGTGTTACTCTTGCTTGATTTATCGGATTAGGGCTTTTCACACATAGTGCGTACAAGATATTGTTTTTAATGAGAAATTAAAAGATTACCAACAATACCCATAAACCATTAAAAAAACACAAACTCTAGATGAATGGTAATTAGACAGAATGATTTGAGGCTGATAAATTGAAAGCAATTAATGTATTTGTTTGGGATTCTGAAGATAGCTCTGGGTGTTCCAGAAAGCACTGAAGGGTTCAGATTTGGTGCCAAATTGCATGTGGAGATACCTGCACCGCTTCAGCTGTCCCGGGCACCAGTGGAGGAGGTGCTGACAGGGTTCCCCTGGACTGAGGTGAGGAGTTACATGAAGGGGTTTTGTGGGGAGAACTGAGGGGATGTGTCTGGGCAGGGCTTCATTGGATCAAACCTTTTCTGTGTTTCACTGTTTTGTGTGACATAACGTAAGGAAAAACTTCACAGAGTCACAGAATATGCTGAGCTGGAAGAGGCCCATCACTGAGTCCAACTCTTAGCCCTGCACAGGACCATCCCCAAGGGTCACACCGTGTGCCTGAGAGTATCAGAACTCGAGAAGGTAAGAGGGGAGAAGTGCTGAGGAGAAGTAAAGTTTTCTCATCTGTGCTGTGGTTTATCAGGATTGCATCTTCTGCTCAACTCGAGCAACCCCGAATCAGTAAGCCTGCATGAGATGCTCTCTTTTGGGAGATGACGAGGTTGCATTTGTTAATGATGGCTTGTAACCCCAGCAAGAGCATCCTGTTTCTATTCTTTCTCTTATTCTTGGCAAAGCAAATGTTTTGGGATTCTGTTTCAGCAAAAGGAAGTACTCTCGGGTGGTGATGCCTTTTGATATTGTTCCTTGTTCTTGGGTCTAGAACAGAGCTCACCATGATTTCCCATCTCAGGAGAATTTCTCAGCACAAGAAAAATAGCCAAAATCAAATAATCTCCTAAATTGGGATAGTGATGTCTTCACTCAAAAATCTTAAAACAAAATAGCCCTCCCCACCATAAGAGCTAAAGCCCCAGGCGACATACGATCTGAACAACCAAAACATCTAATTTCAATTTTTGCTATTTTTATTTCAAGTCTTGTCCAAGTGTAAATTAGAGCATTGAAATGAAGAGTCAAGACAAACAAAAACCTGAAACCTTTCACTCATTTTCCCCCAGGTCAGGAGTATCTGTCAGAATCAACCCTTTCTTACACACATCTTCTTCATGATAATTTAAGATTTCTGATGAGGGGTGGGGTATTTTTCATGGGAAAAAAATCTTGACATGGAATTCTGTAAGTAGAATTCCTTCTCCACCATAGGCTTATCTCTCTGTTCCAATCCCTCCTTCAGATGTATTACTTCCACAAGGCTTTTCAGTGCTTATCCACTGTAGAAAGAAATGCATTATTTAACAAGGCAGGAGCAAGAGAACAGTGTATGTCCTTCGTGTTCAACCATCAGTTAAGGGTATCTTGTTCAGGGAACCAGGTTTTCAAAGGAGCTCAAGCAGTTCGCAGAGTGGACACTGGTGGGTGCTCAGTTCTTTTGAAAACCTGGTCATTGCATTCTGAGTGAAAGTTGTCGGACTGAACGAGGGTTGTTTTTTGAGGTTTTGCCCCCAAAAAATGATGTTCTCCATGGAAACGCTGTGGCTTGTCGAATCTAGGGCCCAATTTGCTTACTTGTTGACTGTCTCTGAGGCACACTGAGGTCTTGCAGGCTCTGAAGTTTACACTTGCAGGAGTAGGAGCCCTGTCTTTTCTCCCTGTGACTCCATCCCCTGCAGCACACTGTGGCTCTCGTGGGGTGATTTGTTACAGCTCCTTTCTGTCCTGCTGGAGTCAGGGTTGGGTGCAGAGAAAAGCAGGTGTGTTAGCAAGGAGTGTCTTGCTTCCAGGGATGAACTGGACAAGGTTCCACTTCAGCCAGCAACCTTACTCTGGGGAACATTTCCTGGGTTGTTGCCACTGCTGTGAAGTAGCATCTTGGGTATTGCATTTCAGTATTTTTTCATTCCTCGTGCACTGGTTCAGCCATCAAATTAACAAATAAGTTTCTTAGAGGAGCCACCTGGGACCTATTGCACAAGCTGGACGCCAGTAAAATCCAGTCGCATGTAGCAAAAGGGAAAAGACCAATAAGGAAACAATAACAGAAAAGCATTGTTAAAAAGGCATATGGGTACAATGTTGCTGGCCCAGTTAACTAACCTGTTCTATTCAGTAGTGCAATAAAATCCCAAGTAATTGCAAATGAAACTTAATGCCTTGTAAAAGAACTCAGCTCCCTTCTTCCGTGGCCGCAGCTTTTTGAACTGAAGGCCGGGTCCAGCAGGAGGTGTGTGTGTGCTGCTCAGCCTGAGGAGGCTTTGGGGAAACAGCTGATCGGCACTGTCCACAGCTAAGGTTGTTTGAAACGCTCCGGCTTTTTCGGCCAGCCCAGCCTTCTGCAGGAGGGTGTGGAATGGGGGCAGCACATGGAGAATTTGACCTCGACCCTGTGCGTGTGGGATCCAGCGTGTTCTGGTCTTCCCCCGCAGGCGCAGGAATCACTTCAGACTAGTCCAGCCAGGACGCTGCTGAGGTGGTGGTTACTTTTTGCCTCTATTCTCAAATCCCTGTGTTTCATCATCATCCTGACTAGAGTGGTGGGCTCAAAAGCCCTGCAAAAGCAAGGCAGAGAAGCCTTCTTAACCTTGTCTGTGTGTGTGTATTCCTTCAGGCCTTTGATCCAGACTTTTTCCTGAATTTTCACACGACATGATTCCTGCCTGCTTCAAGCAAACCCCATTTGTTTTGGGGAAAATAGATTTGTGATTTTGTTCTCTGTTACAGATTTTGGATAGTAATGGTTTCTTTAAGTCATAGGGCTAAATCCTGATTGCTTTTCCTCAGCTCTCAAGTCAAACTTCCTTTATGTGAATAAGAAATATGTAGGAGGAGGGGATTTGCAGCCACCAGTCTTTTCCAATGAGGATAGTGATATTTTTTTATTGTTTAGTGCCTGGTCTTTGGGAATTAAATAACTGCTTGAGAATTTTAGCTTCATTTCAAAGGCATATTTCTAGTCCTTGTGTTTGTATGAACTCCACACCCCACCCTCAAGCCCCCAGTAATTTGAAAGTGTGACTTGATTATGCCTGAAAGACTCAGGATCCAGAAGGCAGAGAAAAACAACCCATAACTGATTGTTATTAAAAACAAACACCACTACCCTCTCCCCAAACTGATGGTATTTGAATTCCTGGGTTTGCATTGCTGATTTGGGGCCAAGGGAACAGAAGGCAGGTAGAAGCCTGACTTGCATTAGAACAGAGAAGCAAGAACCCAGCAGTTTGCTTGAAAATGCCCTGAGCCTGTTAAGCCTGGTGTTCAAGTGCCTACAAAATGATGTGAGCAAGGGTTGAGTGCCATGGAGGGAAATACCAGCCCTTAGAGAAATCCTTCCTGCTTCCACACATAAACCCTCATTTTTCAGGAGAGAAGTATCACTCCTGCAAAAGATATCTCCTCCTTCTCCTTCACCAATCAGGTTTTCATTAAATTGAAATGCTTTTTTTCTCCACATGATTAACTGTAGTTGGTAAATAAAGCTGCGAATGGCCCTTTAGAGTTCAAATTATGGTTCTAGCTGCCCACACTAGTTAAAAATGTGCAGTGTCCTTCTTTCCCAGCATGAGCTAGCAGAAGTCATGGGGTGCACTCTGAGAAATAGCCCCTGCTTTCTTTATTGTTGTTTTTTCCTTCCTCTGATGGCATGAGTCAGGGGAACTGTCCGTCTCTGGACCGACAGCGTCTCCATTTTGGCAGTTAATCTGCCCGTTTCATTGTTCAACTGAGCTGTGGCATGCTCTGAGGTTTATCTTCATTCTCTATAGTTGACAATAAAGGGGCAAATTTCTGAAATTCTAGCAGGATTTCTAGAGGAACTTCCTTCCCCTTTTCCCCCCTCAAAAGGAAGCAACCTCCTGCAAACACACTAGCCCATTGCTTTTCTTACAGGGTTAGGGCTGGCATCCTTTGTTAGCTTCCTGAATAACCATGGGTTTGACTTGGCTTCTCTCAAGGTTCTTGCTGAAATTGGTCCAACACTTTATCCTCACATCCACCCACACATGTGAATTCCTCAGTGTCATTAGTTGGTTAGGATCCATGTAAGTCATGGCATCTCTTCGTCTTTACCCCTTCACCCATGCCTGTTAAAAACTGTGTGGTGTTTAACATGGAGGTAAATATATACAAGGTAGGGATAAGGAACTAAGAGAGGAGAACAGTGAAGACACAGTCTGTGGAGTCTATTAGGCCATTTCAATAATGAAATGCAAGACTGTGCCTTAAGGCTGGATATGAAGTCTGTGGAGCCAATGGAGAGGTTTGTGTTTATGTCAGTGAACTTTGGATCAGTCCCTTCAAAACCAACAAGGAATGTGGTCCTAATAAGATGATACCACTGTGGCAAAAGATAGGGCTTAGCATCTAAGCAGAACCCTAAATAAGACCTTGGGTCTTTCAGAAATGCTCATTAGGAAAGGGACAGATTCTGTACTCAGGGATGATTACAGCAGAGACCAGTGTATTTTCAAATCTGGTTCCAGTTGTAGATATCGAATGCATGAAATCTAGTTCTGAACAAATTTTTAAAGACTGCCTCCCCTTCCATGTCAAAACTAAATTTTGCAAGGTGTTATGTTCCTTCCATTTTTAGGGCTACACATACGCACAGTCAAGGACTTAGGAGGATCATCGTTGGGAAATTAAAAAGAAAAATTGAGATTAAAAAGTTTGGATGTTTAGATCAAGGATACGGACATTTGAGATCATTTTAGAAATGGCAGGGCAGCCAGCAGTTTCACCACCAGATCTTGGTTTGAACTCTGAAACCAGCAAAGTTGGGGTATGTGATCCCAAGACTGGGGTTGTCTAAACATGGAAATCGCTCAGAACTCAAGTCAGCAAAAATGTGTGTGAAGGCACTGAATAAATGCAGCGGTCATGGGTAGCTAATCTTCCCACTCAGAGCTCTGGTGCTCTCAGTACGCAGCCATTATCCTCTAAAATACTACCTGTCCCATTGCAGTCTGGATTTGGTCTCCTTGCCTGTGGATTAGACATAAGGAATATAAAACAAAATACATGCACAAAACCCCTGTGTTTCCTTTGCAAAATCAGGCTGTGCACATAGCTAATTCTTTTCATGTTAATCTACACTTACAACCCGATAACAAGCTAGAGCTTTCTTCTAACCAGGCTTGATTAAATTTGGAAGATTTCTTCCCAACAGGAGGAACCCTTTCTGCTTTCATGCAGTAAACATGATTTTGTGCTTTCTGTATTTCCCTTTTTTATTTTTATTTCAGGAATTCTTTTTTTCCCCCCTATTATTATTATTATGAATAAGCTAGTTTTAAATCAATTTCAACAGCTGGAATTAATTTTCCTGTTACTGACTCTTCACTTGGGCCTGTCACAGAGCGGGAGGCTTTCTATTAGCATAAACATAACTGAAAGCTCTGGAATTTGCATTAATGTACTTTTAACAAGTTGACAGTCTTTTGGCACACGCTCCTGAGATCTGAGAAGCAAGGGAAAAAAAGACTGTATTATACCTTACACTGGCCGGATTGTAAGAAGCTGTCAGGTAAAACCTCAGGTTTCTTTTTCTACTACAAAAATATGGGACAAAATATCCACTCATGAGCAGGTGCATATATCTGACAATTTTACAAAGTCCTTGCCTCCTAGTCCCTGAAAGAGCATGCTCCCAACCTGAGAACAAGCTGTTTTATTGTTATTTAATGGATGTGGAACTCGCAGGAGGGATAGAGGTGCTGAGCAAGATATTTTACAAAGTTTTTAAAGGGTCTCAAGAAGTGTATATTTTGGTGACTGGAGCATGGACCCTCTGAAAAGTGATCCAAACTCTGCTAATTAATTTGGTTGGTGCGTCAAATAAAGAACTGGTCCTGCAAGCTCCTTATTACCACAAGGTAGGAGTTCAAGAGGATTCAGCATGGCAGTTTGACCAGCAGATGATGAAATCATGAGGGAAGACCTGAAGACTGAGATGATGGTTTTCTACACCTCTGTTTAAACCAAAGAAAGGGCCTTCCCATTTGCTTCCAGTTCCTGTGTAGCAAGTGAATTGTGGTTGAACTTGGCCTTCAGTAGCCGTAGGACCAGAAATCAGTTTGTGGATAAACAAAAACTGATACATCATAGAATCATTTGGGTTGGAAAAGACCTTTAAGTTCACGGAGTCTAACCTTTGACTGATCACCACGTTGTCAACTAGACCAGAGCACTGAGTGCCAAATGATGTGGCTGTAGCAGCAAGGCCTGAAAGGAGGATGATAATTAGAAAAGCTGGGGTTGGTGACACTGGGCTGAACTGTGTGTAGAAGTAGCTGGGCTACTGCTGGGTTGGTGTGGGCAACCACTGGGCCGATCTGTGCACCACTGTCTGCATGAATGGGCTGTTACTGCTGGAAAGTAACAGTTAACTGAGTCCCTGCTCTGCAGGCTTTGGATAGGAAGCCTTTGAGTAGTTCTCGGTCTCTCAGCTATGTAGATGTTCTGCCTGTACATCAGTGGGGTTGATGTGTATTTTTAAAGAATGCAATATGTTTTCACCAATTACTTAGGATAAATGTGTTACAGTATTTGCAAAATCCGTACAAGCCAACATCAAATTTGTGTGTGTTTCCAGTTATACTAGAAAAGTAGGCAGGAGAAAATACTTGGGCTGCAGATCAGAGTCGTATCAGTTGCCATGGGAATAAAAGGAATACTGAGAATTGAGGGAATCCTTTAAACTACAGGATTTTTTAAATTGAGTTCTTATTTGACTGTTTATTTAGGCCCTACATTAAGACAAAAATGTGTGTTTAGCCAGCTCCTCCTGCTGGACCCAAAGCAACTATTAGAGCTTATTTCCACAGAGATATTGCTGATCCTGGCCCCAGAACAGAGAAGAAGGAGGCCTGGGAGAGCTGCTGTGCTTAGTGGCACTGGGCTCGCTCTGCGGACGGGGGCTGGAGCAGCCCCCTTGCAGTTTGGCAAACAGAGGCTAACTTTATGCTTACATGGTAACGTTGCTGCCAGTGGTTTGGCAAGGCTGCAGTGTTCGTCTGCTCCAGGCTTTGTTCCTGGGTTTGTCTCTTGAATTTGAAGAGACCAAAGTTGGTACCCCTTTGGTCTGGAAACTATGACTCGATCTGGCCGGCACGGGACTGATATGACGCTGCTTACAGTATGGGAACTGTCTCACTGCTGGGAAAAGTCACTGAAAGGTCTGCTAGTTAATTAGCAGGGGGATTGTAAATAGCTAAAACCTGACTGAATTCCTCTGTCAGATCAGGACAGGATCCTCCTGCCACTCCTCTTCCTGCCTCTTCACTCTTTGACCACAGTTGGTTATTCTGGAGATAATTTTTCCTCTCACGACTGCTGTTCTAATAGCTACCATGGTTCACTGTGGCTGTTATTTGTTGCCTATAGGAAAAGAAGAAACTCAGTGCTGTGACATAGCAGTATTCCCTCAGTTGCCTTCACATCCTTTGTAGTTTTTCCTTGTCCCAGGGATGCTGGCTGAGAGCAGAGGCAGCCCTCCACCACCCCTTGGCTCAATCTCTTGCTTCAACTGATGGAAGGCACTTGAGGTACATCTGCTTAGCTGTGGCTGAATCACATGATTTTTCCTGAGCTAATGCACCTGTGTACTCTGGCTTCATGGAGCTCGGTACAGATTCCTCATCCAACCAACAACCGGGCATTTGTGCACAGCCCCTGGCAGACTGGATGGTATAGAGATACCTCGGTGATGTCTTCAGTTGTAGTTGCTGACAGCATCACGGTCAGAGTTCAAGTGTGTGAGTGGTGGGCAGAGGAACACTGGGCTGGGAGGACTTTGCCATGATGGGAAGATGACTGTGGGAGAGGAAAAGGGAAGAGTAGTTTGGTTTAGAGATACTGTCCACAGCATTGGTTCATTGGGCTAATCGGATCTTGGTGGCATTTTTCCTCTGGTATCTGCTCTGGGCGTCTGTCACTGTTTTTAAGAATTTATCTTTCTCATCAGAGCTTGGTTTTTTTGTTGTTTTTTTTTCCTGCTCTTCATTCAATGCCTGTTAGAGGAAAATATTTGAAAACAAAATGTCCTTTTCTTCGGAGCTCTGTTCAGTGGGTCTGAGCTGTGATAAAGTTTCTTCTCATGTTGATTGCCAAGGAACATGGGTGCCCCATGGGCAGTGGCCAGCCAGGACTATCTATACCCTCTGCTGCATTCTTTCTTTTTTGGAGTGAGTTCTCAGCTACCCCATCTCTAAATAATATTGTAAGGCCTTGCAGCAAAGGCTGCTGGATAAAGCTCTAGGGCATAGATCCTGTGGGCGAGGGTCTGGAGTTGTTCCTTAAGTCACTCTGTTTCAGACAAATGTGAGAAATGTCAGACTGTGATTTAAATGAGAAGCAATGGAGAGGAGCACTGTCTCACCAATGTGTCCTTGTCCATATCCTTCTGCAGAAAAAGCCTAATGACAAATAGCTGGGAAGTTTTTATCATAGCTTAGATTCTGGTACTGTTGCTGGAGAGGTTTGAGTAACTGTTGTGGAGCTCCACTCTGTTCTGTACAGACTGAGGTGAAGCCATGAGCTAAGTTGAGCTCGTGATGACCAGTGTGCCAAACCTCCAAAATTGGAAGCATGGAAGAAAGAGTTCAAGTATTAGTTATTATCTGGCAACTGAAACCTGCCCTCCAACCCCCATTGTATATGTTAAGCTGAGCACAGCATGAGAGGGGGAAATGTCTGATAAAGGAACTTTACCTGTGCAAAACTCCTTCAGTGAGACTTCTCGGTGAACATCATCTGCTGTGAATACAGCCTTGCGTGATTACAGGCAGACATTTGTGTTGGTTATGTGTGTTTTCCAGAGGGAAGATGTTTTTAATAGGGAAAAGGAGATATTTGCACAACTGGTTAGCATCTGTTTCGTGTAATTATTGAATATATGTTTAAGAGAAGTGCTTAGAGACCTTAGGTCATAGTAGGGCTTCACTGAGCAAGGTACAGAATATGCCTGGGGAAATACACCTTGCTGCAAATAGCCTGAGACAGTCCTAACCAGGGCAGATAGCTGGGCAGAGGGAGGGTGAGCATGAGGGTTAAGGTGACCTGCTCAGGACTGCGTGCAAGAAGGTAGGAACAAAGCTGGGCCAGGCTGCAGGTCTTCTAGCTCTGCCCAATCCTTAAACACTGCTGTCACCCCAGGCTTATGTGGTCAAAGGACAAATAAGAATAGCCCTGCAAGCTAGCAATGATATTGCTATTTTTACCGTTTTTCTCATGATGTCTGGTCTTAGACCTTGAGCTTTTGAGGAGAGAGGTGCTGGTGGTTTTGAGAATAAAGTATGATGATAATCATGTATCTTTTCTGCATTCAGGATGCCAGACACAATAAGAAAATAGTTCTTGTTTAAGAAATATCAAAGCTCAGAGTGGCCTCAAAAGCATGTATATTAGGTTATGGTTCTGTATAAATCAACATATTTGCTTGTAGAAACTTGAGAACTTGGGATGAGGCAATGAAAGGAGATCAAATACAATAGTAAGTGGAGATACAGGCTGTTCTGACCTGGTTTAGGATACTTTGATTGAGGATTTGGGTGTAAAAATCAGAATCATCCTTCTCTAGAGCTGATCTTTTCTGCATTTTAATTTCTACCATCTTGAATATGGGTAATGTTAGGAGATCAGTTGAGGATTATAACCATCATAACAGCATCTCAAATGGGGCTAGTGTGGGACCAACCTCAACCTGTTTTTTACAGCTTCTGACCTGAGTTTAGCCATTGCTTCCAGGCACCAAAAATGTAAAAAGGCCAATTGGCAGATGTGTCCCACTATCATGGAGTGACACTTTTGATGCCTCTGTTCTTGCTGTGTAACACCATAACCCAAAAGGCTCACATGGAGTTGGCAGTAGGCCACAACCAAGAGCCCTCTCCCATTTCAAGGTGAGCACTTCTCCCTGACACAGCTGGCACTGGCAGCAGGACCCCACACTGAGATCTGAGTGCATGGGTAGGCTATTAGAAGGACCCCAGGTTAACGTGGCTTCGAGGAAACCTGTCCTTGGCCTCCCTTTCACTGTCATCACACAGAACTTCAGAAGCTTTCTGTGATACTAGGATGGACATTTGTTACGGTTATCACAATGGTAAAACTGTCATGGGTAAAAACATCCCATTGTCCAGAAATACAAGACAATAGCATGGGCAAAAGGGCCCATCCTCCTCACCCCCCTTCCCCTCGCAACACCTCCACACTCAGGAAGTGGCAAGGCTGTACCTTGTGGCCAAAAACAAGGCAAAAGAACTCTAGTGAAAAAGGGAGTTAGAGCTGATTGGTAAGCCAAGCATGGGTGCTGAACATCTCTCAAGAGATAAGTCTCTGACGCTTGATTCTTTTCAGTCCTTTTGGAGACCGTGATAAGGAGGCGACAGTTGCTTTGTCGGGGTTGCTCACGCTCTTTGTGCAGCATGTTCAGTCACTGAACTTGTTCAGATAAGACAAACATCTCAACTCCATTTCCGGAGACACATACCAGTCTTTGCACTCAGGATGGTTATACCAGGGTGGGCAACTGGAGGCAGGGCTGATGCTAAATGTCTTGTGACAAAGATGCTCCATTGTAGCTGGTGGTTCTGTGTCTTCTTTGCTTCCATGGGGCTCTAAAACTGGAGCCCAGACTTTCCAAGCTGTCCAAAGATCTGGGATGTTTGGCAAAAGTGGCCACAAGCATCCCAGCAGTGGAGAGTCAAGTACTTCTGAAAAACCCACCAAAATGCAGTGTGCTTTGGGCTGAATACAGCTGGGCCCTCACAAAGTCTGGTTCCATCCAGACAGGTGTGTATCCCCTTTTGCAGGATTTGCGAGTCATCAGCCATCAGAAGAAAACTTGTTGTAGCTAGTGAGTGCTTCAGTCGCTGCTGAAAGGCAGCCACAAGGGAATAGAAATTTGATTGATTAAAGTGAACAATGTCTGGACACAATTGTTTAGGACAGACAGTGAAGGAAATCTGCAGAGAATTCTGTAAGGTGTCAGGATGTGATAAATGCCTGAGGTAGAAATCAGTCCAGGTGTTACTTAGCACCCCTGCTGCAAGAAGTGCTGGGGCGACTCCAGTGACTGTAGTTGGCTGGAGTTCCTTTCTAAGCTAAGAGGCTTGCTTTGGAGACCAGTCCTGACTAGAAGGAAGAAGCACTCTCTATTCTGTTACCCTAATTTTTTAATCTTCTAAGTTTTCTCTAGAGGACTCCCAAATAACTACTCATCTTGCTTTTGCCTGTGAGCTTTGAGAAGTCTTTCCCTGAGTTGCTATGAGCAGATACACATCAAATGGCTAGAGCTGTCCCTGCAGAAGCAGCAGACTCAGAGCAGTCATGCTGCCAGGGCAGTGAGGGTTATGGGAAGCTATATTTTCTGTTTTGAGACTTAACTTGAAAAGGTTGAGATATAGTTTGTGATATAGCAGACAGGTGTGGGCTTGTCCTAAACTGGGCTCCTAATTGTGCTGCTGTTTTACACTGAAAATGGATGTACTTTAAATGCCTCCTAGGAGTCCTGAGGGAGCAGAGCTGCTGAAACTTTGAGAACTGGCTTCATTATTCTGTTTGAATCTCCTCTGAGATCCCTATGTGAATGGATTTCACCACATAGGAGAAAGATTTTCACAAAAACTTTTCTTTCCCCCCCTTAAACAGATTTCATCTAAAAGCCACCGAGAGAGCTGGGGATGATTGGTACTCAGAGGGTCTGGTCCACATTGAAAGCAATGTCACCACTATATCCCTGGGGGAGGGTGATGTTCCTCCTGCTCAGCTTAACCCCTCATGTGAGCAGCAGTTGCATCACTTAGGCACCTAATTCCATTTATAACCCAAGATGGAAGTTAAAAGATGCAAATAAATTTTAAAAACTCTGCAACGAAAAGGCCTGTTTTTGGGCCATCAAGGATGCAGTTCTGTCAGTGAAGGGTTATTCAATTAATCGGGATCCAAGTAGTTGGGGTTTTGGTGGGTGGGTTTTCTTGGTGTGATTTTTGTTTGTTTGTTTGTTGTTTTTCGTTTATTTCTACTACCAAAGCAACTATTTAAAGCCTTCCTGAATTTCCGTGATGTTTCCGTTCACTGCCAGTTGCCCAGGATCAAATACTGGGCTTAAGCCATGTGCTGGTATCATCTTGCTGTGAACACTGGCAGAAAATCCTGTCCTGAAAGGTGCTTGTTCTGGGAGGAGTGGATGCACACAGATCTCTTCCTTCTTGTGTCGGATTCTCCTTAACAGGAGCACTGTGTGATGGTGTGAATTTCCCAGCTTTTCCCAGGCTATTTTCTCCAGGGGCTGGGAGCAGTTGTGGCAAGCCATGAACTAGTCTTGGTCCAGGACCAAGTGAATTCATGACCTCATGCTTCTCAGTTTTCCCTTGTGTTCTGCTGATGAGCTGTGGAAACTGGAATAACACTGTCTGCAAGCAAAACCACAGAGTCCTACTGTCCTACTCCTGGGTGGAAATGCTTCTCCTGCTTTATCAGATCGTGCCTGTCCATGTCTGGGCTAGGATGCACCTGCTGTGCACTTATTCCACCCAGACTCCAGTCCATTCTGGTCTTCTCTTCCCTCAAGCTTTAATTCCATCCTTGCTCTTCCCACCCCCAGACCAGCTGCCTGCCCTGATGGAAGGGCTGCCTGTGCCCTTCTTGGGGAAGGCAGCTGCCTGCATCAGGGAACTCCAAGAGCTGCCCATGTCCTGAGCAGTGAAACTTTGTTGTTTCAAAGTCACGTTGACCTGAGTGCTGCAGCGAACGTGTACAGCGTCTGCTGCCGCTGTTTCGCATGAGGGAGCTGCAGTCAAATATTAAAAAGGCAGCAAGAGCATTAAATTATTCGGCAATGGAACATTGTCATTCCTCCATAAAACTATTTTGACCTGTAGTTTTCTATGGAGTCTATTGCTCTTAAATGTGCAGTGAGAAAGGAAATTAAAAATTAATCTTTATTTCCATCTCAGAAGAAAACCTTAATTCTCTGCATTGAAATTATACTCGTAATCCAGGGTAATAAATTATAGTTTTTAATTGCAGCTAGTCACAGCCAATCAAAAGGGAACGTCTCTCTCTCTCTCTCTCTCTCTCTCTCTCTCTCTCTCTCTCTCTCTCTCGCTTGCTTTAACTTTGCTATACAGAAGAACTCATGGAGTGCTGGAAAAAATTCATGTACATTGACCCAGGCTCTAACATTGAGTGGAATAAGCCCAGGACATATTACAACATCCAGGTTCTGCTCTTGCCTGGCACCCTTGAACCAGTGACCTGAAAGTACCTTATGGGCACCAATTGCACCATGCACACAGGCATGGGGAAATGGGTAAATTATACCATTTCCACGTGGGGAAGGTGTGGTGTAGTATCTTGTTCAAGGTTATACAGTGAGTCAGTATTGAACCAGGAACCTGGTTCACCTGCTTTTGACTAAGAGACAAAAGCACCCTTCCAAGCAGGGAATAGGAGCCAGGATGCCCTGCTCTGGCCCAGTGACTAACTTGGCTGACCTTCAGGCATCTCAGCTCTGACGTAAGACCTTTTCTAACAAAAAGGACAGCTGGTTAAAACAGATACTTCTTTATGCTTGTTGTCTGTTGCAAGTAACCTCTGCGTTCTCTCACATTACAGTATGTTGCAGATGAGTGAAATGTTTCTTGGGATTTGATGTTGCTGTACTGCATATGATGAAAGCTACCTTGCGAATGGACTCACTGAGGTATGGCATGCTTTAGCACAGCCAAGGAGTTGTCTCTGTTTCCAAATAACTGATGCTCTACGTATGCCAGCCCTTCCCATTGCTATCCCACGATGTCTGGCTGAGTGCTTGCATACTCACCATACTGCTCATCCTGCCTAGCTGTCATCTCACTGCTTGTATAATGGCACTTAGCCAGGGGTTGTTGTCTCTAGGAGCAGACCATAAGGTGTTCAAATACCTGTGCAGTGCAGGTGCCTGAAATGTTTACATAGCACCATTCTCTAGGCAACCTAGCCTTGGTGGTTTTTTGTTTTTACCCTATTCTATCCCAGACAACATGATAGGCCTGTTCTAACAAGGAGGATTTTAAGGGTGGCTTAGCACTTCTAAGCTCAGCTAGGGAAAGGGAGAGCCAACAGGAATGCAATCCTCAGTTGGAGAGAGAAGTAGCAGTGGTGGGAGTCTACTATTCTGATAATTGCTCCTAGCTTTTTTCCTGTTTCCCCCCCCCCCCCCAAATTATAGCAGTATGTGGAAGAATGGACAAAAGAGAAAAAGAATGGAGAATTGGCTAAAATATCAGACACAGCTGTGAGAATGAAATTTAGTCCACTTGACATAAGAAGCCTTAAGTGGTTATTATCAATGTAATCACAGTGAAGGTGTTTGTTACTAATCAGGATTAGCCTGGTGGGTCTGTAGTCATTGATTTGAAAAAGACTGTAAAATCTCTGCAGTCAGGGTCTTCACTCTGTGACCATTCCTCCTCAGGAGTTCAGTACTGTTAGCTGCAATGAGAACAGTGTGGTGAAATCCTTACCCCAGGATATGTAAAAAAAGTACAGACAACAAAATCTCACAATATTTTTGTGCAAGAGCACTGATGTTCTTGATGAGTAGTCCCTAGATTCCAGACAGAAGGTTTTATGGAGTCTTACTCTGCATTTTGTAACACTGGCTGTTCCTAGAGAGCTTTGGGTGGACAAAAGGAAGCATCTTTGCCATTATGACAAATTCATGCCCTCAGAAATTCTGCTGCCCTCCTACCACTGGCAGTGAGTTGCTGTCTGTGGAGGATCTGTGTGCCCTGCAAAGGGCCCCAGTGCAAACCCAAATGGTGCAAGCCCTTCCCCAGGTGACTGCCTTTCCAGGTGGGATGATCAGCAGCTCCACATTGGCAGGACACGTGTGTGCTGCAGCACTTGTGCAAAAAGGCTGATTTACCCTTGTGAAATTTCCTGGGGGACCACAAGAGGTGTGGGTGGGAAGGGCTGTCCTGCACACCATGGGGAGGGCTCATTCTTGTGCTCAGCCCTAGGGCAAGCCTGGGAGAGAATTAGATGGTTAAAAGGAGATAAATTTTGACATCCTGTCACTTTTGGGCATCTTTGCTCTTCCATGCATTTCGCTGGACGGAGCTCTCAGAGAAATGTGTGTATTGCAAAGGGCTGCTTCTGTTTGGAGTTGTGGAGATGCCAATGATCAGTTTGCACTGAGGTGTCCTGTCCATGCCTTTGCTGCTATCAGTGTGTAAGCTTTAGCTAGAGTAAAGGTAGTTTATGTGTGCTCACGTATGGTAAGCACACCTCTGGTTTCTTTTATCTGAGTTGCTTTTAAATGTGAATTCTCTCCCTTTCCTTGGCAGGATTAACCATGGCATAAAGAATGAAACTGCTTGGAGGCTTTTCCTAGTGATCTAGTTGAATTTGGCAGTTAACTTCCTTCCTTCCCTTCTCGTTCTACCAATTGGATTTACCTGTAAGTTATTCTCCTTTCTTGGAGCATTTAAACATGAATCAAAGCTGCATAGCTTTTTCACTATTTCATTGTTTTCTCTCCTGCACCAGTTCCTCACGATCTTTGTAATTTTTTATTCTATCTCTATTTCCCACTTTCTCTCTTAGTTTTGTACAAATAAAGCACAGGTAAAAAAATTATTGAGTCTCTTCTCCTAGATTGTGGAACTGAAGAACAGCACTTGTATTGCAGCTGAGGTATGTAACACAGTTTCTTTTGGCTCGTGAAAGTGATTCTTAAATTTTGAATGAGACGACTTTGTGATGCAGAAAACAGAGGCTGCCAGTTTACTCACCCAAAGCCTCTGCTTCCCAAAAGAGAGCAATCAGGGAGAACAGGAGAACACCCAATGGACTATATGTATACAGACAAGGCTCCTTCTGGAAATTAAATGGTTTATCTAAAGTTATCAGGTTGCTGACTGCTTTTTAAAAGAGGTACCTCAGGGCTGGGGAAAGAACTGCAGTTCTATTTGTCAAATCCTAAGAAAGAATGATCCTGGAATTTATTATCCTGTACGCATAATTTTTGTATTTAGCAAAATACTGAAATGAGGATTTATGAACTAAACAAACCTGTTTCCGGAAGATGATGGCAGCTGTGTGCCTTTAGCAGGAGTGGCGGCACAGCAAATGTATCTCACCAGAAAATCTTTTGTTTTATAGGACAATAAAATTAGTGAATGAAAGCAAAAAGAGGTATAATGGGTCTGGATTTTAACAAGCATATGAATCAGTATCTCATGAGATCTTACCTGAAAAAAACATAATTGTATTTTGCTGAGCAAGGACATGCAGAGAATAAGGGGAAGAGCATAGGAGGGGTAATCTTGTGACCATGGTTGGAGACTTTACTAAGATGGGTGGCTTGGTGTTCAGGGCTTCAACCGGTGGGTTTAATTCCTTGCTCTGCCAAGGACTTTACAAAGATGAATCACTTCATTTCTGTGTTTTTTCACATCACTTCTTTTCTTAGTTTGCCATCATTAAATGAAGATTGGTACTATTGCCTTTCTTGCTTGTGAGAACGATGGCATTTAACATTGAGAGGTTCCATGAACCGTGGGACTGCAGACCATGTAACAGCATTGTATTTTTCCACCCCGCCATATGAGCAATTATAACAAGTTATCCATTTTTCATCATTTCAGGCTTCATGCACAAGGGGGACAGACTCTAATTCCTGTTAGAAAAGTAGCATTTCATACACTGTTTCCATTGGTGCAGTTATTGACACAAGCTGCAGAAACAAGAAAGACAAGGCAAAAGGTCTTTGTGACTGTGGAGAACCCTTTCCCCACCACTAACTCTTATACCTCTGTTACAAGCAACTGATTATCTTTTTTTCCCCTTGATTTACCTACGATTGTGTGGGAAGACTAAAAGGATTTATCTGGTGTTTGGAATTTTTCTGTAGTGACAGCAGGACAGAAAAAATGTCTTTTGCTTTTCCTCCATCTTGGAAATTGGTAAGAAGAGCTTTTTGGTGAGGCTACATAGTGATCGTTCAGACTCATGGCCATGTTATTTAGTGTTTACTTGTCTTCCTGGTGGTTTGGAGTGAAGGAGATTGGCTTCTCTGTCCCCCTGCCTGCCTGGGGACAGTGCTGTTCCTGGGCCCAGGAGCATTTGCTTTTGCCCACTCCCCTGAACTTGTATGCTAGCCAGAGAGATTGTCTCTAACATAGGCTGGGCAGCTCTTTCTCGCACTCTCTCCTGTATCAAACACTTCCCACCTTGAAAACTTCCTTGGTTAACTGCTCATTTCAAAATCATTATTAATGTATTTGCACAGGGATTTTGGAATTTAATTAGCCTCTTTTGAACTGCTCTTAGAGTGTTTGTCTAGAGAAACAGAAAATCCCTCCATGACTTGTTTGCTTTCTTCATTCGTTGGTTTTCACTGGAAGGGAAAGATACCGGTGGGCTTTGCAGGGTTGCATTCTCCTGATGCAGCTGGTGCTGCATCTGAGGATAAACCATTGGGCTCTGCAGAGGAAGCGGCTGCTTTTGCAATGCATCATGGCCCCTCCTGTCCAGGGGAGGGTGTGTGAGTGTTGGCACAGGCTGGGCTGCTGAGCATGGTAAGACTCAGCCAGCTGGTGACATGGATCTGTGCAGTGTCCCAGCACATGGCTCGCTCTTACTCCTGACCCAGACATGTTGGCACCCTGGCAGCTGTGCTGGCTGAACTGGACTCCCATTTCCCTCTTCATTAGTTTCCCTTGGGAAAATCAAGTCCCTGACTGTGATTTGAATGGACCTCACTTCCAGAGGCCAATTGGCCCAGCATTATTTTCAATCTCACTCTTTGAAAGCGCCGTGAAAGCAACGGTTCTGCTGCACCCCATCCAGAGGGTGTTGGGGGCTCTGTGTGTACATGTGTGCAGATCTGCAGGCACTCACTTTTAATTTGAAGGCTGTTTTAAGTTGTATTTTCTTGCTTTTGTCTGATCCTGCTTTGATAAACAAGGCTGGGCAGAGCAGGACAGGGTTTCTGGTGTTCCCCGCCGCCGCGAGAGCACGCACATGCGCCGTCTTTCTCTCTCACAAACCACAGTGGTTATGACCACTGCCTCTGGTAGTGTTGTATTGGTCCCAAATTGAGGAAGGATGACTAACTTAATCACTCGATAGTTTTGCTTTCTAAAATTAAACAGCCTGCCATATGTGCAACCCTGTTACTATATTCATGCCAGCAGTTAGCAGACAGCACCAGCAGAGTTAGAGGGGCTTCGCAGCTGCGGCTTGCGCCTGTGCTGCTGCTGTGAGCACACAGATGTTTCTTCACCCCTTCCCAAAATGCAGCCCTGTAGACATTTCTCTTGTGAAAACAAAAGTACTTGTACTCATAGAGCTTTCTAGACACTCTCAGACATTGCTTTGTAAATGTGTCCTAATGCTCCCTGGTGCACCTCAGCTCCAAAGAACGAGTGGAAGGTTTGAGGGACTGGATCAAACCCAGGAGAAAGTGCAGCAAGCCAAAACTGAAGGCTCCAGCCTTGGTGCTAAAGGCTGGTGGGTGAGGTGCAAAATGGGGCTTCCCTGGGGAAATGGTGGGTGCTCTCCCCAAGGAGTCACCTTAAGGGCCATGTACAGCCCCACGGGACTCGTGTCTGCTCACTGTCCCGGGCTGCCTGAGCTGTTCAGTGAATTAAGGGGGTGAGATGCCTTTCTTCCACCATTTGTTTTGTAGGAACTCAGTTAGCACCATGCAGATTAATTTGGATTCTGGGACAAAGGAAATAAGAGAAATAAGCAGTGGACAAAAGCCAAGGTGAAATGTACTGAAGTTGAAGGAGTGAACCCTCATTCCTTGCAGGAGGACAGACTGAGGGATGAGATGTTAGTTATTATTTCAGTTCAGGCAACATTCCTCTGTGATCTTAGACACGTTGCTTGACTTTGTTTGCTAGCAGGAAATCTGGCTTGCCTGGCAGAAGGATTAAGAGATGGAACGAATATTTAGCACTAACTAACCAAGAGTGCTTGGGTGAAACTGAAATATTTTGACATATTATATCTGATTTTACCAACTGACTTGGTGACTTATAGGTGCTTTTGTTTGGTGTTGAGCAAGTGTTGCTGCAAAGCATTAGCAGCAGTGTGTTTTGGTAGGTTGCATGTGCTTGTTGAGTAGGTGGCAGAAGAGGGTTTGTTTTTCATTTGTTTAGGTTTTTCGTTTAAAACAATTGGAATCCTTGGGGATTTCTTTCTTGTGGAATAGAGCTATATGGATCTGGCATCTGTATGTAATAGAAGTAAAGAGTATCTCTGACCCTTAGGGCAATGTGAAATTGAGAAACCTATATCAATTAGAACAGAAAAAAACAAGTTATAGGTAAGTTTCTGTGCCTACTGCACACCCTAAGGATGCATGAATGATCTTGGGTTACAGGGACACCTCAGAGCATCCAGGGGTGACCCATGTACTTCATGTACAGTGTACACTGTGCACTGACCTGTCACTTGTTCTTGCAACTTTTGGAGATCATCTTCTGTACCTGAGTGTCATTCTGGTGTCTATAAACTGTCTAGAGCTAGTTCTTGTTTAACTGTTACAGCTGCGTGAGACTTGCCTGCATGCATCACTTTTCATTCTGGAATTTCCCCACATGTGAATTCTTTAAAATTTCATTGACATACAGGGGCGAAATGGAACACTGACAGGTCACTTTCTCCAAATCTTCCCTCCAGTTGTTTTTTTTTGGGGGGTGGTGACGGTGTTGGTTTTTTTTCAATCCACTTCATTCTGTTCCTTGTTTATTGAGAGCCAAGGAGAAGGTTTGTTGGACTGTTTGCTGTTGTTTATTAAGCTTGCTTCCTTTAGGAAGATTTTTCAAGCCCACTGTGGCCATGGCCAACACAGGGAAATGCCTTCCTATGCTCCACCTCTGCTCAGAGGGCAGGAGTCTGGCATACAAACCCAAACAAAAACAAACAAGCAAACCTTGACAATAATCCTTTCTTAAAGAGAGACAGACCAGACTCTCAACATTTGAAGTTTTCTTCTGGAACCAGGGATCATCATTTCTGTAGATTCAAAGAATTACTTTTGTACCTCAAAACAGCATTTGCCCTTGCAGGCAGAAGGAGCCTTTATGTTTACTGTTTTGCCTGTGGATAGTACCAGGTAAATTACTTAAAATTCTCAGGTAATTTGGTAATAAATTGGGAAAGGAGGAGCTATTCCTCTGTGTCAGAGGCAGCATGGGCAGCAGGAAGGTGAGCTGGCTCCTCTCTTTGGCTTGTCACCTTGGGTAGGTCAGGCTCCCTGCTCAGTTTCTGCAGCCCAACAGTGTTTACCAGTGTTATTAGTAATGATACATTATAAATTAACATTTGGAAAAGGTTTGAATTTATTTGCAGGGAGTTCTGGGGAATCAAGGGGGTTTGTTTGGTTTTTTTTTTTTTTTTAATTTCCTTTTTAAATTTTTGTTTAGTTAACTAAGCTCAGGTCCATACTTGGACTCATATTTTAAATGGCAAAACTGCAGCATCAAGGAACTCACTGCTTATGCCAGCAAGGCATTTGGCCCTCTCCTTTTGCTGTGTTCTCTCTGCCTCCCATCTGAAAGGTGATGTTGGATATATTGATCCTAGCTTTAAGGACTTGTTCCATTTCTGAATCCAGATTGCAGTATAAAGTACAAACACCACTTGAAAAGGAAAGATCTATATTAGAATGACAAAGAGCATAAATTAAAGCAACCTCCCCTCTCTAATGGTCTGCTGGGCAGTCGTTACCAGAGGGAATGTCCCAGTGCTGTCTACCTGAATGATGCTTTAAAGTCTCCAGCATCAGGGGACTTTCTTGAGCACAGTATTGATTTTTGTTCCTACATTAAGCTTTTAGCTTTGCAAATGGTTTTCTTTAAAATCATTAACATTGCAATGTGCAACGTGAGGAGTGAAATAGCTCAGCTGCTCTCGTGCAGGTACCATCTCTGATCACTTCCTTCTTCCCTTCCTCTGTTGGACCATCATTCAGCTGATGCACCTGCAGGAGAGTGAGGAGAAAAGGAAGTGAATTGCAAGCCAGGACAGCCTTGGAACTGGGTGAGGAAGAGTAATTTTTCAGGAAATTGAAGGTAATGTTTTAAGCTTACTCAGTGGTTGTGAGTCTGGGGTGGAGGACTCAGAGCACAGCCTGGGGCTGGGGTCCTCTGGGTGGTACAGGGCTGTGTAGAGCGGATGTGGGGAGGCTTAAACAGCTCAGTGGGAGCTGAAAGCTACCATCAACATGTTTATTCCTGCTCGAACAGAGAATCTTAGGTAGACTTTCCCACCTCAAGACTGAAGATAGTTAAGTGGTGACAGGGCAACACTGGAAGTCTGTTACTAACATTGGACTGAGGTTTAGACCAGGCCCCAAGTTTGTTAGTTAGAGGATTAACACAGCTGAATCAGTAGATAGAGGTGGTTATGGTTGTTTCAAATCTATCTACCTCTCTGTTCAATGGGATCAGCTTGCAGACAGCAGCATGTTACTGCAGACACAACTATGCTGTTTGAAGCAGCTCATTCCCTCTCTCTCCTCCCTCTGTCACTCTTCCCTCTCCATGCCTTGCTTCCTAGCCTGGCTTCCTGCTTTCAGGGCTGTCCCTCACCCAAGGGGAGTGGGAAGGCTGCTGCAACGTAGATGGATGCTGCAAAACTCTCATCCTCTGAGAAAGATTGCAGACAGCCACTGCTATGCCCAGGCAGGATTATCGTCTTGCAGGGGAAAGATATTGGTGTCTTTTGCTTTTGTCTGTGTGCATGAGCCCAGCCACCTGGGTCCTTCAAGTCTAATGATATTGTTTCATTTCAGGACAGGACAAGGAGCTTTTTGCCCTTAACAATCCTGACTTTGCTGCTGTGGTGAGTTCCTGAGAGACATGGACATCTGTCTCTCCTGTTATATAAAGGAGGGAGATGTGATGGGGTTGCAGAAATGACGAGTGCCCAAGTCCTAGTGGCTATTCTGTCACCTGACCCTCATGGTTATTTTAGTGTCAACTCTCCATGGGAAGGAGGGCTGAAAGGACTTGGGGAAATTGTCCAGTTCCTTGTACTGCCCCAAGATGGAGTCAACTTGGTCAAAGATTTGTTTTGGTGCAGCAAAAACAAAGCACAGTATAGGCTCTAGTTCTCTGACCGGCTCTGCTTGTCCTACTCCCACCAGACCCTGTTGGACAACTCCTCTGAAGGGGTAGGTGGATGCTGCTCAGGTAGGAGACTACAATTCCCTCCTCTCTCTGGACTGCACAGTCCTTTTGGTGAATACTACAGTGCCAGTGACGAGTTTATTTGCAGTAGCAGGTAAAGGCAACCCATCCCATTGCTCTGGAGTCATAATGTTTTGTGATCCTTCATCTAAACCAGTAATTCACATACACAAATAGTGCATTTAAAGTCAGGAGCGTTAGTAACAACTTCTGTGCTTTGAATTAGTTTTTAATATTTTGTTCTCTATTACATCTCCCTCCAGACAGCTCAAATAAGAAGCAGAAGAAGCAGTTGTTTTCATGGGTAGAAAGTTTCCCAGGTTTTGCTGACAGCAAGTGTGCTTTGGGAAAGGATGAGTCTCCCACCTTAGCAAGCAGCAGAGAAGAATTTTCTTTTCTGTCTCCCCCCTCCCCCAGTCCACTAGTGTGTCAAAACCTTGAGTTTTGTGTAAAGTTGTTAAATATGCTTCTAGGCAAAATAAAAGATCAAAAGGGGTCTAATTAGCTGCAGTCTGCTTAGGAATTGTGGATGTTCACCTAGTTGTATAAATTGACACTTTTAACATTAGAACTCAAAGCAAAAAATGATGTAATTATTCCCTTTTTTTTTGAAGCTTAGGTTTAATGTCTTTATTGAAAATTGGGTACTTCTATGGCATCTCAAGATGCTTTATTCTATCAAATCTGGAGCAAGTCATTTTTCATTTTGGATTGTAATGTGGTATAAATGATAAGGGCCTGATTCAGAAAGCTTTTTTTCCCCCCCCCCCCCCCACTGGCAACCTGACGAGAAAGCTTTGCAGTCACCTCACAATAACCCCAAAGATAATCTAGGGTTTGAGTCTTTGTGAAGCTGCTCGCTCTAATACAAGAAAAAGAGTGAGATTTCTGAGCTCTTAGTTAGGGTGCTCGAAGCTGGCTTGTCATCACAGGATTTTTAGTTCTTTTCATATCTTTTACCAGACATAGGATGCGAAGGCAAAAGTGTATTTCTCCTATAACCTTTCTGTGCTGTGATCGTGTCTCTGGGAGTACTTTGTGTCTAATTTAAATCTCAGAGAGGGTAGCAGGTAGCTGAATAGAGAACATCTGGTGATTAAAGCAGAGGAGGAATGAGAGAGAGATGAATTCTGTTATCAGAACAAACTTGAAAAATTTATGTGACCTGATCATGTGTCTTGTTTCGCAGTCTCTGATCATTTGGACATACCATGTATGACTCACATGTTAAACCTCACTAAATTTGACCTCAGTAACTTAGAGCAGCATGGATAAATGAGGGGAGGGTCATCATGAAGTCATGTGTTAGAGCTTGGATGGGTTACGAGTTTTATTTATACTGTGGCAGGACACACAGACTCCGTTTAGAACCAGAGGCTGATGGTGTTGGCATTTTACTAATGCATAGGAAATCCTGGTGCCTGCCCTAAAGACCTTACCACCCATCAAGACAAACAGCAAATACAGGATTTGTGTGAGGGTGACTGCAGAAAAGGGTCAGTCCCTCAGTGAACTTTTCACTTTTTTTTTTGGTGTTTATCTAAAACTTCATGCAAATGGAGGTGGATTTCTTTGATCTGAGAACTGTCTTTTGTAATTTCAACTGCTCCCTGGCTTGTGTCAGAAATACTGTGAGTGGGGTCTCCCTAGGGTTTTATCTGGGCTGGAAGGGAAGTGGGGCAAGATTTATACATCAGAAGAGGGCTTGCAGTAAAGAAATTTTTATTGGCATCTTTTATATTGTCCTAATTTGAAAGTTTCAATTCTTGATGATCATTCTGGGCATAGGTTCAAGGTTTCATTTGCACTTGGCTCAGCTCAGATGCTGGAGGAAACTTTTGTGATGGGAGACAAGTCCTTTTCCTTCAAAACCATAGTTTTTCAGTAGATGGTAGGATTGGATTAGAGCTTCCTCTGCAAATCCAGAAGGGATTTGCCTGAATTTTTCCAACTCTGCTTCTCTGATGCAGTGTGGTGATTAGAGGAGAGCTTTTCAGGTGCCCCTCTGAGAGTCTGAGCATGGTCTGGCTACTTGTGTCTGAGGTCTGGTAATTAGACCTCACTGAATTAAAAGCTTGGTTCATCCATATATTCTATAAAGGTTTTCCTGAGGGAATGGGTGTTTATTCTTTATTATCCCTAAATTTTTTTATTGGCTAACTAGTAAACAGTCATTGATTTCTAAGCCAGAGACAGCTGCTTTCTGGAAAAGGTTCAATTAGTCTTTCTTTGTGCATACTCTATATGGACTGTGCTGCCATACATGTATATACATGTGTATACATGATCCAAGGCCTTTTTCCATTTTCTAGTTAGCAAGATGCCCAGTGGCTTCAGTGGAAAGAGCCAGAGCCCAACAGCAGCTCTGTGAGTCACTGCAGTTTGATGCAATGAATGATGGATGCAATTTAGTGGATGATGTAACACAAGGCTGCTTTTGTTAAGGATTTAATGAAGGAGTTTGATCCCACTGTCCCACCCAGAGCAAGAAGAGATGGATGGTCTGTCTGACTCTACATTGAGTCAAAGACTCGACCTCAACAAATGTTGTGGAGCTACTCTGTGCTGTCAGACTTTTTGCTGGGAGGGGTTATGTCATGCAAAGTATCACTCCTGTGAAGCTGAACTTGGACAGAACAGAACAGCTTGCATCTGGCTCTCATACTGCCATAATGATCATTAAATAACACTTTAATGCTTTTGAGCTCCATGTTTTTGTTTGAGTATTTAATAAAGATTTTCTTTCAAGGGAACTTAGCTTAATCACCTGGTTGCATGGCTGACTTGAGTAGGAGCACTGAAAGTCTGCAGAATTCCCAAAATACACCAGAGAATGAAAGTCCTTATGATTTCATAAACTATACAAGATAAAGTAACTGGATCTGTAACTGAGGAACATCAATGTGTGCATGTGTTAGATATAGGAAACCAATGCTTCCACCAGAATACACAGCTGCTGTCTTGGGAGGGTGCATATACTCTATGCTTTTCATTTCATGTTCCCTAAGTTGCTTATACCAACGTACCTATTCTAAAAGTTTAATTTAGAAGTATGTCATTTTTCCTTTTTTTCCTCACTGCTTGGGAACATGCAAATCTTTTAAATTCCCTTTACTGCTTAACCCTTTAGAAGGTCACCCAAGCTGGCTGATACAGCTGCCCCTTGAATCCACTGTGTTGTCTCTAGATAATGTCTGGTGCTTTAGAGTCAATCCAAGAATTCCCAGTGTACATCACCAGGTAGGTAATAAAGAGAGAAATTCTTATCTGTACATGAGGTTACACCTACACATTAGAGAGTTTGATTAGACATGTTGTTATATGTGTTATTGCCAAGTTTTGACTACCTACAAACTAGGGCATTAATCATGTAATTACATAACTTATGATTACTTAAAAATGCTCCCTCTTCAAATGGTTGTTGCAAATTTGTTCTTTCCTCTGCTGAAGCGACCTGTCATTTGTTCATTGTGATTCATTAAATATGTTGGCACTGGGTTATAATCTTCATTAGTTTCACAGAATGCATCCAAAACCAAAAAAAGATAACCCTTTTTGTTTTCTCTAAAATAAGCAGTCACGGGTGTTGATGTGTGTCTCCTTCACCTAGAGAAGTCTTAGTCCTAAAGCTCACTTCTAGTGTTTTTGGTTTTTGAGGGTTTCTTAGGAGGTTTCAAGAACAAGCCTCTCGAGAGCAACATTATCTACATACAGAAAACAGAAATTTGTAAAATATTATTAACTTCTATAATTTCTTGGAGTTTATAAACTTGATTTCAGATTCCTTTCTTTTGACCATTTTGTTTTCAGAAACATTCATTAAAGCACTGGATTTTCATTTCCTTTTGACTAACAAATTTTGGAACCAGACAAGACACATTTCTCTGGTTACTGCTGGACAAGGCTTGCAGGTGGAGATAATGTCTTTTATTAGACAGAGGAGTATGACTGGAGATCTTAGGCAAACCTTAAGGCACAGGGGCCCTCCAAGTCTGAAACAAAAGCTGTCAGTGCTAAGCATATGTTGAATAAGCAGCTGCTTAGGTTTAGTTAGATACTTGTTAATTAGACAATCACAGAGGGGGAGAATAGTGAGCGCAGGTATCCTGAGGTCGTAACAGTGACTACAGAATATTGCTAAATCATTTGTAAGCATCGTCTGGCACACAGATGAAGGGTGGCAGAATTGTACAAGGAAGAGCCTTTTTATGTCTTGAGTATGGGAAAGATGCGTTTCTCTTGAGTGATCCACTAGAAACATACGAACATGGAAGTTCCTATTTCATGCTTAGGAGTGTGTGTCCTTCCGAAATTGCTCAGATGTGCTTCAAATTTTCTTCCCTATTAATCTCTCTGGGCTTCTGCAGGAAGCTCAGAAAAAGGCTTTTATATTTACAGCTCTTTTTGCTCTGACACAGGCAGAGTAGTCTTCAACATGGAAGCTCAAACCCTGTCCCTGGGATTGTGAGTCCATGGAGAAGGTCACATATGACTGACAACGTGGAGCTAGGGAGATCTGCTGTTCTGGTTTTGTCAATGATTACCCTGGTCTGACAAAAGTTCTACCATGAGCATTGTGGTAACTTCTTAAAGTTGATTGGGAGCTATTAAAGAGTGATAAAAATCAGATATTTCTGACCATGGTGATCAAAGGAGGAATTCAGTGATACTACAATAGGTGCTTGGAGTTCTCTGGGCATTGCCATCACTATTGTTTAATGACCCAATGCTATGGCTATGTTGGGTAAATAGCAGCTTTGGCAGGTATAGAGAGAAGGGGTTTCAGAACAACAATGTAAGTCACTTACGAACTGTCCACTTTCCTCGAACACTGGCGGTTGCCATGTTGTGATTGTCAGCCTGAAGGTTGACCCCACTTCCAGAATCCTGATTTATTCAGAAACCTTCAGGTTTCTTTGTGGTCTAAAGACAACAGTTCCACCAGCTGAGCTGTTGAAGGTTTCTTTCTGATTGAGGTTACACACGTAGATGTTAAAACCTGGTGTCAGGTGAATTTTGCCTATTGGGATTCTGAAATTTCCTCCTCCTTTAATAATGAGGGCAATTTAATGCTCCTGCCCTACCTATAGGAATATACTGGTTTGGGAGCACAAATCCTTCACTCTGCCATGCTGAAAGACTTCAGCAACCTGTACTAGGAAGTTGGGAGGCTCATGGAAAAGCACATGGAAAGCATTACACCGGCAGCTTGGTGAGGGTGTCCACCAAGTCCTGTGGAATCTCAACCCATTCAAAACTTGTGGGCATCCTCACACTGCTTGGTAGCTGCGGGGGTGTTGGCTTCGTGCATCTCAGACCTTTCATGCCTGAATTCCCCAAATTGCCTGAACCTGCCACACACTGGAACTGTGTGAATCTCCTTGTTCCTGCTGACCAACAACCAGCAGTTTCCCAGGCATCGAGTACATGTGTGTGTGGTATTGAGTAATTTCTTTGGGGCTATTGTTTAAGCCTTCAAACCATGGAAGGAAACCGGGAGCCTGTTTAGATGTCACTAAAGGTCACTGGCTATTTTTATAGATTACATTAAAAAAAAAAAAAACAAAACCAAAACTACACAAAATGATTATTCAGTTTGTGAAATCAGGACTTTGAAAAATATTTTTGCTGCCTAACTATCACAAATCACTGCAGAGCATATGCAAACTGATTTTTCAAGGGCTCCTAACTTGGCCACAGCTCCATTACTCTTCCTGTAAAAAATTATTCCCTGGCACCATTGTGACCTTCCTGCCAAAATTTAAAGCAGTGCTCCAAACTATAGCACTGAGACTATCCAACTAAAAGCTTGCAAGAGATATCAGTTGTTTGTTGTTTTTCTTTTAACTGGGGTAAAAAGTTTTCCTGTAGTGGATGAACTGCATTAGCTGAAATTTTCACCCTGAATTCCAGCTGGGGCAGACAACCAGCATGGAAAGCTTTAATTCAAATGATTAAAGTCGGGCAAAATTCTAAGCAACCAGAGTCTTATAATAGTGAGTTTTGTACAATGTTGTCAGCATATCAAAGGGAAATATTTTTTTCTGTCTGTTTTGATTTTGATGTCATTCCATCAAACATTTAATTGGGAGACACAGCATTAGCTTCAAACTCATTTTGAATCAATGAACATTAGTCAGACATGAACAAATGGGCTGGGGGCAAATTACATGGGTGCCAAGTGGCGGGAGAGGTTTTAAAGAGGGGCTTTCCAAACCACTTCCCTGAAGGAACGGAATATCTGCAGAGCAGAAAACAGACCTTGGAATGGTCTCTGGTGGAAGGAATGGGGGTTGTACAGCACAAGGGAGTCACCTACATAGCAGTCTTGAGCCAGGTATGTGAGTGCTCGGAAAAAGGATGTTAGGTTGGGAATGCTCTTAGAGTGCAGGTCTGGCGTCAGAGTGACCTGGGCAGGGGGTGGTGGACTTTGACAGTGTGGTGCAGCTGAGGGGTGGCTTGATCCGAAATCCTGCCAGCCTGCTCTCCTGGGTAATGTTCTGGTGGCTTAGAAGCAATTTATGAGGTTAAACTGGAGGTTATGAGGTTAAATTGACCCCCATGCAAATGTGGGTCAAAATGCTAATATGTACATATACAAAAACTGTGCAGGCAGCAAGCTTCCTGAAAAATCATACTTGCAGTGACCAGACCTCAGTCACTACAAAATAAGGAATAACCTTTGCTAATTCTCAACCATTGCCTCTGCAGACTATTGCAGTAGAGGGACCACAGGCCAGAGAGGAAGGTGGGACTTACTCAAGGTCTTATCTCAAGTCAGAGCACAGCAGAAGGTTCATTCTCAGGTCCACAGTCTCACTGCTGGAACAGGCTGCCCAGAATTACTGGCAATATGTTTGGTTTTAATCTCTGCACTGTTCTCCAATGAGGCTCTCCAGGCTGAGGTGCCTGGAATTTATCTCCAAAATATTTTGGAGGAGAAATGTGATCATAAAGCTAAAGCTTTGGGCTATGCATGGTTCTTTTCAGGCTCCTAACGGGTTTGAAAGGAGTGTTTGTAACCTGCCTCCTTTGTTTTTTGACAAGGAGAGTAAATTAAAAAAACAAAACCCCAAAAAACCAAAACCATTTAAATCCTGTACACTGAGTTCATGTCAGCTTTAGCTTAACTCAACCCACATTGCAGGAACTTCAGGAGGCGTTTTATGTTTGTTAAAATAGGTTTGGGTCTCTTACTGCTCTTACGACCGTATCACTGACTGGGGTCAGAGCTGTGTCACATGCGGTGGGTACAAACTTCTGCCTCGGTGGCATAAGTGAGAGAAAGCTGCTCAGCCCCGGGGTGAGGTTTGCTGAGCAAACAGCGTGCCCAGCCTCCTACAGAAGGGCTGAGCCTCCAGTTCCTGTCCAGGTCCTGACACAAAACCCAGTGCTTCCTCTCCTGTATCTCTGGAGTCTCATAAGACCCTTCCTCTTCCCAGCATATCAAATTGCAGCTGTCTCAAGCTGACTGGCAGCAAATTGCTGCTGCCGACTCTGCCCTTGTTTTTTCTCCGAGCAGAAGGAAAAGGCTGAAAGTTCCCTGTTTCTGCGGTCACCGGCCGCCTGTGCCAGCGAGCTCATATCTGCCCTGTTGAGAGACGCCTCCGCCCGTCTCGGTGGGGCGAGAGCATGAATGCTGCCGGGGAGCGCCAGTGTCAGACAGGCATCGTGCCTGCCTTTACCAGCCTGATGGGAACAGACAGGGACAAAGGTAAAGCTCGAGGCATGAAAAGGCTGCTTGTTGCAGCGTTTCATGGCCAGTGAGCGTGACCAGCCTTCAGGGCTAATTACCAAAGGAGAGAGAAGTATGTTCTTGTCAGCAGACCTACAGGGTTACTATTTAATGAAGCAGATATGCAGGTAGCTTGTTCAATGGCATGAGCAAGTGACTGACTTGTGTCCACAAGGATGTAGGTGTGTGTGGCAGGACGCTTCAGGTAGCTTTCAACTCCTGATCTTCTCTCTAAGTGTAGTTGAGCACAACTCTCCAACCAGTGGCAATCTGCAACCTACTTCCCTGTTCTCCAGTTTTTCCTCCCTACCTTCTCTGCTCTCCTTTTACTTTTTTCCTTTATAATTTTCCTCTTTCTTCAATCATAGCACCTCTTGTTTATTCCATCATGTCCTTTTATAACTTTCCACCTTATTTTTTCTCCTCTTTTTTTAATTACTGATGCTAAACAGCATTGAACAGTGGTGTCATCACTATTTCATCAGGCCTGCCCAAGTTCCTTGCCAGTGGTTTGTGGAGCATGTGTGAGCTGGGAACAGCCAGTATCCTTCGTGTGTTTGCATCGGGGTCCCCTGCTGATCACAGTTGCTCAGCACATCTGTCAAGTGTTACTTGTCCTTTTCTTGGGACTGCCCGTGGAGGTGTGCAGGGGGTTGTGAGCTGTGCCAAACCCTGGTGTTGTGCTGGCGGGGTTACAGCCAGCGTGAGGATGCCTCCATGCTACAGGAATCCTGTTGTATTGCTGTATATTCACATGTGCTGGTCTCTGTAGGAGAGATGGGACAAAATGTGGGGGAACAAATCAAATGGTGATTTTTGTTTTTCCCAAGCCAGTGAATATGAGCAGATTCAATGGCTCTTTCTGACTCCTTAACTTGTACTCTGAGTTCATAAAATTTAGTCCATCCAGCATCACCTCTCAGACTTGTCCTGACTTCTAGACTGGAGTAGGTATTACAAGGGAGGAGTAGCATCTACAGTACAACTCCTTTCACAGTTTGTTATGGGAACTACTCATTTACTTCACTGCAGCCTCGATGTTTTGAATTGACAGCAGCTACATTTGGTAGGGAATCTTTCTAATACCAAAGTTGACTAATACATGTATATTAGACAGTTATGTATATCCTCTAACAGCGTCCCTTGTGTATTTACCAGAAATCTGATTTGAATGAATTTGATTGTCAGAATTTCACCTGTACTTACCATGGCATTGGGAAGAACATGTAAATTAAATGCTTCGTGTGACTGCAGACTTTGAAGCCCAACAGCTGAGGTGTGTATGGGGAGCACAGACTGCAGCAGGGAGACAGGTGCAGGCCAGAAGTGAGATGCACTGGCAGAAACTCTGAGAGAAGGCACACTATGTCTGTCTGACCTGAGACTGCTATTCCCTGCCTGTGGGGATGACCCTTGGATTCTTTTTGTAAGAGGTTCAATGGGGTATGACAGTTTGAAAAAGCATGTTTGACTTGCATGTTCCCCAGATTCCATGCTATTTTCTCTGTAGAGAAAGCTTTTTTTCCCTAGGATATTAAGCTAAGCGGATCTTGGGAGAGTCAGCCTTCCTTTTGTTCTCCTGTTTGTCTCCAAATGCTACACAAACCACCTCATATGAGGCACTAAGATGTTCTGGAATACAGCTGTGTGCTTGGGCTCAGTTCAGGCTGTGAAAGTGGCAGTTGCCCACAGGAGAACGTGGGGCTGGGTTGTGACAGTCAAAGCTGTGCTACCATGCAAGTGCTGCTGGTCTCAGACTCTTGCTCTGGGCCTCTGCAGAAAAGACAGACTGTTGGGAAACAGACCTTGCTGTCTCCAGGACCTCTTGCTGGTCCACTTATAGTGACACTGGGAAATCCACTTGTTCACAGTTGTGCTGCTTCACATTCTCCATTTCTACCAACAGGTTCCAGGCCAGCTCTACGACTGCACAGGCCTGTGCTGTCCCCTGGGAAGGGTCCTCCTGCCATGCTGGCTGCTGGTGACCTTGAAGGGAACATGGAGCTGCTGACTGTCATGGCACCAGAGGAAACAGGAAAGGATGCAACAGCATCACAAGCTGAGGTGGAAGGAGTAGAAAAAGCAGCAGCAACAGGGGAGGTGGAAAGCCCAGCGAGAACAGGTCTGTGTGGAAAGGTGGTCATTCCTGAAGGAGCAAAGGAGACAATGGTGGAAGTATCAGAAAAAACAGAGGCAGAAAGAGATGCTGAAGCATTTGCCCAGGCAGCAGAAAGAATTGCTGTATCAGAAGCAGCCAAGGTGTTGCAGGCAGCAATAGCTGAGGTAGGTACCCCTGCGGCCTTGGGGTGGAGGGGATGGGGACACATGCTCCCATGGTGGGGGGCTCACAGATCCTGATGCCATGGGAAGCTGCAGCTCCAGCACGGAAGCTAACCCTTGCCTTTCAGTCTTGCCCTCAGAATGCCTCAGGTGGATGGGACCACCTTTCTGCTTAGCCTAGAGCAGAAATGGGAAGAGATCTTTATTTCAGAAACAAAAAAATCCCTGAAATTCCTGCTGAGAGTTTGTGCTCTTTTCCCATCTGGTTTCCCTCTGTCTTTTAGATGAGCTTTTTTTCATGATAGCGGGCACTTTATCACGCCTGGTATAGTTAAGGTTACAAAGCACTCTCCATTCCAGCCCCGCTGGCCACATGCTCATCCTGTTCTAAAGCATTCATATTTGGGGATCAAAAAAGGTCCATGTGTGGTGTTTACTCAGACAAGAATTTTTATTTGACGTTTGAGCAATTATGCTTTGTGTTGTTCGTGAGTTTGCTGAGGGTGATAAACGCACTTTTCCCATTTGAAAAACCTATCTTTTAACATTGATGATGTGGTGACAGATTTTCAGCAGGGCTGGAAGTCGGGTTTGCCAGGGCTCAGTGCCCACTCTGAGCACCAGAGATTCAGCTGTGTTCAGCACCCAGCAGCTTCCCATTGGGTGTGAGGCCTTTGGGCATGTTTGTTCCCATGTGCAGAGCTCGTTTAAAGAGCTGCCTGCCTGCAGCACCACTGAGCATCCACCTTCTGCTCTCAGGAAAATCTGGATCCCATCTCCCCAGACTCCGATTTCATTCTGGTGTGCAGGGTCAGGTTACTGCTTTCCCGGTTTCCTGGGCCCCAGAGGTGTCCCAAGCACATTGAATTTCTGTAGGTTATCTTCTTTTAACTTATTCCCCAGTTTGGGCAAGGGGCTTTGCTCAGGAAGGGCTCTTCAATGTCTGTTTGAGTTTTGGTGTGTTTTCATGTCTTGTGGAGATCAGGTGGATTGAGGCACATGCCAAAACAATTCTCTAAATCAGCCTGTGAATAGGGACCTTTATTTTGAAAATCAGCAACTTACTTTCTAGTGACTTTTCCAGTACTCATGTATTTATTCTCTTGGCTTTCCAGCTCAAAAGGAAGAGGAAGAGCATGTGGAGAAATCCGAGGAACGCCACGCAGCAGGAGGAGGATTGCGTGAAAGAGGGAGAGGTGAAATGAAACCGAGAAGAGGTGGTGTTCTGGGTCATACCTCCTAATGAGGGGCTGGTACCCGACACTGTGACCACTCCTGGAACACAATAGGGCACAGTCACATCTCTTTTGTGACTGACTATACTATTAAAAATAAATATATGGCATATTCTGCATGCAGTAGTGTTAAGGGTCTTTCAAAGGTCTTTGTCTCCTGGTTTTGTGAACTGGCAGCTCTGCGTATCTTCCTCAAAGATGAGGGAGAACAAAATGTGCTGTTTGTATCAGAAGATGTGTTACTGGCATGAAATTATATTAACAAAAAATATTTTCATAGAATATCCTGAGTTGGAAGTGACCCACTAGGTTCATCAAAGTCCAACTCCTGGCCCTGCACAGGACAGCCCCAAGGCTTAAATTTACTTTAAATATGGGGTCAAGTTTTCATGCTTGTAGTCTAAGAGATGGTCCATGGGAGCACTGCTAATGTGAATTAGTTTCACATCATAACAGAGAAGGTGCATTTACCAGTCTGTACGGATTGCTCCAGCTCTGAAGTTTGTTTCTTGCCTAGATGGGAACGGTAGGTATGTTCTTTTTTTCTTCTCCTCCCCTCCCTTCCCCGTCCTTATTCGTATGAAGCAGAGAATGGGAAAGGTATCTCTATACATCTTGGTAACGGTGAAATGACAGACAAAGGAAGTCCAGAAGAAGTTCAAGAAACAGGAAAAAACATCTTCAAAACAGTGGTGGACTTGTCAGCATGAATGACGTTCCCCAGGCAGTGCAGATGGATCATTAAAACAGGTTTCTGATTTTTGAGAGGAAAAACTATAGTTTGTTGTGAAATTGTTTTCTCAACCTGTGAAGTACAGATAAGTCAGGGTTGTACTAAGAGTTGGATGATGGAGCAGTCACCATAAGAAGTAAATGGTGATAAAGTGTTACAGGGAGTACGGGATTAGAACAAAGCCACTCTTGCTGCATGTCTCCCAGGTTTTCTGATGAAGGATGAACACAACTCAGAAGTGTCTGATGCCTTCAGCAAATGTCCACTTCATTAATTTCTTCTAGATACTTCGTGGTTTGCTGCTCCAGTCTTGTGTTCAGCAGACTGTGGAGATGAGGTCAAATCCGCAGTTGGATAGAAAATTTCTGAACTAAATGCAGGTGGTGATGCAAGTGCTTGTGTGTGACTTGCGGCTGCAGCCCAGGTGGGGTGACCAGGCAGTGCCACCAAGTACTCCAGGTGAAACAGAAAGCAGCTCCCTGACTGCAGATGGTCACGAGAGAAGCCGTAGCACTTTTGGAAAGAATAAAGACTGCAGCCCTGGATTCTGCCCCAATGTCCATGAGAGCATTGACAACTCATCTCTAAACTCCTGTGTAGTTCCAGCTGGATGTGATATTCTCCATATACCTTACTTCCAGCTTCCTGGGGTGTTTTTGTGGGAAACGTGCCATTTGTCCTGGTGCACCCCAGAAGCAGCAGCACATTGGTAACAGCTCCAGCATGGAGCTGTTCTCCCAACAGACCCTGGGAGAGGAGGGTGTTGGGGATCTGCTGCTGTCCTGTGTGAGCTGGCTGGCAATGAAGACCCCTCTCCATCTCCCTCTTGGGAAACATGTTGTTGTATTGCAGAAAGTCAAGGGGTTTCAGTGCCAGGCTTGGGTCTTTGCCCCTCTGCAGCGCACCCAGTGCCCTCCGCTGGCTTCTCTCTCTGTGCAGTGACAGGCTGGGGAGGAGAGAGGAGGGGAGAACAGCAGCGTCTGATTAAAACTCAGCCCCCCTGGCCCTAGATCTGAGGAGACAGAGCCCGCCCTCCCTTCCCTTACCATAATTTTATTTTATTACAAAAAGAGCCCGTATTAAAAAAGCTCGTGATTATGTTTTCTGTTCACCAAGACTTTTCCTGTATTCGACCTTTGGATAACCTCCAAGGCTTGCAAACATTTGAAAGGAGTAAAGGAGCTCGTTTTATTGCAGGGCCTCAGCATACATTCTTTCCAGCCTATCTTTAACATCAGTTGACAAGAATTATATAATTGCAGTCTATGATCCCTTTAAGGCTAAAATGTATTCGTTTTCCCTCAAAGAACACTTCAGGTTTCAGAGTTAAATGTATACTTTTTTTCCCCATCTGGGTTATTCTGTAAAAAGCCGTTTTCTCTTAAACTGGCAAGTCTCATTCTACCAAGTTGCATGGATTTATTTTTTACTGCGGTTTTAAGCTCACATGTTAACAAGTAGAAGAAATAGCCTCCAAATCCCAACCTGTGTTTCCCATTCCTTTGGAAAATTAGTGGGTTACAGAGAACACGCAGGGGGAATTACACTCCTTAGGTGGAATCAAATAAAATTTCAACATACCAATTTAATCAAATTAGTGTCTAATGCTAATTGATAGGCAGTCTGGAGATGGACAGGTAGCTGGATTGGATTTGATCTTGCATTTCAGAGGCATGATGTAATCTGCTAAGTCAGGAAGGAATTTCTGGTTTCCTATCAGAATGGCATCTGCCACCATGTTTTAAGAAGCCATGGACATCGGATACTTGTATAGGAGCTGGGGAATGATGCCAAAAAAGAAGTCTGAAGACATTACCTGGAATTTAAAAGATGAATTAGCTGTTGCCACAATGACATTCTGTTTGCATATGTTCCTGACCATTCAGGTTTTCACTGGTGTTTGTGCTGCTGGAGGGTAAAGAAAAACATGCAAACATGTGAGTATTCCTGGAAGTTTTTCATGCCAGTTGTGTCCATGTGTCAGAGCCAGTGGTGCTTGGATCCTCTGCTCAGAGGGAGCAGAAGGGATGCCACCATGATGCTCAGAACACATTTGGAGTTATCCTTGAGAATGGAATGAGAAGTTCAATGAAACTGCAAAAAACCTCACCTCTTCGAGTGTTTCTAGACAATCAGATATGGAGGGAGCAAGTAGCCTAGTCATGGGCATTTGCATGCAAGAGGGGAAGTTAAATTTGTCTCAAGAATTGGCTATTAGGAGTGATCTGGCTGACTGAAGCTGGAGAGAAGAGACTGGGCTCAATGGACCAATTGTCTGCCTTTGATGACACAAAGGGGTCTGGAGGTAGGGGTTGAAATCGAGTTTGGGGAGTTGTTCTCAATTTTGCCATGAGCTTACCCCAGATCTCAGCTTTCTTACCTGAGGAGAGGAGGACAGTGGCAGCCAGTGTGCCTTTGTGCCCTTTTATCTGAGCACTTGAGGAAGTGCAAACTTTTTTTCCAAATAATATTTGCCAGTAAAAATGGATCTCTTCTTCAAATATTTAGTTACTCTAATGCTGATTGCCCCCATTCCCTAAGGGGAGGAGGGGGAAGGGGCAGCATTCCTAGTTTTATAGAGGGGCAGTCTTGAGAGGGCTGTAACTGCATGTCACGGGCATTGGATACAATAACTGAAGAGAGAGGAGCCAGTAACAGAATCCTTTTAATAAACTACAAGGCCACAGTTTATAAACTTGGACACAGATTGCGCTCCTGCCTAGTGTATAAAAATAACCGCATTTGGATGTCTTTGTGGCCAAAGGATCTTATAACCTGTTAAGTTTTCACTGCCTGTTTTTCTAACGTAGGCAGGACCTGTGTAATACCCTGCGTTGCACTGAAAGGGAAAATCTCTGGCCTGGTAAGCTGTTCCCTGTCTTTGGTAGCCTCTGTGTATCAGGATTCACATTCTTGTTTCCGTTTCAAGCAGGAGACTAGTTTACAAGGCAAGTTCCTCCTTGGAGATCACAAGAAGCTTTCTTTCCCCTTTCTTTTTCTGAGAGGAAGGATTAGGTCACAGTATTCCATTTGCTTTTTATTTTTTTCTTCTTTGCCTAATCTGCTCTCCAAGATGTCCATGTTACAAGAGAAATAAAAGGCTTTAAGTGAGCATGGGATTTTTTTCCCCTCACCTCAGCACTCCAGCCGAGAAGGGCGATTTACAGAAATCGCCGCATGGAAAAGCTTTGAAACAGAATTTCAGATGCTTATAAGACAAAGCAGAAAGATAGCAGAGCGGCAGGTGCCTTCTCCTTACCTCACAGGGTCGTGTTCTGCCTGCTCTTAAGGGGTTTTGGTGGATGGTGATTACAAATATGTCTGCACTGTACCCAGGTGTGCTGTGTGTGCAGTTACAGCTTTGTACAGCGAGCTTGTGTAGTCCCTCACCTGCAGTCAGGAGATTTATCGTTATTTGAAGACCTTTATTTTCTATTATCTTTGTACATTTTGTGTGGTGGAAGCATTAGTGGTACCATGTTTTAATATGTGCTTTTTGAGCCTGGCACCTTTCCTGGTGCCGGCGTGCGATGTGCTGCACATCGCTTGGCTTCACCCGCGGGGAGGGCACACATTGATGCCGATGCTTCTGTGCGGAAAGTTTTGGGACTCTCTAAGCAAAATTACTTTGTTCAGAGCATACTGAGCACAAACAGATTATTGCTTTAATGAAATCTGTATTGTTCTTGTTCAAATACCACGTACTGGTACCAGTTTGTGGTAAGGCGTTAAGATTTTCTGCAGCAGTAAGTCTGAATCTGCAGTGGGTGGTTTGTACCTAGCACAGGTACAGCTTGTTCATACTGGTCACGTCACGTTTGGCAAACTGTGTTTAAAGGGCCAGGTCTGCCTTGATGTAAATCAGCGTGGCTCTGCTGAGCTCTGTGCCAGTCTCTGGCAACCGAAGTTATGCTTCTCAAATGTTTTTGGCTATTTTTTTTTTCAGTCCTTTCTTTCCAAAGAGTTTTAAAAATGCAATTAAACGGACAGTAATACTCTGCAGTTACACATAAAAAGCTGTTTATCTAAGGATATCAAAGTGCTTGACAAAGGTGGGTAATTCTCACAGTGCCCTTTTTTTGCGGGGTGAAATGCTGGCATGCAGAGACAGCGAGCGGTTTATCTGAGTAACAGAGTCAGTAGCAGAGGTAGTAATTAAAACTTCGGTCTCATGACACCCAACTCTGTACTGTAACCACTAGACAAACTGCCTCCCAGAACCGTATCTCATCTCTATCTCCCTACATATGCACAATAAAGCCTTTGTAGTATATGCTGTACACTTGCTATTGATAGTTGTATCAGCTGAAAGATAATGCTCGCTCTTCTAACTGGCTGCAAGTGTGCTCCACACAGCCTCAATTATCTGAACATAATGGGGGAGAAGGGGGGAATTTTGGATAACGTAGGGTTTCAAACCATTGAAGGAGTTTTCATTGCAATTAATAGACATGATGGGGACACGAAATGTTTTGGAGAGCCAGGTTTGGGGACCTGATGTCACACTGTGCAGTCAGTCAATAACCAACATGCTGCTGTTTGGGCTGTGTTCTTGGCTTTCTTTTTTTTCTGAACAGAGGTGTGTCTCTTCCTTGCTTTTTTTTTTCAGACCAAAAAGGGACAAAAGCATTTTAGATGTGTTGTTGGTATCCCTTTAAGTTTGGTGAAGACTAATAGCCAACTTATTGGTTAATGGGAAGCTGCTTATAGACATTGGTAGTTTAAAAACACTGATTGATTGTCATTATGCAACCTAACCGGCAGCGGGGTGTGGGCTATGTGGGTGGCTCTGAATGTCTGCAGAGAAGTAGGACCAGAGATCATCTGAAAAATAATTTCCCCTGCATGTGCCGTAAACTGTAGGATTTCAAGTATGACCCAGCTGTTAATGAGCTCCATACAGGCAAACAAAGGTTTGGTTACTGTAGAGACGCGTTCACTTGTGAAGATAAAACATGATCCACAGGACCTGCTCACACAGTGTCTGTGCACCAAACACTGACCTCCCTGTGACGGGAATCTTTACTAGTGTGACTTTATAATAAATTTCCCTGTGCCATCTAGGCCAACCTCATGTCACTGCCTGCTTTCTCTGCAAGCTAATTTATTTTGAGAAGCAGTAGAATAAAAAGATGGGATAAAGTTTGCAAAACGTAGCACAAAGTGTTACTGGCCCTGTTCAGCTTTCATTGCACCATGCTCTCACCACGACTTGCTTTCTAAAACCAGCTCTGTCCTCTCCCTCACACCAGATGCAGGAATTAAGAGCAGCCTTTAACCTTGCAGCAGTTATGAACTAACAGATGGGTTCAGGTAAGGCTGAAAGACCTTTTGAAAGGGAATAACTTGGTTTGTTTTTTATGAAATACAGTGTTAGGTAAAAGATGGCTGTTCAGCATCGACCGACCTCACAGTTAATCCTGAACTGTCTCTTTTCTGAGACCATGGCAATTACGTGTTCCCCCATCAGAGAAGCACCGACACGCATTCAGATTAGTATAAAACCCACAGTTTGGTTTATTTTTCTCAGCTATTACCTGAGAGGTAGGATATGTTGACATCTGGGATCTGATGTCCAACTTCTTTTCTGGAAAGATCGTTCTAATCTTAGTTGCTTTAAATTATCCTAACTTTTTCTCTGTGAGTTTTCAGTACCTGGTCTCATCAGCTACTTTAAATACCTGAAAAAAAAAAAAGTATTTTCTTATGCACTTCATTGTTGCCCCCAATATGCATGTTTGTGCAGAGAGAATGTGCATATCTATCAGCTTTAATACAGTCTGGATGCACCCACATATACTTAATTCTCTTTTGACTTAGACACCAACGTATATATGTGTATGTGTAAAGGCTTCATGGAAGCAGGGCTGACCCCAACATTTTATGCATTATTAGGAGGAGCAACAGTTCACCCTTTAAAATTACTATATTTGGAAATATGATTCTAAACTCGTGCTGGTTTAACTTAATTTTGTGGCTTTTCTCCAGATTTTCATAACCAGTGGAAGTGAGGACAGGACCAAGAGTGCACTCCTTGAAGGTGAGCATTAGTGTAGACACACTTGTGTAAGGGACTGGGTAAGAGTCCAGCTTGCAGCCTGTGTGATAAACGACTGCACCAAAGTGTGGGGCTCCACAGGTCAATATCTTCGCCTTGCTAAGCTCTTTTTCCCCACCACTTTGGTCGTCACAAGTCCCATCCGTTTTTGTTTTTTTTTTTAATTTTTTCTTTTTTTAATATCTGGTCAGCCGCTACTACGGGAATCTTGTGCTCCCTTCCTCCCCCCCGCATTGTCTGGATCACTTTTTAGGATCATAAACCAGCGAGATAAAGCACAAAGGGCCCGCGATAAAGCCTCGGAGTTTTGTTTAACAGTTCCGATAGTGAAAGTTTACAGGAGCGGGCGCTGGGGAAAAAGCGGTGCCGTGAATAGAGCCGCTGTCGCCAGCACCGCGGGCCGAACCACGGGCGTTTCGCGTCGGTTTGGTGGCCACACGGAGCCGTCCGTGTGCGCGGTGCCCCGGGCCGGGCTGCGGGGGCCGCGGGAGCGGGGATGGGCGGACTCGGGTGGCAGTGGCCGGGCAGGGTGTGCGGTGCAGGGCAGTGGGTGCAGTGCCGGGAAGGAGGGGCAGCGGGTGCGGTGCGGGGCAGTGGGTGCAGTGCCGGGAAGGAGGGGCAGCGGGTGCGGTGCGGGGCAGTGGCCGGGCAGAGGGTGCGGTGCGGGGCAGCGGGTGCAGTGCCGGGCGCGGCCCACAGGGGGCAGCCGCCGCCTGCGCTCGGGCCGCGCTGCGCGCCCCGCGCTGAGCCCGCACCACCCCAACCCTTCCCCGCACAGCGACCCCAGTCCCGCTCATCCCTGGGCTTCACGGCAGCAGCACTCCTGCGATAAGGAGGAGTTTAGGCTGTTCTTTTTTTTTTTTTCCTACTTTTTTTTCCCCTTTGTGTGTATATAATTGCAGTGCGGAGCAGGGAGGCTCTGGCGTGGTGTCCTAGGTAACTTTTCCCATAACTAAAAAAAAAAAAAAAAAGAAAAAAGCCCAACAAGCCTATAAAAAAACCCCACTGAAATACCTAGAAACAATATTGTGTTGCTTGTACAAAAAATACCCTTGAAGAACATCTGAGTAAATATGTACGTAGAACATGTAAATTCCTGTAAAAACAGCTTTTTGTTTGCGTGTGGATCTGTATGAAACCCAAGATGATATATCATGTTAAGCTCAGATCTTTGTTTCAAGATACAGCTATGGGTAGATTTCACGATAGATCATCTTTTAGCTGTTATTTCAGCACTTCTTACTTTCCCATTTTCAGCACATGCACACTCAGTATGAAAATCCTGTGATTATTACTTTTTCCAACTCTCTCCTTGCCTGTTAACAAGATCCTTTAAAAAACGAAGTAAAACAAAAGTCTTTTAGATCCCATGTGGCTTTGTTGCTCCAATGTTGGTAGCATCAGTTCCCAGTTCTGAACTTTACTGGCAAGTACAAGGGCGAGCTCCTTGCCCCAGCGAGCCTGCAGCCAAAGCTGCTGCTGCCCAAGCACTCCGATCGAGCCACAGGAAGGACGGAGCAAATGGTTACAAACGAGCGCTGCTCCTCGACTACACAATTTTCTCTTCGTCTTAAATGCACTTTATTGCACCTTTCCTGCAGTTTGTTCCGAGGACAGCCACACTAATAATCCTTATCCGACACAGGAATCCCCCTCCTGTCTCTCAGCTTGGAGCCGTGGCTGGCATTCTGCTGCTCTGATTTGTTGACTTTGATTTTTTTTAATTATTATTCCATATTATCTCCTGCTCGAGTTGCTGGTGCAGCTTACCTCCAGCCACAATCCGAGACTGGCTAACAGTTGCTATAATCTACCTTTACTGTTTCCCATCCCTGTATTTTTAGGGCTTGTGATTTCAGCAGAATACATGGCTTGTCATTGCAAACTGCATGACAGCTGTGAATTCAAAGTGAAGAATCCATATGAGAGGGTGTGTATATATGTATGGTGCTGGGGGTGTTAGACATGGGCACATTCTTTAATACACTGAAAACATTATTTTTGATCGTTGGTGCTCTGGAAGATTTTTATGCTGTTTTTTGATGATGGCTTGAACTACTCCCCAAACTGAAAGTAGTTGCTTTTCCTACAGTTTGACAGCAGCCTTTAGGTAAATGGAAGTCCTTCCCAGCGTTTAGAAAATCATTGTTTTGAATACATGCTGAATAGCAAGCAGGATTCTTTTTGAAGTTCTTCTGTATTGTGAATTATCAATGTTTTATATGTTAAAAACAGTACGTGCAATTCCTTGTGACTGTTACATTCGCTTTAAACAACGAGGTCTTTGCTTGTGAGCGGTCCTGGGTTCGTTAGAGAATAAGTGCAGCACTGGCCCCAATCAATAAATGAAGTTTGCTTGTGGCAGGACTGACAGAGCCATTATATAAGAGGGAAATCCATGTAAGTATTTGGTTATTTTCCTGGGGTGTTTATTTGCTGTTTTTCAGTCAGAATAGTGTCACTAGAGCAAGTACTTAATCTTTTTTTCTAAAAAAAAAATCAAACTGTGCAAACAACACTGAAAACTTAGCACTCAACCTTGGTCTTACAGGATTAGTTCCCATCAACTTCACTGACTTCATCCACAGGAGTAAAGGTCACAGGAGCAACACCACACAGGAAAACATATTGTTTGCCCTGGAAACCTTGTTATCTTATATGTTCCAGGTATAAACTGTGGGTTCATTCCCGATGCATGAAGGGTGAGTTCCTGCCTTTCTTACTCTAACAGGGTTTTGCCAGGGCAAATTTACTCCTGGCTTACACCATCTGTAACCTCAGTGGGAGCAAAATTCAGCCCTTTAGCTCTAATGGGAGCCTGTTTGATCTCGTCCTTTATTGCCGAGTGGTATCAGGAAGGGAGCTGAGCACAGAAACGTGACTACCACTGAGCTGCTATTTGTTGCACTGCATTATCTGTAGTATCCTTGTTATTCTAGAAACCTTTTTTTTTTTCCCCTGCTTGGAACATTTTGCTGCAGCAAATGAAGAAGGGGGGGGAAAATTGAAGAGACCTTCATTTGGTGGCATAGAAAATTTGCATAAAATATCGCTCTAAGCATTGAAGGATCTTATTACATAGGGTTTTGATGATAATCTTTGTTGAAATAATATTTAACACATGCTGCACTTTTAATTAAGTATCTGAATAATCTCAAATTAATACCAGAGGTTTAAAAATAAGTTTTCATTTTAGTGAACTGTAACATAATAGCAAGCTGCATGGCAACCTCTTCCTTTACCCTTTGATTTAATTAAATACCCTCCTGTGTGCTTCTTCTCACTTCAGAAATGCACATAAAGAAATCAGACCCAGACATTTTATTTAGGATTTTTGCCACTTTCCTTTCCCTTATGTCTTTGCTTATTTATTTGCCCTGCTTCCTCTAGGGCTTTGATTAAGGTGTTTCTTTGGGGATCGGCTCATCTGAGGCTTTGCAAACTGGCCTGCGTGTTTGCAAAGGGCAATTGCAACGTGTCACAGCGTTGGGGTTTTGGTGCTGTGGTGCTGACTCACGGGTCCCGTTTGGAAGCAGCAGGCTGTGCTGGGTCAGGTATGGCGTGTGTGTGGTGGGGAGGATGCAGCCTGGTGGATCCTGGGGCAGTTCGCACGGCACAGTGACACGCTGGATGGAGTGTGTTATGCTCCTGGAGTCCGATTGTAAGGTAAAAAGGAGCTTAACAATGTAACGGCTTCAGAGAGCAATCAAACTGTTGCAAATAAGTTCACATTTATTCTATTTATTTTTTCAAATTAAAAAGGCCTGATCCAGGCAATTTGTTTGCCTTCCAGTTAGGCATGTTTGACAATCACTGCTTCATTATTCCTTCTTAAGAAATTCCACTAAAACCAAAGGAGGGGAAAACGGCCCCTGCTCAGATCCATGTCAGCGAAATTGTTTTGCTGGAGCCACCTCGGTGGGTGAGCGTGGGTGCAGGCTGGGGGGAGGCTGTTTGCCGCCTGTATGAAAGCATGCTCGCAGTTTGGGAGCGCGAGGATGTGAGGCAGGCTGGCTTTGAAGGCTTTCTGTTAGATTTCTCCCCTTTATCCCTCTCCATCTATCATTGTAAAGGAGACATATATAACCCCCGCACTTTGTATATTAAGGGGAGCTGCCTGCTTTTTCCCTTTGCTGAGATAATGACGCTGAGGGTTGTTGACTGCTGTTATCTCTGATGACAGCCTTATCTGCATGGCTCTGATTCCCGCTCCCAGAGTGGGAGATATCCAGTCCTTCGGCAACTGACCACTGCTCGCACTGCAGCCGGGCAGGCTGGAAAGCAAATACTTATAGCAACAGAGTTCTTAATCAGTCGTGCTGTTTGCTATGTTCACCCCTCCCACAATACAAAGTATTGAAGGGAAACACTGGGACTAAGAAGAAATGAGAGCCTGAAAATCAGGTCAGATAAAAGGCAAATGCCCCCAGCTCTCCCCAGACAGCCTCTGGTGGGGAGGTTTTTTGTCAATAACCAACTGTTGAATGGTGTTGGTGTGTGGCTTGGCTTCTCTGCGCCACAGAGACCCCTCACTAATGGACCTGGGGATGATATTTACACAGCAGAGGGATCGTTACAGCCTCCTGGCTGCACCAAGTCAGAATCCGGGAGTTTATTTTAATTCCTCTAAACATAATAATCTGCAGTTAATTGGCTAACATTCGCCATGCCTCTAAGGTGCGCAGTGCTGCCGTGGTTTGGCAGCCTCAGTCCTGTCCCTCGGAGATCTCAAAGCAAATTTCAAATATTTATGAATTTAGCCTCTTAACGCTCTTGAGAAATGCTCTTGTTTTACTGCTGCCGAAAGTGAGATACAGAGATAGTGTGTGCACTTGCCTGGGATCTTCCAGCCGCGAGTGCAGTCAGCCACAAATCCCAGGTCTCCGAACACCTCCCTGGCACCCTGCTCATCAAACCCACCTAGTTGCCCAAGTTTTACCATAATAACCCTTAAAAACAGGCAACTGATCCCGTTTCCCACACCATTGGTTTCTGCAAACCCTGCTACATTAAAAGTACCCCTCCGGGTGGAAAAACTCCTAGTTAATTCCACCTTAAAGCAGCGCTGAACAGGAGCTCATGGAGCAAACTGCTGGAGTTGTCAGAGAGCCCTACCCATATTCTGCCTCGTCTTCCCTGCGAGGTCATTCGTCCTTTCTCAAATATAGGGGGCTATTAGGAACTCTTTTCCTCCTTGCCATACCTTATAATACACATTTCACTCTGAACACTTAGACCAATTTGATCCAGCCTGTCTCTACTGATTTGCACCTCTGCTGTCGGTGCTCTGCCATCTGGGCTTGCCTGAGCTGCAGTTCGAGGCTTCAAAGGTGAACTACAAAGTCAGTGTTACTGGAAATACACATTGCTGAAGTATACTTTTTTCCCCCCATTTTAAAAATGTGTTGTACTGGAAACTGCTGGTGAGAGGAGGGGTGGTGGTGGAATACTGAGTTTACCCTAAAAGTTTAAAGGGTTGTTTATTTTTGCAGGGCTTCAGAAAAAAGACAAAGCCAGACTCTTTTTAGTACTGAAAAACTATTATTGATTGAAAATCAGAATTGGTACTGAAAAACCATTCTACATTTAATTTTTAATATTTTTTTTTTACTTGAAAAGGAAGCAATATATAACTGAAAACTTTCTGTTCAAAAAGCATAGTTATTTGAAAAACTTGTTTTGTCACATAAGGAGGTTTTTTTCTCTCACTCCCAGTATGGTTTTGGGCTATATAATATGTGCCCACCCAGGGCTCCTTCTGCACTTTCCTTGTGGCTAACTTGTGAGGCTGTTTTCCTGAGACATGCAAGCCAGTACTGATCTACAAATGTTCAATTAAGATTGTAGGAAATCTGTTTAGGATATTATTAAATTGGCAGAAATTTCAGTTGCAAACCACAGTTTAGAATATGCTTGGACATGGATAACTTGTCTGTTTTTTCCCCTCCAGTGCTTCCAGCTGGTCTAATAAAAGGGAATACCTCACCCTGTGGATCCTGCTTTGCTCTTGAATGCAAGGAAGAAATATGTCGAGTGCGTAACATTTATTTTCCAAAGTTACAAGGAACTGAAAGGGGTTAGGATGGGATCTCACTGTGGCAAAATTGGGATTGCAGCCTTGTATATAACATTTCCTTTCATCTGCATCTCTCTAGGGCTCTGACTCAAACCTGCTGGCTCAGAGGTTTCAGAGACTGGCCCTGGGAGGGGTCCTGGGCACTGGTGTCCTGGCTGCTGGCTTCTTACTCACGTCACCAAGGCGCATCCTGCCCCATCAAAGTCGCATCAGATGTGCCAGTGTCACTGAGAGCAGAGCTGCATGGGAGGTGCCTGCCTGAGCTGTGCTACCTGTAAGTAGTGCAAAACACTGTGCTAAAGCCAGACATCATCTCTGCTGGGATTTGAACCCGAGCTCATAGACAGAACAGCAATTTGATCGTTGGAGCGTGCCGTTATGCAGCCCTGGTGATGATAAGGGTGGTTCAATTCCAGCATTTGCAGGATGGAAACTTTTTCCCTGATGGTTTCTGTGTTGTGATTCCCCCACCCAGCACGTGCCATCTTTGACCACAAACATGGACATTTTTCTGTATCACTTCCAGCCATGCAGCACAGCACCACTGCAGCACCGCGGCTCCTCTCCTGTGCCACAGCCCCACCACAGGAGGATGTTTCCCTGTGCATTCAGGATGGTGGTGAGAGCAGGTTTTGTGTGTTGGCAAGACTTATCTGCAGCTGTGGGAATGTGTTCTGCCAGAAGCCTACATCTCCTGAGCATTAATTACACAGCCCCATGTGCTCCTCTGTTCCCAGCTGTAAAATGGAGATACCCTTCTTAACCCACGCCATCACTTCAGTTCACTGCGGCTCAGAAAGTGCTTCTACATCCACAGATGGGAAGCACTGGAGAAGTGACAAAGATGATTAATAAGGAGGTTATTAACAAATACCACAGGTCAAATTCTGGAACTGTTCCCAAGTTTGTGCTTGACATGGAGGTCAGTGTCATGAACAATTCCCCATGTGGATAGGAGCTGGATTTGACCCTGGGATATAAAGCCAGGTTAGGCAAAAATTAGGTTAAATAGATTTGACCTGCACCTGATAGGAGTGTTTCTGAGGGAATGAGGTGCTTTCTGTGGTATTACTGGAGTGTAAAACTATCTCCCAGGTGAGCGGTCTCATGGACTGGTGTAGTTGTTTTGCAAGCTGTTTTGTCTAAACTTTTGGTATTTGAGGGGTGTTGGCAAACAAAACTTCTGACTCTGTGATGGTCTGGGCTGACAGCAATGTGTGTACTTGCTGTGGGAAAAGCACTGCTCTTCTGAAGCATGGTTTCAGAGCTCCTAGCTCTAGCCCGCCTGTGTTTATCTGTGCCAAGTGTGAATGGGAATTAGAAAAGGGGAAAGAGAATGGCTGCTTTTTAAAAAGCTAATTTAAAAGCAGGCACAGTCTTCTGTGAAGATGATTCTGATTGTCCGGAGCTCCTTTAAAGGAACCAGGTTAAATGCATTTTATTGAGAATATGGGATTAGACACATGCACAAAATGAACAACATCATCTTTATTTATTTCATACTTAAATGTCCAAGAGTGTAAGTCAGTCAATTCCTGATGATTCAGTAATGCAAGGGGATTTTCTGTATTTTTTTTTATTTCATAAAGCTCTTTATCTCTGGCTTTGTATATTAGCTGTTTCTACATTACTACCAACCTCCCCCTGACCACTATCCTTGCGTAACCAAAGGCAGAAAATAGGCATTGACTTTAAACAACACAATTGGTGGAAGCTACAGGTAAAATACTTGTAAGTCTATTCCCATGTGCCTTAATTTAACAGTATAAACTGCCTCACATGGGAAAGGCTGATGATCATACTGCTCTTCCATGCAAGACCTGGAACGACCAAGGATTTAAAATTACTCTATGAAGCAGGGAAATGCAGTATTCTTTACAAAGTGCTGATGCTTTGGCAAAAAATATGAACAGACACAGTTCAAATCGACTGCAGTTTATGTTCAACCCTGTGTCTGGAGCAGGACTGCCTTGTATATTTTTACTGTGTGATTTTAATCTCAGCTGTGTCTGTTCATTGCCATTGTAAAAGGAAGACATAGTTACTTAAAGAAAAAGCCTGGGGAAGTAGGAGTTTCTTTTTTGTCAGCTTTATAGTCAGGGAAACTGAGGCACGGAGAGGTCCTGGAGGTTTGTGAATGAAGCAAGCTGGTAAAGTGGTGGAGGAGTTGGGGAGAGAGCCCAGGACTCCCATGTTATGGCACTGGCAGATGTTGCCCATGCACAAGTATCATGGGAAAGCAGCTCAAAGGTTCTTCCCTTGGTGTTGCTCACACACATCAGCAGCACTTTTGGCCCAGGGAGCTAAGGGGGGGAAGAAGACAGTGTGTCTCGTGAGTTAAGGTTTTGTAGTTTGGTCTCTGGTGGAGCAGGATGCTCCAGACTTGCATCATTTCTCAGAAGAAAAACGGCTGGAAGCAACTCATCTTAAAACTCTCTTTGGACGAACACAGCCAAAAACTTCAAGGGCTCTCTACGTGGGCTCTGTGAAAGAGAACTCCAGTTTCAACTGCACACTAGTGTCCAGAGAGGTATTTTCCATCAGTAGAGTCTCTTCCTTTAAAAAAAAAAGAAAGAAAGAAAGAAAAAAAATTAAAAATTAATTTATTAATTCCAACTTGTCACAGGACATCTGCCTTGTTTCAGCTGTCTGCCTTTACCCTCCCACCCTTATTTTGGTAGTGTCATCTCTCTAGATACTATCTTACCTTTCTGGAGCAAACGCAGGCTCTTGCTTATGAAGAGGCCAGGATCTGTGCTGCAGAGGAGCAGTGTGTCACTGTGTGAGTTCAAATGAGCCGTGTTGAGTCATGCCAGCTGAGGCTCCTGCTGGTTGGATTTATTGCTGAGAAAAGACCAAAAGTGAATGCCCAGCACAAGGGAGGTTCTGTCTTATGTGCCCCATAGGCTTAATTAACATACAGATTTTTGTTCACTGCTGGTTCTTAAAACCAAAACCACTAACAAACAAATGATGTAAAGGAGAAGAAGGGCAGAAATGCTGTGTGCATGGCTTATTACTTAGCACCAAACTTGGGCAAGGCACTCTAAGGCATTTAATAGGCATGGTGGCATGAAATGCTGAACCTTGTTAAGCCAGATGGAGCTTTTTTGTTGATTTTAGTGAAGTCAGGACTGCCTTTTCCCAAGGAATTCTTGGTTTAAGTGCTGTTCTTGCCTTGAACAGCAGTTCAGCAGGCAACAGGATTTGGATCTGCTGAGCAAGGTCTGGGCCTGGAGGAGCCTCAGATGGTGAGCATGAGCCCCAAGCACTGCAGGGCTGTGCTGGTGGGGGTGCCCCTCTTTAGTGAGGGCATGTCCCAGTGGACCAGTGACTAATCAGACATGCTGGTTAAACACTTGTTGTTTCTGCTGTTGGAAATATCATAACAAAAATAGCCTCCTACAGCCAGGACCTAAATTTTCTGTACATTCCTACCTATTTCTTTGTTCCAGGCTTAATCTTGGCAGTGAATATGGCAGTGAATATTTCTAGATTCCTGCTCAGAAGAGAGTGGTCTGTGCTTTTAGCAAATCTTCAGCCTGAGTCACTAAAAATGTGTTGTTTTCTTGCTGTGGTGTTGTCCAAGCTTTAGAGGTTGCAATCCAACACATCAGCCAAAACAGTGACCTTGGCTTGCAAGCAAGAAAATTTTTGAAAGGTTGATTTAATTGCTGGAGGCTCTTGCCCTCTTTTTGTGTTTGAAACCATAAGGGTACCTACAAAATTAGATTTTCAGCCTTTTCCCGAAGCAATGAAGGCTAGATACTGTTATTACTAGTTGAGGGATGTGAGGCTGTTTGTAGAACTCACTTTGAGACACCTGTCTTAGGTACCTGAGTGGTGAAGCTCCTCTTCCTCATGTTTTTGTGCTCCTCTGGAAGGAGCATTTAAAGACCAACCTCCCAAAGTTAGTCACCCAGGTCACAGTTTGTGTGAAAGCCTCTGGTTTCTTCTAATTTGTTGCCTCTGAGAGCTAAAACTGAAGCTGCAGGAAAAACCTTGTGTATTATAAGCTCATGACAACAACACAAGAGCTGGCAGCACTGTGAGCCTGTGCTCTCAAGCCAGCTATGAAAACCTAGGTGTGGAAGAGAAGGCTCAACAGAGTTTCTAACTGGAACATGGAAAATATGGCAGCAAGTGTTCTAGGACTGGAAATTTGATTTTTTTTCATCAGCCCCTTTCGCTGCATTCTTGCCCTTGTCTGGTTCCCACGTCTGCCTGTACCGACACATTTCACTGGCGTTTACTATTTGCCAAGTGGATTTGACATGAACGAATATTCAACCCTTCCCCCAGAACTGAGAGGGAGTTCTACTTACCCAGCTAAGAAGCCGTTTCATGTGCCTGTGTCATCCCTGATCACAGCTAAGCAGTACAGCAATAGCCACAGTGCAAGTGAGAACGGGAAATGGCCTTCAATAAATTTGAAGTAATCAGAGTTCACCCACAGATGCTCCATAGCCATAAAAGTTGGTGAGAGTTGTTGCATAGATTTTTTCCAAGTGACAACTGACAGGACAAGAAGAAACAGCCTCAAGTTGTACCAGGGAAGGTACAACTGGATATTAGGAAAAGATTCTTCAGCAAAAGGGCTGTCAAGCATTGGAACAGGCTGTCCAGGGCAGTGGTGGAGCCACCATCCCTGGAGGTATTTAGAAGACATGTAGATGTGGCACTGAGGGGCATGGGTTAGTGGTGGCCTTAGAAGTGCTGGGTAAACAGTTGGGCTCTATGATCTGAAAGGTCTTTTCCAACCTAAACGATTCTGTGACTCTGTGTCTCTGACATACTTCATTCCAGCTGTTCTCTTGCATCTGAAGGTTTATCTGCTGCAGTCCCATCTCAGGTTCAGCAAGATCTGTTGAGTGGGATTGGGAGGGACCTAATGGTGAAATTTTACAGTGCTCAAATCCTTCCTTCATTGTTTTAACATCTATGTAACATTTCTTTTTTCTTTGCTTTTCCCTTCCAGAATTGAAAGGCCCTTTCATGGAGTGCAGTGACCTGCCCTGGAGGGCTCTCCCTGGCCTGTGGTTTCATGTTCTTTTTCATGCTCAGTCCCATCCGAAGCAACTGCATTTGGGATTTCCCTTCCAGCTCATTTCCCACAGAGGGATTCGGAGTGCATATGTTTTTGTAGTGCAGGACTGAGCCTGGGGAGCTCTGCAGAGCAGGTGTGGGAAGGTGTCCTGTGCAAAGACTGCCCTTATGCATGGAATGTTTGGGGGTGAGATGCAGTTGGGATTCATTGTCACTCCAAGAAGTGGAAACATGGAGACCACTGCCTTGGTCTGGTGGTGTAGGTCCAGGCTCCATCCCGTCACAGATGGACTGAGCCAAGCAGACCAGGCAAGTACAAGTAAGGGAAACAAGAGCAGTGAGCCTGTGTGCAAAGACATGAAGCAAACTCTTGCCAAGGGGTTCAGGGCTGGGGCTCTGCTCCTGCCACTGTCCTTGTAGCATGGGCACATCTCTGCTGTTCCCTGCAGCAAGGACGTCAGCATCAGGGTGAATTGCAATGTGTGGAAAAACTTGTAAATACTGCTTGGTGTTTTGAGCACTGACTGGAGGGCTTTGGGAGAAGGCTTTCTCCCTCTCAATGGGCTTTCACTCCCCAGCAGGGCGAGAGCAGAGCAGCGGGGCATTAACTGAGGGGCTTTAGAGGATTGTGAAGGACCTGAAAGGGGAGGATTTGGTGGCGGTTCCTCTGGGCGAGGAATGTGGCGTTCAATGCTCGCACGCTCCTCATTGTATCGGGAGGATAAAGCAGGGTGGCCGGAGGGACTCAGGGCTCGGGGTCCGGCCGGTGCCAGCACGGAGGGAGTCCAGCCCCAGCGGGAGCCCGGCCAGCCTGAATAGCCAGCCCGGCTGCCTCACAGGCTGCCCCGGCACACGGCCCTCCTCACTTTGAAGCCCCCAGAGCTGCAGAGGGGTGCTTTCTCTGGCTCTTGTTTGCTGATGATCCCTAAATTAAGAAATGCAAATCTATTCAGGGCAGATTCCTTTTCCAAAGACAACTTGCCTCAGTTGCTAATTCCCTGCATGGCTTCTATACAGACCCCTCAGCTTCTATACAGACCCCTCACAAACACCTGCAGCTTTTTTTTTTTTCCTTCCTCTCCCCCTTTTTCCAGGGAGGGGGTGTCAATGGGGAGTTTATTGAAAATCTTTGTTTTCTCTGGTGCGATGAAACTTGCTTTGCTCTTTTGCCTCCTTTTCTTTCCCCTTTTCACAGAATAAATACAGCTGATCCATCTCCAGCCCCTCTGCACGTGCCAGAAGAATAAATCGCCCGCCTCGCCCCCAGCCCCCTCCTTTAATTCTTTCCCCTGCTGCTGTGTTTGCTTATTCTCACTGCAGCTGTAGTGCTGGTCGCAAGCGTGAGTTGACCTATTGCTGGTTTGTTTGGCACTGGCTCTGTAGAGCCACCCCCCAAAAAAAGACTTTGAAATCAACTGTTAGAGCCCTCGCTAGGCTTCTTTTTTTGCTCCCTCCCTCTTCTTATTATCACGGCACTTGCCTTTTGTTACCAGTGCAAATACAAATACACACACACACACACACACACACACACACACAGGCGTGCAAGCGGAGAGGAGCGAGGGGAGCGCAGCCCCTGAAATACTGCACTGTCCAAAGTCCACGGGTTAAAACAAACATCAACACTGCGTCAAATAGTTTGCCTGCAAGAGTCTTTTGTTATGAAGATAAGCTTGTTATCTCTTTCATTCAGATTTTAATCTGACAGGTCATTTGCATACTGCCAGCCGACTTCAGGGTGTGCATTAGATCCACTTTGCATTTAAATCCTCTGTCACTCAGGCAAATAAAAAAAGTGGGGGGAGTGGGGGGGAGGTAGCAAAGAACCCCTTTCAGATCCTCCCAGTTATTGCTATTACTTTTTGTGCTGATTGTTGATGTAGAAAAGTTGTCCTGGCTCTTGGGGCTCTGCATGTTTTTGGGTAGCCAGGATGCTCCCAGGCCATAAGCTGCATCCTTGAGGTCTTGCAAAAGATTCCATTGTGACCCCTGAGCCCCTTCCTCACTCAAATCCCTCTTCAAACCCTGCTTGGCAGACTCTTTCCCCACACTGACCTCTGTTGCTAGCTAAAACCTAGACCAGCTCAGTGCACGGTCCTGCCCTCAGTCAAGTTAAGCTTGTCCTGGGCTTGTATGAGAAGGGATCAAGCCCTGGGGAATAACAGAACAGGGAAGAATGAATGTCCTGAACACAATGCAGTTAACAAGCCAGTTAGGAACTTCCATGTAAACATGCCTCTTCCTTTAGTTATTCCACTTGTCTTATATGTCTCAGTATATTTTTTCTTCTTTTCCACCTGAAGCCTGGTCTTGCATCCTTACTCCTTGAATTGTGTCACAGGTGCTGGAGGGATCCTAGGGACAAAGCTGCTCTTACAGGTAGTGGGAATACGCTGTGTGACTGTAAAAGCATAAGCTGTGGGACACAAGCCATCTGTGGTGCAAATTGAGGTGGTGGTGGAAGGTACCATAGGCACAAAACTCCAAACAAACCAACCAAAAAAACCCACCCCACTTAGTGGTGTTATCAAAATGCATGGTTGCTGTGGATCTGTGGTTCTTACCATTCTGTAGCCTTACACCTGCCCCTTTCTAACCCTGTTACAGACAGGAGAATGAGAGGACTTGGCTAGTGATGGTCTAAGACCATACCTGGCATGCTCTGGGGTCCCAGCTTTCTGCAAGGATATTGCAATTGTCCGTGAGAGCAAAAAATTGGGAATTTCAACTTCTATATCTGATTCCTTTCACATCATCTATGTTTGGACATACTGCCCATGCTCACCTTTCTTTTCCTGAGACCAGCCCTAATAGCATTAGGACTCCTGTGTTTCTTGGAGGGCCAAGCACCTGTTCCAGCCTGCCCTGGTTTGGGGAGGGCTGTTACCCGGCTGTCCCCACCACCTGACTGAGGAGCACCGGGTCCTGCCTGCTCCTGCCGGCACATCCCTCTGCTCACAGGGTTTCCTGCACCTCCTCTGAGATGCTGAAACAATGAACCGGGGACAAGATTAAACCTGGTGCAATTCCTGTCCTGTGCACGGAGGTGTAACCACAGCTCTGCTGAAGACCACAGAAATTATCCCGGGGTAAGTGAAAGGGGAAACTGTGAGTCTCCCTCCTGAAATACAATGGACAGCCCGGGAGACAAGGCCACAGTCCCCCTACAGAGAGGGATGGTGTTCCTGGGGATTGTGTCCCAAACCACAGCAAGCAGAGCTATAGGAGAACATTTCTTTCAGCCTCAGTGGGGTTAAAGATTGGATCTGGTGAAATTAATGTATCCAAAGCACAGGAGTGAATAGTTGCAGAGCATTTATTCCACTCTAATGTGACAAGTTCAATTCTTCTTTTCAGAGCCAGTAATTTTCTTACATATATTAATTATTTGAAATAATTCTCTGAATAACATCTAGGAATAATTCAGGCAATATATCTTGATAATGAACCCGTTACTAGTGAATGGTTGAAATCTCAGCTGTGCTGGTGGCTTTGGCTTGGGTGAATGTTCACACGGCATTGTTTCTTCTCTTAAATACTAGTACGTGACTTTCAGAACCAGATTCTGGTCTGAATTGCTGTGTTTATGAGGTCTCTATTATTTGCCATTTTGGTAAATGTTCCTGACAGTAAATGCCTTTGTTAGAATATTATTGGTAAAGCAAACATAAAAGCGTGTGAATGCAGGCAGACCAAATTTAAGCCATTTACTTGAAATGATGGTGGGGAAAAAGGTTTGAGATATGTAATCACCTCCAAGCCTTAAATGAAGCTGCTGGGAGAAGGGTTTCTGTTCACAGCTGACGTGTGATTCACTCTTTTCCAATTTCTCATCAAGATTTCTCAGGGCAACCCATAGTAGCAAACCTTTCCAAGCAAAGTTCCACATAATGCCACAATAATGGAAAAGCAGTGGTATCCCCAGTCCCCTCACCCTCTGTGATAGACTGCTGGTGTTTGCAGTGGGCAGTGGTGTCCCTGAGCGTGGTGTGTGGTACAGGCAGGAGAGGGGTGTGCTTCTCTTGCTGGAGCTGTCATTTTTGGAGACAACAGGAACAAGGTGATTGAGATGTCCAACAAGTGCTAGGGCTCTCAGCTGACTGAGCTGCGCTTTTAGTTATTTATCATCCAGCAGCACTGCCAGTATTGCCAAGACTGAGGCAGCCTGGAGCAGTGTCCAGCACCACTGGCCGAGTGGAGAGTGAGCCTTTTGTGATGAGGAGCTGCGGCAGAGCCATCGCCAGCCAGCGGCGGTGAGAGCTGGCCGGGAACTGCGGGTATGACCGTGCTGCCAGAGCAGGGCCAGCCCTGCTCCAGTCCCTGCTCCAGCCAGCCAGCCCTGTACACTCACAAGCGTGGGAGCATTGGAGTTTGGGAGGGATTTTCTATCCAAAATCTGGACTGTTTAGCCAAGGATGGAGTGGAAAGGAAAGGCAGAGATGCCTGTACACAAATAGGGAAGAACTCCTTCTGCAATCCAGTTTCCAGCTCATGCCCTAAAACTGGCAACTCTTAAGATCCCTGGACTAGGGGCAATGAATGCAAAATGAGAGCTCTGCAAAATCCCTTGGTTCGAGGCCAGCTCTTTTGCTTTGCTTTGCTGCTCCTTGGCATCAGTCTGTCAGCCAAGTGAGCAAGTCAATGGCTAGCTGTATTGCCAAAAGAAGTCTTCCTAGGTATTTTATGTATAGCTAATGAGAATGCAAATATGCTGGTTTTCCAGGTTTTCTTACAACCTCTGCTGCTTCCTTTCTATGCATGGTACCTAAGTGCCTTTTCTTTTGCCATGCGATCTAAACATATTGCACTGGCTGGTGGGGTTGTCCTTGTGTTGCCAATGAAAAATGGAATGTTTTCAGTGGAACGTGGAAGTAGGAAGCAGAGCCTCTCAAACACCTGCTCTGCACTACCCTTCCACATGCTGTCTCTGGAGGGTTAAAGACCGGTTTAGAATAAGAAAGGCAGACAAGAAGCAGGCCTGTCTTTTTCAAGTTAGATATCACATCAGAGCCAAAGTGAGCCTATGGTTGGGCAGTGTAGGGTGTCTTTGCTGAGCTCTCCTTGGGAGTTTTCCTTCTTTTCGTGAGCACTCATGGCTCTTCTTTACTTACAAAAGCAGTGTTGCTTTTGTAATCACCCATCAAAAGTTTTCTTATTGGGCTTGCAGTGTTGATACCACTTACAGTTTTGATCCCCTCAGAAATGGAGCGGTGATGCTGTTTGTACCTTTTGCTGTGATTCTCTATTGAAGAGCACAGTGTCTCTTGTCCAAAATCTCTTGTCGTGGATTATAAAACCAGCTCTGGGTGCTTTTCAGCTAGCCAAGCCTGGAGAAAGTCCAGGCAGTGTCCCCAGCCCTGGCTTTCAGGGACATGTTCCTTGCCTGGCTCCCTTTCTGGGGATGTTGGATCAGAGATGAGAGCTCAGTAGCTTATGGGCATTATTGCATCCTCTGTCCTGATGGGCACTCTGGACTCTTTGGGGACCATGGGGACAATTCAATAAAGGAACACGTCTGCATAGGAATTTTTTCCACACAGACACACACACTTCATCCCTAGACAATGCAGGAACGCTGCAGAGCGAGGCGAAGCCGTCACCTCCTGAGCATTGCCCTTTTCTCGCATCTCCCATCTGGTGTATGTCTCCAGATTTGCCTCTAGTCTTTCAGGGAGCCCAGGTTCCTCTGGCTGAACCTCCCACCCTGGCCACCAAAGGGCTTCCTCTGCCCCGAGAACAAGTCCCTTTTAAAAGCAGCCTGACATCTTTCCTTTGTTCCTGGCTTTCCACTAGGATTTTCCATGATGCAATCCCGTATGGGGTTACTGGCAAAGAGCTGTTAAAAGTCAGTAGCTCTGCCTGGAGCAAACCCATTGTTCTGCCAGCACAGAGCCCTTCAATGCCGCTGACTCCTACATGGCCTTGCTCCTGCTCCCCCAGCCCCACCGGCGGGAGGGACATCCAAATCCAGGAGGGATGCAGCCATAAAGTGCACAAAGAGCAGTGGGGGATTAGACACAGACACGGCCCCCGGACCGGCCGCCACTCCAGCCGTGGCTGGGGACGGGGATGTGACTCACCAGATGCATCTCACTTTTCCTGGGGAAGTTCACAGGCTGCTGCTCCAGCCCAGAAGGGTTACTTCGGAGTGGAAAGTGAGAAGCTGTAGCTTTTATCCTTTTGGAGGAGCAATTTGCAAGGAAAACAATGCAGGATTCTCTGGAATAAGGAGTATTAGCTGCATCATCTTTTAAAAATAATTTAGCCAAGTGAATGTTGGCCAGGGATTAGCACCCTTACAGGCTCTTGGGTAGCAGTGAAGGGATGTTTGCTGAGATTTATTGATGTTGGGGATTGTTCCAAATGCATAGGTGACATCTAATGCCAAAGCAGCTCTCTGGCTTGCTAATGAGATAAGTCAAAGGCTCTGTGAAGTTTTCAGCAGTGTAGCCATTAACCCCAAGATTACAATATCTTTTGTGTTTTTCCAGCATGTTCTGCCAAGATTTTGCCTTAAACAGAGGAAAAATGAAAAATGCAAGGCAGAGAGTCTCTTACAGCTGAAAACTGTCTGCTGTGTTGTTCCCTGGGACAGAGAAGAGCCTGTGTATAAACAGCACTGAGCAGGGAAACATGTCTACTGTCCAGCACAGTCATTTTCTTCAATGTTGGACAACTGGAAAAAGGAAAAAAATCACAGAGAATGGTCCTGTCTGGGGAGTTGCAGTCTTAAGTCCCCTATCCTCATCTGCTTCTGATGCTTGGAGGTATGGGACTGCTAAACTCAAACTTCAGGAGGGCTTTCTGGGTGGTTACATCAGGTACTTCTATTTCATGAGCAGGTCTTGTTATGGGAATTACTTGTTGCGGTAGTAATGAGGTTTTCTTCTCTATTCTTTACAAGAGATTGCACACTCAAAATGAGATAAGCTGCAGCTGAATTCCGGTAGTAACTGTCCAGGAATGGTGATCAGAAAAATCCATCAGCTAGGATATCTGTAGGAAATAAACAAATGCTGTTTTAGTGGTGCCAAAATGTTTAGTGACTTCATCTTGATGTGACCATGCTATTGTGTTGGAAGGTCCTCAACTTTTATTATCTGTCCTTCTCCTGCAAAACATGAAATATTTATTCCTAGAAATTTCCTTTGGTTTTATTTAAATCACTAAAAGGAAAAAAAAAGTACCTCCATAAAAAAAAAAATTAGAGTTAAGCCAATCCTTTTGTTCTGCTCCAGATTTTTGAAAAATACCAACTACATCAAAATGAAAACTGATATTATCTGGATGTTTGAAGAAAAATTCTTGTTTCCTTTTATTCTCTGTAGTTTCTTGGTGAAGAATTACTTCTACTTGGAACACTTAGACAATGATTTGCAGAGTTAGAGGATGAAAAGGAAACAACCCAGGGTCATACACATGTCAGTATCATGGGTAGGTGCTGTGGGACTGCTTCCTAAACTTTATTTGGAGAGTTGAAAGAACCAAGGCGTTGACTCAGGCATGAGGTAATGAATTATTTCCAACCTTTAAGAAACAAAACCAAATAGCAAGATAATACCTGCTATGATATTGCTAGAAGTTTGCTTCAGTCTCATCTGTATGCTAAATAAACAACTTTAGTCTCTTTGCAATGATAGAAACATTTTGTATCACCCATTTTACCATGAAAAAGACTCTCCTGGCCACACCTGGGGAGGTAATTTCAGTGTGGATCAGTGCTGTCTCAAAGAACGGTGATGGTCAATTCACCTGTCTGACAGAGCCATTCTTCACAGCCTTTCTTTAGTGTCCAAAATGAGCAGCTCACCTGCCCTTCCAGCACCCTGGAAGAGGCAAAACCTTCAGCAGGACTGTGATTGTTCCCATGGTCCTCATATTTTGCCACTTCAGACAGTGGCCAACTTTGCTTATGCCCAGCTCCAGCTTCAGGTTTTACAGGAGTGCTGCTCTCAAAATACACGTGGTCTGTGGCCAAGGATGAGTCAGAGGGATGCTGTTAGCAGTGCACTGGGTGGTACAAGTTAGTCCTTGTTCATGGGAGTCCATGAGCAATTAAAGGAAGAAAATTGTAATTAATGCCAATCAGCATGAGTTCATGGAAAATAGAATGTGATGTCTCTCTTTGGTTTAGTTGATAAAAGTGATAGTAGTGTACAAGACTTCTGTGAGACATTTGATGGGGTACCACATGACATTTTGATTAAGGATCTAGAGCAGTATAAAATCAAGAGGGTGTGCATTAAATGGATTAAAACCTGGCTCCCTGACAGGTCTCCAAATGTAACTGTAAATCATCTGCCAGCTGTGTCTGTAGCAAAGTCCCTCCAGTATTCTTGCTTTTAATATCTTTATCAATGACACGGAAGAAAATGTAAAATCACCACTGCTGTGGTCTGTTGATGATGTGACAAGCAAGAAAATGGTAAATAATGAAGAGGGGGGTCACTGACAGGGAGGAATACAGAGCGCTTGGGGAGCCAGGCTCAAGCAAACAACAAATATGGTGATGCAGGTGAATGCAAGAACAAAGAATAAAAGCTGCTGTTGTAAGACACTGGACTCGAGGAAGGAGGAAGCTTTTGGGAAAGCCAAAATCAGCTGAATGGATGGTCCCAGTGCTGGGCTACAGCTGAGCGGGAGGACACTTGGAGACAGAAAAACGTAAAAGGGTCTCTAATTTATTTGCCTCTAATGGCAGTGCTGCTGTATGAGTAAAAGCATCAAAATGTTAGAGAGGGTTCAGAAGGACCAGGAAAGTTTTGAGAGTGGCAAAGCCCTGAGCTGACCCCGTGTTTTGAGCCACCAGAGCAAAGTTGAGGGCAGAGTTGGCTCCAGTTTGCAGATGTGGGGAGTGAAGTAGTTTTTTTGGGTTTTTTTTCTGACAGACCCCTGTGCAGCACCTGGAAGCTGAGTGTGAAGGCAGCCAGATGGAAAAAAGGCTTCAAGGAGTCAGCCTCATTAGGAGTTAATTTGTGTTGTTTGAGATCTTTGGCCCAGCTCGGTAACCCATGGCATACCTGCACACAGGGTACCAGTATCTCAGCAGGATTAAACCAGCACTGCTACACTGGCATAGCCAGATTGGTGACTGACACCTGCACGTAAGTAAAAGTTGAAGCCCTGCTTATGTTGCAGTTGGTATCAAAAGTGCCAGTGGCTTGGGGGAGGCAGAACTTCACCTGAGAGTTCTTAGACACTTTTTATCCTTGTCTCTACACAAAGGTGAACACCACCACCACCCCCTGAAGTATTTTTAAACTAATGTAGTACAACTTCCTGGATGAACATCTCAGAATTAATTTAAAACTGCTGTAGGTGGTGCTGGTTGCAACTGCAAGGCTTTAGACAGGTGTTCATTATGTAAGTAGCTGCACTAGCTGAAATGTTGCCTTGCCCACAGCCTTTCCAGCCAACTGGTTATTGTTCATCTCAGCTTCATAAATTTATATCCATCGGTGGGATTGTAGGGTGGCAACCTCTCTGGGGAAGTGGCAAGGACAATCTTGGAGTCATATCATGAGTTAGCATAGGAAGACCTGGAGGACAAGGATGTCCATCACAACCTGTATTTACAGCATGAATTGACATTTAGGACTGATTTAAGTGTGGTTGCACTGGCATTCCTATGTATTTAAGTTATTTGTTAAACAAGAGCTAAAGCAGTTCAAGTTTTTTCAAGTTCAAGGAACAGGCTATTGCCAGGGATGGCTTTACTGCAGCTTGAAGGTAGCTTAGGCTAATGCATTTTAGTTTTGCAGGATCAGGCTAAGAGAATGCATTGACAAGTGGCAAATAAGTCACTGCCAACTGTTTATATCCTGTGAGCAGAAGAATACCCCAGGCAAATTCAGTTGGATGTTTTATGCCAACACAATGAGGTCCAAGGGAGTCTACAACTGACATAATTTACACACCATGGAGTCAGAACACATGGAACACTGAATCTGAGAGGGTCCTATTTTAACTTACATTTGCTTACAAGGCTTTGGGGAACAAATTCATGTTTTGGCTAATCCATCTAGCTGGGCACTGCATCCAAAAGGGGCAGCATTGCTCTTCTGATTCCTGCCCCATCTTGTCTCTTTTGTTGGATGAAGTGACCATGCACCCAGCTGAGGAACAGGATTTGATTGCTACTTGGGCAGACTCTGGTTTTGGTGAGCTAGTTTCTACTTGGATCCAATCTACCCTGGAACAAATATGACTTTCAGAGTGGCTGCTCAGTAGCTACAGTCCAAAAGAGTAGGCAGGACTTTTGTGGCAGCCTTTGGTTAGAAGAGATGGAACCTTTCAAAACATTGGGTTCTCAGTTGGTTTTTGTACTTGGAGTCTTTGAGATGGGAACTGCATTGTTTTTAATCCCTCTTCAAATTAGCAAAGCAAGTTAGAAGCATGTTCTAATGAGATGAATTGTGCAAGAAAGTAGTGCAAACATAGTGACCAGGTTACACAGGAGCAGAGTTAGCAGGCTAAGCAGAGAAGGGAAGTCTAAACTGAAATAGCATGCAGTGCTGTGCAGGATGGAAAGTTACATTAAGAGACACAGCTGCAATTCACCTATCTGTGGAGTCTGTGGTGACACTGGAAGAGCCATCATTTGCCTCTTCCATAATCTGTCACCCATCACTGCTGCCTCAAGCACGGGAAGTTTAATTTCCTGTGAATCATGGCATCACTGGAGAAGTTTAATCCTATATCTTTCCAAGCCTCCAGAGACAAAATAGTTGAATAAGTCTGTTGTGGTATTCTTGCCTGCTTAGTTGTTGTTGGAAGTTGTCCTCTGGCTGGTGGTATCTCCATCAGCTTCAGGGTCACCTGCAGGCTGGACTGCTGTGGCATCCCAGGTTGTTGGATTGGAGATGTTGGTGGAAGAATTGCTTGAGTTAAAGATGAGCGTCTGATGTCAGGGGACTCCTGCCAGTCATTGTTCTGCTGCCTGTGTGGAAACAGGCTGAATTCTGTGGTTTTGCTATGTAACATTCTTATGTAGCTGGCTGAGTCGCCAACATGATAAATGCAATTATTTTTTCCAATTGTTATTTTTGCCCAAAGCATGCAATTGACACTGAAGTCTGCTGGGCAGAATGGGAATGCAGCGGCTGCTCACGTCCCTGCAGCGGCATGACGATGTGAAGGCACAAATTGCAATGATGGGAAGCAAACGCTGCCCTGTGGTATATGTTGGGAGCAGGCACCCATCTGTGTGTCTGTCAGTCCCATCCTCAGGTGTCAGTGGTCAGGGGGCATTCTGCTTTCTTGGTGTCATTGAAGGGGGAAGGATAGAGTTTCTAGGTCGGTTGCAACGTGATTTTCCGTGGAAAGGTGGGAGGGAGTGGGGTTTGGTTATGCAATGGAGGGAGCTGTATTGCACCACCTGGGAGGGGAGCAATGGCACCAGAGCTTCTTCTGTCTCCCCTATGCCCACAGAGGCCAGCCACCTCTGTGGCTCCCGAAAGGAGCATTCCCAAAGGAAAAAAAGTGGTTTGGGGCCCTTCCTCAGTGGGAGGCAAGATTTAACTGTATTCTGAGCTAGGGAGGGAGACACAGCTCTCTAATAATGATGGGGATAAGGGTGCTTTCACAGAGAGTGGGCACAATGTGCTGGGCTAATTTGGGCCACCTGCACCCTTTGGGAAATGGGCACTGTGGGGTGAGGGCTCCCTACACTGTGGCTTATTAAGCCAAGTAAAAGGACAGGCCAGCCGAGCTCCCACTGTGGTGGTTAAAGTTTGTTTTAGCTGCCTTATCTAATCTCTCCCCTAACTTTTGCTGGGGGAAAGCGTTTATTGCTTATATCGTGTTACTCCATGAGCACTTGCTGGCTGTGGCTGTTTGCGTGTGTACATGTAGATGTTAAGCCAGATAACTTCAGGCCTTGCAGTTTTATGGGTCAGTCAATCCAAACTGCTTCCACTGGCAGATGTGGGGATGTGCTGCATTCGTTACCTGTGGGCCATGTGCTATCAGGGTGTAAATCAGCAAAACAGGGCTCTGTTTATACACATAAATTGCCCCAATCTGACAGCTTAATACCCTTTTGACTTTTTACCCTCTGCGGGGGAGAGCCTCAAATGTCTTATGGCTCTGCTCACCCCAGGGATGACGGCAACGCAGGGAAACCAGCCCCGCTATAAAAGGAGGGAGCATGCTTTGCTCCAGTGTGTCTTCAGGCTTGGCTGCGTAGCCACCAGCTCCCCGGAGGGGAAAGGCCCTTCCAACAGACCAGTCCAACAGGAAATTATCTGCTCACCCTTTGCTAAATTACTAGCTGGACAGCCAGTCACAGGGTCCCAAAAATGCCAGCTTCATCTATTCCCCTACGGACATGATTCCCAGGCACTCAAGATCCCGGCTTGGTCACTGGGAGGGCAAACCCACCTTCCCTGCAGGGCCTTGCGCAAGTCTTGATTTCATCTCTTCTGTGGGACATGGAGGTCACACGGGTGAATTTTCCCTGAGCAATCATAGGGTAAAACCTGACAGGCTTCCTTTAGCTCTGGCTGAGGGGTTTTGTTGCTCCAGGAGATGCTTTATTTTTTTCAGCAGATGTGAGAGGGTGTTTCTAGTGAGATAGTAAGGGGTTGATGAGAGGAAAGAAGTGCCAGGGCATCACAGTGAAATAGGTTGTGGGAGCAGGGGTAAGACTGTTAAAATCGAGATCCTCCCCATTTGAAACATCCTTTTTGTTTCTCTTCTGTCATCTCCTTTGTCTTGGAGAACAGGAGCTCATGGCCACATCCAAACCTTTGGTAACACCTTTGGCTTTTTTCCTTCATTTAGTGCATCCTAAATCTGGCTGCACTAGACCATTGTAAAACCAACCTGAAGAAAGAGAGACCCTCTTAATCAGGACACTTGCTTGTGCTGGCACTGAGCAGCCCTGGCTGGGACTCTTAGTTTACCCCCCTGTGCTTTTCAAGCCCTCTTCCCCATCAGCACCTGAGCTCTCTTGGAGCATGGCAGCTCCCAGGTCACTTCCATGCTCCCACCCCAACCAAGAGCATCCTGTGCCCTTGCATGGGAGAGAGGCATCTGCAGCAGGCCTTTCCCAACCTGCTTTTAAAGTGCAAGTTGAGGCTGAAAATTGATGATGTAGGAGACTGACCTTGTGACAACGTCCTTCCCTCTGGCTGATCCCGGGTCACTTGCTCTCAGTTTACAAGTCGCCGACTCCCATGGTAGCTGGACTGCTCCCACCTCTGTTTCTGCTTGCTCTGTTTCTGCTGACACTGCAGCTGAGATGTTGTATAGAGCAGAAGGTGACCCCTTCCCTGCTCCTGGCCTTGGATCCCCTTAGTGCCCAAGAGGTGGCTTTGGTGCAGGAAGGGCTACTTGGGTGCCTGGAGAGCTGTGCTGGTGCTCCCCTGTGCTTGCAGGCACCTCATTTTACCTGGCTGGGACTCCTTTCTGCGCTGACACAATTTCTCAGAAGGAGGGGCTGTCAGTCATCACAATTTTAAATTCTCAGCTCAAATTATGCCGTTTCTACAGTGCACTTAGGGCGATTCAGTGAAACATGGCTTCCTGCAGGGAAACATATGAGGCAGCTCAAGGTTGGATGCTCTGATGTTTAATATCAAGTGCACGCATGCTGCATCCTTTGTCTCAGCATGGGCTGTGTTCTCTTGTCTACCCAGCCCCGGGAAAACTTGTAAGCAGTTAGTTTCTTTGAGGACTCTGCCCTTCTGGCAAACTTGATTGAAATTGGCCAGGGAGTTCACAAGTTTTATTAGGGAGAGAGACAGACACACCCACAGCACGATCACAAAAGAGTCGTTTCTCTAGGAAACTAGGCTGAAAAAAATGGTTGTTTAAGTAAGCAAATATGTTTCTTGGAGACATTAGAGCAGGGGAGGTGGGAGGGGAAGTGTGTGTTTATATAGCTGTTGACCCAACCTCCTCTTCAGCATTAGTTTCTTGTTTTAAATCTCTTTATCCCTGTTTATGCCCATTTTATCATGTTGGTTATTAGTCCTAATGACTTGCTCTGCTCTGTGCTGCCGCCTCCATCTCAGCAACCTCCCGTTTTGCTGCAGGACTCTACAGACCACTTTGCTGAGATCAGCCCATCCAAATAACTTCACACATATAAACAATGAACCCAGTGAGGGAGAGGGATTGGCAGGGCCCTGCGGGGGCAAGGCATAGATGTGAGCAAAATTAATCGGTGGCTCAAGCTTTCCTATAAAGCTCCTGTTTCAGGATTTGCAAACTGGTTTCCTCTATCGGCTCCAAAGCATCAGAGCTGCTAATCCCAGGGCAGTAAAGGCCCTTTTGGTCTGAGCTGTCAGCCAAAAATTCAAGTGCCTGTAAGTTGTTCTAGTTTTGCTGAAAATGGGTGCAGCAGTCAGGTGTCCCTTTGATGCGCTCCTGTTTATTTACAAAGAGCCCGAAAGGTCCCATTCCCCCGAACGTGGCAGGAAACAGGCAGGGACAGAATTTGGTACCTTGTTCTTCCTGTTAGGGCTGATCTCACATGTGAGTAAACAGCGGGTGCGTGTTGAGCTGCAGCGAAGGCTTTGCTGCCTGAACCGCCACCCGTCCTCCTGTTTTCCAGCCCTGGATGCCTGTGCAAGTCTCCCTTTCACTTTCCCTCCTGGCTGGCTCAATGCAGGAAATCAGGCTGATTAAAAACTAAAGCGGAAAAAAAAAATAAATTAAAAAAAATATGAAAAATGTGTTTCTTTAAAAGCAGAAGAAAAAAAATTAAAGATCATTTTAATTAGGTTTGAAAAATCTGCGGCAGAGTTGACAGGCGGGCTGACAGGGCTCCCTTTCACTGGATTGCCCAGCTCAGGGCTTTTCATCTTGTGTGCAGAATATTTTGACATTCGTGCTTTCTTGGCTCCATTTGTAGAGCCCAGTGGAACCTGCAGCCTAATTAAATGTAACAATTCCTGAAAATGAGGGTTGTTATTTTTTTTTCCTAAGGATAATAATAGAGGTTTTATTTAAAAAAGAGCTAATCTATTTACTCTGGGCTGCCTGCTTCCTGACCTGGCCTCAGCACCTGAGGGGACAGGAACAGAATGAATTAGACAGGAGCTTAGTCACTGGAAAAGATGAGGGTGTTAATGTGTGTGTGTGTGTGTGTGTGTGTGTGTATGTGCACATGTGTCCTGCATACTCCACTCAAAGAGTTGAGAGGTAGAAGGTTAGGAGGCTCAGATTTTCCCTGGCAGCTGACTTTTTTCCCTTACTTTTGTGGTTGGGTGCTGGTTTTTAGCCAGTGTCAGACCCAGCAGGCTCTAGAGTGTGCTCTAGAGTCTCTTCTCTGGTTCCTCCACTGTGGCCACCAGCCTGCAGGGAGGGGGAGGCAAGGGCTTTGCAGAACTGGAGCCACACAAGCCAGAGGGTGATGACAGAGACTTTGTATTGAGAGCTGTGGTAAAGAAGGAGGCAAAGGGGAAGAAAAACACGAGTCAGTATTGTTGAGGACTGGATATGCCCAACTGTGAACCAGCGATCTGCACCTCTTGGTGCCCAGAGCTTCCAGAGCGCTTACTGCAGTGTTTCATTCTGACCATGGTGTTATGCCTGCTCCCACAAGCACATCCCTGCATCCCTATGGCTGGTGAAGCATGGGCCAAGCTCCGGGAGAAAGATGAGTCAGAGTAAGTTTGTGCCTCTCACTGTGGGTTCCTGGTGCCATCGTGCCTCAGGTCTGTCAGCTGCCATCGCTGCTCTGGGGTGCACCGCTCAGGTGTCATGGCACTGAGAGCAGCTCCAGCGTGAGGGCAGCGAATCCATCTTTCATCTCCCTGTTTAATGTGTTCTCCCAGGCGCACATGGAAGTAATGGTGGCAGAAGCTGAGGAACACTCCCTCCCATCCCATGCGTGGTGGATGGCTTCCCTGTGCCACCAGGTCCAACACTGATCATCAAACCACCTCAAAACTTCCCATCAGCTGATGCGCCCATTACTCAGCCAAAAGCAGTACGGTAGGCCACGAGAGGTGCAAACCACTTACAGACTTTCCCTCTCCTCACTTCCTCGTGCAGCTCTAGGGAGGTCCCCTCTGGCACAAGAAATCAAAACTTCAGGGGCACTTGCCCCCAGCTGGCTAGGGCAGGACTTGGCTAATGGTGCCCGTTGCCTTTCCCAGCCGGCAGCCTGATGGCAGCAATGAATCAGCAGCCGGTGGACTTGTCAAAGGCATTCCTCCACTTTAATCCTATTGACAGGGACTACTGCCTGGAACAGGAACTGCGGGGTGAGCCATGTCAACAGCAGATTCTTATTACAGATAATATTGATGGGGCCTTTACTTGAATAATGAAGGGAAGAGCCCTCTGCTTTGACGTTTGTCTCCAAAACCTAGAATTACTAAGAGTTTAACCATCGGAGGGGAGCTTAAGATAGTTGCATCTTAAAGGATCTGCTTTCTTGTTGCATTCAAGGCTGGGGAAAGGAGTTTAGCCCATACACTGGTAGCTCCGTGCTGACCTTTTCACTGCTCTTAATAAATGTTACAGTTAAATAAACTCGGATGGATTTTTCTATCTACTGGAGTGTGTTATCCACTTTCTGGGGAAAAAAAAAGTCAAAAAAACTCCAAATCCCTGTTTAATATCACTGTTACTCATTATCTTTGCTAGCTGCAGGGCGAAAGGCAAGGAGGAAGGGCAGGGGCAGGACAATTCAGGCTGTATTATCAGGGTAATTCCTACCATTGCACATGATTATGTGTGTCTCTGTATAAGGGTGAATCAGGGCTGTTTAAATCCGTTGTGATCTTATGGCCAAAGCTCAAACTGGAATCAGTAGCTCTGGAAATATTTGGAGAAAGTTTTGGTTGTTTTTATTTACTTTCTTATTTTCTACTCTTTAAAAGAGGAAAAACCCCTCTCTGCCTGGTCTATATTGCTTGGTTCCCTACAGGAGTGGAGGCACCAGAGCTGCAGGGGAGAGGCTGCCTGAAAAGTCAAAAGAGGGCAGAAAGCATCAGCTGTTCCAGGAAATAACCTGTCCTTGCACATTTCCTCATGTTCAGGCTTCAATATTGTGAATGTGAGCACTGTGATGAAAGAAGGTAAGGAAGGAAGATGGGACTAAATGGTGGCATCCCTGTTCTTGGACTTTAAATGTAACCAGAAGCTCAAAGGTGTCCCTGTAAAGCCTTATACTAGAGACATCTCTAAAAGGGGTTTGGACCTCTAGCTCCTATTTGGACAGATGAGGAAGACAGCAGGCAAAGTTGGCTTTTGTCCACGTTTCTACCTCCCAGATCCTAGAGCTGGCCCAGGACTGAACTGGCAGGTGGTTTAAGTTAGAGCAGCCCTGTGGCTGCTCTAACTTAAGCCAGCTGGAATCTCTTCTGGGGCTGGTTCTACCAGCCAAGGTTTGCTGGATTACAGCAGGGCCCTGAAAACCTCCAGCCCACCCCTGCATGGCCTACACAAGAGGACCAGTGAGCAAATGACATGAAAATGTCAGGGCAGTTCCCAGCTGGTGCTTTAGGACAGCTTTAATTCCTTCATAGTGCTGCACAAAATTAGTATCTGGTCCAAGGGAGCCTGTTCTCGAGGTATTTTTAGTCCGATTGTGAAGACCCTAGGAGTTTTGGATTGCCCTTAAATTTCTCAGTGTTGGGCTTTCTGACTTGAACTGTTAAATATTTTCCATACATAAACAGCAGCCACAAAATTTCAGGTTGGATGACTTGTGGTTTAGATTAAAAAAAAAAGCCAAAACAAGACAGAAGAAAAGCAAAGTCTCCAAGCAGTCCGATTACTCTTCTAATCCGAGTGCATCTCCTCCCTCTGAAACAGGTTCCTGATACAGGGATGAAGTGGCCTCTCGGCACAGTTCTTAAAAGTACAAAGACCCAGCAAGCACAGAAGGGACAATCCTTAGGGTCAGTGAATGATCCCCCAGCGCATAATGTGGTGCATGAGAAGGCAGCTCATGCTCTCAGTGTGCACCCCATAGTTCTGGGCATTGTTTAGCTCAGTGTCTGTATCCATATCTGTACCTATATGCAGTGTTTTAACCTCTTCAGATCTTCTGTTTTACCCAGAAGATCCCATGGATGATGGGGGCACTTGTTTTCCTGTAAAGATGGACCCCCGAGGACCATCTCTTAGAGCAACTTCGAAATCCCACTGAGGTGCAAGCTACCTGCCCTTCCAGCCATGATTTATGCCCCTTCTCTTCCAGGTGGCCAAAGTGTGACATAGAAACTCAGTTCTGCTCCTAACAACAGGGACAACTGACCAGGCCTGACATCAGGTGCTGTGGATACACAGAGAGCCTTTCCAGTGAGGGACAACTCCAGCAAACACCAGTGGCTGGGGAGAGCCCATGCTGGTCAGAACTGGAGCAGGCACAGGACTGTGGTGCTGCCAACCCTGGGCCAGGCAGGGAGCAAGCAGCTTTGGAAAAAACATCCAACCTAGGTGTGTGCCTGAAAGGACTGTAAATATCCATGCATGAGCTCTTGTTCTCCAAGGTTTCTCTAAACTGGTAGAGGCTTACAGTGAGCGGGGGACGGGGATATTCCCTTGGCAGCAGGTAGATCTGTCCCAATGCCCTGACTAGAAATGTCAGTCCTCAGCCTTTTTGTCTCAACCAGGCACCCATGAGATCCCCCACAGTGGGATTTGTGATGGGGGTCTGTGCCCAGCTGCAGCATAGACCAGCTCCACCATGGAACCACCTACACCAGCTACCTCACAGACATGGGGAGATGCCATGGCCAGGCTGTGGGAGGAGGTGGGCATGAGCTCAGGAAGTGTAGAGATCGAGCAACCTGAAGCTGTCCTTGAGCCTCTCTTAGCACTGTGGGCATGGCCAGACCATTCATGTCCCACGCTGGGGTGGGTGAGCAGAACAATGTGTGACTCCAAGCCCCCATGGCCCAGAGAAATGCCACTCTCTCCTCATCTCCATGTTGTTGCACTGGGAGATGAAATCTGGCTAATGCCAGATTTGATGGTGTCTATGGCATTAGCTGACCCCTCAGGGAACTGCCCAAGGGCTCAAAAATTTGTTGGGTCCTTCAGGTCGCAAGGGTTTATAAATACTGGTTTCTCCACGTTTTCTTTTTTGTTTTGGAGGTGCCTTAGAATGCTCTGAGCTTGTGTTTCTCAGCTTTTCTCTAGAATCTGGAAGCCAATGGAGTGCTTGTTCCTTTTTCTTCTCCTTTAAAAGTGAAATCTGAGATTTTTGCATAATGCATTGGAGCAAGAAGCTGGGGAGGGGGTGAAGAAAAACATCAAATACTGTGGGACTAAAATTGCAAGAGTTGGCAACACTGACTTTTTTTTTTTTGTTTTCCTTTCTGTTTTCCAGAGAAAAAGAAAACCACCCCCAATTTTGCTGAGCCCCAGCAGTGTGAACAGAGAGAAAAGGTGCTTCAGGGCAGTAAGAAACTATGAAGAAATAGATTTTCAAACTCCATTTATATTGGATTGTCTGAAAATTGTCCTGAGAGCTGCCTTCTGGGGACATCTGCCCTGCTCTGAGGGCGGGGAGAGATGTCTGTGGAGAGAAGCTGTGTGGGGCTCTCAGGCTGGGACAGGACTCAGGTTGCAGTCTCCTCTGGTGGTGCTCAGACCTCAGCAGTGCCAGGTTCTCAAGGAGGGCAAGGAGAGGATGAGCATGCAGTGGAAGGGCTCCATGAAACTCTTCCATAAGAGCGACATCTCCTTCTGCAAAAGAAGTCATGGTTGGCCAGGACCGGTCCTGGCAGGCAGAGAGGTGGAAAAGGACAGGCCTATTTACCCCCAGACTTTCTTCTTGCTGGTTACCTGGAAGTCATGGTAATGCTGCCATGCCCTTGTACTCAAGGAAGACATGCAGAAGGACCTGAGCCTGTACCAGAGATGTGCATGGGGTGGTGGTACCCAACCACAGCTCTTGGTGCTTGCAAGACTCTCAAGACCACCAGCAGACAGAAAGATCAATAAATGGAGGCTCAGCAAAGTAGGATGTTGCCCTTAACACATGACATCCCAAGAGATGGTGTCCCTGGAGGTAAGGATACTGGTGTGGATCTACTCTGGGCTGTTAAACAGCAGAAGTGAATGTGTCTCTCTCTCCTTGACTGCACGTGGCATGTACAGGAGGACTGTTATTTATTAGCACTCGCAGTCACTGGCAAGAGCTTCTGGAACAGAGGTTGAGCTCCAACTGCTATTCCTGCCTGTCCTCCATCACTTGTGCTCATATCTTTCTCAGACTCTCTCCTTTTGGGTTGAAATTTTCCATGCTTCCTCTTAGCCCAGTGACACATTTTTGCTGAAGGTATGGGCTGTGCTGGTTGGAGTGCTCTTTGTGGAGCTCCTTGCTAATCTCTGCCTTGTGGTAAATGTCCATCTTTCATGTCTCAGGAGACATCAGGCTGAAGAAAATCTTTAGAGGACAGATCCTACTTTATTTACTTGTTTATTTATTTGAAAAAGTTACTTAAAAGCTTACATTTCAGTCAACTGGAACTTAAAAGGAAATCTCTTATTTAGATCTTCCCCAGTGGAAAACTAAGCAGCTCTGGTAAAATTAGTTTTTCCATGGAACATTCAGATTTTGTGAAAACTACACTTTCTACTGAAAAAAAATATTTTGATCATTAGTTTTTTGTCTGTTCTACTTTTTTAAGGATCATTCAAAAACATAAAGGCAAAAATCTTTACTTCCTACGTCTAATGTACCAACTTTTTTTTTTTATCATGACTTCAATTCCATCTCCTTAGCAAGGAGGCTAGAAAAATTATTCAGCTTAAGGAAAAGCATTTTATCAGTTATAAAGTTGTGGAAATTTAAAATGGGTATCTTAGTGCAAGTATTGGATTTGCAGCTCGCCTTTCTTCCTATCTGGGTCGAGGATGCCAGACTGAAAAACCTGGTGTTAACTTAGCTAAGAGTATGTTTGTTAGGAGGCTTTTGGTTTGTGTTTTCCTTCTTTTTTTTCTTTTTTTTTTTTTTTTTTTTTTTAAGGGCAGCTGAAATACAGAAAAATGTGTTTAGGACTGCAGGACTAAAAATTACCTCTGGGAACTGGGAGACCACCATTCATGGTGATTCTGAAACAGTGATTCCAGGTTGAATTTATCATTTACAGGAGGCTTGTGGTTTAATATGTGTTTTTCCTCAGGACTTTCAAACTTAAAGATTGTTTTCCTTAGACAACCTTCTTTTTCTGAAAAACTAGAATAACCAAATATTATGCTTAACTAGTTAAATCTTCAAAAGTTAGCAAGTTCCAGTCCAAGGATTAATGACATTACAAACTTAATGCAAGCTCATCATGCAAATGTAGAATTTTCTCTATTCCCTTTTCTACCCCATTGTGATGGGGCAACTCCTTGAATGTTCAGAGATTCTCCCCACAAGCAGATATAAATTTGATACTTTCAGACATATGCATACATGTACAAAATTGGTGTAGGCTATGCACTGAGCACAAGAAATAAGTCCTTGTATGCAAAATGCATTAAAAATGGCTAATTTGCAAAATACCCAGAATACATCATGGTGGATGACTTGATTTGAAACATTAGAATAGGTGATAAGAAGTCATGCTATAGAATAATTTATATATATTTCAAACGACTCCCACTTAAAGGGAAAAAAAGTCTTTATAATTAACACGACAGATAAGAGCAACTGTGACACTTTAAATAAATGCGATGGATTTGATTTTGAAGTAGAGTTTAAGATTCTGAGGATGTGTTCAAGAGAGAAAAAAATATGTGCTCTGAGTTGAAAATGAACACATACTAGAGATCATCTTTAAAAACTAAACAGCCTCACAGAACTCCCCTGTTCCTGATGGCCTTCAGCACAGAGCCTCCTAGGAAATGGGAGTGGGATTAATTAAAAGAGAGCTGAGAAAAGGGAGGCCCTCCAAGGGAAGGTTTGGGACTTCTTTTCCATGCTAATAGTCATCCAAGGAGAAGACATCCAAAGATCTAGTCATGGTGGAAGTAAGTCTTGAGGAATGCTGCCTCCTCACAGATTTTAAAATAAAATGCAGGGCCAGTGATGTCTTAGATGTTAGATACAATGGACATGATGTTGGTCATTGGATGGAGCCTTGGTAGCCAGTTAAGTGAATAGTTTCACTTAGTTTTTCGATGTGTGATGCCGTCCTGTGTTGGGCTAAGTTTCTGTGGCTCCTTCAAAGATACGTGGGCAGGAAGTAGAGGGGGACCACTGTACAACAGAAAGGGGGAATGGGTATTTCCCACCAGCACTTTTATCTACAGAGCCCCTGACCAAGATGAATTAAAAATTACTGATTTCTGCAACACTGTCTTCTCATTTCTTAGCTGTTGCTCAGGCAAAGCTGTTATTAATTCAGGAGGAGTCTGCCTGAGCAAGAACTCTCCAGAGTCCAAAATATTTTGCAAAGAGTAAATATAAGAACTATCCACCTACCACAGAACAGCATCGGCCCCTGGGTGGAATGCAGGAGCTGTTTAACAGTGCACAGAAACATTTCCCCGAAGGTTTGGACAGAAGTTGAAGGTTTCTCTATGCCCAATTGAAAATACAACTGCAAGCAATAAGCAGTATGGGCCCCCTCCCTTGCCTTGGTACTGGATGGGTTCAGAGGGGTGAGCAGCACCTACCTGAGTACCACACCACTTCCTCTAGGACACTAAGAGATTTTTCTGGAGCTCGCCCATCTGACCCAGTCCTGCGCCATGAGATCTGGCAAGATAATCGCTCCAAGTGTCTGGGTAAGTACTGTAAAATGCTTCAAATAAATGAATAGAAATCATCTGCTTCATAAATGCCAAGGGCTTTCAACATGTCGTTTCTTGGTAAACAAAGAATTTCAGCACGACAATATCTTAGGATGTTATTGGCCATATTTGTTCCCTTGTGCATATTGAAGCGAATTTGAACAGAGTTGCACAGCTATCCATTACGTCTTCCTTAGAGGTTTTCTTCCTGCTGCATTGGAGATGAGGGGGCTTCTCTGACTACTCCTGGACAGACTGATCTGCCCCCAGTCCCCAAAACTCCCATTTCTGTGATGGTAAAGGGCAGGTGGAAGTTCTGCTCATGCTTGGTTCTGCACAAAGTGCCATATATTATGATTAGAAAAAACCCCAAACAAACCAAAACACGTACTTTTTTTTTTTTTTACATTAGAATTCAGTAAAAATATGTGTGTGCTTCCCCCCTCACCCCCCAGCTAAATTGATTACATCTGGTGGCATGAAAAAAAATAGCCAAAATGTCAGACTGAGTCACACAGCCCCCTTGGGTGGTTATATTTATTTCAGGGTTGGAGCTCTCACCAAAACAATTTATCCTTGGCTCTCCCTCTCAGCCTTCCCATCTCTGTGCTTACAAACTCTTCTCTGTTCCCTAACACTTGCATTTAGCCCCAAGTCCCCTCCTTCCACCAGTTTTCCCTTTCTCCATCTTCTTTTTCTCTGGCCTGGCTCCATCCCTCTCCTTCCTCTTTGCTACATCAACTCCAGCAAAACCTGTAATTTGCAGTTCTTCTCTGGGAATAGCGGAGGAAGCTGGAGCGCAGATAAGGTTTGATGTTTCTAATGCTCTGCCACCTATTTAGTGTCTTGTTTCATGTTTCTTGCGGTGAAGGGATGTGATAAAATGTGTGAGTGAGCTCCTTGCTGTGGTTTTCATCATCTCTGTGACTGGTGGAACAGGTGGGGTGGGACTGGTGCCTGCTGGGATGGACACAGCTCCATCTCCAGCCTTGCCTGCTGTCCCTTCACTGACCTGACCTGCTGCAGTGGAGGAGGTGCATCTGCTGGCTTTCCTTTTATGAATTATTCTTTGGGCTTGGTTCACCTGTGTCCCCTGTTTTCTCTCTGACAGGGAGCAGCACAAGAAGCATCTGTTTGGTGAGGAAAGTCTGTGCTGCAGTGGGTGGGGAGAACCCCATCTCTAAGAACACCAAACCTCTCTTCAGAAACCTCCTTCTGCCCAAATTGCAAGGAGAATGGCCACCTCCTGCCTGCAGCCCTGGGAACACCCTCTTTGGTCCATAAATCCCATTGCAATCTGCTGCCAGGTTCTGCCTGCTTTCATGTCTTATGACAACCACAGTTGCAGAAGACCAAGTGCTCTGGGATCTTCATGGATGGAAATGGCTGCAAAAATGCATTTCTCTGGTTTTACTCCATTATGATGAAAGAGCCTGGTCTGGCAAGAGCAGGGACTGAAGGTCTTATTTGCTCTTTCTCTGGGACTGGAGAAATGCCCTGCACAGATCCATGCCCTTGCTTTTGTTGCTACTTCTACAGGAATCAATGACAGATGAAAACAGGGATACCTTCCACTATCTTGGCTGGGAGAGGACTCAAGAAGGTCTTGGCATCGCTGCCTCTAAGGTTAATACTCTCTGTCCCACCTATTGTGTCTCCCACTCACAACCTGGACAGCAAGCTCCTGCTGTACACGTTTCTCTCCTGTGGTAAATCAGATCCCCCTGGGATCTGGTATTGTGCTGCCTTTTTTTTTTTTTCTTTTTCCCCAGGTATTTTTGTCTGCGAACCACAGAAAACTGAATAGCAGGAAATGAAGTGCAGATTGAGAGCATGGTTGAGTGCACTTGCTAAAATAAAACATTAGGGGGGAGGGAGAGATTCTTTTATAATAGAAAATGAAGTGTGTTTACTTTTTATTGATGAAGTATTTAATTATACTGAGTGTTTGAGAGATGTTCTTAGAGGCATCTCAGACTGTGCATGGACTAGAAATGCCAGTTGGTCTTTGGTACAAATACCTCGCTAGGTTGAACTCACTGTTTTGTGCCTGGCAAGGGCAAGGGGATGCCAGGGGATTTTGATGATCTCTGACATGCCACAGTTGTGCCAGGAGGACCAGAGAACTTCACTGGTATCTTCTCAAACTCGACTAGGTGCTAAGATGACCCAGAAGTTTGTTGAGTGGATGCATTTTGTCAACAGAAGAAAAAGTCTCTGCCCATTTCCCCTGGACAGTGAACTTCACTGTTGACTGGACAGCCTTACCCAGCTTTTGGTCTCTATTGTCAGTTCAGCCTTTAGTCTTCACACACAGAGTCTGCCAGCAAAGCAGGACACACCAGAGAGCGTCTGTGGAGCTGGTGCAGCATGTACAGGTACCTGAGGCAGTACTGAAGTGGCCCTGCTGCAGCAGGTCAGTTAACTTGGTGCTGTCACCACACTGCCATCACTGTGTTTTTCTGGGATGTTAATGTGCTGAACTTCGCACAGCATCACATTGTGTCATGGAACTGTGCCACAGAGCCTTAGAGCCTGCTTGCTCTCTGCTATGCTTCTGACTTTTTTTCTTAGGCAAAGCAAGTAGCACAAGCAAGTGCAGGGTGTGGAGTTAAAGCTGTGACCTTTTAGATTATTCTGTTACTCCGCAACAAATGCTGGATGGGTCCAGCCAGGCAGTTGGGTTCTTTTGTGAGGTTAAAATAGTCTCATTAATTCAGATGTCTAAAAGTAGCAATTGATAGTCATCAGTGACCTGGCCTGCTTTCTTGTGGGGGACAGATCTCTAGAGTCCGTGTCCCATCTCTGGAGCTGTCCTGTTCTCCCTGTGTTTCTGAATTGCTGTCTGAAGGATTGTAAAAGTTTGTTTGATCCAGTAAAGAATCATAAGGCTTCAAAAGCAGAGGAAACCAAGATGCTTAGAGCTACCATGGCAGGTCTGTGCACCTTTGCAAGAGGCTTGGGTGCAACCAAGAGGTGTGCCCTTAATGAATTAACTGGGGCTGCTTTTATTGGGTCTTAACTGTGTAAAGTGTGCAGGGAAGCTTTTAAGCACGTGCCAAAGCCAGTGAGAGCTAACCACCTTTATTAAATTTTGCTTGGATCAGATCCTAAGTGTACAGGAACTGGACACACTGGTTGCTTTTCAGAACCATTTTCAGAACCATGAAATCTTATGGTGCCTCATGCCACTGCCTCTGCTTCCAGACAAAATGGGAGCTGGGTATCTGCTGGAAAAGCTCTTCCACCTGTCCCAAAGGGCATGGAGTAGAGCATGGCCTCTTTACCTTGTCCATCTTACTATTTACACCAAGGTACTAATTCTAAAAGTTCTGTCTTGACAATGCTTTAGCTAGCAAAAATGTCCAGTTATGCAGCCTCCAGATGAAACAGCAACCAGCCCAACAGAGGAGACCTCAGCTGCAAGGGAGTTGCAACTTCATTTGCCTTCCCTGGGGACAAAAGCCTTTCAGCATCTTGCGAGGTCCCACAAGAAGAGTTGAATCCTGTCACATGGGAGTGGGCAGTCCCTGTGCTGACCAGAGTCACAGCAGAAAGTGGAAGGGGGATTCAGGCAGAGAAGAAATTCTAGAGGGGAGAATAGATGCAAGGAAATTCCTAGGAATGTTACAGAAATCAACACACCCCCCCTTGCTCCTTCCAAACCAACCCACCTAAAAAATGCCGTTTTGTGGGCTATTTTGGAAAGGAGTCCATGCCTGGGGAATTTTTGGCTGATGCTTATGGCTTTTAGAAGTTTCTGGGAGATCAGACGAATAGAAACAGGAACCAGATGGGACTTCTAGCTGCTGGAAAGAAAGGAAGAAAAAAAAAAGTCGGGGGGGAAACCTATCCCTTATTTAAAATGGGAAGAGCACTTGTTCACTTTTGGGGAGTTTCCCCTTCACCCTGGATTTCTTATTTTAAAGTAATTTATTCTAGTTCCATGATATTCTCTCAGGACATTTATCTCTCTTCTTGTTGTTGCTAGGAATTTTCCTTTCTTTTGTAACAAAAACCAGTTTATTCTTAGGAGAATTTAAGCCTTTGCTTTACTAGATAAAAAGAGAGTCAGTAGTTGGTTTTGTTCTTGCAGCAGCCTCAACATCCTTTGGCCATTTACTTACTGAGTTTATCTCTGAGGCTGAAAAACATGGAAAAAAAGGCAATGGCAGGGGAGAGTAGAGAAAAGGTACTCTGAGATACCAAAACTAAGCACCTGTGGGTCCTACTTGAAGTAAACGGCCATCAAAGGGAGAGTTGTACCATACTGGAACCTACAATAGACCCAAACGTGGACCTCAGATGCCTGGTGCCTGCAGTGACCCAACTTGTCAAGCATCATGTTGGATTTGTGGTATCTTGGCAGTTGGGTTTTGGGGTTGTAAATCCAAAAAAACAGGTCTGGTCCAGCCCCAGGTTCCATTTAATCAGACCTTGGCTCTGCAGCTGGTTGAGTTTTGGAAAACATCCCAGAGGCAGAATAAGGGCCAAGGAGCATTTTCCAGCTCCTGGGTCCAAGCTGGACTCTGGCTGGGAGTCGCGGTCCAGCCGTGATCTGACATCGTGCTGGGACTGTGCTCGGTTGGGCTTCATCTTTGCAGCCTTTTCCTTCCAGGCTGGTGGGCAACAGGGGGAGTGGGATGTGTAAGAGTGCCCCTGCTCCACTCAGTGGAGCCATGAAATCTTACTCCCCAGCTGGTAGGAAGGAAGCAAAGTAGATATCAGCTCACAAAGATAATAACTAGATAAGGCCTACTTGTGAGCTTTGTCACTAATCTTCTTTTAAGGGTCTGCATTTAAGGAATTCTTTTAATAGTTAATTAGGGAAGGTTTTTTCCTTCCACTTTTCCAATTATTTACTGTTTTCTGGGGGAAAAAAAGCGCTTTTCGAAGGTTCCTATCTTGTTTTATAGTCTTCCTTTTCTTGATAATCGTTTCGTATTATTTCTTGTGCCCTCTGAACTGCAACCGTTCCCAAGATAGGGTCATTAGCACAAGGCAATGACCCTTGATAAACCTTCACCCGTGGTTTTTAAGTTGGTATGAGAGGAAATCCGTCCCTAGGACTTAATAATGTATAAACTGTATTTTTAGGGAACTAGATTGAAAGCTCCACAAGCAACATTAGAACTACACTATGATACTTATTAGTGGTGATGCATGAAGTCAAGTGTAGATATTTTAAGACACAACAGTTGATCATTTATTTGCATTTCCAAGTGTGTGTGCATTCGAACACATGGCTTTGCTTCGAAGGTTCGTCACAGATGGACATAACTGAGCCAGCTGCTTGAAGCCTCTATTATGGTGACCAATTGATTACTCTAGTTTAAATGAAAAAAAAAAAGTCCCAAAATGTAAGGGTTTAGGTTTGAGTGTCCAATTAGAGTTCTGATGTTTGCGGCTTTCTTTTTTCCTTTGGCTCGGGCTGGTCCGGCAGGATGTCCCATATTAGAATGCTGCTCGGTTGTTGTTGTTTTTTGTGGTTCCAGTGAGCTGTTTTTTCAGAAATGTCTGGAAGGAAAGAGACATAGGGGACTTGGTTCACAGGGTTTGTACAAAAGCTTTTATTTTTCCTTGTTTCCCCCCCCCTTGTTTTTGCTTCTCGTGGTTCTGATGTACAAGTGTTCTCAGGAGTGACATGCTGAGATTTTTAAAGCAAAGCACTTATCACGTGACTCAGGTGTCTGCTGTCACAGTCAAAGCAGTATCATCCCAGGAATTTTGTTTGAATTTAGCTTCCAGCTAAAACAAAAGTCGTCTGAGTAGGCAAGCTTTTACTGGTTTCACTTTGGCTTCCCACACCGGTTTAATTTGGCCCATGTTTGCTCAAAATGTCTCCAGCTGTCTAGAAACTTGTTCCTAGCTTGCTGGAACATTCACAACCCTTTTGGCCAGTGTGACCTTAGTTATAAAGGCTGGCTGTTGTTTATTTCAGATAGTTTTTACCAGCTCTATTATATATAAGGCAGTTCACATAATTGAAAGAGACATGTGTTGGGCGCTGTCCTTGCATTCGCAGGTTATAAGTTACTGCTGTCCACAATGCTCAGGCATGAGATCTGCCAGAGAACACCACCTCGTTTTGGTCCCTGGGAGCTTTTGATAATATTTTCTTTTATATTATCACTCATTTTGTTTCTCTGTTGGACAGTTTCCATGTGCCTCACACTGATGACCAAAGTGTCAGAAGATTAAAGGACTGTCTTTTTGCCCAACTAATATGAATTGGAGGCTAAACTGTGCTCTACTCAGAAAATGAAATGCCTTCTAAAGAAGTAAGTGGCTGGAAGGAGGCAGTGAAAATCCATCAGATTTGCATGACTAATTAGCTTATCCATTAGTTATTATCCTTGTGTTTACTTGTAATGAGAATCTTCAAAGATTATTCTATATTGGACATGCAGATAATTTTTTGCTTATGTAATTTTTTCTGTACTGAGATACTACTGTGATGTGTGCTCTACCTTGACATACTTAATTCTCTCTTCGCTCAGTTGTCCATCCTCTAGACAGTGTTGATCCTGCAACCATCAATGGGGGGTGAACTGAGTGGCCACACAACCCAGACTGTTTGAAACATTTTCTCTTTGCCCTGGAATTGGGTCTGAATTTCTTGGCAACCAGAGCCCAGCCTCGTTTTGTGAGATGCTAACATTTCTAGATGTCAAATTCTGGTTTTCAGTCAGTTATTCAGCTTCTCGGTTCTTGAACAAGTGCTCCTTTTGTGGAAGTCATTAATGTAGGGAGAAATTCTCTCTGTGTGTCTTCTCAGGGTATGGTATGATTTCATAAGAGAAATGTGATTTCTAGAGTTGTTATTTTCAGATCTTCCTTACTCATAAAGTTTGAGAGGATACAAGGTGTCTTCTTTAAAAAAGTTAAAGTTCATTTTTGTATGTTTCTGTATGTCCTACAACTATTTAAATTTATTCATTTTGGGGTGGGAAGTGGGAATGTCCATATGCCTAAAGCAGGACACAGGTAGCATGTTACCTTTGGATTTTGAAACACTGGAGCTTAAAAGTACAATTCTGAGGATTTTTTGTTTTGTTTTGTTTTGAAGTCTCTGCTATGTCATCCTCTTAGAAGGTTTAGTAGAGTTGAAAAAGAGGATGGGTGTAATAAACCTGATTTTTGACAGATTTTCCAAAAGAGCTGGATTTGGTAAAGATTCTCTTCCTCCATGACTCAACCATTTCCTGTTTTCTGGCATTCACAAACTTCCGCTGAACATATCAAATTTTACGTTTACCACAAAAAGTCTCCAAACTAAAAAACAGAAAGAGGCAGAAAAATAGAAAAGTCTTTTGAACCTGATGAGATTTTCATCTCTACAAGGAAACAAATAAAATCTTTATTTGTGACCTAACTTGTCAGCTTTAGGGAAACTTATGCTTGAGCCTGATGTTACTGTGGAAGTTGATTTTGCCAGCTCAGTGATATTTTTCATTTGCCAGCAACCTGCAGGGATGTGCTGGATGCATTTTGTCTGGAATCAAAGTTCGTGATATTTTTGGGACTTTATCAACACCTGCTTCAGACTGGATGAAAGGTGGGAACTGCTGGCCTCTCCAAGCACTTGTCCATCATTTCTGGAAGTTTGCTGTGGAGCTCATAGATAATATTATCTGTGTTGCCTGGAGCCTGTTCAGAGTGTTTGCTGTCTGGACAGTGAAAGCAGTGACATTATTTCCTTTGAAACACGCCTTAATTTCTGTGCTCTCTGTGTCTTGGTCCTTACAGGTTCCCTGAGCTGCAGTCTCACAACAGGGACATTCCCCACTCCATGGGCACATCCCCACGAGGGATACGGAGAGAGGAACTGCTGAAGACGATCACAGGTCCAGCCCTGCTCCGGGAAAGCCTGAACGACCGTGATTGAGCAAAGCCCACCCATCGCTCATCTCCGGGTGCCCGAACATCCCTGGGAGGAGACGCGTCCCTGCGTCCTGCGGTTAAGTGCTTTGCTGAACAGGGGCCAAGGTCCAGCGCGGAGCCACCCTGCTCCCGCCGACTCCCTCTTTGGCGCCGCACCGTGGAGTCAGCCCTGGGCTCGCACTGGAGGACGTTACGAAATCCTGGCCCTGACAGAGAGCAGATGCATTATTGGGAAGCCCTCGGGTCATGAGAGGGCTAATAGTCACATTCCTGGCTGGGATGGCGAAAGATTTACGCCGGGCGCTCGCTCGCCTCGCCCTGCACCAGGCCAGCTCCCTACTTCACCGGCCCCCTCGGCTTTAATTGTTGTGTTAATGGCCCTTTTATTTGAAGCAGATCCCCTGGCTTACAGAGGAGAATGTCATTATGTCGTATTTTAGATGTATTTACATTCTCCTTGCCACAGGGATAACGTTCTAATTATTTTCTATAGCTGACAGCACCAGCGTCTCTGGTATTAGGGACCCCTCAGACCTGATTACATGGTCTGTTTTTCCTCAAATCACCCACAAATGACAGTGTGGAGCAGGTTTATTATCAATTGACGTACCTTTGCTTAGCGCAACTTGCTCCCGAAACAAATGTCCTGAAAAGATAATACGTGTTTAGAGCTTGTGTCTTCACTTGCGTGGAGGCAGATGGGCTTAGGAGGTCAAGCCATCGACTGACCTCTCCTGACTGTGCCACACACCCCGGCACAGGAGGCAGGTCCGTGTCGGGAAGCGTTTCCCATGCAAACCATACCCAAAGGCCACTGAAAAGGACGGATGTTGGTTTTACAGCTGCTGTGTCAAGTGGTGGAGAACAGCAGCTGGGGAGAAGGGGATGAGGGTGCAGGGGGGAAGAGAGGAGAAGTGGAGGATGTTATCTTAGCTTTGCAATGAGGTGTAGAGAGGTACCAGGGTCTCGTCTAGATGGTTGTGCCTGCATGAGAAGTTGATTTTAGGGGAGAAAAGGAGCCAGGGTTCCTCAACAGAGAGAGCTGTGCAACACGCAGCAGACTTGATGGACAGGGTAGTGAGAAGAGATGCACAGCAGGCTGGTGATGAAGGGCTGGTGGACAGAGGTTGGGGACTGCATGGAATAAAGGACTGCAACAGAAGACAAGACAGGAAAAGCCTGAGAGCTTGCTGAGAGGAGGTAGAACAGGGACCATTACAGAGCTGGAGGCAAATGCAGTGACTTCAGAGCAAGGGGCAATGCTCAGGAGTTGGCCGGGGAGGTGCAGGAGCACACAGAAGTAGGGACAGCAATTGAGATAAGAAGAGTGAGAGACACAGTTATTAGAACAGAATGATTTGATTTATCCCAAGTCATTTATTCACCAAATTTTTCCCTTGAGATCTTAAACAGACTGAAATGGTTTCAAATGCTGTCATTATTTAGAACAATTCAACAAAATGTTTGTTGCTTTGAAAAAAAGGGAGGGGTGAGAGATGGAGAAAAGAAAGAAAGGAAAAATAAAAAGCCTGGATGGTCTGGTTTGCCACATTTGAATTTTATTGCTAAATTGGGATGGGTCAAGAAAAATCACTCCTTCTGTTCTTTGAGCGGGAATTTCACTTACAAAGCTGCTCTGATGTGAATGCTTTACCCAAGCTTAGATGCAGTCTTCATGTGTATTCAAACATGAAATGACAAAAAGCAAGTATTTTTGTCAGTGAAATCCTGTTGAGGAAATTTTTCTGCACTAGGGCACCTCAACACAGACACAATTTTATTACAAAATTCAGGCTTGTCTTTGTGGAGAATTTTCTCCTTGCAGCTCTAGAGATTATTTTATATTTGAAGCTGCTGGGCACACAGGACATTTTAAAAGCAAATAGAAAGGCAAAGACTTTTGTCTTTGTAACCCCAAGGGGGTGACAATTTAAGCCAGACCAAAGCAGAATGAAAATGCTGGCCGCATGGTATTAAAAAACAGAAGGTGGACATTCTTATTTGGAAAGACAAGGATTCCACTAAATTATTTAGTTTTTCTTGTGTGCATGAGTGGCTTCTGGAGTAATTTTTAGCCTTGGCTTAAAAGAAATGGGTCTCATTCCTTCCCCCAGTAACACTGGAGCCTGTCTGCAAGGTTCAGTGAAAGATGGCAGGAGGGTAGAGATCTCAATGATACTGTGTTTCTGGGTTTTTTGTGAAAATAAAACATTAGGAGGAAGAGAGGCAATCAAACCACTATTTCATCTGAAAGAAAAGCTTTTGCACATGCAGAAACTGTATGACTAGTCTCAAAGAATCTGAGAGAGAGGAAAAGAAGGGTAAGGTACTTCCTTGCAGCCACTCTGGCTGCAGGCACTGGAGATGTTTCCATCACAACAGGTACATGAGATTTGTACTTTTAAGACACAAGATAATTCAATCATGGGAATAAGAAGTCCAGGAAAACAGGATCTTTATTTCCACCTCCCCTGAAGTTAGATGTTTGGTTTGAATTCACTTGTATGACTGGCTGGATGGCAGCTTGGGGATGCTTCTTTTGGCTCAAAGAACTACGAATGAGCACATCATCTCTTGCCTCTCTTGGAGAACATTTTGGGGGCTGAGGTGCTGATGGGGTCATCGTCCACTTGGCCACAGTGAAAACAGGAGCTAGAGAGAGGATGAGTTAGAATTTTCTTACTGCTGTTTTTACATTGGACTGAGTAACAGAAGTGAGGATCTGCTACCTGGTTTGGTCAATTTGGTCAATCTGTTGATCTCAGTATAGGATGATGAATGACAAAATGTGGGTCTGGTTCTACCAATGTCCATGTGTGTAGTTTTACTTTAGAGTATTCAAGTATGTATGTCCTGTACAGATTTGCTGCCTTGTGAATGTTTGAGCAGTAGTGGCTTGAATGCTACTGGAAAGCAAAGGTTTAATTAGCTCTGCTGTTTCAATACTTTCCTAAAGTGCATTTCAAATCATATGCTTCATTGTGAAATCAGTCATCGATGCTGTGTTTGATGGTTGCAGAAGTTCTGTGGTTTTCTTTATCTTTTTTCCTGAGGAGTCCCTGATCAGATGACTTAATTTTCAGAACACGGCACAAAAGAATAAATTGCAAGTACTCTGTGAATTATTAAAGGAGAATATTATTAAAAACTTCAAAGAGAAAATGTGTGCTGGAATTTTGTGTCACGTTGGCTAATTGTCCAGTAGCTGAAAGGAAAAGAAAGGATAAATCGGTTAGTTCAGATTGTTTATTAAAAGGTTGTTGCTGATAACTTTTGGGTAGTGGTGCTTGGCAAACCAAATATTTGTGTGAAGATCATACTGGAGATTTGGGAGTTTGATTTATTTTCTGAAATAAAAATTATTGGATCACAGCACTGATTGATAGAAAAGCAATGTAATATGGTTCTGTAGGGCTTTTCTCTGAGTGAGTCACAAACTGTGCTGATATGGTGCTCCTCTGAAGGGGTCAATATGTAGCATAACAGAAAGATAAGAAGGGCCATAGTTTTGCCAGAAGCACTGCAACATGCTGGACATGCACACCAAGACATGCAGGAGCAAAATTATAGAAAAGTTTAGGATTCATAAATCACTTCTGTCAGAGTTGAGGAGTGCAAGCACTCCCAGGAGCTGCGGTGTGGGCAGACTGAGGGCGTTATGCCTCTGCCACATAAGGAATTCCCTCCTGTGCTGTGGACACCATGGTTATCTCTGCCCCGGTGGGGTCTTGGCCAGTGGAGACTCCCAAGTCACACTTCTGCATGGAGTTCATTTTATCTTTGTCGGGAGGTGGAGGGCTGAGTCAGCCCTGGTGGGATTTGCACCAGTGGTTCCAGGAAGTCTGGGTATTTCAAACCTTAGGCTTAGACCTCTAATCATCCCCTTATCTAAACTGCCTAACATCTGAGTCTGCAAAATTGCGTTGGAAATCTCACACAAACATGCTTTCCCCAGCGGCATTTCTGCGTTTGTTTGCCCGTGGAGCCCAGAATTACAGAAGGGCACAGGAGATTCAGCTTTGAAACCAAAGGTTTAATCAAAGTGTTGTGTGAAGACCTAGCTCTTCCTTGATTGATGGCTTGCTTACTGCTTGCTGACAGCTAGAGAGGTTCACCCTTTGAGGCAGAAACACAGAGTTAACACTGAGGCAAGTGTTGACCCTCTTGGGCCATGGGTTTAGAGGAACCCAGTTCTTTTAAACTAATTTCTGCCTCTGCTGGGGATGGAGGGAAGGTGTTTATTGGTTTTTTGTAACTTATGATGAAATAGTCTTATCCTAAAAGTCTACTGCTCCATAGGTGCAGAACTTGTTTATATTATCCAAGGTGGTTTTTTCAACTCAAAAATTCAAAGACAAATGGTGTGAGGTCCTACGCTTGGCCTGCATCTCTCAATCCTTCCCCAGGTGACTTCAAACTCAACTGGCCACAAAGCCTAAAGAGCTCAGATTCACAAAATTCTTGCAGGCTTTGTGAGAGTAGCTGGTCGAATGGGAATGACAGACTTAATTAGCACCCCTATTAGGAAACAGTTGCAGTGTTAATTCACTCCTTATCATACAGCAGAGGATGGGTCAAGGGGAGGCAAAGGGCTCTCTGGTGTCCCCCAGCTGTAGAAAAGCTCCAGTCAAAAAAACACTCTCACTTTATCATTGTGAGTCATCTCATTGTACAGTGGCACCTTAAAGAACAAACAAACTGGATTTATTTGCTCCCCATCTCTCAGAGCTGCTTGCTTATATGGAATTTTCATGGATAACCTATGACAATGTAGAAGTTCTTTATCTTCACCTTAGTCCTATCACTGAAGGGAAAGGAGCATTCCATGACTCAGTGCTACACTGAATGGGGTGATACAACAGAAAGGAAACTTTCCAGTTTTGCCCTTCAGTCAAGAAAGAGCGCTGGTGTAAATAGTTCCTCACAAATCAGTGCTTTGATATATTTGGCTTTTTTTCAGAGTATCTGTGAGCAGATGTGTGCTAAATTTCTTATTTTAACTGATGTTAGCAAATCTCTGGAGAAACTGACTGGTGTTTGCTGTGCATCTATAGTAGTTAAACCAGATTCCTCTGTTCTGATTTATCAGATAGGGTGACTAATGATGTTTGTAAATGTAAATTTTAAGTTTCCTCAAATTCTGGTGTGTAAAGCTTCAAAACAGTCATTTTCTGTAAACACTGTTGCTTGAAAAAGTCCTACCACTTCAATATCTGGTGAAGATGAATGCACATTGCATGCGGTGTTGGCAAAGAGGCACCCATCTATAAACATACAGTTACTATTCATGGAGATTTCTTTTATCGTCTTTCCAGTTGTACAAACACACCACCACCACCACCCCCGGCAATACTGCATTGTAAATTACCTTCCTTTTAAAAGCCCTCTCCCCTTAGTGCTTTTCATTCAGGAGATGGGAGACAGCCCTGGGCTTGTTGTCTTCAGATCAAATACAAGCTGCAGACTCTGGTTATTCACCTGAATTATACGAACCTGTGTGCTACAGCTATTTACTTGTTGTGATACATTTCCTTTTCTTGATTAACTAAGCCCTGAAAAGACACATCTGTTTCAGCATTGCCCCCTCAAGGCAGCCCATCAGCCCTCTGTTCTGTAGCATCTTTTTCTCTCACGTTTTCCTCGCCTTACCCTCTGTGGTCTGCTGCATTTTTTGTCACGCATTCACGATTTGTGTTGAACTCCTGGGGCAGGAACTGTGCCGTGGTGGTTGCCTGTGAAAAGCCATCTATCCTGCCATGGATATGAGAATCATTTAGGGATATACAAGAGCTGAACCCCAGAGGCTTGAACTGGTGACCGTTTCTGATGAGCTACACAGCACCTATCTATCACTTCCTACAATGCTCAGAGTTCTGGGTACCTTCTGGGTACCTTCAGTTCCTTATTAACTTTACTGATGTTCAGCATCCTCAGCACAGGCAGGTCTGGTCCCCAATAACATACTAACATACTAGGACCCTTTAGCATTTTTAATATATGCCCTGAATGGTACTTTTATTAGAAACTGAACATGACTGTGATTTTCAGTTAAAATAAATACAAGATAGTTTATTAGAATACACTATTGGAGTCACAGCTTCCATGGGGTATCTTTCTCTGGTATACTATCCAAGTACTGGAAGAGTTTATTGCATGGTTTACTATGTGGCTCTATAAATAGCTGTTGATTTGCACCTAGGAACCATTGCAGGGAGAAAGGAAAGCAGGAGCCCTAGGCTGATTCTTTGATTACGGGGACTCTTAGGAACACCGGTGTTTCCCTGGCAGCCTGGGCTGGAGCTGGAACCTCTGCACAGCCCTCGCCACTGCCTGTGCCCCGCGGTCCTCTCCGCAGCGAGGAGGTTCCCCCGGCAGTGGTGGTGGCGTCTGTCGCTCTATTCTGCTCTCAGGCCTCTCTTGCCCTTTGAAGATTCCCCATTGTTTGGGCTATTAACATACTTTCGGGGTGGATGTTTATCTTTTTTGAAACTTTTACAGCAGGCGCATTGTTAGAGCAAACCCCAAGCAGCTCTTTGCAAGAAAGCTCCACCGCAGCCCTTTGGTGAGCGCAATGCAACGCTGAGCAGCTCTTCCCTTTATTTGATCAGCTTCTAAAACCTAACAGTTCTGTGAGTAAACATTTATAGATCAAATCAAAAGCTCGCAAAAGGAAGCACTCTTGATAGATTAGAAGCTAAACTGATCTAAATTAGAACAGATGTAGAGATAACCTTGCCTGGCTAAAAAGCATATACTATCGGTTGCACGCAGATAATTAAATGAATGAGCCCTTTTCTATTGAACAACTGATGTGCAATTGATAAACTTAATTAATAATTAACTTTTTAATTAAATATCAATTTAAAACAAGTGTGGTAATGTGCCACTCGCATTTAATTTTGCTGCCTTTTCTTCTTTACAGAACTGTCATTAGGGTTACAGGTATCTGTTTAAGATGCCTCCATGCACAGCAGAGGGAATAAATGTGTCCACTGGGCACTTGCCAGGGAAGAGATGGTGATAAACAGCAGTGACTGGAGACAAAACCAGCGAGCAGCTTCAGAGAGTCAGAAGGAACCACAGATAAATGGCACATCCCTGGATGCAGCTTTCTCAGCAGCAGAAGGCCTACCTGAGTTTATGTCCTTGTTCCCTACTAAAAGAGGCGGCAACAGGTATAGGAGAGGTGAGCCCTCCTTGTGACAGCTCTTTGGGAAGAAGGTTCTTCCCAGCTTTGTGAATGAAGAGGCTGGATGTGGCCAACACTGAACATCTAAACCCCGGCCTATGTTGAGGGGAGAGAGATCCATCAGTTATTGCGTTGTTTCAGCAAAACAATCCTGAATAAGTGAGGGAAAGCTGCGATCTTTTTGCATGTGTCTTCTCACATGATGCCTCAGTGCAATTCCTATTAGTGCTAATGGGGTAATTGGCTCCCCTCAACGTGAACTCCCTATAATGCATCCACATAACTTGATTTGAGAGTGTAAATCCCATTAGCCTGAATGGCGATCTTTTCTGCCTCTAATTTACCCATTTGATCCTGCAAGCACTAACAGCCGATCTCGTCTCCCTTTGAAAGCGATAAATAGGCATCTGACTTCCGCTAAATGGTGTTTGCAAACGTTCATAGTGGTATCACACCTCCGGGATGTTGCCCCGCTCTGTGCCCCCCCTGAGCCTGCTCTCCTAAACATCTGTGCACAAGGGATATTGCTGCCGGGCCGCCAGCGAGTGCCTGCTTTTCGTCTGGCTCCCCGGGGCAGCCTCAGCTCTCAGCCACATGTGGCGGCTGCGTGGCTGCGTCCCTGCAGCCTGGGACAGCAGCGGGGGTTCAGGGCTCCCCAGTGACCTGGATGCTGTCTGGGGGTGCACGCAATCAGAGGCCGTGGTGCTGCAGTCAGAGCAGCTGCTTGGTCCATCGGCTGCCACTCCTGTTGGACACTGGACATTTGGAGATATAAATGAACACACTGCATCAAATACAATCGATGAACATCGAGAACAATAAGGGAGGTGATGCATTCTTTGCTGCTGACTGTCCCATTCACCATCCACTGAGTCCATGCCTCATCCTAACTGTGCTCCCTCATTTTTCCCCTCTGCTTAAAAATTACTTGGAGAGCTCAGCTGTGATTTATGTACCTAAATACGACAAAAAAGACTTGAAGCGAACAGCTCCTGTGCAGCCCTGGACTTTGGGATGGTTCTTTCCACCTACTAAGCACTAATAAGGAGCAAAGAAATATGCAGAAGGCAGGAAATTAGGTTTGCAAACTGGGAAAAAAAGGTGAAAGGCTGCAAGAAACATTTCCACCAACCCTGTGCCTGCCAGCAACAAGGAGAAATATTTGAGCACCTCACTGAGGATGTAAGAAAATCTTTCCGCTGCAGTGGAGGGTCTGAGTGAAGATTCAGTGTTGCCTTTTTTTTTTATTTGGTTGTTAATGTCTTGATTTGTTTCCAGCTGAAATAAGTAGGGTAGAGGATAAACCAATGGGCTGTTGATTGTCCTTCTGCAATGTGGGGCTTGAAGCCAATTGGAAATGACTCCTCAGAAGGTACCATCATGGACACAGCACCAGACACCTATCCGGTCAGCACACACTGCCGATGAAAGGATGATTTCTTTTCCTGCTCTGCCTCATAAGAGGATATTCTCGCTTCTCCACATGTGAAGGGAAGATGGGTCCCTCCCATGGGGAATGTTACTGCTGGCCACCACTTCCTCTCTGAAAGCCCCATTTGAAAAGGAGGAAATAGTTGGTGGAGGAAGTTCCTGAAAAGGAATCTTTCAAATCCTTATTTTTGTCAGGTTTTTTTCAGGGGACACCCAATACGATGGAAATAATTGGTGGGGCTGCCTCAAGTGATGGAAAAATTGCAGAAAACTGCAAAGAGTGTGACAGCAAGAAAACCGGCTTATTCTCCATTTATTGTACAATATTTATCATCAACCCGTTTTGTATATTTTGCTTTCTTTTGTGTAATCTTATCATCACTGGGGTTGAAAACGATGTAATTTTTGCTCCTTTGAGTAGTTGCCAAAAAAGCACTTACGTCGGAGTATTAGTGTATCATTTGGCTAGCACATCACATAATGGTTTTTTTACAGCAAGTATTTAACCGTGTTTTCATCCTGTGGGAAAGAATGATGGGTCTGTTTTGTAAAAATAAGACCTTGTGGCAATGTGGACATGCAAGAGATAGAAACATAATGCAACAAATTAGTTTCAACACACAGAAATGAAGTAGTCCAGGCTCCATATACATTCAGCAGTGCTGGTTTTTTTCTCTCTCTTTTGTCTCTCCTATTTTTTCTTATTCTGAAATGCATTGTTGGATTTTATGGGAAAACTTTACAAGCAGAAACTATTAGAATTCATAAATAGTCACCTACTTGGTTTGGGCTTGAAGGAGATGTTATACTTGTGTGTATACATATGTTTATGTAATGTATGCACACATATACGTAAAAATAGTATTTATGAGTGCATCAGAGAGAGATAGAGTAGTTGTTGGTCCCAAGCAGGTATGATAAAATTCATCCTTTAGTTTCAGCTCTATGGAAGTTCATGGTGTTGAAGCAAGAACTAAACTAACTTTATCATAGCCTGAACAAATACTTTGAGTTTTAGCAATGTATTGCTATATTTAGTATTGCGAAGCAGAAGAAATCTGATAATTCTAACTTCATTACAGAAAATGAAGACCTGGAGCAAAAAAATAATTTGTCTTTAGGTGCTTTGGAAATAATCAAGCAGTTAATCATTGCAATTTGAGGTGATCCCATTATATCCCTCCCAAATAGTGGTTAAGTGAATCTCTATTACAACCTGAAAACCACCATTAACTTGAAGCCCATTCATGCTGTGATCCACATCTTTCCAGTCTGTGTGTTTCACAACTTGCCCCAAATAATGGTCACTCACCTCTGCCAGAAAAACATTAGAGTTGCTCTTTTGAAGTTCACCCCTTCTTAAACTTTGTTCTATGTATTAAAATGTCCCAGTAAGCTGTGACTTTTTTTTCTTTTTCTTTGTATGAAAAAATTCACCAGGTTATCTCTCAGCATTTGCTATATAATCTGTTTGATGTCCACCTTCCTTTTTTTCCAGCAGCCACTTACCCATTTGTGCAGTTACAGGCACATTTGTATTTTGTCATGTCTGAATTCAGACCCAGAGTCTGGAGATGCCAAGTACGTGCCTAACTTTACTTATGCAAGAACGAAGTGGAGTTGAGCATATGGCTACATGGTTCCTATGTAAAATAAAATATGCCATTCAGCAAATTTACTAGGGCTTTATAGTGAGTTATCATCAGCAGTTGCACTAAAATACAACTCGGAAAAAAGACTCCATAACAGAGACTTCATGATGGAATAGGCTTTTTGCATGTCTTGTCTTAGCTAATTTACAGCATTCCATAACTTCCAAAAGCATCTATGAATTGTTCTCTGAAAGCCTTTCATCCTGAAGGGTACTGGGAAACCACACTGCTCATTGGCTGAGTCAGGGTGCTCAAAACCTGCCCTTTGGGTGCCCAGGTCCTTTCTTTGAAATAAGGGCTTTTATCATAACAAACACATGCTTAGGGAGGGTTTCTCCAGACTGCCTTCGTACTTCAGGAGTATTCTGCTTTGAAAACCTGGAAAGCCCCTGTTGCACTGCCATAAATGAGTCATTAGAAAAATGAGATGGGAGAGGGGGGATGAAGACTATCCTACACATCTGCAGTCCCTGCAGTAAGCAGGATGTGTGAGCTATGGCTTGCAGGAGGAAGATGCATCCAGTGTTTTCCAAACATTTGCTTTCCTAACCAATCTTGCTCAAGTTGTGAGCAGAGCTTCACCTCTCCTGTGCTATAAGAAGAATGATCAAAAGCAAAGAAGAGAAGGTGAGTCAACGGTGACTAAAGACCTTGCATAAATTCCTGACAAATGGCTGGCAGGGGAGATACATAGCAGAAACATGAAGCAGCCTGGTTTTACTTTGAGCAACACTTTATCTTCGCTGGGACATCACCACTGTGTTATATCATTTCCTCCCCAGGCACAGCCATGGAAGAACAAGACCTTCCCATAATGGGACAGCACAAGCAACTGGGATATTTTTCATGATTGCCTTGGGAGTGCCACCAGCCACAACAGAGCAAAGACTTGGGACAGGAGGTGTAACACAGGAAGAACTAATAAATGACCTTTGCAATAGTGTGATCGAGTCAAGGCCACCAAAAAATGATAGCTGAGGTAAGAGTTGGTTCAGGAGCTGTGTCCTGCCTGAAGGGCATAACCAGGCACTCAGGCAGATGGGAGCAAACTTGCCACACTGGATTTTTTTGGAGGGCTTGTGTTACCCTTGATAAAAATCTCATTGGTATTTGGGACAGAATAGATATGATGGACACTTAGCTTGGCTCTCCTTATGCTCTTCCACTACTGTTTTGCCAAAATCTCAGCATTGGATTACTCTTGCTCAAAAAAAAAAAAAAAAAAATAAAAGCCCTGGCCTGGATACGCGTCCCAAATTTTTAGGCATTTTTTTCAATACCTCTGCAAAAACAACTCTGCTCCTAGTGGAGCTGAGCCCCTTCAGGGTCCCACATCCTCACTATGCCAGCCACGTGAAAGCTGCTGCTACACCCTCTCCCCTGCTGAGCCCCTGCTATGTGGGCACAAACCCCAAACATGTGCAGCCCAAGCACAGCAGTGACTGTCACTGCAGGGCTCCACGCATCTCGAGCCCTCCTTGTAAAACTCTCTGGAAGATATGTCCTGTGCAGAAAGAGGATTAAATAAAATTTAAGCTTCTAGAAGCAACCCTCCTTTTTTTTTTTTTTTTTACTAGAGAAACACCTCCTTACCCCCAGTGAATTTATACTGATTTTTAGAAAAATATGCTCTTTTCTAGGATCTTGTAAGATGGCAGGAGCCAAAGGACTGTGCAGAGCCTCACGCTGCAGTCAGAGTTCAAAAAGGTGAGTTCCCCTGGGAAGGAAAGATTGGTTTTCTTGTTTAATGCCGTCTCTTGTTTAAACTTCGAGATTTGAATGGCCCATTTCTCTTTTCTTTTTTTTTTCTGAATATGTTTATCTTCATGTCTGAAATATTTTGTGAACTTTGCTTTGTGAACTTTGCTTTTTCATCCCTGTAAAGGGTATCTCTTAGATAAGTTCTTGTTTCTTGCATTTTCGATCTATAACTGCAGAGATGTAAGAGAAAGAACATTTTCATAGAGCAGTTATTTGACATGAAGTTATGGTAAATGTATTTGCTCTGCCTGTTTCCTCTTTATATTGGTTTTCCATTAATATCCTGGCATACACATACATATACATGTATATGAATACAACTGGCAACAGATAAAATAAGCTAATGGTAGGGAATGCTGAGGGGTGAGGGGCAGCTTTACAGTCTTTTCAATATGTTTTTCTAAACTTTTTGACCACCTAAATGGGTATAAACAAGCATGTGAGAGGTATGTTCACTTGGAGCCAGATGAAGGATTTAAATTTCAGTTTTCTGATGACAAGTGCTGTAAGGAGTGATGCAAGTGATGAAAATTAGTTGCAGAAAATAAAAAAAAAAAAATGTATCCCAAACTTTACTTGCTGTTCATAGGGAGAAAGCAAAATTCATTAAATGAATAATTTGATCCAAATGATTTGTCCAGTTGCTGAAGGAGCTAGCAGGATGTCAAGACTTGTGTATTAGTTTGGTTACAACTACAGTGATGAGGAATGCAATGCAGAAAAGCTGGGGGTTTATTAGTTGGAAGCACAAGCAATTCCCGAGACACTGTATTGTTTCCCTTATGTTTCTGAATGAGTGTTGCTGAACATCAGGACTGGTGCATTCAGCAGAGGGCAAATGAGGCTGGTCACCACAGTGGGCAGGGCATGCTGGGGCTGTGCACACCCCGTGCAAGGGTGTTAGGGGACCTTCTCATGGCCCCCTCTGCTGCAGTACAGAAAATATCTCTCATACTTTTCCACCATGAAAGGGGAAAGGGCTGACAGAGGGTTGTTGGCGCTGCCCCTTCGGGGATGGCTGGATGTGGGGGCTGCTGGCCCTGCGGATGCTCTGCCTGCTCCAGCCTCACCACCTGTGTCAGTCAGAAAAGGCTTTTCCAGTCTAAAAATAAGCAGCTGGTGTCTGGAGTCTGTTTGTGGGAGCGTGTGTCTGATATGTAATTTGAACTTGATTGCAAGAGCCTCTAACCTCCCCTGGAGCCAGTGCTGCCACCCTGGAGCCAGTGCTGCCACCCTGGAGCCAGCTCCCCTCTCCCCCAGGTGACCAGGCTGTTTGTGAAGCTGGGCTCCTTGGTCCAGGTACACTCCAACTTCCCACCTTGCCATTTGGGGAATTATTGGGCAGAAGAGGCTTCACAGCACATTATTCTGTTTGAACTCCTCTCCCACCACTTTGCACCGAGCTACTGAAACCCATTTGTTTGGCAGCCACTGAAACTTGAAACTGATGAGGATGAGCAAGGGAAGGGAGAGACCTGTAATTTCCAAGAGTGAATCTTAACTGCAAAAGCTTAATGTTTGCTGCAGAGCACTTTGGGAAAGCTGTTGGTGTCTTGGGATGCTGCTGTTATGAATGGAGCCAACTTGTAAATTCACTTCTGGATGTTATCTTCCTTGCTTGGAAACTTTTGTATCTGCAGTGCTTGACCAGAAAATCAGGAGGAGAAATTTTAGCTTGTGCATTGCTTATGTGTGCTGGATGGGACCTTTCCTGGTCCAGACTTTTAATGCAACCATTTAATTAGAAGAAAAGTGGTACTAGTAGGGAGATAGACTGATGAATTTTAGTGTTAATCCCATCACCAAAATGCTGAGGCAAAACCTGACTGTGACCTCGTGGGACTGAGTGAGGAGAGTTTCCATGCAGCTTGGATAAAATATGTCCATCCTGGTCCTATTTTATAGCATGGAAATCAGAGTGAGTTTGGAATATGTAGCTGGAAAACCAGGTGCAACATTGATCCAATTTCCATTTTATCCAAACAACCAGAACTTAGAGAGAGGGGTTCTAACGGAAATGGGTTTGGCAGGCAACAAGAAGAGGCCCAGTCAAACTTCTCCAGGACCAAAAAACTCCCCTGCCCTTCCATATATTTCAGAATCATCTCTCCAACTCAGGGACCCCCTTGGCTATGGGTTTTCTGTGTCACAAAGGCTGGCTCTGACAAACATTTTTAGAATCACCATCTGTCAGCTTTTCCTTCAGGGATCCCCATTTACAATAGCTTGTATCCAGGCCATGTGCAAATCCCACTGGGCTGAAACTTGGCCCTGCGCAAGGTTGGCCTGGATGCAATTAACAAACACAAAATTTATTCAATTTAGTTTGGCCAAAAATATAAGATTCTTTTGTTTGCAGATGCTGAAGTTTAGATGCCTTTCCAAACTTATCAAGGACAAGGGAACCACTTTGGAGCAAGTAACAGCCAACCAACCACTCTGGAGAAAATAACAGCCAACCCCAAAGTCATCCTAGAATTCAAATTGAACTGCAAACCTACGCACCAAGTAGTTTGTGAAGCTTAGAAATGGAGTCTATTTTTCCTGATTAATTTCTACTGCTGTCTCTGAACTTCATTGTTCTAACTGGGCTCTAGGTAGAAACACAGAAACATCAGAAGAAGAAAACAAGTCTTTGCAGCATCTAGAGGGGTACAGCAGGAAGTATCGGAAATCTCCTGGGAGTTTTTCAGTTCCAGGAGATCTGAAGAAATGTCTGACCCAAATCCCAGAGTTTCCAGGTTAGAACTGTTACATGAGCGTGTCTAAATTGCTTTGGTCTGGAGATGCAGCTGGAAATCTTGTAAGATGGGGATCTGTCTTTCTTGATTGTCCATCCAGGCTCTCCATTTTTTAGGTCTTATCTACCAGACTCAAGCATGATAAACCTCATGGTGTTTGATTTATCTGTGTCAGAAAGACCAAGGGCTGTCAGCCCTGCATTCACATCTTTGTTTCCCAGTTCTCACCGAAGTGCCAGACCACTTAATTTATTCCCATCCTCCATGCAGGTACCCTGCAGAATTCCTGTCTAGGACACGTGTCCTTCAAGCATTTCTAACTCCTGTCTGCTCCTCTGACCCCTGGTCCGGGAGGTTGCAACACCTGAGCTGTGGGGTGGGATGAGGCTGAAGGAGAGGTACTCTGCACGTACCCAACATCAAGCAGGCCTAGGACAAACAGCTAATGCAGTGCAAGCATCAGTATGGCTTTAAATATTTGTGTATAAGCATTCCTGAGACTACCTTGCTCTCGGAAAGGTAATGCTGGAGCATTTTATAAAGATGATTTTTATTAGTTAAAGGGAAGCTGCCCCAGCCATCTCTGATGAAGCAAACACCCAGAAGTTCTGGGGATGTTTGGCCACCCCTTCTCCAAACCTCCCAAACCTCCCTGCCAGTAGAGGAGGGGAAGGAGATCAGGAGTGATAAACCCACACAGTGCCCTCTGCCGCAGCCAGGCCCATTGCTGTCAGAGTCGTTAGGATGCTGTTAGTATGCTGGGGCTGTGCAGTTCCTCTGCCATCTTCATTCACCTTAGAAATGTGAAGTTTGAATGGTTTATCTCTATTAATCACCAGCTCAAAAAGCTTTGTGCACCAAGGGCCGCAGATAATTAACTTCACTATACTGCTTGTCTTATCAGTATCAACCTCTTGTCCTCCTGTGAAATAGTTAAAACCATCAGCCCCTTTTTACTTTTCCATTTAACTCTAATGCTTTAACACTGATGTTCTAAATGGCCCTGCGATTCATACTTATTAGACAAACCTTTCTTTCTGCATCTCTTATATTTTTTGATAATTGGCCATGTATGTTTCTAAGGGGCTCAACAGCTTTTCATGCCACTATACTAATAATTAAAGGTTTCTCACAGCCTTTCAAATTTCTCTTTACCTTCTTTTCTTTGATAAGTATAATTTGCTGTTTAATTGGAGAGGAAGGAGGGGAGAAAAGTGGTAGTAGGAATAGGCTGACTGCATAGGAAAAGATTTTGTTTAACAAAATCCTCTAATTTTAAAAAAAATCTGTGTTGTTTCCCCTTTTTTGTCCCTTGGACAAAAACTCCCTTGCTGGAGCTACCATCCCTCCCACACTGTAGTATGTTGTAACAGTGAGAGGAAAGGGGGAGGCAGGACAGAGAAGCCCCAAGGGGCTCCCTAAAGGCTGCATCCTGCATCTCCAGAGGATAAAGAGGATTTTAGATGATCTGTTGGACTTTTTCTCAGCTCCAGCCAAGAGTGAGTTCCATTGTGCCAACAGAGAGAGGATGCTGAGTCTGGAAGAGCCCCATTACTTCCATGGCTATCTCTGCTTCCCTAGGTGTTGCCTGGCTTGGGAGAGGTGTTTTGGAAGTCTTGAGGTAGTATTATGGGGGAAGGATGGGATATGGAGTACAGAAACTCTGCTGCTCTGACAGCCCATCTAGCTCCATTTGCACAGGTCAGGCCATTTGAACTTGGAGAATCCAAAGCCTTCAGTCTTCACTAAAGATACTCTGAAAAATATTACTCAATAGCTCCCATTCTAACTTTGAAATTAATTCACTCTTTCCATGTACATGGGTTCAACTGGCATTAATGCTCTTGTGGGACATATGCTAGTGTATTCTTCTACACCCTAGAGTCGTGTGGTGGGAAGCTCTTTAGCTTTCCTTCAAAACAAAACATTTATGCAGTTGAGTAGAGAAGGATGGAATTGTGACCCCAGTGCTCTGAAATGATTATACGGAAAAAACATCCAACGCTGTGTTTTGAGATTTGTGATTTTTCCAGCAGCTCTTGATGTGGGGAGGAGGTGGAAGCAAAAGGAAAAGAGAAGAGCTGATTCAAAGTTTTTGACTGTTGGATATGGGCAACATGGTGTTGTGCTCCTCCAGTCATTGTGTAGCGACCATTTCTTATCAGTGCTAGTATTGAATTGCAAAACAAGTTCATGCAGAATTCATACACTTATTTTTTAAGTGAAGAATTCATACAACCTGTGATCTATTCTAGGATTATTCTCCAACAGGGAAGGAGGAAGAAAAAGGCTGGTGGTGCCTCTGCTGTGAATAATTTATCCCATCCTACTAGCCTGGGTGCTAGGTGACCCCTTTTCTTAGCTCCCACTAGGGTTGGGTAGGAGTGCAGGCTGCCTCCCATATCTCCGTTAGCTGCTGGGGGTTAATAGGGGCACTCAACACACACAAGCACACTCTAAGCAGGGTCAGGGGGCAGCCAGCACATTGTGACCTAAAATTTGACAGCTTTTACTCATTTCATGTTAGGGGACCTCATTTCTCTTTGGGCAACTGCCTAGCCCAGTGCCTGTGCCTGGGGTGCAGAGTGCTGTGGGAGCCTGGCTAGTCCCCTCTGAGCACTGGGGACAGCAATGACCCCCTGTACAGATGCACTCTTATTTTCCATATACTGAATTGCCAGTATCACAAGGGGAAATGAAAAGCAACAGCGTCTGTTGAGTGACCAGCCCTTGTCCCACTGCCATCTCAAGATGCTTGAAGATGTTTCATTCCAGGTAATTTGTATTTTATCCCACCAGGTCCTGGTGCTGTGTTGCAGCATGACAAACCTTTCCAAGGGGCCCTGACAGTATCCGGGCTGCTGAAACACCAGGAATCTGACCCTGGTCATTCCCACGTGCTAGCATTCGTCTCACCCAGGGATTTATTTTTGGTAACTGTGATGTGAATAGTGGTAAGATCTCTTCCTGAGCTCCAACCAACATCCCTAAGAATTCTCACTGATGCTTCAGTTTTCTCTCCCTCCCCAGAGACAAGGCTTTGAGGGCAATTCTCTTATCTCTCCTCGTTTTGTTTTGGTATATTATGCAGCAGAGTGTCTCGAGGTGTCTCTCGTCTTTCCTCCTTTCCAGTTGTCTGTCTCCGTCCATCACTTTGTCATCCTCAGCTGCTTGTTAGTCTCTCCGTTTTCCTTCTTGTCCCTAGTTGGTCCATTTGTCATTTTTTCTCAGCAGCCCATGCTCCTTTCTCTCCCACTTCTTTTCTGCCTCTTGTTTCTCTCTTTCCTTTTTTCCCCCCTAGTGTCGGAACTTCTTTCTTTGATTCCCCCCCTCCACCTCCCACCCTTTATAGTGCTGTTATCTGTGATTTTGGCAAAGAGCACATTTATTGGGGAGGAATATCCCCATGGCAACGCAGCAGATGGTGACTTTTGATTAACTTGGCTTTTTTTTTTTTTCCCCCGACTGCCAAATCACAATCCGTCTTTGAAATTAAATCAGGCTGTGATAGCATCAGTTGTTCTGGAGAGGGGACGAGAAAGAAACAAGACTGAAGTATTACAGCGGGAGCCAGGATGTAATGCAAATTCGTGTTTTTTAACCCCAGCAATAAAAACCCCTGTTCGTTCCGGGAGCAGGAGGAACCACAAGAGAGGGAATAATAAAACAAAAAAATAAGATTAAGAAAATGTTATAACCCCACATGGGCTCCTCACTCTGACCACGCTGGAACGTGCGTCTCTGTAACACTGATGTCACTGCTTGCCAAGTCACTTGGTGCTGCTGGGCCTCATTCTGCAGCTGCTTAAACACCACTGAGGGTTTTCCTCATGCCATGGATAGTGGGAAGAGGCCAGGTTCTTAGCTGAGCAGTTCAAGCAACTATTTATTTACAGGGATGCAGTGTCCAAAGTGGTAAGGAAAGCATTTGCAAGCAGCAGGAGGAGGGCAAGAAAGCAGCTCCTGGAGCGCATTGGAGGGAGGTGAGAGGAATTCAGGGTAAAGTGAGGAAGTGGAGGAGCTGGAAAGGGTGGATGGCATCTCTGAGCCAAGATGCTGAGTGATCAAGGGCATGGGAAAGTGAGGAGCTGCCTACAGTGGCACCAGGGAGGTCTGAGCCTGGGGAAGGAAGGGCGCAAAGTTCTGCCAGCCACGAAGAGAGAGTTACAGGGCATAGCCCCATGGAAGATGGGAGAGCAGATACTGAAGTCAAACAGTAAAGAACTTTCTTGAATGCATCAGAAGTGGGTGGTATTCAAGTCCTATGAGCTCCTTTGCCTGGTGCTTTTTGGAGGGTGACCAAAGGTGAACGCAATTGAGTGTTAATCATAGCCAAAGATAAAGAAGGGCTTGAAAATAAAAGCTGCAGCGAGGGGATGACTAACGACCCAGCAATTTCATGGGAACTGACGCGCTGTCTCAGGCTGTGAGGCTGCTGGACGGCTATCTCCAGTTACTAACCTTCCACATACAGCAGGTTAGAAAGCGGTTGTCTGGTTTCAGCATTGACTCCTTTGGGTGCAGTGGGTTTAGCAGTTGTGGCTAAAGGCAAATAAGGAGTCACATTCAGTCTCGGTGAGGTTCAAATGAGATGATGGAGTTTTACCATAGAATCACATGATCATAGAATATGCTGAGTTGGAAGGGACCCGTCAGGATCATTGAGTCCAACTCCTGGCTCTGTGCAGGGCACCCCAAGAATCACACCACGTGCTTGAGAGTAAAATCAGAAACAAAGTGCCTCAAGGGTGGTTAGTACCCCTTCTTGTCTTGGGCTGTAGCATGGTACTTTCTGGTACTGTGGAGAGCAAGCACATATGAGCACTTGGTACGCTTCATGTCAGCCTTGAGATACTCAAATTCCATCACTAGGCCCTCTTCTGCCTTTGCAAAGAGGATCTAACTTTTTGTAACACAGCTTGATAAAAATGCTTTTCCTGGAGGAGCTCTTTTCTTAATGTAAGATTTAAACCTGCACCCTTCTGTAAAAACTTTAAAGATATGGGGTTACCCTGTCCCTTACATTAAAAAAAATAATAGAGGAGCTCCCACTACACTTTATGAGAAGCAGTCCATATTCTCTTGCTCGCTAGGAGCTCTAGGCCACCACCATGTCTCTCCCACTGCTTTTTTTAGTCAAACTGGTGCTTTTTCCTGCTCTGCTCCAGGAGACTCTGTGGACTGTCTTAAGTTCTTCCAGGATAAGCTCTCTGTCCAATAGATAAAATTTTGCTGCAGATGTTGTTGCTTCTGTTGGAGATCTCAGTTCAGGAGTGTTTTGTGTCTGCTGTGTGTTAGATCTGATGTTCTTTGAGGAGAAGATAAGATTTCAGTGCAGGAGATGAATCAGGTAGCCACTGGAGCTTAATTGGCAAGAGATATCTCAGGGCCCAATTCTTCCCTGTGAGACACAGGCACAAGGGAGATCTTCAGTCTGCAGGGGTTCATGTGTTGGTGGAAAGCATCAGAGAAGTGCTTCATGAGCACAGTGGGATCTAGACCCCTGTTTGAGTCTCAGATCACTAGTCAGGGGAGTTTGACCCATGGCTCATTCTGTGTAGATGGTAATTGTAGTTTAGACAAGCTTTTATATCTGCTGGTTGCTGTAGTTTAGACAAGCTTTTATGTCTGCTGGTTGCTGCTTCTCCCTGTTTTGGTCAGATTACCATTTGATTTCTTGTCCCAGGCACCTTGGCAGTGTCTGTCCCCAAATCTCTCTTCCTTGCATCTCCCCTTGCCCTTCATGAGTGCCTTGCAGCCATGCTCTTCTCTCCCCTCGTGTGCAGCCCCCAGAGTGGTTGGCACCCAGCGTGCCTTGGTGTAGGAACCGCACATTGCGTGCCTGTGCGCTTGCTCTGCCCCCTGCTACCATTGTGCCCCAGTTGGTAACATCCAGCGGGGTGTGGGAGCTGCTGATGGATGAAAGCCAGACCTGCCCTGCGTCCTGCCCCCGCAGCTCATCCCCTTCGCACAGCATTTGTGTCCTGAGCGTTCCCAGCACGGCAAGCGTGGCACCCGCAGGGCTGCGATCCAGTCCGTGGAGCTGCACAAAGCAAACCGGCTGTGACACCACGACACAGCGCTCGGGCCTCTCCGGCTTGACACCACATCGTTATATATTGATGCCATGACACCAGCGCTCAAAATAGAATCAGGACAATTTGATTTCCTGCAGATCTCAGGATGGGGTCATAAAAACGGAGACTGTTCTGGAGAAATGGGATAGGGTGGAAATGTTTGTAGTGACATCACAGCCAGTTCCATGCCAATGGCCTCCTACTGCTGCAAACATGTGATTGTGATTTTGCTGCACGCTCCACCAGAAAAGTGCCAGACTGGTCGGGGAGGGAGGGAGAGGGAGGGAGGAGAAGGGGCGGAAATATTCTGTTCTTGTATCTTAATTCAAATATCTGACAATAGCCTTGCAGCCCAGGGTGCTGAGTGATCAGGAGTGGAACCATGTTGCTGAGGCTGCTGCCTGATCAGCAGAGTTCAGGGTGTTGCAGCAACCTAACTGAGGGCTGAATAAGGACCTTTGATTTTATAGTGGAGGGTCTTGATCTACAGTGGTGTGCTTTATTGGAGAGTTGGGTGGTCTTGTTGTGCTCACTCTTCCTCAGTGCTCCCATTTGCTTCTAACGTCATTTTTCTTGGCAAGAAGAATGTACAGGCCTGAAATATGGCTACAAAAGCAACTGCAGAGTTGTTGTCTTCTAGGGGTTCCCATTATAGAAAGGAACAGATCTCAGTGTTGAAGTTTCACTCATGAAGCAGGAAGCAGCAGGAAGGGATTTAAATAGCTTGAGGATAGAGACAGAATGGAGAAAAGAGAGGAAAGAAACAGAAGTCAACACAGAAAATAAAACTAACCTGAGGGCATTGTAGGAGGAAATCTCATGTCCATTGCTCCAAAGATGGCACTGATTGGTGCAAAACCCATCTTGGTAGCAAGATCCTTCCCGAGAAACAGCCAGTGGAGATCAGCCCTGGCTGTGTCCAGCACATGTAACCTTGGGGGGCTGTGGAGAGGAGCAGTATCTGCCGGGGGGGACAGGAGAGCAAAGGGATCCAGCTAATGCACTCGTCTATCAGATTAGGCTCTCAAAAACCAAACCACTTCCATCACTGCCCAAGAAGAGACTCTCACTCCCTGCTTAATGGGATGTCGGTCCTGTTGTTGTCACTCCAGGGAGAGGGGCTGCTGCCACCACAGCGTGCAGCAGGCTGTGAGTTTAAAATCCTATTAGACGGGGACTAACAGTTGCAAAAAGAAAGCAGGTATCCCCTAGTGGGGATTTAAAGATGTTTAGACGTAATTTGATTTTCCAAGCAGATGTCATTATTGTTAAACAGTTGCCCACTTGATATGTTCAAGTTGTTGGCTGTAATTGCTAAAATTAGCAGGTCTGCATAGAGCAAAGGTCAGTCGGTTAATATCGTGATTTAGTATTTTATGAAGTAATTCCAAATGCTTTTATGTATGTTTTTGTTTTTGCAGCCTAAGCCCACATTAAAGTAGTTGTGGGCCATGCTAATAAAATAATGACTCAGCCTCCCAGCACAGACCGCCAGCCCGGCTCGGCAACGGTGCTCAAGCCACCTTTGGTCCCTGCTCTGCCTGGTGCCCTGGGCCTGCCGGGGCCCCGCATTTGGGTTTGGAGCTGCGGTCAAACAGGAGGCTTCCAACTGCCCCCCGGTGTGACATCTTCAAGCAGAGCTGGTGCTGGAAATGAGCCCATCAAGTCCAGCAGTGACTGGAAGGATGAGGGGCCGGTGCGCACAAGGGTCTGCCGCGGGTACCCGTGGTCTCCTGAGGTGAATCGACTGCACGTGCAAGTGCATGCAAGCACCTCCAGCTATGAAGACACCTGAAAGACTCACCACCAACTAGGCAAGGTCCCAAAATACAGCTTTTTAGAGGGAAGATGCATTTTTTGGAAGAGGAACAGAGAGCTGGGATTGGGCAAGGCCAAGACTCCCAGTTTGTGCTGTGGCTGGTTGGACATCTGATGTTGCTTCCTCCAGCACTGCAGCTGCTAAATGGCATGAGAAAAAGCTTTAAAAAACTCCTTGAAGGTGTTGGGGTTTTCCTGGCAGGCTCAGTGTGATTCTGATCCCATGTCCTGGGACAGAAAACTGTTCTCTTCCAAGGCAAGGTTTGCTGGGGTTCACTTACCTTTCTCTATAACAGAGATACAACCCATTCCCAGGGGTGGTTTGGGCACACCTGGCAGATTTCTTGCTATTACAGGAATGCAGGACTTTGCTAAAGCAGTCTGACCTGCTCTTTTACCACCAGACCTTTATGACTGTCTTTTTTTTTTTTTTTTTTTTAATCTCAGACAATAATCTCAGAAAGTGCTGAGAGGCATTGTGTGGCCTGCACAGGAAGATATGGTAGAGGACCTCCTGGACTTGACACTCACTGGGTAAGCTGGATCCCTTTCCAATCTGCGTTCCCATATTCCTGCTAGCAGGTTTTGGTATGTGCAGCTGTCAGAGTAGCTCCAGGAACTCTCTGTGGCTGCAAGCAGCAACAGACACACTCTGATCCAGGAGATGGGAAAAGGAAGAACTTGCTCTTAGGTGCTGCCTTAGACACCCTCATAGGAGAGAGAACTGGTGATCCTAGACAAGATAAGTCTAAGATGTGTGTAGATTTGCATATCTTGATCTCAGATCAAGAAATATTTTGTGCATACATAAAAATATCCCATTAGAGACAAGACTGCAGAAAAGTTTTAGCACTAGAAAGCTGAAAAGGTTGAGGAGCTGGGAATTCAACTCTGGTCCAGATTTCAAAACATGTTATTTTGATCAAAGACCATTTCAGTTTCCAATCTGAAATGTGCAGTTTGGGATTTTTGTTAATTTTTTTTAATTTGTTTCGGGTTTTTTTTACCTTGGACTTCCTCTGAAGCAACATAACGTAAATTCAAGAAGCCATCTCTCAAGAACATGGTGTCCACAGAGTATTGGTAGAAACATTTACTTGTGTTTGCTCTGACCAAAATAATATTTTTGTACCAAGCCCCTTAAATCTTTGCAGTTCTCAGAGTCCCAATGCCTGTAGGACTGTGGCTCCCAAATTGTGGAGAAGCAGTAGACAGGCCTTGTCCCAGCACTGAGGTTTCCCCTGCTCCCATCACTGCTGGCCTCCCTCCATGAACCCAGCATGCAGTTAAGCTTCTACTTGCCTCCAGTGCTGTCTTTTTCTCACTGGGAGAGAGATTTAATAGCTCTTAACATAACAAATACAGTCTTGGTCTGTTTTTCCAAGGTGGACATGGCATCAATTGCTAAGGAAGGTGATTTAAGCTACATTTGTCTTTTAAAAAGTAAAAGGCTTTGAATAAAGGGTGGCAGCATTCTGGCTAATTTAACTTATTGCTTAATGTTAGTCCTTTATTAACAACACTACCTCACAGGCTCCTTCAAAGCACGAGAGTCTGTTATTCCCATTTTACAGCAGAGGAAACAGATGCAAAGACCTGCCCAAACACAGGCAGCAATTGCAATCTGGATTAGAGTGAAAATGTCCCTGAAAACTAGTTCCAGTCTCCAGGGAGACATCAGTGGGTAGGGAAAGCTGGGAAACTCAAGGGGATGTAGCGTGGGACCGAAACTAAAAGGCGTGTAAGATTTTAAACACCCAAGGTGATCTGGCCAAGCAAGAAACAAGGCTCAGCAGTTCGTGTCAGCACAGGGGAGGGAGGAAATGTGGGGTCTGTGTTCCTTAGCTCAGTGGAGGACGAAAGCAGTGTGCTGGCAGGCTGTGCAAGAAATGCATTGTGAACTGGCTCTCGCAGCTGTGAGCAAGACAATAAGGATGGTAAAGCACCATCTGAGTCCGCACATCCAGCTTTGCACAAAGAGGGAGCTAAAATCAGCCCCCTGGAATCTGTTGGCTCATGGTTTGGATTTAGCTCTTTGTGTTTGAACAGCTCCAAGCAGAGAGGGAATATAGGTTGTCCCAGTTCAAGAGCCAAATTCACCTTTTCCCTGCTCACTTTCAACCCCTGAGCTACACAGTACTTTCCTCAGGGTCTTTGGTCATAATTTGCAGGGCATTCTCAAGAAAGCCCCAATTTTCTCTTACAGCCTGAGGAATGATATTTTTTTCCTTCCTTTGGTTTTCCTACACCATTCCCTCTCCTCTGTGCTCTACATTTTCCACTGAACCTCACCTACCTTCTTGCCAGTGTACAAAACCTTTTTTTCAATGAATATGCATCTTCTGATAAACCAAAGGTAGGATATTCTTCACTTATATCTCAGGGTTATGTATGAGGGTCATGCAATACTTTATTCTTTCAGCTATTAGACTTCAACACTGGCATTTCAAAGAGTGGGAAGGGGACCTATAGCTTGTCATAGAGTTCTCTTACCTGTTCATGAACCAGCCTGTCTTTTTTTGCTATATTAATCAACTTGGTCTCTTTAGCAAACCAGCAAGGTTGCTTTCACAGGTATCTGTGATACCTATTAGCTGAACAAGCAGTATCTCTCACCTTATACAGGCTTAATAGAGTGACCCAACTGTGGTTTCACTAAAGGTGTAGGTGCAGAGCTTTCTGTGACTGAGTGAATTCCATGGCATAAATTACTCCCTATAGGAAGTACATGGGCTGGAGCTTCCTCCTCTTCTGCTTGTATTGTGCTGGTTTTCACCATTGATTCTGATGTCAAAGGGGTTCTAGGAAATATATGCAAATGGATCCCTCCCTCCAAAGAACTCTTCTTGATGGGAGAATACATGAGGAGAACGAAAGAAGCCATCAAAGCCCTCTGTCAACTCTGTTCTCAACAGACTTGTCATACAACAATTGCTTCTGAGGGTCAGACAAAACCTCATGTGCTTCCAAAATTTCTTTAAATTTCTTCTCAGCTTCCTTTTTGCTCCTGGGGTTCTTATCAGACAAGTTCAGCCTGAGGAGCTGAACTTTGATGATCAAGTCCAGGGTTATCCTGCATCTGTTTCTATTCCCTGGATTTGCCGTTCCTGTGGGAAATACAATATCCTCACAGGGAATCATTGCATGAAGAAGGTCTCCAAAGAAGTGCCAGTAATGAGAACTTATCTGTCTGTAAGACAGTGTCATAAACACCTACTAATATCAGCATGTGTTGCAGATCACTGCCCTCTCTTCCATTATCCCACACTTTGGGAAGGAGGCAAGAGCCAGCCAGACCAAAGAGCATATGTGCAGCGTATGAGCTGGCTGCTGTCCTAACATACATCATATGTGTGGAGGCCATGAAGGAAAGGGGCACCATGTCAGCCTGGAGAAAGCAATGTGACAGAGAGAGGAAGGTGACTGAGCTGATGCGTTGGGGAAGGTCTTTGTATTGCTGGTGTTCTCTCTGGTCAGTGATGGGCCAGTAGTAGGGAGGTATTTGTCATATTTGGGCAGTAAAAGTTGCTGTAGGGAAGTCTGGAGGCTGGAGCTGAAGGAAGCACAAAGCAGCAAAGGAGCTTGTGGTCCTGTGGACTCACCTTGTTGGGGAGATGTTAGCTTTTGTCTCTTGGCACAGAAGAAATTTTCTTAGTTACAGGGTGGTTGTGCCACATGAATTATTTTTCTGTAGCAATGGCAAAACTAATTTGGGCCCAGCAGCAAGCTGCTGCTGCCCATTTCAACTCAGAGGGTTCTTTGCAATCCCAAGGCATCCCAAAGTGGTCTTCTACACTGAGGGGAGAGCTAAGACTTCATGGCTCACTCACACTGTAGTGCTGTGCTTGAAATCTTCACCAAAGGGACTTGTTTATTTGGGCTAGTGGTTTTTTAAGATTGTCCATTGGACTTGAGGGGGATCCAAGCTTACCACCCACAAATCCCCAAAAAGTGCCAACAGCTCTTAGCCACTGCCAGCATGGTCCATGTGCAGATGCTTGGCAGAAATTTCAAGAGGAATTGCTGTTCCTACTCTCTGTTACCCAGAAGGGAAAATGGGACATCAGAAAAGTCTCTTGGAGAGGGTCCCAGACCGGTTATCTTCTGCAGGGAGTGGGACTGTGCATGGAAGGAAGGAGGTGACTCCGCTTTATGCTGTGTCTTTGCAAAGCATCTCCTCCCCTGTTTGCTTTTGATGATGAGAGCCCATCTCAGACTGGCTGGCGCACTGGGTTATCTGTCTTGGATTTAGTGCATCCTACCCATCTGAAAAGTAGGGAGTGGTTTTCTCCTGTCATCCCCGAATGGAGGATGCTCACTGCCTGTCTGTCTGCTGCCTGCAGCAGGCGTCAGAGATTAGCAGCCATTCAAGACAGGCCACTGCTGTGAGCAAAAAGGGTTTGCAAGGAAAAAAAGAAAGGAGAGGCAGGGAGAAAGGGAAATTGGACATGCACACACCAAGTAACTAGACCCAAATTATCCTGGCAGTCCCATCCCTAGAAACCAAGGCTTTGAAATGAGAAATGTTTTTCGTATCTTAAATCTCAAGTACAAACAATAAAAACCAGCCCAGACTGTGTTCTTTGAAGAGAAAGTACGAGTGACCTGAACAGTGGTTATCAGCAGCGTCATTAAGATAAACCCTTAACATGATTTAAAGCATCCGAAACTGAAGGCAGCACTTTCAGATACTAACAAAATGGTCTGACATTGGGGATGAAAATCAATAGTAATCTGATGTCACTAAAAATACTCAAAAGTGTCCCATGGCTGATGGAGGTGAGATTAGTGTAAATATTTGTATTCTAATCAGTGGCACGCGAGGGCTGGAGGCGGCCTTTCTGTCTATTTAATTAATGGAGTGGCTTTTTAAAAGGATCCTAATCATATGTGATTGTATCTGCTTATCAACATTTTTGCTAATTAGATGATATGGAGGCAGTCACTCTGCTAATTCCCTCATCCAAACAGCATATCCTGCACAGATAAAGTACAGTCTCTTTTTAATAAGAAACAATCATGAGACAGACTAACCTTAATGGTGCTTATTATCCGAGGATCTTTGGGATTTTCTTTTCTACCCGCCCCCTCCTTCCTTTTCCTTCATTTGCTGCTTCAGTATGCCAGATGGATGTGGATGCAGTAGTCCCTGTCCCCCCGGTTCCCTGCTCCAGGCACTGCCATGTCCAGCCTGCTCTTCCCTCTCAGCCAAGCCTTAGGTCTGCAAGGGCAGGGATTGTCAGTGAGGTCAGGATGGGGAGCAAAACACAAGACACCAAGCAGCAAAATGTCCCAAGCTTTTGGTCACCCAGACCACAGATGATCCCAACTGTGCAGCCTCAAACCCTGACCTTACTCTTGGCACCCCAGTGAACCCTAGTCCAGAAAGGATTGAGTGCCTCTGAGTTGTGAAAATATTTTTCTACTATTATTTTTTTATTTTTATTTATTACATTAGATATTAGGAAAAATTTCTTCATGGAAAGGACTGTAAATAACTTGAACAGGCTGACGCCTATGGCAATGGCTGAGTCACTATCCCTCAAGGTATTTAAAAGCCATGTAGCTGCAGCACTGAAAAACATGGGTTAGTGGTGGTCTTGGCAGCACTGGGTTAACAGTTGTACTCAATGATTTTAAAGGTCTTTTCCAACCTAAACAATTATTATTGTTGTTGTTATTGTTGTTATTATTATGTTTTCTTCTGTTTTAAAAGGGTCTGAGGGCAAAGGAGTTCTACATGAGTAGTTTCTCACCAGCACCACTGATTCTGTGACAAGGCCGGGGTCCTTTTATCTAAGCCAAACAAGTCAGAGACATTTGTTCCAAGTTCTTCGACTATCCAAACAAACATGAGTCGTGCTTCGCTCCACCAGTCAAACTGTCATCAGATGCCCCCCTGTGGGGCAGCCCTGTTGGGAGGGGATGCTGTGCTCACCCTCGGAGCCGTGTTCCCGGGGAGCACAGTCAGGGATGGGCACACTGGGCCGACCTCCTGCTGGCACGTAAGAGAGGGACCTGCTTGACTTTCAGAACAAGATTGAAAAATAAATAGCAAACTTGCCCTGAAAAATGTCTCCTTACCTCTCAAAATACAAAAGCAATGGCTAGGTAAGGAGAACCTGTCATGAATGTGTGTAGCTGCCATCCCAAGAGCGTCTGGGTGGAGCAGAGGAGAGAGGGATAGGTGCCTGGTGCTTGGTTTTGGGAGGTCAGGAGTTTGCCTGCTGTTTTTGCAGCTGTGAATGTTGAGCAGAAAAGGTTTAAACTACATGGATTTCCCACTCTATGGGCAGGACAGAAGGTCAGCATGTTCTGTGCATTGATTCCATGTGTTGGGCTCAGCCCAGAGGTTGGCTGTGGGGTGGGAGATGGAGTGGCTCCGTGGAGTGCTGGCTGGGAGGGATGCCCAGATGCTGGGACACAGAGCTGAAAGAAGATCCAGGGACCTTGGTTTTTAATCCAGCTTTTCTGATACTCAGGTTGGGGTTTGAGACTAAACCAAGGTTCAGGCAAGAAGACAACCAGCTCTTCTGAGTGATGGTGGGGAAGCACAGGAACCTCACAAAACCTCTTTTTTGAGGTATGAAGTCAAAGAGGAGGCCTGGTCTTACTTAGCGGAGTCAATAGTTGGCCTGACATGTTTTTTGTGTTAGATCATTCCCCACACCTGTGGCAAGACCTTGCTCCAGTCTTGGAAAGTCCAAATGCTGCTGTAACTTGTGTCCATGGACTCTGACCCCCGCAGAATTCAGAGCACTTTGGTTTCATTGACAGGGTCATCTCCACATGTCATCTGCAGTATCCTCATCCAGATATGGCTATGATGAAGTCATACTCAGCAACACGGTTGGCTGGTCCTTCCACCACCTTTGTCATGGTCCCTGGCCCTCCATCCTCTCCGTGGTACACTCAGGAATTAATTCAATATTGACCGCTTTCCCAGAGCGGTTTCCCATTCCTAGTTCCATGACTGAGGGCTACGTCTTGAAAAGAGGAGGGACTTCTGGGCCAAGGATTGCAATGCAAGCCGTTGAGTCCTGGGGCTTAATGAGGCACTGCTTATCAGCAGAGTGTGCTTATCTGGAGCCTGCCGAGGGTGTACCTGCTCCAGTCCCATCGTGAGCGAACATGTTTTACCACCCAGCTGCAGGGAGCCGGGAGCATGGTCAGATGGCACAGTTCAGCTGATGTGTGGCAACTCGTGAAGCCGCAGCAACTTTATCACTTCACAACATCCATACATAGCCACAGCCTTGAATCTTCTCAGGGGAAGAAAGGATGATGAGTTACTGTTCTGGGATTTTCTCTCTGTCTCCAGTCAGTGGGAAGTGGTATGTGGAGCATTCATTTAATAAACCAGAGGGGAAAAGCTGTAGATCAGCTTCTCATTATTTCAGTACTGGCTCACGCCATCACTTGGGCTTGTGCCTGACAGTTCAGTGTGTTATTTGAGGCCACTCAAGCATTCTGCAGAAATGATGCCACCCTCTTCTGAAAGTGTGGGGTTTGTCCAAAGTGGGAGGGCCTGATTCCATTAGTAGCTTTACCAGTGCTAGTTTCATCTCAGTTTTAGGCCTGTTTGTGAAGAAGGTATTCTCTTTGGACACTAGTCCCTGTTGAGAGCCAGCACTCCAGCAGGAAACCTTCTGGAGATAGTTTTGCTGATGTGGACCTCTGAAGTAAAGCAACTGTGGGTGGATAAATACGCACCAGTGGTGCTGGTTTGCAGTGGAAGGGGGAAGTCCTAAGCGGTACATAACTTAGGTGAGGGTCCTGGTGATGTGCACATAGATCTGAAGCCTCTTGATTAAAAGAAGCAGTCTCTGTCTCTAGAAGGTAGGAGGGATGGTAATGGGCCATGTAAGTGTTTGTCCTCCAGTGTTTGCTAGTGTGTTATACCTACATCCAAGAAGAGGGGCCTGAACAACCCGTGTAGCATGTGGGGACTGATCAATTATGGATTACTTTACTGGGAGTAAAGAAGGGAGAAGAGCCCCTGCTAAAGCTGTCAGGAAGCCTGTATTTCTCCTGGCTATGGGCACCTTATATGTGAGGCTGCCAGGAAGAGTGAAATTTCCACACTGCCTCAACAAAGGTTTAGTCCAAGTTTATTGCTGAGATTAAAAGACTGGAGAATATAAATTGTAAATGTGATGACTTAAGAGCTCATAAATTCAGTATACAGCCCCATTCCAGAGAGCTTACATGCAGTGCAACCACACTGCCTTGGGCTCATGAGATGTCCTTGCTCCTGTTGCTCAAACCCCTGCTCTCCAGAGAGCCCTTCCGTCCTGCCTGGCTCCCAATGCATCTGGCTGGAGATGCCATCCTGCCTGTGCACACAGTGAGTTTGCTGCTCATGTACAGGCATGGACTCCCTGCCACTGCTTCAGCCCAGAAACCAGTGCTAGTGCTGGATGAGCTTATGCCACTTTTGTCCCCCACCTTGGAGCTGGGTGACCCCTGTAAGCAGAGGGCTGAGGAGAGCTTTTTGGAGGAGCAGTTAATGTGTCGAGCTGATTCTGGTGTGAGTTGTGATTAGTTTCCTATAGCTGGGTCATGGCTGTCACTGAATTGGTCCAGGACAAAGTTCCTTAAATAAATTGCCTAGGTGTTGTAAGCACCTTTGTCATTACGTGTTTTTTCCTCTTTTCCTAGGAAGATGGAGAGCTGGAAACCAGCCTGCTCCTAGGATTGGTCCAGCCCACACCAAGGACACAGCTTTTGGTCGGGGAGCCCTAACTGAAGCCCACATGTGGATGCAGCACCCAGTGCCAACCTGCTGGGAGTAAAGCTTATGACACTGTCTGAACAAGGAGAGCTGGAGACAAATCCTGGGAGGACACCAGAAGATGCCATGGGATGACTTTCTCCGCAGTCAAGTGGACCAAGCCCCCAATACGCAGTAAGTGTGGAGGGGTTGGCCTCGGCAGTTGGTTGGTGCAGACCTCGTGGATCCCCATCCTTGTGCAAGTGCCCAGGGGTCAGTGCTTGGGGCAGGATGTGCTTTTGGATGCCTCAGGGTAAGCCCCAGACTGCAATGGCATGTGTGGGTCAGTGCCAAGTCTTCTTTTGGGCACCAAGGTTCATTTTTAGGGTCCAGCACAAGGGTCAATGGCAGTGCTTGCAACAATGGACACCAGCCTCTCAGTGAAGCCAGTCCTCAAGTTCCTTCCATGTTTCTCTGAAGAAAGTGGTTTGGGCCTCCAAGGTGGTATTGCTGGAGGTTTCCCATTTCCCAAGGTCCAGGCCTGGAGCTGACAGTTTCAGCAGTGTTTTCTCTCAGGGATGGCTGTGTGGCCCCAGCCCCTGGGGGCAGCTGTAGGTGCTGAGGGTGGTGTCGTGTGTTTGCTCATTTCTCAGACCTTTTTTTACCAAATGAGCAACAGGAAAAGGGGAGGTTATATTTTTAAAATAATTTTTAATCACTGTAAAATCCATATTTCTGCTGTTTTGCTTTTTGATCTGACTTGCAGTAGATGTGGCATTGATGCCTCAAGAGCACATGCGAATGTAGGGCTGTGTGTGCAGGTTTACTGCCTGGGAGCATTGTTGGGCAGATGAAGCTAAGGGTGCATGCCCAGAGGCAGTGGTCCTGCCTGAGCAGACTTAGAAACACACTGCATGTATTGGCCAAACCACTCTGCATTTTCCTACCCTGGCTGGAGTCTATTTGGCAGTGTTTTGGTCTGACAAGACTGTCTTCCCTTGCTTCCCTCCACCCAGACCTTTGAAAACTTTGGAAATTCACCTGAAATGTTTGCCATTCCTCAGCACTCCATTTATGTGACCCACCAGAACTGCCCTTTCCCGGGACTCGGTTCTGAATGCGAAGCAGAGATAACGTTTAACAGGCAAGAGCAGATGAGGAGATAAAGGAATAAGGGGAGGGGGGGAAAGGAGGGAGGGAAGGAGGAATGCAGAGGTATGTGGCTGCATGTTGTACTGTGTTTATGCATAAACAGGCACGCTTATCGATATCCAGATGTAAGCATGTGTGCAGGGTAATATCTCCTGAAACAATGGGCGCTGTTCGACTCAGGGAGCGCTGCCGGAGCCTCCCTGTCAGATGCTGCCTTGTTATCAGGTTGCAGCAGGCGTTCCCATCTAATCGGGGATCTGAGCCCCGTGAGCCGCACCCCGGGGCTTCGGAGCCTCTCCTCCAGCCTTCTGCCCACTCTGCTCTCTGAGGAGGGAGGGCAAGAGGGGACAAAAGGGGCCAAACATCGCCGGGGGTGATACCCGCTGTGTCTGCCCGTCCACCCTCACAGTTTGACGGGGATGTGGGAGCTGGTGTTGCCACCTCGTTTAGGCTGGGATGGCAGCGGTGGGACACTGAGGGCACGGCCAGCCCTTGCAAGGAGGAGAGAGCCTGGCTAGAGCTGCAGCGAAATGCCCGCTTTGTTCAATGTGGGACAGAGAATGTCAGAGGGACCAAACTGGCCACTTCACTCCCATCCTCTCTGCTGAGGCAGGACAGGAGCTGGCCCTGGGGGCCAGGGGTCTTTTTTATTTTCTTCTCTGTTTTTAAGGAAGGCTAGAAGAGCAAAAAAGGCTTATAAAACCTTCTTCCCCCGCCGCTCCCTAGCACCAAAACGCAATGACCACTAATCTTAGGTGGCTCATAACTGCAAATAGCTCTGGAACTAATTAATTTGACAGTGCGGCGGCTGCTTGCCTTTTTCACCAAAATCAATTAAGAAAACGCACATTTCCCCTTCTCCCCCGTCCCCTCCCCGCGCCGCTTCACAGTGAGGCAGAAAGGAGAAGAGGCAGCGAGGACTGGGCGCTGCTTTCCCAGGGCTCCTGGAGCGTCAGGGTGGAGAGTGGAGCGCGGGAGCACAGTGAAAGGGGATTAACAAGGTGGAGGGAGAGACGCTGCTCGTTCTCCACAACAGGAGCGGGGATGCTCCCTGGGGACGAGTGGCGGTGGGAAAGCTTGATTGCCACATGCAGCCACGCTGCGCCGCGTTCCTCCCTCCCTCCGTCCCAGCTCCCTGAAGACCCCCGTGAATTGTCATTCCTTGCCAGTGCAGGGGGGGAATTGGCCATCGGGCTCTCAGAGCATTTTTTTATTTGCATGGCTAATGAGCCACTCCAGAAGGGGCTGCAAGGGAGAGGCAGGTGGGAATTTCGGCACTGTTTGCTTGCCAAGCGAGGGCAGAGGTGTGTGTTAAAAAGGGTTCAGCTAGAAATTTAGGGAGACAAATTTTGCAGGAAGCAGCAGTAGGAATCTGAGTGGGGTCTCATGCAATTTTTAAGGCTCCTGGCCGTGGAGCTCCATGCCCAGGCAGATAAAGGCAGGGAGAGTGCTGGAGGGGCTATGGCTCCCTCTGCCCTGGGTTGGGTGTGGGGGGGCTAGAATCTAAGCTGGGGCGATGTATCAGCATCACACTGCTTCCCAAAAATCACAGCAAGAACAGGACCGCCCTCCATGCTTGTTCTTCTGGTTCCACTTCCAGATGGAAAAGAGAACCAGGTCTGAGGGAAACGGGTTGAGCGATGGCAGGGCTCCGTGAGCACGCAGCTCCCCCAAACACTCTTTTCAAGGAATGGGAGACAACTGTTCTCAGGACATGATGTTGAGACACCTGGCCAGGCTGGGTAAAACCTCCTGAGCATTATTTCTATAAATGCCTCCATTTGGTCCATATCACATCCTCCCATCTCTACTGAAATGCCCTTCTATTAATAAATAACTCCACTCTCCATTACTCCATCTCCACAACTCACGTTGAAGTAACTGGGAATTTGGGTTTGGTTTTTATAGACATTAGAAATAGATTTTATCTTTATTAAGGGCTCTGTCTCCACCGCACCAACCTTTGCTTCATTGCACAAAGCAGAGCACTGGCTGGAGCAGAGGAAGCAGGTTACTGGGCTGTGCTCAGGATGGGTAGAGGAAGGAGAACCTCTCCCTGGTTTTGGCCAGGGCAGAAGGGGTTTAAAAGGGCAAGGTTCTTCCCTGTGCATTGGTGACCTGTCAGTACATCTCTACAGCATGGTGTAAGGCTCTTGAGAAAACAAGAGAGAAAATTTGAATGAAGAATATTTAAGAAATTGTGGATCTGAAAGATTTAGTTCTCAAGGTTTTGTTTGTTTTTTCTTTGTGGTGTCTTGGGAAATACCTATCAGGAAACCTCCCCGAGTGCAGTCATGGTGCTGAGCCACCACATAAATTTGGGAACATTTTCTATTTCTAAACTGTGGGTTGCAAACAATCCCTGGAAAATATTTGAGTTTTGAAGTGCATTGGTTGGTCGTGATTGGGCAGGGAAGTCACAGGGCGGCATTTTTATCCCTGGCTTGGACAGCAGCATGGTTTCTGGCATGGAAATCAGTGCATGTAAATTAGAACTGTGGTTTTGATGAATACTATCATATATGGATTGGAAGCTGATTTTCCAAGAGTAGTCATGCCAGGAAAACTTGTGCTCTCACACAGCCCCAGGCAGCAAACACAAGTGACACAAACATGCTGAGGGTAAGTTCATTTACAACTGTGACTGTTCAAAAAGTATTTCTAAAATTTGCCTTCCCTGCTGTTCCTCCCCTGTCCCCCCCTTCCTCCTCCCCTTCCAGCTATGCCAGAATGAGCTAGAAGGTTTGGTATCCAGCCTTACACAGCGGCTGGTGCTGGGCTGGCGGGGATCGGCGCCACGGCCGTTGCGCACCTGGGCGCAGGTAAGTCTCCAGCAGGGTGGGGACTGGATTCCTTCCCGGCCCCTCTCAGCAAACAGCTCCTGCCCCGGAGCCCTGCGTTCCTCTGCCCTTATCTCCCTGTGCAAGGCAAAGCTATAAATGTTATTGGCCATGAAGTTATTCATCCCCTTCAAAGTTACGCATATGCAAAACAGGCTCTCCTGCTGGAATGAGAGCCTCCGTACCAAGTGTGAGTGTTTAAAGGTGGGGTTTTTTTAAATGAAAATCTCTAAGAAAGAAGTGCATTAACATATAGCAACATTAATAGCACTAGATCTGTATAAACTTAATTATATATGTTACCACAAGTAAACAACCACAGTATTTCTTACATGGTAAATATACTCTAGCGCCAGGGATGGCTACATTGAGGTGCAGAGCAATGGCCCAGCTGGTCCATGCAGTTGGCAGTGAAGAGAATAAGGAGGAGCTTGAGTTGGGACACAGGTCCTGCCTTCGTCACAGGCAGAACTCAGCCCCTTGCTGTCCCTTTCCCAGGGATGTGGCATCAGTCCGGCCCCTGAAGTGTTCTGCTGGCACACAGCAGCCTCCATCCCAGTTGGATGCCCTGATAGTCCTACCAGAGCAGCACACAGCAGTAAGGGCTGTCAGCAGAGAATTTCAAAGCTCAGAAGACCCCACTGCCTTCTTCTGGGAGTTTATAAAATTCATTCAGATTCATACCTGTTGTTGTTTTAAGCTCATTCCTTTCTGAGGAATGGCTCAGCGCAAGAAAGAAAAGTAGCTGTTTTACTTTTCTCATAACTAGGAGAATTCAATTATATATAAAGAGTGGGACATCTGTTACATCTCTCTGACCTCTGAAGCTGGAAGAAGCCATTCCCCCATTTATGGCATGTCTCCTATTTTATTAGATTCATGCCAGGCTGTATCAGCTGTTCCCTGTTTTTTCCCCCACTCTAACTGTTGATGGCTCAGACCGAGACCTTTGCAATGTTTCAAGCCAGCTGAGCCTGGAACCCTCTGGATGATCCAGGCAGCAGTTCCCAAACACTCTGTCCCATCCACTTCCCATCTCCCACTGCAGGGCAGCTCTCTGCAGAGGGTGGCAGTGCCAGGGTGAAGCGATGTGGAACGGGGCTTTTTGGGGAAGCAAATGTGAGACCCTGGACAGCTTCTGTCCCACATCTCAACATCCACGACCCAACATCAAACATGTCACTGCAGCCTGAGCCCCCACGGGCCTGATGGAGGAGCAAAAAGAGAGGGATGGAGGCAGCAGATCCTAATCTTTATTAAATAAGAACAAAGCTTATGCCGGCTAATGAGAAAAACAAACCGATGAAAGATCCGGCGAGCTCCTCAGAAGGACACAAAGAAATTCTCTCTGAACAAGAGCAGGCTAAAAATATTCCTGAATATTTATTTTGCTGGCAGTGTCTTCACAGGCTCCAGATTTGATGCCGCCTCTTTGGGGATTGGCATGGCCGTCGCAGCGATTTCGGAGGAGGGTGCTCCAAACTCTGCATGACGCCCAGAGTCGCGGCAGAAACAGCCCTGCAGCCAAGACATGAGAGCATGAACTGCCTCAGCACTGTGAGATGATGGCCAGTCCCTGCACACCTCTGTTTCTCTACAGGCAACAGGGTGTTTTACTATGGGTTTACATCCCTCACCATCTTGTTTGGAGTCAGTGTGTAAGAGCCAGAGGTGCTGCAGGCATTTTTCTCCAGTTTCATTCCCCTTCTCGACACCGATCCCTGTGCATGTGGTACCAAGGCTGCAGTCACCAAGGCTTGCATTGATGCTGAGCATCCTCGTCATCACAACTTCAGACACATCAGGAACAACTGGCAAGAAACTGAGACACTAGTGATCTTATCCAGCTTGAGCCCACAATGTTCCCCCAAAAGATGTCCATCACCTGCTGGGCCTTGCGAGCTTCACATCTCCTCCCTGCAGCAAGCCACAGCCTAAGCAGCAATCATCAGCAAAGATATGGGCATTGTTTGCAAGCAAATCCCAAACCACATGAAGCTGCCCAGATTGCAGCTTCATTGTAACATGTAGTGTTACAAACTCCAAAGCCCAGACCACGCCCTGGGAAACCACCAGGGCAGGGAGTGTTTCAGGAGGTCGTGATCAGCCCAGCATGGGCTGTGAACCCCAGAGAGTAAACCTGCACCCACACAGGGGTTTGCAGAAATTCAGTCAACCTGACTGTTTCGCATCTCCTGCCCTTCCCACTGGCCCCTAAAACCCCTGTCCAGCCTGTTGTCTCCAGAGATGTTTAACAGGAGGTGATGCCATCACAGCACTGGGTCAGACCACCCAGCTGGGACAGGCAGCTGTGGGGGCTGCTCCGAAATCAACTCCCAGCTTCACAGCTGCCCCCACTCTCCCATACAAGTTGAGCCCCAAACCTTAGCATTGAGTACCACTGACCTTGGCTGAAAACATTGCTTCTAAAGGCAAAAGCAATGCAGTGACAAGGCCTGCAGTTCCTCCTCCGCTTCTGCTGTCGCTGACCATGAAACTTCAGCCTCTGCTCTGTTAATGTACTGTGGCTGAACTTGCTGCCAGCGTGTCAAAGGGAACATAATTTACTCGGGCTTTGATGCATTTGATACAGTTTGGGGTGAAAAGGAAGAGGGGGAGGACAGGAGACGAAGGGAATAAGCAGTGGCAGGGAAGGAAAGAGGTTGCCTGTTTGCATGGGAACTGGATTAGTATGAAGATGACAGAGCCATTTTCTAGCCAAGAGGGATTTAGTGATAACCAAGAGGGTTTTGACTGGAGTGGGGGCTCCCTGTGCTCAGATCAGTGTGGTGGGTAGGAGGCAGCCTAAGCGTTTGTCTGCAAGGCACTTTTTATCTCTTTCCCTGATTATGAGATTGGCAAGGGGAGGGAGGTGTTTGTATTCTGTATTGCCTGAAGAGTCCTTATACTGCTCAGGCAGGACCATGGCATGGTCACAGTTCCCTTCCTGGCAGCTAGCTCTCATCGTGTTTGTATCTCCTTAACACTCTCTTCATCTTAGACCCTTTACCAGCTGCATCATGAAGCCTCTCTCCCTATTTTCCTGCTGGAAGGAAGCTATAAGGCACGGAACAGGTAAATGTGGAACAGGTGGCTTTTGTCAATAGAGGAATCGGAGACACCAGTTGGTGCCTATGCTCGGAGCACAGGGAGCTCACAGGCACTGAGGATGGGCTGAAATCAGGGGAACACGGCCCTTCTCTCACACTGCTTCTGGCTGTGCTTTTTCACAGCAAGCTGGTCCAGCTCGACTCACCAGCCTTGCCCCCACTGGTGCTGTGCAAACCCCAAAATACCGTAAAAACTCCCATGCTCTATCCTCCTCACTCCTCTAGCCACCACCTTGCAGCAAGTCAGGGGCCATCATGTGCCTCTCAGTGTAGGATTTTCTACAAGTATCTAAGCTGTATCTTGACTATGGGCTTCAGGGCAGGATTGAACTAAAAACAGGAGCCAGCAGCTTTTGCAGAGAGCCCCTCCTGATGGCAATGGTTCTGGGCCACCTCACGCACCTCACTGGGCTTGGGCCAGTCTAATGCTCTCAAACACAGGTTGCTTCCCCCTTTTTTTGTGGCAGGAAATAGAGGAAAAGGGCAACATCCCTTGTGAGAACCTAAATATTTTACTCTCCTGCTTTTGTCCTGACTGGCTGATGTTTACACAGGAGTAAAGAGGCTGGGAGGAAGCAAAGCGATGTGGCTGCTGTGGTTTCAGTTCTCACTCCACCTCGCTACTGAGAAACTGGACCTGTGTTTTGGTTTGTGGCTGGGGGGAAAGAGGGATGGTCCTTGGATCTGATCCCCACTGGGAAGGCTCTCTCAGTCCCACAGACACACCAGCAACACCGATGGGGACTGGAGGAAGAGGAGAGAAAACCAGCCCCTGATAAACCCCACTCCAGGAGCTCCCGGTGCATTAATATTCACCACAGAGCGAGGGGTGTAAATTCACTGCTATCTCCTCAGAGTTTGCCGTTTATGCCGTTCATTTCACATAGATGTCACTACTGCCTTATGAGCACTCCTTCGAGCCAGCCGCTTAAATGGACCCAGTGCATTATAGTAATGGAGTAACTGTATAAAAACAATGAAATCCAATCTCTTTAAACTGATTTGATGTCTGCCTGAACCACAACATTTCCTGCTAATGGCTTCCTTCATTTTGTAACCGTGATCTCCACCTGATCAGATTACAGCTGTTTTTAATTACAAAGCTAATAGAGTTTGTAGGCAGTGTCAGGCAGACGGCGCATGCCTGGGGTGGGCACAGGGTGGAGGGGAGCTGGCGGAGGCTCTTGGTGACTCTGCTAACACACTCAGCCCATCAAGCTGACTGTCAAAACACTGGGAGCAGGGGGCAACTAGGAGGGACAGTGGTATTTTTCAGTGTGGAGCCAGCATGCTGCTCTCCAGGTCAGTCTGCATGACAGCAGACAGCCTTGGGTTGTGCTCCTTCTCCATGTTCTTGTCACCAGGCCGGGCAGCTGGTGATGCCCAGGAGATTCGGGGGATGTTTGGTGCTCCTGCAAGGCAGGTGTCAGGGTCACAGGAAGGTATGAGAAGGGCAGAGAGAGCTTTTCTTGATGATGGAGTGTAAAAAGATCAAAGGAATTAAGAAAGAAAAGAAAAAAATACCAGAATAGGAATGCATGGTGCCATTTGACTTCTGCAACTGATGGGGCAGGAAAGAGCATTGCAGATAACTGACAGTGGAAAAAGCCTTTGAGATTGATGTCTTTCTTATGGGATAGTGCAGTCAGCTGCAGTGTCTGCATCCTCTGCCTCAGCTCAGGCAGAGAACCCCCAGGGATTGTGTCCACGGCACAGCCCTGTCCCCAATGGCCCTGTTTAGTCCAGCGGTTCATTTGTGTATTGATTGCTCCATCTCTCTGGATTCGGGGCATGGATCAGCATAGCTGCAGGGAGAGGAGCAGTTTGAAAGAGCTGCTCCCAAGCAGTGCTGGCCAGGGACATTTGTATCCAGCAGAGCGTGTGTGTGCTACAGGCAAGCCCCTGTTTGACTCTCTGATGGTGACAAAAAACTGTGTGTGTTACAGTGGAGCTGAGTAGCTTGTGTTGATGTTTAGGATTCAGCTGAGGTTGTGCTCAACTGAAGCTGGTTGAAAAATCTTGGCAGAGAAACAGCAGCACCTCCCTTTTGTACCACCCTGTCCTGCCATGTCCAATCTGTTTCCTGGGTTGGTGGAGCTACTCTCGTCTACCAAAGCACAGTGCCAGGCAACTGCGAAGGCTCGATGGTGAGCAACCCACTTACAGCAGCTAGGGAAGGGTGGGGGCAGGTGGGTGGAGCACCCCGGCTCAGCCAAGCATCTGTGGAGCTGTTCCCAGGCCGTGTGACCTGCTCAGTTAGCCCTGCTGCAGGGGATGCTTGTCCCTTGCTGTTGCAATGCCAGAGCTGCACATGTCAGGTTACTCACCAGCCCTGTAAATGATTTAGGGTCCACATCAAGAGCCCATCAATTATGTACTCTGGGACTTAATTATTTAGCTTGACAGGAGTCTTTCCCCTTAATTTCATTGTCTTCTTGGTCTCCCGTTTCACAACAGAGCTGTGGATGCTCTGCTGGGAAGGGTGCACTGTCGCATGTTTCTGCTCCTACACAGTGTTGCTCAAACTCATGTTTCCCCCTTTCCTTAGTGGATGCGGAAAACAAGACCCAGACATGATTCCAGGGCAAGGTGAGGGTCTGGGCCCGTGCACCATCACTGCTGTGCTCTGCCCTTGAGTTGTGTGAGGGACTGGACTCTGACACTGGTCTAAGTGAGCAAATTTAGGAGGTTTCTGGGATGCTGTAGGTGAGGTGGGTGCTGGGATGAATTTTTTTGATTTCCAAAATCTTTTCTGTTACCTGGTCACTGACCAGCAAACAGAGAAGAGGGTTCCAGAAGCCGTTCCAGAAGCCATTCCAGCAGCCCTTGCAGGTGCTCCCTGGCAGCACTGGGGATCCTGCTTGGGGCTGTGCCTGCCCATCCCACTGAGAGCCATCAGCACTGTGCTATCATTCAAGTCAGCACTTTACTCCTCTCCACCCCCTTGCTCTTTTCTTCTCGTTCCACCTCTTCCTTTATCTGAACTTTTAAACTCCATGTCTGGTGCAGATTTTTACAGTAACTCAAGCCTTTGAGAGTTGTTAATGCTGGCGCTGTTTTCACAACGACATTAATATGCGCTACATAAATGCCGACTGTCAGAAGTCGGTCACTGCTGCCGGGAGGCTGCGGGTCTTGGCAGCCACGGGAGAGCAGAGGCGAGGGCATGGCCATGCTCGAGGGGCACAGCTCAGGCAGGCAAGGCCCCAGATTTGACAGGATTTCCTCTCCGCGCCACATCTCGCTGTCTTGATATGCCTTTAAACATGTTTATTTTTCAACCCTTAAAAACTACCTTTTCCTAAAGTAAATAAAACTAAGACCAGGAGTCTAGGGTTTTAAAGCAACCCTACAATGACAAAGCAGTGTGTGCAGATCAGTTGTCCCCAGCAACCCTGCAATAACAAAATAATACACGAAACTCATACAACGCTAAAACAACGTCTATGGGCATGCGAGGAAGGAAATATGTTTTCCAGTGTCGAGCTTAATAAGACTTTGTTCTGCAGTAAACTCGGGGGTCAGAAGGGGAGTGTAAGGACCAAAACACCTTGAGTGGTGTAACTTTATTGTCACACAGCAGGCAGGGTCGTGGGACACGCGGCAAACACCACTTCGTTAGCGTGGGGTTTAATAGTCTGGAAAAGGAAAAGAAAGCGAGGTTTTGCGATGAAACAGGAAGTTCCCTCGAATCCTGGAGCCTTTGAAGAATTGTCAAAGGAATGAGAAGTCTGAATGTTTGAAAAGGCTCTGGGTTGTGGAGCCAGAGGGGGCAGGGGGACACAGAGAGGGAGGCATCAAGCACAGACCTTCTCCAGTTCCACACTCCACCCTTTGTTCCCCTTTTCTTTTTTTCTCAAATTAATAGATGGTTTTTTCATTGCTTGATTTTTTTTTTCTCTCTCACACACACACACACACTTTCTGAGGTTAGCAGGAGTTTTCTTATAGTCTGAGCAAAGTCCCAAGCCTACCCATGCCCTTCCTGGCATGGCATTCCCCACACCTTGCTGCAGACCAGGACGTGGAAGTAGCTCTGTGATCCAAGCTCTGCTCATGCATGACGCACAAACCATTTTTTTGAGGAAGTGTTTTGGGAGTTTGAAAAGTCCTGGTTAGCTCCATTTTTTGGAGGTTTTTTTCCTTTTTTTTCCCTTTTCTTTTTAATTAATTTCTTTCTGCCCCTTTTGTTTTTTGCGCGTGGCGTTTCTGTGTGGTGGCAGGAGCAGATGGGCAATGCCTCTGCTTCTCATAGTGCCTGGTCAGATGAGTCACCAAAGAAAATTTCTGTATGATTTCCAAAATATTTTCTCAGCATTTGAAATACAAATATACTGCAAAAGGGTAATTCAGTGGCTTAGTTATTACTAGAGGGAACCTTGTTGCCACAGAACTGGTGATAGTGATGATGATGATGGTGATGATGATGATGATGATGAAAGGTTGGTCAGGGCTTAAGTTTAATGACCTGTTGTATGCCAGGGACTGCACATAAGACCTGTGAGAGATTTTCTGCCAGTTGAAGGCATCGGGAAGATGCCCAGTGCCAGAGGGATGCCTGCAGGCATGTATCCACAGGGAATGGGTTTCATTTACTTGCAAGCCCAAGGTGAGGAGGACCAGCTCTTTCTTCTTGTCTGCTGAGGGAAACAGGATCTGCCCTTCCCAGGGAAAAACTGCTGGAGATGAGTTGCCTTTTCCTCTTGCAGGGTGCCCTCCTCAGTGCCCAGAAATGGCAAGACACGAGCACCAAGGTGGCTGAGAAGGGAGCACCCAGCTGGTTTGCAGAGAGGGTGAGCCTGGCAAAGGGAGACTGGAGGGAGAGCCAAGAGACTGTCATGACACCGTGCTTTCCTCTGTGCTAATTGTACGCTTGGGACCAAATTTAGACTGGTGTAGCTCTGCTGAAGTCACCAGGGATTAATTTGGCCTCTAGTGGCTCCATTGTTTTAGCTAAATGAGTCAGAAGAAGCAGCCTATTCTTATCTGCGCACAGTGGGGCAGTGGCAGTAATAGCTCAGCGAGGCAGACCCCAAAAGCAGCGTGACTAGGACCTGGGATTGGAGCTTCCACGAGACGAATGGGGCTGTAAGAGGAAATGTTTTGACATTTGGGTTATAGATGGAGGCAGGCTCAGCGTGGGTGCGCTAGTGGCGCTCACCGCTGCTGCAGGCAGAGGGGAAGGGGGCTGTCAGGTTCCCTGAATATTTGGCGGTGCCGTTTGGAGTTCCTCAATTCTTAGGCCACCGGAGAGGGAAGCTGTGGCTCTGGAAGGGGCACGTGGTGTCAAAGGGGACTTCACACCACTTCCCGGCCCGGTGAGAAAGGGAGCCCAGGCTGGAAATGTCCAAAAAGCACCTTCTGCATCCCTGGGCTGCTTGTGCATCTGCCTGCGTCTGGGTGCGGGGAAGGAGAGGTGGAGTGGAGCACAGGCTTGCAAAGGGCTGGAACAGGAGTTTTGGGCACAGGTTTTGACTGCTGGCCCAAGGCAGCATGCTGGTTTAGTGTGTTGTGAATTCCCTCAAACTTCTGGGAAATTGAGGATGATTTGGAAAATTGAGATTTTTTCCAGCCCATGTTCAGTACGAGCTGTTTCCAAGCAGAGAGGTATTTGCTGGATGGACTGTGGGAACTGTGTGCCTTACCCAGCCAGCATCCAGCCTTGTGGCATGCAGTTTTGGAGAGGAAATGGAGCAGGCAATGGAGATGAAACTGTTGTCCCCCTTCTCATGCCTGTTGCTGCACCCAGTCTCCGCTTTTCATGCTGTACCCAATGGGCAGATAAGCACAAGACTTCAGACTCCAAGGCTGTCAACCTGGCACATTTTGCTCTTTAAAGCGATTACAAAGGGAGATCTTCTTCTGAAGATGGAGACTAACAATAGGTAGGAAGACCTAATAGGAGCAGACCTGGAGCCTTGCTGCTCCCAGTACTCCTGCAACTCCACAGCTTGAACCGGCGCATTCCCAGCGTCCGGGGCCGGATAATAAGCAGAGCCACTGCAGCTATTCAGGAGGCTCTGACCCTGGCTAGGTAACTACATAATGAGCCTGTTTGAATTGCTCCCGTCCCTGCCAAAGGGGTGGGATCGGGGGATGCTTTTGTTTGCAGTAATGAACCTGTAATTATGCTACATTTCTTGGTTTTAGCCACATTTTTTATGTGTGTGTTGTTCTCTTTGTATTGACAGATTTATGTCTAGGATACTCTGCTGCACCACCAGCCGTACGGCACTGTGTGGAGACTGTCTGACTGTCGTCTCGGAAAGGTGTGGGGAGAGGGGGAGGAGAGAGGTCTTTGCACTACCTCAGTCCCTGATGGGTTAAATAAATGTATTAAAATTAATAAAACCGGCAGAAGGGTTGCCTTTTCAAAAGTCCCAGGTTTCAGCAAGGAAAAAAAAAAATCCGTTGAGCTCCAGATGAATTAAAATTAAAAAAAAAAAATAGGGACCGAAATAAATAGCACACACCAGATTTCAGCTCCAAGGCGCTCAATGAAATTACACTTTGAAATGCAAGGATTAAGCAGGGTAGGTGACAAGGTAACTTTGTTAACAGGCTAATCTCTTGCCTTAACAGAGACAGGGGATTTACATGTGACTGCACAAAACTACTTTATGGTCTCTTTTTCCAGAGGGAGATGGTAGGAAGAGGGCAGGAGGAGATGGGACAGAGTTGGATATTTTTAAGTCATTTTTAAGATGGGTTTAAACTGCCTTTTTCTCTTTTTTTTAGGCTTGTTTGTGAGGTTTTTAAGCCAGTCTGCATGGAAACGTGTCACCAATAATCAGCTGTTTCCAAACGGTTCAGGTAGGGTATGATGAAGATATCACAGGATGATGAATAATTTGTGATGCCATTTCTCCCTGAATGGTTTTATTTGCTGACTTATAAAAAGCCAACCAGTATCATGGGCTACTCAAAATTTACATCAGGACTACCTTGCCCTGAGTCTTTCTCTGGATTTCAGCACTTCTTCACCAAGGAATGTGGGAAATATAAATGCAGGGTACTATTTTTTAAATGCCCCCTCTGTTCCTTGGGTGGGAGGGAAGGAAATTTAAAAATAATAATAAAAAAATTAGAGCTTTAGGTCTTTACATTTCTATCTGTTACTAAAGTGAAACAGTGATGGGCAAATGAACCTGAAATGAGACCCAGATCCCCCTGTGTGGGTTTGTACCATGTAGTACCCTCTTCTCTGTGCCCAGGGTCCACCCCTGCCATCCCTCCCTGCTGCAGCAGACAGAGTGCCCCTTGCTTTTCCATTTAACTCTTTTGAGTGTCCGTGTGGATCTCCATGGTGAACCAGGGGAGATGTGGGGAAGCAATCAGGAATTCAAACCTTACCCAGGCTTCTCTGTTTCTGGATAAAAATGACAATGAGAAAACCATCTCCTCCATAGGGTTCATCTGAAATTCAACAGAAAACAGCAGGCTGAGCATGTTCTCCAGTTTTAAATAGATCTGGTGAAAGTATTTATCATGTTGGATGTGTTGCAGCATTTCTGGGGTATTTGTGGTGGCTGCAGGCAGAGGGACTGATTCTGGAAAGAAACTTGGTGTCAGATCCCCAGCCCATTTACAGATTCATGTTCTGGACCATTTCTGGATAAGATTTCAGCTTTTTGAGTGGGTGAAGATGATCTCATCTATGAGGGCATGGAAACAGAGATGCTAGTGAGGGAGGCTCTGTCACTGGGTTAGGGGAAAGTTGCTTTTCTCTTTGCTATGATGCCTGGGTAGCAGGAGGGAAGACAATTTCACGCAGAAGGGCTGTGCACCTCAGTTGAGTACGACTGTTCAACATTTCCAAACTATCATTCCAAAGGGTCTTGTCTACTAATGCTGAAAACATTTTTTTTTTTAATTACATGGTGGAGCGTTAACTCTCAGGGTTGCTTCCATGCCTGCGTTTCAAGCTGCCTTTGCAGGAAGGTGAGTGTAAAGGCTCAGCAGTCCATCTGCCCAAAACAGCCATGGCCAGCTTGCCTGTGGACATCCCTGCAGGTCATGGAGCCAGTGGGACTACAGGCAGAGGTCAGAACTTCATGGTGTGGTGGGAGAGGAGGTGGAGGGACAGGAAAAAGACGTCATACAGCTTGGCAGGTCACCTCTTCCCCTGGGTAGCCATCTGACTCTCCAAAGAAAATGTTTTAAGTTTGGGCTGAGCTAAGTAAACCTGAGAGAAGAGCTGCTCCAAGCCCAGCCGTGACTTGAGTCCCTTCTGCCCCTCAGCAGGGATAGCCAGAGCACATCCTCTGCACAGCCTTTGGGTGACAACGAAACTTGGTTTGAGATTGCACAGGGGCCATGCAGGCAGCTATGTGCCAGGTCCTAGCAGGGCTCTTCGAAGGTGCACTGCTGAACGTGAGCACATCAAACACATTCTCAAGCATGGATGAAAGAAAAAGTATAAACTACGCACTTTAAAATCAGGCATAACCCCAGTTCTGTAGTTTATCCACCTTTTGGGCGCTAAAACATATTCAAATCCAGCAGCAGACACTCTGTGCAGGAATCTGACCAATTGTTTCCCATCTCTCTCCTCCTTATACCTTAAATCATTTTGACCTTTAATTGGCCCTAATTTGCCCACAGACGGCCCTGGGACCCTTCAACACATTTGCTTGTAATTGGGTCCCTTTGTTATTTTTCCAGAAAGCCACTGCTGGTTGTTTCTTTTTGAAAACACTGTGGCATATCATTGAGAGCGGAGCCGCTTTTAAATTAGCCCTGCTGGGGGCCAGGAGAGCCCTGTGAAAGCCCAGCAGAGAGAGACAGGGCTATCTAAATGCAATTATCATATCACTGTGAAAACGTGAAACCAGCCTGAGCTTAAGCAAACATCACCCGCCCCTGGGCTGAGGGTGGTAAAAGCTTTGCTGGGAGGTGCGGGGTTGAACCCATGGGAGAGGTTATCCTGCCATCGCACCTTTGGCCCGGCAAAGCGCTGAATGTCTCTCGGCCTCTTGCTTGCTGTGGCTGGGCATGTAACTGGGCCGTGTGCTTTCCTTAGTGGTTTTATTTAAATTTGCCTTATTTCAGCGTGATGGTTTGCAAGTGATTGCTCAGGTACAGCTGCAGGGCACTGCTCTGCGGAGCAGGGATAGGACAGCCCGGAAAAGCAGCAGCAACAGCAGCGAGCGACTGTGCTGGCAGACAGCACTTCCCCAGCCAGGCCCTGCGTGCGCCTCTAATCTGGCTGTGGCCACAGTTTGCCCCTAGCCCCGCTCATAATGTCATCAAGATCTTAACTGTCCAGAGCGAAGTTAGAACAGCGAGGGATAATACCACAGCCAGATAGCATCTGCGCTGCCTCCTGCGCTAATGGACGGCTGTTCTGTAACCGAGTCTCCCGGCTCAGTCAGCCCTGCAGCATGGAGACCTCGCTTTAATATTCTCTCCATGCAGACCTTAAAATCAACTTTAGTTACTATGCTGTCGAGCCTCTGACCACAGGTTGTTATGCCTAAGGTCCTCCTGAAGATTTAAGCTAGTGACCGAGAAGCTGGGAACTGCAGTGTGTCCCATCAAGTCATTTTAGTACCAGATCCCAAATAAATTTACCTTCCATGGCTTACAGCATTTATGCAGGCAGCACCCACAGACTCAGCCACCTTGGAATAGGTTAGCAAATTATATCTCACGCCATACAGAAAATCAAGTGAGCCATGGCTGGCAAGGCTGAATCCAAGGCTGGATTTCTGCCCTGCAGGGGTGGGTTTTTTATCAGGTCCATGTGTGGCTCCAGCAAGGAAAAGACACTGCTGTTTTCACCTGGCTGATGCTTGTGGAGGTCAACTGCAGTTGAGGAGGACATGCTGCTCTGCAAAGGTAGCAGGTATGATCATGCCTCCTCTCCCTCCAGGTCATTCATTGAGACAGGTATGGCAAGACAGTGATTGCAATGTAAAAGGCACGTGTTTGGAAGAAAGGGAGTCCCATCCTACCAGCATGGCTGTTAAACGTAGCCGAAGCCAGCAGAGATGGGCCTTTAGAAACAGGAAAACCTGACAAGTCCTCCACTGTCCCTGGAAGCTGTAGTTGCTAATGGTCAAGGCATCTAATTGGAGTTAGACATCTGATTAGGAGGAAGGAATTAGCTCAGTAAAGTGACACTGAGATTAGTTCAGTTGGTTAGAGCATGGTGCTATTAGTGCCGAGGTTGTGGGTTTGATTGCCCATACAGGCCATTCACTTAAGAGTTGGACTTGGTGATCCTTGTGGGTCCCTTCTGTGATAGTCTGTGACTCATAATACTTGGCAGCAAGACTCCTAGTTGTTTAAAGCTCCTACCATAATTTACCAACACGGCTTTTGGGTGCTGGGGGAAGAAGTCCATCAAAGTGTTGCCTCTTCCCCCAGGTCAGACTATGCTTTTCCAGAACCACACGGAAGGGGCAGCACTTCTCTGCACAAACCTCCACCAGCTGGGGCGGCTCTCCTGAAACACCAAGCTCTGAACTCTGAATGCAGCTGGCACGGAGAGGCTCCAGGTGTGACTGGAGGGCAGGTTTCAGCCCAGGGATCAACTGCAGTCCTGCAACTGCAGTCAAGGTAAGTCCTTTTCTAAAGGTAACATGGAGCCAACAGGCCTGGAGGTGAAGTGTGGGATCCACGTGATGCATCCAGGCATGGCTGGGTCCTCCTTTGGAGGGCAGACTGGGCACAGAGAGCACAGCCCTGCCAAAGCAGGGCTGAACACTCTCGAGCCTGCAACACTGAAGCTCCCCTGTATTTTGTAGTCTTCAAAATCTGCATCTCTGTCCTGACTTTAGTGTACATTTTTTCTGGGGTTTTTCCGATATTTCTGCCCAGGTTGCTTAGGATCCAAGATACTTTATTTCTGCTAACGAGATTCTGGTCAGATGTGGGCTGTTACTGGGGTTCAGCAGTGGATCACTGCTGTACAGCTCTAACACCCCAGTGCTTTTACAGTGCCCTGGCAGACACTGCTCCTCATAAGTATGTTTAGACACATGATCCTTCCCCTGGAACTCAGAGTGCCCAGAGTTCTTGCATATGTAAATGTTTGCAAAGTCAGAGCTCTGTTTGTATTGCCTGTTTACTAATTAGAGTTTATATTTAAGCTTCTGATGCTCAGTTCATTTTTTTAATGCATCCATAATTTTAAGGAAATATGTTTTTTGCTTTGCTTTTTAAGCAGTGTCTGAAGTGTACCTTGTGAGTTCAGCTTGTTGCTGCAGTGGTTTGAGTTGGAATCTCTAGTTTTGAGCAATGATGAAGGAGCAGGAGAACTGTACTGTACAAAGCTGTATTATCCCATCATTATTCTTTTGTCCCAGTGGCTGCTGGGACATGCTTTCTGATGTCAGACTTTCATATAGGTCTCTGCTCAGTGCTGAGTCAGAAACCTGGTCATCTGTCCTGCAATACAAGCACAACACAACATATGTGCATGTGCCAGCTCCTCTGACAAGCCCAAAGCCTTTCAGGGGTCTTGGATATGATTCCTGGCATAGGGAGGAGATGTCCACATCATGGTAGCCCTTTGCACCACAATGGTGAGATCCAGGGGAAAAATGCCTTGCTGGTAGGGGATGGTGGCATGAGAGTTTGATCCTGCTTTACTCTGATGGCAGTGTGTGGAGCAGCAGAGGGTACTGGTCTTCATGGCTGCTGTTCAGCACTAGAAAATTCCCCTTTCAACAATTCTCTGTTTTATTAAAACAAAAAAAGCCTGAATGCTCAGGCAGGAAGAAGTCATTTTTCCAAAATAGTCAGTGATGGATTTGGGAAAACTGGAGAGGGGACAAGGAGTTACAGCAGAGACTGAAAGTTGAGTGACTTTCCTAGGAGTGACCAGGGAAGCTTTCAAAGCCACCAAGTCCCGCCTTCCCTACCACTGCCACAGGAGTGCTAAAACCTTGGTGGGCAGGGGAGCCACTGCCACTGCTGCTGCCTCCTTTTCTTGCTGCCAGATAAAGAGGACAGACTCTCCCTTTTCAGCCCATTCTGCTCACACAATGGGAGAGGGGGATCACCGCCAAAATTACAAGTGTGAGCCCTTAATGCATCAGGTTGAACAATGGGCTTTGGAGGCGTCTGCCTTGTCGGGAGAAGCAGTACAGCTAGTTCTGACTACACAGTGCCATGGAAAAAAACCTCATTGTCCTGGCAAAGTGCTCCCCAGAATGAAAACACCCTCCTCCTCCTTTCTTCAGCTTCCTAATGGGAAGCAAAATAACAAACCAGGCCCACAATTAAACAAACATGCCACTAACCAAGCTGAGCTCAAGTGTAACAGATGTTGCAGTTGGACCAGGCTGGAGGCCGGGACCAAGCCATGCTGGCTGGCTGCAGCTCCCAGGATGCTGTTGCTGCAAGGGTTTCTTTGCCCCACCACAGCCTTCTTTTCCCTCCACCAATCTTTCTTCCTTTTTCTCTGATATGCCTTTCTCTTCCTCTCCTCCTCCTCTTGGTGTATCCCTTCTGTTTGTCCTGCCCGGTCACCTCACTTCACCCCTTCTCATTCATCACTTCATCAACTTCATTTTTTAACACTCAAAACCACAGGTTTTATTTCAGGAAAGGATAAAAGATCGGGCAAAGCCACTCCAGTGAACTTTTTAAGCCATATTAGTTTAGGAGAATAAAACAATTCTTTTTCCTTTTTCCCCATTTCTTTTTTCTCGCTCTTTCTCCTCACCCTGTGAATATTACTGTCCTGTGAATATTACTGGCATCTCTGCAACACAAGAAATTTGGTGTTGGAGAGGGGACAGAGATGGCTAAAGAAGGGCAAACAAAAAATGGAAGTTGTGTACTTTCCATATCTGGCTGAATCCATCTTCTCTAGGGCTTTACAACTCTAGTGCAGTCCATGATGGGAGTCTTATTACCTCCAAGGTTTAAAGTCCCTAAGTCCCCATCTGGCACTGACTGATGCCTCTGATAGCCCACACATCCCTCATTTTACCAGGATCTGTTTCATCCAACTCCATGTCAAAACAACCAAAATAATTTGCCACATCCAGAGGCTCCTTGTTCTTTCCTGTTCCCCAGCAAAGCTGTGCCAGGGTTGTAGACTGCTGGAGGAACCAGAAGGACTCAGGGGCCCAGTGGCACTCCAGGGTTGGGGAGAGTCTTCACAGGCCTTTGCATCATGCACTAGAACAAAACCTCCCTCTGTGATCAGGGAGCCATGGTCGCCAACACCTTGCTCAGGCATTTTGAAGAGGAATACAGGGCTGTACACTGGGGCATCTGAGCCCACACACATTTTTTGCTCATTTTTTGTTCTCTTTGCTCTTGTAAGTACTACAAGGTCCTGTGCAGTGGGCTTTTGCCTTGCCCCAGGCTGCTGTAGCACAATGACTTCTGTGACTGTTAATAGGTCTAAAGAAGTAAAAAAAGTTACTTCTCTTTCTCCTTCAAGCAGAAAAGCTGGAAGATCTCTGAAATATCTCCTGATACATCTCAGAACAGGGACTGGACCACCCCAAAGACCCTCAGAGCCACAGCTTACCAGCACAGTTTGGAACTGGAGCATCCCCCATCTGCCATGCCCAGAAATTCTACACATTGGAGCAGGTAAGCAGCTCAGAGTGAAGCCTTGCTTGGTTTACCCTGTTTGTTAGGTGAGATAGGCTGGATACCCAGGGCACTGGCAATATTAAGCCAATACCACCTCTCAATGCTCTGCTTTGGTAAGGAACCAGCCAAATGCACAACTGCTACAGACCAGGTCTGCTAGTTCAGCACTCCTGTGCTCAGAGCAAGAGCAGCACAGACACAGATTGCTCCAGCCAGAACAGGCTCTCTCATCCCAGGACACAGTGCAGTGCTGAACAGTATTTCCACTCAGACAACAAACTTAAGAGCAAACAGCAGAGAGCCTTTATCAAAAAGCATCCCTGCTGTCAAAACCTCCTTCCAGTTAAAAATGAAAACCAAGTCCAGGTGAACATCCAGGTATTCCAGACTAGGATGGTACTGGAGGTAAATCATATCAAGCCAACAACTACATATCAGTTTACTTATCACCTGGGAGTTTTATACTTTTGAACTACTTACACTGAGGTAAAGCACCTCAGATGGAAAATTTGACGGGGGTATTGGGTTTTGCTTCCTTTTTCACAGTTGATATGCACAACGTATGCACATATGTGACTGCACATTTGATAAATACAGCAGTAATTTTGCAAGATTGGCTCCATTAAAACAGTTGATGACATGAGCTAAAATGACTAGGAATTACCATCCAGAAGTAGATATAAAATTATCAGACTTCAAGAAACTCAGGAGAAATCCTGTCCTATAAAACAGTGATGCTTTGTTCAGAAAATGCATCTTTCTTCTCACTGCCCTTTATTCTTCACCCCACTCCCTTTCTCTCATTTGAAACTCAAATTTACCTCTGTTCAGTTCCCGCTTTGTTGCCCACAGCATCTTTTATTTTCACAGCAGCTTGGAAATGCAGATTTTGTGACTCAAGACCTAGAGAAACACACCTTGTTACAGTAAAGTATCTGGGCTGTGGCTGCACAGCAGCCCTCCCCCTCTCACTGGATGCTGCTCCGAGCCTGTTCAGGATGCTGAGCAGAAAATTAAAGTAATTTTTGGTTCAGTTAGTTTTATGCCAGCTCAATGGATTGAGGCAGTTCTTTACAGGGTCAAGTGACAAAGGGAGTGGAAAAGAGGGAGACCAAGTAGGATAGTGTGCTCAGCAGAGAGGTTGGCTAGGGATACTGCAGAGCTGCTGCCTCCAGCCTTGTTTTTTAATGCTGGTACATTATATATCTTGTATACATGTTTGTCTTGGTTCTTGCTCAAGGCACTGACCTGAACATACTGTTTAACAGCAGTTCTCCCCTTGGTCCCATCCCAGTGAAGGCCTATGTGGCATCTGTATTTTAAAGCCCATTTAATTTCAGTCTTCCGTAAGCAGGACTATTTTGATAAAGCTGGGGAAGTGATGAAACAAATAGTTGATAAGACAAATAGTTGTGCTGGCGGATCAGAGAAGGTGGCAACCTCTGGATGGGAGCCATGAAAAGCAGCTGTGGACAGACACCTCTGCATGGAGCTCGGCAGCAGCTGGAACAGGATGCAGAACCTAGAGCTTCAGTCACCATTCTGTCAGGTCAAAGGAAGGGGCAGGATGAATCAGTCCAGAACAAATGAAAACTATTCTGAATGCGTGCTCATAAAATGAAAGGCAACTTTTTTGCTGAGATTCTAAAAGATTTGGCTAACCCTCCACAATTCTGTTATTTGTGTCATCAACCTAGTACCTCATTTAATTCCCATCCCAGACAAAAGGAAAAGTGCCGAGATACCACAAGTAGTCGGTGCTGTAGCTCTTCAGTACAGATAGAAGCAGAATTAGTGGGGATTTCTCATGGATTATCCTCCTGGTTTCTAAAAATGTCTTGAGTGTCTCAGCCTCTTCTAGACCAGATAGTGTAAGGGACCAGCAACAGCACCATTTCTGATCGTGATTCACTGCTTTGGCTGCAACATCTCAGATGCCTCAGATCCCAGGAGCTCTGGAGAGGTGTAACCTGTATGCACTGCTTCAGCTCCAACTGAGCACTTACTGGAAAGAGAAAGTAAAGTGAAGGGGAACCACCCTCTGTGACACAGAGCAAGAGATGAAGGCAGGACTGAGCAAGACTGAAAGATGCTGTGTGATGGCAATTCCCAACCATTGTTAACAGCCCTCAGGAGAGCTGCTACAAACCAGATTTTGTAACAGCCCTGTGGGACCAAAGCCAGAGCAAGGGAGGTATCAGCCAGCTTTGTCCCTCTCACAGAACTGAAACTCAGCATGAATTGGAAAGCAAAGGATCTGTTTTCTCTCTCTTGGAAATGGGGATCTAAGGATGCCAGATGATCAGGGCTCTTCCAATGGGAAGTGCAAAATATCACATAATATATCACATAATCCTGTGATCTGCTCACCCTTAATCTGGTGATTGCTTTCTCTTTTAGATCCTTCTTCTGTTCCTCCTGGATGGAGCCCTTACTTTTGCAGAGCCCTGGCAATGTGATACCATGTTCATGCAGGCCTGGACAAGCCTTGCTCTTTGCTCCACTGGAGCCAGTGCCACCATCAGGAGGAAAACAGTGCTCTTTTGCTGCAACCAGCCCAGCCCTTAACCCTCAGGCCACTGGTGACAGCATGCCTGACATCCACCTATTCCTACAAGCATGCAGGGAGACCTCTGATGCAAAGCCCCTTTGGCCATGTGCTGCTGTGTTAGGCAGTCTCCCTTTGCATTTCAATCGCATCCATCTACAGCCAATCATCCAGGAATCTTACCCTCACTTGTATGAAGTCCCCTCTGCTCCATAATTACAAAGGCCAAACTAAGAAGGTCCTCAAACTGTTTGTGGGTCAGGTGATCAGGATGTGACATAAGGTATCAAAACTTCCAGCAATAAAGGGGACATCATCTCATCATTAGCTAACCCCCTTCAGGGGCTGGTATGTGGCAAGCACTGGAATGCACTACTTTTCTTCCTCTTGCTTGATATAATTACTTTCAGTGTTATTTAAAGCTCTGACTAATCACAGGCAATGGCCAGGTTTATAATGCAACAGTGTGTAGCCTGGAGCAAATTCTGACATAATTACACTGTATAAATTCCCCCATTAGAAATGACACTGCATTGGCATTGTGTACAAAGCAGCCATGGTCCAGTCAACTGGCTCTGTGAAAATCTGTCTGACAATTGTTTACTCTGTTGGTATCTTATTGACACTTCCTACAATGATGAAACTGTTACATGACAGGGAATGGGAGCCAAAGGCTGAACAAGTCTCTCCTTTCCTCTTGATGGCTTCCAGTGCGGTTTTCTTGATTGTTTTTTTCTGGGTGAGAGCTTGCTCAGTTCTGATCTCTCTGAAGTAGAAAAAGAAGCATATGGTTACGGTACGAATCACAAAAGCCCATAGACATCCTGGTTGAGGTTGCATCGTCTGCCCCAAGGAGCAATTGTTCCTCTAGATCCCATTCCTTCACTGCAGCAGGATTATGGGCCATTTTAGGATTTGTTCCCACCTGGTATTGCCTTGTGCCATGGCACGATAGTGAGAGCCAAGCTGCTCTCCTGCTGGTTTTAGCACGTGCCAACAGAGTGGCAGGGTGTTGTGATGGGCTAATTTGTCAGATCCTGGTATACTGCTCTGCAAAATGACATACTTGTTTCCTGCTACAGTGTCAAGCCTGTGGCACATTTGAACGGCCTGGTGAGAGGGAGGCTGACCCCTTGGCTGGGAGGAGGATGACAGGACTCTCAGGACTGTGGCCAGCACCATTTGGACGAAGGAAGCCAAACACATTTCCAATTTTGGAGCACTGACTCAATGTAGGTCAAGGAAGGATTTTGATCTTTTCAGCCATTATCTTGTACAAGGACAGGAACAGAAAAAAGAATAATCTGGAGAAACTCCATGAATATCAGTTATGAAAGCAAAAACTTGTAAAGAACTCCAAAGGCAGTTTTATCACCTCCCTGAGGAAGGTTCAGGAGGGATCCATTTAAAACATATCTTAAACAACAGGCTTTCTAGCAGCAGAATAGCAACAAATGGCAACATGGTTCAGAGGACAGGGTAGAGGAATATGATTCCAGCCTCTCTCTAACATGGGACACCTGAGCTAATTTCAATATGGGATCTGGAGCCTTTCAATTTCAAGCTGGATTGGGAGACGAGGTCTCCAACACTGGCAAACTTAAGAGATAAATAGAGGGGGGGTTTTTTATAGTTATAGCTGAAAAAAAAAAAAGAAGGAAAAAGAGGGAGAAGTTGAATACCTCTGTCCCTACCTGTAAAGTAGTTCCTTGCAGTATGTTCTCTGTACTAGTGAATTTACAAAATCCCAAAAGACTGAGTTTCTTTGTTTTTCAATGAAAAAGACTATTCTTTAAAGGAGGTACTGATTTCCATCCATTTGGAAATCTTTGGAGCTTCATGCAAAACAAGTAACACTGGTGGCATTTGTCCATTTTCACCAGTTAAGAGACAAACTCATTAACTCCTACCCCCCTCAAAATCTGAAGCAATAACCCATGTCTTTTGTTTGTTTGTTTTCAGCGTCATCAGGAAAGCTGTGACCCTGATGCACCACAGAGTCTCCTTCCTAAGCAGTAAGTAATGCCCCTACGAGATTCTTCCTGAGGGTATTCAGAGCAAAGTACTAAGATGCTGTTGCATGTATGGGAGCAGTGGCGTGGTCCCCTGCTTGTGTTCCCAATTCCTAGTGTCCCCACACTGAGCTATGGGAATACAGTGCTTTTCCCCAGTCCCACTCACAGTACTGTGGGACCTGAGCAGCCTCCCCCTGTCTGGGGTGCAGGTCCCTGCCTCAGCAGGGAGCAGCATGGAAGAAGTCAGCACTGCTGTTCCCTGTGGCAAACCAAGCTGTGGCTAAAGGAGTATTTAGATACCCTGGGCTGCCAATTCAGAACTTTCCTAAAACCAGCAGTAAAATTTGCCTCCAATTTCCTTTTTAGGAAAAGAAGGCTGTAGTATAAAGTCCCATTTTCTAGGCATTAAAAGTTTACAACCCATACCATTAAAAGCAACATTCTGTGTCTAACTTAATGTTTGGTCTTCAGGAACATCTAGGAGGAAAAGAGAAGGTTCCCTGTTTGTTCTGCAAAACAGGAAAGTGGTTGCTTTCTATACTGTAAATATGCATTAGAAAGCTCTTATAGGCTCGTGCTGGGGATTTGATGTTTTTAACTGACTACATTCCTTACATTTTTGTATAACTGCCAAGAAAGCTAAATAAAATGGCTTTTTTAGTGTTTTCTCTAAGAATAGCCCCGCTTCTTTGTAAATATAGCAAAGGAATTGTTGATAATAATTCTTTGGGAGAATAACTGGTGTTATTGATGTTAAAAGTAGAAAGATTTCTGTTTCTCTGTCTCAGAAATAGAGCTAACCAAGTGGGCTGAGACTTTAGAAAGCCTGAGCATTCCTTGGCCAGTTACTGAGATTAACCTGGTTTCATTCCTTGTGCCAGAAGGTGTTGAATCAGAGAAAACTGGCACTGAAACTCCAGTTAAAAAAAAAAGAAAACTAAACTAAGATTTGCATTTTCTTTCAGGATGCAAAACTGAACTTTTTCCCTCCTTGTTTGCATTTCTCCATTTGCAGATGGTTCTGCCTTCTGCAAACCTACCCTGAGAAGCTGGGATTAATCTCCTCAGTCTGACTCAAATATGCACAGTTAACGCTTGGGCACTCCTAAACCTCTGCAGTGTTAGGTGAAGTCCCACTTTCCTGAGACACCAGCAGGCAAAGGCCGTCATTCTCACCTGGAAGTTGATAAGTTGAGCCAAATTTTAGACTACAGGACCCTGGCTGTTGCTGGTTTGACACCCATCGTACATATGCCAAGACCTTAAATGTGTTTTTTAATGCCATACGATAAACTGGTGGTAAAACCAGGAGTGCAGCATGAGAATTTGAACCAACCTGTGCTGTGCTTTGACTGCTAAACATTCCTGCCATCCAGGATTACCAGAAGGTGGAAGGCTCCTAATCCACTTCTATGTCACTTCCAGGAAACAAAAAAGCTACAATTATTTTTTTTAGGGTTGACTGAAAGCATCTGCCTTCCCTACAGTTGAGGCAACCTTTCACAAAGGCTCCCTGTCATTAACCAGACCTGCCCTTCAGTTGAGCATGCAGAGATTTGGTGCTTGTTCAACCGGGCTTCGTCAGGGCTGGTAGCCCTCGTCAGGATTATTTTTCAAAACAGAGACTCGGTGGGGCCAGGCTGTAGCATACACTGCCCAGACACTGCCTTCTGTTTGCTCTGAGTCTGCCTCCTCCCAGCTTCCCCAGTTGCTCCCTACCTTTGCCATAAAAGCTGTTTAACGGTTGTTCCTGTGCCAGTGCCACACAGCAGTTTATAGCCCTCTGTGATCTTCATTATTTCTTGTTTACTTCCCAGACTGAAATGCCCCAGTCTCTTTAGTTATTCCTCGTAGAGATATAATAGGTTAAAATGGGGTAATTTTAGGAAAAGAGGTAAGCAGTCAGTCCTGCCATGACTGGGTTTTTTCCCCTCTATTGTCAGTTTGGTTACTTGCTCTCCTTGTCAGTGAGATTTCCACTGTGCCTGATGGCATTTGAGGCCAAGCATCTTGGCATCTTTCAAGCCAAATGAATCATTCTATGTTTCATCTTCAAGCCTGTGCTTATGCCACAGCTTTGATGATATCCTCCACCCAAAGCTACTATATTTAGAATGACACCAAAATTCATGGAACCTGTAAGGGAAAGGCTTTTCATCATCTCTACAAGTGTCTTGTGAATGTGAGGTGAAGAAAGGTGGAAGGCAGAGTTCCCACCCTTTAAGGACTTTCAAGGTTTAAAAAATCAAAACAGCTCCCAGTTGTTCCCTGTGCCTATGAACTAAAACAAAACAAAAACAAACAAACAAACAAACAAAAAACAGCAACACCAAAAAATAGTTTGTTTTTATCAAGATTGACAGATGCCACACAGGCTGACTATAGCATTAATGAGCTTGTCTGTGGTTTAGGAAATTAAGATTCAGATCCTTCTACTGTCATTTCCAGTAAGCATCTGGGCTGCTGACTGCTCTGCTTTTGTTCTTAGATCTCATGTTACCAATACCAGTTCCAAATTTGGGTTGAATCTCAAGCAGGTAGGATCTTGTTTGGGTCCTAGCCAACTTACCAGGCTCACAGAACTTCAATCCTGAATGAAGAAATCACTTGTCCTATGAGATTTCTGTCATTCAAAGCCAAATCCACATGCTAAACTTGCTTTGTTTATGCCTTTTACTGCTCTTGGAAAAGTCTGAGGACTGTGATAAGGACTATGTGGAGTACAATGAGAGAAGAATAGGTTAAATGTTGCAGATGTGCTCAAATTGGGGTTAAGGAGAGAACCCAACCTGGGATCCAAACCACTTTGTGACTTCTGCATAACTGGATAATTGAGCTGTAATGGGATGCAGAGTGGCTGCATTTGTCTGCCCATGAGAGACACAGCTTCTTTTAAGTTGCCTGGACTACAGGCCCCAAAAGATCTTGTACTAAGTATAGGATAAAATAACTGTTGCCTCCCTGAATCCCTCGATGTGTCTAAGTAAGAGGGCTAAGAATGAGGGCTGAGTTCCCAGAGTGGGTGCAGGGAGCACAGTGTGAGAGCGTGCGATGCTGTTCAGAAGCATGGCTTAAGGTCAGACTCCACTCTAAAGCTTCCCCAGAATCCCAAATCCTCTTTTTATATGAGTTTCACTCAAACACAAACAATTAAAGAATTTCATCTTCTCCTACTACGGTGGGAAAGCTTGGATGCTTCTCTGGTCTCTTAACTTTATTAAACAGCCCCAGAGTGCTCCCCTGACGAGGACCCTGCTTGGCTTCAGACAACCCATTTGTTTGTGTCTGATGCAGGTAAGTTGGTCACTGATGTCAGTTGGCAGTGGGGAAGAGAAATAACACAAAGAAGAAAAAAAAGAAAGAGAGGTAGCTATGAGGCTTGAGTCTGCTCATGTGATTGGAATAATTTGACAAGGACTCCCACCAATGGCAGCTTTTCAGAGACCTCAGCATGGGCCATTGCACATCTTTGCTATCTGTGTCCTTTTATGTTTCCCCTCCTAAAGACAACACCCATGCCAGCTTTCAAGCTTGAGCACCATATGTCCTGTCCCCTGCCTGGAGCACAGGGTGCTTTTTGCAGTTTTAATTTTGGACTTTGCCCCATTAATAGAAACGGTCCGGTGGAATGGGGAGAAACATTCCTCCTGGGCCGGATTGCTCTGGTCTCCAGCAGCTCTCTCATCACCAGAGGTTTGTCAAAGCGTGCAGTATGCTAACATCCTGCCAGCTCACCTTTTGCAAGCTGAGTCAAAAGCATTAGTCCCACCAGTGCAGATAAGGTGTCTGCCACATGTCTGCTGGTTTCTCCCTGGTGCACTGAGGCAAAGCAGCCCTTCCTTGTCAGTCACTAACCAAAACTGTTGATTCTGGAACAACTGACTATGCTGGTTGCAAAGGATGCCAAAACCTCTTGAAAGCTGGGAGGCAAAGGTGTTTTCTTTTTAAATGAATTAAGCTGTAGAAGGAATTTTCTCAGAGCTTGTTTGATATCTGGAGTAGAAATGACTTTCCTTCTCCGTCTCCACCTACTCAGCACTCCAAGTCAAATCCAGAGAGCCTTTGGACACATTTCTCCTCTCCTCTGAACTCCTTCCATTGGAGTTCCGCTGCATTTATTTCTAGACAGCTGACAAATGTTCCAGGTGAGTCCACCTTGAATTTGCTTGCTGAGTTACTGGATTTAGTTCAGTCTAGGGAGAATGTAGCAGTTGGAGGGCACGTTTTCTGTTCTATTGGATACTTCTGGCAGGGCTGAGCTGGAGGAAGTTTGGCCCAGTTTGGTTAAACTGTTAAAATCTCAGCCAGTTCCTAAACTGCTTGTTAAAGTTCCAGTCTGGTATATCCCACTCCATGTTTTATGTTTTCCAGGGAGCCACCCCTGCTTTGCTTAGCAGACAGTTCCCCCCTCTGCTCCCCAACAACAGGTTGAGAGGGGATTTCTGGCCAGCTCCAGGCCCCTGGGTCACCCAGACATCTCGAGACACTCCTGTTTCCCTAGAGAAACACACCTGTGCAAAAGGAAAGCATAGCTCAAGATATGCACATGCCCAAAGCAGCACTCACCTGTGGTTGCTAAATGCTGTCACGGGTTGTGTGACTGAGGCAGGACCTTGCACTGCAAAAGGCACTTTGCAGATACATTGGGGGAGTAACCCCATGATAAGACTGGCTTTTAAAAAACAAGTCACTGGGAGGAGTGGTAAACCCAGCTCTACCTGTACCTAAAGAAACAGATAACACCTGGTGGCACTGGTAAAGCACTGGAACTGTGAGCCTAATGCCCCTTGGCTCCCGTAGGAAATAGGACCTCTACCAGCATCTGTAAATAAATATCTCCTGTGTCTTTACACACTTAAATACCTTTGCAAACCTGGCTCCTTGCCTGTTTCCCATACTTGGCTGCTGCTTCTTCAGGTTTGCAGGGCAACAGGAGCAAGAGCTCAGCTGTAATTTGGGGTTGTGTTGTGCTAAGTGCTGTACAGGCACAAAACAAAAGCCGCCTGACCGCCTCCCAGCATCCAGCTCTTGTTGTTTTAAAAACATCCTTCCCTGGGTTTTTTGGTTTGGTTTTTTTTGGGAGTGGTTGTTGTTTTGTTGTGGGTTTTTTTAAATCTCTTATTCATTGTTTCATTGTTTTCTTGTTTTCTTTATATTCCTGATGCCTCCAAGCTATAATACCTTTGCTGAGCTCCTGAATGAGCCAGGCTAACCCAGTCACATGGAAAGGACTTTTTATCTGTGTCCTGCTTACCTGTGAGTGGTGAGTATGGCTGGACTGAAGCTGCAAGGGTTGAAGTGAAGGGTGTTGGGGTAATGCTTAGAGATTCCCACTGGGATTAGGGAACATGAGCACTGCTGGAATAAAAAGCAAAAGTTTAGACCATGGAGAACTGAGCAGATGCAAACATGTGACATAAAACTGAAAAGCTGTGCTCCAAGAGAGGCAAATGCACTCCAGCTGTGCCTGGAGTGGGTGGGTCATGCCTTTCCTGTGCCCAGGCTGTTTATTCAACAGCAACTACCAAGATGGGATTCCCTCCAGGTTTATGTCAAGGAGCTTCATGTCGTGCATCTTGGCCCTTAACTAGGTAAAAGTTACTGTGTTAACAATCAACCCACCTTGGGTTCCAGTCTGAGTGACTATTTGCAACTACCCCAACTTACATAAACCTAAGTCAGCATACTTCAAAGAAAAACTTCTAGAGCTGGTGTTTCTTGTGAAATCTCAACAGGAGAAGTGTGTTTTCTGGGTATTTTGATGGATTTCAGGTTCATTTTGAAGCTCTGTAATTCATGGCAGCTGGTTCTCTGATTATTTTATATTAAGGACCAACTTCCAGTAACATTAGTGGGAGCAGGATTTTAGCTCTAAAGCTATTATTAACTAATGCAGCACAACAATGCCTGGCTTTCGTTCTGTTTTGTTTTCTCCCAGGGTCTGAACGTGTGTGTATCCCATTAACTCTGTCCTCGCTGCTCTCAAGATGTTCCGCACAAATGATTTTATTTTTTTTGTAAGAAAATATATTTTACTAGGCAGTTTTATGAGAGCTGACAAAATGCCTCATAAATAACCCAGCAGGAAATATGGGGTAAATAAAATTTTTACAACTTTATCATAAACCTGAGAAGTCTTTGGTTCCTTTTCGAATGGAATGAGCAAGGTATTTCATTAAAGGAAAAGACATGCTCTCTAAAGCCCAACAATTATAGACACAATGCCTTTTTAACCTGCAATTCAGTCAAACAGGTTTGGTGGCAGTGGAAAATGTTAAAGGCCCTGTTTTGACACTTTGGGTCATGCTCCCCACAGATCAATTTGTGCTGCAGGTTCCCTACATAGCAGAGCTGGACTGCTGGTGTGTGCCTGACCTGCCCCGAAAGTATCCAGGACCTCAAGGAAACACATATCTGGCAGAACCTGCTCAGGACAGGCTCAGGACTTTTCTGTTGCCTTTGCACATCTCCTAGTACAGGGGCTGTGCCTGGGCCCCTAAGTGCAAAGGGAGTACAAACAAATATGGTCCTCAGGTCTTCAGCACAAGCCTGAAATGCGATGATTTGGTCAAAGACCAAGAGTCTGAAATAGAAACGCTTGGAACAAGCCTCAGTCCTCGAACTTAGCGTGAAAGGGGAATTCAGCTCTCAGCAGGAGAATCTTTGACATGTGATATTTTGGTACTGTGGGAAGACAGGAGGGGGTGTCACTTTTAAGTTCTTTTCACTTGTAAAAACTCATATTGACATCCATGACTATTTTCTACTTAGAGTGAAACAGAAATTTGGCAAAACACAACCTATTCCTGGGTGCATCAGAGGTATGGAAACTACTTCCCAAAAGAGGTGATAAAGTGCATTGTAGGCCTGCATGGTCTGATGAAATACCAAAGGAAGTGATGAAGAGTGAAAGTCTTTCTCACACCTCTGGTTCTCTGATCCCCACCCTATTTGTGTTTTAGGGCTGGCTAAAATCTTGAGAGAGAACAATCCTGGAAAGGCTGGGCTTCACAGAAGTATTAGAGATGTTCAAATGCACATGTTATCTTCCCTGCATCAAGAGCAGGGCTCTCAGACTCATCAGAGAAAGATCAGAGTGGACTGCACCACCCAGGCCTCACCTTGCTGGCACCCCAGGTTGTTCTGCAAAGCTATGGTCCCCACCTCTCCTCCAGGGCATTCTTGCATAAAGCCCACCACCCAGGGTGGTATGGGCCTCACCTTCCCCTGGAGGCACTGTTGCATTCCCTGCCTTCCCTCCCAGTCCCTCCCTACTAGATAGCCCTTCCCCACCCACCCACCAGATCACCGAAGTCCTCAGGACATCTACAGCAACTTCCTACAGGAATGTCATGTCAGGAAAGCATCTAAAGCCTTTGTAGCTACAATGCCATGTAAACAAGGAGGTAAGCTTACCCCACCCCACCCCTCCAAAACCCTTGTGATGTTGATTTTTTTAATGGCCAGAAGCCACACTTTGGTAATGGGGCATCTACAAGGAGAGCTGGTCCCTGCACCAACAAGTCTGGGGTCCTTCAGCCTGATCCTCCATAATGCTGAGTACTCAGAGCCCCAGCTGGCTTCCAAGCCAAGTCAGGGTGTCCCTGGGAGCTTTCCCTTTATAAGGGCTCCAGCATTGGGCATGATGTCTGGAAAGAGCTGTGTAAAGAGAGAGACAATTATCACAGCCCTTTCCCGAAAGGAAGTTCCATATTGGCACTGAGCAGCACGGTAGTATGGCAGAGCACAGCCCTGGCAGAGCAGGCTGAGCTGCCTGTGCAGGGCTCTGCCCTCCCCCAGCAGTGGCTGACAGCATGTCAAGGGAAATTGGCTTTTCGGTGGGACTCACTGCTTTAGTGAGAGCCCATATGTTACTGAGTTATCTGCTCTGAATCCCCCTCATTATCCCCATGCCTCTGTCACCATCCCCCTGCCTCTACCCTCCCCTCAGGCCCCCACCGCCATGCAGAGGTTAAATAAAATATCATTTCCTTCTGATTTAGCCTTTGTCTTTGGCAATCAAAATGCCCTTCAGGCCCCTATGGATTCAACCTTCCAGGTCAGGGTAGGACATGGGAAACCCCTTCCCAGGCATTTCACTGTAGATAATGTCGTGGCTGATTCATGAGATCATGCAAAGCGCTGCCTTCCGCTGCGGCTCCTGCTTTTGGTGCTTGGGCTCTACCTCCTTTTCCCTCCCCACACCACCACCTCCCCGGGCCCGATTTTACAAACCATCTCTTGGGCAACTGGGAGCCAAAGGAGGAGTGCTCAGGAGGAGAAGAAAAATAAAATGCAGGTTAGGTCTGTGGCAGCAAAGTTTTCATGCAGGGGAGAAACAGGCTGTGTGAGTCCAGAGAGGCAGCAAACTCGGTCCCCACTCCAGGAGGGACTGAGCCAGGGAAACAGCAGTGCTTTTGCAATCCTGCTGCTCCTGTTTGAGTCCTTGAGTGCCAGAGTGGACAGAAGAAGGGTGAAGACTCCTGTTCTCCAGTCAGCAGTGTATACTGTTGTCCCAGCAGTGTATACTGCTGGGCAAATATAGAAAGAGATGGGGGAACATATGCAAACATGCCTATAGAAGCATCACGTGTGTGCTGTTCCTTAGGTTGAGGGTGCAATACAAAGCAACTACCTATATTTTTATTTATTACAAAATCTAATATCCTGCCTAGTGTCTTCCTGGAGACTCCCTCTAACATAACACCCAACAGAGATCATGCTGGTAAGAGAACCAATGGTGTAAAAGGAAAACCTATAAAGAACAGTATATCATTTATTATGGAGTGCTGTTATTTTAACCTCTCCTTCCTTGTACAGTTTTACATATTTGAGTTGAAAGTGCAAAGAGACAGCAGGGAGATAGGGAGCACGGACTTCACCCTGTAAGGTGCAAGATAGGTAAAAAGGGAGGAAGGCTGACTGGTTTTTGTCTCTTGTGTGGTCTCTGAGGTAAGTAAGATGAGTATGGAAGGAAAGTCTTTAGTGTTGGTGTCCCATGGATTTTGCTTGCTGGGTTTGTCCATTTCTGACACAGTTAAATGTGCAAATGTGTGGCTGGGGGAAAGCATACTGCTGTCATGGATGTGCAGCTGGTACACACACCAATGCACTCTAGGTGACAGCCTCTGTGAGTCCAGAGCCTTCATCCAGCTTCCTGCCTCATCAAAACTATTCTCATTCAGTTCCATGAGGGATACATTTTGTTAGAAAATCATGCTAGTGAAAACTGCCCATTACGTTTAACTGTCATCCCCAAAGCAGTGTCTATTGGCATGGCTCAGTTACTGATACAACTGCCATGTGTTCTAGGACTTGTCCCCAAGTATCTCCTCACTATCCACTCTCGGCAGGCGACGTGACAGGGATGCAGGAAAAGGCAAGCACTGAATAAAGGACAAGGTAAGGGTTGTTTGTGTGCATCCATGGGTTATCCATGGAATCAGAACTGTGTAAGAAATAAGAACCCTGTATCACTGGTGAACAGAGTTGTAGGGAATTAGCTCAGGAGTTTGGGCTATGAGGCTGTTCCCTGGTTTTCCTTTCAGAAATAGAATCTACTACCTATCTATCTATCTATCTATCTATCTATCTATCTATCTATCTATCAGCAGCAACCTCCTAAACAACTGTTTAAAGTATTTCAAAAAGCCAAGCTGGGAAGACATGAAAATCAGAGGGAGACAGCAGGGTGGGGAAAGCGCCTGAGAGCCGGGAATAGAGGACAAATGGTCCCCACCTCTGCAATGGTCCCAGCCCCCATTCTCACCCTGCTAACGTCCCTCCCTTTGGTAAACAGAGACAGGCAGGTTGGCACCTTGTGTCCCCAGACAAAGGAGCTGGCCCTTTGTTTCGCTGTGTGACTCCCTGGCAGATGGGGGCTGGAGGGTGCCTGAGGGGTCTTGTTCAAGGAAAGGCTCCAGTATGCAAAACGCGCCCACAGGCAGACAGGAGAGGGATGGGTTTCCTCCTGTGAAAGAGCTGGGAAAAACAGTTTCTGTGTACCGATGGTTCTTTTTTGACTCTGAGAAAACATATGCAGTCTGTAGTTTTCCTAACTGACCCTTTTGTTTTTATAGGAACTGAGAGGGAAACCTGGGATTTGGAGCCAAACTTTATTTCTGAAGAAGGAGAAAGCCAAATTCTGATGTCAGGAATGTGTGCATATTTTAAATATTTTAAATTCTTGTGGAAAATTTCTTAGGAGGTGAGAATCTGGCCTGTAAATCAGTGAGATGCAAGTTTTGCAAAGTCCTAAGAATTGCCAATCCTTGCTTCCAACCCAAAGGGATTTACTGGGTTTTATTCTTGTTGCTTTCAGGGGGGTAAGAGAGGCAGACAGAGAGGATATAGCCAAGACAAGGGACAAGAGTTGATGAGAAGCCCATATTTAGTTGGTCAGTTAGTCTATCACTCGCTGGTGTGTTTTATCCAGGTCTTCTTCCAAGGCCATTGTACCACATGTGTGGCCTAACCTTGCTGTACCTGTGCTTTCTCCAACCTCTTACAAAACAAAAAGCCAGGCTGAGGCAATTAAATCACTGAAAATATATTGATTTATTGTGTGAAGTGTCAGGCACTGCATGGGGAGATTCATTTCCACACCCAGCCCTATTGTGATGGCAGCTCAGATCTGTCCTTGTGGATGGAGAGTCTGTGGGTTGAAAGCGGTCGCCGTCAGTTGACCTGTCCTGCTGTTTTGGAGGTCTCAGACTGGCTGGTAACAGGAAGATGCCCACACTGCTGTTGGCATGATTTGTCCCCTTGTTTCATTATTTTCCTTCCCTACTCTGACCTATTATTAACAGACCCACCTTCTACCTAGTGTTTCTGTTTCCCCTGATATATTTGTAAAAGGCCTCTTATTCTCCTTAATCCCTTTGGCTATAATTAACTCATTCTGCATTTTTGCTGCCCTTATCTTTTCCCTGCAAGCCTTAACTGACTGAATATTCTTGTTTGGTTGCCTCCCTGTTTTCCATTTCTACTAAAGGTTTTCTTTTTAATCCTTAGATCTCTGAGCAGGTTTATTTCTTGCATTCTTCTTTATTTACTCTTCTTTCCCTCTCCCACCTTATTTATTGTGTGTGTAAGGACCCCATCTGCCTTACACACAGGTAGATCTCGGGACTAATTCACATGGCATGTTACTTTCTCAATTTCTTAATTCCCTTCAATGCCTTCACCTTTTTCCTTTGGCACTATGCAAGTTTTTTTGCAATGTTGAATTTGTGCTTTCCACCTGGGACAGTCCCATCTTCTCAGGCAGTTCCTTTCTTTCACCCAATATCTTTTGTTCTACAGAAAACACGTGAAGGAAAAATTATGCCTTTTTCAGAAAATGTTTTTTATTCAGGGTTTATTTTTGACCTAGAAAACTAGAAGGGCTGAATTTGGACTTAGTGCTCTCCTGGAAAGTGGAAATTTTGACTCTTGGTTCCAAAACTGTCTTTAGAGTTTGGGCCTTTATAGCATCCTGGTATCTCTTCCCAACAGCCATTCTTCTTCTCCAGACAGCCATTCCCTTTACTCGCCTCATTCCCCAGCTTTTCCATCCTTCCTCTCAGGTGGGTTTGCCTTTACCATGATGACTTTGAGTGGGCTTTATTTTCTTCTCATGCATTTTAGGTCTTGTGTCAACAGCAATATCTCTGGGGGGGCTGCTCTCCCGCTGCCGGGGCTTGTTTGGGAAGTGGGGTGTTCCTCCACACTCAGAGGAACAAATTTGAGCCACATGTTGGGGATCTGTTATGTTTACCTGAGGGGAAGGTGCTGGGGGCCAGGCTGACACTGTGTGGCTGTGGGTCAGGTGGTAAAAGCCCACGAGGGATGGTGCAGTTGTGTTCAGCATCACCGTGCTGGGGCAGCCTGTCCTGGCTGCCACTGGAGGGTGCAGAAGGAGGGGGCTTGAGCCACCCTCTTGCTCCTCAGCCTGCTGATAATACCTACGTCAGGAGCAAGCACGGTGAGAGGAAAATTTTACTGCTAACAAAGAGATATAAACAGAAACGAGATGTCCAGCCATGCTTTTCCCCTCCCTCCCGAGGACACCCCAAGGAGAAGCTGCCAGGCCATGTAGGTAGACCTTGTAATTCAGTGAGTGGGAACAGGGATGAACAGCCCATTCTTTTGTCCCTGTTATTGTGGAAACAGAGGCTAAAAGAGACCCCCTTGGTGAAGAGGGCTGGCTGCCCACTCCACTCCATCCTCAGTCCCAGGTGAGGGCAGCAGCAGCTGCAGACAGCCATGCCCACGGCCAGTCTTGCCAGCTTTGGTCCCTGACATGACTCTTTGCAATGGCCCTTGCAATGGCCACTTTTTTGTCCTTTACTCTCCTGCAGTTTCAGGCTCTGATGCTCCAGCACTGCCGTTCAGCAGGGCAGAGCAGGGGAGGGAGGGAGGAAGAGGTTGGGGGGGTTACTTTACGAAAAAAGAAAAAAAAGAAAAAAAAAGTGAAAAGGGAGTCCTTTGAGGCCTGGGCATGTTGGTGGTTTTGCCACTTCCGTTGCCTGATCCACCTTTTCAGACACGCATGATGAGACTTCTGAGAAACAACCCTGAGCCGGCCCCGAGCGCTCCGGCATCGCCACGCACACGGCGAGCGCAGTGCCAGGCTGGGAAGGGGACCCTGAGGCCAGGCTGCTCCCCAGCACACACTCACGCATGCACACCTACCATCCTTCTTCCACAAAAGAGGCTTCTTTCATTTCCTGCAAGAGGAGGAGGTGGGAGAGAGAGGGAACTCAAAGGCTGCAAATTCCTCAGCTACATATCTCGCCTCCCTCTCCTTTCCTATGCTGCCTGCCTGCTCCACGTTCAGGAGCTGCAGCTCCGTCTTCCCATACAAATAGGCAAGGCTGAACAACTGTGCTTTTAAACCTTGGGAGACATTCTGTTGCTTTGGGGGTTGTTTTTTATCACAGCATTTGTGTGCTTTGCCTGTCAGAGCGACCTCAAGGCTGCTCTAACTCTATCTGGCCAAGTTGCTGTGTAGCTGGTTAGGAGCACAGGCATGCCTTGTGCTGTGGTTTAAGCATTTTTTCCACTTGGGTTGTCTCCTTCTTGCCCCCAGCCAACCCCAGGAAGCTTGTCTTCATGCATATTGACAATTACCCTGTGCTGGTGCAAGGCTTTTCCCAACAGTCAGCTCTATACCTGCCATTTCAAAGGAGTATTGCTGTCAAGCACCTAGCTTGTCACAAAACTCTTGAGCTGGAGACACTAAAGCAGCAGGTGTGTTAGGCTAATCCTCAGCTTTTCTAAGGCAGGGTTACTTTCCCTCATGACAAGCACAGGAGAGGCAGACAGTGTTTCTGTTTCAGTTATTTGGCACTTGCAGGCGCTCCCTTACTTTCCATGAGATAGACTAGATTGCTTCTCTTGTGTCAGGGGCAGAGACATTAAGGATAACGGGTGAGATCTTATTCTCTATAGAGCTACGGCAAAGCAGCTCAGACCAGCCACCCCAGGGCTGCTGTGGCTGTGAGATGGTGTTTCTTAGCCCATGTAGAACATCCTAATGCAGTGTTGTGACTCAGTTAGAGCCACTGCTGACGTAGGAGGGGATCCAGCTGCCTCTTCTGTCTCTTTGCCTGACACTGCAGGCATAAACGAGTGGTATCAATCGGAAACTCCATCAGACCTGAAAGTTTGATTGACTGATTTCAGTGCCTGAAAGTTAAGTAGATTTTGTGCTCATCTAAATAGGGGAAATCTGTGCACTGAGATTTCAGGACCTGGTGGCTGGAGTGCAAAATGCATGGAGAGAAAGTGAGCTTCTGCAGAATGTTTCCCAAGGCATCCAAGGACTCTCTCAAACCCACAAAGCCTGCCTTAAAACCACAGCTGCAACAAAAGAGGAAGAGTCCACAGCAGAACTCAGAGCATATTAAACCTTGCAAAATTGGTCTCTTTCTGTGGTGGGGGGTATGTGTATAAATGCATATGTGCATGTATATGAAGAGAGAGCTGGGTTTGTTCAGCATCAGAGCTAAAAGTGAAAGCAACCTGCAGAAATACTGAGAAGGGGTGGTGATTTCTGGCAGGGCTGGATCGAGTGGAGTGGCCCAAAGTGGTGGCTTTACAAGGAGAATGACCAGTCTTCCCAAGACCTAGTGCATTGGATGTAAAGGACTCTGGCTGGTGTATGAGCCACAGAGGTAAATTCAGCCAGGATGTAAATGGAAGAGTGAAACATCAGAAAGAGAGCAGCAAGGAAGAGGGTGTAGATGAAAAGATGTCCGACTGGTGCAGGGTGCATAGGGCAAAAGGAGTGTAATTTCCAAGTGGTACTAAGGAAGGACATAGGAAAAGAAAGTAAAAAGAGTGTGTTAAAATGTAGCCAGCTGTCTAAAATGGTACCATCTCTGTTCTTGTCAGTTCTGACACCACCGAGTGCAGCCACCCTTCAGTTCTGAGTTGTGCAGACTCCCATGAAGGCAGTGTGCAAGGCTGGCCCCAGTGAGACTACTCAAGGTGGCTGCATTCCTGGGCATTGAGTCAGGAGCTCAGGGTTAACTCTTTCAAGGATGCAAGACCTTTACTGAGCAGGTGTGTGTCCCTCATGGACAGCTTTGGTGGAGCTGGAATGACAATGGCCAAAGGGATCTTGCCAAAAAAAAAAAAAAAAAGGAAATTCACAGAGCCTGTGCTTGGACACAGTGTCTGTAAGAGCTGTTGCTTCATTTGGACAAGCCTCTGGGCCCACAGTGCTGGTGCATTCTGTGCAAACATGCCTATGGTATAGTTTGCAGTCAGAACTGCATATTTTGCCTGCTGTATGTATCCAGCTTCAAGTTTCCATTTTTGGGATGTGACCATGTCCAAGGCCTGCACTAACACAGATTAATGGATTGCCACAACTCTATGTGATGTAGAAAAAATGCTGCCTTCAATAAGCAGGCAGAGATACTTAGGACTCTGGGTTAAGCATGTGTAGAGCCTATTTTAGATCTCAGGTGTCTGTAGCTCCTGCGCAGTGGACTCACCTCCTAGACGACTTTAGAAAGCACAGAAGAAGGAAATACACTGCTGCTATCTCAGTTCTTCTGAGCACAAGGTCAGCAGAAGAAAAGCTACTTCATGCTATGTCTGGACTGCAGGCAGACAGGCTCCACTGGGCAAGCCACAGCCCTGGTTCCCTGACCACCTCATCCATGCCAGAGATGTGGCTGGAGCTCCTTTAGCCCACACACCCAGACTTTCTTCCCAGGAAGTAAGATCAGAGCTGCTGTAACCCTCAAGATGGAAGATCAAAGGACCTTCCAAGGCTGAGACCAGGGGTTACAGTAGTGTTTCCATCTCTGGGATTATCCATGTCTTTCCTTCCACTGGAAGAAAATTAACTTCCACATCCCTCAAAGTCAGCCTGCTATAGAATTGGTGGAGAAAAAGAGTAAAGCAAGAAGATAATGCAGCAGGGGAGCATTTCTTTGCATCTTTCCTGGGTAGAAGCACTGTCCCCGTTCCCATCACTTGCAGGACCAGCTGTGATTTCTGGCAATACCAGACACAGCCATCACTCTCTGGGTTCCTTTCCCTTTCATTGTCCCTCTGGAGAACAGGACTCTTGTTAAAAACCCTGCAAGTATCATTGAGAGCCAGCTCTATTATTCACCAGCCAGTGAAGCAAGACAGGCATACTCTCCCACAACCTAGGGATGCCCCTCTGATCTATTACCAATGGGGCTATCTTTAATGGGATCAGAGCCTGCCCTTTTTCACGTCCCACAGGGACAACACCTGCCCACCAGAGAACAAAGAAGAAACCTGTTGTGATGGGAAAAAAGACAGAGTTCTCCCCAGAGAGGCAGTGAGGCCGTTTGATTGAGAGCATCTTTCTCCCAGCCAGCTGGTTTGCCAGCAAAACAACCAACTAAACTTCATCTTTATGCAGGAGAGAAAATCTGAAGCCAGTGCCATGAGTCCAGTTTTACTCACCTATGTAAACCTTGAGAAATCTGGGGAAATCATTGCAGAAAAAAGACTGTAATGAGTAAGAGGGGAAATATTTATGCCTAAACCCAGTGTTTAAAAGATACTTTTAAAGGGTAATTTCAGTGCAATATTTTAAATGCTGCAGCAAAGAGATCTAACTAGAAGCTTCTTCTCTAACTTGTCTTCCTCAAGACACAACAGTTACCATTGCTGTAGATTTCTCTCTTGCCCAAGTCTTTACAGAGGTGCAGCATCCCAGTCAGGTAGGTCTGATTACAGCTGTGCTTTCTGTATGAATGTCTTCTGGAGACTGTCCCATGTGTGCACATGTGCCCAGGAGTGCCCTTTGTCTGTAACACTCCCAGTCCTGGGGCAAGAAACCTGGACAGGACCAAACAACCCACATTTCCTCGACAGTGGTGCCAAACTCCAAACCAAACTGTGCCTTCTTTTTCTCTGCCCATTTCTCAAATCAGAGACCATAGGCTTGGTTGCTGATGCTTATCCTATGAGCTGCCCAGAGTAAAACTGGTATATGAGCACAGGTACAGGCTCCAAGGGGGCCAGAAGAGTTGCCTATGACCCAGGGGCCCCTTTGTGGTACATGCTTCATTAGCCCTGTCCAGAGATGGAGTGGAAGGACTCAGGCATGCTTGGATATGTTTGTGCATCCTAGTTTCTTTGGCAGTTTTGTGATTCTGGCAGAAGTGTAATTGTGAGCAAAGCTTTATTCCGGCAGAAGTGTAATTGTGAGCAAAGCTTTATTCCAGTGGATGCGTCACGTAGCAAGAAGTTCACCTTCAGTTAGAGAGGATCTTAATATGACCTTCCGTAAAAAAGGGGCATTGTTTTGAGTCATTAAACAGCTGCTGTGTTCCACCCCACTAATGGTTGCAATTCAGGAGTGAATAATATAAGCCTTAGATAAACAGCCGGTAAAATAATTTGGGATCTTTCCTGGCTGGGGGAAGCAGGCAAGTTACTCAACAAAAATAAATTATTATTCTCACTGCCTAGGAAATGAAGTGTTCTCCTTTTCATCACGAAGTGGGCTGTCACACAGAATTTCTTCCCGCCCTTCTGGAAGCAACCCAATGCAGCGCTCTCTTGACATATTCACTTTCATAGGACGCAAGAGACGGTTTTAGTTTGGATTCACTCATCTTCTGTTTTCCCTTCCGACCTTTGTCTCCTTCTCCATCCCATCCCCAATCTTATTTAAAATAGCCCTCCCAAACTGCCCTTCTAGAGACACAAACACCACCTCCTTTCTTGAAGCAGCCGCAACATGAGGGCAAGAGAAGCAAAAGTTTCCCCAAACCACTCCCTCCTGCGGAACGCGGGGTGTCTGTTCAGTACACGCTGTGTCTGCTGGGCTGGGGCAGGACTGGAAAGAGCTGGGCCTTGGGTCTTGGCCTCCATCGGATGAACAATTTCCCGTTGAAGGTTACTCACTTCCTGTTTTCCGTATTTAGACAATCTGGGCCTATGGGGAGCTTTGATTTGTTGTAAACTTCAGCTGGTTTAAACGTTAAGTCGCGGGAGACCGAGGTGAGGGGGAGGAGGGGAAAGGCCTGGAGACAAATTAGGGCTATTTAATACTGCAACCGTGTTCTCTCGCAGTTTTCTAGTGACCATTAGAGCATGTGAAAGGAAGGTCAGGGGCCAACAGCATGGGAGATGGCGAAAGGGCTGCTTCACAATGGGCCGGGGCTGGAGGCGGTGCGTGGGGCTCTCCCTGTGTGTGCACGGACAGCGGTTGGAATCAGCCGGGTGATGCACTCCAATGACTAATCCCTCCAGTGTGTCACTTTTGCCACAAACAGCTGTACAGAGAGGCAAATGGCAGTGCAACAGCTCCACAGCGAAGGCAGGGAGGAGCCTCCAACCCAGAGAGTGCTGTGCCCTTTCCCTGTGCCTATCAGTACACACCACACGCTGACATTTGTTAGAACTTGCCCGAGAGTTTGCTGGGCTGGAGCAAGTCAACACTTGTACATAGCTGATAGGGCAGGTCATGTCTTTTTTATGCCGGTTTTGCAAGGGTAAACTGAGGCACAGAGTGCTATAACTTTGCTTTTTATCAGAAAGTGAGTGTGCGAGGGATTGGGGTGAGTCCTGGCACCTATCAGGCAGTGGTCTGTCTCCAGAGATGTGCTTTTTCATGAAGAACTTCCCTGTGGTGGAGGGAGTTATGCTTGGAAAGAGAAAAATAGTGTGCAGTCCAGAGTGCCCGTGGGCTCAAAGGTTATGTGAATGATTTTGGTCTGTTCCTTTTTGTTCATCTAGTTCTATTCTAACAGATTAACTCTCAAAATGGGTATTTCTACTTCCAAATTTTACAAGGATGAACAAAAAAGAAAAGAAAAAATAATGGATGGGCTGAAATACAGCAGGAGACAGTAAATTAATCTGAATTTTACAGCAAAATCCAGTAGGGATTTTTCAGGGGTGCCTTGAAATCACTCTAGCAGTATAACCTGCTACCAGAATGCCAATGTGGACAGGTGGGAGTGAATTAAAGAACCAGAGATAAAAAAATCAGAACGAAAATAGGTTAAAAAATGTCCCAGGTAAAGAAATCTGCTATGTACTCTCTGCCTGACAGAGAGCAGGCAGAAGCTGAATCAAGAGCCAGAGCAAAATAAAAGCACTGGGGAAGACTCTGGTGAAGGACTGAAATGTTTAGGAGAAACAAGGGTCCATGTTCACTCTCTGGCATTGATAGGCCCAACTCCATATGATTACACAGACTCTTGACCCTCTGAAGCAGAGTCAACTTTCCTCCAAATAACCCCCTGCAACCCAGAGTGCAGAACCACCGAGAGAGGTGCATGGGAGCAGGATACAGGCAGGTAGCTGTTCTCTGCTTGGCATTGCTGTGTAGGCTGGGTTAACATTATACTTCCCTGATTCAGTTTTTATAGACCAAACAGTAGCAGTTCCGTCCCTGTGGCATGCTGAAGCCTTTCTCTGAAGGAGGGTTTAGTTCTGCCTTGTCATTCAACCTGCTGGATGTTTTCTCTGCTGTATCTCTCACCCTGCAGTTGCACTTTGTTCAGCCGAGTTTTCCATACTCAGAAATGCAACTTAGTTCTTACTGCAAACACTGGGCAGTTCTGCAGTCTCTCCAGTAAGTTTCCTCTGAGAGGGCCCTCGACCTCCCAGCAGCACTTTGGTGCAATTTGAGCCCTGGATTTAGGAGGAGCTCTGGATCTGACAGGGATGCATCTGACTGAATCGGGATTGACTGCAAAGCTGGCACTGTGGGGAATTGCACCCAAAGCTGTTCAAGCAAATGGTGTCTCTGAATTGGCACCATTCGTCTGCCCTGATGCTGAGGTTTGATCTGTTAGATCCAGAGCAGCCTGGTTTTCAGTCATATAACCATGCTTAAAGAACAGTCACTTAATCTCACTTAGAAATGTTTACTTGCAAGGACCAGATGGCCCAGGGAGTTGGGCTAAACAAAGCATTTTACTTCTAGGTCATGCATTCTAATCCAGTCCAGGTTGGTGATAAATGAACATACTCACCTGATAGCCACTTTTGGCTTCATTTTTGGTTGTTTTTCAGGCTAATTTCCAAAGGGAGATGTCACACCACAAAATCTCCCTCTATGCCCTGCCACAGTTGGTACTGATTTGACTGTCTCTGCGGAGAAGCCAAGGATCAAATGCTCCGTGGCGCCAGACTGTTTTCTTTTGCAGCCTGCAGGTAAGGGGAAGTTGTCCTGTGTCTGGCTGTGTCACGCCTGCTCTGCGGATGGGCAGGATTTCAGTTTGCAAATCTACCGGCCCAACCCCTTCCACCAGCGTGAAATTAATTGTAAGAAAATAGAAAAATGTTTAATTGCAGCTGACATATAGGCATTCTCTGCTATGAACTTTACACGCAATCACAGATAACAGCATCAAAATTAATGCCTGCTTCCCACTTGTCCTGCTGTAAGCAATAAACGTTTGGCAAGTCAGTAAATAACAAAATTCTCATGTGGCCATCTACAGGTCACCAGGATACTTAAGAAGTTTGCGTTAATTATACCATGTTTGCCATCAAAGAGGGGATATTAACCCTTTCGAGCTGTTGCAGGAAAGTAGTGGAGTTGTTTGAAAGTAAGTAAATGAAATCATGTCAAATAAAGTGCAACCCTTGCAAAATAATAATAATAAAAAAGGGATTTTTGAGGCAAAAGCCTCACTAGACATCATGGAAAATACAACACCTTTTCAGCTTTCCTTTTATTTATTTTGTATTTTGACATCAAACACTCCCTGTAACCTAATCTTCTTGGCTTTTGATGTGGCCGTGGAGACATGACAATTAAGCACGGCTTAAAACAATAATCCCAACAACGGGAACCAAAGGCAAGTAATGTCAGGGTTCCCCCCTCACAAAAAGCCTGTCCCCCAGTGTTTGGTGGTAGTGAAAGGACTATAAATCCCAATTTGTTGCCTCAGTATCTGCTCTGTGCTTACACTTTACGTTGAACTTTACACACTTGCTCCATTTCCATTCCCTGCTGTTTGTTTTTCTTCTGCTATGCAAAATGTCTGGAGACAAACACGATACACACATTGCAGAGAGATGGTTTGATCTTTCACAGATTAGTGCCACCTGACAAATATGGGATTATTTATTATCTGTGTTGCAGGAACTGCTGAAGCCCCTGCTCAGAGAGACACGCTCCTCCGGGCATTGGGGGAGGCACCACCCCTCCTGACAGACAACCCAATGGATTATGTCCCTGATTCCGTGAGCAGATTGGACCGACCCAGCAAAATGCCTGCACAGAAGCAACTCTGAGGTAAGCCCTCATCATAACCTGAATGAGTGTGTAATGTGCAACCAAAGAAAACAGCTCAGTTATTTTAAATTATTTTAAAGCGATGTTGTTAGTTCTCCCATCTCAGGTATTTGAAGATGGAGAGAGAGTGGCTGAGTTTAGTTATAACCCCATTTTAAACCTGTCTGAAAAAGAACATGTTTCTTTTTAAATGAAGCTTGCATGGTATGCTATAAACTGCCTTTTTTTTTTTTTAATGGGTGTTTGCACTAAGCCTTGCTAAACAAGTTAGAGAGATGATTAACTCGTCTGAAATGATGCGGGAAGGCCTTGTCTCAGTTGCGTGTTCTTCCTTCAGCACATCTAGAGCTGCTGTGGCTCCATGTTATTCGTGAGCAGGGCTTGCAACCAGGGCTGGGCAGGAGGCTGCAACGGGGAAAGAGAAGCACTGATAGAAAGGCCTGGAATTTACCCACAGAACCGAATTTACATGCAGCTGAAAAGGGAACTCGGGTTATTTTTTCCTTAATGAGTAAAGAGTTATCCCCAGGTTGGTTTCCACAGAAGTGAGGCACATCTCCCAGGGGGTCAAAGGAGGAAACCCGAAGTTCATTAGCAGTTTTCTTGAAAAATATTGTTTCAGCAGGAGCAGTGCCCACCCTTACACATGGCAGGGGGGCTTTGCAAAGCTTCACTTCACTTTGTAGGGCCCCAAGAACTTTCCTGGTCAGGCTCGACTGTGTGATGAAAGCAGCCGCAAAGTTTTGGCAACGGGAGACCCATCCGGTGAGCACTCCTCTCCATCCTCACGTGCCAGCCCATGTGCACACCCCCCTGCACCCACAGCTGCACCCCTTGTTCCCGGGACAGCACTGAGCAGCTCCCAGCTGGCCATCCCCTGTGCTCCCTTCACGCCACTGATGATGACAAAAGGAGGGAAACGGGTTTCCAGGTTGACTGTTCCTTCAGAGAACTTTGCCTAGTCTCATACAGGTCCTGCCTTGAAACCCCATTAAGCAGCTGGCTGCTTTTCTGCGTTTATGGTGCTTTTAAAATGTGTTTTAAATTCAAAAGTATTTTCTCCAAACACTTAAAGAAAAAAAATCTCAGAGAAACCACAGTTCCTCATCAGCAATGTGGCTGCCGCCTCAGATTTTAAACCGGTTTAGAAACTTTAGCACACTTAAATGCATGACCTCATCACCCCAAAACAACACCAGAGAATGAGCTTTTGTACCTGTGCTTTTAATATTGAATCATTCATCAAATGCTTTTTTTTTTGTCCTACCCTGGTAGGTTTTCGAAATATCATAGACTACTCTGCATAAAGTTTAAGCTAGTAATTCTACTGGCAACAATGACGACGATAATTTTCCCTCTCTCCCTATTACAAGCAGCTTTTATGACATGAAGCTGGGCACAGATAGTTTCACAAAAAAGGTATTTTATTATTCTTAGCAATATTCACCTTGAAGGAATATGAGGAAAGCATACACTTTTTACAGACAATATATAAACATGTTGTACATAATTAACAATAACTTAGTTCACTAATCCAAAAATAAGCAAAATAAAAATTAAAAATAAAACCAGAAAATACTGAAGAATTTTTTTTTTTATGCTGATACAAGTACAAAATAATTTAAATCTCGACTGCCGTTGTCTATGCTGCAGTGACTGACAATATATTGCACTTTGTCAACTGTATCAGTAATCCCTGTCTTCCACCCACATCCCTTCCCCTCTGCTCAAATCCTACAGAATTGAGTTGGGTACAAATAATGTACAACTGTACCATTGTAAAAGGTAAAAAGTAAAAAGGACCTAATTCTTTACCTCAGTAGATTAAAAATTCTTATGATTTCTCCCAACCAATTTAGTTTTCCCATTTATTTCCACTTCTTTACAAAGTGCACCTATATGCCTATGCAGACCAAAAAAAAAAGGAGGAAAGCAGGATTTTCATGGCTGCTTGGTTCTTAATTATAAAATACTAGAATTACATGTTTAGAAAAAAATTAACATACATCCATTTTTGTTTCATTCTGTTTTTTTTTCTTTAAAGCAGGACTTTTGCAGTAAAGATACAATTTGGCTTGATCCAAAAAAAAAAAAAAAAAAGAAAAACCCAACAACAAAATAGTTAAAATTTAAAAAAATAAAATAAAAAGCTTGTCACAGAGTTAAGCTTACGTGGTTTACATTATCAAACCCCTCCGTTCATTGGGGCATTTTCATCAGAAGTATAGCTAAATATGTACACTGTATGTTATACTGGAGCTTGTGTTCACGAGAGGCATCAGATCATAACAATCAATAGAATACACTTCACATTGGCAATAGCTTTGTTTTCGGTCATTTACGTACAATATGGTTTCATAATGGGAGGTTTAAATTTCTTTTTTTTCTTTTTTTTTTTTTTCATATAAAATCCACCACGGAAAACAGACGTTCCCCTTACAGAACGATGCTTTCCCTCGTCTCATCAGCTGTCTCTGTGTCTGGGATTTGACGGATGTGTGAAGCTCAAACTGATTGTCTCTCTTTTTCCCCCTCTACAGTGATCTCAACCCCATTTCTGCCCTTCCTCCCTGTGAAGTCCACCGGGGCCTGGATGCCTGAGACAGCACACGCGCCGGCCGCCTGCGTGTGGACCTGGTGGCCACACTGCCCGAAGTTTACCCAAGCAGCTAATCTGCATTTTTAAGCGACAGCTGCCAACACAACGGAACAAAAATGCTTCAACCTCTGAAGTCTGTGAGTTGGATGTTTTTTATGCCCTGTGATGGTTTCGGCTGCGCTAGAAGTTAGCTGCAGTGCGGTTTGGTAAACGCCTGTATCTCACCCCTTGCTAGTGCAGGATTGCCTTCCCAAGAGTTTTTTTTCCCCCCAGCAGTTTGTCCCATCTAGGTGTCTGTTTTGAGGAGCAACAGGGTAGTTGGAAGAGGGGCTGTTTTTTTAAAGCAATCTTTCATGTTAGGGAAAAGAATGAAGAAATCGTGTCAAAATAATCACCATCTTGGGCACATTAAAATCCCATATTACAGATATGTTTTTCCTTTGTTCCTTCCCCTCGAAATCTTTTCCCCCTTACTAGTAATTTTGGTATGGAAGATAGATGGAGCTAATCCAAGAGGGCTGTTGAGTATGTTTCCCCTCTCCTCCTTGTTTTAGAGGCAGATTTTCTTACAGGGTAGCCATTGCAAACGACAGCACAAAAACATGCAATCAGAGGGGTTGAGGCTTTTTGTGGCAAACAAAATAAATATGACTTTGTGTCTGATTTTAAAAATTATGGTTTTATAAAGATGTCCTTTTATTTTTTTTAATTTTCTTTTTCTTCTTTTTTTCCCCATCCCAAACAGAGTCCATGATAGAAATCCAGCATGTGTGGCTTCCAGTGAGCCAATTCCATCCTGGGAGGCTGCTTACATCTCTTTACAATATTCACAGTAATAACAAAGAGAGAAAGGAAAGCCAGTTCCAAGCTTTTTCCTTCAGCTTCTGCCACCTTTTGCTTCCTGCTGGACCATTAAGTATTGAACAGGTGAGTTCTTTTTTCTTATACCTGAGGGGGCAAAGTGCATTACAGGCACCACTACACATTTCTGCAGAAGACCCATCATTTGCAAGGTTTTAGTCCAGCATTAACAGTTAAAACCACATGGGAGCAAAGATGCCCTTTTTCCATCCCTACATTCTCCTCTCGGCAGAATGTTTTCTTACTTGGTGTCATCTTAGGCAAAGCCCCATGTTCTCAATCTCTGGGTGGGTCTCTTGGTCATCAGGTTTTATCCCATGGCTGTAACCATGCTGGATGGGTGTGGATGTCCAAATGAGATGCTGGAGGATGGGTGGATGGGGGTAGGTGTCGGTAGGATGTGTCCAGAGTGGCTGAAAGGGGGCAAATGCCCCATGGGTGCCATGTGACTGGCAAGGGCAGCAGCGCTGAAGGGAGATGACTTCTCCTGCATGCACTTGGACAGTTCTTCAAAACACTCAGAGCCTTTCTTGCTTTTCTTTGATTTGTTGGACATTTTCCTATTCCTGGTCTGAATTCCTTCCTTTTTCATGGTCAGAGGCCTGTTCACCTGCAAGAAATGAGAAAATCAGGCTCATGCAGACAAAATGACCTTATTGTGCAAAAATGAAAATATTTGGACAGCCCCCATGTGTTTTTCCTGGATGGAGACCTTTTTCTGGCCAAAAAAAATGGTGTTTCTCTCTGCAGAACTTGTTTATATTGATTTGTTTAATAAAACCACACACACAAAAAAACCCCAGACATGAAAAACAAATTGAACTGAATTTGGCAGCTGATGACTCTCTTTCCCGTAGGCTAACCCTCAGTCCTCATACATTTCCTAATAGAAGATCAAACCAGGAGGCACATGCTGACCCAAATTCAGTCCTAAAACATGAACGATCTTGTACCAGTAACCTCTGTTACTTACAGTTTAAATAACGTTCCAACATGTCAAGCAATTCCTGCTTAGGAATAATTTCTTTAAAAAAAAAGTAAATAAATACAACAAAGCCTTAGATATAATTATTTTTACAAAGTCAGAATGCAGATAGCCCATCAGGATTAATTTTTGCAGGGAGCCCATTCCAAATGGCCTCTCTTTCTGGAGGGAAACGGCACACAAAACATAGTTAAAACCAAGTGTGGTAGCTCTATTTTGCCTGGTTTGCCCAAGCGTTAGAAGCCAAGCTAATACATTGTAATGTCACTGAACTTAGCATCACTATGCTGACAAAGAACGGCTGTCACTTCCCAAGGGAACCTTAGAGACGGGGAAGGAATAAAACAACAACCAAACCCCTGAAACCAATAAAAGCCTAGTGTACACCATGCAGTTAAGACATCAATCCCGGCCAGGCAAGCAGCGACACATGAGATGAGTAAATACTCACATTGTGCAATTTATAGTAGAGTCCGCAGGCATTACAAACTGGGTCCCCGTTTGCATTACGTCGCCATAAGGTCGTGGTGGTTGTCTGACAGTTGGCACAACAAGTCCCTGCTCTCCTGGCCGCTGACTAACCAAAAGAAAAAGAAAATTAAAATGTATCGCCAGGAGGAGGGAGATCATGAGAAAGGTCAAATTGGACTCAATATTTAGGTTGGGAAGAACTAGTTACTAAGATTTGACAGAGCATCGGGGCTGGAGGAAAGCTGCTGTCAGTTTTACATTTTATAGCCGTTAGGTTTTTGTTTAAATTTAAATATTCTCCTATGCGTGCTGCATTTTCAAGCCCAGTGGCACTGTGTGTGCAGAGGAAGTAAGGAGAGAAACAATGAATCTCTAACAAAAATTTTAGAGGGAGGAAAAGTAATGTGATTTTCCCCTTGCAGGATTCTAGAATGCATCATGAAAATGCATTTGACTTTTCTCTTTTTCTTTAATGACCGATTTGGTTTGTGCCAGTGTTGGGACTGGGTTTGAAAACAGGGAATGATCTTAAAGAATGTGATTTTTACCCCTACTCTGGCCCTTGAAAGGTGGACACAAAAGAAAACCAACCACATTACTTAGCTGGGTGCAGTATTTATCAGAGCCATCACTGAAAATTCAGTTTGCATTTACAAGTGAAAGGGAGAAAACAAAAACTTTCTTTAAATATTTAGCAAACCAAATTTCATGCCTTGCAGCAATGATTCCGCTGACCCGAAGCCTCTGTCCCTGCTCAGTTCCTTGACTGACAAGCCCTCAAACAACTGTCTTAAAAGAAAATAAAACCACCAAAAATCCAGCACCCTTTCCTAAAACTATTGTTCTGCTGAAACCAAGGTGAGGGGAAAGAAAAATGCCCAAACTTTCACCCAAAACAAGAACAGGAAAAGTAGAACAGCAGGCAGCCAGTGATTCCTGGATGGGCCCTTGTCTAGCAGACCCCACAATAATGCATTCTTTGTGCATGGATGGTGAGGTATAAAGTGTTATGGACGGACTAACTGCACCCCGTATTTTGGGAAATAACTTTGTATTAGAAAGCTTCAGCCCTGCCTCTGTAAGTGGTCAGAATACAGTCCATTTTGTGCTACTGAATTAATGCTAAGGACTCAGTATTTTCTTAAATTAAGAGTTTACTTCCACAAGTGTATCAATCATGGTCATTCCCTGGGGGCCTTGCTCCCTGGATATTTCTGCAATTAGCCACAGAGAGCCGTGGGGTGAAGCAGCAGCAAAGCTCACGATAGCACAGGGCATCTCCATGAGCACAGAGCCGAGTCCTGGGGCAGTGGGTTTCCCAGAGAACTCTGAGCACTTCCCTGCCTGCCGGCCCCGGTGGGGAGCTGGCGCCGCTGGAAGCACAGCCCGACCCTCTCGCCAAAGAGGAGCCCAGGGTTCTGTTCTCACTTGCTCCTGATTTACACCATGGCCCTCTGCAACTTTCCCAAAGCTGATGGACAGTTTAGGAGCTTTAGGCAAGACTCAGGCCCTCGGAGACTCATATATTACAGTCCCTTACTCACCCGTGAGAACAGGCCAAAGGCAGAAAGAGGGGGTACCCCCTACTGCAAATGCACTCATGCAACCCAAACACAATTAATGCCAGACATCCAAACGCTGACATTATTAATATGATCACTTTGCTATTGCATGGCAGATGAACAAATTCCCAAAGATGGCCATCTCCTCTCCCCCGCAAACAAGCAAACTACAGTGGAAAAAGGGGCAATAAACAAAGCTGTAAATCAATTAAAACAAAAGAAAACATTAAAACAACTACACTAAAAGAAAACCTCCTTAGTGCCCCCCAAACCCTGCACAGTGAGCTAAGTATAACAGTCTCCCAACACACAAGGTGGAGACCTATGTTTGCATATTTGAGATGGCTTACTGATACTCAACTATGCTGCTTAACTCTATGGCCTGTCCCATTCAGTCTGGAAAGCACTTGAGCCTGAGAGACGATAATGTTACACTGTTGTCTTAACATTTTTCTATATGTCAGTCACTTTAGAAGGCAAGTCATTAAGAAGCTTGCATAGTTGAAATTCTGACTCACGACAGAAATCTTCTGTATCCTATCCCAGTGTTAGGGCAGTAATGCCAATTTTCTGCTCTCCAAACCTCATTGAAACGTGCCCACGAATAGCTAAGAGACTTAGGCACCATAAATCACAAAGCTCCAAAAAATATATTTATTATTCTTAGCATTTTACGCATTATTTGTGGAGTAGAGTGTATTAGAAATTTCAAAACAGCAAGCATGACTGGCAAGGCTTGCCTATAGAAACTCTCAAAAGCTTTTAGAGTCAGGAAACAGATACACAAAGTTTCCTTATCTTTAACGTACAGATATCCGGATAGGAAACTACTACCAGGAGCTTAGAAAGGACTTTTTTTTTTTTTTTAAATCGCTCAAATGAAAATACAAAGTATAAGTGACTCCATGGAAAAATAATAGGAATTTTTTTTTAACAGTAGGGGATTGTCTGGGGAGGGAACCAATATTAGTATTGCCAGGGAATATAAGAGTGAAAATTACTTCATGGCTTTTATACAAATAATTATTAAGTAAGGAGCAGTAGCTTTGACTCATCTGATTTGTTTTGCTTTTTTGGAGCTGGAACTTTTTTTTTTTAGTACACGGTGGAGGACATTCACGCTCATAACCCTTTCGCTCCCGGTATGTGCCCAAAACGTCCCAAGAGGCCAAATAAATGAGGAATTAAATTAAAAGCTGTCATCCAAGGATAAACGGGGAGACGGATACCCGATATCCCGCGTGCATTGTGAGCGGCAGGAAGGCTCGGGACAGAGGCGGAGGCGCTCCCGGCGCGGTGGTCTGAGCCGGGATGGGGGTGGAGGGGGGAGATCTGCCCCGAGGCACGGCAGTGACCTCGCCGTGACTGACCCCCGTGTACAGTACAGCTCGGCTCCACGCAGGGGCTGAGCAGAGATGAGACTCGTTTGACTTGTGCCTGTGTGTGGTCCCTTTGCCTTATTTATCCCCAAACCCAGGAGAAATAGAGACACCTACCAGCCTCCGCTTAGGTTTAATGAGAGGTCGGTTTTGACCGTTCATTTTGTGGTAGAGCCCGCAGGCGTTACACAGGTAATGCCCGGTGCCGTCTCTTCTCCAGAGAGGGGTAGCAGTTGCTCCGCAGTTCACACACTCTCTGCCTTCTAAATGGAAACACGAAGAAACCGGATTTCTTTCTTTAAAAACAAATTCACAAAAGCTTTTTGCATTGTCCTTTAGGTATTTTTCAGAAGTCAAAACAGTGTGTTAATTCAAGCACATTCAGACAGCAGTGACATCTACAGCACATGCAGCAAGGAGCTCGGTGTTTCGAGAACTCCCAGACTCCGGTGAGTATTTTATGTCATGATCAGAAACGGGCAGCACTCTCTGCAAGGTGAGAAAGAGTGACACTCTTATTGTGTCAGATGGAAGTTGTCGTTTCAGTAACAAGAACTCCCTTAGTCTGCACTGGGCACCGCTCCCCTCCCGTATCTATTGCACTCCGGTGGTTAGATCCTGTGTTCTCCTGCCACAAATACACACGTACACGTGTACACAAACACACATACACCTGCAAACCCACAACATGTTAAAGCGAGAGTCAAAGGAAGAGGTTTTCTGGGATTAAATCTAAGCAAAAAGACCTCCCATTCTGGGCTTTCTTTTTTGTTGCAAATGCTACAGGATGAGAAAGTAGAGCCGAGCAGACTGGGAATGGATACAGAATGCCAGAGGCTCAGTTATTATTTTTGTTCTAAAAGCAGAAAAACGCTGTTAATGCTGATCTTTGGGAAAGTTCAGTTTCAACAAGCACTCTGGAAATTACTGTAAAAAAACAGGCTTTGAAAAACAAAAGCACTTTTCTTTTTCTGTGACTTTTCAACAATCCAGTTTGGATTTGGTAGGGAGCAGTTTACCTTATTACTGCCTCGTTATTAGTTTTAGTAGCACAGCTTGCTAAACACAGCATTGTAGAAGGCTGTTTTAAATAAAACCCAACATACAACTTCTAGATATCTGTTTCTGCCTGCGAAAGCTCTCTGCTAAAAGTTCATTTGCCTTGGATGGTTCGAGGGCAGGTCTGCTTAATATAGAAATCTCTCTTAATATAGTTTATGCAAATCCTACAGTATTTAACTGGATAGGAAATTCTTTTTGCTAATAACTGAAGCAGGCCATGTTGAGTTCAGCAGGGCTTGTGTCTCCTTTAATCTAGGGAGTGGGTAGCTTTTAAACAACACAGTCTAGAGTGAAAAATGAGGGGAGCTCTGCGGCGCTGCATTTGTAGCTTTTGTCCCTCCTAGGGCAGGAAGCTGCAGGAGTCGTTGTGTCGTGAGTCTTAGTTTTCCTACAAAAACACTGAGTGGTCACGAACTTTCCCCAGTTCCTTGCACTGGGAGCTCCCTTACAGAAGAAAAAAAAAAATAAAGGCAACTGTAAAACAAAACAAAAAAAGCTCCTTGCTTCCCTCATCTAAAAATCATTGGCGGCTACAGGACAAAAATAAAAAAGCTACTCAAGATCCATCTATCTTCAGAGACCTGGGTCTTGAATTAGTTTCTAAACTCAGGACATTCAGGCTGCCAGTTGCCTTTATTTTCTACTCTCTGCACTACCAAAAAATAGATACACACAGCAGCAACTGCCTTTAAAGAGTGGCAAAGAAAGAGTGCATTTTTCCTCTCAAAGGAGCCATTTGAAACAGAGCTGATGAGCTTGTAAAATAGCTGGTATTTTTGTTGCAAAACTCTTAAGAGTTCACATTTCTAAATTATTGTCTACTTAAATAAAAACATGTAGTGTACTCACAAGCAAATATGTGCAATGGAATACATGCACAAACACCTATAAGAGCCATGTATTTTAAAGTGTTGTTTAAATTCAGTCTCGATATATTTTAGTTAATCTCCTTCCATTGATGAGGATGTCAAACAAGGAAGGTCAGAAGAATTACACAAATTGTCTTAATTCATCTGTCCAGTTGTATAACTACTGTGATTTAAAAGTGGGATCAAAACTTGGTCCATCGCCTAATTTGCTGATTTAGGACTGCACTTTTAGGACGAAATGCAAGGAGTGGCTGTGAACACGGGAAAGGTTTGCAGGCAGTCGTTTGTAAGCAAAGATATGTCTGGTTCAGGGGCAGGGGGAAAAAAAGAGTATTTTCTAGTTAAAGTTAGGCTGGAGTAAGCAATGACTGGACACCTCAGTCTTTTGCGCTGGTATGTAAACTATATTTGAACTTTTACTCTTGTAAAATGTGCAGGAAAGAAGGCCTTTGCGATCTGAAGGGGACCGGCCAGGGAAGTTTCGCTTTCATCCTGCGCTGGGGCCTAGGGTGGCGTTAGTGAAGAGATATGGAAATTATGGAGGGAGAAATACCCATCACCGGGAAGTCCCCACATGTCATCTGCAAGGGTTTGCCTGATTTGGGGGAGCAGTGTCGGGCCTGAGCCCCTCGGGAAGCTGAGGCCTGCCTGTCTTCGAGGAAAACTTTTTTTCCCATCTCAATCTGTCTTTCTACAAAGCTCTGCTGGCTCAGACCGCCCCGGCCCCGTGCCCCGCGGCCCCTTCGAGCGCTCTGGGGCCGGTGCCGGGGTGCGTTGGCACCCGTAGGAGCCTGGTCCAAGCTCCATCTCCTAGTTTAAAAACCCAGAAGAGCGGGACCAAGCAGTCACCCTCCCCTCCGTCCCGAAGGGCCGACACAAGCACCCAGCCTCGCGGCAGCCTGCACCCTCACCCCAAGAGCCAGCGCAGACACCCACCAACCACACCCGGCCGGTGCGCGGCGGGGAGCCCACGGGCTGCGACACTTACCCGAACAGGACCTGGCCTTGCTCCGCGGCTTGGGGGTGAAGCTGGACGCGGGGCCCCCCAGGAAGCTGCCCGGGTGGAAGAGGCTGCTGCTGTAGTCGTGGGCTGCCGGCACGTAGGAGGGGTAGGTGGGGATGGGGTGGTGGGTGGAGGGCTGGGCTCCCATGCTGGTGAGGCTGCTTCTGAGCGGGCTGGCGCTCTCCATCTTCATCCCCTCCGACAGCGACACTTGGTACTTGATGCTGTCTTTGTCCTCCTGCCGAGCCCCGGCAGAGGAGGAAGGGGAGGCGGCACTGGTGGAGTTGGGGTCCGGGGACACTTCCTTGGGTGGGGTCGGGGGGAAGCCGAAGAGGTGGGAGCCGGAGTGTGAGGCCGGGGTTAGCGAAGACACGGAGGCGGTGCTGGAGGTGCTGCTGCCCGGGTACACCGAGATGGCCCCAGGCGCTCCGGCTGCCGAGGGGTGCAGGGGTGTCTTGGTGAAGGGGCTGACGGTCCAGGGGTTGTGGTGATGGGCAGACAGTGCCGCCTTGCTGCTGTCCAGCCAAGGGATCCCCGGGCTATGGATAAGATGAGGCCGGCACATTTGACTCCCGGTCAGGCGGGCTGTAGAAACACAAGAGCGATTAGGATCAGCGTGAGGCAGCTCAGCCCGGAGCGGCTCCCAGAAGTTCCCCAGCTCCCCGTGGCTGGGCAGCTCCTCAGTCTGCGGGCAGCCGAAGGACAGCCGGCCACGGGAGAGACTTCTCAACCCGGGGGAGAGCAGCCAGGCTGACGCGGCAGCCCCTTCACCCTGTCCCAGCCGAGGGACATATCAGCCAGCCTGGCAAGAAGGAGCAATGGGAGCAGGAGGGGGACCCAAGCACCCCCTTTCCTCCCACCCACCCCACCCCTGGGAATAGGCAGCAAACCCCTTTCTGCTTTATCTTCTGAGCTCTCATAACGCACTCTCTTCGGTTCCTAAAAACACTCTCAAATCCGTCGCCTGTTTGAATCGGTTTGTATTTTGCATCCGGGAAGTAGCCGTGTCTGAGAAGTTTTTGCCTGTGCGCACACTATTTCCCCTTCCTCTCTCACTCCCCCCGTTCTTTCCCTCCCCTCCTCCAGTCCTTGGTTATCCCTAGGGTTAAAATCCACCCATGCCTCCCTTTCTGTCCTGTTTTAGATCTCCTTTTCCCTGGATCCGACACACCGAAGCGGCCCCGAGTGAAACTTCTTGCCCCTGCACAGGACGCCCGCTGCCAGTACGGAGGGGCCCGGAGCCCTGGAGGAGACGGCGGGGAAGGGGCCGAGGGTGCTGATTTACCGTGTGCCTGGCTGTAGGAGACCCTGGCCCGGGCATGGGCGGAATTGGCGTAGTAAGGGTTGCCCTGTGAGTCCAGGTGGTTGAAGAAGACGTCGACTTCATCCGGAGGTAGGAGCTGCGCTGGTTCCATGTAGTTGTGAGCCAGTCCGGGGTGGTGGCTCTCGGGGTGCTGCCCGTTGAGCACGGCGTGGTGGGCCATCCAGCGAGGCTGGTCCGTGGCCACCTCCATGGCCTCGGGCCTCCCCTCCCGCCCACCCCCGGGCCAGGAGCTAGTGGCGCTCGGTGGGGGTGGGGGTGCTGCTCGTGGGGTGGCTTTTGGCTCTGCTGGCTGGTTTTAGGAGATGGGGTAGCTTTTCTTAGAAAAAGAACCGCCGGGTGACTGGAGCGCACCCTCTGAGGGGACGGGGGGAGGACCCCCGAAGTCAGCGTGTCCCTCTGTCAACAGGCGGGTAGCGTAGGCAGGTCCGGGGAAGCGCCAGGGCAGCACCTGTAGGGAGAGACGGGAGGGTTAGCGGCTCGGCAGCCCGGGGTGCGCTGCCTGCCGGACCGGCTCCCGGCAGGGTTCTTTTCCCAGCGGTGCAAGGATGGGGAGGGGGAAGCAGAGCCCCTCCCCCCTTCCAAAAATATTCTCTCCCCCAAAAGTCCTTGCCTTGCGCCCTCCCTGCTCATTGCCCCACAAAATAAACAGAGATCCCATTCCAAACTCTTTACCAAAAACAACATCAAAAAACCCCACCAAAACCCAAAACAAAACAAAACAAAACAAAAACAAAAAGAAAGAAAAAAAGGAAAAAAGCTTTCTCCCCCCCCACTCCCCGCTCTCGCTACAAACGTCAACAGGAGTTTTTCCAGCTGGCTTCAAAACCGGAGTAAAGAAGGAAAAACGGCAGAACTAATACAGCGTAGTTCTAGCAAGAACTCCGACTGACACAAAAGGAAAAGGAGGGGGAGAAATGTGGAAGGGAGAGGGAAGAAGAGCGGGGAGAAGGGTGTTCAGAGAAGGCAGCGAGTTCGCCCTGGCAGCGGCACGGCGACCCCCCCGCCCTCCTCCCTTGCCCCATACTTACCCGGCGCGGGAGGCTGGGTGGCGATGGATGCCGGCGTGGAGGATGCGAGTGCCGGGAAGAGGGGGAGAACGGAGGGGGGAATGAAAAAACCAAAGAGGGAGAGGAGGGGGGAAAGGCAGAGCGAGCGCGGGAGGAGGAGAGGAGGCTGGATGGAGGGTGTTACTCAGATGGCAAAGCCGCTGCTCTGGCCGGCTCGGTCCCATCCCCGCGCATCCTATATGAGCGCTGGCGCCAGCTGGCCGCGGCGCCGCAGACGGGCCGGGGCGCGCAGGGCCGGCGGCCGGGCCAGCCAATCCCGCCGTCCCACACCGCCCCCAACCGCACCCCCGGCCCCAAACGGAGCCGGCCCGGAGGGGGGAGAGGGTGGGGGGGACGCGGCAGACCCCCTCCTTCGCCCCCCTTCCCCCGCTCGCAGCATGCTCGCCCGGCAGCGCCGTTGGGGGCTTTCCCCGCCCGGGCGCTGCACGCCCCTGCGGGGCGGGGACGGCAAAATAAGGGGGTCCCGCCGGGGTGTGCGGGGATGCGGAGGGGGCGAGGGAGGACAGAGTGCGGGAAGAGCCCGGGGATGGGGCCGGCTCCGCCGGGTGCTGCCGAGCCGCGGCTCCCAGCGCCGCCGCCGGGATGCCCGAGGCTGGAAATCGGCACCGGGGAGATAAATACGCTAAAATCCTTTAAACCAGGCAGAGCAGGATGCAGCCGGGAGCGGGACAAACCCCACCGTGGTCGTTCCCATCATGTTAGTTTAAAATAACTGTCCGGATCGGGGAAAAAAATAATTAAAAACAAATAATTGCGAGGCTCCGCGACAGCCCCGGGGACCGGCGGGATAAGCAGGGCCTGGCCGGCGGGGCCGCACCGAGCCGGCTGCGGGGCAGAGACGGACCCTCTCTGCTCCCCGGCCCGCAGCTCTCGGGCCGGGCCCAGGCTGGGGTTTCCTGGCCACTGTGGGCCCGGGGAGCCAAGCCGGGCCGGGGCCGAAGGGCGCTGGGACCGGCTACAGCCTTCCCAGTGGGGCTGCGGAGCCGCAAACACTCTTGTTTTTCCATTCTCCCACGTTTTATAAAAGAAAACATAAATAACGAAATAAACATCACAGGTTTAGTATTTGCAATTACTTATGTGCTTTGGACCGGGGAGCAGAGGCGCATCCTAAATCAACAGGCGTTTTCTGTGGAGTTTGCGGTGCAGCTCAGCGGCAGCAGCCGGGTAAGCCGGGGCGCGGGTAAACCCGTCCACCACTCCTAAAGGTGCGGGTAAACCCGTCCGCTTTTGGGGCGGAAAATATTAATAATAGGAAAGTCACAATTAACTCCTTGGAGCGCGGCCGGGCGCTGCTGCAGGTACCGTTTCCCAGGCGCTCCTCTCCCGTTCCTCAGCCGCTGCTTTAGGGGGAAAAGGGAAACGCTGGTGGCATTCCCTCAACCTTTCGAGCTGGGCGCGGGGCGAGGACACTGCCCCTGCCTGGGGAACGGGGCAGGGGCGGCGGGGAGCAGCCCCTCCACTCTCCGGGCAGCGGCCGCGGCTCCAGCCCGACGGCGCGGCCGGGGCAGGGGGCGCGGGAGCCGGTCGGGGCTGCGCCGGGCCCCACGGGGATATTGCGGGCGGGGGGAGCGGGGCGGCCCCGGGGATGCTGCTGCTGCTGCTGCTGCTGCCCCCGGGGCCGCCCCCGCGGCGGGCAGCGCTGGGGGCTGGGAGCCGGAGCCGGCCTCCCCCGGCCCGACCGCCCCAGTCACTACGACGCCGGGGCTCTGACGTCACCCGTCACTGCCAAATTCGCCAGGAAATGAACTTTTTTTTTTTTTTTAATAATAACAATAATAATAATAATGATGACGGTAATAATAATAAAACTCCCTTTCCTCGCTGCGGAGCACGTCTGGCCGGAGCGACATGGGGCTCCCTCTCTATTCTTTCACCACCACCCGTTGTCCCCACAGAACCTCCCCCCAGGGATCTCTCAACGCAGCCCCCCGTGGGGACCCACAGCGCTGCCCGGCGGGGCGGGGGAGCGGGGGCTGGACTGGGGGAACCGAAGGCTGGGGCAGGGAGAGCAGATTATGCTCCCCCCTCCCCTCATCCTTTCCTCTGACGCCTCCTGCACCCAAAGCCCGGGTTGTCCCGCTCGTCCCGGCACCCTGACCTCGGGGCTGCGCGCTGGCGCCGGGGCTGCGGCGCCCCTCGCCCCCTCCTGCCGGGGGGGTGGTCGCAAGTGGTGGGGCCGGGCGGCAGCTCCTCCGGCGGCTGCCGGGCGCGGAAGGGGCGGTGGAGCCGGCTTCTCCCGGGACGGGCTGGTTGGCCCGGGCAGGCCGGGAACAGGCGCTGGGCCGGGCTTGGTGGGAAGAGGGGCCGGGGTTCGGGAGGGCAAGTGCCCCCCGCGCTGTGGACCGTGCCCAAGGAGCGTTGGGCAGGTATTGCCCGGGAGGAAAGGGAAACAAAGCATAAATAAATTAAAAAAAAATTTATTTAAAAAAAGGGAAAGTTAAAAGACAGAGAGAAAATCAATCGAGGTTTCTGAAAATTCAGCTTCCTCCCTCCGAAGCGATTTTTTTTCTACGAGCACCAAAATCACACATAATATCGCCCCAAAACGGATTTTTTTACGTTTTGAAAGAAAGGTGAGTATAAAATAAACTCATGCGGTTGCAGGTAGGTCCCCTCGGCGCCTCGTTCTACCCACAGTCGGAGGCTACCGGGGCCGGGGGGTCCCGCCCGATGCAGCGGGGCAGGGATCAGCCGGGCCCTGCCGGCTCCCGCTCCCGGCCGGCAGCAAAACCCAGTGCCTCGCTACACCCTTAGTAATATGGATATTTTAATTACTGCCCTCCTGCCATCAGCACGGGGCCGCGATTTTTGGTTTTGTTTTGGGTTTTTTTGGGTGGGGGGAAGTGGGGTGGGCTGTTTGTTTTAGACAGGTGATAAAATCGCAGTTAACGAGCTGATAATTCGTTCGTGTTTGTTTTAAAAGACAAATTGTAAAGATTAATCAGGCGGCTTGATTTATGGCGAGGCAGACCCCGGCGCTGCCCGGCCAGGGCTCCCTGAAGCCCCCGTCTCGGGTTACCCGGGGGCCGGCAGGCGAAGCAAAACAAAAGGGGCGAGCGGGCGGCGGCGGCGGCTCCGGCCGCGCCGCCTCGGGACAGGATCCCCCGGCGCCCACCCCACCCCCGGGCCGGGGGTCCGGCTGCCACCTCCCCGCTGCCGGGTGCTGGCTGCGGCCGGCGCCTCTCCTCGCACCCACCTCTCGCCTTTTGCACCCCCATCCTGTTAAAACCTTTCGCGAAATAAATAACCCCTCCAGCAGGAATGAAGGATTTCTGCCGAGACACCTGGCTGAGCTGGGAGGTTTCCTAACCAGCCGGCTCGCAGTATTTTGTTTTATTTTATAATTTTATTTTATATATTTTATTATTATTCCCGACGTGTCCCATCCCCGCTGCCTGGATTTGGCGAACCGGCTGCCGGCTCCGGTCTCGGCTGCTGAACGCCCCGGCGGCACGGCTGAGGTTTTTAATTGAATTAATTCACCCACCGGGAGCAGCAGCGAACCGCGCTGGCTGCTGGAGGCGAGCGGCTTAGCTCCGCTCCGCAGCCCGTCGCTCACACGGCTGGTTAAGCAGCTCTTCCCTCAATTTTCTGCCAAGCCTCCCGGGAGAGGGTCCGGCCGGGCCCCGCTCCCGCAAACCCCCGTTTACCTTCTTTCCCCGCTTTTTCCCCCGGACACTACGGGCTCCGTTTTATTAACTTTATTTTGTTATTGCCGTTGCATTTTATTTTTCTCTTTTAATAAGGGAGCTTTCCCAGACCTGGAAGCACAACTGGTTATTTTGATTTGATTGACAAGTGATGTCATATCGTTAAGGGAGGGGGGAGACGACAACATGTTTTAGCAACAGTTAGTAGCGCCATGTGATGGAGGTGACACCTATTCCTGGGTAGAGGCGAAGGCAGAAAACAAATACCCCGGCGCCGCACACGGACCATTTATTTACACTCCTGGAGAGGGGTTTCCTCCTCTTTTTTTCCTTTTTTTCCCCCCCTCTTCCTGGGTGCTTGGACCTGGGAAAAATTGTCCCTGAGGAAGCGGGGGTGGGACTCGCAGACCCGAGGGCACATTCCTCCAGACACCCCTTCCTGGGGTGCCCTCGGCGACCCCCCGAAAGCCACGCTCTCCCCCCCCCCCCCGGCTGCCCCGTGAACGGAGACCTGGGGGTCGAGACCTCCCGTGCAGCATTCCCCACTCCTCACTTCGTGAGGTGCAACCCGCCGCCGCAAGCAGGGAGGGCAGGAAAACTCCGTGAAAAGAAAGAAAAAGAGCGCTCAGCTCTCAGTCCCGCACCGGGCCGCGGCGCTCCCGGTGCCTGCGGGCGATGTGCGAGGCCCGGGGCGGGCCGGGAAAGGCGGCTGCCCGCCGGCGGGGAGGGGGCTGGGTGGGCCCACTGTGGGCGTATCGCCCTGGCCCCCCGCCCCGCCGCAGGTTGGGGACCAGCCGGCTCTGCCAGCGGCTGCCGCCCGCAGGTAGGAGCCCCGGGCACTCGGCCCCGACGAGCAGCCCCCCGCCCCGCCCCGCCCCGGGTTTATTTCCTTGGATGGGATTTTTTTGGGAGGGGAAGTTCTTGCTTTCTGTCTTTTCCCCCCCCCTTTTCTTTTTTTTTCGGTGTTTTCCTTCCTCTGCTCTTGTCTCCGCTTTGCTTTTCTTCTCCCCCGGCCCCCCTGTCCTGCGTTACTACCACGTATAATGGCTCCTAATAGGGTTATAAAGTGACATAGTTACCTCGTAACCGCACGACCCTTCTTTAAATTGCATTGAGGAAAAACAAAGAGATAAAAAAAAAAGCCAGAGAAACGGCTCGGGGAATAAATCGCGGAAAACTTATTTTGTGTTTGTTTCTGTAAATACGCTATCCCTCATCCCGCAGACGATTTCTGCGGGGTATGTCCCCCAGGGTGGGAACTCTCGGTCCCAGCCTCGCCCCCGGCACACTCCCGCACACGCCTTCACCTGCGCTTTGTCCGCAATTTGCCTGGTGCACGCCACCCCCGCAGCTCGCTCGGCTGCAAATAAAGAGGAGGAAAAGCCTCAGGTCGACCCCAGTCTGCCCACAAAACCGCCTTTTGTGCAAGTTTCCGAAGTGCGGGGGGTAGAGAGGGTTGCACACGCACAGCTTTGTCCAGAAAAAGGTATAATTATTTTTTTCAGGCGCTGCTAGGAAAGATTTCGTTCGTAGGATCTCGCTTTAATTTTTTTTATATGTATTTTTTTTCTTTCAAGGTTATTTCGGAAGCAACTGTTGCAAGAGGGAGGAAAGAGGCCGATCCCACAGGTTTGATTTGTTCCTCCTCAGACAAAACTTTGCTGGGGAGGGACCGGCCCGGCACGGGGAGCGGGGCTCGACTAATGCCCGACACCGGCAGTGTCTGTGGCTGCCTGTCCCTGCGAGCCGCGGGGCTGAGCCAGGCCGGGGCTTAGACTTGGAGGAAAAAAATAAATAATTGCGTCTAATAAAGATGCTTCGTGCTCTGGGGAAGAACAATTCCCGCGACTGAAACTCGCACCCCCTTAGCGAAATCGCTTTTCTTATTGAAATCACCTCAAATCCAGGCAGGCTACACTCTTGGTCGCTTCTATTTTTTTTTTCTTAATTTTTTTTTTTTTTTTTTTTTTTTTTTTGCCTTCCAGCCTCAGCACCCCAAAGCAAAAGGAGGATAAAGAGGGGAACTTTGCACATACAACAACAGGAAAAAAAAAAAGGCGAGGGGGGGTGAAAGAGTCGGCGGAGAGGAGCGGCCGTGTCCACGATGTGCCTGGGTAATTTTAAATCATGCAAAGCCCCGTAAAGCTGCCGCACGGGACTGGGACGGGAAGACTCCCCGGCAGGCAGGTGCAGGGAGAGAGGGGCCGGGCCCTGCCGGCTTTCGGGACAGAACAAACCCTCGCATCTTTTTTTTTTTTTTTTTTTTTTTTTTTTTTAATGCCCAAATCTGCCAACAAAGGCAGAGAGGAGATAGGATGTGGCTGCGGGGAGGGGGCGCAGGACTCCGCACACCCTGTCTCCGGGAAAATCTCTGCCTGGCCGCCCTGGGTGAAATGCAACTTTCCAAGATGGAGATTTAAATAATCATCCCTATGACAATGGGAAAGAAAAAAAGAAAACTAAAACCAAAACAAAACAACCAATCTCAGACCCAGCCACGGCCCGGCAGCCCCGCTCCCCGCGGAGTGCGGTGCGGGAGCGGCCCGGGCGCGCTCCGCCGCCGGGCAGAGCCGGGGGAGCCCCGCGGTGCCCCCGGGCGCCGCACCGGCCTCAGCCCGGCGGGGCGGGAGGCAGCAGCCCGGGGGATCTGGCCGTGCTGGGGACATTTTTTCGTTCTTTACAAACCCTGCCAGGTTTGCCCCTGGGGAAAATCGCCCCGAGCGAAGCGCTCCGGCAGCGGGACCTGCACCTCGATGCCTGCAGGGCCGACCCCGGGCCGTGCAGAGCCGCACCGCCGCGGCCCCTTACCTTGCCTTTCGCCCGTCCTCGTTTTCCTTGCAGTGTTCCGCCCGGTGCCTGGGAAGCGCCGGCTTCTGGCGGGGCCGTTCCGCGGGCTGGGGAAGGGTCCGGCCAGGGGAGCCTCCCCGCCTGCCCGCGCCGGGAGCGCGGCTGTGCCGCGGGCGGAGGGTGCGCGCAGCCCGGCGGAGGGGCTGCCGCCGTGCGCGCTGCTGAAAAACTGGCAGCAGTTTCGAGCTGAGCCCTTTTTTTTTTTCCTCCCTTCCCTCCTTCCCCCCTTCTCTTCCTCCCGCCTCCTTCCCTCTCCTTTCCTCTCTCCCTTCTTTCCCTCCCCTTCTCTCTCTCACTCTCCTGCATTCACGGATGGCACAGCGAGCCACTGTGTATTTATGTACATAATAAGGCAGCTCGTCCCCTCCACTTCATTTGCATCATTACAATATCTGTACAAGCACATCGCATTGTCTGTTGCTTGCACCTTTTGTTACGGTTGCTGTCACAGTCTACGCGACTTGACTTTCGTATTTTAAATGAATTGATATTATACCAACAACACACACTCACATCCCAGGCGCTGGGAAACCGGGCTCCGGCGCGGCGGGCGCCGCAGCCCCAGCCTCTCCTGAGCCGCTCGCTTCTTCCTCGGATCCCAAGGAACGTAGGGTGGGGGGAGCCGCTTCCTAGGATCAATTATTCGTATAAATTATTCCTATTCGTATTAATTTTGTTTCCACCCTCTAATGAAGGGAATGCCTTGGGGGTCTCGGATTTTTTTTTTCCCCTTGACCAGGCTGGCTTTTGTACAACCTCGTGTTTCTTCTCACCCCTCTCCCTTCCAAACTCAGCCTTTCGGGCTATGCACCTGCACGTAAGTGAGGC